>NW_027072089.1:91357406-94094906 GCF_038088225.1 Cyrtonyx montezumae | reverse complement strand
TAACTCTGAAGAATCTTCAAGTAGAACATGGGGCTAATCACCCAGCATACTTAACAAAAAGTGCCAAAGCCACCTTTATGCCTTGCACTCTATACACTAACTTTAATTTACTTGCAGTGAACTTCTAAGTTGCTTCTGGTAACTAAAAATCAATCCCAAATAGTCTGGTTTATTTCAGAGATGCTGCTCTTCTCTATAAATCACTGTGAATCCACTTGAATGGGACAGACACGTGCCAGCAGTTGGACTCAGGACTCTGCAGGAGACAACCAAAGGGCAGCCCTAACAACAAGCCTGTATCTTTGCAACACTCCCTCATCAGAGCTAGAATCTGGCGCCTTCAGAGTGTGATTAAAAAAAAACCACACTACTTTGTTCAGTTTTTTTTTGTGCTAACAATAAGTGTCGGAATCCCCCTTGGCAATTAATTTCCTGGCTGGTAATCCCTTGGCTCTGATCCACACAGAGAAAGTGGCTGAACTGCAGGGCGGTGTGCAAGGCACATGCTTCAGCTTTGCAAAATGAAGTGGTCTCTTAATTTAAGTGACAGTGAAACTTAGTGTTTGCTCTGCATAGTGAAGGAAGCAGAAACACCCTCTTTACCACGAGTGTAATGAGGCAAACGGTCAAATACTGCAGGTAGGATTATCTTGGTTATCTGTAGTATACCCTATTGGAATTAGACCCAAGAAAGGTATGCAAAAGCTATCTAATATATAACATGATAGTGAGCCCTGGTGACAGTTTGAAGGATAAAGTTGTATTCTATGAACATTAAGAAAAACTAACAAAAAAAAAAAAGAACAAAAACAACCATGTAACCACAATGTTTTAAACTGCTATATTCTCAGCTCTTGCTCAGAGATACAGATCTCTTCTAATAATTATGCTTAGTGCTGGTAGACATTGCCAGCAATCTGCAGGCCAGGGCTACAGGAATGCCTCTGCCTCACAGCCAAACAAGGTGGATTTGATCAGTTCTGACACATATTTTTAAGGTCTTTTGAGACAAAGTCAGAGAAGCTGCATGGGCATAATTCCTGTAAACAGACAAACTCTGGAAGAAATCTTGACTAAGTTTCCAATAGTTTCCAAAAAGATAGTTTCCAAAAGTTTCCAAAAGACTCTCACTGGGGGGCAGAAAATCGGTACCATGCTCACATGTGCTGGGAAGAGTGAGATATTATCCTTTTAATTAACTTAGCCTAAAGTGATGCAGTCTTAAATGGAGCACTCTGATCCTAGATTCCTCAAATTATGAAGCATCAGACCTAAATAAATACAGGAAACCCATCTGGTTTTCACAGTCCAGAATACTTGTATTAAAAAAAAGAATGAAAGTATTCAGTCTTCCTGGATGCATACTACTATGGGTGCACCTTAAACAAGGATCATGAATAAAACCAGTGTCAAAAGATTACAAGAAGCAAAAATGGGCAGTGAGCATTTTGAGTACAAGTATTTCTGGAGAAAGCTCTTGTACTCATTGAAAATACAGAATAAGGTCACTGAATTCAAGAAGTGTTGCCTACTGCTGAGCTAAGGTTGTGACTAGAAGCAAAGGATGGGCTTAGCTATGCTGTACTTCTCCCAGAAAATTTAGTGAGCTCCTACCTGCCACTGTGCTGTTGCTGTTCTTTCTTTTAGTGCTTTCTTGACACATGTAGGAGAGGATAAAAGCCTAATGGGTGCGAGTGTCAGCACAATATAAATTACTGCGAGGAAAAACTTGATGCATGGCTTGGGATCTGAAAGAGGAATGTCCACCATTGTTTGTGATTATGGATCACATCACAATCTAATAGCAATTTTTACTTAATCAATTTCCATGCTGAACAGACAGCCCTGTTACAGAGAATCGACAAGCAGCTACTGATAGCGACAAGGCTTGTTATTAATCTTTACTCTGCCAACATATCAACCAACTACTGTAAAAAAACACCACCAAGATGGATTTAGAAGTAGGTTTTTCTTTCTCTTCCTTTTCTTTCTTTCTTTCTTTCTTTCTTTCTTTCTTTCTTTCTTTCTTTCTTTCTTTCTTTCTTTCTTTCTTTCTTCCTTTCTTTCTTCTTCTTTCTTTCTTTTCTTTCTTTCTTTCTTATCTTTCTTTCTTTCTTTCTTTCTTTCTTTCTTTCTTTCTTTCTTTCTTTCTTTCTTTTCTTTCTTTCTTTCTTTTTCTTTCTTTCTTTTCTTTCTTTCTTCTTTTTTCTTTCTTTTCTTTCTTTCTTTCTTTCTTTCTTTCTTTCTTTCTTTCTTTCTTTCTTTCTTTCTTTCTTTCTTTCTTTCTTTCTTCTCTTTCTTTCTTTCTTTCTTTCTTTCTTTCTTTCTTTCTTCTTTCTCTTTCTTTCTTTCTTTCTTTCTTTCTTTCTTTCTTTCTTTCTTTCTTTCTTTCTTTCTTTCTTTCTTTCTTTCTTTCTTTCTTTCTTTCTTTCTTTCTTTCTTTCTTCTCTCTTTCTTTCTCTCTTTCTTTCTCTCTTTCTTTCTCTCCTTTCTTTCTCTCTTCTTTCTTTCTCTCTTTCTTTCTCTCTTTCTCTCTGTTTCTTTCTTTCTTCCCCTTCCTTTTTCTCTTTACCTACATAGCTCCTTTCTACTTCCCCCTTTCAAGGTATGTAACATTTCATACACTTTATATTCTAAGTTTATTTGAAAAACCTATGGCTCAAATTACACAGAAAGGCAATTCATATTAAGCAATTTCACAAATCAGTGGGACCTAGCCCAGTGCTCAGTGTTAGCCATTATAGGCTAATAAATCATACTTTCTCTTTGAGATGTCAATCGCCAAGCGCTTTGTAAAAATGTTGGCATCTGTAATTCAGCGAAGCCTTTTCATCTTGAAATAAGATGCTCCAGACTGATAACAAGAATAATCCTCTCTTGATCAAAAAAAAAATCTGCATTTTACCAATTAAAGCTGCTGCCAGAAGCCAAATGGAGCAGCGCTGAGACTCCACTGTAGTTTATCTCTGCTAAACACAAGGAGGGATACAGTTAGAGCTTTGTTTCATTTTCAGCTTGACTACTTTATCTCAGAGAGAACTGTGGCATCTCAGCCCTGCGATACACATAAGAACGGTATATGCAGACCTCATACCCACAGCGCAAACCACTAGAGGATCCACTCCTGACAAAACCACCACCCATTCATTTCACAGATTAGGTACCCAACACCTTGAAAAAAGTCACACTCACACAGAAGTATGACCACTGAAAAACACTGAATTTTTTTAACGCCTTTAGAAGGCTTCTATGATTGTCTTATTTTTACTTCTATTACGAGTTTACATGAGCAAAAGAGGATGCAAAAATCAGCCCACACTGTAAAACCATCAGAATTAAATGCAGAAGTGACACTTGAGCCCATATGCAGTTCACCCAACCCTGCCTTCATGTGAACATGCACTTCTATCTCTGAGAAAGCACTTCCATGGAAAGTCACTGGGCTGAGCATACAGATTTTGGTTCCCCCGGGCATCAGATTTCTATAGACAAACCTTTTGTGTACAGTACAGGTGTCTAAGAGGGAGAGCATGGCACTCATGACAAGGATAGGAAGACGGCTTGCCATATGGATAAAATCCTACTCTTTTTTAGAAAAGCGACGTAGTAATGTATCACGAAAAACAGAGATCTCAGAAAGCTCAAGCTTGGCATTCCACTTGTTTACCATCATAAGAAAGGCTACATAACTACTCAGCAGCAAACTACTCAGTCAGCAGCAGCGGGAAAAGAAAAAAACCCACACAGAAATGGCAACTCTGCTCAGGGGAATATGCTTTTCTTGGCTCTTGGGACAGGACTGAACGCTATCTGGAGTCAGTGCACAAGCCCAACCTTCCCCACAGCTCTGAGGCAGCTGAAGCAGCAGGCAGGGATATCTATTTCCTCTCTTCTATTGAATATGCCAACAAGAGCTGAAACGCCAACTCACTTTGCAGCTTTACTTGTATCTGAACCTTCACTCAGGCAGCACAGTTTCCCCTGGCTGCTGGTTTCTAACCCTACACTTCCCAAAAAAACTGAATTGTCCATGAAGCATCGCTAACCTGGAGAACTCACTAGTTCCACTGTCAGGGAAAATAAAGACTAAATAAATACATAGATCCACAAACTATTTGAAAAGCTTATTGTGACTAAAATCACATAGGGACACCAAGACCTCCACACTTTCATGCATGGCCCTTCTCATTCAAGTACCCACTTGTTCTGATTTCAATCTAAACTGCTAGAGCAACTTCTTGGGGCACAGGAGGAGCACTCATCTGTCTACTCACCCAGCAAAAAGGAAGTACTATTTAAATGGCATGCCAGAGTGGCAATTCCTTTCAGGGACACCAATTCAGAGACAACGACTTTGGCAACTCACATGAACAGTAGCCATAGCAGCAGCAGAGTAACAAGTTTTACTAATGCTGTGAAAGAAGCACTAATTACAGAGGAATTAAAATAAAAAATGATTATATTTCTCTTTCTAAATCCCCTCTTAATACTTCACAGATTAGGGTGGATTTATTTTTTTGTAAACCTTTCTCCATCAAAAAAAAAATCCCCACTTTATTTTTTTTCATCTCCTCTGTGATTCATTGAAAGCCAAACTCTAGGAAGTGGAACTGCTGATGCAGGAGTGCTTAAGAGGACCTGAGCCAAAGCACAGCTGGCCTTCAGGTCAAGCCCAGAGTGAATAAGATCTCTTCAGAAGGCAGCAGCGCTGGCTTTAAACACTGCTGGAAGGCAGAGGGCATTCTGGTGGCTGGCGTGGAGCAGGGATGTGCCGGCCCCAGGGGCTGCTGATGCTCCATGGAGCACAGAGAGAACAGCATGAGGTTGGTCTGTGGTTACTTAACCTTAAAACCCCTTTGATAGGGGGTTAAAGACATGCTTCAGGAGAAAAGTATGTTTTAGTTACCCATGTGGAAACCAAGACAAAATGTGCATGCACTTAGGGGCAGGGATCAGCTTACTAGCTTTTGAATGGCAGGTAGTGAATTTTTGGCCCAAACCAATTCTACCATTGCAGTGTATTTTAAAGCTACAGGTTCAGTTGCCTATATCCCAGGACAATAAAGTGGCATCTTAATTACAACTTGGCCTTAAACAAGCAGCAAGGAAATTCTGAAATCTAACTCTAAATATCCACTCCAAACTTCTGGACAGATTTTTCTCACAATTATTTGCTTCTCTTCTACATACTCTGCTTCTCCTTCCTCCTTCACAGCTACAAAGATAAAATGCATTGAGGGGATACATGAGCTGAAGAAAAACTTTGCACAGCACTTCCTTGTCTCTAAAGCAGACGCCTTTCTTTTCCACATAGTCCCAGCCTTCAGTCCAAGCCCTGGGCTTGTGTTACATGAAAAATGATTCCTTTTTTGCACAGCACTGTTTCTTCAAATATGCAGTAGTGCCCAGACCCCATGAAATAAAAAATAAAATAAGATGAAATAGAATAAAATCGTTACCAAATAAACTTTACTGATGTATGTCGAACATTCCTTTTTTTTTTTCTTTCAGGAACAAAAAAATTACTAGAATGCATTTCATGTTCCCAACTACTTCTTACTCTTTTCAATTTAAACAAAACAATTCTGAACCTTTCAGGGCACTTGCTGACATCATCAGGCACAGCGAGACTCTGAAAGAGCTGAAGCATCTCTGCTACTGCACTAGCACCAAAACCATAGTGGAAATACAATGAAAACAGCATCTGCAGAATAAAATAAATCCCTGTACATCTTCACAGATACATGCCAAATGGGGTGTTTAACTACATCCCTTTGGGTTGGCAAAGCACCTTGTTTCATAGGGCTGGCACCTCACCTGCAACAATGAGAGTTGGAAGCTTATCTCCTGCTCAGAGAGCTGGAAGAAAGCATGATTCCCCTATTCATTTATAGCTCTGCCACTGCAAACCAGGTGAACTGCCTTTATGGAAAGGAGTAGCTTTTTCCCATATTGCAGTTGGATCCCTTTTAACACAGAAATGTGAGGCTCTCACAGTCCTTTCCTGCTAGCTCTCCTATGGGAGAGAAGCTGAGGAAGAAGCTGTAGATCAATAAGGAAGAACAGGAAGGGGGATTTTCAAAAGTCTATTTATTGACTGAAGGTGTTCCCATTTCTGGGTGTCCAAAATGAACTGCTCCAAAGGCTTCTGGTCCTTCAGAGAGCAGTGTGTTCCTTACCTCCTGATCAGATTTGTTCTTCAGTTCTGCAGTGCACTGTATTGATCAAGGCACCCCAAATCACTGCTGATGCTGCAGAACCTGAATTAAGGTGCCACAGCCTAGATTTTACAGAGGTCTTCATCGATCGCAGCCCAACTCCTGTCTGCCAAGGCTGAACCCACACCTTTCTAAAGGAAAGGAGGGCAAAAGTCTTCAGAAATTCAGCTTGGGGGACCTGGAGGAGCAGTGACTGCTCCAGGGGCTGCCAGGAGAGTGCTTCAGTCATCAGGGCTTGAAAACAGGCAGAAAGACTTCAGCAAATGAAATTGTGATCGTAAGCCATCAGTGTCAGTTTAGGGCTTTTTGATCTCATCTAATCAAATGTAACAACAATGAGAGAATTCTATTGCTGAACAATTAAGGAGAAAACGTTAACAAAAAAAAAACAAAACAACAAAAAAAACAGCTCTACAATTCTTCAAGCATGTTTTTGAATGAAAAAATAATTATCAACTCTACACAGCAAGGGGGATGAGAAATAGGCAGCACTGCGTTTTTCTGATTGCCATTGTATTAATATTTAACAACAACTTCAGTCATTTCCTTGAAGGATAATTTTCTTACGCAAACTTTTATCTTTAGTGTCTAACCCTTCTGCAATATTTTATTCTTAAACTGATTTCTGGGGGAAAAAAAAAGACAAACTGCAACAAAAAGCAGATTTATAAAAATATACAGTATCTTATTAGCTTCTGGGTGCTCAAGTGCATTTATCACATATTTAAAACAAACTTGAGCTCAGCTAAGCCCAATTATAATATCTTGCTTGGGCAAAGAAATTAATTAAACAGCTGAATGATAAAGACCCCAGCAGCAAACTGAGGCTTTAAAATAAATAAGATCCTTCTTTTTTTTTTTTTTTAATAAGGAGAAGGGAAAGAAAGGGATCTTCAACACATATGCTCTAACAGGAATGTGAGCAATCTTTTCAGGAGCACAAGGAACTGTAAATAAGACTACCTGGCAGGAGTCCACAGCAGCAGCTCTAATGCTGCTCTCCGACTTTGTGATTTGCTAATGTGAAACACACGCACCCCTTTTGCACCAAGTTCAAATAACCCTGGGATCCCAGCTGTGAAGCTCAGTGACTGAACCAGAACAAGGGCAGAAGTTGTCAAGATTTAAGAGCTTTCAGCAAAACCCTTCAATTGCAGCCAGTACCCTATTCCATAGAAGGATATCAATTATAGATAGTGACTTGCTTTAGCAGGGCAGTCAGTACTGTCAGACACTAGATAGACAACCATGAAGAATCATGAATCTTTCTATTAACTGTAAGAGAGGTGGAAAAAAAAAAAAAAAAGGATGGATGGGTGCTATAAATAAGGCAGAGAATGTGAACGGTTTAACACCTTGCCTTTCGGTGTATGTATCATGAAAAATTAATCATGCTGAATTCTAAGTGGCAAAATAAGAGGTCCCGCATCAAAATTATTACAGCATCAAAGCCTTTTGGGTGGGTCAATAACGATTCTCTTATGTAGGTTTTTAGTTATTTATTCATAGCAGCTCAGGTTTTGTTCATAAATTCAGTCAGAAAACATTGTCTCATGGGACCTAAATGTACTTTTGCTTGCACCCACATTTTACATTAATAACAGCAGGACTTCACTACAGAAAGTAAAGCAGAAAAACACCATTGTCCACTGGCCATTGTGCCCACGACCACAATTTCTGATATAAAGCTGTACTGCATATTCAGTCACAGATATGTCTGTACTTAGTGTTTCGTATACACTATATTACACACTGTAGGAATACAAGAAAGAACATTCAGAGCAGAAGCTGTGGAGCAAGATAAATGGCAAGAGAAAGCAAGACTGAGAACCAAGGACACCTCCAGAGGAAGAGAAAAGCAAAGTCAAGTAATTTGCATGATGGCCGTGCAATGACAACCCTGACTGGCGGAAGACAGCGTGGCTTGGAATGACTCACGAATCTGACTGGGTAAGCACCTACATGCATGGTTAAGGAGTGTAGTTGGAATGCTTCGTTGACAGGTAAAGGTGGGTGGGAAAGTTAAAAGAGAAAACTTGTGACTGTACATAAGGGATGCTAGAACCTGTAATAAACCATCTGGATCATTCACACCTGCATCCATGCCTCAGATGCTGCAGCACAGCACTACATAATGCAGACACTGCTAGGATCTGATTTACCCACTCTTGATTTTAGATTAAATCATAACCTGCCATTTCCAAAAAGGTAATAAAGCTATTCTCACATGACGTAAAGACTGGAACACGCATGAGCAAACCCATCTTTACTTCTTTCCTAATGGAAGTGTACGTGCTTTTGGATACACTGTGTATATGATGGGAGCAATGATACCTACAGTGTGAGCTGTACGCATTGCATATGTGTTGGAAAAGCTCTTCTGAGCTCCACTCTAGAAGCATTCTAGCGAAAAGGGAAAGTTCATGCACCCAATCCTTCAACAAATAAAGCATCAGCCTTCCATATTTTTCCAAAACACTGCAGTTCTTCTAAAATTTCAGTGCTCTGGGATGCAAAGCTGGGCTGAGTTCAATGGGATGAGGTTCAATAAGGCCAAGTGCCGGGTCCTGCACTTTGGCCACAATAACCCCATGCAATGCTATAGGCTTGGGGTAGAATGGCTTGAAGAATGTAGAGAGGAAAAGGTCCTGGGGGTGTTGGTTGATGCTCGGCTTAACATGAGCCGGCAGTGTGCCCAGGCGGCCAAGAAGGCCAACAGCATCCTGGCCTGTATTAGAAATAGTGTAGCCAGCAGGAGCAGGGAGGTGATCATCCCCCTGTACTCAGCTCTGGTACGGCCGCACCTCAAGTACTGTGTTCAGTTTTGGGCCCCTCACTACAAGAAGGACATTGAGGCCCTGGAGCGTGTTCAGAGAAGGGCAACAAAACTGGTGAGGGGTCTGGAGCACAAGTCTTATGAGGAGCGGCTGAGGGAGCTGGGATTGTTTAGCCTGGAGAAGAGGAGGCTCAGAGGAGACCTTATTGCACTCTACCACTTCCTGAAGGGGGGTTGTGGTGAGGAGGGGGTCGGCCTCTTCTCCCTGATAAATAATGACAGGACAAGAGGGAATGGTCAGAAGTTGCGCCGAGGAAGATCTAGATTAGACCTGAGGAAACATTTTTTCTCTGAAAGAGTGGTCAGGCACTGGAATGGCCTGCCTAGGGAGGTGGTTGAGGCACCATCCCTAGCACCGTTCAAGAAGCATTTAGATGAGGTGCTGAGGGATTTGATTTAGTAGTTCAGTGGGTAGGGATGGTGATGGGAGGATGGTTGGACTAGATGATCTTGTAGGTCCTTTCCAACCTAATGTGTACCTATGAATCTATGAAAGCTTGGGTCACAAGTTTGTTCTGTGCCAGTGGAGGCTTTGAGTCTGATTCCTTACTACCACACATGGCTACAAAGAGTAGCTTTATTCCCCTTCCAAAAAGAGGGGGAATATTTATGGAAAGTCATCCCATGCAGATCCTGAAAATTCAGCCTTATCAGGATGTGAAGGAATGCTTTCGAGGTCTTTTTTCTGAAACACTATTTTACAGATTTTCCTTTTGCCAGCCAAATTTCCAAAGCTCAGGAAACTGGCATGGAGAGCTACAGCTGTACCAATGAAAGGATGTTCTGCATACTTCCAAGTGAAATGTACAAATTTTGAAAAGGGTGAAAGGGTTTTCTTGCAATCCTCTGAAAAGGTTCAAGTAGCTGACTGTCTCAATACTACTGCTTGTCCAGCAGATGCACATACACAATATGACATAGTGCCCTCTTGTATGTAGTACCCACCCAACTTCTGTAGCTCTTTGCTCACCCTGGTCACCCTCATTGAGTGTCAGGGAATATAGGGATGCTGACGTGTTATCTGAATGAGCCATGCCAGGACGATTTAAGCCATTACTGCTTTCACCTATGCCAGTTGCCCCTGTGCTGGTGTTTACTACCCTACAGTAGAATCAACACAAACAGGATGGTTACCCATGCTTTTGATGTCCCAGATGACAGACTAGAACCTCATTTCGAACACCACTTAAATCCTGGCTGGAGCATCTGATACTCCGTGAGCCTGCCAGCAGGTTGGGAAGCACCTGCAGAGCAGCAGCTCACGCAGCCAGCACAGGCAACTCCTACAAGATTTGAAGGTTGATACCTATTATCCTGCAAAACCCTCAACCCGCTGAGAAGTGTAGCAGCAGCACCTACCACCATGATATTCTGGGCGTGACAAGGTCTCCAGCTGTTACTGCAGTGTAAATATTGCTGAGAAAGGATGTTCCCCCACTGAAGAGAGACAAGCTCTGTCTGGGCCTAACACAGGTGTAAAGGAATACATCATGTCAGAAGCTTAGCAAAATGATGCTGAGGAAAATGCAGCCACTGCTATTTGCATCTGCTTGGATTCACCCATGAGGATTTGGGTACGAGGCCACAGACGACAGCAATGGGAAGATATTCAAGGACAGAACTATTACACTGGAACTGAAAGCTTTCTTCTGAAGTTGCATACCTAAAAGCCAGGTGAAGCTCTACTGACATCTGGACTTCACTCCCCACGTTGCTGCAAGCCTCAATCAGGGTACTGCAGCAATCAAGGGCAGACAAAATGTGAGGGAGATGGCGAAGAACCAGCCTTTCACACAGAGCTAGATGACTCAAACCCTTTAGCAATTCAGGACAGAAATAAATCGCTCAAGTCCACACAGCAGGCCTCTGCCAGAGCAGCAAAAGAATCACACAGCAGTGCTCCATCACTGAGTCACACTGACTCTTGTCTTGTGATTTGAGCTACTTGAATGCGATGGCTGCCACAAAGATGATGATTTTATTGTCTTCAGCGTTTCAAGTTGGGACCTGTACCTCATAATCTTAAAATGCCATCGTAACATATCCAAATCTTGAGCACTACCAAAAAAGAACTCCTGGTATCACAGAAACATTTTTATCTACCTCTTTTTACAGCTAGAAAAACCCATTTCAGATGTTGCCATCATTCAAAAATTTAAGAAATATATTTTTTTCAGAGAAGTCTTGCTGTTGACCTTTATAAGACAGTTAGATTTGCTACAAAAATCACACCAGAAATAAGAACAAAAAAAACATCAAAAACAATCTCTCTATCAATTTAATACAAAACATTAGCTATTAGGTGTCAGGCAGAGTGGAATTCAATTAAATTTTATATATTGCAACCTCAAAAAAGTCCCCTTTCTTTTTTATGTTACCAAAGACACTTTTATTCAAAATTTCTCTTTTATCCCATATATTTTGGTGTAAATTATTTATCATCATCACTTGGATCATTTCTGAATATTGAGAAAGGTTTTCCACTCACCATAAAGCCTCACAATTATGAGCAGATATAAAGACTGCCTGTGTGGAGCCCAAAATGATGTCAATCAGTCTGACTGCATGGAATCAATGGCAAGACTGACACTTGATCTTCTCAATGCACCCAACATTTCATACGGAATCTCTTCCCAAAAAGATATTACAACATTAAAAGACTCTCTTCTAACATTTCATTTTGGCCTATTAAAATATTAGCATATATTTTGGGCAAAAGGTATCTAAAAATTCATTTTAAAAGTCACATTTTTGCCATTATTTCAGTTTGTGATTTTCTTTCATTAGTTGTTATTGTTACTGTCACTACTGCCTACCAATAACATAAAATAATAACAGTTCTTGATGAATAATTTCCAGCACCACCAGGCTGTCACACTCCAGCAAGTGAAAGTGGCACTGATTTACTGAGGTCAGCTTTGCAGCACTGGTTTACCATTTTGCAATACATGACGGTTGATTTATTTTTTTATTTTTTAACTTCAGGAGAAATGCATATTTTTCAGTAATCTATTTCAGTAGCATTGGCCATACTGTGCAACAGATTTTGCACAATATCCAGTAATGAACTCAACATTTTTCTCGAATGATTTTCTATGATTCCAACACACAGATAATTTGCTGAAGATGGCCCTCTTCAATACGTACCAGAAATTCCTTTGTTTTTTTTTCATCATATTTAAATAAGTTCCATGAAATTAAAAGAGATGCGCTGCTAGCTAAGTGTCTGGAAATGTGGCACTTAGATTCTGTTTGATCGCTCATTTTTTAGCTTAGCAAATGGAGAGGAAGAAAAAAGACAGATACAGCTAATATATAGCATACCAAAAATAGGACTACATAGGTTGCTTTTGCTAGAAGGACCGAACTAGCTGTCTCCATGTATTTATCCAAATAATCCACTCCAACTTCCACACAACAGTAAATTGATACAAAAAAAAAAAAATCTTCAAACCCTTAGGGAAGGGGGAAGAACTCTGCTCACCCATTTTTACTGTTACAATCCCTTTTGGGGAAAAAAATCAAAGTTGGCTAAAGGTTAATAATAATTCATGTCCAGCTTACTATTACTCAATAACTATCAAAGTCTCTAAGTCAAAATAGCGTTTGCTGGCTTACAGGATCAGAGCCATTACAATCTCTATTGAAGACTTTATTGAATTTTACACTAAGCTTTAGCTGACTGAACAGGTCAAGCACTGTGGCTCAGTTTTCTTTATTCTCAAAAACTCATAAACCCCACTCCAGTTTGCAGTGCTGTTAGCTAAGCAACTTGACTCAGCACAGGGTCAGAGAACCTGACCCTCATGAAAAAGGTCACGTAGTTTTAAACCTAGTTCCTGAATACCATTAACTTACATGCACTAGCTGTTCCTGTGTGTCAAACTCCCGGGAACAGCCTTCCCAATGGCAGTTCGTCTCGTAGACCACTTCAGGCTCCTGTTTGCTTTCATCCTTGTCCCCTTCCTCCTTTACCAGGGTCATACCTTCTGGCTGTTCCTGGAGAGATGTAAAAAGCAGAGGTGAGAAGAGGAGAGAAAAAATTCTGAAACAGAGAAGAAGTGAATTATTTTATCACTAAAAGAAAGACAGAGTGGGGGAAACTGATTATTATACCCTCAATTCACTTTGCTCTACAAAACACAACAGCTCAAAACAAGCCTGGTAAACCAAAACCATGTAACACCTATATGTGTAAAATATGTATTTCTTCCTCAGAAGTATCATCTGCAGAGAATTTCTGAAAAGAAAAAATCCACTAGATGCCAGTTAGAATCATATCATAAATGCTCAGCTTCCTTCTCCCCATATTAAAGCAGCATTTGCCCTTAGTTATTCAATGTCATTATGAGTGAAAAAGGCATTATTTATCATAGTTGAATTAACAGGAAATTGTTTTTAGGCATAAACTGTATCACCAGTCATGCAAAATGTGTTTCCATTGCAAATCCAGTGACAGTTTTTCACATAAATAATCTTTTCAAAAGCAGACTGGTAATTCTCAGGCTACATGTCAGCCCTTGTCCATAATATGAGCGTGGAAGGGGTGACCATGGGAAGGTGGTTTTTCATTGCGGTTTTTGATTCACCACCTTTAGCTTCTCCGAGGGACTCCTTCCCAGCTCAGATGTTGGCACAAACATTTGGTTCAGATTATGTACTCATGTTATTTCTCCACTTCCACCCTGCTGAGGGATTTAGATGAACACTGTTTTGTTTTCATGGATTCACTCACAAGACTGAGTCCCTGATTCTGACCTGCCTTTCATCACTGTAAATTAGGAATCACTCTGCTAAAAGCAGTGGCATCAACCAGTAAGGGAAGTCTGGCAAAAGAGACTGGAGCCCAGCACTAAGGCCTCAAAATTGCAAAGTGCTAAGATCTGTTAAAAGTCAACGTGGTGCAAAGGTTCTCGCTGAATAGAAAACTCATCCTGAATCAAGTCCTGAATATCTTTGGTTCCCTTTTCCACACGGGGATGAGCACTCACAGAACAAAATGAGATGTTTCTCCCTCAGCCTACTTCCATTCTGTCCTCATCCTTTCACAAAGTAAACCCTCATCGCTGAAGTCCCATACTCACTCCCTTGCTACCATGAGCAATTTGTGTGCATGAGATGAAGGCCTGTAAGAGGTAGGAGGGATAAAACATGGCAAAGATGTGTTTTCCCTCTGGCAGTGAGAAAAAAGGCTTACAACTAAGAGCAGAAGGCTGTACCTGCACGCTTCCTGCACCCGGGCTGGGGAGGTCCTCGTCGGGCTTTATCTTGGAGCGCTTGTTGTGCATTGGATCTCCAGTGCTGCTCACGGCCGATTCACTTGTGGGTTTGCTCTGCTGCAGGCAGTTTTTTTCCCCCAAAAAGACAAATTAGACTGTGATAAATATGCAGCTCCCAATAGAAATACGCAGCAGCTGCTCTGAAACTGTAAATGGAGAAGCTACACTGTTAATTATATTGGATATGCAATCGGATTGTGCTTCAATTACATAGCATTAACTTGTGGAAGAGCTGCATCATTCAACATTGTATTGGAGAAGGGAGGGAACAGGAAGGAGAGCATTTGATGTTATTCCTTTTTACAAACAAATGCTGTTTTTATCAGGCCAGGGAGGAGTAGGAAGGCCTTGAATTTCCACATTCAGAAAGTCAATCTTGAAAAGCCAAATGGCTACGCACCAATTTGAATAAACAGGAGAAAAAAAGATTTCTTTTTTACATTTGGAGGAAAAGTTTTCCCACTTCATGTCTATATGCAAGATCTCAGCTCTTTTAGTGCATTCTCCATTTTAATAGTGGATAGGTAGGAAAAGTGAACTCTAATGTGAGAGTCTCCACTGAAAAATCTGAGATGAAGTCCAGGATTCTCTGAAGTTGGCAGCAAAGCCACTTCTGATACAAACAGGACAGAATCTTGTTTTTCTTATTGCTGTGCTGGATGGAACATCATTACCTACACCTGCAAATGGATCTTGTGGGAGTCCAGAGACCTTTCAGAGATACCTGAACTGCACAGACATCACAAAAAATCAGTATGCTGCCTACAGCATTATAATCTGCTTCTACATTTGTAAAAGCTAGCCCAAAGATAAACAACTCCCAGACTGACAAATAACCTATCCTATGTCATCTAGAAACAAAGAACATGAGTTAATAAAAGCTGAAACAGGAACTGTGCACATTTATTGACCTGATCCCCTGCTGCACACCTCCAGCTTTTGAGAATCTGAGTTTGCTTACTGAAATGATTAATTCCAACTCACTATGTCAAATTTTGCATAAATCAGAGAAAAAAACTTCAAATCTCTGCACAACCTTTGAGCAGTTCACACCTGTTCAGGACAGCAAAATACAACTCTGTGTCTCGAGGTAGGCTACTCAGCTTGACTTGGATGTGAAGATGCTCATCTTTAAAATGTTAAGTACTTCAATGTGCTTTTCCTGTTCTTTGCTCCCCATCTGTATTAAGTTGTCCGATCCAGTAAAGCCAGGTCGGAATGAGGAGCTATTGCAGCACACTGAAATATTTAACTGAACTAAAAAGCATGCTACCAATGAGGAACACTGCATCTAAGCCCGTGATTTATAATAACGGGACTGCAAATGCTATAGCTGCAAGAAAACTGTTATCAAAGGGTCTTGGTGACAGTGGTGATTAATTGCCAACAAGACAAAGTGATTTTCATTTTTTCATTTTTAAATTAGCTGGGTGCAAAGGTTTCTTTTGTTGTCTCTCACCTGTGTGGACTCAGAAGGTCCAGAGCTGACCTGGACAGGGTTCAGGACACTGGGGATGCCAGGGATAGGTCTCTGGGTAGGAAAAGTTGGAGCAGGATGGATGAGAGGAGGGCTGTGTCCAAAGGCAGAACCCAGGGTTTGCTGACGACTTATAATTTGCTGATGCATTTGCTGGAGGGATACCGGTGTAGGAGGGTATGTGAAACTCAGAGCAGGGCTGAATTTGGGAGAAAAAGGAGGGAAGAGGGAGGAAAATGATGAGGGTCGTGACAGTATGGCACTGTACAGATAAAACCTTTAAAATCATGCCTCAAAGGATGATAAATCCTGCTTTTAAAGCCAGAGTTGGTCTGGATTTACTAGTGAGTGCAAAAACGATACCTTAACAAAACACAACATATTTTCCTAACGTTTACCACAAAACCACAGAAAGTTGACCAAAATAAAATTCAGAAAAACTGAAATAAAAAGTAAGCAGTTCAATAACAGCTATTTATTGCAATAACAAACTTTATATAAAGAAAAAGAATGGGTGCCTACATGCTTTATAGTACTTTTATTGATAATGCAGTTCCCCCTATGTTCGTCTGTATGAAGCAGTTCCTTTAATCTTGGCTCATGTTACACTCTTTCATATGTCTTTAGATCTTATTACAAGAGGAGAGAAAATCAATTGGTTAAATGTGTTCTGAACACCATGCTTGTCATATCACTCATTTGTTTGCAAAGATGGAAAGCTCAGTTCATCCAAAATGTCACCTAAAGAATTTCCATCAGTGCTGTTTGGTTACAGAAACTGATGGATTAACCTTTCCCCTCTGAAACTGGTGATCAATGACTTTTAATGTAGAAATATTCCAATGGGAAAGCACTTCTTCTTCCAGTTTAACAACATTAAATGTCTATTAAAGCTCATTATGCATGTTAATACCTGTCATCACTTCATTACTTCTCTGTATTTCCCAGACTACAGTGACTATGGAGGAAATTACACTGCCATTTAAGGACCTATTTTGTGGGTAGTGCCAAAACATTCTTTGTGTCATACTTGAAAAATAAATGGCATGGGGCTAAATCTTCAAAACACAGAAATACAAGATTCTCCTGTAAACATCTGCCAGTAACATATTACTGCAACGAAAAGGAAGAGGAAGAAAAAGTGTATGTATCGATTATTTTTCTTTAAAAAAGATAAGTTCAAAAGAGCTCTACAAATTTAAGACATTAGGTCTTAAAAGAAAGGGATGTAGCGTAATACCTTTTAAGAATCAAGGCTTCTTCTAATATTCAAAGAGTGGACCTTAATCTGAATTTATATTCTGGGGTCTTAATTGCTGATATTCTTAAGTGCATTAACTGAAAATACTGCAATACAAAAAGAGCTAAAATCATGTCAACCATTTTAAGTAATAGTTCTAAAGAAATTCCATGTTCATTAATCTGACTATACATTTTGTCTGTTTGACTACAATCCATAAAGAGACAGATTCAGTGTGATTACATTACTATTATTCCTGATGAAAACTCTGCATTACAATAGTTTGCCCATTTAGGACAGAATATTATTAAGAATACCCCGAGAGAATTTTACTGGTCTTTGAGGAACTCTCTTTTCATTTTGCATTGTATTCTTTTTAATAAAGGGAGGCAGAAACGGAGTGAAAACAGTAATTGTTCACAGCAAGAGTTAGGGAGAAATCAGTAATAATATTCAGTTATAGAAGCTCTATAGTCCCTGCTAGTGTTTCTGTAAGCAACCATGAATGATTACAGCACGACTTAGCTAAGGTAGCTACTATGGATGATTGATAGGACATTAATCAAAAGATGCATATCAGGCTCAGAATTTGTTCACAAGCTTTCTTCTAATAGCTGATTTCATGTTCACTGAGCTCTATGCCAGTTTGTTCAATTTATTCTTCAGTGTACAAGCCATTCATCAAAGAACACAATGATTTAACACTCCCTTTCCTTTTTAGTGAACAAACATTACTAAGTGTAACTACTCTAGTCTGTTCATTAAAAAACATACAATTACAATGTCATACGAGAGGCTGAAACAATGTTTTCTTACTATATCCCTGCAACTATCCTATATACACGAGTTAATCTCGTATACCTTCAAACACTTTAACATCAACAAATGCAACATAAAGTATTACGTTTCCCTGTGAGCATTTAGTATCTACGTTATTTTCAACCCTTTGCTGAATCAGTTCAAAAGAAAAAATAAGTGGATTGACTTTCTTGTGAGCTTCAAGTACACAGCACCCTTGGAAACTCAGTCTTCTCTTTTTATTATTATTATTTCCTTTCCAGATGTCTGAGAATGGCCAGCAATACTAAGCTTTGCAATTCTTGCTTTAAAATTTTGGTGATATTCTTCAGATCCTACATGTTAGAAGAGAAACTTAGAACTGATCTACATGACTGACTTAAGCACTCAGCTCAGGGATGTAGCTCCTACCTATCACTGTGCTGTGACCACAGATACATGAGCTTCTGAATCTAACATTAATTTTTTGAACCTTTGCAGAGTACAAGAGAACCTTTCCAAGGAGTTCAGGAGGCGCAGGAGGAAACTGCTATGAACAGAATATATTCTTAGCTCAGTAGGAGGGCTGTCAAAGTGTCAGTGACAGAGGAAGTTGGATGGTGGAAAGGAATCTCTGGCTACGAGTAGAAAAAGACTGCAGGAGCCCCACAATGTATACATACAAGGTGTACTTAATGCAGCTGAAATACATGTATTGTAGTTTGGCAGTATTTTCTACTCCATCCCTCCAGAGGTCAGAGAAGTCCCCTGTGCTGTTAGGTTATTTGTGGTGTCATCCCTGCTTTGCATTCTCTACCCCACACAGAGCAACACAAAAAGTGGTGATGCCTCCAATAGCAAAATACTTTTCTAACTAAAGGACAAAAGCAGTGCTGCTGTAACAAATACAGAAGCTAGTTTCAATGGCCTGCAGTAATATGCCTTACACCAACAAACTGCAAGTGCTTAGAAGTTACGTAAGCATGTTTGGTATGTCCCTATATATACATATATACGGTTTCTGTCAAAAGGATAAATTTCACCTCATAGAGATGTCCTCTTCCTTTACCTGTGGTTTAACACCACATGGAGCCTTCAGCAGTAGGATGTTAAGGCACACTCTGTTGAATCTTGTCCAGACATTAACTTAGCTCAGTTTTATTGGAAAGCAGTGACACCAGCAGCAGATGCAGAGACAGAGGTGCACAGATTTGCTGAGGAAAAGAGGAATCCACACAGATTTGCTGAGGAAAAGAGGAATCCTTATTTCTTCAGTATTTTTTTTTCCTGTCCAGTACTCAGCACCACAGGGTTGAGACTGAGGTACTAGGATTTCTCGATGAAGCCTTGCAACTTGCATTCCTTTCTTCCCAACCTAAAACCCCTCAGAGACTGAAAAAAAAAGGAGACCGCAAAGGAGAAGAGGAATAGAGTAGCAACTAGCCACGAAGAGTACTCAGAAATGGTGACGACATTTCAAACACTGGGTTTATTTCTTAAATAGCTCAGATAGCTGCCTTCAAGTAATTCCAACAGTTTCTGGAAAGCCTTATGAAAATGAGGTGACCTGTCTGGGTTTAATGTCAACCTCGGGCAAAATGCTGACACAGGACAGCTTGACCGATTTTTCTGATCTGGAAAGATCAAAAATATCCTAAGAAACAGAAGGTATCAAGGCTTTTTCTTCCTTTCAGAAACCATTCAGGTTGCTCAACAATGAAAATGATAACTGCGGGCTGAGATCAAAGCTTGCAACACAGCTAGCATGGAGCGCTCCGTTACAGTGATCTGGATATCTGCCCTCCTTCCTTAAGTTTTTAACACACTTCGTTCAATAACTTTGTTTCTCCTGCACACAGGATGTGTGCAGAATTTCCTTAGCCAAGACTCCCTTCCAAGCCCCATGTGGATCTTTCTGTCTTGCTCACCAACTGTAGGCCCTCTTGTTGGCCCAAACAAGCTCATACTGGTTTCTAACCAGGAGTCCAGCACTGCCAAGCAGGACGGGCAGTGGCACCAGTGGCTAGAAGGTCTTGTCCAGCCCTTCTAGCAATGCTTGTTTAGAAATAATGTACTGATATAACACTACCATTACTTAGTGACTGTCTAAAATTCATACCCAGAGGTGTTAAACAAGACCAGAAAGTACTCATTTTGAGAGCTACAGGTTCAAAGCTACTGAAAACAACTTTTTTTTTTTCCCCAGAAGTGATGAGTGGTTTCATAGGCTTCAGTGTGCACTGTGTTTCTTTGACCATACCTTCAAGAGGCCACAGTTCATACATAAGGTACTAAACACTTTCAAAATCCATATGCCAGAAGAATGCAAGATGGCTGCCCCACTCACTCACATTTTCCAAAACACAAGCCACTTCCAAAAAATCCTGGGTTCACAAAAATGTAAACAAATTACAACTCGTCCATCTATCTACTGAGGAAAGACAGTATCTAACTTCAGAGACTTCTGATATGTGTCTGTTATATACTTTTTTTTTTCTTTTAACAAAGGAGAGAAAAAGATGAATGACTATGAGATCACTAACAACTACACACAGGTTATCTTTCTAGTTGTTGAGTTTAATGGCGGTAAGAGTTAGACAAAATGTGTACCACTTCTACTTTCAATAACATTTAATATCTCATATTTATACAGTAACAGAATAGCCTACTAGTCGTTCATTTTTCTGTACTGTGGGCTTCTATGTATGTCTGTCAGTTTGTCTTTTTCTCCTCTCCTCCACTGTGAAGTCTCAAATCCCTTTAGCAGAGGTAAAAGCAGTTCAGTGAACTGCACTGCAATTACATGAGCACATCAAATTTTAAGGAACTGACTTCAAGAAGAAGAAAAACAGACATTATAATCAAAACCAAGCTTTGTGGCTTCTTCATGGCTGTCCTGCTAACAAGGTTGTCCATTTCTGGTCACAGCTGTGCAGTTTACCACAAAACAGCTGTTGTATTCCAAGTCAGAAAAAGTCCTCATTTCTTACACATTGAATAAGTCTGCCTAAGCAAACACAAAAGGCACAAAAATGCAGAGGAGATTTTGACCTTGTGAAAGCATTAGTTTCATTGTATCACAAAAGTTTCCTTTTATCACAATAGTTTTCTCATCCTCAAAAAACTGTGAAGATATCTTCCTTGTAACATGAAGCATTCTGCAAGATCTGATGCACATAATTACAACACACGTGCTCACCCCATGAGTTAAGGAGCACCTTGCACTGCAAGTGGGTACATGGGACCTTTCCAACATGTGGAAAAACCTTGGAGTTCTCAGATACACTGTGGTTTCTAACATATGCTTTTGCTACTAACTGTCACTAGGCACACAGAAAGACCCAAGTTCCTCCTAAGTGGACCACAGCTCACGAAGAGAGAGGTAATTTTTAAGTGGACTGGCTTCACATTGAATAAAGCAGATCACCAGATATTAGTTTGGCTTCATAAGGTACCACCACAGCTTCTTTTAGCTCATGCTCAAGTAGCTACAGATGTCATTATTTTGTCATACTCTCCACTACGAGCTGCATGAAATCCATGGGCAAGTAAAATTGAGAAACCAGAGTGCAGAAATCCAGTAATAAATGTTGCATGAATGACTGGACTCATTGAATTGAATGGAGTTTTCAACCTTTTCAGGCCAGGAATTCATCTTTCATTTTTGATACAGATTTGTATAGTCTTTGTTGCTTAGGAATGTTCACAGGGGCATACAAATGCCCTTCCAACAATGTATCCCCCTACTTTTCAGGCAAGCAATTGTAATAACTGTTATGCACTGCTGAAGTGAGACCAAAATCAGCAAGTCCTCCAGAGCTGCCCTAGGCCCAGGCTCTACAGGCAAAGCATCTGGTGTTGAATTAAGTCATTGTCCAAGTCATAATTAACAGTGATAGTTTTCACATGTTCTGTTGTTCTTTTTTCAAAGGAGTAACATAAAAAATAGCTTCACTCACACCACAGTAAACTGACATATAGGAGCCACTGCTTACAGTGGGGGATGTAAGTAAAAGCGGTTGAACCAAGGATGCTAAATGGCAGTGCATAAGCTGATTTCAAACACCAAAACTGATTCATTTTGATGGAACTATGTATATCTGTTAACATGTAGCCAAGAATCATTGAATAATCAGATGAGGAAAGCTATAGATAGTCAGCAGGACAGTCTCATACTCTGACCCCAAAAGAGACGCAGAAGAAAGAAAGCCAATGAGTCCTCCATGGAATTGGATGAGAAGCCAAGAATATCATGTAAGAAAACTGTCTCACATTGTTTTTGAGTTTGTGGAAACAGGAACTTGAGTAAGTTCTTTGTAAACAAACTGGAGCAAGTAAAAATAAGTTTCCAAATCTGTCATCCACTTTTCCTTCTGATGGAAGCAGCCTGCAAAGCTGAATATTGACAAATTGCTCAGGTCACTGAAGTGACAATGCACTCAGGAACCTTGTAGCCCAGAAAAGATTTGTGAAATTCTTACTGCCTGAAATATCCTAGATGTAAAATGAAAACCAAATCGTATTACAGGAAGGGAGACTTTGAAAATGCACTTCTGTTTGTAGCTTTTTATCTACAATAAATGTAACATTTGTTAGTGCTATGAAGACTTGTGCTTTGAATTGTCTTATTTTCTCTCAGCTTTCTAACGGCAGAAGTCATAGATAACACAAACTACTGATCAGTTGTTTTTTATGGCCTGTCACTTAAGTACAGGGGAAAACAATTTGAAACTGCGACTATGAAACCAGACGTAGTACGATTCTAAAGGTAAGCCTGAGGCCTGAAATCCACATTTTTCAAAACTAAGTTTCACAAATGTCCCTCTGCACTTCTAATATTGACACATTTTACTAAAAATCAGTTACTCAGAGACAAGTTATCTAACTGAATTTGTAGAGACACATCTAATAAAGTTATACTGTGTTTTCAGTTTCATCAGATAACAGCCATCATCTTAAAATTGTATTTAACTCACATGCATCACTGCCTCTTTTTTTCACTTTTCCACTACCTATTTAAAATTAACAGTCTGTGGTTTGCACTATCCCTTCAGCTTACCATATTATCTATTCTGTTTTATCTGCTAGGCTAGGTGAAATTTTTCTTCATGAATACATTGCCGAATGCTGGAGTAAAATGGAATGGTTTCAGAACTACAAGGATTAACCTTATATGCTCAGACAGCATTGACAGCTTTGTCCTTCTCACAATACTACTTCCATTCAGAAATCCTCAGTAACCTAATTGAACTGTGTATTAATAGTTACTTTGCATAATTCATCTGTGTTTCCTCTATGCACACCCATGATATTCCTGGTAAACTATTTCCCAATCAAATTCATGGTTAAGCTTTCTGTTTGTTTCCAAAGACAGTATCATTAATTACTTGGAAAGTGCAAGTTAACACTTTTTAGGTCTTCAGATGAAGTAAGCTCTGTGTTAAACCACAGCACACGTTTCTCAGCTCCAGAACTTTCCCAGAATTAATATTGCACTGGGTCCAATGCTTTCTCTAAAGACTTAAAGCTCCACTAACATCAAATCAATCTGGAACAAGTTGCTTCAAACTGATTTTTAATTACAAGATCTGTGGTTATACCCATCTCCAGGCATATGCATGTGTGTAATCACACCTGCTTACATGTCCCTCTACGTGTAAATATGTATGCAGCATGCATCTAAATATTCTACTTTTGTTTTGCTTGACTTCTAAGATTATATGCTCTCTGAAGGCAGAGATCTTGCCATTCTGTGTTTATGAGTATGTGGAGTGAAAAATACCTAAAACTTTCCAATGCAAAATGCAGGTGATTTCCAGATTAAGCTCCCTGAACATCACCATCCTGCAATCTGTATGCACGTTCTATAGGAGTCCAGCTACAGAATTCCAATTCAACTGAGCAAGAATTAGATGCAATGTTCCATTACACAGAAGAATTTCATTTGTATTCACTTTCTAGCACTTCCTTGCCATTCAAATATATAGAAAAATGATATAAAATGAAGCTATTACGGAATGATCAAGCATTATATTCTTTTTTAATTTTCAGATTAACTGTACATTGGTACAAGACTGCAGAAAATAAAGCCCTGTACTGCCCATATGTGATGTGAGCCTGGTTACAACAGAACCAGTTTCAGTGGGATTACACCTGGTCTGAATTTGAATACATCTGAACTGCAACTATACTTTCATTTACAACACACTACATGCTACTACTGCGACCTCTGTGCAAGAAATGCTTTCACTTAAAGTCAGCTTTGCATCTTACTTAGACCCCAATAAGAGAGGTAATAAAATGCAAAACACTTTTAATTCCAAAAGAAATAACATACTTTATATCTGGTACATCATATCAAACAGAGCTTCAGGCAAAACACTGCCAAATATATTCTGTCCTACCTGTTCTACTCTAAATGCACATATTAACATGATTGAGTTCAGCATTTGTGTTCTCTGACACAGATACAGTAAATAGTCACAACACATGAATACTTAAATCTTACATTCTAAAATTGATATCATAGAGAAGACATAAACAAGTCTTCTATTATTATTATTATTTTTTTTTTTTTACTAAAAGATAGATATGTGTTCTCAGATATTGTCTTCTGTTTTTCACGGTAATTGTCAACAATCTGGTGATGTTCAAGATCACACTGGATGGGGCCCTAAGTAGTCTGACCTAGAGGGTGGTCTAAGCCATTCTATGATTCCATGAATGGAGGTAAGAAATGAAAAAACAAAATCTGTATCTTTGACAAAATTATTTTGAGGAGCATGGCCAAGAGCTAAGAGTTATCTATAGAGCTAGATATGCTAGAAAGCATGAGCAAGCAACACAAGAGTATATTGATATTTAAGGAGAGAACCTGAAGTAGTCAGACACTGACCGTAAATCATTGAAGCACTGAGACATTAAGTCAACTCATGAGGACCAGTACAGAAATCAATGTGAGAATAAAAATTTTATCAACATGAAACTATGGCAAAAACATGTTAAGACAAATAGAAAGAAATAGAGAATACACAAAACCATGGGGCACTTGAATTGCTGGTCCTGTTCTGGAATATTGTTGCACATAGTAGAGGCAGTCCTTCAGAGTACTGGCAGAAATGACAATGCAAGAAGTCTCTAAAGAGCAGACTAAAAACCATTTTCTTCAGAAAGGAGATGAATACGAGGAGATATAATAAGAATGCATAAAATATTGAATAAAGAAGGAAGACTGAGAACATGAAGGCTCCCTGTCTTATAACTACAAGACGTTCTGTTAAATTCAAAAATAGGATAATTTAAACTTGATAAAAGGATACTCTTTTTATTTTTTTTTTTTTTGTTATACAGTGCATAATTAGACTGTTGGGTTCTCTGCTGAAGTTATTCTCACTTTTTTGCACAAAAAACTTTTTACTTTCAACTGTATATCTTAACTATTTTTAGATTTCTCTTTACTCTTTGTGTTTGCAAAGAGAAGTTAATATACTGTCGCTTGTCTGTAGCTATAAAGCAGTTAAGAGGAGGGCACTGGCTACCACAAAAGGTCTACATAAGGTGCTTACATGAGAGGAGGAAATCACTAAGAATCCAATACCTGCGTACCAGAGAGAATCTTCCCTGTTGATGCTAATCCACTGATGCCTAAGCTCCCCCTTCAAACCTGGCTATCTCTTTCTAGCACTGTTGGCAAATGCATCCTCATATAATTCCCCTGATGTTCAGCTTCAGATCAAAGTGATAGGACCCAGTGCAACCAGGATCTGGCTGTAATTAACCACACTGCGTAATCTCTCCTTCCTGTTCTCATGACATCAGGGATGCAGAGGAAGAGTTTGGGAGGGAAAAGAAAATGCTGCTGTGCTTTTTTAGTTTCTTTCAGACCTCAGAGGAGATCCTGAAGGACTCCCATGGTCATAATAAACTGATTTTAGCATGTTATGAGATGGCTAAGGCATATTCCCAGGTACACCTGCACAGATGGGAAGAAAATATCTGGTCCTAGGTGGAACTGCACCTGATTTAAACACTTTGTAGCTGACAAGGAGTTCAGCTCATTTTCTGAAAGCTTTATACATTTAATATCATAGGGCTGCTGAGGGATTATAAAAATATAGAAGTTCTGAATTTCAGATCATACAGAACAAGATGTTCAAACCTTCTGAGTTTATTAAAGATCAGATAATTTTTTGTAAAGGTTTTGAACTGTTACTCTTAATATCATGAGGAATCATTACCCCCCTCTATATTCACTCTAATTCACACTGCCTCTTAAGAAAGAAATACCAGTGACGTGCAAGTCTAATAATTGTCACAGGTAGCAGATACAACATGTAAGTACATCCTGACAAAAGATTAATAGCAGGGGTGCAGGATTAAAGCAGGTAACCAAATGTATAAACATCAAATGAAGGTTTATCCTCATTTGATGCCGATTTCATATGCCTCCTTTCTGCACAGTCCTTCCCAGCTGATACCTAAACCAGGTGTTTTCAAATACACAAAGAAGCTCTACCTGGTGTACTAAAGGAGATCCACTATTAGCTGCCAGCAGGAGAAACATCTTCATTTCAAGTACTCAGCCAGTAGTCAGGATACAGAATTATACTGGCAGTTGACAATGACAAAGCACCTGCCAAGCCAAGCCCTATCTGAATTGTGCTAAACTATTATTATTTATTATTCTAACTGAAGTAGTACCCATGTCAAGGACTGGAGCCCTTTTATGTTTTGTAAAAACATAGCCCAAAACGCATCTCCTTTCATTTGACTTCATCTTAAGCATCCTGCAGTGCTCATACAGAGGGTCCTAGGCCAAAAAAGTGTTTGAAACATAGTATGTAAGCTTTTAGCCAATGAAAAGAGCAATGAGGTCCTGGAAACCCTTTCTTAACACAAGTAGCAGCTCCAAAAATCAGAAGGTTGAATGGGCATTGAGACTGCAAAATCAAACATGCCCAAACTAAACCTGCCTGTAGTCTCTCATTCTCACTCATCAGTCTTCAATTATTTGACCACACACCTCTTCTCCCCTTGCCCTGTCAGGATTCCAATCTCATTCAGAGCACAAGACACACAGTACTCCCGAATGATAAAAACTGAAGTTGTTCTTCTTGCCTGGGTATTGCCCATGGACGTTCCTTCCACTGAACTTAAACTTTCAGTGAAAACATGATTACTGATACCTGCCTGAACTCCTTGCTGTGCTCATCACTGTAGAATCTAAATACTTCACTAAACATTAATGCTTTCAGCTTCCCTCTAAGGTGAAGAACTCCTGTTTGCACAGGCACACAAATCAAAGAAGCAATACAGTTAAGAAATGTAAAAAAAAAAACCTCAGTGCAGTTGCCCAGTTTCAGATATGGAGGCCCATTCTCCTGGGTTAATTAACATAACATACTGCATAATACATTTTCAAAATAGCCATCAGCAGCTTCAAGCCATGGCTGTGAGCACTCAGCTTCTCTAAAAAATCAAGAGTGCTTCCAGAGAAGAAGTTGTATGAGCCTGGTGGTCATTTCTGACTAATGCAGTTTGCCCAGCATCAGGCTGGGATTGCGTTGCGAGAGAACTGTCTGCTCTCCACACTGCAAACAATCATGTTAACAGACTCACTTCTCTTTCACAGCTGCCTGAGAAAGCTGAGGCAGGGCCTGCAGTTCTGACTGACTCAGAGAGAAGGCTCAGCTGGTGCACTGAAGCAGGCAGGGGTCCTGTGAAAAAAAAAATAAAAATACTACGCAACCCTAAAATTAAAGAAGGCATCAAGGCACAATCACAAGGGGGCAGTACCTTCACTCTCGTTAATTACCGGCTTCCGCATGTCTTATTTTGCAGCTTATTCACTCTTCTAGGGTGATCTTACTTTGTGTTACACTAAAGCATTTTGTCCCAGTGTGTTCAGCCTGGACAGATCCTGGTCTGGCTCCTGGTTCCTCTGAAAACTGCTCTCTTTTTCATGTTCAAGGAAGCCTGTTATGGTTGGGCAGACAACTCTGCCTCCACAAACTTGCCAAGGAGATTCCAGATTAACAACAGCTGCAACTACAGAGGAAAGTTCTCCTTCCTTTCTGCGGGCCTCAGAATGGAATACTTTGAATTCTTAGTAAACATCTATTTAATACATGCTAATTGAAAGCTCTTAAGGGCTTATCACTTGGCTGAATGGGACAACTCAGGAACAGCAAAGACCATATCTGTAGTATTTAGATGACATCCCTGGCAAAATTTAGTACATCAGAGAAATAGTACTACATACAGGAAAGCCTGTTTACTTCTAACTTCATTATTAGGAATTAATGATTTTGCTGGTATTTTTTTTTAATCTAGCCTTATATATGTATCTGCCATGTAAAACTGCTGCCAATGATTTGTGCTCAGTTAAAAGTGATTGCAAACACAATCTGAAGGTAAAAGGATTGTGTCACATTAATTCTAGTTAATCATACAAATACTTCCTAAAATACAAATCCTTCTTATCTTGGAATTCTATCTTCAGACATGCTGAACCATACCTCTTTCTTGCTGTAACTCCTATGAGGTTTACCTGCAAGTTTCTAGAATTTTACACCAGAGAAAGTTTTTTCTACATATTTTCTACACTTTGATCACTGCTGCAGACAAGACATTAAACAGGATGAACAATGATTTGATTCAGTACAGCAGGTCCTGTGCTGAATGCGTTATTTGCAAGACGGTGGATTGCAATAAATGAAGTTCTACTGATAGTTCTGTTGCTATTTAGTCTTTGAATTTATTAAAGCAATGAAACGTGGTCTGGCTTGAATACCTTATATTACTGTTTATTTTGGTCTGTTACGTGGACACGTTCACATGAGAGAAGTTAAAGGGCATCAACAGATGTGGGAAAAGAGACAGCTCTACCTTTCTCTCCTTTCCATATGGAAGAATGATGTGTCCACCACTTTTCATGTTGAATATCAATATTAATGTTAAAAAGAAGAAACTGAACTCAAAATGGTTAGGAAATTTTGGATTATGCACACCTGGAAAATATGACCAGGGAGCGCTGAATGCTTCTGCTAAATATAGGCTCAGGAGCCTTGCTCTCTCCAGTGACAACAGTTCACAAACCCACTGAACCAGTCTAAGTAAACCCTTACTTAGCCTCCACACTTAACTCACTCCAATTCCTCAACCATCTTCAAGAAAACTGTTCATCTGACTCTGGCTTGGCAGGTACAGCCCTTAGGTCTGTCATTCAGTGTACCAAAAATATGTAATAAACATTTCCAGCTGTGGGGTATGATTAAAAGGAGGAAAGACCTACTCCATCACAGAGAGTATGCCAACTTTCATGGTTTGCTATTTGCTTCACCAAAGTTACAAACAATGGAAAAGGAGATCAGTAATTGAAGTGCCCTCTCATCTTACCCACAGTGGGGATAGTACACCTCCATACAGCCTATATGTTTAACAGATGTGGTCCAAAACTGCTGTCAGCTATGGATATAAATCATATTCCGCATTGGGAAGCTTGATAATTGGCGCTGCGGTTACAAACATCACAGAGTTGTATTGCAGAGCTGTGACAGCATACCTGTGAAATACTACACAGCTACTCAAGTACATCAGAGCTACAAAGCAGGGCTATTCAAAAGAAGTACTTTAAATAAAAACATAAACAAAAACAGCACTTACACTAATGCCAAATATTTATAGCTCTGTCACTTTCAAAGTTTACCAGGCTCATGGTTTCCAATACACTAGCTGCATGGTCCATTTTCTCCAATAGTGCAAATCTCTGTAGCTACTTTTTGAAGTTTTGAGTGTGTCACTTACGCTGGAAAGGCACGTTTGAGCCTTGCCAAAAATGGATCTTTCAGATCTCAAGAAATTGCTGTGGGGACTTGCTCCTTTCCCTCATTCCAAATTGAAGGTGGAGGGCATTTTTAAGTCAAGGACCAGAAGCACTCTTTGTTCAAGTGCCATAAATGCAAAATCAGTATTTACTAAGACTCTGAAGAAGTATTGGATTTTTTTCTAGAATACCAAAGGAACTTTTCTTAGTGTCACACACGCAAGCACATTCTGCAGTTTCATCTCCACTTTTATTGTTGTTTCTTCTCATTTTCTTCCCCTCTCATTTTTTGGCACTTTTACTTTTGCTCCACCTCTCTGTGCTCTGCTTGCTTTCCACTTTTTTCCCTGCAGTGTACAATTTCTCCCTACCTTATGCTTCACTAGTCTGCTCTTCTGCCTTCAGAACAAGCATTTTTAGCTGTTTTCTTGCACAAGAAGTGAAGTGGCCAAGTGAAAACCACTGCATTTCTAATTATATGAGAAGATAACAGTGCTTTATTGGTAGAAAAAAAGACAATTCAGCCACAGAAAGTCTAATATTTCAATATACAAATTAAAACATGGAAAACTTGAACACGGGTGCCAAGGAACTCTAGCAACTGTTTTAATTGAATAGCTCCACATCTGCACTTTAATCTCTGATAATTGTGATGTAGGAACATTTCACTCTCTGTTATCCCTACAGACAGAAAAACACAAGCGATCTGAGTCATAAACCTATCCTACAGCTTCTTCTCTGAATACAGACTCCTGAGTATGTACACACACACACACACCATTTCTGTTGGTCAGATGGAATATTATCTGGACTGGATAACAATACACCAAAATGTCCCTTGTGTTTACCTTTCTGAACAAGAAAAAGGAAAAGTATTTTATACTTCAAATTATGCTCCAGTGAACAGTATAGAAATCACAATTACATACACAGAAAACAGTTACATAAAGATGTGAGTGTACATTCACATTCACATGTATACACACGTGCGTGTCTATGACATACTAAAATAAGAAAATATGCAATTTACATAGAAAATGCTGTTCTTACCTTATTGCGCTTGCAGATAAGTGGCCATAAGAACCACTGGCTGAGGAACTGCTACGAGAATTATTGAGAATTGTGACCAAGGAATTTGGAGATGTCCGGATCATGGTCTGAAGGTCAAAGCTGTGATCAGATAGGGGGGATATGGACAATGTACGCTTTCGGCTTGGTCTAGCTGATAATCTCGGACTCGGAAACCTGGCGCCTGTTATGTAAACACAAATAATTATCCACCAGGGTACTTAATTGTATTTGTTTTTATCAGTGATGGGTAGGAAGTCGCAAGACACCAACACGCTGTGATAAGCCCACTCTCTTCACTTGTGATCTACCCACTACAATTGAGAAAAATTAGGATAAAAAATCTTTCTTCCTGTGGCTTACCTCACTGGAGCTGTGTTTATTTATGTACAAGCAAAATGAAAAATAGCTAAACAAAAGGAAGAGACTGTTATGAGTTATCCCTCTCATTTCTGGTGATTAGATAATCTGACGGCTTCTTAGACATTCACATCATTAATTCAACCACAAGCAATCAGAGAGTGGTTCAGACCTAGGCTACTAACAAACCCAAACCCTCATCTTCTTAATACACACAGCCAAAGCTAAAACTGTAAAATACAGCATGGAAATAAGAGCTAGGTTTTTCTTTGCTGACCATACTTCTGCCTGGACAATACTTGATGCAAACTGAAAATCAGGACTGAAAGTCACTCTAAGTTATAGAACAGAACAGAAAGTCACAGAACTTATATTGGCATCCACAGCATTAGACTGAGAAATAGTAGACTTTATTTGATTCATCCAGGATGCCATGATGTTCTTGTGTTGGTGTGCTCACGGTGCTATATTTTCCTTCTGGTCTATTTACCACATCATCTCAACAATCTGTAGTCCTGATGGAAAATAGAATACTTTACATTTTATTCCCTTTATTTATTTTCCATCTCACTTGAGTTGGAGAAGGAGAGAATTAGCTTCCCTCTTGTATACTGAATTATCTTCTTTAACAGTACTGCAGCTTCTACTTTTTTAATCCCTTTAACCTGCAGTAAAGGAGTGAGTCCTAACAATCCTGACAGCCAGGGTCAGGCAGGTCTTTGTTTTAATGTTTATTTTACTGTTAATTCTCTCAGACTCCTTGAATTCCTCTGTAATTTACTCAAAATTAATAAATGTTAGCAAGTCTTATGGGTCTGCCTTAATTCTTGCTCATCTCTTGGTGCTCTAGACAACTTCTCAATGGAGTACTAAAGTTTACATGCCTAACAATAACCAGTTGAGTGGACTACAATTAGCCTAATCCCAAGGACACAGCTGGACTACAGTCTGCCATTACGTTTTCCCTACACATACAAGTGCATTGCCCTTCTTTCTACGCATGCTATCCAAGATTTTTACCTAGTATTAAAATCTGCCACTTCACTGCTGCTGTGCTTGCACATATATATATATATATATGCCTATAGTCCTTCTTTTAATCTATGCTGAGTTTTGCCTCATCTGCCAACACGGCTGTCAATTCTTTTTGGAATCTGGTGAAGATGTTGTTTTGTTGTGTTTCTTTTCTTTTGTGCAATATCTCTCCAAGAGGCCTTAGCCCATACCACTCAGCCTTTCAATGAATATTCATGTTCTTGATTCATCACTTAAAACTTAGGCATAGCCATTTATTTCTTCCTATAGCTACTACATTTATTTTATGCAGTCTATTTTATCTCCTTTTTATGAGCTTGCTATTGTAGTACGTCTGCCTGATATTTCATTAGTGCTGTGCTTCATATCTTTCAAAGGTTGAGATGTTTTATTTGTGCCAAAATAAAACTCAACACTGATGAGCAGCTATAAGAAACTGCAGTATACTTAATAAGAACATACAAGATACATGCTATGGTAAAACAAAAACGGCACTTACAAAAACGTAACAAAAATTTGCACTTACATCTTCCATCCACAGCTCTCATCTGCTAACTCTTCAGCCAGTGTCAATTAGAATAAATCCTCTGAAGTCAATGGGGGGAGTGTAATTTGCCTGAGCTGAGGAGTGCTTTAAAGGTAAATAAACTATGCCACTGCTGTTTTACAAGGGAAAGGCTAAGAAGAGGTGTTTCTGGTTAAGCAGCAAGTGGAGGGGACAAAACTTGTTAGACATTCACTGACCAGCCAAGTGAGATGTTGTTCAGACATCATGTGTGATTACCAGCCGTCCTAACAGTGTGCTATATATGACAGAGAGTAACATGAACACTGGCATGAATCCTCTAGCACAAACCTCACTGTGCTAGCAAGAAGGCAGTAGGCATACTCATAACGGGAAAAGCACAGCTCACACTCTTGCTAAGCAGGACCTAGTGTAATGTATTTACAGCTGAGAATCACTGTGCACTGCTAATGGCAGTATGTGAGAAATTTCAAAAGAGTATTTCCATGAGTAATACTTTTTAAAAGTTATTTCTTATAGATCAAAAGTTCAGTTCTGAATCTGTACAACTACAAAGGATTTGCCATTTATCTGGGAAACTCCTCAGGACCCTGCAAAATGTGAACTGATCACTACTGATGCTGACCAGACAAGGGGTACATAAGTTTGATTAAATAAATGGAGCGGTTACTAAGAACACCAACACCTGAATATATTTCATTTGAAGCTAGACTGGGACTGAGTGATAAAAGCAGGCACCTGGGTTTTGCTTCTTCTGCGATGAGACACTGTGCCTTGATGGCAGATAGCCGAGGCATTAGCTGCACCATCCAGCAGTCTCAGACTTTGTCTTCTCCCCAAAGCAGTGCCCAGTTTAGATGCAGGAATTCACCAGCTCTTTCCATCTACCTGAGATGGGGCCAGTTTCCTAAGGTCAAATGGTTCCTTGTGTACAGGGGGAAACTCCTGCTTCATAGCAGGAACTGAGCCAAGGCCATGCAAGAGCTTTACAGGATGTGACTGTGGGAGAAGGAGATATGTTCTGGGGAGGCCATGATTTTCAGCACTTGAAATATAATTAAATGGAATTACTGTTTTTTCAAATCTCTGTTGTTTAATTAGGTTTCGCATTCTTAAGAAGTCTTAAGCATGAGCTGTCCATCCACTGCACAGCACAACATTTGCTAAACCATTCATTAAGCATAACATCATCTTAGTTGGTCTATTACAATAAAAAGGAATAGACTGCTATTTTTACATTACTCTGAATACTAAAACAAACTTTTCAGCCTTGCCCGGATACTTATATTAAACACAAACATTTCAATATTTATTTAGTAATTTGAAATGTTTGTCTGCTCACTGTATTCTCCCACTGAAGCATTACATTCCACGCTCTTTATAAAATACTTTAAAACCAAAAAATGCAGGACCAGTGACTCATTAAAAACCCAATTCCCACTGTGCAAGCACTGAAAAAAATCAGCTTTGGCAAAAGCACTTAAATGGAAGCCAACAGTGAAGGTTCATTTCGGAATGTCACCTTTTTGGAGCAGACATTAAAGTTATAAGAAGCCAGCAGTAGATAGAAAAGACTTGAGTGTGCCAACAAAAACCCAGCAGGTGTCAGAAGAAAAGATGTTTTTCCTGGGAATGGAGATCAATTCTAAAATAACAGATATCTATCTCTATCATAAATTTCAAAAATGGAATATGCCATCCAGCAAATTTGTCCATGAATTTGATTTCTGAGTTGTAGTTTTTAGCATTGCTTAATCATTTATAAGGCAATCTTCAGACATATATCATTTATTCTATCTCTTTAAATCAAATTTCATCAAACCTGTTTTATTCCATCCCTTCAAATTGAACTTCCTAGAACCCATCTAAAGCAATAGTTTCTGTTGAAGGTTGCAAACATAGGAATTGTTGGGTTTTTTTTCTAATCTATAGTTTTCTTTTTTCCTTTCTTTTGCTTTTAGATTCTGCTCACAAACGTGTAAGCTTTGTATTTATTTCACTGAAGTTTGACATTAACTTTGTCTTAGTTTCCAAAATAGTCTACCTCTTATCAGTGCAAGAGGAAAACTAACGGCTTTGCTGTTCCATACTCATCCTCCAATAAAAGGTAAAAACTAGAAATCAAGCCCAGTACAAAGCTCCTAACACAGGTTCAACTCCTCAGGTTGGCCTAATTCTTCACATCAGTAGGGTTACAACCAGTGTGAGCAATACAAAAGTGTTAAGGCAGTGCTGAACGACTTCTGGAAAGAATTCCAGAAAAAGAATTATCTCCCATTCTGAGCAATCATAGACAAAATGTAATCTGAATGATGATATTAGTACTGATAGGAGATGAACCTAGAATCCTCCGTAACACACTTACCTTCCACTAAACACCATATAAAAGCACAGTAAAATTCCCTCTCCAAGGGAAATCGGCAGACATCAAACCCCAAACCTGCGATTTTCAGAATTTTCTAAGTGTTTTAACAGTTTTGGCATCTTTTCAGCCACAACAATGAATCACAGTTGTTGCAACGGTCAGTATCTTCCCCTAGTTACTTTGATATTCTAGTTAACATATCTGAACCTTTAAGCTCAAGCAAGAAGACAGGAAGATCTAGTCACAGATTGGTCAACAAAAGGGCAGAATAATGTTACAGTGGTAAAGTGGTCCACTTCTCATACCACACAGGAATGGATGAGGAACTGTGCCAATCAAGCACACATGGTCTGGGCTTTATTCTCCCATAACATACACTGTAGAAAGCTCACAGACACTGAAGTTCAGAGCCTCAAGAACTTTCTTCCTCCTCAGGCAATATTTAACTTCCTGATTAACTGTTCTCACTTTGAAATTTGTCTTCCAGCACAACAAAAGGCCCCAAACTGCACTTAACGTGCCTTCATGCCTAGTGTACGCCATCACAGGAATTATTATTTAGACTAAAGGAGAAAGCAGAGATGCCAAATTACTGTGCTATATGCTGTATAAACACACAATTAAGAGACAGACTTGCTTCACAAAATAAGAACAATATCTTGCTTGTATCTATTTGGTTGTTGTGTGGAATAAATGAGCAGCAGTCTTTGAGTAAGTTCAACTTGCTGAGAATTTGAAAGAGGATAATGAGGGAAACTACCAATCTCTCATCTGTGTTCTTTGACGAGACTGGGCAAAGGTGAGAGTACTTTTAAGATAACTGTATAAACCCTTAAGAAGAAAGACCCAAACAAATGCTGCTGCTTTGCATTCATCACTATACTTAGTTTTAAATGCAAACATGGGCATTGTTATTGTTGAAAAAAAGAAGTCTTAATACTGGCTTCCTGCTAATTGTTTTGTTCTCTTTTCTAATCTAAAACTCTGACAAAGAAGAAAGGGGTTTTCTATAGCATGATGAATGATAGGACATTCAGATTCCTACTTAATGACAATTAATTTACTGTATACCCATGCAAGTTAGGATAGTTTTAATTAGTTTTTACAAAGTAAAAGGGTAACTTCATACTCTATTTAGATAAAAGCAGCTATTGCCTGACTAAACACATTCCCATCAAATACAGAAGGTGAGCTGAATGACCTTAGTAGGATTGCTTCTTATTTTAATTCTCTATTTACTGTTTAAAAATAATCCATTTGCATAATACTATTACGCATTTTTTGTCTTTAACTCTGAAATAATCCCTAATTGAAAAGTTGCTGCTATAATGAACTACAAATGTGTGATCTTAATTTTTAAAAACAAACACAAAACAAATTAAAGAGCACATTTCAAATATATTGCAGCTAAAGCTGTGGACAGCAAACATTCCTCGTTAAAGCATGTACTTAGATACATTTTACGAATGGGCTGAAGTTATGGGCAAAGGTCAATATGCTTCCCCTTTAATAAGAAGGGGAAGTGATAACGGGCTTTGGGATGCAAAAACTGTAATTCTATGGAGATCTCAGCATGTACAATCTCTACTCACACATCAAGGTTCTTTGTGCAAGCGCCACTGTACAAGTACTGCAATGTCTTCTGATTTTCTTAGGTTCTTTAGCACACATCTGTCCACCTTTCTTTAGACTGAACAGGTCCATTAAATTTTGTCTGCCTCTGAATAAGTAGTATGGAACTGCTAACTGCATGCATTTAGAAACTCCAAATGTGGAAATTTTGGAAATTTGTAGGAACCAAACACAGTGCAAGTACAGAACACCACTTCAATGAAGTAATATCTATTTATAAAAGCTGGGGATTTTTCCTTGCAACTGAACGAAGCAGCAGATTTATATTATCTGAACTAGGCAAAAAAGTGTTTCCACTCTGCAAGATATTCATATGCACCAAACGCATTAAGAGTGTACCTTGCCCATTCTTATTCCTCTTAAATACAAACTAGTTAAGTTACAAATTCTTAAGCTTTCAAGCACTAAAACCTGCACATTAAATTCTGGTCCACACTCCACGTGTCGGTTTATAACATTCCTGAAGTAGGTTCAAGGCATTTTACTTTACTGTATAATGAACCGTGCACAAGATCACTGCAGTATATGTACACTACCAGTAAAGTACGAGACTGAAAACAGAAACTGGATTAAAAGGTCCTTCACTATCAAGATATTATAATCAAACTAGTTTGTCTCAGCCAGTTCCACGACAGTCTGTCATGTCTTTGTCTGGTAAAGACTGCTGGTCAGTGAACTATTTCATGTTCCTAGGCATGTGTTCTGAGGGGTAGCTCTCTATATTCCCATGTTTTCAGAGAAGAACCTCCTAACTCCCACAGTCCTTGGATCAGCAAGTATAGCAAGCAGCCAACAGTAGGGCACAAGTGAGAAGAAAGCACATGCTACCAAATATTTTAAAAAGCTGTGGGACAATTGGACAAGGTGGTGTCATGCTATTGTATTGCTCTGTACAACTGAGCAAGAGTCATCAGTGCTTGATTTCTTGTCACCATTTTTTTATTTTTGTTTTGGAAGGAACTGACTGCATCCCAAAAAGCATGCAAGTATCTTCTAATTAGTCTGCCTTAACCTTTTGGTTGATCAAAATAAGTGGCAGCAGGCAATTTGGAATAGGGTACTCTCTTTTCCTCCTTCACCAGGGAGGAGACAGATTAAAGATGAGAAAGTGGGTAATGAAGGCTATTAATATTAGGGAAAACTAAGACAGGATCCTTAAGAATTTAGCGATCTGCTTTACCTTAGAAGCAGTCTAGAAGTCTTCAAGCCTATGATACATCACTTCTAAGCATGCTACCTCTCTAAGAAGGAGGGGGACATGCTCTCCTAACAAAAAAACATAAGCAAACCTTATATTAACAGAAAGTTCACCAGGGAAAATTCACCCTAACGATGAAAGTAAGTTACTGACTGTGTACAGAAAAGGACCTTTTCTAAAGTACTCAAGCCATCGTGGAAATTAAATTTATAGCCTACATTCAGGAGCAGTCCTGTTCTTTTCTGCACTTTCTTTCAAAGTTTACTTTCAGACTTAACATAACCTTTGTTTATCTGGCAACCAACATTCAGGTCCTTCAGCCTCAACCAGAGACTTACATTGACTCCTCCTTCCCCATTTGAATTGAGACCTTTTGGGCCAGACCAAGAACGCTGATTCCCTTTGCAGGATTGTCTTTATTTCTAGAAAATGTCACTTACTATCCATGGCATGAAGATATTCCATATGAAGAGCACCAGCTCCAGCAGTGGCAGCTGAAGGAATGATGTCTGCGTAAGGGCTGCGCTGGCCTGCCAACAGAGCCATCTGATGATAATATTCAGCTGGACTGACACCAGCATGTGGAGCTAAAAGCACAACATAAAAAGCAGCGTTAATGACGTAAGGTAAATGAAAAGGAAAGTTTTATCATATTTCTGGCTTCTCTGGCTATTAAAACAGCTTGTTTATTTTTTAATGTAATGCAACATCTGCAGCATGCCACCACGTCAATGTATTTCAACCAATGATACTGCAAAGACACCATTCAAAAAAAAAAACAAAACAGCTAGACAAAGTATTAATGAGCTCTGTGACCTCATTTTTTTAATATTTATTATTAAGTGATTCAAAAATCAGGCTGACAGCAACGTTAGCTAGTATATGATTAATTTAGTCACATAAAAAGCTAACCACATGAAGGAAAACGTTGTTAGAGTTTTATTCTCATTTACCTCATCCTTGGCCCAAAGGAATCCATCCCTAAGGTAACAACATGGCTCAACTTCAATAATCATTCAAGTTTCTGGAGTCTCTGCTTGGAGGACCAGAAGAATTTCGCTTACAGTGACAGCGCTCATATAAGTTCAGGAGAAAACAAGGACAAAGCATGCTTTCAGGACAAATATCTGTTGTCCATGAACAGTGACAGTGCTTTTTTGAAGCACAAGCTGAAGTCGGTGAATGTATGCATCCCATCCTCCAAAATTCATACATAAGTATTTTTTACTTAACATAAACAAGTTTGCTGAGTCAGAGCCTTGGACAAGATAGGCTCTACATCCCATTATTGAGCATAAGGATGCAGACCTCTGACAGTGACCTGTATTAGCCTTTCTCTCCTGTAAAAATGATGTGTGAGCTTTCTGTTTCCCTGCAGTTTTCAAGTATGCCATCAACTAATGGTCAACTATGGACAAACACAAAAATCCATGTCATTTTAATATAACTTTATTTCAGCAGCCTTCTGTAGATGGTCATTTCACGGGTTTCAGTGAGAACTGCTCATAAAATGAGCAATTCTGACTCTGTCATATCTGTTAGACTTTCTCTTCAATCTCTACTTGTCCCACTTGCAAAACTAAAAATTTTCTTTCATGTGCTTACTACAAGGTGGTATGTCAGTGCATAAATTTGCCTAAAAACTTTTAAGTTAGGGGTTACACAACAACAGATAGATCATATATTCTTTATAGTATTTCATATTGAAATTTCATATTGAAGATTTTTCTTTAATCCTAGTAACCAAATCCTGAGAGGAAACAGAATTTCAAGCTTCAATTTTGTGGATTACTGACTTCCCTGAATATTCTTTCTTAGACAGTACTGTAAAAAGGGATAATTTATGCTTACATTAGATAACTGGATTCCAAATGCAAACTTCAGAGGCAAAGCAACATTTGTACAAAAATAAAGAAAATACTGGAGTCTGGAGAATAGTTAATTCAATAGTCACACTTCTAAAGTGTGTTACCTGCCTTTACTTTTACCAAAGAGAATGGAAGAAAGTGCTCTTGATGTTATAATGTAAAACATAAACAAATTCAGGAAAAGTTCAAAAAATAAAAGTACATCAAACAGGAACAGAAATGGCATAAAAACTCAGCTGAGAAAAATTAAAGATTGCCAGTACTTTTTCCAAATTACAAATTGATTTTGAAATTCAATATAATCTACTTAATTCTCCAACACTTTCTGTGAAATGGCAAGAAAAACATTCAGACCAAATCTCAAAAGAAGAGTAACTCACACTGAATCACTGATTTTAAGGTTTTACAGTAGCAGGCAACCACCATATCTTTCCAGACACACTTAACATATTTCCTGAGCTTTCTGACATAAGTGTCTGGGTTAACTAACAATAACATTGGCTGCAAAATTTAAAATGAACTGCTGGAGAAAACACAGCAAGCTCATAATTGCATCAGTAAGTGTTCCATATGCTGAGAAATGCCCTGGTGCTCTTTAAAGATCATTCCTTACCTTCTTCAAACATAAAAAATTACCCTAATAAATGATGTATCGCATGAAGGGTAAATGAAGGGTAAATGAGAAGGCCTGCAGCATTGAATTTTCTCTTGTTTATTCCTGGGTGGCTTCAGCTTTGTTCCTGCCATTTTACGAGAGGAGGAATCTGCTTCTGCATTTGTGAGCATTGCTGGCCTTCATTTCAGCACTTGCACAACAGTAATAATGGGTTCAGTCCTTAGCCCTGCCTTGAACATTTACACTGTTCAGAGGAATCTTTGGCCAACCCCAGCCCACCCTTTCTGCTGGGCAAGGTGAAATGACAAGGTACATGATACTCTACCATTGCTGCTGCTATGGCAGTCATTAATTACAGCTGGCAAGACTTGTGGTGAATGTGAAACTGCTCTTAGTTATGTTACGGACTGTTCTGGCTCCTAGCCATCCCTAGATCTGAGTCAACAGACAGATCCAAATGCTGACCTAATTATTTAACTGGCCTAAACAAATTAGAGTAGAAAGGGAAATCTTGATACGACTCAGAAAAACAGTAACAACTTAGAACATAAGCCATGATATCCATTATGTCAATCATAGGATTTTTAATTTCCATTGTAGAAGTGCTCAAGCCATAATTTGGACTACTTGATCCCAGGAACCTACATCTGAAGAAAAAGCTATTTTTCTGCCACCTCAACAACCAGAAAACAAACTATGGATTCCAGAAAATACATTCAGCAGTTCTTCTATAAGTATGCTGTCCTACTGAAATATCTCCAATGCCCATATTAACTTACTGTACTTTCATGAACAAGGAAAAAAGCTTTAGCTTTAGCTAGTATGTGCACTAATGAAAAGTTAACTTTGTGTAAGAAGTCAGTAACCAAAGCATTAATGAGCATTAACTCAATCTGTGTTATTATGCACATATAAGCGTCTCCTGCCATCTGAAAGGCCCTGGATACTCAAGGCATCTACACAAGTCTGGAAGACACAAGACAGGCTTTAACAGATAAGACTGCCTTTTTCAGATGGCAGCTGGAGACAAGGTAAGATACCCCGGAGACTTCAACTGACACCAAACACCTAATTTGTAGACAAGTGAGTCTTAGCACCACTGTAGTTTTCACAGAACTGGTGAACACCACTAGCCACAGTCTCCAACCGGACACTGCATGATTGATCACCAGCCTCTGAGTTTGGCCAGTGAGCCAGTTCTCAACCCACCTCACCATCCACTCATCAATCCCACACTTTCTCAGCTTTGTTGTCAGGATGAAGTGGGAGACAGTATAAAAAGCCTTGCTGAAGTCAAGGTAGATGACATCCACTGCTCTCCCCCCATCTACCCAGCCAGTGATGCCATCACAGAAGGCCACCAGGTTGGTTAAACACCATTTCCCCTTGGTGAATCCATGCTGACTACTCCTGATAACCTTCTCTTCCAATTGCTTGGAGGAGGCATTCAAACAAGCTTTTTCATCACCTTTCCAGGGATGGAGGTGGGACTGACTGGCCTGCAGTTTTCCAGACTTATGACTGAGATTCAGATTCAGCTAGTAAAATCTAAGCACCTTCTTTTAGGTGAACTGAACAGCTCTCTAAGACTCCACTTACTGCACTACCTACATCTCACTGGATGAGAGACAGCAAAACTGTAATGGCAAAATTACAATAATTTTTTCAAAATATTTTGTAACTTAACAGATAAATTATGATTATCCTTTATCAAAAGTTCCAAAGCTTCCTGAGTCCAAACAATTCTGTGCATCCGAACTGTTAATTCAAAATATATATATTTAAGTTTTAAGAAAATATCTGGATTAAAATAAAAACTGTGGAATTAGTAAGGATTCATACAACATCCAAAGTGCTGCTAGAAAAGCCCTTACATGAATGCCATGTAACTTGACTGACAATAGGTCATTAAAATTTATTCTCATAAGAATATGCACCTATAACTAATGGATTAACTGTAAAGGTATACGTTCTTGTAAGTGAGGACTAATTAGTTATCCATTTGGATAGGGTGCACTGCTCATTTTTCAAATTCACCTAGAAGCAGTTTAACTCTGGTAAGTTTCCGCATATGCTAGCACGAAGACTTTTCCCAGTGTTGCAGTAAGAATTTAATTATCTTCATTCTACACACTTGTTCGATGGTGTGTTATATTTTATTTCTCTTCATCAAATACTATGATTTGGAACATAAAATTACTGACTACATTATTGAAAAACCTACTATTAACAAGACTGAGGCCGTTCACAATTCTGTTCATTGCTTACTTTGACAAATTCCCACTGAAACAGGAATAGAAGATGTGTCGAAGTAACAACAAAACCTATAGTGGAGGTTCACTTCAACCCAAGTAACGTGGAAAGTAATAGCTATGCTCACACCAAGACCTAAAGTATGGACATTTAAAGTATGCTCACCACTTTAACTAAGTACAGCCTACTACAACTAGCAGCTACTCCTGGTCACTTATCACTTCTTTTACAACAGTTTCATTTTGCCATATCATTGGCCATAGTAAACGAAAATAAATCTAAATAGATCTACCAAAGCAGAGCATGCTTTACGCAGTCAAAAGTACTATTTTAATCAACAAGCCTTTTGTAGCTGAAGAACTCTGTGAAACTACAGTGATTTATCCTCACAGACAATCTAGCTCAATTCAGTATAGATGTACAGGATTTTCTGGAAGACCAAAGTCACACCCAAGATCAGCTCCACAAAGAAAAGATGTCACAAGCCAAAAAACCACTCCTTCAGATTAAATTTTGAATGAGGCAAGGCCTTTTTTTTTTTTTTCCTGGAGTTTCAACATTTGTGAGATGTACAAATGAGCCATGATAAGCTGATGAAGTATTGAAACATTTATGACATAATGAATACATCTGACAAATCTGCTGAAGCTGCTTTGAATGAGGGCAAAAAATGTTGACAAGATTAATATAACTTAAGTTGTTACAATGACAGAAAACAGGAAACCTGTCTTAACCCACCGTCTGTTGGGCTGAGTCCACGGGCTGCCGAGATCATGGACAGGGATGGGCTGCTGTGCAGGGAGCGGATATAGTCCATGTATGGGTTAATGTATGGGTGAGGAGTGCTGAAGGGAGACTCTGATGTGGCAGCAGGATTTCTGTGTGGGGAAATCCTAATGAACGGAAGATCTGAATATGTTGGACTACTAGATAAGGCAGAAGGCCTGGAAGACAAAAGGAATAAAGAAAACAAACATGTCAAGTTATTTATATGATAAATAAAAACAGTTTAAAGGTAATATACTTCTATCTTGAAGAATAACAACTTCATTGCACATGTAATAACTTCCACAAAATTTGACTACCCGAAAAGGAAATGGATTCTTCTCTGTACCTATTATTAGCAACATTTATCTGGCTGGTTTTAAAATAACCTTATATATGAATTAATCTTTATATCCCTCAATACCCTTTCCCCATAGAGTTTAGCAGACAATCAATTAATGTGAAATTTGCACCCTGTATACTGGATATTAAGTAGTGGTGCAATATGGAGGACACTGAGATGATGATGAATCACTTTCATGTCATAACCATGCCTATTGGATAAAAGTTTTGAGTTAAACTGTGCTCATCATCTTGATTTGTCAGTTTATTCTTCTTTAAACAGCAAGATTGCACAACTGCACAGAAATAATTTCAGAATATCCCAACTTTGTAAGCCATTAAGATAGCCAGGCCCTTTGGAGTAACTTTTTGTTCATGTCCCTTCCCTCAAAAGATGCTGAAAATTCAATGGGAAAGGAATGGTAGACAGATGCATATGTTTGCTTTCAGTATGGCACCAGAGACAGATGCCTTTAAGCAGTCGAAAGTAAATAACCGTATCACCTGCACAAAAGGGAGGTGTACTGCCTTCTCAGTGCACCTGTACAAATCTGTGATAAACTAAGGCTGAAAGCCGAGTTCACAGCTGACGCAAGAGAAGTAATCTGCTGTAACTTTCCCCACCATCCCACTCATACAGTATGATGGCATCAGACTCCGAGTGGAGACCTTTCCACTACAGTACCCAGTCTCCACAGGCTCTGGAAGAAATTCAAATTTCATCAGAAGGGGTTGGAGTGCCTGCCCTTGCCAGCTTGCTCTGCGGCGAAAGACAGCGAGTAAGCCTGTCATGCACTTCCTGTAGTCAATCTGGCTGACCCGAACTAAATGTTTTTTTGTTCCCATTTTTTCCAATTAATTTAGCATATATATATACAGCAGATTCAGGCAGCAGCTGTGAGAGCAGCAACAGCAGACTGTTCCTTTGATGCTGCTGGCTTACAAAGAATAATAAAACAAGAAATGTATCTTCCTTTTCTTTTAACATATACCATGATCAATGAAGATAGTTGTCATCACATAAAAGGTCAGCAGTACATGATCTTACATGGGAGGTAATTCTGCCCTGCTATCGGCTCAGAAACACCAACTTATGAATGGAGCAGAGAACAAAGTTATGCATTCCTAACAGGACACGAGTTTCCCTGCAAAACCACAGAGGCTCATAAAATCCCGTGGAATAAAGATTTTTCCTGTTATGCTTTTCTCACTCTTTCCCCTTTCCCTTCCTCATTTGGCTTTTGTGTGTTACTTGCCCTCACAAAGTTTTCTGCAAGGTAAGCATTCCACTTATGAAAATACCTCCTTGCTCCAAAGTTTGTTACAAGGCTGCATTGGCTGCGTTCACAGCAGGCATCAGCAGTGGAATCGCTCCTTCTGCACTCCAGTAAAGTACCCATGAGAAGCCTGGCTGCTCACTATTCACCACGTTTAAAATGCATGTAGCAGTAGAAATCAGGAGCGGTTTCCCACCACCATGCAAAACAGGCTCTTCCTTCCTCACAGCACATGTTTTTGACTGTGTCTTGTAAACACAACCTGTGTGGAAATGCAGCCTTATTCCTGCTGGTGCTGTGGAACTCAAGTAGCCACAAAGCACAAGCTGTCTTGCAGTTTTCTGCCACGCTGAGGGTGGAATGCAGGAACCTTGAAACTCTTGGTGATGTAGAAAGCAAAAATACTACAGCTGGATATCACATTACAGGGTGAATTTCCTTCCCACCTCAGTAGTGAGGAAAATATTGTAGTGCAGCAAATTCAAGCTTAAAAGAAACTAAGTTTGGAAGCAACCACATCACTTTACAAATCATTTCTTCTACATTCGTATCAGCTCAGAAAGAGTTCTTAAACCAGAGTGTTGTCAAGCGTGAGCCCTGGAGCTATCTGGTCCATATCGAACAGAAAACTGTTCAACAGCTTCTGAAGAAGGCTGGGTCTGTGTTACCCTGGCGATTCACTCTCTGGCCAAAAGCAAGCTGCTACAGGCAAGAGCAAGAGGGAGAGATGGACTCTCAGCCTCTGTCTTCAGACCCAGTGGGAGCCATATAAGGACACTGGGACTTGCTCCTCATCTTCTCTGCACTGACTCTTCCTCTCTTCTCTCCTTTGAGGATACTGCAGAAAGGACACTCCTCAGGGTAACATCAACCAGCATCAGGCATATTAGCAGTGTTAGCTGGAGACTGAAAGGAGAAGTCATGAAAACATAAGAGATATGTAAGAGAAGCAGCAGAAAGCAGAGCTAGCTGTGAAGGTGTCTCCTCCCTTCTGTCCAGAATGCCTTCCTTTTCATCACTAACATGCTGAAATACTGTGAATGCCACACAACTGCTGTACCTGACAGTACCTACCTTTCCACCAACTACCAATCTGCAGTCTGCCACCTTCCTCCTGCTCCTGTTCAGACTCTGAAGCTCTGGAGAGTCTCAGCTTCTCATCAGAAGAATAGCACAAATGTGCTGAGGCAGCGACATTGGTGTAAAGGCAAAATGTATGTTTTTTCCTGATAAATCATGACACTTACCTTGATGAATGTTACAGAGGTGTCTACAGAGTCTTAAAAACTCACATGGTTGCACCAGTTTAGCAGCTGCAAGAATCAGATGTACAGTAAAGCACAAAAAGAGTAAAGCCACTTTCTTCTTCCTGGTCACTCCCAAACTATAGGTGAGCTATAAGTAAAAATTCAGGTATTCATAATATTGGTGTGTCATTTTGTTCTGTTGCCTGCCGCTGCAGCAGACAAACTCTTGACAAAATGACCAACCAGTAGCAGCTTGGGAATTCAGCTATCACAAAAACAGAACAAAGTACAATTCCTTTTTCAGACCATTTTACTCTTTCTTAATTGGAGAAGGAAAATTATAGGATACTAAAAGCTGATGTGTCATGCATGAGCTAGTTTACTTTATTTCAAGATGACCTACAACATAGCTCAGGCAGGGATTGAAAGCCCTCGGCTCAGCTTCTTGGTATACGGGTGTGGGTAGAGGTCCTGCTGCATGAGGCTATACAAAGCAACTATGGTCTGGAGATTCTCACACTGGGCTTCTTTGGAGTCCTAAAATGCTCTAAAATGTGCCAGGATACAGATATAGTGCACATAGTCTCTGGATTGGCATCCCTTGCAACTGTGAAAAGTACAGTACACCCAGAAGCACAGTACAACCTCCACATTTGTCAGAGAATGCATTACAACAGCTATGTTCACTGGAAGCAGATTATAGCTGCTCAGGACAGTCACAAAGGTCTGTGCCACAGGAAATACTGGATCAACATTATGAGATTTGGACAGTGTCAGAAGCAATTTGTCACAAATAGTTTCCAAATTGCTTGAAGTTGTGATTATGCAAAAAAACTCAGCTCAAAGCACAACCTATTCTAAAAAATATAGAAAAAATTATGGTGATTCAAGGACTTCCTGATTTTAAAGGAAACTAAAACTCCAGGACTAGAAATATTAATGCCAAGTTTGGTCCTGGCAAGTTTTTAAATGGCTCTTTTACGTACCTGTTGAAAAATAGATTCATATTGAAAATAGGAAGTGATTCTTAACTATAACATTGTAAATATGACAGTGAGCTGAGGTTACAGAAGGAACAATAATTTATCTCACAGAACAAAGCTTGTCAACAAAGTGGGATGAAATATTGTAGCATGCCCTAATTTATTATTGCCTTTTCATCCATCTTGTTATATTATGAAAGTGTCAAAGTTCAAACCTCGATATTTAATCATTTAACAGCATGTTATTCAATGCTGGAGCAAACATTGATGGCATAACTTTCATACCAGTGATATCCACGCTACTTCTCTGATATCTGTTCAAATTCAGTTCTGCTTGAACCATTGAAAAATGTTAAACTCATTAAACTGTCTATCATTCTTTTCTTTGGGCTGCCCCAAAAAGTTTAACACATACAATTTCCAGTAGGCCATGGGAGATGAACTATCAGTAAGTACTTCCTTGCTAGGTAGACAATCCTATTTAAAAGCACATAGCTGAATCCCTTTGGTAATGTCTCCCATGTTAAATGATTATGGTTATTTAATAGAATATCTTTTTGTACAGACTGGCCCTTTGGCACCAGGAGTCAAAAGTTATCTAGAAAAAGCCTGTCAGCCCTTAAACACTAAGGCATGATCCTGAAAATTCCAGCAAGAACAACTCTTAAAGTTATGAGCAGACCAAATGATCAAGTTACTCCTCACTTTTACAAGTATATTCATGGCTGTAGATCTTTCATAAATAGAGCTGGGACAGCTAATTACATATCTAGATGATATGGGGAAATCACAAGTCAAACAATCATACCCCTTCTCAAAATCTTTAGTTGTTACTGTACATAAATTGAAATCAGGAGAAATTACCCACTGATTTTGCTCATAAGAATCTGAAGCGATCATGGTTATACTCTTCAAAAGCAGAAAATGCTGACCCAATTTTGCTGCTCTGAGAGCCACCAGAAAACCTTCCACTGGCTTCAATACAATAACAGTGAAGCTGGCACTGATTATTTTTAAAATGCAATTCCACAGCTCCTTTTCTCTTTCCACTTCTAGTTGAATTTGCAAACAATCAAATACATAAATATGTAAGTATAGGAACCAATAATAATATTTTTTAGATTTTTTTTTTCAGAAATGGTATCTTAAAATAAGCAGTCCATTCCCCTAGAATCATTCACTACCTTCAGGAAAGATAAGCAAATGATTTAGAATGTTTAGATTTAACTGAATATACAGAAATATCAGTGCTCTTCATGTGAAAGAGCTCCAAATGATACCAAAAACTAAGCACAGTTTAGTGCACTTTGTTAATGGCAGAAAGGAAGAAGAGGAAAAATTGACAACATAGTAAATCCTAAAGTGAGAAAGAATGTTGGAATTCCTTTCTGTGTTCCAGCACTTGGTCAATACTTAGCTTGATTTCCCTCCAAGATTCAACGCTAGCACTACAGTCAGCACAAGGAAGATAAGTCACAGAACCACCTATGGCAGAAACCCTGTGTTCAGTAGGTATATATACTATAAATCATGAATAGGTCAGCGCCTACACAGCTTACATACAAAAGCAGCTGGATCAAGATTTGAGGTACACAGGCCCTGTCCGTGGTTCCATCACTTATCTGCTCTGTCACCTTTAACAAGTTCGTTGACTACTACCTCTTCAAATGTTTCCCCAGATGTAAAAATGTGGCAAAGCGCTCAGAGAGTGCTTAGTATCTACAAGGTCAAACCAACCTATAATATACTACAAATATTTTCTCATTGAGGCAAGGACAAGATCTCACAAAATGTTCAGCACAGTTTTGCAATACAAATATAATAAAATTAAAAGGTATTGTTGCACATAAGAAGATAAAAGTGACTGACGAAGAGAAGTTTATGGTGCTGGAAATCACACAATAACTAGCTGATGACCCACAGCAAAAGCCTATTACTCTGGTTTCCCATTCCTTTTACAGAAAGTGTTAACATTATGTAGTTACAGTTAAAAATTGGCTACATTAATCAACACACAAAATCCTTAGTGATTGCATTCATTCCTTTTATGCAATTGACAGACTGCCTGAATGCAGATCCGGCTTTTTACATGCTTCCTCTCCCACCTGCAATACTTCATAAATAACCCAACTAACAATTTCTGTGCTCATTCAGGCCAGCGAATTTTTATTCCATTGTTTTACTTTTTTTTACATAACATCAGCTGTAACTGGTGACCTTCATCCCAAAGTAACAACTGTACTGAGTGCCATAAGCAACTGGTACTACTGACGGCAGTGGATATATTCATTTCTTCATAGCAGAAGAGACGGTTTGGAGTCTTTTCAAGTGTTCCTTAAATGTGTACAAAGGCACTATTCTGATTTTTTTCACAAAATGTGCATATAACCCTGTTCTGCCTCTCAGTATTTCTCCATGTCAAGCTCAGGCTTCATATTCTCACCCTCACATAATGACAATCTCACTGTAACAACTTGCCTTCCCTTTTTCTGTTCTTTCCATTCCACCAACAATCTCTGTCGCTTACTTCCTGGCACACCTCTGAAGGTCCTTGCAGTTGGCCTTCAGTTTGCCTCAGCTGGCAAACAGATTATCCCAGCTTGACAGCCCTTTATGACCACCTCAGAACTGAAGCAAAGAGATCACGATGAAGTGAACTTCCTTGGCAATTTCCTCGCTTGTACAAATACTGGTTGCAAACACGCAAAAACACAACTAATACAACTACTCTCTACAAATATCACATTACTTTCATGCAGACACCCTTTTGTATAACCCCCAACTACCAAGCCAGTGACTTCCAACAATCAGTACCCCCACAGAGCATCTACCCTGCCGTGGAACTCCATCTCAGTGAGATGAAGCAAAGTCACCAGACTGTGAATGGGGCAAAAGCACTCAGCCTTGCTGAGGGACCATGGCCAACCTCAGTGAACAGGTGAGAAAAACAGTTGGGTCAGGGAACACCTAAGGTCACCAGAGTCCAGCTGTCAAAAGGGCTTAAGTGTGAATTCTTCCTTGTAGAGTTCCTTGTATTTGCACAACACTCACTCAACAAAGCTGACCCTGCACTGAGATGTTGGATGTAACAGCAATGGAAATAGCAAATAGAAGAAATGCTAGCCAGATTTGGCCAGTTAGAATTTCCTTTGCTTCTTTCTGTTTGAGCCTTGCCAAGGAATTGCCTTATCTCACTCAGTGCTGCCTTGTATGAACTGTAAATAAGATCTTATATCCAGCACAGCCAAAACTCAGTGTTAGTAAATTTTTCCTCCCGGTCTTTACCTGATTCCAGCTCTATAGATGTGTGGACACTACTTTATCAAGTATTATGTGTCAATGCTGCATTTGATAGACAACTCTTAATTACAGATATAAAACAGATTTGTACTCCAAGTAAATGTTATTCAAATAAGCTCAGAAAATACCCTGCTACATGTGAGACTATAGACTGCCATGGATCTCCATGATCTCCATAAACCATTTCCTCTTTAAGATATGTGGAAGTGCAGCAGGAAAATCTAAAATGCCTACAGCATACTAATTACCTGTTATTAATAACAGATTGGACAGAGAAATGACCAACTGCAATCCTAAAAGCAAACTTCCAGGCTCCACAATTCTCCTTTGATGCTCCAGAGGTGGTCTCATTTGCTATTCAAATTTTAGCCTCCTCTTGGTTACAGTCATGGCCAGCCACACTTGAAGTGTTTAAACCACACAGGCACCATCATACGAATGTGCGGGCACATATAAATTCTCCCTGCATTCCTGTGACCCCTTTCTTCCTTCCCTTTCCCCTTCCTCTCCTCCTGAAACCAGCAGGTCATAGGAGTGTCAGAAGATTCCTCACACTTAATGCTGTTAAGTCAGCTAATTGAATAAACATTTGTTTAACATTTGCTCCTATTTCACTAATGCACTGTGAGAATGAGAAGAATTTTATTCCCCTTCTCCCCTATCCTCCCCCTTCCTTAGGAGTGCCACTAGCTGTTATCACAGTGACTAATGTGCTGTATGTGGCCATTATAGTCTTCAACTTCGAAATTACACCCAGGATGAACGATAGGCTCTGCCTGTATGCTGATTGGAGTTGGATGATGATTGATTAGAAGAAAGTCCGACTACGTAGCCATGCAAAAAAAAAAAAAAAAAAAACTGCACTAACCCACAAGCTTAAATACTACAAAGCATTTCACCAGTGGGTTCAGAGCTATTAGATGTTTTCATATTAACAACATTTCTCACATCCAGGTTTGTGCATTTTATCTTCATTCTTTCAAATCCTGAAATTGCTTGGATAAGAGCGTTTTATATATATTTATACGCATTTCTAAGAGTAGCCTGAACTTTTAGGGGAAATTGAAGAGGCTTTGTGTCAAGTACAGCTAAATCCAGCCTTTCTATATCAAACCCCTGCTAGAAAATTACTGTGCAGATGATAAGGCTGAAAGATATAATAAAAAGTGACTCTACTCAATTTACACTGCAATATTGGTATGACTGAATATTTTTCATTCAGCTGACTGATAAAATCACTAAACTGTATTGCAGATAAATAAAGGAGGCTTCTGTCAAGAATAAACACCATTAATCATGAAGTCTCACCCTCTGAGTTGCTGTGCTATGCAACTGCACAAATGCACCATCACAAGTAGCATGTTACCCAGTACCTCCTTTCTTTCCCTACTTTCCTGGTGAGGCTGCCTTCTTAGGAAACTTCTTTTTTAAAGTGCATTTACAGCATTTAACAGTCTCTGAGTATCTTTTCCATCAAGTTTACAGGTAATTTCAAATGAAATTTAAATTTCAGTAACAATTCGTTCAGATAAAAATTGACCCTGTGAGACAAAGTGTACCAATGCAGACTGCAGCTTCCCTGCTGTAAATCCAGAGTTAGAAGTGACAAGTCCATATTTAAACTGGTGAAGATGAGATGTTTGTAACTCTTAAGCTGAAACAAATAAGAGAATTTAATTGGCAGCCCCAAAATCTCTTCCCCTTTACTCCCCACATCACATTTTCTTACCGGATGCATTACATACATTCACTGTTTCCAAATAGATGCCAAGAATCTTTTTGAGCGTTCAAATACAAGATTTGTCAGCATCACAAATCTAACAAGAGAATTGATGGGATTTCTTTCCAAGACAGCCTTATATGCTAAAACCGGACACGTGCTGAAAGAGAATGATTGTTATCCAGCAAAAGCACAGTCATATGAAAAGAAAACCAGACAACGTAGGTAACCTTTTCGTAACCTGTTTTAGAGCAAGTGATGATTCAATAGCGGCCATGTTATTAAGCCAGAATGAAGCAGTGCCCTACACACTAATGAGGTTAAAAAATGTAGTTTGGTCTTCGTGTTAAAAGCACTTAGCAAGAAATCTGCTTGGCAAAGACCAACTGTGTGCTGGAGCACAGGACTAATCACACAGGCAGGAATCAAATCGACTGGAAGAATTAGGAGACTTGCGGCCCCGAGGAATGTAATTCATGCAGAAAAGCAGTTGTTAGAGCAAGGCCAGGGAACTGTGTGGGAAGAAAGCAAAATAAACAGCTCAACAATGAAAACAAAGACGCTGGAATAGTGGCTTTTCTAATGCTTGAGTACACTGAAACTTCAGTGGGCGCATAGACAAAAACCTCGTCAGAGAAGACCTCAATCCAAGCAAATACACAGGTGAGTGGTGCCCTGGTTGAAAACAGTCCAAAAATCCCTGAAGTTCTTTAAAAAAAATCCATGAAATTGTAGCATACAAAAGAGAATGCACATGTATGTATGCGTATGCATGACTGAGAAAAGAAGAAAAACATCCAAATGGTACAGAGATAAGAGCGCTGAAACGGTTTTGACAATTCCTCCCGATTTATCTTACTACTGTTCACAGATCGGAACAGATGCAGCCTGCATGCAAACAGCATTCCTGCCAATATGCACTAATGCCCACTGAGGAAAAACTGCATCGCCATTGAGATCCACTCTGACACAATGCTGTGTGCACCAGGGCATTTTCCTGATCAGAAAGAGGAAGTTGAACCTGGTCTCAACCTCACCAATGCTAGTGATGGGTGTGATTTGTGACAATAAACTTTGAAAACAACTGATAACTGAATTTCATAAACACTCTGTTCTCATAAAAATAGTGTTTGCAGCTAATGGATTATTACTCCCATACTGAAATTTTTAGAGACCTATGTTTTTATAGTACTTACCTACAGTAAGTACCTCTCTCCTCATTTAATTCCTTCACTGATGATTTTTACAAGCCTGATCTGAATGTCATGCTTACTACTGTTTCAGCAAATTTGAGTTTCTTTTCTTCTCTTACCTCCTTCCGCTAAGACAGTAGCAAAGGAGGCATTCTTCCACCTGGTGAAGTACCTGAAAAGCCTCTCAAGTTACCTCAAGCGAACAGTCCCTTCAACGTCTGTTTTGTGATGCCAAGAAACGTGCTTTTTCCAAATTCAAAAATAAAGCAAACCAAAACCCTCTGCTTTTGTTTAACAAACCTATTATATGTCATGTCCAGAATATTAGAAAAAAAGAGATTTGGGTAAAGAGAAAGGGAGAAAGCCTTTTTCCAGTTCTAATCATATATGCTAAAACTAGATCTTAACTGCTAACGCAACAGCAAGTTAGCAATAATAAAAGACAAAATCAGTGACTGAATGTCTTTTACATCACCCTTGCTACCTAAATTTGGTTGTGAAAGGAATGTTTGACTAAAATTTTAACTTTAAATACTACAGAAATGGTGATCTGAAGCTTCAACATTAACCATTTCTGTTGAGGTATAGCTGAGTTTGCTTTTCACCTCTGTATTAATGATAGTAAACAACCCAAACCTGGCATTCGTGAGGACTAGTACCTATTACTGAAAACAGAAGATATCAGATGGAATTTCTCCCCTAACTGTTGCTACATGTGATTATACAGATTTATAGAAATTACCGTCTGTATGATATAGACAGTATATTTTCAGAAATGCCTAAAAGCACTCCAGTACAACCCATGACACTCACTTTGGGGGAAAAAATAGTTTTGTGATTTGTCCTCATTACTGCACTTCAGTGCATCAGGTACATATATATCCATGTATATGTACCTCAGAATACAAGTCAAGGAGTTATCCTTTGAAAACACAGCTGCTTCACAGCTCTGTGCAAGCAGCTTTATCAGTTATTCAAACTCACTCTGAGCATTGCTGCAAATACCATGCAAGCAACAGATTAGTGTCAACATTCACCAGAGCAGTATGGTTCACAGCTGGATGATGCAAAACACAGCAAAGGTGAATGCTGTAAAATCAAAGTTAAGAGAGGGGAGAAATAGATTCTGCTAAGTGCCATTTCTTGTACTTTCTTTGTCAGTAACAAAAGTCCAGCTGTGGGTTGACAGCCAGCTAGGGTGAGACCACACCAGTGTGAAAACACTTGGGTTTCTGGGCAGGTTAGGAAGTAACCTACACATTTGCCATCTCTGCATCTTTGCAATTCAATCCAATTACAGGAGTAGAAATTCAGTTCCTAGAAAAGCCTGATGTCCTTGGAAGGAGTACAGCAAGCCAAGGGAGAGAACAGCTGTGCAAGCTTTCTTGGTACTGTCTAGATGATGTATGTTGATAGTGATCTTCCACAGTGAAGAGGAGAACATCTGATTGCCCCTGGTCATTCAGCTCCTGCCCTCCCTGCCAAATCTGTCCACGGCGTTGTTAAATAGGGCTATTTGTGTTGGTGGCCTCTATAAACTGGACTAGACTATCAATCTTTCTTACACAGGACAGAGAAAAAGCCATGATAAAACTAGGCTGAATTTCAACAGATACAGGACAGAAAGATACGTACGTTTAAGGAGATAGCCACTTGAATCTGATCTGTTTAGAAAATCTCCCTCATGAAATACTCCCTAAATTTCTGTTGATACTTAACACCAATGGTCACAGCATCTAATAAATAATGCTTCTGAGCAGACAGTTTGGTTTGTTCCTTCAGAAGGAACATACTCCTGGCACATTTCTTCAGGATGCTTTGGCACTGTGTCTAACCTTTGTGGGGTCTCCAGAAACAACACCCCTACTATAAAATTAACTCCAAATGTAATTGTAGTCTGTTGCAGGATCAGATCAACAGATCTGATGCTTGAAGGGACTAAGCATTATCTTCTTGCCTTGTCTTAAAAACAAGGCAAGTTCACAGAGCGTAGCTTCAGTGAAAACATCTTCTAGAAGAAGGTCCCAAGTCCTTCTTTGGTTGTGTAAAATTCTTCTAAGAGCAAAAATCAACCTGTCTAACATTCCAAATCAGTTCCTCTGTTAATCAATAAAATCAGTTATAGATGTGGACCCAGTCTACACTGAGGCACACATATTAAAGCACTCACTGTGCACAATTCTTTGGGTAGATTTATATATATATATATATTTTTGCATTACATAACAGTGAATAATCAAGGGGCAGCTAGTTAGTCTCCTGATTCTCAGAAGCACAGCCAAGAGAAGTTCAGGAGTCTGCTTTCTGTTGCAAATATCAAATCCATTTAGACATATCCATACATATAAATAATATACTGTTTTGAGTGAAGTGTGGTAAAACCAGAAACAAGGAGGTACTTAATTTGTTTTGTCCTCCTTTAGGAAAAAAGCTGAACTAAATTCAATCCATATTCTAACATTATAGGACATAATGACTTTGCTGGAGGATGAGAGAATCTAAGTCAGGGAAATATTGTGAAAGAGTATGATGAAGACGCTCTGTGCTTCTACATTGCAGACATACTCATTGCTCACATTTCTTCCAGTTAATACCTACTCCCACTTTAGGGACTTTCAATTCACAACACAGAAATCTCACCACTACACTTAAGAAAGAAAGCAAAAAAAAAAAAAAAAAAGAAAGAAAGAATGCTAAGACTGTAACTTCTCAGTTCTCTTTGAACCAAGATTTAACATGAGTGGAAGAATTGTACTGAAAAAAAAGGAGTCTGTCACAGTCCAGTACCTCACAGGCCACTGCAACAAGTTTGACAGCAGCCTCTATAGAGTTGGCTTGCTTCTGGTTCACTGCACGTGAATACCACAGTCAATGTCTGCTCACTCGACTAATACTGCTGACTACAACACAAAGAACACAGGAATTTTGTCCAAGAAACCAGAGGCTCAGAGCCTCTGAATGTGCACTATATTTAGAGCTTGCATACTTTGCCGCTGATAATAGAACGAGATAATAGAAATTTCAAGAAGCAAAACTCTAGCACTGCAGCTACTCTATGTATTTTTGGTTAAACATTAAATCAGCGACCGACTGATTTACATCATCTCCGTGTTTTTGTGAATGAATATTTTCCTACTTGTTTTGCTCAAGTTTTCCCTCTAATTTTCCATCTTCCTCAGACGGCGTAGATCCTGCCATTAGTTTTGATGCAAAAATCGAGATTAATTCTGATTAAGTCTGTGATATATTCAAGCAAATATATCCATCTTATTACATAAAAAGGGTGCATATGCATGCACACAAATACACATGCTTGTACTTATATGTGCACACAGGGAGAATCCCAAAAGCTCCAAGGCATGACTACTTACTCCTCAGCCTGCAGTAAAACGTTACATGTGCAGAGGTGTCCTGAGGAAAGACTTTCGTATCCATTCACTTTACTTCCATCAACTCTTAACTTAGGCAGGCTTGAAAAGTTTGCCTTAGGGAACCACTTCTCACTAGCAGAAAGAAAGAAATTTGTCTAAGTACCGTTAGAAGCCCAGATAGGGTAAATCAGCTAAGTGGCAATGCTGTCCAGTGATAATACTTCAGTGCTGATAAGGCTAGAAGCTGTTTCTCTTTAGCACCATAATCAATGCAGATCACTTGAAGAATCCCTTCTGTTGGATTTAGGTCTCACCAAAAGAATTTGTGCCAACCTGCCTCACAAGTGGACTTCACACAATGACCACCAAAGGCCTTCATCTCTCTTTCACCTTTGCATCACACCTACAAGATGTCCTGCAAGTTGTTGCTATCAAGGACTGTATCATGAATGGTGACCAGTTACCAGCATGCTGGCAAAAGCATGACTTTCTCAAAAAGGCTGGGGACCACTACTTCACTAGCATCTCTGGTTCTCTGGGAGGTGGGATAGAATGTGATGTAAATCCCACTTACACACACTGCTTTTTAGGATTGCTGTCAGGCCACCGGACAGCCACCAGAAGCTAACAAAGATAGCAGGAAAAAAACAAACAAACAAAAAACCAAAACAAACAAACAAAAAAAAAAAAACCCAGAAAGATGAGACTTGAGTTTGCTTTTTTATTCATAAAAAAAGAGAAATAGAAAACTGGGGAAAGTTTCTACACAGTAATTTCTAACAAAACAAGGCTCTCCTCTTCTTTAAATTGCTTTAAGTTCCCCAACCACGCCAAAAAACAAGCTCAGTATATAAGAACAAAGACCCTCTGTTAACATAATATTCATCTGCTGCTACTGTTTCTCCTTTACAAATCTGTAACTCCTTGGTATTACAATTAGCTACTCCCGAGAAAACAATTATGTCACAAAGTATTATACACAACAGAACCAAATGAATGCTGTAAACCAAATTTAGTCTGGTGCAGTTAGAGGCAATTCTGTTGACTTTCATGTGTATGTGCTCACTAAAATAGTTTTTAGCAGTGAATCCTTATATGATCTAGAATTTATCTGCCAACATAAAAGATTTTTTATGTAAGGTACTCTTTGCTCAATACTATTTCTTTCTTTTGTAGTAGGAAGAAAGCAAATGCACAAAAACCGTAAGAGTCCAACTGAGTTTGCAGAAACTTCATATTTTTAAAGGAGAAACAGTAGCAGCAGTGTAACAGAATTTATGTAAAACAGCTATATTCAAAAATGCTTCCCTATTTCACTGCAAGCACATTTTTTTCTTTCAGCTGTCTCTCAGTGTCACACATGTAGCCGAAGCACCTATCCTTTTCTGCAATTCAGTATATGCCATGAAGTACAGAATAATTTGTTCCTGACTTTTCCCAGTTTCAAGCACTTTCTAAAAACACGATCTGTTTCTGAAATCGCTCTGAAAGTGTGCTTGCAAAGGAGAATTTATGATCTGCAAGTTTTATGGTAAATATTACTCAAAAAGTAGCAACAGCTGAACAAAACACTGATTCACTGTTTTAAATGAGGCAACACTATATCCTGCATGAGAAATCACAGTTCAGCTTTAGTTTAGACTCAGGCCCCCTTCTCCCTAATCTGTGAAAGGTCTGGCACTGAAAAAAACCTCTCAACTGAAGGTTATGTGTGGGCATCCAACCCTGCCGTTTCACTTCTGTGAATTCCCACTGGCACACCATTCTGTCACCAAGAGGCATATACGCTGCCTACTGAGCCTACAACAGGCAGACTCACGGCACGAAACTAACGCCAAATAACCTTAACAAGTCACTGACCCACAGTGCTTACTTGTCAGATACTCGCTGTAAAAATGCCCCTGGCTATTTGCAGCTGCTTCAGTTGCTGCTGCGCCTTCCCCATTTCCAGGGCAGGCTTCTTGGGGTGCTTCCCATTCAACACAAAATTTCTCCCTGCTTACAGAAAATATTTTCACAGGTGATTTTGGAAGGCTTGTAACTTTTCATGTTGCCAGCCTTTCTTCTGCAGCTCCTGGCTAATCCACAGAGCTTCTTCCAAGGCTTAAAGTAATTAAGGACAATCCAAGCAGTGAAGGTTTTCACACTGGGTAGGGCCCCTCCTTCCCACTGCAAAATGAACCACAAATGCTCAAGACAACCTGGGCAGCTCCTTGCCAAGCCTCTAGCTTACAGACACAGTGATGCAAAGCAGCAGGTAAAAGATTTGAGAGGTTAAAACAGATTTTTAAAAGAAGTATGAGCTTAGGAATGGAAGTATAGTGGAAAAATCAAGGAATTAGTGATAGGGCTGAGAAAACCTAAACATTCCATCAACTGTATGACAAGCAGTTTCTCTCATAATTAAGGATATTTTGCAAGGCCAATCTTCTCATTATTTGCTTATCTCCCACTGTACTGCATGGTCCAAACTGAGGGTGATGAAACCTGAGCACCTAGGCCTGCCTTTCTTTTCCACCCTTGTGTAACTGATGTCTGTATAAATTAGATATGAAATAACAGTCAAGAATCAAACTCCCTTTTTATAAACTTGAAAGCTGAACACATGCTTTGCTTTAGTACTGGAGCATTCACGCAGCTGAAAATATTTGTTTGAGGGATTAGTGTTAGGTAATTATCTGTACATGCATAATTTCAGAGCCAATGGCTGCCAGACTCAGATCCCTGCAAGCCTCAATCAGCAACTAGAAAAAACGAGCCTGGAGCACTGTTGATTCAAGGAAGCTGTAAGACAGCAGCTTTGACTTGCAGCTTCCTCTTTGCAAGTGCAAACTCCTCTGGCATTAAGCATGTGGATAATGTCAGCATGCCTTCACTTGGATTTACCTCCTAGCTCTCCCTTACTCACAACCCAGGGATAACCGAAGATGAGAAAGGTGAAGACTAAATGGGTGGACAGCTTGGAACACAAGGTATATCCTGTAACATGTCCAACCCTGAATCTTCAACTTTGTACTAGCCTCGTAGGACATCTCCCGTTAGACACACTGCACAAAGACCACCACCCTGGAACCATTCACTGCCACCTTGCACTTGTCCCCTACTTCAGCCCTGCAGGACCATATTCCCTTCACAGCCACATGAACAATGGATCCAAATATTAGCTTAGATCACCTTCAAAGGCCTCCAACCCAGTTCTGTAATAAAGCAGATTGGGAGCAACATGTTAATGCAACTCATTAAAGATGTGACAATGAATTAACACAGATAGTAACTTCTTCAGTCACTGCAGTTAAGTCCATGAGTTAAAAACTGCCTTTGGAGCTTACTCTTCCTAATTAATACAACTCTCATCCTGGCTAGTTCGATCTTAAAAACTGTGGCCCTTTTGGATTTGTGTGGTCATAAAAATAGTCAGGATACTGTTATTCCGCCTCCGATCACTGCAAGCAACTCTCATTCCAACAAAGTTGGTGCCAACAAGGACAACAGATCACTGTAAAGCTAAATAAAAATAAATCTATCAATTACGGTTCCTAAGGAGTACAAGAAAAAAAAGCAGCATTCTTAAAAGTATTAATTCATATTCAAAAAACATCCTCAGCAGCAGCACTGGCTAGTGCCTAGAAAAGATGTCATTCTCCACTGGATGGCCCAGCAATTGTCAAGGACTAAAAATGGTTTAGCTTTAGTCACTGCTTTACTACCTCGCTTCAGAAAATGAGGTAAGAGACAAAAGCAACAACAAAGAAAAACCAAACAAGCAGTAGGATTATTAAAGACATGCTTCTTCTAGTATGTTTTAATCATACGATATTTAACAAGTAATTTAACTTGCTAGTTCAGTGAAAATTAGTAAAACTGAATTATGTTTTACTGGAAATATTCTGAAAACTAAGATTCATGCCTTGAATTTAAAAAAAGAAAAAAACAAAAAACAAAAAAGCTCTGGCTCCAATTATAGCGTTCATATGTTGCTGTTCAAGAACAACTGAAGTTTCATATATCTTCCCTGAAGTATAAACTAAAGATATACTGTGGAAATTCCAGGATAACTAAGCAGAGCTAACAAACAGGTCTTGGTAACACAAAGTGACACATTTCAGTACATATTCATAAGGGTTGGGGGTTATTATTGGGCTGTAATTGCAGTTGTTCTAACACCTAATAAGCCATGGTTGGAAAAACAAAGGCAGGTTAATTTGTGATTTCCTCTACTCATTCAGAGGCAAATTAAGTGTCAAACAGCTAATACAGAACATATTTCATTTTATGAGATTTTAATTTAATTCTGCACCATATCGTTGATGCCTTAATGTAGGGTGGTTTATCTAAGGAGAAGAGCAATTTATAAACCTCTTTCAATTGAAATCTTTAATGATAGGATACGATAGCATAATTACAGCAATGACTGCTAGTCCTAGTATACATAAGCATCTGTCAGCAATTCCATCACAAACATAAACCTCTACTTTAGGGGTTTATAACTCAGTTATAAAATTTGGCTCCAGGGTGAAATTTGGGATACAACAGTTCTGCCTAGCAGCAATTAAACTACACATCATGTATACAAATGCATATATACATGTATTTATATATATGATTATCTTTAGACCTGGAATTACATAAGAGCACTGTAACACCTTTAAAATTCCTCCTTTTTAGGTTAATTTTTTTATTTATTTTCTTTCCCCCACTTGGCCACTGTACAAACTAATGTGCATATGTTATAGGTGTCAGGTGGACGGTGCCTCCTCCGCATTTTTCCTGCACTTATATTACAAAGCTAATTCCATTAAGGCTTGACAGGTTCTGGAACACATTTCTAGGAGCTTGGATAATTGCCACTTTTTTTTTTTTTTTTTTGCTTTTATTTTATTTATTTATTTCCATATTTGAGGGTACTATGAAACTGCAGAGAAAAACCACTCATACAATGAAGTCATCAATGAAGCTGTGGATAAGCACTCGTATCCTGTCTGGTGTTTTAGCCATTTTCTCTCAAAATCCTCAAATAAATTCTCATATCCCCTTCTTTTTCCTTTTTAATGATATTAAGATAGCAGTCCAAATAATCATTCCACAAGGCCTCAAATCTAACAATCCTTAGTGATAATCACATGAGGGTCTGTAAAGCTTGCAAGAAAACTGTTGGTGTCTATCACACACAAAAATTAAAATTCTTTCCTGAAACCTGCAAAAGCTTGATGAACCTACTTACAAAGAAGCTCTTAGAGTCCAGAGTTTTTTTAACTGCCCAATTGAGTATTTACCTTTAATTGTACTGAACATAATGGCTCAAAGATCTACTATAGCTCATTGTTTCAAAGGTGACTAAATGACTAGAAGAATTACCAGAAGTTTACAGTGAAATAAATAGCCAATATCAAGGACATTTTCAGCTTAAAGCTTGCGTTGGTATCAGAGAGTGTTTCTAAAGCAACTGCCTACAGCCATAACGCAATGTGCCAAGATCTCCCTGTCCCTTACAAGCCTCTGCAGGGCCTGGCAAAGTCTCAGTTCTGAGGCAGAGCTGGCAGTGCTCAGGGCAGCACTGATTTCAGAAGAGAAGGTGGCCGCTAGCAGGCATCTTTAACCTCCTTAGGAATCCTGGCACTTCCTCAGTATAGGATGCTAGTCCCAAATTTTCACTGTCACCCAAAGTGTACACAGCAATGTACCCACCCCAAAAGACTCTGTACGCTTGGCACCACAGGGCTGCGGCTCTGTGCAGTGAGCATAGCCAGACAAGGCCCCACACAGCACAGCATACAGAAGCCTCAGCAACAGTGCACAGATGGCACCCAGATTTTGCAATAAGTCCCTCTGATAACGCAAGTTAAAACACATCAGGGATCCACTTTGGGTTTAGTTCACCATCTCACCACGCTCAATCAACCCTACTGCCCTTGTTTGCAGCACCTCAGGAACTGCTTGCTGGGGCTTCCTGCCCTGGTCTTGATCTCATTGAAGACAAATTTCCTATCAGCTTCAGAAAAAGCAAGATCGTTTCCTGAGCTCCCAGCTACTTTCTTTCTGCTTTGGAAAGCAGAAAGCACCCAAAAACATCCAGTCAAAATGTTCATGTGCACTGCAATACCTAGGATGACCATAATGACTCTGTGAGCTTGCCACCTTCAGCTTACAATAGTTTTTAGCAGCAAACTTCAATGTGTATTTGAGTATATTTATTACGTGGGTGACTGTGGGGTAGATACTGCTGCATCAGAGGAAATAAGGAATAAATCACAGGTTTCTGCTCTTTCCCCTTCTATAAATACCCACTCTTCTGCTAATGCCCAAGAAGACTGCAACACAGATTTATTACTTACCTCCAGGCAAATCTGTTCTAAAATTACAATTCAGTAATAGAAGACTGATCCAAAAAAACAGTTAGTAAAATATTGTGTGCGCACTTGGGCATGTAGTTAGGACTGTTAATATCAATTAATTCTGCTCACAGAGGAGGACTTGTTTTAAAACAACTTCATTTTTCTTCTGCATATATGTAATTACACAGCTGTAACTAATAGCCATAGCAAAGCAATCTGCCATCTAAACAACTCGCATTATTCTTCAAAGTATTACTTGTGCTTTTCTTCTTTTATTTTCTCAGTATGAGAGGTGATTAGTAGATATGATTAAATGTATATACCAAGCCTTTTAGTGAAGTACTAAGCCCTGCTTTTTTGCTTCATTTTTTAATGCCATATAGCAAGTTTCAGGACACAACTGTTTTATACTGAAACACTGATATCTGTATCCCCTTATTCAATAAGATAATATTTATTTCTAAAGGATTTCACCACTATCATCCTTTTCTAATGCATGTTATCACTGGTATTCATTTCTTTTATCTTTGTGTAAACCATGTGCTCTATCACATTTGCCATTTTGTTTGGGTGACAATCCCATCAATCAACTGATTGCCTGTGCATGCACACAACAGGGACTATGAAAATTTACCAAAAATTTAATTATGCTTCATAGCATTCACTGTGAAAAGAACCTTTGGCACGAGAGGGAATTTTAGCATGAAGAGTCCCAAGCCTAATTCAGACAGAATACATGTTTTGTCTGGCAGTATTTTTTGGCACTTTTTAATTTAGTATTTATAGAACAGCACATAGAATAAATGTCAGCAAAATATATAGGTAACACTTGCCAGTCACCTATTGGAAAAAAAATTTCTCAGGCACGAGCCCGGTTTTGCTTCATGAACAGATGGCTTTGATGCTTTCTAAAAGTAAATCTCACTCTTCAGCTAGACTGGCAAAGTGCTCTGGGTGCACGGTTTTAAGCATGGCAAAGATTCATATACTTGCCCATTCTTCAAGGTAGCAGAGGCAGCCGAAGCAGGGTGGAAAACCTTAATACTCACACATGCAGAGGAGGAATGGGAGATGGTTCATAATGGTAGCGTCCCTCATGATGTCGCGCATCAATTGGTACAGGAGGATGGAACGCTGGAAAGAGGTGAGGTGGATCTGAAAAAACAAGCAAGGTGCCCAAATCTGAGTATCTCCAGTGACTCTTCAGAAATACCATTAAGACAAATGGAACAGATACCTAAAACGCATGCCAACAGCACTGCAACTTACAGGTTGAATTCTCCTTTCCTGCTGTAGTCACTCAGGTCTGTCTCAGCATTTGGCCCACAGCATTTGCATTAATATGTATATACTAATTTTAATATTCTCTTTTTATACCTTAAATGGAAAGGGACATCAAGAAATCTTTAATAAATAATTACATGCCCATATGTGAAGTGTCAGATCAAAAGGACCATCGAGCCTTCTGTAAGCATTCCTGATTTATTTATTTTTTATTAAAACAAGAAAAAATATCCCAGGAAGAAAAGCCTGGGCAGAGAATATCGTAAAACAAAAAAGTATATTCTCAGAGATGTATAAACAGTCCTACAACAGAAAGAAAAACTAAAGCAGCACACTGAGAAATGACTATCTGGAATAAAATCAGACAATGGAGTTAAAAGAGAAATGCAACTGGGAAAGGCTGTACCAGAGATGCTTAAATGCATCGTGTCAACAGACAGACGCATCAGAAGAAATGTGCCTGTGGACAAGAGGATCCATCCCACACATCACACTCAAAAGGAACGCGTGCTTGCTTTGTCTCTGTGGCAGCAGACCCAGAGTCAGTCCTCCCTACAGCACCTCCCTTAAGGACAGGGCTTGCAGCTGCCATAGCTCCCTTCTACTGCTCAGGAGAGCCCCAACAACCAGGCTGACAAAAAGGAACGCACTCAGCCAGCCCTGCTCACCCCAACTCCCACAGCACACCAGCCAAGTGCAGGCCTGCTCCACATCTCTCCTCCATGTCTGTGTCAGAATCACTCCCAGTTCTGTGAGAGACACCTCAGCACCACGCTGGAGTACTCCTGCAAGGCTGCACTAATGGCTATCCCAAATGCAAGAAGCACGGTGCTCCACACGGAGAAGCGCTGAGCATCTCCAGCAGCACAAAAACAGAGCCAGCTCAATTACCTGACTGCCACTTTGGGTGAAGTCATGTGTTTATCCAACACTAAAAGCTGACAAGTACAGACATTAGGTCATATCACGGATTTACTAAAATGTTTCTAGAGAGAAAAAAAATCTTTAATTATGCACTCCCTGTAACACCAAGTCCATTTCAGTTTTGCCTGATGACTCTTAAGGTAACTTTTCTTTGTATGTTCTGTCTTTCCTATTCAGCAAAACGCAACCCACTTCTTAGATTATGTTATCTATGGAAACAGTTGCTTCATGTCAACTACTGTGATTTAAAAAAAAGAAAAAATGATTTTTCCCCTTGGTATTTGTCGAAAGTTGGGTTGGTCTGTTATTATATTTTGAAGTCTGAAGGAAAGACTGGAGTAACAAAAATCATGGCTCTTAGGGGAATAAACAGAGGAGCTGAAGGGGAAATCATGTTAATTCTGAGGACATATTTCCAGCATTTCAGGGAAATCTGGAAACATTTGAAATGGCCTGTCCAGTTTTAGGGCTTGTTTTTGTGAATCGTCAGCTAGCACGCAATCAGCCACAGCACATCTGCCATGTTCTGACTCAGGACTGAGCAACATAAATGAAGAATAATTGTGGCTTTCTAATGGAATCCGATCATGGCAGCTTTCTGCTTGACGAACTGGACTTTGCTGGGAGTCGTTGGGTCATAGTTTGCCAGTATCCCTGTGAGCACACAGCCATTATTTGATCAGAGGATGCCTGCTTGCACCTCTCAAAACACAATTTTCAACAGCCAGCAACATGCAAAGGGGAAGGAAGCACAAGATATGGGAGATCGCAAAGGTTCCGAGACCCTCCCCTTGCCAAGGCAAGCATGAACCACCTCACTTCCCCATATCAAGCAGCCACCTCGACCTCATGTATCAGCTTTCATGAAGAGAAACCCCACTTAGCTCTCCCACAGGCTAGCTGAAGCTGAATGTGATCATCTTACATCACCCTATTTGGGAATGGAGAATGTTTATTAAGTGAATCAAAACCCGCTGTGAGGCCCACACAGTACAGAGCACCGCCAATCTGTATTTAGCACATGGGATATCAATCTCTGAGAACACCTTTTGGAGTCCTCTTGCATTCAGTTCCTTCGTACAACTTGCTTGCATCTTGTTTGAAGTTTCCATCAGAGCAACAGCTCCATCACGACACAGGGAGTCATCTCCATCAGCCCTGCACCGATCAAGCAGAACTGCAGAGCAAAGCCCCCATAATTATCCATCTCACTGGTTATTATTTACACATGATCAGTACAGCTGGAGAGCATCCTAACTCAAGCGCATGTCTAATAAGTCACTACACCGTAGCAATCTCCTGTTGCAGACTGTATGACGACTTCTCCAAAGTCAGGCTAAAACTACTGGAGCAGAATAAAGTGCCACTAAACCTGGCCACCTCCTATTTATCATATAATCTCCTGAGCGAAGATTCCCCAAACCAGCTGTTAAGTGCTGTGTACTCTACTGTCAGTAAACTAAAACACTAAATGGGACACAGGGAGAATAATGTGCAGAGCTAGCAGAACTGGGTTTATGAAGGGAATTCAAATTCGGCCATGTCTCAGTAAATCCTCAGCGCAGAGGTAAGCAGTAAACACCACATGTTTTGGTGACCCTAAACTACTCCATGTGGAAAAGCATTCAATATTTACATTAAAAGATTCTTGCATCAGAGACCTCCAAACATACCCATCACCCATCATCTAGGGCTTCACTTGGAGTTCCCTTGAAACTCCATAAAAATGCAATTGGTTGACATGTATTTACATGGAAATACAGATTAAGAAGTTTGCTAAGCAGTAACACAAGCTGTATCCAGCTTTCCATTCCTTTTTCATACACTATCCAGTAACTAATTTGTTAAGGGCACAACTGGAATATCCTGAACACATCTTGGCACTGTTATTTATGTGGTAGCTGTGAGAACAGTGAATCTATTCATGGGCTAAGACTGAACCTGCACCTACCTGACTCTTTAGTGTTCCTGGTGCTCTCCCTGTTCAGAGAACCAGAGGGTGACTTAGTGCAAAGGTCAGGGCAGCTGCTCTACTGCAGTGACATTTACATGTTGCCCGAAGTGCAAGAAACAAAACTCCTACTGTTAGTAAATAGGGACTCACCAAAACAAATCAACAAAACATAACTTTCCTATGCAGCAATGGAATTGTTTATTATCATTCACAATTTAAAAGAATTCTGACTGAGATGAAACTAGCAAAGCATCTGACACGTAGTTTTCCTGCAGACATCCAAAGGCAACCACAAACTCCTGGACAAACCCATCCACATACCTCTACGCACCTGCAGAGACACCCTGACATCAGCGGACAGTACAGGAGTACAGGCGGACAGATTCTGCCTGTGTATTTGGAGCCCTCAGTTTCTACTCTGCAGCAGTATCCCATTCTGTGCTTAATTCTCACTATTTTCAAGAACACTTGAGGACACGCCAAAGTAGTGGAAACATGCTTAAACACATTCCTCGCATATTGCTGAATTTGGTATCTGTTGCCTGCTGCCAAATTCCTTGCTGCCCACTGCTACAAGCTTCCTTTAGATGCTCTTCTGTCACCTACATAGTGAACAGTCTCTTCATAATAAAATGGGAGATACAACTGCCTGAAATGCTGCAAACCAATCTGTTTTAACACGGAGGGACTTTCTGGAAAATATGTCAATTTATGCTGACTTTTTGTTGTGCAAAACATGCCTTTTTATTTCTTCTTAAAGAATCCTTCATTGCTCCTTAAATGCAGTGAATAGGATCATCTCTCTCAAATTACAATCACTCCCATACAGGAAAAAAGAAGAGACCTCCACTTGTTCCCTGAAAGTCAGCATCCTATGGCTCTTCTGCGGCACCACAGGAGAGAAACAAGGGAAAGTTACAAGTATGTTCCATGCTGCTGAAAAGCTAAATCTGAAGTATAATGAGATGTAGCAGTGGTTTGCTGCGACATTTGGTGGAAAGAGAGAGAACTCATGCTGGCTCAAAGGTGTCATGCAACACCTTGAGACAATGCTGAAGAGGGCAGGCTGCCCCAAAGCTCACTGACACAACACAGAGCATTTCTGTAGGCTTTCATTCAGGAAATCATGAAATTTGGAAAGCTGGGCTTCAGTGTCAAGGCAAGTAAATGTGACTGTTCCCAGCTAACTGATTTGCTCGAGCACCCTGTGATTCTTGCCAAACCCTTGAGGAAGATGGCTGCTGAAATGATAGGCTGCATTTCTCAGCATGTCAAGAAAACATCCTCTACTGTAGAAAATGCCTGAATAAGCTTGAATGCATTCGGTGCAGTCCCAAAGTCTGCACCTGCATTGTGAGATCATGGCACAAGACAACGTGGGATTCAAGCACAGGGCAGGAAGTGCCTCATTGTCTTTTAGCACATTTGTCATCAGAACAATCCACACACCGTAATGCATGTCAGAACAAAGCCAGGTACAAAAAACTCCATGAGGTATAACCTCATTTGAGGTGAAATTTCCCTAAAATTAATTCAGGTTTTGAGGTGAACTCAGTGGTACCAAGATTTCATACCAGATGTAAAGGAACTGTATCAAGCAAAATACAGCCTCTCCACTAATGTCTTTTCAATACACAGAATTGTTTTGAAGAGTTTGCCAGCAAATTTCTATGCTTCCTTTGGTTCATAAGCTGATCACCAGATGGGAATTTTCTAACATTCAGGTTTGCAGTCCTTAGGGGTACCACTGCTTCTTCACGCAAATTTGCTTCAACTTAATGGTATTGCCAGGTTTTATGGCAAGAATCCAGCATATTTTTGCCAAGCAAAGCCCTTATTTTGGATTTTTTCTTAATCACAGTTTGCATTAAGGCTCAATAAGAGCACATCTTCTTGTCTTCAGGGGATTTTTTAAGTTCCCTTTCAAAAACTAGGGCGACTTATGCTGTCTACTTACATACAGAGTCTTCCATCAGTAAGAAAAATGATTAAGCCAGAGTTACACCATAATGCATGCACTTAACTTGGTGCACTTTTTTGAAGAACTTCTCTAAGGTGACTAGAGCTGTTGCTCTGGCACTGCTAGCTGCCATGTGAAGCTTTGCTCAACACATCTGACCCCCAGGTGCACTACAGCCAAGTATCTCAGGGCCTTCACTGGGTCTGTGGCTGCATGCTAGCAGCCTGGGTGGTACAGTGTTGACGTGAATGGAATTGTCTGACTTTGCACAGAGCAAGTTTTTAGGTAGGGAAAAATAAAGAAAAAAGAGCCATGATAGAAAAAAAAAAAAAAAAGACAAATAAATGGCTAAAGCTGAGAAATGAACAGAAGGAGAAGGAGATAAAGTGTTTTTAATTGCTAAGTTCTCTCCATTTCAGTTACACTATACATAGTCCATGCTAGTGCGATTGACGTATAACAATTTGACAGAAAAACAGTTTTCGATCAGATCATGTCCCTTCTATACATCTGTGTTTGTTAATGATGATCAAACCCTCCCTATCCTCTGCTTATGTTTCCTGAACCCATATATTGTATTATAAATAAACCACAAGACTTCCAGCCCTAAACCTCATAAACCAGAACGCAGATATAGCTCTGTGTCTCTTGTTACAGATGAAAAATTAATTTCTACCTTTGAAAAGCCAAAAATTAAGACTTCAGGGCATCTTAGATCCCTGGCATCTGTTTTATCCCTTCTTTGGTTGTAAACTTACACACCTTGTGGGAACATGTTTTATTGTTTTCAGTAGTTCCACAACAACCACCATGCCAGACACTTAAAAGAGGAGCAGCTTTCTGTGTGGTAGAAAAAAAGTGGCTGGAAATAATTTCATCAGCTGGCACCAAGAGGTCTTTAATATGCCAAATCTGCTGCAGGTATTGGCTAAAGAGCTGCTGGATGGATTTCAGTTTGAACACTTTTATTATTCATCCCCATCAGCACAGTTCTGCTGTCTGAGCAGGACCAGCCTCTGGAATACTAACTCAACTTCCTCAAGTCCATTCAGCTCACTTTCGTAGATCCTTTCCACAAAACCAAAAAGTAAAATTAAATTAAGAAAAAAAAAAAAAGGAAAGGAGGGAGGAAAAAAGGAACATGCTTCTAGGATAATAAATACACTACTCATACAATGGTGGAAGTGTATCAGAATATCCTATCACAGAAGCTTTTTCCATCCAGCAAACAGCACTGGCTGCTTTAGCCTGTAAGCAACCTTAGAAAACTCTCATGAACATTAGCAACAGTTGCATGCAGCCGGCATCTGTACATTGGCCCATGAAAAGACAATGACGAGACATCTTGGCCTCATCACCGCGTTACTGGGAGGGAAAATCGTTTCATCTAATGCAGCTGGCTGTGGGTACAGCACAGCTCATCTTTTTTATAACCTCTGGATCCCATGCAGTGTTTCTTAACAAACTTAATAACGTGGTCTCCACAAGAAAATGACAAATTGTCCTCTGCCAGGAAACTGACAAAAGAAATCCCTCCCTCCATTACCTCAAATGGACTCTCCAGTGAAAAAATAATTTATCTTCTGCCTTGAAACATGCCTTCTGTTTCACTGTTGTTCTCCCTAACTTCTTGTGCGACTGGACATTAACGCATCCTCCACTGCTAACCCATGTTTAACTCTCACCAACCTCAGACAAGTGGTTTAATCCAGATGTCTACAAACACTTTTTATGTGTGTATAATGATCATATACTCCAAGGATAGCAAATAACTGAACAAAAGGCCACTAAACACACAAATATTTAGGTATTTATGTACATATACATACAAATATTTTTGTACCTATATACATATTTCTGTAAACGTGGAAAAATTTTGTGGTTGAAAGTGAGCTACAAAGTGGAAACTGAGAAAAGGAAGACATTATAAAAGAAAGAAATCCTGATCTGCACAGGAGGGAGCTGAAGGAGAAATCTCATAACTCAGAACTAGTCCCAAGCAAAAACTGAACATACAGTTTGGTCATTACGTATGCCTCAGCACTGAACATGGAAAGCATGTGAGTACCCTGCTGCCAGCCACAAATATTAGCATATTAATCACAAATATGTGAAAGATGCAAATGTAAATGTGGCTAAGGAGAATTAAGATAAAGGTAAAACCTAGGAAAGAAACAAACATTTGTGTATGCTGTTGATTGGATGCAGGAACAAATAAACAAAAGTTGAGTAATTAAACAACCTTAGGGGACATTTCTAGAAGCTGGTAAGCAGCAGCATGAGTCAGACTGAAATGTTACTTGTTTAAATAAGATTTTGGAGATCTGTGTGTTCTGTGCAGCAGAGCCACATCTAAATGCTGTTTCAAAGGCCAAATCTTCAACGGTTGGGTGGCACTATGCAAAACACTGTAGCTAAACAGCTTTCCATCAGCTGAGGTTCTGGACCACAGGGTGAAAGAGTTGGAAATAGGTTATACTTAGCAGCTTTGATGAGTAATTTATGGCATGATAAATGGGAATTATCAGGAATTAGAGAGGGGAAAGTGTAATTAGAACAATTACGTCTATTTTTAGATATTAAAACAGTTCAGATTCTATGGGATGCACAATCAGATGAACTCTCAGTGAGGCTTTTTTCCCTGCTGTTCAACTTGATTTTTTTTAAATTTCAACCAAATATTCATAATTATTTAGCTTCTCTCTGTACCACCCTAAGCAATTACTCTCCTTCTGTGGTGTTTACACTCTTCAAGCTCTTGCAGATGAGTAGACAGTTATTGGATGTGCTCTCAAGCCACTCAGTAATATGCATTTATCGCTTTCTTTAATCTGTGTCCATATTCTAAATTAATCACAGTCACTTTGTTTTGCTCCCTAGGTTCCTTACAAATCAGAAATACTATGCAGTTATCACGCCTGCACTCTAGGGCATTAGGTCTTCATTGTAGGCTGACACATTTAGGAAGAAGCAGCCCTAGAAACTGGCAATCCAAGTAACCTATTTCTACAAATTTCTCTCTCCAGCAGGATTATATATTTCTATACAGTTTCTCACGTATCATTATTTGTCATTTTCTCACTACAAGACAGTACCCTTATGATGTGGTAGCAACATACTCCACAATTTCTAGGGCACTGTTGATGAAACTGGCATTGCTCAAGACAAGTAAAAGCAGCAGAAACAGGTTCTTGCTTATTCCCTTTTGACACTGCTAAACACTTTATTTTGAGTTGTTTTGCTCTCTATAAGAAGCTGAGGGCATGGGGGGACATAAGAGATTTTCCCATGTATTTCATCTATTTTTTATTTCAGATCTTTACAGAAGATGGAAAGTAAGACAAACTCCCTTAATTTGCCTTACTGACATCTACCCTAAACACTCATACAGCTCATTTTTGAGAATGTCAGACTGTCAATAATCAAGGCAATCTGTGTTAAGCCTTTCAAGCCAAGTTCCAAAAGGAACTTTTTTTTTAAATAGGGACTTATTCAAATTATGTCCCTTGTCTGTGCTTCACTCTGATCACTGTTAGTATGGAGATAACCTTCCTGAATCACTCCGACAAAGTTCAGTGAAGAATTCTAAATAAGAGATAAGAATTAAAAGTACTGTTCATTGTCTAATCATTATTTAATTCCTTGAAAAGAATCGTTAAATTGTCTAAAATTGCTAATTCTTTACAAATCCTTTTTGGGCTTTGTTTATGATCATTTCATGTTTGCTCTTCATTACAGACAACTTCTAACCATTTCCTAATAAACAAACACAGGATAAGTGTATTACCAAACAGCTTAAGATATAATCATGCTTTTTGCTGTTTTTTAGTATTATTGTGAAGATACTCATTTCTTCTTTCCCACCATAAGGCATCTTCATGCATGGCAAGTTCCTCACAAGGCCATACCAACAGTTTAATTCCCACCTCTCTTTTGTTCCCTATTGAGCTGATGGCAAGGTCTGGTCCATGCTTCTGCTTTGGGAAATAAGTGCTGCTTAACCCAATCTTTTAAGTACAAAAGTATTGCTCACTTGCAGCAGCATTGCTGAGGAACAAAATGAAGGGCATGGAAGCATGGCTAGCAGCTGAAAGGAGGTGAACCTGTCCCTTTACTCTGTGCTGGTGAGGCCTGACCCAAAGGACTGCATCCAGATGTGGAGTCCTCACATACAGAAAAGACATGGACCTGCTGGAGTACATCTAGAGGATTGAGCCACAAAAGTGATTCAAGAGATGATGAAACACCTCTCCTATGAGGAAAGGCTGAGATTTAGAACTATTCACTGGAGAAGAGAAGGCTCCAGGGAGACCTTTACAGCTGCCTTTCAGTATCCAACAGGGGGATATGGGAAAGAAGGGGACAGACTCTTTGAAAAATCTAGTAAGTTATCTCAGTGAGGAGAGTTCACTGCAATAGGATGCCAGTTTGTAACTGAGATTTTAGGCACTAACAGATGACTGTAATAGCATCCTTTTTTCCAATCTCCAGTCCAGACTGAAGATATAGTTACACTATCTGCCTATGGTCATCACAGTTCTTCAGTTTAGTTTCTGAGGGACGAGAGAAAACAGACAGGGGTGGATCACAACACCACAATTATGAAAGAACTGGGACTGAGGAAGAAGAACAGTTCTGTTCTTCTGCGCTCCCATGTGGCCAAAGGTCACTAAAGATGTGGCCACCACTTTTCATTCCCATCTCTACATACTAGAGGAAAAGCCAAAGACGCTTCAAGGAGACAACAAGGGAAAGACAGGGGCCAGACTCTTCTCAGCAGTGTATGATGATAGGACAAGGGGAAACGTCCACAAACTGAAGCATAGGAAGTTCCACACAAATGTGCGTGGGAACTTCTTCACAGTGAGGGTGATGGAGTACTGGCATAGGCTGCCCTTAGAGGTGGTGGAGTCTCCTTCTATGTTCAAGACCCACCTGGACACCTATCTGTGCAAGCTGGGCTAGAGAGCTGCTTTGGCAGGGGGGCTGGACTCAATCTCTAGAGGTCCCCCTTCCAATCCCTACAATTCTGTGATTCTGACAGCCAAATGGGGATCAGGCAGATGATCCACCAATCCCAGCCACACTAGCATCTGCCTCAAAGGACTATGGGTGTCACAGGTTTAAATGGCCTCCAGGGAAAGGGAAAAGTCACACAAGAAAAATGCAGTAAGGGTCTAAGTATGTAGGAACTACTAAAAGAACAGGAGAATCCTGGAATGACCAGGAGCTAGGAATGTACTCAGGGTGAAAGAGGAGAAGAAGCACCTGCCCTGTTCTTACATAAACTCTTGAGCATCTGATTTTGGTCACTGAATGGAAAGGATATGGGGTTACATGGAGCACTAGGGTGATCCAGTACAGTCTCTCCTGCTCTGTGCACTCCTAACATATTCCAGGAACCTTAAAGCTGAGACAGCCATAAACCTCACCTTCTCACGTTCAGCTAGAGTATTACCAATACTCTAGTAGGCTTCTCATTTGCTTTCAGAGCTCTGAGAAGCAAGAGCAAGAAGATCTTTCAAGCCTATAAATGTGAATTCCTCAGTTGCATCTTAGTGCAACATGCCGCACAAAAAAGAGGTTTTGTTCTATACCTAACACCAAATGCATGGTGGTAATAAGAAAAACTTATATGTGTGTACCCTGCCCACAGGGTAGCAATCCTGATTGCACAGAGGACTTCATTTACCCCACAGGAGGAGATAATTCTACTCATTCTTAGAGTTTTTCCAGCATGTTAAGCATCAGTGTCCTAACAGACAAGCACCTGATGCTCTACTAAATGCAGTGACAGTAGAAGACGTATAGCAACACTCCATATGGAAAAGCTGTTTGACACAAAGGTTGGAGGTCAAAAGTTTAAACATTCATGACAGAGACTACAGTGGTCCTTTCCTGGTTAATAACATCAAAGGGTTTGCCAGCCCTTAATGCTAGTATTGTTGCTTCTTTGGATCCTATTGAAATTCTAGCACATTTATTGTACTCTGGAAATGTAAGGACTGTTTTAGTCTCTGTGAGGCACTGAAGGTTGTGATCAGCCTTATTCCTGAGGAGAATGCACGGACAAATGATGCCAGAGGATGCAGCACTGTAGTTCCAAACAACTCAGAGCTTTCTCCTCCACCAAAAAACATAAATGATAGATGGAAACATATGCTCCCTATTGAAAGTCTCTGCTCCTGAACTCCCCACATGACTGATTTTAATTGTTTTGTGCTGTGGTAGGGGGCAAAATGCATTTCCTGTTATCAAGATCTCTGTTTTGCCAGTCATTGTTGAGAAGCATTCTGTATTAGTTGTCAAACAGTCCTTTTAGGTAAAACCATGGCAGAGTCAGGAATAGCAGTGAGATTCTCCAAGATGAATCCAAGAGCTGTAACCACAAGAACTATTGCTTCTCCCAGCCATTCCCTGCTCTCTGAACTCATGCTTGCGGTTAGGCAGCAACTTATTACAAGATCTCTGCAGTGCATGTTCCAAGCATTGTATTAGCCATTGATACCTTATGCCTTGCCAGAAGCAGGATCCAAGTTCATTTGTTACTATCTTCCTCCGATTCCTGTTCCCTGCTCCACAATGAGGATTAGCAGTTTAAGTTATGTTTCTGACCTCCATCTGGCTAGGCAGAAACAGATGTCTGTGTACTTGGGTATGATCTTATTTCAAAGTGGGGACTCTGGGTTACTAATGACGTTATAAAGGCAATAGCATATGTTGGCTCTCAACAGACCATTGTCTAATTGGGATGGTTTTAATCAAATATAAATGTACCCAAGTCTTCACAGCTAATGAATAAATCCCCATTTTAAATAATGACAATAATTTCAAATTCTCCATCAAGGCAACATTGCAGGGCATGCCTGCAAGAGTAGCAGCTATCGTAAAAGGCCTGTGAGAGGCTGCAGGAACATCCGCTTAGCCCAGCTCATTATTTAAACAGCCCCTAACTGCCCTTCCCAGAGGTAAGCTGCAGCCAAATTGTTTTCCTTCACTTCACAAACCAGATATGCATGGCTTATTTGAACAGCCCAGCAGTTTACTTTAGTCTCTGTTTAAATACCTTCTACCACATATTTCAAACAAACAGTTCACTTCATTAGAAAGGCAAACAGTTTAGCCACAGAATACTAGCACTTGAGGGGAACCGCACTGAGCAGAGAAATCCTCTGCCTCTGTGTCAACACTGCCTGGCCAGTAGCCCCAGCAGCATCCATGTGGAACTCCACTTCAAAGCCTTTGCACAAATACTTCACACGTCTGTTTGCAAGTAAATGATAACCCTAGAAAGATTATCTGCAGGGCTGAAAGCCCCCATGACTGTCACTGCCACTGTATGGGCAAAGAGAGAAAAAACAAAATGTTCATTGCCAGCCCTCATTGAGTTACGAAACAATAAACTCAGTGGTAATCCAATAATATAGGCTAAACCTGTTAAACTGGAAAAACGGTGCTGCTTTGGTACTGTGTTTTAGCATATTTGACTCTATATAGAGAGCAAATCTTACCCTTAGCAATGGAAAGGTTACTACATTGCCATCAATATTTAACCCAGGTGTTAAACTGACCAGGGCAGAAGCTTCTAGACAGGAGAGAGCTGCATTACCTACAAAGCTCTTCACTAGACGAAGTAGTAAGCTATTTCTTTCTGGACTAAATGCATATGGACATCTGAATGCCTCAAGTTTGTAGCAACATACTCTCACCCCAAGAAGCAAGTACAAAAGGAGGAGGCTGAAAAAGGCCAAGTGGGCAGCAGGTAGTACCAGGAGGTTGCCCTTCTTTATACATCCATGAGGCTCTGTGGGTATGTGCAGGCCTCATGCTTGCCACTAAGCAGGGCAAGCTATGAGGAGGGCAAAGCATCACAGATAAGTTTGCTGCTGCTCCTTGCCGTTTTCCACCGAAAACTGAATGGTTTTAATTGAAATATGGGCGTTCTTGTGTTTGAATGGAACAAGACAATATGGTACTAGTTAGTCCTGTGTGGAGGAGTTGGATTCAATGATCCCCGTGAGTCCCTTCCAATTTCAGATATTCTATGGTTCTATGACTCTATAAGTACCAGAGATCTCCCCACTGTCATCACTACCATCCTTTTTGGAGCAATCGTGGCAAGCTAAGGGACAGCATCCCCTAGTATCAGTGGTAAAGCCCAGCACTTCATCACAGCCTTAAAGAGTAAACAATCACACTGAATGAATAACACAGTTGGTTGGAAGGGACCTTCGAGTTCAACCCCCCAGTCAAACCAGCTCCCTAGACCAGGTTGGCATCCAGGCAGGTCTTGAATGTCTCCAGAGGAGACTCCACCACCTCTCTGTGCAGCCTGTGCCACTGCTCCGTTACCTGCACTGTGAAGAAGTTCCCATGCACATTTGTGTGGAACTTCCTATACCTCAATTTGTGGCCATTTCACCTCATCCTATTGCCACACATTGCTGAGAAGAGCTTGGCCTCATACCATTGCCTCCCACATATTAGATATCTATCGACATGGATCAGATCCTCTCTAAGTCTTCTTTTCTCAAGGCCAAACAGACCCAGGTCTCTCAGTCTTTCCAGGTGTTCCAGGCTCTTTATCATCTTTGTGGCTCTCTGCTGGACTCTTTCTAGGAGATCCCTGTCTTTTTTGCGTCAGGGAGCCCAGAACTGGACACAATATTCCAGGTGAGGCCTCAACTCCCCATACTCCCTTAAATCCACTCTCAGGCAAAAAGAAACAAACAAAAATCCAAAAACTCTCCAGAAATTTTGTCAGAAGGGACTGACAATACAAAACTGGAAGTTAAGGGTTTATAAAACATGAGAATACTAATTCAAACTATCACATAAAGAGCAGAGACAGAAAAGATTACTGTTAAGCAGAATCAAGTATTATAAAGTAGGAATGGGAGGGTTAGGATGCTGAAAACATTAATTTAATCTTGTAGAGACTCAAAACATAATTTTCAGCTATCTTCTTATTCAGGGTGAAACTCAGGTCCCACTGAGTCAAGGTTTTAGCATTAATTTCAATGAAGTCAACATCAGAATCACAGAGATGATTTAGTTATATCACGAATCTTACTTTCCAGTTTTGGTTTGGCTTTTGTTTTTTGCTTTGCTTTGTTTTGTTAATAAAAGTTCCAGTCTTTTTAGTCATATCACAAAAAGAATCTCAGCCTTCTTTAAAAAAAAAATACACAAAAAACAGCATGCATGCTTACAGCTGCTGAGGCTGCACAGAAAAGCTGGAAAATTAGAATATTTTAGGTTTCCAAATCTAGGAAACAAAGATTCAGCAGATACACACGAGCACACATGTTGGTACAGGATCTTCAAACAGGTATGCATGTGCTTTCCATGCTCACTTACAAAAAGCTATGATTTTGAACACCTAGGTACTTGCAGATGGCAAGACAGTATATATTTTTTTCAAGTATCCGTTGGCATCAAAATCTGTAGGTTTTAACTGTGGTCATCCTCATTTTTTTCCCCACAAGTCAATACCAGAATTTGATAACAACTACCAATGTTTTTTCCATTATGTTTCCTGTATAAAGGGTATTATTTGTCCTCTCTCTTCAGAGTTTTCTTCTACATTGTGCTTTAAGGCTATAATCTATATTCATGAAGATTGTTTATTAAAAGACATGAAGTAGAAAGATCCTCTTTGAACACTTCAGTGGAATAGCTGAATTTAGGTTTAAAGTGGAAATAAAAAGCCCTAAGTTGCGGCATGAACTAGAGAAAATAACAGTCTTATCCAACTCTTTGAGGAGCTACGATAATACAAGCAATAAATTTACTATTATTATTACAACTGATAACATGAGCTGAGCTAATAGAACTAAAATATCTTCTAAACCAGTTCTTGAAGAGCTGATTATATTAACCATTAGGTGCCAGGAGTTGGGGATTTCCAGCATCCGAGTGGTTGATAGTTACTCATACTAAAAACAGGAGTCTAAACCCTGCTGTCCTTGTGGGTTATATACAAACAATATGATTTTTTCAAGCCACTCTGATCCATTCAGAAGGATAAAAAAAACAAAAAAAACCCATCCATTTCTTTCAAAATGTTTATGGCATGAGGCTTTTCTAATACAAAATGGAAAAAAACAATTATTTTTTATTATGCCATTCCCCAATCTTCAACTTGAAACAAACAACTTCTGTATAACTTTTTTACAACATTCTAACCAGCCCTCTGTTGCAGTTTTTTTGTTCCCTAGCACTTTCAGCTAGTAGATGAAAATCATCTATCCACTGTCTTTAAAGCAGGTAGGAAAAACAGTAAGCAGTATAAGATGGAACAGACAACAACACCGTCAATTCCCTTTTTCCTCATGTACTTATTCCATGTATTATTGATAGCCAAATAAGAATACTTAGCACGTACAAGTTCCTTCTGTTTGATGAGCTGAAATGAAGATGCACTGGGCTGATGGGTATTTAACTAGCATCTCACAAACTTTGTTTCTCAGACTGATCACAGCTTCTGCAAGAAGTTATGCCTGACTAAATAGCACAGTTTTTGTTGAGTTGCTAGTTTAAAGTGCCAGAAATAATCTAAGTTCCACCCCAGACTAAACCAACAGGCCACAGCTTTCCCTCCAAATTCAGTATACCCTCTTCTCACAAATGGATAAGTTATTTGAAGAGAAAGTTCTGAGGCAAGGAAATCTTCCGTTCTCTAAATCACAAATACGTCAAAATCCCATCATTCCCAACTTCTCTGCAAGTATTACTTGGCTATTTTTCTTCACTTGAATAGTCTGTAATTAGATTCATTTTATCTACCCATATTGCAACAACGAATACTTCAACTGAGCTAAACACAACTCAAGTAAGTGTCTCATAAATGTATTCTTAAAGAGCTAAATATATAATAAAGCATTTGGTGAAGAAATTCAGGTCTCAGTTTAACTCCACAATGCCTTGACTTATATTTTCCAGCTTTTGAACTTGGGGTGACATCTCTTTGGGAAAATTACCTCTTACTTGATGCCCAAGCCTGCAGTAGTCCTCAAGAGACTCTCAATCATGTTTGAGTTCAGCAGTCCTCTTGATAGAAGAATGTGTAAAAAGAAGCATCGGCAGTAGCCTATGCTCTTAGATTTCTTTTGGTGACATACTCTCATTAGTCAAAACAAGATGGCAACATTATTCTGATGTTTACAATTGTAGCAGTAATTGAGCAGCTGGTGGGAAGGCAGTCCCAAACCATGGGTGCTCAGGTGCACGCAATGTACCTGAGTGACCAGAAGGGGTGGAGTAAGGATCCACTCTTTCCCAGACCTCATTTAATAGTTGGGAATGGAGGCAAAGGTATCTTGCTGGAGATCCTTGCCTACCTGTGGTCTTCTAAAGGTGAACAGATTTATTTTCCATTTGTATCTGTGGCTGCTGTAGTTGAGCATATCATTGCATGTAGTAACCTAGGACTTTGCTACTCAGCTATCATAGCTGTGCTTTCCATTGCATTACATTATTACGGCAATTGTGGCACAAGCTGCCTCCCAACGCAGGCCTAAAGCAAATAAGAGGGCCTTGCTCCTTTCTCGTGTGCAAATGTGATCAAGTGGCAATAGGTATGTTTAGGATTTTCTTCACTGAAATAGAACTTCCAAACTTGGTGAACAACCCCAAACTGCTGAAGTAGATGGAACTTTAAAAAAAAAACAAAACACTTTTTTTAGCAAAAGTACAAAAATGAAGATGAAGCAAAAGTACAGACTATCTCTGATAAGAGACCTTAAACAGCAACACAGCGAACAACTCTATGATGAGGTAAGTTAAAAGCTAAGACCAAAAGAATATGTTTCAAAAGGAATAGCAACTACCATCTTCTCCACAAACAAGGAGTATTTGTTCTGACAAATCTGAGAAACCACTTCTCATAACACTCAAGCTTTAAGCTTCGTTTCAGAGACAAGCAGCATGTGTGTAGGTCAGTCTGAAATTAACACCTCCTATTTATTTCCATGTAAACTACAACAGATACAAAGAGCACAATAACACCGTTTAATAGAGCAAGTTCTCACTAATAATAAACACTGTTTTTTCAACATAGTCACAACCATTAGCTAGGCATTTTTTTCATAGGCCAGCTATGAACAAGAGCCTACATGTCATGCTTCTAAAAATCTGCACCCACTGTCACTGAAATGCACACCCTACTGCTTCACTGAACTCACATCAATTGCACAGCAACAAAATGTTAGTGGGAAGATTCAGCTTCTACTGCCATACCAGTAACATCCACCACTGATGTCGTAAGCAAACCGTAAAAAAATGGGAGGTGGGTTTTTTTTGGAGCAAAAAAATATGTCTTTGTAAGTCTACAGGACAAGAGGTAGACGCCTTTTCTTCTCACTCATCTGAAAGATTTTGGGAAGGTCAAAGTGGAGCATCAACAACCAGGAGTGAATGGAATTGAGTATAAACATCTGAACACTAGGTGAGCCCTCCAGGGTGACTTAGGGAGGGCTGTGTGATCATGCCAGGCTCATGCAAGGACTCTCTGGCCAGGTGAGAAAGCAGTTCTCAAGATGAAAAGCTCCCTTTGGCTGCATTTGCTTCTGGCATTCATTCCTATTTGTATCTGATTACAAATTTGGCGTACAACTTGCTTTCTGGAAGAAAAAAAAAACAAATTCAACAGAGTCTCCTTCTCAAACTCAGGCTTAGAAAGAAAACAACAGTCCTGAGCTCCTTCCTCTCTCCCTTCCCAGGAAGAGAATAATGGTGAGCAGAGGGGTCTGGAAGTAATCTGCAATTATGTTCGTTCTTAACTGAAGCAATGGACAGACAATGTTTCTCCACATGAGCACAGCTGGCTGGTACCCTGAGCACGGGGAAGCTCCTTGTTCCCTGGTGCTGAGCTTAGGAGTCAGGAGGAGTGTGAAGACACCACTGGAACAAGAGCTATGTTAACGGGGTATACAGGATTTGAACCTCAGACCAGCTCTAGATACACTAAGAATGTAAAATCTGATTCAGTCATGCTTACACAGACCCATCAAGGCATAAAGCAGTCTCTAAACGCAATTCGTATTTTGGGAGCCTGATGGAGGGCTGTCAGGAGAAGGAACTGGACAAGGTTGTTTTGTGTTGGTTCAGTCCTATTATGTGTATAGTTCTTTAAGGAAAGCCCTTCTATAAGAACCAGGTGCATCCATCACCTGTATGGAGCAGCCTAAACAAGGCATTATCTGCATGTGGGAGATAAGACCAGCGCATGCAGATCTCTCCCTTCTGAGAATCAGGAGCTAAGTCCTCCACACTCAAATCACATGATAGAGGCCTGGGTGCTCCCCTTTAGCCCAGAAATTGCAAAGAAAAAAGGTACAACAGCAGAGCCCTGCTAACATAAAGTCTGGCATCACAGCTGACGTCCTGGCTGGATTACCCAGGCAGCAAGCCTCCAGCTGGAGCAGCCTGCACAGCACCCTCCATTTTTGGCATCAGCACCAGAGTAGGTGGGGGCACTGGTGGGCACATGTACCAGCACCCACCACAACTACACCAGTTGGGATGGACCCACAGACTCTGTGCTGACCCCAGCACCTAAGAGTGAGTGGGAACAAGCCTGCTCATGGCAGGATGCTAAACTAATGCTTTAATGACAGTTCTTCAGCACTTCCAGCACAGCCACAAACAGAGCCAGCACCTAGAGCAGGGCGCCGCTGTGCTCGGCATTCTTTGACATATACGGACACATTCACCCTCCTACAGCGGCTCAAAGCTTCCCATCCCATAGCAGATGGAAGACTAAAGCAGGCCAGGGAGTTTCCAGCCAATCAAATAAATTACAGAGGTGTCTGCTGGGAAGAGCTTTTCCAGCCAGCGTTCTCTATTTAATACCCCAGTGCCTCTTCATGCAGTGTTAACCCCAACATGGAGAAATATATATATATATGTAGGAGTTTGGACTTAATCCAAAATCCACACTGCCCAAGCAGTTGAGAATCACTATGGGGACAATTCAGTACACACTGTTTTTCACTTGACAGCTTCAGCCCCAAGCCACCAGGTACTGGCACAGATGCATGTTGCATTGCCTTTAAACCCTGCCAGACCACTCCAGCTAGGGCATCTGGAGGGGCTGAGGAGCCACTGTCACCACAACAGGTATTTCTACTGCTGCCAAATTGGGTGGGAAAGAAGTATTGGCAAAGATCGGTTGTACGGATGTCTGCAAGGACTTCTTAACTTTTTTTCCCCTCTTGTTGGCAGCAGCCTATGCCAATACAGACACTTTAAAATGACAGACAAGAACAAGGAGAATTCAATGGAGAATAAGGAAATAAAGTAACAGCTAAAAAGAAAAAAATCTAGTAAGCAAAAGCAAAAGGCCTGCATAAATGCAAGGTTTTGGAAGCACTAAGGATAAAGATCTGTATGGATAATGAGCAATATGAGGAGACCCCTTTGGGAGGGCCATATAGAGCTCATTTGTTGCTGAAATAGGTACAAATCTGGCAGGCAGCAACTGCACAGAAGAGTAAAGAAAGGGGATGGGGAAAGGAGACCGGAGCTTGGAACATTAGATGAAGAGAGAGGGAAGCTGGCTTCTCGCCAGGATTTTTGTGAATGGGTGGGTGTGTAGTATCCATTTCCTCTGAGTTCCAGGAGGGAAAAAACAACAAGAGGGTAGGATAGTGCTCAGAGCGATATGTTATTTGGTCATGCTTCAAAAATGTGCAACGACTGTCACATAATATGGTATTTTCCTAGCATTACGGGTATTTTCTAGCAGCCTGACTCGTTCACTTTTAACAAAGCTATTTTTCATCCTGGGCTGAATGTATTCCTCTTTTATATACCAAGTATTTATTCATAAAAAATGCAGCCACTAAGTGAAAAAATCTGAATCAATGAGTATTGAAGGCTTTAATGTATCTTAACCGTCTTGAATTCTCATACTGACTTCTGTCGAACATTTTCTTCTTACAGCATAAAGGGACAGCAAGGGGTGTTACAAAGGGTCTCAGAGGTAATTTCTCAGGTGCTGTAAAAATTACAGTTTTTCCAAAGTATATTCAAAGTATAAATATTTTACTACATCACTGGCAATGAACTGAAGAGATGAAAAAAAGAAGAGCTCTAATATCATGAGCTTTCGGTTGTTGCTGTTTTCTCCCTAGATGCATGATCAAGTCTTGCCCTTGTCTTTCTTTGCTTGGATCTAGTTTGGAATTAAAAAACATTTGTAATGAAAAAGTAAGTGAATTGTGTGGTGGAGATATTCTAAGCTGAAATAACAATGTAACATAAAACAGAGTACTACAGCTTGAAAGTTAGCTGCAAACAAAGCAAGCAAAACCATTCAGAATACTTCACAGAAGACAAAGGAGTGACCAAATTCAAGACAACGCAGTGTGCAATAATTAGAGCCATGACAGAAAGGACTTAAAATTAGGCTCCTCAGCAGAGATTAAAGTTAGAGAATTCCGAAAGACACATCCCCTAAAGTGAACGATCACGTGTGTGCAAGGAGGAATTGCTTTCGACTTTACGAAGAGTGAACTTTCACCACCAACTTCCAAATAAATATATGTTTTACATATCACTCAAAGACTAAACTAACAAGACTAATAGGTAGTTTTCTTCAGGAACACAAGGCATTTGACAGCATGCTGTTTTTGATGTTTGGAAAGTACTGTAAAGCTCATAATATGATAGGAAAGTGAATGGCACTCACTCAGAGTAAACATCAAAAACAATCTGTAATTCAGCTTTGTTCCTTGATATGAAGGGTTTTTATGTTTCCCCTGTACTACTGAAAAGTTGCCAGATTGCCCAGCAAGGCTCCAGGAGTCATCTGTTTAGTCTTCACATAGGAAGTCTTGTATGAAGCTGGCAAAATGAGCAGTTCTCAGTAATCACGGGTAAAAGGGGACTCCCTACACCAGCCACCAATCTCCATAGTTAGTCAACCTAGTGGAGACCAACCTTGTGCCACAACAAAAAAAGCAGAGATCTGTCAGTGCAGAAACACCTTGATAATTTCCCCAGCTCCACTTCATCACAGGATTTAAGTAAGACCTTGAGGCTCACCTGTAAGAGGGCAGCCTTCAGTCCTGCAAACTACTGCATGCTTGAAAAGCATTTCAAAGACTTACATAAAGGTCTGTCACTTAACAGAGTGTAAGTATTAAATAACTATAACCACTTAGCATTCCTGCAGAGCCCTTTGAATCAACATCTTGTCACCTTGGGCTTGGCTGACAGAAGCCAAGAACAGCCACACAATGCAAACAAAGTCCTCCGTGCATCTCTATAATCTCTCCTTCAGCATTTGAATCTCTTACTAATAATTTGCTCTTCTTCAAATATCTTACCCTTCAGAATAGACTATATATTCAGTTACTACCCTGCTACCTTGCATGAATTATTTTTTTATTCAAGTAGGAGTACACACATAGAAAAGGAAAAAAAGAAAACAACCCTGATGGCCAGTGATATTTCTGGCAGTCCTTTTTGTCTGTCTGTTTTAAATATATAAAGCATTACCTTTAGTACAGATGGATATGGTAAGCTGTGTAAACTTAGTTGGGTATAGCATAGATGCTGTCCATCATTCACCAATAAAATGACTCCTATCTTCTGTTCAGCACAGATTTGTTTCATGCCAACAAGCAGTATTAGATTTTCCATGCTGAATAGCTGTACTGTGGTATATTCTAAAAGGTAACGCCAGCTAGTCTTAAAAGATTCCATGCTTCTATCAGTAAAATATCCATTTAATTGTAAACACTTCTATTAAGGTATGTGGGACTACAGGTACACAGGTCACTTCAACAAGTTGAGACAGACTGCTGCCTCTGTGCATGTGCAAAGCTGATCCTCACTGAATGAAACCTCTGCTCCCATTTCCGCATTCAATGATTGTTTCTTTCAAGAGCTTTTCTTTTTCACTATCAAATCCTTATTGTTTCATTATCATTTCCACAGTATTTGTTCACCTACCAGGACTAGTATGCAATATACCTTTTACCACATTCCCATTGCATCCTCTTAAGCCTTTGCACTTCTCTATCTGGGTTAATACCTTTAGTAGATGTTGCCACTTAGTGGTGGTCTTCACTACTTTGGAAAACTTCACATAGTTCATTGTGCTGCTGATATATTTTTTTCAGATTTAGCTACAACAGAAGAGTTACCTGTTGAGCCTTGTGTTCAAATTCCCAACTGCAAGCAAATTTCACCTGAATGCTGATCATGGCACAGTGCTCACTTCCTGAGCACTGACTCACAGGCATTCTACAAGCACCACAACACATCTTTATGACCAAAGTTCACTACTGCTATGTCAGAAAAATTAGGTATGTTTCACAGTTGATGACTGTGTGAAGAAATGCAAGTATAAAACTGTACAGCAGAAAGACTGTTGAAACTTAAAATTCTAAAAGATACCACTGGTTATACAATTTCCTAAGGGGAGAAGGATTTACATTAATCTCTTAATGTTTTCAGACAGATGAGTTAAACATGCAGATTTGGAGGGGAACATTAAATACTCCAAAAAACATTCTATGATTAACACTTACAAAAACATAGAATTTGCCAGTCAGCAGACTAGACTAGGCCAGATTATAACCCAGTTTCTAGATGGAAAACAAAACAAACACATAGTAGCAAAGGTAACAAGTCTCAGATCTGTTGAGACAAGAAGCATAAGAAACCTTCCAAGAAGGAGCTTACAAAATGTCAACTGCATGGCCCTGCAAGAAGCAGCAAGAATTATGGTTTTATATATAGTTGTAACAAAGTACAGCCATAGCAAGTGTCCAGTCTGTGGACAGAAACTATTAGGATTTCAATAATGTTTTTTTGAAGTATAGAAAAGGACTAAAAAACATGTTCAAAACAAGGCAGAATAACAATTTGCAAGAGTTTAAATTGCAGAGTCATAGAATTGTTACATTTGGAAGAAACCTCAAAGACCATCTAGCCCAACCATTCTCCTCCTACCAATGGCGCCCAGTGCTGGTGAGCCCTAAATGGGGTCTGGGAAAGGTGGAGCCAGGCTCCACCCCTTCCGGTCACACAGGTACATTGCCTTCACCTGTGCAGCTGTCTCAGGAGCAGCTGACTCAGTGCTCGCCTCAGGTCATCAGTGTGGTTCAGGCCATGATTCAACAGTTCCCATACAACCAGTAACCCAGCTTTGTCTCCCCTCATTATGTTCATCTTAATTTTTAGCTTTGCTCTTCCAACCACACACTTTTCTATAAGGAGAAAGAAAAAGAAATATATATATATATGGATCTTGCAATGAAAGCTTTGAAAAACAAGGTATTTACATACATGTACAAAGCAACAGAAACATGGGCAGCTGAAATATGGCCACCTCAGGAAGCTGTTTTGGAATTCCATGATGAAATATCTAACCATAGGTAGAGCCACATAAAAGACAAGGGGCACCTTCTTCTTTCACAAAAAGAGAAGGGAGCTACCTATGGATGCTGCATCACAGAAAGTAAAGAAAAAATACACAACATATCAGTAAAACCCTTGAGACGCTGCTGAGTCAAGATGAAGGCAGATGACAGCAGATGCTCAAATAATAGAACTTTTGCACTAGATGGTGGGCACAGAATATAAGAGATTGCTGTTTAAACTTGATCATCAGGAATGAGGTACATGAGATCTCTGCCCTCAAGTTTATCCACTCTTAAATTAAAGACTTGTCGCCAGGTGTTCTGAGTCAAGGTTCCCATTAATCAGAATCTAAGTATGCTGCACCGACACTGTATGAAACCAGAAGGAAAAAGATCTGACAGAAATAAAGTACAAAGTATGCAGAAGCCAAGAAAAAATAAATAGGAAAAGAAGCAATCCAAGTCTAGAATAGTCAGAAAGCGGAATGGACATTTCTCATTCTTCTTCTATCAGCAAGACACTTTCACCTGAGAGGCTTAGAATCTCTTTCCCCTGCTTTTAGTGGATCCGTGATGCAACTCTAACAGGCAATGTGGATTAACTGGTGGGAATGTCAATCATGTTATAAATCAGAGATCACAGCAGCATAGAACATCTACTAATGTTCTCTGTCTTCTTCTTGATTACTTAAGAACTTATATACACAAAGAGGTACTTAACATATAAAAGACTATTATTAAGACAAATTCTTTCATCTTTGATCCTGCTTCCAAAAAATACTGAATTGTAGAATTTATCAGAATGGATCCTGAAGACACAGTGAAGCTAATCCATTCAGATGTACTGAAAGACATCATCTGACCCACCAATGACTTGCAGACCAACACTGACTTCTGTGGAAAACTTCAGGGAGTCATCAAATCCCTTGTCGAATCAGGCGATAATTTTCAAGACATTTATACTACAATAGACTTCCTTGCCACTACAATTCCTAGACTAACAGCCGCTATATATAGTCACCAGAATAAAAGGAAAAACTTGCCTGAAAACATGCAAGTTCAGAACTTTTAAGCATCTCCTATTTATTAGCATACCTACACAATCAAGCACAATAGTTAGGTACAGGATAAATTTAAAGTATTTCTTTAAATATCCTCTTCATCAGATCTGTTAGATCTGTATAAACAAAGTATCTCAAATTGCACTGCAGCAGCCCATCCTCCATTCAGTTTTTGCCGCTGCATTCTAAGTTCAAGTCAGAACTCTGAGCTGAGAGGTTGAACTCTGAACTCTGAATTGAAGCCTGTGCTCTGCAAAGGAATTATTTGTTTCTGAAGGTGGGTCACACACCATTTAAACAGGACAGGCTAACAGTAACCACAGCAGACATCACTGCTCAACACAACAGGCAAACTGCATGGAAATTCTACTGTAACTTCCCCAAATATGCTCGTCTTTAGGCAGCACAAATGGGTCTTTCCTATAACTTTTTCTCTTTTCTTTTCTCTTTTCTTTTCTTTTCTTTTCTTTTCTTTTCTTTTCTTTTCTTTTCTTTTCTTTTCTTTTCTTTTCTTTTCTTTTCTTTTCTTTTCTTTTCTTTTCTTTTCTTTTCTTTTCTTTTCTTTTCTTTCCTTTCCTTTCCTTTTCCTTTTCCTTTCCTTTTCCTTTCCTTTTCTTTTTTTCTTTTTTCCTTTTCTCTTTTCTTTCTTTTTCTTTCCTTCTTTCCTTATTTTCTTCCTTTCCTTATTTCTTTCTTTCCTTATTTCCTTCTTTCTTTCCTTTTTTCCTTCTTTCTTTCCTTATTCCCTTCTTTCCTTCTCTCTTTCCTTTTCTTTCTTTAACTTTCTCTTATTCTTTCTCTTTCTTTCTCTTTCTTTCTCTCTTTCTCTTTCTTTCTTTCTCTTTCTTTCTTTACATTCCTTTCTTTCTTTCTTTCTTTGTTTCTTCCTTTTTCTTTCTTGCTTTCTTTTCCTCCCTCCCTCCCTTCCTCCTTTCCTTCCTCCTTTCCTTCCTCCTTTCTTTCCTCCTTTCCTCCTTTCTTTCCTTCTTTCCTTCTTTCCTTCTTTCTTTCTTTCTTTCTTTCTTTCTGTCTGTCTGTCTGTCTGTCTTTCTTGCCATTTTCATATGTTAAGATAGCCAAAACTGAATTATGCTGGGTTTCTCTTAACAGAGGAGAAAGACAGCACGTCAAGTTTCACCCCACTTCCCACCTGAGCAGTCACTTCATTTCCTGATGATAACATATGATTGTGACCAACTCATTCACCATCCATGCCTCAGTGGTGTTTCTATAAGAAATAGCATGCACTTTAACATGAGGTCAACAGAAATATGTATTTCGAACAAAACCTTTATACACGTATTTATGAGCTTACTTTAGCATCTGGCTTTCATGTTGGCATTATATGAGTATCAATAGGGATGCAAAACACTACAACTGAATCATCCACATGACAGGCAATTTAACATGTAGTAGCATCTGTGAACATCAAGCAGCTAATGTACCAGTTCAGAGAAGAAAGCTTCCACACTGACAAGTCACTCATGCTAATTGAAGTCCCACACTTGGTTACTGTAAATGACAAACATCTCAGGATCTTACATGTAAAAGCTTTCCTTTGATACAGCTTCAGGCTTGTCATGCTTTTTGACTTATTGTAAAATAAAGACACGGGACAGGAGGCTTTTGAGACTCCAAAAACATAAAGAAAAATAATGGAACTCATTACTGAAAACAGTTTTGACTTGTTTGAGGTCTGCTTTTGCTAGTGAATGGAACAAATGATGTTACTGGGTGAAAGCTGCCAAGTTTCATTAGAGTACTTCTGTGAAAGTGTATGATCTCAGAGGCTATACATGTTAATTTACAGTAGAGTTTAGATTAAAGTGATGAATGTGTATCTAGTGTACATTTAAATGCAATTTTAAAAGAAAACCAAGCTGGGGCCTTCCTGTTCAACATGCCACTGCAGATTCTCTAGTGTAAAAGCAGAGCACCTCAAGCAATAGCTAGACTCTACCTGGCAGAACGACACTGTATTTAATTAAATGTCCACTATAACTGCAAAGTTCATTTCCAAACCTTGGGTTCAGCTATCAGAATATAGGTAGTCTGAGCACTGTTATATATCTGCTTGATGTGTAAAAGCTGTCAGAAGGTCCTGTCAAACATGAAGCAGAGTAAAAGATAAGATGAATTTTCCAGTAAATGCAGTTGTGTCTTTTTCCTCTTTAGCTCAAGATGCCAGTTAGCATTTTGCTGCTTCCTTTCACAGTGAGCAGCCCTAACAAGGCAGACATAGCACTCCTCCCTCCTGAAACCACGTTAGTATTTATCTATTTTTTTTTCACACATTTTTAGACACTAGTCCAGGCGTACAGAGCGCAGACAATGAGCACAGCACGTGTGCTAGGCACTCATGCAGATGTGTGCTGAGGGCAGTCTTAGCAACAATTTATGCACGTATTCTTATCTCCCCACTTGTAACTCACAACCAAACCACAGCAAAGCTTGCACAACTTTAATTTCCAATTCTGCTACTAAGTGCATCCAGGAAGAGGTTTTATGCTTCCTGCTTGTGCCTCTCACATTTCCTTTGAAGGTGATAAGAGTCAGGCCAGCAGGGCCAGTATATCAGCCACAAAGGTTAAAACACTGCAGAGAGCCTCCAAGCCATAATATTTCCAATTCATAACTTACTGACATTACAGGAAACTGCATAGGACTTCCCAGAAGATGATGCTTTGGGGAGAACACCAAGGATCCTGCAGGCTCAGCCACAGCTTTGCAGGAATATCTCTTCAACCTGCACTGACACCTTTGGTGTCCTAAAGTCAGTTCAGCAGCAGTCCGAGTACTACTCAAACAAACTACGCTGCTTTGAAAAGCAGCATACTTCAATGCAAGGAAGCGCACATGTTTTAAGAAAAGCTCATTTGTTTTTTCTTTTTCCTTTTTTTTTTTTTAATCAGAACTGTTTAAGCTGAAATTGAACATCAAGCTTGTAGGAACGGGAGCTATTTGGCATCTGCTGATAGTTGTGCTGATACACGTGCAGCAGCTCCTCTCTAGCGCATGACATACAAAGCAGAGGGGGACAGGTCCTGCTTTCTGTTACAGGACTGCAGATCTACTGGCTTCAGCTCTGGAATCTGGATAGAGAAAAAAAGAGAACCAGGGCCAGAGACGCAGACACCCACCTAAGAAGCTGTCATGACGTTTCATGGAAAGGGCATTCTGGGACTCTCTACCAATTTCCACGAACAGCAACAGTATCCTTGCAAATGTAGGTGACAGCAGGACTTAGAATCAGTTAATTAGCTGAAGAACAGGGTAATCAGTGGCAAACTAATGTACAGAAAATAGGTACATATTTTTAAATGTCAGAAGAGATTTCAGAGGATGTGATTACGGGTTGCAGACAAGCAATAGGGCATCAGAATGATACTTGAGTGGTATTTTCTTTTACAACAGAAGCCCTCCATTTCAAAACAAAGGCCAATAAAAAAAAATTCTGTTTACTGGGCACCTAGACTTGCCATCTAATTCATCAAAATACTGCATATTTTTTGCATGACACAGATGTCTTGTTCAATCAATAGAAAGCTGCTAAAAATCTCCTAAATGTCCTGTTCTAAACAACATTTAGCAGCTACAACCACAGCCTGATTTTGATCTATTGAATAATTTGACCAGAGAACACCTTAAGTCACAACAACATTAAGTGCAATAACTTCTCATTCCTTTGCTGAACACCATATGAAATTAAACAAAATAAAAATTGACAGCACAAAGTTATCCCGAATCCATTCCAGATGGATTAAGTTCACCGTATATATTAAATGGAGATTTTAGCTTTAGTTTGACATCACATTTCACTGACTCCCAAAAACAAATTAAAAGTAACCCAGGATGTGTTAGCAATTCCATTTTAAATCTAAATATTTCTGATACTAATTATAGAGCAAAGGGAAAACACTGAAGACATTTTGACTTGAACTGCCCTGTCATTCTGATTAAAAAATATCGGCTTTACATCTGCAAGAAATTTATAAAGTGTACTCTTTACAAATTGTTATGGAGCAATTTGTGCACAGTTAGTTCTTTGTTTAATCGAGAAATCTGCCCAAACTCTGATTGTGTGCTTATTTCCCTAAGGCAGGGAGTGAAGGTTATTTCATTATGCCTTTTGGGAGCAGCAATCTATCTAATACGTTTTTGAATTATTCCAGACTGAGCTGAAGCTGAACATGAGAACAAAGCCCTGCTTCCACAGCAGAAAGACTACCCTAACTCCCAGCTGGGAAGATTTAGGCAGAGATTTATAAGTACAAACACTGAAGAAATTTGCAAGTAATTGCATGTATTCACTCTCTATTGTGGTATGCAGTAAACTAATATTTATAAAAACATATCACAACACTCCTGCTCATTATACCCTTCCCAGTCTCTTCATGAAGAGTTGTAATGAAAGTTAGTTTTATATTTCCCTTTATTTTTCCTAAGCTGAGTGCTAACAAAAGAAGCCAAGAAAATTAGGAGCACCGCTTGATGACTGCTGTGTATGGATGTCAGCATGTACACAAATTCCCTGTAATTAAAATTAAGTATTTTATTTGCTGCCAATAAGCAGACAGGAATAAAATACCTCACTGCTCTATTCTATCAAGAACAAAAATTTCTTTGAGCAAACGCATCTTCACTAAGTAGCACCTCTGGAAAGTAACCAGGACATAATTCAACCTCACCATTACCTATTGTTTGTGTTTTTTGCTACATACATAAATATCCATTTATTTAACTCTACTGCTACGGTTTGGAACGTTGAAGAAGCCATACAGCCTCAATGGGCTCTAGTTACTTTGGAGACCACTTTATTTAGAATGTGAATATGGCACTAAAGATCAGCTGATTTACTCAAGATGCACTCTTAACTGCAACCCAGGTGGGCATTATGGAATTGAAAAATCTCCCTTCGTGGTATTTGCTCCTCCAAAAGCTTTGCCAAAGCTCAAGTTTGAACTGAACTTCTGTCACCTCGAAAGACATTTGCTTTCTAAATGTTTCCCAACACAGGAACACTTCCAGGGTCCTGGAAAAGACACAGCAAGTATTTGATCTTGGAAAATGCCAGGGATATCCAGAAAGATTAAGTCCACCTGATCTTGGTCCCAACTGCCTATTCTAAATACAATTTGTTTCCAAAGTCTGTTTAACATTACTAAGTGACAGAAACGTACCTACCTAACACATCACTTCCAAGACCTTAGCAATGTGAAAGCAAAGGAAGGAGTGGCTATGGACATAAATTTGACTCTTTGCAATGAACATACACATTTATCCTCATGGGGTAAACAGAAATAAAACTTCACCACATACCTGAAACTTTATCTAAACAGATTAGATTTTACAATTATGTTACTTCATGTTACCAAGCTGTTCTGCTTTTGAGGCACACACTGTCCATTTCATAGGTTTACCTGAAAGCAAATATTTCTGTTTAGCACTCGTAATGTCCAAAAAAGATTTTCCTGTGTGATTCTGTACAGAGAGATCAAAAGGAAGTGTTTATAACAGATTATTATAAATTTGTACAAATTCAATGCATAATTAATGGTTCATACTTAGGGTTTTAATGAATATATCATTAATAAGTACTTAGCATAATATACTGGTTTTATTACTTAGTCTTGTAAGGCTTTTGTGTAGATCTCAGGATTTTGACATTACAACTAAGACTGCACACCATGGAGTTTTCCAACCAATACTTACAGGTTAGCCTGTTTTCTACCTCCAAATGAAAGCTTCAAGTAGTAATTACTTGGCGTTGAGCTAATGTTGCTTAAAGTTTATAGGAATGTGCTTATTTACTATGTGAATAGTGTAAGAAATATGACAGCCTTAAATAATAATTTTCATGTTTATAAATACTGGGATTACATAAACCATGAGACAGGTTAACTCCACTGTTGTCACTTAATAAGTATAACTGGCTAATAAAATGAGTGCTTTCATGTGGGAATTTCCTATGAGGCCCCTGCACTACTCTCTCCATACAACCATTTTATTCAGTTAGGGTACCCCGTGTTTCTGCCTCAGTATGTGAACTCACCTTATTAATGACAATAATCTCATTAAGGAGAACAATTAAGCAGATGCTTAACTTCAAGACATTTCTTGTAACAAGCTGAGGTTTTTGGAATACAATGATATGAGTAAATGTTGAGAGAAGACATGCTGAGAACACCTAGTTACTGTAAAACACTATTTTTTTTACATCAATAAATGGGAAAAATTGGTCGTCACATTAAAACACAGATGTTAGTAGAGCTGACAAGACTGACAATTGCTCCTCTGGGACCTGCTGCATTCACTGACCACTTGGCAACATGTGAACTTAAATTACAGAGCAAAATTATCCACATCCATTACAGCAGAGCATATTTTCACCTTGAATACAGGCAAAATATACACAAATAAGACATTCAAATTCAGAACAAGAAGTTGAACACAAGACTTTCAAGAAGTTGAACTCAAAGTTAGGCCTTTTGAGTCTTCAAAAATATTCAGCTTACTAGAAATGCAGTAGAAATTCTACCATGTTCAAGGAAGCATTCTTCAATTTGAAATTACCAAGCTCTGAAGAGCTTCCAAAAAAAGTTCTTGATGCTCAGACTTTTTCTAAAATGAAGAGATTTACATCACTGTATTAAGCTCCATGTGGCTCCTAGAGCAATGTTTACATACTGCTTAAACAGCATTTAACTACCAAATTACTGCCCCAATCTCAGATTTTAAGAAGCTTCAGGTGAAAAAAATTCTAGCCAGTAAAAAGGCTTGGGAAGAATATCTGTAAAATGAAGATTTAAAACAGTAACCCAACCTCAAAATCAGGCTAGCAATAGGGACTGGAATCCACTTTCATGAAAGTCTTCCTAGTTATTTAGTAAGGCATGGGTTTGGCATATTAGACAAAGATTTTTATTTGTGGCTTTGCCAAAAACTTCTCCAACAAATCTCTAGTGCCATACTTGTCAGTTGCTACAAATGGGAAATGAGTCTGTACATACTTCTTTGAAAAATAAATCGTTCTTCCTACAGAACACAAGACATGGAGCCTCCCTTTATCAACCCCTGGAGTTTTGTTTCTTTTTGTGTTGTTTTTTTTAATAACATGGAACAGTGATGAAAACACTGCCCACTACAAGCTTTGCTATATTAACTTTATTTTTGAACAATGATGTTTAACAACTCTTTAGTATCTTAGAAAACTGCTCAAGAAAGCAGAAAGATTTAATTCCTTTTTTTTAGAGACACAGACCAAAATCACTTTGGCATCACTTCTAAAATGATCTATTTTTAAGAAGTCCTTTTTCTGCTCTCCTGCTTTATGATCATAGAATTTAGATCTTTTATCAAGATCTAAATTTGAACATACTTGCTAGCCTTCAGCTGTCTTGGATGGGAACGGGTTTTATGCCCAACAAGCCCACAATCAGTTTGCACACTTCACAGGATGAGATCCTCAGCTTCTTTAAACAAGCTTCACCAATCCGCAGAGCCAAGGCCAGACCCCCAACTGTTTCATACCACCCAAATCAAGGAAAGCCCCTTAGCCACACACCTTATACTAAAGACCTGTATTTCTTCCTAAGTGGCAGTTTGTGCTCAGATAGATATTAAAGAATTGAGCTGATCCTATTCAGTGTCCAAATCCTTTCAAGAGCTGCTTAAGTGATAAGCTTTGCAGCATGTGTGAACTCATAACAGAATCTGCTGTGTACTTCTTTACACAGAAGTAACCTAAGTTGTGAAGGGTTTCTCTTCTTGCAGCATGAACGTAAGGCAATGAAGTAAATCTCAGGTGGCTCTAACTCTGAAAGGCAGACCAGGAAGAAAGAATACAAAGGTTAGAAAAAGCTGTAGACATTCAAGCATGGATGAAACCAAGACTGGAAAGGATGGGAGCTTCCAGAGGATTTCATAGAAAATAAGGCAAAAAAGACTGGAAGAACTTGATAGAAAGAGAAGATCAAAGGAAAAGGAGTTACACAAGAGGAGTACCTAAACAGTTCTGGAGGAAGACAGCATCCAGCTTTTTTATTTCCTAGTCAGACTACTAGTTAACATGACTTCAATCTCTACTGTTTAACACAAGAGTTAGTAACTAAAATTCTCTAAAATCATTTGACTAGTGAATCCCAGCAGTTCTGACAAATTGTGCTACATTTAATTGGCATTTTGAGCATGAATTTCTACTTGAACATTGATATCTACAACTTCAAAAATGAAGTTATGTTTACCAATGACAGTGTTCTGCTCCTGAATGGCATATAAATATGCAAATACTTAATACACATGTACACAGTGCTTTTTTTATTTTGTTTTCCTTTTCAGATTGGTTAAGTACCTTATAAATTCAAAGACAATCTGATATAAGCATAAAATCTAGTTTAAACAACTATTTTTTTCCACACGTGCTAGCCTGAAATCAGTTTCAATTACCATTCTTGTTAATAAAAAATGTAACATACTACTACTTCTAATAATACAAAATACAGAATTTACTACCACTGAAAACTTTTAGTCTAACCAGATGTGTAAAGCCCCAAAGAATTTTTTAATATATGTAATATAAATATAAATGCACATGTATATGCATATACACACATCTGTATATTTATAGACATATATAGGCTTCTAGTAGCACCTGCCATAGATTTATGTAAGGACTTACAAAACTCTATAGCTGTTTATAACTTACTGGAAATTTCATTTTCAGGAGTTATATTTTCCATGCTTGTTTCCCTATTGAGCAAAATCAATTACCATATTTTTGGTTTATGTAACAGCGGGTAAAAAAAAAAAGGAGGTTTCATTTTCATATACTGTTTTCTTCTCACAAGGAAAGAATGGCTGAACTTTATGGTTTGAACTTCCAGGATGGCTGATTCTCACTGATTGCTAAGTACTTTTGTTATTTAGAAAATACCAACGCTCACATTTGTACATATACCATGGTAACATTTACTAATAGTATGAGAGCTGCCCACTTTACTCCAAGAGCCTGGATAAAGACAAGCACAGGAGTTAGCATTATAGTCCAGAAGACAGCTTGCTGCTTCATTACAGACAACATATCCATGGGCAGGAACATCACATTCCCATCAAGCTGCCTGAAAAATTTCTCCTCTTAGTTGCAGTCAGCCTTCCATGGCCTAGGATGAGAAAGCAAAGGAACAAGGGCTGTTTGCAGAGAGGCTCATTTTGGGTCACTCTAGCTGAACAGATTTTTCTGTCTGAAACACTTAACACACAGCCTGCTGTATTATGAACTGCTGTTAAACTGCAGTATTGACTTTGAGTATGAAAAGATGTTTCATGATGGCACCTATCACTAAAATTACACAAGAGCCAATAAATTCAATACATACAATAGGCAACATTCATGCCATTGTCTTGTGGCAGGGGAAGAAGAGTTCTCGCATTCCCTGTATTTTATGAAGTTCGAAATGAATCAGCAACCCACAGAATAGCATTATAAAAGTCTTAATTGCTGACAACTAGTTCTAATATAAAATTAAAAAAGGGTACATAGATTTAACATCAGTTTATTCAACGTATTTGAATCTTGGAGACAGTAAGCATAGATTATTCTATTTATGCACATTTTCTATATCTATATCAAATCTATGGCTACAGCCCTTGGAAGTATGTGTGTATACAAATCAGACAGGTGTGTCTGTGTGTATAAAGTTAGGCTGCCAAGAATTTGCTTGTAATTCTTTGAGGACAGGTCTTAAAGGGATCTACAGCACCTCAGATCATGACATTTTTTTATTACCTTTATTTAATCTTTTTTTTCTTAGTTTCTACTTCACCCATCCTCCCATTCTCTCAGAATTAGCTATTAGGGAAACAATTCACATGGGCAGAATTTAACTACCTTCACAGATACAGTTAAAATTAAATTTTTGCATTACTCTTAAATTATGTGCAGTTTCGAAATGTAGGAGCGTAGGAAGGTCATAGCTATATATATACTAATAATAGAATAATACAATTTTATATATGCTAATAATAGAATAATACAATTTTATATAGGTTAGCTATATAGTACAATTTTATATAGGTTAGCTATATAAAATCATACCATTAGCTATAGGGTTTCCTGTGTATACCATTAGCTATAGGGTTTCCTGTAACACTTCTACATGTAAATAAAACTAGTATGCTATATATATAATACAAACACATTTCAGCATACCACGTAACTTCCAAACAGAGCACTTGAAAAACAACCCAGAATATTTCTGAACGTTCTCTTTTGATTTATAATTATGGTAAAATCACCAAATGGGCAATAACAATGTACAACTCTCTATTCTAACCCTAAAATATGAGCTATTTGAAAAAAAAAATAGACTGAAAGAATGCAATAATGCTTTGTACAGGTGGTACCAAGGTCTCCGTCTGGGTCTGCAAACAAAACCATTGCCATGTAAACCTTACAGATGATTAATCCTCAAGGACCACTGTAATGAGACCTTAGGCTGAACAACTGCAGTCTATCACTAGGGGAAGCAGTAGCCTGCTCCCATAAGTCTTCTCTAGCAGTTACATCAAAGCAAACTGGGACCAGATAGCAGGATTCTGCAAGAATCCCTTATCTCAGCGCTAGCGGATGCTTCTCCTCTGATTGTCTTGAAATGCCACCTGTCCCAGGCATCTTTGAAGGCAACGCTAAGCCTGTGATGGATCTGACCTCCTTGAGCTGAAATTCTTTTATGTCTTTCTTCATTTTCTGCTGTTACATTCTTTCCCTGCAAAACACGCTACATGAAACAAAGGGAGTTCTCACTCCTTGACTTACTGTCCCCAGCTATTTGAAAGCAAAAAAAAAACAATGTTAAGGATTATACTCCACCGGCAATACGGAGTGGTCCTCAGGAGACAAGCCTCTTATTTTTGAGAGTTATAGCTAGATGGCTTTTACACGAAGGGGCTTTACAATTAGGTTCAACATTGCTGGGAGCCAAGATATGAAAGCTGCATATCAGAGATAGCTTAAAAAACAAAAACATTCATAATACAGAAGTATATGAAAAATCACATTATAAAAATAAGCAGGAAAATAATGAGGAAGCAACAAGCCTCAGAGAAAACAAATTACTGCAGAGTATGCACATGTACTATATTATGCACAAATATCCTACAACATCACTGTCCAGCACACTGTAAAAATGTTCATTTCACCCTATATGAAAATAGAGAGTTGGCCAATCTAAGTCAACAGTTCCGCTACCTGAGATGCACGTGTACACGAAGCACTCATCTAGCTCACACACAGGGAGATGACTTTAACAGGAATGCCACAAGTCAGTGTTTCAGTCTGCTAATGGCACAAAGGCAAGTATGCTCCCCCCTCCTACTGGCATATAATTCCAAGAGGCATCTGCTAGAGCTATAGAGACGAGAAGACATGTGTGGAGTTGTCAGATTTCATTCCGATAGCTACAGGCCATAATACGTTAAGTCACCAGGGTCCTGAAAAGGAGGAGCAAAGGAGGAATCTTGCTAAAGTTCCCACCCCTCATTTCCCACTCTTGCACTCAACCAGCTCTAAACCGGTTTTGAAGTCTTTTTCTTTTTCTACATGTACAGCACTGTCAGAAGAACAAGAAGCCAAGTATAACTAGGTTGAACAGGACACTGCCAGCAGCTCCTCCCAGTTCCCTGCACTGACAACATAAAAGGGTGCCATTAGTTGCAGTTAGGTGAGGCTCATGAAGTATTATGCAGAAGGATGGAAGCATGAAAGCACCTTTTTCTTTTGAAGCTTACTGGGAAACCACAGATGGAGGAATTCAACTAACCACGTAAACAGCAAGACTGCATCAAAATACTGAGCTGGATGGTTTTTTCTTACAACACGCAGATAAGCAAAGTTTGCAGCAAACGAGGAGCAAATATATAGGGCCTAAATGTTTATTTTAAAAAGGCATTAGATGGAAATCACAGAGCGGACCACAGCATTTTCTCATTTTCTGGAGCCAAGACCCATTGCGTACATTGCCAATTAACTTGGCTTATGCGACGCTGGGCTGCACACTCAGACGGCAAGTAAAGCTGAAGGCTTTTTACCATCCATTTGAAGACTTCTTCCTACCCCACATTCCCACTGCAGGGTGTTGTGCTTTAGAAACACAGAGCAGTGTCAGGCTAGCAGCAGTCCCCCTAACGCAATACAGTGGTCATTTCCCAGCAGTCAGTTTCTCACCAGCACCTCGTGTAGCCTTAACAAGCAGTACCCATGTCTACACAATCTTATAAGGTGGTGATCTGTAGGCTGCCTTTAAGTAACACAGCAACTTTGCATTCTGCGGCCTTCAAGCACAGCCTCAGCAATTACTGGATCTCACCCTCCTGTTCCAGCAGGACCCTGCATGCACAAGGACAACAGTCACATAGGCTGCTTATGAGCAAGTCCCAGAGGTACAGGCTGTCCTGGATACCGAGGGATGGGATGCTTCACCCTCCCTCTACAGACCTCCCTTTCATAGTGATATGAGAGATGTGCCATTTGTCCCACAAAAACTGAGAAGCACTTTCACAGGCCAACATTTTGGGTTTCATCCAGCTTTTGTAATTCTGTGGGAGCAGACAAAGCTAGATCCTTACATATTTATAGATGCTGAACAGAACCCCTCTGAGTCTTCTTTTTTCAAGGCTGAACAGACCCAGGTCTCTCAGCCTTTCCTCGTCAGGTATTCCAGGCCCTTCATCATCTTTGTAGCCCTCTGCTGGACTCTTTTGAGGAGACTCCTGTCTTTTTTGTACCAGGGAGCCCAGAACTGGACATAGTACTCCAGGTGGGGCCTCACCAGGGCATAGCTGAGGGGGAGGACCACCTCCCTCGACCTTCTGGCCATGCTCTTTTTAATGCACCCCAGCATGCCACTGGCTGTCTTGGCCACCAGGGCACACTTCCCTTCTCTTTTCCAGTGAAAAGAAAATCTACTCCTATTAGCAGCAATTCATCTTTTCTATGTCTGGCACCAATTTTATTGTTAGAAGTACTTTAGCTCATTTGTGTAAATGGCATTGATGCCAATTCAAGTATCACCCAGTAAGAAACATGGCAACGGAGCCAACAGCTTGCTATCACCATACCATGCTGGTCCACCCTGGTAAAGAGAGCAGCCACTGTTTATGCATAACACAGGCCTTGATCCAAAAAAGCTTATTCACACAAAATAACCTGATTTCACTTCAACAACAAACTCTACCAGAAGTCAACACAATAGCCGGAGGCTTTTGACAGTTGCATATGCAGACAGGTTGGTGAAAAAAACATAGAAATCAAATGCAGCACCTTCTTACACTGAAGAGTGCAACATGCTGGAATTAAATTTATTTCAACACATCTACTTCATTAGTTATTTGCTTCATCACTTAGTATGGTGTTACACTCAGCTGTTACCATAATCAGCCATTTATTTCAAAGTATGTCACATGCCATTACTTCTGGCTTGTTACCATAAGTTACTTCAACAGGGGACTGTAGATAGAGGAATAACAATGTTCAGCTTTTCATTTGTAAAACGGTACAGGGATCCTTGGGAATTAGGATTTTAAATCACAACTAGCATGAGGAGCAGGTAAGATGAAAGGGCAGAATATAAGGCAACTGGGGATTATTACAAAGTTCATTGAAGCCAGCAGCTGTTGATTCATTGAATTCATCAAGTTCTGGATCAGTGCCGTTTGGCTGTTTGGGAAAAATGATGGCTCAGGGCAGCACTGAAACGTGAAAGGGAAAACAGAATGAACAATGGGGGACCCTCTGTTCTACCTTATTCAGTGTGAAACACGAAACATGCATAATTTAAATCTGAAAGTGATTCTGTTATCTAGGGAGCTGTGTTGAACTCCAAAAAATCAGTAAGACAAATTCTGAAAAACACACTTCTGTTTTTTTGTTTTGTTTTGTTTTGTTTTTCTGTGAAGTGACTACTCATTTTTAAAAGGAAGTACAAAGATGGTGTACAAACCTGTATACACACAAACACCTCCGTGCCAGTACACTCTTTTCTGCTGCTGCAAACAATACCACCATCATATATGCTGACAACTACATCTCATTACAGCAGCTGTATTCTTTTAAAACACAGTTAGAAATAGACCAATACTTAGTGCAGAACTGGTTTTCCACACTGGTGACTGATGCCCTGGCTGTAAGTTATACCACCACAAATAAAAAAAAGATAACCAGGAGGTTGGTGGCCCTGCCTGTGACAGGGGTGTTGGAACTTGATGATCCTTGGGTCCCTTGCAACCAAAGCCATTCTAAGATTCTGTGATGATTCTATGAACCAGTATAATTGTGATTGAAAGGGAAAGTGTTCATGAAATGAGCTCCAAACTCCGATGTGACCCACTGAACATACTCAAGAGCCAAGGTTGTAAGTAATTTGAGCACTTAAAAAAAAGGAAGCTAAAAAGTAATGTACAAACTACACAAGAGCCAGGCAAAGAGGAAGCTAATTGAGTGGCAATGTGTGAATAAAAGGAAACAGACTATGGCTAAGAAGCTCTCCCAATCACAGAATCACAGAATTGTAGGGCCTGGAAGGAACCTCTAGAGATCATCGAGTCCAACTCCCTGCCAAAGCAGCTCCCTAGCCCAGGTTGCACAGGTAGGCGTCCAGGCGGGTCTGGAACGTCCCCAGAGAAGGAGACTCCACCACCTCTCTGTGTGGAACCAGCCTGTTCCAGTGCTTCATCACTCTCACCCTGAAGAAGTTCTTGCACACATTTGTGTGAAACTTCCTATGCTTCAGTTTATGACCATTTCCCCTCACCATAGCACCACAATTATTGAACTCAATCAGTAGGAATAAAACTGTACTGGCAGTCCTGAAAATTGCTCAAGGACTAAGGCATTTAAACAGTCTTAAAAGTAAAGGCCTGTTCAGTCCTGGCCTCCAACAGGTTGGTGCTAAGAGATTTCTTGTGCACCACATCAACAGGCACCACACTGTCCTTTAATATCTCCCTGGTCAAGCTGATGCCATGGGAAGAGCACTGCCCCAGTGCTCACCACAAGGCAACTCCTGGGACACAGTCATACACTTGGGCTCTCCCTCCAGCTAAAGGCAGCAGCGCAGAAGAATGGTACAGAACTTGACTGAACCATTACAAGAATCCCAGGGCATAATGACATTAACACAAGGGAACTATGACAGAGGAGCACCCTGCAGATTATAACTATGCCACAACTTAATTGTTGACACTGATTTCTTCACAAGAACTGGGAGATGGCAGTAGAGCTGGGGATAAAAGGGAACTAACTTAAGTGTTTATTTTCTACATTTGGTCTCAGTGATCTAAGTGCTCAAAACAGCACTTACGAGTATTCAGCTGCCTAAACACAAATACATCATATCATCTGAGATGCCTATTTAATCTGACACCTTCACACAGAGTTAACCAATACAGTGTAGGATGTAATAGAGACCACTGCCTTTCCATGGTAGCAGACAGACCAATTAGGATCTTTGCAGACAAGAAAATGGCACTTGAAACCTCTGTTTTGGGTAACTGAATTCCCTCTAAGGCATTGACCAGATGAAAAGCACCAGTGCAAGTGAACCATCTCACCAGAAGTGTAAGGCATTAGAAAGTTTTAAGAATTATGTGGCTCATACTTATCAGATCAGGAAAATCTGCTTCAGTTCCCGATGGAAGTCATGATCACTTCAGCCAGACAGGAGTTTTCATCACAAACCAGCACCTGGCTAGAGCATTTCCTGTGCTTTGCTACAAGGACTTGACTTGTTGCAGACATAGAGCTCTTTACCAATAAAGGCAAGGCAACTTGAAACCAAAAGCTAACATTTTTTAAGGCGTTAAGCAGCCAAGTCCAAAAGGCTACTCCTTCAAACGATGTGTCCTTGGCCAAGAAATGCTAGCACAGAGAAGTACTCGGAACAAGGTGACTGACAGACAGGAACCTCAGGTATTAAGGATGTTCCAAAGCCTGCAAAAGCTGATGCTTATCTTCCTTTGACCACTAGTTTTCTACATACCTATCATACTTGGCTAATCCCTAGCTGTTATGGTTTTATGATTTTTGTTGTATTACTGATATTCCACATCATAACATCATGTGGTGTATTGGGAGTTAAAGAGTTAATGCTCCAGCTCCATGGATCACCGATAGTTCTGGGTGTACTTGTCTCAGAAGAGAATAACTACATTCCCCAGAGGACTTTGCGATGCTTTGCATTTTACGTATTTATGCTCAGAGGGAAAGATAAAAACTGTCTGCAGTCAGGGGACTCTCTCTTCTCTTCTGGATCAAGCTCGGCAATGGGTGTTTGTTGCTGCCATCCGCCTTTAGCGTTAGCGTAAGGCCTTCGATTTATCGGACACTCTCTCTTGCTCATTTTATTTGATTAATTAGCCTCAATTCCAATTATATTGTATTATATTGTGTTATTTTCCTTTCTGATATCTTATTTAGTAAATTAGCTTTCCTCCTCAGATCGTTGCCGCTGTTTTGTTCCTAGGCCCATCTCCCTTCTCCTTTTTTCCTTTTCCCCCTTCCCCTTCCCCGGGGTGTGGGCCCATGGGTCCCCTGCCTCAATTGTCATTGTACCAGGTCAAACCGTCCCATAAACTGTTGACACATTACTCGATCTTTTAACACAAAGATGACCACGGCTAACCAAGAAAGAGAGAACTCATGATCTTGCTTGTTGCCATAACAGAAAAGAGCACAATAGTTGTATGTCAGGCCCCGGAGTGTTGTTTGTTTGTTTTTTTTAAGATAACTTATTGATGGCAAATACCACAATTCCCTCATACCAGTGAATCTTAAAAGAGGAAACAAATTTTTTTTTCAACTCTAGGCTTCTAAAGGTTTGGTGTTTGGTTTTTTTTCCCTCACTGTTCAGCTGCTGATACATAGAGGCTATCACATCAGGAAATGGATCAGTTCCAACCCACTACAGACCCTGTGACAAGGCTCTGCAAGATAGGAACGCCCACATATCAAGGGACGCAGCAACTTTTAAGAAGCTTTTCATTCTCTCCTGATTTAGGGATAGCTGATCCGCCTTGAGGCTAAAGAGATGGATTACATTATTTCTTGGCTGTTCTTCAGAGTTCCTAGCTATGACTCTATTGCTCTGAGCAATGTACTTTGTCGCTTTCCATGAAGACAGTATACAACAAATACGTACTCTAAAGCATCTAAAAATGACAAACAAAATCAAACCTGTGTAAGAAATAGGTATTTTTGCATTTGTTATTAGAAAAAAAACCACAAAAAACATTCAGCTTACTGACATTTATATAACCTAATAAAAGTCACTAAGAGAACCAATCTGCTCATGAGAAGGCTCCACCACACTAGAGCCCAGCAGGTAAATTCTCTTAGGTGCTATAAAAGAATGACTTGTTTTTTGTTTGTTTGTTTGTTTTAAGGTTGACTCTAAGGACATTTTTAAAATTAAGTCCAACAGAATTAGAGTAAGGGACCACAAAAATATCTTACTCTACCCTTTGCTCAAACAGGATTACCTTTGTACAGATCATCCCTTCTAATTCCCATTCAAAATTGACACTAATTGTAATGACAAGGAAAAAATGGCAGATACTTTTGAAAACTAATTTAAACTGAAAATTAAAGTAAATAAATTAGACAAAAAAAAATCATCTTTCAATTTCTTAACTACATTACATTTCAAGGCCTTTCAGAAACTGGCATTACTGCAGTCTCATGCTGAGGAGAGAGAAAATCAAGTAGAAAAAAGGACATTTTTATGTGCCGCTTCTAGCTGCAAATCTTAAGAGTGCAATTGCTCCTTCCAAATGACGGGAGTAAGCAGGCATAGTGCTGCCAGGATTCTAAGAGCCCCTGCTTCTTCCACAGAAGGACTCTGAAAAAACAGGCAGGGTGCAGAATTTCCCAATCATGACCAGAGAGGATTGAGAAGCATCTTGTGGAACAGCTTTCCATTTATATGCAGCTGTTAATCTCAAGAGATCATCTGCTCCTTCCAAAATTTCAGACTGAAGGTGCCTCTGACTCTACACTTGGTTTTGAGAGTAATAATCTTTTTCTGTTGGAAGCTACTGAAATACACTTTTAAATTTTCGATTTTTTTTCAAAAAAAAACATTTTGCAAACATACCGGTTCCTTTCTATAAGCCCAAGCTTTCAGTTACTCAGCTGACATTCCCTTTTGAACTAGTGGCTTTTTTCCTACGAGTTTTATGAGATGCTTTAAATTTGACTTTCTTCCAACCACCCCTGCGTAACAACACCTACAATCCACTCCACAAATCACTGTCAGAGGATAGTTACTAAAGTGCTTATGACCCTCCTCTGCAAACTGCAGCAGAAAGGGTTGAAGTAGGACCCAGACTTTTAAAGCTATTTAAGAGGCCAAACTCACTTTGAAATCGAAGAGCACCTAAATGTCTTTAAAGATTCTTGCCCTAAATCTCTGCCAGGATTCCTCACTGACACTCACCTCCTGGTCTCCAGCAGGTCTGTGGGAGAAACCCTCTAAAAAGGTCTGACCCTGGCCCCCAGGACCTGATGACACTGGGAAGCTAGATGTGTGCTCAGCTATGCGCCTGCCATGAGGCTAACCTAAAGCGTCTCAGGTTGTCCCTCTGGAGGCCCAAAACACTCCAGGGACAGGACAGAGGAGGCCACAGGCTCTCCCCTCTACAAAGCAAACGGGGACACTTTCCATGAGCCTATCACCTGGAAACAACTTGGACTGATCTCATCATCCATGTGCTACACATAGCTGACCATCACAGTTCAAGCTATATCACCATTAAAAGCCATTGCTTTGTTACTGGATTTTAAGGCAGTGTTTCCAGTTACCATTTGTAGAAGCAGAATCTAATTTCCCTTTTTATTTCCCCTCCTTTTCTATGGGGAGATTAAGGAAGGGGAATTCTTGTCAATAGAAATTAAAACAGTAAACAAACAAGTACACGTAGTGAACTGGGTTGTGTTTTCCTTGCTTTGGTCTTTTGGTCATGTTGCAAATTGATTTTGAGATGACGCTGTTAACAGTGCATAATCTAACTGGGGCCTCTATGAGGGGCCTGATCTGTACAAGGTACAAGTCCAGACACAGTCAGCGGGAACTGAGGGCAATCAATACCTTTGGAGGGTTAATCCTTCGAAATAAGCAATAATCAGTTCCCACTTTCCCAGATAGAGAGAAGCTTCAAAACTGGAATAAATCCCTGTTAAGAAAAAAAGAAGAAAAAAAAAAGGTGCAAAGCAAGTTCCTGCTTTCAAGCTATGCACAGCATAACCACTGGGATGAAGTATGTACCAGAAAGATTCCTGCCAGGGCCATTTTTGTGTATACAGACTTTTAGCTCAGAGCCAACAGAACTGTCACTGCTTTTTACTTAAGATAATTCTTCAGGCTTTGCTAATTAGGAACTAACAATTCTTTCAGATGAGCTGTGAAACACAGGGAAGAATACCAGCAGTATGTTTTAAATCAAAGTGTTTACATCAGGAATTATTCATTTTTTCCATGAGGAATGAATTGTGAGACAGGCAGTCTTAACACTGCCATAAATCTGTGTGGGAATTAAAATTGTGGAGAGAATAACAAAAGGAAGTTGCTATCCCTCCCTCAGCCCCACCTCTGAAGACAGAATTTACATTAACAAGGGGCTCAAACTACCACCATAATCAATGTTTCAGAAACACTGTTCTTTTAAATCTATTTAAGAAACTCTGCAAAAATCCACACTAGAGCTCAGTAAACCTGCTCTCCTCAGTAAAGGAAAGGTGTAACACATGAAGGGAAACTGCATTTTTGTCATCTCTTGCCTAAGCTTTTGAAAATAAAAAAGTTTTAAAACAATGCTTTGTGACTAGTGTTTAAGTGACAGCTTCAGAAAATCATGACTGAAAAGAAGTTCAAAGTTAGAACCTGTTTTAGGCCTGGATGTGTTTTTCTCTCTGGGAAGACCGAGGTCTCTGGACTGAGAACAAGGCCATTCTCTCATTCGTGGTTGCTAAACAGCTGAGGAGGTCCTCAGTGGTGCAAAAGGGCCACTAGTTCTATGGCTGGTCTCTTCCCAGCTGTTTGAAAAGCTGGTCCATTCAAAACACAACCGCATGCCCTCCGCACGCTCTGTAGGAGAGCAAACTCCCCCTCAACGAGGTATTTATTCCACATATATGGTAATAATTATTCCCCACATTTACAACATCACTTATTTTAATTAGAAAAGAAATTATAGCAACAAAAAATCCTGCAGTGCACATACACATAGACACGCATATTTACATGTATGAAATGCAAAGCATTCAAGTTGTTTCTAATAACTGCAGCTCCTGGAGCAGACATGCGTTCCACACACAATTGACTTAAATGCTCTTTTTCTTTTCTTGCCATAAAAATAGACAGATGTCCTCCTTCAAAAAAATTATTTTCTCTCTTCCTGCGTTACAGGAAGCCTGCCCACACTTTTAAATACAAAGTGGGTAAATATAGAAACACAAATTAGCCATCTCGAAAAGTCTATATTTTCCAACCACAGGGAAACTAAGGAATTACTGTGAGTGTCTACATACCCAACAATGTTGAATTAGAACAGTATTTTCTACCCATAAGCCCAGCAAAACTAGCAAGAAACTGAGGAAGAGAACAATAGCCTTGCTGGCTCCTCACCTGTTGCTACAGTGGGACTGGGATATGCTTACCTTATTCAATCTTGTACATATGGACCGCTGTGTCAGCATGAATACTGTCACCACCTCGATGAAAGCATGTCTTACATATATAAGTGATACAATTACTATGAAAATTTCAGTAAGCCTGTCTGCTCCCCTAAAAATCGGACTAGACATTTGTCTCTTTAGTTGTCCTTCTGTATCACATCTATTAAAAGGTAAATAAAAGCATGACGGCTCTCTATATGACACTAATAGCTTGAGGGATTTTACAAATCTGTGAGTAAGACTGCAATTCACTACAGCAGCAGCGAAGTAGGTCTGCCCAACTGACATTTTCTGGCTTAGACTTCTGCTTTATGACCTTGCTGTTCATTTAAAATTAACTCCTCATTTGTTTCTCTGTTGTTGTATGCTGAGTAAATTACGCTGTTCTCTCAGCTTCTGACATCAGTGCTTCTCTAGCAGTTGACAAATCCTAGCTGGAGTTCTTGGTCACAGTATAGATTTTTTACCTACATTAAATTGTGTGAACTTTAGTCAGAAGAGGTAAATTCAATAAAAGAAGACAAAATGAACCAAATCCAAACCAGCCAGTCTCATTCAGACTGGATGTCTCCTATTCCTCAGTCTGAATCTTTAGCAGTATCAGTAACACTTTGATACAGATTTAAGGAGGGAGTTGGCAGCTGGACAGATGGCCAAAATGGCAAACACTAAATTTAGCGTAATGTTTGTTGTTTGATTTGGTTGAGGTGGCAGTTGCAACGTTTTATCTTTCCCTAGCTGTACTGTAAGCACACAGAAGCTATTTGCCTCCGCAACAGGATTTCTTTTCCCAAGTGAGATTTGGGGTTTCCATTAACAAATACTCAAAATGGTAAGATGCAGTTGGTGTCTCCTATCAGCTTGTATTTGTGTGCTGCTGCTTGCGATCGGTACTCTGCTCTGAACATTCATGCTTCTCTGTCAGACAAGTCTGCCACTTAGTGTGCTACTGCATACCTTTCCAGGCAAAACGATGAGCAACTCCCCTCCGGGTTTGAAAAAGGCTACAAAGAGCTAGCGAGGAGGAGAGTGTCCATGAGCTGACTGTGTACATTTGAAAAGGGCTGAAAAGCTACACTGCAAACTTTTCTCTAAATGCTGACATAGAATATGAAGACAACAAGTATTCATTTCATTCATTTTCTCATAATGCTTTCAGCCTTATTAGCAGTCCCACTTTATTTATGTATTTATTTATTTTTAAGGAGGTTGGTGAGACTTAAGGTTGTGTGAGACATACTTTGATCTGCACTCTGATGAGTGAACATTCCCCTTTGCTGCTAGCCCAACTAATGAAGGGATAAAATTAGCTTTTATCCCTGGTACTTTCTTTAGCAAAAAAACAGGCACTAATCAGCTGTCCTCACTAATCAGTTGCCTGGCTAATGACCTTTTGCCTAAAAACACTGAAATTTCTGAATTATGTGGAAGAAAAAAAAAGTCAGCACAGACTGGCCCCTCTCTGTGGGTCTTAAGCCTATCATCTGGAACTGGAGACTGGAAGGTTAAATGGCAAATGTGTATCCTGACTAGGTGATAAATCTATAATCAAAAGGCACAAGCCTTTACACCTCAAGATGTACTTCATTACTACACAACTAAATGATTTTTCCTTTTTTTTTTTAAAACTAGAAGCAGATGAAAAAAAAATTGCTTAAATCCCTCATATTTTGCCTGTGGAGAAATCCATTCCACATCTGTGTTCAAGTGTCAGTTAATTTCTTACTTTTTTATTAATGTCTGAGCAGGAATTCAGAAGTTGAAACTGCCTTTTTATCCCTGTACATCTTAGGAGGACTGAGGAAGAAAATGATAAAACCACCCCATCAGCCCACATGTTCACGAATAAGTGAACCTCTAAAAACAAACAAAAAAAAAGAACAGTAAAAATAAATAAACAGATCAAGCCAGCAGCATTAAACTTCCCACTCTCTCCCCAAATTCTCATTATACAGCACACAGTCCTTTCTTCTCTTAATACTGTACTTCAACATTATAAAAAAAAAAAAAAAGATTTTAAGGCCTGTTTCATTTTCCTCCTCTGCTTTCTTTAATGAGGTTTTTACTTCGTGTATGACGGGGGTGGAGCAAATGCAGAACTGGATTGTTGAGGAGGATTAGCAACAGATGATATATCCTGTGGAAGTTGCTTTGCAGAGGCCTGTGCTAATTTTGAGCTGCCATGCTTCCCAGCTTTTAATTTGAGACAGAAAAAACATCACATTTATCTCAACTCCCATACAGAGAAAGCAGTTCTCCCCAGGATGATGCAAGGTGACAAATAAAATGACATTACATTTGACAGCCTCAACAGCCTTCTAACTTCCCACCCCAAATCTTACTTGTAATGAATACTCACGATAATGAGGATCCATGTAACCATTTCTGGGATCCATAGTAAACAGTGTCCCACGATAAGGTACAGAAGGTTCAGGAAGGTGCGATATAGATCCATGGATCTCTTTCTTTATTAATGAGGCCCTTTCCTCGCTAGATGTTGAAGGCTCCTCACTGATCTTGCTGAGGCCTTGCCCACCTTGTGGCTGCATTGTGATTGCGTTCCTTCTCTCTCTGTGATAGGTCTGTCCAGGACTTTCATCCTCTGGAAAAAAAAATACCAAAGAGGAGAGAGAGAGAGAACAGAAAGAGAGAGAGAGAGAGAGACTTTTAGTCCATTTTTAGCAAATAAAACAAGAAGTTCTCCCTGCCACCAGCAGCGCCAGGGTGCAGTTTTGTAACAGCCCACATGTGGCTATGAGGGATGCTGTAGGGTGTGGGCTGAGTGTGCTAGCCAGCAGATCTTGGTCAGTAGATCATCGTCACCCATGCACTGATGCATTTACCAGCAAGGCTATCAATCCTGCAAGAGCAGACAGAGACTTGCTGTTTTCTTGCCTCTGGGACAAGGAAGTTTTGGCTGCTTGATGAGGAGGAAGAAAACAATTTGTCACAAATAGCAGAAGATGAACCCTGCTAGCCAGGCCTAAATCAAACCTTGCCACCCACTGCTGCTCTGCAACACTGCTCCAGTCCCTCAGAACCTTGCTTATGTGGAAGGCTGGACCCTTAAAGAAAGGTTGTTAGTAGGAAAACAAGGTGGGCAATGATAAAATATGTAAAACTGCCCAACAGACAGCACCAGCAGCACAAAACAGGCAGGGTGGAGACAAGTGCTCCAGTGTTGCTGCAGGGATGCACAGGGAGACCACTCCCCCTTCCTTTTCCAAACACAAGAATTCTTAATAAACAAGAGGAAAAACAAAAGAGAATGAGGAGAGTGGAACCCAAAAACCAGTCTGGATAAACTCCTATGCCTATGGCACTTCAGCAAAGGGAAGGCAAATGCTTCTGCAGGCCTTTCCCCCTGCCACACCTGTCAGGCTGGAGCCTAACACCCATTCATCCTCACAGTCCCTCTCTGAGTCTTGTTTGCCTGCTGTGGAGGGGCTGAAGGGCCTTCTGATGATTGCTCCGCCAGCCTGCCTTGCTGCACAGCCAGGCATTTAGCCAAGCCTGGGCTCCTGCATGAGCAGCAATTCCTGCAGACCACGTGCAGCCTTCAAAGACCACACCAAGGGGCTCTGTACCTCAAAAGCCACATGCAACTTCCAGGGCATATTTCACATGTGTTAGAAAAGTTTTCTTAGCTACAGAAATATAAACTGTAAATGCCCTCCTGACGTCATATTTTTTCATTATTAAAATACAGAGGCGTTTCCCTAAACAAGTGCAAAACTGTGTGCTGGATTCTGGCAGATGCCTATGCTTCAGGTACAGCCTTGCTCAATAAAACACCCTGCACATGTGAGCATAAACCAGTATGTCTTAAAGAGGTACCAAAAATACATTCAGTTTAAGAAGTTCAAAAGTACATGAGCAAGCCCCGGAAGACTAAACACTGGGTACAGGAAAGGTAACTGCCAAGGAAATGAAAGTACTCTTGGGAAATAAAAGCAGCTCAGGTAAACTTATTCTATGACTCACAGGCAAAGCATGGTCATTTATGACAGTGTCCAGATTTCACTTCAGTTGTCAGAGGCCAGAATCGCAGAGGTCAAGGCCACATTTTTACTTACAACTTGCCCTGTTACACTGATTCAAACAGCAAAAGCATCAGCAACCAATTCATCACAACTACTCACATAAGTTCGACACCAGTGTAACTCTACCTACTTGCCTTCATATATGTCATATTACAAATAGGCTACATATGTATTAGAGTTTAATTTTGAACATTATGCCCAAACTAGGTACGCCATTACTTTTAATGCAGAGCTTTCCAGGCATTTCCCTGCCCCCTCTCCTCCAAAATCACAACAACAAAACCCAACAGTGTAGTCTATTGAGTGCTTAATTATTTTTCTATCTCTCAAGTATTACAGCGAGCAGGGGCTGCTGACTTATCAGCATCTTCCAGGGACTGAATTCTTTTAGCAGCCAGCAGTAATTCTCCATACAGAGTGCTTCCAAGATTGGGGCTGAGGAGAAAGAGTTAAAAGAAACAGACAACAACACTGTATAGTTTAAACCCTTTGCCCTTTTCTACTTTTTATTAATATGCACAGGCACCAGTCCCTGCTCTAGATTAGCGCGGTTTAAGGTTTCCACTTTTTACACCGAAGCTGTTTTTAGTTAGAGAACTGCAAAGGGAATGTAAAACTTTAAAACTTAAATGAGTTTTTTTAGAAAACAGCTTGTATAACTGAAAAGTAAAAAAATAAATCACCACAACTGAACTTAAATTTTCCATCATGCTTCTCCCTAGCTGAAGTCTTTCATGTTAAATTTCAACCTAGAGTGAACTTTCACTGATGAGATGTAAACTCTTGTGAAAATAAGGGATTATACTCTATTTGAAATCTTGACAGACCCTTAAGCGTAGCAAGCTAACCTGTGCTACCACGGTATGGAAGCCAACGAGCTTGAAGTGATTTGTGTGGCTGTATAATCGATCTGAGGATCAGATAGGATTTCAGTTCTTTTACTCTTCCATATAAAGATAATATTTGTTAAAACTGCCATCCTGGAATATAAGAAGCCAATGCCTGTCTGCAGGCTTCAGTTTTATTCTTTCCTTCTCCAAACATGCATGTGTCATCAATCAAGGTACCGGGGACTGGTATGGAACATTTTTTTTTAAATTGTGGAATGAAATTCAAAGCCTATTTTCAGTAACTTTGAAACTTAAGGAAAAATGTGTTTTGCTTTAAAAAGCTTCCCTTTTTTTTAGGCTCCTCAAGAAAATAAAGGGAAGGAAACAGAAGATAGTTAAGTGTTTTTTCCTCTGTATCAACAATCTTTCCCCATCATTAAATTAATGCTGCTCACTGCTAGAAGCCAAATGCTTTTGTACACGGGATAACATATAAAACTTCATCGAGAATTTGTTTTTCTTTGTTGTTTTTTCTTTTCAAGCAATCATGGTGGCATTTTGGCAATAACACACAACAGACAAACATTTTGCTAAACATCTACTACCCACTCCACACCACAATTTCTTTTGATAGGGGGCAGATGAGGGGCTTGACAGTACCCCCCACTCCAAAATACAAATAGTTGCTAGGCTCAGAAGAGCACTCTGCACACTGAGGGGGAAACTTCTGCAGTCATTCTGCCGAGTCTCTCAACGGCAGTAAAGCCACTTCAGTGAGCCAAAAGGCGAAAGCTGTCTAATCTTGTTCTGTTTCAGCTGAATTACTTGATAAAGTTTGAGAGTGAGTGCAGACAAGCTGTGCCGGGCCAAATTATTGACAGAAACATGCTGTCCACCATGGCAACAAGTGGGGCTCTATAGCAAAAATGTAAGCAAACAGCCCACTGCTCCGGCAGCATCTGCCAAAGGCTTCTCACAGACAAATGCACGGCAACTGTTACTGCTCTTCTCAAGTTTTAAAAGTGGTTTGGTTTAGGGTCAAAAGAAACATCTGATTTACTAAAACTCGCAGAGGGAAATTATAGCCAAGGGACTGATTGTCCCTCATCTCCACCCGTTTCCCATCAGTGGGACTGCACCAACTTCAACGTCCTTTACTCTGTCTTCTGCAGGTTTCAGAGAAAGACTTAGGTGAAAAAAGCAGAAGAACAAAAAAAAAAAAAAAAAAAAGGAGTTATCAGGCCTCCAAAGCAATCTGCCTAAGACTGTCTTTCTTCACGTATGCCCTATTCCGTCTCAATAAGCTAGGCGCCAGAGACACATGTTACAAGCACCCAGTCTGATCACATTCATTCAGAATTCTCCCATGCACTGAGAAACACCCAATTCAGTCCTGCTATTCCCATCAGAAGTGCTTTTATAGCTTTTCTAGTGCTTTTATAACTTTTCTAATAGAAGCGTTTAGCACCGAGGCGCACCTCATTCTAACTGACAAGCATTTTCAGAGAGCTCACACAGGACAGCATGCCTGAACAAACATACTTCTAGCTGTTCAGCTAATAGAACAGCGATTAAAAATCAAGGCAGACAGAAATCAAACACAAGAATCCACTGAACTTTCTTCTCCTGTTAACTTTTGTTTGCTTGTTTTATCATAGTTCTGCAGACCTCAAGACACTATGTCGAAGTTTCTTCTCTTAAACCTCTTAGAGCCTGCAACTAAGAAGAAGTTGATATCCATTCATAGAGGATGCTAAAAATCACTCCCACCACACTTCAGAGATACCCCCATTCAGACAAGATGCAGCAGTTCAGCTACATCCAGATACGCATTAAGTTTCTCTCCACATTTCTGCCCGCAACTTGCAGATAGCAGGCGAGATGCTGACACCCTGCACCTGGGTGAGAGAAGAGACAATGTACTTACAACGCAGTCCAAAAGACCCTGGCTTACACGCTCTCCAAGCTCTTCTCTTGCCCAAAATTCTCTGGCTACGGGCTGTGGACATTCCTCCCTCTCTTTTCCTCTTTCCTCATCTCCCTCCCTCTCTCTCAGAGGCAGTGCTTCTCCCATTAGAGGAATTAAAAGTGGTTGGTGCCATGCTAAATTTAACAAGCTCATTAGTATTCTTCCTGTGTGCTTCCTAGTGAACTCTCCCTATTCAAGCAGCTCTCTGTAGCTGAGGGGTCAGGCGGCTAATCATTAAATCAAACTAATGTCACCCTATCACAATCGGCCTAAGAGAAGGAGGGTTTATTATTTCAGTTTATGCTAAATAAACGGTTTTACAAATGGTCTCCAAGCAAGGTCAACAGCAGCTTCAATTACAAGACAAACTTAACAAGAGTTGCTATAAACCAAGTGCTCCATATTGACCTAAGCACAAGCTCTGCTCCGCATATTGCCACTAGCAGGATTGTACAGGAATGCATATTGTAAAATAAAGGAGAGGGTAATCTTTTCTTTGCCAGAATTTGTGACTGCACAGAGACTGCTCATTCACCTCTCCCCATCCAGCTTGCTGCTCAGCTCAATTCACCCCACACAAAGGCTGAAGACCAGACCTCAATGGACAGAGTGAAACATGTTCAAAACTAGGCTCTCTATTGTGACTGAATTTCTTAACATCTTTTCAAAAAGCGGAGAATGCCTTGAGGCTAAAGGAAGAAACAGGCTAATGGTGAATTGGGAATACTGAGCAAATTTCAGAGCCCTTTCCTCCTAGCTTTTGAGGTTGAAAGCAAGCTCTTTCCTTTCAAGTTTCAAAGTCCTTTTTCCTCCCGCAGTGTCACAGAAGGATTTGAAAAGAAGGTAATTGTGCTCACAGTCCCCCTGATCAGAGCTTACGTCCTATTTCTGGTATTTCGGAATACTTCTTGCAATAATGGTGCATATAGCTCAATCCCTTAACCGTCCTGCACTCTGCAATTGCTCATTAAATGAACAATTGCTGGTATAAAATGCCTTTTATGTTCAAGGTCTGGATATAAGATAAGCATTCTAGTACTCTAAATTTGGTTTACTAAGGAAACTCTCCATCATTAAATTACAAAACTGAAGTCAGAATATCAGTCCTTCCCAGAAAAGCAGCATTTTAGGTTGTTGTGAACCAGAATGAGGGGGAGGAAGGATGGGAAAAAAAAAAAAAAAAGATCAACTACTTAGACTGTTAATAGGATAGGTATCTAACAGGAAAGCAATTTCCCTCACTTCTAAGGTATATGTTTTTGCAACCTGGTATTTCTTTTCCTTGGAACGGTGCAGTAGAGCAATTGCCATGCTCATCAGGACACGGGTATCTGATGCTTCTTGCATACATCTATTGATCACTACTCTCTGGCCACCTTAGGGGCAAAGTAGGAAAAAATCTGTCAGTAGGTTGGTGCCTGCCTTTAAAAATAGTGTGTGTTTAACCGAAGTTTTGTTTCAGGTGGGTACAGTAGCTTAAGTTGAGCACTCTTGGTCCCAAGTTTGTTACTTTCCTGCATCTGGAGCAGCTGCACACAAAGTACACACTCTGGAAAGGCTAACACAGATACAAAGCACAGTGCTTACAATCAGTTTTAAAAATAGAGCCCAACCATTGGAGAGGCTACAAAATGCACCAGATAACAAGTGCGCTACTTAATTTCTTTGCAACGCTTACGCGTACCTTAAACGAGATTTTTGTGCTTATAAATAGCATACATTATCTGAGCTCACCACTGAAAATGTAAAGAATTATATTCTCACTCGTAATGGAATTTCAGCTTAGTTATTTTCACATTACCATATGTATAGTATTTTCCAGAAACCGACTGGTGACCTTTGGAATACAAGTATACAGGTTCTTTCTCTGATTTTAGTTTGTTTTAAGAAACCTGTTATATTATTATTATTATTTCTGTCATCTTTAACTTTAACTGGAATAAAAAAGACTTATCAGCAAGACAAAGACCTATGGACCCAATCCTGAAAATACAGCCAGGATAACTCCATCCCATTATTTTATACAAATTATACGTATATTCACTCTAGGTCTAGATAGAGAACAATTTAATTCACTCCTCTTCTGAAAGTATGGAGGAAGCCAGAACACAGTGCATCAATGCAGTTTTTATGACTTCTGAAAGAGAACCAGATCCTGCGCTCCATGGGGTCAGCAGCAGAGCTCCCACTGACATGAAAAAGAGAAGATGTGGGCCTGAGCAGAGCTCAGGCTGCATCACCACCACCTTAGTGATGCATTACTATCAGCTGAACCATGGCTTGCAGCCTTTTCTACTTGTGCACACAACTCCCAAAACTGCTGACGAGCTGCTAATGGCATGAAGCAGCTTAGAATTTGGGTAAAATTTTTCAGGCATTTGAACCAGAGAGAGGTTTTTTTAGCTTTGATACATCTTTTGCCCAATTCCTTGATTGTCCAGGTGAATTTACACTTGCTTGTTGACTTACAAGTCCTCTCAGATAAAACCAAGAGGTTCAACTTAAACAGATAAACATGCAACTATATAAAATAAAACCTTCCTTCATTTTACACTAAGTTTAACTGGGTTTAACTGGGAGTCTATTTCTACAACCCCAGCATGAGACTTATCGCAGATACCAGTATCATCTTTAAGCTGAAAAATCCTGCTTCAGGAACAGCCAGCTACCCATACACAAAGGCACAGGGCTCTGTGGAGATCTCCTTGCCAGCCCCAGGACACTCACTCTCAAAATGCAAATAAGGAGGGCACAAGGCAGGGCTTGACTGTCTTACCCCAATCCTTCATCATGCTGACCAAGGTAAAAATATTTTGGTGGACATGAAGGGGGAAATAAAAATAATAAAATAAAAAAGAAGAGCATCTGTTGTGAACAAAGTTACTGACCTGATACTCGAGCCATCCCACTGACTTCAGTGACCCAGGATCAAGACATGCAGTTATTAGCTGTAAACCAGATTCCTGCAGTATCCTGGCAATATATGCCCAGAGCTGCTCAGGTGAGTGGCCGGGCTGTTAGGATGAGGAGCCTGAACCTCCGAAACACGGAGCCCCAGCCTCAAGCCTCTGGGTTGCAAGCCTCAGTTGAGCTACTGGAGGCACCAGCTCTCAGCAGTGTGCAGGGTGATGCTCCAAAGAAATGAGAGCCTCATTTCTAAAAAAGCCGTCTCCTAGACTATTTCCACATAGGCTTTAAAATAACAAAAACAAACAATATAAATCAAAGCAGCTGAAAGCCATTTTCTCCCTCCCCAGGTTCAGTGCTACGTGTTTCTCCCATTACAGACAGTGGATTATTGCAGTGATACTTAACACCACTCACAAGCGCAGCCCCCAGTGCTCTGGTTTAGGTGTGAGTGACGACATTGGCTGCTGTGGAAGAAACACTAAACCTCATACCCAGGTATTGAGCAGGTGGTGAAGCTTACCTTCATGGTGCCTACAAGGCCAAATCCTGCTTGCTTTACTTGCATGGTAATTCCATGGATTCAGAAAAAATTATCATGCAAGTAGAGCAAGAGGGTGCCATGTCTAGCATCAGAACTGCCCGAGCTGGTGGATGTGAGCCGTCTGTGAGCAGAAAACACCTTGGAGATGTTTATTAACACAGCTAAAAATCATTAGGTTGATGAGAAAGGGATTCCTAGTAGTATAAAGTGCTCTCCGCAGCTCCAGTAGACAAGAAAAAAGAAAGCTTTACTGCAGAAGACATTTGAAGGTAGAATTAATTGGCAAAATTAACAAGTGGCTGTATCGTTTCTCCTTTTAAATTTGCAGGACCAGAAGGAATGCAGAAGCATTTCTCCTCTTTGGTAGCATACATAAGTTACTCTGTGACAGCCTCAAATTAAACTGTTCACTCTAAGTGTGCTGATTATGGCTAAAATCAAGCTTAGCACTCCCAGAATATCTCTGGGATTATCACTTCTCTCCAACATCCAGGCTCTTCAAAGAACCAGAAGTCTCAAATATAATGGAAAAACGACTACTGACATCAGGATCTGACTATTGGCAACCGTTTTTCATCAGGGAAAAGCTCCTCAGCCTCTTGCAAGACACTCCAAAGAATCCTGATTTGAAAGCATTATGAAGTTTCTTCCATTAGCCAGTTAGTAGATTGTTAGTCACTGCTTACTTTGAGCAGCTAATTAGTTACATCAAAGGCGCTACAATAAATTCCCAGAAGGGTTTTAGGGGGAAAAATCTATTTCTCAACCATCTAATAGCGCGTTTATGCCTATCTGAGGGTAACTGGCTCATTTCACTCGTAGATACTGAGGGACATATTCTGTGGTGCTGTCACTTTCTACCAAGCCAGCAGCAACACCAGGCCTCAAAGCTGTTTTACAAAAGCATTTGTAGCTTGATGAAAACTACATTAGCCATGCTTAGAAGCCACAAATAAAGAAGAAAAAAAAAGCAGAAAGAGGGACAGAAGGATACATCATCTCCAACTCTAACACCTACAGACCATGTACCTTGGCCTCAATAGAATAAAAAAGGTTACTGCCATTAGTGTTTTGTATACAAATAGAGCTGACATTAATCTCCTTCCTTTCCTCCAGTGGGTTCAAACTGCTAAATGCAATAATTAGCCAGTCACTAAGCTTTAACAATGCAAAGGCATGCAACCCTTCAGTTTAGATACCAGATATCATATATTTCATTACAAAAATTATTTATTGTTGCATCCTTTTACATAGTTGTACTAAGAGTCAGTGTTTCCATAATATCTCTGTTCTTCTGGCCTCTGAAGCATATCAGCTGCTCAAAAATATGTTATGAGTTACTCTGCCCTGATTTAGTTCCCAACTCAGCTAAGAACCAGCATCTCACCAAGGTCTCAGAACAAGATCTGAATAATGTATACATACATACTGATGCATCTCTATACATACACACATATATACATATCTGTGTGTGTACATATGCACACACAGATTCAGCTGCACCATATCTTCCCATAAAATCTAGCTAATTTTAGATGAGATTCCAAATGATACATGGATGTTAGCACACAATCATACACACAGGCACATTGGACATCTGGACACAGAAATGGGCTTTTCACATCCCTCATCAGAAGTTTAAATAACTCAGGAGGAGAAGAATGCTGCACGAGAAATGCAAAAATTATAGCTAAGGGTGTTTTAAAGAGAAGAAAAAAAACTCCACAGAAAACTCTCAGGTCCTATTAAACCAAAGGATTTGATGATTTGAATGTTCTTCTAGACATAAGTCCTTTAATTAAAAACTGCAGCTACTAAACCACAGAAATTGTCCTATGCTGCTTTTATCAACAGTTTCTCCCTTAAGAGCCTGGTATTCTGAGAAAGCCAGAAACCTTAAACCATCTCTTTATCTATCAGAAAGATGCATTAAGTACAAAAGTTCCAAGTACCACGACGTACCTCCTTCCTTTCCAAACAAAAACCCTACCTTAAACCTAAGAAAGTGCTGAATTTTCCCGGAGGCCAAGCTCTTTCTCTTCATACCATTCTTTCTTCTCAGTTTTCACCACTAAAGAGGATGTACAAGTTCTGGCAGAGTTATACACTGTCATGCAACCTCATGGAGTTAAGGTCTTCAAATTCCAGCCACCAAAAGCACTAATACCAGCTGCAAAAGAATGCCAGACTGGGTCCTGAGGACTGGGCATAATGAGTGCACAAAAAATGATGAGATCAAGTAGAAAATTAGTTGATTGTTAATGTTTCCTGGTGAGTTCTAGGGATGAGCAAAGCTACTTTGGGGATTTCACTTTCACTTCCTTTGTCTTTTTAACCATAATACCCTATAGCAGATTTTAGAAGGCCTTGGAATACTTCTGCAAGCTTTTAATAGTATAATTATGTTCAGTTATTTAAATACTCGTAACTGTCTTAAGCAATATCATATATTTCCATGTATCAACATGCAACGGACTATGAGGAAAAGAAAACAAAATCAGAAGAAAAAAAATCAAACTTTCAAGTGTTCTTGCTCTGACTTCATAATACTTAAACTATCCGACCCCCCTGCATCATTATCAGAGAAATCTCATCAGAGACACACTGCTTCTGTCTCTTCACATCTAAACTACCTTGAGTTCTTAATGATGGCTTAAATTTGCTGAAAATTTGTGTAATAGCAATGGACTCCATCTACCAGTGTCCACCAGACTGCTAAGTACTCAAAGAAATGCTTTTGAAATAGTGGCCATGTTCTTTCTTCCCCAGTGAAAGACGCAGAGTCCATCTTACCACCACCATCAAGAATTCCACCCTCCTCTACAGAGCAACAATCACCTTCTGAAACTATAACATGGATAATCTGTAAAGATAACCGATAACCTAACCACTTTACATTATTTGAACTGTTACTCATGACACATCAGTTGTGCCACAGCCATTTGTTTTAAGGCAGAAAAGATTGCAGAGAATATCCTACAAATGCAATTAGTCTTTTTAAATGTACCAGAATTGTATCCTCAAAACAGGCTAGCTGCAAAGAAGAAACTCCTGTTAGAAAATGCTGCTTTTTCATGGCAAAAAGATTGACGGACTACAGTCTTCTCACAAAAGAATACATACCAGGTTTGCTTGTTGTAACTGAAGACTAAAATAAATCTTTCGGAGAGTAGTAAGGTTACCACTGCCAGCTGCACTGAACTGCACACTTCCCTCTCTTTCCAGTCTTATCTTCAAAAATCATGGAAACAAAGATGTAAACTTGCACATTAAAGAGTGTTAACATCAAAGTACATGCACTACTTTTGATATTAACCAAAGCCTTGAACCAACAGTCTAACAGGCACAAATCAGTGGTGTCTATGTAATTTCAGAAACTGTTGAACTGAGCTCTGCTTTGGTCTGCATTTGGTCACTGGCTTCTCAAAGCTCAGTTATCAATGTGTATTTTTACAACCAACTGCAAGTCAAGCAAGCTGCAGGAATGCAATTCACCTCTACAAGCACATAAAGCCTTCTGTTTGTTTCTTTTTATCTAATATATTACGAAGTCTTCATTCATAGCAATTTCCTCACAGTGGGGCAAACAATAGTTTTTATCACATCATTTTGATTTTGTCATGGTTTTATGACTTCTGTTATCAGCATTCCACATCATAACATCATGTACTGCACTGGGAGTTTAAGAGTTAATGCTTCAGTTCCATGGATTGTGGATGATTCTGGGCATACGTGGTTCTCAGAAGAGAAGGACTACTACATATACCCCTGAAGACTGTTCACTTTTCTGTTTCTGTTTTACATTCAGAGGGAAAGGGAAAGGTAAAACTGCTCACAGGTCACAAGACATCCCTTTTTCCCTTTCTGCTTGTCTCTGTGTGTGTGTGCTCCCCAGTCATTTTGCCTTCAGCGTTAGAGTAGGCCTTTGGTTTTTGGACCCTCTCTCTCTCATTTTATCTGATTTATTAGCTTCAATTCCAATTATACTGTATTATATTCTGTTACCTTGCGTTCCAGTATCTCATTTAGTAAATTAACTTTCCTCCTCACATTGTTGCTGCTGTTTTGCTTTTAGGCCCATCTCCCTGCCCTTTTTCCCTTTTCCCTTTCCCAGGGCATGGGTCTGTGGGTCCCCTCACCCCATTTGTCACAGAATCAGGACAAACCGACCCATAAACTGTTGACAGATTTACAAAAAAAAAAAAAAATCAGTATCCACTATCTCAGATATTTTTCATTCTTTCTTCAGCACTGTCCTATTATGAACCCACCAATGACACCTTCCATGGATCACCAACATTAAGTACATTAGGAAAAATAGGAGTCCTGTGAGGAACCCCAGGAACTTTTCATGCTGTTTCTTTTATTTTCAACCCCAACCACTGAGAGGGCTTCCTGAGGTTAGCGAAGCTTATGAGCAAACAGGGCGTACTTTTAAGTCACTGACATAGTTCACAATTCTGTATCAAAACAAGATGAAACTTCTAATTTTTCTGGGAAGTTTTAGGAAATCAAGTTCTGAAAGACAGTCTCTGAGACAGAGCTTACTGAAGCCTCAAATTAAGTGGAAAAAAAAAAAAAAGAATATACAAGTGCCTAAAGAAATTAAGAATTAGATACCAATTACATATATTTCACCCTCTCATGTCTGACTCATTATTCCCAACAGGTCTTCAAATTCCCTCATAGAAAATGCTACCCATTTTAACAAGAGACTGAATCATAGAATAGCCTAGCTTGGAAGGAACACATTACTCCAAGAATGAAGACAAGAAGCTTGTCTTGGGTTTTTGTCAGTATTCACATGCTCCCCCTTGCTTTCCAAGACAGTTTCTGCACCATCTTCAGAACTCTTATTCAGATCTGTCTGGGCTCGAATTTAAAGGCATTACCTTACAACAGCCTAGCCAACGTGCTCCAGCCAATGTAACTCCTGCAGCCAATGAGGAAAATATTGATGGATGTTTGGGCAACACTTTGTTTTTTCTTTTCTCTATGCTGCAACTTACCAGTTCCCTTCATGCTTAAATATACTTTTGTCTACAGAGTCTATACAAAACTATCAGAAAATGTTACCTCATAAAATGGTCAAACAAATTCAGCAGTGACAACATATTAGGGCTTCAGACAGGTAGCTCATGCTCCACAACCTGGAAGTATTAACTTCATGGTAAACAGGAAAAACAAAACAGAGAAACATCTGGGTCTGGATTCCCAGCAGCTTTGGTACCATATCAACATTCTGCATTAATAGGACAAACCCCAGGACATACACTGAGATGCAGGAGTGAAACGTTGACCAACGCTGTAGTGCACAGCTGTATTCACAGGGACTAATCTCCTCCCAAACCACTCACATACCAATTACCCTAATCTCCCAAGAAAATCAGTTAAAAAAATATTTTTGCCTGTGAGGCAAGAGCTTCTGTACTGGGTAACTAGAACAAAAAAAAAAAAAATGGAGACCAGTGGGAGATGCTCTGTTACCTCTAGCACAAAGGTTGCAGAGTGATTTATCTTTATCATACAAGCAAGTATTCAAGAAGAAATATTAGATTTCTATATCAGAAAGTGGGTTTATAGGCAAAAGGACCTTTCCCTAAAATCCTCCAGAAGACAAAACCACTATTCATTCCAATGGAAGTTACAAGCAGGAAATAACGGCAGGAGTGGGCCCAAAGGAAGCTGGGAACAAATCACACCTTTAACCAATAAAATGCCCATGCCCAGCAAGCTTGCTCATTACTGAAGTCAGTAATTAAAATTTTAATGGAATGTAAGCAGGTTTCTAAATCATTATGCAATGCACACAGAATGTCACCAATATGGCCAAACAGTGGGATACCAGCACTGTGAGGGATACTGAACATCAGCTAGCACCTCCGCTTCAGTCTGAGAATCACACATGTGAAGAGGGCTATTCAAGAAGGTCCATCACATGACTGCAACTATCTACATTTGTAGCAATATGCCCTTAATTTATCCTCCCTTTTCCAAAATTGGAACGATTTGCTTGTAATGACCTGAAAGTAGGTATTCATTTTTGCCACAAACTGTTTGTAAAGCAGAACTCTGACAGAGCGTTTACCAAGCACTGCACACATAAAATACACACAGCTATCAGAATACAAATAATATAACAGGAAGGAGCTTAACTTGAATGTAGTACCAAGCCCACAGGACATGGCCAAAATAAAGTGGCTTGTGGAGCATTGTATTTGTGATAACATCTATTTCAGGATGCACAAAAAAGTTATATTCAGTACTCCGTGTGTACATGTGTTTAACGAGCAGCTTGCCACTACTTGGTTCTCTTAGAGCTCAACGTGTGGCCCTACTGCTTCATTTATGGCACTTCATCACCATCTAACTCTCCTGATAGAATTATTCATTTCCTCTTGGGCTTTCTCTAGCACTCATCACAACAATATCTGCATGTTTCATGAATATTAACAAGCTGTATTTTACAATAACTCTGTAAGGTAGAGAGATGGTATCATCACTACCTACACAAACTACTCACTTAGTGTCTTTAATTGCAGTTACTTAGTATAAGAGTCATGTACAAATGCTCACCTTTCTGAAAATGAGCTGCAAGGCACATACTAAGAAACGCACTAACCATTGGTGGTGTATATTTGCCCCTAGTAATCAGAGCTCTACGTGTGCTGTAAACAACACCATCACATTTCCTGCAGATTTGTACTTTCTTAGCTAATGTATTTTAAAAGCTGACAGTTGTGAGTGAAGATTTCCTTTATAAGATGACTTTCTCCTGGGCAAGTACTTTATCTAAACCAAGGTGAATTTGATACGTAACATCTCCTTATGGGAACACTTTGCTTTAGTTATAAATTTTCATTAAAAAAAAAAAGCAGGGATTTTTATCACTGACACCTCGGTTTCACTGCAAATGCAGCAGAAGTTGGATGATAGGCAGGAAGGACAGCAGGGAAAGAGCGAAATACTACAGTGACATGATCTCTTTCTTCAGGCTTTCACAATAAAAAGTTGTAAGTATGTATGATTATACAATTACACAATGAAAAAACACTAAAATGCACTGGCATGGAGAACTCTATGCTAACATTCTTGATTTTGTGTTGTATTTTTTAATGTAACACTTTGCATATGGCTTTATATGGTTAGTATAAATAAGCATAAAATAAAATTGAATACAGTAGCAGTTAAGAAATGAGTGCTTTCAATTCAACCCATTGATCCCTTCAAAAAGAACAAACAAAATATTCAAAAGTTTTAAATTATCTCCTAGGAGATACAGGGCAAAAGATGGATATATCTCACCAAGGGTTCAAAGGGATTTGCTGATAACAGTATATTTTCCATGTTGAGCCCCACCCTAGTCTTTGAGAAAGGTTGCTGTAGTGAGAACTAACTTTCTGTTCCGTCCACTAAAGTATGGAAGACTTCTTAAAGACTTTTTTCCTTTTAAAATGCTGCATTTTTTCCTACTATAATTTCCTCACTCCAGTGCTATTTGCCATACCCACATTCCTTTCCCGAAACCTCTCATCTCAGACATATCTTACAGCCAATACTTGCTAGCCTCAGTCTCACCTCTTCATTAAGTTCCTCATGAAGTGACTCTCCTTGCTCAGCTGTTTCCAGCTTCTCTCTCGAAGTATCTTTCTTGATCTTCAGCCATGCACACCAACCAGAGTGCATTGTTCCCAATGATTCCCCATCTCTCCCTCCAGGGCCCTCATCAAGTCTCAATGCACTACACTGGGCACCTTTCCTCTGCTTTTTTTTTTTTTTTTTTCTGTAGGATCTTTTCTCTCACAGTCATCTTCTCCCTTCTGATGGGACTCTTGCTCTCCATTACTCTATTCAATTAAACTTTCCCCCCATTGTTGCTACTATCAAACTCTGAACTAGCATAGGAGTATAGATGGAGATAGGGTATCAGAACAATGATGATCCTGGCCATCTGTTTCTAGTGGGCTTTTTGCTTAACATTGTTAATGCTGCAGCAAAAGTTTGACATTTTTAAGAATTCCCCTCTGTCTCCATCATTGCTACTTCCAGTAATGATCAGGGAATGTTAGTTGACAGAAACCTCTAGAATCTCTGGTCCTGTGATGATCTGGACAAGGAAAAGCATGTGCACGCTATCTTGCTGAGAACATTTTTTTTTTTTTAATCTAGGATGAGTAAAGATTGATGAACTGTACAATACAGTTAATTGTCACTGTTCCTAGATGAGTTATCAAAGCTGTGGAATAATTAAATCACATCCCATCTATCTTCTTACACTGTCTGGACAATTACCATGTTAAAGAAACACAGGTAGAAGTGAGAAGCAGGAGGAAAACTTCAGAATTCTTCCCTTTCAGATGGCTTTGAATCTGACCATTGTTTGGAGACAGAATTGGGGAAGAACTGCTGTGAATATGTGTGGGTGTTCGTAAAGAAGGCAAAGAATAGCCTTAGTAATTCATGAAACATGCCCAAGCATTTCTGCATAGCTGGCATATGTTTATTTTTTATCATTGAATTGTAACTTGCATTGCCAGAATGTTACATTTCAAACATGGAGGGGGCTCTATTTACCTTTGAGAGATAAGAAGTTTAAAGAATTGTTACCGTCTCTTAATGGGTAACAAATCTGCAAGAAAAACAGGCACAGAGCAGAACTGGGACAAGGGAGTTGTTAACAAAAAAAATATTTCTTCCTTCAGCTCTACAAAGAGATCACAGAACAGTTCTTTACTCAAACCAGATTTTAGATGCTTCCTTCCGTGCACAGTACATATGGCTTGCATCTATTTTTTCTTTAAAACTGAGTTAGATTTCTTCCTGTTAGTAAACACATCAAGGATTCTATGAGAACTAACAACAACAAAACTTTTCCTGTTTTTAACGTACAATGTAGATTGAACATGTTTATTTTAAATAGGAAATCATTTCTCTTACTATATGCATGAGCAGAATGGCTTCGTAGGAGCTAACTACCAGGTAAAAACAGGCTTACATAGAACTGTGAAAATGTGTTCATTTTTATGCAACTAACATTTGAGGAACATTTCACTGTATGGAAAAAAAAGTACTTTGACAAAGATGATGAATTTAACTTGAGAAGAATACTTGCATTACCTTTTCACCTCCAAGCTCCTTACTTTCACACCTTTCTCCTCATTCCACTTTTTCTTTTATTCACCACCCCTTCCTTTCTTGCCTGTTTTCCTTATCAAAAAGTCACTGCTGAGTAAAATATGAAAAGCTAGCGTGTGAGCAAATAATGCCTTCCCACTGTCCTACCACTGCTTTCTCTTCCATCCTGAAGGCTATAAAGGAATCCAGAAAAGAGAAGTTCATTGCAATTTTAAGCAATACCAAAAAATCAATCAACAACAGTTTTCATGCCTTGCTCTTCCAAAATATCACAACTCCCCCAAATAGCTCTACAGAATGTAATGTCTTTCCTAATCTCCTCAACTTGGTTTCAAATACAACAGTAAATCTGACTGCACATATGCAGAAGTCCAGATTATTAGTAATTAGTATTAGCTTTTCCTTTTTGCACAGAAGGTGAAAACATAAGAAATCTGCATCAAAAATAAGCAAAACCTACTTCAGAAATTAAATCACACTAGCATGAAAGATAAAAGTGTCTAGTACAAACTCAGTAACAAATGAGAGCTAACAGATGTGGAGAGAAAGCAGGATCTGGGGACAAGTAAAAAAACGCTATCCGCTGTAGGAAAACAGCAAGACAGAGGGTGGGGTAATGCACAGCAAAAAGGAAATCCCAGCAGATCATGTGGGCTACCAAACTGTGCATGTGGAATTGGCCTTTACTCGCAGCACAAGCCTGAAACAGAACACAAAAAGGGTGCTGGAGAAGACAAATCTATATCCAGGCTGGTGTTGAAATGTTCTACAAATAAACACAAGAAGTATGCACACAAGAAAAAAATACGCCACAGTGATGGTGACAACTACATACAAACAGAGCAATGAGTTTGGGAACAGTCAAAACAGCAGCTACAAGCCAGTAATTTTGAACAAAAAGGTCTAACATATCCACCCAACTCTGACAGACTAGTTATTTGATACTAATTGGGTTCTGACAACAACATGGCATGAAGAGGCTGTAATGCGGAACTATGGACAGGAGTAATTTATCTCATCTTAATGTAGACTTTTGTTATCACAGCTTGGCATCAATATTGTACTGTCCTCCGAAAGCCTCCCACTCTCGTATTTCCACAGTTGCTACTACACCAATCACAATGATTTTTGCCAAAGCATCCAATTTTCCCTGCAAAAGGCATGTAATAAATGACATGCCCAAAGCTCTCATTAACAACAACCTTTTTCATCCACTCATCCATCCAAGATAGGAGCACGCAGCACATAGTTCCAGCCTTTGACCAATTCTTCTCTTCCTATGGCTGAGCTGCACGGACGTCACTACACACAAAAGCATCACAACACCATCCTTGTTTTCTTGGATACAGTACAACTCTCGGCAGCTACAAATCAAACTTCTTCCATCTCAGAAGAGATACAAATAAACAAGGTCACATTCCTACCAGGCTTGAAGATGGCTGTACACCACACACATCATCATAACTTACTTTTTACTTTCAACCTTTTAAATCAGAGCTCTTGTCCATGTAATAAGAACAGTGCATTCAAAAGAAATGATGACCACAAGCACACAACAAAAGCAACTGAGCTGTGTCTATGCAGCAACCCATCTGGAAGGACCCTTACTGGCCAAACCGCTTGTGCTTTTCTTGAGCTGGCCAACTGCCCCTCGGCCCCTTACTAGAAGAAAGTAGAAGCAGGCAACTGAGACAGACAGTACACTGGAATGGCTCACTGCAAGGAACTGAGTGAGACAAGGACAGCCCAAATCAGACAAAAGACAGCTCCAGGAGCCCATCATAATAAAGGCACTACCATCTGCTAACAGAAAGCAGATCTGAGCTGTTCCTAAGCTGCTGGCCCTGATTAGCTCTCACGATCCAAACCACATCTCTGCTTATAAACCTTTCACAGGAGTTGTAGCTTAGACAGTAAAAGAGAAAGGAGGCAGGGTTCAAGAGAAGACTTCTGTAAAGTCCCTGACATCTATCCCTCATTAGCTGAGATGAACACTTCTCAGAATCAGAGACAAAAAATTTGCAGAAAATTTAGTGCCACAATATCCATAAGGACAGCACTTTAAATTGTTGCTTGTTTGAAGTAGCAGAAGTAACTGTAAAAAAGTGAAGTTCTTATGAATGAAATTGAGCAATAAGAGGAAAAAAAATACTCCTAGCATTCCTGAAGTGCTCCAATAAGGAAGAAATCACAGCAGATTAAAGTATACTCCCACCCATGATACTATATGGACCAACATCAGAACAGTACTTAGAAAGGAAGAGCTTTAACTGGCAGTACTCTGCGATTTCTCCCCTTTTCTTCCTTTCCTTTCTTTCTCCTTTATATCCTTTCACTTTCCAGAAAGAAAAGAGGGAAAGCAAAACAGAAAACTAGAGAGCCAGATTTAATGGAACTCTCATGTCAGCTGGTTAGAGATACAGAAAGTCTGCATAGCAATAAAGCTCATTTTAGTAGTGAGAGATAAAGATACATCCTTTCTATAGTAACATCTCTGCACTGAGGATTTCGCATCAACAGCACCCTCTTCAAGACCTCTCAATTTTCCCGGTCATCCAGAAGCAGTCACCTCCAGCAAATACGCCTCTGTAGGACATGAGCAGCACCATCCAGTTGCCAGAGCTCAAAATTTGGAGTGTACACAGCAACACAGAGAGGTGACAATGTCAGTGGCAGAGCTGGAATCACACCCCAGGAGCTTGTCAGAATCCCTCATAAAATGCTCATTGTGAACTTTGTTTTGCAATGCTTAAGATGTTCTTCCAAATGGAGATCTCACTGGATGATGCTGTTTTACCTTGGCATATGAACTTGGCATAAGAACTAGAGCCTGCGCAGTCAAAAAATATTCTTTGTTGTGGCAGCAAAAAATCAATCAAGCTAGGCACATATCTTTTGACAAACTTAAAAGCAAGAAGAAACTTTGGTTCAAATGCAGTGCTTTAAGACTACAGTGTTTACTCTAGGTGACCTTGCATGTCTACTTCTGACACATACAAGCTTGATATACTGGGTCAACATCAGTTCAAAACACTCTACATTTAATGTCAACTGCTCTCGTCTCAATTTTTATCGAGTCAGATGGAGTTGTTGCATCCAAAATCCAAATGTTTTGTTTTATACTTTTCCTGTACGAATTGTTAAAGGCTTTGCACTGTTAAGCATCTGGCAAAAGTTGATTACGCACCATTAAATCTCTCCTCGCACAGGAGCATAAATGGGTTCAGGGCAGCTATTAACATATGCCAAGGTAAAACAGCATCATCCAGTGAGATCTCCATTTGGAAGAACATCTTAAGCATTGCAAAACAAAGCAAAACACATATCTTAATCTGTTCAACATTATACATCTGCATTTAACATCTGCACTGTTATTCTTTCACTTACAAAACTTTCCCACCTTCCCAGGTAACAAGAAAATATGCGACCCGATCCTTTAAAAGAGGATGTTTTCTGCAAGTATTGTGCTTGGCACAGTAGCCCACGAAAAATATTCCAATTTCAGTTGAGAGAAGCCATCCCCATGTTTTATACATCAGAAAAAGAACTGGCTTTTTGCTGTAGTTGTTCCATCACTTCTAGAAACGTGGGAACATGGACATCATCAATGACTTTTTCCTGGGGCTTTATCCAAGGAAAACAAAAATGAGGCTTGCGTGCATTTTAGTTCACTATGCTGTATTTGTCATCACACTGAAGAAATCTGGTGGTAAGAGTTGATGAATCATGATACATTTGTTCTCTGCCACTCTTGTTTATAAACCATGCAGATCCCATCACTGCTTCCACCTCTTCACAGAAGGCACACAGCAGCTATGGCCCTGTTCAGCAGCACATATTCCTTCACTCACTAATCATTCTGGCTTTTCACACAGCCCTTTGATATGACCCGTGTCATTGCTGTACCTGCAGACAACGCTTGCTCACTGCACTGACGCCAATAAAATGAACTGTTCTACAAGCCATGGTTCAGTCTTGGAGCTTCCTTGGAAAAATCAGCTTCCCCTAGACTTAGTATCAGTCTTTTATTATACTCTTAAATGTACTCTGCACATTTGCCAAACTATGTAGCACCTTTGCAACATGTCAGATTGTGGTCATCTCAAAGTCATGACCACAGCTCTGAACTGCTGGCCAGTATTTACAGTCTTACAAGCTACAGTAAAACTTAAGAAATCCACTTTTCTTAATACTAGCACTTGGAATTGAAGTGAATGTATATAAAAAGAGAAGATTTTATTTGGACACACACTATCAATAAATGATACAGGTTACCAATACATTAAGTTTTCTTACCACAAAGTTAACAACAGTAAAATCTCTATCATGTTTGCTTCTAAACTTAATTTGAAGCTGCACAATGATTACAGCTTGTAAGCATCACTGTCATGCACCTGCGAAGAACTGCAGTGCCAGTATCTGCAACCATTTACACCAAGTGATTCACAGATCTTTCTATGTTTCGTGTACACCAACATACGCTGAGTGCGTGCTATATCTATTGTGGTATCTGTTTTTCATTAAATAAGAAGACGTTTTTTAAAAGTAAACATAGCTTTTCATCAGAGCCGTCAGGCATTTATTCATCATCTTATCTTGTCCCAACCAATTTTTGAACTGAGACATATAACAAAGGAGCTCTCATTTTGGTAGTTGCGTAAAGTATTTGGAAACAGTGAATGAAAAGGAGGAATGTCTGATGTACGTACTTTACCCCTCTCCTTTTTTTTTTTAACATATCAGTAGTATACTCCATTTCATTCTCTCCGCCTTGCAGTCACTGGAGCGACTGTGAATTCTGCGCTCAAAACTCTCACTGAAAATCAAAATTCACTTACGTGAGGAGAAGGAAAAGTGAGTTCTTGATAGATTTCTAATCCACATGAAGAGAACAAGAATTCCTGTTTCTGTAAACAAAACAGAGCTGTTCTCCAGCTCTAGAAAGCTGTGGGTGCATGAGTTCTCCATTACTGAAGAAAGTAGCCATTTCTGGTCATTACATCAAGCAGTGAATAAAGCATCAGAGACAGGTACCACTGAAACAAAATAAGGTTACACTGCCAAAGCAGCAAATTAAGATAAACAGCCAGGATGAGACATAAGGAAAATTATGCAAGACAACTCCATAAGAAAGAGCACTGGGAGGGCGAATCTTACAGTGTCTTCAGAAGTGCAGGACAAAGTTTTAAATCAGATACAGTGAAAAAAATGAAAAAAAAGGAGATTAGAGGGAATTGAAAAATCACAATGAGCAAGAGAAAAGAAAAAGAGAGTAAACAAAAGCTGGAAACAGCAGGAAGCTTGCAAAGAAATGCTTCAAAATACTTCTGATTTCCTGATCAGAAGATGGATAAAACAGTAACTTAAGAAAACCAGGAAGGGGAAGAAAAGAAATAGAGAGAAGGCTAGTCTTGCCAGAGCAAGAAAAAAAAATAGCTAGTAAGAAGAACCAGCAGTATCAGATCTAAAATGCAGTGTAACAAAAGAAATCTAAAGAACTACACTAAAGACCAGGAGCAGTTGTCCATTACCTTCAGCACCCAGTCCACACTGTGCTCTCCTATGAGTCATGGTTCCAAATGCTGGGTAAATTCAGCAGCTGCTCATTTTCCTCTTTCATCCCACTTCACCAGCTTTATCTCCCTACCAGCAGCACAGCATCACAGAACCACAGAATTGCTCAGGTTGGAAAAGACCTTCAAGATCAAGTCCAACCACAAACTAACCATGCTACCCTAAGAACCCTCTACTAGATCTTGTCCCTGAGCACCATATCCAAATGGATTTTAAACACATTAAGGGCTAAACAACCTTTTCGGTAAAGAAGTTCTTTCTTACATCTAACCTAAATCCTTCTGCACTACCTAAATCTCCTACCATTCTCTGCTGCTGGGCAACTCCACTGGGAGCTCTGCCACCAAAAAGCCAATGTCAGTAGATTTATGCTGTTTTTGTAAGTGGCGCTGTACTTCCATGTTTACCACTATATAGTACACCAATCATCACTTGTAGACTTAGGATAATGAGAACCCTAGTGACTCTCAAAATACTTGCAAACTGAGGTTTCCTGTTGTGAGAGTCATCAGCTGGGGCCTGCCTGGAGATTCTTGAAAAAGATCTGGGAGAGAAGTTATTTTTGCTTCAGGTTTATTTGGCTTCCTTAAGAAAAAAACTCCACAGGCAACTTCTTATGCATGAGGTTGCTTCAGCAGAATGTTTGCATTTCAACTCAAGCTGTGATCTCATCATCTCTTCCAACTTAAAACACTCATGCAGACTATTTTTACAGCTCTTGCCATTCTAACCAAAACATGTGACATCACTCTTTCTATAAGGTGTAAAAATACTGTCTCTTTTCCATACACAGTATTAAATTACTTCATTAATGAGAATGAAACTCAGTGAGTTTGAGAAGCAGGAAGAGTAGGACTGGAAGTTGGGTTCAAGATGCTAAACAATACGTTAATTAGTTTGTCATTTCGTTGTCTCCAGATTCTGCCCTACTTCATTGTTTAGACAAGGATCCTTCTTTTGAATATCTATTTGTAGCTGGGATTTTCTGGTTACTTCTCTCTAACCTCAGTTCTGTTACTCTATTGTCTTTTACATTTAATTTCTGATTAGCCACAGATGTCTTCTTTTTCAAGAAAATGATCATATGCTCAACTTTTCCTTATAAGCTTGTCTCTTTCCCCCACCCATTTGTTCTTTCTCCTAGGCATCTCATGTATTGCTTGTGTAGCTCTTTCAGCCCTTTTACCTCCTACCCATCACCAGTTTTAAAACATTTCCCTCTTGCTTTTTTCAGTTCAGTTGTCATTTCACCTACGCTAAATTCCCAAGCCTTCCTCTGTTTCTGTGTCTGCCTCATTCCATCAAACATTCAATTTCCCAGCCTCCTGCAGTTCCATCCCCACAGCCTAGGATGGAGCCACGCCTCTCTAGCAAGGACTGTTAAGCACAGACAAGAAAGAAGAACCGAATTATGTGATGAATGCAGCTTCAACCTGACATCTCACATTTCAGAGTTAGTGCCCTGAGCTGCCCACAGCTCCTGAGCCACTGCTGCCTTGTGTTGTTCTTCTCCCTATTCTGAAACATGGGAGCGGGTGCGTGGCTGCAAATTCACCTCAGCTTGGGAGCAAAACTGGCAAAGGGAGCAAGGGCACCAATCCATCTTAGGAGACCTCAAGATCCACCTCCTCATTCCTACGCTATCTTTAGAACAAAGTAGTTCCCTTCCTTTTTCTCCTCTCTCAGCCTAGCAGAGAACATTCACTGCACCAGACCAGCTCCTCTATGAGCAAGGCTGCCTTATCCATACTGCTGCCCTGGCTAAAACCTCCAGCTGTACAACCTACTGCCTTTTACCACAGAAACAATACACCATAGTGGTAAAAGGCCTGGGAGGGGGGAGAGCAGCAGGAGCTCAAGCTGGTCTTTTTGAGGACACAGCCAGCATACTACCCTGGGCACCTCCAGACAGAGGGCATCTAGAGTATCTCCCTCTTATAGACAGCTAGTAGAAAAGGCTCCAAGTTGGTTTATTGCCCTGACTCCTCTGCACCTTCTGCTGCCAAGGTGGATAATGGAAGAAAAAGTAGGGAAGATTCTTCTGATAAAGTGAAACAGCCAGATAGCTGTCTCCTGAGCAAAAGCGAAGTCCTCAGGGAAGCAGAGCATGCACATCAGTGGGTACATGTATACTGAGGTACCCTCTTAAATGTGTACATTTGATAATCCCATGCATGCACTCTTTCACAAAAGTATCTAAGAAGTATGAAAGCTGTTGAATACATAATCCTCCTTTTACACACAAAAACAGTATGACCAGAAAGAATCAAATCTAGAGTCAAAAAGCAAGATGATCACACTCAGATTGCAAATGGTTTGGTTCAGAGTTCTTACTCCATACACAACAAGGCTGCCTCATTTAAACCATAAAAGACAGCTTAATATTTAAGTGGTTTTTTTTAAAGATCTGGTTAGTATAGGAGTTCTTTTATTGCTCAGAAGCAATTAGGGAACAGCATTTACAGGCTCTGCGAAGCTGTGCACAGTGACTGAAAGGCTGGATGGAGTTGATTACAGCCAGAGCAAATCATGATTGCTTTTAAAAAATTTAAGGATCCCTCTTTGCGCTCAACAAATCTTAAGGAAGTTGCCAGAAACCACTTCCAAAGGGTGCACTATGAAAAGTGCTATAGAACTAAACACAGAAAACTTCTTTCCAATCTCCTTCAAAACCAACATAAATCAAGAAGTGCCATTCAGTGAAGCAACACTGAGATAAAACTGATGCAAGAGTCTGAGAAACCATAATCATGGCAAAGGAGTTTCCTCCTCTCCTTGGCTGGCCTATAATCAATAGGTTTCAGATATGCCTAAGACTGGAAGAACTCACTGAGAAACATCTTGCAGAGAAGGACTGGGAGGTCTTGATGGACAAAAAGCTGGGTATGAGCCAGCAGAGTGCTGCTGCAGCCTGGAAGGCCAACAACACCCCAGGCTGCATCCTCAGGATCTACCTGAGGGTGCTAAGGGAGCTGACAGAGGTGATTGCCAAGCTGCTTTTCACCATATATCAGCATTCCTGGAGAGGTCCAGGGGGACTGGAGGCTTGCCAGTGTGACTCTCATCTACAAGAAGAGCTGTAAGAAGGATCCCGAGAACTACAGGACTGTCAGCCTGACCTTGGTGCCAGGAAAGGTTATGGAGCAGACCATCTTGAGGGAGACCACTTGGCACGCAAATGACAACTGGAGGATCAGACCCAGCCAACATGGAAAGAATGTTCATGAAAGACAGGTCCTGGTTGACCAGCCTGATCTTCTGTGATCAGGTAACCTACTCGATGGATAAGGAAAAGGCTGCTGATGTAGTCTACTTACTCTTCAGCAAACCTCAGACACCCTCTCCCACAGTATTCTGGAGAAGCTGGCAGCCCGTGACATTGACAGGTATGCTCTTTGCTGGGTAAAAAACTTGCTGGAGTGCCAGGCCCAGAGGGTGGTGGTGAATGGAGTTGAATCCAGCTGGCAACCGGTCACAAGCAGTGTTCCCCAGATTCAGTACTGGGAACTATCCTCTTCAATATCTTTATTGATGAACTGGACGAGGGGACTGAATGCACCCTCAGGAAGTCTGCAGATGACACCAAGGTGGGAGGAAGTGTCGATCTGCCCGGGGGTAGGAAGGCCCTACAGAGGAGGCAGCACAGGCTGGATAGCTGGGCTGAGGCCAATGGGATGAAGTTCAACAAGACCAAGTGTCGGGTCTTGTACTTTGGCCACAATGCCAGGCAATGCTACAGGCTTGGAGCACAGTGGCTGGAAGACTTTGTGGAAGAAACAGACCTGATAGTGTTGGTCAATGTTTGGCCAAACATGAGCCAGCAGAGTGCCCGGCTGGCCAAGAAGGCAAATGGCATCCCAGCTTGTAACAGAAATGGCACTGCCAGTAGGAGCAAGGCAGCAATCACCCCTCTGTACTCAGCACTGGTGAGGCTGCAGCTTGAGTACTGTGCTCAGTTTTGGGCCCCTCACTGCAATGAAAACATCAAAGCCCTGAAGTATGTTCAGAGTAGGGTAATGAAGCTGGTGAGGGGTCTGGAACACAGGTCTTAAGAAGGGGGGCTGCGGGAACTGGGATTGTTCAGTCTGGAGAAGAAGAGGCTCGGGGGAGACTTTATCACTCTCTACAACTACCTGAAAGGAGGATGTGGTGAGGTGGGAGTCAGCCTCTTCTTTTGTGGAACTAACTTTTGATAGGACTAGAGGGAATGGCCCCAGGTTGTACCAGGGGAGATTCAGGCTGGACATTAGGAAAAATATCTTCTCCAAAGGAGCAGTAAGGAGCTGGAATTGGCTGCCCATAGAGGTGATGGAGTCACTGTACCTTGAGGCATTCAAGAAACATTTAGAGGTTGTACTGATGGACATGGTTCAGTGAGAACTATTTGTTGGCTGGACTGCATGATCTTCAAGCTCCTTTTCAGCCTTGATGATTCTATGATTCTATAAAAAGAGAAATGCCCAGCAGGAAGAGTGGGGTGATTGTCTCCCTCCACTCTGCCCTTGTCAGTTCTCATCTGCAGTACTGCATCCAGGCCTGGGGCACAAGAAGGTTGGAGCAAATCCAAATGAGGGACACAAAGATGATCAGAGGGCTAGGGCACTTCGCCTGTTAAGAAAGGTTAAGGGAGTTGGGCCTGTTTCACTTGGAGAAGAGAAGGCTCCAGGGAGACCTCACTACAACCTTCCAGTACTTGAAGGGAGTTAATAATCAGGAGGGAGACCAACTTTTTACACAAATAGTGACAGGACAAGGGGAACATCTTTAAACTAAAAAGGGGAAATTTAGCTTAGATTTCGGAGTAAACAGCAGGTGGCAAGGCACTGGAAGAATCTACACAGAGAAGTTGTTGATGTCCACTCCTAGAGGAGTTCAAGACCAGGTTGGATGGGGCTCTGAGCAACCTGATCTAGTGAGTGGCAACCCTGCCCATGACAAAGGGATTGGAACTAGATAATCTTTAAGGTCTCTTCCAACCTAAGCCATTCTACGATTCCATGTGTCATAAAAGTTTCATGAACAAAAGTAACCTCTTCTACAACAAAGCCCTCTTAGGGCATGCTATCATCTTGTTTAGTTGCCAACCCAATCTTAAATAGTCTGCCAATGCCATGAGTTCACTATCAGTATCCAGTCCAACCTTTATTGCATTCTAACATGATGCCTGTTTTGTTTTCAGGTCTGGAGATGAAATATTTTATATACAACTAAGAAAATGTAATGCAAAATACTTTGTTACTGACAAGCGGAGCTACAGCTGCACTATACTAAACAAAAAAGAAGTTAAATCCATACTTCCTGGTTACACTCTCAGTGAAATGGAGCAAGAAACACTTTCTTCTCACAGAACTGCTGAACATGGGTCCTTCTAAAATCTCAGGACTCACCAGGATAAAATGCAATCTGAAACCCACAAAGAATTGGGTTGTTCACTCTGTTCAGCCTGCTCATTCTTTACAAAAGTCATTCTTTTGGGGGAAGAGTAGTCCAAACATACAATAGCCACAGACATGGTTCTCCTCACGCTTTGGTGATTCCTGCAGAATTGGAAGAGACTGGCAAAGATATCAGAAAAGTATGTGAACTAGTCTTCTGCTCAATACAGTACTGGAAAACCTGTTACTTTGGTTTTAATTTGCCTGTGTAAAATAGTAATACCATGAGACTGACAGAATATGGCAGCACTTCCCAAAATGGAATACTTTACCATCCCCAAGGGACATATTATGATACAAATTGGCTTTTGATATTGAAGGTACAGCTTGGTTTGCATTTGCACAGTACCATCCAGCTGTAACAAACGGTATGGGACAGCTGATAAGAGGTTATGTTCTTGATTAAAAAAAACACCTAGCAGATAAAATCTGGGAGAGCATCAAAGATTTATGATAGTCTCCTTGATTCTATTCTTCTTTGTGTGTATATTAAAAAGGAGGGAAAAATAAACATGTGATGAGTATTTTCAGCACAAAGAAGGAACATCAGGTTGTGTGTACTGATCAAGTTCTGTTTGTGCTTAAGAAAACTTTCACTGACTTCTGTGGAAGAAGAGTTTAGACAAAGCAAAGAATAAACTCATGCTAATGCCCATACTAAATGCCTGCCAGTGCAAGAATGCTGAACAGTCTTCCTCACTTCCCTCACTCTCTCAGTTCAAACCCGTGCTCTGACTCCACTGGAAGTGGACCCTATGGCCTAATCTGACATTGCCATTCCATAGCGGAATAATTCCTGATCTCATTCATTACTCTGTTGTTTGTTTGTTTTTTTCTAGCTGACATGCTAGAAGCCAGCTGAAGTAAAGTCTTGCAGTCAAGGGGGATCACCCATGACTGTGAAGTGTAATGCCTCATGAAAATCTCATTTTAATTACAATCGTTATACTGTTATGGCCTTTATCATGTATATAAAATCAAGGTAATCAAGAAAATAATCAAGAATAATCAAGAAAACAACAAGAATAATTTGACAAAAATTAACAATCATAGTTTAGACAAAATGTGATTTATGTAAAACAATTCTTACACTTGGAGCACACCCTGACTCCATTACACTAAAGGAAAACAACTCAGGCTCACTGTAACGGGACATAAAAAGAACAAAATTATTTTTTCTATGCTTCTTTATTCAAAAGATCATTTTAAAAAGATGTACTAATTTATCTGATTATTATTTCTGCCCAAATCCTATGGACAGTCAATGCATATGGTTAGACTTGCAAGCTTAAATAATCCAGTTCCTACTAGGAAGTCTGTGTGCTTCAGGACACACACCTGAACACTGCAATATTTTGGTTTTAACATTTAAAATCAAAACCCAAAGAATAATCTAATTAGTACAGTCAATTATAAAATTAGTACAGGCCCAGATTTCTAGTATCATCACAAATATACTCAAATAAACTTACCTAGCTCTAACAGCTAAAATCGTTATTTTGCACTTAGAAACATAGGACAAATGGGGGAAAAGGGAATAATCCTGGAAATAATCTAGATTTAGTCACCAAAGTACAAGATACTACACTTCCCTATTAGCAGTATGCCAGAAACGTAATCAAGTTAGGTTATTAGTAATGAAAAACACAGACCAGCTGTCCAAATATTAACTAAAATAACTCCTTACAGTTCTGATGGAAAAAAAAAAAAGAGGGAAAGAGACTAGGGAATGGGGGAGGAGGTAGAGCAGGCATGTGTTTGAGGAACATGGGCTCAATATACAACAGCACTAAATATTTTATCTTCCAACCATGTTGCTACTAAAGAGTCCTGATTAACATTTCATTGCCAAAGATGCACCACCATACTGAAGGCCTTAAAAATCTACATTTAAATAGAATTTAAAAAAAAAGTTTTATACAAAAGCATCCTCTAGGCATTCCCTTTTAGAGGCAGCAAGTTAAAGGTTTGATTTATATAGACTTTAAAGAGGTTATATATTGCCTTTGTCACATCATAGTTTAACTGTGTAGTTTCACCTCAGCTTCACATTTATGAACTGGATGAAGACAGTATCATTTCTGAAGTGCAAATCCAGATTCTTTTTATTTTTTATTTTTCTTTCTGTTAAAAATTTCCTTTGGTACACATAAATGCTTACATCTAGCCTTTGAGGTGTTGTCCTTCTTTTTTATTATTATTTTAAATCTATTTCCCTGAAAAACTACCATGTGCAACAAGTTTTAATTTTATTTTACCATAAACACCACATGAAAGCACTTGTTGAAATATTTATTAGATTCATCTGTTATCCTTTTGTTACATGATCTACAAAGTTAAGAAAAAAACAAAAACATGCACATTTATGTAAAAGAGCATGGTTGATGTGTCACAACTGAAGTTTGCACTGGTTGATATTTACTGCTTTGCTTTGCTACATTTCACCATGTTACATGTTTGCACAGCATCACCTGTATAGTAAATTCTCACTCCATGCAAAATCCCAGTAGATTCAATCCAAGCACTGAGGAGAAAAACCAACACTTTCTAATCAGTTGTTTCAAAGCTAAAAATCGTACGGAGGGTCTGTATGGCAGCCAGCATCCACACCAAAGCATAGAAACTGAATACCCATCTGCTCATCATTCGCAGGAGCACCTGACCTATGAAGACAGGCTGAGGGAGCTGGAGTTGTTCAGAAGAGAAGAGAGAAGGCCCTGGGGAACCTTCATTGCACCATCCAAGTACCTCTAAATGTCCTAAAGGAAAGTTAGAGAGGGACTTTTTACAAGGGCCTGTAGTGGTAGGACAAGGGATAACAGCTTTAAACCTGTGTGGAGTAGATGTAGGCTAGGTGTAAGAAGAAATTATTTACTCAGAGTGGTGAGGCACAGGCACAGGCTGCCTGAAGAAGCTGTGAATGCTCCAACCCTTAAAGCGTTCAAGGTCAGGCTGGATGAGGCCCTGGGCAACCTGATCTAGTGGCAAGCATCCCTGCTCACAGGAAGATGTTAGAATAGGATGCGCTTTGAAGTCCCTTCCAACCTTAACAGTTCTATGGTTCTATGATCTAATCCCTAGCCTTTATATAAGGAACTAGTAAGAGATACTAAAGACACTAAGCCACAGGCAAGCAGACACACTTAAATTATACAAAAACAAATCACAATTCTAGTAAGTTATTTAAATGCTGAATGACATCTCATTACTTACATTCAGCAGTCATTAATGCAAAACATGAGGTAGCATCTCTCATGTGAGTTAATTGCTTCTGTTTTCCTATGTTTTGCTAAGACTCATCAGAAAGATAGAGACTTCAACACATTGGAGGATAAGGCCCCAAACTCCACAGAATCCACCTTCCAAGGGGTTTACCTCATGTTATAGGCAGAGGCACAAGATGTGGGTGGCCTCACACTATGGCCTCTTTGCCAGATGGCATCCCACTATTCCCTCTCACAGTCTTGTAAAGTGACAACCACCTTCCATTAGTGGGAAGCAAGCAAGGGAGAAGTGGTGCACAAATGCATGGCAAGTTGTGCTCAGCACTAATATGCTATTTGCACCCACAGATTGCCCTTAACAGAGGTCACAGAATCACCAAGGTTGGAAAAGACCTCCAAGATCATCCAGTCCAACCATCCACTTATCACCAACAGTTCTCACTAAACCATGTCCCTCAGTACAGCATCTGAATGTTTCTTGAACGCCTCAAAGGACAGTAACTCCACCTGTTCCAGCTCCTAACTGCTCCTTTGGAGAAGAAATTTTTCCTAATGTCCAACCTGAATCCTCCCTGGTGCAACCTGAGGCCATTCCCTCTAGTCCTATTGCTAGTTCTGTGGAAGAAGAGGCTGACTCCCACCTCACCACAACCTCCCCTCAGGTAGTTGTAGAGAGTAACTAGGAGATTTTATCTGCATAAACGCTGCAGAGTTGTGTTTCACAAAGAATGAAATGGTGATCTGATACCTAAGAGCATTTTTGAGCATTCTCCAGCATTCAGCCAAAACTATATTGAAACCTTTAGTCTTGTACGTCTTACCCACAAGCACATCTTTGTTATACTTCAAGCTAAGCCCTCTGTCTTTTGGCTGTGAAAGAGTCCTGCCTAGACCAAATGCAGCCTACAAGTAAAGGTAACTAAGACAGATCTGGAAGTCCCCGGCTGAATTCTCTCTCTTGGTGTCCTCCTCTAACGAAATTAAGCTTCTAATCAAGAATTCAGTGATGCCAACTGATGACGTTGAAGATGTTAAAAGAGAAACACTTAAGAAGTTGTTTATGAAACATTAGAGGCTTAAAGTTTTGTAAATAAGCAATCCAGTTATGTAAAGCTGCTGAAAAAGCTCTTTTTTTGTTTCCAGCTACTTATCACAAGCTCCTTATCACAACATTTCTAAACTTGAGGAGCCTGCCCTGAAGGATGCCTGGTGACATAGCAAGTAACTCTTTCACTGAAGCAGTAGTAGCAGCTCTCAGACACAACACTGACATTTACTCTCCAAGAAGTAAATATTAACTTAGCAGTAACTCCCAGAGTATATGCAAAAACTATATATATGAACTAACATTTCTGCCAGCGCAGATTCACGCATCCAGATTGTCACCTGCTTCTTTATTCTTATTCACTCAACACTGCAAAACATAAGAAGAAATCTCTTTTTACATCTTTACATCACGAAAAGAAGTAAAAAAAAAATCTCCTCAAAGTTTCAACTAACTACAAATCTATTCTTAAATGGATGTTTTACATGAAATGTTCCAGTTCTGCCAATGTGCCTATATATAAATGATTCCAGGGATACCAGAAGCATCCAAAGAGAACATCACACTGTGTGGATTTGAGATTTTTAGGTCAGGTCATTATCTTCATGCAAGCACTGTTTCAAGTTAATTTTACAGTAAAAGGCTGGATTAGTGGCAGCTCAGAATGCATGACACAATAAAACGTCCTCCACCCAGCTTAGTGGGTTCAGAGAAAGAACAAAAGGGACTACTCAGGGAAGAAGAATGGACCCTAGTAGTTAGGGAAACAGCCAGGAATTAAGAACCATGGCAATTGCTGTATAGTCCTACAGCTGATCTGTGTCACCTCCATTCAGTGATAACCAACATTATCCAGCCTACTCCCCAGCCAGCCTCCTCATCACCCTACTCACAGCAGATCTGATCCGCTGTAGTCTCACTTATTCTGCCAGAACTGCATTCCTGCATGAAATAATATTCATCTTAAATGTCTCTATGGATCACAGATAATCAGATGATTTTTTACACTGAAACACAGCACAAGATATATTGTCCTTGTCCCACCAAATCTCACAGGTGTCCTCAGAGCATTCCAGCCCTCAACAAGCACTATAAAATGCAAATAATCAGCATCATCAGCTTCAGTACCTAGTTGTATGGGTTTATTTCCAAGCTGACAGCAACTACTAACAGAGAATTAGGCCAGCAGATAATGAAGTTAGATTGCTGCCTACTGGTACAGACTTAAGAGAACATGACTTCATAATTCCCCATGAAGTAACTCAAGCAAAAGGATGTAGTGCTGAACTGGATCACGTGTAGGTACAACCAACGTGTTCTTTTGCAAGTTCCAATGAGGAATTTGCACATGCATTCCTAAGAGAAATGTCTGGTCCCCACAAACAGCTGTCTCCAAGAACTAGTACCACACCAAGGACATCAGGAAATCTGGTAACAGATTCACAGACATTCTCATCTGCTCTAGTGGTGAATTTACTGGTAGCAGAAGTGTGAAACTCTCAGATTTTTTAGTCTGACATGAACAACTGTCCAATGGAGATAAGGACAAGAACCCAAATCTCACCTTAAATGTATAACAGCTAAGAGGTGTACAAACATCTGCACAGCTAAAAGTCCAGCATACAATCTGCAATGCCTCATTTCTTGAAACTCAGTAAAAGTAGTAAAAAAATATGGGAGTCTTCTGCACATCCTTCATTATACTGGCTCCACAGTAAGTTGCTTTAATTATCACCTAGGCAATTCCACAAACATATCAATTGCAAAATAATTTATAACTCAACCATAACTATTTATCATGAGTAATGTACATTACATGCAATTTTCAGATGATAACAAAGCAGAGAGAAGTAGCATACTGATTTGGCAAAGGACCCTTAATGAGTGTCTTCCATTAAACCAGAAAATAGCGACAGCCATCATAAACATCTTCGCTGCTCATCTACTTCTGGCATCCCAGACCAAAGGATAACACAGTGATACTCATCCTGATAGGACTTGTTACAAAACAGTATTCCCCAGAGCACACAGACAAGCTTATATAAGCAGCAGTAGAACTGGGCAATTGTCCAATGTATTTATTCAACTGTCTGCAGTCTCCCATTTTCAAGGTGTTTGAAATTCTGAGTGCTGAATAAAGTCATTTGATACAAAACCCATGCACTTTAATGAAGAATGGGAATGAACAGACACCTATTTGTGTTTGCCAATTTTCAATTCCTGAGCATAACACTCATAGACCCTAAAACGTCAAACATCCTCCTCCCTTCTACTATCTCCGTGATCCCCTTTTCATTTTAAGTCCCTAGCAGATGTCTACAGTGCTGAAATAAAAACAAGTGTTTATGAATAGAAGCCTTCTAAGAATATTAAAAAATAATAAACATTGTAAAAGACCACTTAAAAAGGGTACAAATTAATAATAATAATGAAAGAACTATAAACTCCAAGTGCAACCTCTTATTTCCACTTCCTTCCAGCTCTTCTTCCCAGTTCTGTTCTTGGATACAAACTGGTATTACTGGGATTGTGCAGTAGTAGTCACACATTTCGCTATTCTCGTTACAGGAAGTTTGGATTAGTTGTACCTATCTAAGAGAAAGGAACAAACGAAGGAGCAACACTACCAATGCTGCTTGAAGCACCTCCACACTTTTATTTCTATGCTTCATTTTTGGAGGCTGGAAACTGCCTCCACCTGACCTGCTGAGCTAGGGAAAGGAAGCCATACAACCTGAAGTAAAGAAACCTGCAAAAGAGATTCTCAGTGAGATCATTTCATACCTTTTTATGTCTTGTGTTTATGTTAGTTAACATCCACCTAGCTTCAAAGACTCTTTACATTTTAGAGAAGAACCAACTGTTGCTAACATCTAAACAGTCTCCATTTCAGTTATAGCTCAATAGCCTGAGATGCACACGCTGGTACCCTGTTCAACTCTGCCAGCAAAACCGAGGAAAAGCTGTTCCCTGTTCTCTATATTGCTAAAAGACAGTTTAAGCCCAACAACAAAGTACACAAATTTTCCCCACCCATTCTCTAAACTTCTCATTGGTTAGGTATGCTACATGTTAAAATGAGATTATCCCTGGGTCTCTCACGACCAGACTGCCTTGGCTTTTGTGTTCCTCAAAAATCCAGAAGCACTATAAAATGCAGTATTGCATATGACCAGACCATGCACAAGATCTGCACTTGCAAGGGCTGCCAATCACATCTGTACCAAGCACACACTCAAGGCAAACCCATCTCACTCACAATATGCCTGGCCAAAGGCAAACACAAAAGAAGCAGCCCAAATCACCATCAGACACTTAAATAAAAACCTACTGTTGGATTCTCTTCACATCTAACATTAAATCCTACAGGTAACATTTTACACTGGAGTTGAGAAGCTTGACATACAGTCTTGTTTTGGTATTTACCTACTACAAAAATTCATGTGAGGTTGCTCAGTACCAACTTTTCCACACCCACTCACAAGCTCTTGCACCTCTGCAGATGAAGTACTAGTCCTATGAAAAGCAATTACTTCTGTCTAGCAAAGATAAAATACTAAAATAATGAAAGGTTCTCAATCTAAACATGACAACTAAAAAATCTATTTAGAATCTGTTTAAATGTGAGTGGCATAGAGGAGCATGGAGATCTTACTTTCATGCCTTCCTTTCCATCTGTTCTTTCTTTTTCTTTCCTGTTTTTCTTTTCTTCCACCCTTTCTCTCTATCTCTTGTGAAACACCTGGTGGAATTTTTGATATTTTTGTTAAAAATACTATTCGCTTATAGACCGTATATAATGTGAATTTTTTCAAGAGAGGGCTTCCTTTTATCATCTCTTTTGAGCCTTGAAGATAAATGTAGCAATAAACCACAGTGCCTTAAAATACTCGCATTATTTGAGATGTTTTGGTATCCTTCATATTGAGTTTATTTCTTAGATGAAGAAGAAAGTTTTTGTAGTTCCAGAGAAAATGTGTGAAGCATTTAAAGCGAATTTCTATTAGACGGCAGGAGAAAGAGGTCTTAGGGAATTTAAAGAGCAAAACCAACCTACCTTCTCGTACCCTCAGAATAATCTAAGATGCGTTCAAAGCTGAGAATAGACATTTTAAATTGTTCCTATTCTTATATCAGCAGCATTAACCTCTATCATGTCAGCAAACAAAATAGTACCTTAGAGCAGACCTTTTAAGCTCAAGGGCAGAGACCATCTGAAGAAGATGCTCACCCACATCAAATTAAAAGTATGAAAAAAAAAACCTACTGTAAATATTTTCCTTCAGTGAACAGTTGGAAAACATGGCACTGACTTCATTTGGGACAAATGTTGAGAGTTAAATTGAGAGAAATCCCTTGAGGGATTCTAGTTCCACAGAAGAATCACATACGCAGATTTTTTGGCAGAGGTACTGTGATTCTCAACCTGTTACTGTGTTTGAAAGAAGCCCATACCCATTCTAACTCTTCAGCCAAAGTCTCTGAAGATGAGAAATAATTCATCACACACAGATTTAGAAAAGATTTAAGATAATATTTGGCTAACAGCTTAAGGCGGTATTTCTGTAAGCAAAATGATACCTTTTTCAGTTCTACTTTCCAAGGAGAGGTGTGAACTGTCTTGAAGCTACCAAAAGTGCCTCTGAAAAACTGATGAATTTTACAGCAATTTTGAATGAGTATTTAAATATCAGTTAAAAAAGAAAACCCCAAAAAATCACTGCTGCTCCCATAGAAATAATGGCAGCTGTGCCCCGACATGATGATAGAAGCAGAGTTCATATCCTAGTTCATATCCTACCAAATCCCTGAAAGACAGAGTAGTTTAAATTATAAGTCATTCTTAACTATTAAAACTGAGTGGCAATTAACTCATAAAATTAACTTATTTTTTTCGGATCCTAAAGAATAACTTTAAAATAGGACATCTTCATCAGAACAGATCTTGTCAGGATTGGGTCCTATATCAAAGCTGGAGGTTATGCTTCACTGATGAAGAGTGCCAGGAAACCAGAACTTATACTAACAAGAACCAAATAAAAGACAGCAGTTTGAGGAAGGAAACTGTACAAATAAGAATAGACATTTAAAACTCGAATCACAAGTTGCTAAAAACCCTTGTATTTTTTCAGAGAGTTTTGGACTGTGGTCTCAAATGAAAAAAAAGCTTAGTCCTAACACTAACAAACAATATTAAGCTATGACTATGCATGCACCTTACCATAACATTTATAGAATTAAGGGTCCTTTATCCTAATCTCACTTTTGCAATTCACGTTGCCTGTTTTGAACCATAACTTCAAAACTGGTTGTCTCCTAACCTTCAGAGATTGGTTTTCTTACTGTTTGACAATATGTAAAACTATTCTGGACATACACATTGTGCTGCTCTGTGCTTTCAGAGAGTTGCCAAACTAAGACGTACGAAGTTCCATCACTTCCATAGTATAGCTTCCTGTCTGAGAGAGAACTCGGGCTGTAACTCACAAGGTCAAGATTTCATGCTCCTCCCCTCAAAGAGTAATACAAATTCTAAAAATAAAGTAGGAACAAAGTTTACATGGAATATATAATCTTAATTAAATTTGGAGTAGGCTGCGCATGCCATATAGGACTCCTAGGTTAACACACTTTGGATGAAACTGTAAATTGAACATTAAGTGCACATTTTGAGAAATCTTTTTTTTTTTCTTTTCCACAGAAGGCTGAGGATTGCTTGTTTATTTTTTAATCTGATTCACCATCTTCACATGTAGTAGGAAAGTCGGTAATCCACTGCTCCATCTTCTCGGTTCTATTTGAATGACTTTGATTTTGTTTCTCTAACACTGTTAAGAAAACTATAATGCAAAAATAAATCTATAATCTGTGCAAAGGCACTCTGAAATCCATCAACCAAGTTGTATCCATAATTGCTTTCCTGGCTTATCAAAAAAAGGCTCATTTGCATTATCTGTTATCTTTAGATACTCATCCTGGTCTATAAACAGTTATCAATCCCGTTCAGAGGCCAGTCCACAAATTGAAATTTTCTATAGAGAGAATTAGCTATAAACAAGCCCAAGGCAATTTTCTTTGACAGCCAATGGTAAACCATAGGAAGTAACTTTAATGGTGATTTACAGTTCTTCTCTGGTTTCCATCCAAGTTTTCCTTCTTGTGCTTCTGTTCTATCCAAAAAGGAATTTTTCAGATGTTCTAATTTCCCATTCAAGATGCAATCAATCCCAACCCTAGGTGTGTCTAATCCAATTTTTACGGTATGTTCATGGGCCAGCACCACAGAAAAAGAACTCTCTTTTTATTTTCTTTCAATTGCCTCTGCTGCAATCACAAGACTTGTCATCTCCTGGTGTGAAATGCACAACAGTAGAAGAGAAAGCAGAGGAGATTTGAGAGAGAGAGGAATGAACCAACCTCTCAAAAAAGAGAGTAGAAAAGAGAAACATGAAAATAACATTAATATTTTTCAATTATCCTACATATTAAAAGCTTCCATTTGCCAGAAAAATTAATTACCTCAAGATTTTTAAAGGCAATGCAGAGTTTTTGAGTTCCTAATTTAAATCACAATACACTGTTAGAAGAAGGGTATTCTTGAAGAGATGCGAGCTTCACACTGCCCACTTTCCTCATCTGTGCCACGGGGAAGTCAGATTCCAACCCTTCCCACTCCATCCTGTATCACTCTCACACACCACCCTTACTTACAGAGAAAAACCATTTCACAGCTGCTGACTATCAAAGGACCTGTCTTACTTTTGGAATTAAAGACGTTTTTCCTTTCTAACAGCTTAACGTGTATTCTGGATAGCTCTGCACTTCCAAAAGACGTGTATTTAAAATATTTATTTTTCAATCTCAATTAGAAAATATTTCTAAGCACTGACACACACAGTGGATCTTAACGTGCACTGCAGCACAGCAAAAACATAAAAAGCAGGGAATAGCTTCATTCGGGGTAAAGAAGGTAAAAACTGCCAACAACCCACTGAAGACAGAGATCTGTAAGTACTTAAATCTGTGAGAGGAGTTGCAGAAAAGCACTGGAGAATTACATCCAAGAGTTTAGCGATTAATAAGTACTCCCTTGTTTCAGTAGAGAACAATAAAAATTGTTTCCTTTTGCAATGAAGAAAAATACATTTATAACTCAGACAGCGAAGGCTATCAGCCCTGCTATTCTTTTTCTTTATATACGCGTACACACACATATATATATAAGCATGTGGATTTTTTTCCCCCTGATTGAAAGGTACCCTAATGGACAGGCACTAATGGATCTGAAGTGATAAGGAAAAGGCAGACATGCAAAATGCTCCAGAACTTCTGTTTCTAATCAATCACCAGAGATCAGTGACATCATTAAAGCCTTTGATCAGAGCTCCTCTTTCAAGCTTAAAAAGAGGGCTGGATTGACCCACACCAGCAGAGAGGCTGAAGAAACACCTAGGATACAATTCACAGTGAAACACGAGAAGTCACCGGCATCCCTCTTCAGAAAAACTACCCCTTCCCACCTTCCTTGAGGAATAGAGTATGCATTCCAGAGCAACCGATTACAAACAACAGATTTACCTCTTTCTCTAATAATTAGAAAACAAGCAGGAATTCAACACCACAAAATTCTTTCAGATTTTATTTCTCAAGCCTGCACGCTCAAACCGCTTAGTACATTTGCTTGCATTTAAAAAATCTTCCAAAGCCCATCAGTACAAAATAAAAAGAAAGAAACTTATTTTTCCATGATGCCTGAGCGGCCATGACACCTACAGACTGACACCGGGGTTTAAAGAAGAAATAATTTTCCTGAGAAGCACCCTCACAGCAAGCGTCTGTCCGCTGCCTGAGCAGCCTTTGTCCACGCCAGGGATTCAGGACTCACTAATCCCACTTCAGCCAAAATTGAGCTCCATTGTTTCCCAGTTCATCTGAGTTTCCATGGCACTTACTAGGACTAAAGTGTTATTTACTCAGTGTGGTTTGTTAAAAACAAAAAACAATACTGAGTCTTAACACGAGTGCCAGTCTTTCTTGCCTCCTTTATACTTTAGATAAACTCAACGTGCAGGCAGCATTTTATGGTCACAGAGACTTCTTCCGTCCAAAAATCTTGCACAAAAAAGAAGTTGTAAATAGACCTTAAAATCATGCCTTCAGTGTTTCGGTTTGGCTTTCCCCCTTTTCATAGTTTAAAAAAATCTAATTGAGCTTCCTGAGCACCAGCAAAATGTAGTTTATTATCTCCTTCATCAGGTGATCAATGATTTCATTAATAAGACAGATAACAAAACTGTCATATCATCGACACAGTTATGAAAGATGATCCTGGCTTCTTGCTCCATCTTCCAAGGCCTGGGATTCTCTGTGGCAGCTCTGAGTCCATTCAATATTTTCCACGGACAGAGAAAAGTGAAAATCCATTTTGAAACCAATTTCAATTAGGATCCAGAAGCTGTTATCACAGGTGTCGCAGAATGGGCCCGTAAGTGGAAATGTCGCCTATCCATTCTGAAATGAAACCTTATCAGGGTCTACAAAGATGGCTGAGGACAGCCTATCTGTAAATTACTTTTCGTCCTGTGTTAACTCAACCCTAGTTCTGTCATATGGAATTCTTCCCAGCCCCTTGTAATAATCTAATGACTAACTAGAGGCTGCACCAAAATGGCTTTTATTCGGCTTGGGCTTCCCCTACAGAACGGGGCTAAAATGCAAATAACTGGTGGCTGCCCGCCACAGTCTCAGTTAAAGCTCTCCTAGTTTATTACGGGGAAGCAACAGCCTTGCATTCTGCAGCCTGTCTCCACCCATTGCATTCCTGGTGATTTTTCAATTGCAAACTCCAAGGCCCAGTTATTTCATTAATTCAGCACCCAAGTAGTGAGGCTTTTCTCTCACATCTTTCAGGCTCCTTTTAGCAAATTATCCCATGACGGAGGATTTATTCAGTCAAAGACCTCGGACTTTGAGAGGCAACAAAAGAATCAAGAGACTTTCTGGTCCACCTGCCTGGCGAATGATGAGGCAGGGTAAAGCCTCCCCTAGAGAAACCAATCAAACCATTGTGTGGCACAGTCAGACCTTTTCAACTGTCAAGCCAGGAGAACAGGAAAAGAGATGAAAGAACTCAGGATGAAGCTACCATTTACAGAACCATGTGGGAATGGTCTCCGAAGATTTAATAATTGGGATGGAACTTAACTTTCTGAAAACTAAAAGAAAGAACTATCAAAAAAAAAAAAGAAAAAAAAGAAGGAAAAGAAAAGAGAGAAGAAAAAGGAGAGAAAGAAGGAACAAAAAGAGACTGAGAGGAGTGAAAAACACAACTGCTCAGGACCAGAAGCAACTTTTTTGCAAATTTTTTTGTGAAATCCTCTGTTGTTATGCATGAGACCGTGCTGGAAAAGAACAGAAAAGCCAGCACACAACAGGGTGAGAGAGGGAGAGCACACAGTTTATAATACCAGCTTACATTCTAATAATTTATCTTCTTGTATCAGAAAAAACTTCATCAGTGCAAATGTGTTCTGTTCTGTAAAACAGAAAACAAAAAAGGAAAAAAAAACCCACCTTGTTTTGGTATATCCACATATCTTTAACATCTTTTCCGGCTTTGCATGTGTGGGACTAAAGTTCTCATATTTACACACAGCTGGAAGCAGAACGGTTTTTACATGCACGGAAAGTCGCACCAAATCAATGGAAAGCAGCATATTTTAAGGGGTTGGCATGTGCAAAGAATGTGCGTAGACAGCTCCTGTGTAGCAAGACTCCAGCTGATGGCAGGCAGAAGATCAGGAACTGCTTTTTGAAAATCTGTCCCCTAAAGACTCGCAAGTCAAATTTTAAAATCATCTGAACAAAATCCAGTATTTCCTGTGTACTTCTCTTCTTCAAAGTGCCTCTGCACACTTGAAATATGCATACATCTGTAGGTCCAGATCACATTTACACAACAATTTTCTGTGTTGCCAGCCTTAAGAACAAAAAACAGAACCTGCAAATCAAATTGTGACCACTTGCAATATACATCAAAGGCAAAGACATTTAATGGGAAATAAGATAATAACAAAGCAATAAAATCCATCTCAGTCCCCTTAACTGGGATGGTATCTCTCTCCCCCCACTTCCCACCACCCAAAATAACGAAGTATGACTTGGAAAGAACACTGAGAATGTAGTTTTAACATAGATAGTCACATACCACACCCTAAGCACACTTCTACCACTTACTGGAGTACACATTCAGTAACTATTCCTATATAAGGTTTTATAACTAAAAAATAAAAATAAAAAAGAAAGAAAATGAACAAAGTAAATGGAAACATAAAGAGTGGGAATATAATAAAATGGAACACTGATGCCAGACTATTTCCTTTTAACTGGAGACAGATAAGAAACAAAGCATCTAGAAGCAAAAAGATGAATGCCATTTAAAAACCTGTTAAGTAACTTAATTATATCAACTGCCTTAATTTACACAGTTCAAGCTGTACAGCAAAATACAGCATCCGCCAGAGGGGTTGCCTGGTTTAAAGTCAATTAGAAGGATGCTTTTAAAAAATCTATTTACTTTATGAAAAACATGTACTCCACACTGCTCTTTCACTCACAAATTCCCAAGTTTGGTGTCTTCTCAGAGACCCCAAAAAAGAGTCCTTTTCTGGAAGGCTAACACTATGCCTGCAGCTTCTGCTTCCAGCAGCCTTTTTCCTACTGGAAAAAATAAAAAAAACCTCCAGGTTGCTCTCCCTACTGTGGGGAGCGTAATATCTGAATTTTTTGAGGTCTGGTAGGTGACCCTGGGCTCCTACAAAACACAGGCTCCACAGCATAATGCCCTAGAGTAAAAACTTATTTTGAATCTTTTTATTGTTATCTCTTTTTACTCTCTTTTTATCTCTTCAGAACCCAGGTATGTCTCTAATATGGTTGGTTAGGTGTATGGGTGGGATTTTGTTGGTGGTTTTTTTTCCCACTCTCAGGAAAACAAAGGAAAACCAACCTCAGAAAAACCAAACCAACCTTTTCTAGTACATAATTCCCTAAATTTAACCTTCACCTCATTCAGGTGGCAAGATTGTGCTGCTAACTGTTTTCTGCCCATTCCACCTCATGTTATCCAGCAGGATGTTAAGTCATTACTTACTGATTACAGTGATTGCAAGGATAAGCCACTCAATCATCTCCTTCTGGAACTTGCAAAGGGATACAGCAGGACTGACATTTAATATCCCTTATGCTATTAACCACTAAAGGGAGGGGAAAGAAGGGGGAAAAGAAAGGAGGGAAATCTCTGCAGAATTAATGAAGCAATACCATACTGCACTTGCAGATCATTTGCTTCAGAATAGGGTACGGGTAGGGCTGGCTCACCAAGGAATAACAATGGAAAATAGCATCAGGCAGAATGAGTTACTGCAGTTGATGGCAAACCCTAACTTGATCACTGAAATTTTATTAGTAAGCATAAAGGACCATGGGTGCATTACTCTGAATGAATACGTATTTAATCTGTTGCCCATATCAGATTACCATATGCCAAGACAGACAGTCCACACTTAATTACAACCTTCACTACTCCAGATTCCGATACATACAAAGCCTCATGAGGGCTGACTCTCCCCAGGACAGGGGATAGGTATCTTATTTGCTATTATTCCCTTAGGACCTGGGCACAGTTATTGGAACAGAACAGAAAGCTACACAACACCTTTTTAGTTTAGCTCTTTGTCCTGATTTTCTGGTACTATTGCATATGAGCACTTTACTCTTACTTTTCACGCTACTCCGCATCACCATTACGGATTGAAATTGTCTGGAATATTTTCCTTGCTGTCTATACACTGAAGATTGTCACTTCCCCTCCAAGATCTGACATTTAGTACAAAAGTACAAAGACTGTTGTTTCCTCCCTCACCTGAAAATGAGGCTTGAGTAGGGCCCCTCCATACCTTCTGAAGCAGGATCTCCAGACCACTCTGTGGGATCAGATCTCATACAATCACTCTGGGGCTCAGTTTGCAGGCCACTGAAGTAATGCAGGCAATGTTTCTCAATACTCAACAATCTCTTTTGAACCCTGACCTCTCAACAGGACCCTGAGCACACAAGTCCAACCAGGGGGCCAAGAATGGGCATTATGATTAACACCTACTTAAAGGTGAGCTTGAAAGCAAGCAGCAGGACAGGCAACCAACTGAAAGTTTAAATAGGAAATATGATTCCTATGGAGTTGCAGACTGCCACATACTTCCCACAATCAATCCTTAAAGAACTATTAGGAAAAAGAAAAACAGAAAAAAAAGAGACCTAGATGAAGCCAACTCTTCTTCTCAAAGAATCAAAGTGGACAAGTGAACTTCCTCTCATTTATTCATCCATTAAGCTTCGTTTTAAGTTACATCACCATTAAGATAATAATTTCTGCTTTCTATCGCCTTAAAGCATGTTCCCAATAACTATGATTCTGATAAAGGTAGTGAAGTCCACAACCTACATACGTTTATAATTAGCTTTTTTTCTAAGGCAGAGTAACAGGTTAATAAGAAATATCAGATTACACTGGAACGAGCTCATGGGTCAAAATCTAGACAAAACACATCAAACTGAAAATAAGTGCTTGCCTGTCAGACACTGAACAAGTCTCTACACAATAACTGCATTGTTTTAATTCAACATTAAAAAAATCAGTTTAGAGCCAAAATGTGCAAAAGAGGAAAACATCTTAGTCACTGACAAAACTCACAAGCTAAACAGTAAGTAAATCAAGGCTGAACACAGTATTATAATCTCCTAATGTTCTCCAAGCAATGCTACACAGGGCAGGTTTGCACTGTAAAAGCATTAATTCACTTCTACACAGCAATTCCCTGTACTTTTCAGAAAATAAAATGAATAATTAATTATATCTATAGTACTGATTCAGTGAAAAATAAATAAATTGCATATAGCTAAGGGCTGTGTTGGATTTGCATGGGTTTTTTTTTGTTTTTTTTTTTTCAGTCAACACCAAAAAATGTACATGTGCACAAAGGGGGGTGTAGTTTGGAGATGACAGCATTAATGCCACCGCCTAACTTTAAGCAGGCCAATTATCCGTATGAGGGTCAGAGGTGCTATTCCTGCACCCAAAATGAGGCATCTGCCCTAGGACTTGTTGAGTGAAGCTGAAGATTTGACCACAATGCTGCCACCTGAGCATGCTGCTGATGGCAGCAACAGCTTCCAAGGCCAGTTGTGACAGTGGAGAAGCACGCACAATGCTCAACCAGACAGCTCACAAGCAACTGAGACCAAACACACCTCTGCCAATGTGCACTGTTGGCATCCAGTGCACTTCAGCAAGGCAACTCATCATGCAGACCCCTGCAATGCTGAATGTGTTCACTTTAGGACTGTTTTTAATATTAGAGTTACTCAGTGTTAAAGAAAGCACCCAAAACGGCAAACACCAAAAACCACCAAAACCCATACCCAAAACGGGCCTAAAAAAACAGGCTTCACAGCCTGCAATAGTAGCTGAAGGCTCCCCAGGGGGAGCACAGAATTAATTGTAATGAAAATATTCACATATACTTCAGAAATCCATTTCATGCACAGCTATATTGAAGCCTTTCTGTACACGCAACAGTTTTCAGGATGATGACCTAAGCCAAACTCAGACATTACGGGGAACAGAGTCCTTCCAATACCATCAGACTATCCCTTTAATGATAAAATGTGATAGGAAATGAGCAGGCCAGACAGCACTGCACTGTGGTAGCATGCTGGTATGAGATTCTAGCTTCATTGTTCCAATGTAATACCAGTGATGTTGCCATGACATAAAATAAGTATTTATTCATTATTGTTGGTTTGCCAAAGCAGATCAATGTAAACACACCAAATCACAACACACAAGAGTAAATATATTTTATATTCTAGCAAAAACTTTTTTCATACAGTCTTTTGTGAAAGACCATCTCCGTTAGTAAGTTTTCTTCTTTTTATCTAGTCAGTCAGGCAAAGAAGCAGTAAAAAGAGCAATTTGCAAAGAAATGCTTCTCAGCAAACTGTGTGCAGTTTTGTTAGTATACACAAAATGAAGCATGGAGGAGAAAAGATCAAAAGCCTGCAAAGACGAATTCAAAACAAAGTAAGAGAAGTTCCAAATTACGAAGTCCCACCAGGCATCAAAGTGCACCAAAGACTTTCATTATTACAAGCTAGGATCAGTATTTTTTAGCTTTTTTTGATCACGTGTCCTAAAAGAAGTTTTAATTTGCTCCAGCATTAAGACCTTCTCCACATTTTTGGGCCTGGAGCACATTTTAATGGCTTAGTTATAAAACTCTGCAATTAAGCATTGATAATGGAAACACTGGCAGACCCTTATCAAATACAGCGTAAGCATCCTAGTGATATCTCAAAAGTGTGGTTAGGTGAGTACAGAAGAAATCTTTTTTGTATTAAGTAATCACTGTAACTCAGAAGTGGCTAACATAAACTATGGCCCATGCTTGATCATTGTTCAAGACTACGGGGCATCCAGTGCTTTGCAAGGGGTATCAACAGGCCTGGACCTCATACTTCTGTTGCAGAGTTGGCGTTAACAAGAGCTGCCCTTCTCTCCACCATCACCACCTTAGTTTCCTTGCACACGGGTTTTCAGCAAGCTCTTCAATAACTGTTTTGCACGTGGTAAGATTCAGAAGGTTTCCATGCCCAGTATTCATTTTAAAATAGTTCCTACTAAAGGGTGCGTTACCCACATTTGGACACTGTTGAAATAATGGTATTTTCTTTGCAATCAATGGTACATCTTCTCATGATTACAAGCTTTTCATGAAACCTGTAACCAACAACTTACCTATGATCCAAGTTCTGAGTACTCTGAGAAACAGCAGAGCTGTCTCTCCAACAGCTCTCTCTCAAGTACATCTTACCCTACAAACTTCATTCAAGTACATTCAGATCTTTTTGGTACTTTTAAAGGTATCTTACCTTGTTAAACAGAGCATTCAAATGCAAATCACAACCATATAATAACCATAGCCCTCTGCAAAAAAGAGGCATTGAATCAACAAAACCTGCATGTTTTGTAGGAGTGGTGTCCTGTATCAACTGATGGTGTTCCTGTAGTAATACTCGCTCCAACATTAAGAATAAAAGATGTAAATGTGATGCAAGCTCAAGCTTTTATGCAAATTGGTCCCTCATAACCAGAATTCATTATAATTACAATCACATCTGCAAAAAGTAAACTTCAAAATATTGCAACAGTACAATTCATCTTTAAATTCCTAAAATGTTGGTAGCGATTTTGTTTTCGTAGGTGCTCCATTGAGCCTTTAGACGAATAGGAAATTTGTCATGCCCAGGAAGGAATAGAATTTTTTATTCTTTTAAAGCCCAACCGTGCATCTCTAGGAAACTGTTTGATTGGTTATGCGTGAAAGTAGATTAGAAAGCCTTGGAGATTCTGGTGACTTCCCCAAATATAAAAAGCCTCTTGCAAAACCAGCCTTCACTCACTGAAAACAGAGGTAGCTGACATTACCCTAAACAAATACAGGCTCAGGCCCCAGGATGTGTATCACATGAGCATCTCAGTCCATTAACAGGAGAAAATCAGTGACAAAAAAATGTTATTAATTACACCTAGAATCTGTTCAGCTCCTGGGAGTTTGGTGACCCTGACATGCAGTAAAACACACCATCGAGATGCAGCAGGTAGTTAAGAACTAACGCTCCCATTAAGCTGATAGAATTGACACAGAAAATGATCTGACCAAAGGATTTCAGTAAACCAGTGTCAGAATTAGGTAAAAACATCATGAAGGCTTTACTCTTAGCTCTCTAATCTAAATGTTTGATGATACTGTTAAAGCCAGCCCAGTGAAGAGATGTGTGCCAATACTGAGTTTGAGTATAAACCCCTGACATCAAAGAACATGCATATGTGTTTAAGTGTGCATCTGTTTGAGAAGTTGGGCCAATGCGGAAAATCCTATTATTAAAAAAAAAAAAACAAAAAAAAAAACCACAATGGGGAGTTCTTCAGCTAATGCGAACCTCTGTAATTCTATTGACAGCAACTGATCTACAATGACTTACACCAGCTGAGGATCTAATTTCATATGCCTTAGAAAACTGATGCAACTTTTTCCATAGCCGTTCAACAGTTTTGATATTCTCGTGGGGATCAACCAAAACTATTAGGTCAGCAGGTGCTGAGTTTGCTTTGAATCTTTAGTCCAGTCACACAGAAGGATGCTGGGACTTGTGCCATCTATTTTTTTACTGACCCACAGAGATTTCCCTCTAAAATGGCTGCAGGATTCATGGATTTTGTGCTTTACTCCACTTGGACACAGATGTTTCTCCGAAAGCACAAACCTTTCTTCAAGTTATCAAAGTAAAAAACTAATCTGAACCACAAGACCAGATATCTGAGTGAGAATGACAGAAGCAGAATGGGTAGACAGAAAATGTTTTGCCAGGAATCCAGTAGGACTCTCCAAAATATGCAGAAACTCATTTTCCACTTTTAGCAATTCTTGGACTGATTTGCAAAAAAAAAAAAATTAAAAAAAAAATAATTAAAACAAAAACAAAAACCCTACAATAGTTAACTTGCAGCTACCCAAAACCCACAGGGACAAACTCTGACAACACTTCTTCAAGCAGTGTTTTTCCTAGCCTGCAAAGGGAGTTTTTCACTATCATGGATCAATACACTCAGCCCTCTTAAACTGAAAAATGAAAGGGCAGGGGTTGGGCTCACACATTCTCTGGAGGAGCAGAAAATGCATAAAATTTTCAAGTGAGGTAATCTCTGTGGTGAATTAAGAAAATTACTCTTTTTTTTTTTTACATTTTTTTTTTGCAAATCAACAAGCTGTATGTTCACAACTTTGAAGTGAACTCGTGGGGGGATACACTCGTAGCATAATGTTTTGTTGCTGTCCATTAAATGACTTTGGGACGGTGGGGGCAGCACTTTATGAGGAGCAAGCTTATTTGTGAAAGGAGAAGACAAAAACATTTTGCCGTAAATTCTGACAGGTCTGCTTCTGTCTCTTCTGTAGTAAGTAACAATCTAACTACTAATATAGATTTCAAGGGCAAAATGCAAAGCACTCGCAAGCCCTGCCAGGCTAATCAAGACAATTTCTAAAACATCAAAAACAGGAACTTCCTATAATAAATAACTTAGCACATTTACATCTCAAAATAGAACATTTGGAAGAAAAAGATAATGCCAAAATAGGACATACTGTATCCTATCGCTTTTTCACCACCACCACCCTTGTTTGTTTTCTTTAGCCTTTCCTTAGAACAAACACTGATCCAGGTGCAAACGCTCACTCAATTCACAAGGAATGCAGTGAACATAAAATTACTGTAGGTTTGGCTGCTAGTAAATTCCTGCTGTTACTCACCATTGGAAGTTGTGCTGGAGGCAACAGCTTTCTCACTGACATCTGTTCGATTGGAGCATTTCACGATGGAATTCTCCACTTTTTTCTTCTCTGTCGTGGTAGAGCTATGGGACTGCGCCTCCATGGTGACTTCTCATTACTTCAGCTCTCCTTGAACTAATACCTGAATGAAACAAAAGAAGTCATATACTTTAAATACCATTGGAAAGCTTAGCTCAAAACCTGCCACATCTCTCAGCTGAAGAAAAGCCTGCAGCACAACTGTATTAGCAGCCCAGAGGACATTTCCGGATGCCCATCAAATCAGGTTTGCATGCATGAATTCCTGAGGAATTTAAGGAAAAGCTAACACTAAAATCAAGTACGTTCTTCTTTAAAGAGAATCAGCATCACAAGCCATTATACTGCTTGATGGACTGGCCCTGTTTTTCAAACTTCTATTGTTTTAACAGACAAGGGCAAGGGGGGGAAAGCAAGTATTTCTCTCTTATGTCCACAGCACTTCAGAACAATGCAAAAGAAATCAAGCAGACATTCATGTTGACTATAGAAACCAAATATTTAAATTTCGACTTGCATGCTATCCGAACACACTGCAGCTATCCTGTCTATCTCTGCACTTGTCCTACTTGTGTAAACATCTCTCATTTTGTTTGTTCAGAAATCTAACTCAAACAAAAGAGCATTGGAGCAACACTCTGAAAACCACAGGGAAAGGCAAATATTATTGCTAGTGGCAGTTAATTAGATTGCTTTCTTTTGCATGCTAACTCTGAAAATGGAAAGCTCCGTAGATGTGTTTGTCTGATTTTTCTGCCTTTCTGGACTCTTCTCAGTGTCATCTCCAGCAATTTGTTCACTTTATACCCCTTGGACCACTTCACCTTTTCAAGCACTGATCAGCAGCTTCAGTCGATGCGCACCCACCTGCCCAAGTAAGCTGTCCATAAATAACTGGTAGCAAGCACACACTGTTCCTAGAGCTTATGTCCTCAGGCTCTGGTATTTTGAAAGTGATCCTACCCAACAACAAAAATTCATAACAAATAAATGAACAGTTCTGCAGTCATTAGTTAACATTAGTTAAAGAGTCTAAAACGGAAGTAAGTTGTGCTGCTCTAGAACAAGACTTAAAAGAACTCAAATAACAAAGGCTTCAAAATAAGCCACAAACTAAACTGTAATGAAGCGTAATTACATTAGCAACCTGTTTCCTCAATTCTGACAGTCGAGGGAAAAAAAAAAATAGGCTACAAAGCCAATTCACCACAAACACAGCTGTCTAGTAAACCTTCCCCTTTTCCACCTCCCTAGTAGGAGTTCGTTTTAATAGCACAATAAAACACTCCAAAGCCTCATTGTTATACAGTAGGGATCAAAGAGGAGCCCAATCACTAAATGAATCATTATTTAGATAGGCAGTATGGCCAGGGAACCTGACTAGATAGCAAAGCCCCCCCCCCATCACTGACCTACTGGTCTAGCCTTTGGCAAGGCATTTTTCCTCCTTCAAGTTGTGCTCCTGTTTTTTAGCCAGAGAAACAAAGCTTTGCCAGACATGATAGAACACAATCAGGAGTACTTCTACATGTTAAAATGCTGTATTATAGCAACCTGAGAAATGATGGATGGTGAGCTCCTCATGAAGCAGAACATGAAGCAGGTCCTCATTTATACCCACCAACGCTCAAATACTGAGGTGGTATCTCATACAAGCTTTATAACAGGAAATCTGTAAATTTCACAAATGCTTCCCCTCCTTTCCCTTGCATACGTTGTGAAAGATAATGCACAGCCTAGGCCCATTCTCATCCACATCAGGCTGTTTAGTTCTCTACAATGGCACAGCCCAGGGGAAGCTTACTCTTGGTCTGTGCTAAGCTTTCCCCCCCTCCCAGCCCAGAACATGACTGTTTTCTCTCTACAGCCTTAGTCATACAAGCATCAAAATCTGCCAGAACCTAATCTCCAGCCACAGCACAAGCTGGTCCTTGAACATGCTGAGTGCTCTCACTTCCTGCAGCCGAGGTATTTGGTATTCTCTGAGAATAGTTTTCTAGGCTCCCTCTGAAGGAGTTTTAAAAGTTACACATTTTCAGTTGTGGTTATTTTTTCTTCTGTTTTGCCTTTTAAAGGCCCAAGGCATCTGTTGAGCTAGCACTTCCATTTACATCAAAGAGTTTGGCTGTGTGAGAGCTTGGAGGAGAAAGCTGAAGAATGTGGCCCTCATTTTCTCCTGCCCTGAGTTCACAGGCCTTTGCCTTTTGGCTCAGAGTCACAAAAGCAAATCTTGTAATCGCTACCCAACTAGAAAGGAAGACACCACGTAATTCACCCCATTTCACCAGGAAAGCAGTGGCATGAAGCAGTATGAAGGTCATGAAAATGTTGGCAGGTGTCTATAGCATTCTACATCTCCTATCACTCTCCATCCCTTTCCTTTTCTACACTGCCTGCTGTGGACAGTGGTACAGAACACAGGTCTAAAGTAACAGCTGAAGTGGATTTTTGGTCAGAAAATTGCAGAATTGGCAATGTGCTAATGTAAACATCTGCTCTTGGTACCTGTTCTGGTTCATGTCTACTTAGTTTACACACAGGAGACTGTTATTAATGTCAGCACTGAAGAGAGAACACTGCACAAGTAAACTTTCTTCCCTAGTCCTACGCTCTGCATCCCTGTCTGATTGCTGCATACATTTCCCTTGTGCCTTTCTTCCTCTGCTCTCATGTTCCAAGGTGCCTGCAAGCTCCTGCTACTTTCCAGTGCTGCATCACCTCTATGGCGACAGGAATGGATGGAGAGGTAAAGAAAAGCAGGAGAGATTGTAGGACCAATCATCTCAGATGTGCTTGGTGAAACACACCAAGGCACACTTCTGATACAGAGACAGACAACTGGAAATCAATATGGTGCCCCGAAAAACCTTTTTTGCATGAACACAAACTTATGCCTGTGTTGAAAACACAAACCAGATGCATGTTTCTTTTAGAATAATTCTCTGTAATCTTGGCTGCGAATCTTACAAAAATTGTACTGAAATATGAGAATTACAACCTAACAACAACAACAAAAATAAAACAAAAAAAAGTCTGGGACAATGTGAGAATTTATTTCCACTGGCTGCTAATACCTATCAAAAAGCATCCTGAAAATCATCCAGCCTGACCTCATCTGCACATTAAAATACGATGTGGTTTATTTTACAGTGTACACGGCTCCTGCCAGCACGTGGGTCAGTGATTTCCCAGTTCCTGCCCCTAGGCCTGAGACGATATACTTCTATTCTGCAGGGATGAGCTCCACTTTCTAAAAAGCAGAGAGCTAGTTTCTGTCAGCTCTCCAGCATCTTCATGTGCACATGAATTGCAATAAAATGCTGTAACAGTGCATGAGTGAAAGTCTGAACTTTCATAAGTAAATAGAGGGATAAACATTCCTTCCTGAAAGCAAACATTCATGGCTTTTTCCCATTCAACCATGCCTGAACCTTTTGTAATATCCCTAAAGCCTGACCCCCCTGCACAATTAAATTCCAGACCCCCATTTCAAACCTAATCCTTCCCAAAATAGCAACCTGCCTGCAGGTGTGTCTCTTCTTTTTGAACCATGTATGCAAACTTTCACAAATGTACATTTAACTGGAGAAAAAAAAATAGGAACAAGCTAACTTACAGAAGGAAAACTGTCTCTTCTAAGTGGAGTATCAATGGCAATATGTTGGCAATGTATTCTGAACAAAAAATTCTTTCAAGCAGTTTGAAATGATATAATTTCCGGTCCTATGTGTATTGGTCATAAAACTGTGCCTCACTGCAGTGAAACAACCATATTAATATAGTGGGGAGGATAAAAAAAAAAAGTCTCTATTCATTTACTCACAGTGTCAACTAAGTGAAATGAGTGGAATAGCCCTCTCCCCAGAAGAACAGGATACATGTAATATTCAGGAAGGATCATATTTGGTTTTCCAAGAAGTCCTTCAGCTCTGCCCTGCTCAGCTTCTCTTTGAATTACTTTTTAGATCATTGCTTTTTTGAAGTGAATAACTTAGTTTTAAGGACCAGATCATGCACACATTAATGCATGTAATTAGTCTCACTGACCTGTCAACAAGACTACCTGCTTCCATATACGCTGTCAGGAATCAGCATCTGAAAGTCTCAATTTGCATGTTAGGCTGGTTTATGTTTCTCACAACCGTAAACCTATATGCCTTTATGAGGTACATTTTTGAGGAGGTACCTTTAAACGCATTGTTAAATATATATATATATATATATATATATATATATATAAAGCAAAGCTTTTCACTGCTTCATTCAATGCTGCTGCAGTTGTATTCAGTTCATTAACAAGTGGTTTGCATCCGCTGAGAAGAGCTGTCTGAAATAGCAGTGTCACAGCATTCATCATCATTACATCAGCAGTAGGGAAGTTCAGACTGATTGCTACCAACAACCAGAGTGCCCCAATCAGCGTGCCAGCAAACATAGCATGTTTAATTTTTCAGAAATGACTCTGGGTATTTAGGGTGGTTCACAGGTACCACTTTGATCCACACCACCAGAAATAGTCTTTGGGGATACAATGCATCTTGAAGAGCACAACTGTATGAAAGTGAAAAACACAAGGGGAGAAATGAGTATTGAAACCAGTTACACTGTTCCTGGGGATTGGTTAAGGATAAAAACAAAATCTGTCTTGTTCAGATACATCCAAATGCAAAATTCACATGAGATAATTTTATCCTATTATACGGGAACTATTTCGCACTGATTTATTCAGGCTTGATTCAGGTACACTTAACTTCTAAAACCCACCTCAGCATTGCTTTACATCAGACCTTTACATCAGATCTAAAGATCTCAGCATTGCTTTACATCAGACCTTGGCAAAGCTGCTCAAAGTTACCCCTGACAGTAGTTGCTAAAAAATACAGGAGTGCTCAAACACTTTGAGAAATATCCTCCAGTTGCAATATTAACCTCCTGCTACACGTAACTATTTTTATAACAGCTATAGGAACTAATCTAAATGCTACATATTTTTAAAATACTTTTGCCTTTTCTCAGTTCTCTGTAAGCTAAATCAGAACTCTGCAAACCCCATGAACTACTACTGGGCAAATTTCATTCAGACACTTCCCCGGTGAGCCAACTGGTCACAAAACTGATACAAATGGGGTAAAAAATAGACTCATCTTGACTGTGTATAAAAACACATTGAATCACTAATAAGATGGGGAAGAAGAGATCTCTTATACTTCACAATATTTATCCATTAACTTACATGCTTGATTTATAAATGTGCTAGTTGAGAACTTTGCCTAAACCTGTTTGAAATGCAAAGTAAAATTAGCAAAAAAAAAAAAAAAAGACAAAATAAAATGATTGTATCAGACAGATTTGTTGCTTGAAATTAAAAAATACCCCAAGTTATAGGGCACCACGTGTATTAATGCAATCTTTCCAAATTCATTTCTATCTGCTGTCTCTTCCTGTCGGTTACTTTCCTTTGATTTCTTTCCCCCGTAAAGACTGAAAAACAACCAGACCTAAAGCCTGGTTAATGATGATCTGATCTGTTCCTGATAGGTTAAATAGCTCGTGGCAACAATAATGCAGGATCACAAACACAAAGGCAATCAGCTAGGCAAAGCAGTGCTATTATCATCCTCATGATTAAGATCCTAAGTGAGAAATTATTCTATGGAGTGCACTGAACTACTGATTAAGTGTAATAATTGCTTGGCTCCAGACGAACTACATTTGCTTACATCTTTCTGATGCAGATAAACCAAACTGCTTAAAGTTATGAAAATATTTAAAGCACATACATACAGTAGTATCAGCAGAGATGAGAGTAACAATTTCTACTGAGGAGGCACCCCAGTTGTTCTTAAAACACATCACCCATGTCCTCCTGCGAGAAGATTATCTCTGCTTCTGTGATGACACTTATCCTGTTGTTAAGTACAAGTCCAATTAAATGTTTTTACTATCACTTCAACAGATTAAACTCTGTATCTGAATAAACAAGCTTTTCACAAGGAAAGAAGTGATTTGTAGTTTCTTATCCAGTAAGCAGAATGTGATGGACAAAGAGACTGAAGGACTTGGGTCCTAACAGCTCCGCTCTCCATCTCTCACAGAAGCTGCTGCTTGGGGACAGGCAGCACAAAGCTGAGGGTTGCAGAGCCAGAACTTACAGTCCATTTTAGTGGCCCTTCACTTCAGAAATAATATATCCTCTAAGGTCAAAATTTATATTTCATTCCTTATCCAAGACTCTTTAGATTCAGTAACTGAACATTAAAATGAGAAACATAAACTGAAAGAACTCATGCCATTAACACTGCGTCTAAGTATTTGTTATTTAATTACATTGTCTTGGGTTATTTTTTACTCCCGATTTTAATTTTCACTCCCTTACAAACTACCTAATCACAGAAAATAGAAAGAACAAATGTCTTACAAAAATACGAAGTGCTACACATTTCCAAGTCTCCAAATCTGTAAATATAAGGGAGGAAGGGAGGAGATAAGGGTTAAAAACAGTAACACATACCTGTTGCAAAGTAGAGCTCCTGCCCAATTAAACTAGAACTGGTAGAAAATTAAGAGTAAGCTTGTTTTGCAGTTCTACACGTCCCTGCACTTAGAACTCCAGAGCAGGAAAAACCTTCATGATTATGTGAAAGTACAATTAGCTGTAAAAGAACTAACATGGAGAAAAATGCCTCCCATGGACTGCTTGTAGCAACAGTCTAAATTAAGAGCTCAGACTTCCCTACCATGTCTACACTCAGTTTTTGCCCATACCTTTCTTCAGGAATTCAGTAGCACTACCTCCCTCCAACACCAACAATAGCAGCATAGTGGCTTCCTTCTGAAAAACACTTGTTTCATGAAACCTGAGTTAGAGCATCCACATGCTCCAGATTTGAAAGCATGGGAATATGAACAGAGAAACACAGTAAGCAAGTCTTGCTGCGTTGATAACAAACCCTATGACTTCCTCTGTTGATTCTATTATTAGCATTAGAAACATTTATGGTAAGGATATACAATGCTTTCTTCTTTTCTTTCTTGCTGATATTCTGACAAACAGCTTGGTAAAGCAAATTACAAACATCTGTAGCAGGTGTGCTTTGCATTATGATTTATTTGGTTCATCAAATGAGAAGTCCCAACAACTGCCACAGAAAAATGCAGAAATATTCTAATTTAGAGCACTAAAGCTAAACGTGAATTCCAATGGCATGATCATTTTCTTCACACTTTTTGCTTTATCTCATCAATCCCAACAGATGAAAGTTTCTTTAAAATCAAAACTAGACCTATATATCAACGTCAAACTATACAGGAACTAAGCTCAAGGAAGAATATATTTATTACACAACTACTGCAAAGATGTGTTTTCTGTTTCCAACTTACAGTATGCAGATGAAAGAAGATTGCATCCAATATTTCTAAGTAAGCATTTTAAAACGAAATTAAAGATTCACGTGGAATGTTATTGAAAGTCCCATGTTCTGATCACCACTCCCAATCCTGGAATAGTATTTATCTACTTAGCTTACATTCAGCTTATGGGATGCCTCAATCTAGAATATCACATTCTAACCCAAGACAGATGTTTTAACAAGTGAGAGGAAAGCTCACCAAAGCCAAGAACTTCAAGCATGAAAAGTACTTTATAAAACTTTATCTTCAGTCTTTACAGTTTATTTTAGGTTTTACACCTGTCTTGTAGCAGGAGTAAAACTGCATCATGATTCCTTCAAGGTTTTGAAACTTCACAAAATACAACAGGACAACTCTGACCTGCTGCAGCGTGAATTCCTTTGCAACCTACCATCCACGTTCAAGGCAAGCAGTAACAGAAATATACAGCTGTCTTACTGTCCAAGGAAAAACATTCACAGTGAACTGAAAAGCCAAACAAAATCACACCAAACCACACAACCTGCTAGTTAAGAATTGGTAGTGCTAGAATTTCATTTTAATTATACACAGTTCAGAACAGCAGACGCTTCACTGCAGCGATGCTAACTTGATCTGTGTTTCTGACTATTCGATTTCAGGTATTCATATATCTTATTTAATGAAGGCTTCATTCTCAGCAGCTGGATGAAGCACACTTTACATGCGTGATAGACTCGTATATAAAGAGAATTTCAAAGCAAGCAGCAAACATTGCAGGGGGGAGGTTCAGCTCTATACCACCACCAAAGTAGCTGGGTCTTCTAGCCCTAACCTAAATATCAGACACCAAAAATAGACAGCAGCGGAGACTGAGCATCATTTACAAAAAGGAATTAATGATCTAGGTAATCAGGACAGAAAAACAATCGACATAACAGTGGCCAATTCAGCTAACAAATTATTCCGTTAGATCTTTGGGTGACAGTGGATTCTGATCGTATCAGTTCTGATACTCTGCAACTACTTGGAGACAAACACATTCTCTCCCAATTAGTTCGTCCTTCATCGTAATCTAAATGATACTACAGGTGTTTTTAAAGATCTATGTACCAACTTGTTTCTTGTTTCGTTCTTAAAAAGAGACAAGCCAAACCAACTCTTCAGATCAGCAGCTAATTTAATATACTTCCAAGGTAATGTAAGTTCAATTAATTTATATGGACAATGTACACAATAACAAAACCACAGTATGAAGCCAGTGCGGTCTTTAAGAAAGTTCTCCCCTAAATCTCTGCATAAAGCAGCCTTAAAAGAAAGCAGGGATTAGAGTGAGCTGGAAGGTAGGGAGGGGACTTACCTCAAACCCAGCCAAGCGGAAATCAGAGCGGTAATTCTACAAGTCGGCGGAGCACACTTTTAGAGCTATAATGGTGTGAAGAAGTGCTGGGCAGCATTGCCTGAAGGCAGCACTAATACACTGATGACTAATGACTGGGCCACGCAGACAATGAATTTGGGGGTTGAAAACTAACAGAAACCGTGCAGCACCTTGACAAATGGGCTTTCAAATTTTCATTCACTGAATAACCTTTAAGCATAAAATTGGCTCAAGTTCTCTTGGGAAAAACATGACACATGCTGTTGGACAATAAGTACTTTCCTTTTTAATTAAAACTATTACACCAAATACATAAACTTGATTACAGTGAATAAAATATAAGAGTTAACTCTTTAACAGCTAGAAAACAAGGCAAGACCAGGAAGGTGAGGTGCAAAACTACCCATTATTAAGGGCCAACAAATTCCAGGGTTCACTACCTGATTCCCTGAAATTCACTACTGGCAGAACACATTTTCCCTTCTTTCACACTTAGAGGAGAATGAGAACTTCAAAGGTATGTTTAATGAGCTGCTACAAATACAATTGGTTAAAAGAGGTTCAGAAATTATGCACTAAAAGCTATACTGAGCTTAGAATTACAACTGGAAAAAGTCTCATTTTAAAGAGCCCAGTCGAAGTCAAGCCCTCATAAAACAAATCAAGCCTCACATAAACTCTGTAACCTTGTGTACTGACAAACACATTAAAACAACAGAATCACACTTTAAAGGGTCTCTTTTTCCAGTGCAGCTCACCTTCCAATTTGAAAATAGTAATTCTGGCTACTTTTACGGACAGAGTGAAATATCTAAAGTGTCTCTAAATTAACAAGTACCACTTGCCCTAGACAGCATCGCCTTTAGCAGCTCCTAAAAACTTCAGAAAAGGATCTTAAAACAGGAAGCTTAGTGAGCTCATAAAACTGTTGTTGGAGCCAGGAACACATAGCATATTTAATCTGCAAACTGTGAGAGTCTACAATGATTTCAGCAAGATCTGAGGCATGCCCTCAAGGTTTGCTGGGATCTGGGATTAGGGAGTTGATAAGAACCCTCTACTGCCCATGGACATGTTTTTCTTCTGCAGTTAAACACAAATGCATAGAGACGTTTGACTGCTGCTTGGCGTTACTGCTCAAGTTATATAAAAGCTTTGCAGCTCCTTTTGCTGTCAATATATCAAAGTTAAAAAAAATCATCAAAGTGTGAAATTTCATTTAAAGTCTTTGCCAGTCTACAGCTCTATTTCACAGACCTATCAAATAAAAGTACAGACGAAAAATACACTGCAAGAACTTGAAAAGTTTGCAGCAGCACCCATGCCCTATTTTTGTTTATTCTGTCTCATTTTATTTGATATTAAAGTATAACAAATCAATCACCTTATAAAAATGACAAAATCTAAGGGGAGGACGCCAATAAACCAATGCTTAAAAGATGACTTGAAATCATTATTACAGCTGAACCTTTTGTTGAATAAAATGCTTCCTCTGTTGCCATTTTAGCATTTTAATTGCCTAACTGCAAGTTGGCAGAAAATTTCTTCAATCTTCCAAAACAATCAGAATGACTACAGAAAATGAGTGCCAGAAAAACTAAAGCCTTCTTCAAAGTATTCTTTAGCTAGGGATTTACAACAATTGCATAAAGAAGAAAAGTCTGACTTTTAAGATAATCTACTATAGCCTAAAAGCATTAACATTCCATTACTAAGGTTTTCCTGAGGATTTCATGACTCATTGATTCACTCTTCCTTCAAGTTTGCTTCTTCTTTGTATATTACTGTCTCCATATAGTTGAGTGCATGCAACACTGATCATTAAACTGTTTCCTTCCATAACTCCAAATAAATCCTGGTCTAATAAGCATCAGATTCCTTATTTATCTGGCAAGGATGACAAACTTTTCACTAACACACTACAACCAAAAAAAAAAAAGTGCCATTCCTTGTTTGAATACACGGGATGGAATTCAAACACGCTTCAGAATGCAGGTAATGAAACAGCCTTTCCAAAAACAAGGCAGGAAGTGTAACTGAAACTACTTAAACTTCTAAGGATCAGTGTCAAATTGCCTTGTTTAAAAAAAAAAAAAAAGAAAGAGAATAACTAATCTGCAAGATGTGCAAATTATGATACCTGAAAACAATAATTTGTTTTTTCCAAAATAGAGATGATTTATATGAATCAACACTTTTAATTTCTCAGTTACAATGTGTGTTTTTGCATCTGAAAACACACAATGTACCTTTCACAACTGAGGGCTGCTTACAGCAGTAAGTGCTGCCTAGCCCACTGCACGCATTCTCAAGTCAAAAGCATTACTCCACTTAAGCAGGAAAACGCAGGTGATGTCTTTGTTTTGTAGCACTTCCGCAGAAATGTTTCAGAAAACAGCATGTCATACTGAAAAAAGCATGTGCAGCTATCCCAACGCAACTGTGCATTTAAGCTCCTGATGCTACAATTTTACTTCCACTTCTTAACAGAGAAGCAATATACATATGCTAAGGGAGCACACTTCTTACTCATTCTTCTTACTCATTCAGAATAACATAATCCCGTTTTTAAAAGAAATAATCTCCCCCTTAATGTATCCCTCTCTCATAGTTACTATTATTTACGTTTTTAAAATTGGGCTATACACCAAACTGAAAGTATTTACATAGGAGCTCGTTAAATCCAAAGCTTCATTGTATAAACAAGTTCTCAGGAGGCTGCTTACAGTTTACATTGCTACGCTCATTCACTACTACTTGGAATATATATTTCCCCAGAAATACCGCGCTGCGGTCACAGCAATTTCTACACGTTAAGGTTACTTGACTTTTGAAACACAGCATTCGTCTTCCTTCAAAATAATCGTGACATATGTAATTAAGAAAGTGTCAGGTCATTATTAATTTTTCATAAAGAGCCTAAATGAAATAATTACAGGAATCAATCAGTGAGGCACCTTCCCAAATTGCAAAGCAAACGCACAAATATTCAAACTACTTCAGGCCAGTTCTGGCAGATTTCGATCCACAATCTCTCCGCAGAACAAACCCTAAATAACGTCGCAGCGCAGCACCACTTGGTGATTTCCCGTCGTTCAAACGCGTTCGAAACAGGTACTCACACCCTACTCGGAAACAGAGGCAGCAGTGCCCCTTTAGAAACAATTCAACTGAGTTAGCCACGCTCTCTCTTGGACAAACCCCGCTTCTGAGTTGCACTGTAACGCGCACAAAAGACGCCGAGTGTGCAGGCTGAGGCTTACAAACCACGTTTATTGAGCGCTGAGAGTCAGGTGTGGACAGCAGTGGAGCCCTGCGCCGGGCAGCTCGCCTACCTGCGGCTACGGCCATCCGCACAGTCCGTCACTCCAAAGCGAAGCGGCGGGCTGGAAGACGCCTAACAGCTGGCGAGGAGCTGAGAGAAAACGTTTTACGTAAATAAATCTGCACGCAAACTGGCAGGAAGCCACGGACAACTGCGCCCGAAGGACAGCATCAAAAGGGGTTAAAAAGAGAAAAAGAAGAAAAAAAGATCGGGGCGGGGGGGTGGGGTGCGGGGGGCATTTCCTTTTACCTTTTCACGTGGTGTGAGAGTTTGGGAGTGGGCAGTGGCGGGCGAGCTTAGCGGGGAGGAACAGTTATCGTGCGTCCGGCTCCTCGCAGCCGCCGCTTCCCTCGGACTCTCCGAAGTTGCGCCATGTGCTGAGGGGCCGCGCTCCTCGGCTTCCTCAGCCCCGGCAGAACGCAGAACCCACACAAAGCCTTACGCCGCCGCCGGGCCGGTACGCAACTTTCCCTGCCCCGCGGCCAACAACGGCCGCCCGCCCCTCCCGCCTGACAGCGCCGCTCCCCCGCAAAGTTTGCGGCCGGCCTCCTCGGGGCCGGGAACGCCCGCCGGCCGCTCAAGGGCCAGGGGTAGGCGGGCGGCCAGGAGCGGGCCGGCCCCGGGCGCCCCGCGACAGCCATGTTGGGGTCGGCACCGAGGCCGCGCTCCGGGAGCCCCGCGAACAAAGAACTTCTCGCCCCGCCGGGTACGTACCTGCCACCGCCGAGCCCCGCGCCGCCCATGGGAAAGGGCCGCGGCTCGCCCACGCCGGGCTAGTGGGGCCGGCCGCCGACGGGCATGCTGCGGGCCGGGGAGGGGGGGAAGCGGGGGAGGGGGCACGGCGGAGTCCCTGCCCGCCTCCCGCGGGGAGCAGTCCGTGCCTCTGCGTGTGTGCCGTGAGCGCGGATCCGACATCGGCCGCGGCGATCTTGTAATCTGATCCCTCCTGACTCACTCGCACTGACTGACATTTCTGATTTGGTTCGACAAAAAGAGCGGGGCGAGAGGAGAAAGGAGGAAAGGGAGAAGAAGCAGCCCACGCCGTCCCGTCCCCGGCTCCGGTGCCGAGAAGGGAATAAAAACACGGCGCCGAGGTACTCACGTGTCGGAAAAGTTGTCCGTCCCGCCGCTCTCCGACTTGTACGGATGTTGCAGGGCGCCCGCCGCCGCCCCCTCTCTCCCGAGCGCTGCCCTCCGGCTCGGAGCGGGGAAAGGCTCTTTGGGGATAACTCCTAATCCCCGCTCCCTCCGACAAACTTTCCCCCTCCCTCCCCTCGCAGCCGGCGGGGGCTGCCCTCCCCTTCCCCCCGTCCCTCGGGCCGGGCTCGCTCCGGCCGAGGAGCGGATCGCGGGGCTCTGATGGCGGGGTCGGACTGCGGGCTGCGCCCGGGGCTGCGGGTCGGGCCGCGGCCTGCCGGGCTGCGAGGCGCGCTCTCGGCATGACACCCCCGCTCCCCCCTTCCTCCTCCTCCTCCTCCTCCCCCCGCCATCCCCCGGCCCGGCCCGGCCCGCCCCGGCGGCGGCCCGAAGGCGGCGACAGCCCGCCCACAGCCGGCAGGCAGCGCCGGGCCCCCCCGGCCGGCCCCTCCGCGCCGATCTCTCCCCTACCCTCTCTTCTCCTCCTCTCCCGCTCCATCCTTCAGGCCGTCCTTCATCCCCAGCCGGACGGCCTCGTCCCCCCTGCCCCAAAACCCAAAGAAAACGCATCCCCTGAGTGAGGTTTCCCCTTGTGCAGGATTCACTTTCACCCAGGCACCTCGGGCTGCCCTGAAACTTCCAGGAAAGTTTCACCTAAGCTACTGGACTCCATGAAATTGCGCTTGCGGGACAAAATGTGGGTGCACGGCAGAGGTGAAGGTGCCAGCCTGCCTGCCGGCTTCTCCGCACCCCAAGCTCCTCGTTGTCGCGCTCTGCCCCGTCCCTGCCTCTCGTGCATGGTATGGTCCACAAACAGCGGCAACAGGGAGCCTAAAGAGCACGGAACGTATTGCTTCCTGTATTTCCCGTCCTTCGGGAAACACTACCTCTCGACAAGACACCTTTCCTTCTTCCAGTTCTTCAGATCGCTTCCCTGATGTTAAGAGAAGGCTGAAAAAGCGTAAACGAGTATTATTGCAGCCAGTTTCTACCAAGTCTAAAGGCTCTCAGGAAAAGCCTATGTTTTTAAGTTGCTGCCATCACAGTGTCAAATACTTCATATACACCTTTTTCATAACCTGGCTTACAACAAAGTCAAGTAAAGATTTGTTACCCATGTCGATGATTCAACAAGGTACCAAAAGCTCAGGCTATCCCAAGCAGTTGACAGGTCCTACAAAAATCAATGGTACTTGAAGATAGGCCTGCTTGCTATCTGAAAATGAACAACCAACCTTTGACACCACACATTTTATAAAGCTTCTCTTAATATTGCAATTGAAAACGTTCTGCATACTATTACAAAACAAAATTGTAAGTGAGGTTTGAGGCACCTCAGTTGCAGCTTTTTTACAATCCAAGCGAAGGTGATCTTATCAGCACCACCAGATCCCTGAATTTCCTCAGTGGTTTGTATTTTTTTTTTTCACCTGGAAATCTGGGTGCAGAAGGATAGCTTTGGAGAAGTGCCTGTAATTTACGGATGCCTTGATTGCACGGGCCATGCCAGGCACATTCCTGCATCTGTTTCTCAGTGCCAGATGTACCCCTGACTTTTAGGACAGACACATAGCACTTAGGTGCTCTCATGGCCAGGTACACATTGTCTAATCTGCCAGGCTCCTGGGCACACCAGGGAGATCCAGACAGGTGCTGGCTTGCTGCAGAGAGGACGGTCTGGGAGCTAGTGATCTCACAGCATACCAGTGGGCAAACCTGTCCCTGCCCAAAATGAGTAGCATGTGGATGCCCAACCAATACTGGTGACAGGCACAGGGCTACATGGGAGAAGGCATGTGCCACAATCATATCTGAACAAAGATTTTAAGAGCTTATATTATTCCACCTTTTTCATCCTATGTGACTTCCCTTTTGATTCCTGGGAAAATGTGAGCTGCCTTGTCAAAGTATGAGAATAGTTATAAGGCACTGTGGTTGTTTTGGCCCAGATATAGCTATATAAATGGGACAGGAGGCAAGGGCTCAGCATGTTTTGGTAAACCTCTGGAGTACTTCAAGAGTTATATGGTTCTTACAAGTCATAGATTTCCCCCTCCCCCTTTATTTATTTATTTATTTTTTTTTTAATGTGTTGCCAACTCCTTCATATTTTTGCAGTCATTTTTTTTTTCTCACACTATTTTTTCAGTTTGGATAATGAAAGCCCTCAAAAGTAACAGGGGAAATTAGCCTGCATAAAAAGTGTTATAACAGAAACGAATTAATGGGGAAAAAACTGTTTATCTAACCATTTATGATTCAGAATTAATAATCTTAAGATATTAATTTTGACAGTAGGTAGAACAAATGTTCAGACGGGCATGATTATAAGTTGAGGGTAGCTCTTCAGATTAGTATTACTGTTAGACTTTGAAGAAAAAGAAGTGCTGTTTCATGGGATTTTTGTCATCTTCTTATGCCATAAAAGTATATTTCACCCTTTTAAAAAAAATCTGATTCACAGTAGCTCAGTTCAAGGCACACATTTCTGATATAAATAAAGAAATAAAAACCCTCAGCTCCCATCAAAATTAGGACACTCAAGAAATGTTAAAACCTAAAGAGCAGTTAACAATGCTTTGAGCTCCGCTAATGGAAAGTTAAAAAAAAAGAAAAAGATTTCTGATTTATTTCTGAGCAGCAAAAGTCGTGAGAGAAGAGAAACAGAAAAAACAACTGAGGTTTCTGTCTGTGCCTTGTCTGAAGGTTTCTTGTCTGTGCCTTGGTCAGACCAAGCAGAAAATAAGAAATGAAGGGGAGAGGGTGACATTTGCCATTTGAAACATATTGTAAATGTTTCAACACCTTGACAATGAAGCACATAACAGAAGCTCAGAGCATCCAAGACCCTTCAGCTACACAAAATGAAAATGGGCAGCTCTGGTGAGGGAGTTGCCTTTCTTAAAACCTTTCATGTCTGCTTCATAGGAATCTAACTTTGAAGAGGCAATAGCAAGACAAAAAGTATTATTAATAAAACGTAATGACTTTTCCACACATCTGGATTGCCCCTCCAAGAGAAACTGAACAGTGAGACTTGTCTATGATGTATTCCTGCAAACAGGAGTTGCCTCCTGCAGAAGACCTGTCAGTCATTGCCTTAACCCATCTCTCTGACAAAAGATACCACAACCACAGGGCATTTCTGCCAAAACCAGTATCACCTACAGTCCTTGTGCGTTTCTGCAGCCTACCTTATGTTTCCACTTCTTCTCTGCCTGTGCCTTGAAAAATACAGGCCTCCAGGCTCTGCGCTTGTGTTCCCCTTTTGCTGCAATTGTTGTTCCAGGAAAGCACAATCATGTGCAGGTGTTCTGCTGATGAGAGCTTCGATGCAGAAGACCTGATACTAATTCACACCAAGAGTTGAGCTTCTCACCAACCCCAAGTTGCACCATGCACCACTTCCTCTCCAATGACAGGGAGTATTCAGCCTCTGGAGATTGCCATCTCCGGCACTGCTGGAACCTGTTATCCTTTCGGCTCCCCACCTCACCACGCAAACATAATTTGCTGCACCAGCACCCATGTCCTCACGGGCAGCCAGGCACCCAGCCTCCTGTTGCTGATTATCCAGGCGAATGTCACCCCCTAGCAGACAAAGCTATCATGACATTCATGGTTTTGCCAACAAGAAAATGCCTCCATTGGAATAAATTCTGTGAAATCTGTACATCTGCTGTTTTTTACCAAGTTCTCACCAGGACAACCTCAGGAAGCACAAGTGATGTGCTAAGATACAGATCGATAGCATCGATTTCTGGTCATTTATGTAATTACCATGAAGCCATTACCAGAGAACTTGACTAGCACGTCTCACTCCCACCCATGCAATCTGCTTGTTGCAGGACTATCTAGTATAGCAGAGAGGTCTCGAGATAGCTGGAGGAAGAAAAATAGGCATATGAGGTGTTAACATGAGGAAATCAAGGAGCAGCTGGGGGCACAGGGAAGAGCAAATGGCCAAAGGTATGATGTACAGCTTGTATTTGGAGATTGCCTAATTTGGGAAGGATAATAGCATTCAGGGCAAAAACCCTAAGTGCAGTACAAACAGGGAAACATAAGGAAGGTAAAACGCTATTAATGTGTAAATTGCTATTAAGTAGGGGAAGAACTAATCTACTGGAATCTCCTGGCTTTGAACTGTGTTATGTACCACTGCAGACTAGGAGAATTTGATCTAATTTAGGTCTTCAGAAATCAAATCTCTTTGGTAGTATAGCACGTTATATTCTTGAAGGAAAACTGGGAGATGGACTACTGAACTTAAAAATGAAACTCTGGAGCCAGCATCATGATTTTTCTTACAGTGTGGCTGGAACTTCTTACCTTTGTAGACTAAGAACAAAATACTGAAACATCATGATGTTGCGGAACACACATAAATATTATTAAGCAGGGAAGAATTATTAGTTAGGGAAGTTCCTTTTTTTATTTCTTTTTTGTGTGTGTGTTTTTTTTGTGTGTGTGTTGTTTTCCTTACTTCTAATTCATTGCATTTCAATTATCTTCTGAGATTAAACTGATCCTATGAATTTGACTATTATTTTGAAAAATTCTTTTACTGACACATGCCAGTTTCCAGCGTAATTTTTTGTTTTGCTTTAAATTCACTTCCTTGTTGTTTTTTTTTTTTAAAGCATTTTTACTAGCACTGAAAAAAAAAAGAAAAGGAAAATTGTTAGGAAATACCTGGATGTTTCAATATAGTAATCACCATTATTCAATAATCTGAGTTTTCCAAGGTTGCTCACTAGAGCCCTTCACAGGCTACATCATTATTTGCCGTGATCCTTAGCAAGGAAACTCTGTGTCTGTGAGCTTTTTCTAATAACTTCAAGGATCCTGCTAGATTTCAGTGGAAGAAAGACTGATCTCTAGTGATCAGGATTATCTCTCTACTGTAGAAGATCATCTCTTATCCACCATCCTCTTCCTCTGTCTGTTTAATCTAGATAATCTAGCCAGCTATTTATACCCTATCTATCACCAGGTTTGAGTGCCTTGCAATAAAATTAGTGGATCAAGGCCCAGTGATTTTTTTCTTTCCTTCAATCTTAAATATGTAAGGATATCCTTTCTATTTATTCCTATTAGCTTTGCCGTGATTACTGATGGAAAGCTGGGCTGGCACATGGACTAAAAGAGTGTTAGTTTCTATTCTTATTGGCTGTGTACAGAGAAAGCGTGAGCCCATCTGCTCTGAAGCATAAACTTCAGCTCAATATACTTCTGCCCTCTCTGATTTTAATATATAGTTGCACTAAAGCAATTTGTTATTATGAACATCAGTTTCATGAGAAGAATGTTTTCTTCTTCCAAGAAATTCAAACTTTTTTTGAGTGTTCTTTTATGTAACCATAAATATATCCAGCAAAGAGGCAGAGGGAGTTTCCTTTGTTTGCTATTTAAAAGAACACATACATGTTAATTATCAAACAAGAAGCACACAGGGAAAAGCAAAGTCTGTCTAACAGGCTGCTTCCAATAAGGACACCAAAATCATAAAAATCCGCACAGGACAAGCATAAATAGTTTATCTCCTTTTTATCATGCTGTAATAAGAAATGAAATTGCTAATGGTGCTGATATTTATACTGTTATAATTAGGTAAGTCATCATTAATATCCCCTCTAAATGGTCTGAGATACTTCCAACCTCTCTCAAGGGAATTAGTTCAGCTTCTCTCCAGACTGAGCAACTGGACTACACATGGAAGAATTCAGTGGCATTTTGCAAATCACAAGCCTTTCTGCAGGAGAGGGAGTTCATAGACTCTTCTCCTGGCAGAATTTAAAGCAGTTCCTTGAATGAAATAATCTTTATCAGAAAAAAGAAAGACAGTTTTCCTAGCATATCCAATCCTACTTTAACATTGCCTAGTATGGTTGTGTCAGTCATGGGTGGGAAATATCATATACAGAAAGGATCCGTCAAAATGTCTTTTTTTTTTTTTTTCCAGTTGTTGATGCAGTGAATTGGAAATACGCATTTTGAGGTGAAACATGGCATTCAGACACTCCCCTAGGAAATGACTAGGTTTTTCTCTAAGCCTTAAATCTACTAGCCCATATTTTAAAGTTAAAGCATTCTCAAATACCATGGAAAGCTTGCAGTCTTCAGACGTCTTGTCAGCCTCTTAAATAATTACTGTAGTAGCTGGGGTTTGCCCATTTTCATAGTTCAAATGCATAAACAGGGTATTCATCTGCTTTTTTAAAATGGCAACAGGAAAAGCAGAGCATGTAAGTCATTTCATTTTAGCTATAGATAGCTATGCTGAGACCACTTATATTTTTTAACTCTTTCATGAGGTTTTAATGCTTCACTACCATTGTAGTATCCCCAGTTGCCCCAGGCAAAGTGTGAAAATAGCATATGCCCATTAGGTGGCTTTCCATGTGCATTCAGGACTCCTTGAGAGCTACTTGTTTATTCTTCATGGCCACCTGGGTGCAAACTCAAATCTCGTCAGCACCCAAGCCAGTTTATTGGTCTTAATCTGTTCCCACTGGACATTTGTCCTTTCAGAAAGATACCGCACAACACATTTGATGATATCTAGATAGGAGACATCTGGGATTAGTGAATCTGAGGCATGAATTCCTCTTCCACCACGACTTCCTGTGATCTATCTATATCTACCTTTCTTAATCTCTGAGTCTCACATCTATCTCTCTGTACCAGTTGCTGGCTTAGTCATGTTGTGAATGGGGCACTGAACTGCACACCCACCTAACGGCTCAAATAAAATGCCTATATTGCACCAGATAACAATTCGGAAGGATTGTCAGTGACTTTGCTCCCACTATGACCCCTGGTATCATGTCCCAAATCAGGCTATGGCCTAGAAATACAGTAAATTAAGCTTCACAGCTTCTAGTAATGGATGAAAAATGCCATGGAACTTCAGTATAAAATTATTTTGTTGGTTGAAAATTAGTACATCATGAATTAATAACAAGTTTGAACAGTTGGGATTTATACCAGATCAGGTGTTTTCTCTTCAGCTGCAGTCAGCATATCTGTATTCCACAGAAGGATGGTCAAATATTCATGGCAGGTCACATTGTCACTGGTGTGATATCCGACTGCATAAAGCTCTCAATAACTACAGATGACAAAAGTCACATGCTTAAATGTGCATGTATGCACATCTACATAAATGCTTTTATAGCCTCTAATTTTTTCCTACTGTTATTTTTCCTTGCATGTCACAGAATAACAGACTTGTAGGGGTTGGAAGCGACCTCTAGAGATCACCTAGTCCAATCCCACTGCCAAGGGAGGCTCCCTAGCCCAAGTTGCTCAGGTATGCGTCCAGGTGGGTCTTGAATATTTCCAGAGAAGGAGATCCCACAACCTCTCTGGGCAGCCTGTGCCAGTTCTCCATCACCCTCACTGTGAAGAAGTTCTCACACATGTTTTTGCAGAACTTCCTATGCTTCAGTTTGTGGCCATTTCTCCTTGTCCTGTCACCACACACTGCAGAGAAGAGTCCAGCATCGTCCCATTGCCTCTTGCTCCTTCATAGGTTCATAGGTTCATAAGGTTGGAAAGGACCTACAAGATCATCTAGTCCAACCATCCTCCTATCACTATCCCTACCCAACTACTAAATCAAATCCCTTAGCACCTCATCTAAACGCTTCTTGAACAGTGCTAGGGACGGTGCCTCAACCACCTCCCTAGGCAGGCCATTCCAGTGCCTGACCACTCTTTCAGAAAAAAAATGTTTCCTCAGGTCTAATCTAAATCTTCCCCGGCGCAACTTGTGGCCATTCCCTCTCGTCCTGTCATTATTTATCAGGGAGAAGAGGCCCACCCCCTCCTCACCACAACCCCCCTTCAGGAAGTGGTAGAGTGCAATAAGGTCTCCTCTGAGCCTCCTTTTCTCCAGGCTAAACAATCCCAGCTCCCTCAGCCGCTCCTCATAAGACTTGTGCTCCAGACCCCTCACCAGTTTTGTTGCCCTTCTCTGAACACGCTCCAGGGCCTCAATGTCCTTCTTGTAGTGAGGGGCCCAAAACTGAACACAGTGCTCAAGGTGCGGCTGTACCAGAGCTGAGTACAGGGGGATGATCACCTCCCTGCTCCTGCTGGCTACACTATTTCTAATACAGAAATCCTTAGATATTTACATAGGACTGTGTCCTCCATTTTCCTTGTCTGTGGTGCAAAACTAGTACTGGTACGGCTTCCAGTACCAGTGATCCTGTGAACAGTAAATCCCATCACTGGCATTCTGAAGTCAAGCACACCACCAGGTAATAGCTAATAACCACTGTATTTTATAGTAGTTTTCAAGGTCCTTCAGTATCCAGGGGTCTGTAGGTCTTAAATGAAAGCAGGTATCATATTTTGACTTATCAGTCATTTTTGCCTTTTATGTCAAATATATGTTTTGTCTCCCAAGTAATGTTCTCAGCTTTCATTCGATAGCACTGAAGTTGGTGGAATTTTTGCCATAATCTTGGATAGGAATAAGGAATGTAGTTAATTCTTTTGAATTTACTGGAATTATTTAAAGTAAATATTAATGTTTAGTATGTTTGCAGGACTTCTCCCTAAATAATTTATTTGGAAAATAAGGAGTAGGAGAGCGGTACTTTCTTTATGAAATTATGATACTTTGTCAATGTATCCAATTTGTCAACTGTTGGCAAGTTAATCTAAAAAATCTTTAATAGATTGGAAGAGCTATGTGTTATTTTGCTTGAACCTGAAAGGTTTCAGTCCTGCAGTGCTCAAGCAAACAAAAAGTCTGTGAAATTTTCCTTGAATAAACATTTCAGGCTGGTGCTAACTTGTTATTGGTACTGACACAGCCCAGCAATTCACCAACCAAGGAAACACCAGACAAAGAAAACAATGTAAGATGTGCTGTAACATAGAGTCCTGCCTTTCAGGCCAGTAAGACAAAACCAAAAACAGGTTTTGAAAAAAATCACAAGAATTACAGAATTTTAGGTAGGAAATACCAGGTTACGTGTGGAAAACATGAAAGCAAAGAAATGATGCTGGTAAACAGACAAGAGCTTTATGGAGAATTTATAGCCATGATGTTTCCTTCATGTAAACGTGTATATGTAGATAACATTGTCAGTGCAGATCAATGTTCAGAAGGGCTTCCTCTTCATTCATACTTAGGAGCAGACTTCGTGTTTACTTCACTTAAACAAACTAAAAGCTCATCCCTCGGTTTGGACTTCTCATCTCAACAACCTTGACAGCTGTGATTTACCCCTGCTGGAACAGGTGACTAAGGCAAGGTAGATCAGTCAGTCTTAGGAAATCCAGGGCTGTTTCATCTTGCTGACTGCAAGGAATTCACTGGAAGAGAGTAGGTGTAGGCACCCAGGCCAGTCCCACCTGGGCTCTGACCTTCCAGCTCCCTGAGCAGTTCTTTCTTCCTTCTGTGCCTCCTTCCTGGCAGCCCATGACCTCAATTCTGACTTTTGCATCTGTCCTCTTCATCTCTGCCTGATATAAGTGCCCCATACAATACTTCTACTTTGATAACATAAATAGAACCCTATTCATGAAGCCTCAACAGTATTGACTACCACAAGCAAAACAAGCCTCTTTCTTGTCTTCTGTGCTTACTTCCTGAATAATCACAAAGAACATAAGATTCCTCCACTTAATGCAGCTGAAAAATCTGCCTAATGCTCAGAGGTGATAACTGCAATAATAGCATAATTCCTCGGACACCCTGGAGCCTATTAGAGTGAACTTTGTTTGTGTAGGAAAGTAGGGTAATGCAGCACAGCAAAACAACCTTCACTGGCTTCTGCTCCAACTGCAAAGCTGCTTCTACCTGTGACAGTTCAAAATATGAAGAAAACCTTCACCCATCAAGGCAGACCTCCAAAGTCTGTGTGCTGTAAGGCAACAAACGAGGTTTTCTTATCTCCACAGAGCTTGGAAAAGGTATTACTTACCAGTGTTACGGAGGAGGAATTGTTCTTGAGTAGAGGAAGGCTTAATTTATAGCTATGCCCCCTAAATACCATTTAGCAGGCCAAATCATAATTAATTTGTTCTGCCATTTGGGTGTAAGAGGGTGTGCTGAGCCCAGATATCTGAGCAGTCTAATATCACTCACTGTATCCAACCATTAACAGCTCCTTCTTCCAGAGCTCAGCCTACGCAAGGAGGTTACAGACAGTTAGCAATCTACTTTTGCTGAATGGTCTTAGATGAAAATTTATCTCTCCTTATATCTATTCATAAAGAAGAGAAGCAATGGCCAGAAAACACACACTTTACTAAAAATTGCTTGGATCATACATAAATTCTTTTGGTATTGATATTCTTTATACCACACAAAGAGCAGGGTATCTTTATGGTCTAACCAAGGCAATTTCCATAGAGCAGGGAGAAAATGTGTTGGCTTCAGTGTCACAGATGCATTATACATTTACACACAGTATTCCAGTAAGCTTTTTGTAAGCCCAGGTATCAAACTGATTGATTGTTGTGTTCTGCTCCTTCTGCCAGGGTAAAGATCAGTGGGCCATATTCTACAGCCCTTATTCTGTGTTTTACTGCCTAAGCCTGGGAGACATCAGTGAGGAAGCTTCTTTCAGCCAGAAAAGATGAATAAAGACTTCAAAAAAAATGGCCCTGTACTTGTTCTGCTATCTTTTGAAAATCTGCTTAGACTTGCGGTAACAATACGAAGCTGTAGCTTCTCCAGATCCTGAGTTTCAAATAGCACAGATTGAAATGCAGAGGCAGACCAGCAGCAGTAGCTTTTCCTGTGTCCCAGGTAGCAAAAAATGAAAACAGATCCCTATTCTGAAGGGAAGGACAAGGAGTTGCTTCTTTTCCAAGTGTGTAAAGAGAACTACGCATGACCTGTACATGGCAGCCATGGGCCCTTGGAGTAGGAAGGAATGCAAGGAGGCCTGCTCCCGTGGTCTCTGCATGCAGCTCACTCCTGTACATGGAGCAGTACATGGGGATCCATCCTTTCTGCTGGGCCAGCCTCAGGATGCTGTAAAGCTTTCAAATGTAAGCCTATGCCAGCACCTTGTGCCCAGTGTGAGCCACAAGCAGATCTCTGCACCTTGAGCCAGCTACCATAATCGTCTGAGACAGGGCTGTGGTGAGGGTGGGTGAGGCCGTGGTGAGTCTGGAGGTGATGCATGCATGAATCATGGGAATGAGGTCTGCTTTGGAGAAAAGGTAACCAGAGATAAATGTGAGGAAAAACGTCCTCTCAATTATTGTCGAATTCAAGCTATACAGCAAGAAGTGGAAAACTAACCAAAGCTGTGAACATGAGTAATATATGGGTACACACCCTTCCAAAGTGGCAGATATTATCCCTACCATAACTTCTGTTTTCCCCATGTTATTAACAGCGACGCAGCCGTATCTGGATGGCTCTGCAGCCAGCTGGCCTTCCTCCAGGCCCCAGCCTCACATGCCATAGGAGACAATCAACCTTCCTAGCCAAACTGGAAAAGATAAAACATAGAGACAAAAAGCAACCCACACATCCTCACTACCTGCCTGATTGACACGAAAACCTGTTCTTTAAAGAGGGTCTGGCAGCTCCAAAAGTGAATGAGAAACCATCATGTATTACAGTGAGGCAGAGAAAGGACCTCTAGGTCTTGCCTACAGTGAAGTTTGTAGTGAGCTGAAGGGCACACACATGGATCTGTGCCTCCATCAATCTCTCTTACACCTATTCTCACATTACTGCTGAAGCCGCTTCTACTTACGTAGGCCCCAATCCATGGGCCGAGAAGCCCACTCATTTCTATAGAGAATAATGTGTTGTTGTTGTTTTTTTTTCTGGAACATCAGAAGTACCTGAATTATACAACAAACATAGCAATTTCCATAATTTTTGCTTAAGTGTATTAAATGGTAATTTTATCATGAGAAAGATGAAGAATTATTGGATGAATGCAATTTTCTCATTCGTTCTTCTGGAGTCATTTCTTTAATGTACAACTGAGTGCTGGGTATTGCTCTGCAGGACACAATAGTTGTGCAGCTAGAAGATATCACTTACTACATCAAACTTATTCAATTCAGTCTATTTCAATGCCAGTCTTACTTTCCCTCACCTTTTAAAAAGTTTAAGATATCACAATTTTTCTAAAAGTGTTTTCTTTCTCCACTATTTTTAGTTCTCTGAAGAGTTTGCACTAAAAAGGAACTCTTTAAAAAGATGTATGTTTGGTGTTTGTAATGCCAGAGCGCATTCAGAACAATTCTGCTGAAGTCATTGAAATTATCTCAATATAAATCTGGTTTCAGTGAGAGAGATTTGTATTACATGTATTTTGTAACTGGTCACTGTCAAGGTAGTGTTTTTCACGAGTAAACTCAGAGGATTTACTCACAACCAATTTCAGTGTTACTACATCTGCGTACATTAGCGGTATGTTTGGCTCAGAACCTCCTCAAGTGGTGTATTAGCCAGACAGTAGATCAATACACAACACAGATAAACTAGATAAAGATAAAATATCTTCTTTAGAAGCCTGTGAGCATTTCTGTTGAAGAAGAAATATGACCATTAGGATGTTCTTTTAAAATGTAGATGTCTCATTATTCAGATGTTTAATTCTCCTCTCAGAGCGTACAATAATAAATATAAGCACTTTCAAAAATTTGGTTAAGAATCTTCAGGGCAATTTACTAAATATTCTTTTTTTCAAGGTTAGAAAATTATATTTGTACTCAAGTTTCATTATGATCGGCACTTCATATTTTCAGTCAAACATTCCTTAAAGCTGAGTATCCTTAAGTCCTGTGGAAGACAGGAGCACCCTGGAGGGATGATGGCCAAGCTGGCCACTCATTTATGTAGTTAATGTATAATGCACTCATTTATGCAGCTGATCTGTCTAAGGGATTGTTGTACACAGTCAAACAGAATGCAGTGGCATAATTGTCAAAGTCACTCTTTTTACATCTTTAAAAGATGTCTTCTGAAAAAAAATGCTTTTTTTTATAAATATTTTAATAGGCAGAATGAAATTCTGATGCTCTGTAGAACATGTTCTGTCTTTAAGAAGCCCGTTTTCATTAAGACACTGGTTTACATTCACCATAAACAAGTTTGCTGTGTCTGCTCGCACAGACTCTCTTTCCTTCCTCCTCCAATCTACAGCACCTCTGATACAACTGGAGCTTCTTAATTCCTTTATTTCATGCTCTAGATGCTTCCTACCCTGGCAGGCTTTGCCCCATCTCTCACAATGGGAAGAGCTCTTAAAACCTTGTGAGCAGTAACAGGACTGCTGGAGCCAGAGAAGGAAATTCAGCTCTGAACTCAGAGATGAGGAAGTGCCTGGTGACTGGAGGGATCTATTAGGGAGTGATGGAAAGTGTTAGGGGTGGGAGGAGGAGAGAAGGCACAGGAATAAAAAGAGGTCAGACATCTGGCTGGAAAACTCAGGAAACGTCAAAGCAAATAATAATAATAAGGTTAAAAATACATTAGTCCATAGTTGACCCATTGTCACAAGTTGGTTACAGCTGTAGGATGAATTTGGGTTGAAGGGGTAGACTATTACATGAAAAACTGGAAGACTTTTTAATCTTTAGTGGAAATAAAAAAAGCAAATGCAGTGGGATGGGAATGCATATTCTTTTGCTTTGACTAATTTCTTTTGCCATTGCTTTTTTCAGTAAGTCCTGGCAGGGATTTGCTCTGCCAGGGGCACTTCACTGTGCAACTGCTCTCAGGTTACATGGGTCCTGTTTCCAGCTGCAAACAGACTTGAGGGCAATGCTGAACTGATGGGAAGAGCTTTGCTGGGGGTATGGTCAGACAGTGATGACCCAGGCAACTAAAATGCATGGAAAAAACACATTTTCTACAGACAGATACCACGTTTCTGAGTACGCTGCCATGAAATGACTTTGTGCCGCATGAAGAGGCAGCCGTGGTACAGCTGCTGCAAACACTTTGAAAGAGCCCCTTTGTTTAGACACATAAGAGTTTAAACTTCGTTCTCCTAACCTGTCAGGTTCTAGTTATAGTTTTTCAGGAGAAAGTATACCAGTTTTTGCATTTTCATAAGTGCTATTATCTTAAATTTCAGGAACAATTGCTTCTAACATTTTTCTTCCTTTGGCTATTTTATGTTCCTTTTTTTTTTTTTTCTTTTTTTTTTCTTTTTTTTTTCAGGCTTAATTAATTTTTTGGCCAAAATTCAAATAAACTTGAAGGACATAATATTTGTTTCTTGTTTCAACCTCTTTCCCAGATTCCTGCTGCTGGGCGTTGCCCTTAATTAACAGCATTTTTGTTTGAAATCGCATACATAATGATCCCCATGTTCTCACTCTTTTGTTTGGCTTAGTTTCTTTCCTACTTCCTCCTTCTGTTTCTTTATTTTTGTTTGCTTTGCTGTTGTTCAAAAAATTATTTATTTGCAAAGACTATACTGTTTATCCAAGTGAATAATTTCTTTAAGTAGAAAAAGAAAAGCCAGGCCAATTTCACTGCTACTTCACTGTCTCAGATTAATAGCTCTGTGGTTGCTTTTTTTTTTTTTTCTCTGTATGTTTCTAATTCCAGCTGTGCAACACACATCAGACCAGTCTGTCATTACACTTCTTGGTAAACTATGCTACTTAACATTTCATTTAAAAAACAATTAGTCTTTCTTCCCCTCAAGAAAACAAAATGAAACTATAGTAATATTCTTTCAGTTATATCCACAGATACTGGATAATTGATTTCCACTGTACATTAAAAAAGCATTTTTCTGTTTTATTGGCAACACTAGACCTTTTTAATTTAATTAATCTCTCAAAAGGTAAAGTGATTCAATTAGGATAACTTTTTAATGGAAATAGTGAGATAACAAAGGACAGCACTTTTAAAAGTTAGTAGAGTAGTCTTGAGTGACTTCTTCAGAAAAGGAAAGCGTCCCACTTAAAATCAACTGAGTGAAAGAAGGATAGAGCCTAGGGGAATCACTCTGGGGCTGAGATTTGCAAGAGTGTTTTCTTTCCCACGTTAATTAAATATATTTATATATATATTCCATAAGAAGTCCCATATTGTCAAAAACAGCAAACAAAACATTTTTCTAAACAATATTTGACAAACACCTTAGGCATGCAAAATCAAAGGGAATTCTTGCAATAGAGAATTGATGAGTGCAAAATGTGTAAAGGTATGTGTTATCTTTAACAGAAAATAATGTTATGCCACTGTTTTCTTACTCAGGGCCTCCTTTCTTGCAAATGGGCAGTAACATGCTGCTGATCTGCTCAGGAACTGCTGGTGACAGCACCAGCATGATGTGACCTGCTGAGTCCAGTAGCTGGGATGTAAAGGCAGCACTCTTTTTCAGAATCCTTCCTCAATCATCTGCTCTGCACATGCAGCAGAAAACAACTGCTCTTCTTCAATCTGTGTGAGGATGTATGGTGACTTCACTTGCGGATAATCAACAGATAGTGCAAGTTGAGAACTCTATGGCCTGAAGAAGCTCAGGATTAACACCTACTGGCTTTGAGGCCCCTACCTACCTCAGCAGTATATAAAAGAAGCAACACTTCTTTATGTGATCAAAAATTATCCTCTTTCTCTTTATGAGTAAGATAATGTTACTGAAAGTAGAAAGAAGCAGTAACTACTTACTGTGTTCAAAAACAGTCAATGGACTGGCTTGCATAGTCCCTACTGGAGCCCCAGAATACCAGAAAATCTGCTCTTCATTAAGGCTTTGGGTCATATGCCATTCATCTGTGTGCATGGAAACCTACAGACGTTAGCTTGTGGAATTAATGTGCAGATCAGAACCAGCATATAGCCTCTTTAATTCTGGACTTCTCGAGTAAACATATTTCAGTCTGAAACTGTAAATGACTTAAACTCCAAGTCCTGTCTATTCATGTTCTATGCCCAAACCTCCCACTGGCACCAGTAAAGAGGGACAGGTAGAAAATGCAGGATGTGTTGCTTGCTCTCATGAATGAAAATTAATGCATTTCCTGCAAAGAAAACCTAATCATCTGGAATGATACCTACTATTGGTAGAAATAACTTAAGTCAGATGAAAGAAGATTGGGAAACAGCCGTCCCCGAACCTCCTTTCACCTCTAAAGTGACTAAGTAATCATTCGTCTTTCTTTTAAAACTTGGCTCATATTCCTTCTACATTTAGATAATAGAGAGATGGAACACATCCAGTGAAAACCACCAGCCATCCTTGAGAAGACCACAGAAGTCAGATAGATGCAGGCTCACTTAGTTGAACTTGGGAAAAACTACTGAAAAGAACTTTTCCAAAATTCAACCCCTGTATTGCGCAACAGAGAATTACAGAGTCTCTGAGAACACACTAGCAGAACTTGCACACTGCTCAGAAATGCCTGTATAGCAAAACCAAAGGATGGGGTTTTGCAGAGTGGTCAGACAGAGATATTTGTTGATGATGTAATACTTGTAACTTGATAATCTGCTTGAGAAATGTGAAGAAGTTCCTGGAATTATTTTAGGCTGCCTTGGAGCATGCAAATTTATTTGTAGCTGAACAGTTCAAATAAATCCATGTTAGAAAAACACCAATGTCTTAATTAGCTGATCTTGATGCATAATGCAAAGCCCATTTATATTAACATCTCCTTCTCAAGCTCAGCTGTTTGACTAACAGACCAGACAGGATTGATGACAGTACAAATTACTGACTAATTCCTTCAGACACCTTAATAGGGAAATAGGATAAAACAAGACACATTCAGATGTTTACACTAATGTGCCACCAGATCATACTGTCCTATTCTCTGCTTGTGTATCAATAACTACCAATACACTGTTATAAATCATTGGATGAAAATACAAGCAGCACCATAAACACTAGCAGGCAAGAACGACCACTTCTCACTCAGTAAAATTGCTTGGTAATATTGGAGGCCTGCAAACTGCTAAACACAGACAAGAGTATCAATCAATAAGAGAGGTTTACAATTTGGTATTGCCAGAAAAAAAAACGAACACAAAACAAGACTGTCAGCAACTTCCTTTGTCCCCCAATTCTACTAATACTCCCACTGAAACCTCCTCTTCCACCATCTTCACTGCTCCTATATCGCAATTGGTTTGTTTACAGCACTTGTTGAGTGAGGACAATTCCAGTTCTGGCAAGATCATATGTTTAATACACCTCATTATGTCCCGCATAAAACTGTACCAGAATATTTTCAGAAGGTAGAAGGAAGGTACAAACACAATAGAAGAATAACTAAGTGGGGGGAAGGAAATGAGCTAATTCCCAAATGCTTAGTGCCTAGTTATAGAGTCAGAGGGCAGGTAAAAAGGAAAAGAGAGGAAAGAGGAGGTCATTACACTTTCAGCTGGAGGAGCTTCTCAGAGCAGTTATTCAGTGTAGCTGCTGCTCTCATCTTTAAGAGGTGAGGAAAGATGTAGGCCAAAGTACAGTCCAAGGCCTCTATGGGTAATGGAGTCCAAACAGCCAGCTATGTATGTCAGCTGTGATGACTTAACATTATTGTTACATGATGATAATGATTAGACATAGTCCTATTAATGCATTTAATAATTCAAATTTCTCCCAAGGAGGTGGTAGAGTCACCATCCCCGAAGGTGCTCAAGAAATGTTTAAGTGTTGTACTGAGAGGCATGATTTAGTGGGAAATACTGGTGATAAGTGAACAGTTGGACAGTATGATCTTGGAGGTCTTTTCTAACTGCGGTGATTCTGTGGTCTATGATTCCAACTTCTACATGACTGCAAAACTAGATTTTTTAATTATTATTTTGTATTTTTTGTAAAAAAAAAAAAATCTTGGTTAGTGTTGAATCTGATTCTTTGCAGTCTGAGTCATAGCACATTTGTGGGAAGATGATGTTAATGCCCTATCTGTGTTTGCTCATGCCTCATTCAATTTCTTGTCCTTTCTCTGTATAGTGTGTATAGTGGGGGGTGATACCTAGAAGAATACTATGGCAGATCTGCTGAATTGGATAGACTTTCTCAGGGTTCATGGTGATCTGTGAGAGCAGAAACCCACAAAATGAGAACTCACCTGGAGAGGGTCTAGGCATAAAGACAGCCTTTTCTCCATACCAAGGTATAGGGAGTGCTAGGGGCATATTCCATGAAGAGCTTCGGGGTTTTGGTGCTCAGCCATGCCAAGAAGACAAATTAGAGAGGATGTATGGGTCATGATCCAGGGAAAAGTTGTTATGCCTTCCTGCAAAATGTGTCATAGGGAAGAAAGCAGAGGATGCTAAGGACACCACAATGTCTGCATACATCCACATATGCACACCAACACTTAACCTGAAAAGCCCTTAAGTCTCTTAATAGATCTTCCCTTAAACCTTAAAAAGATAGGGAGATACAGCCAGGAAATCTGAGGAATTTGTTGATTATATGACTTCTACCAGTGGGAATTTTGCAGGATCCTAGACTCAGCTGTCCCTGTTGGGAATTGTGGTAACAGGGCCCTAATGGAAATATGCTTTTTCTTCCTTGCAGTTCAAGAGAGATGTTGGCACAACAAAGCGTAATTTAAATCTCTCAGCTTCTCTTTCAGGGAACCCATGTCTATATCTTTGAACTTTCATTTGATTCTCCTTTTTTTCTGTGCTGCTTGTATTATTCTCTCCTTATCCCAATAATCCAAAAGTGTTATTTTCTCCCTCATTTGTTCCCACAGACATCAGGACAGACAAATCAAAAACAGAAGTCAGAGACCTTGGGAGTACAATTAAAATGAAATTGTGTTTCTCCAGATTAAAAAGAGGAAATGTATTAAGCCCTTAAAAATACAGATTAATCAATTATGTATGCAAAAGAGGACACAAGAGTTACAGTCATGAAAAGCGGAAGGAAATTCAGAAGTACAGTATATGCCTCTGGGATTCTCAAATCCAGCAAAGGGATATATTTTCCCTCCATGCACATCCGTAAATGCCATGAATGTCAAAAGGGACACCATTAATTTAGAATAGGCCCAATATTTAGGTTTAGAGAAAAAGAAAAGTGCCTTCATAAAACATTATCATAACAGCAACAGCTTTAAAATTTTAAGCACATTTCAGTGACCATTAAAGAGAGAAAAGGGAGGGAATTGAGCAACTTCTCTCACATGGTTACTATTTTCACACCAGAGACTAATTTACGGACACAGTCTAGTGGCTTTCATCATGCTTTATAGCAGTGGAAGAGACCCGTGACTGTCTTAAATGGATGCACTGAGAAGCAATAAAGAGAAGCATCTTAGAGTATGTACCTAAAGCTCTTTAGGAAGCATGATATACCTGGCTTGTCAGAGATACTGTGGTAAAGAGTTGAATCAAAAAGATGCCATGTTGATTAAATGTTTAGTATTCTGTTGTTTTAATCCTTGGGAGAGAGTTAACTTCTTTTCTGTATAAGATCATAAGGAAGGAATAAAAGGTAAGAACCCAGTAATGTATTTGTGCTTGGAAGGCCAAATTTACCATTCCAGAAAATTTGGTATGATAAAACTAATCCTTAAAACTAACACAAATACAGCTCCTCATAGTGGTGATATTTTTCCCAGCATTTTTTTTTCTTTCATTTTTCTAGTCAGTCTTCCAAGGTCACGTCTTTTACCATGAGATTTGAATATCCCAATGTTATGTTGACAAATTATATAAAGTTTATAATATTTTATATAGGAACATAGACTGACAGAATCTGTTCTCCTGTTCATTTAAGTCCAAAATCTTGTTGTCTAAACCAACCAGCGATACATTAAGAACACCTTTTATTATTAGAAGAACTGATTTTTTTTATTTATTTATTTTTACAGTTTCCCTAACTTCTCAGAACTTATCTTATGCTTAAGGCAAAATCAGCTTGGCTGCTTGCCTTCAAAAGCTCTAGCAGGTCAGACACTCTAGTTCTTCACCACTCAGATCACTCAAAATCTTCTACCATGGCTGCTCTAGAAAGTAACACCTCCTATTTTATTCTGTTGGACCATGACATCAGAGATGGATGTTGGTCATAGGCAGTAAAAATTGAACCTTCCTACCCATAACTCCTTTACATTTTGTTTCTGTGTGACAGATGGCAACAGAGGCACAGAATGACATCTGACATGCAAGTAAGTTTGAAGCAAAAGGGTGTCATTAAATTCCTCCATGCAGAAAAAAATGGCACTCGTTGACACTCATCAACACTTGCTGGATGTTTGTGGAGACCAAACAGTGGATGTGAGTGCAGTGAATTGGTGAGTGGCACATTTCAGCAGTAATGGCAGCAATAGTAGGGTCACCTACACTGGTGCAGATTTTTAGGAACATTGCATGCCAGCTCTTGCTCTTCAACTGGAAAAAAAATGTATTTCTTGTGGTGGCAATTATGTTGAAAAGTAGTGTTTAGTGGCTGAGAATTTGCTCTATCAAATAGCATTATTTTGCTCTTTGTATCTGTTGTCATTTCAGGGAAAATAAATAGGAGGCATTACTTTCAGAGTGACCTATGTAATTTTGAATACAGATATATTTGTGGCCTGATGTGTTTATTTTTATACCAACATTGACCCTAATAATGCTGAAATACCACTTTCTCCACTTAGGTTAATCCTTCCCACCTCCACAGAATTGAATATTTGTCTCAGAATACTTTGCCAATCTTTTCCATGTGCATCTTGTCCATCAAATGCACCACTCCCAGATCATCCTATGAGTTCTTTTTTGTACTCATTCTAGAGCCAGTTAATGTTTCCTAGTGTGGGAGGACACAGCTACTCACAGTAATTCTAGCTGGCTCTTGCTAATACCTTACACAACATTATTATTAGTTCCCTATCTCTACTGGAAATTTCTTACTGATGCAATTGGGATGACATGTTACTGCTGTGCCTATGCAACTACCAGCCTTTTTCCACAGTTTTCACAAAGGCATTTCCTTCCAGCATTTAAAGGGAGATTTTAAACAGGTGGAAGAATGACTTCTAAATGTTCTGATAGTGATAGGACAAGGAGGAATGATTTTAAACTAAAAGAGAGGAGATTCAGATGAGATGTTAGGAGGAAATTCTTTACCCAGAGGATGGTGAGGCACTGGAACAAGTTGCCCAGAGAAGCTGTGGATCCCCCATCCTTGGAGGCCTTCAAGTCTAAGTTGGATGGGGGCCTGGGTAGTTTGGCTATCCTGACCATGAAAGGAGGGTTGGAACTAGATGGTCTTCAAGGTCCCTTCCAACCAAAAACATTATGTGATTCTATGATCTCCCAACACAGGGCAGAAATCCTAGCTATTGATCCCCAGATGAACTTTTTATAGTGGTAAGTTTCATCCCTTTTATTCTCAAAACCATTTACACAGTTCTTCGGGTAAAGCAGGCATATCCAACCTGCAGCCCAGCCCATCCTGTGGCTGCCTTCTGTCCTGTGCTATCAAGGCAGCTGCTCTGCCCTACTGAGTGGCCTAGTCCAGCCCCAGGCATACATTGCTCAGCAACAACCAAACCATCAATGTACTATTAATTCTGTCTGAGCTGAAATCAGAACAAGGAAAGAGTGAAGTGCAGTGCTAACTCAAGTTACAGCAAATACTTTAATTATTTTGATACATTGACTAAATACAGTCCTGTGAACAGCAAAATAATATGCTACCATGCTTTCCATTCAGATAAAGGAATTTGAAAATAGGTTTCAAGGTTGCTGAAAGAAAATTACCATTATTTTGCTATATTTGTGATTCTATTTTCAGTTGACATAAATAAATTACCTGCATTTTTTCAAATGAACATCTGATTGCAAATCAATACATTCCAACCCAAAGAAGATTTGATCATGACCTTTTTGAGCTCTGTCTTACCTGAGAAAAATACCCTTGCTTCATAATCATGTCTTATTCATGCCGTTTCTTTTTGGCAGTACATACAATTGTGATCAACTGTTCTCAAGGATGAAGCACAGGAAAAGTAAAATTTCCTCAAAAAAAATCTCTGACAAGCATCTTGAGAACTCACTAAAAATTGCAATCACATCAAACTGGACAGTTATATTAGTTTCACAAAAAACAAGGCCAAATATTCCACTAGTTAAATGATTTTGTTGCCTTCCATTTTGTTTGAATAGAAGATAGTAAAGATTAAAATAAATCTGTTGTTTATGTAGAAGCATAGAGCAGCCTGAGTTGGAAGGGACCTGAAAGATCAAGTGCCAACCTCTCCTTAAACATGAGTCTCGGTAGGTGCCATTTTTTCTGCATGGAGTTCAATGACACCTCTTTGCTTCATTATAGAGGTACAGAATACCAGGGATTGGAAGTGACCTCCAAAGATCATCTAGTCCAATCCTGCTGTTGGAGCAGGAACACCTAGACCAGATCAGGTCACACAGGAGCATGTCCAGACAGTCTTCACAGGAGACCTCACAACTACTCTGGGCAAGCTTGTTCCAGTATTCTGTTACCTTACTGTGAAGTTTTTTCTCCCATTTATGTGGAATCTCCTATGCTCCAGTCACAGGCAGTGTTCCCCAAGGGTTTGTACTGGGTCCTGTTCTCTTCAATATCTTTATTGATGACCAGGATGAGGGGATTGAGAGCACCCTCAGTAAGTTGATGACACCAAGTTGGCTGGAAGTGTTGATCTGCCTGTGGGTAGCAAGGGCCTACAGAGGGATCTAGGCGGGCTGGATTCACTGGGCTGAAGTCAACGGAATGTGGTTCAACAAGACCAAGTGCCAGGTCCTGCACTGCCACAGCAATACCAGGCGACACTACAGGCTTGTGGCAGAGTGGCTGGAAGACTGTGTAGAGAAAACAGACCTGGTGGTATTGGTCTGCACTCAGTTGAACCAGTAGTGTGCCCAGGTGGCCAAGAAGGCCAAAGGCATTCCAAGTTGTATCAGAAGCATTGTTGCCAGTAGGAGCAGGGAAGTAATTATTTCTGTACACAGCACCTTAAGTACTGTGTTCAGTTTCAGGCCCCTCACTGCAAGAAAGACAGTGAGGCCCATGAGCATGTCCAGTGAAGGGCAACAAAGCTTGCAAGGGGTCTGGAGCACAGGCCTTAAGAGGAACAGCTGAGGGAGCTGGGGTTGTTCAGCCCAGAGAAGAGGATGTTTAAGGGAGACCTTATTGCCCTCTATAACTACCAGAGAGGAGGTTCTAGAGAGCTGGGGGTCAGCCTTTTCTATCATGTAACTAGCAATAGGACTAGAGGGAATGGCCTCAAATTGCATCAGGGGAGATTCAGGCTAGACATAATGAAATGCTACTTCTCCAAAAGAGTGGTCAGGCACTGGAATGGGCTGCCCAGGGAGGTGGTGGAGTCATCAACTCCGAAGGTGTTCAAGGAACATTTGGATGTAGTGTTGAGGGACATAAATTGGTGAAAACTATTGGTTGGTTACAAGTAGATGATTGGACTGGATGATCTTGTAGGTCTTTTGCAACCTTGGCAATTCTATGATTCCAGCTCACATCTGATGCTCCTTGTCCTATCATTGGATGTCACCAAGAAGAGCCTGGTTCCATCCTCCTGATACTCACCCTGTATGTATTTATAAACATTAATGAAGTCACCCCTCAGACTCCTCCAAGCTAAAGAGATCCACCTCCCTCAGTCTTTCCTCATAAGGGAGATGCTGCACTCCCTTAATCATCTTTGTGGCTCTGCACTGGACTCTCTCAAGCTGTTCCCTGTCCTTCTTATCTGAAGGGGCCCAGAACTGGACACACTAATCCAGATGCAGACTCACCAGGGTAGAGTAGAAGGGGAAAACTTCTCTCAACTAACGAACCACACCACTTCTAACACACCCCAGGATGCCATTGGCCTTCTTGCAAGGGCACAGTTCTGATTCATGATCATCCAACTGTCCACCAGGACCCCCAGGTCCCTCTCCTCTATACTGCTCACATGAAATACATGATGCATGTCAGACACCATTTTGTAAGATTGCCCCCTGCTGCCATCCTTCACACAACAACATGTAACGGAAGCTTAGTGGGAAGGTCCAGTCTCTACTCCCATACCACTAACATCTACCTCAGACATCATGGGCCAACAAAATAAAATAGGAAGCATTACTTTCAGAGTAGCCCTCATGAAAATAAATTAGTCTCTACAGTATGAAACATTTCTTTGAGATACCTAGGAATGGCTAGATAGTACAGTTCAGCATAACAGTTTTGCCCAATAAATTTAGTTCTCATTTCATTTTTTTCCCCATCTAATACTATATATATACATTACTTCTATTTTTGGGTGTTTTGTTTATTCCACTCCATGTTTGTATTTCCACCTTGATATTCCACCCCCAACTTCATTCCCTCATCTTTTTTGTCATTTTTCCGACTTCTTTGCAAACTGCTAATTCCTATATGGAGAAGTAAAAATGGTCAGTTAACTCTGTCAAGTATAAAGAAAAATATAAAAACAACAACCTGGAAAGAAACAGATAAGTAAACATTATCTGAGTATGTATGTTTGAATGCATTTCTATGTTTCCTGAAGAATTATGTTGCAGTTTCTGTGAAAGGAAGGAAAGTACAGTAAGGATCATTTTCATTATATAATTTTGGAAGTTTTGACTTCGGGCAAGGAAGGAAAAAAGACTTATTGTACAGTAGTATCAACCTGCAGCAGTAAATATTCTATTGATATATTAGTGCAATTGTGCTAAATTGTTATCATACACTGTAATAAAAGTTGAGCAATGTCACAATTATACACACATGCTAAACATAGCTTTCTAATCTTCCAAACACTAGAACCGCATTTCCCAAATCTCCTTTCAATTCACTTCAACATTAAAGAATTCATCACCAATATTCTCACTAACTTTATGAGGCAACTTAGAAAACATGTTCAGCCATGGCAGAGACTATCATGAAGAAAGCAGAAGTGAGTATTTGGGGCAAGGTCCTATTCCGTTAGGTGCCGACTCATTTGGAGATGGTTGCAGATGGATAATAGGTAGAATTTCATGCAGCAAATGGGGGTGCTGGGAAGAGATGCTGAATGCTCTCGGTGGTTCTCAAGCTGTTTCCATCTCCATGATGCTGCCCTTCCAATGACCTCCTTTCTTCAGAATTTTATTTCAGAAACTAAAATACCTTTTCCAGGTTACTTTGAAATTAGTGTAATTTAGGATCAGAACATACTAGTTTGCCCTAAAATAAATACCATAAACATTTGTAATATCTTCTGTTTGTTCCTCTCCAGTTCCATTAACTAGAATTTAATGTGATCTCTTGACCTTCTTGTCCTGCATCCATTTAACTCATAAGATGATGATTTTGTATAGTGTAGGACACATTTACAGTAGGCTGTTGTCCCAATGGCTTATTCTTACAGCACTCTTTCATCCCATGAAATGCAGACCAACTGATAAACACTGACCAGCACTTGAAGCTGTTACTCTGCAGGAGGGATCTAACAGTTGTCTAACCTATCTGTGTTTAGAGAGTTGATTTCAGTCTCTCTGTTTCAGTTATTTCAGTGCAGTGTACCTTTCCAGTAAGCCTTTTTTTTCCCCCCATATCTTCCTATCCTCTCTTTCATGTAGTTTAAAGGGAAAGCATTCTTTAACAGTGTAAATTGTTTATAGGACTATGTCATATAAATATGATCTGCAAAGATAAAGAAATAAGTTGCAATTTTAATAGTGCTACTTGTCCCAATCACCTGACTCATCCCACAAATCCAGTTATAAAAATCAACAAATCCAGTGTCTGTGACATTCCCTGAAAAGCTCTGACAGTACCAAATTATACATTCTCCTCACCCCAAACTGCAGCTAATTTTCTTTTTCTCCATCTAACTCATGCAACATTTGTTAAGTATTGCAATGCAAGCACTGTTCAATTGAAGTTTTAAAGTGATTTCAACACATCCATTAATTTACTGAAATTTTCCCCAAAATGCATGCATTTGACAATGTGCAAAGAAAGCTTGTCTTGTTTCATACTGTTTCTTAATGGCTGAAAGGCATGCGTTAATTTTTTTCCTCTGTTTTATGCTGTTGGAATGCTGGTATTTGTGTTCTGCAACATGTTCAGAAGTGCTGGGGAAAAATAATTAATCTTGCTTTTGAATAAGCATCAGAAATTTCCCAAGGAGGGAAAAGAAAGCTTTTTGAAGGTATTTAAAACCAGAGCTTTCAGACACAGATGAAAAGTGGAAGGTTAAGCCCTGGGTCTCCTGCCTGCCTTTCAGCATAGGAACACTCACTCAGAGCAGAGGTCCTGGGGACCTGGCTCCTGGGCAGGCAAGATGTTTGGAAAGCAGGCAGAATTTCACCAGCATTTTGTTAGCACTTTGTCAGAGGGGTTTTGAAACAAGTAGGTTTCTGAAAAATACTTTATTCTAAAAACACTGTCTTTTTTGATAGATTTTCAGGATTTTTCTGCTGTAGTAAGCTGCAGACAAAATTAAATGGCGTCTCACTTTGAGCAAGAATCAGACTGTGATGTGCTTGAGAATTTAAAATCCAACTCACAAATATATGTATTAGGAAAGCATGTAATATCATTGTGAACACAATATGTCCTTAAGTACTGTTCTGATGAAAAATGAACTCATTTATGGTTCTGCACTCTCCAGTGGTGTTCTACCTTTGGAGTAGGTTTGTACAACCCCAGAAACCCATATGCCCTCCCCTCTTCTCCACTTTCTTCTGTTCACTGTCAAAAGATGTCATAGTTTTCTTTACGAACATCCTGCTTTGGAAACCTGTGCTGAAAACTGAGCTGCATCAATTAGCATGTCTTTTTTTTTTCCCCCTATACTTTTTCCTCTGTCTGTGCTTAGGTCTTCAAAACAGATCTTTAGGGCAAATTCTTGTGGATATCTAGTTTCCAAATGCATTTTCCACAAACTGCCTGTAAGACATATTTAAAAATCAGATATTTTGTTTAACATTCTTTCTCACTGACCTTTCACTTGTCTCAGTGACCTCATCCTACCCTTTATTCCAGTGTCAGTGTTTTCTCTTATCTGCTCTTTTCCTCTTTCCTTCACCTCTGGCTCTGCTTTGGTTCTTCTTCCTCTTCACATTACAAATATGCTTTGTTTCTTCTCCTATCTGAAATCTCCCACATTTCACCACACTTGCACCTATAATTCCCACATCATCTCTCTTTTCTGAGAGTAGACTGAAGATACTCTTTACAAGAATTCCTTCCTTTGAGTTCTACCTTGTATGCTCTCTTTTATATCTCTACCTACTGTTTACCCCACTGTGCTCTCCTTCCTTCACACCTTTCATAGTGGCAGTTCTCCAGCTAAATCCCAGTTATTATGCAGCTCCACCTTCATCCTCCTGAAGCTGTCACTACAACTGTCACATGCACTCATCCTGAACATCACTCCATCCTTCAAACCTGATATTACATTCCCCTTTTCATCAGGATGTCTTTCATTCTGCTTTCTTTAGTCATGCCACATGATTCCCTTGTTTTCCAATTCTGTGCATTGTTTGTGTCATCTTTGATCCCGGGGAGCAATATCACTTCCAGCCACAGATGTTCACATGCAGAAACACAAGGTCTTTTCCTCTTGCTGAATCTCTCATCTATGTTCTGATTCACTCTGCATCGTATTTCCACTCTCTCTCTCTCTCTAAACAATAGTCTTTGTTGTCTCTGCTTACTGCCAAAGTGCTTGTCCCATCACTCCTCTTAGTGTAATGTCCTTTTCTCTGCTCCTGACAAAAGCACTCTTGCCCTGTTCATTTCAGGCCCCAGCTATATAAATCATTTTCCTGGCCTGTTTTTCTGACTATGCCCATTATCTTTTAACCTCTTCAATGATTCCTTTTTCCTCTAGGACATCAAGCTTATTGTGACTCTCTTAACTTTCAAAGCCCTTCATGGCTTACTCCCAACATGTCACTTTTTATTCCCTATCAGAATATAAATGCCCAGCATCAGTCAGCCCCAGATGCCAGCTTCAATTGATCAATTTGTTATAATTCCCAACAGGCATCTTTAGTGCATTCTCCCTTGCTGCCCCTCAGGCTTGAGAAGAGCCTGCACGTGCATCCATAAAAACAACTGTTATCCTCCATTGAATCCCTTGTTAAAATACTCCTTTGCCAAAAATTTGAAATTGGTTAGTGTACAGGCACATGGACAACACCCCTAGTGTGACCTTGTCGTTCCCCTATGCCAATCCATCTCTGATTGCTTACATTTTGGTTATATTACTACAAGCCCTTTGGGAAGAGGCTGGATGGCTGTTTTGTGTTTCTGTAGTGATTACTGCATGGACCACTATTTGGACAGAAAGGTACTGCAGTAACACAAATGAGAAAAAAAAGTAAGTGTAAGAGACAGAGGCAGGCTCATCCTTCAGGTGACTTCTGAAAAGCAACTAAGCAAGCTAGCACAGCAGAGTGAGGGCTTCTTTAACTTTTTGAATGAACTGCTGCAAGATGCTTCCCACTGGCTACATTCAGTGCAGAAGGGAAGACAGGGCTGCCTGTTCTGCTCCAGACAGCTGGCACAGGCATTGAAACACGGCGGACAAATAACATACAAGTAAAGACCTTTACATATTCATGGCTACAAGCTAAACACAGACTGCATTTTCTAGAAATGTGGCTTTAGAAACGCTCACAGAGTCAGCTCAGTCTTAGCAAACAGAATATGAGGCACCTAGAGTTAAGCTTCCAGAGCATAAAATGATCATAGAATAATAGAATCACAGAATGCCTTCGGCTGGAGGGAACCTTACACATCATCTAGTTCCAACCTCCTGGCCAACTGCCGGCTCAAAGTTGCTAATCATCAGATCAGGCTGCCAGGATCCCATCCAACCTGGCCTTGAATGTCTCAAGAGATGATCATCCACAGCCTCTAGGAAGCCTGTTCCTGTGCCACACCACCCGCCACGCAAAAGATTTCTTTCTAACATCTAATCTAAACCTCCCCTTTTTTATTTTCTTTCTCCTTGAAACTGTAGGGTATATACTCTAAAAGAATAGTACCCACATAAAATAATGAAGGTGAACAGTATATATTTTGTATTGTTTATCCAGATGGTATACAAACAACCAGTAAATTAGGAAGGGCTCACCTGTCACTGAATTTCAAGGCTCACCCAGAACTCCACAGAAGAAGGATCTCCAACAAGGGAACCTTCCCCAGTGCTGGTCATCCCTTAAATGGGGTTTGGGAGCAGTGGAGCCAGACCCCACCCTTTCTGGTCACACAGGTGCATTGCCTTTACCTGTGCTCCTGCAGCTGACTCAGTGCTCACTTCAGGTGATCAATTAGTGGTTCAGGCCGTGATTCAACAGTTCCCATACAGAAGTGAATTCCCCTTGTCCTATCACTATCACACTAAAATCAGTCCCTGTTCTACTTATAAGCTCCCTTCAAGTATCAGAAGGTTGCAGTGAGGTGTCCCCAGAGCTATATCTTCTCCAAGCTGAACAAGCCCAACTGCCTCAACCTTTCCTCACAGGAAAGGTACTCCAGCCCTTTGATCATCATAGTGGCCTCCTCTGGACCTGCTCCAGCAGCTCTGCATCCTTCTTGTGCTGGGAGCCCCAGTCCTAGGCACAGTACTCCTAATGGATCCTCACAAGGACAGAGCAGAGGGGAACAACCACCTCGCCTTCTCTGCTGGCCACCCCTCTTATGATGCTCCAGCACCAGTCTCCTGGGCTGCAAGAGCATGCTGCTGGTTCATATCCAGCTTTTCATCCATCAGGACTCCCAATTCCTTCTCTGGAGGCCTGCTCACAATGAGTTCTTCTCCCAGTCTGTACTTGTATCTGGAATTGCCTTGTCTCAAGTGCAATGCCTCGTTTGGCCTTGTTAAACCTCATTAGAGGTTATGAGCATTAGCATGATGCATGCTTGCTTTCTCCAGGTTTCTCATTTAGAGGTTTTTTATTTATTTTCCCCTCCAAAACATTGTTGGAACTGGGGATCATTTCAGGTAGTCAATGGTACAATGGCAACCTACTGTTTGCCAGTCTCTTCCAAGCACACATCTTACTAGTAAAGCTGAATTGTTCTGTTTCTTTTTACTACAATGCTATTGAACAAAATTTTCTGCTGATCATTTTTATGCTAAATAAATAAATAGGTAGCAAACAGCTGCAGTGCAAACAGCATTGACCATACACTTGTTTAAGGACTTTCCAGAACAATTCTGACCTTCCTTAGTTTTAAGGACACAGCTAGGAGAAAAAGCATCCCATGCTACATCTTCTAAAATAAACACAGTGAGACCTCTTATACTTAAGCCACTCCCCTCCACTCATTCTCTTAGTTCACTGTAATTAAAATTGCTGTGCCCATGGTGAAAGACTTCAGGAGCATATCTCTCTTCCCTTTCAGGCAGATTTATGCCACATTGGTGATTCTCAGGAGGTGAACTGTCAGTGATTTCTTTCTCTTCGTTTCACAATCATAGCACTTATTTCCATATATGCATTGTGCCAGTGTGTATGTTGCTTACAAGACAGGGTTTCTCCTGCTTAGCACTGGCTTTGCAGGACATCTGTGTGGCATGCATGCCCTACACCTATCCTCTTTAGGAGCTCTATCTTTTCAGCTTTCTAAGGCAGAGGCATTCACTGCAGGAAAAGAGCCCATTCGTTAGAGGTGTGGTGCTGCCTGTTTGAATTTAGCAGCAATCAGACTGGAGAAATGAAGGAAAAGTAGACTGGCCACAAGAAAAGCTTTGGCTTTGCTTTGACTTTTATTAATTCAATCATGATTTAAAAACAAATAAAAATAAAATAAAATAAAAAAGTCCAAGGAGCAATAAGTAAATTTACTTAGAGAGTAGGCAATAAAAGATCTATTGCACTGTATTTTCATTGGATGTCAGCTTGCGCTCCATGTCAGAATTAAAAGTATCAGTTCTAAGGGGATAGAGGTACCTTAAATTCCTTTTTCACTTCTTTCTGTTCAAACATCCCCTAAGTGCTTACCTCCTTTTCCATGTGTCTGTGTGCTGTGTGCACGCAGAATCCTTACTGTGCTCCTGTGTGGCAATGCCCTGCAGGCTTCCCCCACCCCTCTGCCTTGTATCCTATTTGAAGACCTGAATGAAGATCCTGGTTCCAGAATGACACCAGCTTGCTTCACAACTGAATTCCACCTCCTAATGAGTTCCTCTAAATCTGCCATTGGGTGACTTTATTGACTCAATGATTATAACAATGTAGCACCTCACTTACTCCATGTTGGCTTGTTTCAAGCCTCAAGTTCTCCTCCACTCTTGGACTGTAGCTGACATTTAATGACCAGGAATCAAGCAGAATTTTAATGTCTGCAAGAAGTACAGAAGGTCTCAGACAGCAGTCTTGAAGCTTTCCAGAGCTGTATGACTCTCTGATGGTATGGCCAGCCAGTCACTAATTGACGTATCTGAAGGATTAATTGCTTTCTTGCTGGAGAAGGTGATGCCACATTCATGTTGCCACTAAAACAAAAACATTCTGTAATACCTGAAGATTGATCTGAAACACGTATCCCTTAGCTTTTCTGTTTGATCTCCAAATCATGCATGCTTTATTTAGAGACTGCGTGTCTCCCAACATTGTTTCACCCTATTCCAAGATAAATGGAAGGCTATCCAATGGCACATGAATAGGTAACATCTCTTCAGAAAAAACTGCCTTCTTTACTGAATGCTCTACAAGCTGTACAGACACACATGGAGTCCCATCACCCTCAGGAGTTCCAGAGAAATTTAGAGACAGCATTTTCATGTATGGCTGAAAAGCACTGGATGCACTTTTGTTCCCATGTACAATACCAGGACAGAAGCATTGGACATGGAAGTGCAAAGGCCAACTCAGATTGCTTTGTCAGGGTTTTCTTTAACTTTCTCACCGCTAGTCTTGAATTTATTTTTCATTTGTTCCTTTTCTATTAAAAAAAAAAAAGGATTATGTCACATTGATTTCTTAGAATTCTGTAGATTCCACTCAGTCCTCAGCTCATCTAGAATGTGAGCAAATATCACTTGGGGTTTGAAAAATGTTTATCTTCACTGACACTTTTTCATTCAATTTTCAGTCTTTGCTTCATGTGGCATTAGAACTGGGGGCATCCAAGCAGCTGCACAGCATCTCTTCTCATAATAATTCTTTTTCAAGCCCTAGCAGCAACCTCAGACTTTTGGCAATACCCAGCTTGGTTCTGCAGATTGGATAGAGGCTTTCAGATAAACTCTCACCTCTTCACATCTGTAGACTGAATGGAACTGAAACTGAGGTTCAGATCTTATTCCTGCAAATTCTGATAAGAACCAATAAATGTTCAGAGTTGTTTTGGAGATCTGAGGCATGTCATGGTGTGCAAAGCAAAACTTTAAATTTCTGCTTTTAACCTCAAGAGGGACACTTTTACAGTTACATTTTCACTGATCCCACACTTTATACTTTCACCCCCTCCTGACTTACAGAACTCTCAATTGCTGATAGGAATGTGTACATGTATATGTGACCATATCTGTGTAATGCATAGTTAGTGTAATCCTTCAGGTATAGGGTCAGGACTGATCCCAGTAATATCCTCTCATAAACAACACCTTTTAGCAGAACATCTGGAATCAGTATCTATGCTACTATATTTTCCCTCGTTCAGTCTTTACATACTTTTCCTTGTTCAGTTTTTATGTTCATTGCATTCCGTTGTCAAAAGCAAGATAAGTTGATAGTAAATACATTATTTTGGCTCCCAAATTTTACCCCACTGCTTTAAAATGCTCATCATTTAGATAGTGATAACTCTAGGTATTATAATCACTTAATAGCATTTACTGGCATCTATAGCTCTCAGAACAAGGTACTGACAAAACTCATGAGCATAAACAGGGCCACAATGGCCAATGTAAGAAGACTAAATCTTCCCACCAGCAGCAGACACAGGGAAAAGAAACAAAAGAGTGTATGAGAAGAAGAACATCAAAGAGGTTAAGGGAGAATTTAAATAGTGGTCCTGGGCACAAGTATTTCCAAAGGATGCTTTCAAAAGTGAGTCCCTAAAGTAGGATGTGCCAACAGAAACAGCCCTTCAGCCTAACCCAGATAAGAAGACCGCAGGCACTGGAATGCAGACAAGTTAAGTGCAAGCTGGTTCAAACCAAGTGGTAAGGTTGAACTCATGCAGCTCAGGCTGAACCTGGTCTCACTGTGCCTCTGATGCGAGTCTGGTATTCCCTGTGTCTGCAGTTCTGCATACAGTCTCTGTTCAGTCTTCCTACATATGCACCAGCTGACACATGTCTGTACAGTATAATAGCTGAGAGGACTACACATCCTTGTTTCACAGTGCAGTGCTTCAGCCCAGCACATAATTCAAGCAGAAAACTGAGCAGAGTGCAGGCTGTGGGTGCCAGCAAGCAGCAGTGACAGCTGCCTCAGGGAGTGCACCTCTGCTCAAGACCTGCATGGCCCAAGTTACAACAGAGATTTCATAATCTAGACTTCTTAATAACCTGGACCAATATTAGGAGGACAAAACTGATGATTCTACTCCTCTGATTCCAAGGAGAAACAGTTTACCATGTTTTAACTCTGCAGTGGCACCCCAGATCAAAGTCATACATCATATAGCATGAAGATCATTAAGTTGTGAACATCTATGGCCACAGTTATTTGGGAGAAGGCTAGAATTTTCAGAGAATTATACGTGGTAATATATGTATAACAGACCTCTCTCTTAAACCAGCTTAGTGACATTCTGTGCAGTTACCCCAGAACCAAAAGCACTTTCTCGATTTTATTTCTGTTGAGATTCATCTGAGTTATTCCTGCAGATGATGTGAAGCTCTGAGGAGCCATCAAACAACAAACAGAACTGACAACACCAATGTCCTTCTCCAGCACTGGAGTTTTTGATAACATAAAAAAAAAAATAGAATAGAATAGATTCTGATTTAAGGGTTTAAAATATGTACCAACCTTCTATAAAATACTCCAAACATCCATTAAAACATTTAAACCCCCAAATATTAAGCTGTGCAAGTGTTTTCAAAAGAAACTTAACATGTTACTATCACATGGTGCCAGTGTGACCAACCTATGGTGGTTCTGGGGGTATGAGACCAAGGGCCTCTCATCCATGAACAGTGCACCAAGAAATCAAGCGGACTGTTGTGAAACTAAGGAAAACCAATCTGGCTGGGTTGGCGTTCTTGGTGAAAGCTTATTGTGTCTCTCCTACCATGGTACCAGGGGATCCTAATGCATTCCCTTTTCCTGGGTGCTTTCACTGATTTCCCTTCACATCTCATATAGATGATGCAACTAACTACTGTCCTCTGAACTAACAAGGGCAGATGTCCTCTCTCAGCTGCATCATAGCATCTTTGCTCCCTTTGAATGAGGTTGATCCAAAGCCCCACCTAACCTGACCTTCAGCACTTCCACAGATGGGGAGTACACAGCTTCTCTGGGCAGTATATTCCACTGCTTCACCATAGGGTGAGGATTTCTTCTTCACACCTAACCTATGTAAGTATACTCACTTTTGATTTAAGCTGTTCCCCCTTGTTCTGTCACTACAGAGTCTGAGGAAAAGTCTTTCTCCCTCTTTCATATAAGCCCTTCTATGTATCAAACAGCTGCAATAAAGTATTCCCCCAGCCTTCTCTAGGCAAAAATCTCACTGCCTTTCTTCATAGGAGTGGTGTTCCCTTCAGCCACGCTCAGACAAGTCGGATTCCTTGGGGGTGATGGAGCCCTCCAGTCCCTTTGGGCAGCAGTTCCATGCCTGAGCATCCTCATGGTGACAGTCTTTTCCTTTTGCCCAGGTGGGAGTTGACCATGCTGCAGTGTGGGCCTGGTGCCTCTCATCCTCTCACCACTGAGACACTCCTCTTTGACAGCTCCTTGCAGACCCAGGCAGCTCAAGTCCCTCTGCTGGACTCCTCCCATTGCCCCAGCACAGCAGCCCAGAGGATGCCAGTCCCTGCCCTCCATTCTTCCTCTTGGTGAGGAAGAGATGAGAGGTCTTAGAGAGGAAGGGGAATGGGGACAGGAAGAATGGGCTTATAGGAGCCTCGGCTGCCAAAAGAATTCCCAAGAAATGAATGTCCCATGAAAACCCATGGGGTGGTCCTGCAGTTGAGGCTTTCCTGACTGATGGTAAACTTATGGGACGGGAGGTTCAGCACCCGCACTGAGGTGGCCATCCAGGGGGAGGTAGACGGGACTGCAATGGTAGTGTTGGGATGTGGGTTTCCTCTGACACTGCCTGAGATCAATGGGATGGTGATGGTCCTTCCCTGATGGAGGTGGATCTACTTTGGCTCTGAATCCACCTCCTGGCTTCCTCAATGCTCTCAGGCTGGTCCACTTTCATCAGCTCAACAGTAAGATGCCTCCCCATCAGCTGCCTCTGGGCAGAAGAGCAATCCATCCTACCTCTCTGGCAGAAAAGGCACTTTGGCAGCTCTGATGACCAAATGTAAAGTTGCTATTGCTGTCCATTACTCAATGACTGGAGTTCTGGACACAGGATCCCTTTATTTATAGGGCTCAGAACAAAGGCTGTGAAGTGACTTAGGACATCAGGAAGCCATGGCAATGGCAGTCAAATAATGTTCCATGGTGACCAAAACAAAGTGGTACTGGGAGCTGAGGCCTGTGGCCTGAGAGTTGCCCCAGTTTTGAAGGAGGAAGTGTAGGGGAGCTGAGAGCCCCTTCCCTGGGATGGCTCCCGAGCGCCACTTTGCTTGCTTCTCCTTGGGCATGGGGGCCTGCAGGAGTTCCAGCAAACTTTTCACCTCAAAAGTGGAGCCCCTTGGATGAGTGGGTAGAAAGTGTGTCTGAAGAAGGTCAGAGGGGTCTCCCCTACCCTGCCCAGCTGCCTGCAAGTAGAGCCACCTGGATGCAGAGCTGCTACTGTCCTTAGAGCAGGAACAGTTGCAAAACAATGTGAAAAGCTGAGCAACAATTAATCTGAAAGACTAGGTAAAGTTGCCAGGCAGCTCTACAGATTCTGCAACTGAAGACAGAGGGGTTAATCCTTCGTAAAACATCAGAGCCTTGAGAGATCATTGCCAGCTTGTTCTGCTACAGGAAATAACTTTCTCAAACAGGCCGATAATGTGTACAGTGTCACCTACAAAGATATTTTTGGATACATCTATATCCTGAGTAGCTCAAAAATCCTTCTACTCATAGTTCAGGTAAAAATCACACTCCAAGGTGAGTAGATATCTAAGCCCACTCCCCTGACACCCACATACAACCTCCTTTGTTTATGTATCAATTTAGGCTGATTTTGCTTTGCTTTGTTTCAAAGTGGGTTTTAGAAAGTTTTCTAATACCACGATTCAGTTGAATTTATAAATGATCTGCTTTGTGCACAGGCTTTTTATTTCAGTCTTTCAGAAGACGCCCCTGAAGACCAGAGTGAATGTCAACAATACAGAAATACAGTGAATTCTGCATTTTGTGCAAGGGAAGAAAAACTATTTTTGCATAACAAGAGGAAATATAAGGGACAGAGATATAAAAACATATTCAAGAGGTTGTTGGAAGTGTCACAAGCCATTCAAATTGCCTACTGATTCCAGATAATTGAGCAGAATGACCTCTGATCATGAGACTACTGGGTACGTGAAACTGAGGATGTTGAAACTGAGGATGTGAAACTGAGAAAGTTGGTGGGACCTGAGGTTAAAGAATGTCTTAAAATAAGTGGAGGTGAATTAAGGCCCACTGGGATTGACTCATTTTACCTCTTAAGCTATACAGGATGTTTGGTATGAGAAAGTCTACCTGCAGACTGGTTTTGGTGACTCTGCACAGCTCCACACTAGCATCAACTTATTGTTAAGCTCTAGCTTGCTAGCCCAACGAAGAAACCTAGTGTGTTTATAACGGATTAGAATGGCTTCTGATTCCAGAGTGAACACCTCCTGAGCACATTAACACTGCAAAGGAATGGCTAGAAGTATGAACTTAGAATCATAGAGTCACATAGGTTAGGGAAGATCACCAAGTTCAACCATCAACCTGACCTGCCAAGTTCCATCATCAAGCCATGTTCCTTTGTTCCATATCCAGACTTCTCTTAAATACCTCCAGGGATGGGGTCTCCACCACTGCCCTGCCCTGGGCAGCCCATTCCAATGCTTGACCACTATACCCATGACAATACTCTCCCAAGTGCCCAATTAAACTTCTGCCAGAATAATCCAAGACTACCACCTCGCATCTTATTAATTATCATCTAGAAAAAGACACCAACATCACCCTTGCTACAACCTCCTTTTAGGTCTCTTTTCCTCCTCCTCTTCCCAACCCTCATATGTTCCTCATCCTTATTTACCAGCCTCTTTACTAGCTTCCTTCTTTTCTGCACATGCTCAAGATTCTTCTTGTAGTGAGGGGCCCAAAACTGTACCGTTTGAGATGCAGCCTCACCAGTACCATGCACGAAGTGACAATTGCTTCCCTGACCACATTGTTTCTGATCCAGGCTAGCATGCCTGTAATGATAGGGGCAAGGTCTGGGTCTCCTCCCGTGCTGAGAGCAAAGGGTTGATTAAGGTTCTGCATCTACCTCCATGGGCTCCACATGGAGGATCCCCCTATATATAGGGGACTATAGGGCTCATAACAGAACTCAGGTGGCTTGTGATAACTGGAGGTCCCTGCAGTACGACTCCAATAGTGTTCTATGGTTATCAAAACATGGTAGTGTTTGGCCTCAAAAATTACCACAGTTATAAAGGAGAAGGAAGAGTCAATGTGCCAAGGGCTCCTTCTGGGGTAATGGCTCCCCCACTGCCATTTTTCTTTCCAAATAGAGTGGCTGCCCCTTGGACACAGGAACCTGCAAGGGGCTTCACTTCTCTCTTCATCCAATGTCTAGCCAGGAGTTGTCTTCTAGACATTCTAGAAAAGAATACGCAAAAGTCATGATTAGATGAAACTCAGACCAACAGATCTCCAATACTGTTTCCTATGACATCAGTATCTTTGATATGCTGTAGTGTATCATCGTAAATACCAACAGCTTACATCAATCTTAATAATAGTTTTGTCTCCTACTTTATTTTGTTTACTCTTTTTCTCCCTTGCCCAGTTAGAAACTTGAATCAATTTTGCAGGGCAGCCTGTACTTTGCAATGGAGTACAGGATTAACAGGTGGAAGGTAAAAAGGTACATCACAATACCATGGGATGTTTATTAGGCCTGTTTCAAAAACTATATAGCTACTTCTGCTCAGGAACAAACTTCTGGTTGTAAGGTCAGTCTTTCTACAAGCCCCTGATTGCCATAGTAGTATTGCTCTCAATTCTGAAGCTAGACCTGGTTATTCCCTGATGAACATGCTCCAGTACCTCAAGTAAGCTTGCCCTGAATCTTCTATTCTGAATGTAGACTGTATGTGTTAACCATACTGTTTATGGAAGAAATTGAAATGTTTACTGCAAAACTGAAAGGGATCAGACGGCATACGCCTCACAATTTTATACAGACTGCTTCATTCTGATTGAACTTATCAGTTATTCCTGATTTTGTCTGAAGTAAATACAAGTGAACACAAATTTAGAAATAAGTGCACTGAAGGCTGTAGTCAGTAAGAATAATTAAACATTGAGCAATGTGAAGTATATTATAATGGTGATAGATCTCCATCCTCCTCAGAGTGTTAAAAGGGCAGTTTTCATTTGATGCCATTCTGTTCTGAGAATCAACTGGACAGAAACTACTCCCCACATTCAATAGCCTTCCTGCCTGTGTATGTTCAGAACTGTCTTCTACTTTTCTACTTCTCATTCTGTTACTGCTTTAGCTACAACTCTACCATGAATCAGTGAGTGCTTTTTCACTCTAGCTCACGTTGATACAGTACTGAATGTGGTTTCATATTCTGTCTCCTCAGCACAGCAAAGCTTGGCCAGAGCTTAAAAAGAGAAAATGAGAAGGAACATAAAAATACATGAGTAAACAATGGTAAAGCTTGGATTATGTTTTTGCTCCAAGTGGAAGAAGAGATGACGTAGCAGGGAAAAGCTAAACAAGACAAGCAAAAACCCCAAACACATTGCTTTTGCTTATAAGTTACCTGCCAGTTCACTCCATGGCTCCATATGGGAGTGAACCAGTGACATTAATTAGAAAACTATGTGTTAAAAGCCTGTTCCCTCCTGGTTGTTTGGTTAAAGACTGGATGAGCTCAGGAGCTCACAAAGGTATTTTTTTCCTGTAGAACAAGTTTTCACAGAAAAGAGCTCTTCCATAACTGATTCCTACAAGATTTTTTTTTCCTCATACATCTGATGAACTAGAGATACGACATCATTTCCACGCATGCTGCCAAAGAACACTGCCATACGAATGCTCACATAATTCATTGATCATAAAGACTCAGGATGCAGGTAGAAGAGATGAGACTGTACATTATATCATACCAAAGAATAGGGATGCAAGCTGGGGAAGTCAAGATCTATTTCTTTCTTTATTATGAATGCCTTTGATGACCCAAGCACTAAAAGCAAGAACAGAAATATTACAGACATAAAAAAGATTATTTTCTTACACAGCATCGGTTGAGGAATGCAATTACAATATTTTGCACAACCACTATAGAAAGTTACTTGAGGTAGTATTTGGGTATGACATGTCCTCCTTGGTTTGCACTCTAGTCAGGAATATAGCAGAACTTTGGATGAAATTCCTTTATTATATATTTCAAAACCTATATATTTGTAATGAAAATTACAATATAATTTAATCAAGTGGCTATGCGTATGGCTGGGGTGCTGCTGCTAAAAAGTATTCTGGCAGTATTCTCAGGTGGGAGAAAATAAGATGCAGATGCTGTGACATTAAAGCAGTTTTGAAGCGGGAGGGAAAGCAAAAAGTTATGTGCTGTAACCCAGGAGACAAAATGCTCTCCCACCCTTAGAAAGGAAATATATTTGTGCAGGTCAAAAGGAAGGCAAAGCATTAGAAGCATTTATTAGCTGGTAAGAGTCACCAGTAGAATAAAACAGATTTACCAGAAGAGGAATGCTTTCCCCTGGTTCCCAGGTGCAAGATATGACTCATTTTCCACAGGCAGGACGAAGGATTCCCGGCAGGAGCAGAAGATAGAGTCAGAGCATGCACAGGTCCAAGGGATGAAAGGAGAAAATACTCAAGGGTGCTGAGCAAGCTGGTGGAAGTCACTATGAGAGCTGCTGTCTGTCATCTTTGAAAGATGAGGAAGGAAGGTTCCTGAGCACTAAGAAAAGGCAAACATTGAGCCCAACTTCAAGGCAGGCAATTAAGATTCCAGAAACAACCAAGTGATCATCTTTCCCTCTTTCTGTAGGAAAATTAGGGACCGCGTCTCATTGAAAATCATTTAGTCAATGTTCTGAACAGTCTAAATTGATATCTCCTTTCTACCTATCCCCTTTACAAAATTGTGGGGAAAATGTCAATTTCTGCTCAAGGAGACAAGATTTCAAGCTGTGTAAGAGTTTGCAGCACCAGAATTGCATTTCAGAGACCTGTGAGACCAGGAATTACATTTAGTTGTAACAAAACAAACATTTCTGTTCCCATTCTGTTTGTCTAACACATGTTATGCACACAGCAAGACATTTTCTCTTACTTTGCAGCACATAAATTAATATCTGAGCTGGGCCATCTGAGGTCATCAAACTCAGGTTCTGACTGATGAGAACAGTGGTAATTTACTGCATCCTTTTTGGTGCAATCCCATATCAAGTTGAAATGCCTTCATTTTTTTCCCCCTGATATTTATAGAAAATAAAGAGAGGAGCCTGTTCAGTCAGTTCTAGAGAGGATCTCATCACAAAATGCAACAGAATATGAAGTGAGAAGTTCAGTCAAGCCTTGGTTCAGGTGTGGTCATGAGACCTCAGACTTGAGAGAAACCCATTCACAACCACAGGCACAATTATGTACAGGTTCTGCCTGGGGTTGGCACTTTACTAAATGCCTTGCTCCTTATAGCTCCAAGGTTCTTCCTCTATGCCCCACCAACAAAGAATGAGAGAATTAACCCATCTGTAGCCTTTCACTGGAGGTGCTACTGGGATTCCCTAATAAACATTTATCTATTTTGCACCTAGCTATAGCTAGCAGTGCAGCAGGCACGAAGACCAAACACCAAATAGTTCAGTAGATTTAAGCAAGTTTTCAGCTGAAAGTTGCTTTGCTTAAACTACCATTTTTATTATGTCTACATGACAGTGGCTAACATGCTACAGAACAAAAAGTTCAGTAACAAAAACTAGAGGAAGGAAATGCAGTTTGGAAACAGTGATTTAGGCTCCACAAACAACAGAGGTGACCAAGCCATTCAAAGCCATTATCCTACAAAAGTCCAGTTTATGACACCAGTTCCAAAAGGTGTTGGGTCAAGTAAGGCTGGCAAGACAGTTCAGCTGATGAGAGGGCTTACGTGGCTGCGCACCACAGCCACTTCATGCAATCATGCAATGAGTTGTGCAACTGCTACACCACTCTGAACAGCAGCTTATGTTCAGATATTCTCTCTGGGTCAACTTTTTTACTTACATGTGCTTGTGCTCATAGAGCTGGAGATGTGAGATCTCACCAGGGGACACAGTTCAGCAGCACGTTGGATATTAATGAACTTCTCAAACAGCATCAAAGTACTTCATTTTTATCAGGACAGTTCACTGGGCAGAGACACGTTTGGAAAAAACTAACACATAATGACTCAAACTGACTCCAGTATAACCTGAGTTAAGTCACTGAGTTGAGTCTGGGGGGGAATTAGTTTCATTCTTTCAATGACAGTTTTAAACCCAAACGGCTTATCCTTGGGCTGCTTTAGGCTGGGAAAACTAACTTTAAGAGTTACTTAATTGTTCTCCTGTTCACCACCACATGGTGGTGATGCCACTTTGTCATGGGTTTACAATTTTTGTTATCAGTGTTCCACATCATGACTTGTAGTGCACTGGCAGTTAAAGAGTTAATTCTCCAGTACCGTGGACTCCTGATATTTCCAGGTACCTGGTTCTCAGAAGAGAAGAACTACATACCCCAGAAGATTAGCAACGTTCCATTTCCATTTTCTATTTAGAGGGAAAGAAAACTGTTCACAAGCCATGCAACATCCCTTCTTTTACTGCTCGTCACTGTGGCTGTGTGCTCCCTAGCCACTCAGCTTTAGAAGTATAGCCTTTGGTTTATGGACACAGTCTCTCTCATTTTATTTATTAGCTTCAGTTCCTATTATATTGTGTTATCTAACATTCTGATATCATATTTAGTAAATCAGAGGCAACAATCTGATGAGAAAAACTGTTTAGTTCTTAGGCCCATCTCCCTGCCCTTTCCTCTTTTCCTCCTTCCCCCTCACCAGGGGTGTGGGTCCATGGGTCTTCCCACCCCATTAGTCACAGAGTTGCACTGAACTAGCCCACAAAACATTGACACAAATATAAAAGTGGTCCACAGCAATCTCTCTAATCACACAGATTAAATACATGAAACATAGAATACCTTTCTTGAGTATAAAAGGGATTCTATACAGTTGTTAGGAGTAATTCTAGTTGTCCCTAGTATTGTTATTATTTATAATATTATCCAAATAAGGCTGTCAGTGTGGTCTAAGGCTGTTGATGTGGCCTACCTGGACTTCAGTAAAGCCTTTGACATCATCCTCCACAACATCCTTATGGAGAAGCTGGCTACCCATGGTTTGGACAGGCATACACTCTGCTGGTGAAACACTGGCTGGATGTCCAGGCCCATCAAGTTGTAGTCAATGGAGTTAAATCCAGTTGGCAGCCAGTAGCAAGTGATGTACCCTAGGGCTTGGTACTGGGGCCACTCCTATTTAACATCTTAATCAGTGATCCTGATGAGAGGATCAAGTGCACGCTCAGTAAGTTTGCAGATGAAATCAAGTTGGGAAGGAGCATTGATCTGCTGAAGAGTAGAAAAGCACTACAGAGGGACCTAGATAAAACAGATGAACAGGCCAAGGCAAACTGTATGAGTTTCAACAGGACCAAGTGCCAGGTCCTGTATTTTGGTCACAACCACCCCAGGCAACCATACAGGCTTGGAGAAGAGTAGCTGGAAAGCTGCCTGATGGAAAGGGACCATGGTGTACTGATGGACAGTCAGCTGAATGTGAGTCAGCAGTGTGCACAGATGGCCAAGAAGGCCAATGGCATCCTGGCTTGTATCAGGAATGGTGTGGTGAGCAGCACTAGGGAAGTAATCTTCCCCTTGCACTCAACACTGGTGAACTGTGAACTGAACACACCTTAAGTGCTGTGTTCAGTTTTGTGCACTTCAATACACAAAGGACATTGAGGTCCTGGAGCAGGTCCAAAAGAAGGCAACAAGGCTTGTGAAGGGCTTGGAAAATATGCCCTATAAGTAGTGACTGACAGAAATGGGGCTGTTTAGTCTGAGGAAAAGGAAGCTGAGGGGACAGCCTCCTTCTCCTCAGACTAAACAGCCCCATTTTTCCTTATTGTTCCCTTTAAACACATGAAAAATGATTGCAATGAGAACAATGTTGATCTCTTCTCACTGATGACACTTGACAAGACGAAGGGAAACAGCCTCAAGTTTCACTAGAAGAGGTTCAGGTTGGATATAAGGAAAAGCTTATTTACAGAAAGGATCATTCAGCACTGGAATAGGCTCCCCAGGGAGGTAGATGAGTCACCATCTCTGAATGTGTTTAAAATCCATTTGGATATGGTGCTCAGGGACAAGATTTAGAGGTGGGTTGTTAGGGTAGTATGGTTAGGCTGCACTTGAACTTGACAATCTGGTAGGTCTTTTTTAACCTGAGCAATTCTACAGACTTGTAGTTGGACTCGGGCTTTTTGTATTCATCCATTATGCTAGAACAGAGAACATTTCTTCTCAGATAAATATAACAGAAGAGTAAATAGCAAAATACCTTGACAAGCAGATGCATATTACGCTAGCTATACGCATCTTAGGGTTAAAGGATTCTTTGGTTTTAGTTTGCAGTCAAAGATAAAGCATGTAGGAAAGGAGAAAAAAGCAGGGAGAAATAGTCTTCATCTTTCTATGGTGAGAAAGCTACGTTTGGTCAAGAATCAGCACAAATCCAAGGCTTAAGAAAGAAAGAGTAGACAGATTCTCTTTCTTATTAGAGACAATGGGCTGCATAGAAAAAAAATCCTTAAAAAGTTTCAAAGAAGGAAGAACTATGGTGAAGAGAGGAAGATACTTGATGTTCTCAAAAAAATGCAGCCAGGCTATTGCAAAGGGTCTTAAAAACTGCACACAGAAAGACTGCCTTCCCCTTCCAACTACTTTATATGATGGATATGTATTTTGTGATTCCCAGAATAGGACAATTGTAAGACAATGAAGAGGATTTTATTGTTTTTCAGACAAACTGGCAGTTACATCTAATTCACAGGCAGAAAAAGCAACCTGAAAAGAGAACTTGTCTTGATCTCAGCATATGGTTGTAGAGCTGAGAGTGGACAAAGATTGTTACATTTTAGTTTTCGCCAATTCTAGCAGTGCAAGAAAAAACTGATTTCTCCTTTGAAACCATTTAGGTTAAACCCAGCAGAATTCCTTGCACTGTTGATGTGATCACTTGCTGGATAGTGCTATCCCTCAGTGCAAACAATGTTATTAGATTTGGAGTAATGAAAACAACTGATAAATAGAAGAATGAATTCAATGGACATTCATCTCTTGTCTGAGCAGGTCAAGAGATTTGTCCAGTACCTTAGGCATCTGTTTCTTGTTGTTCATTGAGATGAATAATTAAAGGCTATAGGGCATGAAGTCTACCACAGACTTTTGGCTACTGGGAACCAGCCACTACATGTGCTTTATTAAAATTCCACTTAGATTATTGGTAGCAGTGCATTACCAGTAAGAACAAACTCATCTGCATCATACAGGGTCATTTGCTCCTTTCCACTCCTGCTTACTAATTAATTCTGGCTGCATTAGGGGAGGTGCTGGAGGCACACAGATGCTGTGATATATTCAAGTCATACATCAAAGGAGGTTACTGAACTATTAGCCTTGAAGAAAGGATCTCTGGCAAGATTATTAACATTCATGCTTCTTTGCCCTGGATTCTTTCTTTTGTTTGGATGCACACCAAGAGTTTCTTGTGTACACCCACCTTCTCCTGTGTTGCTGTTGGCGCTGGCAACCTTCTATGAGATATAGAGGTGACAAGTACAGTGCTACAGTGCTTGCCTTGTAAAATTCAGGGGATAGGAAGCTAGTGTTTTACTGCATTAGTCCTACCTCAGCTTTGCATTATGTTCATGGTGCACTCTCCCCAGGGAGATTTGCCTGTAAGCATCACCTTAAGAAAAAAATGTTTGCATTGCTAACATTTCAGAAATTCATGCTTCATCTCCCCTATCATTTCCATGTCTCATATCATTCGCTGGTCTGATTCTTACTACTGTTTGGTACCTAGTTCTCATGTATACTCCTCAGCTATACAATGCTGTAAAGCTATAATGATTTCTGTTTGGGGGCGGTGGGGGGGGAGGTGGGAGGGAAGTAGGTAAATGCAGTTTTTGCCATGATTTGCTCCATATGGATTTTACATAACTACCTTTGTCTCAAAGATCAGGTTCTAGCTCCTTACATCTCTAAAATCTTGGAGCCTGAGCAGCTTAGACATGAATGAATTCAAGCCTGAGAGAAATGCAGCAGAAGCGGAGAGGAGGATTTGAAAGAGAAGCTATCAATAGGCAGTGTGAAACCCTGGGGAAGTATCAAACAGAGTGTGATCAGTGAAGGTTTGAGGATGAGTACTGCAGAAGCAGAACTGGAGGACAGTAAGGCTTCAAAGCCTGGGAGCCTGGGAAACAGGGAGATTAGACACTCAACACAACTGAACTGAATAGGGATGATAAAAAGAACCAAGGGAAGATTCAAGAAGGCATAAATTGCAACAATATGAGCTATGTTGTGTCATGACTTATTCTTCTGAGAGGTAAAGGTTCACTGCTTTTTGATACAACCGGGATAGCACTGTTCAACTTGTATGTTTGTGCAATATCTGCCATCTTAGAAAAGTTAAATGTAAAATTCAATAGTATTTACTGTCAGTTGTTGCTTTTACAGGAAAAAACTATTAAAGTGACAAAAAAAATAATCATAAATCCAGATAAGCTGTCACTTTTCTTTAACATTTTGAACATTCTCAAAAGGTGAATTTAAGAAAGCACTGGCAACTAGGAATTGTGGAAAATTCATTAGCAACATAAGCACACTTATTAACAGGAATGCCAATTTTTTGTAGAAAAAAATTCCTTTTGAAAACTTCATGTTCTGACAGGATCTGGAAAAAGATTTTGAAGTTCTAACAGTTTTAAAGGAAATCTGACCTGCTCAGTGAAAAAGATATATAGTAAGCAGTAATTAAAACAACACATCAATTTGAACACTTTGAGTGATTAAATACAATATTTGACATTTTTCATCTTATTTTGATATGCAATTTTTTCCTCAAAAACTCTCAGATTTTTATCCAGACAATAAAACCCTATTTCCAACCCCTTCAAGTGGTTGATATCTGTTTCAGCAGCAGATGACTTACTGATCTGTCCCATATGGGGATTTGCAGTTTTGAGCCAAATCTGTCTGTTTGCACTGCCTTTTAAACATCAGATACCATGGACTCACAAAGTGAAAAATACTTGCCCTTTAAATTTTTCACTTAAATATCATCATTTATGAAATAAGAGTACCTGACTTGGAATTACACAGTAGACATGAATGAAAAAGGAGCCACCCCTGAGACATCTCCAAACAATACTAGACCATGCATACACTTCAATCAGAAGTGACTGAAGTTGTCACGTAGGGAAGTGTTTCTCAACCATTTATCATCAAAAACTCCCATGAGCTCTTTGTTTGAAAGGTTAAGGAGTACATGGATTAATACACTTCCACCATCAATGGTGACGGTTCATATTTGCAACCACATAAGAATTAGGTTACAATCTGAATGTTTTTTCACTTGCTTTCTTAGTATGTCTGCTGACTTCCATGTGTGAATATCTGAGACTGGACGTGTCAATTTGGAGGAGGTAGGAACTTCAAAGTACAAAATTTGTCTGATGATAGAACAAGTAGGAACAGCAACATTAGAAAATCTGCAATAGAAAGTAAATACTACTAAGGGCTGAAATTCAGGAAATACTTGATGGATTTTCTAGAGCTTTCACATGTGACATATTCCCAACTAAACTAAAATAGCATTTCTTTTCCTGTTTCTCTCAGATTGCGAAGAGGCAACAAAAATTTATGCTTGAAATCTGAGATAACAAGAAACTACCTTTCTTTAAGAAGATCAAGGAAAGAACAGAGTAAGAGAAAACCAGTCTGTCACTTTCGGGAATTCCTACCAACTCTCAAGGCACAGAATAGCTTCAAATCCGTGAGTTTGGCACAGGAAGTGCAGACAATTCCTCCTGCTCTGAGCTCAAGGACTACCGCAGTCCAAGAATGAGCCCATCAACTGAGACATGAGTAGGCTGAGAAATCAGCGCAAGACAAGTATTGACTCTCACTAGCCCTGCAAAAGCTGCCATCTCTCTAGGAATAAAATTGATCTTTGAAAGTACATTCATACAGAAATATGCACACACTGACTCAAAAGGCATAAAGAGGGTTCTCAATGGTTGGAATTTCAAATGGAAGCAGCAGCATGGCTGCAGAAGCACGATTCGCAGAGTCAGGCTGGTATGCCCCCTGAAAAACACCTGAAGCAGTCTAGATCAAGTTTTTCAATGTTTTTTACTCTTTGGAACAACGAAACAATTACTAAAGCTATCCATTCAATAAAGTAACATTTGTGTTATGAACCTCACTGAATTCTACCAGTCTTCACATTTTATTAGGGTAAAGTTATTCAGCACAGGTGGTTTTTGTAATGACACCATGTTGTTTAGTGGCTCTCCTATGCACCAACCTGTGCAACATTGCTTCTCAGGTCTGTAATACAGATCACACTGGGCAGACACATGACTTCAGACCAGAGCTCGAGGAAGGCCTGCTTCCTCTACAGTATGGGGAAATTGGTGCTAGCATTTTGTGACACTTCCATGGATCAGCATTCCCTGTCTAACCACTGCCATGCACCATTTGAAACAAAAATCCTCCTTCTCTAGTAAAACAGCTTTCCAAAGCAAGCAAGCAAGCCTGCTCCTTTAGGCTAATTCTTGGGGAATGACTGTTTCTGTAGCCCAGACAAGAGCAGGTGCACACAGCAGAGAGCTCTGCTCCAGCTGGCCCTGTCTGACCACCTGCACCTAAGCAGCACCCATGGTGAGAGCTCATGGCTTTGGAGCTGAGGCATCTCCACAATGAGTGACAGAGCCAAGAGAAAGGCAATGGTCTGTGTATATATTGGTGGCTGCAGCCATCCCCAGAGAAAACTTGCCAAACACCAAGCATACCATCTTTAGAACCAGTTGCCTTGTTCTTTAGGTCTGAGCTCTGTCATTGTCACATAGGCAAATTCAGGCTGCTGTGAGAAGGTTGGAGAAGCCTGAACCACCCACCTCTGGGAGAAGACTGAGTTTCAGCTCTAGGAAATGTGGCTCAGCAGTCTTCCCTAGCTCCTAACACATCTGAAAAACCTTCAAGATCCTCTCCTCTCAAGTTGCCATTCTCACACTGCAGCTTCCTACCCTACTGCCTGCTTTGAGAGAAGAACTGTACATGTGTTTAAAATAATGCCATCTCCTCCAAGTAGTATTTCCCATTGCCCTATGATTTCCAGCTGCAGATTCCCACACAGTCCCTGTTTCGAGTTATGCTTCAATAAATATACTTGCAATTGAAATCATCTTTTCTTTTTGTCCTCCTCAGGCTACAGATTCCCACAGTGACCCCTCCTTCATGTCATAATTAATACGTAATTTATGTCTAAAATAAATCATGACCTTCTCCTGCCTTACTCTTTTCAGCTCCAGTTTCCCATTGCTATCCCTGCTTTGAGTCACGATTAATACATCTGTTTAAAATAATAAAAAAAAGTAATCTCTAGACTCTGCTCCCAGCTACAGGCCACAATTCTTATCTTATCACAGAATCACACCACCAAGGTTGGAAAAGACCTCCAAGATCATCTAGTCCAACCGTTCACCTACCACCCATATTTTCCCACTGAACCATGTCCCCTAGAATAACACCTAAACACATCTTGAACACATCCAGGGACAATGACTCCACCACATCCCTGGGCAGATTGTTCAAGCACCTGACCACTCTTTCAGAGAAAGAATTTTTCCTGACATCAAACATGAACCTCCCCTAGCACAACTTGAGGCCACTCCCTCCAGTCCTATCACTAATTACATGGGAGAAGGGGCCAACCTTCATCTCAACACAACCTCTTTCAAGCAGTTGTAAAGAACTTCCTCTTCTCCACACTGAACAATCCTAGCTCTCTCAGTCACTCCCTGTGAGATTTGTGTTACAGACACCCCACTGGCTTAATTGCCCTTCTTCGGACGTTCTCCAGAGCCTTGACATTTGTACTGAACACAGTACTTAAAGGTGCAGCCTTGCCAGTGCCAAGTACAGAGGGATGATCACTGCCTTGCTACTACCAGCAACACAATTTCTGATACAAGCCAGAATGCCATTGGCCTTCTTGGCCACCTGGGCACACTGCTGCTTCATGTTCAGCCAAGCACTGATCAGGACCCCCAGGTCCATTTCTTACACAAAATCTTCTAGCCACTCTGCTCCAAACCTGTAGCATTGCCTGGCATTGTCATGGCCAAAGTACAAGACCCATCTCCTGGTCCTGTTGAACTTTATCCCACTGGCCTCAGCCCAGCTATCCAGCCAGTGCTGACTCCTCTGTAGGCCCTTCCTACCCCCAGGGAGATCAGCACTGCCTCCCAACTTGGTGTCATCTGCAAACTTCCTGCGGGTGCACTCAGTCCCCATGTTCAGTTCATCAGTAAAGATACTGAAGAAAACAGGCCCCAATACTTAGCATGGGGAACACCACTTGTAATCAGTCACCAGCTGGACTCAACTCCATTCACAACCACTTCCTGGGCCTGGCCCTCCAGCCAGACTTCTATCCAGCAAAGAGTATACCTGTCCAAGTCACAGGCTTCCAGCATATCCAGGAGAATACTGCAGGAGAGCGTGTCAAAGATTTTGCTGAAGTATAGGTAGCATCAGCAAAACCCTTCCCTCATCCACCAAGTGGGTTACTTGATCACAGAAGATCAGGTTGGTCAACCAAGACCTGCCTTTCATGAACCCTTGCTGACTGGACCCAATCCTCTGTCTGTCTTGCACACACCATGTGATCTCTCCCAAGATGATCTACTCCCTAATCTTTCCCAGCACCAAAGTCAGGCTGACAAGGCTTGTAGCTCCTGGGTATGATGCTTCCTATAGATGGGAGTCATACTGGCAAGCCTCCAAGCCCCTAGGACCTCTCCAGTTGACCAGGAGTGCTGATAGACGGTGAAAAGCAGCTTGGCCCCGTGGACTTGTGACAATCCAGGTGGAGTAGTAGGTCTCTGTTTCTACCTTAGTTGTGTGGTGGTTATTCTGCTCCCAATCCCAGACTTTCACGTCAGGGGATAGAGTATCCAGAGGGTAGTTGGTCTGGTTTTTAAATACAGATGTAAAAAAAGACATTGAGAACTTCAGACCCCTTTCCCTGATAGAAAGAATCCCAATGGACTCTCCCTACCAGGGTTCTGAACAGTTTGAAGTCCACACTTCAGAAGCCCAAAGCAGCAGTTTTGCTGGTCCCCTCCTGACTTCACCAAGAACTGAGAACTCTACCATCTCATGGTCACTCTGTCAAAGGCAGCTCCTGACCTCTGCATCTCCCACCAGACCTCTTCTGTTTGTGAACAGCAGGTCAAGCAGGGCTCCTCCCTGCTAGGCTCTCTTAGCAGCTGTCAGGAAGTTATCTTTCACATACTCTAGAAACTTCCTAGACTGCTTCTTCTGTTCTGAATTGTATTTTCAGCATATATCAGGGAAGTTGAAGTCTCCCAGGAGAACAAGGGCTGGTAACTGTGCAACTTCTACCAGCTGCTCATAAAACCCTCATCTGTCTCTTCACCCTGCTTATGCAGTCCATAACAGACCCCCACCAGGATGTCAGCCTCGTTAACCCTCCCTCTGGTCCACACCCATAGAGATTTGACTTCATCTTTCCCAACCCCAAGCTCAGTAACATCAAAACACAGAGTCATGCCACCACCCCAAACCTCCTTCCTCACTCATCCTTTCTGAAGAGCTTATAGTCATCCATTGCAGCACTCCAGCTGCTGGAGCAATCCCACCATGATTCTGAGATTGCTTGCCACACAGTAACTTCCAGGTCCTCCTGTTTATTGCCCATGCTGCATGCACTTCAGCTGAGCTCCTTGCCTCAGCCCCAGTTCTGTCATCATTCCCCTAGGCTCATCTCTAGTGAGCCTGGTTTTATCCCCTTCCCCCTTCATACCTAGCTTAAAGCCTTCTCAACAAGTCCTGCCAGCTCCTTGCCTAGGATTAATTTCCCCCTTTGATACAAATGAGACCCACTAGCAGCCATCAGATCAAGCACCAAGTAAACCATCCCATGGTCCAAAAAAAGACAAAATTCCTCCAGGTGCAACCAAGGGAACACCTGAAACTCTTCACATCGCCTTCATCTTCAGAAGTTTCCCAGCCCTCCCCAGCAGTCAGGACATTAACTTTTAGGTGGAAAAGGTGAGAGGCCAGAGAGAAAGTTCAGGAAATGCCTGGGGTGGGCTTCTAATCCCTCTGCACCACAGAGCAGAGATAGATCTCCTAATAACAGTCTTCCACAGTACTATCCAGCATGTCAGCATCTCCCTACACCATTATTGCAGTCTCTGTCTGGCTGTGAAGGGCTAACAGAAGAACTTTGTTCAGGACCAGGCGATTTCCAACACAGTTAGTTTCACTGCAGCTCATACATCTGCTCCTGAGAAAGACTCATGTAGAAATGGGTGGACATGGAGTACCCAATCCCACCCTAACCCGATTGCAGCCAAGCAACTTGCTCTCCTCTTATCATTAAGATAAGCTTTTTTATTGTTGTTAGCTGACTAAGTTATTTTCTGATGGATTAAATGCTTTTCTTATGGTACAGTTAGCAGAAGTAACGGCTTGTTGCTGAAAACAACCAACCTCCTCAGTAATGAAGTCAGGCATGGATTGTCAGCTAGGAAACTCAGCCCTCTGTTGCACATAATGTACAACCTTTCCCACCCTTTACCTCAGTGTATCTATTAAGCTTTTCCATGATGGGTTTCGAGTTATCTCCTGTCATATATTTGCACTTTGTCTAGTCCATTACAGTCTTCGTGAAAGTTCAGGACCTAGAGGTGTTTCTGCAGTACACAAAATAACTGTTCAAAATACAGGGATTTTGTGCTACTCCCTTTCTAGATGAAAGAAATAAGTATCTAAAAATCTATATTCTAAATTCATGTATTAGTTGTCTCATCTGAGAAAGTACCTTCCACTGAAAAAAAACCCCGAGATGAAAACAGTACCAGAACATGCTTAGTAACAGATTCTCCTTTAGATACATTTCTCACTACATCTCCTAGGAACAGGGATCAGCTTTCCATTTCTTAAAGCTAAATCAGAAAAATGTCCTCTGCACCATTGCCTCAGTGCCTGGTGAAGCCCCATACAGCACGAAAGAAAATCAACAGTCCTGCCCTGCAAGCACATGAGAGCCGCTCTTCCGCACAGTACTACAGAGAAGAGGAATGGTGAGAAAGGAGTAAGAACTGTGAGGGGTGGATGTGTACTCAGGAGATGCATACTGTTTTTCTTAACTCATTAGTAATGCCCTTTGAGATCTGCTCATGGAAAGTCCCACAGAAAAGGTCACTGCTGTTAATTAAACCTTTTACATCTTTCTTGCTTGGTAGGAGATGAAATACAGCACGTCATGGTTTGCTGTCCCAATGTTGTAGAGATGCTGGACATAACCCTTGCTGATATCTGCCCTACTTTTCGATTGTGCTTACATATGGATTTCTTTCAACTCCTTACCTCAAAACTCTTTCTGGTACTTAATTCAAAAACAGTCCCCTGTCAGAAAGCAGACAGGGAGTGGCAAAGGGCTGGTTAACCATGGTGATGCCCTGCCAGATGGGTAGAATGTATGTTCCGCTGCTGTGCTCAGCATACAGAGCAGGGAGAGGTGCCAGCCCTGTGATACCATGGACTGAGTGTGTGCCCCTCAACAGGGCTGTACTCACAGGGTTTTGCCAATAAGGACATCTCCCACTCATCCCACCTCCCCACAAGTTATCACAAAGAATGGTACATGCTGAGGTAGTGAAGAATTAGCAAACTCATCTGGCTTCTATTGCGGAGAAAGATATGCTAGTAATGGGAAACTTCAAGTACACAGGGAGCTGTGAAGATCCCAGAATGCAAAAATAGTCTGTGGCTCATGCCAAGTGTTCTTACTGCAGCTAGTTCCTTCACCATTCTAAGCAGTAACAATTATTTACCTTATATATATAAATTTTGATGGTATAGGAAAAGAGTGGGGGAAAACAAGAGTTAGTATTTAATAACTGCTTTGTAGCTTTTGAGGCATTTTAGAATACTTTGTGGATGATAAATAGTTCTGCAAACACAACTTTCTCAAGAAAAAAAACCTTATTTTGCAGCTGTAATGAATTGTGATACACAGCTGCCTGAAAGCTGCTTCCAACCAGCTATCTTAAAGACAAGATGCAATGGGAATATTTTTCTTGATTAGATAATGGGCTAGTTGAAATTCCTGCAGCTTTACTGAAGTAGAAGTTAGCAATTTTAGACATATCAGATGATGCATCAATTTTCTATAAACAGAAGACTGTGCAACTCACTTTATTGAAAAGCCCTTTATACTGTGCTAGATTTAATCTCTCAATTTGAGAGGCAGCTCCATGAAATAAGATGTTTGCATGCAAAATCTCCCAGATTTACAATGGAAATATAAAACAAAGAAGAGCACGTTCCCTTGGGGACTGCACCTATCTTGGATTAGATTTTCTCTGATGTTTTTGCATCATATTACCAATAGCTTCAGGGAAGTGAAACAGCAGTTTTCTTTCTTGAGAACAAAGGCTTGCAGAGTTAAAAAAAAGTTAATATATTTAAAACACTTTTGCCCACTGTTCTTTTTAATACTCTAAGAATTCTGAAGACAAAAAAAAAGGTATTGCGTTGTATTATTTTACCACCTCTGTTAATGAGATTTGCATTTAAGACTACAGCCTGAGTCTTCTGTAAAGGAAAATGACTTCTAAATGACCACATACTGGTTCCCGTGGATGATATTTAGCTAATAGTGCCCTGATGACATAGAGCCAGCTCAATATCCCACTGGAATTATCAAATCTGTAATTATATACATATATATAAAGTCCACAGATTTTGAAAGGATACAATAGCCATAAAATAAATATAAATAAAATAGCCATACAATGTCCATAAACTCTGTAGAAAGTTTTGAAGACCTGGGAACAGATTCTTCTATCCTATGTCTCAGTTCTGATATTCTCCCCATTTTGGATGAGTTGTTTTCCTATTCTTAGCTCTAACTGATGTTAAATCAGTTTTAAGAGTTTTCAGAAGAGCAAAACCTATAGCACTGATGAATCCCTCCAAATGCAGTGAATCAACTCTGAGGAAGAGAGCAACATCAAACCCATTCAGAAATTCTGCTCCTGTTTAGATCTAAGGGAAGCACTCTTTTTTTCTTTGTTTAACCCTGCTTAATATCAGATCGCTATTATTAAACTAATTAATAATTTAAAAATCCTTATGTATTGATAAATAATTTAAGAATGGGAGCTTTCTGGTCAACACAAATCAGAAAAGCAATTTGCTAAGTGACAACTCTTCCCTCCCCCCCCCCCCCAAGAAACAGAAAAGTACAGATGTTATACACTTCAAGTAGGAAGACCACTAACATACGTACCTTGCTTTAGTGTTAAAAAGACAGTGTTTCTCTGAGTGTACAGAATTACAGTACCTTGACATGAATGCTTTAAAAAGATGCTTTTAACAGATTGTTCTTTTACCTCTATAAGGAATTAGCAAGAGCTGCTGTGATTTAAAAAACAAATTAAGTGAAAAGCATAGAATTGGGTACTCCAGAAAAAGGTCTTCAGCCTTCTTTCAAATATTCAATGAAACTGGGAATGCTGAATTGACTTGGAAAAGTATCAGAATGAAAGTAACAAAGAAAGATTTTTCTGTACAAGGTTTATTTGATGGCAGAACCTGCAGCCTCAGAATTGTAAATAATAAACAATTTTTGAGATAAAATAAAATAGGTCAAGACTAGTAATGGTGAGAGTCCTTATACTTCTTATTAAAGATACCTCAAGTAAAACTAAAAACTTTGGAAGGACATGCCTACCATTTATCCGGTCATAAGTGAACAGCTAATTCTTATGTCCATAAACTTCCTGTAATGCTCTAACACAATGGAGAATGCAGCAATAATAGCTGAGGAGCAAAGTCCTGGGCTATTTCTAGCATGGACAATCTCAAACGTAACGAACACAGCAGAAAAAGAACAAAAAAAACTGCTTACCCTTAGAAGGCTTCAGGTAGACAGAATTCTCCAACAAGATACTTCTACCTTTACTGCCAACCCTTCAATGAGGTCTGGGAAGGAGTAACTCCTGGCTCCACCCCTTCCAGTCACTCAGGTACATTGCATGCACCTGAGTGCCCCTGGGTTAGCCCTGCCTTCTCACCAGGTGCTCAATCGCTGTTACAGGCCAAGTCTTAGCATTTCCACTACACAATCTCAGAAATATTGCCTGCATCTTCTCCACTAACCCAGAAAGTGTTAAATTAATCTGTATACTAGCTCTAAAGAAAAATCTGCTTTTTTACATTTTAACAGGAAATCTACCACCCAAACCTCAACCATGGATATGGGGAGAGCAGATTTCAAGTTACTCATGGAACTAGATGGTATGGCCCCCTGGGAACTGCTTTTAGAGGCACTGGGGTTCATTAGTTCTGGTCACTTATTAAGAACCTCCTCCTGAGGGCACAGTCAATTCCAAAAAGTAGGTAATCAAACAGGCAGGGCAGGTAAGCTTGGTTGAACAGAGATATTCTCCTAGAGCTTAGGTGAAAGACCAAAGGGTATGGCTGTTGGAAGCAAGGTCAGGTAACATAGGAGGACTACAGAAATGCTGTTCACCTTTGTAGGGAGTCTGTGTGGCCAAAGTTCAGTCAGAGCTGAAGCAGTCAATATTGTGAGGGATAATAAAATGTGTGCTTTTTTTTGTTTGTTTGTTTCTTTTTAATGCGTTAACAGCAAAAGAAAGACCAGAGAGAACATCATTTGTTTGTTACTGGATGAGAATGGTCATCTTATAAACAGAGAGATAGACAAATCAAAGACATTTAATGCCTTCTTTGTCATCTACATCAATGATGGGCTCTGAGACCGCATGTGTCCTGAGCTGGAGGACCACAACTACAGTAACAATCAATTCCCAGTCAACCACAAATTTGTGTGGGATTTGCTGCTCCATCCTGGATGCTTGTAAGTGCATGGGACTCAATGGGGTTCATCCAAGGATAGTCAGAGAATTCTCTGACGTCATTATGAGACTTCTCTCCATTATTTTTCAACAGTTTTGGGAATCCAGAGAGGTTCCAGATGACTGGAAGCTGGCAAACATTGTTCCAATTTTACAGAAGGGCAAGAAACAAGAGCCTGGTAATAGCAGGCCTTTCAGTCTCACTTCAGTACCTGGTAGAATTATGGAGAAAATTATGCTGGGAATTACTGAAAAACACCTGAAGAACAACATGGTCACTGGTCACAGCCAACATGGGTTCATGAGGGAAAGGTCCTGTTTAACTAACTTAATTTCCTTTTATGACAAGGTCACCCACCTAGTTAACCAATGGAAGCAAGCTAATGTTATCTTTTTGGATTTCAGTAAAGCTTTCAAAATTGTTTTTCACAGTAGCCTTCTGGACAAAGTGTCCAGCATATGACTAGACAAAAATAAAATGCAAAAGGTGAGCAATTGGCAGATAGCTTGAGTGCAAAGGGTTATAGTAAATGGAGTTGCAATAGATTTGCAGCTGGTTACTAGTGAAGGTCCCCAGGGCTCCATTTTAGGGACAGGTCTCTTTAAAGTTTTCATAAATGATCAGATGTAGGAGTAGAAGGTGTTTTGAGAAAGTTTTCTGATGATATTAAACTGGGAGGAGCTACTGACTTGATTGAGATTGGACAGGCCTTGCAGAGAGATCTAGACAAATTAGAGAGCTGGGCAATCACGAAGCACATGGAATTTAACAAGTGCAAGTGCTACGTTCTGCATCTGGGAAGGAGCAACCTTGGCTGTACACACAGATTTGGGGATGAGATGCTGGAGGGCAGCCCCACTGAAATGGATCTGGGAGTCTGTCAACGGTTTACGGGCAGGTTTGGCCTGGTTCCGTGACGATTGGTGCAGGGGGACCCATGGACCCATGCCCTGGGAAAGGGGAAAGGGAAAATGGAAAAGGGAGATGGGCCTAGAAACAAAACAGCGGCAACGATCTGAGGAGGAAAGCTAATTTACTAATTACCATTACCTGTTCTATAATTTTTGGTATTGGTATTCCACATCATAACATCATGTAGTGCTTTTGGAGTTAAAGAGTCAATGCTCCAGCTCCGTTGATCATCGACAGTTCCAGGTATACCTGTCTCATTGTGTGGGGCAATACAACAGGGAAAGTTTTCGAGAAAGGAGAGAGAATAATCCAGATCCTCCTGCGAGCTGGTTTTGCTATCAAGCGAAGCAAAGTGAAAGGGCCTGCACAGGAAATTCAGTTCAAGTGTCAAGATGGACGTCGTCATATCCCTACAGATGTGATTAACAAAATCACTGCCATGTCTCCACCCACCAGTAAGACAGAGACCCAAGCTTTTTTGGGTGTAGTGGGCTTTTGGAGAATGCATGTTCCAAACTACAGTCTCATTGTGAGCCCTCTCTTTTGGGTGACATGGAAGAAGAATGATTTTGTATGGGGCCCTAAGCAGCAGCAGGCTTTTCAGCAAATTATGCAGGAGATAGCCTGTGCCTGGCCAGAGTCTTGGCCAACAGCAAGTGAATGTAAGTTTGCCCAGGAAGCAGGGAAAGACAGCAGGGTACTTCAAGCACAGCCCTGTTTGAGAGAAGGGACTGCTGCTCTACACTGCACTGGTGTGGCTTCACCTTGAGCACTGGCTGCAGTTTTGGGTGCCGCAGTCCAAAAATGACATGAAAAAGAATAGAGTGACCAGAGTAGTGCTACGAAGATGGTAAAAGGTCTAAAGGGGAACATGTAAGAGGAGTGGCTGAAGTCGCTTGGTTTGTTCAGCCAGGAGAAGACAAAGTGGAGACTTCATTGCAGCCTATGGCTTCCTCACAAGGGGTAGTGGAGGGGCAGGCTCTAATCTCCTCTCTCTTATGACCGGTAATAGAATCCGAGGAAACAGTGTGAAGCTTTGACAGGGGAGGTTCAGGTTGGATATCAGAAAAAGGCACTTCACTGAGAAGGTGGTCAGGCACTGAAACAGTAAGATCCTGGAACTATCAAGTAATAAAGATATTAGCAGTGTTTTTCTAAACGATTAACATGAAACTTGCCTCCTATAAAATCCTTTTGAAGAACATCTAAAATTCAGTTTAAGAACAGCATAGTTCTGCCTTGCATTAGTTGCTCTTAATTTTTCAGAAATGCCTGTATGTTTCACAGTCAGTATACAGAACTGTATGGATGGATGCAAACATGCATGCATGTATCTATCTAGTAGATGTGTAATTAACTGATATGTATTTATTGTAACAAACTATACAATAAAACAGTGATACCTGAATTTAATATGATATCCAAAATCTATCCAAAAGGAACTAGAGTCTTCATTGTGGCACTACTAACATTAGACCTCTGAGAGGAGTTCACATCAGTTGACCTGAGACCTCAGCTTTTTTCTGCTGGTCTTTTCTCCCTTCATAGTCCATGAAGAAGAAATATGTACTTGCAGAGGATATTTAATCTCTTTCTAAGGTAAACATCCTACATAGACCTGATTATTCCCTCCATGAAAGAGGGCATCTCTCTCTGGCTTAGCTGGAGATGACAAAGGTGTACCACCTCAAGTGATTATTGTGAGCATTTAAGTAGGATGTGACAAATTCTGCACTGGGGTCACATTAGTGAAAGACAGAGCATGCACAACAGAAAGCAAAACAAACCAGAGCTGAGCATTAAACATTTAAACTCTACTTTGGTAAGAGTTCTTGAAGCTCAATATCCCAAACTAGAATGTGCTTTTGATTGCTTTTTTAACCCTGTCCTCTTTTCCACATCTGTAAAACAGGGATAACAGTACTACTGCATCCCATATTCTGAAGATCATTCTCAACCTTTGTAAAATGTTCACCAGTTCTTGTTCTCATAACAGCCCACAAGTGGGACTACAACAAAATTACTTACTGCAGGGCTGGATGATACTTACTGAATAAGGCCTGGGGCCCCATGTCACTTGGGGAAATAAATAATGGATACTTCTCTGAATTGCAAGAAATAACAGAAGAGTGACATTAATAGAAGATCAGAAAAAAGACAGGCAAATCAACCTCTTAAATTCCAGTTTCAAACATAGTGCACTGCACATAGTAGTATGGATTTGTACATTTACACAAGTGATTTCTGTCTTCTACAGAACATCGTGGCTTTTATAATGAAAATACAATACTAAGAGCATAAGAGGAATCCTATCTATGATAGTCACTGGCTAAACAACCACCTAGAAATAAATATAGAAAAAAAACCCTGCATTTATGTATACTCATCATCTTCAGATTTAAAAAAAAGCCAACAGATCATTACCAAAAACAAAATATCACCAATATTCTTCCCCTTAAATATGCAGAGAGGTCACAAGTATTGGCGTTATTACAAGGTTTAACTTTTCAGCAACAGTGGAGGTGTTCAACAACAGCATGCCTGTGTGCTGTAGGATATCATACATACACATATGGAAGCAGCACAGTTCTCTGACTTGTAACTAGAAAAACAGAGAAAGCTAGAGCAAAAAAAAAGATACTATCAAAATTTTCATACGTGCTGGTATGCACTCGCCTTCAATTCTCTCTGAAGCATCTTCTCTTAAGTTCAAGATCTAGACAAATCTGATTTGCATGCTTAACTCTGGACATCCTTATCTTGGGCCAACTGTAATGAAAGCGTGAATCTCACTTCAAACTCAACATGACCCTTTGTGGCACATTGCAGTGCATACCATCAGGCCTCACTAGGTTATCTGCAGCTGCTCAGTGTCACTATTCCCTTTGAATCATATACTGTAAGACAAAAATAAATGAAATGTTAAAAAGCACACAGCTAAGTTGGAGGGACACAAATGTATGAGGTCATGTAGGATTTTTGAAAGGATGACTGAAAGAGAACTCTTTGCAAGCATCTGGTTGCTATGATAAAAGGTGAGTTAACATGCACACTCATATCTGGAGATTCTGGAAGCATACTCTAGGTTTCCTGTGAAATATGGCTGGAAAATGCAGGGACGGTATCACGTTCTTTACGTGGTCCTGTGGAGAGGCAGCCCTGTGTGCTATCTGTCAGTGAGAGTCCTCCATGGTCAGTCCTTGGGGCATCTCTCTCGTGTTCTTTCTGTCCACACAGCTTGCTTTTCTAATTCATGCACAACTTTCCCAAAGCCAGCTGAAACCAAGAACCACGGGTGTTATTAACAGGACAACCGTTAACAACCCAGCAAAAGTCTGAGGTTTCCAGTGGTGGAGCTCTGTTTTGGGCCCATCAAGCCCCATTAATTTCATTAGGCCTTCAATATGAAAGAACAAAACATTTTTTAAAGGTAGAACACATTGAAAACAAAGTTCTACAGGTTGTGCCTCTAAACATTGTAAGGTGCTAGTGCCAGTACTTCCATTATGGTGCATGACTCATTTCTAAGCCAGAAATAGCTTGGAAATTTGCAAAACCAAATGTTGCGTTGTGCAAGAACAGTTCTCAGATAATTCCTTCAGTAGTCTGTCAAGTTTTTCACATCTGAAAATAAGAGTAACTTTCCTTATGTAAAGGTGTGTATACCCTAAATAAATGATACTCAGCCTTATCATAGTTAGGGTTTGTCAGTGTTAGAGAAATTCCATATGTTGATTTGTAGTCAACTCTAGTTGTGCAGCTATTGCACAAAAGTGTTATCAAGGACAGGATCCTCAATTTAGTCAAATATAATATTTAAGGATAGCTTTACTTTACATTTTCAGCTGCATCAACTGAGACCAGTTTCTGTTGCATCTGGAAGAAGATTAATTCTCTGACATTGAACTCTGAATTTCTGTTTTGTTGAACCGTCTAAAGATTCTCTCTAGTGCAAATTTGAGATTGGCATATGAGAACCATGGATTACTGTGCAAAGTACCAGCTGGGGTAAGTATTTTGTAACTGTCTCATACAGGAAGAAAAGAAAAACCTGGTAAAACACCTCATTTATAAAACATGAGCTAAATTCTCATCTCTACCAATGAGCAGCTCTGAATTCAATTCAGACAGACAGGTATTAAGAAAAGAGAATTTTGCCACTTGTAGAAACAATAAAGAAGAATCTATTTGATTTATTATTTCCTAGCAAGATACGAAGTAAAGAATCACTGTGTGTTTTACAACTACAGATGTTCTTGTAATTGATTTATAAGAACAAAAAATATAGGAAAAAATGATGATCAAAATCTGCCTATATATATAAAAATAAAAGAATAACAAGTAATTGTTTTCCTGTTTTAATCCCTCCTGGGTTTCTATCTTAGGCTTTTAACCATACCCACTTCATTAAAAGAAGATTGGAGGAAAACTATCAACAAAAGATCTAAGTGGCCAAAATTATAAAGACATTTCTTTCCTCTGTTCTACTTAGTGACATACAATCCATCAAGCATTAAACAACATAATTCCACTGAGATGAAACAACTTGGACAAGTTCCTTCTGAATAGGAAATACTGTGAAGCACGCTACAGGTTGTAGCAATAAAGTTCACTACAATGGTGATACCCTATGGCCAGTTTGTGATCTGTTGTGATATGTTTGTGATATGTTGAGTTTTTCTTGATAACTATATAAACCTTGTGCAAATCACAGTACTTATGATGAACTGAGACTAAATTTAAAGAACTACTGAAGGTGCAAATCAGCAAGAAATATTTGTTACTTTTTTCTAATACCCACGTACATTTTTGATTGAGGATACAGACTCCTTACAAAGGGTGTTACTGCCAAAGAGTACCCCTCGTGTACATCCGTTGCTATATCTAGCAGCATTCAACTGCTTGTGGCTGTTCTCCAGGTCCCAGAGATAATTTTTAAGTTATGAAGTAGCTCACTTACTGATTCTCCACAAATGAAGATAAGCTTCTTTCATTGCTCTTGTATCACAGCCACATCCTATCAAAATGGATTGTGAAATATTTACAAACATATATGCTCACGCATGCATCTCTGCAGGTACTTAAGCCAGGTTGGATTTGGTCTGGGATTTTCATCTATGACAAAGACATTCACAGTGCATCTAAAACCTCATACTCCACAGTGATAGTAGTAAGGAGTTTCCAAACATGAGATGATGCTACAGTTACTGCAGACTGCTCCACGTGGAAAAATGTCAAAACACTGGGGTTTCCCTGGTACCAAACAGAAAATCTTAACAGGATATTCATGGAAAGGCTGCAGCCCAGTCACAGACTGTTCTGTTGTCCAATCAGTTTTTGGTTAGCTACTTTAAATCTGATATTAATTTAGCAATGCTTTCAAACACTTTCACTAGTGAACTGAGAAATTAACATCCCTGCAATCCAACACTACAGCCACCCCCATGCCTACAGCAAGCATCGCCTCATCCAGATGTTCCCTGCCAAGAGCAAGCATAACACATGTGGAATAGCAATACATATTGTATTTACCTTAATTTAATAATTAGTCTTCTGTATGACAGTGACCACATCTCAAACATTAATAGCCTCCACTGGGTGATCACCAGTATCAGTCACAGCTGCTTCATAATGAATCTCATAAAAATACTCAATCAGTGATGGAGAGGGCCTTTGAGATGCATAGAATGAGTTTCAGATGTTTGCAGACCCTCTGAGGTAGGCTGCTGCTCACGCAAGGGAAACTCAACCAGGTGTTTGCAGTTTCATGCCTGCTACATAAGTAATGTAACCCATAAAAAGGATATATATATTTTTTTCCTCCCTCAGAGCAATTCAGCCAGAGGAAGCAGAACAAATCAGAAGATAAAGAAGTGCTTTTGGAAATGAAATCTTGACCAATAAGGGTGAAATTCACCATAGTGTTATAGCATCCAACAAGAAAAGGCAACTAGATCTTTTGGTTGGGGAAGCCTTCAAGTGTTTTAGAGGTATAAGATGTACAGAGAATGCATTAATATAGAATCTGAATGTTGAAAAATAGATGTATGTCTTTGTGACTGAAATATTCAGACTTTCACCAAATTTTGTGAACTATCTCCCATCTTGTGGACAGTATTTTATTGTAAATATATACATCTTAACTTCCACCCTGATGGCTTCAGTGTCTGAAGTTACACTTCATATTACAGTTTTCTTCTTAAATGCTTCATATTACTGAAATGCAGTGTACAAAATCTTAACTAATTGATCCATACCACACAGCAGGACAGTCATCTCAGGTCTGAAAACAATAATTATAGCACATATTGGTCTTCTATGCTATTTATTATACAGAGGGTGAGTGGCTTTTAAGGCACGCTAGGGCAGGGATTTAGAAAATTTCATAGCTCCACTGCTCTGACAAGGAATTTTACCTCTTTGCCTAGAAGATTTGTATCACTGTAGGCACTGGATTCACAAACCCCAAGAAGAAAATCCAGTGAGAAGGAATTGTCTTCTTAGTTCCCACTGGCAAACCAAGACACCTCAAGATAAGATTTCTGTGGTATGTGAAAGTATCTATGTCCAGAGATAGGCAAGGATATGATATTGGTACAGATTAGGAATGAAAAAGAAAGGAAATCAACAATTCTTTTGGTGTGAAAGGTATAGCTGTGCAGCGGGGACCTCTGTTGGACTCAAATGTGCGCATCTTGAGTTCAATTCAGAGGCTTTGGCATAGTGGCCATAGAGAAGAACAGCTTGGGCATCAGCTCCTCAGATTCAGCCCAGCTCCAGCACAGCCTGAGGCCTAGGGACAGCCTTAACTTGTGGCAACTGGATACCATCACTGAGGCACCATGTGGCAGCTGGGAGAAGTCAAACCAGACCACTGCTTTCCCCTGCCCTGGGGCACATGAGGCAGCACTAAAAGAACCTAGGGGGACAGTACTAATGCTGGGGACAAATTGTATAGCTCTAGCTCTGAGCACTGTGAGGCATCTTACACAGCCTGCAAAGTTTTGGTGCTATCTGCCTCCAAATGTCTGTGCGCACATTCTCCAGTATCCAGAGTGACCAGAGCCTCAACCTCTTCTGAAGAAAAATCCCTTCCAGACTGGCCCTGCTGAGATCTCCCCTGTGGTTAACCCTGCCCACAGGATTAAATGCTCTTACAAATTATGCTGAGAGTCAGACCTTTGCACCAAGCCCATCATTCCAGCACTGCTGTGGTAGCAGCTGGCGGGATGCCCTCCCATAGCGTGCCCTGGGAGACAGCAGCTCCCAGGGTCATGTCCTGGATGAAGCACTGCAGATTTGAGAGCTAAACACTGCAAAGGCATCTGGTTTCAATAAAACTGGAAACAGGGCCAAGTTTGGTCTGCACAAGCTTCTTCCAGGTACAGCTGTGACGTCTTATCTCAGAAGCATCTCAGCTTTCATACCCTTGCACTAAAAGTCAAATAAATAACTGCATACACCTTTGGCTTATGTGGCAATCTTTTTAAAACATATTAACACACTCTCTGCACAGATGAGCCAGTAAGAATTATGAAGATTATGAATTATAGGGAAGAATAAATCACAATGTGATCCTCTGAACATCCTTTTGGCTCTTTTGTTTGTATTGCAGGATCCAGAGGAGATTGTTTTCTGAAAAGTTCTATACGAAACTTAAGACACCACTGGCAAAATAAAGGAAAAATGTCCATCCTGTTCTCACATGTGAGAACAGGTTTTTCTATATAGTTTAGTTCTGAAAACAAATCAGTCTATCTTTCCAAAAAGGCCAGACATAAAACCAACAATATAGTTATTTTCAGACATACTTAGCAATACTATGGATTAGCTTTAGCCATTTAGGTAATGCCAGATTAAAAAAAAATACCTCTTTTATAAATCCAGTTCATAAACCTTCAACTGAATCATGAATTTATGTATTTCATAGATGCTAAAACTAAGAAATAGAAGTTGAATACATTCTTATACTCAGTGGCTGCATCAGAATACACATGTATTCTCTTTAGGATTAAAGTCTATACAAAAGTGGACAGGAGGCAGCTGTTAGGACTGAACACGAAAAACAGATGCTGTTCTCATTTCTTGCCCTTCTCCTCAGAGATCATTCAGACAATGACCATGATGAGCCATATTAACTTCTTTTTCATTATTCAGCTCAATCCAATTATTTGGTGTTCACTAGTATTTAAAATATCTTTTTTGGTTTGTTTAGCTTTCAATGTGAACAGTAATTCAGATCCATTGTAGCTTATCCTCTGATACTCCTGGCTTTTCTCAAGTGATGAAAAAGCAACACTATCAGGTATCAAAGTCGGTGTGACTTGCAGACAAAGGGAGAAATCCCTTAGCTCACCACTTGTACTTTTGGATTCAATCAATCAGACACCTTTCCTTCAGAAGACAATGTAAGTCCTCAGAATATTTCCCCTGCAGCATTTGTCTAGTTATTGCCCTACAAAGCAATGACCATAGCTCCTTAAAGGGAGAGGAAGTTTTCCTGCAAACTTGAGGATCTCCTGGTGCAGTTTGCTTTCACAGACCCTAATGTTCGTTTTGCATAAGATGTGTGAAAACATGAAACACAGAATATATCTGGGGGCAAAGATACTACTTCATTGCAAAGCAACTGAACCCTCAATTTCACTAGCCATCGGTCAGTCTGAATCTTGTAGTCTAGGGCTGCAAAAGCAGATGCTAAATCTGTAACTGCTGTGACATGAAACTTTGGGTATTACTCAGCACAAGAGCTACACAAACAAAAGTTGACCATCATGTACACCATGCTCCAAAAACCAGAACAGCCATTAACCCTTGCTTTGCTCCACTGTCCTAGCTATGGACACAAACCCTTCAGAGTTAGGCATGGGGTTACTGGACCCCATCTTTCTAACCATGCCTTTCCAAGTGGGAGAAGCCGTGATCATCTAGCTCTAGAAAAAAGCCAGTGAAATCAAGGTAAAAGGTTCTGGTTGAAAAATAATGCAGGGCAAGGTTGGGCTTGCCTCAGAAGTACAATGAACAACTTTGTATGCATTACTATAATGAGATTTTGCTGAAAGATTGGTTTGGTACTGCTGAACCTCAGGTACTCTCTGTCTCTCCTGTGCTTTTTGTTCTGTTCCTCCCCAAGATTTCCTTTTTTGGGAGGTGAGAGGAGAATGGCACAGAGGTGCAGGAGGAGGATGGTCTGCCACATCCACACTTAGTTAGCAGGAATATCATCAGCAGGAAGGTTGGGCTCAGGAACTTGGGAATACAGAAGGACTGAGCTGCAGCAGTGCACAGCTGAGCACAGGGAACGCCAAGATCAAAACAGAGATGTCACCCAGTTCCTCCCTAGTACCAGCACTAGGGCAGATAAACTAGGACAGATGGAGCAATGGTCAGCTCCTCTGTGGGAATTCTGATGAATTAGACCATTCAACATTGTCCACCAGGAAAATGTGCTCCATGCAAAAAGCAGGATGCTGCTGTGATTTGCACTGATACAAAATAAAGCCATGTAATGGCAAACAAATGGCAGTGCTCTGAATTTATAACAGTGTGCCTCCAGTCAGGGTAAGATACACAGCTCTGAAAAAGGTAAGAAGGGGAAAACGTGCACACAGCAGTTTCTAAACAAAAAGAAGTAATGCAGGATACAATGCACAGGATATCAGTATCTTTAAAGTTACTAAAGTGGAAATGGTTAAATTAAATTACATTTCAGCGTTTTTTCTGGTCTGACACAGTTATCGTGAAAATTCTTATCAGATTGATAATTTGGATATCTTAGCAGAACAGAAGTACACAGTCCCTCAAAAATGTTAGATAGTATCAGCATGGAAATCCCACCAACAAGAAATTTCAAAGATCCTTAACTGCTTCTGTGGCAGTTAGGGTGCTTCCTTCTAAAAGATTATTCTTTGTTATTTAATTTTTAAAAAAGATCTCCACTAACAATTAACAAAGACTCATATCTGAAACAACGATCTCACTTGAGTGTTAGGTAGGAGGAGATCATAATTTTGCATAGTGACAGACTCAGTAGACAAAGGGTGGCAGCTTCACCATCTCGCAATTCCCCAATCAAGCTAATTCACAGTGTCACAGCCAGCAGGATCCCACAGATGCAAAAAGCAACCTTGACTGGGTGCTTGGTGACCCAGCCTGTCCTCAACAGATTTTCCTCAACAACACTACTGAGGGTACAAACACAGTGTTCAAAACAGCTGTTGTTTAACTAAACCAAGCAATTAGCTCAACAGCCTGTTCACCCATCAGAATGAGCAAAGATACCACTAGGATCCCTGTAAGTTGTACGCTAGTTCTGCTACAAGCAGATTTCTTACTGCTGTTGTGAAAGGTAGCAGATATGGGAAGATTTTCAGAATGTCATCCTTAAGCATTAATAATTATACGGTGAGTGAGACAGAATACAGCAAGGGAGGGAAGCCAAGACCTCAAAGTAGACATTTTTTCCAAGCCACAAATGACATCTCAACTCTCCTTGTCCACAGATTTTAAGAAGCATTCTGAGTTGAACTGCCTCTGCTGCTGTTGCATATGTCTGCCAAATTTTTTGTGCAAATTTTACTCCATTTTTAGTCTACCAAAATCATACTTGCTTCAGTTGGATTTTACTGGGATAGGAAGTGAATGAAAAACCTGAGAAAGTACTTTGGAATGTGTCTGAGATCTTTGCATGTGTGTTTATTCATTTTTAAACATTATTATTTATACTCTCTGGAAGCAAGAGGAAAAAAAAAAAGGGGATGTACCATGGGTTAGTTTAACAAAATAACAATGATTTGCATTGCTAGTGACAACTATCTTCATTCTCCAGTGTTGAGATGTGACAGATGGTGAATTTGGAACAGTCAGCAGCAGAAAATGAGACTATCACAGGTTCAGGGAGTCTCTGAAAGGAGGATTTGGAAACTGGAACTCCACATAAGAATACAATCTAGAAGCAGATCTCACTTTAATTGAAGAGGTGGCTGTGGGTAGCATGCAGTGCATTAAAAGTGCTTTAAGGTCTCTGTTCTATTATTTGTTTCCATTCAGCTTCTGAAAAGAGGAAGGAAAATTCTCTTCTGAATATAAATACAGGGAATTTTGAAGGAGATGCTGACTTAACACAGAAGTCAGCTTAATAAATACAACCACATATCACTACATGCATGAACCTAGAGCAGAGTTCAAGTTCAGTGTTTTGGGGAAAGACACAGCATGTATACACTGGTTATACATGCTGCTAAAGCAAGTATTTTCCGATGATAGGTGCTACCTGGTGGGATTTCACACCTGAATGTTTTAAGAGTGGAAAAAGCATCACCCAAGCAGCCCTACTGGGACAGCTATGGCACAGAGACAACATTCGAGCCTGGCCTGAGATTCAGATCCTTGTTTCTTCTTTCTTAACAGATTCAACATGGAAAGAAAATGAGCTATAGAGTGTCATACTGATGTCCCATAACTCTGGCATCTAACTAGTCATCTAGGAGTCCTCTGTTCCCCCTAACATTGAGACCCAGACATAATAACTGGATGAGTCACCTCATCTTAAGATGCATGTCCAAAACACACTGGATAAACCCCACGTTTTAGGATACAAATCTCTTCTGACTACACTCACTGCCTAAAAGCTGAACCCCAGCACTGAGATGAGATCTGAGTGTCTAAACTGAAGCATCATATCATCTTACGTAGCCTACAGTGTCCCATGTGGCCTCTTACTGCCTTTCCAGAAGGGCACAGATCTCCCACAGGATCCTTTTAGAAGACAACTTATATTTGCCAGTCCCGTCAAAACATCCTAAACAACTTGGCAACAGCTGCAATGATGTCAGGTATCTGAATTACTGAATTACTAGGGAGAAATTACCATGTAAAGCCAAATTCATTTTGCGTTATTAATTTTTTTTGCATTCAAGAAAACCAGCAAGACATTTCAGAGCAAAGGACTATTGAGCACATTAGCTGTCTCCAACTCTGGTAGTAAATTGGATGCTAAGAGAAGAGAAAGAATGAGACAAGTATATATGAAACTTCCCATTAGTAATGTCCTACTCTACAACTATTTAAAAATCAGAAGCTCTAGATTAAGATGAGGTATCTGTGTATTTAATAATGCTCACCACTTTTGTCTTCCAAGAATATGTTAAGTCTGCCCTTGAACTCATGCTGATTTTTACCAAAGACGGAAGCAAAACAAGACAAATATCCTGCCTTTGCTAACCACTTAGCTGTACAGAAATGCATCCAGAAATAAAGACCTCAAAGTTCACACTATCATTGTTGGCACAGTGAAAGATAAACTAGAGTGACAGAGCAAAATTAATTTTTAAGTATCTTCTGCTAAAAATTATGTTGAGGAGGATTATAGGTAAAGCTCCTAAGCATCCACTCATTCCCAGACAACCCCATGAAGGCAGAGGCAGAAGGTCAAAGACTGTGCTTAGCATAATCAGTTCTTAGTCACAAAAATAATGTTTCTGTCAAATTCTGAAGTACCATAAGGAACTACATGAAGATTTTTTAATCTGTATTGAAAAATAAAAAGAGGTTGTTATACACTCCGAAAATAAGATGCCTTCAATCTGTATGTTTACTTGCTAATCTGTATTAAAAAAGCACACCTTCAAAGTCATTTTTCATCACTGACCTCTACAGTCGTACATTCTGCTTCTTTTAATTTCCCTTGTTGATCCAAAATTTAAAACACATTCTTCCAAATCTCATCCACAACTACAAATTTTACAATATTTCTGTCTTTGGTTTTTTTTGTAGGCTATTTATCAATTTAATTTAAATTTGAAAATATTTCAGAAAAGTATCTTTCATGGAATATAAATACATGTTTGTAATAACAAAAATAGAAATACCAAGATAGGCAAAGATATTTGTATGAAAATTCTGCTCAGAAAGTACATTTAAATGAAAGTTGGGAGAACAAATCACCAGTGTAAAGCTAAACAAAACAAATTAATGGCAATTATTTAAAAATCACATGCAGTAAAATAAGGATGTTTCTAACAGTTCTGACAACAAGCTATAGGGAAGTGCAAAGGCAGAGAAATTAAGTGACCTTAGCTCTGCCTGGCAATGATACAAAGTGATAATACTTTTGTCTCAACAGGGATATGAATAATTGCCAGAGAAGACAGGAAATTAATTACCTGGACAGAGGAAATGATATTTAACTCTTGCTTTGAGATACAGTTGAAGATACATAACTAAATTATAGCACCACTTCTTAGGCTGCTGTTCCTCATAGTATCAGAAACTTTATTTTAAACAATATCAGGCCATACTGTGATGCATTGAACAGTTTTGCAAAGACAAAATAACTCCTCTGTCACCTCTGGACTTACTCTTTGAACACCCAGGGGCATAACAAGTGTGAGACACCTACCTGGGGCCTTTCAGGGGACCAAGTCTTGGATCTGATGCTGAGCATAGTGAGCAGCAGTACAAACTAGAGAGACTTTGGTGGATATTTTCCTAAGTTTACTGAGTTCAGGAGAGGTCTCTGAGGAAAAGGAGGATGACATAATGCCATAGTTTAAAAACTGAACCTATAAAGACATAGTAGGAAACTACACACTAGTCAGTTTGACATGAGTTGTGAGCAAAGGCCTTTGAAATTCTTTTAAGAGTCAAAAGGGAGAACATTTGGAAAAGCATAGATTAACTGAAAATAGACAGCATAGCTTCAGGAAGAGGAGGTCACCACGGCTCACTAGTAGAGGGGAATTCTTCACGGATGTTACTGCTGGGCTAGGCAAGGGACTATGGTACACCACTGCTGGGGCTGGGAGTTCCTGAAAGCCATCTGACAAAATCTGCAGAGGTAATTAATGGGCAAGGCATGGAGTTTATGGAACTGGAGGGGACTCGGCACATTTGTACTGAATTTGGGCTAATGGAGAGATTACAAAAGATTTCCTAAAATGGAAAATTTTAAAGTCACAAAGTAAAAGAGGGCTACACAGAGCACTTCAGGAACATAAACTGGTTTGAAGGAAAAGAAAAAAAAAGAAAAAATAATAAAAAAGGAAGGCTTCTTACTGATTCAGCAGATGGCAAGATCACCACATTGCTTTCTTTACAATACTCAGCAATGACATGGGACAGCACTGAGTTGCCAAGGATTTCAAAGCCAATGGCAAATAAGCCCCTCGATGCACTGTAAGTCAGGTAAGGATATCTATGGCCTTTTTTACAAGAGGGAAAGCAAAAGCACCACAATGTTAGTGGCTTGCCCAAGCTCACACCTCTTTCTTCAGCTCTCTGGCACGTCAGCAGTACTCACAGGAGAAAAGCAAAATCTGGCAGTATAATCCAAGCATCTAAATCAAAGGGAATTTATTTTTTCAATTCCTTGTTCTGAAAGAAAAATACTTCAAATTTTGGGAGCATATCTCTTGAAATGAGGCAATGATGCTGATCGGTCTTCTCTGGGGATTTTTCCACTGAAACCCATGTCTGTCCTCTCTGGGGATGAGGCAAAGAGAGGCCTACATAACAGGGGGCACTCGGACACCCAAGAAAGGATCAGGGTGAGTTCTTCCAGGGAATACCTTTGCAGCAAGATGGTTTTCAAAAATTACTGCCACTTATCTCCCAGTACAAATGTATTACATTCACCTGAGCATTCAAAGACGTAGATGGAAATAATGCCACAGTGCAATTCCACCTCCGCAAATTCCCAGCCACAAAGGTTAACTGAAAACCACTCATGACACTCAAAGATATCCTGATGTAATACAGCCCGCATACACTTACTGCTATTGTCACAATATTGCTAATGGAAAACTCATCCCCTTTGGTTTCATTAGCAGCCCTCTGTTGTCACTGAACACCCTGATACCCTGCAGATGCTACATGGGCCCAGCTCTGCTAGCCATGGCAGTGCTGCTGAGGGAGTGCTGTGGCTCAGCCAGCAAGGTCCTTTTTGTGGAGAGCTTGGGTGGCAAATGCCATCCTGTCCACTGGGAAAGATGAGCACTGCTCTTATATCACCAAGCCAAGCAGCTCTGTCCTGGGCATGGAGAGACTGGGGCCACCCCACCACCCACAGGGCTGAACCTTCCCTCCAAACAATGAATCATGAAGCCATGGATTTCACTTAGATACCTTTTCCAGCCTTCTCCAGCTGTCGACAGGAACTGTAAAGGCCAGGACTTTCCTCTGGCTGCCTCTGGGTTTGAGGTCTCTTTTTCCTTTCCTTTTCTGGTGCTTCTTTGCTCTGTCTTGCATATTGTAATTAGCTTTCCTGGAGGAGTTTTACAAGACAAAGATAAGAAGCTAATACTAGGCAGTTGTTTGTCTTCACGTGTTCCCTCAAAAAAAAAAAAAAGAAAAAAGAGGACTGTCTAAAGACTCTCAAGGTCTGAGCTTCATATCTGGACCATTATTTTAGGGACAAAAGGACAGAAATGCTCAGGGCAGTCAAGCAGAGAACTTTAAAAGGAATCCATCTGAAATGCAGTAAGACAAATATTTGGAGGGATTTTTGAGGAATTCCAGTGTACACCCCCCACACCTATTTTATTAGCTTTACCAGTTTCTGATGAGGTAGCCACATTCTCCTAGTGACTGACAAAAGCCACTTTTCTACTAATTTTTAATAAGGCTCTTATGTGGCTGCAGGACTGTGCTACCCCACCATAAAGAAAGGAGCTTTTTGAGTAATGAGCTGACATTACCATTTCCCAGCCAGACTTTTAGGGAAGAGACATATTTGCTTTCCTTCAAATAGCTCTTGAGTCAGCTGAGTGTAGCTGGGAGACAGCACAATAAGTATTGTTAAGCTACAGGGTAATTTTTTTAATAAAAAGTTGTGACCTGTGTCTCTCCTTTGACAGATATCCTGTCATTTATTAGCTCTAAATCCTGTGAGTTTGGATTCATTGTTCACAACTTGGCCCACAAACTGCAACTACACTCAGCTTCCCTTTGTAAATTCATCACCGTCCCAGATCCAGTGTCATGTTGGGAACCATGTCTGCACACCTTGCTGAAGGGGCCTCTGAGCTTATGAAAAACTGTAGATCTCTCCCCCACGTGGCTTAAAATATCAAAGGATAATAATAAAAAATAAAAAAGTAAATAACAAAGGATATGCAATTAAACAATGTGATGGAACTCCACAAAGGCCAATTAAATATAAAGATATAGACGCAGCCTCTAGTTCAAAATGACTGCCACAGAGGATGCAGAAATACTAGGATTCCTCTATGATAGCCCTGTTTTTATGTTAAGATATTATTTCTGGTGAAGCAATGATGTGGTGTCCACTAAAGAGCTAAATAGAGCTAAATAGTCTAGCAGATGTTGAATGCAAGTTTGAGCCTCATGAGGAGGAAGACATTTCTCACAACACTGGGCTACAGCCCATATATTCTATTCTGCACATATCCCAGTTGTAGTCTTTTACTTCTATATATCTTTTTACAATTTTTTTATATGTGCAACTGGTATTCAGCTTACACAAATTACCACAAGAAGAGAAATAACAGGCACATGATCTAACAAGAGTGAACTACAGCATCTGCCAAAGAAGTGTCTAGATACAAGCCTGTGAATTCACACATTTCTACCTGAGATGGAATGGGAGATCTAGGAAGAGACTGGAAGATGATTTGAGGATGGCAGAGAATTAGAGAATTTGGAGGTCTGAGGATTGGATTTAGAAGAGCTGGGGATGGTGAAAAGGAAGCTGGATATTTGGTTATTGGGTATGATGATATTGAAGGAATGAGGTGTAATATCGGCACCTTCTTCCCTCTGCCCACTTGGTAATCTTTCTGAAGGGAGGAGGACTAACTTTCACTCTAAAACACATGCAGACAAATGCATGTGCCCCTTACTCCTCATCTTGTTTTTACTGTTTGGAACAGAGAATCAGATTTTTAATTCTACTGATAGAGTTTGGGAGAGTAAGAATGTCTTCCCTTTCAGTGGTGATCTTGACACCTCTAGAACAATGACTTTTTAACAGCCTCCCTAACAGGAGATCTACAGATGCTGTGGCTCCTTCATCCCACTCACTTCATCTTACACCTTAATGAGAGAAAAACATATTTTACTCTCCATACCTCTGCTTTCTTTTTACTATTAGATAAAGACTTCAGTCTATGAGAGCAGATTTAGATGTTCTAGACTGAATACCTGGGAAAGCACCATCAGAGGTTATGTTCTGGACATGGCATGCCAGAAGAAAACCAATGAATCTGGACTATGTTGTCTTTCCTGGGAGAAAGACTTGCAACAGTTTGGGGATAAGTAGTAAAAAGAACACTTCTTTATAGATATATATATATTTTTAAGATGTCACAGGCAAATACACTTGCTTAACAAGCTGACCAGAATATTTGCCTATGCTCGAAGAACTAGAGGAAGAGCATAGATAAACTTGGTGCCAGAATATACAGGCAAACACTTTTTCTGTATAAATAATATGAACCAGAGTACTTTCTCAGCATTGTTATGGATTTTTCACATGGTTTTATAAAAGATAAAAGAATTGAGGAAAGTTTTACGAGGTCCTGTGTATTTACTGGGATTGCTGTTCGCATATTCATCCTTAGATGAAGAGAAAACTATTTTTGTACACCTCAGGAAAAATATGAAGTATCTGCAAGTATTTTGAGGTACTTTCTGTGAATGTAAGGTCATCATCCATTTTTAAGTATACAGAATATAAATATATACACACACATATGAAAGCAAGCATATTTTGCATGTCCTTGTAGTACATGCATTCCTACAAAGTGTATTGCAAAACAAAACCCAAATGCTTTGAAACACAAGAAAGAAGCCAAAGCTGGAAACTATTCCAAACAACACCTGATCCAAAAATCTGCATCCAAAAATTCCCCAAAATAAACTTAATAGTTTATTTAATAGGAACTAAATAGTTCTTAATGTTCCTAAACGAGCCCATTTCCATTGCCATGAAATTTATCTTTTATTATTAGCTGCTATACAGGGGCTTTAATTTCTGTTCAAGTGTCTTGTGGACTAAGTAGACAACTAATGTGGTAAGTTTGGTGTCAGATTCTCTTCTCCTTGTTGCTATCCCTCTTTCCCATGCATAATGCCATTCAATTAACTCAAGACCTTGCTACTGCAATTTTTTCCTTTTTTCTTTTCTTCCCTTTCAAGAAAATGTATGTTCAGTCAACAGTTTTGTAGAAGGGTTTGCCTGGCTTTAAACAAATGTTTTCTGTATAATCAAAGCAATAGATTTTCATGGGTGGTACTTTTGGGATTTGGGTTTTGGCAGGGTTATTTTGCTCAGTGAATTTTTTTTTCTTTATCATTACTGGAACAGTAAGAAAAACAGTAACTGACCTCTCAATAACTGGGAAGTATAGGAAAAGAATAAAGGTAATCAATCAATATTCATAGTATCACTAAATATTTATTTTACAGAATGCAGCTCTGCTCTGTCTGTCCTTTCCTCTTGTTGTCCCTCCACAACCTCAGAATAGGGAAACAGAAAACAATGACAGTTGAGGATGGGCAGAAATATAGAGTGGCTTTCAGACAATGAGGGATTCAATGGGTCAGAATTCATATGAAAAACTGTGAGAAGGAGTGATGGAAACCAATAAACTAATGAATTCTGTGCTTAACTGTTGTTATTACAATCACAGAATCATAAAATTGTGGAAGCACAGAATGGTTTGGGTTGGAAGGGACCTTTAAGACCATCTAGTTCCAATCCCCTGCTACAGGCAGGGACACTGCTCATTAGACCAGGTTGTTCAAAGTCTGCTTCAGATCCCACCGTGAGCCTGGAGCCCCGTACTATGCTACCAGAGGAGTCAGAGCCTCCTCTGGATCCTACCTCCAGCAATGAGATGTGCCAAAGTAATCTTTGTCTTTCTCTTTGGATTGCTCAGTGACATGGACTTGGTCGGTCAAAAACTGGGTGATGAATAAGATTAAGTTGGAGTTTGAGGAGATGCTCCAGACCAAGATGACAGGGAAGATGGTTGAGGAGCTCAGCCTTGGGGAGATCTACTTGGGCAATGTCCTACCTCATCTCTTCAAAGCCATCAGGCTCATCTGGCCAATGGTCTGCAACGAGAAGGGCTGCCCCAAAGAGCTGGGCTCTGAGGCAGACCTGGAATACAATGGCAGCTTCCATCTGGCCACTGACTCTGATCCTGTCTTTGTCAAGATTCCCTCGGTGATGAGGAAGCTGAAACTCGTCTTCATGCACCTGCGCTTCATGTGCTGGTCCTTCTCCTTTATGGGTGACCTGGAGATAGTCTCTCTTCCTCAAAAATAAAAAAAACAAAGATTTTCATTAGAATGGTGATAAAGCAGAAAAATCTTGATAGGCTTAAGTATTATTACACAGAAAGGAAAGATATATAAAAAGATCTTTAAAATCACACAGTCAGTTGCAAACCAGACTGTGACTACTAAATTTCTTATGTGATGATTGCTCTCTGTCTGAGTCAGGAAAACCACACATGCAATCCCATATGCATAAAAGGATGGAAAATCAGAGGTGATTTTTCTTACAAAGAACTCGATTCATTGGACTTCAACCTAGCTCCCAGGACTGAAGTACAGAGGATATCCAAAGAGGTGTCTTTCATGACATTTTTCTATCACCTCATTTTAAAAAAGACTGTTAAACAGGGTTATGTAAATAATGTAAATATGCACACACACACCTCTATAGGAACACAAATATCTGCCATTTCTGAGGCACATTTACCTTTTCACATTTTTATTTCACGAAGAACACAGAAACACCACTGCAAAGATCAAGTCATCACCACTGCCAGTAAGTTTTTTCCATTTCATAATAAAAAAAAATAAAGTATGTGATACTTCTATCCCTTTTAAAACTCATTTCTACTTGATGCATTATGTTTTAATATACCACAGAATCACAGAACTGTAGCAGCTAGTAGCAGGAAGGGACCTCTGGAGACCATCCAGTCCAACTTCCCTGCTAAAAGCAGGATCCTCCTCAGTAGGCTAAACAGGAAAGAGTCCAGGTGGGATTTGAATATCTCCAGAGAAGGACATTCCACAACCTCTCTGGACAGCTTGTTCCAGTGCTCTGCAAGCCTCAAAGTAAAAAAAAGTTTTTCCTCATGTTCAGATGGAATTCCAATTTGTGCCCATTGTCCATTGTCCTGTCACCAGACACAAATGAAAAGAGCCTGGCCCCATCCACTTGATTCCCTCCATTAGATATTTATAAGCATCAATAAGATCCCCTCTTAGTCTTCTCTTCTCCAGGCTGAACAGTCCAAGATACCTCAGCCTAGAGAGACACCCAAAACTGAACATAGTACTTACTTGAGGTGTGGCCTCACCAGCACTGAGTACATGGGCACAATCACTTCCTTGGTCCTGCTGGCCATATTTTTTCTGAAGCCAGGATGCCACTGGCCTTCTTAGCCACATGGGCACACTGCAGGTTCATGTTCAGATGGCTTCTGACTCAATCCTTTTTCCCCCATGCTACTTTCCAGCCTATCTGCCTCAAGTCTGTAGGGTTGCACAAGGTTGTTGTGGCTGAACTGCAGGACCCAGCACTTTGTTGAACCTCATACAATTTGTCTCAGTCCATTGATCCTCATTACAAGAAAGACAACAACACCCTGGAGCATGTCCAGAGATGAGCAACAAAGATGTGAAGGGTCTGGAGCACAAGTCTGGTGAGGAAAAGCTAAGAGAACTGGCATGGTTTAGACTGGAGGAGAGGATGCTCAGGGGAGACCTTATTGCTCCCTACAACTACCTGAAAGGAGGTTTGTGGTGAGGTGTGGGTCAGTCTCTTCTCCCCCATAATTAGTGATAGGACTAGATGGAATGGTCTCAAGTTGCACCAAGGGAGAAGTTGGATATTAGGAAAATTCAAGTTGGATATTAGGAAAAATTTCTTCTCTGAACAAGTGGTCAAGCATTGGAATGGGCTGCCCAGAGAGGTGGTGGAGTCACCATTCCTGGAGGTGTTCAAGAAAAGGTTAGCTGTTATACTAAGGGACATGATTTACTAGGGAAAACATTGATGGTAGGTATCTGGTTGAACTAGAGTATCTTGGAGGTCTTTTCCAATCCTGGTGAGTCTATGATTCCATGATCCAGCCTTTCCAGCAACCCTCTGTAGAGCCTACCCTCAAGCAAATCAACATTTCCTCTCAACTTGGTGTCTTCTGCAAACTTATTGAAGGTTTGTCAAAGTAATACACTTTAGGAGTGCATCTGATGAGATTATCTGAGAAAACAATGTGCTTTTGCTCTGTTTCCTGAACAGCAATATCATTGCAACTTTATGGAATCAAAACCAGAAACATAGAAAAGCACAAAGGGGTCACATCCCCATCAGGACAGAAGCTGAAGAGCAGCACATACTACCTTCTCTCCATTCAAAGCTTCCCTACGCCTTCTCTGAATTGTTCACCATACAAATCTTTCATGGCATAAATGGGGTGTTGAGGAAATTAAAATAAAAATAAAACAATGGAGATGACCTTAGAAGAATTAAGATGAGGTCAAAGCTGATTTATAAATTACAGTTACACAACAAAAAGACTGTTACATTTCACCTGATACACATGAGAGGACATCAGAGGTTCACCTTGTTTCATGTCTTCTTCATGGCAGTATTAATACTGGCATTGAGGATATCTGAGTCCCCAGTGAATGTGTCACTAGCATTTAAGGAACAGCCTCATGCACCTCGTTGTAGATGAGAGATACATTTGCAAGTCACATAGTCTTTGGCTTTTAGAAGACTAGCCCCCACATTCTTTTGACTGGAGCTTGATGAACCTTGTTTTAATGGAGAGCTTAAAATTTATTATTCTCATAAGTTTTCATGATTATACCTGTTAATAGGAAACAAAATGTCTTCCTCTTAGCTCACCACTGATGCTGAAAGACTTCCACGGGAGAAACATTCTTTCATTATACACAGGTATAGACCATGATATACCGAACCCCAAGTGAAGGGCACCACTGAAATAACACAGCTCACCACTGGAAATGAAACCATGAAGTGAGATACCTGAAATACATTTTAAATATTATTTTCACAATGTTTTTTTAATTTTTCATCTATACTATCCATGTGGTTTTGATCTATTTTGTTCTTTACTACAAAACATTCTTATGGTAAAATTACCTACTGTAGAACTATTTCCTGTATTAACTGCAGGAAATTTTGTTGTAGCCAGTAACACCCTAAAAACTGGAAAGAACTTTACAATTTTGATCTCCAAGTACCTATACATCATCTTTCCATTTTTACCTGTGCAGAATGAGTGCAGACTGCTACTGGACCAGAACAACAACAAAAGGCTGCAGCAGGAGTTCCTGGGTATTGAAGCAAACAAAAGTAGTGTCTTTGATCCTCTAAGAATTAAGGGTACTGAGTCAATTTTTGCTCCTCAATAAATAAATAAATAAATAAAACTAAAAAACAAAGAAAGAAACAAAACAATAGCCAAGACAAACGGTCCTGCTTTGTCATAATTTTCTACTCTACTTCAGCTCTTCAGGGTACAGCAACCAAAGCCTACATGTTTAATTATTATATCCAATGCTGAAATGCAGAAAATATCAAGACTAATTCACTAAGGGTTGACTCATTCCTTTTATGCCTTCAGTACATTCTTAGCTGGTGCAAGTGACTGAGCCAAATGTGTGCTGAACTCATCTGAGGCCTGCCTTTCAGCGCAGCGGGATTTTCTATTCAAACTACCATTTAGCATTTCGTTGACATTAAAACTATTGATTTTTTTTTTTCTAAAATAAACTAACTACATCAAGCACAAAAATGCTTAACGCTTTCCTAAATCAAGATGTTATTGCAAAGTATTTAGTAACTATCGAAAATTTGTCTGAAGAAATTGTAATTAATTTTTCAATACATGTATAAGAACTATCTCAAGAATAGCCAACAAAAGACTACACCTTAGATACCATTGGGCACCTAACTCAGGGGATGCTGTACCCACTGACTGATTGATATTCATTAAAAAACTCTGCCCCAAAGTAATTTCAATATTACATTTAATTCCAAAGTATTTATGAATGTTTTGTACAATTAAACTTCTCTTACTGATGCACCCCAGCGGAATGGAATAAAGGGACAGAGGAAGGCTAAATCAAAACTCATTTTCAATGTGATGAAAACTGTTTCCAAAGGGGTGTTTATGCTCATCAACAGCTTGTTATTGGTTCAATAATCAGCATCTGCTCCTATACGAGAACCTTCTTCCAAGCAGTTTTATTTGCACTTTAAAATGTTGCAATGAATCGATATTGTACAGATGTCTTAAATTTGTTATATCACAGGAATTTGGGCATTACTAGATTGTACAAGAATGCCAGAGTCCTATCTCCAAAGGTTGCTGTACTAAGGTCTTCAGATGAACATGATAGAAACCCAACAAGCAAAGATAGAGTGATCTCCTTTTCTAAGACAAATGTCTTACTAAAATCAAATAAATACTGCTGTGATAGAGAATCTCTCTTGCATTTTTATTCTCATATGAAAAGATAATAGATTTTCATATAATGCAAAAACTTTTTAAAAATCACATTAAAACAATCTCCTTTTTTTTTTAACTTTAGAAATCTACAAGCTCTTTGACACAAGTCAGCTGGGCAAGCAGAGTGAAGTCCAGTTAACAACATGCAGTCAGTTTTGCATTTCACTATATTTTTATTGGTGCAGTCAGTATATTCACTTCTGACCATTGCATCCTAAGGGATTTCTCATTCTATGAAATATAGTTGTATGAAGAAAGAAATAATAATAATAAAAAATAATAAAAAGATTCTTATTGGAGAAAATCATGTGAAAAAATGGAAAACTGATGGATCTGACCAGCAGACCCCTGAAATTTAACCAAAAAGTGATTATCTATAGAAGGGACAATATAGAAGGGACAATGTGCAGTAACTCCACTATTCACAGATATTCCTAACAAATCACCTCCCAGACAGAGAGGAACCAGCTGGGGTGCATGGTTTCACCTTTTTTGCATATTCCTTCAGGTGAAAAATTTCAGACTTCTCTATTAGTTCCTAATACTAAGCATTTTATATGGTATATTCTTATATATGCACACATGTGGTTAGCAGATAAATAACAGTTTTTTCTTCAGTTATGCATTTTAGTTCTCTCTACTTTCTTCATCACCTTCTCTAGTCATTTTAGGAGCTTTTTCTCACAGTTACATGATGAATCACTGTACACCCAGGTCATACCCAAGACCCATCTTCATTCAGTTTAACTAGAGAAACACTCAGGACCTTATGATTATTTCATTCTTGGACCAAAAGCAGTTAAAAAGCAAAGATGAAATGATGCACACACAAACTTCATGGGACATATGTAATGCTAAAGATCACAAGGGGATCACCAAAGGCAGAAGATACTGGCAGATAGAATTTGTAAACTGCTACATGTATTATTTAATTTTATTACCGTAGGGTATTGACCTAGACTGTAGATTATTAATTATTCGTTTAGTGTCAGTGCCCTTCTTGGAAGTGGGTAGCACACTAAGTAAAGGTAGTTTCTACTAAAAAAAAAAAAATAAACATCTGAAAAACAGACACATGAAGTACAAAACACACCAGGAACCTCAGAGACGTGGATTGGCAGCTTTTAAAATTTTTGATTAGTACACTCATTTCTTTTGAGTGCTGCTGTTATTAATGAGTTAGTGCAAAGAGCTCTAATCAGAACCTGTAGACCATTTGCTAGGTGCTCTGAAAACACACATGAAGTCATTAAGGGAAAACTAATGGAGACAAGAGTGTGAGCTGGAAATAAATGGGGTGTTGAGGCCAGAGTAATTATTAGTGTTACTGAGAGAGCAACAAAAGGAGACACAACGTGAGACAAGATCTCAGACATCCATTAGTGTTTCTTCCTACCACAGAGGAAAGACAACTCCAGACAAGGAAGGACAAGTGAAGAAAGAAAGAGAAGAAAGAAGGAAGACTTGTCTCTAACATGCCTAAAGAGCATCTTGTTTTCTCCTTAGTATATCTATCTCCAATCTCTCCTGTTTCTGCACAGAAGACAGGTAAGCTTGGCCCACACACTTAATGTTATCAAGCTAATATCAAGATTGAATGGGGTTTTGATATGCAGTTTGTCCTCTCTTTCCACAGCCAGATCACAAACAGTTGAGCCAAAGCAAAAGTTATCTTCTTAAGGATAAGAATTAATCCCAACACAGGCAGGCTTGCTCATCTGATATCTCAGTCTGAGCCACTGAGAAATCTTTTAGCAGAGGTCTCGTAGCATGATTTTTTAAAGACAGTGAATCTCTATTCATAACTATGACTAGACATGTCTGCATCTAAGGCATAATGGCAAGTCCATGACATTGAGTTGCTTAAGCATAAAACGGACAGAAGAGGTAACACTCCACAGTGGGCTCATCTTCTCCCTTCTCATTTTTTCCCTTTAAATATCCTACCTTCCATCCCATAAAAAGCTGCAGATCTCATGGTAAGTGCTGGAGGCTAGTTCCGAAGATGTCACCTGGTAGCAGTTGCATGATGCCAAGGGCGCTCTTCATCTGCTTTGCACGCCAGACATCATTTAAGTGCAAGTTCTCTAGATACAAGAACACAACCAAATTTAACTTCTTTTTGGCATTTTGCTATGACTCTGACATTGCCAAACAAAGAAATGCATAAACATCATACTGGATGTCTGACATTCCACTCCCTATCATGCATTCTCATGGTTGTCATGTCAGTCTGCAAAGGTTTTACTTTCTGCTGGGATCAAGTTTTCTAGCATGGAAGTCACCTACAGCACATGATGAAAAAAGGTGTTTGGATTCTTCAGCTTTTAGATTCCACTACCCGTTCTGCGTGTAGGACCATTAAACAGGGATTTCCTGCAGAGATTTAACAAACATTACCAGGCGATACTGTAGGAACATGGTTTTCTTTAAGCTCTCACCTGCCTATAGTATTATCCATGATAGATGAGTCATCATTCCTGAAACTCAAATGGAACCAGATCTGGGGATATAAGGATAAAGAGCACAAACCTTAAGGAAACCAAGCTTCATTAAACTGCTTTTTTCTACATATAATAGTTAAGAATCATATGTAACACCCTCACTTTATTTCTAAGGAACATGATTAGGGGTAAGAGAAATGCATGCTTTGTTTATGAAGGGTTGTATTTCCATAATTTATGTGAGGATGTTTCCAATGGGCAAAGGTAGGCAGTTTGTGTTCTCATTACAGAGCTGAAACATTGGGCTTGATTACTAAATCTCAGATTAATTATAAACATTAAATAATATGATTAGAAAACCTGTACAGAAATTGCATTGTAGCCCAACTGATGCTATCAGTGCATAATTTTAATGTCCTAGTCCAATTTTTAGCCTATTTCAACCTCCTTGAGGGAAAGTGTTTCTTGTTTGCTCACGTGACTGTTCATATGCTACTTTTTCGTTTGGACAGAATTCATGTAAGAACAGCAGAAACAGGCACTAGCCACTTTTAATGTGTGCAGCATTAAACCACCTTTTCAGTACTGATCCACAACTTCAAGATGAAGGAGAAGAACGCATTTTGTACTGTTACACTACCAGAAAGGCTACCCATCACGTTACTATGGCTCTTTGCAGAATAAACTAAAACAAGACTTCAAAAAACGTGCAACTACCAACTGAGATTAGTGAGGAGCTGCGATTAGAAAGGAAATGAAGAAAATGTACAGTAAGGTGCTTTAATGTGCAATGAGACATTGATAAATCAAAGGAAACTTGGAATTTGAGCAGTAGATATTTCAACTGATTACCAAAGATAACTTGCATTCCTTGCGAGCGCAGTTAATTTCACATTTTCTCAAAGATTAAAAGACCAGGTAAATGCTGTATCATTAGGAATAACATATTCATATATAAAAGAGTTCCCCTTTCATTTCTGCTAAAGGAGGCAAAGGATCCATATGGCTTTATACCAGGAGTTGTGTAGGACGGGAAACAGGGTTCTTCATTACTGGAACAAAACACTCAAGAGTTTCCAGGGTAAATGTTCTAAATTTTCCATAAAGCATGCCATATTTAAGGGAAAACCACAGGTTACGCACTGAAACATGCCATAAATGAAAACAGAATTAAGAAATTAAACATATGCCAAGTGCAGTTAACACAATTATAGATTTCTTTTGCAGTAACAGAAATCAGTTACTGCAATAATGTTTTGTATCCTACAAATAGCAGCTGTAAACATTTTCTTCTTATCAACAAATGCCTCTTGATTTGTATTTTTCTAATCATCTGACTTTTAGAATATGATTTTTAGGACAAAAGTCAATAGGATTTGTGGGACTTTTTTTCCTCAAACTGTCATTTATTATTAGATTTCATTCTAAGAACTAGCAAAGCTAAACATAAAGCTCTTTGACTGACGAATATTCCAGTTTGTGGAAATAGTTTCTGTAACAGCAGCTGCCCAACAGTGGTGGCTAAGGATGGAAACATTCACATTAATTGTCTCCTTACCACTCACTCTCCAAGGTCAATCTTGCCTATCATTATGGTCACACAAGAGAAGGTAGGTCAAAGGAATGAACTATGGATTGTCCTCTACCTCTCAGGTAAAGCATAATATGTAAACTCCAGAAGACAAATAATTCTAGTTATTTGTAAGTTTCAAATTGTTACTCATCTCAAACTACTTGCAGCAGAACCTTTAAATAAGATGTATGGATTTTCTGAAGGGACGTGGTCTTTTTTTTTTCCAAAGATAGCTAATGATAGGTTAAAATGATCGCAGGGACAAGGGAGTCTCCTTTCATAAGCACAGCCTGATTGAAACTGAGGTCTAAACCCCACAGTTTATAGGATTTTCCCTTCTACAGTCCCTTTGAAGTAAGATCTAGGTCTCAGACATCAACACAGAAGGTGGCTGATTCACAGTGAGATGCAGAACGCTGTTAGCCACCCCTGTGGGAGGATAGTAATCCATTCAAAATTTAAAAGGAATTATGCTTACTGGGACATCCCGTTCTGTCACACTTCTGATAAACAAAACATTAGAGAGAGGATGGGAAAGCCTGTTCTGGAGTAGATAGGGAAAACACAGGTAAAAGAGCTTGAAGCAGCTTCACAGGATGCGTTCAAAAATGCATGGGAAGTCTTCCTCAACATATTTTGTGATGTTCATTGCTGAAATAAAGTTACTCACAAGGCTTTGTTCACTGGAAGGTCTGTTTGGCTATAATTTGTACCCTCAGCTTCTTTAAGAAACACTGACTTATTGAGAATGTGAAAATTAACAATTTTCAGCATGTATAATGAAGCATGTGGGTTGGAGTCCTAGTGAGTTTCAAGAACCATCATGTTTGTTAGAAAGCATGGAAGCATGATAGAGATCATGCTGGTTTCTCCAGTATACTTAGGCAAAGACGAGGCAAGTAGGCAACATGTTTTCAGTGCTGCTTATTGGAAAGGCCAAAATGTGCATGGCTGCTAGTTAACACAAGGATAGGGAGGATGCACTGGAATTACTATCTGACTCTAAGGGACATGGCAAGAACACAGGGATTTACATCTCATAGCTGTCTTTCTCAACTGAGATCTACAGACGCAACTAAAATCCAAGTAATAAATATTAATAACATTTCCTAAGAGTTAAAGTGATCATTTCAGACACTTAGTATTATTGAGGTAGGTCTCTGGTGTGCCAGTCCCTGTTTCACTCATATTTTCCTGCTGAGGTATAAGGTTGGCAATGACTAAGTGCATGCTACTTATCTTTTCATTACATATTCTTTTTTACTCAGGCCCATAGCAGCTAGTTGGTGGACCAAGCTCCATTCTGAGTTACAGGTGAGTCTGGAGCAAACCCCTTGGATTCAGTTGAACTACACTGGTATATAACAGAGAGGAATTTCCTATGATGGATATAATTTCCATGCATGATATATATACGTTCCTCAACAGTAATTAAGACCAGATGGTGATTCATATTTATTCTGAGAGTGTGCAGTTATTGCTTTTCCCTGATACCTCAGAAACAGTTTTCTGCCACTCCTGTACATGGCTGCTGCTTTCCCACACATTGGACAGCTAGTAAGTTACAAAGATTCCTCAAACAAGTATCTAATTCTATTTTAAACTGAAAAACTTGGCAAGAAATTAGGCAACAGGTGCCTGGTATCCATCTACCATATATTTACAGCTGGAAGAGTTACAAGCTGGGTCTGCCTAAAAAAGGTTTGGAACTCAGAGTCTCTGGAGGAACGAGCACCCTGGGCTCCACACCAGAATCAGGAGGACACCTGCCCAATGGGGACCATAGCTGAAAAACAAAGCGAAGTGCATAGGCTATGATGTGAGACTGTGCATATGAGTGCATGCAGGAATACGAAGTTAACTTACATTTTTAGACTGGTAATTCTGGGACTTTCCATACCCATTCTAGCATGGGAGGATTCCAGAAAAGCCAGCCAGGTTCAATGATTCTTTCAAGCTTCATAAGAGAAACCCTAAAATACTTTAAGTAGATGTATTTTATATGTACGCATGCACATACATATGCATTTATGCATATACACTCACAGTCCTCTACTTACTGCCTCTGAAACTAAAAGAGAAACATCTTACACTGGCAGACACATTAGTACCACTGTGGGAGATAAATAGGACAGTGACTGATAATCACTGTTATCACCTGTGACTCAATTAATTTATCAGGCATAAACCCTGTACAAACACACAATGAAGGACTCTTTTCCCTCTAGAAATATTTTCAGAGGCTAAACTGAGTCTCTAACAAAATCTATCACACTCTATACTTTGTAAAACAAAAACCTCTAATTGTGTCACTCTTGAATAATGACTGAATGCAGCATGTAGGTTTTTATTAATTATCATGTCTCTGAATGGAATAGTTCCCTTTTCTTTCTATAGCTCAATAAGGCATCCAATTACTCAATCTGAGTGTTCTTTTCCAAGTGGATGAAAGTATGGACCAGCATAGGATGAGTCACATTACAATCCAGAATTGCTCTAAAATCTTGCTTACTCTTCTACCCATTCCCAGGCATAAGTATTCAACTGTGCTCTTCAGACTGTGTACGGTCATGGAGGAGCAGAACAACCACCAACAGTGACCAAGTCCACATACCACCATCAGAAACCTCCTGCATACCCTTCCAGCTGTCTTGGTATAACTCTGAAAAGATCTCACAGGTGAAGACTGACTAGTTTTAGCTGTATCCAGCTAGTAGAGACAAGAAGGCATTTTAAACATCTTGCCTTCTCAATATCACCAGTTCTCATAAGTGTAATTAATGTTTGTTTTGTCCAGAGTTCCAGGTCCTGGAGTTGTGTGGTTATGTGAAACTCCCAGCTTTCATTAAAATAAGAAGTAGATGATGTGCCTATAGAAACAAGTCTAAAAACATGATGAACCAAGGGCCTGGAAAACAAAAAAGAATAAAAGTGAAAAATATGAAAAGACGAAAATGCTTCAAAAAGTATCACTTTAAAAAAACATGGTTTTAAAACTATTTTAAAGTAAATAAATCATATTGACATTGAGGACTCCAATTATCATTACTAAATGCTAAGACCAGATCTGCTATACCTTACAGCTGAAACACATTGCAAATGAAGGTTACCTTATGTTTCAGAGTCTACTTATCTTCCATAGAGGGAAGAGATGATCGAGCAGAAAGAAAAGCAAGGAAAGAACAAAGTTTTTCACACTATGTTGATCAAAAAAAGTGGTCCCAAAACTACCACTCACCTGCCCAAGCACATTGCTGAGAGCAGTATGTCAGGGTAACTGATCACCAGAAGTCATCCAAGAGACTGAGATGAAAGTACCAGACATGACCACGTGATTTAGGAGCTGCTATGGCAATAAGTAGAAACAGGACTTTGTGCCCTTCTAGCTGGGGATGTGTTGCTGAGGACGCAGTGCTTTACCAGTGGTCCATGCACTGGTCTTGCCACTCCAGTGAAAGACATGAACATACCTTTCCTCCAGCCACCTCCTACTACTTTGTGCACTGATTTTCACAGCAACAACAGTCATGAAAGCCAAAATAAGGTGGAGCCCAGCAGATCTTTCATCTTCATAAGGTCAACAACTGTCTTTCCAACTAAGTTTATTCAAGCATCACAGTATCTTATTTCTTCTCGCATAAAACAAGGAAGCTTTTTTTTTTTTTTCCCTCCTCCTTTTTCCCCTACAGGCAGAAAGCAGGGTTTGTGTCCTGGCCTCTTTGGTGTGCGTGTCATTCCCAGTCCTGCCACACTGTCTCAGCACAATTTGTCTTCACCACTGTGGTCTACAAATTCCTGCAGGTGAATGCCTGCATATATATACTCTAGTCCTTATTTTGAAAATATATTTCATACACAGTTGAATTAAACTAATTATTTTCCCAGAAACCAATGTCTTTCAATAATCTTTATAACTTAACTTCTTTCTGGTCCTGAAAGGCCTCAGATGAGGTACGACACATGTATGGTGTCAAAGGGTGTTGAGGATAATGTACAAGTAAATAGTGGTGACTTTCAGAAAAGGAGAGCTAGGACTGGATGGATTTGAGCTATCCCTAGTAACTTGGCAGACATAATCAGGAAATAGGTGTTGAACACATATACACATACAAAAAAAAAAAAGGCCAAGGTCAGAAAGGATCAGGAAAGTCATGACCTGACCAGTTCAAGATGACTAAAGCAAGCAAATCATTCACTAGGAATGCTGACCTCTCCTCTCTGAACTGGCATCCATTAATAAACATGGTCATAATTTCAACAGTTTTTATAAAAGCAACTCTTCACAAAACATCTAGTGCAATCCTATTCTAGAAGACTTATCTTAGCCTCTAAAGTCATTTGTAGTTTTACATACATCTGAATTAGGCTCCTTTTTCTTTTACCTGTTCAAATACTCTCTTCTTCCTGTTGCACTATGAAAAATCCTCAGAAACAACTGGGGAAACCATGCCAATAGTGCACTAGATGTATGTAAATGCTCTTGATGCACAGCATAAATTAACTGCAATAAATGAGAAACTTCCTGTCCCTCACCACTTTCTAGTACAGTTAGCTTATGTATTATTTGTTACTCCAGATGGTAAAAAAAAATTAAATGGAAATGTAATTTTTATAGACTCATAGAATCATAGAATGGCTGGGAGGGACCTTGAAGATGATCTAGTTCCAGTCCCCTGCTATAGGCAGGGATGCCTTCCACTAGAGCAGGTTGCTCGAAGCTCCATCTAGCCTAGCCTTGAGTGCTTTGAGGGAAAGGGGATCCAAAACCTCTACAGGCAGCTTGTTCAAGCAGTTAAGCAACCAGATTAGTTGTTAGCAACCAGCACTCAGGATGGTTTTCCACACAGGTTATATATGGATTTACTTAAAATGGCTTAGCAAAAGAAGGAATTAAATCAATATCTCCCCATCCCAGTACTGACTCTTTCATGCCCTGCAGTAAAATAAAAGTACAACTCTATTCATGTAGAATAATTCAATCATCTCCAATTCTGGATTCCTGAGGAAAGTGGGTGGGTGCAAAGTTCTAGAGCCAGAAGTTCAGTGTCACCTCAAAATACACACAAGCATGACCAAGGCCAGTAAAAGCTTCTCAGTACCCCCACAGCCAGGTCTGCTTGTTTTCATGACCATTGCAGATTCAGCCTTTGGTTCTACAATCCATAAAGCTGCATCCCCACAGGGAGGATTCTAGGTATGGCCACAGTCATTCCATGGCTCTGAGTTCAGTTAGCACATCTTGGCTATGTTGTGGCTATTGATTTCTTTTATCCTCCAAATCGTGGCTAAAGGCAGACAGACTACTTTTGGATCCACCCATGGCCTGTGCTCACTCTTCTTGCCTGCTCAGGAGCTGTCTGTGAGAGGGCAGGTTGGTGCAGGTGAACATCACACTCCAAAACACTCCAAGAACGGTGCCAGTGACTCAAGCCCTTCAAACTGCATATTTTGCAGCCATTCCTCTGGCTAAGAAACCCAGGAACTAGTTTGAATCGTATTAGTAATCTTAAGTCTTAGATCTGATCTATTGCTAATAAACTTTTTTTCCAGCAGTGACCAGACAGCAAAACTTTCTTTTCTCCCACAACACAAGCTGTTGCATATTGCTGCCAAAATACAGAGCTGAAAGGCTTTGCTTGATTGATCCAAAAGCAACTCAAGCCAGCAAAAATCTGGAAAATGAATAAAAAGCAAAGCAGGAAACCTCACTGCACCACTGTGCGATTCCTTTATTTATCCCTGCCTTCAACATCATGCCCAACTTTAACTGGAAGAGGGATTTGAAGAAGGAAGATTAGAATGATCAAACATATGAAATAGTCTTCATATGAGGAGTCACTGAGTCATCCCAGTCTCTTCTGCTTGGAGTATGGCACTGGGTATGACAAAGGTCTGTAAAATCTAGAGTGGCCAGTAGTGTCTGAGTGTTGACTGACAGCTCACTGCCTTCTTCAACACAAGAACCAGCAGCCTGGTCTGCTGCATAGAGAACTAGATTTTCACCCAACACTTAGAGAGCCCATGGAGCTTTAACAAATTGCTATCTGGATGTAAAAAGTTTAAACAGATTTGAGGGGAAAGTGGAAATAGAACTCCCTTGGGTTACAAAACAGAGAAGCTTCATCAGGGCCAGGAAATCCCCTGAGCTGAAAATAGTCAGAGGCTGAAAGAAAAACATTATTGAATGTGCCTGCCCTTTTCTCATCTTGATTTCTCAGGGTCACTGCAGGGAACAGAGCACTGGGCTAGATGGTCAGGGTTCTGAACCAGTCTGGCCATCCTGATTTCCTTGCTGGTAACACAGACAGACTAATGTTGACAGATTGTACCTTCACAGTCAGGGCTGAAGTCACACTAACAATGGCCCAGTGGGAACCACAGTGTTTTCAGATAGATCCCTGGTCCTGCACTGCACTGGGAAGAGGCTGGCACTCCCTAGCACCTGCAGGGCAACCAGGTGTCTATATCAGCTTTACCACATCTAAACAACATCAAATTATTGCACCATCTTAGACAAAGCACAAGGAATGTGGAAATGATCCCGGTGGCTGCACAGTAGATCATAACCTTGAGTTAACACAGCAAAAATAAACTCAGCATTGTGTTTGTTGCTAGTTTTTTAATACCTTTCAGAGGTGTATAGCATGTGGATCCTCTCCACGTCTTAGCACTGAAACTCAGAATCCTCCCTGATCCAATTTTCTGTTTAAATTTTTGCTGGTGATATTACACAGCATTTGGGAATAAGGGAATAGGGAAGGGTGAGCTATTGCTGCACGTGGGATTTGAAAAGCTGTTTCAGTCAGTTTTCTCTTCTGACACAGGAAACAGTGATTTATTGGTGAAACGCATAATGCTGCTGGGAAGCTCCGCTGAAGTCCTGAATTTGTGTGAATATTTCCCACATGAGAAAAGCCCAGATGGGAAGTAGTCACATAATGGGAGGGAGAAACCTGGAAAGCAGTAAAGTCAACAGAGATTTAAGTAGTAGTGTGCAGCGAATTGGACACACAGTAAAGAGTAATTCAGTAGTGAAACAGACCAAAGCTGTTTTGAGTTGAGTCACCAGAAGTTCTATTTCAGATGCTGGAATGTAGGATTAATTTCTGGGCATGTAGTTACCTGAAAGACTACGTAGCTGGAATGAATTCTAAGGGCAGAAAAACTTTGGAGGGAAGAATGAGCAGTTTCCAATAGCACATCCTGAGAGAGCAGTGGGTGCACAGGCTGCACAAGGGCGGAGCTATCTGCAGGATCCCAGTACTGAGCTGAGGGGCCCACAAAGTGCACAGGGCCCTATCCCTAAAGGCAAGGAAATGTTGAAAAAAGCTAGTGAGAGAAAAGTTACGGAGGAATTTGCTGAAAGCAGGATCTGTCAGAAGAACGGCACAAGTAACGGAGACATTTGGGACTGCACAAAGAGAGCAGAAGGCACAGCCGGAACACTCCATACTGGTGGAGGCATGGACTTGAAATTTTAAGACTTTCCCAGTGCTGTGCTGAATGCAAATCCATGATCTTCTGAGTAATGATGATGCAAAGCATGCAAAGGGAGACCTTAACAGATTTCCAGTTGGAGTGAGGCACAGGCCTCCTCAGATCAAAGCGTACACCACAACAGAACATCTACCCTCAGCATACCGAGGAGCGGAGAGAGCTGGGAAAGCTTGCACTTCCCAGATTGAATACACAAAGCAGATACCATACCATTTAAAACAGTGCAGTATCACTGAACAGAAACTACTTCCAAAATCTTACTACCTCATGCCTGCACTGTTAGCTACACGTAACAAACTGCTAAAATGCAGGCTTGGTGCAGAGGAAAAGAAATCTACAACACTCTCAGTATTCTGATTTTTTTTTTCCACTAGAGATTTGATGCTAGTATTTTAACGCCTCCAAATTTTAAAGGTTAAATATTAGGGGATATTAGCCAAATCAGACTCCCTCACTCTTCAAAGTGCAGAAAGTCAAAATTACTAGAAATCTCTAACGCGTATGAGGCTCCTGTCATGAATGTTTGCCATTATCTCTTTCATTGTAGAGATTATCACATATCTTTTCATCAGCAAGCTCAGCCTAGGTAAAGAATTAACAAATAGTGCCCAAAATATCCTTAAAATCATTACAGATGCCCCTTATCTGAAGCAGAAAACACAGGGTCTGAAGGACAGTGTCAGAGTTTGAGCTTTAACACCTTATTTCTTAGATCTTTTTCCTTTTCCAGACCACTAGCATTAATTTAACCTAGTAAGCTGTGTGCATGTCTGACTTTCAGTTTGCAAGGTAGATCTCTACAGTGTGGCTTTGTGATGATCCCCCCTTGAAAGACTGAATGTGAGTAAAACCAGAAATTTAAGAAGTCTGGATCAGCATCAGGCACTGGTGAGCACTGTGTGTATCTACTGCTTCTGTTCAAAGCTGGGATAAGAATGGTCTGTTATCTTTGAGTTCATTATTCTGCAGGTCCACAAGCTCTGGTAAATATAAAGTTACAACTGAAGCTTCAGGAAACATGGTTCTGGCTGTAGTGAACTTTGTAAGTCAGTAACCAGGCTTCAGGCTAGCTTCTGCAACTGTTCTCATTTTCATTTCAATCATGCTTAAGGATGTACAAATATTTAGTTTCTTCTACTGGTTTTCAATTAAGAAATAAAAAAAATATATATATAAAAGAATGGTTTTGCACTGGTATTTAAAGAAAAATGTGCCTTTTATATATTAACTACTATTACAGCTCCTTACTCCAGTGGCATTTGGAGATCTTACTGGAGCATCAAGCATTTTCTGTTTCATGTAGCAGCAAACTCTTGACCATTAGAAACAGCCTCCTGCTGGACATGAGATGCCACTGGTAACATGATAAAGGAATCCTGAAGAAACAACGCAACTTTGATGTTTGCCACTTTAATTTTCATGCTTTATACACCTTTTTTTCAAGAAGGCTTGTGGGCTGGTGAAACATAGCAACTGTGAAGACTGCTGCTGTCTTCACTCAGATGTACTGACTCTGTGGGATCCCAACAGCTCTACAGGAGAGTACTAAAACCTTACTGTGCAATCTTGGGGATTATGTCTGTTTGCATACCTGATCCTAGACAGGAGAAAATGAAACATAACCACCCTGTGGTCTACAGAGGGGGAAGAACAGCTTTGCACCCCAAGCACGACTGAGTCCAACTGAGAGAGATCAGCTTCATGCCACAGACTGCTGAGCTGCAGCTCCTGGCTTCTGTTTTCCTCCAGGTGAAAGGAAGATTACATCAACTGAAAGGCCCTCTGAGATGAAAAAGCCCCAAAGCCATACCAATATCACTGGCTGTAATATTAACATTTCACTCCAAACAAGTGCTGTTCCGAGAAGGGCAAAGCATTGTTTTTCTATGCCCTCCTTCAGAATAAGCCAGCAATCCTCACAACAGTTTCAGAGGTTAATGTGACAGCTACACACATTCACCACAGAAAATTCAGACATATCTTTGTTAAGCAACTAAGAAAGGATTTCTTTCAAGGCTGTGTGGCTTTTGAGCCTTGAAAAATCTTATTAGTCAGATAGGGAGAAAAACATAAGTCTGAACAACCCATTCCAGGAACTGTAAAGAGAAAAAGCACAATTATGCTGAGCTGCATGGCCAAAAGTTTAACAGATCAGACCCGTGTGCCCTAACACAGTTAGTCTCACTCTGACTTGCTGAGCTGCTTTAAGCTCTCTGTCAAAACGGCATGAGCCCCGGCAATTCATTTCACGAGCATGAGACGCGGGTGTAAGGCAAAGCTGATACGAGGTAGGAGTCGTGGGATCAGTAAGACATAACTCTCATGTCTGAACAAGGCTTTGGGTTGAGCAGAGCTGGCTTAGAGCAACTTTCTCATCACAGAACAGCACAGATAAAGGCGGCAATTAAAATACACTCTGTGACTCTCTGGTCCGTAGTGCGGGGTGAACCAGCACACTCCACAGCCACTGCAAGGCCTTTTCCATATGCCTGTACCATCACTACCAAGAAATATTAGTGGTAAAATTCCTTTGTAAGACAAGTTCCTGAAAAATTCTGTAGAAAGGCAGCTTCCAAATTTTACAATTCTATCACTATTAGGAAGGTCTTCTTTCGAAAACCTCATTTTGAAAATGAACCCCAAGAACTGGAACAGCTCTGAAATCTCAATGGTTCTTCTAAAAAACTAAGCAGCCACTCTTCTCCCATTTCTTTACTTCTTAAACCATAAAACAAAAACTCCTTTTCTTAAGTACTCACAATTTAATACTGAATGTTTTTGCCTCAGGAAGCAGTCATACAAATAAAAACCAACATTGTACAATACTGCAGTCTCGACCCCAGTTTTGTAACAGCACTTACGTGAATGTCTTCAGTCCAACAGCTAGAGCTGCTTCTAACTGGCCCTCAGGGCAGAAACCTGTCTGCTCCTTCCCCACGAGATGTACAATCACATAGTGGCTGGAAAGCTGCTGTACGTTTAAGAAACATGAGAGAGATTCAGGGATCTGATCTAGGCTTTGTATCACAGATCTGAAGGACTCTAGAAACCATTCAGTGTCTCAGTTAACCATCTACAACATGTAGAGAACTCTCCTCTATGTTTTGCAGTGGCTGTGAAGCTTCATTTCTTCATTATTTTCAGGAAGGCCCCACAATCCCTACTATAAATGCATAAGAGCAATACAAAATGTCACAAGACTGCACCATGCCGTATGCAAGCAAAGCCAGCCATGGGATATCAGGATATATATATATGAAAAGGTTCCATAAAAACTGTGTAAAAGTTGTGCGTGTGCATGAACTCCTCTAAATATCTATACAGGCTGGGAGGGTGCATGCACAAATGAGAGATTTGATGCACAAGCAAAACCATTTAATGCACTCACAGATTGAGTAGCATTCAGATATGTGCTTTGCACACTAGCCATCAGTAGTGCAAAATGTGTTTCATGTGTTTCAAGCATTTACTTACTTAGCTAAGTACTACTCTGAAAACAACGGCATCAACTTGTTCTAGTATGTATTCCCTGAGGGAAGGGGGAAAATAAACATTTCGGTCTCAGGGCCAACTGTTTCCTTTAACAAACATGCACAACTGACTTGGATTTCCACGGCATCTTGTTCTGAATAATTACATTTGCTTTTGAACAGCTTTGTTTATTTGTGTATTCTGTTAATGTGTTCTGCACCTCAGGCATGTGCTTTACAAATGCAAATTCCTTGGCTTACTGTGGTAATTAAGGGCTTTTAAAGGCTAATTTTGGACGATTTTGCAATGGTAAAAAGCACATTAGTTGATATCCTTTGCCAAAAGGATGTTCCATATCGTTTCAAAAAGGTGCAGGGCATTCCCACCTCCCACTAAATCAGCTGGGCTCAGACAGCCAGGAAGGGAAGACCCCAAAGCCCTGAGCCTGGCAAAGAGGAGAGAAACCAATCAGCCTGCTCCAAAAAGCAGGTATTCCAAGAGTAAGCAGGAGCCAGGGCAGATAGTGACTGGTGTCTTTTATCTGGACATCAGTAAAGCCTTTGACACAGTATTCCACAGCATACTTCTCTCCAAATTGGAAAAATATGTATTTGGTGGGTGGGCTGTCCTGTGGATGAAGAACCGGCTGCAGGATTGAATCCAGAGAGTGGCAGTCAGTGGCTCCATGTCTGGATGGAAATCAATGATGAGTGGTGTCCCTCGGGGGTTGGCTTTGGGACCCATACTCCAGTATCTCTTAACATTAATTACATTGACAGTGGGGTTGAATGCAGCCTCAGCAAGTTCGCAGATGACACCAAGCTGTGGCGTGTAGTCAACACACCAGAGGGACAGGATGCTACCCAGGCTTGAGCAGTGGGCCAAATCTCTTGAGGTTCAACAAATCCAAATGCAAGTTCTCACACCTGTGTCTGGGCACCCCCCAATACCAATACAAGCTGGGGATTAAAGGATTGAGCACAGTCATGCTCAAAGGACCTGGGGGTACTTGATGGATGGGAAGCTTGCAGTCCAGAAAGCCAACTGCTTCCTTGGCTGCAGCAAAAGATCAAAAGGCCAGCAGGTCAAGGGAGGTGATTCTGCCCCTCTACTCTGCACTAAGAGCTTATCTGGAGTACTGCGTCCAAGTGTGGAGTCATCAGTACAGAAGAGACATGGACGTGTTGGAATGCATCTGGAGGAGGGCCACAAAAATGATCCAAGGGATGGAGCACATCTCCTCTGAGGACAGGCTGAGAGAGCTTCAGCCTGGAGAAGGCTCCAAAGTGACCTGATAGAAGCCTTTCAGTATCTAAAGGGGAGCTACAGGAAAGAAGGAGACAGATTCTTTAGCAGGATCAGTGGTGACAGGATAAGAGGAAATGGTTTCAAACTAAGGAGAGCAGATTTAGTTTGGACATAAGGAAAAAGTATTTTGCAGTGAGGGAGATGAGGCGCTGGAACAGGCTGCTCAGAGAAGTGGTGGATCCCACATCCCTGAAGATACTCAAGGCCAGGCTGGACCACGCTCTGAGCAATCTGATCTGCCTATGGATGTCCCTGTTCATTGCAGGGGTGCTGGATGAGATGAACTTCAAAGGTCCTTTCCAACTCTTAAAGACTCTATGATTCTATTAACCTGTACACCATCCTAAAAAAAGAGGGAGAGTAAGGTTGTACAAGAAGATAGCGGTTTGTTTAGAAGAGCTGTGAAGGGTTGGGGCGGGTTTTCAATCAAGAGTTAGCTCTCATTTTCTGTTGGACAGGCAGAAAAGGACACAGGGGCCAAGCCTTGGTGCTGACCGCCATCTGTTCTGTCAGCTCACTATGGTGAATCTCAGTTTTTAGTTTCTGCCATTAGCCATCAGCACCAGGTTCTGACCTTCATATGTCTAACCTAATACCTGGAGTCATTTGGTGCTCAGTAATTTATAAGATGTCCTTTTGCAAGACTCACAGAGGATGGCATCTGCCACTGAGGACACTCTTGGGGATCTGCAAAAATTAATTCAGGCTCCATCTGTGCAGCTGAATCCCCTGAAGCTCCTTGCTCATTCATACAGCCCATCTTCTACTGCACAGGCACTGGGTTTCTCTACCCAGGGAACCCAGGGAATTTCTGAATGAACCAATGGCTACAACCCATAGATATGTACAAACATGGATAAGATGTGCATGAAATATGTTTTTTGGAAAGCCAACCACTGTCACTAGGCTCAGTGTCCTATACAGGGGCCCACACCTACATCAGAAACCTTTTGTATATCCATAAATCAAAAATAGCTGGAGGCAAGTATTTGGAGAGGGATTGTGGGAGCACATCCCAGATAGGTGTTTGTAAGAGTCACAGAGCCTTAAGATGTTTCCAAGCAGGAATTCTATGGAAAAAAAAAAAAAGTGTTCAACTTTTGATAAGGACTACTAGACATTTTTGAAGAAAGAGATCAAAGTTTGTTATAAGTTTAAGCTAAAGTATAGGACTTGCCTGTACTTCAAACATGTCTCATTTTCCTGGCTGCTGTCACAAGTAACACAGATCTGAGAAGGTAAGCTAGGCTAACTCCAATCCAACGGAGACAATCCTGAAATGGTTTTCCTGGCTGGATTAAGAGATTTTGTAATAATTCTAGAGGGCTTTTTTGGTTTTAGCTTGGGAATTGTTTTGGAGTAGGCAGTAAATATGCAAAATTCATTCAACAGACAGACTAATAAATAAAAAAGGTTTTGACAAATGCAAGTATGTCCTCACTAGTATGTCCTTGTCTCATAGCATCAATCTCAAGTACCAATCCTGTTTTGATCACCCAACTACAAAAATCCTTGCATTTCATCATTACAATGCCCTATTTATCTCAGAATTGCATGGGTTGGAAGGGAACTCAAGAGATTGACTTCAACCTCCCTGCTAAAGCAAGTACCTTACAATAGGTTGCACAGGTGGGCATCCATCTGGATCTTGAATATCTCCACAGAAGGAGACTCCACACCATCTCTGGGCAACCTGTTCCAGTGCTCTGTCTAGAAGTTCTTCTGCATGTTAGTACAGAACTTCCTGTGATCAAGTTATAGGCTGTTACTCCTTATCCTACTGCTACATACCACTGAAAGGAGCCTGGCCTCATCCATTTGCCTCCCATCTCCCTTTAGATATTTATAAATATTAATCAGATCTCCTCTGAGCCTTCTTTTCCCCAGGCTGAACAGACTCAGACTACTCAGTGTTTTCTCATAGGCGAGATGCTCCAGACCCTTTATCATCTTTGTGGCCCTTTGCTGGACTCCTTCAAAGAGATCCCTCTCATTTTTGAACTGAGGAGCCCAGAATGAGACACAAGATTCTAAATGTGACTTCACCAGGGCAGAGCACAGAAGAAAGATTACCTCTCTTGGCCCGTTGGCCATGCTCTTTTTAATGCATCCCACTGGTTATGGATTTTCTTAGTCACAGGCCAGATGAGGGTTTGTTCCTTTTTTGCTTTGCTGGAGTATAATTAATTCTCCTCCAGATGCCTGCAGTAAGAATGCTTTTGCTCCTAGAACAAAATCTAACTGCAGTGCCCTCTGTAAGATACACTGAATCCATTGTACTGCTAAGGGATTTGATTTAGTAGTTTAGTGGGTAGGGACGGTGATAGGAGGATGGTTAGACTAGATGATGTTGTAGGTCCTTTCCAACCTAATGTATCTATGTATCTATGAATCTATTGGCCAAGTATGACTGCAGCCAGGTCAACCACTCCAAAAATAAAAATATACTGAAAGAAAAAAAAAACTTTTAAAGAAATATATTTTCAAGTAAGAATAATTTACATCCATCTTTATCTGTCTAGAAAAGTATCACTTCCAGGGACAATCTGATCAAGCTTCAAGCACCCTGCATCTCTCCCAGTTTTGCTTCTTCCTGGCAACTGAGAGCTTTGTCTTGAGAAAGGATCTCCTCCTGCATCATGCTGAGTTCTGCTGTGGATTTGGAACTCACTCCTCTGATCAAACTGCACTCCTAGGCTGAATGGCAGTCTGCAAGACCAGTGACTTATCTAAGTCCTCTCAAATATTTCAAAAAGGATGGCTTACAGTAGAATAATTCTCTTCATTTCTGTTTTCTTCCGAAAACTTTTACCAGTAATGTTAACAAAATATAGTTCAAAAGTTCAAGCAAAATGCATGGCCTGACTCGAAAAACAATAAAATGGCAGAAGTCTTAACTGTTTTTATCGTACTGGAATCAAAATACATGGGACAACCTAAGGACCCTGTGCATTATCTGAGGTTTTTTAGGTGGCTGAGCACAGGTTCTTGTCAAAATGCAATGCCCAGTTCTGGATGTCGAGCACATAATAGCTTTACATAGTTGTGATGAAAACTGAGTTTGGTGAGTTTTCAGTTGAACAGTGAACACGGAGAGAGTCAAAATTCATCCATTCTTTTGAAAAGACTGAACTAAGTAACATTGCCAAAATCAAGTGAGTCAATAGCTAAGTCTTAAAAATACATGTTGCTGAGTTTTTAAAAGTCATCTGAGGTGGAAATCAAAATTTTAGTTTGAAAATGTCTAGCTAGCCTATTTCTCATTTCTAGTCAGTTCCTTTCCTAAAGAGATAGAGACAGGAAAATTTAAAGTTCAGACATGCCATGAGAGATTCTGTTATGCTTATGTAAAAGAAGGACTGAAATTGATCAGTAAAATCACAGTTCTGGAATTTTCCAGCAAAAACTTAAGGCTTTGGGTGGTACAGATAACAAGTAGACATAACTGTTCATGGGAATTGCAAGTTGTAAAATTTGCTTATCGACATAAAGCAGGGCAGAATTTGGCCTTACCTTGCATGAAAATAACAGGAAAGGACAACAAAATCCTTCTTATGAAGTTTAGATTAGATGGGAACTGCAAGCTGCATAGCTCAGGTGAGGAATCCTAAACCTTCCACGAACAGAGAGGACCTCGCTTCAAGGGTATATGTTCAACCTCTCCTGTATCAAACAACTCAGGGTTGTTTGGACCTGGTACTTCGCATCAAGGCCACAGAAATTGTAATTCTGATTGTAGAGAGGATGCAACTTCTTGATGGAACTCAAGTAAACCTTTGTTATCTTAATGAAGCACAAAAACATAGGTTGTTCTAAAAGTAATATCTCCTATTTATTTCCACGGAAACTACAACGAGCACAATAACACTATTTGATTGAGCACATTCTCAGCTATAAAACACTTATTTTTCAGCATAGTCACCACCACTAGCTGTTTTCACAAGACACGAACAGGAGCCTGCATGCCATGCTGCTAAAAATCTGCATCAGTGGAGGTGACCCATTGTTGCAATCAGCGCTGCTGAAATGTACCACTCATCGCCTCACTGTGCTCATGCCCACTGTTGGTCTCCATAAACATTCAGCAAGTGCCGATGTATGGGTGCAGGTTTTTTCCACATGCAGGAATTCAGTGACACACCTTTGTTTCATACACACTTCCATGTCAGATATCACTTTGTCAGACTGCCCCTCTGCTGCCATCTGTTGCACAGCAACAATGTGTAATGGAGTATTAGTGGGAAGGTTCAACCTCTACTGCCAAACCACCAACATCTGACTCTGACATTGTGTGCCAACACAATAAACTAGGAGGCACTGCTTTCAGAACAGTCCTCAAACTATAGTATTTTCTATTTTTCATAATATAGAAAGGATTAAACAAACATGATAGGTCTCCTCCTTTTGGGATCAGTGCATTAAGTTTTCCTTTGAATTCTGTTCTATACATCATATGATGTATATGTGCACTGTACCTTACAGACAGTCATGATATTTTTACTCTGGATTGGATAAGGAATTAGATGACATAGATTTGCAAGGGGTAAATAATCAACTGAGTGATTATACCATTCTATGTCCATTTTGTGATCACCTTCAGCACACTGCAGAATTAATCCCTATGGAGCTAACATTTGTGAAAACACTCCGTAGTTCTCAGATGAAAGACACTACAGGAGTGTGAGACATTATTATCATTATTTAAACTGTAAGACTGAAATAAAGCATGAAACTACTGTCAGAGTGACTCTGGGGAGGGCAAGGGTGCGAGGGAAGGTGAAACTGCACCTGGCATTCTCATTTGCTGCCATTAGCATGGATCACATAACTCTATGTGGAGAAGCATTTCCTAATTCTACCTTGGGAGGGAAAGGAGGAAATGAGAAGTATTCATTCCATGTCATTCAGAAAGGACTTTAAAGACCTATTTATCATGCTGCTTCCTTTGGGGAGTTTGCTATAGGGTTTTGCTTTCATCTATGATATACCAACTGCTGGAAGAGAAAAAGAAATCCTGAGCAGTGCCATCCCTTCCTCCTTGCGACACTGAGTTTCACATCAAATTATATTATTCTGTTTCCTCTTCCTATTAGTAACGGCAAAAGACATGCTGTCAACAGTTTACGGGCAGGTTCAGCCCGGTTCCGTGACGATTGGTGCGGGGGACCCACGGACCCACGCCCCAGGAAAGGGGAAGGGGGAAGGGGAAAAGGGAAAAGGGAGATGGGCCTAGAAACAAAACAGCGGCAACGATCTGAGGAGGAAAGCTAATTTACTAAATAAGATATCGGAAAGCAAAATAACACAATATAATACAATATAACCAGAATTAAAGCTAATAAATCAAATAAAATGAGCAAGAGAGAGTGTCCGATAAACCGAAGGCCTTACGCTAACACTGAAGGCGGACGGCAGCGAGCACCCACTGCTGAGTCGATCCCCAAGGAAAGAGTGTCCCGTGACCGCAGACAGTTTTTATCTTTCCCTCTGAGCGTAAACACGTAAGAACGCAAAGCATCGCAAAGTCCTCTGGGGAATGTAGTTCTTCTCTTCTGAGACAGGTATACCTGGAACTATCGATGATCCACGGAGCTGGAGCATTAACTCTTTAACTCTAAATGCACTACATGATGTTATGATGTGGAATACCAGTACCAAAAATCATAAAACCATGACACATGCCCATACACATATACACAGCAAGATCTCTAAGAGGTTTGAATATTTTTGTCTGAAGAGCCAAGAGTGCAAGATGGCCTTGATCCTGTCTAGAAAGGCCTGAATATGTTTTACTCTCTCAGCTGGGATTCTTATTTATTTAGATCAAAATTCAGTTTGATTTGTTCAGCACTTTAAAGATGAACAGGAGAGCTAAAATGGGACATGATTTTCATTTAATAACAGTCATCACAGTTCCTGCTCTTTGACATGCAGGTCCTACTCCTAAACGCAGATATTCCTCTTTACAGTGGAGCAATAGTTTTAAATACCAACTGATTGCATCTACAGCTACTATCCAATCAGTCTTTCAGTAACAAATAAACATTATTTCATATTTCAAAAAGGCATGACCAGTAATAGAAACCAGGTTTTGGAGCATCCCCATTGAAGACACCAAAAGCAGACATGCTTTGGTATAATCCACATGAGAAATCATCAAAATGAGAATTTGAAGAAAAAAAAAAAAAGGTAATTAAACTTTCCAGCACAGAATTTCACCAAAAGCTAAATCCTTACATGGTTTGAAGTGGGTAAGCTTCATCTAAAGTCAGCAAAGTTATGGCTGTTTATCTCAGCGAGAAGCTGTGCCCATTTTTTCCAGGCTTCTTGCAGCAGAATAATGTGCAAGAACAACTCAAGACCAAAACAAGCTGTATCTGTTTGGTTGAAAATATTTGAAGATATTTATAGTCATCAGCAAACTGATTTTCCTAAACACCTCAATGCAAAAGTCCCAGCTGCTTTATCTGTATCAAAGACACAGGTAAAAGTGCTACCGTACATTACTAGTGAAAACACTATTAGAATAAATTCACCTTGTAACTGGGGCAAATACACTCTGGTTAGATAGAACATTTGCATTGCACCACATGTCAGAATCTCTTTGTGGACTTAAGTGGACGACACTGAGGTAAGTAATCACAAATTGCTGCTTTTGCCATCCTTTTCAATCCGGTTGGTCCTGCTGACTTGTTGGCTGCCTCAGACTTAGTGGGATTTCACAGGTCTAGCAACCACAGCTACTAGCTATTAGCTTACAGCTACCTATTCTATTTCAAGAGTTTGTGACACTAGAATTTTAATCTTGTATCCATAAAAGAAAGAAGAGAAAATGAAGGACTGGGAGATTGCGGTTTGATTATTTATTTTTCACTCTTCCTCCTTCACTGCCTTACTTAAAAAGGTGGCTGCAAAGAGAAAACAATGTGCTTAGTTGAAAAGATCACTGTCTTAGGAAAATGACAGCCAAAATTTTCTCTTTCTTTATCTCCTCCACTGCCCTGCACCTCTACACAAGTATGAAACAAAAAAGAGATCTGCATTTAAAACATAGACTGGAAGGGGGAATACAACAGAAGTAAATGGAGAGAAAGAAGCATTTAAAGTAATATTTCACAAGACATCAATCAGTTCTACAGAATTTCCCCTTAAAAGTCCATTATAAAACATTAATTGTGATTTTATACTCTAAGTGGCAGGGTATACTCCTCTCCTCTGTATTGAATTTAGGAATAAAAGAAATTGCCAGCCTGTGTTAAGCTCTGGCGAAGGCATTTCACTGCTGCCTTTGGCTACAGAATTCCGTCTCTTCAGCTTTATTCACATTCAAATGTTCACGCTGATAACTCACTTCTCTTCATCTGGAGGAATAAAGGGGGCTCTGGTGCCTGATTCCACCTTCAATTATGCTGCCGCTACTCCAGAGTAACTCCAAGGAAGTCAAGTTTCACCAGTATGGTAATCAGCTCACGAGCAGATGTGGTCCAATGGCTGCTCTGACAACTTGTCAAAGGTTTTTCCATCAAACTGGACCAGTTTGAGAAGATAACATAAAAAGTAGTGCCTGGATGGCCCTGTATGCTCCCAGCACAAAGGGGAATAGGTCTGACCCAACTCTTAAGACCATGAGCACCTCATCCCCAGAAGGCCTCCTGGTGCCTCAAGAAGTTATGTGGATGAGGAGTGGAAAGGCTGGGGATCAGGCCAGGGCTCAGACCAAGAGCTCAAAGGGGAGAGGCTGAGGCAGCACTCAGTAACACCCACAGCCCAGCACCAGGAAGCCAACCCTGGAATCCTTGGTGAAATGCAGCCTTGACTCATGGAGACTTCTTGCAAACATCAACTGTGAAACAGAGCCTAAGGTCTGTCTGCATCCTCCCAGCCAGGGGCCAGAGCACTGCCCAGAGTTCACAGCACAATGTTCACTTTCTAAGACTTGAAAATATTCCCAGTCTAAGTTGTTTTCTTGTACACAGGCCCATATCCAACATGGGTGTGTAACACAAATACCTCTAAGAGTCTATCTAAATTTTTGCAAATAAATGACAGGAGACATTACCAATGAAAACCTTCAAGATACTGTATCAGTTCTGGCATATCTGGACAAATTTGATTATTATAAGGATTTCTCTTCCCAGTCTTGGCATGAGAATTCATTAGTTTCTCTTGAAGACTGCATGAAAAGTGACTTTCTAAAATGGAAGTCTAAAATCTGGATCTGTAATGAGACATGTTGAAGAAGAAGCCATGTATTAAATGTTTTGATCACTAAAGAACTTTGGCAATAACGACAGTTCACCCATTCTAGAAAAATCTTTTAATGGTTCAGGCTAAAGAAAGGTCATGTCCCAAATGTGTACTCACACCTTCTCACTAAACTTGATTCCAAACGAGCCAGTGTAAATTATGAAGGATGTTAGTAACCCAAAAGCAAGAAACAGAGTCAGAGAATAAAGGCTAAAGCAATAAAGTGATTCTCTAGGTGGGTCTTTATAGAAGTGTCTGAATAAAGGATGGTGTTTCTACAGATGAAGTTTGTTTTCTTAAGATTGCCCCACAAAAATGCCCTAAGCCTTCAAATTCCAAGCAACAGGTATTAATCTAAAGTGTAATTACCATGGAAATTATTAATTTGGAGGCTTATTTTCCCCCATCCAGCTGTACACCTGTACAAAGGCTATAAGTGTAGCATGATGCATTGTTGTGTCAAAGAAGCAAAATTCTAAATTTAAATCTATCCCAAATATCTGCTTTTTAGTAGGAGTTTCTAGCTAACAAAACACTTGTTCATTTTCCTCCTGTGTAATTAGCTATCAAATTACTTTCATTTAAAGCAGTTAATGCAATTCTATTTGCAGTTATCATGTGGTCAGGATAAACTGATACTATACATCTAACAATAATATATCAGAAGGGACTGAACACAGAATAAAAATTAATCTATATTCAGTGCTACAACATACACAAGGAAAGAAAAGAAATGGGTCACTGCCTGAACCGTGCTAGTGGCCTAGCCCCACACCAGCCAGGAAAACAAGGGCTTTCCGGTTGACTTCAGGGACTTAAGAGTTTCACTGATCATTTCTATGGAAAGCCTGTGTAGGAGTTACTGTGACAAACAGCTGAAACAGAAAAGATTTGTGGGTTTTACGTGTCTCTCTGCATCTGGAGCACGTATCAAAGCAGAATATGTTTTAATATTACAAGGCTAGACTTTCAGCCTCCTTGTATCTCCAGGTCTAAGACCTGGAGATATAAGACAGAAAGTGGGACAGAGAAGCCGTACACCTCCCATTGAAACCTAAACCTTTTCTTGTGTTTTCCTGTGCCTGCACAGCCCTGGCACACTCTGGTGAGCTGCAGCTTTGCCTTTGGCACTGCTGAGCAAAACAGACATCTCCTTCTCCTCATCCTCCCCTCTCCCTCCTCTCTTCTCTCCTTCTCCCTCTCCCCTCCCCCTCCCTCCTCATTAAGGAACAGGAAAGCTTATTTCATTTCACATACTGCAAATATGGTTTTTCAGAGAAAAACATTATCAAGCCAAATGATTTTGTAAATTCCAACTGCTTTTCTTCTAAATGTTTTTAGTTCTCTCTAGACTGCTACCACAAATAAAGTACAGTAACTATTGTAGTAATGGATATTCCAGTGAGTCCAAAACCCAATAAAAATATGTGTTTAAAAGGTAAATGATACAGAACAGAGAAAGGAGGCAAGGAGGTAGTATGGAGAGACAGAGCTGAATTTCTAGACAGGTATCAGTGTACAAGCCCTGAAGAAGAGTAATTAGGAATTGAACCAAGAACTGTACACAGGGTGAATCATGGAAGATAAGGAAGAGAAAGGAAAGCAACTGACTGTCCCCTTACTGAACTCAAAAAAGACACCAGTGAGACACTGCTGTCATTAGCCATTTTGAAAGCCCAGTGGCAACTGGGCAAGGCTCTCACTTCTGGTGGAATGAGCCCATGCAAAGACAGCGGGACTCTCTCATCTTCTTCCTACCAACTTTCTTCCTTCCCATCAAGAAAGCAAGATGGGAAAATACACTTCTATTATAGACTGATATAATGAATAATGGTATTAACAGAAGGAGCTGCATTTCCTCATGAAAACCATGGCTTTCTGTGAAACACAAAATTCAGTAGAGGAACAAGTGTCTAATCTGCAGAAATGCTTCCAGCAGAGAAGAACAGCTGAAAGAAACAGAAAATAATCAACTTAACTGAAGATCTAAGGGCAACATGCTACTGTAGTGAAGAGGAAAGAAAGGAGGAGGAAAAAAACCCCAAAACTTACTATATATCTTTATAGTAAAAAAAAAAATCTATAATTGTGTATGGTGTAGACATACAATGATTTCATGCCAGCCATACAAACATGCTTAGCATCAACCTACAAACATTCTGTATTCACATATGCTGAAATTTAAGCAACTAGGTTTTCACTGGTACTTGCTTCTCAGTATCTTATCACAGAATCATAAAACGGCTTGAGTTGGAAGGCACCTCATTAGATTCACAAGGGCCCACTTTTTGTGTTTGTCAGGGTCCCTCGGGATGGCATCCCTTCCTCCTGCTGTATCAACCTCATCACTCAGCTTGGTGTCATCAGCAAACTCATTGAGGGCACACTCAATCCCATCATCTGTGACACTGACAAAGATGTTAGAGTACCAGAATCAAGACACACCCCTGGGTGACACCATTCATTACCAGCCTTCTGCCTGGACACAGACCCACAACCCACTGGCTGTGACCTTACAGCCAGTTCCTTACCAACCCAGTAGTTTACCCTTCAAATCCATGTCTCACTAATTTAGAGATTAGGATGTAGTGGGAGTCCACATCAAAGGCCTTGCAGAAGTTTGGGTAGATGATATCAGTTGCCTTCCCCTTGTCCACCAATGCTGCCACTCCATCATAAAAGGCCACCAGACTGGTCAGGCCTGACCTTCCCTTGGTGAAGCCATACTGGCTGTCTTGGATAACCCACTTGTCCCTCACATACCTTAACATGTCTCCCAGGAGGATCTGTTCCATGATCTCAGGCACAGAGGTGAAGCTCACCAGGCTGTAGTTCCTCAGGTCCTCCTTCCTCCCTTTCTTATTAAGTTGTTAAGCAGTGAAGTTTCCCTTTCTCCCTGTCCATGGGGACTTATTCTGACAGCCAAGGTCATCAGCATGCTCACACTGCAGAAGGAGTTAGCTAAGCATTTAACTTTCCGAATTTGCAATGATACTGTTCATTCAATTTGATTCCAGTTGGAAAGTGAAAACAGTTGCATTGCAATCCTACTAACATTGAAAAGAGATGAAATAGCTGGCTGAGGGCATACAACCAAATCTTAAACATGTACAGAGAAAACACTGAGAGGTCAGTGGGCAAATTCTGACTGTGGTGAGATGCCCACCAAACAGGAGATGTTATCACTTGCGGTTTACAGAAGGAGATGTATGCAGAATGGGGGCAAGCCTTGGACAGGACTGTAGTCTGATGCCAGATATTCTCAGCACAAAAGGGAAGAGAGAATAGTCCCTTTACACTGTATATACAAAAGCATGTCAAGGACAGACACCTTGAATAAACTAAGGTTAAAATCAGATTCCTGTTGGAACCTGAGACTGCTGAAATGTAAAGCTCCATTACCCACACTAGAGTCTCTAAGGAAGGAGCTGGCAAAGCTACATCTTTATTCCCACTCTAACTCCCATACTAGCAGTGACAAGGAAGACTTCAGGTACACCAGACTTTCACTAATACAGTTGGAAAACAAAAGTCATTATAAACGTACTCCACAGGTCTTTGTGGCAAAAACATTCCAATGCCAAAGAGTGAACCCACGCGAACTGTGCTACTGGATTTCTCCTGACAATTTCTGCTGTACCTTTTGGCAAGTACACAAGAACCTTTGGCTGGTCACAAATACCTCTGGCATCAACCCAGCCTGCTGAGTAAACGGAACTTTTCATTAGAAGTACTCCCAGGCACCAAGGCTGTAACTAATGACATTGCTGATACAGAAGGAGCTGTCAACAGAGAAGCAATTCAGGATTGTGATATCAAAACATCCTGAGAAACCGGAAAGCATTAGGGAAATCATCATGGGTTGTGAAAGAAACCCTGAGATACAGAAACAGGCAGCCATCCTTCCAGAGGCTGTACAACACACAAAAAACAGAGCCGCAGGGCAGTGGTATAGTCAGTCAGTGAAGAACCTCATAAGGGAAATGTAAGAGAAATGGTAAACAAGGACTACCCTGATATCCCCAGAATGGAGAGCTACTACATGTGGTTTCAGACCAAGACATAGGAGCCATGTGTGTGTCTGCAGTGTCTGTGACTGAGAATCCAGTGTTACCACCACAGAAGTCAACACCCTCCAAAACACCCTCCTAGCTCTGGTCTCCCAGAAGCCTTTCTAAGCATATCATTGAGGCAATTCTCCATTGGAGGCAAAGCTGCTGCCCATCAGTATGAAGGGGCTCCAACATCTTTGTTTCTTTACTAAGAGACCTCAGGGGAAGCAAAGGAGGCAAATCCCAGGGCTCAACAAATCTCATGAAGCAATTCACAGAAGAGGTAACTCCATACTTTCAGTGGAACTAGGAAAAGTAGCATTGCCTCAGGGGGACTGGCAATCATCGCAGAAGACTGAGAATTATCTCATGAGACTGGTACGTGTTTCACACCTGGAGGCCCATATCCATAAAAAACAGAATTCAGAATGCAAAGGCATGATTTCTCTTTTACAGTCTACCACTTTAAAAAAACACAAACCCAAACCTGGGAAGTGCTGAAAGGTGCATTTTCTCTGTCAGTAACTCAGCCTATATGTCCACAGCAGACTGCTGCTCCAAATCTTGGGAAGAAGATTGTCTGTTAGGGCACAAGGAGAAAACACAAGCTCGTGGAACTAATGCTGTATTCCAGAAGAAAGAAGAGGCACAATCCAACACCCTCAGCTCAGCCAAGCATCCACCATGCCTTGCAGCAGCAAGTAATTCAGATGCAAAAGAGAATCCAGTGCAACACATCTCCTGGATGCCTGCAAAACTAACATGAGCAGCATAGACAGATTGATGTCAAAGACACAGAAGACAGAATTATGCTGCTTATCAGGCAGCGTGGACCATCACATGCCATCACGACACTTTCCCAAGGACTAGACAGTTACTCAGCATTGACTGAAGGGCTAGGGAAACATGATTGATTCCCGAGTACAGTTCAGAGAAGGAACAGTGCAGGGAAATGGAACAGAGTGAAAGCCAGCAGCCTGCTTGCCTCAAAAATGTGAAAGATTTCCACAGATCAGAGTGCAAATAGATTTTTACCATTATATCAAAGAGCTACATAGCATAAGGGCAAAAGACAATGCCCAAGTTGCACTGAAATACTTCTAGCTACAAATCCAGGGTGGCAAGACAAAAGGCAAACTACAGACAGAAGACATCCAGAGCAACAGAACAAAATAAAAGGCCAAGGGGACGTGGAATGAGCCCCGAAGCATACAGCACAATTCAGAAAAGTAGGATTATGCCACAACACGTCAGGCTGTCAAGCTGTGACTAAGAGAATCAGGCTGTGAACTTAATAAGACAACGTTACCTGGCAGCATCTCTGGTATGAAACTGCTTCAGATACCTCAGCACCCATATTGCAGAGACAGGTAACGTAGGCAGAGCTCACTGTTCTTCTTCCCAGCAGCCAGCACTTGCACACAAGGAAAATAAACACAGTTAGAAGAAAGAAAGCTCCATGGAGCTGGCAAAGGTCACTGCTTAAGTTGTATTCCAAGCCAAATATTTGTATTTATTGTAGTAAACTGCATGGAGGTGGTGGAGAGTGACCTGATGGAGCTCATGAGGAGCAGCTGGAAGCCATTCTGTCGGCACCTGCAGCATCTCATGGGTAAGGGTTGCAAACCTATTTGATATTCTGAGCTTGGAGCATTCTCATTCTCATACAGAATGCAAAATAAGGTGATGTCTAAGACTTTTCTGTTTGATCCAGAAGAGAAGGACACAGGGTGCAATTGTATGACAAAGTTGCAGCTCACTGCTTGTTGTGGTCTGTGACATCTAAGCACTACACACTGCTCTAGGCTGGCTGTAAAGTTATAGACCCATGCAGGGTGTTAAGGAGTGCTATGATCTGAGGGGCTGTTTTTGAAGAGCGCGTTAAAGCAATCTCTTGAACACTTGCTCATTAAAAATTACACTGCTGTTTCAACAAACTAGAATACTATGTCAGGCTCTGCAAGCATTTATTAGGAAATGTTAAATTGTGCCAAACATCCCCAGCCTGAGTCCCCCTACCAAGCCTAAATATCAGTTCCTGATTTGTCAGAAGATGCTGGACTTAACTTTTAAACTTGTGCTGCCAGTTCAGACAAATTATGTAAATGATCTTTATTTGTTTCTCATCTTACTGTGTCTCTGCAGAGAAAAAGACCCCCCAAAATGCAATTTATAATTCCTTTTAACCTTCACTTCCCAGCCCTACCTGATTTTTTACCCAACTAGCTTTGCTTTTGCTGGATTTTCTGGTTCTTTCTTTTATCCCCTCCCCAGCTGGTAGACTTGGTTTGCCCCTTTCACATCCATTTGAGAGTGCCTACAGGCAAATATAAAGACATTTTCACCAGGATGTGAAACCACTGGTGTTGCCATGCTCCTGCCGTGACAGAGCACAACCTTCTACTGCAGAGGCAGCAAAACAATGGGCTGCCTCAGGCTTTCAGTTTACCAGCAGCTGGGATTTGAGGGTACTGGAGAAACAGAAAGCATGCTTGGCTACACAGACATGCTGTAAGAATGGAGAAGATAGTCAGGAGGGCTCTTGGGAAACCCCAGTGTTTTATTGAGATCAGGACAGATCCCAGTTGCAGCAAGTCAGCTGGGACCCCAGGAATGCCTTGCGCAGCTAAGGCAGTCCCATTAACACTGCACATCTGGTAACCCTATGGACAGAGTTAAAAAGAAATAAAACTTCCCAGGGAAAAGGTCAGAGCTTTGATTAATATCTCCTAGAAAAGCAAAGTGCTCAACGCTGATCTTACAACAGTTTTGCATTACTGCAACTCCATTAATTTTACTGGAGTCACCACAGAATTTCACCACTGCCGGAGCAGCACTTCCCAATGGGTTAACTCTGGTGCTCTTATCCTTGCTCCCCAAATTTCAAGACATTCACACTCTACAGGTCTGGGAATTTCTCTGGCATAGCTGTCAGGGGGCTTGAGAAGTGTATCTCAGCCTATGTATTCCCAGCTGCTCCATCTCTCATGCTCTTCCATCTCCAGCTCTGGCAGGCATGAACCCAACAGATGGCTACGCACGGACAGCTCAATACACAGGCTCATATTAAATGTCCTGCTTATTTATAGATATATAAATACCTATAAATCCAGACATTAAAAGCATTACTAGTCCTAGGCATCCTAGCAGATTAGTCACATAATCAAGCTGAGATGAGAACAGAAGCAGCAAGCTTCTCATTACAGTAAAGCAGTCTAGATATTCATCACCCCAAGCCTAGTCATCCCCAAAATTCCTACAGAGAGCTGATTCCTCCAGCTAAAATATTCAGAGAGCTGAGGCTTCCTAAATCCAGCCTCCTAGCATGCCCACCGGGAGAGACAAACTTTCCCTTACCTGCTTCTACATCACCACCTGGGCTATGACGAGTGAACTAAAAAGCATAAATATAAAAGAGTTGTGGCCCTCTGATCCCTTGATCATTCGCATGAGCTGCACAAGCAGGCTGCAGGCTTTTGATAGCTGTCTCAAGCCTGCTCAGACATATTGCAATAGATACAGACAGTGGCCTGGCAGCCAAACTGCAGCCGTGCTCTTGCTCCAGAGGGAGAAGGAGTGATCCCAAGCCTATGAACAGAGGTCAGGACCCCAGTCCCTGACACACACAGCTCTGGGGCTTTGTGCCTGACCTGCACAGAGTATGCAGCACTTAGGGCAGCTTCAGCTTCCCACAGGCAGCTTTGGCAGCTTTTACACCCACCACATGGGATGAATGCTGCAATCCAGGATGAAGAAGAAAATATTTTCCAGTTCACAAATTGTGTATTTTTTTTGTTTGTTTGTTTACTGAACTTTAAATTTTCTTCATACAGTATACGGAGCAGAGTGACTGCAGTGGCAAGCATACCCAAAGAACAGGAAACAGACTGCCAGCGACCTTCTCAGGGTATCAGCAAAATAAGCAAACATAACACGGACATCATGTGGTCTCAGTGCCAATGCTGAGAGAAACTGAACTTGAAGCAAAAGCATTGTCAGAATTTCACTTTAAACTGCACCAGGCTGTAAAGCTGCTTGGGAGGAGGCAGCAGTCAAAATCAGATCAGCTTGTGAATGTTTGAAAAGGGGCAGATTAATTCCTGTGATCCAGGGAGCTCAGCTGGAGCTGCTGCTCAAATGCTGCTTTCGACTGCCCACTTCCTGCCAGTCTGCTTTGGCCTCACCCCAAGGCACTTCCCTGGCGGCAACACAAGTGTCCTCACAGTGCTGTGCCGTGCCATATTCACGCTGAAGGACACAGACCCTGGCTTAATCCCAGCAGAGCAAGGAAGGGTGGCCCAGTCAGGGTGGTTTTGATGCAGGATGAGTGCAATATATTCTCCGGAGAGCTAAGTGCTCACAGGGAGCTCTCACTTCAGGGAAAACTAAAACTAACCCTGTGTGAGGAGCTCCGGTGGAGCAAGGCACGTACCTAACATGTATACACCCATAATGTGTACATATGGCCAGCGGCTTGAAATGATTGACTTCTGGGAAGGATGAAAAATGTAACTGAACCCTTGTGAAAAAGCCCAAAAGAATTTAATAGGGAATTACAGCCTTTCTCAAGAATTTAATATAGAATTATATAGGACAGTTAAAAACAACAATAGAAAGGATATTACTCTCTATTAAACTCTATAGGTTTCATAGCAGTTTAAATAGGGCCTCTTAATGTTTCTGCAAAGATTCCTATTACATCCTATAGGGCATTTCCACGCAGATCCCAGCAGTCACTGGGGAATACCTGGTGCCAGTGAGCTCCTAAGCAAATAAGTCAAGCAATGCTGATAATCTACATCACACTAACTTGTGCAGCCCTGCTGCAACTCCATGAGCCACTATGAGATCAGAAATTGCTCAGGAGAGTTGAGGGAAGAGACCTTCAGCTCTGGGGCCCTAGCAGCACATGGCCAGCATCAGGTAAAACAGTACTTCCCATAGATGTAACACCGAAACACAAAGCATTACCTTCATTTTCGCATGAGAGACAACTAACCTTGCTGCATGAAGTAGGATAAAACATCCAAGGATACCCATGGCTAGAGCACCCCTCAGAAAGCAGTCACAGAGGCACATGGGTACTAATGCCTGCCTTCTGCCAAAAGCTGCCTATGGCCAAAGCTTTTACTTCAGATTTGTTTTTCTCACTGAATAAAACTTATGTTATGGCATTAGCAATAGCAAACATAAATGTGTTGAATTAGATAATTTATGTGAGGTATCCATGTTTACAGCCTTCTCTTCATTCATTATATGAACAGCTGACAAACTATTTGGGGTTATAATATCCCCATTAAGCACAGTAACATACAGTAAATTGTGTGATTAATTTACCTCTTTATGCTATGGGAAGATCCATTCAGTGTTTCCATTGTCTTTGATGTAGTAGCATTTAAAATTACTAAATGCATGTTGCATATTTTCCCCTCAACAGAGGGATCCAAAATACTCTAATTTCACCTCTAGTCACTCACAGGAACATGCCAAACTTGCTGTTGCATCATGCTGCTGCTCATCATCTCCAGTATCCAACAGCCTACACAACTACACAGAGAACCCAGCAGGGCTTAAGCCAACATCTGAGTGCACAGAAGCTTTGCACCAAACCTCCCCAACCCGGGTGGCAGTCTTTGTCTGTGATAAAGTGCTGTGCCATACAAAATACTATTGGGTTTAACCAGCAAGGATGGCAAGGGTGGGAAGCAAAACAGCGAGTTTGCTTAATGTATAATATTGCCATTTCAGGGTCCAAATAAATGTTCATACTCTGATTCCTGATGGACTCTGAACTAAAACAAACCTCAGTATGTTGTGACTGTTTCATATGTTAAAATTAGGAAAGGCAATCGTATTTCATTGGATGTCTTATGTTTGTAATGTTTAAAATGATCAGAATATAAAAATGCCCTAACACTGTATTGCACTGTAAAGTTTTTTACAATGTTTTGATGTATTTGTCTTTCCTACCTGACAACAGACCCAAAATAACTCACCTGGTAGTGGTTTTCTTTTAGATTGTATGAATTCTTAATAAGCAATAACTTCATTTTCAAATCATACTCATCCGTTCGACACTGCAATCCAGTTATTTTCAGTGGCAAAAATCATTTGCTTATGAAACCTCAACAGGCAAACAACGGAAGGAATGAGCACACATGGGCCAAACATTTTGCATACCTCACCCAACTCTACATATACCTGACATGAGAAATACCTAAACAGAGGAAAAGGAAGCAAACTATGAACCTGAGCTGTTCCTATATACCAGCTACAGCCAAAGACAAAACCTTTGTATGGAAAGGTTCAAGATGCTTCAAGGATTTATAAAGTGATAGAGGATTATGCATGTGAAGCTATTTATCTGCATAAATGTATCTGCAAGATGAGGTTCCAAAAGTCAGAGGAGAGAAAAGAGGAAATGCTGAAGAACCCCATTAGACAGACCTTTTTCTGAAACCACATTCTCCAGAATTGTTTGTGGAAGAGCTCTCAGTGTGACTTGTTGGCTAACGCTATAAAACCTGCTGAAACGTTAGTTGTGCCCGAATCTAATTTTTCTCCAACTGTCACACTCTAAAGTCCTACCAAATTCAGAAGTTCACTGGAAGCTCAACTGTGAATAAGGGAAATTCTCTCTGCCTGGTCAGAGAACCAAACGCAAGAATCCTCCCAGGGAAAGTCTTAACAGCAAATCCACAGAGACTTACCCAAAGGTACTCGGAGTTTTGCAAACTGCCTTTTTGTGCCTCTCCTTAGGCCTGAAGTTTTATACCATTATGGGACATTTTCAAAGAAGCAACTGCTGCCTAATCTTTTCACGAGATGTAAATCTGTCTCAGTAATTACCATAATAAATGGTTTTCTTGTGTTTTCTATCTGGGAAAAAATACCATGTCTTATAAATTCCTCAGTACTGTAACATCAAAGCAGCAGGGCCAGCATGCACATTCAGAGGGGAAGAAAAACTGATTTGATGAGGATATATATTTGATACAGAGATATTTATTTTAAGAGATCATCTTGAATAAGTTGAGTGAGCCCTGAAACCTTTTAAGTGGGAATGAAAAGTGTGCAGACAAGAGGTGCTTGTCCTTGAATTACTAGAGATACCTCATCACCATCTGAGTCAGAAACAATGACAACAATTTGAAACAGCATGTTAGGAAATTAGAGAGGAGCTGAGGGAATCCCATCTCACTGGCAGCACACAGAGGTAATGGAGGCTTTCTGAAACTAGGCTCTAGAGGGTGATGTATCAGGCATCAGAAGTCTCCTTTGGGACTAATGGGGGCACAGGAATGCTGAATCTCTCTTCCTTGGGCTAGCACCATGCAGCCAAAATCAGCAAGTCAGTTCAAAACACACCAGGTCTCCCCATCTCAGGGATCCCTCCTGGCAGTTTTCTGCAGCTGGATGTAAATCCCAATAGCCAAACAAGGTCATATGCCTGTTTCCCATGAATATAAAAGTGGTGCTAAGAGAATCTGGCAGCCCAGACCCTGCTCCTTCTGTACCTCTGTGCAGTAATGGCTTACAGGTGTAACACCCATGCAACTTCACACCATTATGCCTGGTCCCTTCAAGCTTACTCCTTTTGACTGAAGCTGAGGGAATCCAGGAGAACTGCAGCAATCAAGACAGAGATTCTGCTTACTGGAAAAAAAAAAGTGGCCTTTTCAAAAGAAATGAACTGTATCACTTCTTTTTTCAAGAAAACTAGCTCTGAGTGCCGTAGCTCAGTGAACAATAGACTCTCAGCATGAAGAAATGGCAGGAGCAAAGGAAATGAAATCTAACACGAAAAAGGAAAACAAGTAAACACTACATATTTTTTTTCAAGGGAGTCCATGTGCAAGTGATTAACTTTTGCTATCAAGGGAGGACAAGGGGGAAGCCAAGATCCTCTGTAACCACTACAAGGTCTGAACGCAGCAGCAAATATGGAAAATGTCATCATATTGGCTAATGCCCTAAAATATTTTTAGCACAAACACCTTATGTTCACGGTCCTAACACTGGACCCAGCCTAGTAATCTGTAATCTCAGGAAACACTGTGTTAGCTTTCACAGGATTTCACTTGTGACCAACCCTTGCAGGGCTGCACCTCCAAAGGAAAATTTATGACCCTGTGAACTGGGTACGTGCCGCAGTGCACTGACAAACACTAGCACACTCATCTGCAAGGGTAGAGTGCTCCCATCCTCAGCATCCTTGGGAGAGAGGGAGATGGGCTGTTGTTGCTGTGCGGCTGAAGAATGCACACTGCTCAAAGCTCAAGAATGTGGAAATGGCAGAGTTTTTTTTATAAGGCCGTTAAAAATGACATCTTAACAACAACTGCAATTAAAACTCTTCGGCGTTGGAAGAGGTCTTCCAATAAACATGTGGAGCATAGAACTCATTCCATTCTTATGACTCAAAAAATTGAGAGCACAATCCTAGAAAAATGAGAGAAATGCCTTTTTCTTGTCTGTTGTTTAAGCAGCTTCCTCCATCACAAATGGCAGTGACAAATGACTGTGTGCTGATCTTGGAGTGTCTGCCAAATGTGTCCAATAGTCCACTGCTACAGACTGGCCTTCACTTGTTGTATGTCAAACTTCTATACATTATGAATACGTTACATACTCTGTGTATCCAAATATACCTAAATCTTAAGGATACTGCAAAAAAGTTTTAAAGGAGACTAGGTGACTGAAGGATTTGGAAGAACTGCCACGTTTTGTTTTTGTGTCATTTTCATTAGGTCCACCGATCAAGAAATAGCAGAATCCTGCTCTTCTGGCCAGGATCTCAATAGAGCACGGGACACTTTTTGAAAACTGCCATGGTTTCTGCACTAACAAGGCACACCTGTTGGTTACCTAGGCAGAAACAATCTTAATGGCCACTAGGACAAAAAAAAAAGGCAGCTTAAGCCTTCCTGACTCCACCTGTTGAGACAGGATCTCCTACCACTACAGGCTATGATGTATGTTCCCTCTGAATAGTTATCTTCTTATGCCAAGGCTAGCAGGATGCCACCCTTGTCATGAGTTCAAACTCATTGCAAAACAATGAACAATATGGAAATGGGTAGAGGAAAAGTGATTCCTTGCTATGCTTTCTGGGATCCAGCCGTCAAGCAGGGTAAAATAGCAGCTCTAAAAGGAACATTTGAATTACAGAAACACTGGGATAGGGTTAATGCAAGTTTGCTAATTACCTGGTAAGGACCTGCTCAAATGTACTCTGTCTCTGCATGTGCACACACACAAACACTTGCGTTACTGCCTTGCTTGAATAATAAGGCACAACAGGGCAATCATTGTTGTACCATAATTGCACTCCTTGGGTGTACACCAGCCATGAACCTGAAGGAGGAGTGCTATCATCAGCTTGAGAAGCATGATTATGGCCCAACAAGGCATGCCCTGTTGTGACTTATTACAATTAGAAAAGCTATCTGCAGTGTTGCAAACATTGAGGTGAGGGTGAGGAGAAATGCTTTTTAAGAGCCTGTGCTCTGGCAGCATGTTTTTAAAGTGTTGTACCTGCTGCTAGGACTCCCTATTAGCCAATCATATTGCTCAAGTGTCCTTTGAATGACATACTTCATGCCCCATCTCAACTCTGTGCCGAAAGATTAGAGGAATTAGCAACATTTTTCAACCTTCTTTCAGCTCTCAAGAGACTTGCAAAGCACTAAGTGGTATACAGTGACTGAAAGTACATGCCCCTTGCCAACACCAAAAAGCCTTGTCAAAATATCCGGGGACAATTAACTGCTTTCCTCCCAGACAGATAAATGTTCAGCAAATAGCTTGCAAGAATGGTTAAGAAACACAAGCCAAAAGGAAGAGTTGGCTTTTTTGGTCATGTGCTTTCATGGGCGCATATCAATCCCCAGTTTGAAAATGAGGACCAAATGGGAGTAATGAGACCTGCCTAATTTACAGAGCAATTTTGAAGATTGATTAGCACCTGGAATGGTCTGGGAGGTGTTCAGCTGACAGGTATTACAGGCATGCAAAATCAAATAGAGGGGAAAGCGCAGAAAGGATGTGTAATAAGCTGTGAAAAAAAAAAGCAAAACAAGTGGAAGGAATGGTTCATCCTAATGTTAAAACAAAGAGCATCTTTCCCATGTGAGGTCCCAAGTAGAAGATTTGCAGACAGTGTCTGTTTGGTAATGCCAAAAAAAGAACCATGGCAAGGATGGCAATTCGACTCAAGAGCCTTGAGTCAATGCAGAAAACATCCTGCATGTTCAGAAGGTCTTTCACCTTGGATGTGTAAGATAGCTTCAAACAAAAGGAGGGACTGTGCACAGGTCTCGATGAAATCTGAGCTCCTTCCAAACCATGCTGGAGTAATAGGTGCCTCAAAACAGTTCTTGTAAGAAAACAGAGCTAACAGACGCTGCGGCTTCAACCAGTTGGGGAAAAAAAATAATAAAAAAGGAGGGGAATTGCATGTGATATTAAATTCAGAGAGCTTTACAGCCAACATCTGGTCATCGGGACAGCTGGAGCAGTGTTGTGTAATGACTGTGAAGTGCAGAATAGAAAACTCTAAGAAACTGCCCTGTGATACCTAATCATCAGCCAGTCAAAACACGTTGGAGCTGATGTATATTAATCACTGGAAACTTTAGATAATTTCAGTAAACATTGCCTATTACAATGTGTTTAAAAAAAAAAAATCTTTGAAATGGCAGTGTGCTCAGCAGCCTGATCCAAAGCTCACTGAAATATGTTGGAAAGTTTCCATTCACCTCGGTGAGCTTTGTGCATTGAGATTTTTCAAGCTTCAGGCAGCAGTTCAAAAATAACTTTACTGCATTATCCCAATTGTTTATTTGTGTACGAACAGCAGTGAAAGAGTACACATGGCCAAGCAGAAAAAGAACACTCAGGAATAGTTTTAAATTGCAGTCATCAAAACCACTAACAATATAAAAATTAGATTATTTATGATGTCGTAACACTGTTTTTAAGAGGGATGGTGGTAGAGAAACTATGTGTAATGTAATCAACAAACTAACAAACTCCAGGGTACTCTAGAGGATTTTAATATGCAGAATGTTTAAAATATTGACCAAACAACAATCAGAAATATCAGGATATGATTAAACAGTTTTAATAATTGATCCTGAAAGTTTCTTTCCAAAATTTATTCAAACTGTTCCGTAGCCAGCTCGCAAGCTGCAGAAAACACAACATACATCTTAATGTGACCTACTAGAATAAAAATCAATTTGTGATTGTCCACTGTTGCCTGACTTCAGGCTCAGTGAGTTAGACCAAGGACATTTGAAATGAACCAAGATGTTCAACATCTGCCTCCTGTTATTAGGCTATTCTTTTCCTATTTATAAACAAATGCTTTGTTGGGGTTAGGCTGAGGATGCCATTACTCTGCGGATTTGTGTTTCCTTAGCATTCTGAACTTAGGGCCACGGGTAAAGGGTATGTTATAAATCTTGTGAAATCTATCAATGAATGAAGGGAGAAATTTGCAGACGGCATAGTTCGTTTGCATGGTCTGAGCAGCCAACATCCAATGGTGTGCTATAAGGCACAGCATTGAGGCAAAAACAGATTTTAGTTAACATTTGTTCTTCAGAAGAATTTATCTACATTTTAGTTAAAGCAAACAAACCTATGTTTGTGTGCATGGTCATCAGATCTTGTCAAGTCTCCCATTTTGTGGCTCTCTAGCTACTGATGTTTGTTCTTGGAAATCCCAGCACTTCCATGACCATGGTATACACAAAACATCTTTGCTCCCTCTTCACTCCCTTTCCATTGCAGTTTATGTTAATCTCCCCTTCAGAATCCTTCCAGTCTTTGTGTTAGCTTGGATTCCTCCCTTTTTCCTTACACTTCTTGCTCTGCCTGCCTGTTTCCGTTCTGCATATCGGAATCCTTTTCTCCACCCTCCCTGATAGCTGGGTTTGTCTCTGCTCTCACTCATCTTGATGTAATGCCTTCCTCCTTGCCTTTCCTGGCTGCACTTCTTGTGCTCTCCTCATTACTCCACATTCTGCAAAAAATTCATCAGCCTTACTCTCTCACAGAAAATATTAGCGCCATTTCTCTCTTCCCAGCTTTCTTTCTGGGTACATTCATCTTACTTCGCTATCAGAATTGTAAAAAATAAGGTTAAAAAAGCAGAATATTTTAAAGAACTGGGTTTAAGAGGTCATCTAGTTTAACCAGAGAGAGCATGACTAAAACAGGAACATCTCTATAACCCTTAGCATTTCTCTAGCCTGTTCCTAAAACATGTAATCCCACTGCCTCCATCCCAGGGCTTCACTGCCAGCACACTGGCACCGCTCCCAAGCCATGAAAAAAAATGCTTCCCTTGCCTCAGTGTAAGCTACTTCTTGTACTATCGAGAGAGGACATGGTGAGCTGTTTAATCCCATCTCTTCTGGAGCAACTTTAAATGTACTTGGAGGCTGTTACCATCTATCTCTCAGAGTCCCCTCCTCTTTAAACTGATTGAACTCAAACCATTCCATCTTTCACATTAAATCCAAAACCTCTCCATTTTTCCTCAGGAGTTGACGCTTTCTGTGCCTCTGAATATTCATGATTTTTGTTCTTTCAGCTATAACTAATTGGCCCCCCTCCTTCTTGAAGAGGAAACTGAAGCCAACTTAGCATTATATAGGAAATTATCTATGAGCAGATTAACTCTTCTACAGTAAAAGAAAGACACTTCCTCCTCTTAAGTACTTGGCCAAAGCACCCATGTTGAGTGAGCACCTTAATACTGAAGGCAATATTACCAAACACAATAATGCCAGTGGAGTAACAAAGCAATAACTGACAATGAATATACTGAACTTTTTTTCTTTTTCCTTCTTCTCAAATTTCTCATGTTAAGCTTTTTTTTTTTTTTTTCAGATTTATTCAGTACCTGCAGCTATCCACCATTAAAATTCGATATGCAAAGACATTTTGGCTAACAGATTTGTGTGGAAGGAGTTCAATGTGTTTGTTTGAGAAAAGAAATTAAACTAAATCAATTCACTGATTTTTTGCATAACTACCTTCTTATATCTTCAATTCAATTGCAAAGCTTATTCCTCAGCCAATGTAAGAAATGTTACTGCAAATATATAAAATCAAGATGTGCAGAAGATTATTTAAATGAATCAAACAATGGAAAACTTATAAATCTGACATTGATTACTTCACGTCCTATGAAGAAAAATATATAACATATTCAACCTAATAAATGACTATAACATTGATTAATGTATTTTCAGAATGCCCCACACAAGCATTACTTGGAGAAGATGACATTTTAATGGCATTCCACATGGTGAATATCTGTCTTGTCTCCTTAAATATCCTGATGTAAGCATATAAATGCATGTATTCTCTCATTGAATTAATTTACACAGCTAGGAGAGCGATGTCTGGACCTACTTTAATGGACAAGAACTCAGCTGCCCTTCTGAATTGCTGCACAGTGTTGGTACTAACTGAATTATCCTGTGCATGCAACCTCTGCTTCTCCTGCTAATGTCTGCAAAATGCTTTGCTTTTGTCCCTCCTCATCACAAAAGAAACAACACTTGCACTGCAAAATTGCCTCAGGAATGTAGTGCCTGTATTTTTTCCCTAGCCCAGACTCACACCAAATTTTTGAATAAGGTCCTTGGGCAGGTTCCATATCTTTCTTGGTCATTTAATACTGCTGACCTGCTCAACATGAGCCGCTTCACATACTACAGTGGGATAAAGGCTGCTGAACATCATTTAACCTGTGCTCACTCCATCTCTACCTCTGCCAGCTCATGAGTGATGACTCCTGCGGCAGCAGAGAGTGATATCATGGTGCAACTGGAGAAATACAAATGCAACACAGCAAAGAAAGAACTTCCATTATGCCCCTTGGCCTGGTGAGGCTGCATTGTAGTCAGTCTGAGCATTCGTTTGCCTCACAGAACTCACACTGGAATCTCACTGGCTGTTGACTGGGGTTTTTTGTGTGTGTATTTTTTTTTTTTCTGCAATGCTGTGACTTCAGCTGGCCGATACCCTAGGAGGCCATGTCTCATCACTGGATCACTGTACTGACATGAAAGGCCAAAACTGTGCGCTGGCCTCCCACCACTCCACTCTCTGAGGAAACAAATCCAAGTGGTGCTTGGGATGAGGGGGACAACAGCCAAGTCCCGCCAACAGGCTTAGTGGGTGGGTTTTGGCATCAGCAGCCCCTTGCTAAAAGCCGGAGCTCCTCATCAACAGTGGGAAGGATCCCTATCTCTGGAAGAAATGTGGGGAGTAGGGCTGCAGTGCGGGAGTGCTTTCGGCCTGTGGGAGTCAGGGAGACAGGCAGTGCCATGCCAGAGGCCAAAGGGTACAGGGAGAGACAAGTTGGACTCCTCTGTGAGATTTCCACCACTGAGATTACTTCTATAGGCAACAGAAAGGGGAAGATGAGCTTCACTTTATTAGGAAACTGCCTCATTCAGCTGGTGGCATACACCATTTGATCTTTTTGATGTCAAAGTTTACTTGCTCAGGAATTTAGTTATCATTCAGCCAAACAGGATCCAGTTCTCCTACTCCTTAGAGAGTAGAAACCTTAGAGAGGTTTTTTTTTGTCCTGCAAACATTCTTGAACCATTATGATATATAAACAACCTTTTGCAAAAGCTTCCAAACTTGTTTATGACACAAACATTAAATGCAGGTGCAAGAAATGAGATTAACCAACCAAAATCCACTGTCACCTGATGTGCCATGTAAAATCTCTATAGAAAGAAAAATAATTGAAAAATCATGTATGTAACAGGTGCATAGCACAAGTATGTATGTATAATGGATGCAGTGTAATAATATTTAGCATTGTTCATTTCTAGCCCCAAGTGGGCCAAAAATGCACAACACCGGTTTGGCTGAGAAGAGATGAGGGTGAGGGGGGTATCAGCTCTCAAAGTATGAAGAGAGACAGGCCCTGTGCCATTAGAGTACCTGATCCTTGGAAACCCACAGCAGTGCTGCAGAGCTCACACTGTGGAGCAGAAAAGTGCCTGAGGGCAACTGGGGTGTGATTGAAGACTAGAACAGGCTGCCCAGAAAAGCTACACAGCCTCCATCCTCAGGAATTCTCAAATCCAGACCTAATTCTGGGTAATCTTCTATAGGCAACCATGTGATTTGTTTTCAGTACCTGATACTAAGGACAATTTATAGAGGTGGTAGAAACACAGGCCTCGCAAAGCTTACAAAACACCTGTTGAGGATGAAGGGTAAGAAGGTGAAGGAAGGCTGGCCCAAGATAACCACTAGCTCTGCAGAGATGCCAGATAAAGGTTTAAGTAGGACAGCCTGCACAACTGGTGTCCCCCATGTACACAACTCCCTCTTGCCAAGCTGTAAATCACTGCCCAGGGGCTGGCCCAGCCCAGAGCTAGCTGTGGAAGAAATCCCTCCTGGCAGGGATAGAGGAGCAGCCTTCCTGGAAGGAGCGAGCAGCCAACAAATGTGGCTCCAGACAAAGTTCAGCCCTTGTCAATCTGCTCACTGCTGTCAGCCCTCCTGCCACCCCTTCCCCACTCTCTCCTTCAGCCCTTCAGCCACAAGGAACGCGGCTTTTCTTCCCCAGAGTCCTCCCCAGCCTGGGTAGCAACATGCTGTCTGGCTGGCAAAGGTGGCTTCACCGCCAGGCACATTACCCAGGAAGGTAATGGGCTCACTCACCAACACAGGGTTCACAAGGGACTCTAGGCACATCTCTCAGTCCCATTCCCTGCCACTGCCTCCATTATATTCCCCAGCCCTATACAGCCCTGCTGCATGTACAACTGCCCATTACTACTAAGTTGCCTGAATCCCACTAAATGCTTGTCAAAGTGCCCAGAGAGCTGAAAGTGAGCTCTTTAAATTACATTTGTTGAAAGATCCCTGGTGCCTGTTCCTGCTTTTTGTTTTCAGCAACTCTCTGAAATCAGTTTGTTTTACAGTGATGTTTTGTTTTTCTTTTCCTGCATCCAACCTATAAGTCATGGATGATGCATATTGAACACATTAAATGGATTTCAGCAGGGCTGCACACCACGTGTGCATAGGGCTGAGGCCTGGGAGAACGGCATTTTTGCGTTTGGTTTCTGTGCCAGGAAGCCATGCAGTGTGTTTCCCCCTTCTGCATGGCCCTGCATAGATTTCTGCAAATAAGAAAACCAAGAAAGAAGCTGCATGGAGAAGACAGCAGAGCCACTAAGGACACTACCGAAGAGGAAGAATCAGAGTCTATATGATGGGTTAAAGCAGTGCCTGGAAATCAGGACTACTTGAATCAGTGCCTGACCACAGCTGACAACAGGCAAGTCTCTTCACTGCTGTGCTTCTGCCTCCCCATCTGCAAACTGAGGAGAGTAAACAAACTCAGTGCCCTATCCTCAGGGAAAGTATATGCAGTTTGAGAACTGTTTTTTGCTCCCCTCACAGAACTGCTTCTTTGTGTACAAAGAGTTGTCATATATTCTTTAGAGATTGATTTTAATTAGGAGAAAAATAACTCCCCCTCTTTTAGAAAAATTGGGAGTTTTGTTCTTATTATATATTTATGATTCTGCACCCGATTTTTTTTTTTTTTGTAAGTCCTGTGCCTTTCCAATTTTGCTATTAATATGTCATAAGAAAATCAGGGATTGTGTCCAAATTCCAATTCATGAGAATGGAATTAATATCTCCATTAAAATGAAAAAGGGGGAGTAGTAGGGGAGATCTCGGAAGCCTTGGCGGGTGGTAATAGCTGGACTCAGCTCTTCCATCCTGGTGACTCATTCTGGGAATGGATAGTGCCTCTGTTGTCTTCAGACATTTAACACCTCCCTAACAAGATTTAGCATCAGCTGGGATGTGTGAACAAATAATATTAAGCAACTTGAGACTTCCTACAACATCTGTGTCTAAACCATGTTAGGGCCCAATCCTGTCAGAGGCGGCTGGGAGCTGGAGAGGCGATGCATCAGGCTTTTTGTTATTAATACCAGCAGCTGAGCTACAAGCCATCCCTCCCAGATTACGCTTCTGAAGATGTAAAGAAGAAAACAAGGTTCAGAAGACAGAACCTTGCCAAAATGAAAGATATTTTAGGAAGGTATGTCTGACTCCATTCAGATTACGTGTAAATTTAAGTTACTGAGAGAAAATGGGGATCATTTGTTTAAAGCTCAAATCCTGCCTGGCCTTTACTAGGCTATGTTTCAAGCATCTTATTTTGCCTAATCTCTACATCTCGCTCCACCACCTTAATCCAGCTTCCCCAGGAGAGCTCTTCACAGCCCTACCCAACAGTTGGACTTGTGACCAAAAACATCAGTCCTGGAGAACTGACCTGAAAACTTGTCAAGAGTTGAGCACAAGTAGAGATTGAGATACCCCTAAGCTGTGTGGTTTCAAGTATCTGAAGCTGAGTAGGTGTCAGAAAATTGAGTTCAGATGAAACCCTTCTCTCAGACCTTTGACTTCGACCTTCGAAGGAGCTCCACAGGCTGGGTTTGGGCTGTGGGTTCCAAAAATCTAATTCCAAAGTCTGTTTGTTCTTGAGACTGAGCTATCATGGCCCTGTGATAGTACAAATTGACAGCAGTTCCACGTCAACTGTGTCAACACAGAAATCCCAAATTCAAAAGTATATGGGTGGGGCAGGGTGGAGAAAAGTATTGACTACTTTTAGTCAAAAGTTTCAACAGCCTTTCCCTAGATATGACGAGTTTCCAGATTTGAAGTGCATAGAAGCAATCCAGAATTTATATGTAGGTAATAAAATGGTTCTGAAGATTAGCTGTTGATTGACAAAACTCAAGGAGTCTATAACAAAACATAACAAAAGCAGTGTGGTTTCCTGACATTTCCAGGATGCTATAATTCTTTCTCTGTAATTTATAAGCCCTCCATTTCTTTTTCAGAGTACTGAAAGCTAAACATCTCACTGATATATTCCCCATGAAACTTGTCTTGACATATCTTTGGCTTTTTGATGGGGAGCCCTAAAATGTTGGCCAAACTAGAAGCACTGAAACAAAGTCCATGCTTCTAACAGGCCTTACTTTCCTTTCTGAGGAAAGCCTCTTCTAACCTTGGCTATCAGCCTAAATGCTCACTCTGTCCTTTCTATTGACCTCCAGTAGGAGCTTTCAGCAAGGAAGCGGACATAACAACTCCCTCACCAAATCACAAGGAGCAGCACACATTCCTTTTTTATCAAAAGCTGTTGAAGTAACTTTGGTTGGGTATCCACCATGCACCAACATTATGATCAATCAGGTATCTTCTGGGGTCACCACAGCCTTTGTCAGTCACCTACCAGTTCAGACAATATATGTACTCACATTTGCCAATGTCATTCATTTTTTCCACAATATGTAATCCCTTTCATGTCACAAATATGGTATCAGGCCTATCTCACTTGAGAAAACTTTTACTGCAAAAATGTTAGATGGTAGTCATGCCAACACCTCACTGATGAGGCTAACAGACACATAGCAGAGGGCCACTAAAGGGCTTTGCAAGGATAGAGAGGACTTCGGGGTCCTGAGTGCTACTGATGACACAGCCATTACTGAGATGTGTGAGGTTTTCCAGAAAGCCTTGACTCACAAAGTCATCTTGTTACACGAGGATCCCAGTTTTCATTTCAAAAGAACCTTCTAGCACTGCTAAGCATAGAAAAGTCCTGGAAATGTAGTAGCTAAGGGTTCCAAACACAGTAGCCAACACAAAAATATATATATATATATATGTATATTTACTTTTTCAAATGCCATTACGTTAAAATCAATCTTATGATTCACTTTTGAAACTCCTGATCTTTTATGCTTAGGAGTGGAATTATATGCTCCCTGATCCCAGCAAAGGCTTGCAATAATGACAAGTTATTTCATTAAGATACAGCAGCTGTTGTACTACAACAGTCACCCCTAAAAATGTTTCTGTTGCCCGAGGTAACTAAATAATGATACTTCATTATTCACAGGTTGTATTCTCTATATTAAGTGCAGGGAAGTTTAGATAACATCTAATTGCAAAGTGAAGCACTGGAAAGTTTTTGAGGGTGGCAACAGCATACCTAAATGACATTTATTTATTTAGAAGTGCTTAAGACATGCCTTCCACTTATCCCAGGCAGACACTGAGCCTTGAAATCAAAACTCATGCAATATCACTTGGCCCCATGCCTGTACTTGGAAGATGTTTCTCAGCACACCCAAAACAAGATACCGCTTTCCCAGTTTCTACCACTTAATCATTCTCCTGCAGACACCACCCAGAATTAAAAAACTGGGATAAGCAGAGAAATCCTTACTTAAATAGACTACAGATGACTGTACTGAGCATTAACAGTACCTAAATCATCAGAAATAAAAATTTACTCCCCTTGTTTCGCCTGCCATTTTAATCTTAGCTTATTTGTCTTCCAGCTTTATAAAGCTCTGAACATGCAGATTCTTGACTGAAACACTGACACAATCACAGCAGTGGCAGTAATGCTGTGCTGTAGCAGCATTAGGAGCAAGGCAATGGAATGGTCTACTGTTGAGAAGCCTTAGCAAAACACTGTGGTCACAAGACATAGTAGCTGCAGATTTAATGCTTATAGAACAGGAAAGCATGTTACAGTCATTGATCTGGGTTGACCTGCAAAATACAAACCATAGAATCAGTGTTTCCTAGGCCTTTTGTCACACACATCATGCTGAGATGGATTTTTCAGTGGTTAACATGCCAATAAAGGCAAGGCCATGCAGCACTGCTATATTCAAAAGTGGTCCGTCACTCTTTCATTACACTAACAGATTTGAGGCTTCTTTAAAAAGATCCTCCAACAAATCATTTTAAAAACATCCTCCCTGTCCCCTCATCCCCGTCCAGCATACATCAAGGGATGTTTCTCAATTCTGCAACCCTGACCCTATCCCAGAAACAGGCACACTGCTTTTCAGATGAGCTGGACCTTACCTGGCATTACTCCAGCACCATTTGGAATACGTACATTTAGCAGTTATTTCCTAAGTGCATACACCTCTATTCACTGCTCATTTGCAGAAAGGCTATTTTCCAAGGAAAGGGAGTTTGTACTTCTCCCTGTCCATTTACAAGGAGCCAGGGAGCTTGGAGGCATACAAAACATAGCCTTTTCTTCCAGGCAGGCACACACATGATTCCAATCTCCTTGGTCTGAATCTGGAAACCACTGCTGCTACTTTAGAGCATAGCATATGAAAATATGCTGTAGAGGAAGCAAGCAGGAGGCAGGGATCCTACATGTGGAGTCATGACTGCAGTGTGGCTCAGAGTCCCACTGTGAGTAGCAGCCATCGGTGCAGCAAATCAGTGTGTTGCTGGTTGAGCTCTCCTAGGCCTTGAAGAAAGAAAGAAAATGAAGCAAGCCTGGTTCTTGTCAAGAGAGAGCAGTGGGGAGAAGGCAGCAGGGCAGAAGGTTGCTCTTATCAAATGATTCACTCCAGACAGGAAACTGATGCTTGGCAGTGAGGGCAGCAATACAGATCCCTGCTGCTGCTGAGCTGGTGGTTCACATAAATGCCCTCAAACCCAGAAGAAAACACGTGACTATTCACTGGGTCAGGCTCTTAAAAGTGAAGATGAGTATGTGCAACACCAGAACATCCTTTCCTGCTTTAGCACCTCTCCTCCTGACCTCATTGGCTCTGCTCCAGCTGGTGTCTTTGCTACAGCACCCAGCACCCAGTGATACTGCAGGAAAAAGAAAACCTACATTGGCAGGCTGTGTTCAGGCAAGCCTGAAGTCAGTTTGTTTGGCCTCATTGCTTGTTAAACAGTAGATTTAGTAGCACTCCTTCAAAATAGTTGTGCACTTTACTCATATCCAAAACAGTATGGTTTTAATAAATTCTACTTCAGAGCGTTTATCGGTGTGCTTTGGGTCTGAGAAGTCTCTGCCATTTGTGATCACTTGTTTTTCTAATATTTTGGTCAGTGTCCAATCTCACTGGCATTGTCAGCTATATCCACGTAATTTCTGCTAGAATTGAATTTTCCACACAGTGTAACTTTATAGCCCTCTGGTGTTTCCTGACAAATGAAGAGAGGTTATCATCAGTTGACCAACTTCTGTATATTCCTGCTTTCAAGTATGGGACAAAATAACATTAACCGAGTCTCATGTCCTGTAAAACTGCATTAGAGTTTTAATAGTATTCCCAGTGAACTTTATTACCTCCTTTCCAGCAGCATATCTTTCCTAAGGTGTGGTGGAACTCAGAGGGAAAGCTGGGACATGACAGCTTACAATACCATCACTCAGTGTAAGGGATGTACCTACAGTTCATCAGTTTCCCACTGAAAATTGCTTTTTCATCAACAAGAATATATATATTTTTTTTTGGGGGGGGTGGGGGGGGACAGAAGAAATTTGAAAATTCTGAATTTGAAACAATGTGAATCCAAATGCAGTATAGGTTCAATTCTCCTTTTGTTCTGTTTCACTTTCATTTCCACATGACTCATTTTTGGAAATGTTCGTTATTTTTTAACTGCCTACTCTATTAATCAGTATCCAGTGCAATGTTTTAGTTATCCAAATTAAATGTCTCAGCAACCTTCTCAAAATGTTTTCAGAATCCAGCATTTTATAGCCTTTGCTCTACCGCTTCTAATGTCTTAGGACCTCCTTGAGACAAGCATGAATGCTTTAAATACTGAATTTCTACTTCTTGACCTGCTCAGAACTTCCCCTCTTAACCACGAGGACCCCAGCAAGTGGCTTTCACCTTCCATTTAATGACAAAGTTGGATGATACTGGAGATCCCAAGTCCTGAGCATCTGATTCTCCCACTTTCCACTGGAGCAGGCACATCTGTGCTATGTGACAGAGCAGACTCCCAAGAAGTTGATTTCTACCCAAACTGTAACCTGCGTGATGCACAGAGACACTTCTCAGTTACAATACCTTGGATCTAGAAGTACCACAGACTATGGCAGACTAATAACACAAATTCCAACTCAGGGTCACATAGATAAGGCAATGCTACAGTCAGCTGCAGTCACCTTGGTCAGCAGCTTTTAGAACCTGCAGCACACTGGCTATGAGTAAGTGTTGCTCACCTGTAGGGACCATGGAAATTTATCAGGAGCCATGATCTTTTCCAGTGTAACACTGAATAACAGGTTTCGATAATCCTCTTGTTCATGTTCTCCATCTCACCTGATCATTGAGAAAGAAAAAAAACCCCACAACTAAAATAACCCCCAAACAACTGTGTCTTTTTACAGAAAGAGATGTCCTCTCCAACTACTAGTAAGTGTTTCACTCAATAGAACTTTACACCTGAATATAGCAATGATAAAGAGATTTGCCACACCACTTCTGACAAAACTTTTGTGGCCCTCTACCCTGTAGTTGGCTGGAACAGCTTTCTCCTCTGCACAAACCTGCCCACCTAAGAAAAGCTTCTCCAGAATCCTAAATCAACAAACCATTCTGGTATGATTGCCAAATTCAAGTGCTGTTAGATGCTCTTGGTGAAAGGCTTTTTAGCTACTTTATTAAAATACTGGCTTTAAGTATTCAGACTGGTTTTTGTTTTAAGTGCCCACAGATCCCCAAGGACTGCATTCCAATACTTTAAGATGTATTATATTATTGCAGTATTTGTAGTAGCACTTATTAAAGCTGTGTTCGGGGAGTTGGGATCATAAATCCTCCTGGTCTGCGTCCATACCAGGCTGTAGTATGCATATGTTTGATAGATGGGCTGTAAAATGAGGGCACATTCTCACATGTGAAGTGGGAATAGTTTCGCCACTTACTTATTGCAGTTGGTGTTTCATATGGCCTAGGACAGAGAATGCCTAGGCAGAACTTACAAGAAGGGGAAATGACAGTGAAAAAAAATATCAAGTACCTGAGAAAACATCATTTATATCTTCCAATTGATTTCCTTGAACTTTGAATCAAACAAAGATTTTTAAAAGTCGTTTCTGATCTCAGCTCATTCAGCTACTGTAATGCATAGACTGTTTCAGCACCAAAAGATTCCCAGTGCTAGACTCCATTCTGAAGGGCTGAAAGATACATAAAGAAGTCCTAAGTTAAACCCAACCACACGCTCAGAAAATAGAAGCAGAGAACTAGGAAAAACACTGGGCTTGAATAATTGGGCTAAATATACCACACTCTGTGCTATAAGTTTGCACTCTAAAGCTACTGCTCTCAGTATAGCTAGAGATTAGCATATATGATATCTAGAGGAAGCTTTTAATCTTCAGCTTCTGCCTTTCTGGGGGAGTGGGCTTTCAATCTTGCTCAAAGCCTCTTCAAGGACCATGCTTGGTTCACCTCTCTGCCATGTTTTATTTTTTCTCTTGGAAGTTAAGCAGACCAGTACCTTCAATAAACACTGAAATCCTTCACTCTTAAAAAGCAAAGGAAGACAAACAAGTCAGTAAAGCTAGATCATAGTACCTTAATCCTGAAAGCACCATAGGGAGGTCACATTGTCTGCAAGTTGCTTGCAAACATACTGTTCAACCTTATCAAAAGCAAGCGTATTGAATTTTGGCTGAAGTAAGCAAGTACAGAGAAGTAAGTAGGATGAAACAAAACTCTTTATCAAAGCAAATCACAGTAAGATAAATGTTTTACCTCCTCCAAATTAAGATACGGAAAACACACCACAATTTAAGAACATTTTCTGCCTTTCAGCAGCAAAGATGCAGTAAGCAAGAGCCAAACTTCTCATTACAGCTCTCCTCCTGCTAAATTTCAAGGGACAGACTTTAAACTGGCTGCCACAAGGGCACACAGCAGAAAAAGCCCAGTGAAGTACTGGGGAAGTGATGCTTGGGGAGCAGATGACAGGAAGGTAGCATAGGCAAGAGAGGATAGCTTCCAGGTTGTACCTAACATTTGCTTCATTTCACTTGAAAATCACTAGGGCTTTACACACTTCCCTCTTAATTTCCTTCTCTAAGCTGCCTCCAAGCAAATAACATATTTACTAACATTCTACTGCCTTTATTTAGTATTACACAAAGACAGCACAAGCAGAAAAATACAAATATGAAGACTGCGCACATAACTCCACATGCAGGACTATGCAGATTTTTGGGTGCAAGGGATGGGAGAGGCCATGCACCAAGTTCCACAGCTCACATATGATATATATATATATATATACTCTCACATATGCTCTCATTCAGCCTGTCAGCAACAGTGAAGACTAGGGACAGTGATGACTCCTACTTGTTGCAATGGCACAGGGACCTAGGGATCCTGGCCAAGCTACTATGATCAGTTGCAGTACAAGATGTTATATAATACATAAAGCACCACAGGTACTATGAGTGAAGAAGACTTGATAGAGTTTGGCAGTAGAAAATGAAGTGATTTTATAGTGTTGCAACAGGATTGGTAGTTAAGTGTTGGGAATACAAAGCAACCTAGTGTCCCTTTTGCTGCTCTATCTTCATGGCCTTGCTCATGTGCTCACTAAAAGGTAGTGTGACAGGGAAAACTGTGGCTGCATTAAACGCACAAATATGCCTCATGTTCCACTGAACACATGTCCAAACACTGCAGAAACATAAACCTATTCAATTATGTGCCAGAGAACAAATCTGCCCAGAAAAGCTGCTTGACACCCTGGTGAAGGACTACGACTGAGAACACATTGAGACAGCAGTCTGTAGCTATCAACTTTGAATGATTATGCTTCCAAATCCTCTGAGAAAATGGTTTTCAGCAGAGGAAATGCCAGTAATGACTAGGGAAGAGGCCAAAACTTGTGAAAGCAGTCCTTGGCAGTGACTGCTTCAGCATGGGTTACTGCGTACAGCATTTCCAAGCCAGTGAGACAAACAGGAGATAGAAGAGCAAGGTGGCTCCATCTGGCTTCATAAACTTCACACTCACCCAGGAGGAAGATGGAATCAGGAGCTTTCCAGGGCCAGGATTTTCCCACATCCTGCAGTGCTTCAATATGAGTATAGTGGTTGTGGTTAACAGTCTTTCTGGCTACATCAGTACTTCTACAAGTATTGTTCTCACTCACTCTGCGATCATTAGGCAAAGAGTATGCCCACATCATTATTAGATGCCCTAAAAGTAGTGTCTGGGGCTTCAGCAGCTCTGAGACTAGTCTCAGAGTGCAAGCACATAGAAAAATAAACAGAGAAGCCCTCTATTCTATCCAGATATGTCATATAGAATGAGTGCTAGAAATACTATGTCTTTATGGCCCCAGCAGCCCTAGAGGGGCAACAGGTCTCCTATCAGATCTGCTTTCATCCATCCAGTTGTATCCACAAAAGGTAACTGTGCTAGCCTGTGACAAGTTTGTGACTGCAAAATGTCCCCTGAAAACAGAAGTAGCACCTTGCTACTACTACAGTTTTGTTACTTCTGTATGCAAACCATGTTACTGTCCAGCTTGGGCCACTATGAAACTGAGTCAGAGCTGAAGATGCATAATTTCCTTCCTTTTCTTGAAGCTGGAGAGCACCAAGAGCTGACTTTTCAGAAATTCTGCCTAACTATTCTCCAGTAACAGCAAGGAAAGCAAAAGAAGCCCAAATTTATTTGAATCTTGTGGATGGAAATCCGCCAGGTATGCACACATGGCTTGGGTTTGCATAGGGGGAAGGGAGGATGTATATACAGGTGAAGATAAAAAGCTGGAATTCAAGTGATTACACAGAACGTGAAGTCAGCATTAATTGAACTTTTGATTCAGATTCCAAAATTTAACGTTGTGATAGCATGCTCTGATTAGAGATAACAACAGCGAAAATAAAGACAGGCACAGATGGTTTGGGTTAGGTTCAGATTAAACTTGCTTCCTTCAAAATCATTTCTCACACTTTACATGTGGACCTCAAGTTCCGTATTTTGCCTTACGCTCTCATTTGCTCTATTTACTTAGACCTGGCTATTTCCTCTCGTTGGTAATTTCCTGAAATAAGACACAGTAAACCAATGGCTACATCAAGTCATCTCAAGTTTCATCTATTCCAACAACCACAAAACGTTCAAGTACATTTCCTCATCTTCCACAGCCACTGAGCTTTCCTGTTCTTGTCATCTCACCATCAACCCAAGACTTACCAAAACCAAGAGCAAAACCCCACATAAATCCTAGAAAGGCTCCCGACTCCTTCCTTTTTCACCTCCAGTTCTCCAGTTAAATCAGGCTAGTAATGTATGTTTCCTGAGCCCTGAATCTTCCCATTATTTCTCCCATAATACTACAATCTAGTTTCTTCCTATCCCAGACCCTAGACCTGCCTAGACCTTCAGCAGTTTCTCTCCTGACAGCCACAATTTCAACTTCTCATATGGTTGACACACATGCAGGAGAGTTGGAAACAGATTCTTCTTTGCCTGTTAGTCTGAATACAACCAGTCCCGTCAACTGCTTTTTCTTGCTACCCTATTTTCACTGCATCAGGTTCAACCTTTCAGTCTCAGTCTTCGAAGTGGTTCACCATTCTCCCAGTTACCCACTCGAGTTTGCTATCTTGTTGTAATCCTTTCCATTCTCAGTTATGGGTCTTAAACCTTTATATTTTCATGTATAGAAACATATGCGCGTGCTTGCAGTCCTAGATACACAGTGGTCAAAGTCAGGTATTTCTGAACCTATTCCTGCAGTTTTAAATTGAAAAGATGAAAATACGCCTTATTATTCCTTTGTGTTTCTTACATTTAAGTTCTGCTTTTACTCCTACATTAACACAGATCACATTTTCTTCCAAAATACAGCCAAGAACCTTACCTCTTTTCTGACAAGAGGAAATCTCCTGGTACAGGGCAGTTAGAGCCTGATACAGCTTACAGGGCCAGCCTGTACCTACAAGCAACTGCTTGTGTATTTAGCCTTCTTCAGAATTGGATCTGGTGAAACTAACAACCAGGGGACATAGCACTGTACTGTGATCTATCTCATCCTGCTGCTTCTGTTTCCAAAGCCTTGAAATAACTCCTGAAATAAACTGATTTTAGGATTGTCTGCCGTATATGAGTCTCCTCTTTGCATCAGCTGCCTTTCTCCTGCCTCCTCCCCCCAGTTCTTAATCAATTTCTCATGTACTTTGGCCTGCAAGCCTTCCTTCCTGACTTCAGATCAGAGAAGAGTCGCTGGATTCACCACACCAGGGAAAAAGGTATTACAATATAATACTACTTTCCTTTTTTTAAGAGTGTTTAATGTTCCAAACTGCCTGAACATGAGCTAGTTCATATGACATGGGGCTGGAAACTATTTATAAATGGAGAAGCAGAGGCAGGAAGGTAACAGGAGTTCTGTGAGGTCTTATATAGATACTGTGGCAGGATCACAAGACTATTGCTGTGTCATTTTACCCTCAAAATCCAGAATCTGGCCTTTTACAGAGAGAGCAGCATTACAACAACTCCTCAAATCTCAGTTCTGCATCATTCATACAGGTTTTTCTTTTGTTTTTGATACTTCCTACTAATTTAAACATACAAGCATGCTCTAACAATAAACCCATTCAGAAAAACTAATTTTCCAGATTTGCAAGGAGACAGGTGTGCTCTTCAGAAGCTTACATATATATAAAGCTTACACATGCATATATAAACATATATATATACGTACACACACACAAAAACATACAAATCCAGACTAGGTCAAAAACAGTTGCCTACCCACTGCTTCTAACCAGACTTGAATCACAACAAACATTAATATCCCATCTGCATGCAGTATGTCTGATTAAATATTATGTTAGCCAACATGTTTTGCTGGGTTTTCAGAATGATCCTGAGAACATTAATTTCTCCTTCTAAAGGTTTGCTAGATTTAGATGTTGCCTACATTTTTTTGTACAATTTTTTTGTACAATTTTTGTACAATTTTTTGTTTGCTAGATTTTCCTGAATGAGCTCTAGAAATTTATCAGAGTAATTCTGGAGAAAGAGGCTAAAAATGTAAGTCCATAAACAGCAGGAATAAATGCTGGAAATCACAGAGTTTATTTACTTTTAGGCAGAAAATATTTACTTTTGGGAAATACTGGCATCAGCATGCTCCCTCACACAACATCCTGTGTTTATTATTGGTTCCACTAGTCATTTAAAGGAATCTACAGTAACCCCTCATTTATAATAGCATGTGAAAATAATAACAACAATAATAACACTAATGGGCTACTGTTTCAGGCAGACAACAGACTGATTTTCCTCTTGCCTCCAAGGACTCACAATGTCCTTTTCCCCCTCCTCAAAGCTCAGGGGAAGGAGGGACCCTGCCCTATCCAATCACGGAAGCACCATCCTCCACTCTCTTCTCATGGCTGTAACACCAATAAAAGAGAGCAGAAAGCTACCTCAGTGAAAAGTAGTAACTCAGTAATATAAGAGCAAGATAAGCGCTGTGACTTGACACATATCCTGCGGCAGTGAATTTGAATCCCTTCCTTGATCTGAAGTGCCAGACAACTTTCAGGTTTTTGATATGCGTATGCTGCAGTAGCCTTTATTGAAACAAAGAAGAGAAGAAGAACAAAGGAACAGGAGGAAAGAGAGAGCATTTCAACCCAGCTGAAGTGTTGCAGTCTGAAAATTCAGCTTGGGTCCACAAGAATAAATGGTAAGGATGCAGTGATTAGCCCTGCCTCAGACTGGTTGCAGCACTGACTTTGTCTATAAACAAACATTACAATCATTTAGGAAACACTTAACAACTGTCCTTACAGAGGGAACTGAGTTTGGATACAGTATTTTAAGACCGACTGACTTGGCATACCCTAATCTCCCAGTCCTCTGCTACTGGAAATGCCCAGCTCTGGCACCTCAGCGTTCCCAAACCTTCCCTGCCCATTCACTGCACCAAACTCATTATAAGTGTACTGATGACAACTTTGCTAGCACCACATAAAGCATTGTGAACACAGCTTGCTGTGACTACAACATCCCTGACCAAGAGTCGAATAACGTCTACTGCCCCCATTAGCTGAGAACAACTGAGTGCTAATTTCACTAGTATAATCATTTCTATTTCAAAGGGTATTTGCATATCTGCTCTTTGACTTCTGCTCTCCACAATGAACTGTGCCTGGTTTTGACCATCTTTCTACTTCTTACCTTCAAACTTGTCACTATTTTCATTCTCTACCTAATCTGCTTTGTGTCCTTTGAAAAAGCTTGTGCTGCTCCAAGATCATTATTGGAGAAAAGAAGGCTCCAAGATGATCTGATAGCCTTAGATGCCTTTCAGCACCTAAAGGGGAGCTACAGGAAAGAAGGGGACAGAATGTTTAGCAGGGTCTGTGGTGAGAGAACAAGGAGAAACGGTTTCAAGCCCAAAGAGAGTAGATTTAGGTTAGATATAATGAAAAAATCTTTCACAGTGCAGGTGGTGAGACACTGGAACAGACTGCCCAAGTGATGTGGTTGATGCTCCATCCCTGGAGACATTCAAGGTGAGGCTGGATCAAGCCTGGGCAACGTGATCTAGCTGTAGCATCCCTGTTCATTGAGGGGGAGCTGGACTAGATGGCTGTAGGGTGAATAACCTGAAAGAATAGTATCCACAGAAAACAATGAGGTGGATGGTATATTTTTAAGGCTTATCTGGGTGGTATACAGACAACCAGTAAATAAAGAAAGGCCCACCTGTCACTGATGGACAAGGCATGCCCAAAACTCCACAGGGGAGAGATCTCCCACAAGAGATCCTTCCCCAGTAGTGGTCAGCCCCTAAATGGGGTCTGGGAGAGGTGGAACCAGACTCCACCCCTTCTGGTCACCCAACTGAATTGCCTGTGCTCCTGCAGCTGACTCAGTGCTCACCTCAGGTGATCAATCAGTGGTTCAGGCTGTGATTCAACAGTTCCCATACAATGGACTTCAGAAATCCCTTCCAACTCAAAAGATACTATGATTCTATGAGTCCACTAAGTAATAACTGCAGACAAGAACACATGATTGTAGTACAAGCAATACTCCCATTAATACAATGCAATGTATGCAACAGTGGTTTTGTTGAGAATTCTTATTAGTTTCATGAAATTTTATGTGGATAACTCAAACCCCTCAATCCAGGATTGTTCCATCTCTATTAAGTCATTCCTTTCAAAAATTTAACTAGACAACTTTGCTGTCTTGCCACAATATCAGTATCAAAAGGTTGTCTGAGTACTTCACTATTTCAATGGTTAGAAATCTCCACAATTCCACCCTGAAACAAGGAGTGCTGAGACCGTTCCAATTTACACCACTTAGCTTAAAAATCTTATAATAGCTTTTGTTTTGCTTACATCTCTTTGTATTTGTACCATTTCCTGAGAGCACGAAAATCATCATACCTTACCAAGCACGCTGTTTTGCATCCAGCACCAAGAGCTGTTCAGTGTCTGCATCATAAATGCTATCAGCAAATCAGAGCACCTTTTTTTTATCATCTGAGAGCTGAGGATGTTTTTTCCTGTTATCTTTCCTGTTGAGGACCAACTCACAAAGCTGCTATGCGCAGACAACACCACAGGAAAACAATCTGGGGTATGTTTGGTGGGGATTTGGGGCTGCACCATCTGGCAGCCCTGATGAACCTCATGGCCACAAAGCCTAGGAACCAGGTGAGCAAAAATCTTCTGTGCAACGCTGCATGCTAAAAATCAAAACCAACAAGGAGAGCTCATTTTGGAGGGGCTACAATACATATACTACACAGTGCACACCCATCACCGACTGAGAGCAGAGAGATACAGAAATTGGCAGGGGAAGAAGTGGTTTTATTGTTGCCTGGATCCTTGACCTTCCTACTGCCCCCATCTACAAAGTATGTAATGGTAACCATGCACAAAGAGAAGCCCTGCTATGAGGCTGACTGCAGATGCTTTAGTAAACTGAAGAAAAGCAGCACATTCTGTTCTCACAAAATAATCTCAAGGTTTTTTTTTGTTTTTGTTTTTTTTTCCCAGTGTTTAAAACTAGCCAGCATTTGGGAAATAAAATTCAGTATCTATGATGTGATTTCTCAAAGTGTAGTTTTCCAGCAAAAGGGAGCTGAAGTACATCCAGCACTTCTGAAAAATCTGATCATTTAAATGAGTCTAATCAATTAATTTGTCTGACAAGGCCAGGAGCTGAACTTCACACACCTGTTTATGACAGCCTTGAGCTTCAAGCAATGGTGGGCAAAGGATGCATAATTAATATAACATCAAACCAGGAAATGAATATGTTGAAGTTCCTACTGTAGTTCAAACTTTGTGGCAATACGCACAGGTCTTCTGTTGGCTTTCTCCATAGAGATGTATTTCCCTTTTTTTTCCTGGTTCAATGTAAATACAAGAAATTACTCAGTGTCATTAAACATCAGGAAATGCAATTCAACTGAATTAAGCGTGTTGATGGAAAAAGTCTGAATGGAGCGAATTATTTGGTGTCACTTTTACATAAGATATTACCTCCCTTCTATTTATGAATTGTTCATGAACAGACTTGTTTTTTTAATGAGGGCTTCTCTCTTTCAAAAACAACGAGAAAATGATGTAAATTATTACATTCACTGAGAAAGTGACAGCATTCAGAAGAGATTCTTTGCTCCAGCTTTGGATACTCACTCCCCTCTACCTGATCCCTGTGCAGAGGTCTGATGTAGGGCTCCTGCACCAGGTTAAGTCCTGCTTAGCCCTTCAAAATGCAAAATTAAAACGCACATAGCTCCTTTTTACCTTTGTGAGACTGGACACGGAATTCACACACTCCTGAATACATGAATTTTAGAACCCATACAAACCTTATCAAAGGCTACTGCACATGCTAAATTCAAAGATGACTCTCACACTCACATGCATTCCTGTATTTTTCCAAACAGACAATAATGGCCAGTAGTTTCCCCCAGGCAACATTTTTTAGGCAGCAGATTTAATAATAATACTCAAGGTCCACTCTACTTAATTTGCAACCATATGCTGCCAGTACGATCCTCCCTTTTTTATTTCCTTATCAGTGAATTATTTGGACCATCTTATCTTTGATCTAAGCAGGACTGTTCGTGCATCCCAAAGCTAGCGCACCCGTCAGGAAGTGGAACATTTGCATATTGCTATTTCCCTGAACTTCTGGAGGGCTTTTAGTATACAAGGTTACATAGTAAAATAACTGTAGGTGCTCAAAATGTTTTCTAAAAGAACTATGAGGTTTTTTTAATAAAGACCATTTGTGCAAACAGTGAGCAATAAAGTCAGGAAAATTTGGTTTACAGGAGATATATTACTAAATATCCCACAAATACAATTTCTGCATATGGCAGTACAGGCAGAGATGGAAAAATAAAAACAAAAAACACAAACCCCAGCTTGCAGAAATACATATGTGCTCAAAGATACTATACTATACGAACTGTTTATTGGAACTGTGTCCCATGTCAATACTGAGGAAAATAAAGAATGGAAAATAACTTTGGAATTGAATAGAGACCTTGTCACAGTTAAATCTGATACTTGGAGCCCAAGCCAACATGCTGCCAGGACACAAAAAAAAAATGTTTACAAGGAATAAATACAAGATGGAAAAAAAACCCTAAAAGTTAAATGAGCATCATACAGTGGAAAGAAATATCAATAATTAGGCAAATGCATAATGCCCCTATGAAGTCAATTGATTTTATGACAGTGGGACTGGAAACACAGGCAGTTTTAGGGCTGAACATTTGCAAAGAATTAAGACTGGTTAGAACATACAGTGGGTGCTGTGTATGATGTGAACAGACAATAAGAAACCAGAAGAATTCAAAGATATTTTTGATACAGAAGGATATAGCAAGAAGGAATCCTGTATTTTTTTTTTTCAACCTGCTGTAACCCCTCCTTCCCCAGACACTGATGTACCCAGACAGTCTCCAGGCAGCCTCTGGAAGTACTAATATGTGGAAAGATTCAAGAGAAGGTCTCAGTATACTTCAAAAATCAGCCAAAAGAAAAATGCTGCAAGTGGTTGCTTCTCCAATAGGCCACATGAGTTTACATAAACATGTGCATATCCTGTAGATGCTGTAGCCAACACCACAACTCCAAAAGCAGGCAGCACTGTTACTGTACTGAAGCCAAGAAAACTGACAAAGTAACTTAACACGTCAATGAGCCACATCAAGCAGGTATTCCCTTTATTACAGAGCTGGGGGATTGCTCACCAGACATGCACACCGAGAGAAGCAGTGACTAAAAATTTAAAGGTACAGCATATACATATTCATTCCATACCAAGGACATGGGCAGAAATTCAAAGAAATAATTAACATCTATGGTGGTCATGGGATGAAGTCATTCTCACTGTAAATTTCCAACCTTTTAAGGGGGGTAGCCCAAGCCTATTCCCACTGACGTTACACTGAGCTGAGGCATCTATTTTGCCACCTTACCTTCAACTATAGGACATCTATTCTACTTTCTTATCTTCACTCAACAACAAGTCTCATGGCCTCTGCATTTTGTTCTTGAGCTTACATTTACACAAGCCTCCTGTCCTTCAGCTTGCATCCGTTCAAGTTATGAGAAAGGTTGTTCTCACAATATGGAAAAGCTGTTCTTGTGATTCAGTATCTTCACAGTTTTCATGCTCTTTGATTAAGTTCAGGCAATTACTTCCTTACCATTAGTAAAATAGACTACCTATCAAAGTTTGAAATTGATTTTTAATTAGAATCTGTATTTTAGATGTTCACTATGACTACAGCGCTTTCCGTGGGAGAGATACTAGAGTGCTTTTGCAATTATTCCCAAGAGCTTTGCCAAACCCCATGGATGCCCACAAACATCTTTTCATTAACTAATGTCTCTCCCAGACTGTGGAACCAAGCCCTTTCCTACCTGGCAATACACCCAGCAGGAGCTGCTGCAGGTTGATCTGCCCACAACAGCCCACAGTGTGGTCCTGAGGCTGATACCTGCAAGGTGGGAAATGTTCATGCTGGGAGGTGTTCAGTGAGAGACCCAACCATTGCTAGTTTATATGAAGGATGAATGGGTGAGAGCAGCTTAAGTTTCCACTCTATTTAAAACAATACTTAAAAGAAAAGACAAGAAGACTTTGCCGCTCTTTCAAGAAAGAACAGCACAGGTGCTGATCTCCAGGAAAGGTGGCAGGTCTGTAAATCCCAACCCAGGTCCTTCCATGTCAGCCTGTACTCAATGCGGAAAGCAGGCAAGTTTAAGACATTTCACTTCCCATTGGCATCTGCTACAAAGAGGGGCAGTATCTGAATTAGACCCTACTTTCCAGACTTTCTCCAACACTCCTGAAAGTCCAGACATAAGTGGATAAGCAAATAAATCCCGGGCTCTTGAGTCTAAAAATCAGCAGCAGTTTTCTGACAAAAATCAGTGAGAATAGAGCATCATCCCTGACGTCCCAGCTTCTAGTCCTACACCCTAATTAGCAATCAGCTCCCTAAATACAGTTACTGTGTATTCAATACTGATTTATTACCAAGTAATAGCACTGTAAAAAAAAACAAAAGGCTTCTTTTAGGAAGGTTTCATTGTACTGCCACCTAAATTCCTGTCTGATACAATACACTGAAAATATCCCCTGGCAAAATGAAAATATCTCATCTGTAGTAACACCCAACTCAAGAAAACCACTTAGGAGAAATGAAAGTCTTGTTCAGCAAAGTGACCTGACTTCATTACTACTTGATTAGCAGTTCATCTTTACAAATGTAGACAGATTTCTCAGCTTTAAACAGCTGAATTTCTTAATTCAGTATGAAAAGATCCAACCAACACAGAATTATTCCATCAGTAGCCTGAAAAGACACTGCAGTCCCTGTATTTCATTTTATTCTAGTGCTTTTGGTATCAACTAGCAGAAGACAGACAAGCTTTAAAATGCTAACATTAAATACACAGACACACACACACACAAATATTTTTACAAATTATAAGCCTGCAAGTCAGAGCCTCTTTTAATATATCTTTGAATTTTATTTTATTATTGCTATTATTATTACTATTATTACTGAAAGAGAGAAGAAAGATCAAATGGCCTAGCTTAAGTAGATTTATTTAATTTAAGCCTGCTGTTGCAAGCTTATCTAGCCCGTATTTATCTTTCCTACCTATCAATATAACCAGATCCTCACATCTTAAGTGTGTCCCAGTTTCCACAGTTAATTTCAACAAGGCTCAGCTCAGGAGTCTCATGAGTTTCAGTTCAACAAGTTACACATAGCCTCAATAAAACTGTGTGATCATCCACTTAGCTCTACAAAATCAGAATTTCAGAACCACTTCAAAATGTCCTAATAAAAATAATACCATTGACTTCAGTGAAGAGACATTTCTGTAAAAGCCAAATATGTAATGGAAGAGTTATACCTAAGACTTTTCTAAATGGATAGATAAATCTGCATGAAAAAATCAACTTCTTAGTAGTATATATGAATACAGGACATTTATGAATTATATGTATTATGAATAACAGCACAGAGTTTAACAACAGTGTCTAACAACAAATCCCAGATTATTTATTTGGTTTCTGTTCTAACTACTCATAAGCAAAATTAGGAGATTCTCCATTACAAACTCCCTTGCAAGCATTGATTGTTCTGGCCAATTAAACAAAGTAATTGCACCAGTGAGGAGGGTCAGTTGGAAGAGAGAGTGACTTTTTCAAACCACTTCAATCACCAGAGTAGAAATTCAGAATATGTGGTTCAACTTCATCATGACCTCCCATCCACTGACTAGAACCATACAAGAGTCACTACAGACTTTGCAGACTTTAATTCCTCAGTCTCTGCAGAGGAACATTTTTTTTCCCCCTAGGAATATCGCCATGATTTTCCTGCTCATCTTCTATTCCTAGGGCAGCTGACTGTCAAAAAGAAAGTAAAAATCTTTAAGATTCCTTGTCTGTTAAAATATCAGGGAGAGAAAATTACAAGAACTACTTCAGGGAACATTTTCAGTATTTTTTTTTTTTTAAGAAAAGCTGCCAATGATAAAATAAGATTTAAAGAATTTCAGATAGCTTTCTCAATCTCCAGTAAATGCCAGTCCAATAAAGGTGTTCCCACACGGAGGAGAATTGGAGTTGTTTGATAGTAGCCTGGGGGGATGTGGAGTGAGGATTCTTGGTTCATATCCCCTGGCTATCCACTTATTTGCACTGGGCAGATCTCAATCTTTCTGTACCAACTATTCCCAATAAGGATGTGGACGCTTAATTAAGCACTGGAAAGTTATTTTAGCATCCCAAGTGAATGCTGTCATAGAAGGAAAACGTAACTTTCCATTGAGAGAACACAAGATAACTCATGCCAGCTTGTTTCACTCCTCTACAAGAGGCAGCTGCAGTCCTGCTAACTGGCTGTCAGAGTGGAGGGCTTTGATTTTGGAAAGGGCACCAGCAGGACAGCTGCAGTCTGTGCAGAAATCCAAAGGACGGTAACTTGGACCTAGCTGGTGGTCATGTTTTCTTTGATTCTGAGAGATTTCATCTGCTGCCATCTCACGCAGCCCCATGCAAAGACAAAGGCTTTTCATCATCTGAACATTGGTCCCTCCAGGAAGAAATTAAATTACCTGACACAAAAAGTGACAGTTTGGAACAGAGGCTGTATCTGTGCTTTTCAAGACTGTTGAATATGTGAATGGAAGTGCTCGAACAGCAGTTAACTAGGCGGCTGTGTTCCCTGCATCTCTACCTGGCTACATGCAGACCAGTACCTACACAGTGCTCCTCTACTGGTGCCCTGCAGGCATTGGAGCCAGGACCAGCATCCAGAAAGAGCTACGACTGGGATACCCTTGCCCCAAGAGCAGAGATAACAAGGAAAGTCTCATTATCAAAGGCAGGCACTGCAAACTGTGCTCACCAGCAAGCCTGAGGCGCAAGCTCTGCTCCCAGCTTCCACCCTACAACGAAAAGCAAAGATCCCCATCTGTCCTTCTCTCTGTGGGACTAGGGAAAGAATGAAAATCAGTAATCCAATGTCTTTTCACACTTATCATGCAAGCACAAGAAAGAAAATGCCCCTTGCATGGTCTTCAGCAGTTTCCCACTCCCTCCAGAAAAAAACAAGCATAATGAGCAGAGAGGTGTAAACAGGCAGCTGTGGGTGGGAGAGAGGAGGTAGCAAGAGTCAGCCCGTGGCACTCCCCTGGGCTCTAGGCCTGAACTATTTTTCTCCTTTAAAGCAACAAAAGTAACAATAAAAACATCCAGTCCTCACAGGTTTTGAATCAAAATAAGCCAAATATAGGAGTAGTATTTCAGTAATCTCTATTCCACCACTGCCAAAATCTCATACAAATGTACTTTTCATTCTCTACTGCAGAATGAACCATTCAAGGTAATTAGCTATTCTTTTTCCTTTCTGCAGGTACATTGGTCTGAAAATATAGGCCAAAGAGAGTGTACTCCCCTACTAAATGAGAAAGGAAGAATGGATACAGCAGATATGGAGAAGGCTGAGGTACTTGGCAAGTTCTTTGCCTCAGTTTTCACTGGCAGCCAGGATTCTCACATCCTTGAACATGAACCTCTAGGTGTGAACTGGGGGAGCAAACATCTGTCCCTGGAAAAGCTCAAGGCCAAGTTGAATGGGGCCCTGGGCAGTTGGATTCAGAACTTACCTAGTGGGTGGCAACCATGCTTGTGGCAGGGAAGCTGGCACTTCGTGATCCCTTGGGGTTTGGACTAGATGATCTCTAGAGGTCCCTTCCAACCCCTACAATTCTGTGATTCTGTGATTCTTGAGGTCCCATCCAACCCAAGCCATTCTATAATTCTATTATCTCGAGACTGATAACAGGTCCATCTTGTAAGCCTGGTTGATTTCTTCATACTTTCCCTATTGTGCATTGATGTTATTTATCCCTTCAGCACCCTGGGTAAAACACTAAAGGCAACTCTGTGTACGAAACACTGAATAGACCAACATACTAAGGAGTGGCAGAATGGATATCCTCCTTCTGGTATTGAATCTGGTATGGAAAGCCTTGTGTCATCATACACCTCCACCCAAACCTCTGCCTCTCCCTTCCCCTGGCTCCCAAGCTGCAAATCCGGGTATCTTCCCAGTTTGGCTTCCTGATTTCTTTCACCTGCACTCAGCTCTTAAAATTTTCCTTGGTAAAAATAGCTATATGGTTAATTCAGATGTGCCTTAATTCATCTACAAAAATTTTAGATTTTGAGGGCATCCACTGTAAACTGGAAAAGTACAACTGCTATGCATGTTCTCTTTTCCAAGTTCTAGCCATTTATTTATATGAAATAAAGTCTAGAAAATATATTCTATTTTTCAATTTTTATTACTTTTATTCTTTGGATAGCATTGACTATTTTGTGGTCCAAATAAAATCCACAGTTTCAGTGCAAGAAACAGAAAAGAAATCTCCAAACTCAAGACTCCAGAAGTGACTCTTCTTTCCTTTAAAAGGACAAAAATAACTCACTCACTCACAAGCCACTTCAAATCTCTATCCATATTTGCAATTTTTCTTTACGTTTTGCCTGTCATCCATATGTTTCTCTTCTTCATTGCTACTCAGTGCAGCAGAAAGAAAATACTAACTTATACTGATTAAGCACTTTATGTATCTATAAAAATGAGCAATTTTCCATTTCATTCTGTGTTGTTAGTCACTCAGAATCATTGGTCAATGCAAATCATCTGCTTTCTGTCCTGACTGCATCCTCTGGTCACTGGAAAATCTGAGTCTTCCCCCCTGTAGAGGCTGCTCTTGGTCAAGAACCAAACGTGTTTCTAATTTTACACTGTAATCACTTTCTCCCTGGGATTTTATAAAGCTCTTGAAGAAGCTCAAGGACCATGTCAAATATGAAAATATAACATTAAATTTGGAGGATGACAAAATAATCCTAACAAAGGGTAGGTGAGGTAGCCTCCTGTGATTTGTTACTGGCACGCTGACTGTATCAGAGATGTTATGAGGCAGCATACAAGAGATTTCTCCTGATCTAAAAAAAAAAAAAAAAAGTGACCTCATCTGCCCAATAGCGTCACACCCTTCTACATGGTTTGTATTTAAAATGCTATTGCCAGGGAAGAGATAACACCTACCTCCTAACACAATACATTTCTTAAAAAGGCCAACATGGTAACACACAGAGTGTCCCTCCACACCTTTAGCAAAGGCTGGATTGCACATGGCTTTCTGTCGCTGAGCAGATTACCTGTTTTCCCCCACAAAAACACCTAATTCTGTAGCAAAAATTCATTTTCTACAACACACCATTCTCTATCTGGATCAACCAGTGTCACTCATTGTGGAAGGTGTCCTATAGAATGGGGAGGACCACTCACAGAGAGGGAAGGGTATACAATGCTATAGTCAGTGGACTCTGCGTCACACAGTATACAAGAGCCCTCCTCACCCTTCCTACTACCACCCACAGGGAAGAGAAATACTTCGAATACTCTGCATCTTCAAGTTCATCTAAACTGCATTTGAGAATATTTCTACAATGGTCAGTACTAGTTTTCTCAAAATGACATTGGAGACTCCCATGTAGCTTCTGACCTGAGGCTTACAGAGAACCACTAGACCTCACCCAGCCTGATAAAACTGCAAGAGCTTGCATATCTCATAGGCCAAGCAGAGAGGCACAGCATAGTGGATGCCTTATTAATTACACATCCACTATACCTGGAACTCATATAGGGACCCATTTTTTTTTAACGCTGTTTATGTCTCACTCCACAAACTCTAGAATAAGCTTTGTTCTGACAACCAAACGCTCAAATTATACATTTCAGGATGGGAACCTGCACAGAAAAGCCTGACATTCTCGCAAATCTGTTCCATTGCACCTCTTCTGGTGTGCTGCATCAGGCTGCTAAGTATGAGGGCTCAGAACCCCAGCTGTAGGGAAAAGAAGAGATACCAGATGTTACCACTCGAAGTATTGTTCTACTATTATTGTTCAGCCCCTTGGGAGCTAATACTCTTAAAGTAAGGTTTTCAAAAATAATTGCAAGTACATCTGTGGAGAGAAGCCCGGTGACAGCTGATCAAACCAATTAATTAGATATTAAGAGAAGTGCAGTTACTCTACCCTATGCTCAGTCCTGCTTGAAACAGAGCTAACTAAAGATGGAAAGCAGAACAGATCAGAAAGTCCCTTGAAAAATTACTGCTTTTGCTAAAACAAAATGTGAATTCTGCCAAATGTACTTTCTGTTAGAAAGTTCTGTCAGAAGTTTTTGATTTCCCATAGCAAAAGAAGTAAAAATTTTAGCTCTAGGATGTGCTAACCCAAATCGCAAAAAGTGGTCATGATACAAATCACAGTCTTTTTTCAGCCATGTTTTCCAGTCATCTTCTTCGTCCTGTTGTCTCTTGGGAGCGGTAATTCAAATACTCTGAGCTCCCCTTCTCCTTCCTCTTTGGCTCTTGGGCTCAAGCACATTTTCCACAGTGTATGACAGCATTCTTTTTATTTGGACTCCTGCAGCTCACAATGGAAAGAGTCATCTGAATTGGGAGCACCAACCCCAGCAGAGAGCTGATCACGAGAACCACAGCTTCCATGAGTCACTGTGGTAGATGCATGGGACAGAGAAGACCAGGCCAGCGACTTTCAACATCTTCTATTTAAAAATTGTTTTTTGTCTTTGAACGAGAAGACAAAACTGGAAGGATTTTTTTTTTTTTCTTTTAGTATACAAATTCTGGTTTTTAACCGGCTCTAATTACATTAAAAAATAGGCTTATTGCATGGCCTGTTTCCCAGCCTCTTTGAAGCCTTCGATTCCACAGCCTGACTCCACCAGCTCTGTACCATACGCATCTGTGACAAAATTACTGCTTTCTTTGTTTTATGATATACCAGCAGCGTAGCATCTGGAAATGTGGTTGCTTTTTGTTGTTGTTTTGTTTTGACTGGAAAGAAACCTCCCAAATACTCCAGTCAAATCCAAAGAAAGACCTTAAATCAGTGCTTGCTTAACTTGGGCACAGAAAACAGGGGACGATTTCCAGACTCATCAGGGGAAGGTCAGCATGCAGGTGGCTGTTACACTAGGCTACCACACTAGTAAGAAGCAGGTGCTCCCATCTTGTCACACCACCATCAGCAGCCAGTGGGGAGTGGGTCTGGGGCAAAGCAGCTAGACACAAGACCTGGACGCATTCTGGGGCAGTCTGATTGAAGACAGAGCTGCAGGCCTTCTGGAGCACACAACACTCCTTTCTGTGCTGAGAAGAAAGCTTGCCAGCTTCCCATGTGTGCAGGATATGTGTCCTCCTCCTTTTTATCATTCCTTGCTGTGAATGCCCTGTCAGTGCAATGCGCATTTCAACAGTGAGTCTCTCATAGCTCTCCTTATCTTTAATTTCCTTCCACTATAGTCTATTTTATGGAGCCTTTCCTTTGCTGGCAATTTCTTTTCCCTTCGTATTTCAGCTGTGATGGCCAGATCAGGATCAAAATTTCTCATACACTGAAGGGAGTGTCTGGAGGCAGAAAATGTCATGCAGATCAGAGTAGAGGTACAGGTCAGGGCAATATGTGTGTTTGCCCTCCACATTTACTTTAGCCAGATGTCTTTTCAGTTTTGTGCTCTATGATAGAAATCAGTTTATTTTCTTAATCACGCATTTTAATCACACCTTAATAGCAAAAGGCTTGATCCAAAGCCCAAGATAGGAATCTTCCCTTCAGATTTGGGATGACCAAAAGGAGCAGCAGCATTCATTTCATCAGGTTCCTCAGAAAGTGCCTCTTGGTGGAGAAAGAAATGCCTCAATTGCAGCAAGAAATTTATCCTCAAAGGCCCAGGCTTCCTCCCTTTTGGGCTTGAGTACTGCTCTTTTTCTTGTGTGGCCAGAAGTCCCAGAGAAGTTACGAGTAGATTTCCAGTTTCAAGATGATTCCCTTCACGTCCTTCAGAAAACGTGCAGCAGAGGTGAGGATGAATGAGGGAATGAAAGGCAGGACTGGGGTTACAGGGATGGTGTGGTAACAGCTCAGTGGCAGGGAAACACTAAGAGTGAAGAGGCTGAAAGTCAGATTTGCTCTTCAGTTTGACTGCTGAGTGAGGCATCCCTTGCCAATGTCTCCATAGCACTTTTTTTTTTTTTCAGTTCATAGGAAATTAAAAAATATAAAAAATAAAAATTTTCAGGCAAATTGGACCAGCATCAAATTTCTATAAAATAAAAAGTCTCCACAAACTGGAAATCCCACTTTTCAGCCAGCTCTGAAAAAAAAACAATCAAATAGTTTGAACAACCCATCAACTGTATAATATTTACTCTAGCAGTATATATACTTTTCCTATTGGAAATAGTTACAAACAGCAAGTACATTCACAGAAACCAAGATCTATTTGTGCATAATTTAGTAAAAAAAAAAAAAAAAAAAGTGGGGTAAGTGGGAAGTCAGAGGAGAATATTCAATATTAGTCTGTGAAAAGCCTGATGATCTTTCCTATTCCTGTGACCAAAATACATTCATAAGAATGTGTGCACATTCACATACATCATATAAGGTTTGTCATGCAAGCCTTTGATTTTTACTGTTCATGGCAGGTTATCCTCAGATGGCAAAGTATCTCTGATTTCAGGCCGCAGGGAGGGTCGTCTTGTAATAGCACAGTGTGTAATGGGCTTCATTGCGCTTGGGAACCAAAGAATGTGACCTCTGAGCAAAATAACATAAAGCAAAAAACGCATTCAGATCGCAGCTAGGTTGAGTTAACAGTACAGGTGGCTAGGGACTGCTTTGAACACTGTCCGTGTGACCTCACTTCAGCTGCACAACAATCCGTCTTTCCCCTTTGAACAAAACTTGTCAGTGTTTTAAACCTAGGGAAGGAAAGGGGAAGATTTGTGCAGGGTTGTCCTATCCCTAAATATTCAAAAATCATGAAACAGATGTGTGAGGAACTATCTGAAAAACATGAGGGGGGAAAAAAAAGTCATTCTTACTTTTTCTGGATTTTGTGGCTGTCTTTAGGATGCCCTTGGGCCTTATTTTCAAGCTTCTTCATAGTGTGAGGAGTAGAAACTTACTTCTGTAAAAATGAAAACTGAGATTCTCACCTAATTAAATGTCTCTGAGAATGGGAAGTTATAGAAAAAACATCAAGTATCATGAGACTTGCGATAAAAATCACAGGGTTTGGCAATATAGAGTTAATCACGAGTTAGGAAGTGATAGCACTTGTTCTAGCTGAATCACAAAAAAAACAAACAGCCATAAACCTTATTCAAAAATATTTTGCAGGCATGACTGCCAAACTCCAGTTGGCTGCGAGTAATACTATTCATTATTTCAGAATATTCATATAGCCAGTAGGTATTTCTGGAAATCCTTGAGAATCCTTCATTTACCATAATGCCAGGATGATTAATTTGTATTGAAAGTTTGTTACCTGCCAATTATCCATCTACTGTTTAAAAATCTGAGTCACACGACCAGCAGCCAGAAACAATACCAGGCTGTATGTTCAGATGTCCAAGGCACATAACGAATATTCAAAGGAGAAAGTTAGCAATCAAACCTCAGGCTGAAAGTTATGCACTGAAACTATTTAGCTAAGCTGGAAAAAAATTAATATCTTCTCAAAAAGGCAGACCACTTGCAAGGGAGTGTTTATCACAGAAAGGGGATTACATTCATAACAAAACGGATTTAAAATGAGTATTTGGATGACTACAGGATATTAGTTCTGATTGCAGACAAACAGGGATGCTTCTCTTGCCAGAAAATAAAAAGATCCCTTGCATCCATTGTAGTTTTAAGTCTGTCAGTTTAGCTCTACTTATACAAATGTATGAAGCAGATGTATGCTCATCCAGTCTGCTTCGGTCCGTCTGTGTAAACTTCCCAGTAGAGTGAGATTTGCAATCCAGTGTAAATCCGAGGTAACTGGTATGCTGCATGATTTATATACAGGTCATCGTTTAGCCAAAGTCTGGCATTCTGTTGATATGCCTGTTATTTAGATGTATTCAGAAGCCTTCCAATGCATAGTTTTTCACTCGCAGTGACTGTATTCTCAAAGGAGATGCACAAGCCAGATCTTTTCTACTCCCCAAGGTTAAGGGAAAAAGTGAGATGTCCTCTGCTTTTTCAAGTCCTTACCCATACAGAATAATTCATCTGCTGATATTCATAAGGTGACTTCTACCAGCAAATGTAAAGATGTCAGAAGGAGAATTTTTAACCACACATGTAATTGTTTACGATTGGTGTCTGCTTTTATTTAGCATACTTGCTAGCGCTCTCTTTCTGCTGCTAGTTTGTAGGAATCTTTTCTCAACCAAGAAATCTGCTCTTTGGGGAACTATATTTCACGTTCTTTCACTCTTTGCAAGCTCTGCCATAACAGAATCGATGTATCAAATTAGTCCCTCAAAGCAGCCAAACCGTTTAATGGTAGAGATAGGAGGTGGAGACTTTTTTCTAACAGAAATTTTGGCAGGAAGGGATTAATATATGTCTGCCCATTTCCTATGCTGCTCCTTCCCTTCATAAACAGTGTGGGAGAAATGAGGCACTGGAGGCACTCGGAGCTTTGGGGAATGAGGCAGGGCAAAGATGGAGAAGGGAAGACCCGCGGCTCCCGGGCCGAGCCGCACGCGGCCTCTCGCCGTGCTGCCAGCGCCCCCTAGGGGCCGGCTCGTCTCACTGCTGGCGGAGGCCGGCGGTAGGCAGCGCCCTCGGGCCTGGAGGTCGGGCCCGGCGCTTCCCCGAGCTCGTTGCCACGTCTTGGGAGCTTTCCCGCCTCATCGTAACTTCTATTATTATTATTTTCTATGGTGGTTCTCAGCAAAAAGCTTTCACTTGGCATTTTCCTCCTGCTTCTCTGTGATTATTTGCTTCTTCTTCAAAAAAAAAAAGAATAATAATAATAAACCAGGCGACCAATCGAGGAAGCAAAACAGTCTGCTTTGAAGAGAAAAATCAAACTTTAAAGAGGAAAATTTAAAAAAAAGCATAACTGTGTGTAGATTCATCCCTTCTAAGAACAAGACTTTGTGCAATTTAGGCCACAAACCACTCATCACAAACAGCAAACAACTAGCAGATGGAACCAGTAGTCTGCAAACAAAGCAGAGGTTGAAATCACATTCCCCCCGTCTGGCAAAGATCTGCAGGAAACAGGATGTCTTTCTAAATGCTTTGCAAAGAGAAAAGCAGCTTGAATTTGGGAGCAAATATTGTAACACCCTTACGATATCTCCATACTTGATACCATGGTCCTTGCTTTTCTTCAGGTTACAAGACTGGACAGGCAATCGCAATTTTAGACTCAGGCAGAAAACAGTACTCTGAAGAAAAGCCCTCCCTTTCCTTCTCAACAAAGCTATTTCACATAGGCATGAGAGAAAGCAATAGATAATGTCTCATGAGTAATCTGTACTTCTTACATTTTCTTATACATAACCGAGTGAATCCTGTCTTGTGAGCAGCCTTAAGCTAGTTCATCTCTGTAGCAGAGCTCACAGTTTTCCTGCTCTTTCATAGCTTCACTCCATAACCCTGTACTGATTAGAGAGATGAGTTTGCGGTTAATCAGCGACTTCATTACCAATTACGTAGCTTAGTTAGGGATTTAAACAGTTGTACTCTGTTCCTTGTCCGAACAGCTACCCAAATATAAAACAGAGAGAGATGCTGCTGGCAAAGAAGAAATGTTCCAGATACAATTGTAAGCAGCAGCAGTGTCAGGAAATAATTCACCCTGCTTCTCTGCCTGCCCTTCTGCAGCAAAATTTACTAGACGATGATTGTGAGAAAGTATTACTCTTGAAGGAGACCCCGTAGCAATTAAGAAATAATCTGTATACAACAAATATGTAGATGGAGAGATGCATTGCTGCTTTGTATCCTGCAAGCAACAGCTCTGCCAACACTGTGGAAATGGGTTCTACCTGAGATGTGCATTAATCCACTTGGCCAGAAACAGTTCAGGTACTGAATTATGTTCACAACAAAGGTGACAAACAGCCTGAGGAGAGAATACATACTCAGAGTGAGAGAGATTTTGAGGTATATCTTTGATGCTGTATGTCCTTTATGTTATATCATGGCTTTGATGGGAGATTTATTTGGTCCATTGGATGTTTTTTTGTGGGATACACCTGAAATATACAGTCCGTGGGTGTACAGCATTCTTTTAGCTTAGTGCATTGGTCAACAGGCAATCTCTTATCACAAAAAGTCTTGGATGAGGACCTCTGACCAATGTGATACTTTGAGCCATATTCATATGGCTAAAATCCACATGTCCTAAAATCTACCCTGACTCTCTGGGCACTATATTTCCCTTTTCAATATCAAGCAGTAGGCTAAGCAGTTTTGGCTGAACTTAAGCTATCTAGTCCTTAGTGCACTGGTTTCACACAACTCTCCCAAATAAAACCGGAGTCATCAATGTAAGAACTGAGACATTTCTTTCTGATTCCCTTATCTGAGTGCATGATTTATCCCATATTGCCTTCCTTGGTAGAATAATCAAGGATATCATCACTGTTGTTAATAGTAATAATAGAAGAAGCAGAAAGGCATAACAAGAAAATCATAGCAAACACTTTATTGTCCCTGGGATGTAGAAATAAGATTTGACATAGAGAATAACTGCAATGAGCATATGATTTATTGTTTATACCACGTCATATGACAAAGCTCTTAGATATTTGTGGCCTAATAAAGTGATATAATGCTTTCTCTGTGTTTATCCATGTGGTACATAGACAGCACAACTGACATCTAGAGCAACGCTACAAAATCAGAACTCTGAGAGGTAGTGACAGAATTTAACACTAGTTTCACCTCTCAGGAAATAAGCAAGCACATCCCTGGTGAATTAAAATATTATTTGTGACAATATTACTGCTGCTTTCCTTCCTTTCTGCCCTTCACAGGTGAGGAGGATATGAATTAAACCCTAACAATAAACACCCGCTGCATCTTCACACAAACGAGACTCAAAACCAAAAATTCAACTTTACAAAGAGGTTGAGGCCATGACATGGTTTCTGATGCCAAGTCAAAACTCTTTTAAGAGAAAACAAGCAAACAAAAAAACAGTGTTAATTCAAAGGTATGCAATCCCAACAGTTACTGCTCTCTGACGTATTTTATGTGTCAGTAGCCTGAGCAACGTCAGGAGCTGACTAGTGGAATGAGAGACTGACCATAAGTAGCTACTTCTGCAGAAACCACCACAGAAACAGGGCTACCACCATTATGAGACAAAGGTATCTATCATCAAGTTGAAAACACCACCCTGGAGTAGAATAACCTCTGGACAGAGGTATTTGAAGCTTTCTGGCAAAAGTGAACACCATAAGCATTCCCTGCTCTAGCAGCTACCACCAAGCCTTCTGTGCAGCACATTGGTAGTACCAAAGGACTTTTCAAACTCAAAACTCAGCTATAAATCTCAGGTCACACACACTCAGGCTTGCTGCAGTCTGAAGTCATCTGCCTGTCTTCAATGGGCTAACAACCAATGTAGCATCCTCCCCAGTCCTTACTTTTGGGTAAATGGTTTGAAATTAAAGTATATTTTGATCCTTTACAAAGAGTAATATGAACGTGAGACTACACAGGGATAAAGCTACAGTTTGTGAGCAAGTATGGTGAAATTGGGAAGCAAGCGTATCACAGCTGAATGGTATTTTATTTGGCATGTTGTCTACTTTTAGTAAAGAGGAAATCCAATCAGTATGCTCAAGTTTTCCAGAATTTGTCCATGAAACAGTTATGGGCCAAACTGCAAAAGTCTTCTTCCCTTATGGGTCATCTTTTTATGCAAGAAGTTCCTTTGACACTGAAAGTACCCCGGTTTAGCTCTATTCTTCTTCATATCCACAAAGCCCTGTAACGCAGGTAGTCAATCTGCAGACTTTGACTTGCCTTAAGTAACATTTTTTCATGTCACGGGTAGACAGTAGTATCTCTTCTCAGCAAGTGCCAATTAGGAAGAATCTCTATTACAAGACACATTCTTCTTGTTCTTTTATTAAAATGTTTATGTCTGTCTCTGTTACAGTTCCTTCAGCTAGGAGCAAAACTAGTTAGGCAAAGCACTGAGAGACTGCCACATGCTCCTGCAATTATATGTTGCACATAAAATAATTCAAACACACTATTTAGAGTGTGTAATTTAGTTCATATGCAGTTAGAATGTGCAGAGTTTGCCAAGTGACTGCATCCAGCTGGAAAATCAATTTATATATGCCAGTTTAATAAAACCTGAAAGTCTTCCGCAATTCATGAAGAAATGTTAGACAAAGTTTAAATTGTACATTATGTAAAACCAAATGTAAATTACAGGCTGAGTGTGAAGGATCATTCGTCCACTGCCAAAATTCATGTAAGTGGTCACCAGTTTGGGGACGGAGGGGGAAACATACTATAATAAAATGAAACTTTGTGTAACTCCAAGTAAAAGCTTTGAGGGCCAAATTTCAGCACAAGAAACTTTAAAACAGAACTGACTTCATTCTTGAGCCATTTCTCGTTGGTTTAAATCCCAACAGTATACCAGTGCAAAAGAAAACAAATCATAAGTGTAAAGGGCTGGTAATTCAGATGCTTTTTGGTGTGTCCTATAGGTGTCCAGAGCTTCCAACCTGAACTAAGCTCAGTTCTGGTCTCCTGAATCTCCCATTCATTATTACCATAGAAAGCACAATTTTGTCATCCACAGTCTATATACTCTAATGTGTGTGTGTTTAAGCCCAGCACAGGTACTAATAAGACTGGTGACAATCCAGACAGACTGGTGGGAAGAGTAAAACACTCCTTTGTGACTGCAATGGTGAAGTACAGGTGCAAATCAGTGTATGTTTCTGGAGGGGCAGACACTACAGAACCCACCACAGAGATGCTGCTAATAACAATGCTCACCTCTGCTCTCATAAGAGGGGTGAATAGCTGAGGGGCACAGAAGGGCTCCTGGAATAGCACTTTTTCCTTCTTGCTCCGTTTTCTGTTTGAAGCACTATGAGGAGAGTAGGGAATGCACCCAGGCAGGAAGAACACACAGGCCTTCAGTTCTGAGCTGTCTGTCAACACTAATAGCAGTATGCAAATTGTCATTAGTACTAGGGAGGACACAAAAACACAAAGTGAACCAGGCTTTCATTGCACTTAGTTTATCACTGTGTTTACTGGACAAACTACATAAGGCAAGAAAAGCAACACTCATCTGCAAAGCAATGCTTTCCCCTATCCAAAAAGAGTTACTCCTTGTCTGCACATCATCTGCAGAGGCAAGGTGAGCACAGCAGTTCTTGGGTGCATGTTGCTTGTGCACTGCCTGATCAGGGCCTTTCAGGGTGCCAGTGTGGTGTGAGGCTACTCAGAGCACCTAGTCAGAAAGCCACTAAGGGCAGTTAACATGTATTCACACCATAGCTTAGAGTCACCATTGGAGCCCAAGGCAGAACCAGACTCAGTATTTGATGTTTAGTATCTAAGGGATCAGTTCTGTTCATTGTAGCATTACAAAAACTCAAAGGAAACTCCAGTTAGGTCAACAACTACATCATCAATATCCTGGATAATGAATTTGGCCCAGTTTCTAACATCAGTACCTTAAAAGCATTTCCAGCTTGCAGAAGCTGGATGGAGAATTTTTCAGATACTATAGTTATCAAAGGAATTCCTCAAGTCTTTCAAATTCCTCAAGTCTTCCAAATGAATCAAATGCACCTTAGCAGATTATTTCCTTCAGGACTGTAGAAATACATCCCTACTCCCATAAATGAGCTCTTATTCTTGCACCCTAACCTGCTAATCTCCTCTCCAGCCTCCTAATTCACCCTCACTTAGGGCGTGCAGTTTGCTGGCACTAAGTGCTGGCATGCACCTTTATTTTCACACAATATACAGTTTCAGCTTGCCTTAGCACTTGACAACCTCAGTATCAATGCAACCACTCACAGAAGTAAAGGCCATTGATTTACACCACAAGTACTGAAGATTATTTTTTACTATCGCCACTGTCCAACACACAATTAGGCTTTCATGCACAGAATCCATTTCAAGAACTGCCAGTAATTTTCATTCCATATACGGTACTTTTTATGCCAATACATATGCTTTATATCTAATGGCAAGGATATCTGAAAGGTCAAGTCTTTTATAGACAATCCAAAAAAATAAAATAAAATAAAATCAGTGAAAGAAATTGAAACATGCATACTCAGCAAGAACCCCAGCAGGAAAAACTTTCTACATGATTAAATACAAAAACGGATGCTGTCCCAAAAGCACAACTATCATGGACCACATGCACATGCTGGTCACAACAGCGCCTGGAATGCAGAGTCATTCAAGCTCAGCTTTTAACAAGGCTCTTCTGGGCCTGGACAAAGGCCAGATTTAAAAGCCCTGAGCCCAGCACTAATTTACCCTGCTCATGTAATGGTGATCTAATCTACCTTGTTTTATTAGCTTTGTAACAAAGTGGGAACACTTAGGCAGCTGGTAACCATCCCTCAGGTTTGGGGACAACTGTGAAGAGCTAAGCACAAGAAGATTGTTTAGCTGTGCAAGTTTTTCCCCCCCAGAATCATACCTGACTATGCTCTTATTCACACACATATACATGCACACACAGAAACAAACAAAAAAAACCCAAACATGAAATAGAGACAAAGCACCTAGTATAACTGTTTCTCTAGACGCAGCAATGCCAGCTTAAAGAGCATTCACAGACACATAACCTAGTATGCTTCCTCCACTGCAGTACAACCACTAATGAAATACATAAATCACCATTACACTTTGACCTGAGATAACTATGTACTGACACGGTAGAAAGACTAGGAGTTATTCTATCACTTCAGCTGTATCAGTTCAAATAAAGCAATAGAAGTTATGTTTACAGATAAATTTCAGTTTACGGTGTAGGGCACAAATGGCAGCTATTCCTGAATACTGTGTATGTATTAGACCTGATTTCATTATCTCTGCATGGACAGTTTCTAACTGTACAACATTCCAGTTTTCTGATGGATACAAACCACAGTGATATCACTGGAATGGCTTAAGTTTACCTCAGGATGTAGTCAGTCCAGCACAATTAAGATCAGTCCCTCCTCACTTTTAGAGAAGGTCAGAAATTTCCGTTTCTTTTTAAAGCACACTGGAAGCAGGAAAAGCTTTCAAAAAATGTCATTTCTTAATAAAGATCTTTCCACCTATTACATCAATTTCCTGCTCTATTCACATCAACAAAAAAATATGTATGCTATTTTGTTTAGCTTGACTTTACCTTTCATTTGCTAAGTTTATGTTTAATAAAGAGGAAAAGATCCATCACTGATAACAACAAAGCAAAGGCTTGGTTGTTTATTTTTTTAAACTAGAAAGTGATTATGATTTTGAGATTTAATCGTTTAGTACTTCATCTAGTACCCCTGAGCATTATATGCTCACATATACACATGAATATGTGCCAAGACGACAATCTCTGTGAAACAGGCCAGAAACTAGTACTCAGTAAGTAAGCAGGCCAGTAAGCAGGTGTTTAATCCCGAGGGTTAAAGAAGCCTACTGGCTCCCTAGTTTGCCAGAGCATATTGCTGCAAGTAGGATGTGTGCTTTACCTTCCACTCCTTTCTCAGACACAACTAAGGTAAGAAAGGAAAAGTATTTTTATCTTGTGGAGGACTACAACATGATTCCTCATAAATAGAGGTATCACTTAAAAGTCTCCTGGGAAAGTACTACCAAGCAATTAGTTCCTGTGGAGCCAAATTCATCTAGGCAGACCCACAGACCACTTCTGTCACTAGTTAAAAGCCGCAGTGATAGCCACGCATATGAGAGGATGAGTTTCAAGCAAGGTTGAGAACCTGTTTCAGGTTTGTTTGGTTCAGAAAAATCAAGCCAAAAAGAGGCATCTGTCATGATCCACCAGTGTGCAGCAGTAGGAGGAGATCCAAGAATTTATAGAAAAAGAGAAAAAAATGCAAGATTTTTGAAAAAGAGATTACTAATGGGGGAGAAACAATGGTTTTCCAGTCCTAAAGTAGCTCTCCAAAAGAAAGGAAGTTTTGAGCCAAGAGACAGCATGGGAGAAGTACTCAATCCTGCCATAAGTGAATTTTATGTATGTGCTAACTGAGTTGAAAGAAAATAAGGTCCGGTATCTATATCATTTATGTTTCTCTGATGAATTCTAGAGCATAAGCACTTCAGTCATCATATGGTAATTTTAGTGAAAGTATCTCATGCTGAAAGCAGCATTTCAGACCCATTTTTACTGTAATTTCATTTCTAAACAGCAAATTACAAACATTTCAAGAGAGTTGAACTCGGTTGAAAATTCAGTCATGTAAGTTATCTATGTATACTTGGCAGGAGAGATGATGGGAGAAGTTTCTGGAGCTTACTTTTATTGAATCCATGTTATTAAATAAAAGAAAAAAAAAGAAGGAAAGAAAAGTTGAAAGGCTTTTTGGACTGTGAAGATATTGACACTTTTGAAAATGAAAAGGTCATAAAGGTCTCTACCCCAAGGTCCACTGGCTGTGGAATTTTGTTGGGCTGTTATAATCAAACTTTTAAGATTTAAAGAGAAGGAGATAATTCTGAAACAGGCAATACAATACTCTAAAGAAAAAAAGTGGAGGATATGAAAAGGTGAGAGAGTTCGTATTTTCTCCAGCTCCATCAAAAAGAAAAGATGACAGAAGAAAGAAACAGTTGAATTTGAGTCTTTAATGCCATGACAGAAAAAAAAAAAAAATGGAGATGTGAAATTTTGCAACCTACCACTCCCATAATAACAGCAGGAACCATCACCATCTACCAGAGGAGCTGAACAATTTATCTTGGAGATTTTTCCTTCTGCTACTGACTTTGTTTTTATAACTGTGCATTCTTACTTGGCCCTATTCCACAGTTTTCATTGAAGATGTAGGCTTTAAAGGGGAGAGAAAACAGGCGGTAAACAAGTACAAACTCAACATCTTGATAAAAGTTGATACTACTGATCTGTCTTGTTGTTTTAAACACAATTGTTTTAGCTCCAGACATTACATTTTTGAACTGAGATTAGTTTAAGGCTTACTGAATGTGATTTTATAGAGTATTTGAGTGTTTTAATTTTTACGCTCACTTTGCACTCATCACCTGTCCTTGAAAGGAAGAAAAGCTCATCACATTTTCATGTTTCCTATCACAACAGATCATTTCCAGTAAAATATACGAGTGCTGGATTTAAATGGGAAGTGGTAAGCTGTCCTTGGGTCAGGTCAAGTAGCAGAGGCATCAGTTTGTACATATTTCCTTTCTTACCAGTGGAAAGCTGGAATTCATGATTTCAGAGTTGCTGCATTTTCCAAGCTCTCATTTATCATGTCTAGTTTGCAGGTGCTCAGCCCCTCTTAAAAGACAGGCACTAAGTTATGAGCTCTTTTTGTCGTGGAGATATCTGTCTAAATGTAAACTAGTGCACTGAGTCTGCTCCCAGGCTGCCCACACACTCCCTGTCACCAGAGCATTCCTAAAATGTAAATACCAAAAAGCCCTTGGTATATAGTGGCTCACTTTTGCCCTCTAGGATCTTAAGGCAGTCATGCTGCTCCTTCTTCCCGTTAAACCAGTTGTCTTGACAGGCTGTTTGTGTTGCTGGCATTTGTAAGGGAGCATCCACAGAATGAGCTCCTCCCTGAGTGGTGGACCTAAGGAGATGGAGGTGGGAGCCCAACCACAGCCTGAAGGAGCAGCAGGTGACCAAAAGCAGTTTGAGGCCCTTCCCCACCGGCCCTTGACATGTTTTAACTGCTGAGCATGCAGCATGAAGAAGAGGAAGCAGGACCCAAGTCCCCTGTGAATCCAGCCCTCTGTTTTATTATGTGCATGTATAGCAAACCTCTAGTCTGGTTTTGTGTCTTCAGGCTGCAGTTTAATGATGAATAATTAGGTTTTGGACAGCTCTTGGCAAAGCCTGCCACTGAATACTTCATGTTGCAATGGATGTTAACCTGAAAATTGTGTTTGCAGCTCTGTTTGATCATCGTTAATGAAAGTGGTCAAATTCTAATTTAGTCTTACTAAAATATATATATATATTTCTTCTCACATCAAGATCCAAATCATATACTTGAATCTATATGGTGAAAGCAAGCAAGAATTCCACCACATCCAGTGATATCACAAAGCCATAGGAGATAAAAAAAACATTCACATAAACAGTTTGATGGTATTACAATTCAACTGCAGCATCCAACTGGAGGCAACGGAGGGAGAAGTTTTGCTTCATTAGACAACAAGTGCTCAGAATCATTGGTCAGTTATTACAATATAGGAAGCTGTGGCAAATATGAAAAGTAAGTTTTATTTGATATTTGAAAACAATGAACCTTCCATGGTTTCTAGGTTTGCATTTGACAGTCCTAGGATTATTACTGAAAACTTCACTCGCAAGTGGAAACAAAGATGTACAAGACTGTCAAGAACTGTCAAGAACAAACAGTACATGCATGTCAAAAGCTGCTTCCACATCCTGTGACTGATTTAACCAGACACTTGTAGCATTTACTACAAAACATGGAAACAAATTACTCATAACTGACTGAGACTGAGTAAAACACATAAGCAAGCTATTTCATCTCCTTATGAGTCAGAGAACCACTGAAAAAAAGAAAGTGAAATTCAGAACACTCTCTGAAAACTGGAGATAAACATGGATGAGAAAGGAAACATGATCATAACCAAGTAGTGCAAAACGATCCATGTCACTCAAGTCAGTGCCAAAAAACACAGCTTACAGAACACCCAGAAAACAATTAAAGAAACAAAAAAACTCAACAAACATAATAGCTGCAGCACTGATCAGTGACAGAAACTGCTAGAACATGAACAACACTGCTGAGGGAGTTAACAAAATATGGCAGACATACTCCCCAGACTGTCACGTGGCTCACATGACCATCATGTCTCTGTGACAGCATTATGATGGAAATCTGAGCAAGCTGGCTTGTACAGCTGAGGCAAGGCGGACCGCATCCCACCATCTTTATAGAGATAAATTCCCACAATGAATCAGAGACAGGCTAAAGCCAATGGGAGTTTAGTCTGGGTAAGGACATATGCACAAATGAATAATGATTTCAGCATTTGGCTTTACCTTCGTAAAGAAATAATAAAAATATATTTCACATGTTGCATATCTGTCAGCTAAATTCATTTTATCTATAGCACTTTATTGGTGTCATGCAGCTCTAGAGAACAGCACAAATCTCAAATTACAAAACCACCTAGTTTAAGGCCCCATCAGTACTGAAACCTTCAAACCCTGATAGAGTCTCCAAGTCCCATTCAAATTGTCATCAAAGCCATACTCCAACATTAAGTCCATGTCAGCCTTAGTGGAAGCAGATGAGGGCTCCGGCCGCATCTGGTTTGACTTCCCTGTAATAACTACAGTCAATTGAGCCATATCAAAGAAAAGCTAAGTATTTCCTTAAAAAGTAACCGTCATTTTTCTCTGAGAAAAATAATTGCAAAAACACTAATTTAATATTTAATGTCTTATTTTAAACTACAAGATCAAAATATCTACTGGATGAAAGCAAGCTAAAAATATTAGTAAGTTATAACATTCTCCCTTCAGACAAGTTTGTCTCTGCGTAGGCAGAAAAATATTTGAAGGACTCAGCTCCCGTGACAGAAGATAAATTTAAACTCAAACCTGAGCTCCTTAAAGACTTCCTTAATCTCCAGACTTCTGTTCAGCCCCCCCTCAAAAGAAAAGGCCACGGGGGCCCTGCACAAGCTCTCATCCTTTATACGTGAGACACGAGTGCTTCTGATATGCCTTAATTGACTGGAAAATTATTTTTCCCCAAAACTCAATGTTACTTTTGATGAAATCAGAGATGCCTCTGTGCAACAAAGAAAGACACCCACACACTTATTCTGTATTTTAAATGAACCATGCTTTCCCCTAGCTTCATTCAAGGTTTTAGGTTGTTCGCAGTTAATTCCAGCGCCTCTCAATTACATATTATCATGGTCACTGTAACGTTAGTGAGTTTCTCAATCATAGGTGTCTACTGCATTGCTTTTGTCATCAAAACAGGTTTGTGTTATTGTCATAGTTTTATAAATGGAGAAATGCAACATAAAAAAATACATTTCGGGTAGATTTCAGAATCCCTTCTTGAGCAGAAGTTATTAGATTTTTGTAAGTGGTTGTTTCTTCTCTAGAGAATCCCTCATTAGATACCCATATATCAAAGATAAATCAAGTTCTTATTTCAGAGGAAAATTTCTCATTTCCTATACTGACAAGCCCTGAAACAGCCAGGCATGGTCGGACAGCAAAGATCTGCATCCTGTACTGAAGTTCCAATACAGGTATTATTTATGCTTTGTATGTCTTGCTTCTTTCAACCCTTTCTATGAGCTACGGCTCACAGCCTGGCACTCAGCTAGGTGCACAGACATAAATTAAAATTCCACAGTGCTCATGGAGAATAAATACATGTAAATCTGAAGGATATCTGCTTATAACAGTTTATCCTGTTTGAGTTCTTTTGCCCATGACAATACATTAAAGTATTTAAGACAGAAAGAAAGGTTACCAAACACCATTTTCCTTTACAAGCACGTTTAAGGAAACTATATAGCATAAGCTCTGTATCATGTGCAGTAAGCACTCTCTTTAATGCATGAGTTTGTCTCCCCTGTCACAGATGCGGACTTCAAAAGTCAGCACAGGTTTTGGAACTGACCCTAGTAGCACAGTAACAGCTAGGATAATGGGCTTTCTTTCTTTGCTGTACATATTTAAGATCCTTGCCACTTTAATATCTGCAAACATTTCAAGACAATAAAAGGGAGAAAAGAAGCTATCTTTTTAAAGCAAAATGCTTCATTTAAAATAAATAAATAAATATTTACAACCTAAGTATTAATACGTTGTGCTGTTATTTTTAAACAGACTCTCAAAAAAGGAAAACATTCTAATTTTATACAACTGCCTTCAGTTTTGTTTAAGAAAGAAAAAGAGGATAAAAAACAGCCAACCTTTCAAAACATCTTGTAAACAAATTTTCATGTGCCAATTCTTCTTTCAATAAGAAAGCCTTATAATTAATGAAAAAATTCTGCCAAAAGCCCCTCTTTTCACTCCATAATGCCCTTTTAAATTAAAATATCAATTCAGTAATAAAAATTCCACAAGTTTTCCACCAGTATTCGCAAACTGCAAACACTCCTCTCCCACACTGAGAAGAGTTAGTTGAGATTTAAACTGAAGCACTGACTATTGCATGAGTCTTTGTGAGGAAATCATTGATGGTAAGTCTATGTGAAGAGTGTTGCATTACATTTTAATTCTGAAAGTAATTGGTTTAGTTCTGAGAGCTTTGTGGGGTTTTTGAGGTGTCTGTTTGTTTGTTTTTTCCTCTTTTACACAAGAAACGTTACAATCCATCTCATCCTTCCCTGGAATTTACCCATTAAGTTTTTCCCCCCTGTGGTCAGCTCTTTCTACTTGTTCAGTTTTCGAAGAAAGCTCAAGGATTGAAGAAGCCAGAAAACATGTGCTGACCCATTTTACGGAGCAGATGAATTAGTCCAACCATGCTTTTTAAAGCATATGGGCATTTCAAACACCTGGACCTCAGCTCTGCTGAACAGGAGCCATACACGTGTGATGAGGTTTAACCTCACTCAGTTCAGCTGGACTTCACTGAAAGCAGCCAACATCTCAGACTTGTACTGCCAGTCCAGGAAGAGCTCTCAGAGTCAGGCACACAGATGGTCAACTATATCCTACAAGAGCAGGAAGCCTGTATGGTGACTAAAACACAAAAGTAAAGTGTAGTGGACAAGTTTTGGGGGCTGGACAATTCAGATACTTTCCTCTGCATATCATATTACTGCTTCCTAAAAGTTTTACTGTTTACTAACTTTTAAGTTCTAGAAACAAATTTCCAGACATTACTATCAATCATTCTGTAGTAATGGTACTGAAGTGAACCTATCCCCAATATATTTTAGTTGTTAGCAAACCACCTAGGTTACTTTTTCCCAGTACAAGTGATCAAGACAAATAGCATTTTCCATTAGCATTAGAAAACTGGCCTAATCACAAGCCAGTCTTGACTTCAGGAGTTATGACATTAAGAGTGGTTCAAATACTTGAAGACAAATGTACCCATACTTTCTTCTCTTCGAGGATCTTAAGGTAACGAGAGACAAATGAGAGTCTGAGTGAACTGTGCAAACCCTTCCATGATTTTCATGACATCAAGAGCTAGCTTTTTTTCCTTCGTCTGTACCTTTTGCATGCCCGCCTGCAGTATTGCCAGGACACAGCCACCATCACAAGTGTTAGTGCTTCAGCATTGCAAAACCAGGAGACAGAACAGATTTGCTGGAAGAATTTGGGAGGTAGAAAAAAAACCCAAAAACTCACAACCTGATTCAAAGCATCCATGCCAATCTCAGGTGGTAGATCTTTCAGTAAAGAGGAGTCAAGTGGGTGAAATGACGGCATATCAGCAGCAAGTAATATTGCTCATTTAGGCTAAGATGGTTGAAATTAGTTAGTTTGTCTATTAATCCCAGGAGCATTTCAGGCCTGCGCAGCTTGGATGAGCACCTAGGGTAAATCAGGTGACTCAAGCAGTTTACAAAGAGTAAACTCCTGACAGGAGTTATTTAAAAATGACATGCTCACCAGAATCATCAAGTAGCGAAAGCTGCATTCACAGTGCTTTCCATGATACGCCAAACTGGCAGCAAGCTATCAGGCTTTCATGCCTTTTGTGTGTCAGTAATCACAAAGCCTTATTTGAGTGTGTGCTCACCTCCTTCCCAGAGCTCCCACAGTTAAATCTGGTCTACTCTCACTCAGGAAGCCATCCCAGCTACCCTGCGAGTTGCAATCACATACACAGAAGCCAGATCAATCTCCTCAGAAGACTGTATCATCAAGCAGTACTCCCATAGAAAACTCCGCACTCCTGCCTATCCTAACCAGCATCACACATCCACAGATTATCAAAACCCCACACCTGTGCTAGCCACACTACTTCACATACTTCTGCCCAGGGTGCAGCTCACACAACTGCAGGCCTCAGCTCCACATCTGAAGCTGCAAAAGGTGAGTTCTGCTCATTGGTCTAACTTCACTAGCTTCAGAGTATATTGCATAGGGCTACATCAGAGATTAATTCATCCCTGAGTCTTCTGGTCCTTTTATAACTTTACTGCCATTTTCAATTCTGCCCTGAGCAACCAATTTAGAGGATTCGGGGCTGTTGAAATGTTCTACCAAAAAAAAAAAAAAAAAAAAAAAGAAGAAGACTGAAATAGTTTATAAGTCCTAGGAAAAAGCATAAGCGCTCAAGATTCATAGGATGAGGAACACTCCTTACAGAAGTTATTTTATCCTGTGATTTATACTGGTCTCCTCCACATATTATATGGATACAGCATTCAGTTCTCTCTTGTAAGAATCGCTTCTGGCTTCAGACAATACTCTCCCTGCCAGAGTAACACTTTCCTTAGCTTGGCACAAGTCTTCTTTATCTGTTTTCTGTGTGATTATGTCAACAAATAGTGTTAGATTCTGTGTATGCATTTGTTCTGTGGCTCCTGGTGACATGACAAGGTTTTGTCTTATTTCAGTAAGAAACTGAAAGAATTCAATGACAGTCTGCACTCTAATTCAGAGGTTACTGGCAAAACTCAACACAAAGCTTGAGTTTCTCCTCCCTTAACCTTCACTCAACCACTGCAATGAAAACAGCCACAAGGACCAGGAAGTGTCTTCACCTTGAAGCTCCTTTTACAGGTTCTAGTCCTGGGTATGATTATCCCTGAGCTCTGAGGACATGCATAATTAAAACACAGACCAGCCTTTTGGAAATGATCCACCAAAACATTAAGAGAATTGAATTCCTGGTTATTAAATTCTTATGACTTTTGCACACTTAACAGCTAGATCCTATTTTCTTTTATTTTAGCTGTTCCTAAATTTGGTTTATTTGACTGTAAATGCCAGCCTGAAATCTTGATACCGAGACAGCTCCTTGGTGCTCCTTGCACCCTCCTCCTTCCTTGGCCAGAATCAGCATTAGGTCTCCAAGTACATTTTCCACTTCAAGAAGGGTGAGCCAAGACTGCCTTTCTGCACAGGCAGGTAGGAAGATTCACTTGCACCTTCCTTCCTTTAGGATGAAGAAAATACACAGATTTTCTCCAGAACATAGTCACAACAGGCCACTCAGTTTTATATAGTTGCTTTACCATTATGATTGCTTAGTTTAATTCTCAAGCTAAATAACTAAATAGTTAAGCTGCAATTATTACTTTTGATTCTGCAGTCCATATACCTTCACAAACAGAGCTTTTACATTTCCATGACAGCACTTCCAAATTTCAGTGCATGCTCACTACCTATTATGCACAGTAACCAGTACAACTGTCAACCTGTCACCACCATGACCACTAAACCTTGCCCGTCAGTGCCACATCTATGTTTCTTGAATGTCTCCAGGGATGGTGACTCCACCATTTTCCTGGACAGCTCGTTCCAATGCATGACCACTCTTTCCGAGAAGAATTTTTTCCTAGCATACAACCTCAACCTCCCCTCGTGCAACTTGTGGCCATTCCCTCCAGTCCTAGCAGTAGTTACATGGGAAAAGAGGCCTACCCCCAGCCTGTCACAGCCTCCTTTCAAGTAGTTGCACAGAGTGATAAGGTCTTCCCTAAGCCTCCTTCTCTCCAAACTAAACAATCCCAGCTCCTTCAGCCACCCCTCATAAGACTTGTGCTCCAGACCCCTCACCAGCTTCATTGCCCTTCTCTGGACATGCACTAGGACCTCAGTGTCTTTCTTGTAGAGAGGGGGCCCAAAATTGAACACAGTACTCAAGATCTCACCAGTGCCATGTACAAAGCAATAATCACTTCCCTGGTTGTGCTGCCCACACTATTTCTGATGCAAGTCAGGATGCCCTTGGCTTTCTTTGCCACCTGGGTGCACTGCTGGCTGTCGACCTGCAACCCCAGCTTTTCCTGACACTCTCTATCCCTCTGCCCAATATGATTTTCAAATTTAAGAACACTATAATAGCATAGAGAAATGCAGCTCTGAAGCAAGTCAGAAAGCTTCCCCTGCAGAAGTAAAGATCTGATACTTCCAACTGCCGCAGTTGCAGAAAGCAGATGCTTACAGGTGTTGTACAAGTTCCTCCTGTGCTGCAGCTAGCTCACTGTAAGCACTCTTGGCTAATCTTCGTCCTCTTGGTGGTGAATGGCTCATCTTCATCACCCAGAGAAGTCTGACCAGTTCAGCTTTCTTCACAATTAACTCAGAATGTGACACCTCAAAGGACTGGTTTCTCCAATGCCAGCAAAAATAAAAATCCTACAGCAGCCTCCCCTTCACCTGTAGGCAACAAAACCCACCCTAATTGTTTCCGTTGCAGGAAAGATCCTTTGAGGATAGAAAGTCATACAGGATTCAGATTGTTTCCTGGATTTGTCTCCATTTATCAAACAACACATAGTAGCAAATCAGCAGCACCCTAGCCCCACTTCCAAGCACAAGCCAAGAGAAAGGAATGATTCAGAGCTGAGGGATTTGAACTGCCTCCTCCACTATTCACAGGGTGAGAAATTATTTGATATGTAGGCCAGCAAAAGGTCCCCTTTCCTTCATCTAGAAAGACCCATCCTGCTAACTTGAACAAAAGATGAGACAGAAGTTGGAATGCATATTGAAAGTAAGAGACAGAGAGACAGACACAGCGGGTAGGGAGTTGATAATGCAGACAAGGGGAAAAAAAGGAAGAACATCTTAAGATTCTTTCTAAGAAAAATGAATCTTCACTGTACTTGGCGCTTTTATAAGAATGTCTAATGCTTTTTTCTTGCTCTCTCTCCCTGACACAGAAAGTTATGCTCAGCCAGCTGTGGCACTCTGTCAGGGCACTGAGTTGTTCACATCTTCGACGGCTCCCTCACAGTCCCAGTGCTCCAGCAGGAAGTACGACAGCACCTCCAAGGCTGTGGTGCTCACTGTCCCACCAGTGAGCAGGAAGCACCACCTGCAACAGGACTTGGCAAGCCTGCCTTTCAAAATCAAGGGGCAGGATACAAAGTGAGGCCTGTAGAATGACGTGGGGCAAGGAAAGTGCCAAACCTTCTCACAAGAAAGTTCTTCCTTCTCAAGGCAGTGTTATCAGAGGCAGAGGAGGTGCCTCTTTTTTGAGGCTTTAAATGTTGTACATTCTTGGTGTGTGCCAAAATTCAGCCATGTAAGTCAAGAGTTTGGCTTCTAAATCTTTTTCTTTTAGCATTACTTTTCCAGGTAATCGTTGTCACTCTGTATGACCTACATTGTTACTGTCCGTCATACAGAAGTGACCAGAAACCCTGCAGCGGCCTAATTCACAGACAGAATCTAAACGTAAGTATTTGCAGACAGAGAGAAGACAGACAAAATGCAGAAGATAAGAATAGTCACACTGCAGGAGATAAAGGAAGGCAGACTGCAGACGAGATCTAAGCCTCCCCAGTGCAAAGCAGAGCACAGGTCTTCATGCTGGGTCTCCTAAAGGGAGCAGACCCTCTGAAGCCATCAAGATGGTGTCTCTGCAATGCTGACTGTGGCTGACGACACAAATAAATTACCTTCTTGTCTAGAAGAAACACCACAATTCATACATCCTGCCAAATAATACCTACCAGGTCTGCCTGCCAAGTGGATGCCTGGAGGTTTTGCTAAGGCTTTGCTCAAAATTACATATAATTTTCTCATTCTTCTTCCTTTCACTTTCATTGGCTATTACGGTTAGCGAAAAAGACAAAGTAATTCTTTGGAAAAAGCAAAGTTTCAAGTCACAAAGTAAGACTTGGTCTTTACCTTACTATAGGTTTCTTGATTCATGTTGAAAAAAGCATTATTTAGTCTCCTCCTTATTTTTAGTTTACTCCTGTGCAGACAGACCTTTAACAAGGCATAGAATGCATCCAGCACTTTCATTCTTAGCACGGAAAGTAGCACAAGCATAACTAGCATTACTTACCCTATCCTCATGATAGGGAGACAGGCAATTACAGAAGAATACTTAAGAACTTAATGCTCTTGAGCAAGCAATATGACAAGTTCAAAATGACAAGCTACAGCTCCCCACTGAAAAAGTATTCCAATCTGGTCTAGCTAACCCCAGAAATGTTTAGAAACACTGCATAAGCCCAAAGCTTTGTACAATTTTGAATCTATTTTTATGTTTCCAGTCCTAGGTGGGATTACCAAACTCGCAAGCTCTTTTAGAAATTTGAATCTCAGTTGTGAACATGAAAGAACTCTTTTTCATGCACTCACAAGAACATCTCAGCGAACAGAAACAATGCACAATGCCATTCACATGGAGAGGAAGACACGTTTTGTACTTGGAGGATATTTGCATCCTGGTGATTCTGAAGCCCAAGGGGTATCATAGTCATCATGAAGAGAATGGAAAAATCATTTAAGAAAGCAGAGAAATTAACTTCATCATGTCTCACTTGCCTTAGGCCAACCACAAATCTCAGTTGTGACCATCAATATCTTCTGAAAAGATGAAGACTTTACATAACACACACTGACAGCAGAACACAATTCAACGTGGTACTAACCTTTTTGTAACTATTAGATTAACACACAATCAACCTTGCTCACTGGAAGGAAACACCAGTCTTCAGTAACATGTACAATGTTTGAAAAGATACAGGCAGACTAAAAAAAAACCCACCTACATTACCACTCAGAATATTTTAGTAATTAAAAAGTGATTAATAGAAAAAACAAACAACAACAAAAAAATCCTACTAACGTGACCACAGTAGAAAGATTGTCGTCAAAATAATAATTACAAATCTACAACATCAAAAGTTAAAAATGCATTAAAAATGAATTCTTACATTTTCAAGAACAAAGACATTTAAGCAGCAACACTCCCAATTAAAGCCCTCTGCAAAGCCCAGAGCTGTTACCCACAGCTCCTCCATGCAGGTGCCTGGAAGCCCAGGGTCAGAGCGGTGGCACAGCTCACTGGGATTTACACCTCAGGCTGGGACAAAGTGATGTTTGGGCTCAGGAGGACATGAACATCTAATGCCCTAGCTAGCCAAATGCCACACAGAGATACCAGCTATCCTCAGCCTCAGCCATGGGAGTAATTTTGCCTACAGAATGAGAACTCTCTCTACATATGGTTACATACCCAGAGATTTTTACCAAAGGTATATTTTGCATAGGGGATGGATATGTTTCACTCCAGCAGAGGTGGCTGAGGCTGCCCTGCTCTCCCACATGGCAGCAGTACAGCAAGTCCCTTGTGCTGCCCTTAACATCATATCTAAATAATCACAAGCTGAGGAACCTGAAAGGTTCTCACAGACCAGTCAAAGGGCTATTCAACACTATATCCCTGTGGGGTGTTCTGACATAGACTTGTGACATACTTACAATTACTTTTTGCTTTACATTTTTACATTACTTTATGGAGTTTTTGGAAGCTGCTAATTCTAACATTAGTGACCAAATCAGTACCATTAACTGAAACAGGTTAATAATGTAGTGGTAAATCTGTACAGCTGTACACATACCTGGGATTGCCCTAACCCAGGTTCAGGACGTTGAACTTGGCCTTGTTGAACTCCAGGATATTTGCACAGGCCCACCTTTCAAGCCTGTCCAGATCCCTCTGCCTGTCAACCACACCACACAGTTTTGTGTCATCCACAAACATGTTGATGGCACATGCAGTCCGATTGTCCAATGTCACCTACAAACATGAAATAGTAGCAGTCCCAATGCCAACTTCTGAGGTACAACACTTGGCATCAGCCTTCTCTTGGGTATCAAGCCACTGACAGCAATTCTGAAAGTGGCCATCCAGCTAATTCTTTATCTATCACGTGGTAATACAAGAGATGGTGGTAAAGGCTTCACAGTTTCCCAGATGGAGGTGTTGTTCCAATGCATCCAGAATAGGACTGGATATCATGCCGAACTGTGGCTGTCTTTCAGTAAACTTTCACACAGCATCTGCACTTCTTGCTCATTACCTGTGGCTATTCCCTCCTTCTGAGCCCAAAGGCCTACACCTACTTCACAGCAACATGACTGAGGTCAAGTTTCACAAGGTTTAGCTTGCTCTTATGTCCATTAACGAACAACACTGAAAAATCCTGAAGAGCCATAAACACCCCCTGTTAGAAAGAAGCCACAGGATGGATCTTTAAGCAAATCTGATTTTTTGATAGAGTTTAGGTCGCTTGGCTGAATGTGACAGGATTTCAGTTGATATAACTTTGGAAGCCTTAAGTGATTTCCAGAAACTATTTCAGTCAATCACATTAAAAAATAAATAAAACAAGAAATTCATCAAGTTGTGCTTAATTTCTCTTTACTTGCCCAAAAGCTATGTCAAGCCAAAGCTTAAAAGGAAATTAACTATGGATATTTTCAGTACTTGTTTCCTAACCAGTCATTTCAGTATTGTTTGCCTGAGAAATGGAAGGTAAGAGGTTTATGTGCAGATGTTGTGCTCCATTGAGATTATGTGCCATGAGACAGAAAGTAGTTTCAGAAGTCAGGAAAAAAATAGTCATTTGAGAAGGTTTGCCTGCAGCAGAACCATCTTTTTTCCTACGTCAGCCAGCATCTCCCCTAGGCAGAACAAGTAAAGAATGTTGAAACACTTGCATAGAAACGTGCAACTGCAAACATGCAACAGCAAACGTTCAAAGACTTGTAATTAAGTTTTATTATAAAAGTAAAAAGCTATGCCAAGCTGGGAAGAATTACCCTTGCTAGCTATACCTTGTAAGTAGAAAATCTTTGCAGACCGTCTAGTTTTCATTGAAACAGACTGCAGTTGTGCTCACAGATCTGAATGAGACACAGCCTCACATGAGTGACATCCAGCCACAGACAGTAATTTTTTCCAGCAGCACAAACAGATCCAAATACAAAGTAGTGCTCAGCTTATGTCAGATGCCTAAAGTTAGATAATATAAATAGTCCTCCTTCTGCAAATGGTCAGGAGAGAATCCAAGAAGCTATTAAGTATGTAGAGCTTCATTTTTAGCATGCAGAAGGGAATACCTGAATAAGAACTTCCAATCAAATGCAAGGATCCATCAGCACTTTTGCCATTGTTGGGTGGTTTCTGCCCAGGAAAAGGCAAAGAATATGGCCATGTCTCAGCAATGGTTCTGACCATTGTCTCCTCTGAAAAGAAAACTGATTAGGAGAAGAAATTTGATTATGAATTTGTCTGTGTAAAATTGAGAGGATGGGATCTTTCAGGCAAGAGATAGGGTCTATCTGGAGTTAACAGACTGTACGTCTCACAGCTCTGCTGGAACACAAACATTCACTACAAATAGCTGAAGGAATGAAAGTGGAGAGACATCAAGTGCCCACTCAGACACAGAAGACAAGACCTATGGTTTTCCACCAGTCACTGGATCAATATTTGTTAATGGTGAAAGGTTTGAACTAAATCTTATAGAAATTTGAACTTGGAACTTCAAGAAGAAAGAACTTCAAGAACTTCAAAGAAGTCAAGACTTCACACATCTCTTATTTTATCACGATAAACTACTCCTGAGAAAAAGCATATTTAGAGCCTAGGAAGACTCTGAGGGAGATGGACTAGCAATACAGGAGGGAACCCCCTCCACTTTGGGGGTTTCGATTCCTAATGAAATGTGAAAGGGTGGAGTGTAAAGGGAGCAGCTCTTTTGTGGATGGTAAATACTAACCAGGCATGGTTAGAGCCTGCTGATACATTCAGAGCACATCGGAGGAGTTTTGGATAGTCTCTAAGTCACTGCTCCCACCCCAAACGCGTACAGTCCACATTAATATATTTCATACATTTTCTTTGGCTTGTTTAATGGAAACAAAACCTTTTAATGAAAAAGCTGACTGAGCCAAAACTCACAGATACCCAACTACACTGCCTATTCACTCTCTCATTTCCCTGTCTTCCCCCACCCAAAAAAAGAATATTTAAGTGACGTTTTTTTCCCACTTGGCTCATATGGAAGGTGAGCTGATCTGTGCTGTGAAGTTCTATATTAGTTCATCTTTCATTTTTTTCAGAGACCAAAAAGGGAAGGAATAGAAAACAGCCTCTTCACATGAAATATGCCCTTGTCAAAACAATTTAACAAATGGAAAAGGCACGCCAATTATACTAGTTTTCCAGAAGTTCATCAACCTCATGGTTACATGTTAGCACATAAGAAAAATTACTCTATTTGTTCTTTATGGTTTGTTCCTGAGATCAAAGTGCTGTGGGCTGGAGAGTGTTTGACATCCAAGAAATACTGGTTGCTGCAATATTGTCTGTATCATCTTTTGTTAGTTTTGCTTCTTTATAAGGCTTTAAGGAACAGCAGTCAACACTTGCAGCACACTGGGATCCCATCAAATGCCAAACTTGTCCTTTTGGAGCACATAGGGAGAGAATATTTTTATGACTCTTATTATTATGGTTTTCTCCTTTCACTAGGTCCTCTGATAGAAGTAACTGGAAATTGCATCCCAATCTCCTTTCAATTGAAAAGATTAGTCCAACAGTGAAGTCAACAATATTCATCCTTTATTTAATAGGAGTTAAAGCCTTATATAGATAAACCCAGCAGTTTGTTAGACAAAACTATAAATCATAGGAACAACTGTTTGTTGTTCAACATAGATTTTTTCAGTAGTCTTTATTTAGCTTCTATTAAATGGTGGATGATATTCAAAAGACTGAAAACATAAGTAATTAAAAAAAAACCTGCTTTATTTAACCAAATCAGAACAACTGACTGAATTAGCTTACAGACAGTGAGCAGAAAAACTTTAGCATATATGGCTCAAATTTTAGAAAAGAGAAGCTTCAATCAAGCAGCTGAGCTGAGCTAATGGGATTTTAAATGCAGTTGTTCCAAACCCCACATCAAGATAAGGACGGAAAATGTGTTTGCTGTTGGAAGATAATCAGCTATAAACGCATCCTGCTATCTGCAAGTGGCTCCTGTATTTGAAACAAAGATTCAAATGCAAATAACCTCTCTGCAAAACATCTTGAGAAAAAAAGTGTTTCTTCAAAAAATGGCCTTTTTTGCAAATCAATGAAGTAAACCAGAGCTGATACCCAAGTTTTCACTGTATATGACCCTGCCTTCCTGTTAATAAAAAACACCCACAGAATTCTACTTTGTGACACTAAAATGAAGAATAGCTATGTTTGAACTCTGAGATATACTTCTTACTTCGTATTTTAAAAATGTGTTCAAATAAGATTTTTTAAAAACAAAACAACAACAACAACAACAACAAAAAACAATCTATAGGCCCTAAGAGTCAAAAACCTTGACTGATTACCTGGCCCTCAGGAGCAGCCTTGCAATAAGTAATTTCTTTTATGAACTTCCTGAGTTTCATCTTCACTTCTTCCACCCTCACAGCTCCCACGGGGTGACTGCTGAGGGTTTGACTGCTTTCACTGTCAGACGCTTGTTTCTTAACTCCAACTCCAACCTAAATGTATTCCTAATCAGTTTACAACTGTCTATTCTGGAGCTTAAAAAGTTATTTTCTGACATGATATAGTTATAGGAAAAATAGTAATACACAAACACATTATATATAGTCTCAGGTCTTCCCTTCCTAAATTAAGCAAGCCAACCTTTTCCAGCCTCTGCATGCGAAACAAGCTCTCCATTCCCTGGATCTTCCCAACAACTCCATCTTTGGAAGTTTCAGTTTCAAGCCATCTTTCTTCAACACCATTAATAAAAAATAATAGTAGTGTCTTAAACAAGACCTCATTAATGATCATTGCATGAGGCCAGTAATACTTCCCTGTCTGGAAATATTTTTCCTGAGGTATCCTAAGTCTGCATTTACCTCTTTTGTACCTTCACGACTTAGTGTTAGCTTACAGACGAGTAGTTCTCATGCTTCTCAGTGGTTTCCAGCTGATAACTTCACAGCTTAGAGCAGCAGGGTTCAGCAAAAGCCCCCAAACGCATAACAACACCTTCCGCACTCACGCAGAATCCCATTTGTAGTCCTTAGCAGCATTTGGCTCACTCTTTCTGTGCACAGTCCCAGATCCCCTTCATGCTGATGACTAGTCCCAGCTCTCTGTCATCAGTACGTGTCCTTGATTACGGAATTAGGCAGAAGCACTTCCCCAGAGTGAACTCCTTGGAACATAATTAACAAATTAATGCTTATTCTGAGCATCAGGCACAACCTGCCCTAAGCAATTTTCAAATCCAGAAGAAAGCCATGTCTCTGCTCCAAATAGTGAAAAAGACAGATGCATAAAGTCAAGCTGGGAGGAGATAGAGCATACAATCAACACAATCTGAGTGTACAACCAGCATAATCACATCTCTCCTTGAACAGAAAACCAACAGCAATTTTTCCCAAAAGCAACATAGTGGAGGTGAAGATGGCCAGACAAGCCATGAATTGCCTATAAATTCAAGAAGAATGCCATCCCACATCTTTAGAAAGCAGCATAAATGGTAATATGGCCATAACAAAATGGCAAACAAATTTGATTGTCTGAAGAAAAAAGACCAAAGAGAGAAAAGGAAATAGACAAAGGCAAGAAAATAGGGAGGAGTGAAGATAGTAAACAAGATGGGAGAGTTTGAACTAAACACCCATGAAAAAAAAAGAAACAAATAAAGGTATGACATGACAAAGATTTGTTATGAAATGTGTTGAGAGAAGACAACACAGAATCCAGAAAGGTCCTAAGAATGGGGATGTTTCCACAAAGGAAGGGGCAGATTCACTTTGTTAAATATATTAAGAAGGAAACTGAAGATAATCTGGATTAATAAAAATGGAAACCTCACCAGCTGAAATACTCTTGGGAGCAGAAATTTTTAGGGCCAAGGAAAGGAAAAAACAGTGTCAAATTTTGCAGCACCAAAAACAATTTTTTCCTTCGCAACCAACCCACCTTCTCCTGACCTCCTCCCATTGTAAGGAAAAAAAATTATTAATTTAGCAGAAACTGTTCTCACCACACAATGCATTGTAGGATGGGTGTGAAGCATATTACAAGGTGCTGAAATTACTGATGCTAAGTCATCCACTAATTGATTATTGTTGAGGCATGCTGTCAGCTCACCTACCAAAAAACCCTCTCTCATTTTATAAAATTGCTTGCCTTTTATTTATTTATTCATTTTTTTAATGTCCCAAGTTGGGAGGATATTTTGTTCTGCTGAAGGTTAGAAAGGCAGTACAGAGGGACATGGATAGACTAGATCAATGGGCCAAGGCAAACTGTATGAGTTTCAACAGGGCCAAGTGTCAAGTCCTGCATTTTGGTTGCAATTCCAGGCAATCCTACAGACTTGGGGAGGAATAGATGGAAAGCTGCCTGACAGGAAAGGATCTTGGTGTACTGATGAATAGTCAGCTGAATATGAGCCAGCTTGGACTTGATGATCTTGAAGACCTTTTCCAACCTGATCTATGATTCTATGATTTTCTTTCAAATAGAATCCACAAAACACACTCATGTTTTATAATTGCTTACTAGACCTACAATAGAGGCTTTGTATGAAAGCCAGCAGCACTAGAAGCCTACCGTGCTTTCTTAAACAAGTAACAGATGACCCTTGACTGCTGTGGGAACCCAGTCACCCCGCTGAACACTAGAGAGCTCAGAGATGTATCCAAGCTCTTGGCACAGTAGGGGCTGTAGTGATATACTCGCACTGATACAAAGAGGCAGTCCTCTCCCCAAAGAGCAACCCATTTCCCTTTAAATAAACTTTGATACTAGGACTGGAAATAAACAGAAGATCTCTTATGAGTAATCAACCAAGTGATTACAAACTTAATGCTTATAAACTGTTCTTGAAGTGGTAGCGTTCTAAAGTCAAATAAAGAAAAATCACAACAACCTTCCTTTTCCCATATTAAATGCTAAACTCACTCATCTGGATGGAATACTAGCTGTACTTGCTTGTGATGAAGCACATATATATGTATATATATCAGAAAACTGCATGTAGTATGTATATATTTTAAGACAATAATGTATAGGTTTTAATTCTACATAGAAATGCTCTTCAGTTTGCATTATAGAGAAAATTTCATTAATGTGTAATGTAGCATCATATATAAATGCTATTAAATTTAATCTTTTAAACAGGTGCACATATTTCTATACATAGAAACACACATTTTAGGAGAAATTTGTACTACATTTAGACTGCTCTGCATTTTTATGATGCCCTTGTGAATGAGTGATGAGATGCTGAAAGACCAAATGAAAAAGTTCATGCTCTGCAGCTCCCCAAGGTGTTAAGAACAACAGTCACAAAATGAGCTAACAAAAGCCCACTCTAACATTTAAATGCTAGCAACAGCAGCACATCATATTAAAAACTTCAAGTAAAAAGAAATATAATAACTAAGTAATAACTCATTTACAAAAGAAAAAAAACCTATGAACAATTTTAGAACACGTGTTTCATGAAACATCACTACTGTAGTGTGAAGCTCACTGCCTTCTAGCTTTCAAAATGCTGAGCAAAAGAGATGAAAAACTCTTAACCATTTCTCAGAAGGAAGCATTTCATCTAGAATATACAATCATCTAAGCAAAATCTTAATTCTACCTTACAATGGAGAACATTGTTCACTAGCAGTATGAGTATGCTACTTGAAGACCCGCCCGGCCTCCATTTTTCAGGTGAACAGCACGAATTCCCTTCTCAGTCAGCATGCAGCTTCTCACAACTGGCTGAAATCTGTGGAGTCATCCCACCTCTGCCCACATAGCACAGCCTGGATAGTCTCATCCTCTGCTTCCCAGCTGAAGCCATGGAACCTACTGCTTCTGATACTTCTGTGTCTGCTGTGGTCCACTGCAAAACTGTTCCTAAATTTCACCAATTAAGGTCAAAGAATGTTCCTACACGCTACTGTGGTAGCCCACAGTGCAACTTAACCAAACACTGTCCAGTCCAATCTTTGTCACATGCCTACATTTTCTTATTGGATTGTGTCCAACCGATGCAATTCTCTTCTCTAACCCATTCCTCAACACAAATGGAGGAACAAGCAATAGGTTTGCAGAAGACTGACAGCTCTTTAACTGTAATAATGCAATTCAAATTGAATTCCCTCCAAAACTCCATGTAAAAGTGTATGAGAACTATAAGAGGACAAATAATAGATTAAGGTCAAATGGAAAGAAATCTGTATAACCCTGCATTTGTACATCATGCTCACAAAAAGATCTTCCAATACCTCATTCTTCCACGTCTTCTTTCCCCTGTACAGTTCAAAGTGCTTAAGAAGTTGTAAACAAAATAGGGAAAAAACATCAAAACATCCAGAATTTAATCAGTGTCTTTAAAGGACACCAGAACAGTCTTACAGCCTGAAAGGTCTAAGGAACACATCAAAGTGTTAGGTTTTCCTGACTGCAGTTACAACCAACACCAACAATTTTTATTTGCAACCAGAAACTTCTAATGAAAAAAAGAAATGCAGAGCTAATGATCTGAATCCTCTTCACTGACATATGACTTGCAGTTTCATTCAGAACTTAAAGACTGATAAACGGTCACAAGTTACAAATTTCAGATCTTTTGGTGAATGCCTACCTTTATTCTTTTTTCTTCTCCTTTTCTGCCTTTTCATGAATCCTTATTCAAAAGTGACACATTTGTTCAGTTCAGGGAAATTCTTCTCTCTGGAGGGAAAATAATTTTTATCAGTAAGACTCCCTGGTGATCAGGTAGACTTGGAACTGCTGTTAATCAGCCTTTTTGACATGGTAGCTTGAATAGCACTTCCCATGATGCTTTGTGTGTCTACCTTAATTCTTTCCTTTTGAACTCACCATGACTTATAGGTGTCTTTTTTGCCTTTTGTGTGTCTGAAGTTATCCCTCTATTAACTTTAATTGGAAAGGTACCTTTTGTTCCCCTAGAGTAGTCATATACTAACCACTGAACTCCCTAGGCTCAAATTTCTGAGGTAGCAAGAGTTCAGTTTTCTGATCCTAGTGAAAGATTCAATGCTTTTATTATTGCTAATATCACTTATTTAAGTGATATTTACTCTAAGATGAACAGTTGCATCCATTTATATCAGGAAACAGAGAGACTTCTAGTGCAAGTTAAGTTCAAAAGAGTTACAAATACACAAGAGCATCACAGAACTACAATCCTCGGTCTACAAACAGCAGTACAACAGGTGCTGCTAAAAATTAAATAAGCCACTTTCTCAGTCACCAAGAGAAATATAAAGTGTTTCACAACAGCACTAGAAGGCACAATGTTTCATTTTCAACGGATTTGTACCTTCCCCCAAACTTCACTCACCTGCCCTCCTGATACCACTGCCAGTAAGAGGGAGCACATGCTGTAGTCACTCTGCACTTCCCTGCACCCCAATTAGCCAGTGGGCCACATGCAAGGTGTGGCTAGGTAGTTACCAACCTTAACAAGTAGCAGCTGAGCTCCTTTCCTCTCCTCAGCATTCACTTTCAACTGGGGTCTTTCTCCCCATATTCCTGCTATCAGAATGTTTGTCAGAGCTTCTGAGATCATCAGGTACAAGAAACTGCACAGAAGCCCCAGAAGTTTCTGTGAAGGGACTAGCAGACACATGCTTTAGGTAAACATATTTCTTTATGAATATAACATACATCATCCATCTGCTTTTTGCTGCACACTGAACAGAAACTCCACCTGGTTTTCTTTGCAGCAGAAGAGGAATTTGGACTAGAGCTCTCAGCACCAATTCCTGCTATAGGGGTAGCTACTACCCTCTCAATATTTCATGATTAAATACCAATAGTTCATCAGGGATTAGCAACCCATCTCTACAGGTGTACACAATTTTACCAGCTAATAACTTTTAGGGATGTTTTATATATATACATATATATGCTATCTGAAGCCCTTTTTGTTTTTTAAGCAGTCGTCTTAGGGCAGCAGTGGATAGCATCAATACTTCAATTAAGCTTGAAAAGCTTGGAGCCTTACTGGAGGCTACCAGCCCCAGCTCACTGCAGTTTACATGCACAAATAAATGAGACAAATAAGTTCAATGAGTTTGGCACAAGGACTCTCTTGATACCTTTCACTAGTTACAGAGAAATTAATATGCACCATACAAGTACATATTATTATCTCAGCTACACAGAAATGTCTAATTTCTCCTGGCCACCTCATCAACAACTAGCTGAAGTGCAAGCAGATAAGACCAAAGTTCTCAGATCATACGTAAAACCATTCCTTTAATGTTCAAGTGTTGTTTTCTTCTCAACTCTCAGCTGACCACTGGTTTGAAGTGCAGGTAAAATTTAATTCAGTTTTTGAATAGCCTAATTCAGTGTATTAAATTACGCAGTTTTGATACCTGTGTTATTTCACTTCTCTCCCTTTTTAGCACTGTGTCCATTACAGACCAGGGCTTTGTACCCTCCTAAGAATCCCCTGGTAAAACTCACTGGGACAGAGCTGCTGTTAAGAATCACACCCCCACCAGGTTTGCCACGGCTGTGTGAATTTGCAGCAAACCCTGGTTGCCTCATGCATGTGGCATCCTCGGGCAGCTGGCCCCAGCATCCCAGTGCCTGCTGACACAGCAGGACAACACCACGCAGCTGTTCCAGCAATGAGATGCGTCCCCAGGCCCACATCACCCCCATGGGACACAGTGCGGTTTCTGGCCCCACCCTGAAGCCAGCAACGTGGGGACGGAGTGCCAGCTCGCTGGGGAACTTTCTGGGAAAGCAACCTTGCAAGAATTTGAGCATTCGGGACTGAAGTCACAAGCAATCATCACAAGCAAATAAGAATGACCATTAATTAATAAAATAAATAAATTAATAAAAGAAGATGCTCCAAGCCACCCTGGCACTAGCAGCCCTCTCTGATGTCTGATGTCTGATGTGCAAGCACAGAATTGTAGGGGCTGGGAAGCACTTCACCTTCATCCCACTGCAGCCAAAAGGCTCCCATCTGCTGCCCAAGCAGCCCATAAACATTTGAAGCATAGCAAAAGCTTCAAAACATGTGTGTTTTGAAGGCCGGGCACTGAAGGGAAAAGTGGGACTGGGAGCACCTCCTCTAGCCCCAAGAGCAACTGTATGAGCAAAAGCAAGGCCATGCCATGTGGAAAAAGTTTTTCTTACATGTTCCTCCTCAGCTCTGGAGGAAATCAACTTTTTCTGATAGGAAACAAGCACCTAGCATGGTAGAGTCAGTGCTATCAGGGCCTGCTCACACAGGTGCCATACACAGCTCTGTCTGGTCCCAACCAGCTCCTCTGGTGCCTTAGGTCAGCATGGCACCATTTGCAAGCAAGGTGCCAAAGGTGGCTGCCATAAGGAAGTCCTCTAGTGAAGGCACCAGTGATCTCCCAGGTGCAAGAAGCACAGAGCTCTGCAGGCTGTTCTGCAGCATCCAGTCCCTCAGCCTCTGCCTTTGAAACAGTCTGATGACTGATTACAGGAATCTCTCCTATGCAATACCTCCAAAACATGACATCTCAATCCTACCTCCATTTCTTTTACAAAGTAAAAAATGGTTTTCCTGGCCTAATATGTTTATCAGTTAGAGTCTGAGCCAGCTATCTGTACAGGTTTGTGGTATGGAGCCTAGAACAGTTAGATTATTATCACGTCTTATGAAAATCAGACACAGCTTATTCTTGTAGTTGTATATAACAAGGCAAATGTGTATAGAAAGATTGGTTCTCCTTAGATTGCTATCTCTGAATTGATGCTGTATGAGGCACAACTGTTTAAAAGGTTATAACTGATGTAATTTTTGCCATTACAGGTAATTTATGGCTCCTCTGTGTCTGACTTGTCAAATCTTCTTAGAGAGATCAAACAAGGTCTGTTTGTCATATGCATTTATCTAACACTTGTTCCTCTGCAAGCTTCAAAACGCAATAGTTATTCTTTGCTTAGGTGTCAGTTTTCTCCTGTACATCTTGCCTCTTGGTCCTTGTAAATGTCCTCCTAATGCAATATGCAGAGGTGCTTCAGCAGCAAATATGAACAACACCTACCTCTCTACTGGCATTTTTAAGAGAGAATTTTTCCCTCCGAAGGGCTCCAGCCATTCAGGGGCCTGACTGCAGAGGAAGCTGTGCACACAGATGTTTTGAAGCTTTTGCTATGCTTCAAACCATATTGCACTGTTTATTCCCCCATCAACTTTGCCTAAGTCTGAACTGATCTCTGGGGGGGACAGTACCTGCTCTGTGTCTCACACCCTGCTGCTCTGCTCTGTGCTCATGTTCATACGCAGCATCATGCTTCATGGGAGTACTGTGAAAGGTAAGGAGCTTGGCAGCATGCAGACAATCTTGTGTTTCACTTTTATAGACTTTTTACCCTATCAGCTTTCAAAAAGCTGCATTTCTCAATGGCTATGAAGTGTGAGGTGTCTGGAAACGCAGAGGGCTCTGGCGAAGTAAAAATTTCATAGAAGACCTTGCCCACTTTAACTCTACATTTTAAATGGACATCTTTAGGCAGGCAGTATAAATAAAAAGATAAATAAATAAAAATAAACTGAATTAAAATAACTACACTTTGCAGAAAGTTAAGTCTTGTAAGTAAGTCAATTGAATCAGGTATCTTCACTGATCTACCTTCTCTAACAAAGTCTGGAGTATAGAAGTTCTGTGCAATTAACAGTAAATATTCTGAAAAAGTACAAGCAATTCTTCAAGGCTTGTATGCAAAATAGAATTTTAACTGCAGGCATACACAAAATCTGGGGTTCTTAAGACCCAAGGATGTAGCACAACAAAATACAAAAATAACATGTATTTGCAAAACAACAGTCTTTGATTTGGAAACATTTAAAACCCAGAAAAACCGTCCTGATAGCAGAGAAATATTAGCATTGCTGATTGCCTGAAATGGCTTTAATGAAAGATAGAATTAAAGACTGACAATAAAGCATAGCAATGAACTATAAATTGCATCCATTCTTATAAATTATTTTACGTACCTGTCTCCAGGAACTGCAGAAGTCTGTTAGTTACACAATATCACTAAACCTCTTCGGCAATATCACTGGTACCCTGCTGAAAATATTACCCAACTTTGTGGACATTTTGCATCCACATCTGGCAGAGCTCAGAAGGTTATGATCAGCAGCACAGAGTCCAGATGGAGGCCTGTATTTAGCGGTGTTCCGCAGGGGTCAGTGCTGGGTCTGGTCCTGTTCAACATCTTCATCAATGACCTTGATCAGGGGATAGAGTCCACCCTCAGCAAGTTTGCTGTTGATACAAAGCTGGGAGGAATGGCTGACACACCAGAAGGCTGTGCTGCCATTCAGCAAGACCTGGACAGGCTGGAGAGCTGGGCAGTCAGAAACCGGGTGAAATTTAACAAAAGCAAGTGTAGAGTCTTGCACCTAGGGAGGAATAATTGCATGCACCAGTACAGGCTAGGGAAATGAGCTGCTGGAGAGGAGCTCTGTAGAGAGGGACCTGGGTGTCCTGGTGGATGACAGGTTGACCTTGAGCCAGCAGTGTGCCCTGGTGGCCAAGAAGGCCAGTGGCATTCTGGGGTGCACTGAAAAGAGCGTGGCCAGCAGGTTAAGGGAGGTGATCCTCCCCCTCTACTCTGCCCTGGTGAGGCCTTATCTGGAGTACTGTGTCCAGTTCTGGGCTCCCCGGAACAAAAAAGACAGGGATCTCCTTGAAAGAGTCCAGCAGAGGGCCACAAAGATGATGAAGGGCCTGGGGCACTTCTCTTATGAGGAAAGGCTGAAATACCTGGGTCTCAGAGCAGATCTGATCCACATCTATAAATATCTAAGCAGCAGGAGACAAAGGGTCTGGAGGCAAAGGGCTGGACTCTTCTTTGCAGTGTGTGGCTATAGGAAGAAGGAAAATGGCCACAAACTGAAGCATAGGAAGTTCTGCACAAATGTGTGTGGGACCTTCTTCAAAGTGCAGTGACGGAGCACTGGCACAGCTGCACAGAGAGGTGGTGGAGTCTCCTTCTCTGGAGATGTTCAAGACCCACCTGGACACCTACCTGTGCAACCTGGGCTAGGGAGCTGCTTTGGCAGGGGGGTTGGACTTGATGATCTCTAGAGGCCCATTCCAACCCCTACCGTTCTGTGATCTTTGCATCTTTTAAAATTGTTTGAATAAATTCAAGTATACTTACTCAAAATTCATGAAATGCCTAGTAAGTTTTATGATAAATAATTTGCTTCTTCACAGATTATTTTCAACACTGATTTATTTTTACCATACTGATAAAATCTGTCTCTATCTCGAGCATTATTCAAGCTGCCTCAGGAGCTGCCACTTTTTTCGAAGTTTCCTTCTTCCTCCCCTTCATCGTTTCTCTCCTCACTCTTTCCCCCAGTCTATCTTTTGCTGCTTCCTTCTTTCTCCCTCAGTCTCTAAGTGGAAGAATTCTCTTTTTCTCTGCCCCAGACTCCATGCTGTAGCAATCCAGAATAGCATATCAGAATCTGGAACAATGTATCTGAAAACCTGTATTAGCATTCTGCCACTTTCCTCTAGATGAAATTTATACATGCTTCAGACTATAGAGAATATTAGGGAACTTGGACTGAAGGGAAAGAAAATTAATCTGATCTACTTGGAAGCCATTTCTGTAGGGAGGGGAGGGGAGGGGAGGGGGGGGGAGGGGAGGGGAGGGGAGGGGAGGGGAGGGGAGGGGAGGGGAGGGGAGGGGAGGGGAGGGGAGGGGAGGGGAGGGGAGGGGAGGGGAGGGGAGGGGAGGGGAGGGGAGGGGAGGGGAGGGGAGGGGAGGGGAGGGGAGGGGAGGGGAGGGGAGGGGAGGAAAGAAAAAAAGAAAAAAAAAGAAAAGAAAAACAACTTGCTCATTTATGAGCATAAGTACAACCTTACTGATAACTATCAACTCTTGCTGGAAACAATCTCCTAGTGAGAAAGTGAAAATGTGTGGTATATAAAAACTTACTGAGGAAAGATCCTGGTGCTCTCATTCAGATAGCACTGATTAAAGGAAATCAGTGTGTTATGCCAGAGAGATTTGACCACTGTGATAGTCGTGCATGACAGTCCTGGGTAATGGAGACAAAGAGACAACAGAAATACCAACTAGATGTGATACAGCCGATAGTGCTGACATTAATTGTCAGTGTTAAGTTTCAGAAAAGAAAAAAAAAAGAAAAAAAAAAGAAAGTACATTTCACTGACAAGTTCTGACTCCAGAAAACTAAGGATTGTGGGATACCTACAAACCTATGTCTGGGTTCTGTGCTGGTTTGTGTACTAGATATCACCACCATGTTACATTTTGCAGACATCAACCATAGAATATACTGACAGAGAGCCTTAGTAGCATGTGGCATTCATATGGTATTTTTCAGATAGCAACAACCTTAAAAGCAGAAAACAGATGCCTTGTTCCATTTTGTTGTTGTTTTTACCACTGATATATTTAGAACTTCTTCACAGACTGGCATTTCCAGACAATTTATTCTCTTCTATCTCTCACAATTTTCGGAAATACTTTGCGCACTATAACTGCCATGACACTTCAAGAAGCTGAACATTAATTTAGGCAGTGGATATATAGGAATTTCAGCTGCCTCATTCATTAGTAACAGCAAGAGTTCATTTTCACTTAAAAACATCCTAACAATTAAATCTACTGGAAAACGTACTTACCTTCCTGTAAAATATTACTTTAAAAAATATTCCATGAATTAATCCACTCTGTGAAGGTTAGAAACCTTACTCTGAAGGCACTTTTGTTTTAAACTGGGAGCTTTCAGGGCATACTTGATGGGCTCTGTGAGGTCAGAGACAGCTGACTAAAGGAAGTTATTTCATATGTGCTACACAGCAACCTGTGCATGAAAAACTTTACAGTAGAAAATGTGTAAATCAAGTTGACAACAATAAAAAAGTAAAACCTACTGATTTATGGCATCAACTGGAAGAGTTAGTGCAACTTAAAAATCAATGTGATTGCATTAGTTGCTGCCACATCAACAGTAGTTTGTTGGTAAAACATGCAGGGCAGCCTCTGCTAAGCCATTCCAGAGTCACTATCTTGTGGGTTAACACTGCGTGAAAACAGAACAGGCAGTGGAGAAGACAGAGCAAGAGAGAGAAAATGGCATGGAAATGGCATTGTCCTGGGGAAAAGCATCATCCTCTCCAAGCAGTGCTAAGCCACTAGCAGAACTGGGGAGGAAGCTGTAAAGGGGAAAACAGCAGCAGAAGCATCCCCATTTAATTAAGTAAATAGTAAGCTTATCTTACTATTTTATCTTACTAAACTGCAACTATGACAGTGGGACTGAGTGCACCCTTAGCAAGTTTGCAGACAACACCAAGCTGTTAAAGTCTTTAAGTTAGGCTTAAATTAGACATGAGCAAGAAACTCTTTTCTCAGTGGGTGGTGTGACACAGACTGCCCAGAGAAGTTGTGGATGCTCCATCCATGGAGGTGTCCAAGGCTAGGCTGGATCGGACTTTGAGCAACCTGACCAAGGGTTAGGTGTCCCTACCCATGGCAGGGGTTTGGAACTGCATCATCATGCTCTCCTGGCATGGTGACTCTCCTCTTCACTCACGGAGCATCTGTACTGTAGTGCACATGGACCTGCCTATACTGACAGGAATCTATAGGTGTGACCATAGGAATAGCATAATATTTTCCTTGCTATAAGACTATTTTTAAAGATACTCAACCAAATAACTGAAGTATTGACACATCTCTAAGAGGTGGTTGGGAGAAAGAATACCTCTTTTTAGCAGCCTTGCTTGATATCTATACACAAGTCAAATAGATACAGTGCAGTCCCAACCATGAGCTAGTCTGCACTCAAGCTGCTTGCAGAAGTCACAGCCATGTCACTCCAAGATCCCACAAAGGCTGTTGCACTCACCTTAATGTGGGAATGACACAGACCTCCCAGCGCCTCCTCTGACTCCAGTGTGCTACATGGTATAAGCACTCCCTCAGAGGGCAAATCCTTCTCATAGACCTGGACTGCTAGATGCTAGTGTGTTCACAAGAACTGTGCTAGTGGGGAATTTAAACATCCTTTAGTCTCAGAGAACAATTCCTTGCTTTCATCTCTTTGTGGAGTATGTTCCACACAAATTCTGCTGCCTCCTGACATCTACTGAATCTGGAAGAAAACTTATTCATGCAAGCAGGCAAGCCCCAGCCATTTTAGTGTAAAGTTTCTATTAAATGCCATGGCTTCTGTTTTGGGCTGGACAGGCTTCTCCATACAACTGGTAAAACAATGGCGTGTCTCCCACTGCAATTCAAAAAACAAAGCTTGTGCAGGCATCACCCAGAAACACACCCAAATTCCACAAAAACCTTCCCTGTCACCTATGCGCTAATGGACCCAGAGGCTCACAAGTAATTACCATCTACTCAGCCTTTACTTATGTAGTCACAGCTTTTATTAACAATATCTGAAATAAACGACAAATTAATCTAAGGTTAGTGCTTCATAAACAAAAACTGGAAGAAAATCAACCCAGTATCCCATCCAATACAATTGCTACCACTCAGATAAGTATCCTAGGGGAGCTGTTACCTCACCAAGGGAATTTCAAGTTTATATACTACTGTTTCTGTGTGTTTGTTTTTTCACTGCTTGGAGGGTAAAGCTTAATAGAAAAACAACTGGAGTTTGCCCCTTTTGCCTCACAGTGAACTAAATATCACTGTCTGTCATCTCTAGTATCTGGCTAATCACAGATATCCAAGCATCAGGAGTTAAAATGCAATAACTCATGAATTAGCTTAAAATAACGTATTTCAACAAACTGTAAGTGCAGTAAAGGTAAATGGGATTGTCTGATATGTTTCTTTTGAATTCTTGGTTTTTGACCTCCAGAGTTCTTTTAAGTTGTTCTCTGTAAGGCATTTCTTTTGTAGACCATGATATCTGAAAGGCAGGCTTCCTATCAATCAGTTAAGCTGTGTACAAATATTCCTCTTTTCAGGGCTGCCCACTTTAACATCATCAAGACCTGTGATCCCGCAAAGATTTATTACAATCCTCTGCTTCACTTTAAGCACTCTAAAAGATTTGACTGAATTTCTCATTGGGATGTCCCACAAGGCAAAAATTCTGTCACTGAGGGAGCAGCACTCCCATGCTGGGAGAAACCAGGAGCCCTGGGTGACCCAGAGCCAGCCATGCCTTCACCCACAGTGTCTTGAACACAGGGCCAAATTGAGTGGCAATAGCAGTAGGTTCCATCAGTATCCCCAGAGAAGGCAAAGTCGTTCCCAAGGTCAGGATCCATTGGATGTCTTTCTGTTCGACAGCCTGTGACACACACCTCAAACACCCGTGGGCTGCACATCAAAACAACAGGTAAAAGTGATAAAAGTAAGCCAAAGCCATGCAGCTCGCAAAGTACTGCAGATAGTCACAGCTGCTAAGGATATTAGCACTGTATCAACCAATAACAACAACAAAAAAATTGTTATTGTGTTTCTAGCCAGAACTAGAAGGTTTTGAAGCTTTTGCCTAAGGCTAGCTGCCAATAATACCCTGGGAGCACCATGACACTCCCATTTCATTTCAGAGCTAATATTGAAATATAGTAAAAATGTGCATTTATAGTGAGCTGTAAAGGCCAAAGAAAAGATTACTCCTGCTTTTGGCAAGTTTTGGATTAAATAGCGTATGCATCATTTTTCATGTGTGAGAGTGATATTGCCCTCTGGTGGGTAACCCACAGCCAGAGCAAAGAATTTGCTCTTGAAAGCGTAAGCAGATGCAAGCAGAAGCTCACATTTTGACACCACAGTATTTGCAAATATCAGGTGACCTAGCTTTTCTGCACCCCAAGAAGGCATGAGTGCACTGTTTGCTTCTTTTTACAAGAGAAGAGATAGGAAGGATGCAGCTTTAGTTCTTCTCTCTTTGAAGAATGCAGCCCATTGACTACCAGGGCAGAATCATCCTCATTCAACTTACCAAGGTCATCTGCAGAAAAGAAAAAGAAAGAAAGGAAAAAAAAAAAAAAGCCTGATAGACTCCACATTTTGTGACTCTCAATTTTTAACATGAGATGGAAAGAAAGAACAATCCTTCAAATTCTTACATTAGACCTTAAAACCTCTAGACACTGAGTATATTCTCCAGGATGTGTCTACATTAATTCTCACCTATATTCATTTATTTGGTTTGCTTCCTTTCACAGAATCTGATTTAATTTTTCTTAAGTAACAGATAAATTACCAGTGTCTATATTATCAGCACCCTATTAAGAGCAGGAATCCAGCTCGATGCCACTGGGACATTGTAACATTCCTATCTCATCAGCCATCAGACTGAGGTCTAGGGAGTGAAATTTATCAAATCCCATTGTACACTGAATCTGGAAGGATGATAAACATGATTAAAATTCATTTCACCAACACAGTTCCTCATATGTATTGGTTGTCCTTTTTCCTTGGAATGGTTAGACAAATTGCACAGTTCCCCCGAATGAAATTCAGCCTTGGATTTTATACAATGTGTCCTGATAATACAAATCAATATTTTGACAAAACACATTTTTGCCTGAAGATGAAGTATAATATGTAATGAAACACATTTAAGTACTTTATAATTTATCCTGAAAGCACAATGCTTTGACCAAATGTCATATATCATTCCATAGAAAACAAGGTGGAATATATATAATCTATACTCCTTTAAGAGGCAATTGCATTGAAGGTGAGCACTATTAAGGACTTAATATTCAGAAACAATTTCACATTAAGGATGTGTGTGTAACCACTGAAAGATGTGTTATTCTATCTGATTTAAATGCAAGATTGCTTATTTTCCTCAAATGTGGCATGATGTTCTCAAACTACTTTCATTTTTAAGGTAGAGCACATTATCCTGTGTCAGCTTGATTTTGCCACAGACCTCGCAATATTTGTTTACACATATAGCATGAGGAGTGAAAAGAAAATTTCTGTGGACCTTTCACACCAGAGTGTCTGATATCTAAAAAAAATGAATGGTTTCCTCAGGAATTTCCATGGCTATTTAATCTCCAGAAGCTCTCTCCTCATGGAGCATGAGGCAGAAGTGGTGCAGATGGAAATTTAAAAGTTGGTAACTGAACTTGTGCCAGTTCTAAAATTCAGTGTGGCCCAAATACAGCCCCAAGAACATTTAGGAACCTGAACTGTATCTCTGAACTGTAATCTTTTGTATCCTAATGGGTCTTGGCACAAGGTATGATCTGCAAGGTGAGGTGAGCTAACAAGTAGGAACTTGGCCTTTGAGTGAAACATGGGTCAGATGAAATTGTTTTCAGTGGGAGTCTTCAGCAGCTCATTAGATAAGATACACAAAATAGAGAAAAGTAAGCATTTTGATTATTAATGTTTATTTCACACAAAAACATGTCTTATTAAAGTTTCACTTAGTGTTCTCTCTTGGCCAAAACAGCCTGTCCTGAAGTCTTTCCAAGGAGCTTGTCAAAATTCAAGACCTAAGTGCCTAGACCACGACCATTATACATGAATTGTTTTTGCTGAGGCCAAGACATAAGCATGTTCAGGTGGTACATGGAGATCTGTTACTGAAACATTTCCCACTTGAAATGTAATTGTTCTCCAGTTAGGAAGTAATCACTGGAAAGTAAAACCCTAGAGATGACACACCAAGTTTATGTTCACAGGAGGTTAATATATTTTCCATCCATGGCGGAACTGTTTGCAATTTACAGGCAAAAATTCAGCCCCAGTATAAGCAAGTGCAATTCTTATTGATCTCAATAGGAGATGCACTCATTTATAGCAGGGCTGTTTTTGGCTTCATGTCTGTTAAGTGCTAGAATGAATACTATTACAAGAGAGGGCATAGGTTCAGTACATGCTGAAAGCTTTTGCATGTGAATATTAAAATAAGCTGTCTCCACAATAGCAACTATTTGGGGCAGGAGAACACAACATGTGCCAATCTGAGTTGCATAATAACGCTTTGCATATCTCGGGGTTCGGTACTATGAATAGTTGCATACTGAATGGCTTCTTAATCTCTCCAGTGCAGTTACTGTATAGATCTTCTAACAGCACGATGCAGCGCTTTGCTCAATAGATGTGCCCTGTATTCTCTTTCAAAAGCATGAGACAGCCTGTGGGAGAGACCGAGGCAGATCTTCACTTGAAGAGCTCAGTGGCTTTTGCTATTTTAGCATGAGAATTTAAAAAAAAAAGCTCACATTTTTTACACATTTGGTTTTCATTTGTTGAAACAGTTTTGTAGCCTAATAAAAAGACCTACAGTTTCATAAAAAGGAAGTTAACTGGTTGTCTTTGGGCAGTAGGAGATTTTTTCTTTTATTACTGTGTTATTTTAAGGGCATTAACTGTAGTCATCCTGTGAGCTCTGTTATAGAACTGATTTGATTTAAGGTCTTTTTTAATTACACTGTGCTTTATTTAAAAAAAAAAAAAAAAAGTCAGTGTGAAAGTACAGGAACTGTAGCCTTTCTTATTATGCTTCTCTGGCCTGGAAGGCAAAACATGGCTTACAAGCCATGATATTGCCCACTGCCCATCCACCTCCTGGCCAGCAGCAACCTTACCCAACAAGAACACAAGCTCAGGCTGCTGGTATTCCCATTCAAGTCCTCTTTCCAGCAGCAGGAAGGTATCTAATTTACCAATATCATTTCACCTTCCGACAGAAAGCCCGATCTCACCTTCCAGCACTCAGACCCAAGGGGAAGGCAATTTGCCTGTCTAACTTTGTGTTTTGGCAGGGGGACAAGAAGAGAAGTAACTTATCCATACTGCCTTCCCACGGATAACATACAGACCTCAGGATGGCTGTAACTTATCCAATTAGCAGCCACAGTGCCTTCATCCTCAAAATATACACAGAAGATTTCTCCAAATGCATAGAATCTTCAGGTGTAAGGTCCTGCACCTGGGTTGGGGCAATCCCAAGCACAGATACAGGTCAGGCGGAGAATGGCTTGAGAGCAGCCCAAGGAGAAGGATTTGGAAGTGTTGGTTGATGAAAAGATTCAACGTGAGTCAGCAGCGCGTGCTTGCAACCCAGAAGGCCAACCGTATCCTGGGTTGCATCAAGAAGCATGACCAGCAAGTCAAGGGCGGTGATTCAGCCCCTCTACTCTCATGAGACCCCACCTGGAGTACTGTGTCCAGTTCTGGCCCCCAACATGTGAAGGACATGGAGCTGCTGGAGCTGGTCCGGAGAAGGGCCACAAGTACATTCAGAGGGCTGGAGTATCTCCTCTACAAGGACAGGCTGAAAGAGCTTGGGTATTTCAGCCTAGAGAAGAGAAGGCTCTGGGAGAACCTTATAGCAGCCATCCAGTACTTGAAGAGGGCCTACAGGAAAGGTAGGGAGGGACTTTTTATAAGGGCATTAAAAGACAGGATGAGAGGAAATTATTTTAAACTGGAAGAGGGTAGATTTAGATTAGGTGTCAGGAAGAAATTCTTTACTGTGAGTCTGGTGAGACACTGGAACAGGTTGCCCAGTAAGGCTGTGGAAGCCCCCTCCCTGGAAGTATTCAAGTCCAGGCTGGATGGGGCTTTGAGCAACCTGGTCTAGAGGGAAGTGACCCTGCCTGTAGCAGGGGGGTTGGAACTAGATGATCTTAAAGGTCCCTTGGATGTTCATAGCACACAGTTCTGAAATGAAACATATGTCTATTTCAAAAACTTGAGGAAATCATGTTGAGTGCTTTAAATATGCTTACTTTAGTGTCTTGTTCAATACAGCATGAACAAGTCACTGTGTAAGCATAGAACACTGCATTCACCATGTGGATACTATACAGGGTAACAAACATACTGAAAGCTTAATTTCCAAGAACCCAGCCAGTTCCATAATTTAAATTAGATTTTTCTATGTAGTGTCTACTTCATCAATATGTTTCACTTTATCGTTGAGACTACAGTGGCTATTCAGTACTAAGCAGTATTAATTCAAATGTACACCAAAGGACAAATTAAAATATAGTCCAGATAACTAGGGTACCAACCCTGGGAAGGTATATGAAAAGTTGAATGCTTTGCTCGTACTCGTGATGGGGGGGGGGGGAAGAGAAAGAGTAAAAGGGAAAGAATAGAAAGTTACCTAGTATCCCTGTAAAAGACAGTTTAGCCACTGTATCTACAGCCATGGATTTTTTTTATGGCCTAATCACCTTCTTCTGCTACTTCCTCAAATCCTGTCCTATCAAGGGATGTCACTGTCTTCCCAATAGCATTCAGGACAAAGGTAATGGGATTTACTTTCTAAGCAAAATTCATGCCTTTGTGCCACACTGGTCAAGTCTGGAGTAGTACTGTAGTAATGTGGGAGAATTTCAGAAACCCAGGAGCTATTCTCAGCTACACTTAGGTATTTACAGAATAAGTTCCAATATCTAGATTTCACCATGAATTGGGAGAGGCAGTGGAGAAGGACAGAAGGAAGAAAGGACACATTTGAAGATCTGTTTGCCTTAGTTTTTGACTGATTCTTTTTTTTTTTATTAAAAGACACTTTAGCTAAGTAGAAGAGCAGAAGGCAGATAAAACTCTTCCCCGAAGTATGAAACCATCATCAAGAGAACATCAACAATAAGGCAGATTATACTTGTTACCTTTGTAGGCAAGAGGAAATATGTAGAAACACCAGCAACGTAGAACTGGTGTTGGATACCAGATGGGTGGACCCAAAACCTTCTCTAACATGTCCATTACATCCAGGGTGAAAGCACAAGCATGAAAATCTTCTGGACATCTGGGGCTGCATGGGTAGGTTAAATAAGCGCACATTACAAACAACACACAGTATCCAGAAAAGAAATTTAGCTGCAAAACCTGAGTCTCGCTCAGAGCTAATACTCATTCTGTGGATCTGAGGGAGATTTCTGCATAAACTTCATCTGTTACATAAAGGGCCTGCTCCTTCTTTCATCAAATATCCCCAGCTTCCGCCAAGCAGGAACAAGGCTAATGACCGCAGACTTCCTTGAAGCAAAAGAAAGCTTTGCACCAAGTCAATATCAGGATGTGCTTTACGATAAACAGAGCATGAACAAAAAGATGCTTTGCCTTTTGGAATAATGGGAGCCTTTCTTTTATAGGTACTGAATTCCAGATCTGATACGTCCAGCCAGAGCTTTAAAAAAATCTCACACATGCATGTCAGCTATTGAATGATATTGTTTAAAGCTAGGCACTGTGAGCTGTTAGTCTTTAAAGAATAGGCAGACAGGCTAGAAATTCCACTGAGTGATTTATAAGCAGGTGGAAGAGAAAGTGGAAACTTCTGTGAATCTTGGTCGGGATCCAGTTCAGAGCCTTACTTTGATGGAGGGCTCCCTCTTCCGGATTTTGACTGAAGTGTTACTTCCACAAGTCCAAATTACTGTATTTTTAATTTATTTATTTATTTTCCAATAGTCAGAAGGTGTTTTCAGGGAGAAAAACTGAGCAGGGGGAGAGCCTCTATTTGCTGTCACAGTCTGATGGTCCCACTGCCGTATACAGCATGTGAACCTGGGCTTCAGGCAGCATGTCCCACAGTGTCTGCCCACCAGACATGTATTTTTATTTCTGTATTTAAGTTAGCGGATATCCTAAGCAAAGAAATGAGGGCTTTCTCTGGCTTTTTATTCTTCATTTTTCTTACTATCTAAAAGCAACTGTTGGAAAGTTACATCATTAAGAAATAACCTTAGTGGTGACAATTCCTGGAACACTTCTCCCGAGTTAAGCAGACCAAAAAGAAAAATATCTACTTGGCTGGGATTTCTTCAGTGACATGAAAAATATCTTATACAAATCAAAACAGTCTAATACAAAAAATCCTCCCTAATCTGTGGGGAATTTCCTCCCTCCTAGGAATTCCTTCTGAAAACAGACACTTCCTGAATGGCAGGTGGGACTGCTAGAAGCTGAAACTTCATCTTTCAATAATTTACATTTCTTAAGAAGAACAACCTTTTCAGGCGGAAACCTGCTTCAATGAAGATTTTCCTTTAATAAAGCTGGAGTTTAATACCACAGTGCAAATACATCTGTAAGACCATGGCTATAGATTGTTATCTTAGCCAGAGAGGAATTCATTACTTTGGAGTAGGGCTGGAATGCAAGCAAAACTTGAGTTCTGCTGGGAAAAAAAAACCATAGTAATTGTAATCCATATTGCTTTTTGGACTGAAAAGAAGTCAGGGCTTTCTCACAGTTTGTTTCTGGAGAATGAAAGCATCTATGCATTTTATTTAAATGGAAAATAATCCAGTTTGAAGTAAGTAGTCTACATTTAGCAACTACAGACACTGTAATGAAGTAGCTGACAAAGTTACACATTCCTAATCAGAGAAACATTCACTGTTTTTTTGGGTGTGATGTGGCAAGCCTTCGCCTTCTAATGTTATTACCACTCACTAGACAGCATCCCCCATTCATCCACCATCTATTCTTTGGCTTTCATTCTGCTGATTAGCAAATAGTAATCAGCCCTATCAACATTTGAGGATCCTGACATGAAGCCAAGGTGACCTGCAAGCCATGTACAGTGAGCTTCCTGCCCTCAATCCTGTCTGGGAACCAATGACCTGAAAAGACCCAGCTAATGTCAGATGCCTCCTTGCCCTTGGCACTCTCCAGTTACATCACAAGATAAGTCCCAATAAGACTGTCATATATAGAGGTGGATGCAGCAAGGGTATGAGGAAAAACCGAGGGAAAGTGAGCAGCTTAATGCCAAGCAGCAAAGTGGACAGAAAGCTAGAAAAAGAGGATAGACTTTTTGGAGAAAAGATCACAGCCCTCCAATTGCGGCCACAAGCATAGAAGGGATCATAAAAAGCATTCACTGGAACACAGTTAATCCAGGCTTATGCAGAAATCAATGTTTAGGGTAAGAGTTCCCCACAGTTTCCAGCAGTAGATAAATATAACCAAGGAACTCTAAGCCAAGTTCCTAACGAATGTTATCACTTAACAAAAATTCTGCTGGCTCATTTTTTCCTGTCTACTGAAATGTATGACTGGAATTCTGGAAGGAATCGAATGGTCCTGTAGGCTTTGTGACGTTTTCTTTTTTTTTTTTTTGCTTTGTTTTCTTTTGTTTTTTGTCATTGCTGTTATCATAATGATCAGGTAGAAGGAAAAAAGCCCTCTATCTGGATCCCAGGTACTCCTGTTTGTTTACAATACCTGAAATTTACATCTTATGATAGGAATCAAGTCAATCTTTAAGACTCAGTTGTCCCTTCTGTTGGAAGCTCCTACTTCTGACCATACCAAGTCTGTGATAAGAACAGTTTTCTCAAGTAATATCCATCTCACATCTCCTCTCTGGGAAGCTCATGTGTTAGCCTCCTCTAGGGCCCTTCCTCATAAATGGCAGGGCTCTGAAAGGGGAAAGTCCCATCTCATATTCATTAAACTGCTTTCACTCAGGGCTTTTATCACCATTGCTCCTGGGAAATAGACAGGTGCTCTGGAAACACCCAATTCAAGAATAACCATGAGAACATGAGTCAGGGGATAGAATCACAGAACATAGGGGTTGGAGGGGACCTCTGGAGATCATCTATTTCAACCCCCCTGCTAAAACAGGCTCCCTAAAGTAGATTACAAAGGATACTGTCCAGGCGAGTTTTGAATATCTCCAGAGACAGGTTCTTTCTCAATTTCCCAATTCCATTCTTTCCCAATTTCTTCATATCCACCTATTTCCCTATGGCCTATTCCCACATCTGCCCTGGATGGGCTCTCACTTACTCCTCCTCCCATCCTTGCTGTACTCAACTTTTTCAATTTCTTCTGTTGTACTGTCTTAGGACTCCCTTACCAAGAATTCCTGATTCCCCTTCTCTTCTCCTGGATCCCATGAGTCTGTGGCTACAATGTCCCATCCCCTCCATTGCATAGAGACTCCTTTCTCCTTGTTTATCATTAGCTTTGAGCAAGGAATCTGGCCAACAGAAAGCTAGAGATCTGTTGATAGATACAAAAGACATTATCAGTATATCTCTGACTTGACAGCAGAGTAAAGTTCAACTGGCTCACATTTACCAAGATGATCTTTTAAAAGTAGAGTAACAGCAACAGTGAAGAGTAAGATTTGGGCACCTTCAGGAGAGCCAAACAGTGAGTGAACTGGACACTGAAAAAGCATAGAAAAAAAAAACAGTTTCAAATCAACCTGAAATGGGAAAGGCAGGAAGCCTCCACTGCTTTGGATAAATCCTAACTTATAAGTATCAAATAAAAACTACAATTCTCCCAGGGTATTACCAGGGAAGTTTTCATTTATATAGACATTAATTATAGAATTAGTCTGCATAGTGTTCCCCTCCAAAAATGTGTTTTCTAGATGTAAGGCCTTTGATCTACAAAGGACTAGAGCAGATGTAATGGGCAGCTTTAAAGACACTGAAAGCAAATGAACAAAATAAGAATTAAATCTTATTTTAATTAAGTCTTAATTAAACTCACCCCTTGCTCATACTTGCTTGATGAAGTTTGCAATTTAACAGTAATGCTGCAACATCTTTATGGCTGGCTGCTGTCCCTTTTGAGGAAATAGCATCCATGTCTGACCTATGTGCTTCCATCACTTCACTGGAGAAGACTGCTTTGCACTAGGGCAGGAGTGAAAACATGCCTCTGATGATAGGAAACAGGAAGCAGGACTACCTTTTTTAGGAGCACTTCTTTTAATATATCTACTTACAAACATACTGTCAGACCAACCCCTGAGTGAAACCAGTGATGTGGGATTATTTCAAACTACACTTTATGCGAATTTAAATCCGGCTTTTAGAGCTCAACTAGAATTGCCACCCTACATCCAAACCTTCAGTTCCACCTCAAAAATAGTTACCATGTTTGCTATCTCTAGAGGTCAGCACAGTATCAGAAATAAATTCCTTGTTGGATTGTTACATGTACATAGTGGATTTCATTGAGAAATACCAAAACAGTGTCATGGCTGGTAAATTTTCACAGGAAAAATATCCATAGTTGTTTGTTTTTTTTTTTTTCTTTTAAACATAATACGAAGAATACTGAAGGACCAGTGTCAAAATTCCTACTGTTCAAAACTGTAAAAGAACTGACATTTGTAATGTACTTGATGGTAGATAAGAACTAGTTCTCTTATTAATCTCTCTAATTCTAATAGTGCCTATTCTCTCCCGTTTGCCCAAGTTTAATGTCTATTTCTGTTGAAATACTGGTGCCATTAACACATAACCATGTCCTATTCAGGAGTGAGATACTGAATCTCTTATTACCCATTGTTTTCTTCTTATCTGGGGGTCTTTCCCAGTGAATTTTTCAAGTTCCAAGAACTTTGTTCACAAATATTTGACAAATTCCTCTCTAGTCATACCAAGAATTCAGTAAAATTAGAATGGTATCCATTGTTTCGGCCCAAAAGAAATAGATCCAAGTATAGACAAGAAAGTCTTTCTGTAGAGCTGCAAGGGAAAAAGAAAAAAGAAAAAAAAGGATTTAGCAGATTAAACCTTTGAATGACAAACCTGACTTCATGGGGACTCAAATATTCTCCAGATGTCCATGAACCAGCAAGGCTGCTGGGCTGGATCCCTCTAGAAGCCAACACCACAAGTAGTTTTTCTTCAGATTCACTTGTTCTACAAAGTTGCTGAAAATGTCTAGAATTTTATATTGTAATTCTGGGGAAGAAAAAAATGAATTCGTAATTTTTCAGCACGAGCAGGATTAATAAGATTTTAAGCATGCTTAGCAATTGATACTCTCAAAAGAAAATTATGGAAACGTAGAAAAATACAGAAAACTAAATTCCACCTCCACACCCACATTATAGCCAGCTCTGGTGCTTAGCTCCTCGTCAAGAGGTTGCTAACAAATCTTAACAGATATAGCTAGGACTGCTGAGTTTGAACGTATGTCTCAGGGCTGAGCCATGACACATCAACCTACCATGTTACCTATCAACCTAATAAGCAGCTTTAGGCCCTTTTTTAAGTATGTGTGGCCAAGTTGAACCGAGTGCCAGTAATGCCAAATGCAAACAATAAGATCTTTCATTAGAACAGTCACATATCCACATGCAAAATCTAGGAGCTGGAGACCTCATGCAAATCTGAGAGTCCCTGGAGAGTTGGGGTTTGATGAGAAATGCATATAAATATCATAATCTGTGAAAGATATACTTCTCCAATATTTTTTATTTTATTTAAAGAAAACTACTTATTTTGTCTAGCCCTACCGTCTGGAATTTCCAAAGATAAAAAGGGCTTCTCAGCATGAGAAAACTGTAAAATGTATTTGAAAATAAATATGTAATGGCAATTGGCAATAAAGAACTTATTTTCAAATATATTTTGCAGCCTGTTTGTGCTGAGGGGTGCTTTTATCTTTGGTAATAGGTGTTGCCAGGCTGTGCAAAAATGAAGACTGTTTCCTCTTAACTCTATCAGCACCACACACACAGCAATATCCATAAGGATTTTCTCATAAAGTACTTACATATGTGTTCGACAAATGCCTCATTACAGAGGCTTAGTTTCAAGTCTCAAGAAAAGGAGCAGTTAATCACAGCTCTCCTGTCCAATTAAGCGATACCTAATTTTACGTCATAGAGTATTTCTTCCTCAATGCTTACAGACTCTAATGCTTTCTTTCAAAAGAAGCCCTGGTTATTGGGCTAATGGTGCCTTACTGGTTAGCAACCCATCACGACTGCATAGCCACACAAATGACACAAAGACTAAAGCTGCAGGGTGGGAACAAGCAGTCAATTATAGGGATGTGTGGGATTGCTATCTGCAGCATCGTGGAATTAATGTTGGGTTTTAGAAGCAAAATCACTGCCCACAGTGCAGGTGTAAAAGAAGCTTCAGTAGAGCCTCTGGGAAAGAAAGCTGGGTTCTGGAAGAATACACATTAACCACCTAGAGAAGTTTCATACTGCAGTGCAAATCTGCACAGTATTTCTTTATATAAATATATATATAAATAGTCAAACTACCACCCAACTGCTCACACAGTCTCCACACCTCACTGAAAGAGAGAAATAGAACTGGGAATAATAAAATTTTTAGACTGAGAAAAAGATGGAGATTGCTTACTAATGACCTTTATGAGTGAAACAGATTCAGCTTGGGGGAAATTTATTGTCAATTCATACGGACTTGGATAGTGAAAACAAACAAAAATAATACTGTGTGGAAGTCAAGCAGTGTCATTTACACTGTGCTGAGGCAGTTTTAACTTTCCATGGCCAATAACCCAGTCTGTCCTCTGATCCAGTGGAAAGGAATAAACCTCTGCACTGCATCTCCAGGATCTCTAGGTATAAAAACAGTGCCTTCTATCTAAATATTGCTAGATATTTGATTTCATTTATTTCTGATCAGAAATAAAATACAAATAAAATCTGAAGACAGGACAAGTGATAAAAATTTAAAGAATAAAAAATCCTGAAATATCAAATTTTCCCCAGCCTTCTCTGCCTCCAGGGTGAAATAAAAAGTAATGCCAAGAAATATTACCTGGAAGAGATTTTTCTGAATGACTGTATGCAGCCCCTAGCTATCCCAATCAGATCATGCAATACCTTACATACACCTATCACATTCCATTTGAAAAACCATTTGTTCTCTTGGTTCATTACTCCTCCCCAAAGGCTCTTACAAAATGGTGTGCCTTTTCTCTTTTCCACTTTAAATGTTCTCAGTTATTTGTTGCGGTGCCCTTGGTATCTATCAAATGCTTTTTGATAGAATAGCACAACAGCACTGAATGTTTCAATGCTGGCAAATGAATATTTCCAGTGGGAAACTGTTTCACCTGAAAACTGGCTCCACTAAAAGTTAAAAACATCTGACTTCTCTAAGGGAAGAGAGCAAAATTTATGAGCTGTGCAATCCACCTCTCTACTGACTGTAGGCAAATAGTAACAAAAGCATTTCAAGAATCAAGACTGACATAACCAATATGCACGTTTAAGGCAGGAACAAGCAATGGCAGTACCATTGAAAGCCTTATTTATGCTGATCTACATCAGACAATATGAAATAGGTAGATCTCAGCTGTGTAAAAAACCTGTTGTCGCCTTACCACAGCCATTTTTGTAAACTTCCCAAAAGAAGTCATACTTGATGCCTTTATTGAAATGTCCCTCCTCCTCCCAAAAGAAAGTTACTTTTTGGAATGTAGTACAAGTCAGAGCAGTGTCTTGAAGATGGATGTCTTATAAAAACACCCTGATGAGAAGGGTCCAGTCAATCTTGTCCAGACAAGATTGGCAACATGCTCCATGACCTTTAAACCAGCATGGGGCCTGGCATTATCATGTTCCATAAGAAAGGTTGTCTTCTTCTCCAGCTTGACTCTGGAAGTTTGAGCCTTTAGTCAGCACTGCAAAGTAACAGTTGGAGTTGAAGGTTTGTCCAGATTCCAGGAAATCCAGAGGGATCATCCCTTTCCTATTCTTAAGGGCAGTGCACATCTCTTTACCCACTGAGTGCTGCTTCATGAACTTAGATGGGGAATTCCCATGTTGTTACTCCATGGATTGACATTTTGTCTGCAGGTCATAGTGGTGATTCTATGTTTCATCACCAGTAACAATGCAGTCCAGTAAACTGTGACCTTCAGTCCTCACACTGTTTCAGCTTCCATGTCAGATGCCGATTTGTCAGACTACGCCTTGCTGCTGTCTGTCACACATCAACAAACTATAACAGTATTGGCAGGAAGACTCAATCCCTATTGATATACTACCAACATCAGCCTCTGATGCTGTGGGCCAACATAATAAAATAGGAAGCTTTACAAGCAGCCCTCATAATACTGAATTCTATAATAAAAAAGAAAGCAATTTATAACAAGGCACAATTTGCCTTGTACAAGAAATACTGTCCTGTGCACAAAGTCTGAGACTTCACTGTGCTGCCTTTTTAAAGCATACTGTAGACTTGTTTGTTTCCCTTTTTATAAACAGAAGTAATATACTTGCAAGTAATGTTGTGCTGCACTAATATTTCTGCCACTTTGTTTGCCTTACAAAATGTTAGAAGGGATCAATAGTTATAGAAACTTGAAGCATTCTGAGAAAGCATTTGCTAAAGTGAGGCATGTCTTCCATTGCTCTGCAGAAGATACAGAGTGCCTCTGCAGACTTCTCTCACTTCCTCAGAACCTACTAGGATTAAGTTAGTATACAAGTACCTTTCTGATCCATCCCTACACCATGCAACTCCACTCCAGAAAGGCTCACAGCAGCGGTGGGAAGCCACAGCATTACAGGGTCAAATATGCTGCTTGGTAAGCAGAAAATCTCAAAGGCCAAGTAGGGGCCTCTTACCTCTAAGTGAGCATTTTTACCCACTGGCAGAAAGAGGAAAGTCTGAAGTTTTATGGATAAAATACCTCTATCTAATTCACCCTGCAAAGTTTAGATGAGCATCCTTCCTCACTTCGTTCAGACAACTCAGTGGAAAGGCTATTACAGCTGTCCTGTGAAACAGTAACAAATACTCATTTAGAGAATGATGACGGGAGAAATAAATACATAAAGGAAAAGCAGAAAGGATGGAACGCTGTTGGAACAAGAACGCAAAGATAAACATGAGAATTATGTTGATAAATGCAGGAAAAATATCTTGCATCTCCTACTAACCACTGTTGAATCAACACATCAGCTAATTCTCTATGTCTGTCTTTCCCCCATAGAATACCACTGCAAACCGCCCTTTGGACTAATTACTGCCAATCTGACTTAATGCAGACAAAGAAAAGAATATATGCACCGTCCAGCTTCAACATCCAGTAAATGATGGAGAAGGACTTTTATATATGTACAGTGCTAAGAATTCAAATATATATTCTAAATAAGACAGATAGACAGATGAGTTTGCTTAAATAGCCAAAATTGAAGTACCTCCAAATAAATGGTAGAAAAACTGAAGAATCAGGTGCTTGAACTTCCGCTCTTTAAGTTAATGTTGCAATAAAGAGGAAATCAAAAGCATACTGATTAAGCAAAAAAATAAAAATAAAAATGGAGGTTTCTGATTGTTTCCACAGAGCAATCGAAGCCTACATGGCTTCATTCTGCTCCCAGTTTACCATGTTAGCCGTGAGGATGATGAAGAGATGATGAGGAAAGGCTGAGAGCTGGGACTGCTCAGTCTGGAGAAGGCTCAAAGAATATGTTATCAACATGTATAAAACCCTGAAGGGAGGGTGCTAAAAGAAGACCGAGTCAGGCTATTTTCAGTGGTGTCTGTTGCCAGAACAAGAGGCAGCAGCCACAAAACGGAACACAAGAGGCTCTTTCTGGACAGGAAATACTTCTTACTAGGAAGGAAACTGAACATGGCCACCAGTTTCCCCAGGGTATTTGTGGAGTCTCCCTCTTTGGAGGGATTCAAAAGCTGCCTGGTCCTAGGCACCATGCTCCAGGCATCCCTGCTTAGCAGGAGTTGGAACAGACACTTCAGAGACACCTTCCCACCTCAACTAATCCTCGAGTCTGTGAAACTCAAAGCAGAAAAGCAAGGTATAAGCAGCCTTCTCTATCTTCACAGGTTTGTAGGAACTGCCTCTCATTCAACTACAGCATTTTTGTTATATTTACCTAATAACATTACCTTACAAGAAGCTATATTATCTAACAAGCTGGTGTCACAGTAACTGTCTGTTAAACAGAAAACAGTTCTCTTTGAAAGCTGCAAAAAACATTCTTAGGAGATGTCCATTAAAGAAAACAGAATCAGATTAGACTTTTCTACACACAAGTGGCTTAAAACTGCCTTATCTGAGCATGTGGATGTTCTTACACAGTGTACCTCTGAGTTGATAAAGCCAGTACATCCAGTTTTTCTTGCCACACAAGGGTTGTTTTAAGTGGAAGTAACTGTATCCACCTGAAACAAACCTGCTTCAAGACATTTTTATCTAACTGCTTAGAAGAAAGATCCAGTGGTCCTCAAGGAGCACAAACTGCAAATACAGCTAATGTTCCCTTTTGCTTTTCATATGCAACAATCCTTGGGCTCTATGCTAAGGGCAACTTAGGTACACCCAAGTGTATGGCCACTAACTCCATTAGGCATCAAAGTCAGACCCGAAGTGTCTTTAAAAATGAAAACACAAGCTGAGTGGTTTCTGACAGCTTTTCTGAAAAGATAAAGTTGATTTTTGCAGTTGATCTCCACTTTGCTATTGGACACGTAGTTAATCCATTAAGCCATGTGTTAATCTCTTAATTATTTCATTCATTTTCCCATCATGGAAAATGCTATCATCAGAGGCTGAAAATGTAGCAGGATTCCCAAAGCACTCAATGGTGCTGGAGAGAATTAGACAACCAAAATAACACCTACAAGAATCAGAAACGAATACAGGACTTGGGCCTTCCCAAACACCTCATTAATAGGGACTAAAAAAAAGCGTTCCCTTTAAGTAAACTGTCCAGTATCATGGCTTCCTTAACCTCCCTGTGATAAGAGTGGGATCCATATTTGCTTACAGTTCAAGTGTGGACAGGAGAACCTGTTTCAACTCTGACCTACAAAGAGAACATTCCCAAAACACCAATTCCTCCCGATCTACCACAAGTATCCTAACTTTCCATCACATCTTGTCTTTCTCTCTCATTACCTCCTTTTTTTTTAATAAAAAAAAAATCACTTCTCAGAAAATTAAGATAAATGTGTTATTTAGAGACCTTACTGAGAGGCGCCATGATATCATTCACTCAGCCTTGTTTATGTCTCAGCATCCCCACCTGTGAAATGAGAAAAATTTATTCACTTAGTCAGTTATACTGGACTTCTGGGAAAGAAAAAAGTGGCTGAGACCCAAATAGTGATGAAACTCTGTCATGAAGCACAGCACACAAAACATCATTCTTAGTTATACTTAGAGCTTCATATGTGTAGCTCAGTCCATCTTTATTTAAACACAAAACATCCTGACTTCATATACTCCCCAGATTCTCAGGAAAAGTCCAAGATCTGCCTTACTGAAAAACTGGAACAAAATGAGAATGTTGCAAAATGTGTTTTCCTTTCTGTGGAATTAAGCTCTAAAAAAAGAGGATCTTCACTTCTCCTTTCATGTCAAACTAAATCCCATGAAAAAGAAAACCTCTTTGCAAAAGAGGTTTTCAAAAATGAAGTACCCATAGGGAAACTACCATAAATCCTTTTCCCAAAACACAAATAGTTCTATCTGTCAGAAGATGCCCTAGGACATTTACAACAACAGCTCACATTAAAAGAAGTCTTAGCATCCTTCACCTTCCCAGAAAATCTGGTTCTTCCTGCTAACATAGAAACAGCTTGTTTTTACAACCATAGTTTCTATCTTATCCAACCTCACAGATCTTTAACAATAAAAACAAAAGTCTACTCCTGTAAATTAAACAATCTTCCAATCTGTCTCCTTTGGTAAGATATCAAAACCTTAAAAGTACGTTTTATGCCTGAAGTGCTCTGCAATGCTTTAAAAATGAGAATTTGCCGATCGTTCACATAGTAATGAAAACACCAGCTGTATTTGGTTCTAAATGTTCTGCAGCTGTTCCCGACACACAAATTTGGATCCACATCATTTCCCTCTTGGGCTAGTCCACCAAAGGACGCTAGTGAATAAGTTCACATAATATAGTCAGATCAATGATCCACTTAGCCTAAAGTCCTGTTTACAAAGGTGGCCATAAACTGATGCCCAGGGAAAGGTAAAAATAAGTGCCCAGATAAGGTGTAAATAAACACCTGTAAGTAAGTTATCCACCTCCCAACCATCTATCAAGGGAAAGAAACCAGACTTTACAGCGGTAACTAGTAGGAGAATAAGCTGAAATATGGGAGACTCTGAACATGGGGGAACACTTTCACACCATGAAGTTAAACAAGCATTGGAGCAAAATGCCCAGAGAGTACTTGGAGGCTTTCAAGACCAGACTGACTAAAGCCCTGAGTAAATTTGTATGAGCTAGGAAACCCTGCTTTGATCAGGAGATTGGACTAGAGATCTCCTGAGGTTCCTCATGATCTTAACTATCCAATATTTTTTTCATCTGAAGATCTCTTTAATCTGCTTTATATAACTGACCTTAACAGTGTCTGAGCTGCTTGTGCAAATGGACCAGGTATGCTGTAACCTTCAGCATTTTAATGACAAAACCAACTATCTGTCATCATCCCATAGAGGAAAGTTGGAGAAAGACTTCTCTAGGATGTAGCCTCTCTGTAACTTGCCTTATGGAATTAGGCCTTCTGGCAAAAGAAAGCATGCCAAACGCAATAAGCCTCAACGATATTTATTCTGCAGTAATCTCATTTAATTTGTAGATTCTTTCAGCAATACTAGATGCATTTACTTTCAGGTAGCTAAAGATGGTGAATGGTGACAGGTCTCCACACTAGCCCTCAGAAAAAAAAAAAACAAAAAAACAGCAAGAGCTCCTACTCAGAATGCAAGCCTTTTCAACTTCTGCTTAAGGAGCTGGAACAATGTGACTGACAACATTGGAGCCAATAGATCTAACAACAAATTGCAACTCTGCCTAGAAATGCTTACATTCACTTCCTTCAGTTTGTCAGAAACTGTAACAAAGAACCAAGCAGTAGAGATATGAGAAGATGGGAAACTTTTCTCAGTGAGCCTTGGAAGAGTCTCTCCAGCATTTCATTTTGCTCACCGTAACAGAAATAGTTTGAAAAACTATTAGAAAAACTTTGAGAACCACTCAAAGTTTTGGGAGTAACATGATAACTCCTTTTTCCTTGCACGGTGTTAAATTCAGTAGGAATAAAAGTATCAGCATCATGTTTGCTTTGCCTCCAGAAATAGCATGCCCACTAGCTCATGAAGACAGTTGTGTTAGGAAAAGCATTCAGTGGGGCAGCTGGAGGAAGTCCTGTACTGAAGATTCCTGCTGCTTACAAACAATAATCTGGAGATTTCTGACCTATATCATGCCTCTTACAGATGAGTCTTAGACAAATTCTTCCATTCACATGGAAGTTATGCATGAACTTAAACTAGCACTGCAAGAGAAACCTGCAGTAGTCATCATCCATCTGTAGATGTTTGTGGGCACCAGCTTTTCTTTTCTATGTCAAGAAAAGAAGAAGAAAGAAACAAAACAAAACAAAAAAAAACACCCTTCTGTTGCTCCATTAGAAGCTTGATTAGAAGAATAATGCCTCAGGCAAACCCTAGAGGTGGAAGAAACTTGAAAGAAACACAGTGCTGGAAAACTATGTTGATGCAATATTAAACGAGTGAAATCACGGAAGAAAGAAAAAAATATCCTGAAGAGTCAGATTCTGAATTCCTTTATTAGTGATTTGACATGAGCCTACTTATGCTAATTATTGTAGAGTGGCTAGTTATAGCAATTGTACCACTCACAAATGTAAGATGCAGAACCAGGCCCACAGCTGCAGATCAGAATCACAAGAAAACCAACCACACAAGCCCGAGGACTGCTGCTGCCTGAGCACTGCCAAAACATCACTGACCTTGTTATTCCTGCTGCAGTCATTGAGTGTCTTGCCACAATCAGGTAGTGGTGAAGAGGGATGGGGAAGGCCATGGGGACCTGCCTACACACAAACAGCATTTTTTCTGTATCAGAAATTGCTCCAATTATGTGGAAGGGACAACCACACAAAAGAGCTGGTTCCTCCCTGGAGATTTGCATCATACAGTCCAAACATTTAAAATGCATTTACTCTGGGGCTGAGATAGCCCCTAAGATACCACAGGCTGGAAGTGCAAAGCAGAAATGCAGAATGAAAAAGGAAAGCGTTCCAATCCAGTCTTATTCAAAACTTCACTGTTCTTTAGCGCCACTGTTGTTTCCTTACACACAGAAGCCAGCTGCATATTTTTTAGTCACCCTTCACCTTTCACCTGTTAGTGTGAGGTGCATTTAATTTGTTCAGTGTCACATCAAAGAATTTTTGGAGGTCTTCATTCAAAACCATCAAAATGAATCACCTTGAGAAACCAGCCCTACCAGAAGCACACAGTGACACTGTTATCAGTGTCACAACCTCCTGGGGCCCTGGCTACTACCACCCCACCCCTCAGACCATAATGTCCTATGCTGCTTATAGAAAAGGTTATCTTTTCCTGCAGTAAGGACCAGGAATTGACCAATTACAGTCCCTGACAAGCCCTAAACTCATTTTAGGAATGTAATTTGGACTTCTTTTTTTTCCAACCTGGTATTTTCAGGGAGATATGAAAGCACACAGAGGTAAAGGCTTACCTTTAAATACCAGGGCTTTCTCTCAGTGAAGTACTCCACTTTTTGCTCCAAACACATGTGCTTAGCGTGACACTTAGGTAACCATGCTGAAGAAGAGGGCAATCTTTTCACTCGTGCTGGCTCTGATTCTGGTCAATCTGCTAAAGGTGCAAGGTGAGTCAAACATTGGCAAAACAATCTTCCTAAATTTGAACTGAGATTCACATTCCAGAGTGGATTTACTCCCAGATTTAACTCTCTTCTCCAATTCATGCTTGGGATCTCTGATCCACAAAAGCAACTATGCAGATATTTACACAACCCTAGAAGTACCTGGGTTTTTCCACAGTCCTCTTCATACATGTAAATTCCTTTCTGGTTTTGTTTTTCTTTTTTCTTTTTTTTTTTTTTTAACAGGCACACCTGTTACCCCTGTGCTTGAGGAAACAAGCATGGAGCAAAGCAGTGATCTCAGCGTGCAACCAAGCACTGAGTTCCCTGTGGCATGCAGCAGAGACCCGTACAAAAAGGAAGGCATGGAGCAAACTGGGAACACTGGAGTACATGAAGGTGAACAGGCCACTTGGGAGATAAGTGGAGAGCCAAGTACTGAAACCACCATTAACTCAAGCGTGGAGTCAAACAAAGAACCAACCCAGAAGCCAACCACTGCAATACCTGGTAAGACCCATTTTGTCTTTGACTGTTCTCCTGTTATTGTTAGCTCACTTATTTTTGCTACTCCAGTGCTTTCATCTTTACTTCACTAACCGAAGAGAACACAAACAAATAAACATAAAACAGTGCTTTTCCATGTAGTCTACTTCTGATCTGGCATGACAGAGATCTAGCACCCTCTGTTCTTTTTATTCCAAACCATTAAAAAATTGCTAGCAATGGAAGAGGAAAGACAGAATCCCACAGACAGCTTTTGTTACTATGTATGAGTGTAAAGTAAGGAGGTTTTACCTACCCTCTTCATGACAGATATTACTCTTGTGGGCTGTAACAGTACTTGCTTATAACATGCATTTTTCACATGGAAGAACATATGGCGGAGTGTTACCGTTAAAAGACCTGTGGTTTGCTTGAGTGAGATCTCACTGGTGAGCCTCAGCTCTGTAAAGATGAGATAAACTATGTCCTACAGAAGTAAAACCTGAAGAACAGCTAACAAGTATAGGTTCTGTTGTATCAACCCACAAAGAACTCTCACTCACAAGATGCCAGCCAAGGAGCACTGTAGAACAAAAGCTCTACCCCTACTAGATCAACCTGATCTAGTGGGTGGCAATCTTACCCATGGCTGGGGGTTGGAACTTGATCTTGCTTGTCGATCCTCTAACCCAAGCCATTCTCTGACCTTAAGAATATGACTTTTCTTGAAAAAATTGCCTTTGAAATGCTTCTGCTTTGTTTCTTCCTTTTACTTCAATGGTGCTTCAGACAATGCCCACATTAGGATAATTTTGAAGTTATAATAATCACATTCGGTGTGATTTTAGAAAATGGAGCAATCCACGATATCACACTGGTACAGGCTGCACAGGGAGGTGGTGGAGTCTCCTTCTTTGGAGACATTCAAGACCCATCTGGATGCCTACTGTGCAACCTGGGCTAGGGAGCTGCTTTGGCAGGGGGTTGGACTCCATGATCTCTAGAGGTCCCTTCCAACACCTACAGTTCTGTGATATCAGCCAGCTCTACTACCACAAACATAAAGGAGCACTAGGGTAAAATTTCCTAACTCTGTAAACCATCACCCTCACCACCTTTAACAACAGTGCACTGTTGAGACCTTAAACTCTTCCCTAAACAAATGTAAGGAACCTGAGTCAGGAATTACTATCAAGCACTATCGTTTGATAGTGCTATCAAACATTACTGTCACCTTTAGACTGGATTTCCATATCTTCGTTGTAATGTAAACTGCTGTGCCTTGCATCTCCATGCATTACCATAATGAGCTGTTTTATCATGCACTCAGATTCATTAATGAATAAAGGAAGAGAGCTTCACTACCAGACATTGTTAATCCTTATGTTTTTTTGTTTGTTAAAAAAATAATAAAAATTGAGCTATGTCTTATGTAAAGCACTGAAAGTAAGCATCTTTTAAATGGATAGAAGGACCTTCTCAACCATGAAGTCCCGAGGCTTTTGTTTGTTCTTTAGTAAATACAGTAGTTTGTGTAGAAACAATCTTAATTCCCATGGTGTTCACAATAATCAATTTGCAAAGTCCCAAAGTGACAGCTCTGAGCTGTTCTGTCACTGTCTTTTTTTTTTACTCTAGAATAAACTGCAGCATTATATCCTGATGGAAAAGCAACAGTTACTCTTACCTGCAGAGTTGATACCACAACTAGTAAGATGAAAGAGCACACAAATGGTAACTGCAGCAAGCTGGATGGAAGGGCAGAATTCACTGTGTCACTGTGAAACTACAGCGTGTAGGAAAATAGATGAGGAACCCTGTCTAATTCTTGCTTACTTTAACAGTTTAACTAGATCACAGGATAACCTGTGCTGTTTTGCTTGCATGATATCACTAAATAAAGAACACTAGCGCAAATATATGCCTTGTCATTATTGTAAATCCTTTCCTTGATTCACTTAAGAATGAAAATACTAATCAAAAAAGTCATAGGGCACTGTTTCCTAGGTCTCCTCTCAAACTCATTTTAGAAGACTAATCCTTGTTTTTTTCCTGGCTTTATTACTGTTATGAACATGCCTACAGGAATTAGGAACAGAATTGTGGAAGTCTTTTCAGACCAGCTTCACGAGGCTTCAGCAGACTTAAAGTAGTCAGACGAAGGCGTCATATGTCCCCCTCAGTCTGAAAACAAGACATTCTTTAGCCCATTATCCTACCTTAGATTATAGACTATGCAATGGTGAACAGAATTAGGACACAACCATGGCTGCAACATGCAAAACTGGATCTGAGAGATTCCATGGTTTACAAGCACAACCACTAACAAGTCACTTATCTGCTAATTTTAAATGCACACAGATGTGCCAGAGAATAAGTTTACTTCTGATAAAACTGCATGTAACAACATAAATTAGACACATGAACATATTATTACTTACCCATTTATTTCTCATATAATACCCATGTACTTTCCACTGGCCAGCATTAACTGCAGCATTCCTTGCTTGGTCATGTTACTGTTGTAGCCAAAAGAGCAGGTGAGGTGCTAAAGACTCAAAAATTCACAGTAAATTCAGACCCCAGCAAGAGTCACATCTACAAAAAGCTTTTGGTGCTTACTTGACTGGAAGATTCAGACACAGTAGTTTTGCTAATGTGCCAGTACCCTTACACCACTGCTGCAGCATACCAGGACACAGTGAGGAAAAGGCAGAGATGATGGCTACAGGCAGCTCTGAACCTACTTCTTAATGCAGAAGGAAATTTGGACTGGAGCTGGAGTGGTGAGAGAACATCCTTTGCCTCAACCATAAGCTGCACAATATTTTGTTCAACAACAGCCTCTAAAATATTCAGTAGGTCTCTCCTTCACTGACATCACAGCATGTATAGTTCAGGGCCAAGAGGTTCACTCTGGTATCTCAATATCTTCCACTGGGAACCTGAGGCAAATTGTTAACAAAGACGGCACTAACATTACAGCAATCTGAAAAAGATGAGAAAGACTTCTAAAAAAGCATCCCTTCCCTGAACAAAAACAAAAAGACCCAAAAACAAAACATACACTTACTCTACTCTGAGTAAAACCAGCGATTACAACAGCAGCTAAAAAACAGACTTCTGTTTCAAATAACCCACAAACAACAGAGCCAAATGCAAGTTCACATTAACTTTCAGAAGTGATCAGAACACCTGGGTGCTGGCTCAATTTAGGAGGATTCTATTATCTGAAATGTCAAGCTCAGTTTTACGCCCAGCAAGACTTTGTACTTGAAGGCCAGGAAAAAATGGAAAAAGATTTATCTCCTTTGCCAACTTCTGCTGGCTGCCCAGCACTGGCAGTTGGCCTGAGAGACACAACATGCTACTGACAATAAAACTGCTATTTTGGCTAATTTTTCTGAGAATTTTCACACTTTTTAGCCAGTTCAGTCCAACACTGTACACATACAGAGACTCTTTTCAGTAAAAGAAAGGCTTAAGTTGGTTTCTGTTCATGTGAAATAGCATAGACCCAGAAGGGCACAGCTCTATACAATACACCTCTGAGTCAAAGAATTCAGTTGAACAGGACTGGTGAAATAAAAGATATACCTTCCACAGAAATAAACTCTGAAGTCCTTTACCCTCTCTGAAAAGGCCAAAAATGACAAGTGCACAAAGGCAACTGTGCTTTAACTGAATGTTTTAATAGGGATGGGTACAATTAATATACTGTAACAGTTAATGATTCTCAAAGAAATCCTACTATTTTACTGAATAAATTAACAGTTGAACAAAAATCCAAAATTGAGTAAAAACCCTGCAAGTCTCCTGGGGAACCTTCCAGTTACCACTCCAGTTACCACTGTCACTGTTACATAACCAGAAAATGTACTGTTATGACTCTCTTGTTTCACCAAACGTTTCCACTGAAGGATCAGCAATAGTCAATGACTAATTCCTTCAACAAATTACAGTCCATTATCATGCAGGCTGCCCTTAGGTAAAGGTGTGGCAACAGATTCTTTGCTTTCTGTCAGTGCTCTTGGCTGATGAACAAAAACACTGAACTTGATGCCTTGGTTAGCAGCTGCCCTCACAAAACCACTATTGGCAGTCATGGTGATGGCTTTTAAAGTGTCTCCTGTCCCAAAAATGGTTAGAGAACGGCTGTTGATTTTTGAACTAGCCACTAATCGTAAGGCACGGTCAGATGGCTGATCTGGGACCACAGAAATTCTTTTAACAAGCAATGCAGCTCGCTCTTTCTCCCCAGGTCCTCCCAGTGTCTCCAAGATTGACTGAAAATCTCTGACAGCAGATTCACATGCAAAGAGCTCCTTCCCCTCCATGAACTCCTCCAGCTGAGGCAGGACTCTCTCCCTCCTTTCTTGAGCCGCTTGCTCTGTTAGCACTTTTTCTTTGAAGATGAAGTAGCAGCCACCATAACTCAGAGCAGAGACATAGGTTATTAATGTAGTGATATCCAAGTTCACTCTATTGCAAACGTTTACTTTGATCTGTGTAGGAAAAGCAATGCTGGTCACTAAATTCTCCCGATCTACTCTGGTCACCTGCAATTCAAGGCCTTCTTCATCCGATTCACTGGCACTTAGGTGCTGGTTTTCCACAGATGGTTCTACTGGTGAGTTCACTGCAACGACATCTCCTCGCACAGATATCCCCATCTCCTTGAGTCTCTCTGCCATAGGACTGGACACGCTGTTGTAGAAGGCAAATATTATGTGGGGATTGCTGTACTCCACTGGCTGCTGACGGCTTGCCTGCAGGAAGTCCTCTGCCTGCTCAATGACACTTTTGTCACCATACTGGCCCCTCCCCAGCCAGATGTTATGCAGGGCTTCAGCCTTTCGACCAATGGCCTTCACCCACGTGTGACCTCCATTTGCCACAACGTCTACTACCAGTGACTGTTTATTTCCAAACCTGTCTTCATAAGCAAAGACATGGAGGACACTGACTACATCCTCTAGGTTCTCTGCTGACTGGACAACAGCTTGGAGATGGGTGAGGTTTGTACTCTGCAGATGGGATTCTTTAATGACCACCTTCCCTGACTCCACTTTGTGTAAGAAGTTTAACTCAGCCTTTAGTTTGCCACATAGTTTTGCTCCACCTTCTATTCTCCTCTTCTGGTACTTGGAAAGGGCTTCTGCTCTCTTGATCAATTCTTCGGCAACAGCAATTCTTTCACAAAGCAAAGACTGCACAGACATGTTGGAAACATTATTCCTATTAGATGAAAACAAAGGATAAGATTGTTAGGACACAGCTAAGAATAAATACAGTCAGAAGGTCATTGCAACAGTACACATTGTAATTTCATAGCAGATTCAGTGGAACAGCTACCTGAACAGTAAAGCACAAGCATCAGGAACCTCAGCATGACCCCCACCAAAGCCTTCACCTCTGTAAACACAACCTTGAGCCTACGATCACACGTCTCAGTAAGGAAGAACAACAGCCCTCAAGTCTCCACAGATGCCTTGTAAGGTCGTGGATCTTTTCCCTCACGTCTGAGCCCCTCACAGAGCCAATCACTTAGAGAGATCTCAGCTCCCAAAGTTGATTTGCAGATGTTGCCATTCAGAGGAAAATCAGAAATCCTCTTAATGCCATATGCAAATCTTTCCCTTCCCTCAAACCATATTACTGTTATAAAATTAGTCATCTACCATGCTTACAGATACGTGTAAATCACTAGGTCTGCTTTGCAGCAGTTATTTTATATAGTGTATAAAATGCCCATTATATTTTACAATTCTGAGCAGCACACCTCTGTCCTCTTCAACTTACACTACACAATCCCCTGAATGAGCTACTAACACCCCTGTGGATAAATTTCAACATTATGCAGCACTGTGACAAAATATAATTTATAATTCCAGGGCCAGGAAGATCTGGAAACCTCTATGTTCTCTAGCTTCACCACAAAATCACAGGGGCTGGAAGAGACCTCTACAGACCATCAAGTCCAACCCCCTGCTAAAACACATTCATGAGAGATTTATTATGCAGCACTAGATAAACGCATTTATCTGCATTGATACTACTTAGTACGTTTCCCTGAGCATAATGATAGGAATTGCTTAACTGAATGATTTGAAAAATGTAGAATTAAGTATCACATTAAAAAAATGCAATTTTTGAAGACACTCAGTAAATTGCCACTATGGAGAGTGAAATTCATCAATCTGCACTCCCAGCTGTAAGTATAAATAGATGTTCCTGTGATTTTTATCTAAACAGCACTTTGAAGAAAACTAGGAACTAAAGGTCCTTTCCTCTCAAAATCCCAACCAAGCAGGCTCAAGTCTTCACTGCCCAAAGTGAATCTTCCTCTTACCAGTGCCTGGACAGCATGACTCTGACCCACTTTTGGCCCTCGTGACACAGAAATTAAATACAGCTCACGCCTTCTACAATTTTTGTCTTGATATCTCTTGCCCTCCACAGCCACTCTTTGCAGCCAGAGCTCATGGGCACTTTTTTTAGCAGGTACTGCTTTTTCCTCAGCACCTTCCTGAGGCAGCTCTTGGGTATCAGTGAAGAGCATTTCTAATCCAGTGATCCCAAAATTGTACCTTCAGGGTTCCTCAGTCACAACAAGAGACTCACACTTCTGCAATGACACTTCAAGCATATCTGTGAAGGGACATCCACCTCCCACCACCTCCAGCCCTCACTTTCCCTTTCACAGCCAGGAGGCACAGAACCACGTGAGGTTCTGCAGTGCTGGCAAGCTACTGCATCTGACACCCTTGCCCAATTACTAGGAAGGAGTGAAGCTTTAAAGGCCTTCAAACAGCCATACGCAGTGCCTCCTGTGAGTTCCGCTTATACAACCCGAGTCCGAGGGCAGGCAGGGTGCTGAGCCAGACAGTGCCACGTCACATCCCATAGCAGCAGCTTATGCTCTGTGGTTATTACAGTAATGGCAGAACATTGCATAATTTACTTTCAGCAGGAAGCCAAAGAATAATCGTGTATGCAAAGGAACGAGTAAAACCTTGCAGTTACTACCTCGGCATCTCTCCCCACAGCAGTTCCAACTTTCACAAGAACACTAAGACTTCAGGATGAAGCCCAGTTCTTACAGGAAAGTAAGCCCACCAATCCAGCCCAGCTTTTCAGCGACACAGCTGGGAGACCCCACTGTTACCCGCAAGGTGCCCGAAGCGGCAGCACTCCTGGAAGCAATGAAAATCACCCCCTCAAAGAAGCCGGCGGGTGCTAAGGACGAGCGCAGTGCCGCAGCTCCCAGGCCGCCCACCGCCAGCTGGGGGCGACCCTCAGCGCACTCGCAGGCGGCCTTTAACCCGGTTCCTCTCCCCTCCAGCACGTCAGCGCGGCGCCATTTTGAGCGCGGGCAATGAGAGCTCGGCGCGCGTCCCCAGGCAGCCCCCGCCTCGCCCTCAGTACGGCCCTCAGGACGCGGCCTCCGCTCCCCTTTACTCCCGGCGGCTGCGAGGACGCGCCCAACCCCAATCACGCTCACCACCCTGGCCGAGCGGTTCCGTGCTCTCCTCCCTCCCCGCCGCACCCCGGCGGTAGCGGCCTTCCCCCAGGCGGTGCTGCGGACGGTTCGGCCCAGCGCCTCCCCCGGGCCGCCGGGCGGGGACAGCTGCGGCACCAGCGTGGCGCTGCGCTACGGAGTACGGGGGCGTGGGGGAGTCCTTCAAAAGCACTAATTTCATCTTTAAAAAAAGCGCCTTTTTTCAGATCCTGGGATAGTACGTTATAACACAAGAATATTTGGGCTTTTTTCCCAGAGGAAAGCAGATTTCAGCTTCTGCGGAGTGATTGTGTGCTTGCTTCAGCTTTTTGCTCTCCTGGAAGGCTAGAGCATAGTCACATCTGGGCTTTAATTTTAGAGTGGGAGAAACAGCCACGTATGAATAACGTATCAATTACAAAGTCATTTGGTGCTCAATATGAGCAGTGGCACTCCATGATCAAGCACTTCGTGGCCTTACTTGCCCCAGGATGCTGCCTGCCGCAGCAGTAGTGCAGTCCAACCACTCACAGTTATCTCCCAGTGGCCTCTGGCCTCTTCCTGTGCTGCAGCAAGGATGTCCGTCTTCTCCCCAGCTGCTGCTGCTGAAGTTCACTGTGGGCTCCCATAGCAAGTAGCCCTTTCTAGTGGTTGATTTCACAAGCACTAGGAAGCTGAAAGCATGCTGTAAAGGGCTTACCACACCTGTAACTTCTACCACTTTGCTTAATCTAACAGTCCCGCTGAACTAGTGATAGCATTCAAACCACTGTTTCAAACCACCAGTGGTTCAGGCTGTGATTCAACAGTTCCCATACAGTCCTCCGAATGGGGCAGGAAGAACTGGGCATAAAATACACATAACGTCCATAACAATTACCAGAAAGTCAGCATTTTCCTTAGCATACAATACTTTCCATACAATGCACGTTTGGTGTTACTGGTTTTGAAAGATCTGTTTATGAAGTTTATCCCGACATTCACCTAATAACTAGCAGTGTTTGTCTCTAACTCCCTACCTCTGAGCAAAGGTTATACAGGGTACACTGCTCCTCCAAGCTCCATCAAGACCCACCTCTCCATACTGGCACATGTTCAATGATTTCTTCTTAGAACTCTGAGTTAAGAAGCTACATCCCTCTCAGAGTTAGGTACTTGGTCATGTCAAAATATGCACGATTATAAATAATTGTTTGCAGTCCATCTTGCTGAAGTCTGGACAGCTGGCTTTGCCAACATTGGAAGAATGACTTTTTTTTCCTTCTTCTGAGTATATAAGACCCGTCTTTGCAATCACTTGAGGGGGAAGAAGAGGGGGAGATGCTGTCTGAATGTTCTCTTGCTATGATCATAGTTAATAAAACTTTCTTTTGATCTGTCTTAACTTGTACTTGCTCTATTGCACATTCGGAGTCCCTATAATTCTCTGACACAGAAATTACTACATCATTAAACCACAGGAAAAATTAAAGGCACGAGCTTTCACATTTCTTCACACATATAAAACAAGCAATTTTCTACAGGGGGGGAAAGCTGTTCACTTAAATATATACACACAAAAAAAAATCCCCACCCACCCGAAAAACATGAATACTTTAAAACATTTTTCATTTGCCCCACTATTACCACCTTGGGAGTGAAATACTTTGGTTTCAACTACATTTCATAAGGCATTCTTCACTAATCTTTCTAGAAGAGGATGCAACTAACCTGCTGTTGTTCATGCTAATCTTTTTCTTGAGAACCTACCTGCTTTTTTTTTTTATTTTATATTTTTGGCACACAAAGCTCCTTTTAAATATTTATATAGCATGACAATTAGATTGAATGGAAATATTCAAGTAGAATCCCACTCTTCAGAATGATAATTCTGGACATGTATTAAAAACTAGTAATATAGAGCTTCTGGTTTCAGTTCCTAGTTGCTTAGTCCCTGGTTTTCAGAGTAAAAGACACTCAAAAAGTAATCAGTAGAACTCTTAAAAGAACCATTTGAACATATTTATTTCTGACATTATGAAATAAAACTTCATTCTGTGGTACGCTTAAGAGATTCTTATTTGCCTAATGATAACAGAAAACACTAGAAGACATAGAAAAGATCAATTTGTTTATATGTCAGTTTCTTTGGACTTATTATTTTCTTCATTGGTTATGGATGGCTTACATCTAACCTGTCTGGCTGCTCCCATATAACTTTATTAATGTACAAGCAGACTGATACAACTATCCTAGTTTCCATCTCATTAACTTTTCAGTGGCTCCAGATCAGATCTCTGCTTTAAAAGAAGTATATTTTGCCTCTTTCTTTTGTGCAGTTTGTTTCTACATAACTTTACAGACACTAAACATGTTAAAAACAAAAACATCCACAACAAAATAACTAACTACATACACCCACAGGCAATAATGTTCAAGTATCTAGTTCTGCTCCTTTAAAAGTAGCAATACATAAGTTAAGTGTTCTTTTATTAACTGTTCTGTTACAGTTATCTTGCATGTTGAAAAGTACTTCATCACAATTCAAAGAATAAAGTAATTACATTACATATTCTCATTTTGCTCTCTACATCCTATTCTTATTGATTGCTGGTGGTACTGGTAAATCCATTTATGTTCTGGCTGTAGTGATTGTTTCCATTATTCCTAACAGCATTTCAGGATCGAGGAATTTCAATTTCTAGGATCACAAAAGTCACTGACTAACAGAAAACAGACTCTTAAGACACAAAGACTAAAACAATTCTAGACACTCAGAAGCAGAGCTGTTCAATTAGATCACAGTTCATGCTCCAAATGGGACTGTTCTGCATCTCTATGGAAGTACATGATGTTTTACACCACAGCAACGAATTTTCATAAGTTACTTCACAATTACACAAGATCCTAAAGTGAAAAAATTATCTTGTACACTCAGAATTTAGAAGTTCTTTAAAAGAAGGTCTAACATCTGTTCACCATGGCTCATGTGTAAAAAACTGTACCTCAACAATGAAGATACCAAAATCTCAGCTTCAGATCAACAAACAACCTATGAGAAAAGACACACAGACACTTTCCCCCAAAACAGTGGCCTTCAAATTTTATTCTTTTGCCTTTTTATGTGTTCATTATAACTTCACATTTTGTACAGTATTTTGTGTACAAACTTTCCATGTATCAAGGGAAAGAATTAACTGCATTATTAAGATTCAATTTATTACAATATTAGGACTGTTGCATTTCCATCCATAATATTTAAAAAATCTGTCTGACAAACCATGTAGAAATAAGTATGCAAAAACTGCAAAGAAAAACATTTAAGGAGCCCAAAATTAAAAAGACCTTAGTGTGAATTCACAGTCTTACTTAGTTTCTACTAGGCTATTGCAGCCAAGTAGTCCTTAACCTCAGTTGGAGTTAGCCTCCTAAAACCAGCTTCATTACAGATGCCAACTTCAATGTTGTCTTCTGTCATTTGCCCTTCAAAGCTCTCCTATTAAAGAAAACACAGTTCAGTGAATCATTTCAGTGATAGTTGGAACAGTAAGATATACATTCTTTAAATGTTTTGCTAACCTTTAATGTTAAGATAGCTGTATGAATGGCATCTTCAAGCTCCAAATCTTCATTATATCTGTAAAAAGATCACGTATTTCAGCACAGTACAATGTTTCTGAATCCTAGTAAGTCTAGAACCTCTAAAAACCCAAACACTATGAAAATCTCCATATTTTTAATACAAAAATTTGTAAGAACTGGTATATTAATATTCAAAATAATTATTGTAGTTAAAAAATTCACTACCACTGCTGATACTCTGTAGAAAAATATTTTTGGGAATATATTAAATATACTGCTTACTGTACTGGATTAATTAATCATACATACAAAAATTAAAGTTTAATAAAGCAAATATAATGTACACATTAAATAAGTTAATTAGAAACATCATATTCTAAGTATTTTATATCTTTGTACTGATAATTCAGAAGTATAATTTTATTTTTCTGACTTTTTAATCTGAAACCTGGAAAAAATAATTTTTTGTAGACATATTTGAAATACACTACCTTTTCTCAAGGAACGTTTTCCCATTAACATAGTTTTTTCCCATTGCTGTTGCTTTCCAAGCAAAATAAGCTCCCTGTAAAAGCAATGCAGAATCACAAAACTGTAGGGGTTGGAACAGACCTCCAGAGATCATGTAATCCAACCCCCTTCCAAGGCAGGTTCCCTAGACAGATTGCACAGCTAGGTGTCCAGGCGGCTCTTGAGTATCTCCACAATCAATCTATTGACTTCTGCAATTCAGTCAAACATTACATATTCAATTATTTGCTAAAAAGTACAGAAGCCATTACAAAAACGCTAAATGTTACAACAAGATGAGAGATTATTTTGGGTCACACTCAGACTAATTTGATATGAAAACATTTTGCTGTGAAAATTTACAAAACATCTTTATTGGGCCTTGTTGATAAATTGGGCCTCCTACTACTTTGACAAACGAATTTAGTACATTGTTGGTATAGTTTAAATTTGGATTGACTCCTTGAACAGAAACTCTATGCTTGCGCTTGAGAATGAACTGTCAGTTCTCACACAAACCTCAGCTCATACATAAATATTATGAATATGTACATATTTATATGCACATTTATATGTGTGTGTTTATATATACACAAATAAATCCACATGTATATACATATTTTGAAAGACTTGCTGTAAATCAGCCATCTGATTTATCTTAGCTACTACTAAGGTATTTAGCTTTTGGTTCTGTTCTTTCCTACGGCACAGACGATCACACCAATGCTATACCTCAATCAAGATGCCTTACATTCTGCTTTTTAACCGTCATGTAGCAACTCATGTTTGTGAAGCTTATTGAAGATCATGAGAGTAACTGATTTTTAAATTCATGAAAAGTCGTACAACTCGCACAGGCATCAACAGGAAAATTTTAGTAAAAATACTATTCCAACACAGCAAATAAACTCATGTAAATTAACCACTGCCATTAACTATGAAAGCACTTGCATTGCATTTCACACTGGAGCAGATGTTGGCCTAATTTTGCTACAGCTTAGGGAATAACTATTTGAGCTGTGCAAGTGCTTAAATATTTTTCTTGGTACCTGCTGCAGAATGCCAGAATGACTCCTGCTGTCACTACCAAGCAGGTGGGAAGACATGACAAAGGGTGGTTATGTCCTTCAAAAACTGCTGCCATTCCTCATGCAGCCCATAAATATGGAGGCACAGAATAAGCAAGCAGGTGCCACCCACTTCCCACATTTCCTTTGGCATGGCAGCCAAAACTCCAGGCATGCTCACAGCACAGATGATTCCGACTTCTAAATTCTGGCTAAGGAATCTTTTCTTCTAGCTCCAGATTCTTCAAATAACAGAAAGTATTTCATGAGCACATACAAAGTTTTTGGTATTTTAAATCAACAGTAGAACTTACAAATGTAAGATACTTACAGATGGATCTGACTGAAATAAATAGGGCCGCCCCTCATTCCAGCCACATATTAGCAGTGATACACCAAATGGACGAACACCTCTACATACAAAAAAAGCAACAAAACCACATTAAACAAACAAACAAAAAAAAGGCTCAGAGTTGGCATGCAGAATTCATAAATTCATTCACTAAACGCCAAAGCTGAATTACTTTGGATGCAGTAAACTTCCCCAAAGGCCTCCCACCAGCACAGAGCTGTTATCGTGAATGACTAGACAACCTAATCAAGATATGATAACAATCTCACCCACTGTCAGCTAGCAGTCCTCCCACTCATCCACTTTCTGTGAGCATTTTCCAGTGAAAAAATATCTGTATTTCTGACATTAAAAATTAATCACCAGGTAGTTAAAAAGGTCAAGTATGACAACTACCTTCAAACTTCATAATACCACATACCCAGACTGTGTATATTCCTGCATCACAGAAGCAATTCTTTGTACTAGCTGAGCTGTTGGAATGGGCTCGTGATAAACCAAGAAATACTGCTGGGCCAGCTTCCGTGCTCTGTGGACAAGTACTCTAAAAACAGAAATGACATTATTGTATTAGAAATGCAACTATTTGTTACAATTTTAGCTGAAAATTGTTAATAATCACTATGCAAAGGAATTACGCTTCTGACATAAAACCGGTGTATGGAAACATAAGATAATACAGTTATCAACTCAGTACTCCCTGAAGTACTCCGAAAAATAGAAGCTAAGATTGAATTCATCACTCTTTATCTCACACTGATTTTTAAGATAGAGAATTATTTACCAAGGTAATTAATATTATGACAACTTTATAGAGAAAGAAGATCTCATATACAGTGTAACAGAACATTACACTATACATACAGAAAAATGTATCTAAACGATGAACAAACAATTATTTTTTAATACCTGTAATCTGGACCCATACCACTATACACTAAGCCTATATGTTTGGTAATTGGTTCTACTTTATGGACGCTCCTTTCATCATAAAGAATGGATTTCTGCTTCTTTTCCGTTGCTAACACCACTCCATTTGCAGCTAGAAAAGAAAAAGATTTATTGTATATTAAACTACACTTATAGAAAGCAGTAGACATACAGAACAAATTTGAAGGAACAAATAATTTTTCTCCTCCATTTTTAAAAATCTCTTCAAGTTTACAGTCATGTTAAAGAGATACTTGATGAATCCACCCAACATATTGTTCCCCATTTTAAATAAACACACAGCTCTTATAATCCCATTTTAGATATTCTCAAGTATATATTAATAACTGAGCAGTTGAAATAAATATTTCTATACATGGAAACATATCTAGACTTATTAAGTAACAATAACACTCCAACCAAAAGGTGTTTTTTTCCTACTTATGTCTCCAAAATTACCCTAGCAACCTTCTTCTCCTCAAAAGGAGCTCTATGTTCCCCTCCTTCTTGATAATACTCAAGTCTTTCACTTGTGTAGTTATGATCTGAACAAACCTTTAATCCCAACCGATGGAGCTCCTGCAGCCACTGCAGCCAAAGCATACTCAATCTGAACAAGTTTCCCAGAAGGACTGAAAAGGAAAAGGCAGAAGTAAGCCTGACACAATTCTGATATGCTCAAATACACATCAATCTGATGTTAACTTCCTTTTTAATCTCTTTACAACTAGTATCTGCATCCTCTAATTATAATTAAAAAAGAATCTTTAGATTTTAAAAGAACCAGGGTGATATAGCCCAGAAATTATTGCTGTGTGGTACTGCTGTGATACCTGTCTGTAACATCATTGAAAACTAATGCTTCTTGGATAGGATTAGATCTGATTGCAATGCAGTTCTCCAGCTTTGTATCATTTAAACTAAGTTCCCTACTTGGCGAAGGAATCTTTAGAGCATATCATGGATTTCTACAGAAGTAGCATTTCTATGTGTTTTGCAAAAGTTTTTTAAACAGTGAAGCTCAATGCTGAAAGACTGAAGTAAACCACTGCTATTCTTTTTCACCAATAAATCCAACAACACAAGATGTAAATATCCCATTTCACCTCCAATATTCCTCCATATTCCTACATCTTGCTTTAATGATCATCAACAAAAACAAACAAATCTGTAATTTCGTGCATGAGAATCAAAATATCCAGAACAGTAGAATAATGTAAAAACTAAGACAAACTAAAATGAATGATTCTCAGAATGCAGGACAAGTGAATATGGGAATGCATAAGTAGTTGTTATCTTTCTTACATGAATACAAACCCCAAAAGTTTCATAGCATTAGTGCTTTGCAAAGTACACAAAAATTGTAATTCCATTAGGAAAGAGCTAATGAAGAATTCACTCCTTTGAGCAAAGTGGGCATATTCAGCTGAATTCAACAATTAAGAAGATTCCTCTCATATTGCCTCATTTGCTTAACTGCAGCATCACTTTAGAGAACTACTTTGCGATTTCTCAATTACACAGCACTACCCTGAGATTAAGTAGCCACTCTACCAAAGCCAGCAGACTCTTACTTTCAGTTTCTCTTTTGGCAGCTTCAGAATATAATCCTTGAGAATTTAGCACCTTCATTAATAAATAAATAAATGAAATCTGAAAACATTTTCTTTTTCTCTGAATTAATCTGCAGCTGGAGTATTAGGATTAACATTTTAACAGCTACTGCTCCAACAACACATTCAGTGCACGCAACTATCCTACATCCAGGCTGTGCGTGACAGAAAACGACTAGAAAGCACTGCTTGCCTGCAAAGCACGGCACAAGGTGAAATAAAGCCTTGCATGTTTATCGGGAGCTCATCGGATGGCTTCTTGTCATCCGCACACCAGCAAAACCCGCCCTGCAGCAAACCCTCAAACGTCCCCGTGCCCCTCGGGCAGGTCGTGAGCCCCTAGACATGGGCACGGGGGCACGGCCCGATCCTGCTGGAAGAGGCGGGGAGGACCGCGTGCTCCTTCATACCGCTTGAAGGCAGCCCCAGCCCTCCCTCACGCCCGTCCCTTGTGCCTGGGTCCAGCAGCAGTAGCGCTCAGGCCCGGCTCCCGGGGCGCAATGACTCTGCAAAGTCCCTTCCTCGTGCCTCCCCCACGCCGGACGGCCACTTCTAGCAGACTGTGCACCGTTCCCCTCCTCGGCCGTAAGCCTGCCCGCTGAGAGCCCGGACCCGCAGCTCTCCCCCTCCCGCCAGACACCTGAAGGTGGTGAGAGAAAAGCTGTAACCGCGCTCCGCCATTTTGGAACCAGCCGCAGAACTCTCCTCGCCAGCTGTCTCTGCGCAGGCGCGATCTACCCGATCGCCCCGCCCTTCTCCTGCGCGAAGACACGTTGATTGGCCACGAGGGGAGAGCGCCGAGCCCGCGAGGGACGCGATTGGCCAGGACATCCGCCGTGAGGCATGGCGGGAATTGGAGGCTGTCCCTCCCTCTGACGCCCGAGCGTGCTGGTAGCCGCAAGGGTTGCTGGGAGCCGAAGTCTTGCGCTCCCATCTACAGAAGGCCGCGGGCGGCTGCTGCTCGTGTCGGCATGGCGATCGTGGTGTTGCATTTGGTGCCGCCGATCCGCGTTCTTCTCCAGCGCTGCTGGCAGTGGCTGGAGCGCGGCGGCTTGCCGGCCGTCTGTGGGCTACAGAGCCCGCTGTGGGGTAGGCCGAGACGGGCGGGTGGCGGCGGCGGCGGCGGCGGGGCCCACGTTTGCCCTCAGGCGGTCGAGGGAGGACGGCGGTAACGAGTTCTGTTCCCCTTCAGGGCTGGTGCCGGCGCTCCAGGCCCCCGTTTGTCTGCCGGAGCCGGCAGCGGGCACCGCGGGGAGCGGCGAGGGGCCGCGCCTCCTCGGCAGCGTCGTGTGGATGGCGGCACCGAAGAAAAGGCGCAGCATCGAGGTGAACCGCTGCAGGCGGAGGAATCCCAGCAGGCTCATACCGGTCAAGGTGATGGCGATACTTAAGCTTGCCCTGGAGAACGGTTACAAACTGCCTTGTAAAAGCGTTCTGGAGTTTGTTTATGAACAAGTTTAAAAGGCATCGCAGTCTTCCACATGCATTGTAATACGCACCGTCATGTGTGTGGGCAGACTGTGGCTAAGTAAAAGGTGACAGTTCGCATGGAAATCAACAGAATGCGGATTCTAGCTGCACAGCTAGTATAAATGGGAAAAATTTCTGCTTTCTAGGGGCTTATTTTAGTAATCAGCAATTGATATAGAAATACATTACCGAAGACAGGCATTAGTGGAAGAACAAGTTCTGAAAAGTCAAATGAATTTCCCTAGTATTTCATTGAATGTTTCTTAATGTTTTGCAGCTGCTCCCTGTTTTTTATTGATTGTCTGATTGCGCAAATTACAGAATTTCACATTTTCCACTGTCTTTTTTTTTTTCTTTTTTTTTCAGAGGAACATAGATGTTTGCCCTGAGTGTGGAAACTTGAAACTGAAGCACATCCTTTGTGGTCATTGTTACGCTAAAGTCAAAGCAGAGACTCAACAGATACGGAAGGAAATGGGTAAAAAGGAAGGAGGGCCATTTAATGCTCCTACTGTGGAGACTGCAGTCCTTTATGATGGAGAAAAGCCCACAGAAAAAGATGAAGGCAAGCGGATCGTTGAGAGAGCCAGGAAGCGTCCTTCGTGGTTTTCTCAAAATTAATGGCAAGACAGGGCATGTTTTTAAAAAATGTTTTCCTGGTTTTGTTCAATCGGTGCTGATTCTGAAGATGTGTGAACTTTGGGAAGCTCAAATCACATTTCATGTTGTGTATTGCTTCTGCAGCATGCAGTGGGCAATGCTTCTCAGTGATGTACCTATCATAGCTGTCAGCAATTAAGAAGTTGGACAATCTTGCTGGACATCTACATACAGTAAAGTAACTACTTTGTCTGTTAATGTTGTATGCTGTTTTTGTAAATAATTTTTTTTAGTTACTATTAACAAAGGAAAAACGATGACATATAAAATAAAAGATTCCTAAAGAAATCTGCTTTCCAGTTTTGGCTGCTAGTCTTATAGAAAAAAAAAGTTGAAAATATTTATTAGAAACAAATAATATTATTGAGGAAGGATGTGGTTATATGTTAATTTCCATTAATAGTCTGCATAGATATCTCCACAGTACTGCTGTTGGAAATCTTCAGAGATATTCCTGTTTTGGGGTGAAACAGCAGCTGCCAAGTGATGTTTGCTCTTTTTCAGCACTAAATGGTAGGTTGTTTCTCACTTGTCAGTGTGCAAAATAATCCCCCTATGAGTCTGCTGTGATTACTTCAGTGGAATAATGAACTGAGATGCAGTGACTGGAAATCTATAAGTTGTTTAAGTATCAAAGCTGATTATTTGCAGCCATTCCCATTTTGTAGTCTGGATGGTTAGTTTGTGCTTAGAAAACTGCAAAGAACAGCATATCTTCCTGGCTTGTGGCCTCTGCAGAGTGAGGGTGGCTTTTTGGTGCTACAGTTACAGCAGCTAAGCTGTTTTTCACTTTGGTTTTAGCCACCCAGTAAAACCACTAGCATTAAAGATTAAAACTAGTTTCACTCAACTGCCTGAGCCTGTGTTGTCCTGGTTTGAGGAGCTGTAGTGGTAAAGAACTGTTCAGAGGCTTTCTGCATTTACTTTGTTGTTGGCTGCCTTTCTGTGGCTCAGCTTGTATCAGAGTCCAAAAGTTGGCAACATTGGTAGTAGTGTCACTGAAGTGGAGGAGGCAGGACCACACTTCCCAGAATAGCTTCCACCTGAATATGGCTGACACACTTTAAAATTATGCCTTGACTAGTGTAAGGGTTGTAAAGGCAAAGAGACCAGTGTGAACAAGGAGGTGTTACAAAAAGAAGGAAAATCAATGCTCGTCTGTCTCTGAAGGGCTAGGCTCACAGGGAAGGAACTCTAAAAAGAGAGGATCTCCAACAAGAGGTCCTTCCTCAGTGGCAGTCAGCCCTTAAATGAGGTCTGAGTCCTATTGCACAGGTGAATCACCTTTGCCTGTGCTCCCAGGGCTGACCAGATCTTTCCTTCAGGAGCTCAATCCGTGGTTCAGGCCATGACTCAGCACTAGTTGTATGGGAACTGCTATGATGCTTCAAGTCTGCTTTTCTCACTCTGTTTTCTGTATCCTGCTACATAACTGGCAGGAAAGTAAGAACAGACCTTAGCAGTGATGTTAAATGTCCTTTGTAGTCCATTTAAGTAATGAGTAAGATAAGTGTGTTTATTGAGGCAATTCAGTTGACAGCATCCAAGTCAACAGCGTGTCCTTTTACATTTGTCCAAAGAGGATTTGTCTTGGTCCTCTCTGTTGGTGCACAGTCAACTCCACTCAGTGTGGCTCAGGCAAACCAAAAGTGTGAAGATCCATGGTTTAAAAAGGAAGTGGGTATATTTACATGGGTTAGATGTAAGGAAGAAATCCTTTGCTATGAGGGTGGTGAGGCAGTGGAAGAGATTGCCCAGAAAAGCTGTGGATGCCCCATCAGTGGAAATGCTCAAGGTACTGTGGGTGGGGCTTTGGAGCAACCTCATCCGGAGAAATGTGCTCCTGCCCATGTTGGGGAAGTGTGACGGGAATTTGAATGTGATTTGGATTTTAGTTGGTTCTATGCGGAGCCAAGTGTTGGACTTAGTGATCCTTATGGGTCCCTTTAAATCAGGATATTCTATGAGCAGGGCATCCTGGCCTGCATCAGAAATAGTGTGGCCAGCATGACTGTGGAAGTGATTGTCACTTTGTACATAGCACTGGTGAGACTGCACCTCAAGTATTACGTCCAGTTTTGGGCTCCTTGTTACGAGAAGGATATTGAGTTGCTTGAGCACGTGCAAAAAAGAGCAGTGAAGCTGATAAAGAAACTAGGAAACAAGTGTTATGAGGGGGACAAGTGGGCTGCTGGTCTTTTTTGAGGTGACAAGTGATAAGATGTGAGTGAGTCTCAGACTGTGCAAGAGGAGGTTTAATTGAACATTGGGAAGAATTTCTTCATGGGTATGGTGGTCACGCATTGGGATGAGCTGCCCAGGGCAGTAGTGGAGTCCTCATCACTGGAGGTATTCAAGAGATGTGTGGATGTGGCACTAAGGGACATGGTTTGTGATGAGACTCAGCAGATCAGGTTGATGTTTGGACTTGCTGATCTGGAAGGACTTCCCCAAGCTATGTGATTCTGTGATTCTAAGGTCACTCTTCTAGCTGCACTTTTGCAATGTTAATATGTTCAGTAGGTATTCATATTTGATATGATCTGATATCATTCTGTTCAATGATTTAGAATCAGTAGGAAACCTGTGCAGCTCATGCCATTTCCAGCAGTCTTTTGAATATCTTTTAATGAGGGCTACACCAAAAGTAAGGCCTCCTATTTTATTATGTTAGGTCATGATGTGACAGGTGGTGGTACAGCAACTGAGTGTGAATGTTCGCACCAACTTTCCATTTTTCTACCATGTGACTGACATATGGCAGCAGAGGGAAAGTATGACAGAATGACATCTGTCAAGGAAGTGTGAATGAAGCAAAGAGGTACAACCGTATCCATCCAGGCAGAAAAAATCGCATCCATTGACATTCATCAGTGCTTGCTAAAGATGGAGACCAAACAGTGGATGTTAACACAATCAAATACAGATTGCATGGTCAACATTTTACCAGCAACTATGCTTTCTTAGTAAAACTGGGTCATGTGTGGCATGCAGTCTCCTGTTCGTTGCTGGGAAAAAAAAGCGTAACTGATGGTGGGGACTATGCTGAAAAATAATGTTTTGTAGCTGATAATTTGCTCTATGAAATAGTGTTATTGTCGTCTTTGCACCTGTGCAGTTTCCACAGAAATAAATAGGAAGCATTACTTTTGGAGCAACGGATGCATTATGAAGCTGCCAGTAATTGATAAAAGACATCCCTTTTTTTGTCTGAAAATTTCATGATTAGATACATGTTACATGTACGTATGTGTTGTTGTTTTTTTCCCTCTAAGCAGTGTATGTATAAAGATGCTATTTCAAATGCTGGAAGGAAGAGGAATATCATGTACTGTCCAAAAATACAAGGATGTAAGTTGTTAAACAGTTTCGCATTGTACATGTATAACAGTGATCTCTGGCAGTGAAGAAGTGTTTGATAAACCAAGTTTCTCTTTAATTTCCCCTTTATCACTGAAATTTTAATAAAAGTTAAGTTCTGTAGAAGACGTTGTACTAGCAAGAGGAAGTACGTACCCAATCTACTTTAAAACACTAGGTGGCAGAGGAGCGTAGCTTTCTGGAAGGTGAAAAAGAAGTGGCTGGTGTGATGTGATACAGTCAAAGATAAATGTTAAGAAATTTGCATCTGTATGAGTAAATGATTTGCAAATAGACTAAATTTGCCAAGGAAAAATTATAATGTGATAGTTTTCGGGAGAAGGGCTAATCTATTGTAATTCATTGTTCTGACTGAATTAAATGAGATCTATAGTGAAAATCAATGTACTAGATTTTATGTATATCTCTGTACTTCTGCTCTTTGCAGGCTGATTTATTTAAAATTGTGATTTTACTTATCAGTTGCTCTAAAAAGATGGTGGGAATTGCAGATGGGATTTTGTGTTCCTTCGTACTTCTTGTATAATTCAGTTATATGACATTTTATTTATGCAGCTAGAAAGTCACACAAGTAATAGGTCTGATGGCATTCCAATCAATTTCAAGGTATAACAGCTTTGAATTTGTAAAGTTATAAGGATCAACTTGTAAACAGCAGATACAAAATAGAAAGAGAGGTAAAGCTTTCCCGTCTTTTCATGAATAAAGGCATTCTTTAGCTCAGTCAACACCTTGACTCTGTTCCAAATCATAATTTGGAGGGATTATTACAGCTTACAGCATCATCTCTGGTGAAAATATATGGCTAGTGGTGGTGCGTATGTTGAAAAAGGGTGCTTTATACCTGAGAACAATGTCATTGTGCTCTTTGTATCTGTTGAAGTTTCCACAGGCATAAATAGGAGGCATTACTTTTGAAGCAAGCTAAGTACATAAACATTTGTCTTTTTCTGTTTGGTTCTTGAAAGGGCTCACAGACTACAAAAAGTGGTTCTGAAAATGACTATTCTTTAGCTTTTCACTACACAAGAATATAGAAATGTTCTGTTTATTTGTCCTCAATGCAGGAAACAACTTATGGATCTGAAGAGGAATAGTATGCATTAAAAATGGTGAGTATGTCATGTTGTAGGAAGAACAATCCATTCCTACTTGTGGAGCAGATACAGATTTACGTCTATTCCCAGTCCCATCACACAGATCCATCTGCTTGTATAGCAATTTGGCTTATGGCTCTGTTTTCTGTTATAGTATAGGTCTAGAGTGTATTATGTGAAATATTTCCAATAGAACATAAGGATTTTGTGTAGGCTGTTGGAGAGCTTAATGTTTCATTTTATAATCTGAGATTAACTGTTAAATACAAAGAATAGTGGTTTTAAAGATTAGATGTGTAACTTAAAGCTCCAAATGGGCAGACCAGTCCTGTAGAAGTTCATTCTAAATATATTGCGATTTGAAGTTCCCACTCATTCATCTTTATGGTCCACACCATAACATGATGTTAACAATGCCACTGATTTCAATAGAATTTCTTCTAAGGGAAATCATAATTCCAAGTAACTGGGAGAGGTAGGGTCTATAGCACCCACATGTTGTTTTATGAAGTAATTTACTGAGATCATGAAAGCATTTTTAATTGAAATCAAAGTAGAAAAAACTAAGCCTTTCTGTTACCAACACCCATCTTGATTCACTACTTGCTCCCATGAGTCCACCTATGCCATAGTCCTTTGGATAATATTATTCATGAATTAAGAATGTAATCCTTTAGGAGTTCAGGAGAATCATCATAGATTCACAAGGTTGGAAAGGACCTACTGGATCATCTTGTCCAGCCATCCACCCATTACCATTATTACCACAAGGTACTAAACCATATCTCATAGCTCCTTATCCAAACACCTCTTGAACACTGCCAGGGACGGTGACTCCACCACCTCCCTGGGCAGGCCATTCCAGTGCCTGGCCACTCTCTGAGAGAAAAAATTTTTCCTTATGTCCAGTCTAAACCTACTCCGTTACAACTTGTGGACGTTTCCTCAAGTCCTGTTTGTTGCCTGGGAGAAGAGGCCAAACCCCTCCTCATCACAACCTCCCTGTAGGAAGTGGTACAATGCAGTGAGGTCTCCCCTGAGCCTCCTCTTCCCAGACTAAACAATCCCAACTCCCTCAGCAGCTCCTCCTAAGACTTGTGCTTCAGACCTCTCACCAGTTTCATTGTCCTCTGCACATGTTCCAGGGCCTCAATGTCTTTCTTGTAGCGAGGGGCCCAAAACTGAATGCAATACTCAAGGTGTGGCCTCACCAGTGCTGAGAACAGTGGGATGATTTCCTCCCTTCTCCTGCTGGCTACACTATTTCTGACGCAGGCCAGGATGCCATTGGCCTGACACATTTGAATTTCTTTGGCCCCAAATCACTCCTTGTCAGATGTTTATGTCCAGCTCATGATAAGTTACCACAAAGATTGTATGAAAAGAAGAATGGAAGAAGGAATATGAGGGACTACATTCAGAGTTAAGACCAAGAAGGTACAGTCACTGGTGAGTGTGTAGAAGTAAGAAAGATTCTCTTGATGCGTGTGTAATAGGAAGAGCGTAAGAGGAGTTGCCATAGGAATCATGCCTCTGTGGTGCAGCTGAGTGACTAATTGCAAAGTACTCATGCATGTGACACTGTGGAAATAGATGGCAGTGCCGTTAAAATGAATGGAATTGTAAGTAGCATTCCTTGCTCCTTCATCATGTATCACCTTCATGTTAGCATTTGATGTCAGCAGCTAAATTGCGTTATTTCCATTGATAGGTTGCAAGTTGAGGTGCAGAAAGAGTAGGTAAAAATTGTCCCCTCAGTCAAAGGCAGAGGAAGGAACTGAAGCTGCTTGCAAATCATTGGCCTCTTTTATGCTCTGCTGTGTCATAGGTTAGCCAATAAATAATAACTATCACCTGCAGTGGTGATTAGAATAGACAAGTTTCCATTTTGATAATGTAAACTGCTGGAAAGGTGCTCTGTATCTGAACCTTTCTTAGGACATAAGCCTGTAAGTGCCTCTATCCAGAGCTTTTCAGATATGCTGAAAACTGGGTTTATTTCCAAGTGTTTCTTCCAATTTTCTCCTTTCACTTGAGAAATTGATTGAAAACAGCACAGTTTTTGCAGGAAGCATACTAGGACCAATCATTTCTGTAGAAGAGTGTCTTACCCTACAAGAGGACCCACTCCTTTCAGTGGGATTAAGCGTAAGAGTATGACTCAGCAGAACAACAACAGCAGAATCTGTCACCAAGAATTCAATGTATGATATCTAAAAGTGTACTCCTAGAAGTAAAAGATTTATCTTCCACAGGTTTGATTCCCTTGGTTTGGGAATAAGATGCCTCATTTAGACAAGACATTCTATCAAATGTAAAAAAAAAAATAGAAACAGCACAAGGGTTTTATTATTATTATTATTATTTTGTGGGAGAGGGTGTAGGCAGGAACATAAAAGTTTTTTAACCAGCAAAAACAGCAGTAGCAAAGTGCACATAGTTGGTCTAGATCACTTCCCAAAGACTCAAAGACAATATTTTCCCTCTGAAGGAAGAGAATTTGCAATCATTTCTACAGTTTTCTTTGTGATTTAAGGAGATGTACATTGCTTTCAGACCACCAGTGTATCTGCCTCATCTTGCTGATATGGCAGATGCTGAGATCCCTGAATCTGTTGTTTAGGTTATATAATTCAACAGGCAATCAATTGAGAATATGTACTCTTGATCAAGAGTAATTTAATTCTTTCCAGTTTATTGATGTTGTAATGACCCTGGTTGTAATGACCCTGATTTTAATGGCTGTATCTTCCCAAGAGCATAGACATTAGCTCTGTTAATAAGATTTTAAGGAATTTTATCTGTATCAGAAGCACAGCACCTCATGAAGGAGGGAAAAAGGACTCCATATCCATCTCTGCCAGTTCTTACAAATTGACATGGATATGAAGAAAAAACTGAGACCCTAAGCAGCATACTTTTTTTTCCAAAGATAAACTTGAATTGGAAAAGTGATGACAAGTGATGAATATGTTTTGTTTGCTGTTCATGAAAGGTCCAGCCTGTGGAGTTGAAATATAAAAAGATAAAAGCTTCTTGCTGAATTCAGAGGTGCAGAGAGCATTGTCAGGCATTTGTGCATGCTACAGAATTATACTTTTACATGTGCAGCTGGTGTTAATCATGACCACTAGTGGTTCTCTTTAATAGTGCAAAGTGCAAGCAGTAGAAAAAGCTGAAATGTACTGTATGTGAAACAAGGTTCCTACTTCTAAAGTAAAATCCATAGTTTCAAGTCATAGAAAATGCATCTGGAAAGATCAAGGAGCAGATCCTCCTGGTTAACATGTTAAGGCACTTACAAGATGAAGAGGTGGTCCAAGACAGCCTGCGTGGCTTCACCAAGGGCAGATCTTGCCTGACCAATCTGGTGGCCTTCTATGATGGAGTGACAGCATTGCTGGACAGATGTCATCTATCTGGACTTCTGCAAAGCATTTATCATGGTCCCTCACTACATCCTTCTCTCCAAATTAGAGAGGTATGGATTTGAAAAATGTACTGTTTGATGGATTAGGAACTGGTTGGCTGGTTACAGCCGAAGGGTTGTGATCAATGGTTCTGTGTCTGGGTGGAGGCTGGTCACGAATCAGTGACATAGATGATGGAATCAAGTGCACCCTCAGCAAGTTTGCAGCCAACACCAAGCTGAGTGTGGTGCAGTCAATACACTGTAGGGAAGGGAAGCCATCCAGGGGGACCTGGACAGGCTGGAAAAGTGGGCCCATGAAAATCTAATGAGGTTCAACAAGGCCACGTGAAAGGTGTTGCACTTGGGCTGGGGCAATCACAGTTATTTATACAGACTGGAGGAAGAACTCCTGGAGAGCAGGCCTGCAGAGAAGGACTCGGTGGTTCTGGTGGATGAGAATCTGGGCATGAGCCAGTAGTGTGTTCTTGCAGCCTGGAATGCCAGCTATATCCTGGGCTGCAAGGGAGAGGGAGGTTATAATCCCCTTCTACTCTGCTCTTGTGAGGCCCCATCTGGAGTACTGCATCCAGGCCTGGGGCCCCCAGCACAAGAAAGATGCAGAGCTCTTGGAATAGGTTCAGAGGAGGGCCACAAAGATTATCAGAGGGCTGGAGTACCTCTCCTATGAAGAAAGGTTAAGGGAACTGGACTTGCTTAGTTTGGAGAAGAGAAGGCTCTGGAAAGACCTCATTCCAGAATTTGAAAGGAGCTTGTAATCAGGAGAGAGAAAGACTGTTTACATGAGCTGATACTGATAGGAAACAGGGGAATGGTTTTAAATTAAGACAGGGGAGATTTAGGTTAGGTATTAGGACGCACTGGAACAAGTTGCCCAGAGAGGTTGTGGATGCCCCATCCCTGGTGGCATTCAAGGCCAGGCTGGATGTGTCTCTGGGCAGCCTGATTTAGTGATTGGTGACCCTGCCCATGGCAGGGGGGATTGAAACTAGGTGATCTTTGAGGTCCCTTTCAACCCAGGCCATTCTATGATTCTGTGAAACTAATATTTCCCTACTGAGTATCTTCCCTTAAGAGATTATGATAAACCATGGACCTTAGGGAGCATATTGTCAATAACTGAAGAAACTTGCCTCCATTTATTTGCAACTCTTTTTCACCTACAGAATGGGGAAAATATCAGTTTCAAGGCACCCACCCCCACACCCACACAAGGAGCTTTGTCAGGAACCTTTTTTCTAAGCCATCTATATTCTCAAGATCACAAGAATAAAGATATGGACATCACAAACAGAAAAGACAAGTTCACACAGAAATTTGCCTTATAGGGTAATTAGGCATTTCTTGTGAAGCCTGTTTTTGGTGTTTGACACTGGTTCCCACTTCAGAAGCAACTCCTTGCTAAGAGCAATTGTAAATCGCAGCATCTCTTTTCCTCTTATAAACCATCACCATCCATGGTTGGTTTGAATTACACCAGGCATAAAAGACTCATGGATCTGTGCCAAGATATGAAAGATAAAATGCAGCAGGAAGCAATTCTCCCTTATACACTTCGGTGCCCTTACAGGAGTGGATATGGAACTGATATTTTTCCATTTAAACTATCTGAAGCATAACATACTTCCTGCGTCAGTGAAACATGACAGGAGTGTAGGGGGAATGTTTGATAGGCCAGTTTTGTTCCTGCTGCAGGAACTACCACCTACTGTTTTCCCTGGACCTCTTGGTATTCTGCTTTCCTAGATTCCATTCATGAGGCAATTCCTTCTGCAGTGCTGGAATGTCTAGAAATTTGTATAATAATTTGGTCATGTTAACTTCCCTGTGTTCCTTACCCTGATGCCAAAATATGTAGATCTTTGGCATTCCTTGTGACTTCCAAATCTAATCTCTTTTCCCCATTTTGAATTTTACAGAACTGCAAACCGTTGGACACTTCTATTAAAAATAACTTTTTAATTTTATAAAGACCAATTTTCTTGACACCCTCCTTCAATTTTCTGTGTATGGCCTTGAGGCTAATTTCACGTTTGGTAAGGTCATGGATATAAGCAACTTACAGCAGGGTAAGCTTGATTCCATGTTTCCAGCTGTACTACAGCTGGTTGAAATACCAAGGTTAATTGTCCTTCCAGATTTAGCAATAAAAAATATTCATGCAGGGCAGAGGTTAAACTGTATTCTCATATTTCTTCCATTTTAGGTTTGTAATCCTGGACTGGTACAATTTCTGATCTCATTCTGTCTTCTTCCAGTAAAGCAGCAAACTCAGCCAAAGCTCGAGAACTGGTGAACAGCTTGGTGCAAATTGCTTTTAGCATTCAGACCCCAGGATAGTCAGTAGAAGTGGAGGACTCTCTGTACCTTTTCAACAGAGTTGCATTGACATAATGTGTATGAAGCCTTCTTCTATCTGCAATTGTCTCTGAAAATAGTATCTGCCACACTCTTACTCAGTTCCCTCCCTCACCAGGAATCTTTATAGACAAAAAGCATTTTGATTTTTTCCAGAGCACTGACATTGTGGAAGTCGTTTAAGCAGAGATCTTTGTCAAGGGCTTTTGAGAACCCTTTTGATTTTTTCTTTCCTGTTTGTATTTTCCTTTAAAGAAAAGGACATTGTACTTTTGTGAAATTCATCTCCTACAAAAGAATGCTTTGTGGCTACACAGTTCCAGTGGGAACAATATTCAACACTATCAGCAATGATGTGCTCATGCTAAGGCGAATCCTCCATTTACTTGCCAAAGGATACATACATCAACATTTTGCTGTTTCTGATCAGCCAGAAAAGACAGTAGCAGCATATAAATGTAGAGGTCTGACACATCACTCATTGTGGTGACACTAATATGGCTTTATATCTTATTTTAGCTACAGAGGAAGTCCCTAGACCATAGGGGATTATCAGAAAAGCAGCAGTATGGAAATATGTACAGAGGGGGAAGGGAAATGAACAGCTGGAGAGTGCTCAGTGCTGGTACTCTACAGGGAAAACAGAGATCTCATCATAAGTGCAGAGATCTTGTGAGCAACAGTGATATCACAGGGCTGTGTAAGAGAACTCAGACTGTTAGTTCCAGATCACCACCACCTATGATGGACTTTTGTCCCGTCCTAATTCACTTGCTTTGTCATGTACCTGGCTGCAATACTTTTGCAATTAATTTGTGCTCTGATTTTCTTCAAGACAGCAGAAAGCAGTATTTTGTAATGAATTAGTTTAATATTGTATCAGTAGATGAGATGTTCTTTAGTTAGCACACTCCATTCCTTAAGGGGTAAGTCTTTTTTTCTATAATATACTCACACATATTCCATACATTCTTCTAAGTAGGGAACATAGTCTTAAAATATTAAGAACTGCTATGGGCTGAACAACTCTCAAGCAGATAAATTAATTACTTAATTGCCATGCTCAGAAATTCTTCACAAGTGGGCAACCTTGTCACAAATCAATAAGCAAAAATGTGGATAAATATAGGAAGCATATCAATGAAGCTGTCAGCTTTGTTTTGCTATTCTCACATCTCTGATCCATTTGTGAGCTGTTCCTTCTTCCCATATTTCTTCTGAGGAGCTTTTTCTTCTTTAGAAGTTGTGTAAAACTCTTTCCTTTACTCCTACTGAAGATACCTTCCTCTCTTTCCTAGCTCTCAAAAACATAACTTCCTTTGTTCTTCTGAGGTCTTGCGTTGAAATGTGTTTGTAACCTGACATTTCCATTCAGCATATAAAAAGTCAGTAGGCCACTGCAGTGTAAAAGCGCCAACACTTCTGTGTAAAGTTCACTGATCCCAAAGAAGGTGCATGGAGGCAAGTTAATATTCATTAGTTCAATAGAGATGTACTCATGCTACCAAGAGTGGCTGGACATGCTGAGTCCTCATTACCAGTGGTAGCTGGCTGGCAAGGAATCTGCACCATCCCTAAGTACCATGGCTATTTATATAGCTAGATATAAAACAGCAGGGGACAATAAAGCATCACGTAACAGAATAAACAAGGTCATCTGCAGAAAGCAAGTAGGCTTAGTTACATCTGCAGAGCAGATTCTCAGAAACAAGTTTCTTCTAGCTGTATACAGAAGCTTGAGGCAGTTTTGTGTTCCCAAGCTAATGCAAGCCCTTTCTCACCAGCCATGTGCCTGTTCACGTCTGTATTTTTCCACACAGCCATCCAAAAGCTTTGCTCAGGAAAGATGATGGAAAGTATAAATACGGGACAAAGAGGCAAGGGTAAGAAAAACAGGAAAGAAGTCTTTAGTGTTTGGAGATGTGAGATTAAGTTCAGATGGAGAATTGCTTCAGTACTTGCTGTCCTTGATGATGTGTGCTCAGACCTTGCTTCATCCCTAGAGCACTCCTCCTCACATTCTCACTTGTGCATTTTTTCCCCTCTCTTCTACTTAATAATTTAGCTAGGAAGATTAAGCAACTGACTGAATTACTGAAATTGTAATCAAAGCGGCAATAGTAGATGGGAGCCTGTGAGCATTTTCATAGTAGAAAAACCCAACATACCAATGAACAAAGCATCCAACCAATGAAAAAGAACAAAAATGTGATGTTTTACTATGAAATGAATGTCATAACTAAATTAGATGCCTGAAACTCACTCATTATCCCTCTGCAAAATAGCTGATGCATCACAGCAGTAGTTGTGAATGTGGGTAGTAAGTCTTCATCAAAACTACCCAGCTGTACGAAAGGTGACCAGCTTGTGACACTACAAGGAAGAAAAGCTCCTATCTGCCATTTCTTTATCTTCTGCAGCAGCAGGGGTGAGTTCCTATTCGAATATTTACCCTAGGCACAGCTCTGGTAAATATTGACCTATTGTACCAGAAATTTCAGCAGGCACTGTGCTGCAAAGATTAATATAGACAGTGAAACTGCTTTCCTGGTTGCTTGAAGCTCATTTAAGGTGGAGATAAGGAGATAACATTTTTGTCCTGTGTATAGAACAGCTCTGGGCTGTGACTTCAGCTGTGACAAAGATATAATTCAGTTTTGTAAGATTGGGCCTAACAGTGACAAAAGGTTATTTACCTAAATAGGTAACTTTGCGTTAGGCAAACTTCTGTGTGCACTTTGTCTTTGAAAAAACTTTGGCTTATCTTGACTGCCTTACTGTATCCTAAAAAGATATAACCCAGCTGTGGAAATCAGGTTTCCCAGGATTTTATTTAGTCTAGTAAGTAATTGCTTTAATTCTGGGATTTAATAGTTCCAAAGCTGGGAACTATGATGTGATGAAGTTGTGAAGTCTCTATTCTTTCATCTCCTATGGGAGAAAAACTTAAGCTACATAAATATGTAAATTTCTGATTTGCATCATACAGTTAATTGGAGTTGACATTTCCCAGGAAATTTCCATTTTCTCCTGCATCATTTTTACTACTTATTTAGTTTTGGCCGACTCCTTCATTTTTACATCCTTTTTTTTTTTTCCCTCCACCGGAGAGAAAAAGATTGTGTTAATAATGTACTGCTGGTACAGCCTTCCCTTCATAAAACAGTGGCTTATGGAAGAAAAACAAGGACCATTTGTCTGCCTCTGTTCACTTGGGTGCAGCCTTCTTTTTTGCCCATGTAATTGAAGAAGAATTCACACACCATTTGACCCTATATTCTAGTATGATCCCAGTCATATTCCATCTCCTAGTCTCATTTAATATCCAAAATAAACAAATCTCCTGTGCTTGAGAGAAGCCCTATGGAAATCTATAAACACAAGAGGAAGGCAGAAGTGAAAGGATGTATAGTTGAGAGAGCATAATGAGACAATATTTCAGAATTTAAACCAATAAGGAAACAAATTCAGAGTACAGTAGAATAAATAGGAAAATGTATTCTTATGTAGAGGTTACATTGCAAATTTTTTTTATAATCTCCAGTTGCTTATTTAATTTTCTGCCTGTCAATTAAAATAGTGGTCATACCCTGTGTATAGGGAGCTTTGGTTGTGGTACCCAATGGGCAGAAAGGTCAATTACCTGCACCCCTGTGTCCACTCCAGCTGTGGGAATTGACACAAGTACACAGACATAGCTACCAAGGGAATGCACAGGCATCCACGCCTCAGGCTGCAGGGTGTGTCTGAGCTTTCCATCTAGGTCTGCTCCAGCTAGATGCATATAATCTATGGGGCCCAATGGGATTAATGCCTGGGTACTCAAAGAGCTATCTGATGCCATTGCAAGAAGTCTTTCAATTTGTTTTGAATGGTCTTGGGAATATGGAAGTGTGCCAGTCAACTGGAAGCTGGCAAAGGTTGTCCCAGTTTTCAAGAAGGGCAAGAAAGTAGACCCCAGTAATTACATGCTCATCAGTCTCCCTTCAGTGCCTGGTAAAATTATGGAGATTATTACAGCCTTTTGATACACAATGGGAGATTATAAGAAAGATGGAGAAATACATTTCTCCAGGGCCTGTAGTGACATGACAAGAGGAAAGGGTTTAAAACTGAAGGAAAAAGGTAGTGGAATAAGCTGCCCAGAAAACTGTTGATGCTCCATAAGTGCAAGTGATCAAGGGCAGCTTGGGTGAAGAAGGGGCGGATGGGATGATTTATGAAAGTTTTTTCCAACACAAGCCATTCTATGATTCAATTAATCTAACACAAAAGCATTGACAAATATTCCTCTAAATGCATGTTCTGTTCAATTGCCTTCTCAAAAGAGCAGGAACAAATGAAAGCAAAGATACTATGGAGTAACTGAGAAGGGATAGTTCCTGTTAGTCTAGGGGACAGTTTAGTAGTCAGTATTATCTCCTCCATCTATATGAGGCATTAAAGTAAAACACTAGAAGCACTCTGGAAAAGGGGTTATGTTTGGACCTTCTCATACCATATAAGACACAGCAAACACAGGCACAGCAAACTCTCACCAGAAACACCAACACAAACAGCTCAATTTTCCTTATTTCCAAAACAAGCTATTCAATTTCTTGCCACATTGTTAGCAATTTAATCACTGCATAGGAAACAGAACCACCTCTCTTTCCTATTTATCTTATGTTAGGCTGTGAACACTCACATGGTTCTCCAGGTGCACATAGGGCAACTGATTGGAGATATCCATCTACATGCCTTTGCCCTGTCCCCCTGTGGATGAAGGACATAAGACTCCAGGCAACAATTAGGAAAAGGTTCATGCTAGAATTCAAGACTGTTGTCCAAACACTTCTAAGTGTCCACGTTCTGTGGGGACAAAAGGGACATGGTTTGTGATGGGACTCGCAGATCAGGTTGATGGTTGGACTTGGTGAACTTTAAGAGGTTCCCCAACCTATGGGGTCCTGTGATTCTAAGTTCACTCTTCTAGCTGCGCTTTTGCAGTGTTAATATGTTCAGGAAGCGTTCTTACTTGCATCAGAGCTTAGAAAAAAAGTGAGATGAAAAATAGTTTTAAATAAAATCATTAAAATCAATAAAATCAATATGCTTGGTTTCTTAGTTGGGCTAACAAGCTAGAACTTAACAATATGTCAATACTAGTCTAGGGGTGCGCAGAGACACCAAAACCAGTCTGCAGGTAGACAAAGCAGAGATGTTCAATGCCTTCTTTGCATCTGTCATCAACACAGATGATAGGCTCTTAGACCTCTGGAGCCCTGAGCTGAAGGAACATGACTGCACGAATGATAAACTCCCAGCCAATCCTGATTTTTTACTCCAGCTGAATGCATATAAGTCTATTTGTGTAGTTTTGAGCCCCACAATATAAGAAAGGCAAAACCAGTGTCCAAGGAGACAGTCTACAAAGTTGGAGAAGGGTCTAGAGGGCAAGATGGGAAGCAATTTGGTGTCCCGTGGTTTGTTCCCCCAAAGAAGAAGAAACTAACGGGAGGCTGCCTGGTAGCCTACAGCACTTCCTCACATGGGAAACAGAGGGGTAGTGCTGATATATTCTGATATAACAGCATAAAACTGCATCAGGGAAGAGTCAGGAAGAACATTAGGAAAAGGTTCTTCACCAGAAGGTGGCCAGGTACTAGAACAGGCTCCCCACCCAGGGAAGTGGTCATGTAACCAAGCCTGCTGGAGATCAGGAAGTGTTTGGACAATGCTCTCAGACATAGAGTGTGAATTTATGGTAGTTCTGCGTAGAGCCAGGAGTTGGAGTTGATAGTTCTTGTGAGTTCCTTTTGACTAAAAATATTTTCTGACTCTGCAACTTGGATTTTATTTTTGACAAATGAAGCATTCAACAGATTGTTTTTGTTCACTCCAGATCCTCTTAGGAAAGTGCTGGTGTTAACTTTTTAAGCATTTACCCTATGGTCTTAGATATGCCTGTATTACAGCTTGACAAAGAAATGATCTAATGCTGACAAAGGCAGTTAAGAGGCAGGTGAAACAGGAGTGGGTTCTATTTTTCTCCCAAGGTATATGAAGACAAATATCATATTGTAAATGCTAGCAAGGGTCCTGGGAACTCCTTGAGGTGAAGAGTAATATCAAAAAGAAACAAATATGATATTCCCTGCATCATCTCTAACCATTTGGCAGAACTAGAATTGCTTTTGCATAAGAAAACACAAAAGTTTTGAAAACAAGTGTGCTCAGTGCTTCGGACAGTTACACAGGTTTCCCAAATGAACTAAATGACATCCTTAACTCTCTCTCATCCAAAATTCTCCTCCCTGTTCCTTTTGTGAGCAGCTTACATTCTTTAATTCTCCATCTTGAGATAAAACAGAAGCAAGCTGCATTTACAAGAGCCACTGTACTTCGTTACTGTACTGTTGGCTTCCCCCTCAAAGCTAGACTAGACAAAAGCCATGTGTGAGTTTATATCTAGCCAACTGCTAAATATATTGCAGGTCAGAAGGGCTCCAAGAATTGTGAGGAAATCAAGCACTGTGGTGGTAAGAAGACTTATGTTGGATCAGGAAGGATGGGTAAGCCAAAAAAGGATACTGAATATAACAGGGAAGATAAGCAGAGAGCAGCTGAGGACATATAATGAAAGATGAGACACTCAAGTAACTTCTCACTGAGACAGACTCACATCCAGCAACCTTAGTGGTATGGTGTAGGATGAATACCCCAAAAGAATAGTACCCACACAATACAATAAAGGCGGATGGTATATTTTCGTATAGCTTACCTAGATGATATACAGATGACCCCAGTAAATAAGGAAAGGCTCACCTGTCACTGAAGGTCAAGGCTCACCCAGGACTCCACGGGGGAGGGATTGCTGTGGTGGTCAGCCCTTAAATGGGGTCTGGGAGAGGTGGAGCCAGACTCCACCCCTTCTGCTCACACAGGTGCATTGCCTTCACCTGTGCTCCTGCAGCTGACTCAGTGCTCGCCTCAGGTGATCAATCAGTGGTTCAGGCTGTGATTCAACAGTTCCCATGCATATGGGATGGTGAACACTGTAAACATGCCCTTGCACTCTCATCAAAGCTGAGGTGTCTGCACCTTAGGCATGGTATCCAAACAGCACACTGGCAGAGCTTGGAGAAGACCAGCAGCTCTTTTTGGGAGACCTTTACAAGAAGCAGTAGCTCCTACTGAGAGACAATCTCAGCAGAAGGGAGAAGTGCTGTTCTCTACTGAGGCACAATCACATCAGTATCACATCTCCTACTTTGTTTTTGTCAGCATGTTAATTTTGGAAAGAAATATTTGATCTGATACACCAGTCTTGCAAGCTTCTGAATCCTTGATGAAAATGTTGCCAGCAATGAGCAAAGCAAAAAGAGAAGTCCCTTGCCTTTTATCCAGGTTGCATCAATCCCAAAGTCACAGCTTATCTCAGCATATCCAACAGTGCTGCTTTTACATTCCGCAGACAGTGAAGTAAGTAAAATATGCTGTGAATGACCACCTCAGATGCAAAAAGAGAAGTCCCTTGACTGATCCCCACAGGCTTGACAGAGGAGATTTCTAATGACCTGCTTGGAAACAAACAAGAAAACATCTTCAGGTAAGCAAGACTTCTAACCTGAAGCTACTAGCTAATGTCTGAGAGTTTTTGGATATTCTCTCCCACCTCTGTGGTGGGGGACCACAGACCCCAAAGCTAGTTTGACTTTCATATCTGCTAGAAATCAGTTGCTCAGGGTGGTTTCAGAAATCTTCACTTAAACCAATTTTTTTTTTTTTTTTCACAGGAATTCATCCCAAAGAAAAGATGCGTCTCTTGCTCAGTGAGTGAGAATATAGAACGTATCCTTTTGCCTCTGCTTCTGGCATTCTTGCAGTAGTATTTTCAAGTCTTATGTCTCCACTGAGGTTTTATTCTATTTTTAAAAAACAGAGAAAAAAGAGAAACAAAATATAGCTTCCAGCCAGTCCTCTTTCCACCAACGTAGATCTCTTTTTTCTTTTCCAGATTCAGTGAACTTTTCCCGCAGGTGCCAGCATCGTGAAAGTGTAGAAATGCAAAATCAAAACAACTGAGCCCGTTATATGACTTGTGTGAAAAACTGACCTTCTCTGGAAGGAGGGGAAGAAACTGAGGGACAAAAAAAAAAAAAAGGGCATCTTTGCTCTTAGAGAATTCTGTTGTCAGATTTTTATATGTGCAAAGATGTGGAAGTAATGTAGCTGTCTAAATCTCTAGTTTAATAATTTATTGTTTTGTGTTTTGAGTTGGAAAAGGAGGAATGGATTTTTCAAGGAAGAGAAGCAGAATAATATGTGTGTATCTGCTAATTATGGGATTTATATGAGACTTTCCATACTGATATTGCTGGTGTATCCTAGCAAAACACAGAACAGAGGTGCAGAGTTCTGTCTCATGGTTTTGGTAGCAATCCTCAACTTGAGATCAAAGCAGAACCTCAAGAGCTGAGAAAAAAGTTCATCTTCAAGGCTGGGCAGGCCTTTGAGGTAACTGACAGAATTCCTAGTCAGCATAATTTGAGTTACAGTGGTTGAAATAAATGAAGACCACTTTGTTTCAGCTCATCCCTGTAACCGATTTTGAGATTGCTTGGGATTACAGTGGTGACTTCTGAGAAGTGTTACCAGATTTATGGCAATGCATCACAGCATGTGCTCTCTGGCAAGTGGGGGAAATCCCCACTTTTATCTAGGATTTATCTAGGATGCCACACACTGCCATATCTTGGTTAATCAACTGGGAAAGACAGACAGAGCTGCTAACATGGTACTTCAGATTTTACTCCCTCTTCCATGGGGACCTTCGTACACTATCACGTGCAGACGAGTAGCAAAACTTGTGGAAATAGTTACTGGAAATGATAGGATGTTATCTTTGGAAAGGTCTGTTCTTGGATACCCAGATGCTATTTTGCACAGGCTCCTTAGTGCTAAAAGAAATGTAAGTTCAGCAGGTTGCAGCTACCTAAGGGCTCTTCCAGCCAAGGGGAAATCTTGCTCTGTACATATTGCAGCAGCTGTAGTGACTCCTGTGTCAGTGCTGTTCTGGTATGCTGGTCTGTATCTGTTCCAAATAATCGGGAAAAAAAAAAAGAGGAAAAACATCAGTGTGGGATAGAGAGAGATGCTGCTATGTTCTGCAGATTTGGAGTGGAAATCTTGGGTTGTGCTGTGCACCTGAATTGACCCAGGTTGGATGTGATGCTCTGTGGGAGTTGTCATCCTCCAGCTCTCTGGCATTGCTAGTGAGGAGACCAACAGCACATCAGCTGGCGTTTTTGGAAAAGGTTACTGCTCCTGCAGTACCCATTGGAGGATGAACTCTCCCAGGTCCCAGATGGAGCATGGGAATGGCTGTGCAGCATGCCTATAACGTGCTATGGGCATCAACATCAGGCACTGTTTTCCCCAGTGCACAAGGCAAATATAAATTTTTACTGTTCGGAAAGCAGTCCCAAAGAAAAAAAAAAGCAACAAAAAAACAACACCCAGTCATACTTAACATCATCAACTTGGGAATAAATCTATGCTGGAATGAAGAGAGAGGCATTCATTTAATAAATTATGAGCAGCAGCAGCCTGACTCAAAGCACGACTTCTTAATAGTACTTGGCAACACTACTGCTTGTGATGATATCCTTAATGCATTTGCTACTGAATAAGTAATAGATTTTCTCAATGCAAATGCACATTCTGCTCAACTCATTTTTCTTGAATATACAGGCACTCACTTCCAGATAGTAGGGTTATTTTGTAGAAATGACCAATCTTGTACCCTATATTTCTTTCTGTTTTGTATTGATTACCATAGTGTTATTTGTTTGCAGGAGGAAAAGGTAGTCCCTGAGCTACAGAAGCATTTGAGTGCAGAAGCAAAGTCACATTGATTGCTACAGATATTTGTATATGTTCGAGGACTATGCTGGTTCCTTGCCCATTAGGCTTGCTAATTTGCTAGGGGACCTTTTATGTTCTTGAAACAATTTTTATTTTTAATTTTTTATGTGGCGACTGTTTTGCTTGTCTAATATAGAGGATATTCCGATCCTTATACAAATAAGATTTGTAACACCTATTTTCTTTTCTTGTCTGTTGACCACTACCTCAGCTTTAGCAGAAGTCTGGAATATCTCAGTAAGCTTTGTTCCAGTAACTGTCCAGAGGAGGAACTGGCACTGTGTCATCTCCATGCACTCAACAGCTGTTAGCACATCAGCTGTGCATTCAAAACCCTTCTCCATCTAAAAAAATCGGTCTGTTTCCCAAAGTCCAAAACTGTGTGCTAATTCCTGGAGCTTTCTGGATGAATACCCTAAATCACTGAGGTGGTGTACTCTGTGCACATCCTCAGTAGTGCAGGGGAATCCATGCTTGGAAAATGTAGCCCCTGGTTTGAGCCCAGCAGATGAGCCAGTATGTTTGTGAGAAATAAAACTACAGGATTCTACAGGTATATTGTTCAGAAGAGACAGGCCAAGGACAGGCCCTCTGATAAATGAAGAGGGAGAACTGGCTACAACAGACATGGAAAGGCTGAGGTGCTCAACAAGTTCTTTGCCTCAGTCTTTACGGGCAGACAAGAAGCTTCCCAAGCCTCTTGTGTCATTCCCTGAGCCTCTAGACAGGGGAAGGGAGCAAAATCCCTCACACTGTAAAAAAGAGTGAGTCTGAGATCATCTTGTGAGACTGAATGTGTACAAGTCTATGGGGCCAGACAACAGTTATCCTTAGTCATCCGCAAGGTTAGGTGTCGCATGAAGAGTGGTTTTCTGGAAATTGTGATACGCTTTTTCTGTTTTTCAGCACATTTACCTAATAGTTATATGAAACATTTTCCTATATTTTAAAATTGATGAGCATTGGGCTCTAAGCCTCTCCTTCACTACAAACGCTTTGTTTCTTTCCAAATTAATCTGAACATCAAGAAACTTCAAGAAACAGTGTCTTGCACCAACTTTCTTTCAGAGTTCCCTAAAAATGAATACATTTCTTATTTATTTTCTTGCTTTGAACATCTGAGACATGAGATCATTGGTGTCTTTAAACTTGACATAGGAGTCTCCTATAAGCTGTGAGTGAGTATAAGTTCTGGGTAACCTTCACATCACTCATTTTCATTTTACTTCCAACAGCAGCCACAGATATTCCCTATATTTAATTTTACTGCCTTGTTACTCTTAGCTGTCTTTGTCTTATGGAACTTCCTCAAATCTTCGGCTATTTATCAACATTTTGATTCTAGTAGTAATATGAATTACTGGGGAAGAACTGGCCACTAACATTCAGACTAGATAGATATTGTGGATTTATTGTCACGTACACTTGCACAGAATTTTAAAGACCTTTTGTACTCCATTGCTTAATCTTCTGTCTATTCATTTACACCTGCAAAACTAGTAAACCACAGTGTCCAGTTCCATTTATTTCCTGGTACAGATAATCTATTACAGTGTGCTAATATCATTTATCACGTATATCAGGTGCTGGCAAATGATAATTCAGCTTTGAAATAATCTTTTATTCCTAGCTGTTCTACTAATTAATGTAGTGATGGAGCTCTGTTTACTTTCTGTAAGAAAAACTGATATGTAATCAACCTAGCAGAAGCATTTAATGCATTGAAAGTGGGTGGCTGAATTCCTGTGTGTAGACTGCAAGCTTGCAATCAACTTTTTCGGTAACACTTTTAATATACTTAACAATATTAAGTTGGTCTTTAGTCTTAGATTCCGAACTCTGAACTACTCCAGTTTTTAAAATGAAGCGTTTCTTTCAGTTGGGTGAAAAAAGACATATGCACGAAAAGAAAAAATTCTAAGAACATGCTCAAAAAGTGAGCATTTTGTATTTGTTTTTTGTTAGCCATGAGTAGCAGTAAATTTTCAGTTACAAATAAACGGACAGACATAAATCAACTCACACAGCTCTGAAGGCACAAGAGGAAAGTGACAAGCAAATAGGTCATAAAAACTGATTCTGAACTTATAAAAAACTTCTTGTAGAGAAAAACTGTAAGCAAAAGTTTCAGTGTGTTATAGTACAGAAAGATAGACATTGGGTTAGTTGGCATTTGTCCATTAGGGAAGATTTATCTTACCTTTTGGATTGGCCTTGAACAGGATTTTAAAATCTGCTACTCAGTTAGTAGCTCAGATCAGAGTTGTCTCATCTGAATGTAGTCAAGATAAAATAGTTTTTAACTTCAGACGTACTAGTCTGAAGTCTAAAGAGAAGATGAAATCACAGATCAATTAGCTAAAATTGAACTAAAGTTAATTGTTTGCGGCCTGGATCTTGGTACTATGAGAGGAAATTAGCCTAGTTGTGATCATTAAATTATTATTAGAATGACGTGAGTTCTACCTTCTGTTTATTGGGGCCCATGCTTATTTTATTACCATTGTAATGGCTGGCTGGTTTCTGATCATAGAAATAAACTTACAATTCTATGGTCTCCTCCAGGACGAGAAGAGGGAGAAACCAGCTTGGGTAGGGGCAGCAGTACAAACGGCCTTGTCAGTAATACAGAAATTCATTCTTTCTTTCATTTTTTAATTTTTCTCTCAGAAGCAGACTGAGAGGCTGATGTTCACCTTCCAGTCTGCCTGTGCTGTGCTCTGGCTGGCAGTGAGATACTGGCTTATCCCCACCACCAGGGTCACCTCTTGCAGGGTAAAGGTAAGTCCTAGGGGCTGCTGCTGTCTTTCCTCTTTGGGGATCAACAGGGACCCCCATAAGAGAAGTCCACTGCCTCCACCTGCCCTGGCTTCCCCTGTGACTCCTCATCCAAGCAACAATGGCAATACTGTGGTACCCAAGGTCCCCACAAAGGACACTGGAGAGCTCCTAGGCATGGGGGCCTTCAGGGCTGGTGGCGTGGCCTGGACCTGAGGCAGAAGGCTCCTGAAGGGAGGAGGTAGCAGGGCTGAGGGTGGACATGGGGCTGTCCTCCTGTCCTTTTGCAGCATGGGTGTTCCAGTAGTCCTACTGATGGTGGGTCTCCAGGCCATGCAGGACTGCAACAGTGGTGATAAGACCTCTTCACAAAGAAGGTCTTTGAAGAACAGCCACAATAAGGCCATCTGGTTAAGCACCTTTGTACAAAAGAAGCCCACCATGGTGCTGCAAAAATGTTCCACCTCACATCACCAGAGATCTTCTTGATCTCTTCTTGGAGCCATTGGAGCAGGGGCTTGAGGTCTCATGGATATTCTTGGAAAAAGGCAGCACAGACATCATGCGGGAGGTTGTGCTCAGAAGTAATGAGCATAGGCTCTGCATGCCCCTGCTCATCCTGTAGGCTACCACCTGAATGTTCTAGTGGCTGTGGGACAAGACACTCTAGACAATGGTTATCTGACATCAATATTGGATGCTTGTTTTGTTGTGCCTGCATATGGCACAGCTTGGCTTCATTGCCCACCAGAACACACTGCCATATCAAAGCTGAGGGAGATGAGGTCACATAGGCAGAATCATCCTGTCTTTACCCACAGTAATGGCAGGTCTAGTCTGATTTGACCTTCATGGCCCTGGGCTGTGCTAGGGAGAGCAAAGGTTGGGAAGTTGCTCCCCTCACTGGTGCTGCAGTGGGCAGAAGGTGTTACAGACTGCAAAAGAGAGAAATCACATTCTCTCACTGACCCAGGAGCAGGCAGAGAATTCCCTGGTCTCTCAGCAGAAGACTTTCCTAGCCCTTGCTCTTCTTCACAGAATCACAGAATTGTAGGGGTTGGAAGGGACCTCTAGAGATCATTGAGTCCACCCCCCCTGCCAAAGCAGCTCCCTAGCCCAGGTTGCACAGGTAGGCATCCAGGCGGGTCTGGAACGTCTCCAGAGAAGGAGACCCCACCACCTCTCTGTGCAGCCTGTGCCAGTACCCCATCACTGCACTGTGAAGAATTCCCCACACACATTTGTGCGGTACTTCCTATGCTTCAGTTTGTGACCATTTCTCCTTGTCCTGTCACCACACACTGCTGAGAAGAGTCCAGTCTTGTCCCTTTGCCTGTCTTTCCTTAGATATTTAAAGACGTGGATCAGATCCCCTCTGAGTCTTCTTTCCTCAAGGCTGAACACAGACCCAGGTCTCTCAGCCTTTCCTTGTAAGGGAGGTGTTCTGCCCCCCTTATTTTTGTGGCCCTCTGCTGGACTCTTTCCAGGAGATCCCTGTCTTTTTTGTACCGGGGAGCCCAGAACTGGATACAGTACTCCAGGTGAGGTCTCGCCAGGGCAGAGTAGAGGGGGAGGATCACCTCCATCAACCTGCTGGCCACGCTTTTCTTAATGCACCCTAGGATCCCATTGGCCTTCTTGGCCACCAGGGCACACTGCTGTCTCATGCACAACCTGTCATCCACCAGTGCACCCAGGTACCTCTCCTCAGAGCTCCTCTCCAGCCTCGCCAGGGGTCATGTCCCTATATCACTTTCCTTTGCTTCTGCAAATGCACCCTGCGCAGCAACAGCTGCCCAATCCAAACAGAGTCAGGGAAAATGCTGGTGATCCTATGGGATGGGTACCAAGAACTGCTGCCAGCATCTCCACACCACACCCCAACCAAAGCCTCATTCTGTGCTCCAAGTCTTGCAGGGGGGCCGGGCACAAATCCCTGCTGCTGGACTTTCACAGTGCTTGAATTTATACAGTGAGAGTTAGCAAGATCACAGTCATCTCTTGATGATGCCACAACCCCATTGTCAGTGAGCATACAGTCCATCGCTGCATGTATTTGGGCTCCAGTTCGAGCCTCTGTCACCATTCATTATTATGTGATTTCCTTTGTAATGGTGATACTTTCAGGAAAATATTCTGCAATAACCCCTCTTCAGTGAACTGTTTACACTTTCTGAAACTTTGAGAGTGTTGCCTGTTCTGGTTTAGATGCAATACAAATTGGTGGCAGCCTCTACATCAGGTTTGCCTTTTATACCAAGTGCTCACTGTACTCTGCAGGACTTCTTTTAGCAGGAGGTTGTACTCGATGATCTCTAGAGGACTCTTCCAACCCCTATGATTCTGTGGCTCTGATTCATTCTCTCCATATACAGGAGGGCTCTTCAAATGAGAAACATAGTTACCTGCATTGTGCAAACAAGAAGTTTAGTGAATGCCAAAGTCAGTTTTAAGAATCAGGGAAGTTCTGGTCCCTTGCGTAAAACTCCAGACAAAACTACTGCCTTTGATTTTGTGCTCTTGTATTTCTCTTTTATGCTGGAGCTGACTGATGCCTACAGTGAAATGTAACTCAGGCTGTAAAAGCTAGCAAGGGAGTTGCTCAGATTCTGTATAAATGTGCATCCCGTTTGCCTGCTGATAAATTATTTAAATCCCTGCTATTTATGGAAGCTGTCAGCATGCTTTGCTCTGCTGTTTTGAAAGGAGAAGCAAAAAAATCTGAGTGAACTGGCTGACTAAGAGTTAAAATTTATTACGAATAGTCACACTGCTCTGCATTGTTTTCTTTTCAGTATTTGTCAGTCCTCTGAGATGTTACCCATTACTATAAATACAACATGTGCTTCCAGGATAACTTCGTTTCATTTGTCTGGCAAAATGAGCTATTCTTTTAATTTTACTTTTCAAATCTGTATTAAGGCTTGTGAGTGTATTTGGGCTCTCAGCAGAGACAGCTTTTACACTTGTCTCATGTTGCCATTCCTCCATGTGGTGTTTGTACTCAGTGATGGATTTCACATAGTAATGCTGAAAGCTCCCACGCACCATAGAGAAATGGGATTGGGCTGCAACAGAGCTGTCAGGCAGACCTGTTCTGCTCAGAAGCTGGTTTGCAGCAGAGGGGGAGGAACTGGTGGTATAACATTTTGGAGATTACAGATCCCACATGCAATGGACCACAACTCTCCTAGTTCTGAAGTCACCATAGGAGATAGAGGTTGATGCAAGGTTGATATGAAGCTGTGCCTGTCATGTCAGGCTGCTGGCATCCTGCTTTCTGCCCTGACCACACATTTCTGAAACCTTTTTGTGCCAGCCCAAGCACTGCTGCCACCATGTAGCTACAGAAGGAGCAGATATGTCTGTAAAGCATCCTGGGGAGGGGAAAAAGAAAGAGTGAGATTTCAAGGTGCACAGACACTACTGCCAGCACATGGATGCATGCAGGAAAAACGTGCTGGTGACAGCATGCAATAAGTCACTTCAGAGTGGGTATGGAATTGACCCACTGGGATAAGACATAGTTGTCTTTTATGTTTTTCCATGTAGCTTTTCAGTGGCCTTGCAGATAAAAGTAGGCTTAAGTATTTACCATATATGCTTTTAAAAAACAACATAAATTATTTATCTGGAAATATTTCAGAGAGAAGGATGCCTATATATTTAGATATTGATACCTATACTCTTACATATATCACTTAGTGTACACAATAATCATCAAGCAGTCTTCCAAAAAGATTACAAAGTGTTTTGCAAAGGTTGATCAATAGATTTCTGTGAGTATTCAGAATCTCCATTTTACGAGGAGTTCATCTGAGCACACATACAGGGTGTTTAAAATTCTCATTCAAAGAAAATAAAGTCAAAGAAAATACTTCTACCAACTTCCCTGGGCTTTCCTGATGCCAAACCATACGTCAGTATCAGAATAAAGGACTGGCTGAATTGTTCAGATTTCCTGTTTCTGTGTTCTAGTCACTAGATGTATTCCTTCTTTGCGGGCTATTGGGAGAATGGTGTTACCATTATTTCTGGTAAAGGTCTTCTTAGCTTCTTAAAATAAGATTTTAAGAAGCCCCCCTCCCTCACCCCCGCAAAAGGCAAATAGTAATTATAACCTTTCCCTGGGATGAAATTTAGTCTGAGGATGGTTACAACAACCTTGAATTAGTTTAGTCATTTCTTCCTCAGTTAAAGAATGCCAAAAAAGCACTTTTGTGGTTTTGTATTATGTGCTTAGCACTTACCTCAAATAACATAAAGTAGTTTTGAAAATGTAATTGACAGCATGAACTCAGCTTTTCTAGTATTGAAGTAATATAATCTGTGAGTTAATCAAGATGGAATAGCTTGTACCAGGACAATGGCCCCACATGAACAAGGGCGCACACATACAACTGCTGCAGCTTGTTGCAATAGTCTCTGTTCATATCTCCAGTCCTAGTTGTGGGATTTGCTGCAGTGGGAAGGGTGTTTGTGAGCAGTGCTCATTTCAACAGTTAACAGAAGTTAATGCATATACACAGATAGTAAGCATAAACATTAGAATTGTAGCATATGAGCTAGTGACAGTGCTCTCACAGCAGTGTGCAGCATCACCACAACGAAACATTGCTTTCCGCAGTTACAAACCCTAACGTACCATGCTGTGCACCTCTGCACATGTGTGACTATCTCTGCAGTCTGGGATACTGTCGCTTTTATGGGACACCCATTCTTAGCCTATGAAAGAGAATTTGCTTGCAGAATAAAGAAATAACTTAAAACTGAAGAGCAGAAGGATGTAAATGGGAGCTTCCATTCCCCTACACACAGCACAATACTGCTCTGCAATGCTGAGACAAAGAACAGGCAGCCCAGGCCATTGAGCTTTCCTTTGGACTCTTCCAAATGCAATCTGTGTGATCTTTAGGAAACCCCTAATATTTCCAAATCTGACATTAGGTGCAATAGGAGCTGAGTTAGGGCTTACTGATATGAAAGGAAGGGTTGCTGTACGTTTTAGCAGGTGGTAGAGCAGATCCAAGGTGAGTAGTCAAATTTTATTATTATTCCTGAAGTGTAAGCTGAAGGCAGAAATCAGGACAGGGATTTTTATGCCTATTTGCAAATATTATGTACATATGAAAAAAAATACCCAAGCAAATCTTTGAAATTTTATATCCTATGCAAAACTATAGTTTTCCATATAATACTATATTTATTATTTATCTAAAATACTGAAGGAGAATTTAATTGTGTAAATCCAGAATTCCATTTCCAAGTATATTTGATCTAATGGAAACTGGTATTGTCCTGCATCCTCATGGCAGTTGCTCCTGATTTGTACTGATAAAATAAAAAATCAGACCTGTTAAAGCATGAGAAAGGTCCATATTTGAGGGTTTGGCTCACTCACTATCAATAGGGGTGGCAGGATGTGACATCTGGTAGCTGATAACTTTATTTACACTGTACTATTTTTCAGTGCTATGGATATTTTAAAATGTGTGTACAGTCTATTCACGGCTGCCCTCAATTTCAAGCTTTTATGTACTAAGACTGACTCCCTAGCTGCTTGTGAAAAGCAGTTAAGAGTCCCTGAGATAGAAATAATAGGAAAGTTGTATTTGGTTTTGGGTTTGTTTTTGTTTTTGGACAGTGACAGGAAATAACTAATGTCAAAGAGAAGATTCTGGGTTTCTTACTGCTGTTTTTCACATTTAGTATGTAGTGGTCAACTCACATTTGGGCCTGATTCTGTATGTTCTCTGTATGTGAACATGCAGAGAAATAAAAACAAGGCTTCATCCTCCTACCTCTCAGCACAGCCTGCAGGCATAGCTGTAGCAATGAATGGGAATGATGAAACCTGTAACAATAAAGCGATGGCAGTGGGGGGAAACAGAAAAAAACATATGACAGACGTTTAACAAAATAAGCTTATAGTTTGGGAGGAGCAAGCGGTTTTATTTGGAACAGAAGATGGAGCACTAAGTGGAGAGAGTGAGTGGGACAAGAGTGGCTGAAGAGGGCATGCCCTTACTTCTTTCTTCCTTGTCACTGATCAGCCTGAATAGAGAGAAATGAAAATGAAACTTTCTGGCTCCTTTCACAAGCACAGTATCTGTTTATTTTCTGTGGAGCACTCTAGATAATAGGTGATGAAGATTCTGTCAGCAACACAGATTTGTGCAACCAATTACTTCTGCACTGCACCAAGTGTTTGCCCACAGTGTCAGTGCCCCTGACCCATTTCCTAATTAAAGCTCACACTCTTTATGCGCGTGCTTTTTTGTGAGTCTCATTGCTCCCACCAACCCTCTTGTCCCCAAATTCTCTTTCATTGGTATGAAACAAGAGTTCAGGAAGTGCAGTGACACCAAGCACATTAAGTACAGACATGTCGTAGCTCTCCAGGGAGCACAGATGGGGGCTTCAGCTGCAGCAGGTGCTGAGAAGACAGATCCCAACTCAACCAGGCAATGATTGTGAATCATCTGTATGGGCCTATTGTTTAGATGCATCCAGCTTGGTCACACGCTATGCAGGGCAGCAGTGATGCTGAGGGGGTAGGAGGGAGGGGGAGGGATGCGCTAATTAAAATGCTGCTTTTAATTTAGGAAATGAAAAGGATGTTCTCCCATCTCTCCCTTTCCTGAGTGCAGTGCGTGAGGATTTCACGGTGGACTTCACAGTCAGACTGTGTTTGCAGAACTTAGGGAAGAAGAGGGTAAATGAGCCAGTTATTATGCTTACAAATAAATTTTCTATCCTCTTTCTAAGAGAGCTCTGTTCATTTTGGTATGGCTAAAGAAAAGGGTCAGACACTAAGGTCAAAACTACTGCTCAGGTTTAATCCAAGATGCATTTTTAGTTTTGTTAATTGAACTCTGCATTGCATACAGTGCTGGCCAGCCACTGTGCAGTAGATGCAGAAAATAGCAGAGAGAGGACTTTTCAGCTGTAATTGACAGTATTCCTTGGACAAATTGTGGAAATATTCAGCAGCATGTGTGTCCTGCTGTCCTCAGAGTAACTAAGAATGTCACGATTATGCTCTAAGAAAAGCCACTGAATTTAAATTAGAGGCCCTCAGATTGTCTTTTATACCACCTGTGGTGCAGTACAGTCATGATAAATTTAAAGTAAGACCAGAAGAATCAAATCATCTGGCTGCATTCTGTAGAACTGTATGAGCTCCATGCTTCTGTATAATCTTGCAACAGCAGTGTTTCCAATTTTTTTAATGGCCAAATGCTGAGTTGATGTTAGAACACATGGATTCTAGAGCAAGCTTCAGCTTCCAGGAATCCTCTTCCTTCTAAATGGAAAAGAAAGCCAAGTAGACTAGAGTGTCTCATGTGATCCTTTCAGTGTGAGATGAGGGTTAAAAAATTTCACACTTGTGAGAGAGTGTGGTGCTGCCAGCATGAAGGGAAAAGAGAGGGTAGCAGGGCAGGTGAACTACATGTCTGTTAGGATAGGATGTTGCAGTGTGTCCAGAATGAAACAATAGAAAGGGGAAAAATCAGGTGAAGACATAGATATGAGAAGTTGGAACAGAGGTTCTATTTCAGAGATGATAATAATGTTGTAGTCAGTTATTTTCTTATATACTTCTTTAATTATATTTTATACACAAAAACTGAATATATTCTTTAATATAAGTAGCCATATTTATTAAAAGGAAAAAAACAGTGTTATTAATTTTATTTAATTTTACTTAATTAATTAATTAATTAATTTACTTATGTGTGTATGTTTGTGAGTGTCTGTCTTCACTTTTCATTCAGGATCCTTAGTGATCAAAGTGATAATTTTAAAAGAAGCAACATAAATGTTGGTGTATTAGAGGAATGGTGGAGATACTAGCAAATCAGAGCTTCTGAAGCAGTACCTTTAGCTCGACTGGCTGATACTCTAATGAAACAACAGTAAGCAGTAGTTTTTATGGCAAGGCTATCCCGAAGGAGAGACAGGCCTAGACTCTCCAAGTGTGAAGGTTGCTCTGAAAGTAATGTCTTCTATTTTTATGAGGTTGAGCACAATGTCAGAGGCAGTTGTTGATATGGCAGCAAGGATTAAACCTTTCCACCAATATTTCACATTTTGTTACCACGTGGCAGATGGCAGCAGAGGAACAGTCTGACAAAAAGGTGTCTGACACGAGAGTATGTGTGAAGCAAAGTTGTGTCACTGAATTCTTCCATGCAGAAAAAACTGCTCCCATTGACATTCATTGACACTTGCTGACCATTTATGGAGACCAAGCAGTGGATGTGAGCACAGTGAGGGAGTGGGTGGTGTGTTTCAGCAGTGGTGACAACAACATTAATCTACCTCCACTCATACAGATTTTTACAAGAATGGCACAGGCTCTGTTGTTCATTGCTGGCAAAAATGCATAGCTAATGTTGGTGAATATGTTGCAAAAAAAAATATATATATATATATATTTATTGTAGCTGAGAATTTGCTCTATGAAATAGTGTTATTGTACTCCTTGTATCTGTTGTAGTTTCCATGGAACAAATAGGAGGCATTGATTTTGGAGCATCCTAATATCAGCCTGTTTTGTATAGTTTTTAGAGCGGCGTTTCAGAGAGTTTACTTAATCTTGTGACACTTTTTTTCACCCTGGGCTGCTATTCTTTCATGGGTTTGGCATCAAAGTAACAGCACTTTGCTTATGCTAAGACAATGTTAAGATGTTAAGCCTTTCGGTTCCCACTGGCACTGTCCTAATTAATGCTGTTAAAACATTTGAGGAACAAAAGGGAGAGGAAGGAAATGGGAAGGAATTAAGTTTATCCAAATTCATGCAAACAAGCACTTGTGGCCCTTTCTTTGTCTCCTTAGCACTCTCTCCAGGCTACGTAGGAGCCTGGGTGGTAAGAAGGCCTCAGTTTCACAATCTGTTTGAACATCAGGAGCCAGAAGAAGCTGGCCTTATGTGGCATTTACTTTCAGGATCACACTAAGGCCTGACAAGAGCCACTTGCTTGCCCTCTGCACAGAACAGCCACAACAATCGCATAGTTGCCTTCCTTTCCACAGTAGCAAAGTGAATCTAACTGTTGCCATCCTGATGCCAAAGCAATACTCTTCCCCACCAATGCTTTTGAGCAGGGATGAGATTTGACCATTTCCTCAGGTATCAGAAGAAGTCCATCTTCACCAATCAGAAGAGAAATGGCACACACACAGCTGCCATTAGGGATATTGTTGTGTTTGTTTCTCTCAGTGTCGTCCTTTTCATTGCAAATATTAATGCAGATGTGCAGTGGCAGTCTGGTATTCATGTCCGAGCTCACACAGTTAGGTTTATCCTACTCTGCTGTTCCCAGAAAACATGCCTACTTCTTGCTGCCTATGGGAAAGACTTCTGATTCTGACAGGGGATAACTTGTTTGCATGTCTTTTTCAAGCAAAGGAATCTAGAGTATTTTCATGGTTAATAAAATTAATAGGATATATATTAATTTTATTAATATATTAATATTAAATAAAATATACTGAGGCAGAAGTGACCCACAAGCATCACTGAGTTCAACTCTTACTTTTACACAGGACCATGCAAAATTCAAACTCTGTGTCTGAGAGTGTTGTCCAAATATTTCCTGAAATCCAGCAGCCAACAGCCCTGGGATGTCTGTTCCAGGGCCTGACAACCCTCTAGTGAGCATCAGAGGAGAGCAGAACGGGATAACACCTTCCCTCACTCAGCAGTCAGCATGGGCCTGATGCACTCCATGATACAATTGGCCCTTTTAGCCAGGGCACACTGCTGGCTCATGTTCCCCTTGCCATCAACCAGAATATTCAGATCCCTTTCCATTGGGGCTCTTCTCCATCCCCTCATCCCACAGTCTGTAAATATAGCCAGGGTTACAGCAGTTCAGATGCTCTTGTTAAACTTCATCAACTTATGTGGTCCAACTCTCTAGTTTAAGATCTCTCTGCAAGACAAACAACACCTCCCAATTCAGCATTATCCACAGGCTTGCTTAATATACCATAAAGTCCTGTATCCAAGTCATTGATGAAAGCATTGAAGAGAACTGGCCCCAAAATTGAGTACTGTGGAATGCCACTAATGACTGGCCATCAGCCTGAGGTAACTCTAACCTTTTAGTCTGATCTGTCAACCAATTGTTCGCCTGACTTCCAGAACCATACTGCATGACTTAGATACATATGTAGTCTAAAAGCAGTAATTAAATGTTCTCCCATTTAAACACAGTATGTCCATATACAGTCAAGTTATGGAATTTCCACAGTAGAAACATAATTGATACACTGTATAGATGTTATATGATCCTGACTGGAGTAGATGTTGATCTGATTATAATTATACATATTATAATTATATGTAATTATAATAAATCTATGCACCATGGTATATTCCTAAATATCCAGAAGAAGGTAATTCACTGGTTATTAACGTTCTGGCTCAGTTGGCTTAAATTCATGCAAGACTAATTTTTTCCATTGGAAAAATTTTAGGAGATATTGAATCAAGTTTGTGGGTAGCCTGTGTCCCAAATAACTGAAGGAATGGTACAAAATCTGGAGATCGTTTTACACTCCTGTGTCCTATATTTGCTACCACAGTAGGTATGCATTGCAGGTAGACAAAGATTTGGCCAGAGATTTTTAGGGAAACTGTATCAGGATCAGATGTTCTAAGAAATTCTAGCCATTGAAAACTGATTCACTTTCTTCACTGCTGTACCATAACTCATGCACTAATTCCAGTATGGTCTTTAGAGTGGATGGTCTTCACAGGGGAGGTGCTCTTTTTTCTGAATCTCTAACTTCAGTTTGTCTTGCCACAGTAGAAACCAGATTTGAGTTATAGTCTTTGAATTTCAAGGTCAGCTAATCAATCAATCAATCAATCAATCAATTAATTAATTAATAGATTATATATATATATAATTTTTATATAATATATATAAATATATATCATATGTACATATTTGATGATTTAAGGGTGTTGATTGATGTACTTACTGGTCTAGTGCCAATTGTGAAGTCATGAAAATTTTGGGGAAGGATCAGAAAGTTATAAAAAAAGGAGTAGTATTCTTTGGTTGCTTTTATTTTATTTATTTTTCCTAAGCTAGAGAAGAATTTTGTAGTAATTATTATCTTCTGGTTTTAGTCCACAGTGAACCACAATTCCATACAGTCAGGGTGAAGAGGAAGCAACAGTTGTTAGCAGACATACATACCTTTGTTTTGAACAGACTTTTTAAGTGAGTAACTGTATGAACTCGATCTTGGGAGTCCTGAATGTTTCCTGATGAATGGAATGGCAGTGAAGCTGATTTTGCTTACTAGTTTTTATTTAGAAATAAAGGACAACTGGTAGGTGGAAGAAGGTGATCAGTAGGATTAAACCTGCATAAGTAAAAAGTAAATAAATAAATAAGTAAATCTGCATTAGCAGAAGTACCTCACGCTTAATCTTAACCCCATATAGGTAAAGTAATGAGGATGTTTTGACCATGAAGAAAAACAGAGAGCACTGAGAGTATGAGAGAAAGTCAAACATTTCCTGTGTTGTTAATGACGTATTATTGTGCAGCAGGGAAGGTTTATAAGACAGAATGCTGGTTGTTTCAAATAGACTATTCAGCTATGCATTGTGAAAATACCATATGTGTCCCTAACATAAATGTACTATTGTACAACACTGCAGTACCACACAATATTTGGGTTTTGGGTAGCAGTTGTTAGACAATATCCCTCTTGAAAACCTAATACCTGGCGACTGTAGCAGCAGAATAATGAGTCTGGCAAACTGACACTCTGTTCTAGTTACAAATATTTATGACCAGGACCTCTAAACAGTTTAATAATATCCTAACAAAATCTTTGTACACAGAAGTGTACATTTCACCAGAGATTACTGTGATTAACCAGGCACTTGTCTAGGAAGAGGTAAAGCTCAGTTAAGAAAATGTTATGGAGTTGAGAATGACTGTCTGGTACACCTTTTCTTACAGTTTACAAGCTACTAAAGCAAAGACTTGCACCTGGCTGGGGACTTTGTGTAGTCTTCCTTAGTTAGAGAATGAAGCTCATTATTATCCAAAAATGTAACATTTGATATAATTTATTTTCTTTGCATTATCATGCTGAAACAGCTAAAAATAAGTGAAAGGTAAAAATGAATTCGGACATCAGTCAATAAGTAATCCACTGCTTTTATCTCTGAAAAAAAATAACTTGTCTTTGGGGGAGACAAGATAGGACACTATTAGTGAAGCTACTGAAAGACAAGCATTCATAAAGGAAGTACCAGTGTAATCTTATTAAATTGCTTTGACTATCTTGTGCAGTATTGCTCCTCAGGACCTGAGTTCTTGGTTATGTATGTCACAAGAAGGATTTGAAGGAGAGAATTATCATACTTCAGATTAGTCTGAGATGTTTACAAAGGATTTAGACAAACTATTCTTTCTTTTAGCCAGATCTTTCTAAAGAGAGACAAGTACCAAACCCAGAGCAAATATTTTCTTATCCTCTGAGAGATTTCTAGCACATTATTCCTCCATAAGTCTCACATTCATGTACAGTGCACATCCTTTCATGAATACTTCATTCCATGTTTTTGGTTTTGTTTTACTCTTGGAAAACACAGAGATGAGTTAACCTGTAAATGAAAAACAAGCAGTTCTGTTAGCCATGAAGATCAAGCAGCTGAAATTCCTGTGGGTTTCAATCCTTTAGCTTCCTCTTAAAGTTCTTTCCTCTTCTCCCTTACCAATAACATTGCTTTGTCCCCACCAGGATCCAGGGGCCATGTGCATGCCCCGTGTTTTCCCCATGCCCTTCATTCATTTCTCTGGGCATCAAGGACAAACACCTGCTGCACTTTCCCCTCAGACAGTCACTGATTTCAGTCTCTCAGCTTTACCCTATGCTAATCACTTTTCATACCTTTTTAAAGATTTTCATCACCTTGGAAATACATATTCCTCCAGTTCAATCATTCAGAAGCTGATAAGGAGGGATGGCTGGCACAACCTGAGTGCCTGCTGGCTTCTGACTGTCATCTAGTTGATAATCTTGTCCCATGTCAATGTGAAATGAATTTAGTTCAGCAGAGCATTGTAACTATGACATCAAAAGACACAGGGATGTGTATCTACATCCACCTGCTTCTTTCTGCAGAATGGGGAATAATCGTATATATTCAACAGGAGTCCATGAAGAAAAATAATCCAATGGCCCATTTTGTTTTAATTTCCTAGAAGTCTGTGCCTGGGAGTATCAGCTTGTTCTGGAGTTCTGGCTTTTTGTTTTAATCTGTTCTGTCTTTAAAAATTGGTACCCACAAGCCTCTACATGATACTTTCTGTTGAAGTATATCTTTATTAAAACCTCAAATGGTCTGAAGGTAACAAACAATGACAGGAAGATCGTATTATGTAAATTTATTCAAAAAGAGTACAAAATGGTGTCAAAAACCCATCATATGAATGAACTTAGGGTGAAAGAAGCTCCTAGGACCTCTAAAGTGATGGTGTGGTGTCTGAAGGTAATGTAAGATTTTTGCTTTTTTTTGTCCACGAATTAACATAATTTTTAGGGATGAAGAAAACAAAGGCAATTAAAACCAAGCTCCAATAAAACACACTGCTCTCCTGACAGAAATTGTCATATGCCAACCATATGACTTCAGATTCTGTTCACAACCACACATTTTGTCTATTAAAACTGCGTTGTCTGTAATTATCATGACTTGAAAGGAGGTTCCCTTGCACTGCAGAGATTATAGGCCTATTGTATGGGGGGTGAAACTATTAGATATAAGCGTAACAGTAATTGGTCCTCTTTCTCAAAAATGGAGTAACAAATGTTTAAATGACCTGGGCTTGACGATGCAATGAATCATTTTATCAGGCTTTGGGAAAACTGTGCATTGGCTTGAAGGTTTTCACAGAAATCACATTTCTTCAGCAGAAGAAGACTCAGTTATCCTCATGCTATCATGTGTTGGTGAAGACCGAACCATTTGGCTGCTGAAGAAGTACATCTTTAAAAGGTTTATGGAAGTGTAGTTACAGATCAGTTGATACGGAGTGAGGAAAGTGGTTCATCAACTTCTCCAGTGTAAATTGTATAGTTGTGCTGCTAAAGAGTGGGGAGAGCAAACTTCTTAAAAAGGCAAAGCAAACTAAAATACAGTTGGTGTATGGACTTGCTAAGTGGGCATTTTGTGCCTGAAAGTGGTGCTGGAAGATGGAAAAAATAAATTTTAATTCAAAGTACAATACATTTTCATGGTGATCAGAGTTCAGAATGGTAACCTGTGCTTCTGTTCCCATACCTTTAGTTCAAAATTAGCAGTGTGGCAAGAAAAAAATGGGCATATTACAATGAATTTTTATTACAGTAGTGCTTAGGAAACCAGAGATGGAACTTCTCATACAGGACTTTCAATGCATGATTTAAGACAGCCTTTGCTGGGGAATCTTTGATAGCGATATTTTTCAGGGACACAATAAAATTACTGAAAATGTAGCAAATATATACTATACTCTACGAAGATGCTGCAGGCATTTTGGCCGGCTGCTGCAGGCTTATTTTCTGAAGTAGAGAAGTGAAATTTGTGAAGAGGTGGCACATCCTTCACAGTTCTTTAGAAAATTGATCCAAATTCAGTTAAATTATGAACAACAGAAACCTGATGACTTGTTTGAGTGCTAATCTCTCATTCTCTTTGCTATTAGCCACAGTCCCAACACAGCTTCAGGTTCAGTCTCCTTCCCCTCCATCTGCCAGATGCCTTCAGCCGCCCAGATCGGCTGTGTCTTCCAGCCCAAGCCTACGTAACCTTCCTGTCTAGTTTTACACATTATTTTAAACAATTGATTGTCTTTCCTAGCTTTCATTTCACTCCTTATTTTAGTGCACTCCTCTTCTTGATACCTGATTTAGTTTGATACTATCATCTGAATATCTGGCATCTGAGATGGCTCCTTCCTTTGAGCTCCTAGTGAGCCTGGGCTCTGCTCCACTGTTCATCTCCATAACAGCTTGGATGTATGGGAAAGCTCAGTTCTTCCCCGGTAATCCTCCAGCATGATGGCACTTGGGCAGCTTGACTGTATGTGTAGGCACTGCATGTTCAATCAGGAGTGTAATATTTAGTAATCTGAACTTCTGAAATGGTAATTTCTTTACACCTGAAACCTGGCCAGGTTCTCTTCTTTGCCCGTCTCAAAAGCTCTCTCTGCCAAACTTCGATTTACTGTTTCAAAATAGCAAGTCACAATGGGATTTCAAAGAAAAAAAATATAAACTAATTGTACTCCTCTGATATCCAAGTTAGTATCTTTTCCAGTATGTTAAGAAACAGATGAATCATTTGGACTGATTTTAGATTTTTTATCATTAAAAATAATCAACCTCAGGCAAACATTCAGTAGAGGCAGTATCACTCCAAATGGGTAATTTTGGGCGAAGCTGGGAGCAAGTATGTTTTATAATTCAAAGTGTCAGTCAACTGGGCAATGCTGGAAGCTCTATATAAAAGAACAGCCCAGAATAAACATAAATTTCCATGTCATACAGTTCAGGATTTTAGGGGATTGTACAAAGAAGGAGAGCCAAACATTACATCCAGTTGAACTGAAAGTAAGAGATAAAAATAGAAGATGCAAAAATGTTTGGCTTTACATCCACTTTGTTCTTTTTTTACGGGGCAGCTTGTAATTTCAAAGCTGTCTTGCCTATGACTCTTAAAAAGCATTTTATGTCCTGAGGCAATTTTGCTACTGAAACTGACTATGAGGTGCTGTGAGTGCTCACGAATTTAACGGAAGTAAAAAGTTGTCAAGTTTCAGGTTTTAATTAGGTAAATTACTTTGATCCCTCTGCTTGGGCACTAGTATGAAAACCTGCATGTTTGGTTATGAGGTTAATAACACTTCCACTGTTCACAGCAAGATCTTTAATGTAGGTTTCATTTCATTCTCACCTCTCTTCAATTTATATTAAAGCCTGCAAGAGGGGAAAGAAATTAAAACCACGTCCCTTTCAATTCATTAGGAACTTTTTCAAAATACAGCTGTTTTTAAACCCACTTTCCTAGCCCCAGATGGGAGAATTCATCTTTCCCCTACCTGAAATACTCTTCTTATCTGAATAGTCCTTTGACACATGGCCTTTAGTAATAAAATATATGTAGGCTTTCATAGAACACACATGTGAGAGTTTGATCATCTAAGTAGAGGTAATGCATTTTATGAGATTAGTTTTATGCACAGCTACTAAACTCAGTGCAAAATCATTATTTGCTTCAACAGGGCTCCCACAATGCAACATTTTCTTTCACAGAAGCCATATGCCCTTGTACTCAAAGAAGAGGAATTCCATCAATTCTCTATCCTTTATTTGTAACTAGTTTTAGAGAAATGATTGGTCATGCACATCGATTCTAACTGGTTGTCCAAGTTTTTGCTGCTGTGCAGTCTGTATAACAGCCCAGACCTGCTGCAGGATTTTATAGCCCTAAGGAGGCTGATGGAGACAATTATGCTGTGGAATTCAATGTTTGGAAGTTGATTTGTTTTTTGCTCTACTTCTACAACCTTGGGCTAGTAAAGCATATTATTTCCTTCTTCAGATCCCACCTCTTTTATACCTCTAGACTATCATTTGTGCAATGATGGGTGCTATATCAATATCTGTGTTATGATTGCTGACTTTCCCTATGCCAAAGCTTGAGATGCTGCAGCAAAATATAACTGATGTGGAGAACAAGGCTGAAAAATATCTTGGCTGACCTTTGCTATTGTAGTACTCTCAGAGTACCATTATTCTGATCCACCCCAAATGGTGTTTTTGAACCACCTGTTTAAATACAACCCTGGAAAGCTTCTCATTTTACTGGTAGCCATGTCACTGCACAGTGGCAAGTTCCCTCTCCCCACCCTCAGTCATTTGAGCCCTCCTGTATCCTTCTGCCCAGGACTTTTCGTTCATGTGTGCAAAAAACCCTGTCCCAGTCTTAAAATTCTGAGACAGAGAAGTAGGATCCTTGTTGTGCAGGTGTGATGTTGAAAAAGTGAGCACAAAACTGTCTTGTCCAAAGAAGCTCAGGAAACCTATGGTCCAATTTATTAGCCCAATTCTCAGGACAGTAGTGTATCTGCAAAGTCAAACTTCCTATTTTTATGTAAATTTGTGATAACTTCCCTTTGGATAAGGATAGCACCAGCATATTTTACAATGTTAGCTCTGCCTTCACTCTAACTTTTGTCCTAATTTTAAAGCCTAATACTATTGGCTTAAGCTGGACATGAAATACACTTTCCACCTCCTCCTCCTCCTCCTCCTCTCCTAGCTGCTGTTTCTGTACACCTAGTTGCATGGTAATTCTTAGTTCAAACCATGACAAAGACACTCTAAAATTAGTAGCTTTTTTAGGACGTAATCCAGCAATCATTTGCTACCAAGTGTATGGCTTAATATCACATCAAGTCTCATTTCAGAGAAAAAAAATGACTTGAACTGGTACTCAGAGCACACAGTCATTAATAAGGGCACTGTTTTCCTTTCATAGAACTTGAAATACACTATTGTTTCATTTCTGGTTGGAAGGTAGGCTGATGAGAACTACTGTCAGTTCTCATTCGTTAGATTGCAAAACTGGTGAAATGTCATAGGTTCATAGGTTCATTAGGTTGGAAAGGACCTACAAGATCATCTAGTCCAACCATCCTCCTATCACCATCCCTACCCACTGAACTACTAAATCAAATCCCTTAGCACCTCATCTAAACGCTTCTTGAACAGCGCTAGGGATGGTGCCTCAACCACCTCCCTAGGCAGGCCATTCCAGTGCCTGACCACTCTTTCAGAGAAAAAATGTTTCCTCAGGTCTAATCTAAATCATGTAGTTGTTTTTTTTTTTTAAATGCACTTGTAGCATAGGTAACTTGCATAGTATATTCATAAGGAAAGGATCAGAGGATCCCTGTTTGTGGCTGTATATTCATTATGATTCTGTTCCTTTAAGCCTTTTACATAAGGCTAGATGAAAGACTACATTATAAACTACTATAAATACAAGGCATGTGACAGCAGCTAGTTTGGAGCTGTCTGCATGGCATTTCTGTCTCTCGCTGACCAGTTTTATTGTATGTGGACAGAAAAAGGCCAGGAAATAGGCCTTCTCTTTGTACCTGCAGTGCCTTCTGTGTAAAATATACTCTTCCTTGTCATAATCTGCACATTCCTTCTCTGTTCTGTATTGGCAGTTCCCCTGCTAGCAGAAATTCATGTTGCTATGCTGAAGTAACACTAGTGGTTAAACACACTGATGTTGAGATACAACATCTACTCAGAATGTGAGCTGGATTTGAGAGGTAGGACTGAGCTGGCTGTAACTCATGAGTATGTGAGATAGACCACATTTCTGCTGAATGTCAGCCCCACAAAGGCACAGCTAAGGAACTTGGCCAGGACACGCAATTCCAAGTCAGACTTTTCTTAAAATTTTCTCAGACAAAACCTGTTTTTTAAACAACACTAGGGCTTGGCAGCAGACACTCAAGCCCCTAGGGTCTCACACTTGGCATCTGGAGTTGCCCTTGTGGAACAAATCAACTATGCCAACCTCCCTCAACAGATCCATTGACTTGAGCCAGGACAGAATACATGCTCATGGCATAAGGATGTTGAATGGGAACTGCTTCATCACGGCCTGAACCACTGATTGATCACCTGAGATGAGCACTGAGTCAGCTGCAGGAGCACAGGTGAAGGCAATGCACCTGTGTGACCAGAAGGGGTGGAGTCTACTCCACCTCTCCCAGAACCCATTTAAGGGCTCACCACCACCACTGTGGGGATGTGGTCACAGCCCATAGCCAAGGTAATGTAATAGAGTTGAAAGGCACATATGTATACAGAGAAGTAAGAGCAATCAAATATCTTAATGTTAAGCAATAGGCTTCTGTAGCAGGAGCTGAAAAAATCTCCTGTGTCATAGTTTAACGTGGCCTTTAAGAAGAGGCAGTTTCTGAAATAGATGTTAAATTATATTTTCTTTCAGTGATCTATAATGCCATGCATTTACCACTCCATTAAGACACAAACTTTTTTAGCCACAGCAGAGGAGGGGCAAAAAGGGAAAACATATCCAAAATCTCTATTAAAAATAGAGAATATCTACAAAATGGAAGAAAATGTACAAAAATACTGACTTCATGAGCTCTAAATATGGAACCTGTATATAAAATTTGGTCATTGAATCTAAAGTTTTGAATGGAGTTCATCATGATGCAAGTTAAACATTTTTAATAAATGACCAGTCCTGGAGAAACTGGGGACCACTTTCATAATTTAAGTAGTGAAATGCTCCTTCTTCAAAATGTGCATTGAAAATTTCTGTGTAGCAGCCTAGTATGAAAGGAACTGGTGAGGAATGAAGACAATTGTTACAGACAGGTTTAGAAACACTTGTTTGCAAGGTATGATAAATCATGCTGTGCTTGATATTGGGCATAAATTAGAAGCCTCCAGTCCTTAGCAACATCAGTACTTTTTATGGGCATTCTGATCATCCCCAGGAGTGATGGAAAAGAAATCAGCATTTTGATTAAAAAATAATCAGCCATATGAAAACGCTTGGCATACCTATCCAGACAACTGCAGGCTCTCATGTTACAGTGAGCTCCCAACAATCCTCATTCTATGATCCTGCTCAAGCTGCAGCCTCCAGTTCTTCCTTGTGCCAAATTGAGATGCTGAGGAGGTGTTCACTCTATTCATCACTGTTGCTTGCTGTGATGTACAGGCTGCTTCTTGCTGATGGGAGTGTGTGCAAGGACATTGCTGAATGAGCTTGTCTATACACTTATCACCCTTGCCCTCCCCAGGCTATATGTTTCTCAGAAGAGTGAAGGCTTAGAGAACTAGACATGAACTCTAAGTGGCTTAGGAGCAGCTAAGAAACACACAGAGGTTTTGTGAATATGTGCCCCGTGGTGCAGTGCTGCTGGCTGAAAGCATACCCACTCTAATGGGAGTGGAAGACAGAAGAAATCCCTCTTCACATTTGCACAGGAAAAGAATGGCAATATGCCTGCTGACTGTATTGATACAGAAACGACCTTCCAGGCTCAGAAGCACAAGCCCTTCCTTCACACCTTTCTTTCTGATTTCCTTCCTGATAACCTCTACCTCAGCATAAAAGCAAACACAAATACACTGCAAGTGCGTGTAAGTTGAAGGAAGTTACCTTCAAAGTGTTATCGGTCGCTGAGGAAAACACTATGCTAGGCATTAAGTTCCACCCTGGAAAACTATATGGCTGCTTAAAAGAGCAAAGGAAGGGATCTTTTGTGGAAGGAAATGGCTGATTCCCTATGCTTTGAATTTACTGGTGCTGTATTTGTGGGGTTTTTTTTATGATTTTGAATAAATGAGAACCCAGTTATCGTATCACCAAATACTGTAACTGATGACACTTAATCTTCAGTATTAATCCCATACATTCATTTCTGTACACACGCAGTCTTGTTTTAGTTATGAGCCCTGTTGTTCTTGCAGCCAGTTGCCATGGCATTTCATGCTTGTGTTAATAATATAGTGTAATAGGCTGAGGAATGTAAATGCACACGCTCACAATTGCAAATAAAACAGTTATAAATTGTTCTTTAATTACAAACAATAATTTACCATTTCCTGGCTTCTTGTCAGAGAATTTTAAAATCTTTGTGCTTTTTAAAAGGTTTTTAGGTAAGGCTGAATAAGCACAAAAATACATTTGGGACTTCAGTGGCAGTTTGTGATAGGGAGATGCAGGTATGATTAAGGTTTAGTGGAGTAGGAGATGAAGGAGTGGGTCTAGGTTAAGTGATTTGCTTGGAATTACATAGCAGATCTTACTTTGAGGGAGATAATAGAAGGCAAGAGCATACCATTCAGGCTGAGATTTGTCTCAATCAAATATGCTGCTAATTTATCCACAAACTAGGATGTTTTTGTCCTTAGGTGAAATAGATAGCCCTATAGAAAGCAGAAACATAAAGTCTTTGCTGTTTCACTTGAAGACTAAAGGGAAACAGACTGACAGTATAAAAAAATAAATTCACTTTAACCAATTCATAATGTCCTGCAGTATATATTTCTTTAATCCTGAAAAGCAAAGAGTAAACTTGCAAGTAGTTGTGCTGCAATTAATCTGACTGAATTTAAGATGAATTGGTTGGGTCAAAATCTCACTGATATCTCTGATATTTAAGTCCTGAAGGTTGTTTTTCTTGTAACAGGGGTGCAGTGACAGTAGAGTCCTGGAAGTTTCAAAGGTAAAATATGACTTTCAAGTTTTATGTAAATATTTAAGGGTCATCTGATATCTTCTGCTAGCTTGATAAGTTAGATGCTCTTAGAACAATCTTATGCAGATTATTTTGGGATTTCTGCTTGAAGTTCAGCTCTAGAACTAGCTATGTTTTTTTAATTTGAAAATGTATCAGCATAAAAACCACTACTTTAATATTATTTTGCTATGAGGTATAAGCAACAGGACTCATTTTTGGATCCAAGACTCCACAGCTTTACCCTGACATCCCCAAAGGACAGTTTTTGTGGCATTTTCCTTCTCAAAGGAATAAACTTTGCTGCTCTTTTTTATTCTCCTGAGATTTCACATCCTTCACTTCCAAAGATCTTAATTGAGAGAAGCTTGGGTAGAACAGCAGTGATGAAGGAATGTACTATATGAACAAAGGATTGTGTTCTCAATTAACAAACAGCAGTCTTAGTTTTAAAAAAGTAGTACGGACTCTGAATATTCTGTACAGTCTCTGCTCTGTTATTTTTCTCTCCTGATACCTGCCCACAGAACCATCCTTATATTTACCTCTGTATCAACTCAAGAGCTGCCTGCAAGTGTTTATAGCCTGACTTTCACACCTGACTTGATGGGTCTTGCTGTGCCACAGGTTGTGTGTAAACTAGCCTGTGCATCACTAAACATTTATGGAATATAGTGAAATAAATAATTATCAGAAAACAGATGGCCAAGAAAATACTTCTCCCTTTCATATTTAGTGCACAAGACTGTTTTGACTTGGCACAGCTCACAGCATCAGAGGGCTACATTTCTGACAGCTCACTCAGCAAATGAACAACAGAGATGAACATAAGCTATCAGTGAAATTACCACCTGGTTGTTTGTTCAGAGGTAATGTGTTGAGAGCTAATATCTGCTGCTTGGGCATCTGTCACTGAGGACATTAAGCTCCTCAGGAATGGTACTGCTTTACTGTTTCTCAGTAAATAAAGAGAATGCTCTTGTACTCCTCATTCTCTTCTCTGCACCCATCCTAAAAGTGAGCTTCCATACTGAAGGGGCAGATCAGCTGCGGTGTGCTCTCTCTATTGTAGTGGCTACTACAAATACCACTAGTGTTGGCTGCCTATAAGATGCACGCAGAGTTGTTTCTCAGCTATTCAGAATTGCTGTCAGCAAAGAATCTTATTGCTAATGAGACTGCAAAAATAGAAAATGCCCGATCAAAAGCTATAATTACAGGGATGATAATTTCAGTGCAAACTTTCTAAACCAGATTGATTGTATTTGTGTAGTTTTGTTCTTAAAAGAAAAGTTTTAATTAATTGGAGACATTCTTACTGATGAAAGATGTAAATATAACAATGGATGCTATGTTTGAGCTGTGTTTCCAGTCCTTCTCCTGCAGTTTCCACGTAGAAAAGCAAAATCTTCAGTGGTGATAGTAGCTACTTTCTACTGAAAGAGAAGCGTTTCTTAAATGCCAGGCAGTTTATGAAAGAAAAAAAGACATGGGACTGTTTTAAACACATGGGACATTTTTGAGAATAAATTCATTTAAAATTTCGTGTACTGAAAGCCATCTATATGTATAGCATAGTGTTCTGCCAAAAAGGGTAGAGAAGTATCAGTTTAGATGGGAGGTAGTCTATTCAACAGGTACATCACATACAACTTTGAAAAAAGCAAAACAAACTAACAAGGGTAATGAATGCTGAGATTCTGTACAATTTCCTAATCCTGAAATAGCTTTTGAAATAAATTCTCATGTGTGAACACATGTGCTATTAAAAAAGACAAAATGTCATTGCTGGGATTGGGAAATAGATGACCATTGAGGAGAGATTTATGATTACCAGTTAAGCAAATGAACTACTAGCTCATCCTCATGGCAGGACTGCACTGCCTGAGAGCTGGTAGAGCAGGAGTACATTAACATTATCTTTTTTCAGCCTGTGACTTTCTGACTGTTTTCATTCTATGTACCTTCACATCATCAGCATCAATTTGTTGTGCTTAGGTAGGATCATCTAAGAATTATGATTAGCAAAACATAATGATAAAGCAAAACAGCTTTCTACTCTCCATGTGTAAGATCACAGAATCACAGAAATATAGGGGTTGGAAGGGACCTCTAGAGATCATCTAGTCCAACCCCCCTGCCAAAGCAGGCAATATAGAACTACCTTCATAATCCCAAGGTCTCTTTCTAATGGACAAGCATCACCACAGAGCTCATCATTTTAGATGTAATGCTTGTACTGCCTAGTCCTACATACACCACTTTATCTTCAGCTACACGAAGTCTGTCTATTGTTTAAGTCTCCAGGCACTAACTCTCAAAAAATCCCTTTGGTAAAATCTAGTCCCAGAACCTCTTTGCTTGGCTGTTCATAGGCTAATTTTTATTTATTTATTGCCTATGAACATTTAAACCACTAGATGTGAGTAAAGAAATAATACATATTTAGAAGGTATTTTCATACTTTGGTATAGCTGCTGATAGCCATGCCAGCATGGGTGCTTCTGCAGAATTATTGTCATGCAGTGGCTTTCCCAGGGGAGGAGGAAGTGACCAAGAGAGGTAACAAAGTCTGTATGGGACTTTTTCTAAGGACAGAATATTTATTGTTCTGCTAGGCTGGATGTAGAGGCAGGGGGAAGGGGTCAAGATTAACATGGTGTTTTCTTTGTTGCCTGGCAGTATGCTTGACTGCAAATTGTAAATTACAGAGTTGGTAGCCAGTCAGCTGTAGCCAGCAGCCTGCTGAGGGATTATGTATCTTGAACAGGGCAGGTATTCAGCAATCTGTGGTGAAAGGGTAGTATTCAGCAGTTGTTTTCTAGGGATAGGGAGGAAGGTGGGCTATCCAGGCCAAAGAATTCAAATTCCAAGAAGCAAGAGCAAACGAGAGCTTCAGGGAAACATTCTTTTTCTTGTGTCTACCTTCAAAGACTTAGGAAACCGAGGGAGGATGATAATGATTCCTAATGTAGCATTAACACAGCCTACTACGCTGCATGGACAAATGAAAAGCCTGAGAGGTAAGACTGTGCTTCGTTCCTGCCGGAGGATGTTAACCCTGGATGAATTCCCAGCTGAAAGAAGATGTGAAAGCTTAGAGGGTAACAGTGCCTTCACGCTGATATCTGGGTGGAGAGTGGGCTGCCTACACAAGCCAAAATTTGTGCATGTTGGTTAGGTAATGCAGCAAGGAGACAGATCTGTGAAAGCAAACACTGAAAGAAAAAGGTAAAAGGAAAAAAGTCTGAAGGGTGGAAGTGGAAGACACAGAACTTGCTTACTCCAGGGTACAGCCTAAAGTCAAACTTAAAACTTTCAAGTACCGAAGTATCTATGTGAGTATGTATTATATCCTGGGAATTACATTGCTTTATTTTCCCCTGCTCCAGGAAAATGGCTAATGGGATAGAGATTAATAGCAGGCAATGGTTTTTCAGAGTTTTGCTATATAAATCAGAGCTCAAATTGGTCTCCTTCCTATACCTCTGCCTACCAGCCATTTCTGCTGAAATGGCAACAATACTTAGCCAGATTAATGCAGTAAGGAGCAAAAACATTATGGCCTTTTATGAGTGCCCTCCCATCTGTACCTGTCATATCACTCCCATCTCCACTGTACCTATTGCTACCAGGCCTGCAGCATGCTGAGTGTCACTGGTTTGCGTAACAGTTTGACCCGGTACCGTGACAATTGAGACAGAGAACCCACGGGCCCACACCCTGGGGAAGGGGAAGGGGGAAAGGGAAAAAGGAGAAGGGAGATGGGCCTAAGAACAAAACAGCGGCAACAATCTGAGGAGGAAAGCTAATTTACTAAGTAAGATATCAGAAAGGAAAATAACACAATATAATATAATATAATTGGAATTGAGGCAAATGAATCAAATAAAATGAGCAAGAGAGAGAGTGTCCGATAAACCGAAGGCCTTACGCTAACACTAAAGGCGGATGGCTGCAACAAACACCCATTGCCAAGCTTGATCCCGAAGGGAAGAAAAAGTCCCGTGACTGCAGACAGTTTTATCTTTCCCTCTGGGCAGAAATATGTAAAAAAGCAAAGCATCGCAAAGTCCTCTGGGGAATGTAGTTCTTCTCTTCTGAGACAGGTACACGCAGAACTATCAACGATCCACAGAACTGGAGCATTAACTCTTTAACTCCCAATACACCACATGATGTTATGATGTGGAATATCAATAATACAACAGAAATCATAAAACCATAACACTGAGATACCCACAGAGCCTCACTGGGACTGGGAGTCAAATCGTGAAACTTCTTCCAACCCTCTTAAGAAGCATACTTATCAAGAAGTCCTCTCTAGCCTGTATAGCCTGGAAAGAAGATACAGTCTGAAACAAACTACATAGCCAGGGAACCCACATTGCCAAGGACCCTGAATTAACCAGGGGAGGAAAGGCAAAAGCTAATTGGGCAGACAGGCAGTAGAATCTCAAAATACTGTCCAACACAGCAAGAAAGGGCAGATAGAATTCAGTATCAGGGGAAGTAAAGCAGTCCTAGCTTTATGCATTAAAAAAAAAAAAAAGCTATGGATTTATATTATTTAGGTATAAACAAACCAAGATTATATGCCAGCATTCAATAATGACTAAAATAAAAAAATCCAAGTGCTCTCAAACTATTAGAAAGAACAAAATATCATACAATATTTGTACACATTTGTAATGCATCCATCTTCAGATTATCATGGAAAAACATGCTTTCCCTCCCCCTCTTACTCAGAAGGACAAAGAGTTAGCAAATGGTTAGATAACAGGGAGAAGAGTAATCAAACAATTTCAGTAGAAAGATAAGATAGAAGAAGTGACTGAGACAGAAGACAAGACTTTATGGAGTAACAAAAGCAGAAAAGACACAGTAAAAGCAAATTTAGAATGGCTAAAAGAGGAGCTCTGGGGGTACCAATTAGTGGTGACGGACTTGGCCAACTCCACCTGGACCTCCCCTGTGTCCATTGGCCTAGTAGACCCACTTAAGCTCAGGCTTGGGTAAACCTTATTTTTTTTTCTTTTTCATATCTGCTTCTGCTTTGTGTCCTTGACAGATATGGGGCTGACCTTTTAACTCCCTCTCTAACTCTGGCTCTTCTTCTTGAGAGGAGTCAAGGCCTGTTTTTATTATTTTGCCCTTTGTGGTACTTATGGACCCTATCAGTTGCATGATCCTGCTCTCAGAGGGCATGCTTAGCTCCAGGTTTGTTCTTCTTTGCTGTTCCCTGGTCAGCTGCTCAACATATCTGGAAGTATGTGAGTAGTTTGGATGTGTCTCACAATATGCTTACCCTGTCCTTGTGTTTATCTAGGGCTGTGTATACCTGTATGTGGTTAAACAGCATGCAAAGTGAGAGGGGCATTTAGCCTGAGTCACAGCATATCATCTGTACAGTTAGTACCTGAGTAACTTGGGTCAACCAGTCTTGCACTTGGATTTTTCTTAAGTTTTGTGTCAAGCCAGCATGTAAGGTAAGAAATACTTATATATAAAAAATAAATATAAATAAATATAACTTCTTGCATTTAGGTGCAGAGCCTTTATCAGCTTCAATGAGGATGTGATTCTTTGCACAAGGAGTATTCTTGGAAGTCTGTGACTTCCGATTTAGTCTGTTTTCTCAAGCAGAGAATTTTTCAACATGTAAATCACCTCTTATCTTTTCCTTTAATGTTTAAGAAATATCTGAGCGATGTAATCAAGTTTAGCAGACAAGTAGCAATTTTAGAAGCAAGTGTCTATAAGCTATTTGTGAATTATCAAATGCATCCTAGGTCAAATGAAATGGATTTTAAATGACTACTGAGAAGCGTATAGATGAACAAACCAACTACTGGCATCTAGTCTATTTCTAAAGAGGTATAAATGCAGAATTATGCAATTTCATTATAGATCTTAATCTCATTAATAGAAAATCATTTTCTATTAAATGACTAAAATAAATTTAGATAGCAGTATTTTAACAACAGGTTACCAAGCTCTAGTATTTGAAGCAAAGCACTTAATTAGTAGAGGATGCTTGCTAAGTCACTTTCATGAGTTTTAACATCTTGTGGCTTTTAAGCCTCCTTGACTTCTCAGTTAAACTTTCTCTTTGTTCAGGCTTTTGTTTGTAGCCTGCTCTGAACATATTTTAACTCCTCTTAAAAAAGGAGGGAAAAAATAAAGTATATATTAATGCCCTTTCATTTTCTCCTAGGGTAACAATAAAAGATGTAAATGCTGATTTTGTTGTTGTTGTTTGTTTTACTCAGAATTTAATTCTTGAATGTGATAAAGAAATGTAATTTCCAGTTATGTGAGTAGTTAGTGTATCAGGCTGGGTGCTGCATCTGAGGGGGATTTAATCCCCCAGATTGTTAGTCACTAGAATGGGCAGCTACAATTACGACAGTTCACTTCAGGATCATTAGGAAAAAATTTCTTTGTTTTCAAAACTGTGGCTGCATAAATATTTCAGTGGTTTTATAGCCTCCAACTTTTTTTCTGCTAAGTTGCTAGGGTACTGAGCATATATTTAGTGTCTTTCTAATGCATTCTATCCTGAAAGGTCCTGGAAGATTCTGAGTGATTGCTTTCCCTTCTTTGAACCTACACACTGCATTTTAAAGTAGTAGAGTGGAAATGTGATGTGTGGTTTTTTAACTCCCCAATTTAACCCAAATGAAATAAAAAGCTTGCCTTACCAAAAGAATGCAGAGTTAGATATTCCCAGAAGAGTGTGTGTTTTCTTATTCTTGGAGTTTTAGAAGTTGAATCCTTAAAGGAGGGAACACTACAGTCAAGTTTCTTTCCCAAGAGACCAAATATTGCCTTCTCTTCTGCATTTTTTCTTAAGATTTTAAAGTACCAGCTGCTGTCTTTTTTTTTTTTTTCTTCTTGTGCTAATGATAAGTAGTTTAACTAAAGCAATGAATCATTCATGCTGTTTTTCAGAAAGCCTGTAGTTATTCCATGATTTTCTGGATTTATTAATTTCATAGCTGCTGCTTCTGCAAGTATTAATTTTAAAGAACTATACAATTAAATTGGGACATTGGGCCAGCCTGCTTTCCTTGAAGTTAATCTGAGAAAACAGTCTTCTTTAAGAAGAAACTGAGGAAATAACTTTTGAAAGACCACCTGTGCCTAAATTCTTTTACAACTTGGTAATGCAGTAGAAGGAGAACTAAATAACTGAATTAAATGAAGCTAAGAGTCAGCCTTGAGTATGTTCAGGAATTTGCTTTACCACTGCAAAGAAGACTCCATATGTTAGAGCTAGGCAACAGTGCCTCCCCCACTGACATGTTTCTGAAGACATTATAAAACACTAAATGTCTGTAGATCACAAAAGAAATCATCCTGCTCAGGCTGTAGTAATCTCTATGACTTGCGGAGTACTGAAATGGTTTGTAAAGGCTTTTAGGGATCTAGCCCCTCACTGAGGGTTGTAAGAACTCTGCTATAGACCTTACTACAGACAGGGTTTTCCTATAAGGTGTGCTTTTCTGACTTACATAGCTTTATTTGGTAATCTTTTACTAGTGGTCTAGTATCTCTCCATTTTTTTTGCAAGAACAAAATTGAGCTCCCTGTTCATGGGTGTCCTGTAAGGCTGAACTCATTAGGAAAACTTGCACATGGTGGATATAGGAAAAGTGCACAGCAAGGATCAACTTGGTATAATCTAAGAGGGCAGGCTGCATTCATTAATTATGTGCTTCCAGGGCCTTGTTCAGAACTGTTAACTGTTGCTCAGTGCTTTCCACAGGCATATCTTCCTATCCATAGATTTCAAATCAAATCTCATTTTACTTGTGTGTGCATTCAGGCACGGGAAGCCAAGTGAGCTGCCTGAGGTCATACAGAAAGTCTGTGATGATCACAGAGTTCAGATCCTAAAATGAATGACTTGCTCTCTCCATTCAGAGATAAGGTACAAGATATTTTCTGAATGGGAGCAAGTCTAGATATCATTCCCTGCTGTTTTACTGCTTAATGGCAATGAAAGTGGGTTGTGGGGTTGAGTTTCTTCTCTGTAACATAATGTTTATAGTCTAATCCTGCAGAAACTTACTGACATGACCAGGCCACAGTCAAAACATTTAACTGCTCTGTTGCTAAGTTAAGGAGCCCTGTATTTGTCTGACTTATATTTAAGCGTGTTATTTATTTAAGTGATTGGTCTGAAACTGTGACCATAAGTGTAGGCTACACTTTACTGAAAGAAACCCAGGAACTCTGAATCTGGAAAAGAAATGGTGAAATCCAGGTTGTATATCAGAGGTGACTTTGACAAGTAACTGACTTAGCTGTAAGTAATATCGTGCAGGTGCCAGTAGGACTTAGGAACGCCTACCCTTGAGTAGAACAGATGTTGTTCTTTAGTATTTGCTGGTGTCAGGACTGCGGTGGCACAGCTTGGGTTGGTGTTGCAGGATTTCCTCAGGGCTTGCTAACTTCAACCCCACAGCTCTCCCTGTTTCAGTAAAGCAGTGGCTGCTTTCTCTTCTGCTGGGTCATGTTCAGTCAGGAGGATAAAGGCCCGGGCGAGTTGTGTGGCTACTCCTGCACCAAAGTCTTCACAGAATCTGCCTTATAGCATCTGAAATCATGCTCCTGTGAAGCTAGGCAAATCACAAACACTGCTAGTAACTAGACAGTTGACGTGCCTGGCTGTTTGTTGCTCCAGGGTACGGTTATCATCTACTTTCACTAAGATATAACAGACTTGGTGAGTAGTATTTCTAGGAAAGAGCCCTGTAAAACTTCTATGAACTTTATTCATGATGCTGAGAGCCTACAGCTATGATAGTATAGAAGATGAATTTTGGATATCTACTCCATAAAGATATATATATACATATATAAGAAATACCATCTAGTACTCATGCGAATTTAGATTGCACTTTTAAGGTATGCTAATCTGTTATAAGTCCTAGTGTAGCAACTGGTACTAATAAAAAATTAGGTATGATAACCGTACCTGTATACTAGGCCTGAATAGACTTATGTTCTACTTGTGTAGCTTTAATTCCCACTCATGTTTTCAGGTAGGTGCAAAATCTGTGACTCTGAACTAGGACAGCTGTTGTTTAAAAGCTATCTGTTCTGTATTCATGTTTGCTAGTTCTTATGTCTAGTTTGATTATACCTGGATTTTGTGTGCCTTTCAGCTGATAAATATAAAAACAGATAGCCCTTCTGTACTATAATATTCAGTTCCTCCACAGAAGCTCTTGTGATGATTCTTAATCTTTGTTAGGCCTCATAGATGTAGATTTGCTGTGGCCATCAAACATACTATTGCTTTGTCCATCTGTCCTGTCCTCTGCCAAGAGTAAGGGCAGAGATAGAATATATCCATCTCATCCCTCCTGGTTAAGTTTGGCATTGTAGAATCATAGGCTGGCCTGGATTGAAAGGGACCTCAAAAAACATCTAGTTTCAAACCCCCTGCTGTGGGCAGGGTCACCAACCGCTAGACCAGGCTGCCCAGAGCCACATCCATCCTTGCCTTGAATGCCTCCAGGGATAGGGCATCCACAACCTCTCTGGGCAACCTGGTCACCACCCTCTGAATGAAGAACTTCCTCCTAACATATAATCTAAATCTCCTCTGTCTTAGTTTAAAATCATTTCCCTTGTCCTATCACAATCAACCCATGTAGATGTGGGCATCTTAATGTACGTGCTTAATCTGACAATGCAGTTGGACCTATCAAGCTACAATAGAGAGATACTGTATTGAATTAAATTTTTTCTGTTGCTTATTGATCACACCTACTGAGGAGAGAGCAGATCAGTTTTCTGTTCTTGCGAGCACTGAGTGCCTCTTCCTTCCCTCTCCCAGTCTCTTTAGGATTTCCCTGCAAATGGTGATGTAGTGGTAGGTTTATTCACTGTAATATTGCTAGTGGATTATCTCATTAGTAGTGTGAATTAGGGGAATAAATGATCTATTTGGTTACGCTTAATGAAGTACTTAATGTTTAAAAATACAGTTGATGTACATAGAAATTTGTTGTGGGAATCTACTGTAGATCACCCAGCCATGGTGACAACACTGATGAATTAATTAGCCTTTAAGAAATTGAGAGTCCTCTAGACCAATCCCCCACTTTCCAGATGTTACCTGAGAGCACCACACGGCTAATGCACAAAGAGGTCCACAAGATTCTTAAAACACCTTGATGACCTCTTCCTGGTAGAGGTACTAAGGGAACTGATGAGGAAAGATGCCCTCATAGACATGCTGCTTGTTAACAGAGGACTTGTGTGTGAAGTAGCAATTGGTGGTTGTCCTGGCCATAGTATCCATGAAGTAGTGTCTAAGATCTTCACTGATAGGAGGAAATCTGCTGTGAAAATATCAACCTTTAATATGGAAAAATTAGATTTCAGGCCAGCCAGGGAACTAGTTATTATGGTCCCCTGGGAAACTGCTTTTGAACATGTTGGGATCCACCAGTGCTGGTCACTTTTTAAGCACCACCTCTCAAGAGCACAGGAACGGGCAATTTAAAAGTGTCAGAATTAAAGCAGGCACGGTAGAAGGCTGACTTCACTGAACGAGAATCTTCTACAGATTAAGAGGAAAAAGAATGAGTATGGCTTTTGAAACTGAGGTCAGGCAACATGTAAAACCTAAAGGGATACTGTTTGCCTTTTTAGGGAGAAAATTCAGGCAAATGAAGTTCAGAGTTGAAGTTGGCCAAAACTATGGGTGACAACAAAGAGGATGTTTTTTTTTTGTTTGTTTTGTTTGTTTGTTGTTTTGTTTTTTATTATTAAGTCTTAACAATAAGAGTAAAACTAGAATTGGGTTGTTACTTGATGAGAATTAATACCTCCAATTATTTTTCAATGGTTTTTGAAATCTGGAAAGGTCCTTCTTGACTGGAATCTGGGAATCATTGTTCAAGTTCTCAAGAGAGGCAATAAAGAGGAGCCTGCTAATTACAGGCCTGTCAGTCTCACTTCAGTGCATAGTAGAATTATGGAGAAAATTATGCTGGGACATTGAAGGACACCTGAAGGACAATGTGGTCATTGGTTACAGTCTGCATAAGATAATGAGGGGAAGGTCCTAGTTAACTAACTTAATTTCCTTTCATGATGAGTTCTCCCATCTAGTTGACCATGTGAAGCCAGCTGATGTTACCTTCTTGGATTTCAGTAAAACTTTAAATACTGTTTTTCACAGTAACCTTCTATGTTCACCATATGGCTAGACAAAAACATGAAGCAATGGGTGAGCTGATGGCTTGGGCCCAAGGTGTCCATATAGTAAATGGATTTGCATCAGACTGGCAGCAAGTCACTAGAGGGGCTCCCCAGGGCTCCATTTTAGGGACAGTTCTCTTTAATGTTTTCATAAATGATTGGATGTAGGACTTGGTATTTTGAACAATGATACTAAATTGGCAGGAGTTGTTGACTTTGTTGAGGTTTGGGAGGCATTGCAAAGAGATCTGGACAAATTAGAGAGCTAGGCGATCACCAACCACACGAAGTTTAACAAGAGCAAGTGCTGTGTTCTGTGCCTGGGAAGGGGCAACCTTGGCTATATGTACAGACTGCAGGATGAGGCACTGAAGAGTTGCCCCACTGAAATGGATTTGGGGCTCTTGGTCAATAGAAAGTTAAATATGAGTAAATAATGTGCCCAGGCAGTCAGGAAGATGAACCGTATCCTAGGGTGCATCAAGCACACATCATTACTAGCCAGTCAAAGGAAGTGACTGCTTTGCTCTACTCTGCACTGGTCTGATTTCACCTCAAGTACTGTGTGCAGTTTTGGGCATCACAGTATGAAAAGGATGTAAAGCTATTAGTGTCCAGAGGAGGGCTATTAGGAGAAAGGTCTAGAATGGGGAATGTGTGTGAGGAGTGGCTGAAGTTCCATGGTTCGTTCAGCTTAGATAAGAGGAGACTGAAGGGAGATCTCATGGAGCTTGCTGGAGTTCAGAAAGCATCTACATAACACTCTCAGACATATGGTCTGATTTTTTATTTTTATTTTTTGGGTGGTCCTCTGTGAAGTCAGGACTTGGACCTGATCTTTGTGGGTCCCTTACTATTCAGGATACTCTGTTTAGTATGTGAGAGTAATATCCTGCTTATTCCAGATGTACGCCTAGTGAAGATGTCCCAAGTATTCTGTCACCGACCAGTAGGCAGCCCTCTGACAGCTTCTCACTGAAGTGAAGCAGTGCCAGAACCAGGTTAAGCAGGAAACAGGAAGCAGAAACCAAAGATATCTTGTTATTTAAAAATTGTCAGTGTGCTGCAGACATTGTTCATGGGACACTTGCACCAGGCAAGCTTTTGTCCTTGAGCTGAGGTGACTGCTGTGATGCTAGATCTGTCCAAAATTAGGCTTTAGGTACATTAACAAAAGCAGATCACTTTCTAAGCCATATGTTAGAAGTCACATTCTAGACAGTTTTATATTCCCACCAGTTCAGAGCTGAGTATTACTTTCTACGGTCTATGGCTGTTTTTACAGCCAAATAAAATATTCAGCATCTAATTCTGCTTCAATAAGCAGTTTTTTCTGTCTGGCCTATGGTTGTTTCAGTGGATGTTTTTGCAGTACCTTTGTCAATGCTCTCTTAGGACAAACATTAAAGTATCATCTAAATGAGTTATGTGAAGTCCTGGAAGGATAAGCAGAGGATGAGCTTGCATTGAGTGGGAACTGTAGGGGGCCATAGTTGTTTCTGTGCTCAGCTCAGGCTTGATTTCTAAGAGCAGTCTGAGTCCACATCTCAGACTCAATACCACCTGGAAAAACTATGTGAGCACTGACAGCTAAATAGAACAGAGAGTTTTGTGGTTCAAGATCCTTGTATGTTACCAGTGGCAATAAGTGATTCATAATTTCTGTGGGTCACTGTGTAAATACAGTATCCAGTTCTGCTGCTGTATAAGGCTTAAGAAAATACATTTCCACCTTCCTCTCATGAGTTTTTTAGTGTTAAAGGTGATTTCTAGGTGCCTGGAAAAATGGAGGGATTTTGTTCTGTAGGGCAATAATCGTCAACAGGAACACTGCCCTTTTGTTTTGCAACAGAGTTCTAGTAAAACTTTGTCCCCAAAATTTAGTCTTCTGGGGAAGAGTCAAGAGGAGAATTGATGGAGTTAGCTTGGGCTCAGAATCAGAACACCAGTCAGCTCACATGTACCATGCAACAGGGAGGGGAAGCCTGATCCACAGAACGGACTTGTAACACTAAAGCAGTGTTAGAGTCAACTCCGAGGATGATGCTGCATTCTTACCCCCCAAGGCAGAGAACATGTGCTTTCTGACAAAACATCTCATTGTTATTTCACAAATTAGAGTTTTAGAGTGGAAAAAATGATACACATCCTGATTTCACAATTGGAGAATGATATTATAACTTAAATTACTGCTTGTTGGCTCTTAAGATACTTTTGTAGCAGTTACTGAAGGAGACTGAATGATTTTGTTTTTCCTTGCTTTAACATAGTCATACTAAGCAGGCAAGCTGTATCTTGCTGTGAAATCTAAGGAAGCAAAGGACAACAAGGGAAAACAGAAGAAAACTTTTAGTAAGAAGTGCATGTTTTAAAATCCACTTTACCACAACTCATTTTGTTACTAAGATGCAACTTCACAGACATAAACATGGCAAGCTTTATATTCAGGAAAGCGGATGATAGTGACAATTAAAAAAATCAAATTGAATAGGACATAGGCACAACATAATTTAAAAACAAAAATGGAGCAAGTGAAGAACCCTAACATCAATCTCTTCAGTACTTGAATTTGGTGGAAAAATGGCTAAATATTTCTAGGTTTTTGGAAGCTTGTTAACTTATAAAGACTTCTGTTTTGACTTGTTGAGCAGTATCTGCTAGCTTCTGGCTTTCATCTAAATTCATAATTAAAAGTAATGGAATATTCTAGAGCACAAGTCCAAATCCACTGCTTTACTTATCACTTCATATGTACTCAGCCAAGATGAAAGGAAATTGGCAGGTGTTTGTAGAGGAGGGACTTCAAAATTAATAAATAAAGATTTCAAAGAATAATTCAACATTATTCACATTTGGGAAGAGAAGAAACTTCATGGGTGGTGGTGTGATCAGGAAAGAGTGGATGCTTATGAATGCAGTGTAAAAACATAAAGTATGATTTGGAAGTGCTGGCAGAGAAGGTGATTAAGAAAGGTATCTGTAAGGTAAATAACTCCCAATGATGGTACTCCACAAGGGGATAGTATAGAGGATGGTATATTTTAAGTAGTTCTATATAAACAGTATACAGATAATACAAAAGAGAAGATGGCTCACCTTTATGATGACAACTCACCTTTATGATGACAAGACTCGCAGGGGACTCCACGTGGGAGGGATCTCCAAGAAGAGATCCTTCCCTGGTGGTGGTCAGCCCTTAAATGGGGTTTGAGAGAGGTGGAACCAGGCTCCACCCCTTCCACTCACACAGGTATATCACCTTCACCTGTGCCCCCATGGCTGACTCGGTACTCACCTCAGGTGGCCAATTAGTGGTTCAGGCTGTGATTCAGCAGTTCCCATACACTCCACCCCTTCACGACATGAACCACTGATCAAGTAACCATAAGGTGAGCTCCCCTTGATACAGAGACCCAATACATCGCGACGCTTACATAATTGCCCGTTGCAACGCATGTTGATGTAATCCGAGATGAGTGATGATTGGCGCATCCGTCGAACTCTTCTTTGGGCCAGTGCTCGGTGGTATCTACTGGAAGCATGTAATCACACAGTGCAGGTCCATCTTATGGATCATCAGTCCCGGTTAGACCATCACCAGATGCTTCACATGGTCTTATAACAACTCTGGAACACTGCAGTATTGTTTTGGTTCCTTCTGGCGACTCATAGACTTATGGGGAGTAATACAAGTGTTTTAGAGGTACCAAGAGAGGAAGATCCGCTCTCCAGGGCAAGATACAGGCTGTATTCCTGTCTTGGGTTAACACTTCAGCTTGTACAGGGGCATGCCCTGGCCGCCTGTACCAAACCCTTTGACCCGATGTCTGTGGCTATACGACTATATCAGGCACCAAAGAGGGTGTCCTGATCTGCCACAGAGACATGATAGGGGTCCCCTTAGCAATGAAGACTGGAGTGTTAACCATTATTTCAGTAGGCCATGTACCTATTACCGGAGAAGCTACCGAACCCCCCCACCTCCAATAATCTCCCCCAAGGTGCAAGTAGGCCGCACCATTGTGGTCCTACCTGCACCTTCCAGGGCCATTTTATTCTATTGGTACCTGGCTTTAGGTCCTCAGGGGCAGGGAGCAGAAGATTGTTGTCATGGCCAATCTGAGGTTTCACTTCATTATCGGTGCCCGTAATTTGGATCCTAAGTGGGGAGGCCCATGTTGTTTGTAACATTTTCAAGGCACTGGGTCTGCCATCTCTAGGTCTTTCATTCAGGTCCCGCAGGGTCTCGTGGAGTCTCTTTGTCCACCCCTGCAGGGACTGAGAGTCTGTCTTCAGGGCAGCCTTGAGAATACCATTGTAACGTTCGATAAGGCCTGCCCCCGATTATATGGCAGGTGGAATCGCCACTCAATATTATTTTCTTCTGCCCAGCGTTGTATCGCTGCACCCGTGAAATGACTTCCTTGGTCGTTCTCGATGACTTGCAGTGTCCCGTAGGCAGCCATCAACCTTGTGAGTGCCTTTATAGTGTATGCCTGGTTGGCTTTTGGTACTGGATAGGCCTGCATTAGCCCACTTGCGGTGTCGACACAGGTTAGGGCATATCTCGCCCCCTCAGACCGAGGGAGGGGCCCAATATAATCAACCTGCCACCTCTGTAGAGGATTGTGTCCTCTAGCAAGATGGGCTGTAGTTTCAGGCAACGACCTCGGTCTTATCTTAGAGCAGGCGTCACAGTCTCGGCATGCTTGAGCGATGTCCAATAGTTGTACAGGCAGTCCCCACGCTTTAGTGGCTGCCCACATGGTCTTCTGCCCAGCATGCCGCAGCTTTTAATGTAGCCAGTAAGCGATATTCTCAGATGGCGAGTTCTCAACTCATCTAACTCGGGACAGTGTGTCGGCTTCATCATTTCCTGGTGACTGTAGGGGTTGATGACCAGAAACTTGGTAGACACATACAGTTCTGTGTTTGACTGCATTCCATATGTCTAACCACATATCTTTGCCCCAGATTGGTTGCGAGTGGATAGTCCAATCCTGGGTGGCCCACTGTGCGATCCAAAGAGTGAGCCCCCGATACACAGCCCAACTATCTGTGCAAATATTCAGGATACCATCACCAGGTTCTTTGGTTATAACCATCCACACCGCCCGCAGCTCTGCCCACTGGCTGCTTTGACCATCCCCCTCTTTGAACCATATTGTGTCTGTGGCAGGATGGTACGCTACTGCTCTCCACTTACTTGGGTTGCCCTTGCTGGACCCATCCGTGTACCAGGCATCTTCAGGAATAGGATATTTTCCTTCCTGGATGGGACTCTTCTGTGGTGGAGCAACTGAAGTTTGTTTTGGTGCATCACTATGATACGTTACTGGGCCAAGAATCTTCTGAAGCTCTTCTTTCAACGGTGAGGAAGACAGACTACTCCTCTGACTGAGATAGGCGACCCATCGTGCCACCGTCTGCGCCTGGGCCACCCCCGTCTTAGGAAGGTGGGTCACATCTCTTACCCACCCCTGGATTGGCAATGTAGTCTTGACTATAACTTCGGCCGTTTGGGTTATTGGCTCTACCGCTTGTAATGCGGAATAGGCAGCCAATAACTGTTTTTCAATCATACTATATCTTTCCTCTGCTCCATGCCACACCTGAGACCAAAATCCAATGGGGGTCCGAACAGAACTCTGACGTTGCCACAGGCCCCAGCCAAAGCCATCTTGAGTTACGTGAACATCTAGCTCAGATGGGAGGGTAGGATCAAATATACCCAGTGCCTGGGCTTGTTTAACCACCTGTTTCGCCTGTTGGAAAGCATCCTGTTCTGTTCTCCCCCAATCCCATAATTGGCCCTTTTTGGTAAGTCTATGTAAAGGTCTCAGCAGCTGCACCAAATGAGGTATAAAGGAACACCAATATCCCAATATACCCAGGAATTCCTGCAGCTGCTTTGGTGTTGTAGGGACTGGAAATGCCTGAACCTTATCTATGACGGCATCAGGTAATACTTTGGTCTTTCCTGACCAGACTACCCCTAGAAATTTTACGGACAGTCTTGGAACTTGCACTTTTTGAGGATTGATAGCCCATCCTCTTTCACTTAGGTAGGCAGTTAATGAATCTGCTGCCTCCCCTACTGCTTCCAGTGAGTCGGATGTTAACAGGAGGTCATCAATATAGTGGTATAGGTTCACATTGTTCGGTTTCCTCCAATCAGCCAGGTCACGTGCCACCATATTATGACAGTATGTTGGTGAGTGCACGTACCCCTGTGGCAAGACCTGAAAGGTCCACTGCCTGCCTCCCCACGTAAATGCAAATTGATCTTGTGATTCTTTAGCAATAGGTATGCTAAAAAACGCATTCGCTAAATCCAGGACACAATGGTAGGTTTTAATTTCCCTACTAAGAGTGTCCATTAAGGAGGCAATATTGGGTACGGCCGCATGGATGGGCAGCGTGACCTTATTCAGTTCCCTATAATCCACCGTCATTCTCCATGTTCCATCCGACTTCCGTACTGGCCATATGGGAGAATTATATGGGCTGTGTGCAGGCCTTATAATACCTACTTTCTCTAATTCCTGCACTGTCTTTGATATTTCTTCTTGCCCACCCAGGAGTCTGTACTGTCTTACATTAGTAATCCGGCGTGGTTTTGGCAGACAAATGGGCTCATGTTTCGCATGGCCCCTCAATATTGTCCATATTGCCCGGATACTAATGTACCTCTGCTGCAGTCTGAACTCTCCCACCGTTGTCTGGACACCTTATACTCTTGGGGCGGGAGACGCCCAACCCCCAATTTCAACCACGCCTGGGTGACTGGAATAGTCTGTCCCCCAAACCCACCAATCATCACTCTATTACCCTTAAATTTTGTTGGGTCTCCATATATAATTGATGTTTCTGCGCCGGTATCCACTAGAGCCATCACCTTCTGCACATTTGTCCTGGACCAGAATACTGTTAGTTCTACATAGGGCCTCTGGTCACATCTGGAGGCCCTATGGGGACCAGAGTTTTCCGTTAATCCATGAATTTTGCCAGATCTAAATCTTTTGCCACAGGTGGCTCAGGCACTGTAGCCCGTGACACCTGCGGATGTTTTTTTCTTCTGTTCAGTATTATAAAGTCAGCCAAATTCCAGGTGGCTGTCGGTGTTTTTTCTATAATTCGTACTCCTGATTTTCTGGGAGCACTCTGAAATTTCTGATCATTTCTAAGCTGTTTCCACAGCTGCAACAAAACATGGTTGGGTTGCCCATCAATTTTGGTAAATGCAACCCCAGCCCGTATGAGATCATTAAACATAGTCCTCCGCGATACCCGTACGGGGCCTGATCGGGGCATCCGTGGAGCAGGCTTTTTAGTTCTAATAGGGAAGGCCTCAGCGTCTTCCACTATACGAACATTGCGCCTGGTTCTTACGCGCTCCGTCTCCCTTAAGTCTGCCACTAACTGGGCTGCCTGCTGTACGATGGCTTCTGATGCCACCAACGGATTTAATATGGAAACCAACATCCCATATAGGTGGGAGGGGGCCTGCTGTAGTATCAGATCTCTCATGCCCGCTGTAAATTTCTCCGTATCGGGGCTTTCAAAAGTGTCTGCGTACAGAGCCTCCCTCATACCTAGTTCTCTGATGTAGGTCTGGAGGTCCTCCATAGAGGACCACAAACCAGTATTAAGAGGGATATCAGTTTTGTTGGGCCATGTTAAGCGGCATGCAGCCATCAACCAATCTATAATAGAATGGTTTTCCTCATTATAGTGGACGGCTGCATATAATCTTTGTCTTAAGGCCGGGTTTATAGTTATAGATGCTAATTTTGACATTTCCTTTCCATTTACTAAAACACTTTCAGCTCCTGCATCCCATAACCTTAGGAGCCATGATGGTATCCTTTCCCATGGTTTCTGATGGAATCATTGTACTAGGTCCATCAACTCATTAGCTGTATACAGACGAGCAGTTACATGGAAGCAGGTTTCTGCAGGGGGCCATTGGTCAGGAGGCACCCCTGCTGGTCTATCCTGTACCTTTTTTGTTTTTTGAGTTATGATAGGCCGAATCTCGAATGGGTCCATCATAGATGGAGTTTCGAGATCTGCCTTAGAGATCTTTTTCCCTGTCATATCAGAGTCTTCTTCCTCTGATTTTTGGGTGTCTTCTACCGATATATTCCGTATTTGTCTCATGGGGACATTTAGGCCAGGCTTTTTGGTTGTTAACGTACCCAGCTGTTGCTCCAGTTTCTCAATACGGTCTTGTAATAACTGATTTTCAGTCTCCATATTAACATTTGCAGTATCTAATTTGAGTATGGCCATTACTAATGGCCAGGCTACTGCGGAGGCGGCTAACCGCCGCTCCTTGGTAACAAGTATGTCTTTATCTAATCCTAGAAAGTAGTCGGTCAAATAAGATGGGGAGGGAGAGGCAGTCCCTGGAACCCGCATGGGTCCCAATTTCTCAATAATGGACGCCAACCCATAGTGGGGTGACCCCATGAACCCTGGAATTAGACCAGGGATTGTCTGTTCTAGGGGGGTAACGTTCTCCCCCTTGGCCCACTTAAACATATTCCAAATGAAGGACATTATGGATTTAGTATTGTTAGAGCTGCCTGGCTCACCAAGTGTAAGGTAAATAACTCCCAATGATGGTACTCCACAAGGGGATAGTATAGAGGATAGTATATTTTAAGTAGTTCTATATAAACAGTATACAGATAATACAAAAGAGAAGATGGTTCACCTTTATGATGACAAGGCTCGCAGGGGACTCCATGTGGGAGGGATCTCCAAGAAGAGATCCTTCCCTGGTGGTAGTCAGCCCTTAAATGGGGTTTGAGAGAGGTGGAACCAGGCTCCACCCCTTCCACTCACACAGGTATATCACCTTCACCTGTGCCCCCATGGCTGACTCGGTACTCACCTCAGGTGGCCAATCAGTGGTTCAGGCCGTGATTCAGCAGTTCCCATACAGTATCTCTCTATGAACTTCACTGAATCTTGATGGATATTTTCTTTCCTGTTCTGATGGTTTCTTATTGTAGGAAACTCACATCTTCTCCTTTTCTCCCTCTGCTCCTCCTTCCCCACCTCTCCCCCCACCCCCCAAAAACAAACAAACAACAATGACAAAAAAACAACACCAAACCCAGAACTGATTTTGTTACACATATGGATTAGAATAGTCTATTAATTCCTGTGAAATCGAGGGGATTATTTCACTTTGAATTCATTGTTTTATGATATAATTACTCATCAGAAAATGTTGTATTTATTTTCCCAAGTGAAAGGGAAGTAGTTGCCAGAAAACTGCATTACATTTCTTGTTAAATTACCCAAGTGTGGAGAACTCTGCCCAAGCAGAGCTCAGTAGTAAAAAGAACAGCTTTGACTCAGATTGCTCTTTCTAATTTCAGGTTCAGGGATCTTATAATTTAACTTGTTTTTCTTAGTGATGCCATTGTATTAGCAGCCAGAGGTATCATTTCAGCTCAGATGTGCTGAATTCTGTATGTTAACTTGTGGAATAACATCATATCATCCTTGCTGAATATATTGGTATAACTCCCATGCAAAACATACAGTTGGGGCTTCATTCCTCAGCTGCATTAAGTAGCACTGCAGACCAGTTATGGAGGAGCTGCTTCAGGCTGATTGTATTCCTCTGTGTTATTCTTGCTTACTTGGGCAGCCATTACAGCTGTGGTGAGAACTTAATCTGCTAGTTAAATTGTTTTATCAGAATCTCAAAGGGATAAGGATGGGATAGAGCATGAGTGTCCAACTTCTTGGCTTGTCTTGGCTGCACTGAGTGAAGAGGAATTGTGTCAGGCTGTATATGCTTAGACTGCTCCAAAAGTAATGCTTTCTATTTATTTACATGGAAGCAACAGATACAAAGAGCACAATAACACTATTTAATAGAACAAATCTCAGCTACAAGGGACTATTTTTCAATGTTTTTACGATCATTAGCTTTACATGTATCAAAATCCAAATACTTATTTTCCACAACTTGAGCTAGCACTGCATTGTGCCCTGTTCCCTATGCCCTTCTTTCAGCCCAGATAGGGTTAATAGTGCACTGATCCTTGATTGGATATGAGTGGGATAGAGTATCCTGTATTTGGGATGCCTTCTATACCTAGTATCCTCAAAATCTAAGGACATTCACTGTGGGTAATGTAAAGGCTGATTCAAGGCAGCAAATCTAGATTACTCTTTCAGGGAAGCATCTGGAAGTGGACAGTGTGACAAGTGTTCCTGCTCATCCTAGTAAGGGTAGAAAGATCAGTAAGTTCCAGGAACAGCCCTGGGACTGGGTAGAAGGGGGTGATGAAGCTAGATCAGAAAGAGCCCAGGTGCTGGCTCCCCACTGACCTAGTTTTTGTAGGGATCAAGCTAAAGTTCAGGAGTTAAGTTGAGTTTGTTTGCTTTTCTGACTAAGCACAAGAAGTAACGTCCAGAATTGAAAGGGAATACTTCCAGTAAATCCAGTTAAACATCAAAAGGCTCTCCAGGAGTTCATCTTTCCTTTCAGATAGTAAAAATGAAACAGGACTGTCAAAGTCCTGATAAATCAAGCACTTGTGAAAACTGAGTCAGCTCCAGAAGTCACGAGTGATTTTAAAAATATACACTATTTTCCTCCATCCTGCTTTTGTTAGACTTAAGATTTCAGAGGTTTTAGATTTTCTCATTTGTCTTGTACCTCTTTCTTTCTCTCCTGCAGTAAAGGCAGAAATAAATTAAAACAAAGGTGATATTTTCAGAGCAAGAGATGTGACTTTAATAAAAGCTGCAAATATTAAGGACTTGAAAACTCCGAGTTAACCTCACCAGTAAAAGCTGTATTTGTGAGTACACAACTATAGCTCCAAGCATAGAACAGTAAAGCTGTCCAAGTGAGTTGGCTTAGACACAAACTGCATGCATCAGAAGTGGACTTTCCTAAACTTGTGCCTGTGAAATTCCAAAATGCAAAATTTGAAGAGGCTTTAATGAGACTGGAGAGGCTGTACAGGAAAAAGGCAGTATATTTTATAGTGCCTTTGAAGTATTTTACATACATGTAGGGGATGCACCCAGTACGCTTTTTAAATAGATCTTAAATCTACTTAAACCTTCTTGCAGCTTGACTTTAGAAGCTATTTTTAACATAGGCTTTTTTCTTTGCATCTCGTGAGATGCCTTCCAACTAGTCACACACACTTCTGGGATGCAGAAACACTTTTTAAGGCTGCTGGCACTCTACCCATATCTCTGCCACAGGAAACTCTGTGTTGTGGTTTTGTGGTTTTGATGCCGGTATTCCACATCAGAGCATCATGCAGCAGTGAAGGAGTTAATGCTGGGGGAGCAGCAGAGGGGAGGGGCGGAGCTCCGCACCGGATGCAGGCGGCGCTCGGTCGGGGCGCGTTGCTCTGGGCTGCCGTGGAGGTTCAGCACGTGTGCTTCCCCTGCAGGTCCTCCTTAGCGTAAGCTCATAGCTTTTGGTTTGAAATTTTTTTCTCTCTCTTTCAATTGTTCAATTTTATTAGATTTAGTAAAGTTACCGTTCCTTCTCAAATCGTGCCGTTGTTTTCTTGTAGACCCATCTCTTCCCGCCGTTTCCCCCTCCCCCTCCCGGAGCGCAGCTCTGCTCGGGCGGCCGCGCGGCCACTGACGCAGTTTTTTTTTTCTCTCCCCTCTCCCTTCTCGGTTTTTCCCTTGGGTCACTGTCACGGACAACACCGTGACAATTATTGGTGGAGAATGCGGGCAGTGCAGTATTGGCACTCCATTGTAAATCTGGTGCAGAGTGGACTAAGGTTTTTCATGTACCTCATAGCATGCTGGCGTCTCTTTAAGCTCCTCGCGTTCAGCACCGGAGTAATGTGGATATACAGCTACTTTAGTGTGCTGAGGGGGTTACATGCCTCCTACCTAAACACCCTGGCTAACGTGACAGATTATGCGGCATTTGGAACGGTTTCCAATTACTCTTTTCAGGTCTTTACCTATATTCAAGATGTCAGCCCGGCAACTGTGTTATCTGTTTTTCTGCATGCACTCTCTGCAATAGTAATTTACATCATGTGGAGGGAGCGTTCCTCAAAACCAGAGAGTGTTGAATGGCAGGGAAGGTGGAAAAAATTAGGAAAGAAATTAGAAGCGTGGGGACCCCCGGTGTTATGCAATTTTGATCTTGAGCACCTGTGGGATCCTGAGAAATTCAGTGAGTGTTTAGGTAAGGAGTCATGTGACTCAGGACGATCTGAGAAGGAATGTATTGTTTGGGGTCTGGCTTGTGCTTATCGAGCCATAATTGATATTCTGGAGAGAAATGGTTTCCAAACCAAGGTCCAAAGCAAAAATGAAAACCTCGAAGTTAGACCTGACCAATCACAGGAAGCACCGGTATCAGTGTCGGTTGCCCCTGTGGAAGGCCAGAAATGGACACGGCCGTCCTCGCGCCTAGAACGGAAAGAAGAAGCAGAGAAAAAAAAGGAAGATCCAGGCGAGGGGCCCTCCTCAGCACCACCACCACCACCACCACCTAAAAAGGCCACTAAGAAAAGTGAGAGACATGGAGAAGACAGCGATGATGATGGAGTCACTGTTACCACTACTCGTCGGCCCCTAAAGATGACTGAAATACAAGGTTCAAGAAAGGAGTTTGTACGGCGCTCGGGTGAATCTATTGTCACCTGGTTGCTGCGGTGTTGGGACAGCGGTGCCAGCAGCGTGTCCCTAGATGGCAGTGAAGCCCGCCAACTGGCAAGCATTGCCCGAGACCCAGCTATCGACAGAGGAATTGGCAGATGTCTGAATGGAGTCGCTACCCTCTGGGAACGAGTACTAGTGGCTGTAAAGGATAGATACCCTTACAAAGATGATCTGGAGCCTAAGGTGGAAAGATGGAACACCGTGGAGAAAGGCATCCAATTTTTGAGAGAAACAGCCATAGTAGAGATGCTGTATGATCCCAATTTCGTCCCTAACAATCCACACCAGGACCGTGATCCTGATAGAGTAAGGTGCACACCTGATGTATATCGCAAGCTCTCAAAAACAGCACCAGAGAGGTACGCAAGTACACTGGTAGCAATGTTCCATAGATTCGAGGGTCAAGACAGAAGACTCCCAGTTTATGAACTGACTATTACACTCCAAAACTTTGAACAACAGTTTCCACCATCACGTGCTTCCATTGCAGCTATAGTAGCAGAAGAAGTAGGTGAGATTAAGGAGAGACAGAAAACTATACTGGAGGAACTGTCATTACTGATGAATAGGGATGAACCTGTGTCAGTATTGGAAACACCTGATGAAGACGAGCATGACCCAAAGAATCTGATGAAGCAATTGATCAAACTGTTGAAAGTCTCGGCCACCAAAGGCAACCGCCCTTCTGCACGAGCAAATGACGGCAGTAACATCATGTCACGTGTGGCCATGTGGAGCTTCTTACGAGAAAACGGAGAGGACATGAGGAAGTGGCATAAAAAACCCACTCCTGTACTGCGAGCACGGGTGAGAGAACTACAGCAGAGATCAGCCACCAATGAAATTGCTCCCGTCACTGCAGGTAACCAATAGAGGGGCCCTGCCCTCAGCCAGGGGAGGGAAAGGGATAACAGAGTGTATTGGACTGTGTGGATTAGATGGCCTGGCACATTAGAGCCACAAAGATATAAGGCACTGGTGGACACTGGTGCACAGTGCACTCTGATGCCCTCGAGTTATAAAGGGACAGAATTGATTCATATTTCTGGAGTGACTGGGGGTTCTCAGGAACTGTCTGTGTTGGAGGCAGAAATAAGCCTCACCGGTAAAACCTGGCAGAAGCATCCCATAGTGACTGGACAGGGGGCTCCATGCATACTCGGTATTGACTATCTCAGAAGGGGACATTTCAAGGATCCCAAGGGGTACCGATGGGCTTTTGGAATAGCTGCTGTAGATGCAGACAACATTCAGCAGCTGTCTGTTTTACCTGGCCTGTCAGAAGATCCGTCTGTTGTGGGGGTACTGAAAGTGAAAGAGCAGCAGGTACCTATCGCTACAAAAACAGTGCACAGACGGCAGTACCGCACCAACAGGGATTCCTTGCTCCCCATTCATAACTTGATCCGTCAGCTAGAGAGCCAGGGAGTGATCAGCAAGACTCACTCACCTTTTAACAGCCCCATATGGCCGGTGCGTAAAGCCAGTGGAGAATGGAGGCTGACGGTAGATTACCGTGGCCTGAATGAAGTCACACCCCCACTGAGTGCTGCTGTGCCAGATATGTTGGAGCTGCAGTATGAACTGGAGTCAAAAGCAGCCAAGTGGTATGCCACTATAGACATTGCCAATGCATTCTTTTCTATTCCTTTGGCCACAGAGTGCAGACCACAGTTTGCTTTCACCTGGAGGGGCGTTCAGTACACCTGGAACCGTTTGCCCCAGGGGTGGAAACACAGCCCAACCATCTGCCATGGGCTGATTCAAACCACACTGGAACAGGGTGGGGCACCTGAGCACCTCCAGTATATTGATGACATTGTTGTGTGGGGTGATACAGCAGAGGAAGTTTTTAAAAAAGGAGAGCAAATAATCCAAATTCTTCTGGGTGCTGGTTTTGCTATTAAACGGAACAAAGTGAAGGGACCTGCCCAAGAAATTCAATTCCTAGGAGTAAAATGGCAAGATGGACGTCGTCACATTCCAGGAGATGTGATTGACAAAATCACCAGTATGTCACCACCCACTAGCAAGAAAGAGACACAGTCTTTTCTGGGTGTAGTAGGTTTTTGGAGGATGCACATCCCAAACTACAGCCTCATAGTAAGCCCCCTCTATCAAGTGACTCGGAAAAAGAATAATTTTGCATGGGGTCCTGAACAGCAGCAGGCCTTTGAGCAAATCAAGCAGGAGATAGCCCGTGCTGTGGCCCTGGGGTCAGTTCGGTTGGGACAGGATGTGAAAAACATCCTCTACACTGCTGCTGGAGAGAAAGGTCCCACTTGGAGTCTGTGGCAAAGAGCCTCTGGGGAGACCCGAGGCCGACCCCTTGGATTTTGGAGCAGAGCGTACAGGGGTTCAGAGGAGTGCTACACTCCAACTGAGAAGGAGATTTTGGCCGCATACGAGGGGGTTCGGGCTGCCTCTGAAGTAATTGGTACTGAGACACAGCTCCTCCTGGCACCTCGACTGCCAGTGCTGAATTGGATGTTCAAAGGAAAGGTTCCCCCCACCCATCATGCTACCGATGCCACCTGGAGTAAGTGGATTGCACTGATTACACAGCGAGCTCGGATGGGGAACCTCAACTGTCCAGGAATCCTGGAGGTGATCATGGACTGGCCTGAAGGCAAGAAATTTGGAACATCCCCATCAGAGGAGATACCACGTGCTAAAGAGGCCCACCATATAACGAACTACTAGAGAATGAAAAGACGTATGCCCTCTTCACTGATGGATCGTGTCGTATTGTTGGGAAGCATCGCAGATGGAAGGCTGCTGTGTGGAGCCCCACACGACGAGTTGCAGAGGCCACCGAAGGAGAAGGAGAGTCAAGCCAATTTGCGGAGGTAAAGGCCGTCCAGCTGGCCTTAGATGTGGCTGAACGGGAGAGGTGGCCCATGCTATATCTTTATACTGACTCTTGGATGGTGGCAAATGCTTTATGGGGGTGGTTGCAGCAGTGGGAACAGGACAACTGGCAACGGAAGGGTAAACCTATTTGGGCTGCTGAACTGTGGAAAGACATTGCTGCCCGAACAAAAAGGTTGGGTGTAAAGGTGCGCCATGTAGATGCTCATGTGCCCAAGAATCGAGCTACTGAAGAGCAGAAAAATAACCATCAGGTAGATCGAGCTGCCAGAATTGAGGTGTCTCAGATCGATTTGGACTGGCAGAACAAAGGAGAGCTATTTTTAGCTCGGTGGGCCCATGAGACCTCTGGCCATCAAGGAAGGGATGCGACCTATAAGTGGGCTAGAGACCGAGGGGTGGACTTAACTATGGATGCCGTTGCACAGGTTATCCATGACTGTGACACATGTGCCATAATTAAACAGGCCAAGAGGATGAAACCCCTCTGGCAGGAAGGGTGATGGGAAAAGTATAAATATGGGGAGGCGTGGCAGGTTGATTATATCACCTTGCCACGAACTCGCGATGGTAAGCGTTACGTGCTCACCATGGTGGAGGCGACCACTGGGTGGCTTGAGACATACGCAGTACCCCATGCTACCGCCCGAAACACCATCTTAGGGCTCGAGAGACAAGTCCTATGGAGACATGGCACTCCAGAGAGAATTGAGTCCGATAATGGGACTCATTTCAAAAATTCTCTTGTGGATATCTGGGCCAAAGAACACGGCATTGAATGGATCTACCATATCCCCTACCATGCACCAGCTGCTGGTAAGATCGAGCGCTACAACGGGTTGTTAAAAACCACGTTGAGAGCAATGGGTGGTGGGACATTCAAGCACTGGGAGAAGCATCTGGCAGAAGCCACCTGGCTGGTCAACACTAGGGGATCAGTCAATCGAGAGGGTCCTACACAGTCCGGCTCCCTACAGACCATAGAGGGAGATAAGGTCCCTGTGGTACATGTGAGGAGCATGTTGGGAAAAGCGGTGTGGGTCCTTCCAGCCTCTGGAAAGGGCAAACCCCTCCGTGGAACCGTTTTTGCGCAGGGACCTGGGTGCACCTGGTGGGTAATGGATAAAAATGGGGACGTCCAGTGTGTCCCACAAGGGAATTTGATGCTGGGGGAATGCAGTCTGTAATTACGTGTGTATGTATGTATATATATATATATATATATGTTTTCTATGTAACTCATGTTATTACTGTTTGGTTATGTATAGATGTGTGTTAAGCATGATGTGATGATGTGGAATAAGGGGTGGAATGTTGTGGTTTTGTGGTTTTGATGCCGGTATTCCACATCAGAGCATCATGCAGCAGTGAAGGAGTTAATGCTGGGGGAGCAGCAGAGGGGAGGGGCGGAGCTCCGCACCGGATGCAGGCGGCGCTCGGTCGGGGCGCGTTGCTCTGGGCTGCCGTGGAGGTTCAGCACGTGTGCTTCCCCTGCAGGTCCTCCTTAGCGTAAGCTCATAGCTTTTGGTTTGAAATTTTTTTCTCTCTCTTTCAATTGTTCAATTTTATTAGATTTAGTAAAGTTACTGTTCCTTCTCAAATCGTGCCGTTGTTTTCTTGTAGACCCATCTCTTCCCGCCGTTTCCCCCTCCCCCTCCCGGAGCGCAGCTCTGCTCGGGCGGCCGCGCGGCCACTGACGCAGTTTTTTTTTTTTTCTCTCCCCTCTCCCTTCTCGGTTTTTCCCTTGGGTCACTGTCACGGACAACACCGTGACACTCTGTTTTACCTGGAGGGAATGTTAGGGTTTAAGACGGGAGAGCACAAATGCCTCTGGGTCTTTGTACCTAATGCTACTGCTCCTTATCTTTTAGTTGTTCATTAAGGTACTTCCATAGTATCCTGTGGTCCAATGGCCTGGTTTTCATACTTGAAAACCCGTGGCCATAATTTATGTCAGTTATACTTGTGGATAAGTATTCTTAAAAATCATGTACATGGATAATTAATTATCTTAAAATTTAGAATTTAATAATTTTCAAGTCTTAGTAATATTTTTAATGTCTGGTTTGACAATACTTTGATATTCCATTTTATTCTTATAGAAAAATACTGAGATCTATTTCCCATGAGCCCTTTGTTAGCTGGCTACATGCTCTGTATCTCTTTTGAATCAAACTTCTATTTCATAAAACGTGATTAACAAACTTGTTTTCTCACATTTAACATTTTCCTGTTGTAAACTTGTTTTTTTGCTTTCATGCTGCAAGCGTGCAATTTTTGTTTGTTCTGTGTCTGCTGCTAAGACAACTGAAATGTTTTGGTCATTATTTTATAAGGTCTTCTTAAGCCTATTCAATGAAGTCTAATATTTCACAAAAAGAATAAAACCTGGAGGGGTATAACCTTGATCTTGAATTCACCTTTCTTTAGAAGGGAAAAAGGAATGTCCTTACTACTCTTGAACACAAAAGCTTTTGCTAGATAGATGGTGAATGAATGTGGCAAACTGAGGTTTACAAAGGTCTGTGCAAGGGAGGCAAATTGCCTTCCACATTTTTACTAAGAGATTGGTTGATACCCCATGCCTTCTGTGCTTAAGAAGGATGTGGACTATGCTCCTAATTGTAAGTTTTAACTTTGGGCCAGTCCAAAGTAGTCTGACGGTAGTATCCAACAGTAGTGATCTCATTCTGTGACTGAGTTGATCTCCTGTGAATGAGTGACAAATTGGTGGATGTGGGAAAGGCTGTTGACAAAGTCTTCAGCAAAGCCTTTGACACTGTCTCCCTCAGTATTCTCCTGCAGAAGCTGGCAGCACATAGCTTGAACAGGTACACTCTTTGCTGGGTAATGAACTGGCTAGAGGGCCCAGGTCTAAAGTGTGGAAGTGAGCTGACTTAAATTCAGCTGATGTCCAGCCATGAGTGGTGCTCCCCAGGGGTCAGTACTAGGAACTATTCTGTTCAAAATCTTTATTACTGATCTGGATGAGGGCATTGAATGCATCCTCAGTAAATTTGCAGATGGCACCAACCTGAGAGGAAGTGTAAATCTGCCTGGGGGTAGCAAGGCTGTACAGAGGGATGTGAACAGGCTGGGTTGCTGGGCTGAGGCCAGTAGAATGAAGTTCAGCAAAAGCAAATGTCAAGTTTTGCACTTCGGCCAAAACAACCCCAGGCAGTGCTACAGGCTTGAAGCAGAGTGGCAGCAAGACTGTGTAGAGGAAATGGACTTGGGGGTGCTGGTTGATGTTTGCTTGAACATGGCTGGCAGTGTGCCCAGCTGGCCAAGAAGGCCACTATCTGAAGGGAGGTTGTGGTGAGGTGGGGGGTTGACATCCCTCATATGACTAGCAATAGGACAGGAGGGAATGGCCTCAAGTGGTCCCAGGGGTGATTCAAGTTGAACATCAGGAAAAATTTATTTTCCAAAAGACTGATCAGGCACTGGAACAGGGTGCCCAGGTTGTGGGATCACTGTCCCTGAGGGTGTCAAACAAACGTTTAGATGTTACACTAAGGGACATGATTTAATGGGAAAATACTGGTAGGTGGACAATTGGGTTGGATGATCTTGTAGATCTATTCCAGCCTTGGTGATTCTATGATTCTAGTACTCTATGATCCATGTAGGTTCCTTCCAACTAAAACAATGTATTGGAGGTGAAAAGGATGTGTTAAGTGTAGGACTAATCCCTGCAGCTTGGGTGCTGTCCTTACCCTAACAGTCTGATATTTCTAGGGCAATCATAGACCCAGCTCTCCATTCTCTAAAAGGTGTTTTTTCCCTTTTGTGAAAAGTAGGGAAAGAGGTGATTGTGGGAGGCAAATACAAGTGATAAGTTATGATAAATGTCTCCATTATGACATTTACTAAGCAAGAAGCCTTGATTTGAACGTGCGTCATAGATAGCCAAGCAAGCTGTACTCAGGTCAGGACTTAAAATACATGTGTTTGTGAGTATATATATTAAAAATGATTGTTTGTATGACTTTCACTAGGTTAGATTTGACTAAATCTTGTGAATAGAAGAAGGTAGCAGTAGATGAATGTGAAAATTTCTGAGGTGTTCCTAGAAGGCACAAGAAGGAATCTGCAGATTAAGTGAAGAGTTATAGTACTAGGTGATCCTTCCCTTCTTGCTTGAGCTGTCTTGGTTTACAATCCAAAGGTTGGCCTGAGTTGCAGATGCTCAGTAATGCAGAACTTCATCCTGGAAGTAATATTAAAATTTCTGGTAATGGGGACAAAACCTCTTCTGCTGCATTTCTGCTCCTTCCTTGTAAGCACGGACTGTTACTGAGTACTTGAGCTCAAGGAGGTTACTACTTCCTGCTCTCCGAAAATCTGTGACTATGTACATTTTCCTCAAGGATATGTTACCGTCAATCTAATTCAAAACGAGATGCTTTTAAAGTTGCTGATTTAGGTTAAACTTTGTCTGGTGTTTCAGAACTAGAAAAGTAGATAAGGTTTCCTTATAAGAGCAAGAACTGAAGGCAATAGCTATTCTAAACTAGTATGTGCTTTCTCCCCTATGGCTCCACCTTTGATCATGTATGCATCTAGCCCAGTGCTAAAGGAAACTTCATGCTGAAACATTCTAAGTTTATTCAAGTGCTTCAGCATCATTTTTATAGGAATCTGGTAAAATGGAAATAATATGCAGTTTGTTTTCTTACGTTTTAGAAGGATTGTTCTAAACTTCAACTCAGATTAAAACAAGCAGGCAACCTGATCATTCTCTTCAGTACCACTTATGAATTTTTTTTCCTGTGTTTAATCTAGATGCTTTTTGAAGGCTACAGAGTTGTCCTCAAGAGAATTTTAAAATATGATTTATTTTTATCCACTCTATCACTCCAGTGCACATATATATAGATATATATTACAATTTCTAGTTGTTATTGCTTAATGACATGTAGATATAAATATAAAATAGATTTAAAATGGGAGAGTAAAGATATTTCTTTCTCTGGTTTTCCACAGAAAAGAACAGAAAGGTGAATCTTGAGCTGTCAGCCATGCAGTTCAGCAAAGGTTGCAGAAGCAAGCGTCAGTACTGACAGTAGCTAAACTAGATGCTGGTAGAAGTCAGAGTGTTTTAAGAAGGTATGGCTATGTTTGTTTGGGCTTTACTCTTTGCTAGGAATGAGTTACTGGTCATCAGCAGCTGGTGCATGGATTAGATGACCCTGATATACTCTGGGAAAGCTAGCACTGAACGGGGAATCTGGCTCACCATGGCGTTCCAACAGCCTAGGAAGTAATGAACTGGAGCTGCTGCTGTGCAGGGTGTGAAAAGTTCAACCAGCTGATGCCAAGCTTCAGCTGCTGCTATCAAAAGAGCTGCTTCAGCTTGCCTGAAAAATAACAGTCAAATCAAGAACTCTTCAGTGAGGGTACAGCAGCTGCTATACTGCCAAGGGTGTTCCTGCCATTCAAGCATGTCAAAACCTAGGATGCCCTTCCAAAAGATGCTGAAGAATTGGAAGATTAGTGATAAAAATTAAGACTCCTGGAGCTTAGTATCTTTGGTTTAGCAAAAGTTAACTGGAGCCAAAACTAGAATGAGAGAATAATTTAATCTGATGAAAAAAAACATTAACAAATAGCAGTGGCTGAATGAATTCTGATTCTGAATACTTTTGATACCAAGAGGCTACTACTATAACCACTTAGACTGTTGGGGATTCAGTTGTTTGGCATTTATTTTTAAGTGAAAAATGAATGAAGATTGAACTTTGAATTCTAACGAAGTAATTCTGTGAAGTCCTGTGACCTGTTATGCAGGTCAGATGAGATGTTTGCTGTTTTTTTCTACAAGTGTTAGAATATATGTAGAGGAATAGATCAGCATATATGAACTTAACTGACCATGTGAACATTTCATCACGTGTTTCACTGGCAAGTGAATTACTGAAAACTGCCTTCAGCAGTATTGCATGGGAGATGGAGTGAACTTGTACCTACTCAGAGCTGAAAGCAGTCCAAGATTCTATTTGTTTTTCTGCTTCTCTGATATGTGTCTTATCCTTGCAGCAACTCAGCTTGTAATGGAGGCATGTTTGGATTGGATATATATTTCTTAAACATTTCCTCTTAAGTATTTCCTTTGCCAATAAAAATAATTTCCTGAAAAATTTGTTTTAAATGTGATTTCTAAGTGCAATTAACTGTTCTTGAAAATGGATTTGGTCTGCATTGTCTCTATATATACAGGTCAGGTATCCCACAGAGTCTGCATCTGCATCATAATCACTTTACTTGAATCCTCTATTTAATTCAAGGTAAAAGAACAGATCCTTGGGTAATATTTATCATTAATTCCATTAAAATCAATGAATCATTTGCAGAGTAGTTCCAACATGCACAAGCCATCATAACAGTTTTCCAGGCAATTCTTCTGGATTTCTCAGTAAAACTTTTTGTGCTATCAGAATTCTCCTGCTTTTAAATTGCTATACTCTTCTCTCTTTGATATCACTAACTCTGTGTACTTTGCACCCAGAGCTAGGTCAGCCCTGTTCCCAATCTTCACCACCTTTAAGTGCAATTTTTATATATATTGGCAACATTTTGATACCTAGAGCAAAGGAAGTTTTCAGTAAAGGAAAATGTACCTTGGAGAAGGTGGAAAAATGTGAAGATTTTTTTTAAGGAATAGTTAAAAGTGTGGCTATGCTTTTTAGGTTGTAGAAAAAGTAGCTGTCTCCGTTCCATTCCTAATAGCCACCTAAAAAGTGGGCACTTTTTATAGTGGCTTCCTCACAGCCTAATCTTACTTGAACCTCTTAAAGGATGAGACCTTCTGCAACTGGATTCTGAACTAGCCCCATCCCCCCCACCCAGCCATCAATTGGGTCCCACTGATAACAACAAATGTCAGAATAACTCATGGAAAAAAAGACTAACACAAAAGCTTCCAAAACCAGTTACATAAATGATCATGTAAGTTCTATTTTTATTAATTAACTTCTTGTGCCTAAAAACTGAGTTGGAATTCTTGAACTGCAAACAAACAAACAAACAAACAAACAAGAAAACCAACCAACAAACAAACAAACAAAAACCACCACAAAACACTTTTGGAAGCTCACTGCTACTGTCAGTACTATGAAAGCCACAAAAAGGTCACTGTCATACACAGCTATGTTTTTATTCCAGGAAGCAATGCTTTGGGGATTGCATATTTTCGGACATGACCAGAAACAAAGCCTCATGCTGAAGAAAACAAGATTACAGTACTGAAGACAAAGTGGCAGCCAAACAAATGTAATTCTTTAACCTTGCACTTGTATGTTTAATCAAACAACACTTACTGCTGCTACATTTTCTTTTTAAATCTGCAGTGAGCTTTAGCTGTATCAATCCATCACAAGTTAACAATATGTATTGTTAAAAAGTCATTGAGCTCTTCTGCAACCACTACAAATCTGCCTCAGGTAATATGAGACAGTGCTAGGCTAATGGAGGTGAGAATCTAATCTACTGATTATCTAAACTACACTTTTCCACCAACTGCCATCCAAGCAAGATAAGTGATGCTAAGGAAGGAGTCATTTAATCCTACCTTTCCATGCACCAAAGCAAAATCATTTTCATTGCTAGCTAGGGTGCCTGCAAGGAGATTGGTAAGACTTATTACAGGCAATGAAGTAGCATTGCAAATGTCTGAAATGTATGGATAGTAATAAAAGTTGTTTAAAGATTGAAATAACATGATGTATCATCTGCAAGTGATTAAGATGGTGGGTGGTTTTCAGATGGCTTCTGTTTCCAGAAGTGTCTGTTTCAGTACCTCTGTATCTCTCATTCAGTGCTGAATGTTGCAGTGCTCAGCTGAAAGCACTCCTTAAAAGTATATCTCAGAAGATATTCAAAATCATTTGCTAAAATCACTGGAAAAGTTATTGTTCTATGTACAGAGTTCTCAGAATTTTTTTTTATAGAAGAGCACAATTGTAAATTTTGATGACAAGATACTGCTTTCCAGCTAGTTAATGCTGTTCTGAAATGAACAGTGTCAAGTCCATTAAAATCTGATTAAATGCCACATCCATCAGGAAGGTGGAGCGGGAGAAGTCCAGAAAGTTAGGACACTACATATTGCTTTTTGACCAAGAGGAAGTCTTCAGGGACGAGGGGTTTCAAAAATGATTTTCCTGAAGAGGGATGGGATTTCTGAGAGGTAGCACACAGGACGCTGTGCAGATGTGTGTGTTATCTCTTAGTGCTCTGAAAAATGCTTATCCTGGAGCTAATGGTATGGCTCAGAGGCATGAGAAGAACTTGTGACATGTGGCAGCAGCTCTCGTCAAAACATTTGTTATTCTTTCATGTGCATATACGTTTTGTAAGCAGTGAGTGGGCAAAACCTACTCCAACTGCTGTAAGAAACAATAGACATAGTAGTGTTATGGCTGCATCCAAATTTATTCAGGCATGGAACTTAGAGTTCCAATTCCAAGAGCTTAGAAAGCTGACCTCATCCAAGATTCCATTGATTCTTCATACAAAGCAGTGGTATGGATGCCCTAATCTCAGTCTTACTTCCAAGAAGGCTGCATTTATTTCTGGGGCCCTCACTACAAGAAGGACATGGACCTGTTGCAGTGGGTAATTGGGAGGCCCCAGAAATGGATAGAGAACTGGAGCACTTCTATTGGGACAGGATGAGAGAGTTGGGGTTGTTAAGCCTGGAGAAGAGAAAGCTTTGGGGATACCTCACTGTGGCCTTCCAGTATCTAAAGGGAGTCTACAGGAAAGCTGAGGAGGCACTATTTACAACAGCATGTAGTGACAGGCTAAGGCACAAAGGCTTGAAACTGAAAGATGGTAGATTTAGATTAGATGTTAGGAAGAAATTATTTATTATGAGGGTGAGGAAGCATTGGAAAAGGCTGCCTAGGAAAGCTCTGGAGGCCCCATCCTTGAAGGTCAGGCTGGATGAGGCCCAGTCTGGTCTAGTGAGTGGAACCCTGCCCATGGCAGAAGGTTGGAACTAGGTGAGCTTTAACATTCCTTTCAAACCAGGCTTTCAATGAGCATTTTATGTAATTCTGGAGATGGATGAGCTATGGCATTTTTTGAGATTCTCGAGAACCGATGATTTCAGGCTTTCTACTCTCTGAATGTGGTGCTCAAAGCTCTTTGCAGTTCTAGGTATCATTAATGGAATCATATAATTGCTTGGGTTGGAAAGGACTCCAAGGATCATCAAGTTCCAACCCTCTGCCCTCCAACCTCTCTGTCCCCTCTACAGGCAGGGACACCAACCTCCAGATTTGGTACTAGACTGGGTTGCCCGGGGCTCCATCTAACCTGGTCTTAAACATCTCCAGGGATGGGGAACCCACAGCCTCTCTGGGCAGTCTGTTCCAACACTTCACCACTATCTCTGTGAATAACTTCCCCCTGACTTCCACTCCAAACCTTCCCTCCTTGAGCTTAAAACAATTCCCCCTTGTCCTATCACCTGAGTAAAAAAGTAGATTCCCCTTCTCTTTATAATCCCCCTTTAAATACTGGGAGGCTGCAATGAGGTCTCCTTGCAGCCTTCTCTTCTCCAGGCTGAACAAGCCCTTTTCCCTCAGCCTGTCTTTGTAGGGAAGGTGCTTCAGACTTCTGATCATCTTTGTGGCTCTCCTCTGGACCCTCTCCAACATCTCCACATCTTCCCTGTACTGGGAGCCCCAGACCTGGATGCAGTACTCCAGATGAGGCCTCACGAGGGCAGAGCAGAGAGGGACAATCACCTCCCTGTCCCTGCTGGACACTCCTCTTCTGAGTGCAAGGCCTTCTGAGCTGCAAGAGCACACTGCTGGCTCATGTTCTGTTTTTCATCTACCTGGCCCCCTGGTCCTTCTCCACAGGGCTACTCCCAAGGAGTTCTTCTCCAAGTCTGTTTATGTATCTGGGATTACTCCGACCCAGGTGCAAAACCTTGCATTTTTCTATGTTGATCCTTGTGAGGTTCATACAGGCCCATCTTTCAAGCTTGTTGAGGTCTCTCTGGATGGCATCCCTTCATTCTAATGTGTCAACCACACCACTCAGCTTGGTGTCATCAGCAAACTTGCCGAGAGTGCACTTGAGCCTGTCATTTATGAAGATGCTGAAGAGAAGTAGCGCATTTCTCTTTACACCACAGATTTTTGCTTAGACAATTTGTTTTGGGAAAATGCATTGTAGTTTATAATCCATGAAAGACTTCTAATGATGGGATGAACAGATCAGATATCTTTCTTTTATAAGGTTTTGAGGAGATGATCTGGCTTGCTAACTGTACTGTCTTTCAACCCTCTATACTAGCTTTTATGTATAACCCACCTAGGCTGTACCTACACTTGTGCTGCATTCTGAAAGCATGCATTGCCTTGTCATGTAACGTGTTATGTTGACAAGAAATATTTAAATAAATGTTTTTAGTTTTTTGAGACATGTCTTAGTATTTCCAGAAGGATGGGGTCTACATAATGCTTGTTGTTCATCCTGATAAGAATGGATTCTATGGGCTATGAAAGACACTGTGGCACAAGAGTTGAATCCATTCCAGATAAGGCATGGGCAAAATTTATTTGCTTTTGTATCAACTAGTTTTGTATCTCAATATCCTTAATAGCCTTGTGCCCCAAATACTGGAGTCTGTGCTTGAAGTAGGTAAAACTAAATGCCAGTCCAATTGCTTAGCTCTCTCCAGATAGACTGCTCTACCTGTACCCTAAACTATCTGGATGCACCAAAATATGATGCAAAGAGAATTTTGTAATGACTCTGCAGAGCTGGCGGAGCTGTAGTGTAGCAAGGGCAACTGTGGGCTCTTGTAGTGCTGAGCACCTTGATAAACTTAAGGAAGAACAAATCTGAGCAGGAGAATCCAAACCTGTGTTCAGTTTTTCATATAGAATATTCCACATACTGTGGGTTTGCAAAGCAGCTGCTGACATCTTCAGTTGTTTAGCATGTATGGAAAGCACTAAATGTGGGGCAAGTGGGTTCTATCTGCATCCTCAAAATGTAATGCACTCTACTTTCAAATATGTTAGTCTTTTAAAGAAATGGGCATGAGAAAAAGGCAAAATCCAGGCTTGTTTCCTGAGGAGCTGAGATAAAGACTGAAGAAACTGAGATTAAGACTTTAAGGATGACAAGGACGGAGACATATTGTGGAAAAATCACTTAAAAACATGAGTTGGGATTTTTTTTCTAGCTGGTAATCATAGAAGCTACTGGAGACTTTCAGATTGTCTGTATAATTTTCTCTGACTGAGTGGTTGTAATATACATTATGACAAATGTATTAAAGTAATCTTATGATCCATTATTTTTTATGTCAGTAGTAAGATTGGTGGAAGAAAATTGCATTTCCATCAAATTAAGCTAGAGGAGTGACAAAACCGTGCCTTGGATAATCTAGAAAGAGCAAAATAACAAATACTGATTGGGTCTCTGTGATGTATATACGTCAGCCACAGAGTTAAGAATTATAAATTGATCACCATGAACAGTATTTAGGACGTTGCAAATTCCCAAACAGACTAACAAACTGCTTTTATGTAACCTGCAAAACAAATGCAAAAGTGAAGGTCTCCTGTATTTCTATTATCTATTCCTATGGTATTTTAAGTTCCAGCTGCTGTAGCAGTGCTGTTCTTTAGAGCATCTCTACTAGTCTAAATCCCACTCAACTACATTGGAAGTACCATTGGCATCAGTGAAGGACTTATCTCACTAAACTGCTGTAGGATTTGGTTTTATTTCAACATTTTTTACAGCCTCTTGCAATACCACATCATATTGCAAGCTAGAATTAGATCTCCAAATGTTGAGAGACAGAGTACATTGTCAACATTGTGTACATTGGCTGCAGTGTATGCCTCAGCACAGTCATTTACAGGAAGGAGGCTATGAATGTCTCACTGCTAACCAAACTACACATTACTGTTTTTTACCCTCACTTCACAGTTACCCATTGTCTTAAGGCTCTGTGGAATAGCTTATACTGTTCTGTACTTATGTTCCGCCTTATCCAGCATGAATAAACTTGCACCAACTAGTATTTTTTTATGAAATGCTCAGTTCCTCAGCCTTGAGCAGCTACCGAAATATTAACATCTTAGCATTAAGTTTTAGGGCATTTCATTTAGGCTAATGTGTATCAAAGCAAGAATAAGAAAGCTTTAGACCTAGATGACACCTGGGTGGGTTTTTTTGTTGTTGTTGTTTTCTTTTCTTTTTTTTTTCTTTCTGTGAAAGGGCCAAAAATATTTATGAGTGTCAGGAAGCTCTGAGTGCTTAGACTATAGATCTCGTTTCTGCATCAGCACAGGGTGGGCACCTTTCTGACAAATATTTTTAATCCATCTGAAGGATGGCAGAACATGGTGTTGGGGAGATATTGCTCTGGAATCAAACTTTTAAGGTACACAGAGCTCAAATTATCTGCCTACACTTATTGTAATGCAGGAGGAAACAGGTTCCTGGTGTAATCTCTTTAACAAAGTTCATCCTAATCCCCAGATGATTATCTGACAGAACAGTAGCAGGTGTTCCCAAACACCTATTCTTCCTTACCCTCAAACATCAACCTAATGATCAAAAGAGGACTGTTAAATTCTATACCTGTTAATAGATGATTATATCCTCATTTGTTTGTTCCTGTTGAGACCTACTTGACCATATTCACTGGAAACTGACAATTGTTGTCTTTAATGTATTTCTCTACCTAGACTACAATTCTGAAAAGTCAGCTTGAGAAACTCAAAACATTTTGACTGCTTACAAGGAGGGGAGGAAGGGATCTGTAGAGGGAATGATCAGGAGGGAAATAGTGGATGCATTCAATTTTTGCTCAAATTGAATGTCATTGATACCCATTCTGTTTCTCATTAACTCATTCAAATCTATATGGTAATTGAGGAAATTCTGCAGTGTAATCATCAGCACATATCACTGCTGAGTCAGAAAGTTCAATGACAGCAATGTTTACTATGTACTTCAGTGTGCTCTTGACTCATTGCTTCTTGACCCTATTTAATATAACTCCAAATGTATGCTGTTTTCCAAGCATGAATAGGGTCACTTGAATGCTTCCTCATTCAGCCTGATGAATTGCTCTTTCTGCTCCATACCTATGACTCAAAGTCTTGAGAAAAGACTGAATACTACATTCCTCTCCAAGCATCCCCTCATTGTTTATTGAATTGATAGGTTCTGAAGCAAGTCAGCAGTAATTGAGATTGCTTAAAAAATCCAGGTTTTTTTTTTGGCAAAAATTGCTCTGAACTTCAGTGAAAAGCATCCTAGCTTCATTATAACAGGTTCTCAATTTCCTCATCTGTGCTACTGTCACTGTTTTTGCATCATAGCTATTTCTCAAGGACAGTTCTTATGAAGAACAATTGCTGGTTTGTTGCAGTTGTTTTCTAGAACAGATCAAGTGTAAGAGCTGTGTCAATATACAAGTAGGAAATGTCAGCGGCTCCTTTACTGTGACCCGGAGTCTGTCAATAGACGAGATGTCAGTGGAGTCAATTCAAACCTGTTGAAACACTGAAACTTGGGCTGTAGCTGCAATCCTATATAATCAAGGAAATAATTTAGAAAGATCAATAACCAGCGTCAGTGTTTTATGTTTAACTTTTCTCTGACAGTGCATGTTTAGATGTAGTTCTTCAGGCTTAGTTATTTGCCCATGCTTAAGAGAAGCCTTTAAAAAAATCAAGTTATTGAACAATAAGATCATCCTAAACCTAGATATTTTCCTCTAGACCAAAGCAAGTTTTAAAATTCTGATGTTTAAATATAAAAATGCTTCCAGTTTCCCTACTTCACTAACTTATCTTTTCAGATTCCATTATGAAAGTTGTAAAACAAGCATTGAAGTAATTAAAGACAGCATAATCCAAAGTGTATGTCAAAACCAAAATAAGACTATCAAGCCATGCAAACAAGCCTTGAACACGATGCTCTTGAATCTTAAGCTTAATTCACTTCCTTTATTTTTTAATTGTTATATACTTCTAAAGCAGTTTTGAGGCAGGATTAAGAGAAATGTACTTCATATAAAGTAATTCCACGTATCTCCTCTGGATTAATCATAAAATAGGACACTTCCTGATTAGGAGAGTATTATGAGACATAGCAGATTGAGTAGTAACAACAATGGATTATATAAACAACTCTGTTTAGGAGAACATACACAAAATGTACATAAAATATTTCCTGCAAAATAAACAATACTTCAAAAAAAGGTCTTCGGTATTTTCCATAATTTCCTAAGTTAAAAAAGTTTTCATATAAATACACATACATACAGGCAAACTGAAAAATAACTCACTACACGGAGAAATTTCTATTCAGAATGTGGTGCATTAAATTGAACATGATTGTACTGACAGGGTTTTCTCTCTCCCCCCTCCTCTTGTTATCTACTACAAATAGCTCAGCTAGTTAGACCTGTCCTGTGAAAAATTTCTGATGTCCGGGACATACTATAATTCCAATGATTCCTGGTTTGGATCTATTAAATCCTTGCTGTAGAGCTTTTCATGTTGAAAACTCTCTGGGATTCTGTCTTAGAGAAAAGAATTCTGCAGTGGAAAGAAAGGCAACAATCTGCTTTTTTATTTTTATTATTTTTTTCTCCTTCCTTTTACTCTATAGAAACATTCTGCATTGGTACAGGTCTAGAGTAATATCAAGACTTGAGGGAGCCCTTGGAAATCTGCTGTATCTTCTCTGCAAAACATTAGGGGAATGTCTATAGGAAGAAGGGAATTATCATGTGAAGCCTCTGGTGACTTGAAAAAAGACAATAGAGCACTCGTTTTTAAGAAGGATGACCCAGGGAACTACCAACCTGTCAGCCTCAGAGCCAGGGAAGATCATGGAAAAGATCCTTCTGGAAGCTATGCTAAGGCATCATATAGAAGTAAGGGAGGTGATACAGGATAACCAGAATGGCTTCACAAAGGGCAGGTCCTGCCTGATCATCCTTGTCGCTTTTTATGATGGTGTAACTGTGTCAGTAGGCAAGGTAACGATTGATGTCATCTATCTAGATCTCAGTAAAGGCTTTGGTACAATCTCCCAAAACATTCTTCTCTCCGAATTGGAAAGATATGGATTTGATGGGTGGACTGTTCAGTGGATGAGGAACTGGTTGTGTGATTGTACCAAGAGTCAATGGCTAAATGTCCAGATGGAGATCAGTGACAAGTGATGTTCCTCAGGGGTCAGTACAGGGGCCAGTGCTCTTTAACATATTTGTAAATGATATCAACAGGGGAACTAAGAGCAGCTTTAGCAAATTTGTAGATGACACCAAGCTGTGTGATGTAGTTGATGCACCTGAGGGATAGGATTCATAGAGATCTAGACAGGCTTGAGCTGTGGATCTAGGTGAACATCATGAAGTTCAATAAATCTGAGTGCAAGATCTTGAACTTAGGTCATGGCAACCTCTGCTATCAGTACAAACTGGAGGATGTGAGGATGAAGCTGAAAAGGACTTGGGGTGCTGGTGGATGGCAAGTAGAATGTGAGCCAGCAGTGTGCCCTCACAGCCCAAAAAGACAACTGTATCCTGGGCTGCATCAAAAGAGGTGTGGTCAGCAGGGCAAGGAAGGTGATCCTGCCCCTCTACTCTGTATCCACAGAGACCTCATTTGGAGGACTGTGTTCAGATGTGAAATCTTCAGTACAGGAGAGATGTGGATCTATTAGAGTGCATTCAGAGGAGGGAGACAAAAATAATCCAAAGGACGCAAATCCTTTTCCTACATGGACAGGTTGAGAGAGTTGGAGCTGTTCAGCCTGGAGAAAAGAAGGCTCTGTGGAGATCTGACTGTGGCCTTTTCAATATCTAAAGAAGAGCTATAAGAAGGAGGGGAACAGACTCTTTAGTGAGGTCTGTGATGGTAAGACAAGGGGAAATGGTTTCAAACTAAAAGAGAGCAGATTTAAATTGAACATAATGAAGTTTTTCAGCAGTAAGGGTGGTGTGGCACTGGAGCAGGTTGCCCAGAGAGGTAGTGGAAGCCCTGTCCTTGGAGACATTCAAGGTCAGGCTGGACCAGTTCTGAGCAACCTGATCTAGCTGTAGATGTCCCTGTTCATTGCAGGGGAGTTGGACTAGGTGACCATTAAGAGCCCATTCTAACAGACACTTCTAGTGATTATGGCAATACTTTTGTCCTTGTGGGAAGGATGCACAGACTTGCAGGCACTGGATGGAAAAAAGCTCCTACATCTGTCTAGATGCTTCAAGATTACTATATAAACATAAATGACCTATCAAATTGTATCGCTGTATCATGAAGTGTAATGGTCTGTACTGCATGTTTGCTCTGTTCTTTTTGTATATCTTCTTCTGACAATGGTCTGAAACTACCTTTGACCTTTGGTCTGATCCCTTCTGGCTGTATTTTCCATACAGATGGAAATAAAATCACACTAAGCAGAAGAAACAACAATTTTAAACAAAACAGTGCATAGGAAATAAAAGCAATTCCACTGACAAGTTGCTTTACTAAAATAAGCAGTCATCCTGCTGCATGACTTAAAGATTTTAATTTGGTTACATACCCAAGAAAATGGAATAATTCTACCCCTTTGCTCAACTTGCCTAGCTTACAGATATTGCACTATTGCCCCCAGCCCAATACAAAATGGTCTGTAACTTTCAGATGAAGATCAGATCTCAGCGTTGGTGACTCCTCTTTTTATATCCATTTTGAGTTTTATTTTATTTTATTTTTATTTTTTTATATTTGTAATTCTTTGTCAATTGGAAGAACTCAAATACTGCAACAAAAAACAGAGAATTTTTCAAATTCAATTCTTCACTTCTTGAAGATTTTCTACTTACTTCTTGTTCTTTAATACAACTAGCCATATCTGAGAAACCCCACAAATAAAAGAGGTTCTAACTATGTAATTCTAAATTCACTATCCTGACAAGGGGTCTACCACTTGAAAACTGAGAAAAATAATTTTCACATTTTCCCATTACAATTCTACAGCTTGTGCCTGTCATTTGTTTTCTTCAGAGATACTTGGAAATACTATGTGAATTTATGATGTAATCTTTTATCTGGGATATTTCATAATTTTTTACCTGAAGAACACTAGAAACCTAAAACATTCCCCAGTATATAATATCTTTTTCAGCATTAATTTAAACATGCAGGATTAAGCATAGCTTGTCTTTGGCCTGCAAATAATTTGTTGATTATTTTCAGACACTGAAAAGCGAGGGGCTCATTCTGTCCCACAAAACTAATTAAACTGTTTACCTTATTAATACTCATTTCCTGTGCTTTTGTGCACTTTTGTCTTGTCCTGTCTGTCTGAACACTTCTGTGATTCCTACTATTCATAAAATGCATGTGCCCTGACATTCTCACAAGCCTTTCTGGTTTATTGCTTAGTGACCTTTCTGTGGGTAAAGCAATATTTTCAGTTTTGCACATAAGGAACAGACACAGCAGGTAGATTAAAGTATTTACCCAAAGCTATACAGGAATTCTGACAGGGCCAGAATCTGACTCCAACTATCCAGGGTCAGTAAACAATAGCCTTCTGCTTGCAGTAGCCTCCACTCTTCCAGCTGTGAGTGAAACTATCAGTTTTCCTATGGGACCAAATTCCAGTATCTCTTACAGTGTTGTAGAAAGAGAATAATTTCTTTACTGACAGTGGATATTGGCCAAAATCATTATAGGATTATTAATCATTTAGTAAGACGTTGCAATTTACCCCTTGTTTTTAGTTTGCTTGTTTAGATTTGTGAAAGTATCAAAAACCATAATTTTGCATAAAAGCTGAAAATTATCAGACTTTAACTGAAATAGAAATTTGTGAGAAGAATCATAGATGTAAAGTATGTTTTGTAATAATGCATCAGATTTATATAAATACTGACTGTTAAGTTTAACTCACTGTTTTATTTTTTTTAAACATGAAGCCTGTTATTGCTGAGGCTATTTTAAAAGAATATAATTTTAAATAGTACAGTACAGTAAAACTAAAAATATCGCCTACACTATTTAAAGCAGCTACGGTAAAAATATCTCTTGTCCTAAGGCTCTTGCACTATTATCCAGAAGTGCTTGAACATCAGGCAGGGTGTCTCAGCTAGCTCTAAGAATAAAAGCAATGTTGCATTGTTAGTTTCATTTTTGGTAGAGTGTTATTTTTGGAAGTAGATATTTTCAAAGAGTGATGTTACAACCTTCTGTCAGACATAGGATTTAAACAGCTTGGAAAAGGAAGTCTGCCAATGGCATATAATTTAGCAGAAGTTGTTCCTGTTATCTCCCCCTGACTTCCCAAGAGTAGGAACTTGCACTGTCAGTGAGAAACATGAATCTGTAATCAGCAAAACTTGTGTCCTAGGACAACAGATTGTGGCTGAGTAAGTGTTGTAGAAGAAAATTTTGCTGTACTAAAAGCACAGCTGAGAACACACACGTGCCACCCTAGAATATTTTGATATGGATCAAGAATGAGTGAGCCCATGAAATTGACAAGGAACCTGGGTCTACGTAGACACTAGCCAGACAGCTCTGGATAACTGTAGAAACTGTTATTTCATAAGTTCATAAGTTCATAAGGTTGGAAAGGACCTATAAGATCATCTAGTCCAACCATCCTCCTATCACTATCTCTACCCAACTACTAAATTAAGTCCTTTAGCACCTCATCTAAACGCTTCTTGAACAGCGCTAGGGATGGTGCCTCAACCACCTCCCTAGGCAGGCCATTCCAGTGCCTGACCACTCTTTCAGAAAAGAAATGCTTCCTGAGGTCTAATCTAAATCTTCCCTGGCGCAACTTGTGGCCATTCCCTCTCGTCCTGTCATTACTTATCAGGGAGAAGAGGCCTACCCCCTCCTCACCTACCTCTTCTTTAAATACTTTCCTACCTCTTCTTTAAATACTTTGATTATAGATACAGCACAAATTCATCTGCAGCCAGACAAGTACAAACTCTATTGAAAATTACTGGATTATAGCGAAGCCAGACATCCTCCTCTCAGCTATTTCCTTCTCCCTGCTTGGAAGTACAGTGCCTGTGAGATATTAATGGCTTGAGAATGAATTTTTTTTTAGGGTTTAAAATAAAAAAAAAGAGATTAACAAACATTAGTTGTTACTTACAGCTAATGTATTAAAATTGAAAATGTGAACTTAGTGCATGAGCAGTAAGAATGGGTGCTCATGTAGGAATTAAGAATCTATTCCAGTGTATAAATTATCTCAAGCAAAGTAATGCTGAAGTTTGGTTCTGATTTGTTTTCATAATAACTACTGTCAGATTCTGGTCTGAATGGATTATTGTGAATATGCAACAGCAACAAGCCTTCAGGGCCCTACAGGGATAATGTTCATTTCAACTGCAATTTAAAATGTCTTTAAACATGAATGATATAAAAAACAGAGCCACTTCAGAACAAATACATTCAAGCTTTGGACGTCCAGTGTTCTTAGAACATTCTTCCTGATCATGTGTCAGTTGTCTTCTAATGTCATTTGTGGACCAAGTCTCCTTTTCCAACCAGGTGCCATTTTGACTGTGAATTCAGACCTCCTCCAGGTACTTAACATTTTTTGTCCTTTATGCAAAAACTTGCTGACAGGAAAACAGAAACTTTCACTAGACTTCAAGTAAGTTGCTGCAGTGCAATCTTTTTAGCTCTCATAAAAATGAAAACAGATGTGGGAGAGACCATACTTACAGACCAAGTAAGCCAAAACATTGAGGGTGCTCAATGTTTTGGCTTACTTGGGCTGCAATGAGTGAAGAGGAATTGCCATGGGCATCATCTGAAGTATGTAGGTCACTCCAAAAGTAATGTTTCCTATTTATTTCCATGGCAACTACAACAGATACAAAGAAGCCCACAGGACAGCCCTGAGTTGGGATTCTCCCAGCTAACAGTAAACTTACAGAATCCTTGTGATCTTAGAATGTTTGAGGCCTCTGGGAGTTCAGATCCCTCCACTGGACTCCTCCTGTTGCCTCTGCATTGCAGCTTAGAGGATGGCAGATCCTGCCCTGTCCTCTTCCTCAGGACTTAGTGAAGGAGAGATGAGAGGTCCAGGGCAGGGACAATGAGGGGGATGAGAAGGAGGGGCTCATAGGAGCCTTGGCTGTGAAAAGAATAATTACCATGAAATTGAGGCTCCATGTGAGCCTACAGGATGGCCCTGAGTTGGGGCTTTCGCAGCCAATAGTAAACTTACAGGATGGGAGGATCAGCACCGGCACTGAGGTGGCTGTTTGGAGGGCACTGAGCAGATCCCAGTGCCCCTGTGATCTCTGGGGCACCATCTCTTTCTGGTCAGCCTGACGGTGATGTCATGGTGAACAGTGTGCTCTGATGAAGGTGGGTCCACGTCCATCAGGTCATCCTCTGGAGGCAGATCCACCTCCACGGGCTCTCTATCACTGTCAGACAGGTCCACCTTCATGGGCTTGATTTCATTGCCCACTTCCTCAGTCACTTGTTCTTGAAAGGTGGCTGCTGCATCTTCTGTCTTCAAAAGAAAAACTTCTGGTATATCTCGCTTGGAGAACAACTGCCACTGGATCTTTCTACTCAGTTGTGGGGATTCTGAATGCAGAGTCCCTGTATTTTTAGGGCTTGGAACAGAAGGTGGCCATGGCAATAGGATTCTGAGTGTCTCATGGTGACCAAAACATGGCAGCTGGGAGTTGGGGCCTAAAGCCCTGCTGTGAGACAGCTGCAAGAATGTATCAGGGAAGGGACTTCTCAATCACTTTGCAACTGCCCAGAGAGGAACCATCCTGGTGCCAGACAGCAACAGAGAAAGGGTGAAGAATACTGATACCCCCGAGGCAGCCATGGGAGATGCAGTCATTATAAACTGTTGAGTTTCAGGGGTTGCATTGGCTGTCCTTTCTCATCCCTCACTTCTGCCCATGGAGCATGTGAAGGTGGCACCTCTTCTGCCTTGACCCCCAAAGGAGAGGGAGAGGGAGAGAGAGGAGAGAGGGAGAGGAAAGGCAGAGGGAGAGAGAGAGAGAGAGGGAGAGAGGGGGAGAGGGAGAGGGAGAGGGAGTGGGGGGGGGGAGGGGAAGGGGAAGGGGGGGGAGATGGAGAGGGAGGGGGAGAGGGAAAGGGAAAGGGAGAGGGAGAGTGGAGGGCCCACTGTCCTCTGGGTGGCTGTTACTTGCACAGCAAGGGTGGTCCACTGATGGCCTGTGAGGTCCTTGGGACCTAGTGGAGGGGTTTTCCACTCTGAGAAGGTCAGTTACGGTTTTCTGTCCTCAGTCTGTTCTCTCCAGGGCCATGGAATGGATGATTGAAGGCGGAGCCAGGCCCTCCATGGCACTGCACAAAGAATAGCTGGATATCAGTCGTGCCTCTAGATAACGTTTGGACTGATTTGATCTTTTGCAATCTCTGGAATAGGGTCTTGAGTGCAGAACTTAAGGTGAGAAACACAGATGTGGCAGTCCCCCATTAGTTGGCCGCTATGTACCTCAAGCAGCCTGAAAGTACTCAGATCCTACGTCAGGTGAAGGAAAGGGAAGTGTTTGTTTCCTGTGCAGTAACTAAATTACAATGTGCCAAGAGATTGTACTGGCTGTTTTTACAGTAAGAAGTAAAGCCACTATTATTCATTTTCTGTTTATGACTTGCTGTACCTATGCCAACATGGTGTCAGGTGACCTTGTGCTCCTTATTCCTGGATGTTTCCAGTGTTTTGATTTCATGCCTTGTATAGATGCAGGAGGCAGTAGCAACTATTAAGCTGTCCAGTGGACTAATAGGGACAGATGTTCTCTCACAGCTAATTCATAGCTTTTCTCCCTTTGGCTCACACTTTTTTTGTGAAGGTCTCTGGTGCAGATGGCATGCTTAGAGGATTTATTGTTAGTTGTGTGGGTCTGATTCAGTCAAGCTCAATCCTGTTTGGATACTCTGAGGAGGATGGCCATGATGGCGTGGAGCACAGGTCTAGCCACAGTATGGGTAGTGATGGGCTGCAAGTTGGTCATGCCCTCTATAGACCATTCCTTCTCTTTATGCAAGAAATGAACAGGTTGAGATAAAAGGAGTTTGAAAACAAGATGACCAGTGTCCTTGCAAATTGTGCAGAGGTTTGCAAATTCCTTTCAGTTCAATAATTGTATTCTCACCAAATAAAGTTTATCAGAAGGAAGAACCAGTTGGGACCAGAAGAAGCTACAAAGGTAGATTAACAACTTGAACTTATGAATTTTAAACTTACTGTGCAGGCTTAATGTGGCAATTAATATTAACTTCTACGCCCTAAGTGACATAGAGTTAATTGTACATGTGATGTATAACAGACAGGGTGGTCACAAACAAGGAGGAACATGCATTAAAAATCGTGAGGTCTGTAACCTACTTCAGACAATGAAGAGAGGAGGAGAGACAATGTGGTTGGGAAGTTAGGATAAAAAGAGGACTGTGCCTCCAGTACTCTGAGAGATCCTACAGGGGAAATCCTACAGGAGAGTCTACAGGGGAGTAGACTCTCTCTTTATTAAAATAAAGAAAGCTTAAAACTCCTTTGTATCTTTTTGGGATAAAGATAATTGAGCAAGCCTATTTTGAGCAGAAATTTTCTCAACAGGGTCATGTGCCCCTGTTGAGAAGAGGAAGAAAACCTTGGAACAATCTTTCTACAGCTGCACAGAATAAAAGGCCCCTATACTGTGTTGTAATATCTAGTGGTTTCTTGGTAGTCTGCAGAGAAACTGATACACCATTAGGACTGGTTTACACGGCTTAGAGAAAGAATTCCTAGGTGCTGCCCAATGCTCATGGCTCACAGAGAGAACTTCAGCTGCTTCTGTATTTTCTTCCAAAATTCTGTCCCTGCCTCTTCCATTTCAAACTCTGCATGGTTTGGTCAAAGATGTAATGTCTGTGACTCCTACTTACTCAACAGAACAGTACATGTAGTCAGTCACATCTGCTAACAACAGTGTCAAAACAGTTTTTATTGCTTTTTACTCCTGTTAGCTTTGCAGAGACAATTGCAGTTCAGCTGGCGCATTACTAACAGCTCATTTGTTGAGTTCCCCATAGAGAATCATCACCGTTAGTACTGCATGAGCCAAACATGAACCCCTTTTAATTCCCTGGTCTGGGGCTGGAGGTAGAGCTGCCAAGCAAGGAGGGAATTCTCTTAAATTTTACCATAGGTGTAACCTGGAGTTATGAATGTGAACTTTTACTGCAAGTGTGCTTCAGAAAACAGATAGGCTTTAAAGATGCCTACCATAAATAGAGAAGGAATCCCAGGTGTAATTCAAGTCACACAGAATTAATGAGGCCTATATTTTGCTGCTGTTTCTCATCTGTTCATGAGAATTCAGTTTGTACTGCAGTTGGGTACATGCAATAAGACCTGATGTTTCTGTTTTATGTATGTTTTATGTATTTTCCAGCTGTATGTACCACACACATCTATTTTAGGTACAACTGTAACTTAGCTGTTTTCTCCTAGTCATGTAACTTAGCTGTTTTCTCCTAGTCAATAGCTTTTACTGAGACTGCTAATGTGCTGCTAAGACAAAGTCAAACCGCTGAAAGCATGTAGTAATCACTGAATGTAAAAGCACTACTTGGGAGTTTTTTCAGGCTGACCTCTAAACTTAAAACTGCTAAGATTTGTGCTGGAACTAAAAAACACTCCGATGTAATTCAAGCAACTTAAGAAAGATAAACAACCATGCAAAAACTGCATTTTAGAACTTCAAAGATTTATCTATAGCAATAATTCCATGTGTACATTGACTTGGTTGTAACTAGAGACTGGATCACATGTAAGCACTTAAATGCAGCAAGGTACTCTGTAAACCTAACTAGACCCTACAAGCTGCTAGGTATAATTTTTCTAATTTTTGCCCTTAGGTCTTCCCAGATGACACCTGCCACAGTTGTTTCTTGAAGTTGAAAGCCAGAGGTGGGCAAGTTATGTATATAAGGTAACAACTTCTTGCGTCCAGCAGGAACAGTAATGTAGTGGCAGGTTTTAAAGTTTGTGTGATTTCAGGTGTTAGTCTGAGGGCTGAGGCCTGAAAGGAATCACTGTAGCTGCAGGAACATCAGGAAGAAGAACCAAAAAAGCTGCTAGTAAAGAACAGCACGTTCACATGTGAGGCTTTTGTGACAAGCTAGAAGAGCTGGAAGAGCAATGACAAGAAAAGGTAAGCAAGTGGAGAGCTGAGGAAGCAGGCAGGGCTCAACCAGGGAGCAGGTCACAATCAGGAGAGCAGGATGCACACAAGGCCAGAGGAGTAGTATAAGGCCTTGGGTAAGTCCTTGCTGTCCTGCTGCTAGTGGAACTTGCTGCCTTGCTGCCTGAAAACTGGAAAGGTAGTGATTGTGCAGAAAATGAGAAAAACAGCCCAACAGCTAAACCAGGACCCTGTGTATGGAGGGAGCATGGCTATGAACAATCAAAGGACTAATCTGGGAGATATATCTCACTGCCTTGCTCTACTTGGAATTCTTTTAAATCATTAAGCAAAGGAAGAGTTTATTAAGAAAACTGGTATTTTTCAGAGTGAAAATAAAATAGGCCTTTCAGCATAACACTGCTTAGTTTAATTCTGCCGGCTTTGGGATTGAGAATCAAGCTGCCATTTTGTTACTGGCCTGAGTTTAAATTCGGCACACAGTTGATACCAAAGACTGTCAGAAATATTGCAGAGGGCTGAGTATCAAATATTCAGGTCATCTGTCCTGAATGATGAAAATATTTCACAGTAGGCTATTTTGGCTGCAATTGGAAGAAGTATGTTGTTTAAGTGCATATCCACTTCTTTTCCTTTTATTAGTAGAATTAATTGACAAATGAAAGAAGACAGTGGCAAATTAACTCATGTCAGACTTACACACACAGTATTTGTGTGGGGAGGTAGATGTGACACTGCAGAAATACTGAGTGTGGCCGTGGATTTGTGCATGCTGTAGCTGTGTTCATATTACTATAATTTATATACATATGTAGAAAACCTGATACAAAATGGAGTAGTGGTGATGTTACTTGTTTTGATTTTTGGAAGCACTGCCAAATACAGAAAAAAAAAAAAAAGACACCCCCCGCCCCCCCCCAAAAAAAAAAAAAAAAGAAAGAAAGAAAACAAAAAGCCGTAAACCACCGAAATCTCCAAACAAGACAATAGATAGTTATGAAGCATTGTGACAATCAAACAACAGGAGCATAAAAAATGTTTAGAAGAGACATATGGCCTACCATGCTGGCCCATTTTTGGTTGATCTTTTTCCAATCCTTCTGCTCTCTCAATATAACCGCTCTCTCAATATAACCTCTCTCTCAGTCCCTCCCCACTCCATAAACCCATCTGTCTTCATCTGTTAATTCAGTCCACTGTTGCTGTGGAATTATCAGCCAAGTGACAGTGGACGAAGAACTCTTCAATTCCCTCCAACATAGTCAGAACAGGCCTGCTACTCAGTGGTGGGCCAGTGTTTAGAAAAAAGTAAATTACTAACAATTTGTCTGGGAACCTTTCGTGAGAGAGTGGCCAAAATAATCAACTATTTGGCACCTTCAAAAATTTTCCGAGGTCTAGATGCAGACAGTAGAAATATCTTCACCACCCTACTGAGAATGCAACAATTCTGGCTTTCACCACCTAGGAGTAACCTCACTGCTTGCCTTGTGCTTGAATCCGTTCGGTCTGAGAGAGATATTATGAGAAGGCTGAAGTGATCTAGTGGGGTTAATTGCCCTGTAAAGGGGTAATCTCACTTTCTTCCTTCTTGCTTGCCAAATGATTTCACCTCTCTCACCAATGTATTAGAGAGGGATGTTGGCCTGACACAAGCTCATCTTAAAAAATTAACCCAGAAAAACAGAATAACTCTGTTCTAGATTAATGAGCTAAACTAAATTACTGAAGGATCAGGTGAATACCTGGGCTGGCATGAAGGAAGGGGCAGAATCACAAGATCAGGAATCAGATGCAGAGCAAAACCACTAGTATCCTCTTTCAGCAAGAACTCACTCATCTTTTGAATACACACTCATGCTCTAATAATTCAGTATCCATACAAAAATAAAAAATAAAAAATTAATCTGTACATGCAGGGTGAAACAGGAATGGAGATCAGGATGCTGCACAACATATTACCCTTCCTGGCAAGGAGGGCAATGGGCAGCTACAGGGACTGCTGTCCTGCTGGAATCAGGGATCATTCCTGGTTCGTCCCATGTGAATTCTCAGCAATTATAATCCTTGATCATCTTTTAGAAGACAGACTGTCATGGCCTGTCCCAAATGTTCAGATCTGGGCTATCAGGAAGGAAGAATATGGCAATTTGTGCCCAGGAGCTGTTTAAAGAAAGCACTCTGTTGACAGAGCCTGAAGTCCTCGTACCTACATCACAGACAAGTTGCCTACTGCCATGCATAAGCACAGCATTCATCTGAGGTACAAGCAATCCCATCTGTGTAAGGCAAAATGCAGTAATAGATATTAGACAGCATCAGCTTAGTGCCCTTTAAAGACATTCTCTGTGTGTTGAAGTCAGTAATGGAGTTCTGAGTCCCAACGAAGCAAGTGATTTGTAATGAGAAGTCACATGAGCCAGATATAAGGATGCCGTGTGGTCATAAATAAGTCCAGCAGCTAAAAATGCCATATTATATCAGCTCAGTGGCAGTTGCTTTGCTAATAAAAACCTAGTTTCGTCCAATAAAATTTAATGAGGACACTAGCAGTTTGACTATAGCAAGACAACTGTTGTATTTGTCTGTTTTTCCAGATGTAGGTGTATGTGATATTTGATAGGAATAGCTGAAATTTCTTATTGAGTACTTCTTTGATCAAACCACTTTGAGAATCACTGCAAACTCTCTGCTTAAATACAAGACTATACTAAGAGCTTGCTCCGATAAAATACCAGGCACAAATGAGCCAACAGAATGATAGATTTTGGAAGTGCAATGAGACTCGTCCCGCAAAAACTCAGAACTTACACATAGGCCCCTCAGAAATATTTGGTATGGAAAGATACATTTGTTTCATCTTGCTTTTCCTTACTCCACCAGTTTCTCTCTTGACCTTATTTCATGATTCTGCAGGACTACTCTAGCTGCCAACACCCTGCTACTTCCCCACAAAACACAGACATACAACAAATCTTGGCTGCCTAGATCATCTTCACCTCACACTGGCTGCAAGTATGCCTTATCTTACAGCTGAAAAGATACCCAAACTGTCACCCTGCAGCAAAAACAGCTATTAGATTTAGTCTGTGGGAGTTTAGGGAGTGTATAAACAGGTAGGCATGTAAAATGTTTATAATATAGATAAACATCTGAAACGCCAAAGTTCAGTTCAATTTCAAAGCTGCTTATGCATTATGCAGCTCTTCTCCTTTTCAGTAAATGTAAAGTTACAATGGAAGCCCCTTTAATTCCAATGTGCACCACTTCCTTCTTTTGGGGAACATGAGAGAAAAGGTCCTTTATAAAAGCCAGCTTTATATTCTGAATCATTTGCCACAGAACCGCATTTATCTTCTGTTCATAATTTGAATGCCCACCTACAGGAGGTGGGTATGGAATACGCAGTTTGCCTCCTGATCTTAATTTTAACCTCTCCTGTTTTACTCAGCCTCCAACAAAGGGCAATCTAAAATTGCTGCTTCTGTAGGAGATTCAGAGTGTTATTTTCAGTCTAGAAGGAAAGCAGAGGTGGTAGCTAGTCAGGAGAAAAGCATGTGCCCAGCCTTCTTAGAGCGGTTCTTAAAGAGTTTTTTCTTCTATTCCTTCTTCTGAAGACTTTCAAGTTGCCAGAGCAAAAGCACCTGCCTACCAGGAGCAGCTGAAGTGTCGTGTCTGGATCAAGGCCTCCTACAGATCATTAGCAGCCCATGAGCAGCAGGCAGCTTCACTAGATGAAGAGAGGCACTGCACTTGCCTGAACCCACCGAGTTTGTCAAACACCTGCAGAAACACGTTTGCACACGGGTGTGTGCTGAAATGATGCGATTTACCCAAGCAGCCCCATTTGTCTCTTGGTCTGCCTTGATCCCATGGAGGAGATGATGTGGTTTTGTAATGGATTCTTCTCTACTCTGTCTCACCAGTAAAGCAGGGTGCTGGGAGTTCTGATCAGAGGTGGATTTCTTTCACCAGCATAGTAATATACCCATTTTCCTTCCCAATTTGATTCTTTCTTCAGGAAGATGGGAGTGATCAAGTGGAAATAAGAGGACACAATAAACCTGCAAATATTTTATTTGTCTCAAAGTGTGTCAATTGATTAGAAAATTAGAGGTAAAGTATTTCTTGGGTTTGTGCCAAGCAATGTAAATCCGTATTTCTAAAGAAATTTGTGTGAGTATGGGTTGCAAATGTGCCTCTAGAAGCAGACCCAGCTTCAATTATGCGATGTTACTGGAAATGAGTGTTTATTTTTTATCATTGCCTGTGCTTGTGAGCTTGAAGACTCTTGAATAAAATGACAAATTTAATAGCGTGGAGGAGGGAGAAGATCCACTCCAACGGCATGGTTGCAAGATGCAATTTCTACCTAAAGGCGTCCGCAAAAATCTGGCGAGGGTCTAAGGAGAAGTTTGCAGGGCTGTGCTGCGTTTGCTGTCTTCCAGCTGACGCCTAGAGCTGGTGTTCAGCCCCTCCTGGCAAGCACAGCGCGGTGCAAGCTGCCGCTCGCCGCAGCCCCCAGCAGCGCTCCTGCTCTATTTTCGGTGAGCCGGCTGCACAGGGATCGATGCAAGTACAAACGCAAGACCCGTGGGAGAAACGCGCGTGCGGCAGCTGTGTTTTGAAACTCCCTCTCTTCGCAGCTGTAGGACTGCGGGTTTCTTTGTCCAGGGGTACGCTGTCCAGGAGGAGAAAGCAAGGGGAGTGGAGGCTGGGGATCCTTCAAGGGCTGTGGTCGGTGGTGTCAGCTCCCCGCAGAGTTTCAGCTGCGGGGTAGATGCCATTTGGCATGTGAGGGAGACGACATCAGCCACCATCCCAGAGTCCGTGCTACCGGCGGGGGGATCAGCAGGAGGGCTGCAGGCCTGCGGGAGAGGGCAAGAAGGGAAGAAGAGCTGTATTTCTCCGGCACACACCGTTACCTCCCTCGGCGCCGGGCGAGGTTCCCAGCCTGGGCTGCACGAGGGGCGGCGGGCTGAGCGGAGCAGAAGGCAGCCCCAACCCCGGCGCTCCCAGGTGCGCAGGGTCCCGGCTTCGGGCCACCACCCGCAGGGGCCGCTGGCGTCCGTCCCCAGGCGGCCCCGGGGCGGAGGCGAGGGGTGGGCCGGGCTGCCGGGCGCCCGCCGCGGCGTGTGGGTGGCTCCGAGCGCCCGGTACCCGGCGACAGGCGGCGGGGTGGGAGGAGGCTGGCGGGGAGGGGGAGGAGGGAGCGCGGCGGCGTTGCGGGCGTTGCGGCCGGTGCTGCTGGACTATGGTGAGCTTCGGCGGGGGCTGACACGCGGGCAGCGCTGCCCGGCGCGGGGAGCTGACAGAGGGCACGTGTGGGATGTGAGCCCTGCCGGCCGCGCTGCCGGGGGAGCATGAGCTGTGCCCAGGCCGGCATTGTCCAGGTAAGGGAGGCCGGTGCCGCCCCGGCCCGGCCCTTCCCGCGGGGATCGAGGGGCGGCGGCGGCCTGCCGGGGGCTCCGGCAGGCACCTTTGTGCCGAGAAAGCGGCGGTGCTGCGGGGAGCCGGCTGCGAGCGGCGGGCACTCATGTGTACGCGGATATTTGTGTGTGTGTGTGTGTGTGTGTGTGTGTGTGTGTGTGTGTCCGGGGGGCGGTGGCGTGGTGTTGTTCTCCGTGGAGCATCTGCCTGCCTGCCGGGCGCTGGCCTGCCCGCACAGCGCTGCGAGCGGGGCTACAGCCGCACGTCGGCTGCATGATGCGGCTGCGGGTGCGTGCCGGCGGCGGGGAGTCCCGCGCGGGATTTGCCGTGGTCGTGGCTCTGCTGTTTAGGAGAAGAAACTCTCGGATCTTGTTTTTTGGCTCCCTGACAATGCACCAAAATTTAAGGAGCAAACTGCTTTTTTTTGTTTGTTTGTTTGTTTTGTTTCCTCCTCCCCTTCTGCTGTAATCTAGCCTTACGATTTCATATTTTCGCTTACTACCTTATTATGTAACCGCCTTTTTCGGCAGCGATTAAATAAAATTCCTATAAGTGCGTTGGGAGCATTGCCCTAGCCTCTAAGCATTGTCAAATCATGCTCCTCACGTTTTGCACCTTCACAGAAAATGGATTTGCCCTGAAACGGGCATGTACGATGTGTTGTCTCTTGCTTTGTTTCCCATGTGTTTTTCTTTATACTTGAAGAAGAAATTACTTGGCCTGGGTTTAGATTTTTGCATCCTGCTGTTTAGAGCTGCAGTAGTGCTATTTTTTTTTAATTATTTTTTATGCTGCACTCAGCAGAAGTGCGTAGGGAGACTGTCCAGCACACCCAGCAGCGTTGCCATCTCATTCCAGGGGTACCCAGCCCATGAGGGCACCCGCCGTGGGGACATGGCACTGCCTGGCCGGGGATGACACATAGCAGGTGGTCAGCTGTGCCCCTCTGATTAGCACTCACGCTAGGATTGCAGTTATTAGAATAATTCATTTTAGCCTGGGGATTCATTTTGGAAATTTGGATTTTCCACTAAGAAAGGATTATCATTTCTCTATGTAGTACGTGTGCTTTATGAAGAAGTGGAGTACCATGTGTATTCTGGCTGCTCTCCCTGCTTCCGTTCCTGTAATGCAGACCCATTTGTGCAGCACAGGTGTGATGTTGATTTTCACGCTGGAACCAGGAGTAGATGTAAAAAGCAGCATGCGCTTTGCTGAAATAGAACTCCTCCTGTGATGCAGGCTCAGTCCGTTGTGGGTGAAAAAGGGTACCTGTCCCTGTGGAAGAAATGCACGTTCAGTTTTCTCATTGGTCTCAGCAGGATGAGCAGGAGTCAACTCAGAACTGTGGTCGTTCCAATGGCCGGCATTGTGAGGCACATGACTCAGTGGTTGTGGCATGTTGTATTGCTCGTGTCATACGTGCAGTGTTGCACAGCTGGCTTAGTGTGCCGAGCCCAGCCTCTTTGGTATCAGTCAGCTCATTCTTGTAAATGTGCCTGTGTGAAACTGGAGTGGGACAAAAGCACAAAATGCACTTGGTGACTATATCAGGAGCTATAAATACCTGAAAGCGGCAGCAATTTGAAAGCAAAACATCCACTCAGATTCAGAACATCCCAAATAATGGATTCAAAATCTTTATGCTCTGTTTTTTAAATGCATTTTGATAAACAGTGTGGTACTTAACCATGTTCCAAAAAATAATGAAGGGCTGTTAGTAAACAAAGCAGTGTATCGCTCTGTGGTTTGTATTTTGTACAAGTGGCGCTCAGTGTAGCATTCTTTGCAATCACAAGATGATCCCTGAGAAGCTTCATGGAGTTCTCCACGTGCTTCCTCTGACGCTGAGCAGTATTCATTCATGGCAGTGCTAAATGCTTCTTCTTGCCTCCTTTTGTGAATAGCCCTCATACAAACAATGCAATTACTTGAATAGGGACTGAAGTGAGATTTGGCTTGTTAGCTATTTTCTGAGGTACCCTGAAAGGTGTCGTTCTGATACTGTGGCAGAGATTCAAGCTGGGAGTGCCTTGGTATTGAATAGTGTCAGGCCAAGAGCTGTACTAACAAAGAGGTGATGCTATCCCTGCTTTGAAACTGCTGGAGATCTCAGACTGAGGGATGCAGGGATTAAGGTTGCCTCTGTGGTTTTAACTCTGGTAAAAGCTGCTTTTAAAAAAAAATTCTAACAGTACAACTTCCTCATTAATCACACCTGTTAGGTAAAGTTCAAACAAAGGGCTTTTAGTAAGTAACAAAACAGTTACTTCCAAGTACCTTAATTGGTCATGGTGGACTTTGCCAGGGAATCTGTCTTGTTTTCAGTGACATTCCTTACGCTTCTCCCAAGATTCTCTGATCCCGAAGTCTTAACCTACTTAGTTGCCCCACACTTAGGGATACTCATAGGACTGGTGTCAGCATGCAGAGCTTGTAGTCTTTGTAGACCCCAGCAGACAGGGCATAGTGCTTGACACTTACACAAGTCCTCTCGTTCTCTCCCAGAGTGAATGTTAGCCAGCTCAGACAAAGTGCCTTATGAAGATCACCCAGAGCAGCAGAGTCTTCAAGATCTAAATGTACATATGGCTTCCCTGCATCTCCTGCAGCTGCACCTCTTCAGCCTGTGTAGTGAGGATCTCTCAGTGAGCAGGCTGTTATCAGCTTTCTGCCTGCTGCCAGGTCCCTGGTGGCCTTGCCACTCCTGGAATCTTCACCATTGCCACCACTTCCTTTAGGTCCACAGTAGCTGCAGGATGGTCCCTCTCCTTCCAGCTTGACTATCTACATATTCACTTTAAAAGAAATTGTGATTTCGTATTTTCTTCAGGATGCCTGCTGTTTGTTTACGCTGACCAGCTTTCTTGGTGTTGGAAATAAAGGGATGAGTCAGTTTTACTTCTGTTGACGGCTTTTCTTTTTCACCAGTTTCTCTTGTGAGGTTTCATGTGCTGTTGTAATTCTGCAATGGCAAGCACTGCAGAGGGTTGGTTTAGTTCCTTAGAAACAAATTTCTCCTGGTCTCAGATTTGATGAATATTAATTCTGATAAAGTGTAAGGCCAAATTTTATATACTTCTGCATTTGCCCTCAGACATAGGTAAATGTTTTGGTTTCTCATGGTATGCTTATGAAGGTGGGGGGACATGCAACATAGGGAAAAGTGAAAGCACAGCCAGGTGCAAAGGGCAGGCAGAGATGCCACCTACCCCATTTGATGTTTTCCAGGTGAATTTTGAGTTCAGCAAGATGTTAGGAATGAATAAAGAAGACTTGTGGCTGTAAAATGGACTTTGAATCAGTCCTAGTTTTTCTTATTAGCAATGCTATGGTAGGATAATGCAGTGTCAGCTCTGGAATGGAATGGTTAGGTTCTTCAAGGCAGGGCTGCCTCTCTGGAGGTGCTTGGGCTGTCCCTTGGCAAGGTGGAGTTCCCTTCTCATCTGGGATGTTTATAGCTTCCTCAGCACACAGGCTGGTAAGACTGGTGCAGGCTGCAGGCAGTATAGGTGTGCAGTTGTCATGAGTGTCAAACTGCTGGGGGCAGGGGAAAGGCTGTGGCCCAGAAGCCTGCTCCCTTCAGAAGGAAGCAGGAGCAGGAGCCATGCAGTAGTTGAGCCTGGGACTTGGTTACTCACTGCAGTGCCTGGGGCAGCTCCTGCTTGTACTCTCCGTCCAGAGGGAGCAACAGGAGAAACCTTTGCTTCATAGTACTCCCTTTACTCTCCACCCCAGCCTCGTTTTCCATGAGAGCAGCAGCTTGGGCTTCTTCCCAGCCCCTCATCTTCCTGTCCAGATCATTGCTTACAATGATGATAAGCCTTGAGTTGACTGGGGGAAGCAGTAAAATAGGTTGTTCCTTTAGACATTTAAAAGAAGAGGGAAACCCTCACTCTGGTGTTTGAAATGTCAAAGGAAACAATCAGTGCTGGGCTCCCTGTGGGACCCATGAACTCATCACATCACAGAGTTCTCTGTGGATGTGGGCAGGCAGCCTTCCCCTGCTGCAGAGCAGGAGGACTTGGAAGAGAGCATGTGTGCAGCAATCAGAATGCTGCTGCTAAGCCCTCAGCTGAGGTTTCATTTCATGGGTTTAGCAAAACAGGAGCTCGTTTTCACACTTCCCAGATATTTTTATATTTTTCTGCAGATGCTAACTGAAGACCAGCGTTTGTTTGGTTTTAAGCCTGAATTAAAATTCCCATCCAATGTCTAGAGGGAAAAGAAAAAGGAAAAAAAAAAAAGCAATTTTTTGTCCCGGAATTTAAAGCCATTTAAATTTGAGAGCTGTTAACCCATGAAGTAGTGATACAGCAGAAAACATTTCTTGGAGTGAATCACTTGTGTTTAAAATGGATTGTGTTCTAAAAATAAACAGGTAATTGCTTCAGCGTAGTAAATATGGAATTTAAAGGTGACTGTCATCCATCTCTGTAGCAAGAGTCATCTGTGAAGCTTGTGATGTTAAAGGCATTTGTTTCTATTAGCACCTCTTATAGTAGTTTTGTTAATGAGCTCTTGAACACGAGGACTGAAGTCTGTCATGTTATAATTAATTTTTCCATACCATAAGAAAATGTCTGCTGCGCGCACCCTCAATTAGGTGAATCAGGTTTCTCAGGTCCCAGAATGTCTGGTTCAAAAGAGCTATTGTTGTACAGAAAGGAGGAGCACACTGTTTTGTTGCTGGCAAAGTGCTTTCACACATCTCCATGTACAGCTGAGAATGGCATCCTGTGAGCTTGGGAAGAGTTGAAGTGCTACCCACAACATGTGTTCTGCAGTAGAAGCCAGGTGGATACTCCTCCCAGACATGTGGCAGGTAGAACAAGAAATTGTGTGCTTTTCCCAAGGGGCAGAGAGAGGAGGGCAAGCAATGGGGAGTGTTTGCAGAGACTGTCAGACACATGTGGTGGTGAATCTCCTCTGAGTGCCTGGTTGTATGAAGCAGACACCTCAGGGACCTGTTCTCTAGGTCTTAAAAGGTGTTGCCATGCATCTTGCTTCTCCCTGAAACAAACCATCATGCTGAAGCTTGTCTCTTCATCAGCAGAACTCATTTGGCGTGAACTTTGCTGAACTAGGTAAGAAGCAGTGAAGTTGGGGATAATCCAACTTTGCTTGAGAGCTGGGCACCTGCTGTAAAGCAGCACCTGAACAATTTGAGCTTCAGTCTTCCTTCCTGCTGGACATAGCAAATGCTTGCGGGGGCTGCTGCTTGCAAGTGCTTGACACAACAGTGGGTTGGATGAGATCACCCAATGGGCCTGAGTGGTCCCTTGGGCAGCTTAGTGATTTCCTTTCCAACCTGGGCCCTGTCAAGACTGATGGCACTATTTGTGACAAAGTCTTGTGCCTGTATCTTAAAGTAACCTCAGGAAAATTTAAACTTCTACAATTCACATTCCAGTGCAGAGCATCTATCAAATGTTGGGTTATTTGTCAAGTGTCTTTAATGATGTGTGAGAAGAAAAAAGATGCTGTGTATTTTTAATAAAAATGTACACTTTTTGTGTGCAGCTGCATGATTGTCTGAAGAAGATTTATTCTCTGACGCAGCATCTTATTTTTAATAGTGAGGTTTAGTTGTGCTTAAGGTGGAAAGAGGGATGGGGGAAGTAGATGAAGTATTTCATCCTGAAGTTGGAACATACATTTCCAAGGTTATGCTGTTGCAGATTAGTGAAAGGCCTTTTAGCTGTTAAATCTGCTGCCTTTTTTATAGGTCTGTGGAAGCTACATAAGAATGAAGAGTGGGATATTGTCATGAACTTAAGTGACTTCATTTGGCTGCACTATGCTCTTTTAAAGGGTCATCAACCTGAGGTTGATTCCATGATTCAGAAATACATACCCAGAGTCACAGTAGAGACCTGATGAGACAAATACAGGAATTATTGAGGTGTATTCTTTGGTCTGAAAGTGAACAAAGCTCCTACCAAAGTTATTGAAAGCTCAAGAGAAGTACCATCTGGCCTTTTGTGATACATGTGTTTATGTCTTTGTTGTTGGTGGTGTTGTTCGGTTGTTTTTTGTTTTTTTTTTTTGTGGGGGTGTTGAGGATTTTTTTTTTTTTAACAAAGCTGAGTATTACAGGGAAACTGCATATTTGCGGTATGAGCCACTGGCGTTTCATTCTCATCATTCTAGCACCATGCTAAAGTAGAAACAACTACAGGAGTTAGTATCCAGACTAGCTATTAGGGGATAATGAGCTGAGCTGGTTTTCCTTCTCCTCGTTAATCTAGAAAAGAATTCCAGCATATAAGTACTGTGCCCTGTGGCAGAACTCCTTTTCTAAGACTGTCACTATGATGGCTTATAAGAGTTAGGCTGATTTACTCATTTTTTGTTTCCACTTCTTAACGTTGCTTACAGATTTTGTTTTATGCCTGTAAGAAATGCATTCATTCATTATTATATGAGCAAAACTCCTATTGAAGAACAATATTTCACACCTGACTGAAGGCAGAATTTCTTCTGTAGGTCCAGGAGTCCACATGTTGACATAGAACTATTATCTGCTCCTGAAGTTTGACATTGTGTTTCTTCATGCTCCTCATCCTCACAACTGTCATTCTCAAAGCAAATCTCTTTGACAATTTTTCAGACTCACTCTCTGCCCATCAGTTTCCATTTTCTTTAACAGCTTTCTTCTCACCTTCTCTTTCCACTTGCTTCTTCCCTTCCCACTCTGTAAGATCTTGTTGTTGCAAAGCATCGTTATTCTGTCCAGCTTGCCTTGCTACACACACAGTCGTTCCTGGGCCAGTGTACAGCTTGGACAATGAGAACATATGTTCATAGCTCATGCTAATGCTCTGTGTGTAATAACAAGGAGTAGTAAAAAAAAACCTTAGTGTCTGTATTGAACAATTGGGATATTCCAAATTAAAAATGTATTGCCTAGACAGAAGTGCATGAATTCTAAAATGCCTTTGTATCTTTCTGTGCTCAAATACATCAGGAATAGATGCAGAGAGAGTGCTTGTATAGGATGCTCTGAAACTAGTGTTAAAAAGAGTTTATTGTTGGTAAATAGGGAATCGTAAAGGTTGAGATATGTGAACAAAATCAACAAGCAATCATGCTGAAGAAAAAATACAGGAAAACTATCAAAGGTGTGGTGAAATGTTCTGGATGATTCTGTGGATTCATCTTGCTCTTTGTGCTGCTAAGATTTCGCTGGGGATGGACTTTGGAGATGGATGGAAGCAGCCAGTGCCTTTTAGGAATCACATTTAAGGATTGGTTGCTAGATTCATTTGTCAGAGATGTGTGGTGACTTCCTCTATACATCAGCTATAGCATCTTGTCCAGCTTAGAAATCAGCACAAGCCCAAGGAAGTCACTGCAGAAGTTCTAGAAAGGGCTGGACCGCCCTTGTGCCCTTTCTCCTTTCCTTGCATTTCTGCCTATACTGAACACTGTGACTCCTAGCCTGCCTGCAGAAGTGGCTTTTTGAAGCCTGGGACAGGGGCAACAGCCCAGACCAGGCTCTCTGTAGAAACTACCACTTTCTCCCATCACCATGCTGAAAAAACAAAAGATGTCTAAAGCTGTAGTTAAGAAGTGACTTTCCAAAAGAGGTGGCAGAAAGAAGTTGTTTCTTCAGAGAAAAAGGATAAATGTTATATTTTGAGGCAGAGGTGGTATGTCTAAGCCCACATTTGGAAGTGGGAATATTAATGCTTCCAGCAGAGTTTTAGTTCACTTAAAATAATTTGATCACATCACATTATTTACATCCTAGTGGTTATAAAATGTGGATCCTAGTGGTTATAAAATGTGGATTTTGTGTGTATAATGATTTATCAGTACAGTATAGTTGTGGTTTGGACTCTCAAGTTAAATATATGTCTGCTTTGATCTATTTTTCTCAACCTAATTCTTGGATCTGTGTGCGTGTGTGTGGTGTTACCTGCCTAGGGAGTCCCAGGGACACTGGAAAGACAGCTTGCCTAGCTTGCCTTGGGATGGTGGTGGCAGCAGGCTCAGGGCTTGCGGCAGGCAACTCAGGCTCAGCAAGGGCAGGCCATAGAGCTGGATGTGTAAGCAGGAGCCTGCTCATTAGCACTGGATCTGCTAGAATAATGTGTTTTGCTGACTTGTGACCCCCTTGTAATACCTCTGACAGATGGACAGGAGATCAATCTGTGTGATGGCCTACCAATAACTCAATGGGAAACAAAGTTCATCTCTTTTAACTACCTTGACCAGAAGGGATATAAATACAATACTGATGATCTGAATAATAGCTCATTCCTGTGTGACCCTGAGAGGGACAGCTGCACCCTGAAACAGAAGTGGAAAGAGGGCTGTAAACAAATGAAAATCTAAGTTACTGTGTCTGTGTGACATGATGTAGTGAGCTTACCAGCTTACTTTCGGGGTATTACAGCCACGTTTTAAGCAGCACTGCCCTAAAAGTAGGCATACTACATGAGTTTGTATTGTCTGCATGCTACTGGCTTACTTTCAGACAGCAACGGGGCTTCTGCTTGATGTTCCCTAAGGCTTTTAGTTCTAGCATAATGTAGGCAAAACCAGCATGCTGCTGCATGTCTGCTGTTTCTGTCATGCACCTTAAGATCAAACACAGATGTGTGACTTTCCAGGAATGTGTCCTAATAGGCAGGAAGCTTCTCCAGTGTGTATGAGTATGGGGCAAGAATTTATGCCCATCTGGTCAGTTGCTGTGGTCTACATACAAGATTCAAAGATTCATTCAGCCAGAGAGCAAGAGGAAGGGTAAGTCTGATTTAATGGGTGGAGGAGGAGTTTCTGGTGCCAGTGCTTGTTTGTGTATTTTATGTGCTAAATAGCATGTGGGCTATCAAGACTGAGGTGATTTTAGGATGCCTGGGAGCAGAACCATAGGTCTCTAAACAATGTGTAAAGCAGGGGTCAGAAGATTCTTCCCTGCTGTACCTCTCAGCCCCAACCATTGACTTTTTGTAATTTCTTCCCCTGATCCTTTTTCCCCAGTCACTATTAGGGGTTGGGGTAGGAAGGAGGCTTAACAGCTGAAGAGGTGTCAGCCAGGCTCAATGCAAATCAAGAATTTCTCAGAGAAACATGGGTAAAACTGCAGTTGTTTATGAGAATGATAAATGATTCAGAAAAGTCAGTTAGCTTTCTCTCAGAGCTTTTACTTTTGATTGTTTGGAATTTTCTTGAAGCAGGGATTAATGAACTTTTTTTGTGTGTGTGTTCAAGTTAGCAGTCAAGTTCTAGATCCACTTGAGGTATCAAGTCGAATGAGGAGTCATTCTTATATAATGACCTTGGAGGAGAAATATCATGTTTTAGGCCACAGAAGCCTGGCATGGGGTAGGTTTTCTCACAGACCCCTAACCAAGCACCAGTACTCTTTTCTTTCCACACACACTTTGTGTTCCTGCAGTGGTGTCCTGGCTAATCTTCTCAGCTTTTGAGTGATTCAGGGCCTCCAGCTAGCCTTCGGCAGCCAGGCTGAGCACACACAACGTGCTTGGATTGGTGCTGCACTGGAGAGTTGTTTGCTGGAAACGAGACCACCCCCCAGCCCCTGCACATACTTCTTCAGTTGTACATTGAACTCATGTCATGTAGCAGTTAGAAACACAGTGTAATTGTGTACATTTTCAAAGGCTGGCTGCTCCAGTACAGAGCTGATTTCCTCTCCATGCAAGCCTCCCTGAGGCTACCAAGCCGCATTTAAAAGATATTCTTTTTCCTTGCATCTACTTAGGTTGGATCACCCTAGTTTTGATGGCCCTTTTGTTGGTTTCTCCCTCTCCCAGCAAAGAAAAGACTGGAAACCTAGTAGAAGCATCCAATGAAGTGTGAACAAGAAGCATAATTACTTTCTTCAAGTAGTTCTGGGACTTGCATGTATGGGAGGAGGGGTGGCATGTTAAGTACTTATGCATGAAAATTTGCCAGTGGAATGGTTTTCTGTAAAAAAAAATAAAAAATAAAAAATGTGCCTTGGGAGAATGTATTTGTGCTGCGGCTGGCAGCTTTTCAGAGGATTTGGAGCCCTGCAGCCTTGTTTAATGATCAGATCTAGTTGGGGGAGATCAGAGATGGAGGTGTGACGAGGTGATTGTTGTTATGCTTCAACTTTCAGGAAAACTGCAAAATGTTTTGATTTCCTACTGTGCAGAAAAGGAGGTTTGACCTACTCTGCTACATAGAGCTGCTTCTTAAAAACTTAACTCCTGTCTCTAGCACATCACATTTGTCATCCCATTGTGTTTACTTCATGGAAGCCTGGGGCTGATCTCACGGCTACACTGTGTCCATTTAAACCACTGACATTCCAGTGGTTTTACATTTGGCCCATGAGTCCTTAAAATAACTGTGAAAAAATTATTTATGTGGGACAGAGACTCACATTAGCAGGATTCTTTTTTCTTTTCTTCCTCTTCAGAGTGCTAGGAGCAATTTTTTTTTCCTCCTGTCATTATCTCTACTTCCTTCCACATCAAAAACACCTTTTCTAGAGCTATTGGAACTAATGTCTATTCTCTCAGTAGCAAGCCTATAAAATATTTTAACTTCAAACTTAAGCTGGTGCAAGTTAAGCACAGTTTTACTGTTTAGGTCTATCTGTTTTCAGTGAGATGACCTTATTTTTAGTTGCAGAAAGGCCTGTACTTTGATACTGCTGGCCTCATTTGCTAAGGTACAACAAAGGCAAACTCTCTGCACCAGGTCATTCAAAAGTGACATTAATGAGGGAAAGGTATGTTCTATTTTGGCTTTCCTTCTCCCGTGGCAGTGAAATCAGGCATTAGTGCAATGAAAAGAAAAATGGAGGCTTCAGTTAAAGTATTACTGTTTCAGGAACTTTTCCTTTCTCTCCTTCTGTGGCAATTTGTCGTCTTCCTGCGAAGACCTTTTTAATGATTTGATCTGTGTGTTGCTCAGGTGAGTTGGAAGCCTATCCTCTGGCTGCTTACTCTTCTGAAACATGAGGGTGGAAAGTGCATTTTTCTTAGTATGAACACTCAACAGTGCATTAGTTCAACAACTGAGTGGCTCCTTGTGCAGACCACACTGTGCAGCAGTAACATAGTAGCTTCATTATCTTGTAAGTAAAATGAAGAAATAGAAGGTTAATGTTTTGTTGTGATTTTTTTTTTTGTTTGTTACTCTGATAATATTTCTCATTCTGTTCAGTTTACCCATTTCTTGTATGTCTTTACTAACACTTGTCTTGTATGGTGCATATACAGGTCTCCTTTAATCTTCCCTTGCGCTGTAACCCTTTCTGTTGGATGATGTGTGGGGTTCCCTGCTATGAGGGTCACTGGCTCCACAGCTCCCGGTAGCCATATCATCTGGACAAAACTTGGAGGTGTCAAACTTTTTATCTGCCCATGGGCAAAACAGAAGAGGAATAGCAGAAGACTTAAAGCTATACTTAATGTTCTTAGAGGCTGAGAGTTGGTTGCTGAGTATTACGTCTGAAGAATAATAAAAGTTTGAAAAATTCTTTCTGTTTTCCTTTAAAGCGTCTTGCACTCCATGGTTGAAAACTGGAATCTTTCTGAGATCGTCACTGTGCTTTGCTATGCTTTTCCTAGCTGTTTTCAGTTTGTAGACTCTGAATCTTAAGAACGAACTTGAATGCTTTTTTTTTTTTTTGGCTTGGATCTGACCCCTCCTGCCTCCTCCTTGATAACTGAATAGCAATTACAATGTGACACTTCGGTAACCTGTATTCTTGTGGGCCTAAAGTTCTTTCTTATGTTTAAAAAGAATTTTCTCTATTTCAGTTTGTGCTCATTGCTTCTTGTCTTGTCACTGGGCACAATTGAGAAGAGTCTTGCTCTGTCTTCCTCACTCTCTCCAATACACTATCTACACTAATAAGGTTGCCCCTGAGCCTTCTCATCTCCAATAATCCCAGTGCATCCTGCTGCTTTTCCAGCCACTCTTTCTGGCACATGATTCATTTCATTGTGACAGGACGCATGCATTTGTGTAGCCATGTGGAGAGCTGCATCAGAGAACTGACCCAGGCTAGAAGTAGTTTGTTATTTTATGTCATGTGATTATAACCTAGATTAAATTTATTTGGATGTTTGAAGAACAATTATGTCATTGCAAGTAGACAGAAGAAAGATGGAGGGAGGCATGGTATTTCTTCTTGTCATTGTATGCTGGCTTAAAGTGTTTGTGACTGTAGTCACCTATGAAAAGATCTGGACACCTACGAGTGAAGACTTGCCAAGAAACTATAGCAATTGAGATGGCATTTTGGGAGGGATTACCCTAAAATGAAGGTGTCACTGAGAAATTGGTGTAACCCAGTGTATGAATGATTACAGAGGGTCAAAGGAAAGGTCAGTATAGAATTATCTCTGTTTTGTCTAAAGGAGAACATTTAGGGAACATAGCAAATGTTTTTGTCTGCCATGAGAAAATAAATTCTCTTTATTGTTTCCTTACCTTCAATCCTAACCATTTTCTACTCATGCACAGAATTGGGTGTTTCTGTTTTTAGTACTGTTTACTAAAGACCTGCACCAAGAATTACCTCCAGCTTTTCTTTGAACATATGTATGCTTTTATAATAAAGTTAAAATGAATTTCACAGCTCCACTACACATCCATCACATTAAGAACCACCTCCTTTTGTCTGTTGTGAGCCTGAATTCTGTTGCCTTCCCTTGATGCCCCTTCCTTCTTGTACTGAAAGAGGAGGTAAGTAATCACTTTGCCTCCATTCATTCTCTTTTCCACTTGTGATTCTGTAAACCACTGTTATATCCTGGCATGAGTGTTGTTTTCTATGTATAAGCTGTCCCATGTCTTTGTTCTTATATCCTTTCTAAATCTTCTCTTAGTCTACTGTTTGGTCTTCATCTTTGATATCTGCATACTCTTCTGATTTGTTTGATTTATTACCTTTGAATTGTATGTTCTTATTTTTCAGCTACTGCTTTTGCATTAACTCTCTAAATTCATTCTCTTACTTCTGATTCCAACCCCTGAGGTGCAATTTTCTTCTATCTGTGTGCCTCCCAGGTAGTCATGTCTCACTGCTACGTCATCTGGATCCAGCTCTCTTATGAGAACCCCTTATCTGCCTGCTCCTTTCTTTTTCCTCCAGCCCACCATATTTAAACTTTGGACTTAAAGTCTTGGTATGTGTCTTTGACTTTATCAGTCCAAATTTGTCTCTTTTATCATATTGTCATCGATAACGTAACTTTCTGATGATCTTTATTGCAAAACATTTTGCCTGTAACTTGGTTATTTCCATCTTTTTCTACTATCAGTGTCTTTATTTCTTCTGTTCTATTTTATCCTAGGTAAATTTTTTAATCTATTTTTGCTGTTTCTATCTTCATGGATCTACTGAATTCTGCAGATTCTTAGATACATGTTCTCATACCTTCTGTTTCTTCTTTTGCTTGATAGTTAACATGACTGAGGCACTCTGTTTCTACCATTAGTATGGCAACTCTTTTTATGCTGTTTCCTCTTCTAATTGAGGTAAAAGGCTGAGAAGCTTACAACTGTTATCCTTCAGATCCTTCCCAAATGTTTAGTATTTCAAAATGACTATACAATTATGTCTGTGAGCTGTTGTTTCTGTTTATATCTTGTCTATATAAGTTTTTCTGTTCTTTAGTGTACAGACAATGACTGGATGATTTTGTAGCTCAGTGCTATCACACCTTGCATTTCACAAAATTGTCTCTAATGTTAGACATTTGGTAAACAACCATTTCTGATGTTTATTACATTTTTTACTTTGCCTTATTATTAGGTGAGACGATTTTTAAATCTTTCACAATGTAGAAAATGTCAGTGAAGTTTCCAGCCTGAGATTTTCACGTGGATCAAGTTATTCATTTGTGTTGTTGTATCTGCTGAAGGCTGATAAGGTGTCTTGTCCTTTATGGTGGATGTTCTGAAGATCCTTCTCTCTCCTTTGGATTACACGCATCTCACATCACTGTAGTTGTCTAAAATTGAGCCGTCTTATGGCTGTAAAATATCTGGACTTTGTAGTGGGGAGAGAGGCTTGGAGTGGACCATTCTCTACCTTGTAAAGACAAGTTGGATTTTCCTGTGGCAATACTCTTTAATCAAGAGAGAACCTGGATGCAAACTTAAGCAATACATCTACAAAAAAAAAAAGAACAAGTAATGTAGATCTCACCTTGTATCTACTACAGGGTTGTCTTTGGCAGCAGAGAACTGGAACTTCTGGTTAGTATTTCTGCATCAGTTCATACTAGTGGTGTTTTGTATTTGAGGTACATCATTCACATCTTTCTTTCTGTGCAGTTTTGTTTTTCTTTAGCAGAGGAGCTGCATAATACTTCAGTCAGTGAAGAATGTCACAAGCAATAGAGGTTGATTCATAATCACCAGTGTGTAAATATGTAAGACCACATTTTTGAAAAGCATAAAGAGCAAGTGCATATTGAGCCAGTATTTCTGTCCATAAGCACTAAAAATCTGAAGTTAGACTCCCTTACAGTATAGGAATTTTCAGGACTTGTGGTTTGGAGTTTTTTTCTTATGGAATCAGTGTGCTTGCAGGGTTCATAGTTTGAAGTCTTTCACTGTGCGCTAGTTGGAGATGTAGTTCTGAACAGGAAATCTGATTTTTTTTCCTTGACTCTGGTCAGGTACCTCAGCACTAGGAAAAGCATTGATTTTTATTAACCTCACTAAAGTGCTGCTCCCACTGTAAAGCAATTAGATTTAGGGTGTCTTTCTCCCTTTATTTTTACAAAAAAAAATATCTATTCTGTGTGGTTTGAGATGGTGAGGAACTTTTTCTTTTCATTTACTCTTTTTAGTTTTTCTTTTCATTTCTTGGCTGTGTTTCACCTATTCCCTTAGTTTCCCACACCTTGTTATGTGGCCTTTTTATAGGTTGCTTGTTTAACAAACATGAATGTTATTTGCTTGAAAAGAAAAATCTGGTAATCTTCTCTTAAGGTTAATCAAGAGAGAAACTTCCTAAGCCTTGAAAGCTTATTGATGAAACTTTCTCTACTCTGAAATATTAAATAATGGAAGGAAAGGGAAATAATCCCCCATGATGATGCCTAAGAGAAGATTTAATTAAGAAAATGAAATTGCATTAAGAGTGACCCATTGTGGATTGCCAAAATGCCAATAGATGAGGGAGAAATTTGTTCACAGCATTTGCCCATCAGTAAAAGTATACTCAGTATACTCAACCTGGAAGGTAGGATGCTTCACAGAGTGTCTTGAAGTGATGTTTACCCTGCTGCTAAAGGTTCCTGTTTAATTTCAGTGCTGAAGGGAGCACGTCTGGCCTGTAGGATGGCATACAAGTTCCTTGGAGTGGGCTGGCAGGGGCCTGTGGCTATGCTCTAGCCCTTGCTCACAACTCTCCTCGGTTGCAACTCAGAGGCACCGGCTGCTTCTAGTGGGTAGAAGAGAGTTGCAGACTAGCGCATAGCATTTGTTTAAGAGCTGTTCAGCAGCTCCATACCATCCATATGTAAGGTTGCATCTGGAGCAGAGTTGGCAAGTTCATCAGTGCTTCAGTAGGTTCATGTTGCGTTGAATTGATGAGGTTATTTCTCCACATGTGGTGGCCCATGCACCAACTGAATGTAGCCTGTTCATGTCAGGAGCTGAGAGGGCAGCTATCAGTGTGCAGAAAGCAAACTGTGATGCAGCTAGCTCTGTATGATGGTAGACAGTGAGGAAGCAGCAAAAGCTGTTAATTAGGTGGGTTCCTGATGCCCAAGGCCTAATAGGGGCATGATGGGGAGCTGTGCACCTGTCCTCTCTGAAGTGTAGAGTGCAGAGCTGGGTGTTGGGACAGTGCATTCAGATTCACACTCAGCTGTAGAGGGGAGGAGAGTTTCATGGTTCACTGCTGAGGATCAAATGGGGAAACTGCGGAAAAAGTATATGAACATAAGGTACTTGACTACTCACCTAGGCAATTCTTTTGAAATTCATTTGACTCATGGGATCTTAAATAAACTAGGAGAATGATGTTCAGCAGATAAAGGCTGAAAGGTGGGGCATGGTTTCTGCAATAATGTGATTTAGTAAGTCAGCAGGCACTGGTATGAGGGCTAGGCAGTTGCTCTTGTGCCCGGCATACTGCCTGGATCTGTCTCAGCAATTACTGAGGCATTCCCTCGATCTCACCATTAGTTTAATGGCTAGCAAAAGCATTATTTATCCCTATGGTCTGAGTGACTACTGCTTCCATAATCAGTTTTGCATTCAACTAAAGGCTGACTGTAAGTGTCACTGTAAGTGATTTTTCTCTCCCTTCTCACATGATAAAGAGGGTACCTGTCATTGCTTTTGTGCCATGTCTTTCATTGCAGATGAAAATAGAAGGAGAATTTGACAAGAAATTAAAGCAACTGTCATATCTTGTTGTGTCCCACTGTCTTCTCTAAACCTTACAAAGACGTATGCAAATGGTAGAAAATGCCAATTGGAATAACACTCCCATGTTCAATTACTTTGTTGCCGTGTGTAATTCTGCAATTGCAAAGAGTCAAATTCTGACCACTAGTAGTTATTTTGCTTGGCTTTTGTTTACTTATCTTTTGGTTAAAAGTCATATTTAAAGTGTCTACTTGATAAAATGGAGTTGTTATAATTTCCTGGCCCTCCCTTATGAAAGAGGAAGGGACATCCTGTTTGTGGTTACAGTACCACTTCTACCGTCTTTTCATGCAAAGTAGCTATGATTTCACATCATCTTAATCATTTAAATGATTTAAATGATGTAAAATCATAGCTACTTTGTATTAAAAGTAAAAACCTTACTTAATCTTCCCTGAATTTAAAAGATCACTCCAAGAAATTAGCATCTTTTTTTTTTTTTCTTTTTCTTCCTATGGTAAATGCTATTATGCTTTCTGTTGACTTATTTATTTTTTATTTTTTTGGAAATGTGGTACCTATAGATGAGTCCTTACTAGGGATGCAGTGGAGAAATAGGTTTTATAGAGCACAAATGTCTGTTGTGGGAGAGGATAGAAGTAACAGAGCTGGACGTGATCTGTAGAGGCAGGAGCAGTGGTAGCTGCAGTGCTCCCTGGGAACTCAATGTAGCTGCTCTCAAATGCTTCTCAGGATGAGGGTTTCACAGACTCTTGACAAAACATGTATCTGAGCTTCCCTGTTATCATTAAGTTTTTCACAGTGTCTAACACTGATTCTTGCCATATAATCAATCCCATTGCTTCTTGTCTTCTGTAATGTGGGCACAAAGAGAGTATTTTCTTCTTTGCAGTAGCATCATGAACACTAAACCACGTCATTTAAAACATTCCTCTCACTCCCCCTGTAGTCTTTCTAACTTCATTTTTTTACTAACCAGTGCCAGTTTCTTTGAACATAGTGTCCAGGAGAAGCTGTAGTACTGCAGCTCAAGCTTTGCTAATGCTCATTAGAGTGGGAGTATAAGTTTAAGTGTTTTGCAGGCCGCAGCCCTCTTTGTTCCAACCTGCTCTTCTGTCTCTTTCTCGTTAGCTTTTCTCTGACTTGAGTCTTACCAATGATTCCACTCCTGCAAGATTCCTACCTTGCTAGGGGTACTTTTAGTTGTATTCATCTAATTACTTCAGCTTCATGTGTACAGCTTTTAACTCCTGTTGTTTTGTTTTTTGCTGTTTCTCCAGTTTGTTAAGACTGTATTGGATTCTGTCCTCCAGCATATTTTCAGTGTTTGTTATGTTGTTTTGTCTGAAGAATTCAAGCCTACTTCAGTTAAAGCCTACTCCTACTTTGCCATCCAGTTAAAGAAACCACTGAGCAGGGACAACGCACAGGATCTACTGAGCATATGCTACAGGCTCTTGTAGAACCAGCGGTAGCTGCTGTGTGGGTGCTGCTCACTGAGTTTTCCATCTAGCCTGAGTTAATTTCACCTAGATCATCTTTTCAAAACTTTCTTGTAGGTTTATTGTGTGAGATCATATCAAAAACCTTATTTGAAGTCAAGATATTATGTATTTGTGCCTTTTTTTTTTCCTGTAGCCACAGAAACTATTATTTTGCTGCAGGAGGAAATTAAATTGGTTTGAGGTGAATTTTTCTTGATGAATCTATTTCTTGTTACATCCCGTCCCCAGTCTCTTGATGTTCTTTTTGGATTTGGCCTGCTGTAAGAGCTCTTGGGATCTCTCATCAAAGTAAATGCCCTCCGGGGGGGTTATAGTCCAGGCCCTGCTTATTTCTTTGTCTAGACTTTGCAGTCTCTGGGCTGGCTCAGAGTTTGCCTTTGTTACCTGGAGAGGTGTCTGGTATATTCAAAATCTAAGTAACGAGATTGTACGAGATTCAGAGTCTGGGAAGAAGAAAAAAGCAGCAGCTAAGAAACAGTTTTTTTTTGTTTTGTGTGTGTGTGTGTGTGTTCCCTGGGTTCTACCACAAGATGCATAAAATTAATGAACTGGTCAGGTGCATTGTATGCCAGGCAGTCCTGTGATCGGTGCAGCAGCGCTAGCTGAGGAAAGAGCATGGAGTGTTTTTCCATGCTATTTACCTTGTACCTAAAGAGAAGTAGTGTTAATTCAGGTGAACATTTTCCCTCAGAATGTCATGCATTTGTACCCAAACCAATGAGACTGAGAAGAACATGGATTATATAGTGTAAACTTGATTTTATTCATGATATGGTTAAAATGAAGTTCCTGTAGTTTTATAATCTGCCTTTGCCTATCTGTGTGAAAAGAAACATATTTTTAAATGGGAAGCCTTGAAGGCTGAAAAATTTTCTAGATTCCTGATTATCAGTACAGTGTAGATGTGTGAAATGAAAGTCGAAAGGAAAGCACCTCAGAAAATCAGGGCATCTTAGTACAGGTGTGTTGGAAGATTTCAACCAGTCTCTGTGGCAATGAGTGTTAGATCCTGGCTGTTTTGGAGTGGGATGCCAAAGAATACTAACACATTTTTAAAAGGTTTTGTGTTGTTTTTCTTTAAAAAATAAAATAAAAAATTGTGAGCTATGTCTATGAATCCTAAAATTTGTTCTTGTCTAAAATATATGTTATTTACAGAAAGTTATTTCTTGCTAAAATTGAATTTAGTTACTAAACGTTATTTCATTGCTGTATGATTACAAAAGGACTTCCTTCCTTTTTATTTTGTACAGTGGAGCTTAGTGGCTTTTTCTAGTTTATTTATTCCTAAAACCCTGAAAACAATGTTATGTGCCTTGCAACTTAATTTATCAGATAGTTTTTCTGCCTGTGTTTTAGAAGTATTGATCATATATAACTGTTTGTGGAAAACACATTTGGAATGCACTCTGTATCTAAGAAGACATAGGTGTCATAGGATTTCAGGTTTCAGCAGCCTCTGTGGAGTTATCCAGCTGTCTGAAACCTGTCTTGCTGAATCTGTGTTTTCTCTGACAATAACTTTGGACTGATGGATCTGTGAAGTTTTCACTGCTGTGACTTTTGTTTTCTGAAGTCTATAAGCATGAGCAAGCAAACATGCTTCCTCATATTTTCAGTACTTATTTCCACTTCTTTCACAGAAAATTAACTGGTTAAATTTTAAATAACTTCTAGTAGTCTTCTTAAAAGTACATTTATAAAATACAAAAATATCTGTGCAGGAGAGAGCATGAAGCTGCGGATTGCCAGTGCCGAAGCAATGAATGTGGATAACTGATATTAATAGAAGGAGATGTGATATATCTGGCTTAAAACATGATAGATATTTCATTAGACAAGATTTAACATTAATTCAGGTAGGGACTGCTATTTAAGAAGGGTCTGTAAGCATTCATTCATGTTTTCTCAGTGATACAAGTTGTTCCATGAACCAGTAAACTTGTTTTCACCATAACCTGGCAAAGAGTTGAATATGTGTTTAATTTTGAAGCAGGAAAACTATGCAAAGTGATTGGAGAGATTCTGCTTAAAATTAATTTGAATGGGCTTTAGGACAGTTTGTCTATCAGATTTTATTCAGGGAGCCTAAATACTTAGGATTTGGCTACTGGGAGGATTTAAGATACTTCATAAGTCCTTAAAGTATTTTAGTGGTGGCTTTTAGTTACAACTGCTTCTTTCATTTAAAGAATGCAGGAGAAATAAATAGCAGGGTTTTAAAGTGCAGGAAATGAATGCGAGATTTTCTGTATCCACCATTTACTTCAAAAAGAGACCTAGATGATTTTTTATTTACTTTATTTAGAACTGATCTTCAGTTTCTTAGTTGTCTCCTTAGTTGAGGTCCTAATCTAACTACATACATATTTTATGGATCATTTTTTAATTCAGTCATCTTATTAAACATATGGCAGTTTTTGCAACTCATTGCAGTTAATAGTCTTTTTTTCCCCTCTCCCATGCTGTTTAAATCTATTTGGTTTGGAAAAATAGTTGGGCTGGCATATATTGGTACGTAGATAGTCTAAGAATGAATCTATTAGATTTTCACATATGTTGTTCATCACTTCGAAAAATTTTGCTACCCTCCTTCCAAGAACATCATTAAAAACAAAGTGACATCTCAGAGAGCACTATGTGAATTATTAGTAAATTTTGATAGCTTAGTAATGACCTCAATTTTTGTAACTTCTTTTGTTACATTTGCTAGTATTTCATAACATTCATCTTTCAAGGAAGAATTTCTCCTCCCCAGTTTATCTTCTTTCTTTCCTTAGTCTGCAGAGATGTAAGGCTGGGTTTGACACGATCTCCATGGCAGCACACATTAGTTCCCATGGCAACATATTTCACAAACAGACCTACAACTTTAGGATGATGTCAAACAAAAGGAGAAACCCACTACTGGAGCAAACCTTCACCACAGTTAAAAAGGGCAGGGGGAGGAGCATGGAAAGAAGTTGGGCAATATAATGACTTCTTGCAAGTTGCTTTTCTATTTGTTATAGAGTAGGCACACAATTTCAAAATCTAAATTTGTCCACAATTACTGTGTTACCTAGCTGTGTTCCTGCATGAGTAGGGAAGTGATTTGCTGTCACATGTCTTTGTGCAACAATACTTCTTTAGCCTGATTTTCTAAGGAGATGAGTATTATAGAGTAACATCCTCCTGTTCTGATTTCTCTTTGTCTCTTTCCTATCATCCCTTCCCTGTTGCTTTTGACCCTATTGATCAGATCATTGGAGTTGACAGAGGGGCCAAAGCTGAGGAGGTAATTAAATTCCTCTAGGTGTTGTGAGGAAGCTGGGTTCTGTCACTGTTCAGTCCCTGGAAGGAGACTGTGGCTGTGTAGTGCTGGTTAATTAAGGCATCTAAACTATATGTGTAAAATAAAACCTGGTTCCTTTGGTAATGGTCTGAATTCAGGAAAATGTTTAAGCACGTGTATTTGGTTTTGTCCAGAGATACTTTCTGAAACTGTTGATATTTGGAAAAACACTTAATTAGTTACTTATCTTTCAAGATAATGGCACTGGGAAGGCACATGGGAAAATATGAGTAAGGGCTACAATCCCTGGAGGGTCTTTCTCTTATAGACTGAATATAATCCATACAGTAGGGTTTTACAATGCAGGGATTACAGGCAAAAAGGAGAATAATTTACTCCTTAGATTGTGCGCTGTCTAGTCAGGAAACTAAAAGTAAGCTTTTCCTGTCCTATATATTTGTCTGACTACCACTGACAACCTAATGTGAAACTGTAGTTGATAATGCAGAGAACTTGGAATGGAATGGTTTGGGAGTGTGGTCAAGCTTAAATATTCATGTTTGCCCTCATTAAGAAATACAAGGCCACTATCGTTCTTATGGTTTCAAAGTAATTCCCATCCAACTTTGTATTATGCTGTATTTCATGTGAGATTTATGTGAAGATGGGATGGCCTGCTGTCATGAGTACACCCAGGTCCCTGTCTGCTGAGCCGCTCTCCAGCCATTTATCTCCCATCTGTGCCTGTGTCATCTCTCTGTCCCAGGTGTGGGACTCAGGATTTTCCTTTGTTGTGCTTCATGCTGTTGCTGATCACCAAATGCTCCAATGCACCTAGATCCTGCTGTAAGGACTCTTAATCTTCCAGGGAGTAAGCATTACCTCTCTATTTAGTGTCATCAACAAATTTGCTGAGGATACATTCCAGTACTGCATCCAGATCACTGATAGAAATATTGAACGTGACTGGCCCTAGAATTGAGCCTGGGGAACGCCACTGGTGAGCAGCTACTGGTGACTGATTGCCAGCCAGATGTAGCCCCATTCATTATGACCCTTTGAGCTCTGCGGTCAAGACAGTTTATTGCCCAGGAGAGATAAGCCTGTTTATGTCACAGCTGGATAAGTTCTCCAGAAGGGTGCTGTGAGGGGTGGTACTAAACGCTTTACTAAAATCTGGAAAGATGACTTCCACTGCCTCCCCTTCATGCACCATGCACTTAGAGAAGGAGATCTGTTTGCTAAAGCAGGACTTTTCCTTCCTGAGCTCATGTTGACTATGCCTGATAACAGTGTTGTTCTTTAAATGGCATTCAGTATCCCCCAGGGTGATCTCCATAACTTTCAGGGACTGAGGTTAGAGTAACAGGCTGTAGTTTCCTAGCTCTTCTTTTCATGTCCTTTTTGTAGCTGGGTATAATGTTGGCTAGCTTCCAGTCAGCAGGTAGGGACCTTCCCAGACTCCCACAACCTTTGATAAATTGTTGAAAGGCATACAGCTATAACAGCTCTGATTTCTTTAGCACTCTGATGCATCCCATCAGGTCCCATGAAGATGTTAAGTTGCAGGAGGAAAAGGATTGTCTTGCAGATTTTTGTTTCCTCTCAGTGTCCAGAACTACTGAGAAATTAGCACTTGGGAGTGATCTCAGTGGAAATGTTCTGTTCAAAACAGTTTAAGCGGTTAGATTCAATGGTCAAGGATGTAGGTAGGAAATTTATTACCTGCTTTTGATTTTACTTGATAACTGTTGTTTTGTTTTGAACAGTGACTAAAGTTTAGATTTTCTTTTTTTTTTTTTAAGAAAATTACTTTTCCAGAATCTTAGTAGCTAGTTCTTAAGAGGCCTCCATATTCTGAAAATTAGGTGCCTCACAATTCCAGGTGATACAAAGGAGCAGGCAAACACTGTATTATACATCTTGCATGTAGGAGTGCTAGCTGTATAAAAAGCCTAGGCTGTGCTTCTGGTTTTGCTTAAAAAGAAGTAACAGCTGTGAAAAACTAAATATCAGTACAAACACCAAAACTTGTCTGTAGCTGAGGTGCCACCTAAAAGCACTCAGTTGATGTTAATCTTCTATACTGATGGTTATTACTGTACTCCACCTAGGCATCACAAGAAATATGGTCCCTTTACCAGTAGAACCTGTCTTAGTTTGATTCCTGCTCAGCTTTCAGCCTCCTTCCTGTGCTTATGGCTTTCCAAATCCAATTATTGTTTCTTAAACTTGATGTTCAACGGTGGTTAAGTCCATCCATGGTTCTAAAGAGTTTCATCTGACTTCCTGTCACTAACAATGGGAGTTTGTCTAGCTACTGTCATCCTTGTTTCAGAGCTTAGCTTTCTGACTTGCCTTCCAGGAAAGGAGTAGCAAGGCAGGGTAAACTAGCCTCACATAGGTGTTTATGTACATTTATGACCAGGATAGAATTTGTGTATATTTTGCCAGTATTACAATTTCAGTATGTTTTCCCAGTACCTTTCTGTGAGTTGTAGTAATACCTCGCTTTCTTCTGCTTTGCCTATGAATGTTCAAATTGCAGTGTGTGCACACTGCTGAAGAACTACCAACGTGCTGATCTGAATGAAAGCTGTCGATCTGTTCCATGGATTGAAAAAATTAACTTGTTTCATTGAGCTTTCATATATCATGGGATTTGCAAATCTAAAAATTCGATACCAAGAAAATGGGCTTTGAGTAATTCCTTAATTTGTTTTTCAGTGGTCAGGATGTTCAGCTCTGTTTTCTGTGTCTTCTCCCTAATTACTTTCATATTAAAGATTAATTGCATATCATAGAGAATCCTTGATTAAGCCAATGGAAAGTGAGTTCATCAGAAGCAGCATGGAGAATAATAATGAGCAACCTCAGGGCTTGTCTATTTTACAATAGACGCATAGAGGACGTGCATTTCTGTGATGCTCCATTTGCTGTTATTAAACAAAAAAGAACCATAGGGTTGTAGGATCATTTACTGCTTTGCTGGAAAGCTTTTTTTTTTAATCAAAACATTAAGTTATTCCACCTTATGTGGTGTAAGTTAAACAGAGAAAGGAGTTAATATTTTACAAGTGTGTTTTGCTTCTGACTCCGGTGGAATTCAACAAAGTGATCTATGAAGGCATTTTATTTTAGGCTTGCACTTTGGCTTTCCTTTTTGTGGAATGCTTCTTTGCAATGTTTTTTTTTTATTATTTTTTCTATTTCTTAGTTCCAAGATAATGCATGTGAGACACGCACCTCATCAGTAAACCCCTGGAATTCACTTCCTGTTTCACAATTGAGCTTGTGTAAAATTTTACCCTCAGACTATAGAATCATGGAAAAAATAAGGTTGGAAAAGACCTTTAAGATCATCAAGTTCAGTCATCAGTCCATCATGATGATGGCTGAACCATGTCTTTATGTGCCACATTTATGCAATTGTGGAACACCTTCAGGGATGATGACTCAACTGCTTTCCTAGGCAGCCTCTTCCAACTTTCAGAGAAGAAATTTTTCTTAATATCCTATGTGAACCTTCTGTGGCGCAACTTGAAGCCATTATCTCTCATTCTACTGCTTGTTACAGGTGAGAAGAGGCCAACATCCACCTTACCCCAACCTCCTTTCAGGTAGTTGTAGAGAGCAATAAGGTTTCCCTCGATCCTTCTCTTCTCCAGGCTGAACAATCTCAGTTCTCTCAGCTGCTCCTCATTCACCAGCTTTGTTGCCGTGCTCTGGATGTGCTTTCTGTCTTTCTTGTAGTGAGGGGTCCCAAACCACGAAGAACTCTTAGATGCAGCCTCATCAGATCTGAGTAGAGGGGGATCATCACTTCCCTGCTCCTGCTGACAACTCTATTTCTGATACAAGCTCCTGAGCTATTTTGTCGAGAAGGAATATCAAAAGGATGTGACGTAGCAAGGGAGATGTTAAGAAGTTTGTCAACAGCATGAACTTAATATATATGCCGAAATTAAATTAGAGACACTCGAATAATGCAAAGTGAAGCAACTGTAGAATGAGATTTCTTTGCAGAGTGGCCTATTGCTGTTCCAGCACTCATATGCTGTTCATTGTGTGTAGCTTCCCAGCACTGCTCTGAGCCTGTTATTTTACAGATGTTGTGGGGAGGGTACCTAGATGTGTGACAGAATACACAAAATTGGTTAGGTACCAGGAAAACTTCCCAGATGTGCATCCTTGAAGCCTTGCAGGCAGTCTGAGCAGACACAAGGAACAGCTGCTTGATGTGCTATTGTAGTCCTTTACTTACCTGGTAGGTGGGCAGCAATGCTGAACTCTTGAAACAGGAGTTTCCAGACCTCTTGAAACAGGAGTCTGTTTCATGACTAAAGACAGAGATGTGTATATTGGTGGTAAGTTATACAGTTTTTTTCTGGTGCTAGTGAAATTGCAATTAGGGATAGTTGGTTATTAAGTAATCCAGTTTTACATTCCTTCTCTTCCTACCACTAGACTTTATAAATCACTTTTTAACATTTTTATTTTTCTGCTTCTTCTTCCTGCCTTTTTTGAACTATTATGAGTAGTACACCAGAGGGAATAGCTAACCTATTTATCTTGCATTTCTCGTGAAGTCTCTAGGCAGCAAATTTTAATCATCTTTGTCTTCCAAAATATCTGCACTACTCTCAGAAAGATTAAGGGAAGGAAACCTAAACACAGATGCTGGCAATAATAAACCTTCCAATTTTATTTATCTCTACTGAAAAATGTAAACCAAGCTGAATGGATAGTTAGTCATGCTGTCTAGTTTATGTTCCTTATAATATACTGAAGTGCATGGTTAGATCTTTTTCTTTCAGTGCAAACTGAAGTGATCCCTCAAATTTTAAAATTTGCTTCTTTTGCAGATGTTGTTGGTTTCCAATACAGGTTGGATTTATTTTTTCCAAGCGCATGCGTCCTGGAAGGCCAACTATATCCTGGGCTGCATTAAAAAAGGGGTGGCCAGCAGGGAGAGGGAGGTGGTTGTTCCCCTTTACTCAGCTCCTGTGAGGCCCCATCTGAAGTACTGCATCCAGGCCTGGGGCCCCTAGAACGAGAAAGAAGTGGAGCTCTTGGAATGGGTTCAGAGGAGGGCCACAAACATTATCAGAGGGCTGGAGCACCTCTCCTATGAAGAAAGTTTGAGGGAGCTGGGCTTGATTGGTTTGGAGAAGAGAAGGCTCTGGGGAGGCCTTATTGTGGCCTTCCAGTACTTGAAAGGAGGGGAATAGCTATTTACATGGCTTGACTGGGGATAGGAGAAGGGGAAATGATTTTGAACTAAGAAAGGGGAGATTTAGGTTAGATATTAGGAGGAAGTTTTTCACTCAAAGGGTGGTGTCACACAGGAACAGGTTGTCCAGAGAGGTTGTGGATGCCCAATCCCTGGAGGCATTCAAGGATGTGGCTCTGGGCAGCCTGGTCTAGTGGTTGGCAACCCTGCCCATGGCAGTGGGGTTGAAACTCAATGATCTTTGAGGTTCTTTTCAACTCAGGCCATTCTATGGTTCTGTGATTCTATGATTCTCCTTTCTAAGGGTTACTAAAATAAATGTAATCGTTATTTCATGAATTATGAGATTGCCACATAGAGATATTAATGTTGAGGAGATATTTAAGTTGTGGAAAAAATGTAATGTGAAGAGTTAGATGGGAGAATGATGTAGTTTAAATGATGACAAAGGATTTCAGTCTGTGATGGGAGTTGTGCACACTGTGTGGACTACTTGAATTAGAGCTTTTAAAGACACACCTGAGATGGCTTTTGCCAGGTGCTGTTGGAAGAAACAGCAGCAGCACAGCTGGTACTGCAGAAGTCATTGGAGAAATGGTGTACACTCAGACACTGTACCTGTTCCCAGCCTAATCCATCCCAGCAAGTACAGGATTGGCAGTGCAAAATGCATGCTTCAGCTTTGGGACTGGAGGTGCCAATGTGTTTATGTCCCACTCTGTGTCTACTCTGTGGTTTTTTGCTATATAGATTTTTTTTCTCCAGTTTAACTGGAAAGATGAAGAAAACGAGTAGCTGTATCCCTGCAGTCAACTGCAAACACTGGTACATCAGTCTGAAAAGGTAATTCTGCAGGCAGTTCTCTTGGTTATGTCAGGGATTTGAGTTTTTCAAAACCCACTTAAATCATTAAGAAAAGAACTGTATAGGTAAAGCTGTTGTTTGTATTCTGTACTGTCTTCATCTGAGGAATATGATTAAGTTATCTTGTCACATTAGAAGTCTAGTTGTTTCTATTCTGCTGCGCTAAAGAGTCAGATGGTAATGGGTGGAGGTCAATCTGGTGCTCATCTATTCCAGACAACTTGTAATGCTTTCATAGTGTGTAACCACCAGAACATAGAGTCACGTGTATGTTCTGTTGTTCAAGTCACTCTTCACGTGAACTCTGGGCTCTTTCCCCACATTCTTCCTAGAGAACATGTTTAAGATTAACCCGTAAATCTGGAGTTATTGTATATGCAGCTCAGCCCCACATTCTGTCTCCTTTGACTTGCTCTTTGATACTCTGAGACATTCTTGGAACATCTGCTATGTTTTTGCCTTCTCCCTTCTCAACTGAGCTACATTCCCTTGGAGCAGCCCATTATATATCTAGCTCATTTTGTTCAGGCTATCCACAGTTCTGTGCAGTGCAGGAGCAGGGAGAACGAAAATTCTGTATTGATTCTACCCTTCAGTGTTTGACAGCAATTTTTATTTTTAGCCACAGGAACAAACAATGGGAACATTTATAAAAAACTAAAAGCATCCTAAAGAATTTTCACTGGTTCATACTGGGAGGTGGCCAGAGCAATGTGATAATCCTTTCTGGAAGGCATCAAACACAAGTATCATATGATAAATGAAAAAGGGATGATGATAAGGTCAGCCAAAGGAAGGGAAGATACCTGGAAAAAAAAGATTTGTAATGCTTAAAAGATGTCATACATATCCTGTTCTAGATGATCTCCAAATACACAAGAGAACATTTAAAGTTTAAATATAGATGAGTTGTAAGAAAAGTTGGTAGCTAGAGAAAAAAATAACTAGGCTGCATAGATCATGTACCTGCAACTGTTATTTTAGGAACAGAGATAGTCTGGAATTTTCATTTGCAGTTGTTTTTCAATAGGAAAATTAGTATCCACAGAAGATAACATTTCCTCAAGAATATTTTACTACTGGGGGGTGGGAGGTGGAATGTACTTTGATTTCTGACCTTTACAGTTAAATCACAATGGTTTCCTTTATCCAGATCAAAACATTTTGACCTCAGCATTAAGTTGAAGTTACTGTCTTGTGTGTCTTTTAGACCTATTGCTTATATGTTACTGGATGGGAGAGGAAAAATAGAAACTCTAAATTAAAGTTTGTGAAGTCATCAGATTCAGAGATTTGCATTTGATAGTTGGAGAGACCTTATCAAGGCATTCCGTAGGCCACTAATGTAATTTTTTTCAATATGCATTAGAATCCTGGAAAACTGTAGAGAAAATGACCGTTTTGTAGGTATTTAGGAAGGATGTGTGGTACAACCAATATAATTATTTGTCCATTACCTGTCATTTGTCCCAAGAAAATTATGGAATGCCTAGGATGTGATTATTACAGCTGCAATGGGGGGGTACCATAATGAGAGCTATGTAATGAGAGTTAGGTACAGCACTGAGTTTCACTTGATCTCACAGAACCGGGGGGTGCCCTGGTTCTGTGCCGCATGTAGAGTGCTGAGAGGCAGCTCCTCTGAATGTCCCAGGGCTAGTGCCAGGGGCTCAGCTGAAGCCCTTATCTCTGCAGGGGTTCCTGCTGGGGTTTGTCCTAAACCCATATCATGTCAGAGCTGGGCACCAAGCGGGAGGTGTAATGCACAAGGATCAGCAGGTTAAAGAGACACAGTTTAGTGCTGGCGAATTGGCTGTAGCTTATGTAATACTTCAGTATGGGCATTTTAATATTTAATGTGTGTTGTAATATAGATGGGGCTTGCAGGCAGCTGTACATTAGCTGCATGATTTTTTAAGAAACGGGTAAAAAGAATTAGGGAAGCACAAACGTCACAGCAGCTTCCTAATTGGCACATAACCCAGCAGAAGCCAAAATGTGAAAATTAAGTGTCTGCCCTAATTATCAGAGGCTCCTAGGAATATATTGTGCTGGAAGATATTCCTTTTTCATTTCATGCACTACTTTAAAAATAAGCACTGTGCAGAGCATAACAGGGCTTTTAATTAAAAGGCAGTGCCCACACAGCAACTTTTCGCTGTGGCAGGAACTGGTGAAGGGAGCCAGGAGGGTGAAAACATTGCTTTGTGCCCTCAAAGGATGGAGCTAATCATATGCTGATAACCAGTGACTCTTCAGTGTGTTTGCTACAGCAACATGAGGCCTGATTCTGACTGACAGTAGTGTGCCTGGTAGACTTCTTAGAAGGACAAGTACTCCTGAGTGGGTGCCTCTACCCTGCTGTTCCCCTGGGGTTGTTGCACAGGAGATGTGCACGTTCCTTTGTCCTTGATGCCAGCCATTCTTGAACTCTGGTGACACCATCCCCGGCCCATACCAGAAGTTAAAAGTTGGAGTCAATTAGAACAGCAAGATTTCTAAGACATGTCGGGGCCCAGTACTTCAAATCCATTCGATTAGAACTGCTTCACAGGCTGCACGTTTATGTAAGAAACTTTCTGAATGTCTCTTAAATATCCCCCCTATTTGTTTCCCAGAAGTTGTTCCAATTAATAGAGCATGATATTAATTTGCCAATGGATTATATCTTCCTGCATGCGCTATTTTTATTTGGACAAAAATAATTGATGAAGAATACAGAACAGATGGATACTTGTGGACATATTTGAGAAGCAAAAGTAGATATTTGCTGAGATTTTGAGTATCCAGTGCAAATTACGAGTGGGATTTCTTGAATGACTGGCTTAAGAGTATTGTCGCTAAGGTGAGAGGAATTTTATACTTATGACTTCCCTGTGAGGAGTTTTTGGTAAAGTGCTGAGTGCTTTTTGAAAATGGCCCTTTTACTGGGATCACAAATGCATACGTATGTGTATGTATGCAAATGTGTAGAATTATATTATGTAAACATACATATAATTCATATTTGTTAATTCTATAAATACTTACCTATGTATGGTAGCTGTATATTAGAGCTCCTGAAAAAAATAAAATAAAACTGTGAGCTTTGTGTTTGCACCATTTACAGTCAACTAGGTCCCTTACTACATATGCGAAACTAATGCATAATGCTATTCCTCAAGCTGTCAAAAAAATTCTCCAAGGACTTAGTTGCTTGCTTTCAAGAGTCACCCTAAAGTAGTCCAAGGTTTGAGCAATCAAAATCAGAGATTTGTGTACATTTAGTAATAGTTATAGTAGTCAGTATTGTCTGTAATAATGAAGTAGCTCATGTAAATGTGCAGCTGCAGTGGATCGAAGCAAAGGTTCTTCTTATGCAGCTCCTGTCTCTCCTGTGAAAATATTTTAGTTAATGAAAGATGGAAACATCACAGGCTTGTAGATGTTTTTTGCCATTGCACTCTCCCAGCTTGCAGTACACTGTGGATCAGGAACTTCAAGTCTGTATTGCCTAATAACTCTTCATTGACTTCTTTATTTATTCAATTACAGTTGCATTTTTCCACTTTTTCCCTCTTTCCTTTCTCCTCTTTCACATTCCTCACTACCCTATTTCCCACCAAACTGAAGTTTCCATACTGAGGCGTATCTCCTTGACAATTGCAGTTTGTGGCTGCCAGTCATAAATGTGATGATGTGATATTACTATTGTGTGCTCTAATTCAAACAGCTGTGATGTGTCATTTTTTTGCAAAAATTGCTATTTCAGTTATTCTAGGATATTTCCGAACAAAATGTCCAGCAGGCAGTTAGACAAAAACGTAATGCAATGGGTGAGCAAATGGCTGATGTATCGAGCCCAGATCAAGTCTGGATGTGGCTCCGGGCAGCCTGGTCTAGTGGCTGGTAACCCTGCCCACAGCAGGGGGGGGTTGAAACTGGATGATCTTTAAGGTCTTTTTCAAGCTAGGTCATTCTTTAATTCTATGAGCCTGTGATTCTGCTATGGTCATTAGTGGGGCTCCTCAGGGCTCCATTTTGCTTTAATGTTTTCATAAATAATGTGCATGTCAGACTTGAAGGTATTTTGAACAAGTTTCCTGATGAAACTAAAATGGGAAAAGCTGTTGATTCTCTTGAGGCTGGAGAGGCCTTGCAAAGATATCTGGACAAACTAGAGATCTGGGCAGTCACCAACCTCATGGAGTTTAACAAGAGCAAGTGCTGGGTTCTGCACCTGGGTGAGGGAACCTTGGCTATACATACAGACTGGGAGATGAGACACTGGACATTTACCCCACTGAAGTGGGACAAGTTGAAGAAGAGCCAACAGTGTGACCAGGCAGCCAGGGAGACCAACTGTTTTCTGGGGTGCATCAAGCACATCATTACTAACCAGTCAGTGGAAGTGATTGTCCTGCTCTATGCTGCACTGGTAAGGCCTTGCCTTGAGTACTGTGTACAGTGGTGGGCACCACAGTACAAGAAGGGCATAAAGCTATTTGAGTGTCTAGAGGAGAGCTACAAAGATGATGAAGGGTCAAGAGGCGACAATGTATGAGGAGCAGCATGGTTGTTCAGCTTAGATAAGAGGAGACTAAAGGGAGAACTCACTGAGTCCTGCAGCCTCCTCATGATGCATAGTGGAGGGGCAGGTGCTGATCTCCTCTTTCAACTAGAGGAAGTCAGGTTGAGTATCAGGAGAAAATTCTTCAGCAGGGTGTGGTCAGGCACTGGAATAGGTTCCTTAGGTCATGGCACTGAGTTTGCTGAGGTTCAGGATATATCTGGACAATGCTCTCAGACATATGGTCATTGTGTAGTTCTCTGTGGAGCCAGGAGTAGGATTTGACAGGTCCCTTCCAACTCAGGATATTCTATGATTTCTTTGAAGACAAAACATTAACAGAAGATTTAATACATTCACCATATTTTCCCAAATCTTAATAGGCAGTATTAACAAAACCACACAAAGAAATCAAATTGTTAGCGATCTTGTTAAATTTCATTACAGGACACTCTAATTGACTTGTAATCAAACTGAAGCACCTTATCTTTAGTATCAGTCCTGGACTCTCCTACAAGTGTGAATGTCACATAGAGTCTGGTCATTGATAACACTTGGGCAGTCAGTATCTCTATATAGCTTGCTCTTTCAGTTTGGCAGCAGTCTGCCATAGAGCTCTTTGCAGCCCCATTTGTGCTTGTGCCTTATCATTTTGAGTGTGATAACACACAGTGTGCCCAGACTACTTCTTTCCTCCTTGCCCTTAGAGAATCTATGATCTGATACGAAGGCAGGAAAAACGCATCTCAGGAAGAGGTTGGCAAAGATTCGTGGAAGATGAGGTAGCCATGTAAATGTATAGTTGCTACCTGTAAGAAAGAAAGCAGCACTCAGCCTGGGAGGTGTTACAAATACAGCTATTAAACACTCATGAGCCTCCTGTGGCTATCAGTAAAAAATGTATCTGAGTGTGTTGGAATAGAAATTTAATCCAGTGGCTTTTACCTTTAGGAAAGATTGTTCTATCAGTGATATTTGTTAAATTGTAATCTGCATTCCCTTTTTTGTTTTGTTTTTGTGTTATTTATTTATTTATTTATTGAGAAAAGCATCTAGATAATTATCATTCTTTAAAGCAAAATAAGTGAAAATACTGTGTGCCAGGACTAAGCACCCAGTTTAAGGGAACTTGTTACCTGAAGTCCTTAGCTTATTCTGTATATTGTAAAGGTTCAATTTTCTTTTTAACTAATATTTTCTTTTTAAATACCAAATAAAAACAAACACTGATGCTTTTAAAATAGATTTTAAGAAAGAAGTCTGTCTTGGAGGTACTTCAATATACAGATTGGAGGTTTTTTTTTTTCTCCGAACTGGAAGTAGTGAATTTAGTTTGCAGTTATTGTCTTGCCTGCTCTAGCTGCTGTTTTTCTCCTAACATGGAAATCAGTTACCCAGAAATAAGTATTTACATAAGGATTAAAGGAAATTAAAGAAATATTCAGTAAAGATGAAAATTGCACTGTTAAGTTGAGAATGACCTAGTGATTGCAATGTGTTACTTAATTCCTTAGGAGGAGGTCTGAGTCAGTACCACAAGACAAATGGCAGATTTACTTTCCTAAGAATCAGGTATTAATTATCAAGTTCATTTAAGGTTCTGCAAAGAGTCTTATATTTGTTTTTCTGACTACTCGCGTGTGTATGTTATGTGACAAAAAAAACCCACTATATTCTGATTCTGTTAGTGAATGTTGATGATTAGTGATTGTCTCATTTACTGTGGAGACACTGAAAATAACAAGTCGTGTAATAGATGCATATGCATTAGTATGGTTCAATTATTTTGTAAGTGATTGTGAGAAGTAGTGTTTGTACTCCCAAGTGAGCAATGAGTTAATAATATTTGGATCTAAAGCTCAGCTTTATAAATATGCTTGGTATAGAAAATGTCAATGTCAAATGAAGCTTGGATGTTTGCCTCATCTGTCCACTGTATATAATTCAGTGCCAATTTGGCTGTACTGAGGTGTGTATGAAATATTGCAAAACTCATCAGAGTTGGAATTGTGACCTCAGATTTACTAAGTCCACTAAGGCAGGTAGCCAACACAAAGACTTATCTGAACATGAACTGACTTTTCCTGTTGTGCTTTTATTTTACACATTGAATTCTTTTCTGGGTGAAGATCAAGGCAGTATGTTTTTGTTACTGGAAATAGGCATAATTCCTGGTATGAATTATCAAAGCATTTTTAACACAGGCTATTCTTTCATGTGCAGTGTTCCCCAAACTGAAGAGCAGCTCTTTCTTTATTATCTGTAAGTACTGTTTCACATATGTTTTCAGTTTTGCTGCACATATTTATGGCAGATTTGACATGGTCTGATAAAAGATGGATTTATAAGAATACCTATCTTGTTGTAAATACAGTGATTTTAGTAGTTTTTACAGTAGTAGTAGTAGATTTTACAGTAGATACAGAGCTGTTTCAGGGGCTACAAACAAGATGAATGAGTGCCTCTGATTGGCGTGCGTGACATATGTTGGCATTTGTACATGTTGGATACAAGAACTAGAGGTAATGTATCAAATAACACTAAACAAGAAAACCAAAAAACTTAGTTCGTATTATGCTAAATATAAAATTTTTCTCTTCTTGTTCTATGTAAATTTTCACTTGACCCAGAATAAAATATATTGCACCATTTTCAACAACTGGTTATGATTAGAGCAGAAAGCAAGGCTGAAGCACCGTGCTTGACAAGTGAGCACCCTCAGAGCTGGTGTTAAGAGTCAGTTTGAGTTTCTTGCTTTTCCTTTCTGTTGACATTTAGGTATTTTATCAGTAGTGAAACAGGTTCATCTGCAGTGGCTGAGAAGGAACTTGATGTTAACTGTACTACTGTATGAAGTTAGATGTTGGTGATTGCAAATCCATAAGAGCAGAGGAGGAAACTGGGCTGAAGCCCAAAAACTAAATGCCCAAGCTGATGATGAGACCTGATGTTTACCACCAGCTGTTCTGCAAGCCAGGGTTCCCTTTTCCATTCCAGTAGAGTGTTGCTGAAATGATGTGGCTCATATTCACATAGTGCAGAGAGATGTATTTTTCAGAGAAGTTTTTGTCTGATTTGGTGCTGATCGTACCAGGTTCCTTGCTTTTCTAAGCGAACTTAGCTGTCACATTAGTAATGTGATGGGGTTTTTTTTTCCTTCTTTTTTCTTTTTTTTTTCTTTTTTTTCAGCACAAATAACATTCACCACTACTAAGATCTACAGTGTTGCATTTACATAATAAAACAGGTTGAGCTAGCAGACAGAAGCCTTTTAGAGGTCATACAAAGTACACTAAAACTGTCTAGTATTTGTCAAGACATCAATGCAGAGGTCTTTCTCAAACTGCGATGTGTGAATTTTTAAGATGGGTGCTATGCTGTCTAATCACAGTTTGACCTCCTGTACTGGTCAAATATGAACCTTCCTATGCTTGTTCTAGTTCTTCATCTTGCATTGTGAGTTAGATTGAGTCATTTTCTAAACATGTTCACTGTTACTGTCATAACTGTGCAACTTAAAAGTCACGGTGCTTAGAAGGCTTTGGGAAAAATTTCATGGTCAGAAGGAAAATAAATAATTCCTCTAATTTAGCTAGTGTGCTCCATCTAAAGCCTTATTTTTCTGGTGGAGTTGTCTTAACAGTAGTTACTGCTTTATTCTTTTGTCTTTGTGAGTTATGTTAAGGATGAAATTAAATGCTGTGTGTACTGAAGCCCTCCAGTTTTTTTCAAAGGGACGCTATTATGAACATCTGCTTTTAGGATATAAGAAGAGAGAAGCGTATCTGATTCTCCAGACCATGTTTCATCATTTTTATCCTGGAGATCTGTAAGTGATGGGACTGCTCATTACATCAGTTGACCAAATCACAAGCTGCTGTAGGTTTGGATAGCTGTATTTGATTCATCAGATCTTAGTCTGCACCTTTTGAGGATTTGGCTTTCTTTCTGAGCACACTAGTCTAAGAGGAGCTATCTATTGCACGTCCTGTAATATAGTGTATAAGATGATGAGACCTGCCTTAGACTGGATAAATTCATAGGGTTTTTGTCAACTGTAAATTGTTAATTTTGCTATAAGTACAGTGTGTTTATAAAACAAGAGAGTTGTGAGAATTACCAGAAATTACAGCTGAATTCCTGACCAGTATCAGTTAACATAAAAGCACTACTTGATAAGAAATGATAAGCTAACACTCTTTAGAGATCCCATTCAAATGCACTTTTTCAGCTGTGCAGAGCACCTGCTTTTTTACCAGGTTTGGAGCATGATATAGCCAAAGCAGAGTAGGTCTGCACACTTCCATCCTTTTCAGTTGGTGAGCAGTTGGTTTGCTGAATGTAGTAGTCTGCAGTAAGTCTGTAATTTGGCATGGGGTGGTTGTTGAACATGCTCATGTGAATAAATACTAGGCAAGAGCTAGTGCCAGCCAAGATGACTTATATACACTTGTTACACTACAGTATCCTTGTGCTGTTGTGGAAAGAAAAACATTTTATCTCTTGCTTTAGGAAGAAAGGATGAACAACAGGCAGTCAACATTTTCAGGGTAAAAACTAGGGGAAGATTTCTAACTAGAAGCTGACACGTTGTAGTTTTCTCCCTTTAGCAAGTGGGAGGTTTTGTGGTACTAGCAGCTATCTCCCTGCAGAAGGCTGTCGTTCTGTGTTTCTTTTTAAACAAAGCCGCTCCATGCCCTGCCAGCAGACAATGAGACATTTAGACAAATCGGTCCTGTGTAAAACATGACAAAGCATCTAAGGATGTACTAATATATTGCTTCAAAAACTCTGCAGTTCTTCCTTATGTAGTCACTCTGCTTCTGTTATCGTTTGCTTTGAAAAAAATCTCTTTCCCATAGCTTTGTGTCCATTCTGGCATGCATTTGGTAAGCCTATGTGGCTAAGAGAATATCTGTGTCTGGTGGCTGAATGTGTAACTTGAATTTTCTACTTATCTCAGCTATTCAGGCTCAAAATGGAGTTCGATATTTCTACTTGGGCTTCTAGCATTTGTGCTTGTGTGGTTTTACTATGTACCTTCTGTTACTGACATGGGGCAATATGAAAATGTCTAGTCAGTTCTTAAAGGCAGATGATGTCAGATGTCTGTTCTTAGATGTTACTTAACATCAACTTTTCTCCTGCAGGCAGACAGTCTGTGGAGTCTAGAATTTTAATATTGAATGGATAGTGAAGATAGAATCTAAACTCTGTCTTATGAGGCTTTTCTGCTTTGGATATGATGGATGGTTCATAAGGGTAAGACCTGAATGCTCTGAGAGTAAGTTTTGAGCTGGATCAGACATTTGTGGCTTGTATCTAGATGTCTGGCTAAAACTTGCTTCTTCTTCTTCTTGTTTGTGTTTATATCTGAAATTATAGTTATTTGGCAGCCTCACTTTGAGTACTGTATGCAGTTTTGGATGTCGTGATATAAGAAGGACACAACACTATGAGAGAGTGTTCAAGGGAGGGCTTTGACGATGGGGAAGGGTCTGGAGAGCAAGATGTATGAGTAATGGCTGAGGTCCCTTGGTGTGCTCAGCGCAGAGCAGAGGAGCTGAGGGGAGACCTGATGACGGCTGCAGCTCTCACAGGGAGTGGAAGGGCAGCCCTGAGCTCTGCTCTGTGTGGCAGCGACAGGACCTGAGGGAACAGCATGGAGCTGTGTCAGGGGAGGGGCAGGTTGCATATTGGGAAAATATTCTTCACCAGAGAGTGCTGGGACACTGGAACAGGCTTCCCAGGGCAGTGGTCCTGGCTCCAAACTGCTGGAGTTCAGGAAGCATATGGATAACACCTTGAGACATAGGGTTTGAGTTTTGGGTGGTCCTGGTGGAGCCATGAGTTGGACTGGATGATCATTGTAATTCCCTTCAAACTCAGTGTTCTATGATTCTACGAGTCTATGAAAAACATAGTTCCCATATTTGCAAGCTGTAGCTGGTGCTTTGCAACTCATGCTCTTATTATTAAAAAAAATACCACTTTCAGAGCATTATCACTTTTTTCTTAGGGCATGTTATTTAAAGGTACAAAAATGAGCTGTCTGGGCTTACTCATTTTAAGCTGATAATCAAACACATCAGTAATGAAAATGACTGTACAAATTCTCATCTATCTCAATCTCAGTCCAAGATATTTCCCTGCCATTACCCATATTTTATAATGTTTTGTCCAGCCGGAAGGAGCTGAAGTGATGGCTCTTCTGCTGTGTGGTTTATTTTCCATCTGAAGTATTAACCTTCCCTTGTGGATTTTATTGGAGGCCTGTCTAAAGACCATGGATCAAGTCTTTATTCTTTCAAGGGACTTAAGATCCAGCTGTTGCTAAGACTCTTTAGTTGATCATGTTAAGTGTGTGTTAACCCCTTGGACCTGAGTAAATCCACTGATAGAAATCTCTGATCCTCACAAGGTCGTAGAGCTTTAGGATTTCTAAAAACACTGAAATGAGTGTGCTTACCCTCAAGTGTAGGTGTGTGTCCTTTGAAACATCTGCACTGCAGTGTTCAGTGCACCTCTCAGAGATCTGCAGAGTAAAGGAATGTGCTTCCTGCCTATCAGCTTGCTTAGTAACAAAGATGTTAAATAAAACTGAATACCCTTCTTAGGAATCTCTGTATACAGTTCCTCATACCTGTATCCATATTGCCAGATCAATACCATCTTGTACTACTTTTTGTTATTTTCTAATCATCTCTTTTCCTTGCTGTTTCTTTTTTGTGCAAATGTTGTCATTCCTCACAAAGTGGGGTCATCCTTGTTGTGGCATCTTCCCTGTAAAATGCTGGATGCACAGCTTCAACTAATGAAGATAGTTTATCCTTTTCAAAAATATTCTATCAAACAAAGCCATGGTAAGGGCATGGGAAAGCATCAGAACATTTTTAATTTTCTTTCCTGTCGTGAACCATTGCACTGTATAAGGTGATGATCAAAACATCTGTTTTATGAAGTATGGTAGGAGAAAGCTGAGAGCTAGCTTCATTCATCTTAACAATTTTTCTGCGCAACATTGCTTGAAGATAGGCCTTGAGGATTTATTTGGTGTCATTTGGGGGTGAATGAAGGCAGTACAGGGAGATGAGCTGTGATGGGTCATGGGGAAACCAGGATCTACTGAAATACTCAGACCAAGGTTGCTGATTTTTGTTGTTATTGTTGGGGGATTGGTTAATCCTCTATGAATCCTCAGTATTTCTGCAGGAGAAAGTGTGGGGGAAATTCACTGTAATCTCTTATTTGGGGATCTTATAACTTCTCACTTCTGACTTCTGAGTCTTACTCTAGATGCAGGATGCACATCCTGATTTAAAGGCAGACATACGAGAGCAGCCAGCTTGTGCTCACTGATGTGCATGAAGCTGGTCTGGCTCAGAGGCTGCTGGGTGTACCCAGCTCCTGCGGGGGTTCAAGAGAAGCTTCTGAGTAGAGACTGAAAAACAAGTTTTACAGGGTGTAGAAGGGGACACTGAGAACAAAGACTGTCTCCAGGAGATGAGCAGAGGACAAATGAGGTGCGTAATCCTCACATGGTGATGACCCTGGCTGGAGAAGAAGCTGGTGAATAGAATCAACCCGTGGTTCTGACTGGATGAGCACTTGTGTGGGCAGTTAGTGCCTAGGTGTGAGGGAGACTTAAGAGTTCTGTTGACATTTTGGGGTGGGTGGAAAGTTACAGGAGAGAGCTTGTGGATGTATATAAAGGATGTTAGAACCTGCAGTGAAGGATTTGGATTGTTCACACATCTGAGTCCATGCCTTCAGATGCTGCAAGCTCCACCCTCTAATGAAATGCTGGGGCCACTGCAAAATTGCTGTTTGCACCTATCATTGCCCTGCTTCAGAGCTGAGCCAGGCTCAGAACTGCAGTTTCTGTTGGATCTTCTTGTTGTTAGGAATTTTAATTGAGTCATGTGAAGACTGTGGTGGGCACTTCATAGGATCATACTGGAAGAAAAGGTCATTGAGAACAGCCCTGTGGAGGGGGACTTGGGGAGTTCTGATGGACAGAAGTCTGGTCATGAGCCAGTGGTGTTCTTTTGCAGCCCAAAAGGCCAAGAGTACACTGAGCTGCATCAAAAGATAGATGGCCAGAAGGGAGAAGGAAGTGGTTGCCTTTCTCTACTCTGCACTCATGAGGCCCCATCTGGAATACTGCATCCAAGCCTGGGGCTCCAGGTATAGTAAGGAAGTGGAGCTGCTGGAGTGGGTCCAGAGGAGAGCCACAAAGATGACTGAAGGGCTGGAGCAGCTCTCTATCAAAAAAGGTTAAGGGAGTTGGGCTTCTTTTGCTTGGAGAATAGAAGATTCTGGTGACACTTCATTGCAGTCTTCCAGTACTCAAAGAGAGCTTACAAGGGGGAGGGGGACCAACTTTTTACATGGTATGGTAGTGATAGGACAAGGGGGAATGGCTTTAAATGTCAGGAGGAAGTTTTCTACTCAGAGTATGGTGACTCACTGGAACAGGTTTCTCAGAGAAGTTTTAGATGCCCCATCCCTGGAGGTATTTGAGGCCAGGTTGGATGGGATCCTGGCAGCCTGATCTAGTGATTAGTAGCTTTGCCTCTGGCAGGGAGTTGGAACTAAATGATCTTTAAGGTTCCTTCCAACCTAAGCTGTTCTATGATTCTATGATCTGCTGCATGTATACCAGGAATAGTGCATGAGCAGTTAAATTCAATTGGCCTCTGGCATGTCTGGAGGTGGACCTGAGCTGTTGTGCAGAACCAGTCCTTGGAAATAAATTCAGTTACTACAGAAGGCTACTTCAGATTATTGAGCTTGCAAATGAAAAAGTTTAAATGTAGTTGAAGCTGACTGTGTCTGCAATTGAGTTACCTGTGTCCAGGCTCATAGTAGCAAGAAACTGTGTGTATGGTTGCTACCTGAAGTATGGAGGCATCTAAACTTGGTAGTTTAAGTCCTTATGTCCTTGTTCAGAGCTACTGCATGTGGGACATGGAAGCATTTTTGTCTTTAAGATGAAGAAACCATGTATTTCTCTGGCTAAGTCCTTTAAAGGGGCCTTATTCTGGGTGAGGTCACACCTTTTCTTTCATCCATTTTGTATTTTTCAGTCCAGTCTCCTATTTCCTTGGATAGATTTCTTATTTTTGGAGTAGAATTAGATGACAGTAGCTAAATTCTTGGTTGGGAGAACTCTCTCAGTGAATAGGAGCTACTGTGCAGCTCATGATCATGTCACCGGAATAGAGGCAAAACTGAGCCTGATTCCTAGTTTTGGGCAGAGATTAAGTTTCTGGGAGAAGAAACTGAATCTGTTAAGAATGACTTATAAGTGCTAGAGAGCTAGACATCAAACTGACTTGTTCCTCTTAAAAAAGGATCTAGTTAAAAGCATTTTCACCATTTCAGTGTTACAAGATGCTTGTGATGTCTTCCCTCTTTAACTTAATAACTCACCGTCTTTCATCTTCTAATGCTGATTGTTGTACTTGATGATGATGTTTGTAGTTTTACCAAACTATGTAAAATGGCTATGTACAGAATGGAAGCTGTGCAAGATCTTGCTTTTTACAGAAATTCTTGCATGGACATACTCATTGTTCTGAAAATACAGATGGAGGTTGTGTGAAAGGTAGCCTCCAGTGTTTCTAGAGACTCCAGCCGAGACCAGAATCACTCTGCATTTCATGCACTTTGCAGTCACAGAATAAAGCATAACCCTTCATAAATGTATGAGATGTCAGACACATTTGTGTTATCACGGAATCACTGTGATTATCCCAGTTTCACAGCAAGACACTGAACTGACTGTGCAGGAAGTTCTCTGGAAGAGAATCATGACTCTGGAATCAAGACTGGCCTGTCTGTTTTTAAGTCCCTGTCCATGCTCTAGTACATCATTCTTCCTCTCTTCATTGTAAAAACAAACTAGATAGCCCAAAAGCCAGCAGATTCTCCAGGAGCTGTAGACAAGAGTTTGAAGTGAACTTTGGCAGTTGGGAGTCATCTAGCAGAGTTCCTTGGTGTACTGCAAAATCCATGGGATGTCAGCAAAATCTCCAGTTGTACAAATTGAGACCTGTGCTTACCTGCTATAATGTGCAGCCAGGTGCTCTAGAGACTTGTGAATTCAAAATGGCTTACCTGCATGCATGGACAACAGCATGTGAAGTTATCCAGTGCCATTGTGTTAGTGGCTGAAAGTTTGGTCTCTTGCAGGAAGAAATTATTCTTTAGTAAATTCTGAGAAATAACTGGATATGATAAATCATGCAAGCTAGTGTGCTGCTGCCTTGAACAAGGTTAGGCTTAAAGAATACTATGAAAATCATGTTTGTAATTTTTATGGAAAAGATACCCAATGAAATGACCTAAAGGGGAACTGAAGAAAGGTGTACTTTCGTACTGCTTCTCTCTCTGCCTAAATGCTGAGGAAAGGTACTTTTCTGTGATTCTCAGAGTGGTCTCTGAAATAACAGCCTCTAAATATAAGAGTAACTGTTTTCTTCAGATTATTGTTCCTCTGTGACACATAGCAAATGGTACTTCGTTCCTTCTATTTGAAATGTAATTTAGGGTTAGTGATGCTAGTGGTGGTGTGATAGTACAGGAGATTCCTCTGCTGTAAATTTTGATCCTGTAGTGGTTCCCTCTTTTGGGCTCACTGGACTTTCTCATTTTTATGAACTTTGGAAGTTATGCAATCCCCACCAAAGAAAGGCTTGACTCCCAAGTCATGTAACAGTACTCAAAGGAGGTTAAGTGACTCTAGACTTCTGAGTTAAGAAGAATTGGTGGGCAGCATCATTAGAAATAAAGCCATTGACAACTAGAAGGTCATCACAGTGCAAGTAATTACTGCTACTCCTTAGAGGATCTTACCCAGTGCTCTGTCAGTGTTGGAATGGAGATTAGAGGGTTGGTGTAGACGTATCTGCTTGTTCTCAGCTCAGCCTAAGATGTGAATTGTAGAGGGAAGAAAAGGCCAAAGCTGATGAACTTTACCTCTCCATTCTACCTTTCCATATAGCTAATGAAAATCCATGCTTCAGTCATTTTAAGTCCAGTCTCTTCTTTCAGAGTGGAGGACCAAAGGATATAGTCTTGAGTTGTAACAAAGGGGAGCCATGGTTGCCTTATAGCTTCTGTTCCTCAGTTCCTTTAAAATTGGTTTGAATTAGAAGTTTTTTGTTGAAGAAAGCAAGAAGGCTATGATTTTAAGAAGGGACAGAGTATACTTCATCTGCTCTTCTGAAGACTTTTTAAAGTCAAGATTAGGGCTGGGTAAATGCTGGTACAGTGTGAGGTTTGGGCACTGTTCATCTTTTCACATCAGAAAGATGAACTGGCTGAACATGGAGCTGAGCACATAATCTTCTCTCAGATCCTTCTTCATGTCAGGGCCAGGAGATGCTGTGTGTAAGCATTTTCTCAGGAATCGTGCTGGAGTTACAGTTCCCAGAGCACAGGCATCGCTTAGATTGTTGACATGCTGGATGTGTAGCGGGGGAAGACAGACAACATGGATGGTTATGGGAGAAGGAAAAAGCTTTATTCTCCTATATGACTTAGAAAATAATTGTCTGGATCTCAGTATGACTTGCTTTCAAATCCAAAATTAAAACAAAACCTGTTTTTTTTTCTTTCTCTATTGCTATTTCTGCTGCCTCCATGATATGTAGAGGCACTTAAAAAAGGCTCATATTAGCATTCGTGTATTACTTTTTTGCCCCCTGTTGTGACAGTTTCACAAGATAATAACTTGTCTATGATGTTCAGAGTGACTTCTTTGGGGAAGTTTGCACAAAAATGCATTACTGTTGTGGAAGGTGAGTTCTTTGTACTGAGTAATATATTCAGGGAAGTTCTTTCTAGGTCAGAGACTGAACTAAATTTTATAAAGTTTTAGGCTGTTTTCTTTCACATCATCCCTTTAAGGATCAATTACCAATTAAAAAAATTCCCATACTTCCAATATCTGGACCAGGAGAGCAATCTGTGCCAGATATTGCCATCTTATCTGTGCAAAAGGTAGTGTGGGTGAAGTCACAGGTCACACTTACAGGTGCTGTGAGGAAGAAAGAAAAGTAAAAACAAAAAATCCAAACCCCAGCTTCTCTGTTACCTTTTGCCATGAAGCACAACTGAAACTGGGCAGTGTCTCTGGGCACAGTGTCTTCAGGCCCTGACTTATTAGCCTGGTTTATTTTTGAGGATTTGAAATCAACCCTGAAGAAATGTAGCCCCTTGCCGTTGGATAGCCCATGAAGCTTAATTTTGGCTCCCTGCCAGGGGCTAGAGCATAGCTAAAAGTGTCTCATGATGCATGTTCAAACTCCAGGCTTCAGTGGTTCTGTAAGGATGTCGAATAAGTAACTTGATGGAGAATGGTCTCTTAATCAGCATTTAAAAACTGAGATATTGAAGGCTGTTTCTTGGATAGTTTATTGGGCTCTGTGTTTTATCCAGCCTACACTGTTGGGTTATAGTCAGCTTACAAACTGTCCCATTTCTGTCTTCTTACCATGCCATAGCGGTTGCCCTAAGTATGAAGATATAACAAAAGTGAGCCAGAAGGTTTGTTCACTTCTAGTTATTGATGTATTTTTGACTTGGAGTTCCTGTTCCTTTGGAGCTGCATCCCAGAACTTTCAAGAATTTTTGTAATATTATCAGCTTTTATTTTCTCTTTGAGTAAACTCCTTTTCATGGTGAAGAACTAATGATTGCATTGTGTTTTAAAGGAAAGAAGGATAATACAGAAACTAATCTAATTGTATTATGTATATGAGAAAGTACCTTTATGGTGTATGCAAATTATAATTTTAAGAAAAAGGAAAGCTCCGTAATTTTCATCACTGACATTTAAATATATGTTGGGTGAATTTTTTGTAGTCAGCATTAAATACGTGGTGAACTTGGGCTAAATTCATTTCTACAACTTTAACAACTTCTGAGTAGTTACCAGGAGGCACCCTGACTCATTTCTTTGTGACAATTATATCTTAATTTTCAATATTAACTTGTCTCTGTGTCATTCTTTGTAAGGGAGAAATACATTCAATTTGTGTCAGTCTGCGTTAGAAGGAAGTTCACAGGAACTCCATAGCCTGTACATCAGGCAAATAGACAGAAATCCTGGTGTCGTATTACATAAAGCAGTTGGTTTCTTAACCCAACAGTGGCTTTTAGACCACTGAAGGTCAGGCTACTTGGGGTCAGGCTACTTGGGGTGACTACAGAGAACTGGCCAAGATCTGCAGGCAGAAAATTAGAAATGCTAAAGCCCAGCTTGAAATTAGGCTGGCTACTGCTGTAAAGGAGAACAGGAAACCCTTTTACAAATATATTAACAGCAGGAGAAAAACTAAGGAAAATTTCCCTCCTTTACTCAACGAGGCAGGCAATATAACCACAGATGATAAGGAAAAGGCTGAGGTTCTCAATGCCTTCTTCACATCTGTCTTTAATAGACAGGACAGTTATCCAAATGGTACTTGCCCTGACCTGGAAGTCCGGGACGGGGTGCATAATGCACCCCCTGTGATTCAAGCAGAGACGGTCAGAGATCTTCTCCTCCATCTGAACTGCCACAAGTCCATGGGGCCAGATGGGATCCACCCAAGGGTGCTGAGGGAGCTAGCAGAGGTGATTGCCGAGCCACTTTCTGCCATCTATCAGCATTCCTGGTTATCTGGAGAGGTCCCACAAGATTGGAGGCTTGCCGATGTGACTCCCATCTTCAAGAAAGGCCGTAAGGAAGACCCGGGGAACTACAGGCCTGTCAGCCTGACCTCGGTATCAGGGAAAGTTATGGAACAGATGTTATTGAGGGAGATCACACGACACGTGCATGGCAATAAAGGGATCAGACCCAGCCAGCACGGGTTCACCAGGGGCAGGTCGTGCTTGTCCAACCTCATCTCCTTCTATGACTGGGTGACCAGACAGGTAGATGAGGGAAAGGCTGTTGATGTAGTCTACCTGGACTTCAGCAAGGCCTTTGACACGGTCTCCCACAGTATTCTCCTAAGGAAACTGGCAGCCCGTGGTGTGGACAGGTTCACTCTTCTCTGGGTGGAGAACTGGCTGGAGGGCCGTGCCCAGAGGGTAGTGGTTAATGGAGTTAAGTCCAGCTGGCGTCCTGTAACGAGTGGTGTCCCCCAAGGGTCAGTTTTGGGGCCCACCTTGTTTAATATCTTTATTGATGACCTAGACGAGGGAATTGAGTGTACCCTCAGTAAGTTTGCAGATGACACAAAGCTGGGAGGATGTGTCAAACTGCCTGAGGGTAGGGAGGCCCTTCAGAGGGATTTGGATAGGCTGAACAGCTGGGCTGAGCAAAATGGGATGAGGTTCAATAAGACCAAGTGCCGGGTCCTGCACTTTGGCCACAATAACCCCATGCAATGCTATAGGCTTGGGGCAGAATGGCTTGAAGAATGTAGAGAGGAAAAGGACCTGGGGGTGTTGGTTGATGCTCGGCTCAACATGAGCCGGCAGTGTGCCCAGGTGGCTAAGAAGGCCAACAGCATCCTGGCCTGTATTAGAAATAGTGTAGCCAGCAGGAGCAGGGAGGTGATCATCCCCCTGTACTCAGCTCTGGTACGGCCGCACCTCGAGTACTGTGTTCAGTTTTGGGCCCCTCACTACAAGAAGGACATTGAGGCCCTGGAGCGTGTTCAGAGAAGGGCAACAAAACTGGTGAGGGGTCTGGAGCACAAGTCTTATGAGGAGCGGCTGAGGGAGCTGGGATTGTTTAGTCTGGAGAAGAGGAGGCTCAGAGGAGACCTTATTGCACTCTACCACTTCCTGAAGGGGGGTTGTGGTGAGGAGGGGGTAGGCCTCTTCTCCCTGATAAGTAATGACAGGACGAGAGGGAATGGCCACAAGTTGCGCCAGGGAAGATTTAGATTAGACCTCAGGAAGCATTTCTTTTCTGAAAGAGTGGTCAGGCACTGGAATGGCCTGCCTAGGGAGGTGGTTGAGGCACCATCCCTAGCGCTGTTCAAGAAGCGTTTAGATGAGGTGCTAAAGGACTTAATTTAGTAGTTGGGTAGAGATAGTGATAGGAGGATGGTTGGACTAGATGATCTTATAGGTCCTTTCCAACCTTATGAACTTATGAACTTATGAACTTATGAAGACTGGCTGTGGTATTTATATGGCCTTTCTGCATCTCTATAACTTCTCACAAGTAGCCAGAATCAAGACAATAGTAAATTGCAGGGTATATATTCTAGAATCGTAGAATAGCTTGAGCTGGAAGGGATCTTAAAGATTGTTTAGTTTCAACCTTCCTGCCATGGGCAGGGTTCCACCCCTTGGATCATGCTGAGTAGAAATGTCCCCCTAACATCTAACGTAAATCTTCCCTCTTGTTCTGTCGTTATCACACTGCATTAAAAGTCTGTCTTCCTTCTGCTTATAATCTCCCTCAAGTACTAGGAGGCTGCAGTGAGGGTCAGGATACTGTTGACTTTCTGGGATGCAAGAGGAAACTGCTGGCTCATGTCCCATTTTTTATCCATCTGTACCCCGCCAAGTCCTTCTCCTCAGGGCTTCTCTTAATAACTCTTCTCCCAGTCTGTAGACATACTTAGGTTTGCCACAACCCAAGTGCAACACCTTGCACTTGGCCTTGTTGAACCTCATTAGGTTCATGTGGGCCCACTTTTCAAGCATGTCCAGATCTCTTCGGATGACATCTCTTTCTTGTATTGTATGAGCTGTACTACTGAGCTTGGTGTAATCTGCAAACTTGCTGAGGATGCAATTGATGTCATAATTTAAGTCATTGATAAAGATGTTGAAGTGCATCAGTCCCAAGACAGACCCCTTGGGTCACCACTGATGACCAACCTGCACCTGGACATCTGGACATAGAGCCATGGACCACAACCCTTTGGCTGCAACTATCCAACCCATTACTTATCCATCAAATAGTCCATTCTTCAAATCCATCTCTGTTAGAAATGAGAATGCAATGGGGAACATATCAAAGGTCTTGCAGAAGTCCAGGTAGATGACATCAGTTACACTTTGTGAAAATGTTTGCCCTTTACAGTCACTGTGGACTTTGCCTGATAGCTATGACTTTCTGGTAAATGATGGAGAGTGGCTTGCCAACCACATCAAGTAGTTCCTTCAAGATCCTGGAATGAATGTTTTCCAGTCTCATGAAGTTGCACGCATTCAGTCTCATGAAATGCTCTCAGACTTGCTCCACCCTTCAGGTGGGAGGGATTTTGCTCCCCTGACTCCCTCCTGAACATTCAGAGACACGAGAGGCAGGAGAAGCCTGACTGCCAATGAAGACTGAGGTAAAGAACTCATTGAGTAACTCAGCTTTCTCTGTGTAATGTTGAAGCTGGTTTTCCATTCTCATTTATTCAAGCAGGTACGCGCTCCTTGGCCTGTCTCTTCTGAACCTATAGAATCCCTTCTTTTCCACATCCCTCACCATGTTCAGTTTCATCTGAACCAGTGTGATATTGAGCATTCTTACCTTGGTTGTAGTAACTTGGAGGGTTGGCCAAGGGCTGTGACATCAAATATGTCTTGTAAGATACTTCTAACATCAAAAAGAAGAAGCCTTTGAATATACATATACATTTATTTATTTATTTGTTCATTCATTCATTTAAAAAAAGCTATTTTTCTAATTTCAGCCAAACAATTGCTGGGTGTGATTGGTGTCAAGGAGCTTGAAGGTGACTTTCCAAGGAGAGGCTGTTATTGACTTAATGTATTTTGTCATGAGAAATAAGGAGATTTCCTTAGCTGGATTCTGACAGTACTAAGTAGTTTTTTGAGTAGCTTAATTAACTGTAATTTATTGTATTTTGTAAAATGTAAGGAAGGATCTGTCACAGCTTGAAAATATTAGCCAGATTTGAACATAGAACTGATTCTCAGGGGTGATGTTGGTAGCTAGAATCCACTCTGTTGGCACAGTGAGAGCACGTGATGCTGAGAAGTGATAAGTGTGTGATGGCATTATCAAAGACATACATCAGAGGAGGATGACTGTTAAGTGGTCAGAAGAGATTCTGAACTAAGCCTGGGAAAACTTAACCACTCTTCACTCTCTGCTTATAGCACTTATGAGTAAATGACCTTTTCAAAAGATGAGTAAATGTCTTGAAAATACTTTGTGGTTTCAGCGATTACAAATATGTAAAAGTGTTTAGAGGATAAAAAGAATTTCCATGACTTGCATGACCAAATAATATTTTTTGGGGGGTGGGGGGAAGCATTGTTGAGTTTGTTTGTTTTATTTTGTGTCATTCTTTTATCACTTATCTTTTGGTTATATGCTGCTTCCTGGCAAGGTTTCTGCTAGTATCTTTAGAGGTCAGAGCTCTCATAATTCAGAGTGAAGAAATATTTCAGAAGATACTAAGGACAATCTTAGAGCATAGGCAATGGATTAGTGATTAAATGACAAGTGCAGGATATCAAATTAGCATGGTGTGCATGGATGCTATGTTCAGTTCACCACAGATGAAGTAAGGGTAATAATGCACGTTTCCCTTTTCTGTCTTTTTCAGTGAAGCATTTCTGAGCAGATGTTTTCTCTGAGTGGTTTTGTAACTCCTACTTTGGGGTCCAAATCCTAGCTACTGCTTCTGGATGTCACTACTATTTTCTGCTTTAGAATTTAGGAGTCTAAGATTGTCACAGTCTGATTAAATCTGAAGGGAAATGTTTCCATTTTTCTGCAGCCATTTATCATTCCTAAGCTTGATTTTAATATACAACTGCTGGCAAAAGTTGCTTAACGAATAAGTTTGGATACTTTTTGCCAAAAGGAGACTCTTTGATGTCTGTATGCTTAATGAATACTTTAGAGTTTCATTCCTTATAGCTATTCATAATAAATTATAAGTAATTAAAAAATGTTAGGAGGAAAAAAACATAGAGTTTTAGCCTTTGGAAAAATCAGTGCTCATTTTACCTTCTGCTAGAATGGATCTGATTCCCTATTTCATTGCATCACTGCCTAGCTAATGCCATTGGTTTAATTTTCTAGGTGGCTGTAAAACTGGTGTGGCCTAGTGGGGTAAACTGGCCACTAAGCTTCAGTGCATCTTGGTGCCTTTTTATAGTCACATGTTATTTGAACCGTGTGTTTTCCATATTGTTTGAAATTTCATAACTGGCTATTCTGCTGTTTAACTTATGAAAATGAATTTGCATATGTTTTCTCAAATGTTATTTTGGATGTAATTTTTAAAAGAATGCCTTACCAAGCAGGTCTCAAAGATGTCTGTTAATGTATTAGAATTTACAGTAAGCATGTTGTGCTTACATTTTGATGCCTTGTTGAAAAAATCTTCATCATACATTCACTGCAGAGGACAGAATTCTGTGAACTGGTTGTGTGATCTGTGTAATGCTTTGATTAAAACTTCCAATTAGAAAATGTATTTGAAACCTTTTCTGAAATAGCAAAACCACTGAGATAATGTGCTTGAGGTAGTCTTTGTTATATCTGAAATTCCGCTAAGGTTTGCTTCAAAGTTGAACTTTTAAAGTTGATTTAACCTCTGAAGTAGACAAGCTGCTGCATGGTTCTGCAGTGCTGTCTTGTTCACTTCTAAAATCATTTCCATTGTGAAACCTGCATAAGCCCTAAGAATCATATTTTCACACGAAAAACATGATGTTGGCTGGAAGAATTGCTAGATATAGTGAGATGTGTCAGTCAGTCACGGTAAAACACTCGAAGTGTTCTGTGATGGGAAAACTGACTCAAAGTTCATGCAATGTGCATTGCTTTATCTTTTAAGTTTCCATAAATATAATCTTACTTAAGTTATTATTTTCCTTAAAAAGGATGAAATACAGAGCAAATCTTCCAGCACTCAAAATCACAGAATGTCCCAATGTCTACCAATTCCCTCAAGTTACACACTAACAGATAATGTTGGTTGTGTTACAACCACATGTATAATGTCATTGTCTTCTGCAGTTTTATTCGTACAGTATAGTACACACTTTAATTTGCGGAATTGGAACAGTTAAGTCTTTGGTTTCGGTCAGGTCATTTTCACCTCTCCTAGTTGCATAGAGTTTGTGCCAGCATGTTTCTAAGTGATTTCTGATCCAAGTGAACACTAACAAAAGACTGTGAAAGAGACATGCAAAGTCCTATACAATATTTTGGTACCTGAATTGTAATTAGGAACAAGTTTGCTGGATGGAATGAACAGTGTTTGAACGACAAGTTATCATCTTGAATGTGTGACTTAAGAGAGTTGTAACTTAAGAAAACCAATGCTCAGGCAGATAAAAGTGAACCTTTATATAACGATGTAAATATCCTCATGCCTTCCATGATACAGAATTCCCATAGAATTATCTTAAAACTTAAAAAAAAATCTCCTTCCCCATTCAAACAAAAGTGACCAAAAAGGGGAAATTAGTACAGCAACAGGTAAGTGAAGACTAGAGTGTATGGAAAGATAAGTCTCTTTGTTGGCATAGATCGTTTTTTCCCGGAATACTTCTCTACTGATACATACTTGGTGACGATTATTCATGACTTTTGTATGATCTTAGGAGTAAATGTAACATTCCAGGCTGCTTGTTAAACAAATGCTTAGTCAATGTTTATTCATTTGTTTTGGAAATGATATAAAAAAAGCTTTAGCATGAGAATTACCTGGAGAGAAATACTTCCACTTTGTTTGCTCATCAGCAGAATTTGCCTAACATTTTTCTTGATTTAGAATGTGATTCATAGTCTACTCATGGTTCATTGGATTCACTTCTTTGGTATTTCACTTCAAAACTGCAAAGCCAACTACTGGTTCCTGAGAGGACTTTGATTTTTTGTGCGTTAAGCATAAAACTCGAATATGCCTGATAGAAAACATACTGCTTAGCTGTGTTACTTTTGTGATGATTATTTTTGATGGATGACTGTGCTTATATGCCACAATATAGAAATAGAAATTAAACAGCATGGGGGAAAATAACTGAGGGATTGGAGCAGGGGTGAGGTAAACCAACAGTCAGCTGAAAATGATAGGTTTATAATGAAGTTTTTTTAGTTATGGAAACAGCAATGAATTTCTCAGTTACTTCCTTTTTGTGTGCCTAAAGTTCATAAGTTCATAAGGTTGGAAAGGACCTACAAGATCATCTAGTCCAACCATCCTCCTATCACTATCTCTACCCAACTACTAAATCAAATCCTTTAGCACCTCATCTAAACGCTTCTTGAACAGCGCTAGGGATGGTGCCTCAACCACCTCCCTAGGCAGGCCATTCCAGTGCCTGACCACTCTTTCAGAAAAGAAATGTTTCCTCAGGTCTAATCTAAATCTTCCCTGGCGCAACTTGTGGCCATTCCCTCTCGCCCTGTCGTTATTTATCAGGGAGAAGAGGCCCACCCCCTCCTCACCACAACCCCCCTTCAGGAAGTGGTAGAGTGCAATAAGGTCTCCTCTGAGCCTCCTCTTCTCCAGACTAAACAATCCCAGCTCCCTCAGCCGCTCCTCATAAGACTTGTGCTCCAGACCCCTCACCAGTTTTGTTGCCCTTCTCTGAACACGCTCCAGGGCCTCAATGTCCTTCTTGTAGTGAGGGGCCCAAAACTGAACACAGTACTCGAGGTGCGGCCGTACCAGAGCTGAGTACAGGGGGATGATCATCTCCCTGCTCCTGCTGGCTACACTATTTCTAATACAGGCCAGGATGCTGTTGGCCTTCTTGGCCACCTGGGCACACTGCCGGCGCATGTTGAGCCGAGCATCAACCAACACCCCCAGGTCCTTTTCCTCTCTACATTCTTCAAGCCATTCTGCCCCAAGCCTATAGCATTGCATGGGGTTATTGTGGCCAAAGTGCAGGACCCGGCACTTGGTCTTATTGAACCTCATCCCATTGAGCTCAGCCCAGCTGTTCAGCCTATCCAAATCCCTCTGAAGGGCCTCCCTACCCTCAGGCAGTTTGACACATCCTCCCAGCTTTGTGTCATCTGCAAACTTACTGAGGGTACACTCAATTCCCTCATCTAGGTCATCAATAAAGATATTAAACAAGATGGGCCCCAAAACTGACCCTTGGGGGACACCACTCGTTACAGGACGCCAGCTGGACTTAACTCCATTAACCACTACCCTCTGGGCACGGCCCTCCAGCCAGTTCTCCACCCAGAGAAGAGTGAACCTGTCCACACCACGGGCTGCCAGTTTCCTTAGGAGAATACTGTGGGAGACCGTGTCAAAGGCCTTGCTGAAGTCCAGGTAGACTACATCAACAGCCTTTCCCTCATCTACCTGTCTGGTCACCCAGTCATAGAAGGAGATGAGGTTGGACAAGCACGACCTGCCCCTGGTGAACCCGTGCTGGCTGGGTCTGATCCCTTTTTTGCCATGCACGTGTCGTGTGATTTCCCTCAAGATCATCTGTTCCATAACTTTCCCTGATACCGAGGTCAGGCTGACAGGCCTGTAGTTCCCCAGGTCTTCCTTACGGCCTTTCTTGTAGATGGGAGAACACAACTGTGATTTATTTATTTATTTATTTATTTATTTATTTTTGAACATCAGTCTTCAAGTTAAATCTGATGGCTGGAATTCTGCTGGGGAATTACTTTGGCATCTAAATTAGTGCATGTAAATTATGCATGCATGAGCACAAGAAATAATTTTGTGTTCATAATGGCCAATTGTACATTCAGACAAATGTTTGCATGTATAGTCACCCATTTGGAATAAGGCCCAAACTAAATTAGGATTAATACCATGAGCTAGTTCCAGAATTTAGCTCTCAGTCTATTTATAATAATGTAATATGCGTTAAAAATACCCCCCTCTGCAGAGTGCATTCTGCAGGGGCTGTTATAGCCAAAAACCCCATGTAGATGCAACAGTCACACCCATCAGGTAAATACGTACATTAGAGATTAGAGGCTGGTACATCAAGTAGGGCTGACATCAGCATAAATTTGGTGCATCTGTAATGTCGGGAGACAGGCTGGGCTGCATAGCAGGGTATAGATGCAGATGCCCCAAGCACCTCTTCATCTCAGTCTCCTCCGTGCCAGCCTGTGTGAGGAAGGACTGTGCAAATGAGGAGATGAACTGCTTCCAGGAGACAGCCACTTCTGTTCAGAGCCCCCAGGATGACAGCATGCACTTTAAGAGTCATAATAGCTGCCAGCCACTGTGAGCCCCAGGGGTGAGATCCTGATGTTCTGCACAGCATTCCACAAGCATGCCTGATGTCTTGTGTCAAGTCAAGTGGCCAGGCTTGAAGAGAAGTGCTGGAGGAACAGGGGGCAAAACACTGCCTTCTGGTTTTAAAACCTCACAGGCATTGCATCCCTTTCATACTAAGCATCTTCCACTACTTGGGATCCCAGTCTGTTTGGTGGACAAAAATTATGACTGAGTTGTTCATCAGCATTGTGCATCTGCAGGACACAGGTGTAGTCCCTCAGTCTCATCTGTCCTCACTGCTCATGGTGACGCAAGGGACATTTCTCTAGGGATGAAACTCACCTTGGTTCTAACAGATTTGGTGTTTGGAATCAGACCTCTGCACAAGGCAGAGACCTAACTATATTTTCTGTGGCTGGAGGACGATTCCAACCATGCTTTTAAGTCACACCACAGACTTTCAGACCTTTTTAATGTCAGAAGAGGAAAGAGCACTCAGTTGTCCTGAAAAGATGATTTGATGCGGTAAAAAGTGTACCAAAAGAATAGAAGAGTACACCAAAACAAGGAAGTGATCTTATATAATGAGTTTTATTAAGAACAGGGAGGTTAACTCCTGCTTGTGTCAATACAAATAAGTTAGAATTTTGAATCTGATCTTTATGTTTTATCATTAAGTAGTTAATGTTCTAATAGGATCAAGTGATTCTGCATGAAATCTTGGCATCAGATGGAATACTGATCCTGTTACCTTAGCTGCTAATATAACCCAAAACTGAGTATACAGAAAGGTTTTTAAATCACGTTTTTAAATGCTTTTGTTAATTTGCAAAACCAAACTATGTGTTTATAAGAAACTTCTACAGGGTACCTGATGGCTCTGCAGATGTGTTATATATAGAAGTGATCTTAAGCAGGGTGAGGGACAGGAAAAGTGGAAATTGATTAGTTCCTCCACATAACAATAAAAATAAATTCATTAGTATTTGCATATTGCATTGGGGTGAGAGTAACCTTTAAATTCCCAGGGTTACAGAAATGATTATTTGTAGTCAATTATGTAACTTGCTTTAGAAAATATTATTTATCCTTGAATAGTTTTGTGACTTAGCCCTTCATTCTTCCATCCTATTTCCCATTCCAGGATGGGAAATAGGGATATGGAAAGCAGAGACAGAAACATTCTCTCACAGATATCTTCCTCTAATATTGGTCTACTTTAAAAGAGTTTGTCTCTTAATTTCAATTTTTAAAAGAGAAAGAAAATTGACATCATTGATGGTTGTGGCATTAAGACTTGGCTTTGATTTTTACTTTCTTAAAATTTAATCTACTGTCCCTTTTTATAGGGCAAAACTAATGGGGAAGTGGGGTGTAATTAATGGGACTAGTGTTTCACCTTATAAGTTAATATGCAGCTTGAGCAGTAGAGAAATTTCACACTATTACTTCCCAGGTCTTATTAAAAACAAGAGAACATAATCAATTGGAAGTAGCCATTTCTCATCCAGTTCATGTATTTAAGACCTTATTAAATACCTTGTGAACGTGAAACATTGGCAATCTAACCCTGTTTGGATGGTAATTATCCAAGTGACCCTTTTCTTCAAATTGTACTTCATTTTGCTCTTTCCATTAAAAAATTTTGCATGGTAAAGAGTGTGAGGTTCATGGTCTAGGTAGGTCATGCTGGATTGTTCCCTTTTTTCCTAGTGGCCAGATTTCTATGAAAATAAGCTCTTTTTCCTCTGGTGAATGTTTCCTCTGTTCCAACTCTGTCTGCTAGTGTCTTCTGCTATCTTCCTGTCTGCTTCATTATCCTATTTATCACTTTTACTTGGTATAAAAATCTCTTTCACCTATAGTAAACTTGAAATGCTTTGGAAGTGAACTACTATATAACTTAGTGATTTGACACATAATTTGTGTCCTGTAATCATTATGGAGTTGCCTTTTATTTGTGTAGGAAATACCAGCTTGTTGAGATGCTGAACTTCCTTGTAACTGCAGAGCTGGCACCAGTTACCTACTTGTCCCCAGGATGAGGTCTCTACCCAAGGCATTTACTCAGATCAAGTTGAAGCCAACCAGTGACTAAAAGTAATGCTTCTCATTTAGTACTTTCTGTTTCTCCAAGGAAGAAATAAATTTTTCCATCTTTTCCCTTTTGTATTTTCTATTAACAACTTGGACCATGGTCTGTGGATATCACTTTGGAGAAGTGAATGGTACGATTCTCAAAATGATCCTGGGAGATGCTGTTGTGTTAACTTTCACCAGTATGTTTATACAGAACGAATAAAAGTCTAGCATATCATATCCTGGCCCAGAACTTTCAAAATCCGGTTATATAGTGTATCCTACCCACAAACATCATATCTTTACCGTAAATTCCATGTTTTGCAGTGAACTATCCGAAAAAACTCATTTAATTCAGAATAAATTCATTTCTTTGGCATACTAAGTATCAGTTTGCTATTGTGGCTTGTTTTATCTGTACTGAAAATAGGATGAAATTGGAAGCACGTTAGTTCCACTGAAATAATATGGGTGTTGAGCCTTTATCAGTGGTTAGGAGAGCACAGCATTAAGATTTACAGTGGTTTAGAAATGAGCCAAAGGGTGTAGCATTTATCTTTTAAGAGCAGAAGCTTGTTATTGCTGGGCTTGCTTTCTTTTTTCCTCTTTTTTTGACAATTAAATGTAAGCTGTAGTTTGCAGATAGTAGTCATTGCACTGAGCAATTGGGAGAAGATATTTCTGGTGCTAGTAATAGATAGTTGGATGTTTCTGTGTCACAATTCATCAGATAAGTTGAGGAGATTGCCAGCTCCAGAGATGTACAACAGCAATTTGTTACACTCAAAGCATAGTGCTTTGCAGACATAAGCTTTAGTGGCTTGTTGTAGTCAGCGAGGAGTAAGGGAATTTAGGCAGTACTAAATAAAGTTTTCTATCTTGTACCTTTTCCTGCTGCAAGTCTAATAATTTAAGGTCCTACTCATACAAAATACCATAATAGTTTACTGCGTGGCTGTCATATGTGCTGCTTTTTTCAACTCTCTTTGTTCCCTCATCTCCACACTCTTGCAAAAAAATGCTTCTAGACAGACCCTAACATCGAGTTTGCAAATACAGGGTTTTAAAGGCATCAGGATAAAGGATGCAACTCTTTATTCGTGTTTGATTCTTTGGAAAATGAGTCAGGTTTCCTTGTGTATTATATTTATAGTGCATTCAGTGGTAAACTCCGTTTAGCAAGGATTAATCTATTTGCTGACATTAGTATTCCACTGATCCTCTAGGATGGCACTTGAGATCCAACTTCATTTCACAAGTGGCTGACAGTCTGTGTTAAACTGTTTTTCTGTTTCAGTCAGTGTACTGCCAAGTATCCACATCACTGAGAAAATTGTGATTGTCAGAGGGAGACTGAAGACTTGAGGCCAGGCCCTTCAACCAGTTGTTAATTATAAGATATTGGAGCCAGTGGAGCGACAAGAAATTACTCTATCTGTCTAAAGATGTGGTGTTGTGCAAATTTCAGCCTCATCGAGTAAAATATTTTCTGTTACGACCAGCACTGAGGCCCAGTTGCAATGCTCTGGGAGGGGGTTGACTGCTACTGCAGAGGTATTTGTGCCTGGTTGTTGGACCGTTGACTCCTGCCATCAGCATGAAATTTCCTTAATAACAGAAAGAAAATGCCACTGCTAACCAAAATACTAGGTACAAGTGAGTATATGCCTTATTTCACCACACATGAGAAGAGGATAACTAAGATTGAGGATAACCCTAACTTAGACTTATACTATTGCTGCAATAATAACATCTTGCTTTGGTTTTCATTTTCAATAGCCATAGTGTCATATATATTGCAAAGAAGTTTTGTGAGTAGCCTGGCAAAATCTGGAAAAAGAAGGATAAGTTGTTGAGGAGACCCATTTTCCAGAAGCTCACTAAAGCAAGATGGATTTTGTGCTTTTTAGGAACTGGATCCTTCTGGGGAATGGAAATGAGGCTGGAACTAGACTGGTTGAAATTGGTTCTGTAGGAGAAGAGGCTTTCTGGAGCTCATTCATGGTTCAGTGTTTCATTCCCTGGGACTTTGGCTGTTGCAATGGACTTTGTTAGACTAGATAATCCTCACTTTTCATATATTCACAACACTACTGGAAGGATCCTCTAGCTACAGAATGCATTTCATCAGTGGTATATTCCCTCGCTCTTTCTCCCTCCTGTTTTTGCTTTGCTGGCTCCCATTTCTGCAGAGCATATCACACAACAAATGTACACCGTCAGAATAATTCACGACTAGTGAACACTGTTTCTGCTCTCTTCCGATCCACAACAGGAGCTTAGCATCACTGTTGATCAGACTTCATTGTCAACATACCTGCAATGCGTGCACCAACTTCAGTAAATCTTCACAGCCTCCTCCTTGCAGTCCTACCTTGGCAAATAAATGGAATGCTTCATCATTCAAGTTTTATTGCCTCCTTTTAAAAACTCTTCCTTCCCACAATACCTGTACAAAATTGGACTAACAGTTGAACTCAATCTGTCCTGTGACCATGGTTTGCTACTGCAGTACATACTGTCTCCTCTTCAGTCTTTCTTCCTCTCAAGCATTTGATGGATAGCTGTCTCCAAGATTTCACCACGTTGGCAGCAGAATCATGTTCTTTGTTCCACACTTATGCGTCTTCTTGCTACATGGATGGTCTTGGTTCAGGACCTGCTTCTAAACCACATTTTAATGTATCAGCATTTTGAATAATGTCAGCTGTTTGTTGATACAGCTATCTGATGCTTTCCAAGACAGGGTTACAAACTGAGAACAGTGTTGTAGATGAACAGAGTAGTATATGGAAGATATTCCCTGAATATGGCATGAGGTTGTTGTTACCTCATTAATTTCTGCAATGTGGAACAATCAGATATTTTATTTTACATTAATATGTACAGATCTTTTGTCTTACTTTGCTTTAGAAAGCTAGAGTTCTTTCTGCAACAGATATAAGTGATTTTCAGCCAGATCTCAGGCAGCTGAGGTTCATATCCATGCAATTTAAATCCTCAATTAGCATATTAATTCTTTTTCCTAATGACATTACTTTTTTCTTTTTTCTTTTTTTTTTTTTGTCTACAGAAAATGACTGATTTTTGTACTGTTTTGTGAAATAGTTGGTAATTTGTTAAGATTTGGCTTGCAGTCACAGGACTAAGCATTTCTTCTGAGGGATTTCATATTTTTCTTTCTGTAGCTAGATGTGTGAAAATAGTGGCTTCAGCAAAATTGAAAAATACAAGATTTTTTTTTACACGTTTTTATTTCTTGAGACAGAAAGAGCAAACATTTCCAGTATAAGTACTGCTTCTTTTTTGTTTGTTTGATCTTTATAGAAAAACCTTTCTAATATCCATCTGAGGAGGTCTAAAAAACTCACTCTGATCTCTTAACTGTCATTCTGATCCCTTCAAGGGAAAGACGATGCATAAAGCATGCAGCAAACAACTGTTAATTATTGACATATTGAAACTGATGCAGAGGGCCGAGGCAAAGAAAGTATCAGAGAAACAGAAGAGCATATCTATATCTGTATGGGAAAAAAAAAAAAAAAAAGAAAAGCATATCTGCTTTTTGTTATTGTTAACACAGTTGTTAATGTTGTTGGTAACATGGCTGCAGTGTTTCAGTGCTTGAGTTGCTGTCTGCAATGCCAAGTCAGCCAAATGGTAGAGGCATATCAAGCCCACAGGGAGCTGAGCACAAGCACTCTGTGACTCTAGCAACAAAGTGCTGACCACTGGTGAAATAATTTTTTTGTCTTGGATGGGTTTTCATGCACAGACTGTGTTGTCATTAACCAGTACAGCATACTGTGCTTGCAGGTTGCCTGTGCTAATTACTGTACTGGCTGCCCCAAGGCACTAAGCTGTTCAGAAGCTAAGTGCAAGCAATATAGAAATATATTAAAAATAAATAAGAGCAGAGGATAAGGGGGACAAGGATACTGTGGAAATGTAATTGTGTATGGGTAGTTGTGTGCATATGTAAAATAAATAGTGATTTTAGTCGTTTGCATGTCAACTTCACCATGATCAAGGGTTTATATTTTTATTTCCTAAAAAAAAAAGATGATTCTGAGTAGGCATTTGAAGATGCCAGGTAGCAGCAGGATGTAAGCCCAAGGACCACTTCAGACAAGGCTTGGTTTGCATTGAAGAAGATGCTAATAAGCTTGGATGATGAGCAGAGCATCCAGAAGCTGTTCTGATACAGCTTAAGGGGCAGGGGTGAGGGTCAAACATTAGCTGCAGGGACTGGCAACTGCTTCTGTGCAGAAAGGTACAAAGCAGTTGGAAATGAGAAGTGGAGGAAGAAAAAGGGAGATACTCTAACAGCAGAGACAAAGGAGATAAAGCTGGGAGGGAGAGAGTGGTGATGAGGCACAGCTGGGCTTGTCTGAGCTGGATAGCAAACAAGAAACTGTAATGTTAAGTGATGGGTGATGAAGGAGAAGGTGATAGAAGAGGTGAGGGAGATAAAAACAGAAATGATGAGAGAGGGAGTAAATACTGACTGAATGAACTTGAACTCCCCAGGGTTCCCAGGAGAAATAGGTTAGGAAAACTCTGCTGCCTAGGGCACTCTCCTCTCTACTTGTCACTTTACTCTCATCTCATTTGGAGAGCTCAGAAGGATATTCTCAGGATACAGGAGTGGCTTTGTTGAAGACCTGCGTTGTTCTCAGCCAGGAAATGAATGGTTGCTTAGGCTGCAAGTAGTCCTGCCACACACACAGTGCGACTCTTCTGTTCTTCAGTGTCTGTTCCTCCTGCATCTTTGTCCTGGCTGAGATACCTAGGTCCACTATTTGGAAACATTCAGGTCCTGCTGCTTTTCCAGACCCTTGAGATTCGGTGCCTATGTGTGCATTTACTGAAATAAGTGTTTTGTTTTGTTTTGTTTATTACAGTAGCACCTGGCAGAGCCCATGATGGGCTGAGAAGGGGAGGGTAAATGCTGAACTGAGTGCCACATGAAAACTGAGCAGAAGCACCAGATAATATGCAATCTGAATGTAAAGACAGGAACTCATGGGTGAACAAAGTCAGCAAGAAAATCCAGAAAGTAGTGTTTTTTCTGAGTGGTTATGTCCCGTGTGGTCACAAGGCTGTCCAATTCATCCAGCCTGAAGCACTTCTTTAACAGAAGTGTAGCCCTGAGTAAATCTACTCATAGGTCAGATAGCACTTTTGCTGTCCACTGATACTGAAGCTGAAGCAGACGTACATGTGTGCATCTTGCACACCCACGGCTGGGCAGCGCCCTGGCTGCAGTGTGACACTGGGACATGTTCTGCTGCCCACAGTGTGTGTGTGAGCATGAGCAGTAACAAGGGCTGGAGCTTTCCTGGGCCATGCTACAAGCTCTGAGTGAGATTTTTATTCTGGCTTCAGTGTGTGAAGGCATCACAACATAGGCTGCCTCGATAAGTGCAAGAATTGCTTTCTTTGACTCTTCAGCTATTCTTGTCTTCCCATACACAAATTCAGCAACTTGAGGTGTGCAATGCTGAGATGCTCTGAGGACAAGGATAGAAAACTAATTCATTGCAACACCTCTGGGCTGTATTGTCTGCTGTAACCAAGTCAGGGCTGGGATCTCTGCCTCCTCCAGAGCTTTGGGGTGCCTGGATCATGCAGAATCCCCAGTCTGCATTACCTGCTGGGGTGCTCTGGCTGGCTTTGAGGTGGTTGTTGTTGTTTTTTTTTCTCATTACCTGTGTTTAATGAAATGCTTTATGTAAGATGAATCAAAATCTGAGTAGAAAGGGAAATGTGTTTGTTTTTTTTTTCCCAAGTAACTATTAGGTCTAAATTAAGCTTTTATGTGGCTGAAAAAAATACATAGCAACTATGGTGGTAAGAGGTGATGCATTGTTCCTGGTTGTTTGGAAGGGTTTTTATATGACATCTACTCCTCGTAGGCCACTGAAAGCAGTGTGCATGTGGACAAAGGTCTCTGAGATCCTCTCCAAAGACTTCATCCAACTGAGGGGTCAACCTGTTTTATGTAGGTTGCTCTGAAAGTAATGCCTTTCATTTATTTCTATGGAAACTACAAAATATACAAAGACCATAAGTTCATAAGTACACTGTTCGATAGGGAAAATTCACAGCTACAAAACACTTTTTTTTCAACACTGTCACAACCCCTTAGCTTGGTTTCTTTGCTTATTGGTGAGCAAGAGCCTGCATGCTGAGCTTGTAAAACTCAGCAGCAGAGATGATCTGCTGTCAATGTTGCCACTGCTGAAACGCACTGCCCCCTACCTCACTCTGTTTGGTCTCCATAAATGTTCAGCGAATATCCATGAATGTCAATGGGTGTAATTTTTTCCGCATTGAGGAATTCACTGACATGCCTTTGTTTCATACACACTTCTATGTCAGATATCATTTTGTCAGACTGCCCCTCTGCTGCCATCCGTCACACAGCAACAAAATATAATGGAGTATTGGTGGGAAGCTTCAACTCCCTACTGCCTTACCACCAACATCCACCTCTGACGTCAAAGGCTGACATAATAAAATAGAAGGCACTACTTTCAGAGCAGCCCTTCTATCTCCAATGTAAATACACTTTTTCAGTAAACACAAAAGTGACCGAATTGTAGGTAGTTTGTAAGCATGGAAATAAAATGGACTATGTTGATGAGGTTTAGTGTCTTTTGAAGAGTAAAGGGAGATGAAAACACAACATGCACTTTTACTTTGCTTAATTTCATGGCTGCTGTGTGTTTTGAAAATCTAATCTAATCAAGTGGCATTGTTTTATTTTATGAATCTTTTTGGAACAGAATGTTTCCACATAGTGGACCTAAGTATCCTACCTTTCTTTTCACTTTTCATTGTTTGTTTTCATACTGTTGTTGAATTAACAGTTTTATTGTTACAAGATTTCTGTCTTTTCTGTGTTCTTAGCTGTTGTTGAGTACATAGTGGATACTGTTGATGAGAATGAATTTTAGAGTGGGATGATAGAGTGCTAGTCTCTTTTCTGGTCTGATAAGTGATAAGGCAGTGGTCTCAGGTTGTATCAGGGAGGTTTAAATGGACTTTGGGAAGAATGTCTTCATAGACGTCTGGGTTGAGTGTAGGGATGGGCTGCACAGCACATTGGTGGAGTCCTCATCCCTGCAGGTATTTAAGAGACGTGTGGACATGGCACTAAGGGACATGATTTGTGATAGGACTTGGCAGGTCAGATTGATGGTTGCACATAGAAGGTCTTTTCCAACCTATGTGATTTCTTGTTTCTCTGAAACATGGAGTATTTGACCATCTTATTGCTGAGGAGCTTTCTCTGCTAGTGCGGCTACTAAGTTGTAAAATGTTAGAGTACTCAGTCACGGAAGATAAGCAGAGAGAATTAACTAGAAGTACAGACTGTAAATGCTCCTGGAGATGAATCGTGGACAACTTTCAAATTTTTTGTATTGAAAATTTGTATTATTGCATGTTTCAAAAGCCTTCTGTCCTTGCTGATTAGCTTCCCTGATTCAGACTGGAGTTTCCTTCCTTGTTCTATCACTTTTCGCTGTACAATTTTATATTATATGGGGTTTTGAAGTGGTGATTGAGGTTAATTAGAGAAGTAGAGATTCACTTGCTATTTTGTGGTCTGATTTTGAACTACTAAAATTATTGGATCCCACATCTGCTCAAGTACGTCACATTGAAATTAACTTCCTTTGCAGATATACAAGAATATCAATGAATGATGGGAAACAGAAATGCTAGTTGGGTGCCACCTATCTAAGCTCCTTCAATGTGACAATGTTATGATGAAGCTGAAAATCCACTGATGGTGTCTTTTGTTGTACCCAGGCTGCTACTTCTTGTTCTCTTTCAGATGCTTCTTGAGTTAAATTAATATGATAACTAATTCTGTACAGCCTGCAAAATTTACTGTAGTTAATCCCATTCTTATTTTTTAACCACGTATATTTTAGTGTTGAAGTGCATGACAACATCCTGCTGTATCAAAGAATAATATTGTCCATTGTTACCGTGGTTAAGAGTAGTTAACTGAGTGGTTAACTGAGTGCTGAACAGTGAATCAAGACAATTAATACAATGTTGGCAAAGACAGTTTGGGTAGAAGAGCAGTGTTTTTAAATGTCGCTTATGTTGGTTATGGGATACATGCTGAGTTAACCTCATTGAACTTTTCCCCAGGAATTGATGCGCTTACAATTGGCGGGTCATTATGCTGCTCCACCTGTGTAGTGTTAAGGTCAGTGTGTTTTTCTGATTATAAAACCCATCCATACCATTCCATTATAAATTCACTATCATTCATAATGGAATGTGCCAAAGCTCAGAGCTCATTGCAGCTGCCCCTGGTCCATGTTTAAGATAAAACAAAGCAGTTCAGGTAATTTGAGCATCTCTTCAACATGTCCAACCAAACTTCACAAGTGATCTTTTCTCTTGTTTCCGTTTTGTTTCTGAACTTAAGTAACCATCTGATGTCAGTGTTGTTTTAGTTTTGTGTTTAACATGACCTGTCCAGTATCCGCTCAAGACATGGTAATTCTCTTAAGATCCTAGCAAGGAGGTCCTGGGAGCAGCAGGCAACCATAATGTTTCAGTTGCACGTGTTTATGCATAGGCAAAGCACAGAATGCATCAACCACTCACCTTCACAAGGCATTACCTGAAAGCTGCAGCTTTTAACCATGAATTAATTTGGAATCCTGAAGACACAAATGAGCCATCACAGTAGACACTAATGTGTGAGCTGTGGGAATGTCTGACTGTCACTAACCACTTCTAGGGGACCTGTGAGATGATCTGCATGCATAAAACACTGCTGCCGTATGCATCTTCCTGCACAGCTTAGTTCCCTAAATTGCCATGCATTATCAAAGAGAGCCAGAATGTGCATTAAAGCTTATCAAGTATTATTTCTGCCACTGAAATGTTGTTATGGTTGGGGTTTTTGTTTATGTTATTTGTTTTTATATTTTTCTTCGTTACTAATCCACCAAATAACCTTAATTCTACAAAGAACAGGAATTCTGTGAACAGCCATGTATGTAATAGGTTGTTATGTTCTTCCAGATTCATAAGGATGTATCCTTTTTGTATTGAATTTTGCACTGTGCAGCTAGTGAGAGTTTCTGTCACTGGCTGTTTTGCCTGTGTGCAACTTAAGCGGTACTGTTATTGCTGGGAAAATTTGTGCAACAAGACAACAACTGAATTTTTATGACAGTGTTCAACAGCACTCCTCCTTTTACCTCTCCATAGCTGTAAGCCCAGTGATATTGTACGCATGTACGTGTATGTTTTCCCAGAAGTATGTGCTATACATCTCAAAACTTGTTGGAGAGTCATGGAAAGAATGCTACTTTTGGTGATTCTTGAATGTTCTAGCTTGTGAAAACTGTTTACCACCTGAAGCTCCACATGCCAACAGTATGAAGTTTGAAATTACTGCATGATGTAATCCAGAGGATTTAGTAGGGCTATTTTTTTCCCCCATTACTCTGGGGAGAAAAAAAGAAAGAAAAGAAAAAAGGATTTCAATCTGGCTGCTGTCCAAAACTTAAATAAAATAAATATCCCCCTGAAAGAGAAGTTTCTGTTCATTGTAGGAAAGCATGTTCTTTCCTAAGTAAAGGATGTTGCTTGAAAAGGGAAAAGGAATCTAGCAGAAAATAAACCCCCTGCATTCCATCTTGTCCTTGGATGTCACAGGGTTTGGGGGTGGCTGTGCTTGAATTCTGTTGATGCCCAAGGTAGCACTGTAAATCCAGTCATGTTCAATATATGAACTGCCACAATTATGTGTTCACCAACAGCACACTGCTCAATTCATCTAGCAGCATTCAGATGGACCCTCGTGACCACCCTTTAGAAATTTGGCTGGGCCCAGCAAGAACTCTCATGGCTAGATTAGTAAACAGTGTGGTTTATTAAAGCAGCAGATTACAGATTCTTTTGAATTGTTGGTGCATGCAAGATTAACCAGGATCATGAATAATACAGCTAACTGCAACTGCATTAAATCATGGAACAAACCTATAGAGATTTCTAAATTTCCCAGGGAAGCACTTGGTGTAATTGGGTGTGCAAATCTTATCCAGTTGGCATTCCAGTGAGGGTAGAAGAGAGACTCAGCCTGCTGAATGACCTCAGAAGTCAGCACTGTCTTGCAATTTTATCTTCTCTCCCATTTCCTCTCTCTTAAGCCATTTTTACACTATTTTCTTAGTTTCAGGTGGAGCTTGAGTGACTCTAGTCAAACATACGTTTATTTTGGAAAGTTTACTTAGGGAACACAATGCTTTTGACAGGAAGTTGGAAAACTGCTGGCTCTGGACCGACTCAGGGCAACAACAACAAGGTAGTTTATCAGTCCCAACAGTATCATCAAGTCCCCAGCCCTGGTTTGGCCATGGGGCTTCCATCCCACTCCATGTTCTGTGTCGTTTTCTTCTTAGCGTTGGCATTGCAGGCTCCCCTGGTGTTTGTTAACAGCTAAGGTCACAGGTCACATTTCTTTGGGAGCTAACATGGATTATCCACCACATTCCACCCTGGAGGGTTATCTTCCCTCAAGAGGTGGACGTTGCAGTAAGTCATCTCTAGTAAATACCCATGAAGATGCAATTGAAGGAAAGAATTAAAAAGTAGTTGTGTTAATAAAACAGATTGCGTTATATCTTTGAAAAGTGTAAGAGCAAAATGCTTTTCTCACTTGGGTACCAGAGGGATCTATGTTGCAGTGTTTCTAAGTTCACCTGCGGTGATGAACCTTCCCAAGTTTTGAACAAGTACCCAGTCTGAGGACAGCTGTACTCAGCCTTGTCTGAGTGATGCAGCTCACAAGCACATATCACAAAGAGCTGGCTGTATGTTAGATGCATCACAGAACTTTTTAGGGAACAACATTCATTAACTGAATCTGCAGCTTGGTCAGTTTCTACCACTCTCCCCTTTATCTAGAGGGGAAAAAAATGCTTAAAAAAAACCACACCAAAAATGGAAGAGTCATTCCCCAGTTCCTTGCCCTACCTCCTCATTTCTTTCACCCTGAATGGAAAACACATTGAACCAAACTTACAACAGTATTTCCAGCCATTCTTTTTTCTTCTTTCTTGTCATAATTGGGAAGAAAATTTTGTTCTCTATCTCTGCATGGAGTACTTTAGGAAAACTAAAAAAAAAAGCTCAATGTGGTCTATAGCAATTGAACAGTATGTACCTGCATAGTACATAGCTGACCTTGTGGATGATCCCTTGTTTGAGTTGCACATAGATATTTAAGATAAATGCCAGTTATTTGTTAACAGTTTGAAGTCTTGCCAGGTGCAGGACCATTCCAAACCTCTAGAGGAGCCTCAGCATTAGCACAGGTCTGCGTTCAAGCACCAAATTTAGTTCCGTTATGTTATCTTCCCAATGTACACAGTCAGCAGAGCACAGTTAAGCTCCTCTTGGTGTTTCAGAGTGCTCTTTTCTTTCCCTTAACCGTGGTAAGCTGTACAGAGAAGTTAATCTCTTAATGTAAGTGCCCAAATCTCCTCAGAAGCTATAGAAGACTGAAGATGGTGAAAATGCAATTGAAAAATTGCTGTGGCAAAAGCAAAATAAGGTCTCAGAAAGAAGTTGGTGCTCTCATAGATGGCTGGCACTAGCTCCTGCAAGACATTCCTGGTTTTTAGAAAAAATCTTCTCTAAATGAGACAAGGAACAGTATGTTGGCCTTTTGAATTGAACTTAATTCTTCATTAGGGAAGGATGTTTACATTGGTATGTTTCTTAAAAAAAATAAGCTTTTGTACACATCTTATATTCAGTCTAATTGTGACTATTATAGCATGTCCTTTTTATAGTCATTGGTTTTAATAAAATTAAAACCAAACAACAATAATAATAATAATAATCACGTGGGGAGGTCATGCTTTTAATCAGGTAAGTTAGCTGTAGTAAAAAGATATATTAGTATTCCTAAATGAAACACTGTTGGTGTAGAATTGCTCCCTGAGGTTCTCAACATGGAGAAACTCTTCAAAATGTTCTTCTGCAGTGTAGTTCTTAAGCAACATAAATAAATAATTAAAAAGCCAACATCAGTTACATGAATCTTTCTTTATTATAAAAAAGCAGATGTAGGTGAAGCCATACCTGAATGCTGTTTTCATGCCGTAAGCCTTCCCATAGAGCAAAAGTAATGCATTTTGCAACTGCTTAATTTTATGCTTTAAAAACATACACAGTATTTCTAATGATATCTTCTCATAACTTTGTCTGATTGGCAGAAGAGATAGCAGATCCATTAAAATCTAAACATTTAGCGGATTTAGCTACCTGCATGTGTAGCACTAGGCTTTCTCCCAGGCCCTCAGCCTCAGGGAGGTAGGGTAGCAGGCGGAGACAGCAGCTGGGCAAAACTGCAGGAGGATGAGAGGTGGGTGGGGAGCTCAAGCTCTTGCTCTCATAATGTCTTTAATTAGAGTAGCATAAATATTGGCTAGGATGAGAGTTGTGTCTTGATGGAAATATTAAGAAATAAATTAATTTCTGGCACAATTCCCTCTTCCTGTTTATGTCAGATCCTATTTCCAGCACTAGTTTAATTGAAGGAAGGGTTCTCTCTTATTTGCTTATTATCTGCCAGTCTTGCAAGGGGAGATGAGGGGCACCAGCAGACAGCAAGACATGCATTAAAAAACAGCACAACCAGACACCACTAGCATTTGACTGTTTAGAATGGGAGTACTTGCAGTGAAATTTGGTGATAAGTTTTCCTTTCTTTCCATTATACCAGTCAGCAGGAGGGCTGTGAAGATGAAGGGCTTCCTAACCTCATGTACTGAGAAACAGAAAAGTGTACTAAACGGCTTAGTGGGTCAGGATCTGATGCAAAGTCTGAAACATTCAGGGAATATTTCAGTGCAAAATAACTAAAATATTTGGTGTGGATCCATGCCCATGTGCATGAGTTGCTGTCTGTACCAAAGAACAGTACCCTGACAACATCAGAAATGAACCATGCACTGTGTCTCTGAAGTTGTGATGCTGCCTTAAAATCTTGTATGAAATCATCTGTTGTCAGCTGGAAGCTCATGGACCTTCTAAAAATCTGAAATAAAAGGCTTCATAATTGTGGGTTGGTTTTGTTTTCATATTTATGTATTTATTTGTAAAAGGTAAATATGCTGTTAATTTGCACTCAGAATTTCCAAAGTAGACACCTACATTGGATCCATAGTATTTTGCAGCTCTGCCTTGTGTGACATATCCCAGGGTTATTTTTTTGGTGTGTGCAAGTATTTTCATTGTGAATTTAAGTTTCTTCTCAATATATGGTCCATCTCTTCAAAGCCAACAGATAAACTGTCTGAAAAATTCCATTAGCTTGTGAGATTCTGTGTGATAGAACTAATTAAAATCAGTGAATGTTTGTTTAATTTTAAACAATTTACAGCATTTTGAAAAGCATTATTCTACAATACACAGAGAAAGCTTTGTCAAATACATAATCTCTGACTCTTACGTGATTATGTTCTACAACTGAATTGGGATTTAAAAAATAAAAATGTATATGAGTTTGTTTTTTTTTTACCTTGTAATGTGAGTTCATTTTTCATGACACTAAGTTTTCATTTCTATGAATTTCTTTACTTCTTAAAGAAAAATTGCAAGCTCGATTCCCCCTTTATCACTGAATAAAAAATCACAACAGATTTACTAGGAAGCTGGAAATTGATCATACATATGCGCTTTATTTCATTTGTAATTAAAGTTTCCCACCTGCGTGAGAATAATCATTGAACTCTGTATGTGAAAAACTAATTAGGAAGAATGGAGCTGGAAAGGATGTAGCACAGTGTTAAATTTTAGGTCAAATCCTGCTCCTACAAAGTCACTTTGATTTGGCTTCTGTTGCATTTTTATAACAGCTTGTAACCAACCCCAGCACCTATTTCTGCAGACATGCACACTTGAGTAAATTCCCTTGTGTGAGTAATCAGTTAAACTTGTGAGCCTGACTACAATTTGTATAGCCTAGTTTCCCAGGCTGACAAGGCTCCTATGATTGCACTCCCTGTCTGTCTGTCACTCCCATAACTAATTACTTCTGAAGCTGTTGGCTAATTTCAAGCAGCAGAGAGAGGAGTAGCAGTCTGAGATAACTGAGATTCTTCAAGGTCTGAGTGGATGGAGAGACACAGTAGAACCATGTAGGGCAGGGCAAGGCAGGCAGAGAGCCCTCCTACTACCAGCTTCTACTGCTGGGGTTATCTGGATCTTTCTTGAGGTGTTGTGGGATTTTTTTATTTTTTATTTTTGCAGGGAAATGGACAGGATACGAGATTTTGGTAGAGATCTGGTGGTGAAGATAACAGTGCTGCAGGAAAATAGCTTCATTAATTCCTCTGTTGATTTGTTCTTGTTTCTATGAATGCTCTCCAAATGACACCTGAATGTCTTCAATACAAATAATCTGCTTCTAGTTAGAGGTTAGAAAAACACAGTAGTGAACTACTTATCACTAATACTGAAGAACTCCTACTGGAGACTTTAGTATGAGGTCTATTAGCTCATGTATTACAAGTGATAAACTTCTCAAATTAGTATATTTTCTGTTCACGGGTCTTCAACAAAATGAATTTTTGTAGTGTTTGAGAACTGCTTACCTGATCAAAAGCCAAATTTTAACCTCTCTGACATTCCAGTTTTACTAAGTCTAGGTTGAATGTCATCTTCTATGAATTGTCGGACAACAAGAACCACTATTAATTTTAAAGGATGAGCCACCCACCAAACAGTTCTCAATTGATTTGTGCACAAAATTGGACACGACAATTTTCAGGGTCTGGTCAGACTGGAACCAGGTCCTAGAACAAGAAATTCAGTGAGATGTAATTGTTAGTGTGACTGCTATGATGGGCCGTATGATTGTCAGTCTTTCTTTCAGAACTTGGGTTTATGACTGGTAGAGCTGAATAGTTTTCCAGTTTGCCTAAATCCACAGGTTTTTATGAATGCTGTTTAAAATCTACCCTTTCATTGCATTGCAATGGAAGCTAATCCTCCATGGATTTAGAACACTTCATTGACAGAGAAGTTGTTACTAGAAAAGTAAATTAATTTTATTTTTTTCACTTTTATAAGTGCAGTCTTACAAACTATACTTCTGCTAGGAACCAAAAAAGCTGTTAGCTCTAACTGCAGAGCTCAATGAAGTGAAATGAAGCTATGACTTGAACCTTCTTCAGGAACAGTCATGTATTTTTGTCTGTGAGTAAAATAGGACTTTTGTGGTCTCTCTCACCAATGTTGTTCTTATCTGAAAACTCTCCTGAGATCTTAAGGACATAGGACCACAAAAATTTGTATTAGAGTAAAATGAAAAAGGAAATTAGAACCTACCATGATAATTTGAACAGACATATGACCATAAACAAGATTTTGTGATACAGTATATTAATATCTAATTACTGTGTTAGAGGTGTACCAGCAGCATATTAAGGGTGGCTGAAGTTCAGAACTCGACCTTGTGACAACCCTTGCACTTCCTCATAGTGCATGTCCAGTTTCTCTTCGTGATGGCAGTGGCTGGCATGTAGTTTGGGGCTGTCTTTTTTAGAGGGCAGCAGGGTCCCCAAACACAGCTGCTATTCCCTCATATAAGATATTTTTTGAGCCCTTTTTGAAGACCTCACATTTTCTCTTTGTAAAATTTGAATCTTATTCTCAGGCTAGACTGTAATACCAGAATGACTTGCTTCCTCTTGGGATTGTTTGCCCCATTTCTTTTCTTTCTCAGGAATACAATTATAAGAACAATTTATTATGATTTATACAATCAAAACATAAGCAACCTTTAATTGAGATGAAGCATTAAGTAGGTATCTGGGTTGGAAATTTAATATCTAGACTAGTTCCACCTGTCCTGAAGCAAAGGAATCTCACCCTTTAAACTTTGCTTTGTGGTTTGTCAGTAATATTAAAAGTTCTCAGTGGAATCAGGATTATTTTTAGGAACAAAATACTGGATCTGAGGAATTACTAGGCATACATATATTTTCCTTTAGAGTTTTTCAGTGCAAAATTAGAAGTACTGATCAGCTCAAAACATCTCTTAGGACAGATTTTTGTTTTTTAAAAAACCTGTAATATCAAGTAACTTATGTAGAACAGGCTCCCTGGGGTCATGGCTCCAAGCCTGCCAGAACTTGAGAAGCACTTGGACAGCACTTTCAGACAAAGGATTTGATTCTGTGATTTGTGTCCTAAAAGGCAATTTATTGATTTGTGTGCTTGGTGCATTTTCCAGCAAACTAGGTGATGGCATGGTTGGTAACATTTGAAGTGCTTTAGTTAAAATGTGAAGATAACGCAGTTGTGGAGCTGCCCTTAAAGTTGTGAAACTGTTTGCTGCAGCTGTTGAGAACTATGTGGATGTTGCTTTGTTTTGCAAAGTCGCCTTGTTCCACACTGACATCAGAGAGAGTTTTGCCTTTAATTTCATTGGATGCAACATCAAGCACACTCAGCAATGGCATTTCTTCATTTGTCCGGAGATAGCATAACATGAGATCTCTGTGGACAATTAATTTCCATTGAAAGGTGGAAGACAGAGCTGAGGGCATGCCAAGCAAGCTGATGCCTGGTTTGTTGTTGTCTGTGGATCAAAGAAGTGGTTGATGTAGGCATTAATACCCAGCAGCCTGCTCAGACCTACCTGCCTCCACCCTGCCTCTCAGCCTTAGGAGATTAAGAAGCTGGCACTTCAAATCATTTTCCTCTTAAAAAGAAATGAATATGGAGGTTAGAAGCATAACAGAGTGTAGATGCAATGAATGAACTGAGATTTAAAACACTTTCTTTGCTCTGGAGTGGAGAGTCTACAACCATGGTCACCTGTAAAGAACCAGGAATGAAGAGAGTTGCTTGTCATCCCTCCTGGTTATTGTATTCATTGTCCCCACATGGAAACCAGTGCCTGTCTTATGGCTGTACAGCACCTAGTGCCTTATTCACTGTCCCTTCCTGTCTAGGAGTGAGAAAAAGATGGTCATATTACCAAGTGAGGAAGAGATGTTTTGAGAATTACAAGAGAAGAAAGGGAAGAATACAAGAAAGACACACAGTCATTTATGGACATGGCAGAGGAGGGGGGGGACACCTTGCTGGCAGCCTAGAGTCAAGGGAGAGAGGACGGGAAGCCCTTCACCCTTTTTACAGGGAATGATGCTCATGATGTGTGTGGGGATTTTGCAACTAATGGCAGCGATGGATACCTTGGGACATGTGAATGGATCCGTTCCTTTGTGTTGTGCAGAGTGGGCAGAGAGAGAAGTGTCACTGGTAGAAATAGTACATGCTTAGGTACAAGCTTTGCAGGATAAATCCTTCTTCAGTATGCACCTTCACAAACCTTTGGTGTGCAAAGATTCATGCTTGTGTCTGAAGGGGGGATAATCAATATTACAAACATACAGTATCTGGGCTTAGTTGGTTTTTGTTGCGTTTTTGTGTGTGTGAGAATTTTACAAACAATACGTTGTGCCTAAGATTGATATAATACATTTGACTTGCTTCTTTTTTCCTTCTCTCTGATAGCAGTATGCAGTACAGAAGTAAAACAAGCTTTATTTTTTAGTAAACACTTAAACACTTGGGGTGAAAGGTATACTATAGCCCTGATGTCAGGGAATGTTGGGGTTTTTAAAACTCTCACACCATAAGAAATTAAGGCTTTTTCAGCAAAAAGTTTTCAGAAGAGTCTTTGGACTCGAGTTGGGAAATGTGGGGCCACTTCTAAGCAGAGAGATGACTGTAGCTGACATTTCTGGGAAATATGGTATGTTACTGGATATCCTTCCACAGCTCACATTTACTCTGCATCATTTCCTTCATATTCTCCTAAATTTTGCAACATTTCTTCATGGCTTTTCCTGTAAACCTCAGCTATATTTACTGATATTAAATTTTTGAGGAGATCTATACAAGCAGCATTTGTGAAATCCTGAGAATTTTTTTTTTTTAATTAGGTCGTTTTTTTCTTTCCCCAAAAGTACCATATACATTGCAGTAATTTTATACTGTTGCCTAGAAAGCCTAAGTATTCTTAAGTAATCAGATAGTAGAGCTTGCTTTTAATGTGCCTTATGATGTGTTTCTATTTCACCTGCCTATATGTAATTAGAAGACACACTCAGGAATGCTTTCCCAGTTATGTCTTTCTTTATGAAGTCTTAGAGCTCAAAATGTTTATGCATGGATCTTACTCCGTCCCATCTGACTTAATGTGGGATCCCACCAGTCACAGGCTATCTGAACAGGTGAAGAGAGGCGGAGCTGAATAATCCTAGGGAAAACCTTATCTGGTCTCAGTCTTTTCTAGGAGGAGACCTGTCTCTTGCCTCTGCCTATGTGGAAAGTCTTGGGAACTGGCATCCCTAAATTAGTGACTTAGGTGCTTAGTGGGAATTGGGTGAATCTGGGGCACTGTGAGTGCCATTAATGACAGTGGTATTTTGAGCGGGGTATGTACTGGAAGAGATGCAGCCACTGGTTACGAAAGCCCTTCAGGTAAGTGGTTGTTATTGTATTGTGTGGAACTGAAGCAGTGTGGTTAGGGCTTCTCGGCACTCTCAGTACGAATACCAGTTGCTCATTTCATAGAAAACCAGCAATTTCAGCCTGCAGAGAGTGTCATCTCCCTCTTTCCTCTTGAACTCCTTTAGAGTATACAGAGTTCCTTGGAGACCAGAGAAATCCAGCTAGATCTGATGGGTAGAGTAATTGGACAAAAAGAATAATCAGCTGTTATGAGGCACACAGAGTTTTTTGGACAACTCTGCTGAGGCTGTGCTTCTTTACTTCAAATAGCAGATCAAACAAACTACTTGGTACTGAATGATAATCGTGTGTTTTTTACTTGAAGTGATTACTGTTTACAAATATTCTCCTTGTGTTTGAAAAGATGAGAAGCAGTGATATTTTGTCTTTGGCATTGCAGTCACTAGGGCTGTGACTGTGAAGCTGGAGTTGATGGACATGGGGATAGCTGTTAGGCAGGGGCTGCATTCCTCTACCAGGTGAGTGCTTCATCTCTCTCTCTTTGAAGAGAGACAGTCCCTGTGCTGCATCTGTCTTACCCGTTAGCAGTGTAGTGGCACTTCCCTGCCTGCTGCTGGTATTTAAAACCAAGACAGAATACAGATTTCCTGTTCTGTGTGTCATAAAGCAACAACAAAAGGTAGCACTGTGGACTTCAGAGTATTTGATAATAGCACATGAGCAGATTCTAATGTTCCTTCTTTAATCTTGTAGTGTGAAAGGAACAGTGAAGCTGTGCAGTGTTAATCACAGTTTAAAATGTTACCATATTGACCCTTGTACTATTTCCTTGCAGTTATCTTCTTGAGTTTCTATATTGAGGACATACTGTACGTCTAGCTGTTGCTTCATACCCAAATGTCTTTTACAAATGTTGGGAATATTTCAGATCCTTTTTTCTCTAATGCATAAGTCTGGTGGCTGCTTCTCATTCCTTGCTGTGCCAATTTTCAAAAATGATACTGTTTTCATGCTAACAATTTGAGAGAAATTAATAAATTAATTTTCTTCTTCACTGCATTCTGTTGCAGAAACTTTCCAGTGCTATCTGTAGTGAACTGTGACTGGTTTATCACTGTGTCTGTACAAACTTGTTGAATGCAGTTGTTAATTGCTCCCAGCGTGACAGAAGTAGTTTACAATGTAGAAGCTTAGAGTGGTCTGGTAAAAAAAAAAAAAAGCCCAAAGCAGTAAAATGCCATTTTCACACAGAAGATTGGTTGGTTATACAATGCAAATCTTAATTCTTAGAATCAGTTAATTGGAAATGTGGTATGTGTTCTTTTTAGCATGCTCTCCTGAGTTCACTGAGCAGCACTCTTTTCTTACTTCTTCCAGACAGAGAAGAGAAAAAGCATTTTTAACTTTTTTCCTTTTCCTGAACTCCAATTTTCTGCCTTAATTTATATTGCCCTATAGTTCCACTTCCATCTACTTGTGCCCAGGAGATTGCTTAAGTGCTCTCAGAAAATGTGGACTGCTCTTAATTGTTGAGCGTAGTTACTGGATGTATTCTGTAGATGCTAAGAGTACCTCTGACTCTGTGCTTCCAGATCTTGCTGCAGTGACTAATGTGCCTGCATGGAGAATCAATCCCACACACTAGCACTGAACCTTGCCAGTCTGACCTCGGGGCCAGCTCTTTCATTTTGATTCAGATTTTCACAATGATTTGCACATCACTGAAGCAGAGTTAAATGGAAGAGGGTGCATTAACATAGCAGTAAAGCTAGACTGGAAATGCAGAAAGGTCAGGAAATGGAAAAATGAACTACCTATTAATGCCCATTTGACCCACTGCAGATGTATAATGGCTTTGATTTCCGATTAGTGTTTATTATAGACATAAATATATATACAATGTGCCATAGATGTGCAATATTAAGACAAATGTTCTTTGATGTTATTACAGCATGCAACCCTTTGTAACATTTGCAACCTCCTTCATTTCAGTCTTCCCAAGAACAGCGAATTCATCTGTACACTCTGTAATACCTTGCAGGATAAAGGTTTTTTTCATTAGATTTGTGGGAGCCTGTAACACTGTCATGCTATTAAATGATTCCTTTGGAGCTCAGAGAAATCATTCCTGTGCCTCTCAAGTAAAGGGTCTGATCCTGTACAGTTCTCGGGGCTGTCCAAATCCTTTTGTTTCACAGTAGTATCCAATCTCAGGGTTGATTGTACTGTGTCCTCAGTGATGGGAAATGTCAGTGTTCTTCATAAGGAGGGATTCATTCTCAATGTTTTTGCTTTCACACAGCCTTTTTCCTCTTCCACCCAACAGAGCTGGGTTTCTCATTTTGTAGAAGTTGCCTGTAAAAAAGCTTTCTATGCAGAATGCCCTTTTGGTAGGCTCAGCTTGATGTTAAAGATAAAAGCCTTATAGGCAGTGCTTTTTTGCTGCTTGACTTTGTGGCCTGGTCTTGAAGTGTTGCTCTGTGTTCACACCTGGGCCATGACTTGAGTTTTAAATTTGTTTTTAAAATTGACCACCCAATTGAATCTTTAATAGAGACTGATATTACCTTATATTTCTGTGCAATATCCTCCTTGATAGAAGTGATCTTAATTTACTGTAAGAGTTCTGCTGTCATAATTTCTGTCTTTTACCAGCCTGCTCTAATTTTTGTGTCTTGACTCCTCTGTCTGTCGTACACAACACAAAGCCTTTTACTTGTCATTTGCAAAGCAGATCAGAAGAATCTTCATCTCCAGAGGAGAAACGAAGAAATGGGCAACCGCATGTCCAGTTTGCTCATGATGTCAGACTTGGCTACAGTCTTGTTAAACTTTCTGTCTGGCGAATGTGCTGTGTCTCAGGCTTCCCATCATACGGAGTTACCTCACTATCTTTCTCAGTACTTGCCCATGGAATCCTGGTTTCAGTGTTGCTTGCAGACATCTGAATGTCTTCATACCCCTTAGTTAGAGCCCTTTGTCGTGCTGACTAATAGAGTCTTCTTGTAGTTTCCCCTTCTGCTGTTACTCCAGTGGCCAGCTGTATTTCAATCATATCAGACAATATCTTTTTTATGGGCATTAAAAGACTATCATACCACCATCCTGAACCTGCAGAGATACAGCTGCTCTGTCAAAGCATTTGTAGCAAGTAACTAGTTATCAGACTGAGTATCTGAAAGACGGTTCTGAAATTTCTGAAAAGCAAATAGAGGTGGCTCCTTGCAGAACCTATCTCAGTATTGCTAAGGCATTGTGTACCCTTCTGACATAATAATCCCAAATAATATCCTCATCTCCTCAGGCAGGAGGCACTCTAGCTCTCCAGTGGAAGCTGCTGTATGGCACCTCTGAATCCTTTGGAGAAATTTGCTGTAAAGATTATTATGAGATTCGGGAGAGGGAGTTGGTACTGTTTTCTGGGGCAGTGAAGGAAAGGCAGCGCTTGCAACAGTCCTGCTGCACAGTGCCAAACAGCAGTGGACCACAGGGAGCTATGAGTATGAAAGTGAGGGAACGTGGAAGTAAAATTTGTGAAACGTTTTTTTCAGTGTTTACTGATTAATTTTTCTATTCATGCATTTTTTGAGATCAGTTTTCTTTACAGATCTTGTCTATCATTTCCTTTGCATGCACCTTTCTTCTTTCCCTTGCTGGAGTTGCATTTCTACAAAAGAACAATACCCTAAAATTTGGTTTTATCTGACGTTTGTCAGATGGAGCAAGTAATGTAAATAAGAGACAGGTTCTGCCTACAGATAATACTCCAAAAATCTCATTATCAGTAGGACTTTACAGAGCTAATTTTATTCGACACATGGATATTTTTGGCTAAATTCTTGTTGCTGTGCTGCCTGTACACAAAAGGACTCTTTCTGATATGAAAAAGGCATTTAATTAGTGGATTAATTTAAGGAAACTCTAATTTACACTAGCATAGCTGATAGCAGTGGAGAACCTGTGTGTTGTCCAACAGTGATTATATTAATTATGTGCCTTGAATGGATATTAATTTAAAAAATCTCTGTAACCCAGTTTTTCATAATCTTAGTTGTGATGGTGAACAGAATTAAGTTCAGCTGGTGACTGCTCACGAGTACTGCTGTCCAGCAGTCAGTACTGTGGCCTGTCCTGTTGAATATCTTTATTGGTGACCTGGACTAGGGGATTGAGTTCACTCTCAATAAACTGTTAGATGACACTAAAATAGGAGGAAGTAATCACCTGTTTGGGGGTAGGAGGGCCCTTCAGAGGGATCTGGACAAGCTGGATCTCTGGCCTGAGGCCAGTGGGATTAAGTTCAACAGGACTAAATGTCAGGTCCTTGCACTTGGTCACAGCAACCAGTGTTGTGCCAGCAGCGAGGAACACAGAGGTGATTGTCATCCTGTACTCTGCTCTGCTGAGGCTGCATCTTGAGTAGTGTGTTCAGCTGCGGGTCCTGCACTACAAGAAAGACACTGAGGCCCCAGAATGTGTCCAAAGAAGGGCAACAAAGCTGATGAAGGGTCTGGAGCACAAGTCTTATTCAGCGGAATGGCTGAGGGAACTGGGATTGTTCAGTCTGGAGAAGGGGACACCTTATCACTCTCTTAAACTACCTGAAGGGAGGTTGTAGTGAGATGGGGGTCAGCCTCTTCTCCTGTGTAACTAGTGATAGGACTAGAGGCAATGGCCTCAAGTGGCACCAAGGGAGGTTCACATCTGACATTATGAAATTTTTTTTCTCTGAAAGAGTGATCAGGCACTGGAACAGTCTGCTCGGGTGAGATGGCTGAGTCACTGACCGGTGTTCAAGAGACCTTCAGATGTTGTGAGAGGGGCACTTTTGATGTTGATGTGTTTAGTGGGGAAATACTGGTGACAGGTGGACAATTGGACTAGATGATCTTAGAGGTCTTTTCTAGCCTTGGTGATTTGTGATGTTATTATGTATGTCCAAATGAGAGATGTCAAAGGAAAGACCTTTATATCTTTTACTTTGGGTGCTGAACACAAAAATAACTGAACACTGTTGATAGAACTGAAACTTTATTCCTGTCACTTTGTGCTTTCTGTCTTAGGTGAGCTCAGACATAGGAAACAGACAAGCAGAGCAGTAGTTTGGTCACCAAGGTAATACTGAGACCCTCATCTTAAGGCAAGTCCATAGTGGGCATATCATAGGCACAATATATCTAAATGTGATAATACGAGCACTTTTAAGACAAAATCTGAAAAACTGTTCTATTGTGCTGTTGGATCACGGTTTGACCATTCACTATTCTCACTTTATAATTTACACTGTACACTGTATAATAAAAATGAGTCTATAGCTAAGTGTGTGTGATATGCTTAATGTTAGACACACCACTAAGGGATAAAGGGCATAAATACAAATTTCAACCCCCTGAAAAATAGTAGGCTTTTTTTTTTTTTTTTTTTTCATGCCAGGTTTATATGATGGATCATATTGCTTCTGCAAGGAATAAAGAGGATCTTTCTTTAATTTTTTAAAGGCTTTTTTCTATGGTTGGTATTCAGACACCAGGGCTTTGGGGATGCTTGCACATTTTGCAGACGCAGATGCTGTTAGAGTTGCCTGGAAAAGCTGCAGAACTGGTAATCACATGTGGAATTTGTCCTGATATTTGTTCTGTTTACTCATACTCACAAAGCAGTGCATGTATGGCATTATTTATGATATATGCATGACATCTAGACCAGATAATTATGTGTCACTATATTGTCCTAATTATGTGACTTTTTTTTTTTTTCAGTTTGGGGATTTTCTTTCTTCTAGATAATTTGTATTGAATCAATGTTGGAAATAAGGGAGACTCAGGTTTCTGGAGACCATAGCCTTGTGGGTTGTTTTCAGGTTTCTCTACTCATACCACTCATACAATAAAATATATACAATAAAAGTATACAATAAAATCCATTCTTACAGAATTAGAACATATTGATGAATATACCATTTTCATTAAATGGATTTAATTCATGGTGAAGCTGAAATAACTAGATGTTTGTTAATTATTATTTAATTTAAAGATATGCAGTTAATTAATACTGTGCACCATTAACATTCAAAAATGGAAAAATGGACACCAGAAATAATGTGTCTGCCTTGGAAATAGGTAGTGCTCTGTGAGCAAAGGAAATCATATTAGTGATACAGACCAATCCATAAGACAGGGCTTGAAGTTTTTCCTGTTGCTATCTCGCTGTTATAAAATCAGCGATTATTGTCTCAACTGCTGTTGTGACAGCACATGCATTCTTCACAATGTGACAGAAAATTGCATGAATTTAAATTACTGTTGAGAGCCCAGTATTTGTTCATACACAACTTCTACTGCTTCTAGGGCTTCTCAGGTTAAAATTTGTTCACAGCATGCAAGAATCATCTAGGGTTTTTTTATTTAATGTAAAGATGGTGCGTTTCCTGTTTGCAGAGCACACTGTTTTTTGTACGAGGCAAGCCATCTTTTCCATTTCAAGCATGAATAAATATAACTTAGTAAAGAAAAGAAAAGGTAGCACCAGGTGTGTAACAAATGCTATCCAGTGTAACATGGTGCACTTCATTCCCTCACAGACTTCCTTCCTAATTTTCCTGTATTTCTCATGCAGCCTTCTGCATTGTTTGCTTCAGTCTTGCCCGCATTCACACTGGCACGAAGATGTGGCATCCTTGCCTGAGCTACTTTTCCTATAAACCCAGTTTTTAGTAAGTGAGGGTTTGTGTCGTTGGATTGTGAGCATTGTAGGGCAATTTCTGCGAAGTGACAGCATATTCTGAAAAGAAAAACTTGCTGGGTAATTTTTTTTTTCCGGTTTGTACACATTTTGTGCAATGGAATTCTATGACTTAATAATAGGCCTCTTAATTATTCCTCAATAATTTGTATTATTAAATATATAGATGTATATTTTGCTTTTGGGAGCTCATTGTTCTTCTGTGCTACCATAGCTGTAGAAGATAGCAGGGTTAAATAAGTGCTTGGCTGGACAAAGGAGCTATGATTTTTCTTCCGCTTAATTTGTTTGAGTTCAAAAGGATTATTTGACTTCTGGTCATGTGAAAAAGCATTTCATAGCATACTGGAAAGTTGTCTGGTTTTGTGTCTACCGAACTTGACAGCGTGGTTGGCGACAGATGGATAATGGAAAGCTAATGAATAATGAAAAGCTGAGTGATTGAAATAGCAGAGCTGCAGGGAGATAAGAGGGAAGGCAGGGAAGGCAAGTGAAGAAACAAACAGTACAGAAGTAAGCAATAACCAGTATTTTGATCAGTATCAGGGCATGTCTTCATATCAAAAGTAACCTGTCATAATTTAAGTATTCTTCATCCACCAACTCGCAAGAACTCTTAACTCATGTACCATGACGCACTTTGTGCAAGTCACTTGGCTTGCCTCGAGGAAAGAGGGTAGGTTGGAATTTAAATAATTTTTCGACTGCTAACACAATGACTACTTTGCAGCAACCTCCTCCATTCCCATTATTTGGCTGGTACATTCCTAAATCCCTGCCAGAGAGGATGGACATTGTACTTCACAGTCTATTGAAAAAGAAAACCAAGAGGAGAATAGCATGTGAAGCCATCAGCACAACTGAAAGACACTGCAACACTTAGTTTGTATTTACACTTCAGTAAAGGCATCTTTATTTTGGTATGAGGGATTACTCCTTTTTAGGACACTAACTCCTCCAGTTTGAAGCTGGGAGGAAAAGTTCCTACTTAACTAATCTAACCCAAATAGTCAAATGAGTGACTGCGCTTTAAAAAAGATTGCTCTGCAAATGTAATAAGAATTACTGAGAAGAGGATCTGACTCCAGGAGTCAGAAGTAGAAAGCCTCCTGCTACTGAAGAGAATGACTCTAGCAGACTGATAGCCACAATGTCTGTGTCTAGATGTGTGCAGTAACTTAGAGGAAGCCAGCTGCTATTGGTTTCCTCACACTTAGCCAATTTCAGCTGGGCTTGGTGGTATATGGCTTACTTCTGCACTTGTTTTCATGGTAAGAATTAAAGAATGTAATTTGGAGTAGCAGTATCTGTTTCTTGCCGAACCCTTGTGCCTCATGTCAGTGCCAGGTGCTCCCTTCTTACTTTCTGATGTGCTACTTTCCATAAACTTTGATGCAACTGACATATTAATCATACTGTAAATACTTCCTTCTCTTTTTTTCTCTACAGAATCTGTACCAAAACAGGTTCCTGGGCCTGGCAGCCATGGCGTCTCCATCTAGGAACTCTCAAAATCGGCGCCGCTGCAAAGAGCCGCTCAGATACAGCTATAATCCTGACCAGTTCCATAACATGGACATTAGGAACAGTTCCCATGAGACAGTCACCATTCCTAGGTCTACCAGTGACACGGATCTTGTCACTTCAGATAGCCGATCTACCCTGATGGTCAGCAGCTCCTACTATTCCATTGGGCACTCACAGGACCTAGTGATATACTGGGATATAAAGGAGGAAGTGGATGCAGGAGACTGGATTGGCATGTATCTCATAGGTAAGTTGCTCTTACACCTTCCATTTGCTTTTCTTGCTACCTTTATTGGTTGTAAACATTAAAGTATTATGGGCTAATGGTTACGATGAAGTAATACAGCTCCACTGAACGTAATCTCAAAGTGGGTTTATATACTGCAAGATTTCTTTGGCTCCTGAGTTTGTTTCAGTCATGACTCTCACTTTCGCCTCAAAAGTGAGATATGACAATCCTTTCTATTGTCAGTTTCTTGAAATTTCAAGGCACTTTAGTTTTAAAGCCATTTGAATTTTGTGAAAATGCCTCCTGTACAAAGAATGCATCGTATTTTCAGGGTTTCCTCTTGCAAGTCTGTGAGTAATCTGAGACAGATGAGAGATTTTATAAGTCAAGAATAGAAATCACTGAAAAACCCCAATGATGCATTATGCTTTTTCCTGTATAGCCAAAAGATATTTTGATATGAACAATAATAATTATAGACTGAGGCAGTCTGGAGTTGTTTCCCAGAGGAGTTTTTCTTTTTTTTTTTCTTTCACACTTGGGAATCTATTCAGCTGTTGGCACATTTCTGGCATCTCCATCTGTTTAAAGTCCAGCCATACATAAGAGTAATAAGAAATGGATTTAATTCATCTAATTGTTTCAATTTGATGTAAAATAAGTATTTTGACCTAACTTGATTCCTATGGAAATAGTCAGTCCTGCTGCCTAGACTGAAGTCTGCATTAATTGTTTGCCATCTGGTAAGTCTTAAACATAGTGGATCAGTTTCAGACGCGTTCCCCTATAGATTAGACGTCTTAATGTGAACTTCTAAATGTTTGTGCTTGTGGAAATTTGAAATTTGTGTACTCCACAAACGGATATGTTGATCAAGTGCTGCCCTTACCTGTTTGGATAAGTCTGCCAAACACTAAGCAGGTGTTTTACTTCCAGTAACAATGTTGTATCTTGCCTAGACAGCAAGCTAAACAGATAAAGCATACAAGGTTGTGAGTTGGTTACTCAAATCCTTTAGTAGATGAGATCAAAAGGGTTGGCATCTTGCACGGAGGATATTGGGAACAATGATGTTGGCAGTGTATGAGATGTGCGAAGGAAATAGTTGTGAGACTGGAGCAGATCTGGTGGCATAGTGGTGGATATTGGAAAAGGAGTTCTCTGTATTGGTGGAACTAGGAGACAGGGAATGAAGATGGCCTAGGACATGGAGGGAAAGGAGTGAGGTATGAAGGAAGCCAGGCTTTAGTACTTCTTCCCCTGTGTAACCTCATAAAATAACCTGTTTTGAAAGTACGTTTCTGGAATATATGTATTTCAGGGAGAGAACAAATCAAAACAACAGAAGCAGACAATTACAAACAGATGCATTGAAAGCAGTTTGGTTTGTTGGCCTTAGCCATTACTTGTGTTTACAGTTAAGACTGCAGATGAGAAGGTGCAGCAACTCCCATTTCTAGGCACTATGACTATTCTGCAGTACTGCAGACAACTCATGAAGGATTGTACTGCTCCTGTAAAAAGAGGCAAAGAGCAACTTCTGGTGGTCTGGAGTCAACAGAAAGTCCACAGAGCTGTTGCACATTGGATGAACTCATTAAGCCAGGTTTTATAGTTCAGATGATTGTTTCAAGGGCTGAAGGTACATCCTTTTGATGAACCCCAATTTTTTGATAGGTAACCTGAATACACAGGGGGTTAACTGTAAATAAAATACTCTCCCTGATACACCTCCATAATTTAACTTATCATCCATGATGTTGCCAAAAGCGCCCTAATAAACTAGAAGTACAAGTTGTGAAATGCATCCTTGTTCCCACTGGCAGAGTGCCTGATGTTAATGGAAAGAATCAATGGCTCATTCCGATGACTGCTGCTGCCAAATGAAAAATGTTTACTGTTTTTAGTCCCCAAGAAATAAACCATTAACCCTCAGTGTCTTTGGAAGTGTTTGGTCTCCATCCTCTCAGGTTCCCAATCTAAATAATCAAGGAAGTAGAAGGTAGGAGCACCCTAATGTATTTTATTCTTTCCACTCATTTCTCTCCCTCCTTTCCAAAACCTAATGTGAGGTGGTATTTATTTTTTTGGTTACTATAAAGAACGTGGGATCCTGTGAAAATCACCTGATTTTTTTGTTACTGGTAAGGTGTGGAAAAATCTTGGAGTGTTGGAAAGTAACTGTTGTAATGACTGTAATGTATACATTACTGATGTTAAGCAAATCTAGAGAAATGGATCTCTAGAAGCAATCAGCTGTTGAATGCATTTCAAGGGTCTTGTCTTTAGAGCAGCTTCAGTCTAATCAACTAAATGCCCATTAGTTAGCTACGGTGCATATTTCCATTTAGATCCACCAAGAATAGAGTTTATGTGCCTGAAGATCACCACACATGAACTAAAGGAAGGACAAGGGGAAGTGTCATTACAAAAACATGCTTCTGTCCTGAAATAAAGCACTGATGCATGCTACATTCAACATTTGTGATAAATCCACAGGAGTGGTAGATCCAGACATTTGTTGCTTGGATCTGTGTTATGCACTTGCACATATTTTCACGTCTGCACCCCTGTTAGGGAGGAAGTGTTCATGGCTTTTCAGATATGACTTTCAGGGTGTAAACTGATATGTAAATATATTTTGAATTAGCAGCCAGCCAGACTGGATCAGGAGAACCAAAGAAAGTATGAGCTCTTCTCAGTTTGGAGTAATGTTATTACCTAGTGTTGTTACAGGTCCAAAGAAGGGCAACAAGGCTTGTGAAGGGCTTGGAGAATATGCCCTACAAGAAGAGACTGAAGAAACTGGGGCTGTTTAGTCTGGGGAAAGGGAGGCTGAGGGGAGACCTTATTGTTCTCTTCCAATATCTGAAAGGTGCTTACAGCGAGAGTGGGGTTGGTCTCTCACTGGTGACAGGTGACAGGACAAGGGGAAATGGCCTTAAGTTGCGCCAGAGTAATTTTAGGTTGGATATCAGGAAACACTTCTTCACAGAAAGGGTTGTTAAGTACTGGATTAGGCTCCCCAGGGAGGTGGTTGAGTCTCTATCCCTTGATGTGTTTAAAACCCGTTTGGATGTGGTGCTCAGGGACATGATTTAGCAGAAGGTTATTAGAGTTAGAGTAGTGTGGTTAGGTCGTGGTTGGACTTGATGATCTTTAAGGTCTTTTCCAACCTGATTCTGAGTCTATGATTCTTTATTATTAACACTTGTGCAGCAGCACTGCTAACTATTGGATTGCTTTTGGACAAATGCAGTCACTGGGCTGCCACAGCCTGATCCTTTTTGTGATTGCAAAATTTAAGCTGAAACGTTTGAATATAGCAATACTTCTGTACTGTGGTGAGTCATGAGAGCAATGCAAAATTATTTGTGTCCTTGAGGTATCAAGCAGCACAGTGTCAATTTTCAATAAATATCTGCTGGGGCATTAGAGTTATTATTGTTGTTTGTCTTATGAGAGCTGCTGGTCAGTCCGGGAAGAGGCTATACCGAAAGCAGAACAAAGCTCAGTTCCCATCTCAGAGCAGTTTAATCATTCCCATTACAGTTTTCTAGGAAATTTCTCAAAATAATATTACGTGAGTGTTGGTTTACCACTCCTTTTAATGATACCAAATAAACTGCATGCTTCAGAACAAAAATGTTCGAAGTCTGGGGAAATGTAGCTGATAGAGAAGATTTCCAGAAAAATAAAAAATGCAAAAATGTTGTGGTGGATCATATGTTTTAATAGAGAAACCACAGTGCATTTTGAGATGGTATTAAAAGGTTAAAGCATCATGAAACAGGAGCAAGGGAGTCATCCCTTTAGAGAAATTCTGGCACCTTGTGCCAAGGTTACTTCTATCAAAAAATGAAGGTGTCCGTTCTTTTCCCCTTCAATCTAATTTGCAGATTTCTAAGAATGTCCAGCTGTGAAACAGGCTTTACAGAAGCAGGTAAAAGCTGAATTTAGAACTGATTCCTGGAGCTAACTTGCTTGCGCTCTTAGGAAATTGACTAGGCAGACAATCTCATGTAAAACAGTGTAAAATATGGTGACTATGTATCTCATGCCAAAAAATAATATTTTTGATATCTGCCCTTTAACTGCATGAAAACATTCATACACACCTACCTGATTTTGTTGGAGGGTCAATAAAAAAACTCTTCAGTTGAAAGTAGTCTAGTAAATGTTGACTCTGTTTAAATATAGGTCTTAATACTTTAATGCAATTTGATTAGCCATGGCTACATGGCAGAAAATATGCATCTTCGAAGAACAAACCTTTCTGGGTGCCTAAGACATATAGTGCCCTCAGGAGTAGGAATTACATTTCATCCCTGCTAAGCTAGACCTCTAGATGTGGTCTAACTTCCTATTGTAGCATATATCAGCTCAAAGCTAGGCAGGAACATCTGAATTCTGTGACAGCTTGCCTGAGATTTGCATGTGTTTTCCCTCAAGGGAACTATAGCATTTTTAATATCAGCAGACTTTCAGAAACATGTCCACAATCAAAAATACATGTAAATAATGAAAGAGTTCTCTGAGAAATTTGAACATGATAACACAGCTTTGTTTCTATTTAGAAACCTCCGGAATTTATGAGCTTTCTTTGCAGAAAAGCCATGAGTAAAGAAAACAAACACTGGGAAAAAAAGATGAAGCCAAAACAAAGTTATGAATAATTAAGATAGTGTGATTTATTTATTTATTTATTTATTTTTAAGATCTATCATTTAGTAGATGCTGTGAGACAGATGGAATATTTGCACTTATTTATCTCAGTTTTCTCTTCTTCTTTTACTGTTACTATTTGCTACAACATGGAGTCTCTTTATTAAATTAATATGGGTTTCTGGCAGCTCCTTGAAAGGGCTATCTTATGATTACTGCAGTAGCATTTTAGCTGCTTCTGGGTTTCACTTCTGTCATCATGTCCATATCTGATGCAGAGCACCTAATGATAAGTGTTTAAATCAAACTTTGAAGAACAGTTTGCTCCAATGTGTGTGCACACTGACTTTAGGAAATGATCAGTGCTAATATTTCCTATATTAAGTCATTTTACTTTTGACAGTTCCTTGTGAGAAAATAAAGCATTATTAAAGGCTATTCATTACATTTTTTTTCCTTTCACAAATATTGTAGGGTTTGATTTTGTGACTGTATTTGTTTTTTTTTACAAAGTAGTAGTTCTCAAACATATATAAGTAAATTAGGTCAAATACCTTGACCTAATTAATGACTGAAGTTTAGCTTTAAAGTATTGTGTTGCTCCCCTGTTTTAGCTTTTGATATTATTTCTCTCCCAGAAAGGCAGATTGCACCATAACCCAAGAAGTCTCATTAACATCATTTAAACATACATTTAAACATTTTTCAGATTGATTTTAAGCTTGGAGGGCCTTGTTTGCCAGTATTGCCTACTGAATCAAATGGAAAGAGCCATATATTTTTCCTACAGGGCTTGGATCAGAATCTGTTTGTATAGCTATTTTATCAAACATTGAGCATGATTAAACAGTGTCACAAGTGGCTAGCAGAGATGGAGAATGTTATAGAAGTGATAATGTACATATAAGACTGGGAATTGTGGGTCTCTGCATTACAGCTCTAATCCCGGACTTCATCTTACTCTGTGCATTTACATGCTGGTTGCTTCACCTCTCTGAGATACAGGCATTGCTAAAACAAAGCATTTCACAGTATGCTTGCTTCTAAGCAGTTTATTTTGTTGCTGCTTGGATGATGTTGATGTTGCTTGCCCAGGAGTTACCATCTTTCTGATCCTTTTACGGCCTAATATCAGATCACACTCTTCTTTATTACTTCTTCTTGGTGGCTCATCTTATGGTTGGTCTCCCTGGGCTGGGGCTAGCTGCCATGAGTTGCTGTGAGCACGTCAGCAAGTTTAGTTATGTTCAACACCTGCAGTTCTGTTCTCTGCAGAACAGCAAAGTCCAGTGGCTGCACAGCTTCCACAAAGCACAGCACTTTATTTCAGGAAATAAAAAAGAAAAGTGTTAGAGGAGCAAACCTCTCTTAACAAACAATAGAAGACCTACACAAATGCTGAACAGAGGAGGTAAGATTACTTTCCATATCAGTTCTTTGTTTCCACCTGGCTCACGTTCCCCTGGTTGCACTTGGATCTTGTGGGAGTGACTTGCCTTTTCAGGCTGAATCAGTTCTTTGTATATCATAGTTCTGTATCAAGTGGACCACTTTGCCCCACAAAATCAATGTGTCATTTCCAGACCCACTGTGTATGTCACTAACAGTTAGCATTTGATTCAGTTTCACCTCTTATGGATAGATGCAGTCAAGGATCTCTGCATATTAACTACATGTACAGCTTCGGATCCATTATCCCTTCTCTGTGCTTCCAAGGTTTGCGTCTATATTTGTCTACTGTTAACAATGTTAGTAGCAACATATTAAAAAGTTTCTGTAAATGTAATTGTACAATGGCATTGTGTTTTGTGGCACAGTCATCAAGTCATGGCAGTCATTGTAAAGAAGCCTGTAGGTTTCCAGTTCTTTTCCTTTCTGTATCTTGAATATGTGATAGAGAGGTGTATACTATGAGCCAAAAGATTCCCATTTTCCTTTAGTGTTTCTGCATGAGATGACAGCTGTGATATTATGAAACTTCGTAGGTGGGTTTGCAGAAGAGTCTTTCACTTCAGCTGTCATCTTGAATATCTGGAGAGGGAAATAATACAGGCAAGGAGTACACCAGCATCAGGCTTCCTCTGTGATTTCTGGCATCCTTATACACATGGATAAAACTGCTTCTGTGCTCTGGGACCCACAGTGCTATACAGACCACACTGATAATTAAGACAGTTATGACCACTCACTAAAACATTTTTTAAGAAATCAGGCAGTCAGGGAATACTGGTATACAAGAAGTCAGTTTATGGCCTCAGTCCTTGAGAATACTTGATCCACAGAGCAAATTCAGACTATTGATTGAGTAGACTCAGTCACAGCATAAACAGTGGGATGCACAAATGTTACTTATAACAAGATAAAGCTTAAACCAGAAAGAGTTCTGTGCAGGTTGTCAAACTGACTGAGTGCTTTTTGAAGGTTCAGCATGTGTATGTCATCTTAGTTTTCTAAACCAAACTAAATCATTCTTCTCACTTCTTAGTGTTTGTAACACTTAAACACACTGTTCATAATATTTGAATATCCTCATAGTCCTTCATGACTACTGTAATGACTACATTAGCTTTCGTAATCTTCTCTCATCTATTGATCTTGTCAGCCCTAAAGACATTTTTTTCCTCACTGAATTTCTGCTTCATAATAAGCTCATAATTGAATGCTATTTTTCAAATAAAATTACTTCAGATTCTCAAGAGATTCTTTACAACATGGTGCTTCAATGCACATGTCTGAATTATGCAGAGCTTTTCCTTTTTATTTGCTGCCATATCAGATCATAATCTCCAATTCAATATGTTGTCTGCCATTATGTCTTTCAACATTGCTATAAGTCCATTTTTTTAAGTACTGCAAATTATTTCTCCCATTATTTAATGAACATAGTTATCCTTAACAACCCTATCCGTTGTTGTTCACATTTTAGATATTCTTATGTCTCTTTATATAATGTCTTTATATTGCTTTGGGCTTGCAACATCCCTTATGTTATTATCCTTAAGCAATTTCATGGGTTCACCATTTTTCCCTAATACACATTTTCCTAATTGTTCTGGCAAGGCTTCCACTGACTGCAAGAACTTTGGACTGGTCAGTATATTAAAAACAGAACAAAAAGAAGCACAAAATCAACAACAAAAAGCTATTTTATGTTATATATCAAGTTGCATATCTTCTGATTTCAGTATGCACTGAGGCAGTCATGATCATTTTTGTTTGGAATCCTCTCTCCCGTTTTCACTCTGGTGCGAAAGCTGAATGTCATTAACTGTTTAGAAAATTGTGCAATGCATTGCTGAAGTATAGTTGCTGCTGTACATAAATCTAGAACTCCGGGAGAATTACATTGGAAATCTGTATCTGGGACAGGCATAGAATCATGGAATGACTTGGGTTGGATGTGTCCTTAAACATCATCTAGTTCCAACCCCCTGCCATGATTGTTTATATCAGGCACAAGGTCAGGCTGTGCAGGGCTCCATCCAGTCTGGCCTTGAACACCTTCAGAGTTGGGGCATTACAATTTTTTTGGGTATCCGGTTTCAGCACCTCAACAACCTCTGGATGAAAGATTTCCCCTCACCTCTAATCTACATCTCTCCTCTTTTAGTTTTAAATAATTCTCCCTTGTCCTACTACTATCAGAGTGTATAAAAATTGTGTCCCCCCTCCTGATTGTAAGCTCCTTTTAAGTATTAGAAGGCTACAGTGATGTCTCCTCTGTACTTTCTCTTATCCAGGTTGAATAAGCCCCCAGTCTTTCTTCACAAGAATCCCATCCCAATAGTTCTAAGTTTTTCTTCTCCTGGGGTCCTCAGATCTAGAATGCAGTACTTCAGATGGGGCCTCTCAAGTCCTGATCACCCTTCTGTTGGTGCAACCAAGCATACAATTGCTTGTCCAGGGCTGCAAGTGCACACTGTTTACTCTTGTCCAACTTCTCTTCTACATAAGTTCATAAGTTCATAAGGTTGGAAAAGACCTATAAGATCATCCAGTTCAACCATCCTCCTATCACTATCTCTACCCAACTACTAAATTAAATCCTTTAGCACCTCATCTAAACGCTTCTTGAACAGCGCTAGGGATGGTGCCTCAACCACCTCCCTAGGCAGGCCATTCCAGTGCCTGACCACTCTTTCAGAAAAGAAATGCTTCCTCAGGTCTAATCTAAATCTTCCCCGGCGCAACTTGTGGCCATTCCCTCTCGTCCTGTCGTTATTTATCAGGGAGAAGAGGCCCACCCCCCCCTCACCACAACCCCCCTTCAGGAAGTGGTAGAGTGCAATAAGGTCTCCTCTGAGCCTCCTCTTCTCCAGACTAAACAATCCCAGCTCCCTCAGCCGCTCCTCATAAGACTTGTGCTCCAGACCCCTCACCAGTTTTGTTGCCCTTCTCTGAACACGCTCCAGGGCCTCAATGTCCTTCTTGTAGTGAGGGGCCCAAAACTGAACACAGTACTCGAGGTGCGGCGAGGTTCTACCTGGAACCTCAAGTCCTTCCTTGCAAGGCTGCTTTCAATGAGTTCTTGTCCCATTTTGTACATGTACCTTGCCATGATCCAAGTGCAACACCTTGCACTTGGCTTTGTCGAACCTCACTAGGCTCTCATAGGCCCACTCTTCGAGCCTGTCCAGGTCCCACTGGGTGGTGTCTTTCTATTCTTTCTATTGTATGAACTATACCACTCAGCTTTGTGTCATCCAGAAACTTGCTGAAGCTGCACTCCCACTATCTGATAAAGATGTTAAATATCACCTGTTTGAAAACTCACCCTAAGGGACAACAATTGTGACTGGCCTCCACGTGAACACAGATCCATTGACCACAACACTCTGCAACCAGCTAACCAATTCTTTATCCATCGAGTATTCCAGTCTACAAATTCATCTTTCTCCAATTTAGAGATAAGGATGCAGTGTGGGGCCATATGAGGGGCCATATGTGAGGCCTTGCAGAAGTCCAGGTAGTTAACATCAGTTGCCCTTCCTTGCTTAAGTGATATTGGACTTACTTTTCTCTTACACTGGGATAGTCTCTGCTCTCCTGACCTCCACTCAAAGGTTCAAGGACACAAGAGACTTCAGAAATTTGAGTGCCAGTGAAAACTGGGGTGATGAACTTGAGAACCTCAGCCTTTTCCATGTCAGTTGAAGCCAGTTCTCTCTTTTCATTTATTAGAGGGGATACACTCTCCTTTGCCTCCTGTCTCTTTGACCAGTGTACCTATAGAATCTCTTCCTGTTATTTTTCACATCTCTTGCCAAATTCCATTCCAGACATAGCTGAAATGGCACTGAAAGTGTACTTCAAATCCTGTCCTTGGTGAGCAAGAATTCTTGCAATTTTGCCAACTCTTTTTTCATTTTAGTATAATCATTTCTCTTCCTACCTCAGCTTTCCTCTGGTCTTTCTCTTGTTGTGTCTTCCACTCATTTCTACTCTCCACTCGTTCACATTTTTTACCCCCTACCCAGTTAAAGAAAAGTAATTTTTGTGGAATTAAAATGGAACCACTCCTGTAGTTAAGGCACATACATAGCACTTAGATAAAGGACTGAGCTTTCAATACCACTGAAGAATTAGGTCTTTGTTTTCTAGAACTCTTCTCTCTAAGAAATTATAGGAGATTGGTTGCTAACTGTAACTTGCTGTATGGTCACTGTCCTTATGTCATATTAATATGCAATCACCAAAAATGCCATGAATTGAGACACAATAAGGCAATGCATTGTTTGAAACGAAAGGAACAATTCCATCAGGCTGAATTTTGCACAAGCTCTGCATTTACCAAAACAGTGTTTTATTTTCACCTTATACACACATAAAAAGGCATAAGAAATGGGCAAGTGAATTAACAGTGATTTTTTGATCCAGATTTAAAGCCAGATACATGGCTATTGAAGTCAATGGACACATTTCTATCGACTCCTATAATTATAGCCATTATTTGTGAATTTCTATTGTGGTTCTCAGTAAATAAGAAACTTATCATCCTTTTACATTCTTCTTCAAATGATAAATTGAGTGGTAAGAGGAGAAACAGAAGAAATAGAAAGCTTATCCACAGCTTACACTTGTATTATCTTGCAAAATAGTTTGTTTATTGATATTCTGTGCTTTACAGTGTCCCTTTCCAGCAGCTTTCTGTGCAAATTGCAAAACATGTCAACCAGAGTTAGACTTCTTTGTACAGAAAACATTTTTAAAAGCATTTTTCTAAGTATATTCATGTATGATTATAGTAAGACATACTTATTGACCAGAAGCACTTTTAAATTTTGAACTGAAGAAGATTTGTTCAACTAGGGACGATAAATCCTTCTGTAATTTCAGCAGTACAACATTTCTTATTCATAGAGGATCAAGACATGAAGTGTAGTTTCTATTTTTATGCAATAATTGCATTAAGTGTATAGAAAGCAAGTGTTGTAATATGCAGTGTTAAATCAAATTAATGATTGATAAGAGACTGTACCGAGTTTGGGAACCTGTCTGACATTGTGTTCCTCTCTTATGTTAGGTTTTTGTTTTTTTTAATGTAGCCCAGGATTTTCTGTAGTTACTGTCCTTGGAGAACGTAGAAAGGTAGATAATCATATTTATCAGCAGAATACTGTTTGGGAAGGTGCATTGTTTTTTCATTTCCACCCTTAACCCAAGCTGACCAAAAGGATCAGTCTGCTGTTTGTACTTTGTACTACCTCAGTTCTTCTGAAGAAGATGTATCAGCTCTGTTTGTTTCTCTGTGGGAATTTCAGACAAGCTTTCAAATACCAAGGTCCTGTTGACAGCATATGTACTTTCTGTGGCATTTTTTTACAGAGCTTTTTGAGGGGTGGCTTTTATCAGTTTTTCCTAATTCCTCTGAAGAACAGCATGCTTTTTGTCAATTGGTTGCTGTCTTTCATCTGAAAGATAGCTTTCTTTGGTGATAACTCTTTATCTCACTACAGATAGAACTTGTAAAGTATGTTGAGATATCTCAGCGTGGAAGTGTGTCAGCGGTTTACAGGCAGGTTTGGCCCGGTTTCGTGACGATTGGTGCGGGGGACCCACGGACCCACGCCCCAGGAAAGGGGAAGGGGAAAAGGGAAAAGAGAAAAGGGAGATGGGCCTAGAATCAAAACAGCAGCAACGATCTGAGGAGGAAAGCTAATTTACTAAATAGATATCGGAAAGCAAAATAACACAATATAATACAATATAATTGGAATTAAAGCTAACAAATCAAATAAAATGAACAAGAGAGAGTGTCCGATAAACCGAAGGCCTAACGCTGAAGGTGGATGGCAGCGAGCACCCACTGCTGAGTCCATCCCAAAGGAAAGAGAGTGTCCCGTGACCGCAGACAGTTTTTATCTTTCCCTCTGAGCGTAAACACGTAAGAACGCAAAGCATCGCAAAGTCCTCTGGGGAATGGAGTTCTTCTTCTCTTCTGAGACAGGTATACCTGGAACTATCGATGATCCACGGAGCTGGAGCATTAACTCTTTAACTCTAAATGCACTACATGATGTTATGATGTGGAATACCAGTACCAAAAATCATAAAACCATGACAAAGTGGCAGTGCAGAATACTTTTATCAGTAAAGGCTGTGCTTGTAGGTATTTGTTTCAGTAAGGACAAGCGGTTTGTCAGAATTGCTGCAGTCCCAAACCACTTGGTAACGTTTGCCTCTGGAGTGCCTTGGTCCTTCTGTCTCCTTCTCAGGCCTCTGCAGCCCAGCACCTACTCATTCATCACCTTCCCCTTTTCCTCCGGAGATATGTGAGGTGCTGGGGGCTTGGCTGTTTCTGCTCCAGCCCTGACACAGCTTTGGAGATCTGCAGCCACTTCCCTTTCAAGGCATATTGGCTGGCTGGCCCCTGTGTGCCCAAGAGCAGGTCAGGCAAAGAGCACCTTCTGCCAGCATTCCCTCCAGCCCACCTCAGCTGCCTGCACAGTCACCGTCTCCAGGCAATGCTCAAAGGGCAGTGCATCCTGAGTACTCCTTCACATGGAAGTTTTCTAAACAAGCTCCCCATTTTCCATCTGGACAAATGAAACCACAGATCTGACGGTTGTTGCAAAGCATTTGCTTTTAGTCAGTTGGGCCCCAAACCTAGGCTATAGTAGGGATTGCCAGCTAGGCAGAGAGCTAGTGTAAAGGTTAATCTTATTTCAGAAATAGAGGGAGGGAGATGCATTACAATGCTTCATTGGAAAAATGTCAAAAGCCATTAGCTGCTGGCTGAAATATATGAGAGGGAGCAGCATTAGCTCTGTTCTTTGTTCTGTCTACAGGTGAAATGAGGCATTTCACCATTTACCTTTGGGAATTAAGATGCAACATGTTTTGAAGCTCTATTCCTTTGTCATAGGAATTACTGGTAGAAATACAAAGTATACTTCTTTACTTTGTACATACCTATTTCTATTTTTGTGTTGTATCATCTCCACACTTACATGTGGTGTGTTATGACTGCTATATACATGTGTATATAAATACACACATACACAAGTATATGCATATATATGTAGTGTACTAGACAACTGTGTATTTTACATACACAGTTTTATTTCTCTGTGTGAGACATACGAAATGTTCACATCTGAGGAGTAGCATGCCTGGAGTAGTATCACCTGCCAACTAAACATGATTAATAGGAGGTATTCATACATTGCAGTCTCCTGAACGGTTTCAACTACTGTTATTTTCTTACTGGTAGGAGATATTTCTTAATCTTTCACCTTTCAAAAATACATCCATTCAAAAAATGAAAGATTTCCCATTTGGACCTTCACATATTTTTCTAGAGGTATATTTTGCTTGGCTCAAAAACCCCAGATATTTTAAATTTCTACTGGACTGAAAATACAGATTTCTTTCTCTGGAAGAGGGAGGTACTTAGTTTTTCCAAGTATACAAACAAAATATGGCTGGAAGAAGGATGTACATATTAGATTTCTAAGTCATGAAATTCATAAATATGTGTTACCGTCATTATAAATTTAATACAAACTTCTTTCATCCTTGTCCTGATCATTTACTGTTCAGACAGCAAGCTTCTTCATTTTCTAAGAGCTAAATAAACTGTACCACCATGCTGGTATTTTTTCCTGTAGCACATGTATGGTGTTTCAGGGGGGGGACCTGAAGGGTCTGTTGCTCCTGCTTGGGATGACCTGCATATTGCAGAATGCTGGAAATTCATCTTTAGGCATCTTTTCTACTGCCCAAGTCTGTATTTCATCAGTGGTTGCTGCCCGTGAATGAATGTCTGTATCCTTTCCCTTCACGCTGTGCTATCTGACCTTCCTTTGGACACTGTCCTTTCTGAACATTCCTTCCTCCTGGCAGGAGACAGTGTGGAGACATTAGTTTGCTGGTGAGAACAGCTGGTTTCTTCTTTTTCATATTCTCACCTGTTAGCTGTAACTGTAGAGCAGCCTGCTTCTTTTCCTTTGTTCTCCTTCTTTCTGTAGTCACCTTCACTGTCTCAGCTTGCAATACAAATGCGATTTGGTTTGGGTATGGGCAGATGCTGCCATCTCTGTAAAATTAAAGAGATTGTGTGACACAGAGCTTGTGTTGCCATTATGCCAGCTGTGGGAAGCAGACAACAACCCATCCAGTGTATGAGCCAGCTGGCCTCAACAGACAGTATGTGTGAATACAGAATTTTAAACCAGATTCTGGGATCTCCTGTGCCACTAAACTCTAGCCTAAAATGTTTGTAATTTATTAAGCAAAGCCACCCAGTTTAGCTCAGTTAAGCCTTCTTAAGCAAGAATGATATTTTAGAAACAGTATATCTTGAAAAACAGTAATTACCCATACATCTTAATAACGTGGCAGGCGTTGGAGCCTCTCCAGCAGCTTCCAGAATCTAAATATGACAAATAAACATCACAAGAGATGAAGCTAGAAAGCAGCAAGCCTGAGATGAAGGATGTCCTCTGTATGTAGTCAGGGTTCCCAGGCTCCAACTCAGCACAACATTTTGATATATGGTCACCTGTACGTATTAAGCATTTTCCCTGACCAAAGAGGACAGGTCACACATTTAAATCTTCTCAGGTGCTCCTGCTTCCCAGAATAATGTGTGTAATAATGGATAATCTGTATCCAGGGTGGTCCTTACTGAAGTAGTCAAAGGAAAATATTTATCTGCCTGATTTATATGTGATTTCATATTTAAAAGTAGAAAAAAGCATCTATAAATACAAATGAAGAAGAGAAGTTGTACCAAAGTTTGAAGGGTTACCACAGGAAAGTATTTTATAAATGTGATGAAAAATTTCCACTTCTACAGAGAGCAAGAGACTCAGGTAGTGAAATAATTATTGACAATTAGCAAGTCAGCAAAGAGAAAATGTACTGCAGAAAACACTGCTGTTCATAATTATCCATTGTAATCATTAACGACCTCTTTAAAAGGTTTTCTTTTGTAAAGCCCTCAAGAGAGTAACACCGAATTGTTCAGTATTGGTAGCCCACTTGTCTTCCTCCTTCGATAGCACAGCTATGTAAAAATAAAGTAATAACATTGGTGTATCTGCCTGCTGTTTTATTCTTTCAGTGAAAGTGAAGTTTTTTTCAATTTAAAAGCCCGCTCTGTTTAACTTTTATATACAATTGAATAATATGTCGCTTTTTGCATACATATACTTGAATAATACCTCACTCTTGAAGTGTCTTGACTTTGTACGCCCGTCAGCAACTGCCTGAAAGTGTGGTTCTTGGTTCTATATGACAAACAAACCTGCCCATTCATATAGACCTCTCTGGCGATGTGTTTATTACTTTGCACTGCCTGTCTTGTTTCTGGAGGTTTTTTCAGCATCCATATCAGTGTGTCAAACTCAGCATTCATGGTAATGCCTTGAGTGCAGGAACGGGAAGCCCTATGGCCGTGGTAGCTCTGGGCACTGCTTTTATGTCTCCACACCTCCTCATTCTGCTCCATGCATCCAAGCAGCCTGATCAGAGCCACCTCAAATGGTCTGAGGAGCTCCACAGCTTGTCACATCATCACTGTAGACACACTGTCCTTCATTATGGTGGCATCTTTTTCAGTTTTTCATTGATCTGTATGACAATAAAGTGATTCATGCCATGTTTATTGTTGATATATTTTAATACTGGATTTAGGGGATTGTATTTTTTCTTAGGTTTTTGTGTGACCAATAATAAATGTAATTGTTTTTGGAACAGAATTGCAGCACTCACCTAGGGCTCACTCAGCTGCGAGGCTGACTTGATTAGAGGATCTTTCTACGAGTCTGTCAGAATTAGAGCTGCCTTCATTGTGCACTACTTTAGCTGTTGAATGAAAGACTGTCAGGAAGCACACCCTCGCCTTGAGGACAGAGTATGTTTGCTGCCTTCTCTACTAGGTAGGGCTTGCGGATTTATCTTGAAAAGAGTTGGCTGACACAGTCTGAATTGAGACTAAAAACTAGTGTGTGCAGTCAGAAGGTTGCTCTTCAGACTCACTGCCTGCCCTACTGTTGTTTACAGACAGCCCTTTGCATGCAAAGCAGTTGCTTTCTCAGCCTTCAGTCTGAAAGCTGTCAGCAACTTCTTATAGCTTACTTGTTGATACAGACATCTTGGAAAATCAGTCTGACAACATCAAAGTGTCCCAAAAAGCTTCAAGTGAACAGCACTTTGTTATCACTCCTATGGTTTTAAAGAAGGACCTGGGCATTCTGGTGGACTACAGGTTGGCTATGAGCCAGCAGTGTGCCCTTGTGGCCAAGAAGGCCAATGGTACCTGGCAGTGTGTAAAAATGAGCATGGCCAGCAGATCAAGGGACGTGACCCTCCCACTCTACTCTTCCCTTTTGAGGCCACATTTAGAGTACTGTGTCCAGTTCTGGGCTCCCCAGTTAAAAAAAGAAAGGGATCTCCTGGAAGCAGTCCAGTGGGGGGCCACAAATATGATTAAGGGCCAGGAACATCTCCCATATGAGGAAAGGCTGAGTAATCCATGTTGGAAAATGTAGACTGAAGGAATGTCTGATTAATATTTATAAATATCTAAAGGCACATGAATGAGGCCAGGCTTTTCTTGGTGGTGTGTAGTTATAGGACAAGGAGTAGCATCTAGACAATTATTTTTAATTAGATAGGGATTGATCTATGTTAAGAGAACTGTTTTTTCTGTTTGAGAATTTTATAGTAATGTATCTTTAAAAATTACATCCACAGAAAGCTGTGATTTTAAGAAGAGCTGCAATGATTTAAAATATAAATGAGTGAGAAAGTGAATTTCTTAACATGTGGTGCCACACTGTCTAGCAGCTGTAGTATGTTCTGCAAAGCCAAAGGCATATTTTTAGCCCGAATCTCTGCTATGCATATTGTCACAACAATTGATACCATTTTCTTTGTTCATAGATGAAGTCTTGTCTGAAAACTTTTTGGACTACAAGAACCGTGGAGTCAATGGATCTCATCGTGGTCAGATTGTCTGGAAGATTGATGCCAGTTCTTACTTCGTGGAGCGTAAGTATTTTTTCAGTTTTAGTATAGTAAAATTCAGCCATTGCAGAAAGATAATTGCATTCCTTTTCAAGCTGTTCTTACGATAGTAGTATGCCCAATATATTTAGGAAAGGCCAAAAATGTTACCATTACTTTGATCACACTAAGAGGAACTCAAAAGTCGTATGAATTCGAAAAACATAGCTTCTACAAGAAAATAAAATGAATTTTGTGGATATGGACTTATCTACATGTTTTAACTTTTCAAATACAACTATTAAAAAAGTAATCAGTTTGCTGTTATTTGGACATTATCATTAGCAGTGAGTGACATTTACTTTAATATAGAGTTAAGAAAAAGAACTCTGGAGCATAATCTCCTTTGTGGAAGATTAACACAATCTTTATTAGGAAAACCTCATGGTGGGTCCATTGGATTGGAACAGATTCAGAAATCAAAAAAGGATTCAGTTCTGGTCATTGTCTAGCTTGCTGTAAATGCTTGTTGTTACAGTTTGATAAAAGTACAGTGATATCAAATAAATTGTTCCTCACTGCATTCCTGTATTACCCAGGGTGTCTGATGCAATGCAATGTAACACTTTTCCACATTGAACATGAGGACATTGTCCAAAGAACTATGTACTCTCTACAGCAAGTTACCATTTCCAGACTTTGTCATCCCATGTCCCTGACTGAAAGACAGCTTGATCATTGGAGTTACTGTGCACTAGTGTGAATGGAATTTTTGGTCTATTAATTTCCTCCAAAAAATGCATGCTTTTTCTTTGGTGAGCAGAAATAAGTCACTCAAAAGACTGGACTGAGATTTATAGAAAATATCCATGGGAAATGGATATAGTTATCCCTAAGGAGTAAAATGTGAAGAAGTCTAGCGTTAAACAGTTGCGCTTTTTCAGTTGTGCTGAATGTTTTCAGTGATCCACCTTAGCCTGCTGAGCAAAATTTGGAGTCGTGAGCATATCTAAATTGCATGGTAGTCAGGTGTAACTCTTAAGACTGTCTGAATTTAAGGGCCATCAATGGAATCTTTGATTTAGCCTAAATTCTAAAAGAGTTAGAAAGGATATGAATTATACTCGATTAGGTTCATCTCTGACTTTGACCTCAAGCAAAAAGAAGGATGCAACATGCACACATTTTACAGGAATTCGGTATTAGAAACATATTCTCTCTTCTCAATGTGAAGCTATTGCTAATGGTCTGTAATTCACAGTTTTATGTTAAATTGAGAATATTCTTAAAGAACCAAAGGAAACTACTTAAATTGTATGTCTGGATACAAGGCATAATATGAATGTTTCATCTTATATTTTGAAAAATATATTCCTGGGAAATTGTTTAATATACAAGAACATTGATTTTAGTTACCCTAGTTTTAGAGCAGAAGTACTTCATAGGATCTAACCTTTAAAATAAGATTAATTTGCAACTGCTGCTTTGATCTTAACAGTTATCAATCTGTGAAACTGATCGTGCTTACTTTAAACTGTTAAAGAAGTGTGGGGAGGAGATGAAATATTGTAGAACAGGGTTTTGAAGAGGCCTTAGTGTCTCAGTTTATTGATAAAAGATTGAAGTGTTACTAGGCTGCTGATAGCTTTCTTTCCTAATCCACAGCAAAGGAGAAAAGAGTCAGTGTGAGAAATACTTAAGAGAAAGTCTCTTCAGGTGGGTAAGGACTCAAGTGCACAAGGAATTATGGCAGCATAATAAATTGTTAACTGAGAAATAGTAACTGTTGTTAATTGATTTTGTGTACATTCTTCACCTGCTCTGAGATGAGAAAACACAGTTTAGCATAGCCATCCCTCACTGACACTTAAAAGTAAGTCATCCTACACTGTAGTCAGGGAGCTCACGCTTGATGAGTTGCTGCTTCTTAGTAATTTGTTATGCTGCCAACATTAAACTATGAATCTCAGCCCTGAGATTATGTACCAGTCCAGCCATCAAGGACGAATTATTGCCCTGTCCAGAATTAAAATAGAAGAAACTGAAGTAGGAAGTAGTAAATAATAGCGCATGTAGATACGCTTAGAGCTGCTTGACTACTGAAATGAGAAGTGAACACAGTGAAAAATGTTGATGCATATGAATCATATTTCTATAAAGGCAAGTTTTAGAGTTCCTGCTCATTGTTGAGAATTATATAGGAAATTACACAGCTCTGGGGCTGATTAAACATTATGTTAAAAACTGCAGTGCCTGATGCTTTTCTGTACTTTCTATCCAAAGACAACTGTGTAGACCACGTTCTTTCAGACTTCTCTTTTTTAGACCGAAATTGCATTTGACTTTTATGTTGTCACAGCACATGAATGTGGTGACATTTTCAGGAATCAGAAAGCTACTGATCGTCAAAATCAATCTCCTCTTAGAAACCAGCCTTTTTCTTTTCAGAAACAACCTTGGGGACAAAAATCTGTTCAGTAGTATAACAATTGCCATGTTGGTCAAAAGATAACCTGACATGGTATCCTGTCTCCAAAATAGCCAGTGATGTTGATTTGGAAAGGCACATGAAGATAAGTAAGTAAGTGTTAATGAGTGCCCCAGCTGGAGTATTACTAGTTTCTGTCGATATGTTGCTGAAGCACTTTCTGACTTAGTTTTTTTATTTACTAGAGGTCAAAGGATATAACAAGTAGCTAAGACCCAGCAATTTATTTTCTGTGTTGTTTTTGTATGCATAATGTTATATTTCCTTTAACTCAGTATTGATCGGAATGCGCTATAAAACAGAGTAGCTCTCACTTACGAAGGTAGCCCTACATTTCTGAGTTTACTTTTGCCAGTAAATATCTGTACTTTGGTATCTGTTGTGAGTCAACACTGGCAGTTTATCAACTACACAGTGCTTTAGAAATGGTTATGTTTGGCCCATACAGTGTTTGGCCCATTGTAGCTGGCCAGTACAGTGATAAAGGGCAAATCATAACATGGCCAAATGAAAAATAAAACAACTTTAAATTATAAGTTCCCAGAACCTTAAGACACACCATTTTGGCATCTGTTCTTGGAATGTATGGAGATTTCACAGTGTTGGTAATGTTGCAACACTATGATATGATAATGTTGCATAATCCTGTTGAGGGATTATGGGAATCATTCTGTCCAACCTCAGAAGTCCAAGCTTTTCTTTTGCCAAGTTAGTCTTTAGTATACCCCACTAGGTGCCTTTCAAAAACATATGAGAAAATTACCATTATGCAGTTTCCAGCCACTTGAAGTAAAGAGTTTAATGGACATTTCTGAACGATTTTTCTTACTGAAGAGGTTTTGAGTGAACTTGAAAATCACAGGTATTAAAGATAGGCTGATTTGCAGAAATGAAATCCCCATTAATATGAAAAACGAAGTTTTAGGAGTGAAGTCTAGTAAATACAACTAAATATTCTGTATTTTCAATCAGTAGGCATATATAATATATTTGGAAGTGTTTTGTTCTAAATGTTCCCCAGTAGAGTTATTCTTTCTTTCCTTCATTCTTGAAAATTAACAAGCAAACAAAATATGGCATTGTAACTATGCAACATGAAGACATTAAATTAAAACCTCTATTGAGATACTATTTCTATTTGGCAAAAAACTGCCATCTAATCTGCATGCAATGATCTGGGACCTGGATTAGGGGTAAGGTGGAGGCCTGAATGACTGGGAGATGTTTTCTTTCTGGTGGTAGATTAACACAACAGAAATCTTCCTTCTTATGATAAAATTTTTGACACAATTCAGAATTGCATTGAAGATAGTCAAATACCTGGAACCTCTGTTAACCCACAGGACTTTCAGCAGGTCATTTTATCAGCCAAGAAAACAGTTTCCAAATGTGGAAGCTTATGCAGCACCTGATTGTTTACATTTATTACTGTTGTTGCTGCATTTTTATCAAAAACAGATGATAGACCTTTCAAAGATCAGATTAATCGTTGCTTATTCCTATTGGACTTGAGAATTAATAGGGATTTCATGGTAAAAAAAGGCATTCAACTAAGTAAGTTTGAGTTCTGAGAGATTCTGGTATTGAGAATTCTGAGAGATTCTGGCAGGTAAAAAGTAGTCAAGGGAAAATAATGTACTGGGTTATGGTCAATATGTGCTAAGTATGTGTGCATTTATGGAATATGAACATAAAGATGAGCCAAAAACTGATATGTAATCAGTCCTTTTATCTGGGGCTCCTTCTAGAAAATCTCTCTTAGGCAGATGATTTATAGGCCATTTTTGAAGTACAAATAACTGAAGGATGTAGCAGCCTTAAAGGTTTCCAAATAAATGATATTCAGTCATAGTAACAAATGCTGTAATGAAGCTGAAGCCTTTTTAAAATTTTTCTATCTTGAGTCATGTAAACTTCACTGGTGAAAGTGTGTGAGTAAATTGGACTTTAAGCTTAAGGAGATCACAGACGATAAAACTGAAGCAACACAGAAGTATCATCTTCAGTGGTGTTAATAAAACTGAATAGCAGAATAGTTGTATCAGAATATGAATATGTATCAGAATATGAATATGTATCAGAATATGAATATGTATCAGAGGAAAAAAAAACCAAACAAACAACAGATATGAAGCAGCAAAGGAGATTTGTATCCAAAAGGGCACGTTTACTGTTTGTATCTCCCCTTGCACATATACTAGTCTTTTCAATACTTTGTGGTTATTTTCCACCTTATATACACATATCACTCTTTATATTTCTCTTTCATATTTTCTCATCCTGATAGCCCTGTAGTGATTTAATACTTAACTTTGAGGCTTAGCTTTGGGAGAGGAGAATGGTCTGATCCTGACTGAAGGCATTTCCCAGTTCAGAGCTATTTCCTCAAGAACCCTTTGCTTTGTGTCCTTTGACGAGCCCTTTCATCTTTACCATCATTTTCTGGGTTTTTTTTTGTTGTTGTTTTTTTGTTTTTAATCTTAAATCTCAGTGTCTTTCTGTGCCAGGATTGTAGCCAGCAACCTATCATGAATGGAAACACAGGTCAATCCCCGTAAGATAGGAAGACAGGAGACAGCTATTTCTCAGCTTCCCATTTGATCAACCTGTGGTAGCTTAACTGTGCGACTTTACAAATCAGGTTTTCCTCCGTCTTTCTCTCAGTTTCCACAGCATTTTTTGACACTTAGACATATTTTGTTTGTACTGTGGAGATGGGGACTGTTTTTGTGGAAGGGGAAGTGGATGCTTGTGTTGCAGCATCTGTGCTTGGTGACACTAGGCTGGGACAACCTGTCTGGTCACATGCTGCCTGCTTTTTGCTTTCCATTGCAGTTCTTAAAGAAATAACAAAATCTCTACATGCTTAAAGCTGAGACATTGTGAGCGCTTGGTTATGCTGGCAGTAAGTTATGCCAGGGTGAACTGGAAAGCTTTGAATTATAAAGAATGCTTCATCCTAGGCATGCTGAAGTCAGAGCAAGTCTTCCATCACAAAGCTGTAGTTCCCAGTAACTGAGACCACAGCTTAATGTGTCAGCCGCTTTACCCTAAAGAAGCACAGCCTTTCTACCTTTCTACAAGACTGAACATCTTATGTTTCTTGAGGCAATTGTGAAGAATGGCAGTGACATTTAATCACAATTCTAGTGCTAATTGCACTGAGTTGTGGAGCATTTGAGTCCAACAGATCTATTCGTTTGTTAACTTTCAGGTGGCTTTTGTTGTTGTTTTCAAATACAGTAATGTCTAGTGTCTCCTGTGAAGAGCAGATCTTAATTCTTTCCTATTTGCTGAGGTAGTTCCTCTCCATAATAGCTTAGGCCAGGGTTTTGAAGGCATTAAGTTCAATACAAATGTTTGAGGACAAGGTTTCAAAATTGAAAAAGTGAAGATTGATTTAAAGGTGAGAGGTGGAAGAAGAGGAATGGAGTGAAGAAGTGACTTGACAGTGCAAGAGCTACAACTGCAGATAAGACTTCAGTTTCCCCACTCCGAGCATAGTGTCTCGTCTGCTATTTGAGGCCATCTCTAGTCTGTTTGCAGTCTGCACTATTGGGAATTATTTAAAACTTGTACTCTGAAAATAAATGTGCATGACTACATAGTGCATTTTTCTTCCCTTTGTTCTTTAATGATTGTAACTTCTGAAACCCATTCTGCTGTAAAGAGAGGAGAAGGTGTCTGTAGGGCTGTTATAGCTTTTTGTAATAAGCCTGACAAAAGGTAGTACTGAAAGAGCTAGAATTTTTCCGTTCTTTTCTGTTTGCTTTTTTATGACAGCTGTGGATACGTTGGATCTACTTGTTTTTTTACCTTCCCAGATGTTGTGAGGGTGAGGGACAGCACTAATTTTCCTTGCAGTCTGACAGCCCAACTTTTGCCTAGCTGATCCTTGGCCTATAGCAGAGACCCATCAGGTTGCTTCACCCACTAAGAATAAGACTGAACTGCTTTCCACCTTGTTATTTCCCTGCAGCTTGTCTTGTCTCATATGTAGGCAGAAGGGTGCTGTTGTCCTGGTGCTGCCAGGTGACCCCACAGGTAGCAAGTTCCACCACTAGATCTACCTGGTGTTGAATACCTGGAGCTCGGTGAACTCAGTAAAACAGAGCATGATGCCAATATTGTTGCTTCTCAGTGACCTGATAAGCAGAAAGAGTGCAGCAAAGAGGCCTGGGCCCCACTTGCAAGCTAGTGCAAGGTATCACCTGAGGCACTCCGTGTACCTCCTGTTGGGAAGATGCAATACCCTATGATTTCAGACCTTGGGTAGAAGATAGTTAATAATAGGGCAGTAAGAGGGCACTGGTACAGGGTACAGCGTTTTCCTGTTCTCTTCTCCTTCATTTATAGTGTTATTTCTTTCATCACCATAGTTCACTCTTTCCAAGTAGGTGTTTGTCTTGCTGTGTGCTTGTTGTTATCACCCTTCACAAGAAACAGGTAGGGATGGGGATAGGCAGAAGTTTTGCTACTGACAGGAAATTGAAGAGACTGTGCATTCCTTGGAGGAATTCTCACTCAAATCTTATCAGGAGCTGGGAATGCCCTGGGCTTTCCATGCCCCTGTTAAAATCTGTGGGCTTCATTCCCTCTTCTCTAGTCCCACTGGCGATAGAAGGTAGGTGCTTGGCATAATGCCACAGGGAATAGCACATGCTTATTTTGGGGCTTCAGGAGTCCAACTGTAGGTGCTCAAGTTTGAAAACAGTGTTTCACATAAACATTTATTTTGCCCTTTAAATCACATAAATCACATTAGTGATATCCTCAGACACATTGTACTTGCTTTAGCTTCAAAACTCATGTGTATAATGCATTTTTTTCCTTTAACTTCTGTGTTGTCTAGGAGTATACTTGAAGCAATGAAGAGGGTGTCTCGAAATGCAGCAGTGTGGTTAGCAATTGTATCATTCTCATTTATTATCTGAACAATGCCTAACAGATATTGCTTTGATTCTTTGAACTTTGCATGTTTGTATTCCACAAAATGGCTTCTGAAATAATCTCAAAGTTTATTTAAATGGATCCATATAACTTAGGTAACATTTTGTGATTGATAATCATTCTGCTGCTTATAGCAAGAGATTACAATGTCATCTCTGATTCACAAATTAGTCTTTGCCAGTGTGAAATAATACTGGCAAGCTACTGTTAGATGGCGCCATATGGGAATTCGGTGAAATTGCCCTTGTTCTAAAGATAGATTCCCTCTCCTTTGTATAGGGCCCCTTGCTCTCCCTTTGAATACTTCCATTGGACATGTTTCTGGAGCTGCTAAAAGACAATAAATTCCCAATGAAATCAGTAAGAACTGCTCGCACATGGCAACTGTGTTTCATCAAACTCAACACCTTTCATATGCAACCATATACAGAGAGCCCAGGTCCAGATGTTGACCCAAGTGGGATTATTTTTGGTAGAAAAACAAAGATGAGATTAGTGTAGATGAATACAGAGTAAATGGGAAGCAGCTGTGATTGGAGGGGTTATCAGTACATGAATCAAAAGGTCATATTTTCTCCAGAACAGTGCTAAGCCACTAAGCCTCATTTCAGTAATTTTCTTACTAATTATGAACAAAAAAAAGGCAATGTATTTGTGTTTTTAAAATTTAGGATATAAGTGCAGACAGTGGATGCAAAATCTTTCAGGAGGCTGCTTTTTTAGTGTAACAACTCAGCACCACTGAACATTTAAGATTATGGTGGGCACAAGAACCCCAGAGATGGGGATCTCAGAGCAAAATGTAGGTTGCATCAAGGAATTGCCTGAGGGAGCAAACTTACCGGTCTACTTAATGACCAAGACAAGATTCTTTAGAATAGATCAGTGTCAGTAATTTACGATTTATAATTTTGGTAGATTTTATGGATATATATTTGTAATCCTGTTAAATTTAACCATTTAAATAATTAACCACAACAAAACTTGGAATTCTTTAATACTAAAAAAAAAAGCATTTTTTCTTATTTTATGGAAGTAATGAACTTTCTTCTTATCTGTTGAAAGGCTCTTCTATATCTTTCTGCAATGGTGTAACAACTGAAAGGCTCTTTTTAAATGACCATTGTGGCACAGTATAAAAGGGGATAAATCTCTTCACATAGTATCAAAATTTGATTGTAGCCCTGCTGTGTCATTGTCTAGTTTTTACCAGCTGCAGAGTCCCTTGTGCCTTGTAGTGGTTACAGCAACATTTATCCAACTTACACATGATGTTTTGGCAATTTTAGTAGACTCAGAATCATCTTTGACCTTCCATGAGGGTTTTACCAGCTAGAAGAAAGCAGAATTCTACCTACGAGGTACTGCAGGGAGCCTTTCGGTATTTGCCTTTTTTTTGCTAACCACCTAGTGATTCTAGCTATATATTACTCCTAGCATCCAGGATTCCTGCTATAGAAATCTCAGATGCTGAGAGTACTTTATTCTACCCAGAATGACTTACTCAGAGAGCAGGAGGTCAACATGGATGAGTTACTGTCTCCCTCCAGGATTTGAACACTTTTGCATGACAGAACCATTTTTTGCAAGGTCTTTAATATTGGTTTTAGGTTATTGAGAAATTCAGAATAGTGTTTTGTACTTCTAAGCTATTCTCTGACCTTTGCAATTCTTTGGATGTTTACCTTACCCTATTAACAGCAAATGTAATTTCCTCCCATTTATCAGTGCTTAAAGTTTTTATTAGAAAAAATAATCTTGAAATAGATGCTTGTTTCTTAAAATGAATTTGTTTCCTAATTAAATCTCCATAACGATGTTTTTTTTTCTGTTCTTCCCCTTTCATTAAACTATCTATACTGATTTCATTATGTGTTCTCTCTTTAAAAGTTACCTATGGATTTTTTACAAGTCTCCTTTGTCAAAAGCAGCTGCTGCAGTGGGACCTCTTAAGAGTAGAAAGTGGTATTCATTCAAGACCCTTCTCTCTGGTGGAGGGACTTGTGTACCTACCAGGTATTTCTTCATTTCTCAGATGGTAGGATGCAGAGGCATAGGGAGGTGTTTACTTATGTGAGATGAGCTGTCACAGCTCACTTGCAGCTCTTGTCTAATCCCTGCGAATAACATCCACAAGTCTGAAGCCTTCTCACTCAGGGGCCATATTAAGGCAGCTTTATGTGATTAGGTTGCATATACTGATAATCTTGTTTCCTTTTACAGATCCCTTTACACTGTAAGGAAGCTGTGAATGTGGTCATAGGTGCTTTGGGTGCAATGGGCCCCTGGAGGTTGTCTGTTCAAGGCAGGTCCAGTTAGAGCAGATTGTTCAAGAAATCTCCTAGTAAGGTTTTGAATATCTTCAAGAATAAAGTTTCCCTTTGGGTGGCCTTTTTTAGTGTTGACTGCCCTCACACTGGAACAAGTCTTATTTCATTTTCAAATATGGCCTTTCTTTGTCTCTAGCTTACATTTTCTCCTGACCCTTTCCTTTTGCATGGATAATGTTTGCCATACCTTGGAAAACTCAAAAAAATAAAGAAATTATGAAAAACAGTTACTATTTTACCTGGTATTTTAAAAAGAGTTGTAAATAAAACACATAAAATCAGAAATAGAGTGTTTGTTGTTTTCTTAAAAGCTGTTTGCATTTTGAGAACCAAAATAGATTTTGATTATAAATCAAATTGCAGCTGTGTTACAGAAAGGAGGTGGAGGTGGCAAGAGAAATAAATGAATGATGCATATGTATCAGAATTTACCTGTGGATGTTGTAACTGCCAGCAGTGTTCCCCTAAACAGAAACTTCTGATTAGTGGCAGTACAAGACATAGGAAGCAGAGAACATGAAAATAAAGAGAATAGATACATTTATACATTTGTATAAATGTATAATCTTTTTGCAATAGAAAGGCACCTGAGAGTTTTCTCAGCAGCTCATGGCAAGGACTCTGTTCTAAACCCAGCAGACAGAACATTTAGGGAAGTTGCTTTTGTGAAGAGAAGGTCTCATGCACATCTCTTTCTCCTGCCTTGGCCTATAAGAATCATTCTGTACACAGCAATTTTAACAGTGCAGTTGTCTAGCACAGGCCTCACTGGGTTATGGTATGTGACTACAGTTCTCCTTCTCTTTCTCAAATCCCTTAAAATAAGTCTACAGGTGGGAACACATCAGGGTGTTTCAGGGACCTGTAGAGATTTCAGAGTCTTGGTTTGTCTCTTCACTAATTAGGTGAACAGTACTTTAAGCACTACTGAAATCACTTTATAACCTGGATTCCTCCAGAAAGCACTGGGAACTACCACAAGCTGATACATTCCATGGAGAGATAGGACTATTTCCTTCCCATAGCTTGCCTAAGATTTCTGGATTTACATATGTAAATATGTAATATTCTGTACTTAGCACACTTCTGGATTCAGGCGCAGTTCAGAGACAACCACAGCAGAGTCATTTGTGGTATTTAAGACCTTGCTGCCCTTCCATTGTCCTTGCTGCCTCTGCCAGAAGCAGCCTCTCATTACCACACCATTTCTGGAGGCACCATTTGATCCCTGGTCCTTGTTATCAATTTCAGCAATCCAGATAGCTTAGTTCATTTTTGGGTGCTATTTCTGACAGCCTTTGCCTGTGAGAAGGATGGCTGATGGCAAGTAAATACAAGGTTGCTTCAGGTCATGTTACCCAGAGATTTGAGAGTTGTGAGGCTCAGGTGTGGGACTGCACTTAGCTGAAAGATGAGTTTTTTTACTAATCATGTTCTAGTGCAGAGGGCATGTTCATATGTATTCAAGCTGCTGTTTTGTGTGTTTCACTGGGGTTTGAGCTATTTTGCATTATGTTACAACCAGAACAGCCTTAAGAAGGGCATACGTTAAATGGGAGAAGGCATTTGTCCTTGTAGAGCAGCCCTATGGAGAGCAGGATCCTCCAGTATTTAGAGATTGAAATTCCTTATCTGCTGAAGTCAGGAGAACTAGCTGTTAATTTAAACAGAATAGGGATTTCACCAAAATGTATCAGAATTTGCTGATCTAAAATTATAAATTCCTCTAGTTGGACATTCATAGAAAAGTATGAAAATTTAATGATTCTCTTTTTCTCTTTGGACTTTAACAGTAAGGAAAAATAACTAAACAAATTGCATCAGAAATGAAATTTGAAGTTAAAACGAGTACATGGGTGTTTCATGTCTGAGCTGTTAAACCCTTAAAACTGGGTTAATAATGACCTCCCAGCACAGCCCTTATACTGCAACCAGGAACCTCTGTATGTAATTTCTGCTTCCCTACAGAATGTGCTGAACTACTATGATAGATAAAAGATCTCATATTGTGCTTCTGTTAGAAAATGACTCAGTGGAAGCCTTATAATATATGCTATAAGTATATAATATGTGCAAAGATAAATTTTCTGCTTCTGAACTAGCCCATTTGGGTTTTGTACAGTTTGGAAAATATAAGCTGATTTTGCTTTATAAGATTTCTTTTTCTAAAATTCATAAATTTGTTGCATTTGTGATACGTTAAGTGCTAAATAATATATCTTTGGCACATATAAATGATTTAGCTGACCTGTGTGTATTATGAACTGTGGAGCATATAATCCAGTTGGTAGTGCATGCAGGAGGTTTATTTCAAACAGAAATGCTACATGAAGTTTAGAAATATTTTGGAGAAGGACTGAGTGATGCATGGTTGTGAAATGAACAAATTACAGCTTGGGTGACTATTTTGGAAGGAAAATAAGAGGTAGTTATGGTCTCCATCTACTGAAATCAGTTGGAATTTTTCTGTTGTCTTTTACAAGAGATGAATCAGGTTGTTAGCAGCTAGCATGCAAGCAGCCAATAGTTCAGATGCTATAATAAATTAAAAACAAATTTAGCAGGATTTTTGTTGTTGTTTTGACACTGTAGACTATAAATACTTAGACCTTGAAAAACCTTTTGTTTTGGAAACCATGGCTTGTCAAGGCTGACAAAGATTGCTGTATGCTTGCAGCTGACTCAAACAAGTATCTACCAACAAAATATCTTCAAATAAGTCTCCAAGGCTGTAACAGTGACTCTGTGGTGACTCTTTGTTGACTCTTGTTCACAAGGCAACAAGAAGGTGGAAAAATGAACTGAATAAACTTTAAAACAATACTGGAAATGCATTTACCTGTTCTGGATTTTTAGTATAGCATCCAGCAGCTGGATGTCTGTGGCAGCATCATACAAGGGGACCGTGTGCACATACTTTTTCTGAAGACCCCTGTGAAAATGCACAGCTTATGTGCTCCTTAGCTGGGAGATGAATGTGTGCATCCTCACAGCCTATTTGAGACTTCAGGTCTGGAATATATACATGAAAGTAGAGGACCTCTTTTTGAAACACAGTAGGTTACGTGCATGAACAAGTACGGATCCATTAGCAGGAAGCAATGCCAGTTCACAGCAGCTGAGAGTTCAGGTATTTGCTTTTCAGACTGAAATTCCTGGAGGTAATACAGGAAAGAAAAAGCTTTGTTTTTCTATTCTCAACGCTGCTAAAAAGACATGTTTGATGATGATGGTTACTACAAAAAATACTTTCAATAAAACCCTACACTTTACTGTATTTTTTTAATATAGATTCCTTTTGACCTGATGAGTGAACTAAAGCATATTACCTGCAAATATGTTTGTATGACTTTGGCAGCATGACAACTGGATGGGCAATGGCACAGGCATGTGTTTGAGCACCTCAGCAAAGGGAATTCATTCCAAGAGGCAGTGTGCAACTTGCAAATTCTGCAGGTGGGAGACAGCTCTCCTGGGGCCGGTGAACCCCCACCAGCAGATCAACAGAACTTGTTTGGTTTATGAATCTGCAGTGCCTTCTGTGTTTCTGCTTGTTAATGCTGCAAATGCATTAATTTTCAATGATGGTTTGCATGCTGGAAGATCTGTCCTCCCTTTACCTTCCTGTGTGTGCCAGTCTAGGCACCTCTAGACTGCCAGTTAGACCAGCACCTTTCAGTCTGGCTTTCCATTCCTTCCTTTGTGATTGCAAACTAAGGTGCCAAAGTGCAGGACTGAATGCCGTGCTGGCTTTTTAATTCTGGGAGGGGCAGGCTTACAGCCCAGGAGGCACAAAGCTGTCTGTGATTTAAGAGAAAACTGGTGTAGGGAACATCTGAACAAACAAATGCTTTGAAAGAAATTTGTAATGCACTTTTCAATTTCAGTGTGACTTGACTGACAAGCAGCTTAAGTAATAAGTAGAGCTAAATCCTCTGATGACCTGCTTGATTCAATCCCTTCAGGTCAGTACAGAAACATGCATGTGGTGCCTTACCTCCGCAGAGACAGGTTCAGCAGCCTTAACATACACCTGTTAGGAATTTATGTGCTGCTGAGCTAGATACTCCTGGATGCTAATGAGCTTTGTTAGGGTTTGTACTGAATGTCCTCTTGAACACTGCTTTACAGAAGACCACTCTTTTCTCCTGTGACCGAAGAACAGCCCCACTATTATGAAAACCACTTCATGAGAGGTTTTGTCTCACTGACATTCTTATCTCCTTTGGACTGGGCTGCAGGTTCAAAGAAGTTCAAAGATAACCCAGATTTCCTTTCATCAGTGCATTTTGTCCCACATGCTGAATACTCCATGCATTTCTGCTAGAGGTAGTAAAGGAGTAGCCTAGGTTCTGCAGGATGCCTGGGGTTTCCAGCCTTACCCCAGGTGTAGACAGCAGGATACCTGTCTTCCAGACTGCAGGGAAGAGCCACATTATTTTCCTTTTGCAGTGTTGCATACAGACATTCAAAGGTTTAGAATCGCTTTATTGTGGCTGTAGGAGGTATGAATGCAAATGTCAACTTTAGATTAAGTGCCAAATTTGCAATTTGTAACTGTCAGAGTTTGGGGGGAGAGCTGATAGACAATATATACTATAGCCACAGATCAGCAATAGTAGATGTTATTAATGTGCAGTGATTTGAAGCACATTTACTCTAGAATCCTCCTCTGTTAATTCTTCCTTTTTTTTTTTTTTTCAGATGCCCTTTTCCTCTGCTTTTGATTTTTTATAGGTTCACTGCAAGTTCAGAAAAAGTGTTTTAAAAATAGTCTAGGTTATCTGCAGTCTGGACTGTGTAGCTGTCCCACTGTGTGTTGTCATATAACATCTGTTAGATCTTGCTTGAGCTATTGAGGATTTGCATTAGGGGTTCCTTTTCACAGTGCAGCAAACTCCATGGGAGTTGAGTGTGCTGTGTTTTGAGACCTGAGTCTTTAACTGTAAAAAAATAAAACAGTGTTTCTTGTGTGTCACTTGTTTATGTGACTGCAGCAATGTCAGCGTCGAGAGGCTTGAGCAAGCTGCGAGTTAGTGCTGTCAGAACAGCAGCTCTGAAGGCTTGCAAATGTCAGTGCCAGCCAGTGAAGCAAACATCTGTGACGTGAGCTGTGGGTCCAAGCATGAAAGTACAAAGCCAGAGAGAAAGCAATGGCCACCTGGCAGATGTCTTCAAGTGACTGACATACTGCTGTCTGTATAGCAGTTTTTAATCAATAGGAACTAACAATGATTTAAAGACCATTTCTTTCCAGTCCCCCCATGTACATCTTGATGTATTTTGCTAGGGAGTACACCTTTGTAATTCCACAGTCTCTCACTCATGCTGCCGACAATTCTTTGTCCCCTTGAATGTTTAAATGTAGTATTGCTATTATATCATATATATCATTATGTTATTTTTTTTTTACCTGCACAAATGTAGTGTCTGGTTCACAGTGATTTTTTTCCCACAGTTACACAAGTTTATTGCACATGAAAACCTAGTATAGTCATCCAGTGCTCCCATTATTAGGTTCACTGATCTTTTTACAGTCAGGATTTTTTAACAGTGTAACCCATTTGTAGTCCCCTTTACTTATTGGTATCAAGTAGGATACTTTGAAATTGCTGGCTTTTGGAAAGCCGTGTTTCATTTTGTGATTGCAGCAGTCTTATTCTGCAGTTATTACATTGCAAACAGGTGGTAAACAGAAGCTGATATTTTAAAAAGAAAAAAAAAAACTAGTTGTCACAATAACAGCTTTCAGATAGGTCTCTAAGGTTAAAAATAATTCAAGTATAATGTGGCCTTCTTTGCACTTTCTTAATAGTTCATACTTTGTCGCTCCAATATAAAGGAGGGAGATGAGGTTCTTAGATTATGTATATACCCAGTGTGAGATTAAGAAGCAACGGTTCAAATGTTGGTCCGACCAGTTTATTACCAATATTGACTATGGAGATGGGGAAGGCGGACACTGTTAAGGGTGATGGGGAAGGGAAGGCGAGCGATAGGAAAGATAGGAAAGAAGCAAGGATTTGTACAACGCAGGGAAAGTCACCAGCCAGGATCCCAGTTGCAAGGTCCAGTTGCAAGCGGCTCCGATGGTCCGAGGCAGAAGAGCAGGGGCGGCAGAAGCGGGGAGAACAGCAGCAGCAACGGGCAGCCTTGAGCAGCAAGCAGCTGTCCTGGAGAAGCGGCGCCGGGTCAGCACAGGAGAAACAGCGTGGGGAAAGTCCAGGAACAGCATCAGTCAGCACCAGAGAAGCAGCGAGCAGTGATCAGCTCGTGAGGGTTCAGATGGTAGAACACCTCAAAGGAGTGGCGAGGTCCAGGAGAAAGCAGCATGTCTCAGGCAGCAGGCCCAGGAGGGAGTTCAGCAGCAGGGATCAGCTCATGAGGTTTCCAATGGAAGAGCACCAACCAACAACAACCTCATGGTGGTCGATCCCTCTTTTATCCTCCATTTCTCTTGCCTATGTGGCAAATCCCTTGCTAGCGTGCCAGGCAAGCGTCTCCTGAGATGGCTGTCTCTCCACGGAGATGAGTACTACACAAAAGAATGTTCAGTGGCCATTGAGCTGCAGCTTATCTCTTTTGTTGCCCCAGGACATGCCCATCTGCTTGTCCCTTAGACAAAGGATTTCACAACCCTTGCCCAGGACTAGCTTGGACATGTTCGGACAGTTAGACAGTATGTGAGCTGGCATTGAAATAGAAACCATGATAAGGAGACTGATTAGTGTGTGTGAAGCTAGAATGCCAAGGGCTTTTCTCTGCAAAATGTTTTGTAGGCTGTCAGCATCTGAGATCCTCTAATTGGCGAGGGTTGTACAGTTGCAGAGAAAGAAGAAATCTACAGAAGGGGTTGTGTGTCATGTAGACAAATGTGGGATCTCCTGTGTGCCTCCAGGTAATCTGGGTTTCAAATTCGCTTTTCCTTTATGAGTCCTCACTGGAAAGAGTAAATCTACCTGACCCTGCATATGCCACCATGCATATTGCCATCCCTCTTGAGCTTAGACGGGGAATTCCAGCAGCACTGCTCTAAAATGCTGAGGGCAATTTTTTATCCCTTGTACCCAGTGTGGACTACAAGTCTCTGTGAGTGCTGAAGGATGTGAGCGCTTTTTTTCTGCCTGCAGTTTCTCAGCAGAAAGAAGGAGGATAGGCCCTGGTGCTCTAAAACGAAGTCTTTCCAAGTCTAAGGATGGAGGAGAGAAAAAAGCTACACCACAGCAGTGTAGCTGACATGCAGCTTTTATTAAAGGTTCAAGGTTCTGAGTGGATGAACCCTATAAGTGCTTTGGATGTATAAACAAGAGAATTTCTCTCTGTTGTGAAGACACAGAAGTCTGTTTAATTAAAGCTTACTGGACCTTCACAGGTAAGGCTTAGCTTAGCAAGAAAAGACCTTGCACAGTGCTGTTTTTCAGAATAACAACTTCAGGAAACTTCGCTCATTTGGTAATTATTGTACAAGGCTATTCGCCTCACACTTGTGTTTAATAATGAAACAGTTATTTAGTGATAGATTTATTCATTGTTTAATTCTGTTCAGTGTTGGAAAGTTGAGAAAAGTAATGTGAAAGGAATAAAATGTTTGCAAAGCAGCTACAGGAGTCCAGGACCAGTGTGCTAAAGGTCTCAATAGATCTTATCCCAGTACCATGCTGTAACTGCCTTTTGTTCTCAGTAGAGCTGAAGTGCCAATTCCAGGTGCAATTGTTCTTACTCTCACCACATACTATTAGATGCCTTCCAAATAAAATCAGTTCATAAATTATCTCTTGCTCAAGGCTGTGCCTGAAGGCATAATACAGTCATGGATGTTCAATTAAGACCTTAAAATATTGCTGCCCTGATAAAAACAAGGAGTTGATGGTTCACAGGCTTCTGGTCCAGAAGGCAATTAACTTGAGGCAGATGTAATACCTAGAAGTCTAAAGCATGCCACTGTCACACTGGGACAGGGGGAGGGATTTGCCTCATCTGGTCCAACTCAGTGGCTGTAAATAGGAATAGAGAAAGGAGAGGTGCCCCAGCTCTGCTCATTCTTCCTCTTTGATGGATCATGTCTCCACATACTATTTTTGAAAGCTTGTTGCTGTGTAAGTTTAAACCTTCATAACCAATGAATTTGTTTGACTGTTTGGGCAAAAAGGGGAATTGAGTTATTTGACTAGGCAGGAGAAACAGGAGAGTGAGTTGTTTGGTCAGAATGTGCTAAAGTGTGAACAAATAACAATGACAGCAAAAACTCTGTAGATGCAGAGATATTTCCTATACTAATTAATTTTGATAAGAAAATCATTGAGTCAATTGTAACCAAAGTGACAAGCAGTTTAAAACCAGAAATATTAATTGTAGAAAATAATCCGATATAACTGTTGCATTTCAGAATCTGTTTTATGTCATCTCTGTCATAGATAGGTAACAGTGTATTTTATTTTGCCTGCAATTAACACTTCAAGATCTGAAAGCAGACTTGGTTTCCAGTTGTTATGGCCTCAACTACCACACAGTTAAAAATGCTTTGATGATTGCAAGTTTTTCTCAGATATGTTGCTTGCTTGCTAATGCTGATCTTAACTCATCGTTAAGCTGATTTACATAAAAACATTGTATGCCTGTAGGCTTCAGAATTTCATTAAAGTCTCAGTGTTAGTGCAGCTTTTAAAATTTGCTCTTTGCAAATGTCTCTCTGAAATAGCTTTTCTCTCCCTGGATGAAATGCAGATAACTTGTTACAGCCCAGCTCGCTCACTCAGGTTGGTGCCTATCAGTCCTTTCCTTACACCAGTCCATGAAAGGCAAAGCAGATAAGATAGCACTGCTGGGTTTATCTGTAAATAATAATATAAAATTCTTGCCTGTTCTGGGCTGGGCCCTCTGTCTTTATGAATATGGAATAAATCGTTCATTGGTTGCAATGGGATGAAAGACAGATGACTCAGTGTGAGGAGTGGTAAAGCTGAGACCTTTTTTTAATATATTTTTTTCCTCCTGATCTCATATTTCATAAAATAATTTTAGGAGGAAATGATAATTTTTAAGGATGTGAGCTGCCTGAGCAAATTGAATTTCAATCCTGTTGACTGTCATGCAGTAAAACTTGAAGTGAGTAACAGTCCAAGAATATGCACCTGTGCAAACCTCAGATTCTTTTCCTAGCTGTACAAGGGCTAGAACACCTTTTTAGTAAAAGCATTCTGCATCAGCTGCTTTGACTGAGCAGTGCCATTCTGGTACTGACCTTTCCTGTAATGGGGAACTGAGGAAGCTTGGTCTTGCTATGCCCTGTTTTGACTTCAGTTGTTGCTCTAAATGCCAGCCTGAGTAGGACTTCGGTAGAGGCACTTGATCATGATCAAGTAGGATTCCACAAGGGCTGCTTCTAACCTCTTCCCACCCAGATGGCATGTGAACTGGCCGACTGACAGTAAATCCCATTGTCAGTTCCCTGTGAAACTGTTCTGCTACCTTCTCTCTTAAGCTCCTGCTTCACTCAAGCCATGATGATCACGAATCAGTTTTATTTTCTTTGCTTCCCAAACCTGCTTTTATTCTGGTTTCTTCTTTCCCACCCACACTCCTAGTCCTCTCTGCCACCCTCATCTCTTCTTTCAACACAGGCACTTCTGCAGTGTGTTTTCCTCTTGCACACTACGTGGCACAGGAAGATTCCTCATACATACTCAGCAAGGTTCTTCCGAGGCACAGCCAGAAAGAGCTTAGATCTGCATTGCAGAAAAAGTGTTTTGGCACCAGCCTGGAACATGCTCAGCACAGAAAGGATTTCCTGGGCATTTAGATGGTGAAATGAAAACCATCTGAAATGAACACATTGAACCACATTTTTTTGATAGACTTACGGGTTTGTAAATCTTTTGTTTTTGTTAGTAAATCTTTTAGAATTCATGTACCTGTACATGAATTCTAAAAGATAAATGCTCAGTAAACTCATTACTGCCCCAAATTAACATGGGGATTAAAAAAGAAAGATCATCAGAAATCTTTAATGAGTAAAAAAAAATGTGCTCCCTTAACCTCACCACTACAAATTCCTGCATGAAATTTTCTTGGCATGCATCTCCGTAGATCTGAAGCAGACATCCAGCATGCAAAATTTTATTCAAAATGTATGTGTCTTTGAAAACATATAGGCACCTGAAGATAGATTATAATGGAACACGTCAACCAACTTCAGTAATAAGCAATGCTAGGAGCCCTGCTTATGCAAAGAAATGTATGCAAGTGCTGGCAATGAATGTACAAACACACATCTAGAGCAGCCACTAGCATTTTTTATTAGTGAGTCTTGCCAAAAGGGCAGTTTTTATGAGGCAAGTACATAAGCAGTAGTGTACTGAAATTAGATTTATATGCTCTTCACAGAATCACTTTGTTATATTTCCTGTGATAGGAACTCCTGGTTACCTTTATGCTCCTACGGCATGGTGAGAGGCAGATAGTAAAAATGGTATGGATTTACCTGTCTTGTGCTTTGTAGTCTGCACCTGAAAAATTACTGAGTACCAGCAGTTAATCACAGTGCAGTTGTGAGTAAGCAGACTTGTATCACTTCATGTGAATTGCATAGTAATTGAGGTAAATTGCATGTGGCTGGATGCAAAATCAGTGTAGCATGGAACCTGCAACTCTGGAACAAGTGAAACTAGGACAGAAGATACTGTGCCACTGAATTCCACTATGAGGAATTTTTTGTTACCGATTAGATACGAGCGTAATGATTTACGCTGTGACTCCGTGGTTCTTGGAGGCAGGCAGCTGCTAAATGGAACTGTCAAGCAGAGGAAACAGAAGTGATAGTCAATAATAGAGAGTACTCACAGATCACAAGTAACAAAACAAAGAATTAATGACATAATATGTGATAATCAGCTTTCTTGCTACAGAGAATATAAATCTAGCCATGAATATGCAGCCTTGTGAAGAAATAACAGTCTGTGACAAAACCAAGAAGAAAAACTCAGCAGATGAAATAAAGTGTATCTAATCTGATCTGTTTCTCAAATATTTCTGTTTCTACTCAAATAATACATTTTGTATTGATGCAGAGTTAAGGTTACTTGAATATTCTAACTCTGCATTTCTTCTTCTTGATAAGTTTGAATACTTGGCTGAAATTTGATCTTGATAAGTTTCCTGGAGACTACTTGATTTTCAGATCTTACAGTTTCCTTGCATCTTTATACTTGAAATTGTCAGTATGTACTGGTTAAAGTTACCTCCAGATACCTTTTTCTTTCCTGCATGGTAGCACTATAATAATCTGGAAGTCGATATTTTAAAGTCTGGTATCTTGCAGTTTCTCAAAAGAAAAAAAAGTATTTTGGAAGTCTGTGTTCAAATGTGCTTCTTCACAAGTCCATTTTTGAGCAGGACAGGAAAGAAGTTGTCAGAAAAGTGGAAGAAATTCTGCAGCTGGGATTGAACAAAATATAAACATGAGAGAAATCAATTTTTTACAAGGGCAGATAGTGATTGGACAAAAAAAAATCGTTTAAAACTAAAGGAAGGGATATTTAGATTAGATGTCAGGGAAAAGATTTTTACTGAGAGTGGTGAGGTGCTGAAACAGATTGCCCAGAGAGGTTGGGGATACCCCATCCCTGGAGATGTTCAAGGACAGGTTGGATGGGGTTCTAGGAAATCTGATCTGTACTAGATTTTGTGATAGGCAACCCTGCATGTGGCAGGGGGATTGGAACTTGATGATCCTTGAGGTCCCTTCCAACCCAAGCCATCCTGTGATTCTCTGATTCTGTGATCCATATGTTTAGGCCTTGCTGGATTTAAAACTGTCGTTGTCTTTAGACAACAAATACTGAGGGACTACGGAATCCCATAGGAGTTTGTATTATTCAACACCCACTATGAGCAGATGCAGTTTCTAGCTGAAGCAGAAATTGAAGCAGAACAGCCTGAAGGCTGTATTATCATCACCACTTATCAGACTGGCAGTTCCTGGAATGGGCAGATTTTCTGGTATAGGATGAGGAATAAGCAGTTGTGGAGGCAGATTTCTCCAGCAGGTTGTTTACATGGAGCAACAACAGGCACACAGGGCAGAAATAAGCAATAGCAAGTGTTGATGCTGCAAGTATGAAGGACATGCTCTTGTGCTCTGGGTTTCAGGTTGCTACTGATGCACCTCTAATGGCTGTTTTGACTTCCCATTGTAACTCCTTCTCCTGTTTTTTCCTTCCCTCTAATGGCTGTTTTGACTTCCCATTGTAACTCCTTCCCTGTTCCATTCATTCACAGTTCTGCAGACTGCCTGACCCATATTCTTTCTCTGCTTTGGAGATAGCTGTAGCCACTGTAATGAAAGGTGATCTCTGAGTGATCTGATTGTAGAACAGAATCATCTATTTACTTTCCTTCTGGATCTTTTTGGAGGAAAACTTTATGACTCATAACGTAATTGCTTTCCTCTCTGATGTGATTTGCTCAGTTCCCACGCACATACCATCTTTTCATTACTGAAGTTTGACACCACTCATTTTTTATGCACAAAGTTTGCCCAAAAGAGCAACAACAGCTCTTTTAGTAATAGATGGAACTGATCATAAAAGACATAACATTTTGAAGACTGACGTTCCTGACCTGACAGATGTGCTCAGAAATGCTTAGCTAATGCCAACAAAAAGAGCCATGGGAGGAAATCATAACCACATTACGGAGGTGCCTCATGTAACACATATTCATATCAAATACCAACTGATAAAGCATGTTTATACCTTCTACCTCCACAAAGAATAGTATGCAGATTTTCTTTAAAACACTGATTTAGATGTGGGAATTTGTGTGTGTGTGTGTTTTGGAAATGTGTGGTTGTTTTTTGTGTTTGTTTTCTGTTTTCTTCTTGGTTTTGTTTGTTTGTTTTTTGTTTTTTATATGACAAGGGAAACTGCTTCATCCTGGCAGTGTTTCTTATTGTATTTGAGATACTTAAGTCAATATTTAGTGCAAGCTAAGCCCTAGTGAGGAACAGAGAGTTATAAAAGCACATGAATTTTTGAAAAATGGAAGAGATGTAGGGCAATTTTGAGAACTGTAGTTTAATGAAAGAATTGAACTGCTTTAACACGTATCACATGAACCAACAGGAATGATAACACTGACAAGAAAGGGTGGATACAAGAAAGGGTGGATATGGCTGGTAGGACGCCTGTTAGAAGCCTTCAACCTTCAGTATCTCCATCTGCAGTTCATCACGTGCCCCTACTAGGCTTTATCTCCTCTTGCTTCAGTTTAATAGTGAATGTGTTGTTTCCAACTGCTGGATGATATTGGAAGCAGCATAGAGTATCTCTAGGAAGAGTAATGTTCAGCGGGTAATTAATGTTGTGGGCAATTCACAGAACTGGTTTGGTAGTGGAGATAACTCAGGCCTTTAATAGAGAAATAATTTTCCATGGACCAGATATTTTTCCTGAGAGGGGTGAATCTCCATGGCAAAGGAGTCCTCTGGCACAACTGGTCTAAGTTGTGTGTGGACATGGAGCAATCTCTGTGGTGTCTGGAGCTAGGCTGTGTCCTGGCTCCCTGACATGTCCACAGGAGCACCTACCTATGAAAGGTTGTCGTCTGTAGTGTGGTACAAAGAGGGAAACAGAACTGCATCTTCTTCTGTCTGGTTCATGTCTCGGTCTTGGTGGCTTTGATTTTGGGTTTTCTCCACCTGTGAGTTACATGTAGATCTAAGCATACAGTTGGAGACTGTTTTATTTATGTAATGAAGATACCAAGCCTGGTGTATTCTTGAGTGTCTTTAAATTTCTCATCACTTGGAAATTTTGCCAATCTAAATGCCATTTATGCTAATTGAAAGGAGAATCTAATTTCATTACTTCATGACTTTAACATCATGACTTCATTAGCTGATCCAGTGAGTTACTATTCATAATTAATGACATGAAAATAACATCTTCATTTATACTGGGATTAACAAGACAATACCATTGCACCACACAGTGTAGCTTGAATAACAGGACAGAGTTAAACAGAGTTAACTTGTCTTTATTCCAGAAAAAGCTAATCTACAAGACTACAGTGCAAACAGCCTTACATTTGCTTATTATGTTCTAATGCCAGCTGGATAATATTCAGGTTAATTTATATCACTGCCTTGCCTGTATTTCAGATGCAGGGATACCAAGCCAGTGAATGTCTGTATTTATTTTGCAGATGTATTCTTTAGAGGTGATTCAGAGGTACAAGAATAATCTTCGGGTAGATTAAAATGTTAGGACAGCACTGAAGTGAAAATGAAGGCACCAACCACATTATTTGGAAAAAAGTAACTCCCAGACAAAAAAAAAAAAAAAACACTCATAAGTTGACATTTTTGCACATAAAGGTGCTATATGTAGTTTTTCAAGATTTACTTGTTAAAATTTTATCTAGAAGCCAAAAAGAATAACTTGGAATGCAGTAAAAATAGCCATTTTTGTAATATTTTAAATTTGAAATAGATCTGGGAAAAAGTACAAAAAAATTAAGAAGGAAGAAAACACTGTTCCCTTGATGTTTCCAGAGCAATTTCTCAAGTTTAGGCGATCCCCATAAGATTTTCAGTCAGGCTGGCCCTTGTCACAGTTGTTAACCACTGTGGTTCATTATTGCCTGATGAATAATTCCTCCTCTGTCGCCATTTTGAATTGGACATGTATCTCTCTAGGCTGTTTTCTTGTTTACAACTGCATTTGGATGAATTGATTGAAAATTAAATTATAAATTTTAATTGTGTGAAACTCAGGAGAAAGGGACCTTCAATGCACACATAGATTCTTAGTAAATGCATATTCAATTATCTTAGTAAACCTTTGTCCTTGAACATAATATTAAAATACAGAAAGATAAATTCTTTCCTTCCACTCTCACTTTGTAATTCTTTTAGTTTAATTATATAGATAATTTTAAACCCTAGTGTCCCAACATACACCATAACTGATTTCCTACTTGTCAACCTACAGCTAAGTTTCTTGCTGTGGGGTCTGAACATTTTCATACAGATTACTACCAGAAGTTAGATTTTATTAACTACGTGAGTTAATTAAAAAAAAAAAAAAAGTTTCACTATATTTTAGCTCTCATTGTTCCACACAAGCTATTGCTAAAAATCTCCAGGGGAGACAAAAAATGAATAATTGGTGAGAACAGTGTGTTTTAGCTGTTGTGTTATCATGAACTTTTACTGTCTGCTCAGTGAATAAATGGTTTAGCTGCTGAGCTGTTAAAAGTTCCGCAGAGAAAATTACAACATGAAAATTCAATCTGGACTTGCAGTTTTTCAGTTCTACCAGCTCATCTAGCTTTTTTGCTGCAAAATGAAACAACTGCTGCTCCTGGGTGCAACCAAGGTGTCACTTGCTCAGCTCTGCTGTCAGCTGCACTTCTGGTTCTGTAATCCAGGGTCATGGATGATACCAGGGGGTTTTTATCCATCAGAGCTGCAACAACTGTCCAGTTAAAGCTATTGCTCCCCTGGGTGCAGCCATGCATGTGGTCACCTGAAGTGGTTCTCTAGAATTTGCAGAATTTCATTCAGGTTGTGGTCAAACCCCACGATCCCTGTGTGGAGGTGCTGTGGGGGCTCCGCAGCCTGTTCTGCTTTTTTGTGAAGTGCTGCAAAATAAACAGGCTGAATGTTTGCATCTGTCTGTAGTGGGAAATGTGAGTATGAATTCACTGGAGGCGCAGAAATGTGTGTCTGAGTGTCCTGTGCTGTGGGTTTGGAGAATACAGTTGCAAATGCACTGTAATGGCTCTCTGGTTGAATCACAGAGATTGGAAGGGGCCTCTGGAAATCATCTAGTCCAACTCCCCTGCTAAAGCAGCTTCCCTACAGTAGGTTGCACAGGAAAGTGTCCACATGGATTTTGACTGTCTCCAGAGGAGGAGACTCCACATCTTCTCTGGGCATTGCCAGTGCTCTACCTCTCACAGTAAAGAATTTTTTCCTCATGTTTGAACAGATCTTCCTGTGTTCCAGTCTGTGCCTGTTGTCCCATGTTCCGTCACTGGTACCGCTAAAAAGAGCCTGACCTTATCCTCTTGGCACTCACCCTTTAGATATTTATAAGCATTAATGTGATGTACCTCAGTCTTCTCCAGGCTGAATACTCAGCCTGTCCTCTTCAGGAACATGCTCCAGCCCCCTAATCACAGTTCTTTTTTGGATCTACCAAACAGCAGTCACAGCAATGTAATTTATGGCCAGGGTCCCAGCTCCTCTCTTTGCCTCATCTTTTCTCACAATGATGTGACTTGTCCATTAAAACACTGTCATTCCTTTATTATTTTCTTATGTACAAACCATAGTTACAGTGGGCTTCATTGGCGTCTGCAGACAGTTGTGTCCAGGAGAACCTGATTCTGAAAAGCACCTTCAGATGCTCAAAGGTGTCCAGAAAGATGATCAAGAAAGAGGGCTGGAGCATCTCCCTTACAAAGAAAGTTTGAGGGAGCTAGGCTTGTTCAGCTTGTAGAAGGGAAGGCTCCAGGGAGACTTCATTGCAGCCTTCCGTACTTAAAGGGAGCTTAAAATCAGGAGGAAGACAGACTTTTTACATGGGCAGATAGTATGAATATAAGTTAATAAAATATATTATAAAACTATACAGGGGAGATTTAGATTAGATTTAGGGGAATTTTTTTTTTTACTCGGTGGGTGGAGAGGCACAGGAACAGGAAGAAGAAGAAGCTGCAGATGCTCCATCACTGGAGGTATTCAAAGCCAGATTGGATGGGATCCTGGGCAACCTGATGTAGTGGTTGGCAACCCTGCCCATGGCAGGGAGGTTGGAACTGGATGGTCCTTAAGGTCCTTTCCAACACAAGCTATTCTATGATTCTGTGCATAGTGTAGCTGCTGAAGGTTTCCTTTCCCCCCTGTTCAAACTGCAAGATGTTAACACCGTGCTCTGTTACATACCTGCTGTGTTCTGATTGTGTATGGGTACATAGCAGCCCAGTTCACATCCTAGTTTGCTCTGAGGGAAAACTCAAGCATGTAGGTGGGTAGGAAGCCAGGATGTGCTCCAGCAGGTCACTCAGTCCAGGGGATTTAGGGGGTTGGATTATGGAGAATCCTAGCAAGTGGTGTTTATTTGTAATTAGGGTCTAATGGAGAAGTTGGCTGAAAATATCCTTCCTGAACAAGAAGATGATTTCACTTCTTTCATGCCTTGACATGATTACTGAAATGGATTTCACTTGATGCATTTATCTGACTATCAGTGTATGTGGGAAAAGCAGTGCCATAAGCCCAAGATCATGGTCTTGTTTCTGTTCCTCACCAAATCCATGTATTTCTAGGTCATTGGAAATATGTTAAGGTGAGGTCTACTGTGATACTACACTGTTACTGAAAAATGATTTTATGTAATAACTGTATGAGCGGATAATCTGTGTAGATAAATGTCCTTGCTCTAACCAAGACCAAAACAAATAAACTTAGTGAAACCTGTCAGTGAGCGATTACACAGTCATGTTGACATAAGAGGTTTCTCACTTCCTGTGCTCGTGTTTGGTGTATCTGAACAGTGAGGATTTCTTTATCCCTACTTTTCTTTTTCCTAGTGTAGCTAAAGGATCCTGATGTATTCTGAAGTCTGCCTGTCTGCACTGGTGCTTAGGTTGAGATTTACACTGTTTCAAGTCATAGGAATTGAATTGTAAATATTGCTGTGGTAAAGCAGAAGATCAGAGTCAGGCAGTACCCTGTTGTGCCTACCAGTCAGAGGTGGACCACTTACAATCCAGCTACTTGCCAGCCTTGTGAATGAGCCAGCCTTGTTATGTCTATCTGCTGCAAGCAGTTCTACAATTTCTCTCTGGCAATTCTTCTAATCCAAAATAATTCTTTTTCAGCTGAAACAAAGATCTGCTTCAAATACTATCACGGTGTGAGTGGAGCACTACGAGCCACAACCCCAAGCGTCACGGTGAAAAACAATGCAGCTCCCGTAAGTTATGCTAGCCTTCTGTCTTTTCTGTTTATCTTCCCTACTGTCACTCTTCTGTTCCTTGCTTTCCTTGCCAACTTTGTGTAATAATACACGAAAGAAAAACAGAATATTTGCTTAAGTGCACCATGAAACAGCAGAATGAGTATTCTTTCTGCTCAGATGTGTATTTTTAAGCCAGAAGAATTTAGACACTTCTCTCAACCTGTCACAGATAACCTCTGTGATCTGGGGTCACTCCCACGTCCTAGCTGTATCCCTTTTTGTTATCTTCTGTCTGTCGAGTGTTGTGAGACTTGATTAAAACCTCGAAAGGATTAGGGATCCTTGGGTTGTAAGCAAAATAAATGCTGAGAAAAGAAGTGCAGTTTTCTTTTCTGCGTTTTACAAAACTGTGACGTGAATGTTTTCATGGCGCTGTCTCTGAGTCAGCGTCACTGACAAGAAGTGGGCATTCAGGCCCTGATCTACTGAAGTACTGAAGATCATTTTTGAGAGATTGAGGCTTCATTGAGAGCAATTTGGTTTTGATAGAGCTTAGCAAAGCTCTGTAGCTCACATGGCTCTAAGAAGCTACATACCTTGTCTGGTTTTTGAAAATCTAGTCACCTTGAGAGTGAACATTTTTTAGAAGAGAGACTTGCTGAAGTCCAGAAATTATCTGGCCTTGTTGAGAAACTTCCACTGCCTGCTAGATGTGTCTCGGCAGAGACCTGACTGAGCTAAGGAATTTTGGTCCAGCTAGCGTTAGAGAAGGAAGAGTTGTGATGTTTGCTCTGGAAGCTGAGTTCAGGAAAAGTCAGTCTTACACATGGTTGTACATAAATTTCAGGGAACATTCCTGAAGCTTAAATTTTAAAAGTTTTGCTGGTTGGTTGGTATTGATTTGTTTGGTGTTGAGTTGTGATTTTTGTTTTTTTTTAATGCTCCCAAGTTGATAACTCTAGAAAGGCTGAAAAGTCTTATGTGCTGTATGTTGATTGTCTGATTGCATCTGGGTCAGGAAGGATTATATTTTTTCTCCCTTGATGCATGTAGAGACTTTTTGTTGTTTACCTTCTTTTGACTCAAACAACAGCTGGAAACTGGATGCTGGGTAGGGGTTGATGTGTCTGGTAGGAATGAAAGGCATTCGTGTATTGGTACACCTTTCTTGCATGCTCAGAATGAGTCCATTAACCACTTCTGGATCCTGGAGATCCGTTCCGCTGTCTTCAGAGGAACATCATGACATGCCCTTGGATATTTTCATTTTGTGATATGATGAAAAGTACTTTATATTCTGTAGCATTCAGTGTTTTATTGACTCAGGTCTTGCCATTTATTTCCATCAGTGAATGGGGGACCATCTAGGTATTGATTCAGTCCCACTCTTCTCTGAAACCCAGCCAGCCAAGCAAGGCAGTAAATACCAGTAGGCTGAGAGATTAGGATATTTATTTTTCATTATTCACATCTGTTTCTCAGACCTGAATTTGAAGCATGTAAGTAAATATGTCAGGTTTAGTGTGGAAGAATTGATATTTCATTATTAACTATTGGCAGTATGCTTAAATTAATGGAAGAATGTCAAAAGACATGCACTTTGTGATAAGCAGATATGTAATCTCCCCATAAAATGAAACAGCCATTCACTTTCAGCTGAAGAGGGTTTGTGTCAGAAACTTCTTTTATGATCTTCATCTAAGTAGATCATAAAAGAAGTTTCTGAGTTCATGACTGAAAAAAAGACATCTAAGTTCATGACTGAAAAAAAGACAAAATACAGTACTAAGTAGTATCACATAAATGTTCTACATGAGGGTCAAACCATTGTCCTTGGGAGTAGCACTCTCTTTGTATCTTCCTCTGATTTTTTTTTGCCTTTCTGCTTTGCAGGCTAGTCTTTCTTTGCCAGTTCTCTCTGCAGATTGGATAGGCTAGCAGTGTCATAAATGCATCATTGGTTTCTGTTGTTTTCTGTTCATTGTTTGCTATGTGACATAAATATTTGGTGCACTGTAAGGCAAATACTAAAGCAGTGAAAACAAAAAGAACAAAGGAATAACAACGAAGATTATGCAATATTAACCTGGATGACCCTGCTCCATGAGTACAAGAGAAAAATACAAGCCATAGATGTGCAAAGCCCTGTATGACTGAAGAGAAAAATTATGGGCTGATTCTTGCATGTGTGAAGGCCTTCAGTTAAGTATGATCCTTCAGACTCCAGTCCCTGCTGACACTATCAGATGACTTTGCTCATCTGGCTCTCTGCAGTGCATGTGCAACCCTTTTTACAGGATACTGCACCACTGGAAAATGTTGTTAGCCTATCTGAATAGATGAAGAAAAGAAGGGATTTGCTCAGCCCTACCCTTTTTCTAGGCTCTCATGTGCCTCTGCACTGGCTGCCACTGGGTCTGAGATACTGGTCATTATCCGTAGAAATACAAACACATATAAGCACTTACCTTTGACTATGATTTTGCTAATACTAAAGGTTAAAGAAATCTCAAAATAACCTGCTCTGTCTGCTTCAAAACATATTTTTTTCCAAATAATGGCTTGGAGAAATGATCAGAAAGTTATTTTCCTAATAATTCCTAAGTGACAGCTCTTCTGGTTTGTATCTTGCTATGCTCGTTCATCACCAGCTAGAAAGCAAATGCAGAGCTTTCCTTATCCCTGCCACTGAGTCCCTCCCCACCCCTTTGCAGTCACTTCACAGGAAAGCATAGTGGGGGCAGGCCATTCTCTTTCTGTTTCTTGAATTGATAAGGTGAGCGCAGTGGAGCAGGGAGGTGATAGATGTTTCTCCTGTTCCTCAGTGTGATCAGTTAAGGGCTGACAGCTTAGTGCATGCACATAGCTGGTCTGAGGGCCTGAGGCTCCTTACCCTAGTGAGATCTGACATTCTGGGCCCTCCGTGATCAAACTGGATGCATCACATCTCTCAGTTGATTTCATTGCTCCAGTGATTATGAGCACTGCCCTGGGGTCCCACACATGACATTTATTGCAGCACCAGCCAAAGCTCTGCTCCTCAAGCTGGAATGGACTGGATGTGGGTTCTTACACATATTTTCAGCTCAAAGAGGGAATCGTCTGGTCTGCACCTGGAAACTTATCCTCTGAAATCAGTGGGAGTTTTTACTAGTGACTGTGTGACCTTAGTATTTTGTCAGAAATGATAGCTTTGCAGGGAGAAAATCTCAGTAGAGATCCTTTTGTGGGTCTAGACACTGGCTTTATTTAAAGCTTGTTGCCTAGAAGGAGGGAATTTTTACCAATGTAGTAATGGCATCACAAATTCACCCTGAAACTCAGGCTTCCACTAGAGGGACAGAGGGAACGAGGCTTTCTGTGCCTGACAGAAGCAAACCTCATTTGGTATAGCTTGGGAAAAAGATCAGGAGCCAGGTGTCCTGATCAGAAGTAGTGTGTGGGAACTGGTGACCTTCTGGGGACAGCACTTTCCCTGCTAGCACAGACTCAGATGCATCTGCAGCCACCCAGGCAGGTTCTGTTTGAGGCTGCAGGTGCAAAGCACCTACCATGATTTGGGCAGCAGCTGGCAGGATGCACACATGGTGTGAGTCCAGTCCTGCAGGCACAAAAGCCAGCAGGATGCTACCACCGTGATTTAAAAGCATTGCCACAACCATCAAAAAAAAAACCACATTATCTGTCTGTCTGTGCTTCATTGGAACTGAAAGACAAAAGAAGTTGGAAACAGTAGTGCTGGGGGCTGGAAGTGTTTGCCATTCTTGTTCGTACGCTGCTGAAACAATATTTAACAGGCAGTTAAAAGGAAACTTGCTTCCAAAGGGGAAAAAAAAATGCTGTTAGTTGGGTATCTTTGTATAGCACCAATAGCGCTTTAGGCTGAGTAGTATCTCACCTTTCTTATATTAAAGATATTCTGCCCCATTTGAATTTATCTCCTTACACTCTAACCTAGTTATTAGAGCTGCTTTCCTGCTGATTAGGATGCCCTGCATCATTCATTTGTCAGTGAAAAGTCCTGTCACATTTTATCGCTTATGAATCATCAAGCTTAAATATCTGGGAACCAAGAGCTGTATGCTTTGACCAATTTTGACGTGGTGAAAGCTAAATGTGAATTTAGGACAATGTAGAGGCCTGGGGGTGATAGCAGTAAATGGAGCACCTGCAATCCTGGCAGAAAGGAACAACCTGGACGAGTGACATCCATAAAGCAGTTTTGTACATGGTAGTTTGTACTTGTAAAGAGTAAGCATTACTGTGCTATGGGTGAGCCAAACAGCTTCCTCAGTAGAAAAGAACACTGTTATGGCATCTGGAACATTCCTGTATTTGCTACTATTCTGTTGCTTACAATATCACCTTTAATTCATCTTTACATCAGATACTGTTGTAGAAAAACAATACAAGTTACAGCAATTAATTCTATCAATAGGAATTGCATCTTGCTGAGGGGAAGTCTGTGATTATGAAAACGTTTTAACCTGAGCACGGCTCTTTTGCTGTAAAATAAAGCAGGCACGACAACAGTGTACTGAATGAACAGTCTTTTCCCCAAAGAGTTTATCACCTAAAAAGAGAAATTAGAGACATCACAATTAAAAGACAGTAAGTGGAGAATCAGTGTTTTAGCCTCAGGAAAAATATCTTCATGAAATTGGGAACGCGCACTATCTGTATTAGATGTAAATAGTCACAGTTGATCAGATCTCTGGAGCTTTCATGCCACCATTTTTGTCTCATAGCTCATGATGGCACTCGTCAAATTCACTTAGCATCGTGGGGAAAGCTTTGTAAATTTGAGCTAACAATTGGAAGAGACCTTCTCTGTGTCGCATTTGTGTGGAAACACTGCCTCAGCTGGGTTTCCCACAGCAGGAATCGCTGCTTGATGAGCTGCTGCCATTTACTGGTGACTGATCATTCCTGAGGACTTCCTGCTGTAAATGCTTACATTATGTGCTGCCATGTCAGAGCATGGGCTGCCAAGGAGTGGTTGATAATGAAATGTTCTGCCTTATTTCCATAGATGTGGAGCAAGCCAAGATTTTATAAGAGTTTCCACGTATAAGCAGCCACCTCTTTCCTCTTTCCTGAGACTGGATCCCAGCTATGCATTCTTTTTTATTTCAGTCTGTCCCTGAATACAGCTGCCATTTTGATTTCCTGTAAAGGAGATGGAGTCAATGAGGGATGAAAAATTAAAGGCAAAGCAACAGGGGAAATGACTGGAAGTGGCAATACTTGCTCAGCTGGAAGGCAGAGTAGATTACAGAAGTGGAAAACAAAGGGCTGTCTGCCAAGGTAGTTTCTTTCCAATCTAAAAGATAATCTAACGGAATATGTATGCTAAGAAACAACTACTGTAAGAGAGTTGACTCTATTGATTCGAGGTGAATAATGCTAAAAAAGGCAGCTGATCCATAAACTGTGGGAAGAAGGTGATCTGTGTATGCTTCTGATCTATTGGAAATATCTGTGCATTTTTGTTCTGATTTTTTTTTATTCACCGTACAAGCAATGCTGTCCACATCCCTCCCACCTTATGTGCTTGTACTTTGCCACTGTTGTGGGCTGACATTAAATATGTAATATAGCATGAGAACATAAATCTCTAGATTTAAATAAACTATTAAATTTACTGCAAAATTAAGCAATTTAGCAGGAAGCTTTATGTGTCATTGGTTTTCTGTAAGTATGCAGGGAGCAACTTGGTCACTTGTGTATCATAGTTAATTTTATGGTGTCTGGAGTTAAGTGGCTCATAAGAGGTAACTGCATGAGTAGTAGTACCTCTTAGAAGGGAGTTGGCAAAGAATTTACAGTGTGTATAGCAAAGATTAGCACTTTCAAGTTATGCAGTCCTATATGTGTTCATTTTATACTTGTCTTGAAGTGTTCTGGAGAGCTGATGTTAAAAAATGAAAGCAAAGAGACAATCAAGAGCAGTCCAGAAAGATTTTCATTAGCAATCTATTGTTTTCAAGACTACACATTGTAGTATCTGCCTAAAGCTGTGCTGTAGGATTGGGTACTGGGGCACAAAGCACCAAACAGATATGCTAGCTCTTTCACGAGGTAAAGGCTCATTAACAAGTGTTTGGAGAACAGATTTTCCAGGCAGAATTTGAACCCTTTTGATAAAATAGAAGAGAATTATTTTTAGTGTGAGAACAACCCTCAACACATTTGCTACAGCTGAAAAATGTCATGAATTCATCTTTTCACTTCTGCTTTGGTTCATTATAAAACCATGGTAGTGCTTTACAGCCTGATTTGGCAATATTCTGTTATGTTCTAGCATGCTTAGTCATGTGAGCAGCCTCGTAACAGTTGCACATTTGAGCCTGTAGTTCAGTGTAATTATATTTTTGGTTATGATTTTCTATATCCTAATTAGCACTGTTTCAAAGGATTTGAAGGTTAATGACATATCCAAATTATTTCTTATTGCCTCCTCAGTAACACAGCCACTTTTTCAGAATCCAGCTACATAAAGCCCGTTGTATTTACACTGCAATTACCCTGACATGGAGCAGGCATAGCATTTATATGAATTAGTGGAGTCAGAAAGCGTAACCGGGGTGTAATTGGTCTCTAACTGCAGTGTAACTATAGTCGCTGTATTATAAATAATAACCTTTTCCTTCCTTTTATTTCCTCAACTCACAGTTTAAATTGAAATAGTTGTCAAGAGATTTTCTTAGATATACTGAAAACTCATATGCACTGAGGCCTCTTCTGAGTACTTTTCTAATAATACTGACTTTTATGGCCTGATTCAGTAAAGGTGTGGAGCATATGCTGAAAATCCATTGCTTTTACTGGAAAAGTTTAGGATTTTTCTTCCAAATGAGCAGTCTTTTGAGACAGGATAGATTTAAGAGAGTCACTTCATATTGTATTTGTATTAGGACAAATTTCAGATATGTCAGTAGCTAAAGTAACAAGTGATAAGCGATGCAGATTTGTGTGCCTTGTGGCTTTTTTTCTTTTATCTTGATATCCATTTTTTTAGATCTGCGTGGTTCAAAATGCTATTACCACTTTATGTTATCAAAGACTGACACCCCTTGTGAGAGAGGTATGTGTTCAGATTTTCTTGCCTGAAAAGAACAAATTGAGCAGAGGAGGAACAAACAATAATATTATTTGTGAACATCAGCATTGATTTCCTGAGCAGCAACCTGTAATGAATGTTCTTTTTTTATTGTTCTGAGACAGGAGGAATATCTCTGTTTTCCAGCACATTGATATACTTAAAATTTTGTATTCTTTCTAATTTCCTGATCTGTTCATATGAAAGATGAGGCATAGTGTATTGCATCACCACAGTAAAGGGTTGAAGCTTCAAACATGAGCACCCAATACAAGTTTAGGTTTGGTGACAAAAATCAGAAGTGATTCAGAAGACACAAGGAACAGGCCCAAAATACCCCATGGTGCCTTTTCTGCACTAAATCACTTGCATATGGCATTAATACCTCCAAGGATTCTCTGGAGTATCAAACACTGTGTGCCCTTACAGACCAGGCAGTTCAGGTGCCTGCCTTGTGCAGTGTGCTGAAGTTTCACATGAGTGATCAGAAGTGGAAATTGCAGGGGTACTTACCTTGTGCCCATCCTTTAGTCCTCTTTTACCAGTGCTAGCATCTTTGAGCACTTGGTAACTTTAAAATCTGTTTTATTTTGCACTTCATGCAATGCCACAGTCATAGCTGCAATGGATTTAAACAGGGAAGAGCTCACTTAAGCTAATATCTGTTAAATTATTAAGCAAAGTGATTGTTTCATTTATTGAGCTTTTTCCTACTGTGCTACTTCAAATGTGAGGTTGTGCAGTCAGAGGAGGAGAGCAGGGACAGAACAGAAGGCAGGGTTAAAGACACCAGTTGCTTATCTGCCATTAAAATGTTTTACATTGTCAACTTCTTGCCCTCTTGTGGACTCTAATTAAGTAGCACTAATTGTGGAGCTTCTGAGCTACCCATAAGTATCACTGGCCACAGCATACCCCTCACTCTGAAAATCGGATTCGCCAGTTTGGGGTTTCTTGCTTCTCCCTGTTTCCCTTGTTTCCTTGCACACATTATTTCAAGAAGAAGAAAAAAAAAAGCCATTGTGTGAACTTCAACCTTACTGAGTATCTGATCCTGTATGAACTTCTAAATGTGGATGTAGAGTAGTTTAATTAGTGGACTTACAGCACAGCACAGAGTTTAAATGAAATTAAAAGCATGGCAGTTGGGGAACTGGAGTGATTTTATTTCAGCAGCACCAAGATCGTTACACATGCTATTTATTTGTTAATGGGTTTAATACATGTCTGCTGTCTCCTGGTCACTTACTTTCTGGTATCTCTTGTTATGGTCACATAATGGCCATAGTAATTGTCTGCACATCATATTACTTCCTTCTCTAGTTTTGTAAATAATGAAAACATCAGTGACTATTCAGCACACTGCACTAGTGCAATCATCTCTGTGCTGTTTTGCAGTCATAGTGATTTTCTCAATCCATGACATCCATGCCTTGTGAAAACAGTATAAGACTGTTGGCTTTGGTATGCTTTGATCTTTTAGAGTTTAAAATGAGGGAAAGAAAGAACAAGAATGCTGCAAGACTGAGTATTCTCCAACATCCAACACTCAGGGCCATGGAAGTTACAAGAATCCTGCAGCACATGGGCACAAGATCTTCTAGGCCAATTTGGGTATGTTCTCCATTACTCATTGATAAGGCACTGAACAGAAAGAGACAGGCTTTGTTTTGCTGTGCCCCACGGTATTTCCAGGACCACTTGTCCACATCATGACTTAGCTGGCCATGATGTGTTCAACAGTTGCCCATTCTAGGTGTGCATCACATGGTAACATGCTTTGGTGTGTAAAGATGCAAGTTAAATCTGCACCAAAAAAAAAGTTCCATGAAATAATTCAGTAATGTAGACAGACCTAGTGAACAATTTCTTAGGTCATGCTTTAGCATCCTGTTTAACTCTTTGTTGCCATTTAGTGTAGTAATTATGAATGTTCCCGATAGCCATCTATCACCCTTTTCTTTAGTCTTGTTAAATACTCGGCCTTTCTGTGTCCATGCAGCAACAAACCTTGCTCTTTAATGAGGCCTTGCAAGGAAAAAGAATTTTGCTTTCCTCAATTTTGTATTTCCTATGGTTCAGTTTCATTGTCTTCTGTGTTCCAGGATTAGTGGAGATGGAGATTAGAAGCCCTTGACCTCCAATCTCTGTATCACTTGGCACTGTTTAGAGTTTTACTGTGTCTCCTTTTACTCTAGTTCTTCTAAGATGCTTTTGAAATGTGTGTGTCAGGTGATGCATGGTTTTGATCTGAGTCTCCTGTCATGTAGTTATTAATACAAAATGAGACAGTTCTGGAATGCGTAAGCAAGCATTTTCAGGAACTCTGATATCCTCCAGTACTCATTAGTTGAGGAAGTTCTTTGCGTGTTTGTATAACAATGTAAGATAGGATATTTTGAGTGTGGATAGTAAAAATGTGGTTTTGTTTGGAATTGCAACAGAGATAGTAGACTTTTTATATAGGAACAGTGTTAAATAGCTAAGAAATCTCAAACAGTAGAGTTGAGATACACTATTTGCTGTATGTATTGGACTCCACAACTCAGAAAGTAATCTGGAGTTCAGTGTTTCTGGGAGGGCATTGCATTTTCATTGCGATAAGAAGTCTGTGTTCTGGTGGTCACTTAGTGAACAAAAGTTGTTGTCATAGCCCTTAATCTGTTGTTAATTCCTATTAACTGTGAGACAAAGCAGAGTATTTATAAGGGAAACTTAGCTGTGCTGAAGAACACAGTGCACAGGTTTCTGACTGATGTGTCTGTCCGGGTAAATTAGTGCACTAAGTCACAGTCACTGGAGACTCATCTGCACTCTACATCTGTCTGGGGACTCTTGATACGCATGGACCAAGCTTCCCTCTGCTTTGGGTTGCGTTCAAATGCATATCCCATAAGTTTATGGGTGTGAGGGAAATGTTTCAAACATGCGAATGAGAAATAAACTGAATATATTTGTGGTGAAATTGCTGTGCAAAAGCACAATGTAAAAGTTTACAGGGCTTCAGTGCACAGTTCAGAAGACTGAAAAATTTTGGGGAAGATGTTAAGAGATTATAAGGTCTCTGAAAACTTACAAATGAACTAGAAGTTTTAGCAGAGACACACGTTTCTAAGCTAAAGAATACTTAATTCTCTGTGGCCAACTGGAAAAGAGACAAATGGAGGAAAAATGGGAAGTAGGAAGACATCTTTTTTCTCATTTCCACACATTTACGTCATTCAGATCTGAGTATAAGTCAAGGTATGAACTGAAGCTGAGATGGGCAACTGCTTGCTCAGTCTTTTACTCCACAATTTTCAACAACTGGCACCTCCCCACCGCAGCTCTTTGCAAGCTCTGGGAGGATTTCTTTGCCTAACAGGTGCAGCCAGACAAACAGCTAGACACGCTGAGGGAAAGAGGTCATAAAACTTGCCAAATCAGATCTGAAGCCTGTGCTAACCCTCACTGAGGGCAGTCTTACAATGACATTTCATCTCTTCTGGAGGTGACAGATGTCAGTAACTTTAATGCTCAATGGATTTTCAATAAGCAAGTATTTTCCAGCAGCCAGTGTAAAAGAGATAAAGAATATTATTGTAGTTTCAAAATTGGCAACCTTCATAAAAGTAACAAGTTCTCAGAGTATGTCATGGAATAGCCCCTACTCTCAAATAATCTGTATAAAATCAGCAGACATCACTGCAGAGATGAATGTGAGGTAAACCCAAACATGTCTTTAATTTGTGGATTTGCAGGTCATTTTGAAGTCTGTGGCATAATTCACAGCTTGTTTCAGTGGAAGTACTGCCAGCAGGTGACAAAAAGGTGAAAAGTTATTCAGCACACATCAGTGTGACATCTGCCTCTCAAATATAGGGTCCACAAAGATGCTTGTGTGTGTATGTTCATTTGTACATCAGTGCAAGTCATCATTCCCATCTAGCTGCTTTTTATGGCCTCTGACATTTTATACTCTTATTTTACAAATGTCTATTTGTAGTTCAGCTTTCATGATCAGCTTTTAAGTTAGTATTCCATATGAATCTTGAATGAATCTTGTGTGTTGTATCCTTCACCTCTCACAAAACTCAAGTGATTATATCTGTAATGTTGTATTAGTTATTTTCAGATAGCTAAAAAAAGAAAGAAGCATTACAGCTTGTATTCATCAAGAGGCAGACTTAAAGCTTTGTGGTTATCTTTTAGGTTGACATCTCCTGGTTTCTAAGAGCTTGCCAGGCTAATCAAGCTCCCTTCACATAGTTCTGATAATGGAATATAGTTATATAATGTTGCATGCTTTGATAAATCATTTTTGCTGTTGCTATTGCTTGTTTGAAAGATTAAGAGCACAAAGTAGCTCAAGTGGAGAAATCAGTGTAAGTTAGTATGTTATATATCAGCATATATGAGTGGTTTTTTTTAATAGAATATTGAATTCCTTGTTCATTTTTACTCCTTGTATCTCTTGAGAAATATTTTCTACTTAGAATGAATATCTGTCTGGTTTTCCCCTGTTCTCAGACAGGGGTATTTCCATACATACTGAAAGCATTCAGTATTTATACAGTCCTTATTTAAAACTTCCAGTTTAAAAGCATGGTTAAATTTTTACACCTGTAAAGTCTTATGGTAAATACTAAGTTGTTTCCACACAGCTCCCTTTCTAATCCCAGGGATATGATTACTATTTACACTGAGGCCCATTATAACCTTATAGCAGTGCAGTAGGACATATGTAAGTATAAACCACATTAATTACACCATATGCTGATGTCCTTAGCAAAGGACCACCAACATCACTCATACTACCCTCCCAACCCAAAGTGATTGAGTTCAAAAAATATAGGCTATATTATTTCAGGTACCAACACACAAATGATCTTCTGTTGGTCAGAACTGTGTGGTGCCCATCTTGCAAGTCTGTTGCTTTTGCTGCTGCTTCCCTACACTGTGCTTAGTCTTCAAGCTTCTTGCTAATGCCACAAATGAGAGGATGCTCGAGGCTTACGAGTTGATTATTCAGGAGTGCCTTCAGGAGGAAGAAGCTGCTAAGTTTTTGTCTCGTGATGTCCTCACTCTCTGCCATGAGTGATGCATCATTGCTGGGGTGGGCAGCACAGGCTGCTTCTGTGCCATGCAGTTCTGGGACATGTACTGCTGCAACAGATGAGCATGAAATAGTAATGCCATAAAGTCAGTGGCTTGTACCACTTTTGGAAGGATTCAACCATCATCTTTTGTGCTTTATTCTGGACTGGCAGCACATGCTGCCCCAAATTGTGAGACAGAAGAACTATGTATCTTGTTCAGTTCTTTCAATTGCTGTACTGGGCAGTACTTGGGAAGGTGGGAGCCACATCACATCCATACGAGTACTTTTCCACACCACTGGATGGGGACTAGGACTATGAGTGTGGCTGTGGTTTAACCTGGTGGGCAGCTCAGCACCATGCAGCTGCTTGCACGCATTCACGTAGTCAGACTGGGAAAGACAATTTGTGGGTTGAGGCAAGAAGAACGTAATAAGAAAGAAGAAGAAGAAGAAAAGCAAAAGGATGAAACTAAACAAAGCAAGTGATAGAGAGTGCTCACTACACACCACTGTTGTGGTTTTGTGGTTTTGATGCCGGTATTCCACATCAGAGCATCATGCAGCAGTTGAGGAGTTAATGCTGTGGGAGCAGCAGAGGGGCGGAGCTCCGCACCGGATGCGGTTTCCAGTTACTCTTTTCAGGTCTTTACCTATATTCAGGATGTCAGCCTGGCAGTTGTGGCAGTTGTGTTATCTGTTTTCCTGCATGCACTCTCTGCAACAGTAATTTACATCATGTGGAGGGAGCGTTCCTCAAAACCAGAGAGTGTTGAATGGCAGGTAAGGTGGAAAAAATTAGGAAGGAAATTAGAAGCGTGGGGACCTCCGGTGTTATGCAATTTTGATCTTGAGCACCTGTGGGATCCTGAGAAATTCAGTGAGTGTTTAGGTAAGGAGTCATGTGACCCAGGACGATCTGAGAAGGAATGTATTGTTTGGGGTCTGGCTTGTGCTTATCGAGCTATAATTGATATTCTGGAGAGAAATGGTTTCCAAACCAAGGTCCAAAGCAAAAATGAAAACCTCGAAGTTAGACCTGACCAATCACAGGAAGCACCGGCATTGGTGTCGGTTGCCCCTGTGGAAGGCCAGAAATGGACACGGCTGTCCTCGCGCCTAGAACGGAAAGAAGAAGAAGCAGAGAAAGAAAAGGAAGATCCAGACGAGGGGCCCTCCTCAGCACCACCACCACCTAGAAAGGCCACTAAGAAAAGTGAGAGACATGGAGAAGACAGCGATGATGATGGAGTCACTGTTACCACTACTCCTCGGCCCCTAAAGATGACTGAAATACAAGGTTCAAGAAAGTACGGCGCTCAGGTGAATCTATTGTCACCTAGTTGCTGCGGTGTTGGGACAGCGGTGCCAGCAGCGTGTCCCTAGATGGCAGCAAAGCCCGCCAACTGGGCAGCATTGCTCGAGACCCAGCTATCGACAGAGGAATTGGCAGATGTCTGAATGGAGTCGCTACCCTCTGGGAACAAGTACTAGTGGCTGTAAAGGATAGATATCCTTACAAAGATGATCTGGAGCCTAAGGTGGAAAGATGGAACACCATGGAGAAAGGCATCCAATTTTTGAGAGAAACAGCCGTAGTAGAGATGCTGTATGATCCCAATTTTGTCCCTAACAATCCACACCAGGACCGTGATCCTGATAGAGTAAGGTGTGCACCTGATGTATATCGCAAGCTCTCAAAAACAGCACCAGAGAGGTACGCAAGTACACCGGTAGCAATGTTCCATAGATTCGAGGGTCAAGACAGAAGACTCCCAGTTTATGAATTGGGTATTACACTACAAAACTTTGAACAACAGTTTCCACCATCACGTGCCTCCATTGCAGCTATAGTAGCAGAAGAAGTAGGTGAGATAAAGAAAACTATACTGGACGAACTGTCATTGCTGATGAATAGGGATGAACCTGTGTCAGTACTGGAAACACCTGATGAAGACGAGCATGACCCAAAGAATCTGATGAAGCAATTGATCAAACTGATGAAAGTCTCAGCCACCAAAGGCAACCGCCTCTCTGCACGAGCAAATGACAGCAGTAACATCATGTCACGTGTGGCCATGTGGAGCTTCTTACGAGAAAACGGAGAGGACATGAGGAAGTGGTATATAAAACCCACTCCTGCACTGCAAGCATGGGTGAGAGAACTACAGCAGAGATCAGCCACCAATGAAATTGCTCCCGTCACTGCAGGTAACCAATAGAGGGGCTCTGCCCTCAGCCAGGGGAGGGAAAGGGATAATAGAGTATATTGGACTGTGTGGATTAGATGGCCTGGCACATTAGAGCCACAAAGATATAAGGCACTGGTGGACACTGGTGCACAGTGCACTCTGATGCCCTCGAGTTATAAAGGGACAGAATTGATTCATATTTCTGGAGTGACTGGGGGCTCTCAGGAACTGTCTGTGTTGGAGGCAGAAATAAGCCTCACCGGTAAAACCTGGCAGAAGCATCCCATAGTGACTGGACAGGGGGCTCCATGCATACTCGGTATTGACTATCTCAGAAGGGGACATTTCAAGGATCCCAAGGGATACCGATGGGCTTTTGGAATAGCTGCTGTAGATGCAGACAACATTCAGCAGCTGTCTATTTTACCTGGCTTGTCAGAAGATCCGTCTGTTGTGGGGGTACTGAAAGTGAAAGAGCAGCAGGTACCAATTGCTACAAAAACAGTCCACAGATGGCAGTACCGCACCAACAGGGATTCCTTGCTCCCCATTCATAACTTGATCCGTCAGCTAGAGAGCCAGGGAGTGATCAGCAAGACTCACTCACCTTTTAACAGCCCCATATGGCCGGAGCGTAAAGCCAGTGGAGAATGGAGGCTGACGGTAGATTACCATGGCCTGAATGAAGTCACACCCCCACTGAGTGCAGCTGTGCCAGATATGTTGGAGCTGCAATATGAACTGGAGTCAAAAGCAGCCAAGTGGTATGCCACCATTGACATTGCCAATGCATTCTTTTCTATTCCTTTGGCCACAGAGTGCAGACCACAGTTTGCTTTCACCTGGAGGGGCGTTCAGTAAACCTGGAACCATTTGCCCCAGGAGTGGAAACACAGCCCAACCATTTTCCATGGGCTGATTCAAGCCACACTGGAACAGGGTGGGGCACCTGAGCACCTCCAGTACATTGATGACATTGTTGTGTGGGGTGATACAGCAGAGGAAGTTTTTAAAAAAGGAGAGTGAATAATCCAAATTCTTCTGGGTGCTGGTTTTGCTATTAAACGGAACAAAGTGAAGGGACCTGCCCAAGAAATTCAGTTCCTGGGAGTAAAATGGCAAGATGGACGTCGTCACATTCCAGGAGATGTGATTGACAAAATCACCAGTATGTCACCACCCACTAGCAAGAAAGAGACACAGTCTTTTCTGGGTGTAGTAGGTTTTTGGAGGATGCACATCCCAAACTCTGGCCTCATAGTAAGCCCCCTCTATCAAGTGACTCGAAAAAAGAATAATTTTGCATGGGGTCCTGAACAGCAGCAGGCCTTTGAGCAAATTAAGCAGGAGATAGCCCGTGCTGTGGCCCTGGGGCCAGTGCGGTTGGGACAGGATGTGAAAAACATCCTCTACACTGCTGCTGGAGAGAAAGGTCCCACTTGGAGTCTGTGGCAAAGAGCCTCTGGGGAGACCCGAGGCCAACCCCTTGGATTTTGGAGCAGAGCGTACAGGGGTTCAGAGGAGTGCTACACTCCAACTGAGAAGGAGATTTTGGCAGCATACGAGGGGGTTCGGGCTGCCTCTGAAGTAATTGGTACTGAGATACAGCTCCTCCTGGCACCTCGACTGCCAGTGCTGAATTGGATGTTCAAAGGAAAGGTTCCCCCCACCCATCATGCTACCGATGCCACCTGGAGTAAGTGGATTGCACTGATTACACAGCGAGCTCGGATGGGGAACCTCAACAGTCCAGGAATCCTGGAGGTGATCATGGACTGGCCTGAAGGCAAGAAATTTGGAACATCCCCATCAGAGGAGATACCATGTGCTAAAGAGGCCCCACCATATAACGAACTACCAGAGAATGAAAAGACGTATGCCCTCTTCACTGATGGATCGTGTCGTATCGTTGGGAAGCATCACAGATGGAAGGCTGCTGTGTGGAGCCCCACACGACGAGTTGCAGAAGCCACTAAAGGAGAAGGAGAGTCAAGCCAATTTGCGGAGGTAAAGGCTGTCCAGCTGGCCTTAGATGTGGCTGAACGGGAGAGGTGGCCCACGCTATATCTTTATACTGACTCTTGGATGGTGGCAAATGCTTTATGGGGGTGGTTGCAGCAGTGGGAACAGGAAAACTGGCAACGGAAGGGGAAACCTATTTGGGCTGCTGAACTGTGGAAAGACATTGCTGCTCGAACAAAAAGGTTGGGTGTAAAGGTGCGTCATGTAGATGCTCATGTGCCCAAGAATCGAGCTACTGAAGAGCAGAAAATAACCATCAGGTAGATCAAGCTGCCAAAATTGAGGTGTCTCAGATCGATTTGGACTGGCAGAACAAAGGAGAGCTATTTTTAGCTCGGTGGGCCCATGAGACCTCAGGCCATCAAGGAAGGGATGCGACCTATAAGTGGGCTAGAGACCGACGGGTGGACTTAACTGTGGATGCCATTGCACAGGTTATCCATGACTGTGACACGTGCCATAATTAAACAGGCCAAGAGGATGAAACCCCTCTGGCAGGAAGGGCGATGGGAAAAGTATAAATATGGGGAGGCATGGCAGGTTGATTATATCACCTTGCCACGAACTCGCAATGGTAAGCGTTACGTGCTCACCATGGTGGAGGCGACCACTGGGTGGCTTGAGACATACGCAGTACCCCATGCTACCGCCCGAAACACCATCTTAGGGCTCGAGAAACAAGTCCTGTGGCGACATGGCACTCCAGAGAGAATTGAGTCCGATAATGGGACTCATTTCAAAAATTCTCTTGTGGATATCTGGGCCAAAGAACACGGCATTGAATGGATCTACCATATCCCCTACCATGCACCAGCTGCTGGTAAGATCGAGCGCTACAACGGGTTGTTAAAAACCACGTTGAGAGCAATGGGTGGCGGGACATTCAAGCACTGGGAGAAGCATCTGGCAGAAGCCACCTGGTTGGTCAACACTAGGGGATCAGTCAACCGAGGGGGTCCTACACAGTCCAGCTCCCTACAGACCATAGAGGGAGATAAGGTCCCTGTGGTACATGTGAGGAGCATGTTGGGAAAAGCGGTGTGGGTCCTTCCAGCCTCTGGAAAGGGCAAACCCCTCCGTGGAGCCGTTTTTGCGCAGGGACCTGGGTGTACCTGGTGGGTAATGGATAAAAATGGGGACGTCCAGTGTGTCCCACAAGGGAATTTGATATTGGGGTAATGCAGTCTGTAATTACGTGTGTGTGTATGTATGTATATATATATGTTTCTATGTAACATGTTATTACTGTTTTGGTTATGTATAGCTGTGTGTTAAGCATGATGTGATGATGTGGAATAAGGGGTGGAATGTTGTGGTTTTGTGGTGTTGATGCCTATATTCCACATTAGAGCATCATGCAGCAGTGAAGGAGTTAATGCTGTGGGAGCAGCAGAGGGGCGGAGCTCCGCACCGGATGCCAGGCGGCGCTCTGCCTGGGCGCCTTGGACGTTCAGCACGTGTGCTTCCCCTGCAGTTTTCTCCTTAACGTAAGCTCACGGCTTTTGGTTTGGAAATTTTTATCTCTCTCTCAATTGTTCAATTTTATTATATTTAGTAAAGTTACCGTTCCTTCTCAGATCGTGCCGTTGTTTTCTTGTAGACCCACCTCTTCCCGCTGTTTCCCCCTCCCGGAGTGCGGCTCTGCTCTGCTCAGGCGGCCGCATGGCCACTGACGCAGTTTCTTTTTCTCTCCTCTCTCCCTTCTCGGTTTCCCTTGGGTCACTGTCACGGATAACACCGTGACAACCACACACCACCATCCAATACCCAGCCAGTCCCCAAGCATTGGCAGCCCCCTCAGCCACCTTCCTCCAGGATTATAGTTCAGCATGGTGCCATGAGATATGAAATATCGCTTTGGCCAGTTTAGGACAGCTGTCTTGGTTCTGTCCTCTCCCAGCTCCTTATGCACCTCCAGTTGCTTTGCTGACAGGGCAGCATGAGAAGCTGAGTCCTCCTTGGCTCTGTGTAAGAGAGCCGATTATTTCCATCCTAAATCACACAGCATTATACCAGCTATTATGAAGAAAATTAACTCTATGCCAGCAGAAACCAAGACAGGTACAAACCTCTGCATTGCCTTGGTCTACAGGAGTAATTTCCCAATTGCACTGATCTCCATCAAAACTGACACATGCATCAAAGAAACACCTCTCTTGCTGTTAAGATATAATTTACTTATTAACTTCTATGATAATTATATCATTATACATACAGTAGTAAATGATTTCTTTGCAGTGACAGCACTCCTGCATTTAGCTGACATCCCTTTCCCCCTTCTGTCATATTTAATCATTTTACATTCAAAAGTCTTTTGCATCCAGTATGCGTCAAATCCTTAATGAAGCTGTGGTACCCAAATAACTGTATTTAACTCAGCTGTTAGCAGAATTTGTAAATGTTGCTTCCTCCAAATGTCTTTAGCATAACATCCCATCATAGTTATTTTCAGGATGAGTTTGGCCCCTATTTTCTTTATCTGTCAGATTAGTCGTTGCTATTGCATATGAAGAGTAACAGAGATCAAGCTGCATTTGTGCAGTCTTAAGAAGAGGAGTCTTTGTTGGAATATTAGTGGTGCCTTTAACTAAACAATGGGAAGCTGTAGGGAAGAAGGAGGCACTCTCTTCCCACATAGCATGGTGAAAACACAACAGGCAATATGCACAAATTGCAACAAGAGAAATTAGACTTAGGGAATACTTTGTCTTCCTTCTGAGAGTAGTTACACATTAGGACAGGTTGCCTAGGGAGCTTGTAGGATCTCCTTCTGTGGAGATGCTCAGACCAAAATTGGACAGGGCCCTGACTAACCTTCTCTAGAGTGGTCCTTTTTTTAACTGAAGGGTTGGACCCTTGTGTGACCACATGTGATCATTACTCTTCTATGTATTTGTTTACCCAAACTGCATAAGAAGAGTGAGGAGTTTCCAGAGCTTGCCATGAAGTACAAACTGCACTCTAAAGTAGTTTCCCGCCTTGCAAAGACATCATGGATGCGTTTCCCTTAAGGGTATTTCTACCATATATGCCCTATGTTTTCATCACCCTCCTTCTACCTTAGATCAAAAAGAAAAGACATTAGTTTCAATATTTTAGCTCTCAGTACAAGCAGAAGACTTTCTTCTGAAGTTTGCAGTTAAAGGACCAAATTTTATGCAGAATTACAGGATCCAAACAGTGCCTACTGGCCTTGTCTTGGTTGTCAGTAATGAAGCTCCCAGTTACTTAGTGTTGTACAGGCTTGCTTAGTTGTTCCTGAGTGGATGTTATGTACAAGCAATTCTTTGCTGTGAGAGTGCTTAAGCACATTAATACTCTGTGTACAGACCTGTCAAGTTTACAGGCGTGACCCTGTTGTGCATTGGGCAGCTGCTTGAGGTTAATCTGCTCCTAAACTCAGATTGTCTTATTTTTTTGTTTGTGTTTTGTTTTTAGATTACAGTAACTCTGGAGAACACCAAATTTAGTTTAGTGACTGCAAGGAACCTTATTCCCAGCTAACTAGGCCAGAGGCAAGGACAGCAGGAAAGAGCCCTTTGTTTCTGTAAAAGTACATTTTTCACATCAGGGTATAAACTACTGATATCCTTTGGACTGCTGTAAACTTGCTGAGAGACTTGTAAGAGCTTAAAGGCCTATGGTGTCTAATAGCACAAGCAGCCAAAATGAGAACTTGGTGAGATATGCTGCAGAAAGCTTACCCCGAGAGGTTTGCTACATATCATGAAAAAATGTTTGTGTCTTAGATGTAATCTGGCACTCAACCCAGAATATAAAAATTAAACCCTATCTCACATGCTCATACAACTGCTCAAGTATCTGAAAATCTAAGAATTTATTTAAATGAAATTTTAAAGAGTGTAGGAAGATCAAAGTCTCTAATCATCTTTTCCTCTGCTGCCAAAGGATAGCTGATGTTTTCTAGGCAGAACTGTTGAAACAATGAAAAAGCTGAATCTGGTAAAATTTAGGAAGAAAAATATACTGGACTCCATGAAAGGTGCTGATTCATTGCCTCAGTCCTCAATTTTGTTTTAATTGAAAGTGGTTGCTAATAACATCCTTCTAGCTTCTTGTTACGTTAAAACAGCATTCTACCCACATGGAGAATATGAAGTATCTTCATGCAGGCTTGGAGACCTGACACTGACTGACCTTTTGGCAAAATTTGTTGATAATTTCCCTCTAGAGGACTTTCCATTTAGTACTGATAGTACTAAACAGCAGCTTTGTTGTGTAACTTAGTTTAACTTCCAGGGTTCATTACCTAGAGTCTGCTGAAAGAATTTATAGCACTTTCAATGATAAAACAAAATAAAACAACAAATGCTTACCTGCTTCCTTGCTAATTTCAAAGGCTTCCAGGAGAGAAGCTTTTCAAATAAAAATCTTCTGTCTCCTGTCAATAAAAGAAGTAATCAGTAAGCACTGCAGCAAGTTGGAACAAGAAGAGCTGTCTACTTTCAGAAGGCAACTGCTATATGACCAGAAAAGCAAATTCTCTCCTTAATTAGGGAACAACATTGAGAAAGTATTACATTACAAGGCTGAAACAGCACTGCCCACAACAGAGAGGGAAGACTATGCGTGCGTGTGGTCATACTCCTTTGGGGACACAAGCCAACTGCAGAGAAGCCAGCAGGGAGTTAGGCTTTGCTAATAGAGAAACTGGCTGCATGTGATTTGCAGTCACATGATAGGAGAATACTACAGTGCCAGCACAGTGGCCTAATGAGCTAACAGGATAAGTGGAATACATTGCATTCAAGAGCTGGATAATTCTGTTAACAGAGTGAGGGTTGAAGCTGAAGCACTGCCGCTAATTAGGGCTAGATTTTCAAAGTAGTGCCTGGGATTATGGTCATAATTCTGTCAGTGACAGTCATGGAGCTCAGATCTCCATTTACTTTTCCTACAGCTCACCCCTGACATTGCAGTGCACCCTGTTTACCCAAGAGGTAGTAGAATCTGAGTGACAAAGGGAAAAAAAAGTACTTATTCAGAATGTGTTTAATTAGTCAAGTTTTCTTTCAAAAACAGTTCTACTCAGCACTGAGAGAAAATGGAAATTTTTACCCAGATCTACCAAGAACAATTCCCATTATGAAGAGGATGGTAAAATGTGAAGCATGAATGTGGGACAATGCCTCATATTCATTTACTGTAGAAAGACACTTCACACTTCGGAGATTATCATAAGATTCAGTGAAATCAAGAGGGTAACAATAAGAGCCAATGGAGCTATGTTATGGGAGTGATTCTTCAGGAAACTCATCACATGTGTCATGTACACACTCATTTGTTAAATAACAGCTCAAAGCTGATTTAAACTGACACCAGCAAAGTAGTGCAGATTGGAAACTGGTGCTCTGCTCCTGTGTCTCTCTGGAGAATTCTGGACCCGTCTCATATGAACTGAAAAATGCAAACAGATGGAAGAGGAGAACAAAGCATTAGCTTCTTCTTTCCCTTATGACTACTATATTCAGACCATTACTCTTGCTTATTTTATTTTAAATCTGAAGGCAAATTTAGTGCTCTTGAAAAGCAGAGAGCAGAGAACTGGAGCTTGAGGCAAGGATAGGTCAAGCAGTTATTGATCAGCCATGTGTTTTCACCCTGCTCTGAAACATCCTGTCCTTTGCTGTGACACATCCAGTGCTATTTTTTTTTCTCCTGCTGATGAATAGCTAGGGACTGAGTTGAGGCTATTTTCACTTGTGATTTGAATCAAGCACAGGTCACCAGCTTGTCTTCCTTGCAAGGTTCTAATCTGCTGCATTTGATTGTCAGAACTGGTGCATAAAACAATGTATTTTGCTGCTTCACTTTCATAGTCTCTAGGTTTCTTTCTCAGTAGATCTCCATCTTCTATATAGGTGGAACCATTCTGCTGAGAAGCATGAGCTCTTCTGAATTATTTGATAATTATTCGAACTGCTTTTTTTTTTTTTATAAGAGAAACTCTTTCTAATAGGTGGTGTGATCCAGTGTAGAGCCCTGAAAATGTACAGTATCTGAGGATTTAATATACATTGGGGTTGGACTAGATGATCTCTAGAGGTCCCTTCCAACCCCTGCAATTCTGCGACTAGACACTACTACTGTAATAATTTGTGTTGTCAGTGTAAAGTATTGTAGATGCTAATCAGTATATTTATAAACTGGAATTTGATTGTATTTAGCATTAAGTCACATCAATACTGTTCATCATGTATAAATTCAACAAATACAAGCAGCTAGTGCAGTGGTGTTTCTAATGCCACTTTAGTTTCCAGTGCTTTAAATGTAAGAAGTGCTTGCCCATGTGAGAATATTGATTACGATCATTAAATGTTATCACTGTTGTTGCAGAAGCTGTGGCTACCCAAGTGCTGTCATTGTTAGCAAAGAGTACAATTTCTTAAAGTAGATGCTTCTTCTACCTATGGAAAAAGACAATTTGTTTGGCTTTTTTGAATTCTCTTGTCTGTATCATTACACGACCTCCCTTCTGGATAGTAGAGTGTTAAAAAATGGTAAGACTAAGGAATAACAGTGATTTACTGTGCTGTGTTGTTGGAAAGGGACTATTTACTTACATTTGCTATCTGTGTATGTCTAAACATGGTAGAAGCATGCAGTAAAATTATATTCTGTTTCACATCATCAGGACTTCTAAAATTATTAAGTTGAGCTACACAGTATACAAACAAAGAGTAACACAAAGAGTAGTGTAAAGCATGCTTTACCAGTCACTCTGCTGCCTAAAAGGAGATTTCTACTGTAAAACCAGGCAAACATGCGAATATGTTTACAGCTTCTTCCAGACCTGCATGCTCATTGCACTCTTACTCAAAAATATTTTCTCCATCATAGAGGAAAACTGAATAGAAGTACCTGAGGTGTGCCCTGAAGCCACTTCCAGGAGCAAGAGTGTTCTTGTTACTCTTCCATATATATGGTGGAGTGAAGGGTATGAAGCAGTGAAGGGTAAGGTATTTTAGGAGATATTAGCTGTCAGAGTTTTTGTTTCTTAGCTTCTGGTTAGACAAATTTTTAGGGATGCACTTGGAGTTTTGCCTTTGTAACAGTTGATGAACTGTTATAATGTAGGATTTCTCAAATTCGTTGCTTTTTTTTTTTCATAACACATATCACAGCTAAACAAGAGGGATTTTCAAGGACTCTGTTTGGCAGTGTGAAGCCTGCCTGCTTTCTCATTCAGGGTCTCATAACTTCCCTCCAGCATTTGCAGGAACTACTCACAAGGAAAAGTGATGCTAGGAAAACACTATTATTTTTAGCTTTCAGACATCTGCTTCTGTCTTCTATTTTCTCTCTATTCAGAAAATGAAAAGCACTATGAAATGTGGACTTGTTCCTGAGTTCAGCAAGTCATGAGAGGCTTTAACCTGGCCTAGAATACCTCTGCATCTTTTGGAGATAGCTGAGACATACTCTGGAGGTTGCCTTTTTCCTATGCTTCAGTGGCTGGGAAGCTCTGTACTGGGCTGGAAGAAATTTTTTCAGGGTATGGAGAATATTTTAATGGAGAATATTTTAAAGGAAGCACTGATGCTTCTTTTCCTGCTTGAGTGCACACACGGAAATAGCAGTGGTTCTCATCACAAGCAAGGAAAGCAGGAGGAAGTTTGAATATGGATCAGGAAACCTTCTGTTTTCTGGGAGATTCAGCTAGGTTTGAAACTGCAACTCAGATCCCATCTCTGCATTTCTAGATATGACAGAAGCATGTAATAAAAGCATATTGATCGGGTTTCACATCAGGACTTTTAAAATAATTAGATTGGGCTGCACAGTATGCAAATATTGCTTTATAAACAATGATATAATTCAGACTGAACTCTCACATAAAAGAGGGCATAAAAGAGCCAAAGTTATGGAGAAAGATTACAGTTATTCCTTTTCATACTAAGGACTTCAGTCTGTAAGATGTTGAGATTAATGTCATTGTTCTGTCAGCTGTGCTTTAAGTGGCAGCTGAGAAGATAAGAGCTTTTTTTTAACTTCCTAGTGACAAAATTCAGAGTTTACCTACAGTGATGAAGCTCCCAAAGAAATTTTATTCGAGCTGCTAAAATTAGTCTGAGTTTCTTTCACGATAAATGGCTAGAAGTATGAATAAGGACCATGCACTTTCTCATCTCAGGCATCTGTGCAGATCCCAGTCTGTGTGGTTACTGGTGATGGTTAGTGAGCATGTTCATTCCCTACTTTACCCTGCTTATCCTCTGTAGAGTGACCATAGCCTTTTCTCTCTACCAAAGAGAATCTGATACTTCATCAGAAAAGGGTGACTCTGAACTGAAACCAATTGCTTTTTTTTTTTTTAATTTTTCCCCCTAAAAACATTTGACTTACATTGGAAGACTTTTCACATTGTTTTGAGGTTCCTGAGATTTTTGGTTTGGAAACTTAACTTTAGCTAGGCATTGAGGCAAACATAATGACCTTGTCTGTCAAAAAGCTCAGAGAGAAGTCTTACATGCTCAGCTTTCCTTAGACAGCAAGCAAAATCATGCCGTGCTATTGGTATAACTTTTCTTCCTCCCCCACTGTTGTCTGAACTCATTGAAATGTCAATACTAAAGTATTTTCCCAGCATTTATAACACCCTTCCATGGGTATATCCATGCATAAACGTCTTTTCTTTTGAGAGAGGATGTGAAGCTGCTCTTGAGCCCACTTGGGCACATGCCAAGCCTCTGGGACGTGTGTCTGACGTGAGAAGGTGTAGTGTATGTGAGCAGAATAGGCTCCAGAGCTGAGGCTTTTAGTTGGGACACTGGGGAAAGAGAGACTTCAATTTGGGCTGATACAACTATGCAGAATAGTAACTGGGAGAGCTGAGGTGCACATAGGAAATTCTGTATCTAAGATCATCGTTTGAAAAAGCATTGCTTGTATGCCTAATTCTTTAATGGCGCATCCATTGCCTCTCTCCGCTGTAGAGTTACTGGTGTGCATTCCCTTTGTTGGCTGAGCTTCAGAAAAGCCTTGTGGCATTTTCAACATTATTAAGGTTAAGTGCTAGGCATTGTCAAAAAGACAGTCTAATTGCCTTTCAGAGGGCTCTACCGGGATAAACAGCAGAGTTCACACTTTGATTATACAGCAGTACTAGTGTTTAGCCTTGCTTTCCCTTTGCTGCTTCACTCCTCAGCCCAGGAGGCCCAAGGGTGGCTGTGCGTGTACAACTCCTAGTGCCCAGACAGCCTCGTGAGACTGTGTGCGCTGTTCTTACAGCAGTGTCCAACTTCCTGACATTTGGAAAGAGTTCTTCAAGGTTTTGAGAGTTATCTCACTTCTGTGAAAATAGGAGCTGAGAGAACTGAGGCTATTCGTCTTGGAGAATCAAGGGCTCTGGAGACACCTCATAGCGGCCTTTCAGTATCCAAGGGCTGGGGTCTGTAAGAAAGAAGGGGACAGATTCTAGCAGGGTCTGTTGTGAAAGGACAAGGGAAAATGATTTCAAACTTAAAGAGATTCATATTGGATATAAGGGAAAAGATTTTTACAGTGGGGGTGGTGAGGTACTGGAACAGGTTGCCTGGAGATGTGGTGTATGCCCTGTCCCTGGAGGCACTCAAGGTCAGGCTGGACAGGGCTCTGACAAACCTGATCAAGCTGCAGATGTCCCTGTTCATTGCCAAGGAGTTGGACTAGGTGACCTTTAAGGGTCCCTTCCAAATCAAATGATTTTATGATTCTATGAGAGGGAAATACTTGTTTACTGCATATCTCATATACCATGGTACTGAAACAGATCACCATTGAATAAGGTCAGATATTCTTCTTCGTTGAGTTTTTTGTATATTAAGAGGTAACACAAAGCATTATGTAAACTTTCATCCAGAGTGAACATTACAGCGATATATGTAGAACATTAATAACTGTAGAAAAGAATCTCAGGCTTTTTATTTATTTATTTATTTATTTATTTTAGTAGTTAGGAGTAGAGATTGGCAGCATTTACTGCTTTTTGTTCATGGCTGTAGGGTAGCCCTGCTCAAGGGAAGGAAATGGATGGTATATGAGCTTGTGGAGCTGCAAGGCATAGCTCAGGGAGGAAGCTCTGGGCATTTCCAGGGCATAGCAGAGGGACAAAGAGAGCCACAGCACAGGGTGGGTAGCCTGCACTTCAGGGAGAACCCACAGCGAAGAGCAGAGAGGTAATGGCTGTATTTAGGGGCTGCAGAATGTTTCCTGCAATTTGAAAAGTTGCTGAGCTGACTAGAATGAAGCCTAGAGGCAAAGACACAACATCAGTGACCTGCAGAGAAAAAAATGCAGCAGGGTATACTGGCTTTATGTGTCAAGAGCTTGGTAGCAGAGCCTTCTGTTCTGCTGCCTCAGGTGGGGCTAGGGTTGCTCTGTGTTGCACACAGTCGGCTCCAGACAGCTTTACTAGCCCCACTGCAGGATACAAATGGGCCCCTCAGCCTTGGGTAGAGCAGAGTTCAGAAAGGGCAAAACACTGATTGGCAGTCATTGTGAAAAGGGCAAGAAATGGCCCTGTGAGCAGCCTGCAGCCCTTGGAGAGCCTATGCTGCAGCAGGGAGAAATGTGTGGAGGAGGGAGCAGCAGAGAGGAGCTGTTGTAGAGTAGGTAGGGTAGTCAGAAATGGAGATACCACACAAGAGCTGTTTTCCATTGAAAGCAAGGGCACTTCTATATTACCAGTCAGGCAATTTGCTCTGCCGAGAAGGATCTGGGGGTCCTGGTGGACAACAGGTTGGCCATAAGCCAGCAGTGTGCCCTTGTGGCTGAAGGCCAATAGCGTCCCACTGTGCATTAAAAAAATATGTGACCGGCAGATTGAGAGAGGTGGTCCTCCCCCTCTACCCTGCCCTGGTGGGGCCACATTTAGAATATTGCGTCCAATTTTGGGCTCCCCAGTTCAAAAAAAGACAAGGATCTCCTGAAAGGAGTCCAGCAAAGAGCCACAAAGATGATTCGGTGCCAGGAGCATCTCCCATATGAGGAAAGGCTGAGTAACCTGGGTCTGTACAGCCTGGGGAAAAAGCAGATTGAGGGGGATCTAATTAATGTTTATAAACATCTACAGGCAAATGAACGAGACCAGACTCTTCTTGGTGCTGCATAGCAATAGGACAAGTAGTAATGGTCTAAAATTCAAACATAGGAAGTTCCACACAAATGTGCAGAGGAACTTCCTTACAAAAAGGGTGATGGAGCACTGGAACAAGCTGCTCGGAGAGGTTGGGGAGTCTCCTTTGATGGAATTCAAGACCCAGCTGGACACCTACCTGTGTGACCTATTGTGGGGTACCCCCTTTATTGGGGGGGTGTACTCAATGATCTCTCAAGGTACATTCCAAACCCTACAATTCTGTGATTCTGCAGTTTAAAAATCTTAACTCCAATATGTGCAACTGCCATGTCTACAGAATAAAAAAGCAGGAACACTACCCAGCACCTGGGTGCAGACATGGGCCTCAAGTTAATTCTGGCTTATTGGTGGTCCTATGTTGTCCTGATATAGTTTTACTAACAGCGGACCTTTAACAGCAGTACATTTTTAATTTTTTAATATGCCAGTATTTGCAGGACACCATCAGTTCCACCCCAGTCTGTTCAAGGTGTAAACCATTAAACTATTCACACCAAATTGCAGCAAATCAGCTAACATTTAAAGGCTGGGAAAAAAAAAAAGGTCATGGTTTGTGAATACGCACATATCTAGGTCCATTAGCCCAGGCACTCTCCTGGAAAAAAATTGTGCAAAGACCATAAGTAGCAAGCATTAAAGGATAACACATAATAAATATCAGCCAATGCAGTAGTATGAAAAATACATCTTGACAAGGAAATGTCCTTATTTCTTGATAGAATCACAACTTTGGCCAATAAAGGTTATGGAGCTGTTATCACAAAATTTTCAGTATCACATATAATGCTGATAAAAATTTGTGTTGTTCCAGAAGTCAGTGATGGCTTTAATAAATAAATTGAAACCTGTTTACCTGAGAATTCTAAAGCTGTAATTGCAACCAATTTTAACTGATGATCCTCATCCATACCATGGTGAAATTTGCTTATAGTGCGGCTGTACTTAGTACTCATTTCCTCATTTAAACTGCTTATAAGAAACCAATTATAGCAAAAACTCCAGTTCACCAGAGCCTATTTTTTAAGTGGTGACTGGTTGACCCTATACACTTACTGCCCATGCCACACTTGTGTCTTGACCCATGTTAATGCCTGACAGTAGGCTGTAACACCCCTTCCTCTGTTTTGAACTTCTGAGAGTGCAGTAGAAATGCTAAGTCACAGCCTGAAATAGTGACTGAGCACCTGGTGGGAAGGCAGGGCCAACCCAAGGGAGCTCAGGTGAATGCAGTGTACCTGAGTGACTGGAAGGGGTGGAGCCAGAATCCACTCTTAAGATTTTGCCAGCTTACTATTATTATGGTACTTTCCATGCCATTGACAGTGTTACGCTTGGTGAGCCAGGCAGATACTTAATTTACACTGGATTACCTTAAAAAAGTTATGCATTGGATAGTCACTGAGACCCTGAATACACCCAAATTGGAACTCCTGGGGGAATCCCGGGGTTCCCTGTAGGTAAGTGCTGCTTGGATTATTGAAGAATAGGGACCTATAAGAGACAATGGTCTCATATTAGATAATTGGAAAACAAAATTACATCATTGACAGGGCAAACTGCCCCATTTTTAAATGGAGCTTACCCTTTGAAATTAAGATCCATATCACTAGAAGGGGAAAAGGATCAGGTAGGATCCTTGGATCCTAGTTGAACCCAAGAACAAACAGAAGGCCAAGCAGACTAAAATCCAGTTAGAGGATCTGGGAACCTCATATCCTCTAGAAATAAGGCTAGTAATAACTCAAAAGACAACGAAAATCCAGGACCAGTAGGGTTGGCACCCAAAGAGTTGCCCCTGTACATACCACACTACATGCAACCGTGTGCCCATATACAGCTATGAAGCTCATGAATTGCTTAGAGCAATTTAAGTGAAGACCACAAGAGAGCATACCAGCTTGGTTATTGAGATTATGGGACATGGGGACCAAAAGTGTGTTAATTAATGGGCCTGAGATTTCTAAACTGACATCCATTACCGCACATCCAGCTCTCAGTGAAAGAATATATGTGACTGTGATACATAATGACAAAAAACATTCTCTAATTCAATGGATAATGGTGGCATGTAGAAACACGTGGACAAGCAGAAGTGATTTTCCAATAAATACCGTATTGTGGACCTCAATGCAAGAACTTCAAAATGATATTAGAGAATTAGGAATGAAAGAGGCAATTTATGACAATGCCTTTGAGAGTCCAGACTTGGTTAGGGTTTCAGTGGAGTGAGGGACCTCATATTACAACAAGCTCCTCCCCACCGGTATGGTACATTGGTGTGCGTACTGAATCCCTTAATGGTCTTAGAAGCTGTCATCCAACAGGCCACCCAATTAGTGGCTGATCTAGGGGAGACAGAGTGCCTTTGGACCAGGTGCAATATTTGAACATTAGAAGGGGCCGAGGTCCTCCCCATAACTAAAGCCAGGAGACTCGCCCCACAGACTCCTTGATTGGAACCTACATGGGTATCCTGAAATCAAATATTTAATGATTGAATCTCTTCTCGGGTTCAATCTGCTGAAATTGATTAACAGCCCAATCATGTCCTCCTCTAGCTATAGAGGCAGTTGAAGGACAGTCAAAAATTTCAAAATCTCCCCAAGAAGACATGGATGAGAACTATTGAAGAAATACCAACAACATGGAACCTGGAAGATTTCCTAATTCTCAATATAAGGAAAAAGCCTTCTCAAGTGACCTGGGCCGCTATGTCCAAGCCACCTGAAGAAAAAGAACTGGCAATTGCACAGTTACTTGCATGATGGGGGATGCCACCCCCCCCTGCACCTAGGGCCCTATGTTGAACTGACAGTTTTCAGTCCTGAGAGAACATACAGCGGGTTATGACATTGGTTGACTTCAATTATTTATTGTAATCCAAACCAAATTCCAGGGAGATAGGGTGATAATTGGTGGGTTTGGGGGAGAGACCATCCCTTTAACCCAGACATGGTTGAAGCTGGGGGGTTGGGCATCTCCCACCCTGTGAGTATAAACTCTATTGTCACAGTCTTGGAGTATATTCTGGGCCTAGATATTCTAATGGGTTCTGACTCTCCAGGTGATCACTTGAGGCTTCAGACTGAGAGAGAGATGTATTAGTATCCAGGCAGTGCAGGCAATATTAAGAGCCCATGTGAAACATGAGCCTATTTGCTTGCCAAGTCTGTGCCGGGTTACTAATATTAAACAGTATACACTCCAAGGGGGGCAAGAGGAAATCTCTAAAACAGTGCAGGAACTAGAAAAAGTAGGGATCATAAGACCTGTGCATAGCCCACAAAATTTCCCCATATGGCACATGGAGAATAACAGTGGATTCCAAAGAATTAAATATGATCCCACTGTCCATTCATGCAGCTGTATACAGTATTGCCTCCCTGATGGAGACATTGCGTAGGGAGATAGAAACCTGCCATTGTGTCCTAGACTTGGCAGATACATTCTTCAGTATTCCCACTCATGAAGAATCACAAGATCAATTTGTGTTCATGTCAGGACTCAGGTGGTGGACCTTTCAAGTCCTGCCATAAGGTATAGCAGAAATCCTGTCATGGTCTGAAGCAGTGATTGAGCACCTGGTGGAAAGGTAGGGCCAACCAGGGGAGCTCAGGTGCATGCAGTGTACCTGAGTGGTCAGAAGAGGTAGAGCCAGGATCCACCCCTTCCCAGGCCTCATTTAAGGGTTGGCAGGGGAGGTAAGGGTGCCTTTTGCTGGTGATTCTTGTCTACCTGAGGCTTCTTGAAGTTAAGTAACTGTGTTTCTGTCTCAGTGGTTGCTGATTTTGGGTTTGCTCGTTTGTTATAGCTGACGGCTTTGCTACCCTGCTGTTGTGGTACTTTCCATCCTGTTGTAGCATAGCACAAGGGTACTTGTATTCACCAACATATTGTTGTAACTCAGTGGTGCATGGCCTAGCAGATTAGAATAATCCTAATTACATCAAACTATATCATTATATTGATGATCTCTTATTGATAACTGACTCTCTGAAGGTGTTAGAAAAAGTAATGTATTAATTCTCTGCTTGCTTATGAGAGATAGGATGAGTGGGGTTATAAACCCACAAAAGGTGTATGGATCAGGCTTGTTGGTGAAATCCTGGGTGCACTTTAGTCAGGAAAGCGCAATGATAGGTAAAGTTCAGGTGTTCCTGGTATCTTCCTTGCTAAGGCAGCTGCAAGAATTCTTGGGTATTTTGGCCTTCCTTTTTTTACTTTAATTTAGTGCAGCTTCTGAGGTGTTTGTGTTGATAGATAAAGGCCAAAAATGGGACTAGGGGAAAATGGAACAAGAGGCCTTCCAGTGAGTGAAACTAGATGTTAAACTGGTTCAGATGCTGGGTATATTCAATCCAACACTTCTAGCTGTCTGCCCAACCGAGGATGCGTTTGGCTGGGGTCTGTGGCAGTATGGGAATTCTGTTTGAACTGCACTTGGGTTCTGGTCTCAGGTTTGGCATGGAACATAAGAGGTACAGTGTGATTGAAAAACAGTTATTGGCTGCCTGCTTAGTGCCACAGGCAGTAGAGCCAGTAACCCAAACATATGCAGTCATAGTTAAGATGACCTTGCTAATTGTGAGATTGGGTAATTGTGTAATTGGGTGGGTGAGAGATATGAACTGCCTTCCTAAGACAGGGAGACCCAAGCACAGATGGTGGCACAGTGGGTTGCCTGTCAGCCAGAAGAGTAGTCTGTCTTCATCAGCATTGGAGGAAGAGCTCCAGAAGATTGTCTGGTGACATATCACAGCGATGCACCAAAAGAAAGAATGGTCTCTCCGCTGGAGAAGAGCCTACTTCAGGAAGGGAAAAAATATACAAGGCATCTTCAGAAATGCAATGAATCAGTCCAGTAAGGGTGACTTGAGCAAGTGGAGAGCCTCCACTGAAACAATCTGGTTAAAGGAGGGGGATGATGGGAGTAGTCAATGGGTGGAACCCTGAGCTGTGTGGATGTCTATAACCCAGGAACCTGGTAATGGTGTATTGATCATCTGCACAGATAGCTGGGTTGTGTACTGGTGGCTTACTCTTTGGATTGCATGGTGGGCCACCCAGGAATGGGCTATTAACACCAAACCAATCTGGTGAGGAGATGTGTGGTTAGACATATAGAGTGTGGATTATACATGTCTACTGTGTTTATGGCCACCAATGTCTACCATCACTGGGAAATGATGAAGCCAACACCCTGGCTCGAGTTCAATGGATTCACCGTATAAGAACATTGTCACAGCTTCTGCTGTAACTAGAGGACATGCTGGACAAAAGACACTATGGGCAGCTGCTAAAGCATGGGGGCTGCCCATAGAACTGTCTGTATTTGGGCTCATTCTGGTTTGCTGTAGCCAAGGACTTTGCCATCCCCCTATTATTGCAGTACTTTCCAACCCATTATAGCATTACATGGGAGAGAGGCAAAGATTTTATTTTCTAAGCTAAGCTTGAATGCACAATATTTAATACACTGAGCAATGAGTCACAGTTGAGTGGGACTTCAGTTACTGTTTTCTGGCAGAAGTTGGAATCTTACTGCATAAATGCTCTTTTTCTTTTTTGCCTGCAAGCCTGGTGAGGAGCTGTGACTTTCAAGGAGCAGAGCAGCCCTTGGTTTGGCTCTGGAGTCAGTGGGAGGTAGTGACAGAAACAGCACCACTCTGCTGAACTCAGAGTCTGACTCATGGAGTCATTTCTTCTGCTCTGTTCAGGGAAGCAGCAGTGAAAACTCTGTCCTCCAGCTGATGCAAGTTCTCAATTATGCATTATATGTTGACATGGTGGTGTTCTTGTTTCCTAGTTTTAATCACAGCCAGAAAGATAACTGGGTTTTAATTTATATAACAGCAGCCTAACATTAAAATTCAGTCTGCGGACCTGGCTTTTGAGTTCAGAAAGTCACCTATTGATTTGTTATTTTTTCAGTTTCACCTTCTTCAGTACTTACTGTTATAATACACAGTTATTTGCACAGTAGTATAAGCTCTCAGGAGTATGTGTGATAAACTGTGGAGGAGGATTTCCCACTCTATCTGTATTATGTTATAAAGACAGTTGTTTTCAATAAATGTGAGAGCTCCTTATTTACTGCTTCTATCTCATTTAATAAATAGTCCCTTTTGGGATGAGGAACAGCTATAGAAAAATTACAGTAACATTTTTGTATCGTTCTGTTTTAGTGAAACGCATCCAGGAAAGTTTGACTTTGGTCGCTAGTGATTAAATTGTTACCCGGATAAAAATGTTGTTTTGATTAATAGTTGTCTAATTGATTTTTTTTGTTACCTTGTAAAAAGGTCAGTTACTAAGCAGTTTGTGTCCAAGAGATACTCCTCTAATCTTTATTCTTATTCCAGCAGATTTTTAAAAGCATCACCAATGAAGATTCAATCCAGGGACAGGGAAATCGGAGGCTGATAAGCTTTTCCTTGTCAGGTAAGGTACTGTTAGTGTGAAATGTTTAAGCCCAGAGAGTGGGAAACTGCAATTATTAAAACCCTTAATGTGTGTACATATGTATTTATCCATGCATGAGTGTGGCGAGGCACTGGGACAGGCTACCCAGAGAAGCTGTCAGCATCTCATCCCTGCAAGTGTTACAGAACAGATTGGGTGGGGCATTGAGCAATGTGGACTGTTGGATGTAAATTTTGCCCTTGGCAAAGGGGTTGGATCTTATGGTCCCTTCCAATCCTGGAATCGTGGAGCTCTTCTCCAACCTTAATGATTCTAAGATCTCTAAATTCATCCATAAACCATCACCACTGTGTCCTTAAGTGCCACATTTCCATGTTTCTTCAGTACCTCCAGGCATGTTGGCTCTATTACTTCCCTGCACAGCCTGTTCCAATGCTTGAGCACTCTGTCAGAGAAGGTGCTTTTCCTAATATCCAAGATTAACTTCTGTTATTGCAACTTGAGGCCATTACCTTTTGTCCTATCAATAGTCAAGACAACTTCCTTTTAGGTAGTTGTAGAATGATAAGGTGTCCCCTGAACCTCCTCTTCTCTGGTTTGAGCAGTCCCAGTTCCCTTGGCTGTTCCTCATAAGGGTCTGGAGCACAAGTCTGTACCAGCTTAATTGCACTTTTTGGACATGCTCTAGGGCCTCAGTGTCTTTCCTGTAGTCAGGGGCCCAAAACTGAGCACCACATTTGAGGTGTGGTCTCACCAGTGCTGAGTACAGGGGGATGGTCAGCTCCTAGTCCTGCTGGCTATACTATTTCTGATACAAGTTAGTATACTGTAGGCCATGTATCCCCAGGGATAGCTGTGACAACTATTGAAGACAAAAGCAAAAGATATTGAGTACCTCAGCATTCTCCTCATCCTTGGTGATAATGTCCCCTGCCACATCCAATAAAGAATGGAGATTCTTCTTAACCCTACTTTTGTTGTTAAAATGTTCTTACGAATATAGTTTCTTTCACAGAGGTGGCTAGATTTAGCTCTAGCTGGGCTTTTGCCTTCTAAATTTTCACTCTACATATCCTAGTAACATCCTTGCATTCTTTCTGAGTTGCCTGCCCTTTCTTCCAAAGGTGGTAAATTCTTTTTTTTTCCCCATAGTCTCAACAGAAGTTCCCTATCCAACCAGGTCAGTCTTTTTCCCTACTGACTCATCTTATGGCATACAGGGATGGCCTCCTCTTGCACCTTCAAAATTTCCTACTTGTGGAATGTCCAGTCTTCCTGGACCCTTTGCCCTTCAGACCTCTGTCCCAAGTGAGGGATGTCCTAAGGATCTCTTCCATACTAGAAAGGGAAATAGCTAGACTTGACTTGGAAGTTCTTTGAGAAAATAACACACGTTAAAGAGTAGTTTTGTTATACACCAGTTATGCTCATAAAAATTTTACTAGGTAAGTTTTTCTGTATGAAGTAAATTCTGCATTCAGGCAAGCATCACATTATATAGTTGATTTGACCATATGATTTATTTCAAGCTTCATTCTAAGTTGTGTTGAAGTCAGCTGGGACTTCTGCGTTTACTTCCCATAACGAAGTGCCCAGTGTGTCTCCTTAGGGATGTATGGCAGTTAGACTGACATTAAATGCAGACCATTTAACACAACACTTTTTCATAGGTTGAACAATGGACATGCATCCAGTGACATCTATTTGTTAAACAAAAGATAGATTTTAGCTCAGAAGAAATCAAGAAAGAATATTAACACTTCTTTATGTTCTTAAGCATACTTGGTCAGAATAAAATGCACACTTCTGTTACCTCAGGTTCTTTGGCCTGTTAGACTGAGAGATATCAAGAGCAATAACTTGAAACAGCTAAATAATATTGTCTCAGTTAGCCCTTCTATAAACCAAACCATTTAATTTATGGCTTTTTTTAAAGTATAGCAAGACTGTACCATTTAAAATATTTGGAATATATTATTCTATTGGTTAACAGGGGAAAGGGAGGGGGAAAGAAGGTAAGGGAGATGGGCCTAAAGACAAAACAACAGCAATGATCTGATGAGGTAGGTTACTTTACTGAATATATCAGAATGGAATATAATAGAGTATAATTGGAGTTGAAGCTAATAAATAAAATGAGTATCCAGAAGCTGAAAGCCTTACTCTGCTACTGAAGGCAAGATGGCTAGGAACAACACAACTGCAGGGTCAAGCAGACTTAGGATTAGTTTTCTTTCCCTCTGAAGGAAAAGTGGAAATGGATCAGTGAAAGTCTTCTGGGATATGTAGTCCTTTTGAGAACTGGGTACCTGGAAATATTGGCAATCCATGGCACTGGAGCATTTACTCTTTAACTACCAGTACACTACCTGATATTATTATGTGGAATACTGATAACAAGAACCGTAAAACCCATGACAAAACCCCATCCAGCCTGGCCTTGAATGCTTCCAGGGTGGGGGCACCTGTAACCTCTCCCAGTGTCTCATCACCCTCATAGTAAAGGATTTCTTGTTAATATCTAGTCTAAATCTATCCTCTTCCAGATTAAAGCCATTTTCTCTGATTTAGTTGCTATATGCCCTTATAAGAAGTCCCTCCCAATCTTTCCTGTAGGTCCCTTTCAGGTACTGGATGTTTACCCCTGAAGCCTTCTCTTCACTAGGCTGGAGAGCCAGTTATCTCAGTCTGTCTCTGAACATCTTTGTGGCCTTTCTCTGGACTCACTCCAACAGCTCCATGTCCTTCTTGCATTAGTCTCCTGAACTATATGCAGTATTTTGGGTGAGGGTTGCATGAGTGTCGAGTAGAGGAGTGGAATAACCTCCTTCAACCTGCTGGTCATGTTTTTCTTGATACAGTTGACCTGGGCTGCAAGTGCCTGTTGTTGGTTCCTGTTGAATCTTTCATCAACTGACCCTCCCAAATCCTTCTCTTCAGGGCTAATGTCAGGCCATTCCCTGCCTAATCTCTGCAAAGAAAAAAACAAGAAACCGATGCTTCAGAGCAAAAGGAGATCACTAACTTCTCTGAAAAAGTCTGTAGGGACTTTGTTTCTTGAAAAGTATTTGCTTCTTTAGTGATGGAAGTTGGTCATGTGAAAAGTTAGTTCAAATTAATTGGTTAATTAGAAACATTCTTCTCAAAGAAGGTAATTTCCTGAGGTGGGGTTTCTTAGTCTTTTAAACAATTGTATTATAGAATTGTATTATAACTTTCTTTAAAGTACTAAGAGAAATATTGCAAGCCTAATTTAGATTGCAAACAGTCTTGAAGGAAAACTATTGAGCAACTTAGCATTTAGTTACTGGTGGATGTAATGCTTTTGATAAGCAGTGTCAAAGCTCTCTTGTATGATGTGCAGAAAGAAGAAATGTGCTAAGCTGTCCAAGATGTACCAGCTGCTTCCATGAAAGTTCGTAGTTTTGCAGCAATACAACATGTTTGCTGAAAGCCCTGTGAACCACTCCTTTGGATGGTATTTGTAAGAAGTGTTATGATATTTGTGCGATATACCTCCTAGCAGTGTATCACATTAAATGACTTTTTTTCAAGCTTTACTATTTCATGTATTGCTCACACTTATTTACAAAGTGGTTTTCTGGAACATGTGACCAGAAGATTTACATGTGTTACAAACTCAAAACGTGAACCTGAATGTATGGCACTCAGGGATTGGGTTTTTTTTCTTTTTCTGTATCTGCCAGATCTTGCACTTGAGACAACTTCAGTTTTCAGTTTTTGGAATTTAGAGTCTAAATATCTGGAAGTAATATTAGGTCCACTAAAGGTTATTTTGAAAATTGTAGTTACTTCAAAATGCTAGATCAAAATGCGGATGTAGAATGTGCTGTCTTCTAATCGCTCCTTGAAGCCCTAGTGAACAATTTTCTAACAGGAACTCTAGCTGCTAAATTTCTTCTCCCCTCCCCAGCTCAAGCTGACTTGCCCAAATATGTTCTTAAACCTCAAAGTTATTAATCACTTGCCTTTTTGTTTTTTACCTTCCTTAGCTTGTGCTAAGGTGAGGTGACTTGCTTCCCACTCCAATACATCAGTGACTGCAGGTACTGCAGTGCTCTAGATCAACATGTTTAAAACTGCTGTTATCCTGTGCAGCACACACAGTCTTAAGCTGTAGTATGAAGCTTTGTTTGATATTGGCTCAGTACTGTCTAAGACAGATGTAGCCTGGTTCTGAGGAAGATGAGATGTTATTTTGCTTTGGTGGCTAACAGCTTGTGATGACAAAACCCTCAACTGTTCATAGTAACTGTTCAGACCTTTTCCTGTGCTTTCTTTCTTGATAGTTGTTTGACCATTTATGAATAATTTCTTTATTCCTCACAGAAATGAGAACCCTTTCCACAGTCCCTTGTAGCATATTCCCCTAGAAAAATGATTTTTCCCTCTTTTTTCACAGACTTCAATATTTTGTCTGGTAGTCTCATTTGACATTTTTTGTTCAGGCTCATCTATCTGTTTAGAGAACTTGTTTCTGAACTCAGATTTTTAAGAACCTCCTTATGTAAAGATACCAGCCAATTCTCTTATTTTCCTTTACAAAAGAGGATAATGTAGTTTAATGTAGATCTGTAGATTTCTGAGAACAGAACTATTTTAACTATCTAACCTCTTGCGTGTCACCAGTTGCTGAATCCCATTCAGTAGTTTAGTAATTTATTGTACATTATCTTTCTCAATTCCACTATAATATTTTACTGTGATATAATACTTCCTATCACTGCACATTACTGTTTGATTTCAATAAATCAAACATTACAGAGTTGTAAAAATGTTATATGACTTGGAATACTGCTTATTTTCTGCTTGTTTTCCCTACTATAAGTTCTACTAAAATACTACTGCATGAATCAAATTGGTATTTCCAAGTCAGTGCAAAATTGTTGTACCATTACTGTTGAAAGGTTATTACACTCCTGGTAGCTTAAAATTTCTATTCCTTTAAAAGCACACTGCTGAGAGGAGGTTCTTCCATGCTTACTGCTGAATCTTGAAATATGATTATTTTTCCTTCTTTTGATGCCACCTCTATGTCTTATGTAGCACAGTATGTGAACTTATGCTCTCAGAGAGGTGATACTTGTTTTGGTGAAAGTCTTCATGGAGCATGCTATAAAAGAAACAGTGTTAGCACTTTGACAATTACTTTATCATATTGGTAGTCAAAACAATTACTAGTCTTGGTCAAGTACAGTTACTGAATGTCATAAGCTGAACTGGAAGCTTTTTAATTTACAAAGGAAGTTGGAAGGGAAACTGACTTATCAATTGACAACCTAATTAGTGGCTCTTGTGGTGACGTCTGCAGCCCCTAGCACAAGAAATATGTAGAGCTGTTGGAGCAGGCCCAGGGAAGGCCACAAGGATGATCAGAAGGCTGGAGTATTTCTCCTGTGAAGAAAAGCTGAGGGAACTGGGTTTGGTCAATCTGGTGAAGAGAAGGCTCTGAGAAGACCTCACTGCAGCCTTGTGTGTGCTTTCTCAGAAAACTTCCACAGCTGTTGGCAAAAGCTTTTCTTCTCTTGGGGAGAACAACTAACTTCATTAATTTACCTACCAACAGACTGACGATCAAGCTAACCATAATTCACATAGAAAATAGCCTTTTCCGCACCCTGGTTGTCACTCTTATTCTCCATTCTTTTCTATGGTATGGACTGGTCCAGTACTTCTGCAAGGAACATAAATACCATTCTTACAATTGTTTTGCTTATCGTTATAATCAGAGAATGTCCTTGCAGTGTATGGTGAAATGCAGCTGTCATGATACCTCCTCTGACCTTTGGAAAGCTTAGTCACTTGTATTGAGACAAAATCAGACCTGGAAAACACAAATAGATTCCAACTGTGAATTGATTAACATCCCCATCTAGTTGCATGTTTTCCCACTACACAAACACTGATTTCCAAATAGCCACAAAGATAGAATCTTCCTCACTAACTAGTGAAATTTTGGGATGTGTGTTGAAAATGGGCTTACAGGATGAGTCTTTGGCCCTCCTTAAGGGCAGAAGCTATGTCCCTGCAGGTGACCTGGAGTAAAACTTCCTTAAGTCTCATCAAGGTAGCCAGAAATCAGCATTTACAAAAGGGGAAACCCTGTAGTTGGGACAAATAGACAATTCCCCCAGGGGGAGCATCAGGCAGCAGTTGGTGTGAGCCATTTCTATATAGTAAAGTGAGCCTAGCTGGCATAGGATGCATATAATTACAATTAATGAAAGCCTGAAACAATGAGAAGAGTTGGCAGTTGCTGCCCATGCACCTGAGTTTCTTCCTTCCACTGCCTTCAATCATCTTCCATCAGAGACAGTGCCTCACATTCACAAATTGGTAGATGTATATAACTTTTGTTACATGAAAATGATTTATGAACAAATGGGAAACTGACATATGGTATATCAACAACTTTTTTTAGTAGACTGGCTAAAAATATACCTTTGAAAAGCATGGGTGAGTTATGTCAGAAGCATTTCCATGTATGACTTCAAGAAATACACTAAAGCTGCAATGTACAGCAAGATAAATCTCAGCCATCTGGATTCATTGTTTTTCTCTTTACCAAGATAAAGTTAACTCTAAATATTCAGTATCTTCAGAACCTTTGCTGAAGACAGTACAAATGACAAGAAATATTTTCATTTGCAAATGTGGAACAGATGTTCTTACCAGATCTTACACAGCAGTGGTAAGAGTAGACCTGAGTGGTGTAGTTACAGCATTCATCAGTTCCACTTCAAATTAAACTGATTTCTTCTGTGTATACACTGGTGCCAGTGTAACTTTGAGTTTTTATTTTTATGCTGATTTTCATGATGCTCGGAATTTGAGATATTTTATATTTCTCTACTTGAGAAATCTACTTCTGCTATCCTTGTGTGCACTGGGCATTAAAAATAGAAGTTTCTGGTATTTTAGCTTTATTTGTGGTATTATGCAATCTAAGCAAGAAAATGATACACAGTAATTCCTAACGTGCTTGGCTAAAACATTTTTCTCATCCAAATACAAGAATCAGATTGACTAATTAAGATTAGGAGTACCTTCACTGTCATGACTCATTATTTCCCAAAAATGAAAAGAGGGTTTCATAGTATGCTGGATTTTTTATGATACATGTCTTTTAATATCTGCAGAGTGGCACAGAAAGATAGTATAGTTGTTGTTTGAAGGAAAAAAGTCAGAAACATATACAGCAATAAATATTTCAGTTTCTGAATCTTTTGAGGAAACATCAGAGGGAAAGAAAGTAAGATCTGAGAGATCTTTCCCTTCTCTCATATTTTAGCATGCTGACGCTATTACTCTGCTTGGCCTTATCATTCATAGTACTTTTGCAATCTTGGTTTTATTTCTGGAAAGCACTTCTAACAGTACATCTTCCAAAGCTAAACAGTTTGCCATGAAGAGCTGATAAGGTTATATACATGCTGGTAACTTAGAGATTGCACAGTCAGAAAAGAAACCCATGTTATCAGTTTGAACCAGATCTTTTTCTCTGTGTAAAAACATTGCTAGAACCATGGTAGTACATGGTGTAAGCGAAGTACTTTCACATGGGCTGTTAGTGATGATATCCCTTTTTTTTTTCTTTAAGAATATCAGAAGAATGTGACTTCTAATACCGTCGGTTTTAGTGCTAACTGCTTTTGAAGGTCTGCTGCATAAATTGCATCTTGGAATATGCATTCAAAATTAACTTACTTTTTATTTTGCACACTTTTATGTTCACTATTACCATAGATGAAGAAAGCAAAATGCAACTTGGTGAATCTTATGTGTTCTTGATTTCTAAAATAAAACAAAATGCTGGTGTTGGTGTAAGCTCAGTGTGAAAATTCACATTCATCTAGAATGTCTTCTAGGAGTGCTTTATGTGTTTATTCTGTTAACTTGTTAGAATAACTTGGTGATTTTGATTTCTTCAGTTAGAAGAGAGTTAAAGCACTATTAAAGATAGTATTTTGAAAACCTGCCTAAAAAAGTAAAGCTTAAATTGAATATTTAGGAGTGCCTCTAAGCAGTTTTGTAATACTTTTGTATGATGCTTCATATGTCTCTTCAATACAGCAAGAGAGAAAAAGCAGCTAGAATACAGGTCAGTACTTTTAGCCCTGTGTAAAGCTGTAAACGTAGGAGGAAGACCTCCATGCAAAGAATGGTGGTAAAGAAATTGGCTACTAAAATCACTAATAAAAGCAAGTGCTTTATGTTTTCCAAGGAAGACTTATCAATACAGTTGGAAAAGGCTAGAAGGTTTAGTTTATGAGCAGTTGAACCAAAATTAATGATATCTATAGAACTGCATTTCACTGACTTCACAGCAAGAAATCATAATGGACTTTGCTTTTCTTTACGATCTTATGAGTAAACATTAAATTAGCGCATGGAGATTTTCTCTGTACAGCTCATACTGCCCTGTCAGGGTGTTCTGCAGATAGTAATTCCTACTCAAAGCTTGGACATTAGATATGTGAGTTTTCCTAAATTCATTCAGGTAGTAGTTAACCCATGCATAGAAGAAAGTATTTTAAAGTGGAAAGAAATGTAAAATAGCTTCTCATGCAGTAGAAATCATCTAAAAGCTGCATTTCATAGAAGTAGAAAATTGATACTTAGGAGAGTGGCATACATTGAGTACTGATTGCCATGTTTACAATGAATGGATCTCTTTCAGAGCATGCTCTGGAATTGGATTGAGCAATTGCTTAGCTCAGATCATTTTTATTTAGTTCCATAAGCACTGTTTTAAAGGCCACATTACTCTGCACAGTCAGGTTGTAAGAATTGCAGTTTAACCAAATAATTTATTACCAAATCACAAAACTATTATCATTTGAACATATGTTACCTCACAAATTATAATAAGGCTTTTTTTTATATTCTGGCAGTGCTATCTAAATTGCTTATGAGTTTTCTGTGTTCTTTTCCTGACCTTCCAGAGAATATCCTCCAATGTGAAAAAATAATTGGTTTATTTTACCTTATTTAACTTCTTTCAGATTTCCAGGCTTTTGGTCTGAAGAAAGGAATGTTTTTCAATCCAGATCCTTATCTGAAGATTTCCATCCAACCTGGAAAACACAGCATCTTCCCAGCACTTCCTCATCATGGACAGGAGAAAAGGTCGAAGATCATGTGCAATACTGTTAACCCAATCTGGCAAGGAGAGGTAAGCAGTTCGTGTTGAGCCAAGAGTTGTCTTAAAACACGAAAACAACTTTGACTATAGATTTGTTTCTCTTTTTAAGCTTTTTCTTGTGTATAAGCATTTTCTTATCCAACTAGTTGTTGATCTAACAGGGTTTGGTGTATTTCATGACTTTTTGTCAATGCAAAAGGCTTAAATAGCTACAAATGATAAATTAAAACTTTCAGCATGGGTTGTTCTTTGTGGATTTCATTTATGAAGTTAATCATGGAAGGCAAATGTAATCCAGAATTGAAAAATATATTCTGATAATGTGAAAAATTGCTGCTAGATTGTCATAATGTAAGAACACAGAGAAGAAATGTTATGTAAAGTAAAATAGGATGCAAATAATGTTTATGAAAAATATCAGTGGTAATATAAATTAAAATCGCCCTTGGCACATTTTCCTATCACCTTGAAGAAATGCTCTCAGGTCTGCTGCTTGTTATTGGAATGGCTTCATGGGCGTTAATGAGATCTTAGAGTTCAGTTGCTCCCTGCTGTTTTTAAATTACACCTAGAATGGAAACAGACAGCAAAGAATAAGGAATCTCTCTGGAATTAAAGGAACCTGGCATTAAGAGTTTGATTTACTGATGTTTTCTGTCGGACCAATATCTTCACTGCAGGAAAGAGTAGAAGTAAATAAGTAGACTAAATAGATTTATTCAAATTAAAATGTAAATTGCAGAGTAGTTTAAGAATAATTAGGTCAAACTACATAGGCACAGAAGTTTGAGTGGGGAAAAAGATGAAAGAATGGTCACCGAGTACTCCTACATTGAGGAGGATGATAAAAAAAATTAAGTATTGCATCAGGTTATGTTCCAGATGAACCTTTGCTGGGGAAGAGATCACATCTCCGAGCTAGTCTGAAAGAAAGTGCCTTTTGTTTAGTGGAAGGCCTTGTTGTGAGGTGCCCGCCAAGCAGTATTTTCTTTAGCATCGGATATCCTTAAGCATCGGATGTGTTTGGCAGAGGCGTTCTAGCTCAGAGTTGCTGGAACTGGAGTTTGTTGGCAGAAAAGTTTTAGTGAAGTGGATAAGACAGCAGTCTAGAGGTGAGCAGTCATTAAAAGGAAATGCTGCATTATGTGTCACATATGGTGCATGTGATTGCGGGAGTTAGAAAGCATGGATGCCAGAGGTTGATGCTCAAAGAACATGGGATGTACCTGTGATCTTGCTGTTCACCGTTGCCCAGACTAAACTACTGAGGTGACACAAGCTGTTCACATTAGAAAAGGGACATCAGCTGTGCTGACAGAGGCTGAAAATCTTAGAAGTACTCAATACTGGTTGGAAGTCTTTTGATGAAAACAACTTACAGCCAAAGTGATTTGCTCTCACTTCAAGGTCTTTTTGCACTGCCAGAACATAAAATAACCCCAGAAAAAGAACGTGTCCCTGTTTAAATGTCAAGGGTCATAAGATATGCCTGAGTTTGTGGGCTGACATTTCTTTTTCTGAAGAATTTGTCAATGAGAAAAGGAGAAACCGAAATGACCTAATAATGGTTGTAGGAAAGGAAAAACATGCAGCTGGTTTCTACCTTCTCTTTTGTTCTCTGGTTTTCTTGTTGCAACCATGTTTCTTCTGCCTTCCAGTTGATAGTGTTTTAGTGCATAAAGAGTCAACAACCTTGCAGATGTCATTCAACATGCTATCCATCATTTTCTTTGGCTGATGTAGAAATGTTAAACAGCAACCAAAGTACAGGCACTTAACACACATCAGCTTCTCTGAAGTTTTTACAAAAACCCACATTGGCGTTTCTGGCACAGAAGTTCCTAGACTTCTTCAATTTTATATTTTTGGGGGACAAGAGGAGAAGAACTACAAACATCTGCGGAATTGTGGTGGTAGCTATTTTTTCCATTCACCTTTTACAGAACACTGGTGAATATGAATACTTGAAATAAAAAATTGAGAAATCATAGTTATTTCATAAACAGCTTCCATCACTAATAATTTTTCCCCAATATACTTGGGGTGATGTATTATTTCAGAAGTGTGATTCTTTCCTAAGTCTCTACCATAGCCCATGTAAACCAAAGCTGGAAGTTCTTTTTCTTTTTTTTATTTTCAGTTTCTTTCTCTTTCTTGTTGAATCTAATTTGTTTTGACTCCTAAACTTGAAAAATTCAGAAACAGGGAAACGGAACTTTAGAAATCACTACAAACTGCTATATTTCTGTATGTTCTTGATTACTCTTGAAAATTCAGAAATGAAAGTGTTGTTTTAATTATGTAGGACTTCATCAAAATAAAATCCTACAAAGCAAAAGAAAACAAGTAGCCACTTGCATTAAAAGAAGACTGAGCGCACTGTGATACTTCAGGCAATTTTTCATCAATGTCATGTAATATTAATGATTTTCATTTTTCAGGCTGTTTAAATATTGTTTGGCACAAATGACCCTGAATTAAAGCTATGCTCCTATTGCTCTATTTTATAGTCCTTTATACAAGGGAACATAACCAAATGGAAATATCTTACTATGAGATGAGTTGTATTGCAACATTTGGACACTTCTAGTGAAAGTATGAGGTGAGAGCCTTCAGTGAGAACTGTTCAGTGAAGCAGGTTAAAAACCATGTGGTATATTACAGTGGTTGAGGAGTCCCTCTGTGATGTTTCTGTTTTCACACACCTGCATAACATCACGTTCTGCTAAGCCAAAGTGCTGAATATTGTGGTGTGCAACTACGAAATCACCCTTGCCTGTAGTACGCCCATCCCACTTCTACCAATTGGTTGGCACAAGCCAAAACTGATGCCAATGACTGTTGCCAGTTGTAGGCAATGCATGGCTTTGTGACTGCATTTAGTATGTTGATACTAAGATTCCTGGTTTCCTCTTGTCATTGGCCAGAACACCTATCTCAGCCTTTTCCCCAAGTCTGGCCCTAAGTGTCAGATTGAACCAGTTCTATTGCATCAGGTACTCATTGATCAGGCACAGGCAGGAGATACCTCCAACCTGTCGAGACTATTGCTGTGCCATCTGTTAGAGGCTGTAGGGGTGAAGTTTTCACTCGTTAGAAGATGTTGGCTTCAGGTGAAGTTGTAGATATATGTTAGATGACAAGTGGATAAAGCAGAAACAATACAAAGAGCAGGGATTGAAAGCCAACCAGGCTGTCACATTGCTGACCTACTTAGTGGTAGGGTTGTTGCCCCTGTAACCTCTTTGGATTTGCTTTTCCAGCTGCAGCGTAGCCTAGTTTCAAGAGACACCTCCCAGAGTAATCTATAGCTTCCATTTTGTATTTTTAAACTTTTAATACTGGGAAGAATCCACAGTATGAAAGGTATCTTTACTATCCAGAAGCAGAAAAATGTGCACTGTTGGACAATGAAAGTGGCTGTGGCTACTCTGCTTTTTATCCATGTGTGCTGGTATCACCAAGGCCAGGAGCTGCTCAACATTTTATTCTGGAGAAGATAGGGTTCTGCAGAGACATCAGTACAGTCTTCCAGTACTTTTTAGAGAGTTAATAGGAAGGTAGGAGGCTGACTTTTTACATTAGCAAACGGTAATAAGACAAGGAAAAATTATGTTAAACTAGAAGAGAGGAGATTTAGATTAGGTATTAGGCAGTTTTGTGTTGTTTTTGTTTTTACTCAGGGGTGGTGAGATACTGAAGCAGGTTGCCCAAGAATGTTGTGGATGCCCCATCCCTGGAGGCATTCAGGGCCAGGTTGGATAGGGCCCTGGGCAGCCTGATCTCTTGGCTGGTGACGCTGCTCATGGCAGGGAAGTTAGGACTTAAGGTCTCTTCTAACCCAGGCCATTCTATGATTGAGTCACCCATCTGACTTGCCCATATATGTACATGGGTTGCTCTGAAAGTAATGCATCCAGTTTATTTCTGTGGAAACTACATCAGGTAACAAAGAGCACAAAAACACTGTTTGATAAAGAAGAATTGCCACTACAAAGCACTGTTTTTCAACATCGCTGCTACCATGAGCAGTGCATTTTTGCCAGCAAGGAACAGGAGTCCAGATGCTATATTTGTAAAAAGCTGCACCAGTGGAGATGACCCACTGTCACCACTGCTGAAATGCACCGCCCACCACCTCACTGTGCTCACATCCCCTGTTTGGTTTCCATAAACATTCAGCAGGCATCAATGGATGTCAACCTTTTCTTCCCAGAGAAATTAAATTCCATACCTTTGCTTTACGTGTTCTTCTGTGTCAGATGCCAGTTTCTCAGATGCCCCTCTACCACTATCTGTTATGTGGCAACAGAATGTGATGGAATATTGGAAGGAAGGTTTAACTTCTACAGCTGTATCACCAACATCCACCACTGATGTTGTGGGCTCATATAATAAAGTAGAAGGGATTACTTTTGGATTAGCCTTCATATTATCCAGGCTTGCTAACAGTTTGCTCAATTGCAAGGTCATAGTCAGCAAATTGTCCTACCATGCTATTTTGGGATAAAATGTAAAGAAATCTCTTAAGGAAATGTCCTTTTTGTCTATTCTTCTGTTCATCTAGTAGAATTGAGATATGTGAACGTTTATCATCCTTCTAATTTTGCTGTTAGAAGAACAGTGACACTATTTGCATATTCTTTCATGTTGAGACCATGTATTTTCTGCCACATTCTTTTGATAAATCCCCTTTAAGAAGGTTTATTTGTTAACAAGCAGAAAGTGATAGACAGACCAGGCAAGGAGTACTGATCACTAAGGATTTTAAGCAACAAAACAAACTGGTTTAATAAGTAGTTAATATACCTCAGTCTGGCTGAATTCTGACAATGGGATTGCAAATTAAGTGCTGAACCCATGTGAACTTTCCCTGAGATCTGTTTGTGGTCTTTCTTTCTTGACTGTGGCGGTTTGCTAAAACCAATTCCTTCTTCAGCTTTAGTTACTTTGGTACTAGTGAGAATGCATAGAGCCTCAAGGAATGGCAGTGAGATGACTAAGAATTGGTTGCTGCAGCTGTCCAATGTATTTAAAATAGTGGGAATTGTTAGCTGTTAAATGACACATTGAATTTCACCTCCAATAATTCTAGCTCTGGAAGAGTAGATTGCCTTGCCTGAGAAACAACAAATAAGGATTGTGAGGATGCAAACCATCAAAACTTCTTGCAGCTTTCCTGGTTTCTCTGCCTCAGCTTATACAAATATTGTTAGATTATAACTGAGATGCAAAATAATGCTTTGGGTGATTGCTTTATTATTCTGAAGATAGCTAAATTCCTCTGGTGAATTAATTGTTGGGTAAGCAGAGATGCTCAGTACTCTGTTGCAGGAGTGCTTAACAATAGTAGTTAATGTATCAGAATTGGTAAACAGGATTAAAGTATATTCAAATGTATAAGTTGCACTGTCTGCACCTCAGAGAACCCACAACCTTTGAAAAATACTGCACTTGAATAAATTATCACGAAATCTGTTTCTTCAAATTACCAATTAGAAGAAGGAAGTAGTCAAGGGTTCAAATGCTAGCGGTAGTGGTTTGGGGAGAGGGAGATTCTGTACTGCAGTCGACAGGGAAAGAAGTATGGAGTCTGGGTGCTGGCTGCAAGACGGTCAAGGTAGGATGAATAGGCTGCCACTGATCCAAGATGCTTTAACTCTTTTTGAAATAACTGTATGATTTTAAACTGGATGCAGGTTGTATTTTATCTGATTTTTACCAGATTCAGGGTCTAGATCCAGATGCTAACAGTCCCACCAGTGCTTCACGTAATGAATGCATTATTCCACCAGAAGTTAAACACGAAGAGAACAACTGGAATGTGACACCGATTGAACATCTGTTTTTTGTTGTTTCACTTAGGTAACCTTTTTCCCTCTTCTTTTGGCAAATACAAAAGAATTGGCTGCAGAGACAAGCAGGACTTTGTACCTAAGCATAAGTCCAGCACAGATGCTATGAAATCCAAATCCTGAATTCAGTGTTTTGCCAGAGGCTTCCATGGCACTGAGTGAAGCCTTGTGAGTGGCAGGTTCAGTGTATGACAATCCAGCACACATAGCCACATAAAGTGTAAAACAAACATAGTTTGTCTAAACAGAAAAGCTGCGATTTTTAAGCTGGAGTTTATTTTAGTATCCAGTGATGACTGAAGTATGGAAGCCCAAGACAACTTTAGTTCCTTCAGAGATGAGTGTAAGGAGTGAGAAAAATAATCTAGATTATTTTAATATGTCACTCTTCCAGAAACACATTCTGATGACATCTTTTGCACCTCAAATACTATCGGTCTGGCTAATCTTGTATTTAGGACTCGCAAGAGTCCTCACATAGTTCCAATCTATTCTATACTGATGAATTTGTGGACAGCATATAAGAGATTAAGAAAAATAATGACTCTTGAAGCACTGACAGTGCTTTGTTTTTTCAGGAGTTCTTTTAAGTGTCCACTGTCTTAAGGCTGAAATTAACCATTTATAAAACGAAAGACATCTTGCAAAACTAAGTCATCAAAGAAAATTCACAAGTTTCTTAGACAGTAACTCTGAATTTTGTAGAATACATGAAGTAAATGGGAAGGGTCTTTTTTATTCTTTGGGTTCTTTTTAAGTAAGTCAATATGCAAGGCCCTATCCATCTTTAAAGTTCAATGCAAAGAGTTGGTTGGAATGTTAAAACAGCAGCACGGTTTTATTGCACCCTTTTCACTGTAGGAAAAGAAACACTGTGTCATGCCAGAATAAGGTATCACACAGGTTCTAACACTGTGGTTGCTGCTGAATCCCAGGGCTAGGACCCTCTAGAAATGTTTCTAGGATTTCTTACCCTTCAGCAGCAGTGGAGCTCTGTACCCTGTGCTAGTGACACCACAGTATTTTGTGTTGTCATTGAGGAGTACTGTAGTAAGTTTAGGAAACTGGAATTTTCCACAAACTTATCCACTACTCGTAAGAGTAGCATTGAATGGAACAGTAGTGACATGCACAGGAGATTTTTGAATGGGGTGCAGAATAATACAGGTGGAGAGTGGTGAGTACCTAGAGGATGTAATTGTTTCACTGGAGTATATGAAGTGAAAAAGCCACTAATGAAATATTTGTCTGAATGATTATTTTTTCTTTACCCATCAAATACAATTTTCAGCCTTTTAAGATTTATTTCTGTGTATATCATCCCAGTGATGTGATGGGTATCACAAATTCTATTAAATTGTATCGTGTATTCAACTTCAAGTCAAGAGCCTAATGCTTTGTGTCACTAATGTATTAATTTACCTACCTTTTACCAGTTAACATACTGGCCTCACAGTGGCATCATCCAACTTCCTCAGAACTTGTGGACATCCCATTAGGATCATGGACATAAGTGCACCCACTTTGCTTAAGGATTCCCTAACCTGATCCTCCTCCACCAAGGTTACATATTCCTTGTGTTAGCTTTTTTTTCCTCCTGGTCTCTTGGATCCAGGATTCCTAAAAGCTGGTCTTGCTGGTAAAGACTGAGGCACAGAGTAGTACTTGAGCCTTTTCCATGACCTGTGTAACAAGGTCCTCTGTTTCATTCAGAAATGTGCTCACATTTTAGAGAAGATAATGAAATGCAGGTTTCTTTTTTTCTTCCAGACACATGAGTGCCAAGCACTGAGCAGTGTAAAAGCAGCCAGCATTTTATGGCTAAGATATGGGGGCTGTCATTCTCAGAAAAGAAAGTGAAGAGAGAGAAAATAAGGCTTTGATAGTGATCTGGTTCCACTACCAAAGAAGACAGTCTGATAAAAAAATATCAGAATAACTTGCATATTTTCAAATGCGATTGGTGACTTTTGAAAATCAATTTATCAGTTTTTGATTTCTAAAACCTGGTTGTTCTGCTGGGTTTCATTTTTCAAAGGACAAGTGACCAGTGTGTTCTGCAAACCAAGGATTACTTGCTGCTCTTGAGGGTGAGTGGCCTAAGCATGGGCATCCACATTCAAGGATTACCTCTGGAAAATGCCTGTTCATTATGAACCAAACTGTATGGAAGCAGTGGGAGCAAGTGTCTAGATAATGGAAAACCAAATTATGTAAAATTATCACTGTCTTGCTGTCTCCAATCCCATTTATCTGAGTTCATTTTCAATCTCAAGCTGCATTAGTTTCCAAACAGTAAATCCTTTGAGATTTGCCACAGGACATCTCAGGTCTTTAAGACTTAATTGTGCTTTCAAGACACAGCTTGAAAATCAGAACATTGTTTTAGAGGAAGTGCTTGGAAACTGTGGTCATGGACCAGGAGCTGTTCCCAGGCCAGTATATATCCCCAAATGCAGCATGGTTGGCAGGTGATCAAATCAGAACAGAGTTTCAATTTACAGATTATATGAAATACCACTGTATTTGTATGCCTAAGAGGCACAGCTTTCTGAGGAAACAATAGATGTTTCCTCTGGTTGATTCCAACACAGTGTGTTCCATGTGTCCTTTCATCTTGGGTGTTGACAAGCACTCTGGAAAATGTCAGTGTGTTTCTTGTGCAAAAAGGGAGCCACCAGGCTTGGCTTCACTTGGTATTACAGAAACAAATGTCCATGCAAGTTTTGATTTACTTCAAGAGTTATACCACAAGACAGAATGTCAGTAGTAGAGGAAAGTGCAGTTTATTAACTTTTATTCCCACTTATGGACAGTTCAGTCTCTATCTCTGTGTGTGAACATGCTTTACCTCACAGAAATCATTTCACAATATAGATGTCAACAAAATTATAATGGAAAATTCATTAAATGACAAATTGCATTATATTAAAGTAACCTCATTCAGTTAAATGAATGTCTTCTGCTTTCCTTGTACATGTCATGGATGGACAGTTACCCAAGATACCCATACTGTAATGGTAATATTCCTTATTTTAGTAAGGCAGTGTTCAATATACGTGAGAAAATAATTTTCCCCCTTTTGTAGGGTTTAGACTCTTTAGTAGTATGCTGCAGAGGTGTAGAAAGTGGGAAGAAAATAACGCTTTGGAGATCATTTGAATTTCGTTTCTCTGTTTATTTATTTGCAGGACCTATTTAACAGGCAATCCTGCCCATGTTAGCTGCACATGAAAGCTGTTCAAACTCAGCATTTCTGGAAATTGGATAACGACAATTTAGGGCTTAACTCCAGACATCAGTAACCCAGAGCACTATTATTATAGGCTATTTCTGGCACTGAGAAATCTAGGAAATCCTTTCATCTATCTCAATATTCATTTAGTACAGAAGTCAGCTTACAGTTCAACAATGAGTTCTCAGCTAGACAAACAGCAGTCTTACAGATATCCTACTTTTGCATGGCACAGCAGAGAGGTCCTTCTTTTTCTTTGATAACATCTTTGTAGTAATAGATCTGTTTGGATTAAAGCAATCAGTGAGTCATGTCACCAGCTCATGGTCTCTACTGAATTTAGGCAATCTAGGAGAATGCAAGGATAAGCAGTAATATATTTTTGCTTTTTACTGTTCTCCCTAAGTAACAAGCTTCGCTTTCCCCATGCAGAGTCCCTAATATCTCCAGTTGCTGTAATGCTCCTATGCTTGAAATCCATATGTGTAGAATTCCTTGCAATTAAAACTTAAAATGCCACCTTGTTGTTTCTTCCTGAGGTTTGCATGCACATACTCTCTAAAAAACGTGCTGAAACATTACATGTAAGTAAAAACAGATGCTCTTAAAACCATACCAGCTGAGGTGGTGTTGACATGTTTCAAAGCATCTAGTAACAACACCAATTTTTGATGTTGCCATTCCTATCTTCCCTGGTATCACTGGTTATGGTAGCCTGTGCCGTGGCTTACCTTCTGGTTTAGCTGTGTGGGTTCATATTGTGATCCACATCAGGAGACTGATACACATGAACATTTTCTGACTGTTCCTTTCTAAGTTAGGGCAGAAATGAGAGCGGGAGAGATTTCAATATGTATCTAATAACTATGATCAGCTGTCATTCACTTCATTCATATGATCAGCTGTCATTCACCTCACTACTCAATAGGTGAGGTGTGCTGCACAGCTGAGTTGTCACAAATAGCCAATCTAGAAGAGGAAAACGCTGACTAAGCATCTCTCCAGGCTTCCAGTTTTGCTGTACTCACATGCAGCTATTTAAAGTATTTAGAACTTGTGTGGAAAAAAAGGAAAAAAGATCAAATGCCCAATTGCATTTAGATCAATAATTACTGCTAGGGCAGAGTTCATTAGATCCTATAGATGTACACTTCTTACTATAGACAAGCCTTTGCTTGCTATTACGACATGGATATCTGAAATTCTTGTGTTCTCCAATACACAGTACCTATAGGATGTTTTCACTTGATTGCTTCCAGACCAACCTATGCCTTGGGTTCCAAGGCCTGTTTCTGTCCTGTGAAAAAGCCAGAGACTCTCACAGGCCGATCAGATGCAGCGATGTTCTGTACTCTTCTTTTATTGTAGCAATTCAACTTCGTCTCCCTACCCACGGATGTCCTGGAAATAGAAGTTAAAGACAAATTTGCAAAGAGCCGACCGATCATCAAGCGTTTCCTGGGAAAACTCTCTATGCCAGTTCAGCGCCTCTTGGAAAGACATGCCATAGGGTAATTTTGCTGCTCGTACTTAAAGTTGTTTAAGGAGTGTGCTGCCAATTTGAAATTCCGGGTGATGTATCGTTATAGTTATATAATGATATTTTGTGGGCATTATTAAACTGAGAGTTGCCTGATGAGCAGTGTTAGTCTTTTTCAGAATTTATAGGACTACAGACCAACCAGTGATTTCTCTCTGTAATCTTGTCTGCTACATTTTGAAACAAGAGAATTGGCATTTAAGAAATGTTCTGTGTGTATTCTGGCCACGAACCTGGAGAGTGCAATATTTTCAATTTAAACATTGTTTTAATGTTATCAACAGGCTATTTTCATGTTTCAGAGTATAAACTCTGGGCTAAAATCTTGCCAGATCTGTTTCCCCTCCCTTTACACAGTGGAAATACTATAGAAAGAAGTATATGTGTCATGCTATGACTAAATCTTTCTGACTCTCCTCTGCTGCCAAGGAATATCCAGTTCAGATCAGGAGCCCTGCTCTGCTTCCCCATTGTAAGAATGTCCAGGGAAGGTGTGTGCAGCAAAAGTAACATACTCCAACTTGAGATGGATGGATAGCATGCTGACAAAGCCAGAAAGTTTTCTCTGAACTTTCAGGTTTAGACCTTCAGGAGCAGGGAGAGAAAGTACGCTACTGAAGAGAGCGTAGATGATGCAGTTGCCAGGAAGGCATTTCTGAAAATTAGATCTTAGTTCAGCTGAACAGCAGGATGCTGGGCTTGTTGGAAGTGTTTTTGAACAGCTGGTTCAGAAAGTGGCTGTGATATTGACAGCTGAATCTACCAGAAGGGACTAAACTACATCCCTGTATCTCAAGCAGGGAAGATAGAGTGGCTTTTTAGAAACCAGATGGAAAAGAACAGCTTGGGGAAAGTAGAGCTTTGTAACTGATATCATTGGCTTCCCTCAACGTGGAAAGATTTGTCATCATCATCTGATTATATCTTCCTATTTTACTTCCTTATGGAAAACACTGTCTATCTAAGGACATACTTTGCCAAGAGCAGTGCCTCCAGCCTGTACTTAGATCTGGCTTAGTTTTATTAACACAGTGGCTTTTAAATCTCAGGCAAATACCATGAGAATCCACAAATTCAGAAAGATTATATACAGATCTTGAGATCATCTCATTTATATGAGTTTCCAGTGCATGTGAAACTACCCTAGTAAATATATTGGGCCCAACTGGGGACTATGTTTCTTTAAAAGATATATACATATTAACTATTCAGTGAACCCCCTGCACTTAACAAATGCTTTGCAAACATTGATTCAACCTCATTTTGGGCAACTGGGAAGTTAATCTCTTCTGTAGTTTTATTCTGTTCTGAGGGGTGGATGAAGTGTGGCAAAGGGAGGGACCTGCACAAGGACAGAATGGAGTCATTGATCAACCTTGTCAGGAAGGTGTTCTCCTGATATTTCAGCTTCATAGAGGTAAGAGGGGTGGAAAGAAATGAAGAGTAGTTGTTCAACCAGCTTGAAAAGAGAAGGTGGTAAGTGGGGACTGATCTGTCCAGAATTTTGATAGGAAGTACAGGAAAGCTGGATTTTATGCAGATAATGAAGGGAAAGAAATACAGAAATGTGAGATTCTACATAAGGATAGATACTATCAGGTCAGCAAGGAAGTCTTGTTACAATAACTGAAGTGGGAGTTGTTTGCTTCCCATGTTGATATTTCCATGCCCATGCAGCAGAAGTTCCATTTCCACCATTCTCTCTATATACATATGTGCTTGTGTACCCCCAGAAGCCTGTCTGAATCACTGACTCAGCTGTTCCATTGTAATTGAAGACATTGTCCTCTCCTCTGCCATTTGTTCTTTTGTATGCAAGTCAGCATGCCCACATGGCTGAGCTGAATAGACTCTGAAACTCATTACGTATTTTTGTAGGACACAGCAGCTTTATCTATGGACAGTAGACATTTGGTAGGTTATAGTCTATTGTGACAGTATTTGTTTTCTTTCAGGGACAGGGTTGTAAGCTACACTCTCGGTCGCAGGCTTCCTACAGATCATGTCAGTGGCCAGCTGCAGTTCCGATTTGAGATAACTTCTTCCATTCATCCAGGTAATTCTTAGTCTTAAAGCACCCTTTTTCTAGCTCTTTTTTGGCTTTGCATTCATTTTTCCTGTCACGGTTTGCAGGACAGTTTGACCCGGTACCGTGACAATTTAGGCAGGGGACCCACGGGCCCACACCCCGGGGAAGGGGACGGGGGAAAAGGGAAAAGGAGAAGGGAGATGGGCCTAGGAACAAAACAGCGGCAACGATCTGAGGAGGAAAGCTATTTTACTAAATAGATATCAGAAAGGAAAAATAACACAATATAATATAATATAATTGGAATTGAGGCAAATGAATCAAATAAAATGAGCGAGAGAGAGAGTGTCCGATAAACCGAAGGCCTTACGCTAACGCTGAAGGCGGACGGCTGCAACAAACACCCACTGCCGAGCTCGGTCCCGAAGGGAAGAGAGAGTCCCGTGACTGCAGACAGTTTTTATCTTTCCCTCTGAGCGTAAACACGTAAGAACGCAAAGCATCACAAAGTCCTCTGGGGAATGGAGTTCTTCTTCTCTTCTGAGACAGGCATACCTGGAACTATCGATGGTCCACGGAGCTGGAGCATTAACTCTTTAACTCTAAATGCACTACATGATGTTATGATGTGCAATACCAGTACCAAAAATCATAAAACCATGACATTCCACCCCTTATTCAACATCATTACATCATGCTTAATATATATATACACATAAAGAAACAATGATTAACAAGCATTAAATACAAACACATACAACATACATATATACATATATACATATATACATAGTAATAGAATTACTGAGGGCGCTCTCCCCACATCAAATTCCCTTGTGGTACACACTGAACATCCCCATTCTTCTGCATCACCCACCAGGTAGACCCAGGTCCCTGAGCAAAAACAGTTCCACGGAGAGGTTTGCCCTCTCCAGAAGCTGGAAGAACCCAAACCGCTTTTCCCAACATGTTCTTCACATGTACTACAGGGACCTTATCTCCTTCTACAGTAGGTAGAGGGCTGGATTGGGCAGGACCATTGCGATTGATGGATCCTCTGGTGTTGACCAACCAGGTGGCTTCTGACAAATTCTTCTCCCAGTGCTTAAATGTTCCACCACCCATTGCTTTCAACATTGTTTTTAACAACCCATTGTACCTTTCAATTTTACCAGAAGCTGGTGCATGATAGGGGATATGATAAATCCACTCGATGCCATGATCTTTGGCCCAAGTATTTACAAGAGAATTTTTGAAATGAGTTCCATTATCAGACTCAATTCTCTCTGGAGTGCCATGTCGCCATAGGACTTGTTTCTCGAGCCCTAAGATGGTGTTCCGGGCGGTAGCATGGGGTACTGCATATGTTTCAAGCCACCCAGTAGTTGCCTCTACCATGGTGAGCACATAACGCTTACCACTGCGAGATCGTGGTAAGGTGATATAATCAACCTGCCACGCCTCCCCATATTCATACTTTTGCCATCGCCCTTCCTCCCAAAGAGGTTTCATCCTCTTGGCCTGTTTAATTGTCGCGCATGTGTCACAGTCATGGATAACCTGTGCAATAGCATCCATAGTTAAGTCCACCCCTCGGTCTCTAGCCCACTTATATGTTGCATCTCTTCCTTGATGGCCCGAGGTCTCATGGACCCACCGAGCTAGAAATAATTCACTTTTGTGTTGCCAGTCCAAGTCTATTTGAGCCACCTTAACTTTGGCAGCTCGATCTACCTGATGGTTATTTTGCTGCTCTTCAGTTGCCCGGCTCTTAGGAACATGAGCATCTACATGGCGCACCTTTACAACCATATTCTTTATTCGGGCAGCAATGTTTTTCCACAGTTCAGCGGCCCAAATAGGTTTACCTCTCCATTGCCAACCATTTTGTTCCCACTGCTGTAACCACCCCCATAAAGCATTTGCCACCATCCATGAGTCAGTGTAAAGATAAAGCACTGGCCACCTCTCTCGTTCAGCAATATCTAAGGCCAGCTGGACAGCCTTTACCTCTGCAAATTGACTTGATTCTCCTTCTCCTTCAATGGCCTCTGCAACTCGTCGTGTGGGGCTCCACACAGCAGATTTCCATCTGCGGTGCTTACCCACAATGCGACACGATCCATCTGTGAACAGGGTGTATCTCTTTTCATTGTCTGGTAGTTCATTATATGGTGGGGCTTCTTTAGCACGTGACACCTCCTCTGCTGGCGTTGTTCCAAACGTTTTACCTTCAGGCCAGTCCATGATCACCTCCAGGATTCCTGGACGGTGGAGGTTCCCCATCCGAGCTCGCTGTGTAATCAGTGCAGTCCACTTACTCCAAGTGGCATCAGTAGCATGATGGGTAGAGGGAGCTGTTCCTTTGAACATCCAGTTCAGCACTGGCAGTCGAGGTGCCAGGAGGAGCTGCGTTTCAGTACCGATTACTTCGGAAGCAGCTCGAACCCCCTCGTACGCGGCTAAGATCTCCTTCTCAGTTGGAGTGTAGCGCTCCTCAGACCCCCTGTACGCCCGACTCCAGAATCCAAGGGGTCGACCTCGGGTCTCTCCAGGAGCTCTTTGCCACAAACTCCAAGTGGGACCTTCCTTTCCAGCAGCAGTGTAGAGGATGTTCTTTACATCCTGTCCCGTCCGCACTGGCCCTAGGGCCACGGCACGGGCTATCTCTTGCTTAATTTGTTCAAAAGCCTGCTGCTGCTCAGGGCCCCACACAAAATCATTCTTCTTCCGCGTCACCTGATAGAGAGGGCTCACAATGAGACTGTAGTTTGGAACATGCATTCTCCAAAAGCCCACTACACCCAGAAAAGCTTGGGTTTCTGTCTTACTGGTGGGTGGAGACATGGCAGTAATTTTGTCAATCACATCTGTTGGGATGTGACGACGTCCATCTTGCCACTTTATACCTAGGAACTGAATTTCCTGTGCAGGCCCTTTCACTTTGCTTCGCTTGATAGCAAAGCCAGCTCGTAGGAGAATTTGAATAATCTGCTCACCTTTCTCAAAAACTTCCTCTGCTGTATTGCCCCATACAATAATGTCATCAATGTATTGTAGATGCTCAGGAGCACCACCCTGCTCCAATGCAGTTTGGGTCAACCCATGGCAAATGGTTGGACTGTGCTTCCACCCCTGGGGCAAACGGTTCCAGGTGTACTGAACACCCCTCCAGGTGAAGGCAAACTGTGGCCTGCATTCTGTGGCCAAAGGAATTGAAAAGAAGGCATTAGCAATGTCAATGGTGGCATACCACTTGGCTGCTTTTGACTCCAGTTCATACTGGAGTTGTAACATGTCCGGTACAGCAGCACTCAGTGGGGGTGTGACTTCATTCAGGCCACGGTAATCTACCGTCAGCCTCCATTCTCCACTGGCTTTACGCACCGGCCATATGGGGCTGTTAAAAGGTGAGTGAGTTTTGCTGATCACTCCCTGTCTCTCTAGCTGACGAATCAGGTTATGAATGGGGAGCAAGGAATCCCTGTTGGTGCGGTACTGCCATCTGTGGACTGTTTTTGTAGCAATTGGTACCTGTTGCTCCTCCACTTGGAGCAACCCCACAACAGACGGATCTTCTGACAGGCCAGGTAAAACAGACAGCTGCTGAATGTTGTCTGTGTCCACAGCAGCTATTCCAAAAGCCCATCGGTACCCCTTGGGATCCTTAAAGTGCCCCCTTCTGAGATAGTCTATACCGAGTATGCATGGAGCCCCCTGTCCGGTCACTATAGGATGCTTCTGCCAGTCCTTACCAGTGAGGCTTATTTCTGCCTCCAACACAGACAATTCTTGAGAGCCCCCAGTCACTCCAGAGATATGGATCAGTTCTGTCCCTTTATAACTCGAAGGCATTAGAGTACACTGTGCACCAGTATCCACCAGTGCCTCATATTTTTGTGGTTCTGATGTGCCAGGCCACCGAATCCACACAGTCCAATACACTCTATTATCCCTCTCCCTCCTCTGGCTGAGGGCAGGGCCCCTCTATTGGTTACCTGTAGTGACAGGAACAACTTCACTGGTCGTTGGTCTGTGTTGTAATTCTCTCACCCGTGCTCGCAGTGCAGGGGTGGGTTTTTGATGCCATTCCTTCATATCTTCTCCATTTTCACGTAAGTAACTCCACAGAGCCGCACGTGACATGAAGTTAATGCTGTCATTTGCTTGAGCAGGACGGCGTTTGCTTCTGAAAGCTGCAATCTTTTCAACCCTATCAATCAGTCGGGATACTTTCTCTAACACGTCTTCCATCTGTACTTCTAACCTTGATATGGCTGAAATGGAAGCGTGTGATGGCGGAAATTTTTGTTCAAAGTTTTGAAGTGTAAGAATCAGTTCAAAAACTGGGGGTTTTCTGTCTTGGTCCTCATATCTGTTGAACGTTGTCACTAGTGTACCGGCGTACCTTTCTGGTGCTGTTTTTGAAAGCTTCTGACATATTTCGGGTGTACTCCTTACTTTCTCTGGATCATGGTCCCGATCTTCAGGATCAAACGTGGGATCATATAGCATTTCCGCCACAGCTGTTTCTCTCAAATACTGGATGCCTTCCTCAATAGTTTTCCATCTTTTCACTTTAGGTGCCAGGTCACTCTTGTAGGGATATCTTTCCCTCACAGCTACTAACATTCGTTGCCAGAGGCTGGCGATTCCATCCATATACCGGCTGATCCCTCTGTCGACAGCTGGGTCACGGGCAATGTTTCCTAGTTGGCGAGCTTCATTACTGTCGAGGGACACGCTGTTGGCCCCGTTGTCCCAACACCGAAGCAACCAAGTGACAATACTCTCATCCGGACGTCGAATAAACTCCTTTCTTGAGCCTTGGATCTCAGACATTTTCATGGGTCGACGAAACGTGGTAACTTTGACTCTCTCATCATCCTCATCATCACTATGTCCATGCCTCTCACTTTTCTTTGTTGCCTTTCTTGGTGGTGGTGGTGTTGAGGACCCCCCCTCGCCTGGATCTTCCTCTTCTTTCGCCACCTCTTCTTTACGTTCTAGGCGTGAGGACACACGTTTCCATTTCTGGCCTTCCACCGGGGCAACTGACTTTGATACTGGTGCTTCCTTTGGCTGGTCAGATGTGCCTGGGAGGTTTTCCTCTTTGGCCTGAGCCTCAGTTTGGACACTCTCTCTCTCCAGAACAGTATATATGCCTCGGTAAGCATGAGCCAAGCCCCAGATAAGCTGTTCCACCTCAGATCTTTCTGAGCCGCAACACCCATTACTCAGATACAGGCCTAGCTCCTCAGGATCCTGCAAGTGTTCAGGAGTAAAATCCCATGGCACCGGGGAACCCCATGCTTCTAATTTCTTTCCTAAAACTCTCCACTTTCCCTGCCATTCAGCATTCTCTGTTTCTGGGAGAAGCTTCCTCCACATGGTGTAAAGTGCCATTATAAGGGATACATTCAGGAGGACTAATATCCCAAATGCTAACATAGTCCCTAAGCTGTAATCTTGAAAATTCATAAGGAACTGAGAGGAGAACCTGGACACCCATTCAAATATTGTTTGGTTTGTTAACATGGTATCGTCTGTTACATTAGTCGGGGTGCCCAGGTATTTGGTAGGTGCCTCCATCACTGCTTTTAGTTTGTCATATAGGGACCAGGCTCCATAGATCAGACTGGCAAGCTTAACCAAGTTCCAATACGTTTTGAGCATTAAAAGGGAAAAAGCAATGCAATACAACCCCTGTAAGGGCAGTTTTAACAGAAACAGTAAAAACATTTTTTTTTCCTTTTACTCAAACAAGCTGGCAGCACCCGAAAAGTTTACAAATATTCCAGAAGAACTGGCAGTACGCCTGGACTTCAAGGTCGTGTTTTGCCGTACAGGACCTGCAGTACAGATAAGCTTCCGAACAAGAGACAGAGATTCACTCTAAAAGTATGTCTCTTTCCGGCTAAGGCAGCTGGTTTGCCCCATGTTGGGCGCCAAAATTGTCAGGGTTTGCAGGACAGTTTGACCCGGTACCGTGACAATTTAGGCAGGGGACCCACGGGCCCACACCCCGGGGAAGGGGAAGGGGGAAAAGGGAAAAGGAGAAGGGAGATGGGCCTAGGAACAAAACAGCGGCAACGATCTGAGGAGGAAAGCTATTTTACTAAATAGATATCAGAAAGGAAAAATAACACAATATAATATAATATAATTGGAATTGAGGCAAATGAATCAAATAAAATGAGCGAGAGAGAGAGTGTCCGATAAACCGAAGGCCTTACGCTAACGCTGAAGGCGGACGGCTGCAACAAACACCCACTGCCGAGCTCGGTCCCGAAGGGAAGAGAGAGTCCCGTGACTGCAGACAGTTTTTATCTTTCCCTCTGAGCGTAAACACGTAAGAACGCAAAGCATCACAAAGTCCTCTGGGGAATGGAGTTCTTCTTCTCTTCTGAGACAGGCATACCTGGAACTATCGATGGTCCACGGAGCTGGAGCATTAACTCTTTAACTCTAAATGCACTACATGATGTTATGATGTGCAATACCAGTACCAAAAATCATAAAACCATGACATTCCTCAGAAGTCTAAATTCTTTCCTTACAGCCCTGGGACTGTAGGTACAGTCATGAGCAAAGGAAAGTGCATAGTCTCCTGTCCACATAATGCATTGTGAGTTACAGTTTCTTCTCTACTTCCCCTTAGCTTATAGCTGCTACTGTGTCTTCCTGTTCTTGACTTCTTCATATAGTCTCCCACATCACTGGAGAGAAGAGGGTGAAAAACTAAGGTCCCATCTGCTTCTCTGTCATCTGTCCTGATGAAGTGGTTGGTGGGCTGTTATTTGTGGAGTCATCAACATTTGAGCATTTTATAAGTAAAAATGAATAATCTGATAGTAAGGATGATTGAAGACTTCCTCATTTTGACTTTTTTTTTTTTTTTAAAAGTAAATGTATTGTTCCCCTTCAGTCATGATGGTGTCAGTTTGAACCTTGATTTTGTGTGAATATCTCAATAATAAATAATAAACAAATAATGAAAATTGCTCAGGGGCTTTTTTCTTCTCTAAAGTCATGCTGTCTCAGGTACACATTGTCAAGCCAACAGCTGTATTACTACTGTGACCTGCCCCTTACTTGAAAAACATGACTTCTTTCTTTTGACTGGTGGGTGGAATCAAAAAGCTCAGGTTGTCTGACATCTGGGAGGAAATTATATCAAAGAAAAAGTTTGCAGATTTCAGGGTATTGAAAAGCAATTTGTTTAATTCTCTGCTGTAAAATCTTGTCAGCTCCTGTATGACAAGACACATGTAATTAAAGCATCAGGTCAGGGAAGGCATCCTTGTCAATACTACGATATTCCTTCCTATTCCCGTTGACTTAAACGAGAGTTTCAGGAAAGGTGTTACCTTCAGGTTATGTTGCAGGAAGGCAGTATTCTGTATACATATTTCCACCATGAATAAGTCCCATGATTGTTAAATCTACTGCACAAAGGCTGCTTAGAACAAAAGCAGCCTTTCTTCAGTTACCCACTCATTTTACTCTCTAATTTACACTTTCAATTTTTTCAGATTGCTGTGGATGCCTCTGTCCTCACAGCCAAGCTTCTGGTTCAGTCAACACTTTGTGCTAAAAGAGTAAGTAATTTATTTTCCTGTCTCATACAGATGATGAAGAGGTCTCCATTAGTGCAGATCCTGAGCCAGCTGACCTCCAGGAAAGCCCTGTGAACAACCCTACAGAGGAAAGCCTCGGTGAGCCTCCATGCATCAACACAGTGACCTCAGAAAATACAGCTCCAGAAGAGCTAAATGGATACAGTGTGAACAATATTGATAGCCCAGGGGCTGTCAAACAACCCAGGGAAGTCAACCAGAACAACGTAAATGAAGAGCTAGCAGGAGATGAGGTTGATGCCGTGCCAGTTCCTGAGCCCTTGGAATCCATCCGAGGAGAAGTGCTGCCTTCTTTAAATGCTATGGACCTCACAGAGCAGCTGGGTCTGCTGGCTTGCATGTCTCCTCCTGAGACTGAAGTTAGGGAAAATAGCAAAGTCAATTCTGGTACTCGGGGAGATGGTGGAGTATTGAACAGCACAGAAACTTTAGATGTCAATGAGGTGAGTGCAGATGTGTATGCTGACAAAGACCTAGAGAAGAGTCAGGAAGAAGAAGGGGCTTCAGCCCAAGAGGAGGAAGACAGCAAGCTACAGCTGAGAACCACAGCAAAGAGGAAAACAAGGCCATGCTCCCTGCCTGTGTCTGAACTTGAGACAGTTATAGCTTCGGCTTGTGGCGAGCCGGAGACCCCTCGCACTCACTATATACGAATCCACAACCTGCTCCACAGTCTGCCCTCGGCACAGATGAGCAGTGATGGGGAAGAAGAGCAGGATGCTGGCAACGGTGGGGAGAATGATGAAGAGTCCACAGTCAAAGAGGTGCTGCAGAAGGAGACAGTCAGTGAGAGTGAGACAATGGCAGCAGAGCCTCCTCCAGAAAATGAGGCCGAAGAGAACTTCAGCCAGTGCACAGTGCCTCCCGGGACCTTGGATGAGCAACTGTCTGACTTAAATGATGGGCTGTTGGATGGGGAACACCCCAGGACAGGAAGCGAGAGCGAGTCAAGCTCCAGACCCAATGGTGACAACGAATGTGAGGCGTGCGACACCTCTTGCTACAGCCCCTCCTGCTATAGTACCTCCTGCTACAGTACTTCCTGTTACAGCACCTCTTGCTACAGCACCTCCTGCTATGACAGTAACAATCGCTTCTCCAGCCATACCCGCTTCTCCTCTGTTGACAGTGCAAAGATTTCTGAGAGCACAGTCTTTTCATCTCAGGATGATGAGGAGGAGGAGAATAGTGCTTTTGAGTCGGTGCCAGACTCAGTACAGAGCCCTGAGCTGGACAGGGAGCAAGTGGATGGCTCCTCCCAGTGGCCAGATGAACTAGTAGCTCATGCTGGAAATCCACAAATAGCCACAGAAAGTCTAGACACCCCAATAGCAGGTCCAAGCAGCAGAAGAGAAGGTTAGATCCTGAGAATCAATGCATTAAGCAACCCTGATTATCTGGATGTCACAAAAGGCATCAGATAATCAAGGTTTCAGATAGCTCATTGTTTATTTCATAAAAATTTGGGGGCTCTGAGCTTGGTGATATTTCAGGGAGGGTTGGTTAATTGAGCCTGTCATTAAATATCCCAGCATATACAGATGGGGATCTGTATATATGGATTCCTGTAGATATACATGCATCATTATAAAATCAAGATTAGTTGAAGTTGTGTTGCAGACCAACATTATTGCATCCACCAATCCATTCCTTATTTCCTGGGGTTGTTTCATTTCACATATCTGATGTACTGCCATGTCTCTGCTAGACAGTGAGAGGACCAACTTGTGCTTGTCAAGGGGCAGACATGCTGATTTACTTCAGCTGAGGATCTGGGCCAGTGTCTGTTTATGATTGGTAGCCATACACAGTCTTTGGAGGCTTTGGAGTATTTGGAGAAAAGCGAATATTTGCAAGTTAGAAATGAAACCATCTGCATCATACAAAGCCTATTTACTCAAATTTCTCAAGTATCAAACAAATTTACATCAAATTTCATAGGCCATAGGGCAACTCAGAATACTTTTTTCTCAGATTGGACTATATTAAACAAAGATCTTTCTTGAGAGATAAAATATAATTTAAAAAATCACTTCTGTCTTTACAATGTAGATAATATTTTTCCTAGTCTTTCCAAACCTCAACATATGTACTCAAATATATACTTTTTTGTAAGCTGTTTTAAATAGCATGGAGTTACATGAAGGGTGGATTTGGTTATTCATCTTCAGTTCACTTATCGTTTTTCTCAGACTGAAGAAGTAAAAGCCTCAGTGGCTGCTATGGTTAGGAGGTAGAATTTGCATTCTCATATCCTGAGTCAGCTGTCCCCTGGTATAAGTGACACCAAATATAAACAGTACCTAGAAGATAACATAATTGGTGATAACTAGGAAACCCCAGCTAAAGCATCCTTGTTTTTTTAATCGTCCGTTCCCACTTCATTTACCCTGATCTTTCTCTGCTCTTGCAGAAGGAAAGGTGTAAGGGGATTCTTAAACCCTTGGTTCTAGCCCAAACAATTAATTCTTAGAAGTACAGAGATAGAAATCCTCAGCAAGGTGGCCCTTCCTTGCTGGTAAGGGTCTTTGTATGCCCAGGAGGGCTCGAGTGTGTGTGTGAGACCATTCTTACAGAACTGATGGTTGTTTTGGATCATGTGAGCTTTTGAGAGGGGTCTTGGGGAGAGGATGTCTTCTGCATATGGATTGAGTATGGTGACAAAATTTTATCTCACAAGTCTATATAAAGTACAGCAACTTTGCTTTGTCTGGCTGAAGGAGAGAATGTCTGAAGGGCTGCCCTGTTCTTAGCACTCTTTTGGCATCATCAAAGGGTACTTCAGTAAATGTGCACATTGATCTATGGTTTGGTGGCTGTTACAAATACAGTAGATGTGGTCACCTACATCCACTCCAGGTGACCGATACTACCATGATTCCACTGGCGTAACTGTCATGACTAGGGGAGAGTCAATTGTGGTAAGGTAAGTAAAGAAACATAGATGGATGTTCTGGTAAATTGTGCTACAACACCTGTAGAAGCAGCACAGTTTTTAAGGCTATGAGAGATAGACTTTTAGCACTGAGTAATAACATAACTCTGCTGTCTCTTCAAAACACACAGCAGATATGAGTGTGAGATATGCCTATACACAAGTGTTGTAATGGAGAAATTTAAGATGCCATATGGTATCATCAGAGCACCTAGAAGAGGGAGTATTTTTGACAAGTATTTTTTCTCACTTCTGGATGGTGTGATATTCTTTCAGTTTTATACAAAATTAGCTTCTGCCTTGTAGCTGTTGTTTGTCTAAAGAAATTTTCAAGATTTTCAAACATTTTTAATGCATTTGGTAGCAGTGTGTTATTTTTTTTACAAAATTACCTTTCTTAGGGCATTAAAATACTAATACTAAAGACAGCTAAACCAGCCAGACACAGTTTGGCTCAGCTGAATGGCCTGATTTTAATTTTTAAGTGTCTGTTAGCAGGATGAGTAGACTTGTTTTCTAAGGTTTTAATGAATGAATGAGAAGGAATCTGAGTTCTTTTTATCTTGCAGTTTCCTCATTCTCGTAGTTAAGTCTAAGATGAGGAATAGTTTTTCATCCTTACACTAATCTTCATTTCTTATAGGATTCTATTTAAAAATAATATGGATCTTAAGGTACTCCTCTCAAAAGAACATGAGTTTGGACATCTGCTTAGATTTCATTTATTTCATGTTCAGATATATAAGCATATGTACATTATTACTGTTTTCTAAAGACTACCTCTGCACTGTCCACTGTGTATCAGTTTTCTTTCTTCTTTCCTCCTTCTTTATCTCAGGTCTTCTCTCTTTATCTCAGATCCTGACTATGTTTCACTATCTTTTGTCCTCTTCCACCACCTGTCTCCTATCTGTTTCTGGTCCTTATCTCATTCTCTCTCCTCCCACCCAAGATGAGCACTTTGAATTTTGAAAAATACCTGTAGAATGAGGTGATCTTCTGCTTTGCAGGGACTGCATAACTCTGCTGCTCCAACCTATTTATACAGTTGCTGATCCTTTGGAAAAGCAGAGGAAGATACAAGGCAGCTTTTAGCCTCGTATTCTGCTGATGAGAAAATTTGGAGCCAGGATTTTGCATGTTCCTGTCCAATTCCTGGAGAAGCTTGAGCTGTACAGTATTTCTCAGAGATCAAGCCTGATTCTTCTCTCGCTTACACTTGTGTGTCTATGAGTCCAGAATCTGGCCCGTAATAGCTTAGCATTGGCTCAAACCCGAGACCAGAAACCTGACTGCATTATTTTTATAATTCTTTGGTGTGTGAGTTGTAATTTAAAATAGAGGCAAGTCTCTGTGAAAAATAATCACTTGTCTTACAGTAGCACATTTTTTTAACCACGTTGTGAAAATAGTGAATGACTGTCAATATCTTGAATATCTTGTCCATAGGTGATTGTCCTTTACTCCATAATTCTCAGCCAGTCAGCCAGCTTCCTTCTCTGAGGCCTGACCATCATCACTACCCAACTATCGATGAGCCTCTTCCACCAAGTAAGCTTTAACATTGTTTTAACTTATTACATTTTTTCAGCCTTTCCTGTTAATTCAAACAGCGTAGAGGTCAGTATGTCTTTCTAAATTATCCCATCTGTTCTGTGTATACTTTCTCCAGAACCCAAGCAATATGGTCTTTTGTTTCCCATGTTTGACCCTGACTTCAAGTGTTGTCATGTTAATTTGGACAAATTCTATAACATCCCTTTGCCTTGATTCATCCTCTTCTTCAGCTACCATGAAACATAAAATAGTAGTATTTTCCTCATTCCAGTCAATACTGTAAGACTGGAATGAGTAGGTATCTGTCAGGTGTGCTGGAATCCTTACAGAAAAACTTTTGTGTGGTATATGAGCAAAGTACTGTTTTTTGGGTTTTTTTGGTAAATTTTATCTTCAGATTTTTCTGTATCCCAATTCAAACATAGTTTAGGATGCTGCGCTCTGTCAATTCTGCTTTCAGGTCCAGCAGAACTTTTACTCAGTCAGGATGCACCAGGAACAAACAGCAGGTCCAAATCTGAGCAAAACCAGCCTAAGCTGTGGAAAAGCAGCTCATGTATGGCGATCCCATCATAATGTTTTTGGATTCGGTGCTTGATTTAATGTTATGTTTATTATGGATGTAATGACATCTGCAGTTGTGCTGAATAAAAATCAGAGGTTTTTAAGTACAGTAACCGACTAGTGGGCTGATAATACGGGACTTTTATCTACTAAGGAAGATGTTTTTACTTGTCTTATAATACCTTTTCCCTTGTACATCTAGAGGATTATTCTGCTTTTTACATTAGCTCTGACTGCCCAGCAGAGTGCAGTCTATGCCCTGCAATGTGGTGCGAATCAACTTGCAACTTCAGCATGTGATTTACAATCAAAGCATGCAATGCCTCAGAAAAACAACCAGGCATGTAAACAAAGCACTGTTCTCTTCAAAGCCCGAGGAGGGAACTTGTCCTGTGGTGCCCTTAAAAATATTCATCGTTTACCAACCATGCTGTCAGTATTCCCTAAGCTGAAAATAGTCCCCATGCTGGCGTCAGCTGCACAGTAGCATGAATGATTCAAATGCCTTTAGCCCAATGAAGTCTTGTTAGAGTCCCACTGTGGCTTTCCAGTGAATGATGAAATGGGAATGGCTACCTCTGTAACAGGAAAATATTTTTCTTCCTCCCATTCTTACCTCAATGCTTTGTGAATAAGGCACATTCCCAATTAGGTGACTTAATGTTAGGATACTGACACCACCTCAGGTAAACAAAATGTACTGTGAATCCACGCCCCATATTTGTCCATTATCAATTCATTTCTCCTCTTATAATTATCCTTAAAAGGCAAGTGTTTCTACGATTGATTTTCACTGAGTGCTTTTACAACAAAGGTTAAAGGTATGAAAAGCAGGGTATGACAACACAGTTTAGAAGTGATAACCCTTTGTGGGATTTTATTGCGGATGCTTATTTTTATTGCATCATCTGCTTAAAACATTTTACCAATAAAGGCTTGAGACCTTGTATAAAGGCTTTGAGACTTAAGTATATTGACTTTAATAGACTCTTATTAAGCTAGTTTTATGAGGGGAAAAAAATTGAAGTAAGTAATATTACCTAGAAGGGCAGTGCTAAATGCTCTCAGAGAGATTTCAAAGTAACTTCAGAAGGAAGGCTATAGTCTTAATCTATAAATATTTCTTTTTCTAGCATCCAGTGTCACTGTCTCAGTGCCTTTAATGCTTCTTAATCACAGTTAAATAATTCTTGAATAATATAGAAAAAGGGAAAAAACTTTGTATTTTAAACATCAGTTACATGAACAATCCAGGCTTGCTTCTTGCGTGCAACATTAACTTCTTCACATTGTTGAAAATAATGTTGTCATTGCTGCAAGATAATTGTTGATTGGTTTTACATTGGCTATGGGTAATCCTATGGTCAGTCTTTTTTCTCTTTGGAATAGTTTTCTGAATAACTTTGTTTTGTCATAAGCCCACAGCAATTGACACCAGGGTGGAAATTTAGTTTCAGACAGCTTTGTTTAGGAAAGATAGTCCAGATTCATTGTTTATGTAGGAATGTCATAGTGACCAGCTGAAATGTTAAAGCTTACATGAGACTGACAGGCAATTTGCAGAGCTTTTATTGCCTTCTGTTGGCATTAATGCTCACCCCTTATTATGTGTGTGTTTGCTAGTACTGCTACATGCCCTACAGGACTGAAGCCAAGAAAAATACGTGTGCCTTGTTCACTTCTGCTCTGTGCAAAAGTGTGGCTGAGTTTGGAAAGGGAAAAACAGCCTTTTTACTTTGCCCCTCCAGGATTATGGGCCTGCCAGAAGAGGTTGTGTCTTCTGGTATAAATCAGAGCAGTTTCAGATGCTGTTGCAAAATATGACTCATCTGATGGAGGGGAATCACTAGAAAGCAAACCAGTACTGTCCCATCTCCACTCTGTGCACGAGCATGATACTGCTGTGAACGTTAGATTAAGGTTAGTCTCTGCTGTAGTCACAGTTTTATTTTGCCTGAAAAAGTAATAAAAAAATCCTCAGAATTGTCTGCTTCCTAGATCATCTATGGCCCTGGAGTAGTATGAAGGGACTTGAGCAGAGATGAATCCTGTCTGTCAATTCACCTGTGAGCATGTTCATCTCTCTGTGCTCTATTCATCTGTCCAAAAATATGGTATTGTGTGCAGCTTCAGTGACTTGTATGACTTACAGGTTGTCTTGTGAGGAGGCAGAAAGTGCACCTGACGTCTTTGTGCAACCAAAATACCAGTACCATCTACCCTCCAGCAGCCTTCCCAGATGATCGGAAGAATAGCTATTCAGCTGATTTAAAAAGCTGTTGCAAGGATCAGTACTTATCTAGGACCACAGTTCTTAATATTTTGGTGTGCCACTGCAAGTGTCAACCTATGGTTTCAGGTTCATATACACATTCAGCAATGAATAAAGCAGTGCTCACAGTTAGATAGTTCATGTCTGTACATAAAGCTGCTGGATGTCTGAGGCATCCTACAGAGATAACCTTCCTGAAACTATAATCCAGTCTGCACAGTTCTGACCTGAAATTTTCACTGTAACCTCCAAGCTCTGAAGTTTTTTTTACTCTTGGATTTCTAAGTATTGTACTTAGAAGCTTAGAATCTCTGAATTGCATTTAATTAGAGATATACTGCAAGATAGGCTCTGGAGCCAGTAGTGCATAGGGCTGGATTATGAGAAACTCTAGGTTTACTTTGTAATTGGATAGTTTTATTCTTAGTTAAATGTCTATCAGCAGGCTCCGGATCAGTATAAACAGCATTGATTGGTGTCTTCTATGTAGATTGATAAGAGTGTGGATGTGAGCATTACATACAAATCCCTAATTATCCATTGAGCTTTATTATTCTCAGCTTGTTACATGTATGCTGTAGTGTGATTTTAAGGTACAACATCTCACCTTTGATCTAGCCAAGATAATTTCCAAGTACAGGATGTTGCAGATAGTGCATGGCTCCAGAACAGCCATGGTGGTACACCCACCCCTAGTGATGTCATGCTGGGTAAGGCTTTGGCCTTTAACTTGCCCTGTCAAGATTGATTTAATTCAGTGTGCATCTGTTGTGCTTGATGTGCTCTTTTTCACTGTTTGGTTGTAGACATCATTTTCATGAAGCTATGTTCTTGTTCTTGATACAGCTACAACATCCTTGAGAAACCTTACCCAGTGGGAGAACCAGAGAGCCCTCCCCTTAAAATTATGTGATGTTCACAGAGAGACTGTATGTATGTACATGTGGTGTTAGCATAGTTTTTGCACCTATAATTACCGAAGTGCTTAAACAGTCAACTCTAAAAGAAATAATGCATGTGTATAGTATAAGGCTCTTGCTGTTTTGAAGTCTCCCTTCAGGAACTCTTAGAGTCCTTTTTAAGTTCCTGGAACTAATGTGTCACAGGCCACCAGCCACAGATGTAAGACAGCCTACACTAGGATAGGACCAGTCCAGATATGGGAACTAAGATTAGCCATAGCTGGTGTTCTGGAGAGGGAAACTGTGAAGGATGGGTTTCCAGACACAGCAAGTAAAGATACAATTTCAGTCCTACTCTTAGAAGTAGTAGCAGATGCGATGTAAAGAATGAAGTCCAGCTGAACCTGAATTTGATCATAGGAAAATGTAGAAGGAATGGTCTCCCCAGTTAGAGCAGTCATAGTAAGAGTATGGGAGTAACAAATAGTTTTACCCTCCACCCCAAGGTAATTACCATATGTGCATGAATATGAGTGAGGCTTGTATATAAACACATGTGGAAAGTATGTGTTTATACATAAATATGTCATCAGCTGATGGATCATGTAGAAATATGAAGCTAGCAAGTCAAATTTGTATCACTACTCCATACATTCCAAGCAATCCAATGTGGAGCTATGTTAACTAATTCACTTCTGAATTTCCCCTGTACAAACCTTTTTTTTTAATCAATATTCCCACGAACCATCAGAACATGTAGTTTTCAATCATGCGGTAACTTAAACATTAAAAGGAGGCAGTGACTGAAGGCTCGGTATTATGCTGTAAACTTTCAGTCAAGTTGGCATTCATCAGAACAGTAGGTTCTGATCAAATCATTTGTGTATATCTACAGAGATTTGTACGGATATGTCCAGTCAGGATGTGATCAGTTTTCAGGGGAGCCTATAATTGTTGTAAGAAACATGTGTAAACATGTTTCTTCTGAAACATAACAAAACAGAAGACATGGGTTTGCCACGTTAGCCCAGATTTAATCCTTCTCTGCTAAGTGTCAGCTCTCTGTGGCTGCCCTGACCTGTAATGAATCTAGCTAGCTAGTATTAGTAATTGTAAAATTATCCAGCCCTTTAAAACGTGTTTTTGTAGTCTATGATGGTGAGTTCCATAGGCTACCTATGTACTGTGTGTGAGAAATATATGTATATGCATATATAATGTATGCATAGTATATATACGCGTTTAAATATGTATGTTGAATATATACACATATATTGCACGTATATAGGCATGTATATGGTACCTATCTCATGTGTATATCTTCTCTCTGTGAATATATGTGTGTTTATGTATTTCCCCACATAATTTTTTGGAAGGCATCACACTGACAGCATGTTCCCTTCTTTTTTTTTCCAATCCCAGATTGGGAAGCTCGGATAGACAGCCACGGGAGGGTGTTCTACGTTGACCATGTCAACCGAACTACCACATGGCAGCGCCCCACAGCTGCAGCAACGCCAGATGGGATCCACAGGTCTGGCTCTATCCAGCAAATGGAGCAGCTGAACCGACGGTGAGCACTTGCATCTATATTCTTCTAAGATCCACATTCTCTTTTCTTAACAATACCCCAAATGTTTCCTTCCTGGAAAAGAGAAGGCTGCATGGAGGCCTCATTGTAGCCTTCCAACATTTAAAAGGGGATTATAAAAAGGGAGAGAATTGACTTTCTATACAGGTAGACAGTGATAGGATAAGGGAGAATGGTTTTAAGCTCAAGGAGGGAAGGTTTAGATTGAATGTCAGGAGGAAGTGCTTCTCAGAGAGAATGGTGAGGTGCTGGAACAGGCTGCCCAGAGAGGTTGTGAATGCTCTGTCCCCAGAGGTGTTCAAGACCAGGTTGGATAGAGCCCTGGGCAACCTGTCCCACCCACCACCTTCCTCACTGATCTAAAGGTTGGTGGCCCTGCCTGTGTCAGGGGGGTTGGAACTTGATGACCTTTGGGGTCCCTTCCAACCCAAGCTGTTCTATGATTCTATGATTACTTTCTCACTGCACTCCATTGGCTTCCTAAGTTTCTTTCCTTGTCCAAGTTCAATATATATCTTCCTGTCCTGGTTGCTGATGACTTTCTGATTTTGTGTACCTGCTGTAGGTATCCAGTACACAAATTTGCCCACATGATGGATGCTGTTGAGTGAAAAATTTTTCAAAACTTTTCAAACTCTATGAAGAGGCTTTTTGAAAAACTTTTTTGCAATGATTCACAAAAAAGAACAGAGTGTTCTTCCAAAAGATGGAGTTATTTTTTCTATTTAATTCTTAGAGTGATACTCACGGCTCAGCACCTAGCCCTACAGAGGTTTCTGAGCTGATTGTTATTATAATAGTATTTACATATCAGTGTGGCATTTCTACTCAAGCTAGTTAGGCCTACTGAAATATTTGTCTCTTTTTCCAGGGCAAAGCACTGCTCTAATAGAACTGTATGGCTTTCCAGATAGAGATATCTTAGTGTTGCACTACAGCAGTGTGCCCAGGTGGCCAAAAAGACCAATTGCTTGTATCAGGAATAGTGTTGTCAAGAGGAACACGGAGGTGATTGTCCCCCTGTACTCAGCACTGGTGCGGCCGAACGAGGTCAAGTACTTTGTTCAGTTTTGGGCCCCTCACTGCAAGAAAGATGTTGAGGCCCTGGAACGTGTCCACAGAAGGACAGTGTAACTGGTGAGGGGTCTGGAGCACAGGCCTTGTGAGAAAAAGCTGAGGGAGCTGGGATTGTTCAGTCTGGAGAAGAGGAGGCTCAGGGAAGACCTTATTGCTCTCTATAACTACCTGAAGGGAGGTTGTAGTGAGCTGGGGGTTGGCCTCTTCTCTTGTATAACTAGAGAAAGGACAAGAGGGAATGGCTTTAAGTTGCACCAGGTGAAATTCAGACTGGGTGCTAGGAAATACTTCTCCAAAAGAGTGATTAGGCACTGAAATGGGCTGCCAAGGGAGGTGGTGGAGTCACTGACCATGGAGGCATTGATTGAATGTTTGTAGACATTGTGTTGAGGAACATGCTTTAGTGAGAATGATTGGTGATAGGTAGACTGTTAGACTGGATGATCTTGTAGGTTTTTTCCAACCTTGGTGATTCTGAGTCTGCTAGGTGTTGTAAATCTTTCAGTTCATTCTTTATTAGCTCAGATATACCTTAGCATAGGACACGTTTTCCCTTTGACTGGTCTACAAATAGATTTGTTTATCATTTCTTTCTCTTGCTCGCTTTTTGGACTGAATGTGGTTAAAAATCCTCCCTTTTTACTACAGATTATTTTTTTTAATTCCCTGCTTACTTTAATGATATGGTTTCTTTTCTAGACAAGCAAAGCTGAAATTATATTCTAATCATAGCTTGTAAAATGACACAAAAGATTTTTGGTCTTTTTCTTTGTGCTAAGAAAAAGATCTGCAGCTGAGAGAAAAATGCAAAGTTTCAAAGAATTGTTTTCATTGTGCAGAATAGTTTTGGAGTTACTGTATGTAAGGAGAACTGGGTTCTGAATGACAATTGAAAAGTTAATTTAACTTTTGAGAAGTAAATTAGTCTTCTTAAAGTCTCTGTTGTACATGGAAAGTTGGCACCATCAGCACACTCTTGTAAAAAATCCTTTTTTCCACCAAATGTATTACTTTGGATAGCATTTCATAACATCTATTATATATTGTAGAGGTGAAAGAGTTTGTACTTTTTTCTCTTACAGCCTTCCTCAGAAGGCAGCAAGCTGTCATGTTCATAGTTAAAAAAAATAAATCACAAAGTGTATGTTTAATCTAGATCTTTTCCAAGGGATTTACATGACTCTCCTCTGCTATTTTGCATTTGTCTTTAAGAGGGATTTGGATTATGTGAAAGTTCAGAGTATTTTACTGCTGCTAAGCAAGTTATCTGCTACAGAAATCTCTACTATGGATATATATATCAGTCTTATTTATTTATTTATTCATTCTTTTTGTTTTGGAAGTTGAACTCTCACATATGTGTAACACAAGACCAGAAATAAGTGTTCGTGAGAGTGCTTGTAGGAGTTTAACATTCTTTTAGCCAACACAGATTAATTCATAAACCAACTATCTCAGATACCGTAGAGTGGGCACTTTGTGACCTCTTGCAACAAACCTCCTTCTGTATTTTCATGTAGGCTGTCTGCCTTCCAAGATTATAACTTGTCACCGGTTTGGATTGGTAATTGAGTGTTAATAGGTCTAACATGTTTCACTGAATCTCTCTATTTTTGGTATTCAGAAATCTGGTTACCAAGTCAAAAGTATAGAGGATTTTCACTGGAGGCATAGTTCTATTTACCTGAATCCAACTAGAGACCAAGCACTTCACAATTTAATAACCGTCAGTTGCCATGGCTTATCAGGACAGAGGAAAAAAACGTGATGATTCACTGCTCCCTGTTGAAGACCTCTATTGATTTGAAATATTGAATAGGGAGCTATCCTGTTGTTTCAAAACTTGGGAACAATAATTTCCCTAGATTCTGATAAATGAGGCTCATACTGAATACTCTGTTGAAACAAGTTGGGCATTTCAGAACTGGAAAGTGATTTCTGCGTTCTCAACCTGGCTGGTAGAATTTATAAAATTATCATTGTCCTGAAGCAAATTTCAAATATTTTGAGTTTCCAGAATTCTGTATTATGAGGAAAACAAGCTTTCATAAATAGTAATTGGAAAGCATTATAGTAGGCATTGTTGTAAAAATTTATTTTAGAAATACTGAGTTGTTGTGTTTCGAACTTCATTGTTTGAAAAAACCTTCAGCAAACACACCTGAAAATCATTTTAGGTGAGGCAAGAGCAAACACAGGGCTTGCAGATAGAATTACCAGCAGCCTGAACTTTTGCTCTAAACAAAATGGAACTCAAAACCGCTTAATTTGAAAAAACTTGGCCACTTTTCTTTTTGAACCAATTTACTCAGCTTCCTGGTTTCATTTCTGGGAGGGAATGGAAAAACCAAAATATTACAAGGAAACCTGGTATTTCCAGCTCTGCCAAAACCACAAAGCTTTGGAAATTTAGCTCGAAAAAAAAAAAAAAAACAACATAGCTGTGATTGTTCAAATCCAAGAGCCTAATCCTACTTTCCTTCTGTGCTCAAAACTTCTCATTAGCTGTGCTAGCCACTTGAGAGTATGGGGAATGCAAAACTGGAATCCAGGTGTTAGGCAGGAGACGTGGTTTTTAGTTTGAAGACTCTTGCTCATTTTCTTCAGCACTACCTGTCACACTTACCTGTTAGCAAAGCAAGTAATAGCCATTGATGCTCAAGCTCTGTTGGGAAGATCTTTTGAAGCTTATGTATATCTAGGCTTGTTTTTGCACTAATTTAAAAAGTAATAAATAACACAAGAAATTATAGCTGTGTATTTAAGGCAGCTTCAGTGTGGTATTTCTAAACCTTCATTTCTTTGATGGATCTCTTTGAAAAGAGACTGAATTTCCAAAGGCATTCCCATAACTTTTGCCCTTTCAATATTTTCTTGAATTACTTTGACATTTTCTGGTATTTATATAAGATGGTTTTATAGTATTGAAAGCTCCAAAACGTATTTTTCGGTTGGCATACAGCTAGCATTACTGTTTAAGGTTTGCCAGTAGGGATTTTCTACCATCTAATTAAATTGAAGCTGCAAGGTCTTTTTATTAATGTGCTTATATCCTTTGATTGCATGGACTCCTTAAAAAAGTTGTATATTGCTGTTGCATGTGAGTGTTGTAAAACTCCTCCAGTACTGGAATGGAAAGTTGCCTGCAGTCAAGTGAATAAAAATGTGAAGTGTAGATCTAAATCAGGGGGACATAGCAACTAAGGTAAATTCACGCTGTTAGGAAATCTGATATCAGAATTTCTTTGTAAAGATGGGTATTGACTTAAAAATAGCACACACCATCCTTTTTTCTTTAGATCTTCTAAATTTGTTGTTTATTGAACTTTCAAATGATGCAGTTTCAAATGCTTTTGAATGCTGAGGGATATAAATACTACTATGAACGTTTAGTGTAAATCTATTAAAACTTAACTGATTTTGCATAATTGTTTACAGCTCATCTGCCCAAAGTTGAGTTGCAGTAAGCTACTGGAGACACTGTCTGTTGAAAGTGTAAAAAACAAATCCTCATTGTCTTTGCTCATCTCAGGTCTCATTAAGGAATTAGCTCCTGACCAATTTTCTATTTGGAGTAAAGTATACATTAACAAATAAAGAGAGAGTTAGATAGAAAGTAATTAGAAATTGTAAGACAGAATATAAGATGAAAGAAAAAAAGAGTGTAAGTCAGGAAAATGGGAAACAAACAATGTTGGATCAGATTAAATGCAGGCAGTAGAGCCAGTCTTGTTTATATATGTTTGGGAATGCAATCCACAAAAATGGATTAAAAATGTGGAAGTGGATTAAAAGCTAATAAATTAATTAACAGGGCCTATTTCTTTATTTCCCTTTCTCTCTCTTTCTTCTTCCCTTGTTTTCTTTCTCTCTGAATTTAAAATACGTTTTCTTATTGAATATATAAAACAAGTGCGTTCGTTGCTTGTTAGTAGAACCAAAGAAAACTTGATCTCTCTTAGTCATCTGTCTATGTGAGTGAACAAGTTAACCAGAATTTATTCTGTACAGTACATATTTGAAACACTACAGATTATTTCCACATCCAGATATATACTTTGTTCTTGATCTAGTAAAGAATTCAAGATTTGAATAATCTCTAAGACTATTATTAGTCCTACTAGCATCAATTAATGTGTCAATAAGTTCCATAACTGATACAGGAATTATATAGTGTATAGGGTTTGTTTGCAGGTTTCAATTCAGCATTTACTTCTGTCATCCTTCTCACTGTTTTTTGCTTATGTCAGTATTGTTTCTTCTCTCTTGTTCTTCAGCTGGTCACCACTCAATGTGAGCTAATACTCAATCCAGTTAGTTTTCATAAGTGGACATTACACATCCCTATGCTTTTCACTGAGGATGTGTTGCATTCTATTCTCCTTTCCTATGGTCAACTTAATGAAATTGTTGCTCTCTGAGTTCATGCAATCTACTAGGCTCCATTCCATATTGCCTACCAGAAGAGAAATTTTCTCAACTGATGGCCATGCTGTATCATCATCCACATTGTGAACACTTACCTTTTTAGGGTTTTAATCCTTTACCTTTTTAGGGTTGAACATATGCATTTGATGTTGTAATAAGCAAGGCTGCAGGGTACTCTGTTCACCACAGACTATGCTACCTAAAGACTAAATGAGAAGAAGAATCATGATCCACTAATATTTTTAGGTTCCAGACATATGGATTATTTAAAGAGAAGCCTGATAGAAATAGTATTCTGAAGGCAGAAGTATTGGAATCATTCAAAAACAGCACTGATTATCAAGGTAGGAAGTATCAGATCACTATTCTGTTAACTAAGGCACATTGTTCCTTTCTCTGAATCTATGCAGATACCAAAATATTCAGAGAACTATTGCAACAGAGCGGACTGAAGATGATGGTGTAGTAAACAACAGGGTGGAGAGAGTTCCCACTGGAGGAGGAAGTGACTCTGAGGCAGAGCCTTCCCAATCAAGCTCAGGTATGTGAAAATAGCTATTGAGGGCATGTTCAGTGCTACTCAGTGTTGGCATTCAGTTTTGGGAAGTGCTGAGGACTATAGGAAAGGTCAATTTTAAAATAAAATGCAGATGGTGTATGTTTTTGTTCAATGCAGTAGTGGTAAAAACAGCTCTGTTTTATTTTTGCTACAGTGTAATGAACTGTGGGCCTTACAGTTTGCTGTTTCTGGGCATAGTTTCTGCACTACCACATTATTTAGTATGGTCACACCTGCAGTGGTCCTGGCATGGAATGTGGAATATTTTGTTGGGTTTTTTTGTGGCTACAGTTTTGTGATAGCTATTTGCTGATGGAAGTCTGAGCTGCCACTGAAGGAGGCACAGCTTGTATTTGTAGTCATCACTATCTATATGACAACATCACATAACAGAGCAGGAAACTGATCTGTTTGAAAACTTTCTTGTAGTTAAAGCTCTTTGTAGCCAAATTGATTCTTCCACTTGGCTCATTAAATAAACAAGAACTACTGCCAATGTGAAGGAGAGGAGGAGAATGTGTATCCAGAGGAGGATGTAACAGGCAGGGAACTATTCTACTCTTTTTGGTGGCAATCATATTTCTTTAAAGCAATTGCAAAACCATCCGCTTAGATGTTTTTATTCAGATAAGAAACATCAACAATCAGACTAATTATCACCATGCAACTTATAAACTCACAAAAATAGATACCTGCTTTGAGAAATTGTGCCACCAAAATGAATAAGTAGTTCTTTTCTATTGGTTCATTCTCACCTAGGGTTGTCTTACATGTTTGCTATAATAAGTGTCTTCTTGCCATCCTTGTGTAAAGTAGCAGACAAAGGGATGGAATCAGCATATCTACTTGAATTTTCTTAATGTTCCATGTTGAAAAAGAATTCTTTTCTCTAAAATTGACAGCAGGTGGAACCAGTCAGTAATAGTACTGAACTGAACTGTCAGCTTCTAAAAACTGTTGTGGTCAAACTGTTGTTTAGGGTCAAGGAGTATATATGGGGTGGAGTTTTTTAATATCCAGGAGCATCCAGCTCCTGCCCTGTGAGCATGGCAGCACTAACCATGAGAACACCCTACAGTTTTACCAGTAGGCTTGTCCTGAAAACACAAGAGTACATACACTGGGCAGGATGGTGACATTTTTATATTGTCACTTTTGTAGCCACTCAGTAGAGACTAGATAACAGACTCTTTGCGACTGTTAATAAAATTGTGCTTCTTTTGGTTTCTCTCCAGAGATTAGGAGGGAAGGTTCCCTTTCTCCTGTGAATTCTCAAAAAATCACCTTATTGCTGCAGTCTCCAGCTGTGAAGTTTATCACAAATCCTGAGTTCTTCACCGTGCTGCATGCAAACTATGTGAGTAATTATGATTTGCTTTTTCTGAGTCCCAGTACTGTGCCCGAGGCCTTCAGGGAGAATGCACAGTGAATGTGATTTCAGGTTGATGATTCTGTTGTCTGTTCCTGCAGTGAGTGAGGTTGTTAACTTTTGGAGCTGTGTTCCTGAGGAACCTCACTCAGGGCAACAGAGAGGGGAAAAGTTATTAACCCCAATTTGCACACTCAAGAAGCAGGTAGACACAAAGCTGTGAAAGAAATACTGACTTGAGTCAGAGTAGCTATTTTATGAAAAAAAAGAAAACAAGAATGAAAATGAATTTTCAAACATTAAAGCAATTGTCTTTTATTATTATTATTATTAATACAATAAGTATGAATGTTTTGTTGCAAACCTGATGTGAAGTGGAAAAAGTTTAGTGGTAGATTCACCATGAGGAATTATATAGGGAAATCTTAAAAGAAGATGCAGTTATTGAGTTCCAGCCTTGGTTTCCTTGTCTTGAATGCATGTTCAGCTGGGCATGCACGCATGACTGCTGAATTTTTGGAAATTGCTCAATTTCTGGATAGGGACGCTCTTCCTTTTTGAAAAGAAAAGAAATGGAAACACTTTGAGAGTTATATCAGCACAGTTTTTAGTTAACGACAAATGTCCAGTTATGGCTGTAATGCTTTGTGAATTGAAGCCGTCTGTCCTCTTAAGCCTCTACCAGAGTTTATTTGCTCTTGAGATCCTGCAAAAGAAGGCATATCTTTACTCATCTGACATGACCTGAACTATGTTATGGAGTGCACATAATTTCTTCCATGGTCAGGGTGATAAATGATGATTTATATCTGGGTACAAAATCATTTTCATTCAGTACAGTTATTTGCAAAAGTAGCAAATGTTTCTTCAGTGGTGCAAGAAACAGTTCACGATTTAACCAATTTCATTTCTCACTGAAATAAAAAAGTCAAGAGAGGCCTTCACTTTGAGCTTATAAAATTGTCTTTAATATGGAAGCCATAACGATCTGTTGAAACATCTGTCAAATGGTCATATAGATTCCACTTACACAGAAATAATGACCCACATAACTCCTAGCTTAATGCAGTTGTTACATTTTAACCACATGCTCCTGTTAAAATTTCAAGCTATTAATTATACCAGTGAAGCTGGGACTGGAAAACATTATCCAGCAGTTAGAGTTAAAAGGGAAAAGCTCTCATTATGCAGATACTTTATTTCCATTGAGAGAGAAATCTACATTACATTTTTGGTTTCTATAGTGCTGATCAGAGTTATTGATCAAAAATTAGATCAAAATGTAACTTCTCTAAGGGAGTAGGCTGGCTGACAAAGCTTTCCTGAGTTATAATCAGGTTGCATATTCAGGGTAGAGATATCTCTTTGATTTCACTACATATACCAATGTTTTACCATAATTAAGGACCTTGTGCTACAAGGAGTATTCTCTTCTGAGCACTACCACAATTATAAACCCTACATAATAAAACCAATAGTTGAAAATGTTTTACTGTATTGTAGTGGTAAAAATGCATTAAAAGCACAGAAATTGAGAACTCAAAGCTTTTGGAGCCAGACTCACTGGACAGATTATATATAGACACACTGGGACTCACTTCACTGGAGTCAACAATTCTCCAATGATCCTTAATTGCTCAAGAAGACAGGGTCTGCGGGAAGTATTTCATGTAGTAAAATGAAAGCTCTAGTGAGTAGTTCAGTCCTTTTGGGTGACCAGTATAACCTGTGCACTTATTTTTTGTCTAGTGACATGCTCAGAAGGAATGCAGATTGTTCATAAAGTTTCCTACCCTGCCTTGAACTTTTTCCCTGGAGTAAAGATCCAAGTGTAATGGCCTGTGGATGTGAAAAAGTGTTGCTACAACATGTATTTTGTAGTAAATAAATACATGTCCACAGCAGTCTTTGCACCTTTCTTGGATCATCCAGACACACAAGCAGACTTTCTGCTAGTCTGTGAACGAAATAAAATAAAATACATGCAACATGAGTAGGTGGTGTTTTAGCTAACTGTTGTTCTGGAGTGCTTTATGAAGTAGTTTTTGTGGAGAGTAACTGTTCATAGTATAGGTAGATGTTTGGTTTTCTAGATTATATTTCTTACTTCTAAATGTTTGTGTAAAATAGTTGTTCATTTTAATGCAACTCTCCCAGTATGTGTTTCAGTTCTTTGGACAGATGTCCCAAGAAATAGCTAAATGTCATTTTGACATCAGAACTGTTTTTTCTAACTTCTTTTCTCCATTTCAAAGAGTGCCTATCGAGTCTTCACTAACAGTACCTGCTTGAAGCATATGATTCTGAAGATCCGTAGAGATGCTCGTAATTTTGAGCGCTATCAGCACAACAGAGACCTGGTAAATTTTATCAACATGTTTGCTGACACCCGACTAGAGCTTCCACGTGGGTGGGAGATAAAAACTGACCAGCAGGGGAAGGTAAGAGAACCAACAAAACAAATCACTTGTTTAACATAGCACATCAATCTACATGGTCACTGAAGGTCCCCTCATTCTTGTCTCAAAACCAGTAAAGATTTGAATTAAACAACACCTGCAGCAAGCAGAGCTATTTTAAAAGCAGAACAAAGCTTCAGGAAAAAATGTTATACAGCATAGTTGTAACTTTCTAGCTTTCTGTGGAATATCACACAATATCTGAGGCAGTACTGGACTAATAAAAGTTTCATCCAGAGTAGAGATCTATCATGACTGAATGGTTTGGCTTAGTGACTGCTTCCATGAGGCTTTGCTACCCAATAAGCAGTGTTCCCTAGTAATTTTATTCTCTTCTGCCTTGTTTACCTCATGTCTATTACATGTAATTTTGAGCTGTGTAGCTTCAGGTATGTCCCAAGAGCTGTTATAAACTTGGCTAAGAAAGTCCTGTCATTTGCAGATACTATCCATGATCTATGTCTTAACAGGGGACTTCTGACATGCAGTTTCTAGTCATTTTCACTGTATGTTGCCACAGTACAGTCACACATTTGGCCTTCTTCTGCCAAAAATAACCACTCTGCATTGTTCCTGTATATTTCAGTCTTTCTTCGTTGACCACAACAGTCGTGCTACCACATTTATAGATCCCAGGATCCCACTGCAGAATGGTCGTCTCCCCAATCACCTGACTCACAGGCAACATCTTCAGCGGCTTCGTAGCTACAGTGCTGGAGAGGTAACCATGCTAGTATCAATACTGATCCCTTTTTACTGCAGTCAATTTAAAATGTGTTGAAACAAAGTTCTTGTGAATTTTTATTTTCTAAAGACGAGTTCTTTCTTAAGTATTTCTGTGAACGGCTTCTGTGAGCGTTTGATGATAATGAAGATTTATATTTTTACCATTTTCAGAATAAATTAATAAACAAACTAAACAATCACAACGAATTGATGACAAAACAGATTTTAAAAGAAGAATCCATGTTTGACATCCTTGTCTTGCTTTAGTAAAGGCAAGCCACTTACTATCTGTATACTTGTATATTTCAGCAGCTTTGTATCTTTCTTCATTTTTCACTGTGACACTGTGCTCTGAAGAGATATACTCCCTAGTAGGTGCAGGAAGGCATGTTAAGGTTTGCTTCCCTGACCTTCAAATCATGCTAAACAATCTTTTGTATGTTTCATGGAAATGGCTTCTGTCACTGAGTAGCATGGCCAGAGTGGCATGTTCATAAATCCTAGTTGTGTTTTATGGAGTTAAGAAGGAAAGAGTAATAGTAATTAGATTCTTCGTAAGTTGAAGATTTGTGAATATTGTGGCTGAATGGGAGTAGATATGCATAAGGGCCAGAGAATCTTCCTCTTGCACTAAATCATCAGAAGCAGTACTTGTGAAATTAACATTGAAATTTGTTGCAGCAGGACTAGTCTGAACACTTCCCACTAGCAAAGGAGCTTAGAATCAAGAGCTCATTGAAGTGTGAGGTCAGTACTTCAGAATCAAGGGCAGGCATGATTTAAGTAGCTCTGATGGAGTCTTGGAATTTTGTGTGAGTGCAGCAAAATATTTTCTGGAGATTGAAGTGCATCAGTGTCTCTTTCAGTCCTATCTTCCAACCATCTTCCCTCTGCCAGCAGCCTGTACTTTAATGTTTTTATTGAGACTGATTCAAGTGATAGGAATGTGAAAGACATGTATGTGGTGATCCATATTTCGGCTTATACTTTCCCGAGGCTTGGTTACAAATTCATCTAGACAAGGACAGAAACACTGCTGAGCTACTCAGCCAACCTCTCCTAAGAAACACACTTAGTTCTGCAAGTGGTCGCAGGACTGACAAAAATAAAATGTCACGTGCAGGGAAGAGAATGAAGAGAGTAATGAAGTAATGACTCTGAAGAAACTGTAAACTGTTCATCAAGGGCACTGATTTGGCATGATGAGCTAATGAAACAGGACCTTATTCTGTCTTCGCAGCTATGAGTGTTAGTACTTTGACTGCTTCAGTGGCCCAGGTCTCATGGTGCTTATGCACCCTTGCCATAGCCATTAGCTTCCCCTCTGGAAATATTTGCTCCTATCATTGATTTCCAAGGACTTTTGATCAGTGCCTGAAAGCCACTTACGAGGAAAAGATTCAAATCTTTGCAATTTGACCCATGAAACTACATGTTCCATGCTGTTTCTTCACAGTATGTTTGGATATGCTTTTGTCCTATGAATCACAGGATTGCAAGAGTTGGAGCGGACTTCAAGAGATCATTGAGTACATTTCCCCCATTAAAACAGTTTCCCCACAATAGGTCACGCATGTAGTTGTTGGTTTTTTTTTTGTTTAGCAGGTGGTGTGGCCTCTGAAATCTGTCACCAAGATGGTATAAAGGACCAAGAAAGATGACTGCCAATCTTGAGCATACTGTACAGATGCCAAATGAAGAAGAGCAGAGCAGTGCAGCTTCAGTCATGATTCCTTGTGAATGCCAGAGAGGGCATAGAAATGAGCTGGGGTCAAAACTCTCCTCCCTGCTTTTGCGCACATAAATGACAGTCTGCCCAAGTGCCAAAAGGAGTTGCTGAGTGTTTCTCTGGACTTTCCAGGGACTTTGCAGTCTAAGCAGGTCTAGAGGGAATGGCTTCAGGTTGCGCCAGGGGAGATTCAGGCTGGATGTTAAGAAATTCTGCTACTCTGAAAGAGTGATCAGGCACTGGAATAGGCTGCCTGGGGAGGTGGTGGAATCACTGACCCTGGAGGTGTTCAAGGTGCGTTTGGACGTTATGTTGAGGGACATGGTTTAGTGAGAGCTATTGGTGATGGGTGAATGGTTGGACTGGAAAAGGTCTTTTCCAGCCTTCTTGATTCTGTGATTCTGTGAAATAGCAGGTAAAAATCATAGGTAAATTACAAGGGGAGAATGGTTTTAAGCTCAAGTAGTGACAATTTAGATTGGATGTCAGGGAAGTTTTTCACAGAGAGAGTGGTGAGGTGGTGGAACAGGCTGCCCAGAGAGGCTGCAGATGCTCCATCCCTGTAAGTGTTCAAGACCAGGTTGGATGGGACTCTGGGCAACCTGGTGCAGTACCAGATCTGGATGTTGGTGGCCCTACATGTGGCAGGGGGGTGGAAACTTGATGATCCTTGGGATTCCTTCCAACCCAAGCCATTCTGTGATTCTATGATAAATGAGCCCAAATGGGAAAAAAGGAATTCCCCAGCTTCACACAATTGTCAGTTGCTTTGAATTGTGTAATCATGAAGAAGTTGTCATGGTTCTAGGAAATTATAACCACAGTACTCAGCAGTAGACAGAAAAAATATATAAGGTCTGGAATTCTATTCTATTCTATTCTGGAATTCCCGACACCCCAAGTGCCGGGTCCTGCACTTTGGCCACAATAACCCCATGCAATGCTATAGGCTTGGGGCAGAATGGCTTGAAGAATGTAGAGAGGAAAAGGACCTGGGGGTGTTGGTTGATGCTCGGCTCAACATGAGCCAGCAGTGTGCCCAGGTGGCCAAGAAGGCCAACAGCATCCTGGCCTGTATTAGAAATAGTGTAGCCAGCAGGAGCAGGGAGGTGATCATCCCCCTGTACTCAGCTCTGGTACGGCCGCACCTCGAGTACTGTGTTCAGTTTTGGGCCCCTCACTACAAGAAGGACATTGAGGCCCTGGAGCGTGTTCAGAGAAGGGCAACAAAACTGGTGAGGGGCCTGGAGCACAAGTCTTATGAGGAGCGGCTGAGGGAGCTGGGATTGTTTAGTCTGGAGAAGAGGAGGCTCAGAGGAGACCTTATTGCACTCTACCACTTCCTGAAGGGGCGTTGTGGTGAGGAGGGGGTAGGCCTCTTCTCCCTGATAAGTAATGACAGGACGAGAGGGAATGGCCACAAGTTGCGCCAGGGAAGATTTAGATTAGACCTCAGGAAGCATTTCTTTTCTGAAAGAGTGGTCAGGCACTGGAATGGCCTGCCTAGGGAGGTGGTTGAGGCACCATCCCTAGCGCTGTTCAAGAAGCGTTTAGATGAGGTGCTAAAGGACTTAATTTAGTAGTTGGGTAGAGATAGTGATAGGAGGATGGTTGGACTAGATGATCTTATAGGTCCTTTCCAACCTTATGAACTTATGAACTTATGAACTTATTTAACTTAGCAAAGAACTGGTATTGCAAGAACTGGATGTAGGAAGTAAAATCTAACCAATTCAATTGAAATAAGGCAGAATTGAAATTCAGTGAGAAGAGTTATCCATAAGAACTGATCTACATAGTTACTGCATCTCTATTTGTTCATACTGTCCAGCCAAAACTCAGTGCTCTTCTGAAGGATGTACCCCATACAAAAGCCAGTTTTGTCTTTGTCATGATTCCAGTCCAGTTTGTCCTAGTTCTGTGACTAATGGGCAGGAAAGGACCCATGGACCCATGCCCTGGAAAAAAAGGGAAAGGGGGTATGGAAAAGATAGGGAGATGGGCCCAAGGGAGGAAAGCAGCGGCAACAAGCTAAAGGAGAAAGCTAATTTACTAAGTAAGATAGAAGAATACGAGGTAACAAAATATGATACAATTGGAATTGAAGCTAAAAAACCAAATAAAATGCGTGTCCAAAAACTGAATATGTTACTCTAATGCTGAAGGTGAGACAGCTAAGGAGCATGCATTGCAGAGACAGGCAGAAAGAGACTCCCATGACTCCCAGTCAGTGTTATCTTTCCCTCTGAACAGAAAACAGAAACAGAATAATAAAGTCTTTTGGGAACTGTAATTCATTCTTCTCTTCTGGGACAGGTAACCAGAACTATCGACAATCCTCAGAACTGCAGCATTAACTCTTTGACTCAAAGTACACTACACAGTGTTATGATATAGAATACCAGTAATAAAAATCATAAAACTATGACAGCCTTACCATCAAATTACAGATTTCTCTGGCTAAATGTAGTGCGGTGATTAGGTTGTGGTGATCATGTAACGAACAGTGATCACTGGCTCTCCCTTCTGTGATATCTGTGAATCTTACAAATCTTTCCAGTTTATCAAAACTTGGCCTTGGCTGTTGCCTAATGGTCTGTGGTATTGAATTGAATACTCCACATCACAAATAAATAACTGTTTCAGTATTCCATGTATGCTTTTAGGATTTATTCATGAAATTAAAGCATAAAAATAAATTTTCTCAAATGTGGCAGTTGTCTTTGCTTTATGGAAAGTAATTTCATTATCAGTAGAGAACAGAAAGCAGTCAAACAGTTTCTGTCTCAGGCCGTCTATTGCTTTCAAGTCTTTTTATTCAAAACTTATCCAACGACTAACAGGTCAAGCAGAGACTCAAACCACTACTTCTAACTTCATATGTACATGGTGAATGGGCTGTGTTGTTTATTTAAGGGAAAAAAAAAGATTTCTGCATACAATTATCCCCATTTCCCTCTTCCAGGAAAACATCTATTTCATAAATTATTTTTTAATATTTATGCTTTTGTCTGTTTGAATTTTTCTCCTAAACAAATGACCTCTGTAAAAGTTTTGATGTTCATCTGTATAAATTTTTGATGTTAAATGTATTTTACACATCATATATTAATTAGTTTGACAAGAATGCTATTGAGGCTTCCATGAGCACTTCCTTAAGGGCTTCAATCTTTCAGAGAGAAAAGGTTGTTGATGGAACTCCTGGTTACCTAATTTTTGAATGAAAACTTTCCATTCTCTCTCTGAATTTTTTTTCTGCAGTACAGATCACTATGATGGAATGATAGAGATTTTATAGACAAAAGAGAAAGAAGTATGCACGCATAACAAAGTAGCAGTAGTTTCTGATTAGTAAGAAAGACTGAGGATATACAAAGATGTAGCAGTGTATAACTTCCCTTACTGACCCAAACTACAGAAAGCAAGTAGGAGGACTCAAACAGGCAGGAGACTCTCAAATCCAGCAGTGATATAAAGCCCAGGAAATGATATTATGTCACTGAAAGGCTCTGTGATGGGGCTGGAGACTCCACTCTGGTTGCAGGATCTCAGAATCTATTACAGTGCTGTTAAACCCAGTCTATAATATCAGTTATAGATAATATCAGTTATCTAGTATATCAGTTTACCCTGCATTAGATGAACCCAATTATAAAGTCTTTAGAAGGATTTATTTTCTTTTAATTAGAGAATAATATACTGATCTAAATTAAATTATTTGATTAGTCAGAGCAGTCAAGACAAGTGTAATTAAATACTAAAATGGAGCAATCAATTGTGCTGTATTAACTAAAAGATTGGAAAGAGGAGTATTAACTAAATTGAAGGTAATCAGACAGCTAGGATTTTTCCTGTTTTTTTTTGCCAGAGAATAGTTGTTTAGAGGTGTAAATGTGCAAAGACTAGGATCCAAACATAGCATTAGCAATGTCTAATGATGGTGATAAAGAGAAGTACAGCACCACACAGTGTGTGCAGTTTATTCTGCTAAGGTACCTACAGAACTAGATTCTATTTGACTTTAATCCAAAGTAGGGAAGAGGTGAGTGAAGGTTTCCCTTCATTAGGTCTATCCACATTTCCTTTCAAAATTCCTGTCTCAGGAGTGTGCTTTGAGGCAGTTCAGATAGGTTAGCAAACAGAAAAGATAGAATGAGTTGACATAAGGAGGAAGAGAATTCAGCCTCAAGCTGTGCAGAGGTACTCTGCAGTTGCCGTGTGACAATTGTGCTTATTTTTGTTAGAGACAGGGCTTTAATTCTTCAGTTACCCCTACCCCTAACCTTGTTTCTACCTTCTGGTCATTATATCTATGTGTACCAACAAGGGCATGGGATTTCTATATTTCAAGCATGAGGTGAGGAACAGCTGTGCCCGGAAGAGCTCCAAGCCCACTCTGGTAATGGATTATAGGGAGACATTTGCAGCTACACCTCCTCCTCCTTCCATAGCATAGAGTGAATGCTGTGAAGGACAAATTGTGTCTGCCAGATCGGATGCCTGAGTCAAAGGGCAAAAGCTTCCTGAGCTAAACTTATGGTGTCTGTTGGGCCATGAGGATGTTAGATGGAGACCTAGGAAGAAGGAGAGAAGATTTAACTCAGCACAGGGGAGTTGTGTATTTGGGCCAAGACTTAGAGAATGTCCCTGTGAGAGCAGAGTACACCACAAGGCTGTTGTTTATTAGGGTTGAAGAGGAGACAAAACTGGTTTCACAGCCAAGGTTTTCATTACACTCATAGAGCTTTTAACAAAAACATAGATGCAGTTTAAATTGCATCAATCCCTGTGGCATTCATTGCCTTTCAGTTAGTACACTGTATATGATGTGTCTGAAAGTTCAGTCATAAATTGCCTGTTTCTTAAAGGTGAAAGGGATTGGACCAAGATTAGCACATCAGCCCATTAAGAACTGCAGGCTTGACTGTTCTCCTTGACACTGGAATACATCTCTTGTAGCCAGCTGATGTATACCAGCATAAAATGGGTACAAGCACAATTATAACTGAATCATGAATAAAAGTGTGCACTTTCACAAGTTTTGTGTTTTTCAATTACAGTATGTTTAATCAGAGTCATCAAGATTTTTATTGTTTAGCCTGTGTGTTTTCAAGTATGAAGTACATTGACTGGCATCTTGTTACACATAAACTTTTTATTCTTTATGTGCTCCAGAGGCAACTTGCCAGTCACATTTAGTTTCTCAGTTTTCATTTATGTCCAGCTGGAAGATCTGGCATTTGGCCATAGTACTAAAAATGGATTGGCACTACTTATAGGTTCATAGGTACGTTCGGTTGGAAAGGACCTAGAAAGATCATCTAGTCCAACTATCCTCCTATCACCTTCCCTATCCACTAAACTACTAAATCAAATCCCTTGCTTGGATGCAGACCTCAGCATTTAAAATATTGGAGTAGGGGCAGTTTCTTCCTGAACTGGTTGTCAAGTACTACAGTTTGTGCAGCAAGAAGGAAGTTGCCATCATCCCAGTAGAATGACAGTTGGATACCATACACATCTTGTCCTGACACTGAATTTTTAGCAGTGATAAAAACTGTTGGCTTTCCTGTGACTACATTTTGGAGGAACACATATGTGTGAGAGGTGGGTTCCCCTCAGTTTGTACAATCCCACGTATAGTTACATAGCAAGAAATGACATACTGAAGACAAATTGCTGTTATGTTACGGCTTTTAGTATACTCAATGTATCTGCCTTCCTGAGATTAATCCCTCTTACTGTGTTTAGGATAGTGGCATTCTTTAAGTCAAGTCTCTCAAATAAGTAGCAGTGATAGATTTCCTCTTTATTCCTCTTTATTTATCTACTTTTCAGATTATGGTGTTTTTTGGTTTTTTTTCAGCATATACAATTCAGTATCTGTTTCTGATTATACAAGTTAGGCAAAAGCCCTTTTCTGACCTTTGCTCAGCACAGTTACATCTCTCTCATATTATTCCAATATTAAATATTCTTTCAACAATACAGAGAGAACACTTGTAGTGTTGTGCTGTGTTTTTTTTTTCTTTTTCAAATTAATGTTGCAGTAAAAATCTTGACAAAATGCAGTTATGCTGGAACAAGATACTGTATAGTATAGTATATGTATATCCCTCAATCAGTCAGCATCATGGACCATTCTGCAAGTCACAAAAAAAGATCAGACACATTTTTATTAGTTGATCTGCTGCCGATTGCCATTTGACCATTCTTCCCCTTTCCTCTTTTGTTGTAGGCCTCTGAAGTCTCTCGGAACAGAGGAGTTGCTCTGTTGGCCAGACCAGGCAATAGTCTCGTAACAGCTATTCGAAACCAGCATCATTATGAGACATTACCTCTGGGTAAGCCAAGTTTCCCTTTTCAAAGCAGAGCTCACAAAAAAACATTTTAGCGCAATTGTTTGATCACATACACAGCTCCATGTTATCCCTTGTTTCACTAGCAGTGCAGTCAGTGGGCCTCTGCATCTTCACAGTAGCGCCCAAAAGGCTCCCTCAGTGGTAAATAAAGCCTCTGTATTACTTTTTTTTTCATTTCTAGCTTACAATGACAAGATTGTTGCATTTCTACGCCAACCCAACATTTTTGAGATGCTGCAAGAGCGTCAGCCCAGCTTGGCCAGAAACCATGCACTCAGGTACTGCTTTGTTTCCACACTGCTGACACCAAGTTCCATAAATTATTTACTGTAGTGTAAAAATTAAATTCTACTAACTGTTGCAAAAAAAAGATGAACTTGAATGCTATCCAGAAATGTCACTCTTAAGTATTACTGAATAGCAGAAATTATCTTCATCTACAGTTATCACCTTGCTTTTCAGAAGATAGCATTATGGTCTTAATGGGAGTGAGCAGCAAAAAGACAGTAATTTCTGTAGAAGTAGGATTTTACCTTGTGGTCAGATTTATACTCAACCCATGGACATAGTCATTCTAAATTTTATAAGCAGCAACATTATGAAGTGCTCCTATCTTTACTCTTTCTCATAGCTTAAAGTAGTCCTTTCCTAAGTAATTAAATTGCATCTCTGTTTTTATTACACCCATTTCTTTTCTATTAGGTATAAAAGAAAAAATCAGAACTGAAAGCCAATACAATTTTAAATTCATTCTAATTCCAAAAGTTAGATTAATTGTTTTGGCCTAGAACCTGAGCTGGTGTCAGTCAGTCTCAGCGATACCAGTGTACACCAACCCAGAGTTTGGCCCAGTGGTTTAGTTTACTGTGCACAGAGAAAAGTGCAAGTGGGGAAATGGTAAAGAAGTGAAGGAGGAGCAACAGAAAAGCCTTCAAGATCTTGTAGCCAGCTTTCTGCTGATAGCCCTCCTGACTCATAATTTAGACATGAGAGCCAGATAAAGAGTTCTTTGGGTATAAGGATTAGACTTGATTCCTGGAGGAATTAATACATGCAAATAAAATGAGACAGAAATAATGAAAACTGCTGCTTGTATTCAAGATGTACATTTCTGTAACTGAGAAATTTTTATCTTCACCATCATATTATTCCAGACTGTCTTTTTTCCTCAGCTGTAATTCGAATTCTCATTTCTCAGAGAACAGATGATGGTTTTATCTCCTTTTGAGCAGAGAACAAAATTAACTAGTGATAGGGACTATGCAGCTTAGCCAGCACATAATGAGATTTGTAACAGAATATCGAGCCCTTTGCCTCCAAGTCGTTGCTTTGATTGTAGCTTAGGTTAGAAGTAATCCAAAACTACTATCTAGTGCTCATATAGCAGACCTTAAGCAAACTCCTAGGTGGCAAATGTCCACCTTTTACAGGGCTTGACTCTGTCCCAGCCAGAGAGGTACTAAAGTACATCCTTGACTTGAGATAGAATCTCTTAACTTGATTTTGCAATAAATATTATTGGATACTGCAGTGTTACAGAAACATACTGGCAGACTGGGATGTAGCTCTGTGGTTTTCATGAGTCTGACCTACTGTTAGGATCCTATCCCATGCTATCCATCCTTGTTAGTATTCATTTTAAGGAGCAAAATGCATGATTTTATACATGCAGCATGTAATTTCTTTGTTTATCAATCAATATCAATAATATATTAGTGTGGCTTTTATCAGCTAGAATGGGCAGAGGTATAGGAAGTGGTATTATATGAAATTCTCTTAAAGAAAAGTGATACATTAGTTGTAACCTTAAACAAGAAGTCTGTCTGTCAGTGACGATAGCTATAATGTTACACATGGACTTAGAAGGCAAGGAATTACTTTGTTTTCTAAAAAATGGTATATCTCTTGCTTTAGGATCAGGCAACTGAGTGATATGAATAGATTATTTTTTGTTAGTTTGTTAGGGTGATTAGCAAATTAATCAGGCAGTTTAAGATGTCTGCCATTTTTGGAAAGAGAGAAACAGGAACTGGCAAAACACCAAGGAGTGATAATTTTATATCTACCTCATGCCTCGACTGTGGCAAGTGCTCTTCACCCTTTTTTTTTTTTTTTTTGTCCTCTTGTCAGTAATATTATTTATGTTTCAGGGAGAAGATCCATTATATTCGGACAGAGGGTACACATGGGCTTGAAAAGTTGTCTTGTGATGCAGATTTAGTAATTCTGCTGAGGTAATCAATTTGATCAAAAGCATAATATTGTTATTTATTGTACCAGATAAAGTATCTGTCTCTTTCCCAGCATAATTGATAAGATTTTGTTAAATCTTCCAGACCATTTATAATTAGATTAAGATTCATTTTTACTAAGAGTCACTCAAAATATTCAGCCAGTGTCTATCGTTCCATTCTTACTTCCTGTAAGGCAGCCTCCATCAGTGCAATAATATCCATCCACAATCAGCTCAATTATTACAGCTGTTGCCGTGAAGAAGTAGATAAAAACAATCAGGTTAAAATGTTTTATTTTGAAGTTGTTGGTTTTTTTTCAAAAGGAAACAACACCTCTTTTTTCACAATACAAATAAATAATGTAACTCCTCATAAAAACACTGTAGTACAGTGCAGTAAATGTTGTTTGGGTAAAAAGACTTTTATTGGGACTGGGGAGCTTGATTTTTATGTGCTAACTGCTACTGTTTAGCACAGTTAAAGACTTTTTCGTGTTGTCTTGAGTTTACATGGAAAATGTTGCATTACCTCATGTGATGAATGTGTACTAAACCTCTCTCTGTCACTTTTTACATGCAGCCTTTTTGAAGAAGATATCATGTCCTACATTCCACTCCAGGCCGCTTTCCATCCTGGTTACAGTTTCTCCCCTCGCTGCTCACCTTGTTCATCACCCCAAAATTCTCCAGGTAAGGGAATGGAAAAAATAACTCAAAATCTTGCAGTTATGGTATTTGTTCTAATAAATACAAAGGAACAGATGGAGAACCAGCATAAATTGTTAACCTGCTAATTCCAGTGCCCACTCCAAATTTGACCCACACTGCTTTTTTGCTGGATCAGTTGTCATTGCTGTTACATGTCTGTTGAAATGTTAACAGTAGCTAGAGCACACAGATCCGGAATTACTCATTCTGAAGAATGTGTTTTGCTGCTTTTCATGTATTTGGAAAGAATTAAGAACAAAAAGAGAATAATATGCTCCAAATGTAACTGATGTGAAAGCACATTCATGTTTTGTGACAAGAGCGAAGAGCAACATCAAAATCAAAGGCTTATTTCAGTACTCCCAGTACTCCTATAGAGTTAACTCGCCTCCAGTTTATGTTCCAAATACTTCACCTCTTTCATCTATTTTAAGACCTGATGGAATCATCTTGATCATCCTGTTTGACCTCCCATGTTGAAAACTTAGGTTTGACAGGAAACATATTTTCCAGAAAGACATGGTGTCTGAGAAGGTTATTTCCAGCTGTGGTATGTCTCTGTAGTTATTGTTTATGCTATAGAAATTTGAGGAGCTGATTTCTCCATTTTGCCAAGATATACAATCCCTGCTGCAGTCTCAATGCACGGCTGTGTCCAGTGGTCATTTTGAGAGAAATTTACAGAAATGTGATCTGAAGAAATCCATTTTTGGCTGATGTTTGAAATCATCCATTTAAATTATCTGATTTTGATCAAAATTATAGGACAAGAGATGTCCAAATCTCAGAATTGGCTATGCAAAACTTGATTTTCTTTTGTGAAGAAGTTAAATGCTGAGCCTCTGTCTCCGAGAAACCAGTGTTTAGTTAGGATGCCCTTTTGCCATAAATGAGTTTTAACATCATTGTAAATAAATGTAGCTCCTCTTCTCTACATCAAGATAGATCAGAAACAAGTCTCCTGCAAGACAAAATGTAGATACTTGGCAAGAATCTGGCCTACAGAAATGCACTGATCTTTCCATGTTTTTGTGAAAAGACAAGAATTGCAGTAACCAAGAGCCACAGCAGTTGGAGCGAGCTGAGCCCGGCTTAGAGCCATGCCTCACAAGATTGAAGAGATCAAAGATTTTCTGCTGACAGACAGGAGGAAGGATGCAAAGTCTGTTTTAACTCCCAATACACCACATGATGTTATGATGTGGAATATCAATAATACAACAAAAATCATAAAACCATACTAATTGCTAATACTAATTTGTGGCAACATGCTATCTGCTTGCTTATTCCTGCCACTACTTTCATATCCCTTGAGAACTACAATTCCCTTATGTTATGGGGGACAAAAAGTCTTAAGAAAAGGGTCACAAGGGAATCTCCTTGCACAGCATATAAATACTCCTTTCTGTTTTACCTGCACAGAATTACTAATGTGCTTTCCTCCTGGCAATCACATACATTGTGCTCCCACTAAACGTGTTTGGTTTTTTTCTGCTTTCCTATGGAGGACTTTCTGCCATATTTCTCATAAAAGAGCTTGTTCATATTGTCTTTTCTAATGAGAAAGGGAAATGAGATTTCATGGATCCATTCTTTGACATGATCCATGACATATTCCCATGGCATGGCACTTGTTCATACAAAAGGACTAATCAGACACTTCAAAAATGTAGACTTCAAAACAAAATAGATCCCAAATTACTGAAAATCTGTATGTATGAACCATGATAGGAAACTGTCACATTTCTTGCTGACGGAAATCCTTCTTGGTGCCACAAAGGGTTTTTGTGTTGATGACTGGAAGTGTTTAATACACAGTCAGATTAACTCTGGGAAACCTGATTCTCTGTTTGGCTGGGGTGCTAGGCTCCAGATAGAAGTGCTGCTTTGAGCTCCAGAGGTTTAATCCAGCCAAGTAAGGAGATATAGAATATAAAGGAGAGAGATCTCTTAAAAGTGCAAAAGGAAAAGAAAACAAATGCCAGGAAGTGGGAGTTGTACATGTCAAACTTTCGATCTTGCCTTCCTGATCTTTGCATTTCTATTCAGATAAATCATAGTTACAGGCTCAGGCAACATAAAGGCATGCACACACAATGCCAACTTAACTGTTCTCTTACTGAAGAAGATATAGGTCCTGGAAGTCATCAAAGTCACTGAGTTAAACTTAAAACTTAAAACTCTATTATTGCCAGGTAGAGTACAATTAATACTGACTGTATTAGTGTAAGAAGTTCCTAAAGTGTTTGTTAGCAAGTTGTGTCTGAAAACATCAGCTGCATGATTTGAAAGAATTTAAAAGATCCTTGAAGTTCAGCATGCTGTTTTCTCACCAGGACTGCAGCGAGCAAGCGCAAGAGCACCCTCTCCATATAGGAGGGATTTTGAAGCCAAACTACGCAATTTCTATCGAAAACTTGAAGCCAAAGGATATGGACAAGGTCCAGGTAAAATTAAGTAAGTATTATGACAGGTCACTCAGATAGTCTAACATGGTCTGGAATTGTCTTCAATGATTATCCATGAATGAGGGCACTGACTGATAGGGAGTGGGAAACACACCAGAGATTGGATTTCATATGTGAACCATCAGGATATGATAAGAGCATATCTTGCAAGAGAGTGAAGAGATTTTATTTCTTACAGATTTATATTCTCTCACTGACCTGTTTAACAAGGGTGTTTATATTCCTTTCTATAGTTCACTAGTAAGAAGATCATCTGTTCAGGCAGTTGTCCATGGCAATGAACTATAAATTGTTACCAGCTATTTCACTGTGGTAATGGAGCAGCTCCAAATCCTTTGGATCTACTTATTAATAATTCAGGACCAGAATATGATCCTACAGAAGTCATCCCATCTATGTGGTTTCAATGTTAGGTAGTTCTTTGTGTTGGTAGCCCTCGTGGATTTGAACTAGAGAGATTTATGCCTCTCTTTATATGTTTTAGAGATCATTATCTTAGTAGCTGTGGAGTTGGCATCCTAGACAGCTTGGTAGTTAGCTTGAGACTCTGTACCTACTTGTATTTGATTGAGTAATCCTACTTGGCTAAAAGACTCTTTGTTTCTAAGGTATTTCCTGGGCGTCTCATTGAATTAATGCATCAGGTTGACTTTTTACTGAATCACATCTGTTATGGGGGAAAAAAATCCCTAAAACTACGCAATTTATTCCAGGCAAGCATCATCATCAAAATATTCTTACAGACCTGGGGAGTCCTAGCCATTAGTTATCCCCTTCAGAGTAATGCTAAGAAAGTCCCAGACATAAGGAAACACATTTCAGTGGGTCTGTCTTAAGAAGTCTATTACATGATCAAGAAAGATTTCTTGCCCAGATATTTACAAGCACTATTCATTAAATTGTTCCAGAAGCTGGCAAATGAGTTAAAGATGTGTTGTATAAGCAAAGGATGATATTTCCTTTGCTTACCCTGCTACACAAACAGTAATACCATAGACATTTGCTGGATTAAATCCAGGAAGAGTTTGGGGCCAATCCCAGAATGCTGTGGCCACATGTACACAGGTGACTCACAGACCCTTCTACCATACAAATTTGTATGCAGGAAGTGTAGAGAGCAGAGGGTGTTAGCAGTAGAGCAACACTTTGAACCTCATCACAGTTTTGTGAAGAAATTTGCATTTGAAGCACATGGAAGGCCTAATGAAAGAACTCACTGAAAACGCGTACTAGTCAAGTAGATCTACAACAGTGGGCACAACTTCGTTTAGCTTCTCTGGGAGTGAATCTCTTTCTTTACCAGCTCTTCTTTACCTTCAGATTCACACAAGATTCAATCATTATATCTCTATTTCTGCCTCCATTTACAGGTTAATTATACGACGTGACCACTTGCTGGAAGGCACCTTCAACCAGGTGATGGCATATTCACGCAAGGAGCTCCAGCGAAACAAACTCTACATCACCTTTGTTGGCGAGGAAGGGTAGGGAACCACTAAATGGTTTGAAGTAGCTGTTATGTTGTAAAATGTAGAGTTGACGAAGGCTGATGCCTTCATTTATGCATTGTTTATATTTTGTTTTTTATTTACTTCTGTGTTAATGATCCATCTTAATTAGACCAAACATTTGTTAAAAATCAGAATAGCAAAAATTCTTCATTTTCCTATAGCATTTAGATGACTTAAAGTGACAAATTAATTTAAGTGGCTAAATCTGATGTCACCTTGTTGCCATAAATATTTAGACTGGATGGAAGATAAAACTGAACTACAGGCCCATGGTTACACACTGAATCACTCTCAAGATTAAAATTAGTGAAAAAGCCTTTACCCGTTTATGTTACCCTTACTTTAAAAAATGAATTTACTTTTGTTTCAAATGTTTTTGCTTTGCATGCCATCCAGTGAACATTTTTATTTCATGTGAATTTCATGTTTCTGGCTAAAGTGAGAAAGTTTAGTCATAACAGTTTGATTCACCCAGCTGAAAAATGAAAGCATTAGAATTCTCTTGAGAAGATCTTTTCTCAGGGGACTTTGTGCCATCCTTATAAACCCCAGAACTATGCATGTATGGTTAAAGCAAGCCACTGACCTTTTGTTTCTGAATCTGAAGTGAACCTTTCAAAGGTTCCCCCAGATCGCCTAAAGAGGTACATTTTAATTGGAGCTTAATCTTAATGGAGAAACTACTGTGCATGTTTCCAGTGTTCCTTGTAACAAAGGCTTGAAATAATATTTTTAATAGCTTTGTATGTAAGGTTTCATTTATTAAAAACAAATAAAATAAAAAACAAGCAAACAAAAAATAGGTTTTCTATTACAAAAGTACCAGAGCAGTAAAGCTCTGGGTTCTCAGTATCCAGCAACCACTGAAACTGTCAGCTCTGCGATAGCATGTCAAGTGGAGAGCTTCTGAAGAACTGAGTTTGTTCAGAACTGTATTAGGTCCATTGGAAAATAAAAGTAATGAATCTTAAAGAGAGTAACTCAGCTAGGTCAGTGTAAGGAGTTTTTTAACTCAGTATATTCCGTGGAATCAATATATCAAATAGAGGTAATCTTTTACTGCTGATTTTGTCACTGACTTGCAAGTAAAGCATAAACATGCAAAGTACCTCATTTTGCATTTCTGGAATAGCATTCCAGTATGCTTACACTGGCCAAAGTTGTGTTATTTTCCCCATATCTGTATTAACTTCTATTGTGTGTGGCAAAGTATCCTCAGGAGAAATTATAAACCGATCTGATTCGCAAATGCATTCGTTTTTTACTGATTCATTTACATCAGAAGATACATTCTTCCTGACTTTCTGATGTTTGATTCTTGTATGAGTTCTCTTAGAGGGACTCCCAGATTTGGCCATTCCCTACTGAATAGCTGATGCTTTATGGACACATGATGCTGTGTGATCAGAGCTTTCAGCATTTTTCAAATTTAAAATGACATTGAAAATGAAATATGAAGCTTTATGATGAGTTAATGTATTGCCCAGAAATGCAGGGTCTTTTCTGGAGGTTTATAATTATAAGCAGGTGTTGTTCACAGTTCTTTACTTCAGCCATCAGCAGGATTGCCCAGTACAGCATCCATTGAACCAGATCTGTTATGTGGTTAGCACTAATAGTTCAAGTGGGGTTATTACTATCCTCTTTTGCTTTTGTATGTTTAATCTTACTCACATGATCTCAGACCTAAAGCTGCTGAAGGGGAACAGTAGTGAGCCTCCAAATGTAAAGCAGAGAAGGTTGGACCTGCTTGCCCAATGTCATCTTTATTGTTGCACAAACCAGTCATTCAAACTCTTGTGATGATGCTTCCATAACTTGAAACATAGTACAAAACATTCTGATCCAGCTGCAGTTTTCAATGCTCACCTTAATAAATCCATCACGATTGAGATTAGTTCATTCATGATGGCTTTTTGTTTGTTTGTTTTCAGTTTGAGATAACTGGAAGCTGATTTAAAATTTAAATTGAAAAAAAATGCTCACTCTATAGAGCAAAATCATGCAATAGCAAAGCACAACTTAAGGTGTGCCACCTATGTTTGAAACTATAAGAAATCTGGAAGAACTTGGATGAAATAACTGATGAATCACCGTTCCATCTTAAAAGAGTTTGTCTGAGACTAGGGCTTCCTCAGTATTGACCTTTAGGTCATATAAGAAATTGTAGCGAGATTGATTGTATCTTTGGGAGTGGGGGAGTAGGATAAATTTTTGCTTTTGTCTGGGCTGTCTGAGAACTCAGATGCTCATAGGCAGTTTAAACCCACTCGCTAAAAAGCGGGAAAAGAGTCTTTCCCCTCTGCTCTCTAGGCTCTAGAATCAAGTTCTGGGAGAGGAACTTCATCATGTTAGAAGCACTTCATTGAGATAGTTATTAGCAGCCAGTGTATGCAAAAACAAGGAAATCTACTCAAATGTGAATGTCTCATTTTTTGTGTTTTTAATTTTTCCTTTTCAGACTGGACTACAGTGGCCCCTCTCGAGAATTCTTTTTCCTTTTGTCTCAGGAGCTCTTCAATCCCTACTACGGTCTGTTCGAGTATTCAGCCAATGACACTTACACTGTTCAGATCAGCCCCATGTCTGCCTTTGTTGAAAATCACCTGGAATGGTAAGGACATTTTGTGCAGCACTGAACAATCATTTTAGAGCAATTCAGAAACAGAAATGCAAAAACATAAAAGCTGTCAGTTTAGACTAGACTGCATACAAGTATCACTGCTGCTGTTGGGAAGAAGTGAGAGGTAGACTGGGAGAAGAAAGAGAAAGTGTAAGTGTAAATACAATAGTAAGCATAGAAAAAGGAATTGTGAAGGGATAATATTATTCAGATATTCTAGTTGTATTACTTGGGACTTGATGTTTTTGTTCTTCTTCATGAAGTTGAAAAGGATGGGAGTAAGGGTTCTCCTGGATCCTTTGTTAAGAATATCTTGTGTGGTCTTTTAGTACATCAAGCAGCTTGGTGCTTGGAAGCTATACGTGCTCTCCAAGAGCCTTGTGGCTGCTCTGTACCTACTACAAGCCTTTAAAAAGACCCAGAGGAAGGAGTACACCTTTTCTCCCTGCTGGAGTTTTTGCCAATGTATGGCATGGCCAACAGAGTAGGCACTGTACCTTGTATGTGTGCAAACAAACAAATCAGTTCTTTATCAAAAATTCTGAATGCATATTGTGATATTTTTATTTTTCTATCTGCCTTCAGATCTCTCTGCCTTTGGTAGTTGCTTTCCCTTTGGTTGTTTTAGGTGTGGTTCATTGAAGCATGGGCTGTCAGCCCTGTGCTTGGTCACTTCTGGCATTTCATTGTTTCAAAGAAGTACTGAAACATGGGTCAGTTCTTATGATGTTTTGCTTTCTCTGTCCAATCTCACCGACTCCTCTTAGAAATTCTTTTTTTTTTTTTTTTTAATGGAAGGCCATTCAGGCCCTTTTAGATTTCCAATAGGACATGTCCCTCCATTCTTCCAGACAGTTCTGTTTGGTTTGGTTTTTAGTGGGCAGGAAGTCAAGAAAAACAAAAAGAAGCATCACCTCTACTAGGTTTGCAATGGAATAAAAGATAAGTTTCTAGTAATGGTTTCTGAATTATTTTTTTTTCTACTGCCACTTCCAGCAGTGGGGCATTATGATAACAATGATCCTTGCACTAGGACTATTTCTCTGCTGTCATTAACAGAAAGAGAGTGGCATAGTTCTAAAATCTTGTCGGTCTCCCTCTGCAACCCTACTAATTAAACATTACGTAGTGGCTTCACAGTTTAAAAAAAGAAAGTACAGTCTGCCCTTTGTTCAGCTTAACAGGCAGCATGAATAAACTTCTGATTTCAGAGGCTGTATTTGTGAGGATGCATTTTGATTCCAGGACATAGAATATCTTAGGGAAGTGCAAACCAAAGATCATTCTGCCCATACTGTGAACAAACTGCACTCAGGCCTGTTTCTCCAGAGTTGGTGATACCATATTACCCCATCTGAAATAAGTCCTGTCTCTTATCTGTTGTAAATAGTGTCTCTGTGAAAAAAAGTTCAGCTTCAGTTTTTTAACAGAAGTGATACATCCCACTGCAAAAAGTATATATTTGTTCTCTACTCCCATTTTGTTCTTCTGCTCATTAAGAGATTTTATCATGGAAGAGGCAGATTCTGAAGGTAGGTAATCTGGACATATTAAAAAGTAGAAAGATACCTTATATGTATTTTTATAGCAGTTACTACTTAAATTAGATATCAGTATCAGTTAAATACTTAGGACCATATTCCTCCAACTACGTGTGTAAATAGAGGCTACTTGTATAGAGAATATTGTTTGGACTTAAGGTATTTATAGTTTGTTGTAGTTGTTTTTTTTCTTAAGGAAAGAGAGATGAAGTCCATTGGGCTGTAGAATGAATTAAATGCTATGAACAAAGAGGCTTACACATAAAGTAGTGTAAGTAGGTAAGATTGCAGAACCCAAGGGAAAGATAAGCAATCCGTTAAGTCCTCAGTAATACTCCTTGAACCTGTTATGGAAATAACTGGATGAATTGACTTTGAGAGTCTCAAGTTCATAGATGATTGATTGTCTTTTTAAGAACTTGAAGATTAATGACAATCACAACCACGCTTGTTTTAGATTTGCAGATTTGTTGAACTGTTTGCCTTTTGATGCTGTGAGGCTTGTCATTTGTATGGCATCTTCCCTTGACATGTGTTGTTTTTGGTTTTTTTTCTGTAAATTCTGCAAGATCTTTAAAGACATGGCATAGTAGAAAAATTCCCTCAAAATTATTTAATATTTTCTCTTTTTAAATGAACAGTGCTAAGCTTGAGATAGAACATGTGACAAAATTCAAAGATGTGAAGTTTTGGCAGAACTGAAAAATACACTGCTTTTTTTTCCCTCTGGTCTAAAAGTTACAGTTCTTCCTCTTTTAATGGCTTATTTCATGCCTTACTCAACAGCATTCAGAGTCCAAAATGAGCACATCAAAGTGCAGAGTAGTTGTATGTATGCCACGTGAAAAAAGAGACATAATGACTGGAAAATATTTCTCATTTATGGAGAAACTGAGACTTAACACCTTTCCTGCAAGCTTCCATTGAATAAGAATTTTTCCTGCAGTTAACAGATGTGCATGCTGAATATTTTCAAACTTCAGGAAAATTATTTTAAATCCTCCTGCATCTGAAAGAACAGTTAAATATTTTTAGACCTACGAAGTTTCATGATACACATTTTTATTTGTTTGCTATAGGTTGTACTTGAAGTTCATAGAAGAATTGCTTTCAATCCATGCCAGCAATGAGCCATTTTGTCAGATCTGTGTAACATGCCTACTTCTTTTCCTGAATATTTATGAACCTCTTCTAAAATGCTGTTTGCAACCCTACTAAAGGTAGTTTACCAAAGAAGTGGTTAAAATATGATTTCAGATTAAATATTTTATTCTAGTGAAAAAAAAAGGATGTGGTTTAGCCCAGAATGAATATTCTCATCTTCACAATTGGTCAACAATTGATCGGATGTTTTGGGTAATTGAGGTAGGATGATTCACTGAAGAATTCCTCTCAGATTTTTGGTCAATAGATTGAGAGACAGAGTAGTGAGAAATACAAAACTTTTTTATCACAACCTCCAATGAAGGTAGAGGTGTAATGTTCGGTGCAGTTAATTGGCATATTGCTGAGTTCTTCCCTGCTAATAAATGGTTTCCAAAAGCTTGTAAAATTAGCTTCTCACTTTCCTCCTTACTAAAAGACCTTTTTAAGAGATTTTGGGCTGGCTTTCAGTTCCTCATAGCAATGAAACACTGGCATGCAGGATACCCAGATGTTGACATTTAGTGTCAGTTCTCTGGAAAACTGAAAACTCTGAAAATAGATCACCGTCCCTAGAAGGGAAAGCGCGACTTCTAGGGGCATAAACTTAATAACTCCTTCAGAAGCTTAAGATTTCAGATTTCAGTTTTTGTGAGCACCAGTGCTTCTAAAGTTTAAGTTCAGTAGATGGAAAAGAAAGTGGGAGGATATTTCTCTTTGAGATAGTGCAAATTGTGCATATAGTCCTTTTAAAAGAGGATGGGGGAGTGTTTCCATCACTGATTTGGAAAATGAAGATTTGACTGAATATTGAGTTACCCTTTTCAACAAAAACTAATTAATTAATTAATGGTTGGATGGATAAATCCATCTAGAGCAAAAAAATAAAAATAAAAAAATACCCACAGGTGGAGTAAATATGTTTCTAAATTCTGGAAACAAAATATCTAGTTTCAGAATTTGTAGAATCTCAAATACTGCTGTGAGCCAGTGGTTACTCTCCCAGTTGTCTTCATAGTGCATTTTCAGCAGATCTAGAAAATGGCTAGTGTCTATTAAGTGCATCTCACTCACTTTGCGTTGTAACAGAATATGTTGTCTAACTATGCTGTGATGCACTGTGGTTTTCTTTAGGCCTTCGTTTTATCTACAATTTTCTATAGTTTCTCCCTGCTCTGGTCCAGCTAAGAAACACAGGAAAGTATGTATATATTCTCTCCATATATGTAGTTATTTCTGTATCATTTTTACCATACCTGAGGACTGTTACACTTGTTCTTGTGACTGCCAGTTTCAGATGTTTAATATTTGCCTGTCATCATAAAATCATATCTGTTCTATTTCTTAGAATAAAACAATTCAGTGTTTTCTTGAGAACTTCCTCTCCCTGCTATGAGTACTTAATCTGACAGTGATAACAAAAGTATCATAGTATTTTCATTTCACAAAAAACTGTTCACAAACTGCTGTCAGGCAGAAATCCAATCTCTATTTTCATGTCTTCTGAGTGAGCTGGAGTTTTCCTTCACAGCACTCCTGTCTTCAGGGTAGTCCAGTAAGATAATGTAATGCACACTTCTTCAAGACACAGAACTGTAGTCACAGCATGGGCACCTGCAACCCACTCAGCCACCAGATCACTTGCTTGCTCTTTTATATAACTGGCATCTTCTACTTTTGGATTTTTAATTCATTAAATTTAGAACCACAGACAGAAATGTGAAAGGAAGCCTGGGACAGAAGATGGCCTGAACAGATAATATTATTTACAGACATTCATTCAGAGATCTGATGGATGCTAACTTGAAACTGTGTTTTCATAGAAAATTAATGACAGCATGTTTTTTTAACAATTAGGCGTTTGTGGACATTGCTGTGATATAGCCAGAGAGCAATACCTCAATGTCACAGTTGCCTTGGAGGTATTTACAGCTTGCTAATCATACCTGGTATCCCATATCCACTGCAGAAAAGACCTGTTGTGTTTTGATGTTTTGTTTTGTTTTCTTTAGATGAAGTTTAATACATTTATTTAGCAGAAATTGTTTAGAAAGTTGAAGATTTTTGGCTGAAAATGTTTTTGTGCAGAATCCTACTGAACAACATAATGATGGCATTACAGTCAGATCCAGTGATTTAGGTCCTCAGAAACTGTTGACTGATTCCTTGCTGTGGTGTCTGTCAATGGTTTTTGGGCTGGTTCAGACCAGTTCTGTGATGAATGGGGTGGGGAACCCACAGACCCACACCCCAGGAAAGGGAAAAGGGGAAAAGGGGAAAGGGTAGGGAGATGGGCCTAAAAACAAGACAGTGGCACTAATCTGAGGAGGAGAGTTAATTTACTAAATGAGATATCGGAATGCAAAATAACACAGTATCATACAATATAATTGGAATTATAGCTAATAAATCAATAAACTGAGAGAGTGTCCAAAAACTGAAGTACCTACTCTAATGCTGAAGGCAAGACAGCTAGGGAGCACAGATTGCAGATGAGCAGAAAGGGAAAAGAGTGGATATCTCATGATATGCAAACAGTTTTATCTTTCCCTCTGAATGGTAAACAGAAATGCATAGTCCTCTGGGGTATGTACTTCTCTTCCGAGACAGGCATACCAGGAACTATCAGTGATCCATGGAACTGGAGCATTAACTCTTTAACTCCCAGTGCACTACATGATGTTATGATGTGGAATACCAGTAACGAAAATCATAAAACCATGACAGGTGTCCTAACATTAACTTAATTTTTATTTAGAACTGCTTTTAGAACAGGAGTTTCAGTTGCTATAGTCAGCCTTTTTTCTGCTTCTCCCATATTCTAATCCTTGCTGCTGAACAGACAGAGGACTTCTGTGTATGTTTACATGGCATTCTACAGGCAGATGAAAGCCTGTTTCACCCACTTTTCATTTAGACAGGTACTTGCTTTCCCTTAAGCCAACTGTGCTTACTGCAGCACTGAGCTGAGCAAATGTATGCAGCCTCAATAGCTTTTACCTGCAAGTTAGTCGCATGGGTAGAACAGGTTCCTTTTGCCTGCTGTGTGGGTATACCTGCAGACAAACTCTGACTTTCCCATCTATTTATTCTGTGTAAATGAAAAAAAAAATATGGCCATCACTGTCCATCTTAAGTGTTCCTGAAGAGGCAGGATGTTGTTTTATCAAGAATGCCTCAACTTCAACTATCTTTTCGTACTTAGAGAGCTTAGTTTTTTTAACCTAATTTCCTTTGCCTTGTGCAATTGTGCTGCCAATCCATCAGACAGTTTCCTAATCAGTTTGGAAGGTAAGTGTCCCACAGATACTAAATTCCTAAAAGCTTTGAAAAACTTATGATTGGGTAAAGTTGAAGAGCTCAGCAGTTGCCTGTTCTGTCTTGCCCCTTGGTTGGGCCAGCTTGCTCCAGTGAGCTGAGGTCCACCAAGAGTGCAGGCCACGAACCAGTGATACCATCTTGTCTGGTAGATGTGAGGGAGAACTGTGAATGCTCAGGGAAGGCAGAAGATAGAAAGTGGAGATACTCCAAAGTGTGGGAAGCAGTGGCAGAGATGTGTATATGAAACTGGAGTTACTGTGGTATGGCAATGTAGGGCCATCAGACAGATCTGAAGGAAACAAAGCACTATTAATCCTGCCACATGGAGAATAACTTGCTTCAAGTCTTTTTAAAGAATATTACAAATTGCCTCATGATCAAGTGACTTGTATTCAGAATGTGACCAGGTCCTAGAATGGGTTTAGGTACATTCTGTGGCTTTTTATAGAAACAGTGCAAAAATGTAGTCAAAGAGGAGCTCTGAAAATAGCCAGTACTCCTCTCAAAGGATTGAAGGTAGCTGTGAGGAACATGTGGCTCAGTGAAACATAGATAACTTTAATATTTCAGATTTTGTGGCAGGTAACCTGAATATAGCCCCACACCTGTTCTGTTAAGGGATTCAGAAACACTGCATTTAATTTTGTGGCTTGACTCAAATGGATTGGCTGTGTGGGTCTGCATTTGCAGAAGTAATGAATTTAGACCAATTTGACAGTCATCTTTAAGGGACCTGTTTATGCTAAGTGCTGAAAAATCGTCCCCTGAAAAACAGATCAAATTTAGCACATCTCAGAACAAGCATCCAGAAACATTCAGCTGGTTTTAAAAACTAGATCATTACCCTCTTTGCCTCGGTTTCAGTCTGAAGAAATTTCCTAATCTGTAATCAACTTGAAATCCATTTGATGTATACTAATGCTCTAAACTGCTTTGAAATTCACAGATGAAAGGCACCATAGAAAACCAAAGCATTTAATTTTACATTGCACTATAAATTTTAATTACTAGCAATATCTTACTTTAAATAAATTATGTTTGCATGAGTTCTCAAGCAATATTGTAAATCTTCTGGACAAGAATGATATTAAAATATTTTATAAAACCATTTCACTGTGAAAAAGAGTATGTTACTGAAGTACCTTTTTGTTCCTGTACAATCTGTTGTTTATCTCTCTCAGTGCCTTCTGCACTGAAGCAAACTTTGATTTTCCTATTAAGTTTGATGTATGGCTGTATCACAATGAGCCTGTCTAAACTGCTGGTTAGTAATTTATTAAAAGTCGGGAGGAATTGGAAGATTAAAGGCAAATCAAAGTGAAGGAGAAAAAAGCATTCTCCCTGAGTTCCTACAGCATTCATTTGCTTTTTGTAAAGTTTCTGCTTTGTATTTATCATATTCTTGGCTTTCTGTCATCTACTGGTGACAAGTTCACTTACGGGTGCCTTGGTTTCAAGTTTGTTTGAAGATCCAAATGGCAGTATCAGAAGGGTTGAAAAAAGGGTTGTCTCCTACAGCCTCTTCTCCTTTTGCATTCTCTGGATCATATTGCTTAGCACTGCTTTCATAATTAGTTTGTTTGGAGGATGTTTCTTTGTGACTTTATGGAAGTTGTTGTTTTTTTTTTTTCCCCTTGCTTAAGGCCATGTAATCTTTTGCAATACTGTTTACTGAATTTGCCGAATGATGGGAGTATTCACATGAAAATCTGTGTAGCGTCTCCACCTTGCATGTAGCAGAGCAAAGAAAGGTAAAATCCACAAAAGCAGAATTCTCTTCAGTGAATCACTCTGACCTGTTTATGTTGCTGTTTTGTTGGGTTTTTTTTAAGTAGAAATGGTGTTCCTCTTTGTATAGTTCTATCCCTGAGTTGTTCTGAAAGCTAAAGTTTCATTTGTCCCTTCACAGTCATTTTTCATTTCACATTAGCTAAGTGTTACGTTAAAATGCAGAAAGAAGGAGCTGGAAAAATTTACATTTATCTGGTCTGAATATACGTATTTATATGGAGAAAGGCAATGTTAAGTTTGCTAGTTGGTCCCAAGCTGGGACAGGCATATTTTTCCAAATCTCAGTAAAATCGTGAAATTGTGGAGAATGACAAAAATATTGACCTATCCACCATCTATGAAATAATATTTGCTTAATTAAAAAAAATATATAGAAATATATGTTCAATATCTTCTGTTCAGCTGAAGGAAGCTTTTTACTTTGTTTTACTACTTGCATTCCAGAAAAGGTAGACTAGAAGCTCAAATCATTTTATTGTATTGGAAGGATTCATAATGAAAAAGCCAAAACTTTTCTTAGGGTTCAGAGAACAGCAGTGCAAACAAAGGTCCAGGTCTGCCAAATTCTGCATGTTTTTAGCACTGCATCAGAACTATTAATTTTCAGTGGTACTAATAAGAAGGTGTTCAGTGTTTTGCAGAATGAGGCCTAAAACAGACCACCAAACAATTGATAGTATGGCTGAATTTTTACACAGAGATTTCTTAGCTTATCCAATCAAGGAACTTTATCCTAAAAGGTGGGGATCGTTAGCTGAAATGAAGCATGGTGAAACTGCAATGTACAGCTTCTGGACCTGAAGTTGTAAAACCATATGGGTCTGCACTACAGATGACCTGTTTGTAGTTAACTTGCTTATCTGTGTCATGCTTCATAACATGGTGTAAACATTCCTGGGTGCTTACCAGTGAGTTTATGATAAGCAGTCTGTCTTATGCTGTAATACCGCAGACAGACTGGAAAGGATATGCTACCTTTGACTAAGTCAGTTATTGTAGCTTCAGTATTCTTAGCCATTAAAGGAAAATATGCAGTCATTTGGCTTGTGCTTTTATGGCTCTCTTGTCCAGCAGATGACTAAATCTATGGTGTTTCCTCTGGCAAAGCCATGGAAAGCAAACAGAAATCATGCAGTATATAAAACTTCACCAACTTGAAAGTTTACAGTGTCCCCCTAGCTTTTCCAAAAGGTTTGACTAAGAACTCAAAGGCTTTTATTTTTTATTTATTTATTTGTGGTTTTGTTTGGTTTTGTTTTATTGGGGTTTTTTTTGTGAAGGATTATCCCAAAGGAGGTGAACTGTGCATTATAATTTATGAGCCTGTTAGCTCTGCAGGCAGAGACAAACACTCCAGCACTCTGTCACATTCCTCCTCTTCTAAAATACTACAGTTTGTGTAACATCTTTGCTATTGTTAGAATGACACATGGCACAAATTTGATGTTACAGAATGTCTGTCTACTGATCTCCATGTTAGCTTGAAAGACAGAACTGGAAGACAGTTTTCCTTTTCAAATGCCTGGATTCTCTGGTTCTCAGGTAGCCTGTGACACCAAGGCTGTCATACCTGTGATGACTCCATGCAGTGGAGGTCCCAGAGTCAGATTTACTTAATTCTGTATCTTCAGTAATAACTTCTGATGCAGCTCAATTGATGTGCAGGCAGCCACTGCAGGTACCTTGGTGTGATTTTTCATACATATCCAGGGCTTTTTAACTCAGAGGTAGTGCATGCAAATGCAGTAACTGTTTCTCTGTGTGAGCAATTAGTAGGAGCCACAGTGTGCTTAAACCAAGGAGTCCTTCTGGAATCAACTGTTTGATGTATTTTATTGTAAAGAAACTTGAAGGAGTGTTGTGAATGTCCGTTATCTATATCAACTTTGCCTATCATTTTTCTGGATTAAGTAGAACAGCCTGCAGCTCCCCTCATGAAAGTATGCTTTTTTTCTCTGTGACACAATTAGTGTTTTAGCCATACCTAACAGTTTTCTTGTGGATGGTTTATAAACAAGATGAAAAGACAACTCGGGTGAAAATACAACTCAGCTAGGTCAGAGACAAGAAAGAGACTTTTGAAGGATTTGATTAGGTTAAATAAAGCAGCAATTAGGTTTACCTCATTATTTTTCAGTTTCTGGTAAATTAATGGTTTGAGGTTTAATCGCTAATTCAGAATACATGCACTCCAAAGACTTAAGAGGACACTGAGAGTTCACATTTCCATCATATGTAAGCAGTAGCTCTCTTTCTTGTGGCTTCTCTTTAGTACTGAGTAATAGAATGTTGTGTTCCATTTGGAGATAGAACCAGAAGAGAAAAGTAGGGCTAGCAGTGGTTGGAGTCATCAATACACTGGCTTGTTCGGGCATAAAATTTCTGCACTGTTTAATAATAAAGTGACAGGTCAATTTATTGAAACACATGCACTATATGAAACTCAAATGCCAAGATGAATAAAACTATATCAATGAAGACTGTAGATCGTCATCTGAAGAGAAGCATTACTAGCTCAGGATTTTAAACCACTAGTGGAATTTTGTTTCTACCAGCTTGTTTTTATTCCTGAAAATCAATTTCCATTCTTTTTTATTTTTGTTGTTGTTGTTTGTTTAATGACTGCTTTCAGTTATTGGTTGATTTATGAGCATTTTACATATTTTTGAACACCCTCTTGTATTTTATGACAGTCTGCAAGCAGATCTGCTGTACCAGCTCACCTTCCATATGCTTTCCAATCAGGGCTTCTTAATAAGGGCTGGCAGTTTCTTAAATGAGTGTTATAGATTTCTTTTAAAATTCACAGAATCAGATAATCATGGAGGCTAGGAGAGACCTCTCAAGCTCATTGAGTCCAGCACAGGTAAGTGTCCAGGCAGATTTTGAATATCTCCAGAGAAGGAATCTCCACAGCCTCCCTGAGCAGCTTGTTCCAATGCTCTGTAACCCTCAAAGTAAAGCTTTTCCTCGGGTTGGTCTCTGTTCTGGTTTGTGCCTGTTTTCTCTTGTCCTATCACTGGACACTTCTGTAAAAAGCCTCGCCCCATCTGCTTGACACTCACTCTTTCGATATTTATAAGCATTGATAAGATCCCCTTTCAGCCTTCAGTCCATCTCACTGTCTTCCATCCAGCACATATATGAATTTATGAGGATCTTACGGGAGACAGTGTCAAAGGCCTTACTGAAGTCCAGGTAGATAATATCCACTGCTCTCCAGTGATCTACTGGCTTGGTCATTTCATTGTAATAACTTACCAAGTTGCTCAACCTTATCTAACAAAATTTTCTGTGCTTTTATAATGGAGAAAGGAGAGTCCCTTTAAAAATTCAGTAGTTGTCTGAAAACATGGAATTAATATTAAACATATCTGAGATGTGTTTAAGATGTAGATAGAACATAACTGACAGCAGGTTAAAAAGGAAGCAATGATCTGTTGGTTTGGTAGGCCATGACTGTGTGTTTTCTTTTAACTCTACTGATGACAAAAGAAAAATTGGTTAATTCCTTCAAAATAAGTGTGTGGGAATCCAAGTTAAGTTCTCAAGTGAGGTGTTAGACATGGGAAGACGTGGGATAACTACTCAGTGCAACATGAGAAAAGCAATATAGAGATGACCTAGAATTATATCTTTGTCATGCTTAGAATTCTTCACATTGAAGATGGATATAAGAAAATGAGCCAACAACAATCTTGTTACACCTTCCTTTAGAATTCTCCTTCAGGACTTAGTTTAGGAATGATTTTACCTTCTGTCTTTAATGTGTTGGGACTTAATGAACTTTTGTCTCCTGGCCTTTGTAAGAGCCGTTCTTTTTGTATTAATGACACATGAGCTCATCAGATTCCGGAAACGAAGAGGTGTGGCACTGGAATGCCACAGCATTCACCTCTGAGCCTGCAGATGTGCAGATCAAATTTGCCACAGCATCAAGTGATATGGTGGCAAAAAAGCAGTCTGCAAAATTTGTAGATGTAAGTTGGATAAATAGAGCACTTAGCTATCCCAGACTGTCTGCCTGACCTTTCTACAAGAGATCATATTGTCACGTTAGTCCACTCAAAAGTTCTTAAAGTTCTGTCACTACGAATAGAGGTTAAATAAACTAAAGAAAGGTATTTGTTAATGAAGCAGATAGAAGGTGTGGATTTGATCTTCTGCCAAAATTTTGTGAAGATGATCTGATCTCATGCTAGGTTATTGCTCTGTAGATATAGCTCATTACAGGACATGTTGACTGTGTCCTTCAGTGAAACAACACAAGGATGTATGCTACTAGCATATAGACACATACCTCCATTGCATATGCCTGACACATTGCTAGTTTTGCTTAAAATTCATGATGTACGAGGCCAGGCAGAGTTGCTATAACCATCTGTTCCCTTTTTTTTTTTTTTTTTTTTTTTGAAAAAAAATATGTTCTTAGAGCTGTCTTGTATTACTTCTACCCCAAAGTACAGTGTATTTTTAGGGGAAACTTAAAGGTGTTCTTCATTTTAAAAGTGCTGGTGATGGTGAATTCAGCAAAATTGAGAATCGTGAATCAGTCAAATTTCCATTCCAAGTCACATTATTTTAGGCTATAAGAACATGTTTTGTGTTCCTTTAATAACTGGTTTCTAGCCTTTAGAATACTCACAAGGCTCTTCATAATGACGAAGGCTTCAACTCTTTTAACAACCTGTGCCACAGTTTCTGAGCCAATGATGCCTGGCTTCCTACAAATCTGGGCTTCTTAATTTAATTCTCTGTCACTTTATAAGATGATTTTTCAGATTAAAGCCTTAACTATGACTGGGCCATTCTAAATACTTTCCCCTTTAAGTTTCTCTGATGTCTAATAATGATGTCTAATAACCTAATTGAGATCAGGTCCTCTCCCACTGTGGAAGAACTGGCCTCATACACCTGCCAAGCATCCCTTAGAACAGCTGCCAAGGGTGGAAATCCTATAGCTGGATTCTGCACTTGAATCAGAGTGACCCAGAATATATGTACAGACAGGGGTACAAGAGGAAGAAGACCAGCCCCATGGAAAGGGATCTAGGGGTTCTGGTTGATGTCATGTTGAAGTTGAGTCAGCAGCATTCCCTGGCAGCCAAAAGGGCCAACCATTCTCTGGGGTGTGTCAGGCCCACACTGCCAGCTGGATGAGGGAAGGTATTGTCCCACTCTGCTCTGTGCTATCCAGCCTCACCTTGAGCACTACCTGCAGTTTTGGATGCCACAAAATAAAACGGACATTAGCTATTAGAGAGCATCCAAATGGGTATGAAGATGGGGGAGGGTCTGAAGGGGAAGACAGTTGAGGAGTAGCTGAGGACCCTTGGTTTTTTCAGCCCCAGAGAAGAGGAAACTGATTTGAGGACTCATTACAGCCTACAGCTCCTCATGAGAAGAGAGGAGGGACAGTGCTGCTCTCTCAGTGACGTGACTGAGGGAATGGCTTGGAGCTGCTTCAGGAGAGACTCAGGTTGAGTGATAGGAAATTGTTTTTCCCCAGAGAGTGATCAGGCCCCAGAACGGTCTCCCAGGGCAGTGGGCACAGCCCCAAGCTGCTGGAGACCAAGAAGCATTTGGACAGCATTCTCAGACATATGGTTTGGATTTGGGTGTTCTTTTGCAGAACTGGGAGTTGGACTCAATGATTCTTTGTGGTTCCTTCTTGTATCAGGATATTCTATGATTCTAAGGCCTTCTTAGAATATTTTTTGCACAAGCTACTGCATCAAGAACACACTCAAACCCAGCTGATGTATTTCAGGGAGATAAGATTTGTGAGATTTTCAGTCTTCTTCATCCCATAAAATACTTCCTCTATTACGATTTAAAGTTTGTCATACCATAGCTAATTTAGCCCACAGAGCATCCTGTACAGAATGATAAACAGAAACTATTCTTCTACTGTATGCATAGATTACGACTTTGTACATCATTTTCTATTTGAATCTAAGGAAGGACTGTCATGTAAGGTACAGCTGTGCTAGTTCTGCCAGTTAAGAGAGGGTCCTGTAACAGAGTCAGTATGGATCTTCCCTTATTCTGCTGCTATACGATAAGGTCCAGAGTAAATTAGATTTCCTGTGAGTCACCTGCATTTGGAGGAAAACATATTGCTTGGTCCCTGATATAACATGTGGATGTCTCTCAGTGTGTGCAGACGTGGCAAATATGCAGAGTCCCACTGAGGAGAACAAGCCTGTTATTTTGCAACAGGCTGTTATGAAAATAGGGCATTTCAGGGGCACCTGCACCTTCCAGAAAGAAATAGAGTTAACTAGGTAATGTGGAAACTCCTGCAAATGGGTCAGAGTGTGATGTTTTTAAAAGCCAGAAAGCAGGTGCACACAATATCCTTTTTGAGTGGAGCAATGGTGTCAATAGGTAGGCAAACAAGAGCAGCCCTACTGCTCATTAATTCTGTCTCTCCTTCCACTGTTTCCTGTTCATTAACTCCCTCCTGTGCTTCCTCTCTGCTAGAGTGCATTACTCAGACTCAATGATTGTCTCAGAAAGGGAGAGGTGTTGAAAGAAAATGATAGAATGAGAATTTGCATTCCTCACCTCTCTCACGATACCTTTCCTGCTAGAAAGAAATGGAGTAAGCATTTTATACTTAGAAAGATATATGCAAGTCAGGTTTAAGGAAGGTATGTGCATTCCAGACAGGATTTACCTTTGTGTTGCTTATTCCATCATGAAAACTTGTTTTTCTGAAGGGATTGTCTCACCTATCTCTGTCTTTTACCCGTGCACTAAATCCTTCAGGAAGAAATAAACACAAGGATCTATTTTTGTTTTAGCTGTCTCTTGTAAAGGTTTCTTGTTGCTGTCCTCAAGTTTTTTGCACTGAAGACTTCTTGTTGATTTTTACAAGTTTTGATGTATATTTGGTGGTACTGTTATGTTTGGCTGCTAGTGGTCTCATCTTGAAGGACTGTACAGACACACATGTCAACAGACTGTACGGTTTTCCTGCGAGCAGTTTAGCAAGGACCTCCTTTCTGAAAAGTACCTGTTGATTTCCTTCAGCCTGCTGGATCATAGAGGTGTAAGCCTATAGTCCCAGGCAGTGTCCAGAATGGACAGGGGGACCAGAGGACCTTCTCTTAGACCACTTTTCAGCCCAAAAAATTGATTATGGTAAGTCTATAAAGAGACCAAAGCTGGCTGCAAGGGACAAAGGATTTGTAGGCTCTGGTTTAGCCCCCTTGGGGTGGAAGAGCAGCAGTCTGTCTCCTGAGGTGATAGTGTTGCCAAGAGTGGCAATATCTTGTTAATTATTTCACATCCTTCATCCAAACCAGTTAGCTCTGTACCATCACAAGGGAACCACAGTCAGGCCCCCACTTAGAGTGGACTACACAGCCTAGGGTTGCTCTAACTACGTTTGCTTAAACTGACCCAACAGTCTTGGTCTTTTCATATAGAAACTTGGCCCATGGTCTGTTGGATTGTTTGAAACAGTTCTGCCATAAGGCACTGGTTCCAATTAAATTGCCATTAACAGCTACCATAAGATATGCTTGTGATCATAAACACCTTGATCTAGATGTGCTAGCCTTTCATGTCAGCTTTGCGTTAACACCAGCAAAAACTAAGATGTGAAGAAGCAGCAAAGAGAAAAGCAATGCTGTTTGTGCTTTCTAGCAGTTTCTTAGAGAGTTCCAGGCTAGGGAGACTTTTCTTGGCAATCTCTTTTCAGCTCACTTATTCTAATTCTATCCTGCACAGCTGAGTAGCCATGGGATGAGTGTTGTTGTGAGGAGTGCCCACTGCTAGTAATATTTTCATCTGACATTCATTTTCAAAACGTATAGAGGTCGGAGGACGGAGCCATGAAGAAGAAACCTAAAAATGCCAACATGCGTTATTTGGAACAAACGGACTTGATTATAGATCCTGAAGGTGCTATAAAACTGATGGATTACAGGCTCTGCATCTTTGGGATTTGAGCTGTCTGGCTTCTACTGTGCTTTCATTGTGTCAGCTCCCCCACTTTTCATTGCTTTTTTGCTGGAAGCTTTGCACTGCAGCACAAATGAAGTGAAGCAAGTCCTAACTAGATCCAACAGCTGCCTTTTGTTGCTACTGTGGAAACAGCTGTAAGGGAGTAATATAACCACTCTTCTGTTACCAGGCAGCTGCATACCATAGGCACCTTTCTTGGATGCAGGGGACCCCAAGGCAGCTCCTGAGGTGATATAAAAGCTAACCAGGCCCATGGCGTGCTATTTTGTGACGCATTTGACAAACTAAGCACTTGTTGTACTGTCCCATGAGCAGAAAGTTGACTGAATGAAAATTTTGCATCTTTTTTTTCTTTTTTAATGAGATTCCCATTTAATTTTTATGCAGGAAGAGTCTTTAGTCTGGTTCCCGTTGTAGAATGAGCGATTTCTCAGGTTTTTGATCTGTTTCTCATCTTTTGTTCAGTAAAACTTTACTGTGATGTCAATCAGCTTAAGTGCATACACTTAGGATGTGCCATTTTTTCTTTTCCTTTTCCACAAATAAGTTTTGAATAGGTGATGGGGTTGTTTTTAACGAAAATAAAAAAAAAATGTAAAAGGAGAAAGAAGAAAAACAACCCCATTTGGACTTTCATCAGTTCTGTATTTTTCTGCCTGAAGTTATTGATTTAAAACTGGATTTGAAGGAAGAATATTGAAGTCATAGGAAAAAAAAAAAGAAATACTGTACTTGGAATAGGGCTGGAGGTTGTTCTTACAGGTATGAAGTATGCAAATGCTAAGCATTGTCATTAAGAAGGTGGTCTTAGTAGTTTTCCTGAGCTTTAGTTAATGATTTTAATATACGTCATTGTCCACAACAGTTATCTTCTTTGAATCTCGGTTTCTCACCCATGAAGTCAACTCACCCTTCTAACGTACTTCTAAGCCCCACTGTGGAAAGGGTATTGATAATGCATTTTTCTGATAAGGCTAGAAAGAGTATTACAGTTTTCACCATCTAAAGATTGTGTTTGATGGAGTACATTTGCATCAGAACATTCAACTAAGGATCACAGAGTTTGAATGTTCAAAACATGTATTGGTTTGGCACAGGCAAGTGCACATCATGCCAGGTGCACATATGGGTACTGCAAGAGATGGGTTAAGGAGAGGTCCATTATTGATCAGAGTGTCAGAGATGTGAGGGGGAATGTTAAGTATCTGCTGGGGAAAAAAATAGATAAATTAATAAATATAAGAAACTACATGAGAAACAAAAGACAGCTGCTACCTCTTTAAGTTTCTATGCTGAATGTCTTGAGTTATATTTCATTTACTCTGTATTTTTATATCTTAGGTTCAGGTTCAGTGGTCGTATTCTTGGCCTTGCTCTCATTCATCAGTACCTTCTTGATGCTTTCTTCACAAGGCCATTCTACAAAGCACTATTAAGGCTGTAAGTATAAGCATACAACTGTTCAGAAACAATGCAGAAGCAGTGATCCAGCAGTGGATCTTATAGAAACAGACTTTCATGGAATTGCTTCAAGAACTCTGAATTTGAGGGTTTTTTTTCTGTTTTTTTTTCTTGGTTTGTTCATGATAGAAAGCGAACTCATTTTAGTATTGTTTTACTTTCTCCAAAAATTTGTCCTTGTTAAATGCTGCCCCTGTTGTTAAAAGTGGATAGCAAGTATGATATTTAGGAATATGTCTTTGAAAGTACTGACCCATAATTCCTAGATTTAATATTGATTAAAAGTTATCAAAGCAATTAAAATATATGGAAAACTGAAAGTCATATTTGATGGAGCAGATATCATTATTTCCTCCGTAAAAAAGAAAAATAAAGGGGGGTGGGGTGGGGGAAGCATATTAAGAAATGTACATGATTTCTCATGCCTCACTGGTGAGGTAGTTTTTCACAGCTTGGACTAAATTAGGAATGCTAATGCAGATAAAAACAGTGAATGGTTGTTTGTTTTTTTTTTTTGTTCTTCTACTGTTTTTTACATTTACAAGCAGAAGTTACTAGTAATATATTATCTTCATTGTGAGTTCTGTAAGGTTTATAAGGTTATCTTTAACTGATAATCTTTCTCTCTTTAATAGACTGTGGGAAGAGAACGTACATAAAACTTATAGCACTAGCAAGTAGGAAGTCAATACTATAATTAAATGATAAAGACCACACAAAAGCATATCTGAAATAGAATGAATCCAAATCAGGAAAAATATTTCTATTAGTCTGTAGAGTTCTTTAACGTGCATTTTGTTTTATGTTTTTTCAACAATTAGTATTGCTGGGCTCCAGACATTCGTATTTATATTGTATCTGAGCTAGTATGAAAAGTGAATAAGACCTAGAGTGCTCCTGCATCCTTCTTGTCCTCTTAGGGGGTTTGAAACTAGATTGCCTGTAAGCATACACATGACTTTTCAGTCAGCAAAGCTGGCTCCTTGTTAGCAAAAATTTAGATGCCTGGTCTGCATTACGCCACTCTTGTGAGCTCTTCTCATGGTTGATGGATACGGGGAAGTATCCGGGCATAACATGATGGGGCTTATTGGGCCTGGAGGTAAATGTGTGCTCTGAAATACGTGGCATCTTGAAGATTCACATAAAATTGAACCCGAAGGGTGCCTTCCAACAGCAAATAATACAGGCAGCCAACACAATTGGCCTTGAGCCCAGCCATGGAAACAATGCAGAACTACTTTATGAGGGTCTGTATTAAGAAGGACTTTTATGTTAACCTAACACCAGCCTTATGTTGTATCTCTGTCATACATTTGGTAAGTCACTTCTTATTGGTAAGCCATCCTGACAATAGTTGTGGTTTCATATATTCAGCTACATCTTTTTACTTGCCTCACAACCAGGCCATGTGATTTAAGTGACTTAGAGTACCTGGATGAAGAGTTCCATCAAAGCTTGCAGTGGATGAAAGATAATAACATCACAGATATCCTGGATCTCACCTTCACAGTGAATGAGGAGGTGTTTGGACAGGTGAGTACAGCTATGCAAAACGTCTGAAAAGCAAACTTTAAGCTGACAAACTTGAGCATGATGAACATCTATATGTCGGAACAGATCATTTAGCCTTTCAGTAACATTTTCGTATCCTGCCTTCTGTGTCTTTCAAGCCACCTGTTTTAATGCTTATTCTGTTTATTCCTGTTTATTCTTAAGGTCTATAATATAAAATACCAGCCGCAGTCTCCCTCCAGGCCTGTTGAGCCACACACTGATAAACATGAGGAATTATCTGAAGTGGAGTGCAACTCTCCTCTCTGCGGTGTAGTTCACACAGATGCGGCATTCAGTGTATTCAGTAATGTAACTTAAAGCTGATGTGACAGAAAAGAGGGGGGTTAAAAGGGAAGAAAAGTATTTGGCAGGTTGTATAAGACATGGCAACTCGTACCACTATTATGTCTAATATATTCCTGTTAGCTTCACTGTCTCTTTTCTACCTCGCACCTACTTATTTTCTCTAAGCAGGTTATTATGATTTTTACCATTCCTCTCTACATTAGTCTTTAATCTATCTGATCTGGATAACTACAACTTTAAATAGCCAATAACGCTGACTTCAGTGCAGACTGGCAACCAGAACACATACAAAGGTCTTCTATGGGTTTCTTTGGCTTTCACAGAACTGTAGGGGTTGGAAGGGACCTGCAGAAATCATCGAGTCCAATCCCCCTGCCAAAGCAGCTCCCTAGCCCAGGTTGCACAGGTAGGCGTCCAGGCAGGTCTGGAACGTCTCCAGAGAAGGAGGCTCCTCCACCTCTCTGGGCAGCTGTGCCAGTGCTCCATCACTCTCATCCCAAAGAATTTCTTACGTACATTTGTGTGGAACTTCTTGTGCTTCACTTTGTGATCTTTGGACCCCTTGTCCTATTGCCACACACTGCTGTGCGTGCTCCCACTCCTTAGATATTTATAGACGTAGATCAGATCCCCCTTCAGATTCCCCAGTCTTCTTTTTTCAAGGCTGAACAGTCCCAGGTCTCTCTACCTTTCCTCATCAGAGAGGTGCTCCAGGCCCTTTATGATCTCTGCTGGACTCTTTCCAGATCCTGGCTATTTTTGTACTGAGCCCAGAACTGAACACAATACTCCAGGTGAGGCCTCACCAGGGCAGAGTAGAGGGGGAAGATCACCTCCCTCGACCTGCTTTCCACGCTCTTTTTAAAGCACCCGAGAATCCCACTGATCTTCTTGGCCACCAGGGCACACTGCTGGTTCATGGCCAACCTGTCATCCACCAGGACATCTAGGGTCTTCTCCTCAGAGGTCCTTTCCATCACGTCATCCCCCAACCCGTACCAGTGCACAGGGTTATTCCTCCCTAGGTGCAAGACTCTACACTTGCTCTTGTTAAAACTTATCTGGTTCCTTTCTGCCCAATTCTCCAGCCTGTCCAGGTCTCGCTGAATGGCAGCACAGCCTTCTGGCGTGTCAGCCATTCCTCCCAGCTTCATATCATTGGCAACACTGAAGCCTTGGTGTCTTTGCTGTTGTAACCCATACAGGATTATAACTGTCTCTTAAAAAGTCTTGACGGGATTTAAAGCAATATTCAAGGAAAAAATAAGTATCTCCAAGGACATGCTGAAAGCTAGAGAGAGTATGCATGTCAGATAGTGTAGAATCTCAAGAGAAGGAAGTTAACTCCTGTGTGAGGTGCAGAGATGCACAGTGTCAAAGAAATCAGGTGGAATATTAAGAGTGTGTCTCTTAGCCCTCAGAAGAAAAGTTGACATGAGTTTGTGCAGAGTGAAGGCGTACAGGGTGAAGGCATGCAGAGCAGGGAGAGAATTAGATCTGTTTTGGATACAAGGAATTCTGGCCCTGGGAGTTAACTTTCAAGCTATAAGCCTGAAAGTAATAAATCAAGCAAGACTTCAGGGGATATTTTCAAAACTGAAGTTAGTCTGCTTGTTATACAAGGGAATGAAGAATCACCAGTATCAAGGAGAGATGAAATAAAAAGGATGGGGCAGAAGAATTGAAGTAAGAATCCCTTGTAGGAAAGATTAACGCTGTTTTTAACAGACTTAAATGTACGGGGTTTTCCTCTCAGGAGCTGTGAGTTTGCATGACATTCAGTTGACAGTACGTCCATTTCCCTGGAAGGTACCTCTGTGTAAGACTAATAAATGAAGACAAAAAGAAACATGCAGACATATTCACAAAGGCAGATGAGACGAGTTGGTATTTGCATTGGAAGACTACAAAGATGAACAAGAATCTCAGCTTGAATTGCCCTAATACATCTGAAGATGTGTATTCGGCACACTATTACTTGTTGTGCACTCCCAAGAGAAAAGAGCTAGGCAATTACAAAAAGGTCTGTTATGGAGGATGAGAGATGATTCCAAAAAGAACTGAAATAAAATTGCAATCTGTTGTAGATACTGTGATACTAGAGCAAAGGAACACAAAATATTTTGATGCCAGTTTATGTTCTGTCTAGTACTTTATTTCATATGTACCAGACACTAAATTTGCTAGAACTAATAAATGAGAATAAAAACGATTATCACTGTGAATTATGAATGTGAGAATCCAAGTATCCTAACTGAAGGTGATATTTTTCCCGTATGAAATTTGCTGAATGCTGACAGCGAAGTACCCAAGAAATCTCCAGCATGTTTTTTTCACACAGATGGATTGCAGTTGGAAATTCTTGCATGCCAGGAGCATCTGACCACTTAAATGCCATCTGCACATTGCTTTGCTATGCACAGTGGGAGTTCTGCTAATATTTGGGGTGCTGACTTTCAATACTTGGCTAAGGGAGACAGGAAATAGAGGCTCCTTGAGAAGCTGTGTTGCAGATGGGTCACAGGCTTTTTGTCCTGTTTCCACCATGACTTGATTATTGACAAGTCACCATTTCCTTCATTGTTTCTTTCTTGTGCATCTCTGACCCATGTATTTAGTTTTTAATCCATTGGGGCTAAATCTTTTTTCTTGGTACTTTTTCTTTTTATTAGAACATACTAGTGAGGATCTCTAGACCTCTTCCATACTGGTGCCTAAAGCAAATATATGGCATCAGTGCAAGCATCCCACATTTTTATTTATGGGTACTGGATGCCAGTTTTGAGAGTTTTGCCTATAAGACTCAAGAGAGGTGACAGTTGCTTGTGACTTTAAGAACCTTCTCAAGCTTTGACCCTTGTAGAAGGTGGTTCCTTCCAGACCTGTCTCCAGGCCCTATATGTGGATACACTAACAATTGTTCTGGTCAGATTAAAAAAGTAAGTTAGATTTGTTTTAGTGTTTCCTTTGCTGCTCCAAATGTACCACTCCTAATTCTAGCTTACAGCTGTGACTAATACCTCCCTGAAAAAGAAAAACAAAAAATGGGGGGGTGAAAATCACTGTGATTGATTTGCTGTCTCCAAGTCCCGATAAATTGTATTTGAAGTTATGTGAATAAAGTGAAGAAATGATAAGTGTGTCTAGGTATTTGTGGGAAACCTTGTAAGGAAATATAGACCAATTGGATTTATAATCATATTTAAAGTTAGACAACATTTATTCGTTACTGATTTTAACCAGTGCAATCTGGGAAAGTACAGCATGGCATCTGAATGGTGCAGCTTTGCTTGTGAAATGGTGACACGGTGATTTACATTTGGGAATTCAGCCTGAACCAGCTAAGAATTCCTAACTCGTTACATCCAACCTTACTTGTTCTTGTTGTTTCTCAGCAAAGCTACGTATTAGATGACTCACTGAGTGTTTCCGTAATTCACAGTTTTCTACATGTCCTTCCAGCAAAATGACGTAAATAGTCAATATACTCCGCATGCTCTCTGTTGAGCTAACAAGTAGATAATATAAATAATACAAGCAATAAGTATGTATTCATGGAACTCATTTGGTATCTATGCTAGACATCATTGTTATTGGAGCAGAAAAATAAAGATGAGAGCAAAACATTCTTCCTTTAAAATCCACTGTATGCAATATGAAAATAATTACAGAAGAAATAATGTATCTAACACATGCAAGAAGTATATTCTTGCTAGGTAGAATCTTGATTGATTCCTTAAATCGCTTCTCTATCTCAAGCCTTAGTAACCCAAGCCAACTAAAGTAACTATTAAAATGCAATGAAAATCTGTTAAAAAAATAGTTACAGTACATACTGATTGCCATTTTCTTACTCCTAGTTATCTTATAATTTCTTGGGTTTGGATGTCTGGTTTAAAACTCTGAATGCCACCATGTCTTTGTTTCACATCTGTGTGAGGTGCTATCCACTGTCAGTTCTTGTTTAGGTAGTGTACTGGAAGTATTTATTTTGTGGAGATTTTCTTGGCTTTTGGCATTTTTGAGTTAACACCTATTCTGTATCAATTAGGTGTAAGTGTTGCAAGTAGATACATAGCTCTTCCAGTGGCAAAACTATCTGTAAAGTTCCAGTGCTGTAATTGTCTCCATCCTGTTGTTTCCCATACTACTACTTGTGTAGCCTGTAGAATAGCAAGCTGGCAGGAATATCTCTCTCTTGAGAGCAAGTGGGAGAGCAGGAGATTAGAAGATTGGCCAGAATGGCGTATTGCTCATAACATATAAATGGTGCCCTCAGAATCAATCTTTGCTTATATAGTTTAGAGTCAGCTACACATCAGTCCAGTTTCAACTGAGGACAAGACTAGGGCTGGGACTGAGAGAGGAACAGAGATCAGAAAGCTGAATGATCTTCTGAAAGTTTCCTGTTTTGCTGAATTATATGTGTGATAAACCAAAGGTTTTGAATGACTGCATGTTCTGCAGGAGTGGCTGGGGAGTGGAGGTGAGTGCCCATCATTATTCCTCTTATTTCTATTTTGAAAGGATGTAAGACGTGGGGATAGAACTAGAAAAATGGCTGTTACATTTTTCACTTACGCTTTCCATGTACGCTTTAAATTTAAAAACATAGTGTGATCCATACATTGTTACTCCACTGTTCATCTTTGTTCCATAGGTGACAGAGAGAGAGTTGAAATCTGGAGGGGCAAATACAGCAGTGACAGAAAAGAACAAAAAAGAGTACATTGAGAGAATGGTTAAATGGAGAGTGGAACGAGGAGTTGTTCAACAAACGGAGGCCCTGGTCCGTGGCTTCTACGAAGTAAGTAACAGTGACCACTGTATTCCTTTCATCATCTTAATGTGATGGTCCCCTGGTTAAACTGTTTCATCAGTACCCTAGGAAGTAGCAAAAAACACAAATGACAAGGAATCGGAGTGTCTGGATCTGTAGCAGTCACTTCAAGTGGGGAGCTGGAGTGACTGCATCTTTAGAGACTCACTACAGTAAAGGTAGTCCTGGGATACAGTCCACTGACTGCCTTGCTGATGTTGATGACTCGTGCTCCATTGTTGTCCTTGGATTTTGTTAACTTAGCTCTGCTGAAGACCTGGATCTGAAGACATCCTTGTGGCAGTGCTGCTACAAGGACTACCAAAGATGGGATGAAAATCTGCTTCTTTGCTAGCCCCTCCAGGTAGACACCTATTCATGTCCCATACTAATCACATTCAGCTATGTATCTTTCCCTGGCACCAGTATTATGTAAGCAGAAGCTGTGGGATATCTCATAGAGGGAAATAAACCAGAAGAGTAGGATCTCCAGAAAGCAAAGCAGCACATATTGAATACACGGAACAGTAACGATAACTGATCTCTCTGAGCAGTCATGCACTGAAGTTTACTGAAAGTGGAAGCCAGTGATGGTATTTTTGCAGCTGTGTATGCTTGGTCAGCCTCGTCTGGAAGAAAGAGATTGGCAAAGCATGCAGTTTAATAAAATGCCCAGATGTTTCTTTAGCTTTTTCTCCCTGTGAATGCTTCACACTATTACAACTTTTTGTTTCACCTAATGAAGAATATAAACTTCTGAATCTTAAGTGCTTGAAGACATATATATTACACTATTGTAAACAAATTCCAGTACTAAACAAATTTTTCATATTTCAAATCTAGTGCACATTGGACCATCAAAGTCACTCATCAGAATCAATGTTAACAGCGAATAATTATTTCGCAGACTGTGCCTTGCTACTTACTGCCTCATTCAGGTCAAATCGTGTGCCATCATTTTCTGCAAATCAGAACATCAGCAGACCTATGGAAGAATCAGAGGAGTGAAAGTTAGCATGCAGACTTCATAGAATCATAGAATCACTAAGGTTGGAAAAGACCTACAAGATCATCCAGTCCAGCCATCCACCTATCACCAATCCTTCTCACTAAACATTCCTTGAATTCCTCCGGGGTTGGTGGCTCCACCACCTCCCTGGGCAGCCCATTCCAGTACTTGACCACTTTCAGATACTTTCAGAGAAGTATTTCCTAGCATCCAGTTTGAATTTCCCCTGACACAACTTAAAGCATTCCCTCTCATCCTATCACTAGTTACACAAGAGAAGAGGCTCACTACCGCCTCACTTCAGGTAGTTGTAGAAGGGAGTGGCTGACACTTAAAGATCTGGCCATCAGAGCCCTAGGTTTAAGATGCATTGCATCTGCTTTATTTCCTGTCTGAAACTGTGCTTACAAGTGTTTTACGTTCCAGGTTGTAGACTCCAGGCTCGTCTCTGTTTTTGATGCCAGAGAACTGGAGCTGGTTATAGCTGGCACTGCAGAAATAGATCTCAATGACTGGCGTAACAACACAGAGTATCGTGGAGGTAAACTGCATGCTGATGCTTACTAATATTTTGGATGCTTTCAGACTAAAACATGAGAGACTTCATCCATTTTTTCCAACTGTCTTTCCTGAAGGAATTGGCCTGTTTTGTTCAAAAAAATTTTGTGGAGATTAACTCTTGAGATAGGATATTAAGTTTGAATCGACAGATGTAATAACGTTGAAATTGCTTCTGCAACTTCTGTCCAGATTTTATGTGTTCTCACTTTCTAACAGGAGTTTTGACGATTAAGAACTGAAAAGGATTTGCAGTAGTATGTCTAAGGCTTACTTACTCAGATGACTGTGAATGAACTCCTGGCCTCATTAAAAGTAATATAACAAGTCCTCTTGACTTCAGCAGGGAAGGAGGCTCAAGAGTTGAATTCCTCTGCTCCTGATTATACTTCTACAGGCAACAGAAATTGCTTAGCCATCCCCTCAACTTATGCCAAGTTGGACTTTTTCTGTTTTCCTCATGCATGGCCTGCTTTTGCTTTAAATGCTGAGCATGATTGATCCAGGCTGTCTTGGATGATGAATAAATGCAAAATCCATGAGTTCTGCATTACAGAAGGAAAGTCTCTGAGGTTCACGTATCCCTCTCTGAAATACAAGCCTCAAGTCTTAGCTGCTGACTGCCTAGCTTTTGTGTTACCTTGAAATAATCAGCTAATCACAAGTACAGCTGGTCCCCCAAGTTATTATCCTCTTTTTTTTTTTTTTTTTTGTAGATATTGAAACAAATTTAACCTGGTTTTATGCTGTCTTCTACTAGCACAGGCTGAGGCACAGGGCCTTACACATGGGAGGTTTGCCAGGGAAGAGTTTGCAGCCCCAAACTCTTCTCCATGTGTTGGACACTTTTGCAATTCAACAAGAATGTATTTGGGAACCAGAAATTAAGTCATTAAAAGTTGAACTGTGCAGTGTATTACAGCTGGTCTTTTATATCTCACATAGGTATTCCCAGTTCTTGCCCAAGGGGTTTTCAAAAAGCATATGTGCAATAAATATATATTTGAATTTTAGGGTTTTAAATGAATTAGTCATATTATAGTATCCAGTCAGGACAAGATGAGAGATGTGAATTATCAATAATCAAGAATGAGATATATTGCTAGATCAGGAAACTTTCTATAGGAGATTTTCTGCCCCAGAAGAGTTATACTACAGTGTATGAATTTAACTCCTCTCTTTTGCTTCTTGGTTTAGGTTACCACGATGGACATATTGTAATACGGTGGTTCTGGGCAGCAGTGGAGAGATTTAACAATGAGCAGAGACTCCGGTTGTTGCAGTTTGTTACTGGAACATCAAGTGTGCCATATGAGGGCTTTGCAGCTCTCCGAGGAAGCAACGGGCTTCGGCGTTTCTGTATAGAGAAATGGGGGAAAATAACCTCCCTTCCAAGGTACGTCCCAGATATAGTACAAAAACAGAGGTCTTTGTGAGGCATGAGCCTGTACTTTGTTGCATTTGTCTGAAAGAGATGGTGAATCACTAAGAACATCTTAAGGAAGAAAGAAGCAATTAGCAGTTTCTTCAGTAATTACATTCCAAGGTAAGTCTTTTATTTTGCTTTTTTTTTTATCTGCAGCTTCACTTTCAATTACTTTGAGTCTGAGAAGTGGTTAAGGTGAAGATATCTATATATCCAAACCTATTTTTATTTTGATTCTGTATCAGGTCCAGATCAGCAGGAGCCTGTCAGCCAATTCTGTTCCTTTTACTCCTAAAAAACTAATAAAAAAAAAACTGTGAAGTTACAGAGCCATGAAAGTCAGAATCCACTTCTGAGTTTTGACAAGAGATGTGCGTGTAATCCCTTCATTTGCTCTGATTGTTCCACTTTTTCATCACAAGGAAGCTTAGTGGAGGAACTTCAAACTGTGTGGTGATCATACTCTGTTTATTATATCTGGCTCTGTCAACTGGAATCAAATGAGCTGTGATGCCATACAGTGTCCATAGACGTCCTAGTGCTTTCCTATGGAGGGGTTGTCTTCCTTTTTAAGAATGAAAAAACTGAGGCACCAAGAGGTCATCGGGCTTACCTAAGGCTTCCCAAGAGAGCTGTGGCACAGCCAGCAACAACACTGAGCTTTGAGTTCTGTTCTTATCCTTCTTATCCATAACCAGCAGCAATCCTTCCCCCTGCGATGAGTCACCTTTTCTTGAATGTCCTTACAGTTACCTGAGGCTCTACCCAGTGTGATTACAGAGCTTTTTTTCATGGGTCAGCCTATCAGCACCTCTGAGATGAATTTGCTAAGTGAGTCTTTTACATAACATTGCCCTCCTAAGGATGCTTTCTTCCTGCACTCCAAGGCCTGCATTGTCTATTCATATAAAAATTATTCTCCTGGAAATGAACTGAAAGCTAAAGCAAACCCTGGAGCACCCAAACATGTTTTGCAATTTACCTGCCTGCATTCAGAATTTCCTCTGGTGACACTCATCAGGCCAAGTTTGGCTAGAGTCAGAGTAATTCTTCCTTAGAAAGGTTCCAGACCACTCAGGTTGGGAGGCATCTTCAGTGTCCCTTGGGCTTTCAGCTGTTCAAAGGAGGCTAACCGCTTTCATTGCGCGCTACAAAAATTTGTTCTCGCTGATTTGTGGATAAATTCAGACAGTCAAATAACCGTGGGTTTGACCCTGTCTTCTAGTTACTTCCCTTCCATGTTGTTTACCCAGAGTCATACTGTGAGAAACTTGAGCAGACCTCCAAAGTTCTCTTGAGAGGAAAAGTTCAAATCTGCTCATTGTTCTAGTCCAAGTCTACCCATCCTTATGCAGTGGGGACACACAGGATCTGGACCAGGGCACCATGTCAGCAGGTGTTCTGAGCTGACGTCTTACATGGACTCCCCCCTAAAATCAGGAAAAGGGAAGAAAGTGTTTTTAAGGCATAATTCATCTCACCTTAACATAGACTTTTAAAACAACTTGGCTGAATCACACCTGTTACATTCTGATTTATTTCCATTCACCATAAAGACTTGACAGATAGTATAGAGAGAGCTAGAAAGCTAACTGATTTAAAACTGAGCTTTTAAAACATAGAAATATAGAAGGTCAGCAAGATGGTTCATGCACTCTGAGCTTCAGCCAGCATTGCGGAAAGCCTGAGAGTTATTCAACTACAACTTGCTATTCATGGGCCTGATCCTCATTTTGCAGCATATATGTGGTGTGGTTCTATGTAAGGGTTTTAGAACTGTCCAAGGGCAATCCATCCTGTAGACAGACAGCAGCTGGAAGTCACAGCCTGTGCAGTGTTCCTCCCTTGCGCTCCTTCCCAGAATGGAAAGAGGTGATAGGGGAGGGTGGGAGGAACTTGACACGTGCACAGAAAATACCTTGAGCTGACCCATCCAGTTCTGAAAAAATAATTGACTTTTTTTTTGCTCTGCTTAACTTCCCTTGTGAACCTAGGCATTACTTATGCCCTAGATTCAGTTAGCCCTGAGATATTCACATTAACAACTTTATGTTTGTTTGCTAATCACTAAACATGTTATTCTCCCTGAAAGAGGCCTCTTTTCCAGGTGAAAGTTGTCAGCACCTTTCAGAAGACTCAGAGCTCTGTGTTCATTGTAGCCAGGGGAAAGAGAAATAACACTTGCTCATGAGGAATTAATACAGCTTGATCACTGTTAATTATTACCTGTATTTTTATAAAATTATGGGATGCTGCCAAGTATACACAGTGTTAAGAAATACAAAAAACATGCAGGCTAAACTTGGAGACTCTAAATCTTTAGTTAAGCAAATAAACAAATGTTATTTTTAACTATTTTAAATGTCTGATTATGACTTGCTCATGTTTATTTAGATTTACTTGCATATTGACTTAGAGGTTAAAAAAGTCATCTGTCATATCCTGTAGACCTTTGGTCCTTGTGATATAGTATGAGTGTAAATAACTAGCTGTTTAGAATAACAGACAGTGAATTCCCTTCTCCTTCTAACAGTTCCTACAATTTTACAGTGAGAGTTACCTTGTTACACATTGTCAGAGTCCTAGGAAAAAGAACAGCTCTCTCACTCTTAGCAATCATCAGGTTTAGGTTTAGTTATACATATGCTCAAATATGGTCTTAGATCTTAGGCCCTGCTCCAGTAAATGCAGTGCTCTGTAAGGTGTTAGAGAAGCTGGCATTAAGCTGATGCATTTGGCTTTTCTGCTGTCTGTGTAGATAATGGGTCACAGAGGATGGGATGGTCTGGCCTTTGGATTTTCTAATTTCTCACAAAGTATTAGATAACTTTTAACTGTGTAAGAAGAGCATGCCAGATTCTGGCAGTCTAATTCTGTTGGTGTAAACTTGCATTATGGATTCTTCCAAACTAATGTAGTATATCAGATGAAATAGCACTGAGTAAATAGCAGGTTCAAGCCCTTGTTCTTCAAGGTTGGTTGGCTTTTACTCTCCCTATTTAATATGCAAAGGTTTATCCTGAAATCAATAAGTTACATATTTTAATTATTTTAAATGACTTGGATTTCTACTCTCTGGAGAAGCTGATTGAGTAGGGATGAATGGAGAATTCTTCCAGCTGTAGCGCTTTATAAAGCAGGAAGCATCTTCTTTCCTGGCACAGGTTGGAGCTATAGATAGGATAGGAGGGAGTTCCGTGCACACATACTGCCTGTTCACTCTTGTTATTGTAAAGAATTAAAGGAAGCTACAAAGTAGAAAAGAATGGAAAAAGCTTAAACTCTGACACACATAATTTTATAGAGAAAATTTTTAAAAGGAGAGAAACGGCATAGCACTGTGAACTGTGAATGAAATTAAAGATCATAGAATCACAAAATTATTATGGTTGAAAAAGTCCTCTAAGATCATCTAGTCCAACCATCCACTTACCTCCAATACTGCCCACTAAACTGTGTCCCTAAGTACCACATCTGCACTTTCCTTAAACATCTGCAGAGATGTTGACTCCACCACTGTGAGGTAAATAACTCCCAAGGATGGTACTTCACAACAAAATAGTATAGATTATAGTATATTTTGGGTAGTTCTATATAGGTGGGATACAAATAACACAAAAGAGAAGATGACTCACCTTCAAGATATCAAGGCTCACAGGGGACTTCACATAGAAGGGATCTCCAAGAAGAGATCCTTCCCTGGTGGTGGTCAGCCCTTAAATGGGGTTTGGGAGAGGTGGAGCCAGGCTCCACCCCTTCCAATCACACAGGTATATCACCTTCACCTGTGGCCCCATGGCTGACTCGGTGCTCACTCCAGGTGACCAATCAGTGGTTCAGGCCGTGATTCAGCAGTTCCCATACAACCAATTCCCTGAGAAACCTGTTCTAATGCCTGAGCACTCTTCTTGAGAATAAATTCTTCCTAATATCCAATCCGAACCTCCCCTGGTGCCACTTGAGGCTATTCCCTCCAGTCCTGTCACTAGTTACACAAGAGAATAGGCTGACCCCTGCCACAGCTTCCTTTCAGGTAGCTGTAGAGGGCTACAAGGTCTCCCCTGAGACTCCTCCAGACTGAACAATCCCATCTCCCGCAGCTGCTTCTCATAAGACTTGAGTTCCAGCTTCATTGTGTTATTCTGAACGTGCTGCCAGGACCTCAGTGTCTTTCTTGCAGTGAGGGGCAAAAACTCAACACAGTATTCAAGGTGCAGCCTCACCAAAGCTGAGTACAGAGGGATGGTCACCTCCCTCCTCCTGCTGGCAATGCTATTTGTTTTGCAATCCAGGATGCCATTGGCCTTCTTGGCCACCTGGGCACACTGCTGGTTCATGTTCAGCTGTGTTGACCAATACCCTCAGATCCTTTCCTTCTATGCAGCTTTCCAGTCACTCTGCCCCAAGCCTATAGTGTTGCATGGGGTTGCATCAGGCTGCGTGGGACCCAGTACTTGGTCTTGTTGAACTTCATCCCATTGGCCTCAGGTTGTACAGGTCTCTCTGTAGAGCATTCCTATCAGGCAGATCAATACTTCCCCCCAACTTGGTGTCATCTGCAAACTTACTGAGAGTGCACTGAATTCCCTCATCCAAATTATCAGTAAAAGTATGGAATAGGATGAGCCCCAAAACTGATTTCCTGGGAACGCCACTTGTGGCTGGTCACTATCTGGATTAATTCCTTTCACCACCACTCTCTGAGCCTGGCCATCCAGCCTGTCTTGTACCCAGTAAAGAGTGTACCTGTCTAAGCCATAGGCTGCCAGCTTCTCCAGGAGAATGCTGTGGGAGAGTGTCAAAGGCTTTGCTGAACTCTAGGCAGCTTACATCAATAGCCTTACCCTCATCAACCAGGCTGGTCACCATGTTGTAGAAGATGAAGTTGGTCAGGCAAGACCTGCCTTTCATGAACCTATGCTGGCTGGGCCTGATCCCCAAGTTGTCTCACACATGCCATGTGATTACCCTCATGATGATCTGTTAGATAGCTTTCCCTTGGTACTGGGGTCAGGCTGACAGGCCTGAGCCGCGGATATCAGGGTCTGAGTCGATTGCTCTCGAGTGGGGAAGCACAACAGGACTCAATATATGAGTGATCAGGCTTCAATTTATTACCCGGATAGCCTTATAGTGTTTAAGACAGGGGCATATAAAAAATATCACACAACCATTGGTAGAGAGCCTCAAGAAAAACAACTTTAAAACAACTCCCAACAATTAACAGCAGTGAGAAACACATTCTGGAGGAGGTGACTTTTGATTTCATCCTAATCCTAAGATACCAGGCAGGAATGTGTTGGCAGCAGATGTGAAAGGCAGTCCCCTGTTTCAAAGTGCACTTTTCCTCTCCCACTCACCACAGACCATCTCCTGCTTTTACTTTTCTCAAGGCTCAAACAGAGTAGTTTCCTTTGAGCACCGTATCAGTGTGGCCAGTGCATAACACAGAGCCCAAAGGGAACACCTGCTAGCTAAACTGAATAGACTATCAAGGACAGCTTACTCTAAAAAATACCTATAGTTAGTTATCAGCAGTCCTGTGAGGCCCTCTTTGCTGAAGGCAGGCTGAACAACATAATCACAGAAGTTTCCTATATACGTCTTGGCAACTTGGGTTGCTCAGCTGAAGCAGTTCATGTCCACCTTGAGTTGTTTGTCACTTGGCCCAGGGACATCATGACCTCCTATCAACATCTAATACTTTTCCATGAGTATATAGTTTCTGTGCTGCAGTGTAAACTATGCTCGAACTATGCTCTATCACCATGACCTCCCTGCTCCTGCAGCCATTTCTCAACAGGCCTGTAGTTCCCCAGATCCTCCTTAAGACCTTTTTTATAGATGGGCATCTAGTAAGCCTCCAATCCTCTGGGACCTCTCCAGTTGACCAGGACCACTGATAGATAGGTGGTGGAAAGCAGTTTGGCAGTCATGTGTACCAGCTCTCTCAGCACCCTCAGTTGCATCCCATCTGTTCCCATGGACTTGTTGCAGTCCAGATGGAGTAGCAGGTCTCTAACTTTTCCACCTGAATAGTGCAGGGTTTATTCTGCTCCCCACTCCAGATTTCCCAGGAGGCTGAGCACCCTGATAACTGATCTGACTATTAATGACAGATGTAAAGAGGCTATTGAGAACCTCAGCCTTTTCCTTATCCTCGGTGGTCATGTTCCCCACTGCATTCAGTGAAGGATAGAGATTCTCCTTGGCCCTCCTCTTACTTTTAATATATTTGTAAAAACATTTTTGTTGTCCTTTACCACAGTGACCAGGTTGAGCTCCTGTTGAGCTTTAGCCTTTCTGATTTTCTCCCTCAATGTGCTAGCAACTTCTCTATACTCTCCCTAAGTTGTCTGTCCCTTCTTCCACAGGAGGAAAACTTTTTCTCTCCCAGAATCAGAGCAAAAGTTCCTTGCTCAGACCCACCAAACCTGCTCCAAGCAATAAAGACAAGCTGCCAGGAAGAACAAAATTTTAAGTGATCAATTTACTGCTTTACTTACTGGATGATGAGGGCATATGTGGGTCAGGGTTGGTTTGCATGACTTTTATCTTGCATTTCTTTCTAGAGAAGCCAGAATCCTTTCCATAAAAGCTCTTACCAATCTGATTCTTATTCCAGACCTCTCACTCCCTGAACACTCTCTCAAATGTCAGTGTGCTTACATGGTTGGAAGCTTAATTAAGGGAAGAAAGACTTCTTTCACTGCAATGTCTGTTTCTTGCACTGCTGATGTAATGTTTTCACCCTAAGATGTGCAGCAAGCCCAGTACTGCAAAACAGCAAGTGTCCCCTGGGTTACGCTTACTGTAAGAACTGTCTCTGGGATCAGTAGGAAGTCAACACCATTCAGAGGGTGTTGTGGTTTTGTGGTTTTGATGCCGGTATTCCACATCAGAGCATCATGCAGCAGTTAAGGAGTTAATGCTGGGGGAGCAGCAGAGGGGAGGGGCGGAGCTCCGCACCGGATGCAGGCGGCGCTCGGTCTGGGCGCGTTGCTCCGGGCTGCCGTGGAGGTTCAGCACGTGTGCTTGCCCTGCAGGTCCTCCTTAACGTAAGCTCACAGCTTTTGGGTTGGAAATTTTTCTCTCTCTCTCAATTGTTCAATTTTATTAGATTCAGTAAAGTTACCGTTCCTTCTCAGATCGTGCCGTTGTTTTCTTGTAGACCCATCTCTTCCCGCTGTTTTCCCCCTCCCCCTCCCGGAGCGCGGCTCTGCTCGGGCGGCCGCGCGGCCACTGACGCAGTTTTTTTTTCTCTCCCCTCTCCCTTCTCGGTTTCCCTTGGGTCACTGTCACGGACAACACCGTGACAGAGGGAACTTAGCTCTTTGCTAAGCCACTGGAAGGGCCTTTCTATAGAAGTGATCACAGTAAATCTCATTACAGGAGAGAGAATGGATTTTTTTTCTGAATTTGACTAGGTTAACGATGACAAAGTCAACAGCTCTGCAAGTGTTCCTTAAATTATGTGAAATGAGGTGATTGATGGTCAGTCGAGATGAATGACCACAAGAAAGTAAACAGCAGTGATTGTGGCTATGTCTGTACCACGCAGTAGGAGACATGAAAACAGTGATGCTTTCACATAATCACAGTCACAGAATGGATGAAGCTGGAAGGGACTTCCCTGCTCAAGGGGACACTGAGATCACATTACTAAGGACTGAGTCTGGATGGCTTTTGAATATCTCCAGGGAAGGAAACTCCACGACCTCACTAGGCAACCTGTGCCAGAGCTCAATCACTCTCATAGGAAAGATGTTTTTCCTCATGTTCAGTCAGAGCTTCCTGTGTTTCAGTTTGTACCCATTGCCTCTTCTCCTGGCACTGGGCACCACTGAGAAGAGTCTGGTCCCATCTTATCGACACTCTCCCTTCATATAACATAGAAGTCTCATACAGGCCTTGGTCTCATGCAGTTAAATGTGCCATGATTGAGTACCAGACGTCAGTAACATTTTAGGTTTAGGCAAGTTACATTGCACAGTCCCCAGTCCTGAGCCTTCATGACTGTGGTACTTCCACTTGTGAAGCCAGGCAGTTGAGCACCTCAGGAACAGCTTTCTGAATGGCACTCTCTTGCCCATGGAGAATGCATCTGTAATGGATTACAAGAATCCTTCAGTTAATTAACTCCCAGTGGTTGATAAGTATTGACAGTGAATTGTAGAAACCACCTATGCTGCCAGATTGCTGATATAAATAAACAGCGCAGGGCTGCTCATGGACAACAGATGTTATCTACCACATTTAATTTCAAGGGATATATTAAATAACGGCTTTATTGATGTTCAATTTTCACTCGCTCTCTTGTGTTCACAATTCATATGTTTAATGTGCACTCTCTCTGGGAACAAGCAGCTTCCCAATCTTCATTTAAGAGGTAAAAAAGGGATTGTAAAAGCTCTCCTAATTGAATTTGTTTGATGCAGTGAAGTTTTTGATGCTCCTAATTGAATTTGTTTGATGCAGTGCTTTTGATGTTTCACCATCAGTGCTTGATAAAACTCTCCCCTGAATCTCCAAGTCTTGGTCTAGCCCATCTACCAGCATCACGTTTTTCACACTTTGTGGGTGGCCTAAGAGATGATTAGTAGAGTTTTAAATAGTTTCTCTAATATAGCTTTTTTACTTCAATTTTGAGAAAAATAACATAGCAGTAAAGATATTACACAGAAAAGCTAGGAGTAAAACAACTTCACAGCTTCTAAATGTACTAGAGAAGTTTAGACATTATTAGATGCTGAAGCCGCATTTCCTTCTGTAGAGTTTTGTTGAACCAAATTTATCAGAGGGAGCAAGAAGGAACAGAAGTATTTCTAGCGTCATGTGAAACTGCAAGCAGACTGAGAAAAATTCAGTAATTTTGATGAAAGTGTGCTGAGTTTTTTGGGGAGTGGGAAACTCAAGGCAACTAAAGTAATAGTGGAACCTTTCCTGTATCAGGGCCTAGACCCCCACTCCTCAGTGACCTCTGACATTTTTCTACATGAAGATACCTGCAATGTGTAATGCAGGGATAGCAGAGAATGATATTGTGTTTATATTTAGCTTGAGAAATATTCATTTATTTATTTGAGAGATATTTAGCTGTTTGAAATATTCATTTATATCGCACATATATTTTGGTACCTCAGACTTCTGGGGAATTACTAAAGTTTTACTTTAATAGTACAATTTTTTTTATCTCTTGAGTGAACTTGAATGTTCTGAGTTTCCATACAAACTTGTTTTCTCAGCATTTGTTTCCTCTTGTATTTATTTAAATTAAACTTAACATGCAGCATATTTTCCTTCTGCAGGGCACACACATGTTTCAACCGTTTGGATCTTCCACCTTACCCCTCATATTCTATGCTGTATGAAAAGCTGTTGACAGCTGTTGAAGAAACTAGTACCTTTGGACTTGAATGAAGGGGTTCAGGCAGTTCTGTTGTTTTTCTGGCTGTTGATGTCATCTTTCCAACATCATTTAATCTTGGTTTCCCATGTTTTTTGAAAACAAAACAAAAAAGAATCAAGATTGACAAAGGCTGTGCATGAAGAACTGCCACCCTCCAAGATCTAACCTTCATGCTTTCATCCTGTTTCCTATGGACTGCTAGTCTGTATGCAATAGAAAAACAACTGTCTCAAGGTTTCTGTATATCTCTACATACTTCCATTAATAACAATGAAAATACAAATGCAAGTTACGCTACACTTGATCAAATGTTAATAAATGTTTACTTCCACTTATGTTGATTAAAAAATAAAAACAAAAAAAACATCAAGCATTCCAAGCTTTTATATACTCACATTTTCTAAAGCAATTTGCAGCCCATCTTACTTCTTAACAGTTAAATACAGTACTAGGAGCTGGTCAAATATATTCTTCATCCATTCTTGTTTTCTCTGTACATACTGTCCATCTCAGAGACACTTATAAATAAAACTGAATTTTTTTATATGAACTCACATCAGTTGCATCAGCTGGAACTGGCCCAGATTCACGGTGCAGATAAGACCTTCAAAAACTTAACAAGCTGTAATGCAATGCAAATCATAACAGCGATTGCTACAATTGTTCCGTGCCAGTGCTGGAGAGAACTTGCACTTCAGAGATATTGGGAGGGGCATCTCTATTGTAATGTTTACCACACAAGTTTGTGCACACTAAAGAAGGATATCTTATTATGTAGCATAGAGACCAGGCTCCCTTACCTTAGTATTGTATGCAACAAGGAAAAAAGGAAATAAGATGAATGTTCTACTCTTGTGAATACCCTTGGATTCTGTTTACCAGATCTTTGTTCTCTGATTTTTGTTTGAAATGCTCCTTTCCATATAGGATGTACAGACAATCCCATCCCCTGTGTCAGAAGCCGTTTATTGTCTGTCAGACTGGGCTCAACTATGGTTGCTGGGGGCAGGTTTTGGTTTTGTCATTTTGATTTTCTTGTTCAGTGCAAATCTCCATAAGCTCAACAGTGGTCATAGACAGAAAGTTTTAGTCTAGGATCTATGGAATGAGAAGCTGCAGTGAATGGTTGTGCTTGTCAAAGATGAAGGGTCCTGTAACTCTGTTATGGTTAAAATTTTGTTGTACTTCTCTTGGAGTCCACCCAAAGGCACTCCAGCCATGTTAAGTGTGACCAAACTTAAGAGCAATTTCTTATTACTTCAGACAGAACCCACTTTAAATTGGTGTACTTTGCATTCCAACTCTGGAACCAGAGAACAAAAGAAAAACAGCAATAGGCTTGTCTTTGGAAGGATTTTGCTGAGGCTATTACAGGCAACATCACTGCTCTGATTGTGTTCTACTTATTAATATTTGCTGCCCTTGTTTTCCAAGACTTATTGAAAGTGTTTGTCTTAACTGGGAAAAGAAAATAAGTATCTTTACTTCTGATGCTAATCGTGAAAGGATACATGAAATAGGAAGTGAGAGACTTGCGAAGGGTACATGAAGGTAAGTAAGAAGGTAACCTCATAGTATCTAGCAGTTCATGTGAATGCTTCCTTGGGGGCTTGTTACCATTGTGTGCTAGCTGTCCTTCAGGATGATTAAAATCAAGAGATTACTTCAGTGTGTGACACATTTCGAGTTTATCTCCAGACAAAAGAGCTAAACTCTGCTTTCTCACATATTCTTATGGTGGCTACACAAACTCATCACTCTTGAAACACTGCATTCTTTGTTTTGTACCATTCTGTTTTGATTCTTGGGTTAGTAGACATTTGAAAGGTGAGGGAACCCAAAGTATGTTTATAGACAGTAGGTTTTATTAGTGATATAGAAAATATTTGGGTTGCTTTAGTTGCCTCATTCATTCTATAACATTTCAACCACTTTTGTAGTAATTTATTGTATGGCATTTACTGAGAATGTATTAAATATGTTATTCATATTGAGCACAGTTGCACAGGGAAGCCTTAACTACACATCACCTTTGTTATACCCGACACCAGAAGTTACGCCTGTTCTTTCCACAAACTCGAGCACCTACTGCACATGCCCAGCCCCACTGCAGAGTAAAGATGGAAATCTCTTTTCTGAGAACATCTGTCACATGCATATGAACTACATCAGAGTGAGTCAAAGCATGAGACCAAACAAAATCTTCCAGTGCATATTATTTCTGCCTCTTCACTGCTGGGCTCTAAAATTCAGTGAGTTCCTGATTTATTCCTGATCATACTAATGTAACAAAATTATCTGCACTTCGCCAAAGGTTGGGTGTCTTCCAACAATAGAAGAAAAGATAACATAATTATCCAGTTGGTTTGGCCAAAGAGAACAGCATATGAAGATCTGTCTCATTAACATAGTAAAAGTAAAAAAAAAAAATATTTACAATGCTGTATAGTTAATTTTTTTAAGTATTTAAAACTCTGTTTTAATAAGAAAAAGTAAAACTATTTTTTGTAGCATAATAAAAGATATTTGTATTTCAGAGGCAGTATCAAAACCCACTGACTGAAAGAGGAAAGGCTTTATTTCTCCTGAAATTCTTCTTCATAACATATTCTGGCCCTCACCACACACTGAGTTCTAAATGAGGTGCCATGCATCTCTGTTTGACAAATGCCATCTCAAGCAGCTTGTGTGTTCCTGCTCTAGGAAATAAACAGCACAGCCTGCTACTTCCCATCAATATCCTTAGTTCAAGCTAGCTTTCAAGTGCATAAGCTAGGAGTATTTTTAAAAGTTTCTATTCGTAGGTGTTTGTAGTGGCATCAAAGTAACAAGATCATGTGAATTTCCTTGCAGGATTTTTGTTTGTTTGTTTGGGGATCTTCATTAGGTTTTTGTTTGTCTGTTTGCTTGTTTTAGTCTAAAGCCAAGAATACGGGAAAACAGACAAATATTTTCATAAAGAGAAAAAACACCATGCTACTCTGGCTTTTCTTTCACATTCTATCTCTCTCTCTCTACCCAAATGCCCTACTCCAATATGTTTTCCAGCACTGATATCATCTCTGGGATATCAAAATCTGCACCTCACAAGGCATTTTTCCATATTTTGTCATACCATAGGCTGAGCCCGGACTCATTCTGGAGTGAAGGGGAAGCTGTGCATGTCAGTGTCTTTGCAGGCTGGAGTGGTGGAAAGAATGTTGCTAACAAGTGAGGAGGAGGAACCCATCTTCTTTGCCCAGTTATTAAACCTGTCCATTACGTAATAAATTGACTTTGTTTTATTACTGCGTATGTGAGGCATACAGCCTTCCTCATTCATCTCTTGATTCCAGTGTTATTAGTATCTGTGTTCTCTTCCCAGGTCTGCATTTTCATTTGTAAAATATGACTGTCAATTACAGAACTTCTGCTTACAGTGAAATACACGAGCAATGAGTATTCAAAAAGTCTGTTCAGCTCCTTCACCTCAGTTCCCTTTGCATGTGGCATTGGCTAGATTAAGATATAACGTGAACATCAACGGATTTTAAAATGCAAATTAAACATGGAATAGGTGATCTGACAGCTGTTTTGAAACACAGTCTCTGACAGGAGGAACAAATGATGGTAGTTTGTACATTTGGTTTCAGAGGACTTACTTTTCTCAAAGCGACTGTTGTGATGTTATTAATGGTAGAAGGAAGAAAAGGAGTATTGCTGCTGATGAAATCCTGGTGCTATGGATGAAAGAATGAAAATAAGTATTTTAAGGTCCTCCAGCTTGAAGTATGACTATTCAAGCACATAAGCTATGCAGGATTTGATCCAGCACAATCATAACTGTACCTTCCTGCTGTCTGCATCAGCTTTGCAAATGTCACTTTAGTCTGCAGTACATTCCATGAGTATCTGGTCTTAATCATGTGGCTGTGCATATTTGAAACTGAATTTTATGTTCTAAGGAGATCTGTGGCTATAACAAGGCAAGGAGTAAGTGGTCCAAACTACATCTAACATCTAATGGAGAAATGGTGAGTTCTGTACAGTCAGACACAGGACTTTTTCACCTAGTTTGCTCAAGTGTAAATGAAGTTTTTAGCTAACTGCTAAGGTTTGAGGTGGTATTCTACAGGGGGGTTGGCTTTGGGCTTTGTTATTCTTGTTTCACAGTAACAAATAGTTGACATACCTCTAGCTCAAAAAAAAAAAATTAGGATACAGAATTTTAATATGGAAATTGACTAACAAGTAAACTAAAATATTCACTCTCAGCAGAGGAGTTAAACTAACAATTTGCTATCAATTTTGTGACAGACTACGGAAATCCATATATAAACATGGATATACGTTTTGATAAACGTGATGAGATTTGTTTAATTTCTGTTGAAATAATAATTTTTTTGCCCTGTCTCCATAGTAATATTAATAGGACTTCCCAGTCAAGATTGAACACTTTCAGTCAAGTGCAGACCAACAGATCTTTCTATAAAAAATGCGGTGCTTTTTTATTATAATTCTTGCTGTACCTCAGTGTTCATTATTAAAAAAAAAAAAAAAAAAAAACCTGCTGCAATATACTGAATCTGTGATACTATTTCCCATCATCATGAGGTCCAACAGATTGCATTGTTACTTTCTCTCTGGTGAGTCATGTAGTTCCTTTGTTCTAGTAAAAAAACAGATGCCTGTACATAGTAGTTACTAGATATAGTAAATATTGTACCATTAGCCAAATTCCCTGCAGCTTCCAATTTCTCCAAAAAACAGAAATATCCATTACGGCATTAGTTAAAGACTGCATAAAGTCAATGGCAGGAAAGGTCCTCCTTGTTGGACTGATTTTGCTTTTATTGACACAAAAATGTCACATGATAGGCTGTGCTTTCTATTCTACCATATCACTATAGAGGAATGTCAATAAAATCACTTTGTTATGGTATTGTGTGGACTGTCTCTTCCAAATATTTTGTTTTGTAGAGGACATATTTTACTAGAGTGGGGGGAAATAGGCATAGGTGAAAGTCGACTGACTAGGATTGCTCTTCCTCTGCCAGGACATGATCTTATCCTTTCTGACACTTGCATTTAGGCCTTTCCACTGCTTTTGTCCAATTTCCCAGGGTATGTGTCTAAAACTCGAGGTTCTCCCCATAAGAGTGCATAACCAGAGCCCCTGTGCTCTCCTAGACAACCCTGAGACCAGCTCTGCCTTGAAAGCATGTGAGGTTATTCACTGTTACAGAAAACATCTGGACAAACAGGGACAAAAGAGATACTTACCTCACTTCCACATCTAATTACTGCATTACAGGTATGAAAAGCAAGTCCAAGGATGATTTCTTAATAACGTATGCTAAGTCTGCATTAAGTGTTGACAACAAATAAGTACCAGATGCTGTGGTATTCTCAGGATGTCACACCCATTTCTTTGCTGCTCATCACCCTAATATCTCAGGCATGTTTCATTAGCACATTCCAGGTTAGATTAACTCATCTCAGTTATACAGTCAGCAGACACCTTACCGACCATACCTGTTTTCTTACATAAATGGCACCTCATGAGGGTTGATGGTAGGACTGCTGGAAAGCTTAAATCAAATATGAGCAGTTTTTGCAGGGAAAAATAGGAACAATCAGAAGACTCTCCAAGGAAAATGGTAAGCAACATTAGTAAAACGCAGTGAGATGTGTTACCGATCATTAGCGTGGATCAGAGACATTGTTTTCTGCAACAGTGATCTGTTCATGTGGCTGGAACTATTTCTCTTACAATAACTCATTTTGTGAACTGATTTTTTGCTAAAATACAGCAGTATTCCACCTGAGGCCTCCATATGTACATGAGTTGTCATTCTGTCTCATCAGCCTATAGGGTACACAACGGCCCATAAGACACATCAGTAGTAGTCCCATCCCACCCTGTGGTAGCAAAGTCACAGGTTTCTGTTAAAATACACGAAGAGTCAGCTCATAGCTTGACTTTGGTTCCCATAGGAGATGGCAGTTGGACAATAATTGTCACTTTTGCAGAACAGTGAAGAACAAAGAAGAGAGAACAAAGCCACTGTGTCTCCTCCAATCATAAGTCCTTCTTGAGCTGCAAAGCTATTCTCTACTATTATTTTTTTTTTAATTCTGGTAGCCTTCAAAATTGATTTTGCCTGAAAATACTTTTCATGGGTATATCAAAATGAAGTGTATAGTTTTGTTTGTTCAGTTCCCATCTTCTTGGTATAAAATGATGGAGGAAAAATGTGATATGTTATTGTTTGAAACATAAGCTTGATTCTTATTTGTATGAGGCTTTGCTGCAAAGCAGGTTTATATTGACATAACTACTGTAAACAAAGTTCATCCCCACAGAGCCACTCTAGCTGGAGAATGCATGAACACTACACCTAATTATATTTTTCCTGAATTGCTAGCATGTAGCATTTCATATAATAAACTTCCATGGTATAAGAAAATAGTAGAGCTGCATGGGAAAGTTTTCTGTGTGACAAACCAGAGTAATACCGCGGTCACCTGTGTTTCCTTCTGTGAAGAGCAATATTCTGTGGGGACATACTTTTGCCTTTAACATGTTTCAATATCAAAATAAAAGACAATTTCAACAGTGGGCAATTTAGAAACTGCTGGTGCATATGATTTCCTAATGCTGATTTTCCAGAATCAAAATAGCATACAAAAACAAATTGCATATCCTCATATTTTTCTGTTTGCAGGATTAATATGTACGCTTCAGCCAGTAGACAAAGCAGTACATGTGCCTCACAGAGTCATCATATTTAGATAACAGCTTTTCAGGAATGCAGCCGGGGCAGCACTGGAATCTGCTTAGGAACTTTGTTACTGATTTGACCTCAGTATCTCTTTGGTATTTCTTAGTATTAAATCCAATCAGTGAGTTTTTAAGAATGCCTGGAAGTAGGAATACAGATTACTACGTAAGATTACACTTGCAGTGTGTGACAATGTGTATGGTGAAAGCTTTCGCATCCTTGGCAAGAGAATGCAAACTTCCCTGGTTTTGGCCTGGAATTTAACAGCTTTAGTAATTCAAGTACTAATTAACAGAACTGAGACCTCCGAATGTCATCCCTACTATCCCGGAGTGTAAAGCATACAACATGGCTTTTAAACATAACAACTGTGCTTCAAATATGTATTTTTAAAGTACAAACAGAAACACATTATCTTCATGCACTGGGCATAGGTATGAAGCAAGTACAATTGCACTCTTAATTTTGTAGAATATAAAGTCTACCTTATTTGTGGAAGATGAATCAGTCTCGGGGACTGACTTGGTGCTGCAGAGAAGCAGTGGAAGTTATCTGAGGAGCACCCAATCTGATTGGGGACCCATATGATGTATTTTCCAACTGGTAAATGGGTGTTATTATAGTATATGTAAAACTCATGTTCAAATGGAAAATTCTGCAAAATACGAACCTGTGAAAGCACTTGGGAAGGTTATTCTAAGATCCTCCTAGTGCAAGCTTAATTCATCTGTCATGGAAATGATTAAATAAAACCCTAGGAGCAAAATGAAAAATTACTGCCACATGAGCAGCAGTTTACATTAAAACTTTCACAAATGTAAAAATAATTCCATGAATCTTGCAATAATGATGCATAGTGCTGCCACTTAGTGGAGCTCTGCTTTCCATCCTTAGGTTGGAAAGGTGAAAATTAGTAACACTGTTTTTTGTTGTTGTTGTTGTTGTAGCTAGTAAAAACTTTCAGTTTGTACAGATGTGTAGCATAGGATTGTTGTTCAGCCGTGTTGTGTACTCAGAGCTCTTGTGCAAGTGCCTTTACGTGATGACAAAAAGAATTTGATGAATACAGGAGTGAAACGATTCGGGTGATGAACTCTTCCTGCTGGCTCATCTGTAAAGCAATCACATCGAGAAATAAGGGGTTCATCAGTGCAAAATAAATGACATCATACAGAGCTCAGGCAGCTTGCAGAAATTCCAGCCACAGAAGATCATATTTCTCCGTGACTACATAAGCTGCAAGGATGAATTTAGCACCTGAAAAACAACCTTAAGAAAGTTCTTTGTGCTGAGCTATGGATACGTGGATTCCATGTTTCTGTAATAAATGGATCGTGATGGCAACAACAATCATTTAGGACAGTTGTGTCCAAGTTGCCTGAACACTTTTATATTGGAGGGGGAAGGGCTCTGTGAAGACCAAGGTGTAGTCAGATAATATAGCTGAGCAAAACTTATGTCCCTGTGCAACACATCTTTGGAGCAGAACTGAGATCTCTCCTTCGTTCAGTGCATACAGACTAAGTGGAAATGAGCACTCTTTTAAACAGAGTACTGGTGGTGGTGTCTCCCACCTTACCTCCTGCTCCTCTGCCTGCAGGCCAAGCACTGCTATGAGAATTAACTCCTTGGTTGCTGTTGGCAGAAAGGAAAAAATATGTTGAAATATTAAAGTTACCTGTATACACAGAAACCACATTGTTCTGCCATCCAAATACAATTGATCATAAAATAGGTAATGTTGCAGTGATTGAAGCCAAATTTCCAAACACTGAACATAATTTATATTTTTTTCAGTAGATAATACATGAGAGTGACCAGCGTAGATACATCTATTTGCTGATCTCTGAATAAATCAAACACTGTCCACATATGTACATGTTTTTCCTGTGGACCCATGTGTAACCTTGTGTCACAGTGTTTAAGGTAAACGCTATCTTAATACTCAGGTAAACCTACAGTGAATCATGAAGAGTATGTTTATTCCTTCTATAGGGAAAAGTAAGTTTCCATGTATCAACTCCATAACATTCTGGCACTGCTGTGCAAATCATAGTCTAAATCACAGAAATCATAGTCAAGGGGGAGAAAACTTTATTTTGGTCAGTTTTAGAGATAGCAAAGCACTTTTTTTTTTTTTCTGTCATAGTCATGTCCTCCAGATAATTCCATCTAAGAGTGCAACAGATCCATCTTTCTGTTATACTGAGACACTGGGCTTCTGATGTCATTGGTGTTTTCTAACCTATGGAAGAAAAACAGATAAATGTATGTGCCATAAGGAACAAAAGTTCTTTCACATAGAAGGAAACAATACATTCAAAATTCTCCATAATTTGAAGAGAAATATATTTTAAAATTGTCTGAAGAAACACATGTCCAAAACTTGAAGGCCTGTGATTTGTCATATTCAGAATCAACTGCTAAATCTTTAAAGGAATTCAATTACCTAAAACGTATGATTTACTATAAATTTGGCCAGAGAATCATAAATATCCCCAAATATTTTGAGGATGTTTTGTTTGTATTACAGAATCAGTAACCCTGCTTCTTTCTATTAATTTTCTTTGCAGATTCTTTTTTTTCCCCCTAGGGAAATGTGATTGGGAATGTAAAGAAGTAGAAATGGTCATAAGGATTAACATGAATTTGAAACCTTTATTTAGGATTAACATGCTTTTAAGATAAGAACATTTCTTCAGAAAACAGCATTTTTCCATAGTAACTGCCTCTGATACGTACTTATAGATGTAACAATTTTTAACCACCATTTAATCCAAGTGTTATCCTTCAGCAGAAGCAGTCTGGCTCTGCTACAATCTAAACAACATTCTGAGTGGAAAGCACATCAATACCATAAGTCTCAAACTCTCCATTATTCTGGTTCTGGAAGTTATTCTTCAGCTATGTAATCCTGCAAATCAAGTTTGGCATAAAATGAACGAGGAAATTTCACAGAAATGCCTTGTCAGCAGTTCTCCCATTTGAATCTTCACCAATTAATGACTGGGGTTTGGCCTGGATCCTTCCTTTCATGCTGGCCCACTTCCCCATTAGCTGCTCATTCTTCGTGCTCTGGACACAGGCAGGCAGTGGCACAGAGATGCTGCACCGTGAATGCAGACAAATTCAGCAGGGCTGCCTGGGCAAGCCATTGTCACATAAAACTGTGCTCTTCAGCACCCCAGGACACTAGGGAAGCCAAGCAGTGAAGGGCTGCTGAGATGAGCCAGGCGTGGCTGTTTCCCAAGCCTCTTCTAGTTCTGTCCATCGCTTGATCAACCACGGAAACAAACTCCATGCTTGGTTAGGGAACGCAGGTCTGCCCTGCCAGACCAGGGTGCATAAGGAGCACAGAAGCTCTCACAGTAATCAATCCTATACCTGTGCAGCACCAAGAAGTAAAAACTTCACAAGCAAACAAAGCAAAATTGTAACTGTGGACTACACATTCAACTATGTAGGTAGGTTGCTCTGAAAGTGATGCCTCCTATTTATTTCCACGGGCAACCACAACGGATGCGAAGAGCAGAATAACACTATTCGACAAAGCAAATTCTCAGCTACAGAACAGCTTTTCAGCACTGTCACCAGCGTTAGCTTTGCATTATTGCCGGTGATGGACAAGAGCCTGCAAGAAGTGACCCAGTGTCGTTGTCTGTCTGGGTCCCACGAGCATCCCCAGCCGCGCCCGCCCCCGGCAGGTGGCGCTGCCGTGCCGCCGCGCCGCGCCGCGCCGCGCTCCCCTCCTCCCGGCAAGGTGATGGTGGCAGGGCGGAGCCCCGCAGCCACGCCCCTCTGGCGGCCACCCGGGTAACGCTCCTCCTTCCCCCGAGCCGCGTTGTGCGGTTGGGAGTGGGGCCGGAGCGCGGCGGGGAGCAGCGTCCTGGGAGTAGCTATGAGCCCCGAGGAGAAGCCGCTGCCCGGCCGCTCCCGCGATGAGCGCCCGCTGCAGGCTGCTGCCGGCCGGGGCCGTAGGCGAGGCGGTTTGCTGGCGGAGATCCGCACGCCCATCCGCACCGAGCCGTTCCAGCTGCGCTACAGCCTCAGCCCCGGCAGGGAGCTCGGCAGGTGGGTGTGACAGCGCTCTCGCTCGGGGTTCGGCGTGCTTCGTCTGTAATGCGTGAAGGGGTGAGCAGGCAGCAGATGCTTTCCTGCTGCTGAGTGTCGGAGCTTGTCGGCACGCTTTGCTCGCTGGCCGCCAGCCCGGCCGTCAGTGTAAGTGCTGGGACAGCCGCGTGCTCCGCCATGCCAAATACAAAAGACCTGGCTACTCCGGATGGGGAGCATAAGTTGCCTAAGATAACGTTTGGCTTAATCTTAAGATGTGTTAATTTTGTTGTCCCCGAATCGGAATGTTCGCAGGCGTATCTTACCTTGCTTTAATGTTTAATGTTGAACTTTCTGAATGTTGTAAGGTTCCCATTTTTGGTCAGCGTGCTCTTAAATGATTCCAGCAGTAGTCATTTGAGATGAGCTAATCCAAAGTATTGCCTCCTTTGCAAAGGAGAATGCAACAGTTGCTTGAGCTTTCCCTTATCATCTGTACACTGCGTCATTTTGCTGTAAAATCGGGGACAATGTTTTGATTATTTTCTGGTGACAAACTTGAGCATGTTTCTGAGTATGCACACAGTGCACCCTCTGGATGTCTGAGCTCCGTATTTCTAGAAGCACTGCCTCAATCAAAATTTCTTGTCACTGATTCACATTACCTAAAGCCTTTTTGGAGTGTCCATTAAAATTGTACTCAGGTACTTGCTCCTATTCCTCAATGAAATACCCCCTAGCTCATTGTTCACAAAATACCATTGGGCTATTCTTCAGCTCCTTGATGTAGCACTGCGTTCTTTTAATGTAAAACAAGCTATGCACGTGTTGGTGGCTACAATTTCTGTACTAAAAATAATGCTTCTGGTTCTAGAGGTGAGTTGGAAAGAGGCCTGAACAGTAGGTACTGCTTTTTCTCTAGAACATAAGAGTATTCTTAAGTGACTGCTCTAAACCAAGCAATCTTCTGCCAGCGAGACATGTGCACTGCATAGCTGTAAAGGTATTTCATGTTCAATTCAGTTGATTCTCCTCATTCCCATTTTATTTCTAAATAAACAAGTCTGCTCTCTGCCCAGACCTAAGAATAACTATTTTAATAATCATCTGAGGAAACTGAATAGAATAATGGTACTTTTTTTTTTTTTTTTTTTTTTTTTTTTACTGTGGTTTCGTGGATAGGTAACCTAGCTCTTGATTTTGTTTTCTGAAGTTTCTGACATAAACTTACTTCTCAGGCAGCTTTCAGGAGCTCATGTCTTAGTCAGATGTGATTCTTCTTCAGTTGAATGCATTAGTAAGAATGGATAGATATGCTGTCACACTTCTAAGCAGCTGTTGAAACAGTTGGGGAAGTCAGAAGGAAGTGAAGACAAGACTTGGAAGCAGCTTATTGCACCATTTGAGAACAGACTTACGTGAGGAAACGTCCATGTACATCAGAAATGGAACCTCTTCACACTTGGCTTTTTGGAAATCAGAAAATGTAGAAGAAAATCACCCTTTGGAAAAAATGTTTGACATGAATTATGTAATAAACTGCATATAGTGCTATGGATCTCAGAAAAAAAAATTAAAAATAATTGCTGATATTTGTAGCAGTGACTGTGCTTTTTAGCTCATCTTAAAACTGTTGCAATAAGGTTAGTTCTTTGTTTCCCTTTGCCAGCCAGAATTAATTGATGTGACATAAATGCTGTTTTGACATTTGATTTGTGATGTGAGGCTCTTCCTTTAAGCCATAATGTATGCCAGATAAAGTAATGCTAATTCTGTTGGCAGTCTTGAAAGATGACACTGAGTTTCTTTATGATCAGATACGATATCTTAAATCATAATTCTTGACTGAGGCTCTTGTGAAGACTGAGAACAAGTCGTTTTCTATTCAGATCACCCTTAAAAGCATTTTTGTTTGCTTGGATGACTGATAGTCATTTATTAACTTAAGAGAGGAGCATGAAGTATTACCTCTCAATGTAATTTCCCTTCAATGTAGAGTTCTCCCTGGTAGCTCCTCTTAACGTAGCTAAACAGGTAATACTGATGCTTAATACTGTTTTCACAATTTAATAGCAGATCCGTTTTTTGAGAGGAATTTCAATAAGCAAGATCTTAAGAAACACAAAGATGCATCATCTGGGTGTGCTTTATGGGAAAGCTTTTTCATACCTGTCTATTTCTGTCTACTACGTGGTCTCTGTCAAAAAGGAAATCCTTAGAAATTTATCTCTTGGCTTAACTTATTGCTTTGATGATTTTTTCCAGTGGGCGGTATCCTTGATTCTGAAATAGTCTCAGATGTGAATCTAGGTAGGTGCATAATTAGTTCTGTTAGTTAGAACAGGGTTGGGTTGCACTTGGGTTGGGGGAGTTCAAGCTATGTGTGCAGACTGTGAGGAGCCCTATGGAGAAAAGACTTGGAGAGAAAAGGGTGTCCAGCAGGGTGAAGGAGGTGATTGTCCCCCTCCACTCTGCCTTTGTGGGGCACCATCTGGAGTACTGCATCCAGGTCTGGGACCACAGCATGAGCGAGATGTGGAACTGTTGGAGCAGCTCTGGAGGAGAGCCACAAAGACAATCAGAGGGCTGGTGCACCTCTTGTATGAGGAAATGCAGAGGGAGCTGAGCTTGTTTAGCTTGGGGAAGACTTCAGGGAGACATCATTGCAGCCCTCCAATACTTGAGGGGAGCTTACGGTGAGAAGGGGACTGACTTTTTATGCTGTCTGATAGCGCTAGAGGAAGGCAGGTTTTTTTTTTTAAGAGCAAAGCAAGTTTTAGACTAAAGATAGGACTTTTAGATTGGAGTTGGTGGAAATTCTTTATTTAGAGGGTAGTGAGTAGAGAGATGTTCAAGGCTAGGCTGGATGGGGCTTAATCTGGTGGAAGGTTTCCATGCCTTCAACAAGGGGCTGCAACTAGGAGAGCTTTAGGGTCTCTGTCAACTCAAGCCATTCTGTGTGATTCTGCTTGAGTGATTCTACTTAAAAACAGGAATGCGTTAACCCAGTGGCTCAGATTTTTGGTTTAAAAGCACAGTATCTGTGTATCTACTAGGTATTAAAATAATTTCTCTTTTTTTTTTAACTACTTTTATTTCTTCTTTTGGAATACTTGCTACTTTCTTCCATGTGTTCTGTTTGGATTTGGTGCTGAAATGCAGCTTCAGCAGCAGTTGGAACACTTTTATTAAATGCATAACTTTACATTGTCCGCAAGTCATAAAGACTCACATCTTCATTTGGGATAGCTTAAAACCCTTCTCCCTGGCTACAGCGGGAAGGTTTTCTCAGTTGTGGTTAGACTCACAGTACTGGAGGGGTGTTTACTGTTAGAGCCACAGTGCTAATCACAGGCTGCCTAGAAGTCTGATGAAAGGAATCACCATCCTTGCAATATTCTGGGGATTGAGGGTGCATAATGTCTGGAGTGTTCTTGATAAGCTGTACATGCTACAAATTGTTGTTTTTTTGACAGATCTGCAGCAGGCACGCAGCAATTCGTTAGGCTTTTGGGTGGCATTCCTGAGTAACCATGGCTGTTATCAGTAGTTATAAATTAGACTGTTGTAGTAGAGCTTGACTAACGGATATCCACTTTGTGGATGCTTATTTGACTTAATTCCAGCTGGGTGATTTTGAAACAAATTTCTATTATAAGCAGGGTGACCACAAGTGCTTTCAGCAGTTACTCTTCATGTGAAGCAGTCTAGGTTAGGAGCTGCGAGAGTGAAACTTTAGACACGAGCTGAATTAGTTAATTCTGTGTATTTCAGCTTGGACATAGGAAAGGCAAGACTCGAGAAATTGTATTCCAGACCAGATCAGGACTCTAATTTTGGTTTCAGCTACCCTGCAATAAGTTAAATAAGGAAAAAGGGATGACTCTCCAAGCTATTCCTGCAGCTTTATAAGAAAATGTAGACATGGAAGTAAAATCAGTCATTTTGTCTAACATTATACCTGTATGGTATAGCTCAGGGGATGAGGATTCACCATTAGATGATACACTAGTTCATAGAGCTTTTCATTCCAGAAATCAGTACCTGCATGAATGGAATTGAGTGGAGCAGGTGGCTTGCGAAGTTTAGGGCAGATACTTCAGCCCAAAGCACTATGGGGGAAGACTTCTGAAAGTGCTACAGCATGTTTTTAACTGGACTGCTGGCTTGGTGCAACTCGTCCACTGTGTTTTGTCAGAAAATGATACTCGTTAACGTGGGTTGTGCTCAGTTCTGCATGGTGTATGTTTGTATTCACGTTTTCATTACTGTAAAAACTGTTAGAATGCTCCCTTGAACATAGCAGTGAAAACAGTAACTGAGCAATTTGTTTACTGAAGTATAGTCACAGAAAGAATAATTTTTTAGCTTGTATCCCATTTCACTAGCTTTTCTTGAAAGGATATCTTAACTTCCTGAACTAGCACAGCTTATTTCTGGTGTATGTTTGAAGATCTGAGGTTACTTGAACTGATAGTTTGCTGTTATTTTGTTCTAAAATCCTTATTTTTAATGGAGATAAGAATATCACAGTCCTGAGTGTAACCTAAACTCTTTATAGTAGAGGGTACTGCTCAGCAAGGCATCTCTAATTTTAGAGGACGCCCTTAATGGTGATTTGGTTCAGGTTTTCTGAAATTGTAATTTACAAGGGTTATACTGAAGTTGTCACCAAGGGACTTAGTTCTAACGTACAATTCTTCTATAATTTCAGAGGAAAATTTGCAGTGGTGAAGAAATGTATCCAAAAAGACACTGAAAGAGAGTTTGCAGCAAAATTCATGAGAAAAAGAAGAAAGGGCCAAGACTGTCGGATGGAAATAATCCACGAAATAGCAGTCCTTGAATTGGCACAATGCAACCTTTGGGTCATTAACTTGCATGAAGTTTATGAAACCGCAACGGAGATGATTTTAGTCCTGGAATAGTAAGTACTAGTAATAATTCAGTATTTGCTTAAAATTGTAGTATAAAAATCTTTTGCATCCATATGAATAATGTGAAAAGCAATTTTACTGCTTGCCTGTCACTTGCTTGAGCTCAAAAACTTGCCAAGAAAATCAGTATTGCAGGAAGTTATGTGCAGTCTTGTAACTATAGCAGAATATAACAATTTTTCCAGTTCTGTAGTATCTTTCAAAGCTGAAATATAAACTAAATACTCAATGAAAAAATCTTAAGTGAAATCTGAACTGCATATACTCCACACTTGGAGCGAAGTCTGTTCATTTTACTTGTTTTGAAAAAGGTATTAAAACTTAACACTGTGTATTTTAATGAAAGTGTCAAAACCTGCTGCAATCAAGAGTGAAGAGCTTCATAGTTAACGACCATCTCTCTTTTCTACCCTTAATTAAAAACTATGAAAACTAAGATAAACAGAATGTTTTGCTCAGGAAGTGTTTTGTTGGTGGTTTGTTTCTCTTGGAGGAGGAAGGGTTGGAGTTATGTGTAGACAAAGCTGACCAGCATCCGAATTTGTTACTTTTCTCAGCGTAGCGTATCTTTAAGTAAACGTCTAAGTGAACACAAGATTAGTGGGATAAGATACTTCTAAGGAAGTTAGTATAGAGACTTTGCTTCCCTTGGGTTCTCTATCTGGTTAAACTATGAAGTATTCTACCTGCAAGGTCTTTCGGGAAGTACAGGACCTTAGAACAGCAAGCACTCCCATGCTCAGTGCTCGCCGGGTGGCTAACTGCTTCTCCTTAACATGATGCAGGCAAGATCGTGTCTTCCACTTGATGGAAAAAGGCAAGAGACCTATGTTGGTGTTTATTTGAAGACCTTTTGGGCAGGCATTTGAGATGTGTACCAAACATAGCACTCCAGTGTATTTTTGGAGAAACTAAGACTTGTGAAACTATTTTAAGTCTGAATCTTTTGTATTCCACGTTCACCTGGAATAGTGACATTTAACTTGTGACTCTACACTTAACTGTTTTTCCTCCCTGAGTTTGTCCAGACAGGCGGTTCTACAGCTCTGAATGCTCATCTGATATTCCAGAGGCTTAGTTTTTCTTCATATAGATTCTGATAGGTAGACAAATGCTTTTTGCTGTTGAACAGCTCAGTTAAGATCATGTTCAGACACTGTGGATTTAAAATAACTGTGAGAGTAACAGTGGGGCTTGATAATTGAGAAGTGACTTGACCTATCCTGCTTAAGTCTGGTTTGTACAGCTGTTCTCTTTTCTGATTACACAAATGAATAGCAAGGTATGTGCCCAAATCTGATGTTACTCCAAAAGAAACTGCATCTTTGAAGTTCAGTGAAATAGAATTAGACTGTGGTGTTTTGGATTTTTGGTTTTTGTTTTTTTTTTTATGAAGGCAAACTTCTTTCATAAATGTGTTGTGATGTGAGTGATTTATGAAATGTTTCATTTTTCATTATAATACAGAAGCATCACAGAGCTTCAGGAGTCTTGACTGCTGGTACTGGAGATGGAAAAAGTATATGTTTTAAGCACTGGTAACACAGATTTAATGAGAATACAGTTTATGAGAACACAAGCAGTAGAATTCAGAGCTTGAAATGAGCATTAGGTTTTATGATAGCTGTTAAGCAGAATTGCTGGTTTTCATTTAGAACTCAGTTCTCCTACAGAGCATTTTGAATACAAAGTATTAGCCAGTAACTAGGTTGTTCAGTAATTAGCATTGTGATTATTTTTATATGCATCAGTCATACCTTGTTGCAGATAAATAGCTGTGTTGGAGTTGTAAATTAAAAAAATGCTCTTTCACTGACTTCAGCAAATATGTCTGGCTGCTTCTTTCATGTCAGCATGTTCCAGAGGCATGTTGCAACAGCACAGGTATGAACGCTAGCAGATTTCTGACAATTTGTATGCAAAGGATTAAAGAACGTATCTGGACTGTAAGCTTCTCTAGGGCATTTCAGTTTCTATTAACCTTCCACAGTCTGTGTGACAGATCCTTATCGTGGAAAGGAGAAAAATACTTAGTTGTTGCCCAATAACTTTATCTGCTAAGATTTAGAAGTTTCCTCTCTTGAGGTTGGGTCTGCTATGAGGAGGTGAGGTGTTATTGTTTTGCCTTTGTGGGAAGAAGTCTTAATGGTATGGAGGGTTGCCTTTAAAACAGTATCAGCTTTGACAGAAAGCATATTAAAATTGCCTACGAAGTGTTAATGTCAGTTCCAAGCAATGTAAGACAGTGAGCCTTCAGGATTAGTTTTAACTGCAGGATGGCAGAACTGCATCTGTATCTGCACAAACACTGACTTCTTAAGGTTTTGTGCAAACAAACTGCAGATAAATTAAAAAGCTAGTTTGAAGGGGTAGTGTGTAAAGCCTGGAATTATCCTATGGAACAGTGATGTTTTTTCTATTTTAGTGAAAATGGAATTGAAAACCTGGGTGTTCAGTGAAAAAGGCAAGAGTACAGAAAACCTGACGCATTCAGATGATTTCAGAATTGCTTTTTCCCTGCAACTTTTGGGCTCAGTTATTGTGTATGACCTACTGACTTTTGATTCTTTAGAAAGAAAGAGAAACAGTGCATCTGGTGCTTCAAGCAGGCATTTTTATTAGTGTTCATCACTATGCGGTTCTACATCTATGGAAAGAACAGATGTCAGCCTGTTAGTGGGTCACCTTTTAAACAAACTTGTATGTCTAACTTCAAAATCAAGGGAATTATATGTTGGATACACATAATTGGATGCAGAATGGATAGTTACCTGCGTGAATGTCATGTATGTAGAGTAGACTTCTGTCTTGCTTACTTTAAGCAAAAAGAAAGTTATCTCCATCATCTTGAGGAGATGGTTTGAGTTTATTTGATATGCTGAATTAAGTACTTTTTCCACCTATTGGACCTGGGTAATGTTACTGCCTGTGTCATCTTGGTAATACCTGTGCTGTTTCCAGTGTCTGCACCTTGTCTACCTAGTAGAGCAGTTAACAAAGGTTTATTACTAAATGGTTATCTCAGATCAACAGTGAAGTTTTTGGGAGAAACTTCTCAAACTGTGTTGGTTACCTTGTACTCTGCATTTCATTCAGTTCTTAGGCTCCTTGATCAGAAAGATGGAAGGGGCAGGAGAAGTACGCATTTGTCTGGGAACTGAGAACTTTATTTAATAAACCAAACCAAAACAACAGTCTATGCAATTTAACGTGTATGAATGCTTTTCTGCTCATACTTATGTCCTCATCAGGTACGGATTTTCAGTAATCTTTTTCTTTAGTCACATTGGTATGTTAGGGTAGTCTTACACTTCAAAAATTCTCAGTAAATTTGCTCTCATACTTGCCACCTAATGGTACACCTCACCAAGGAAGTACTGATGTATTGTAAATACACTTGAAAGGAATAGGATATAGAATTTTGTACAGTGCATGGAGACAGGAGGAGGCTCAGTCTCCTCTGAATTCAATGTCAGTGTTGTTGTAACCATGATTAATGTTCTAGACATCAACTGATTTAGCTATTCAGTTATTCTGATTAGGAGTAGCAATGTTAGCGTGATTTCAGTGATTAAAAGCACTTGGATTTAGCTTGAATCACAGAATTGTAGGGGTTGGAAGGGGCTTCTCGAATTTATCTAGTCCAACCCCGAGACTATATAGAAGTTAGTGGTACAACGGTACTGTCATAAATACGTGAATTTCTAGGCCATTCTACTCACTGGAGCTTTTTTAGTTTGTAAATAAATTATATCTCATCTTACTTCTGCACCTTACTAAGGAAATGCATACAAGAGAAATAATGTATTCTAAACAATTCTTGAGTTTCAAGAAGTCGTGCCCCTAAATATTTCCTTATCTATCTTTTCCAGAGTAAGATGGCTTGTTCACCTAAACATTTTATTGTCTGATAGTTCTTTTTATTTCCTATGGGGATTTTCTTTGGAGGAGGGTCAGGGTACTCAGTAACTTGCAGAGCAGTTACTATATAGTTACTACTTTCAGAGCAAAAACTTAATGGAAAATGTTTTCTTGGAGGGGAAAATGGGTACGTTAAACACCTGGGAACTCTTGATCTGCATGGGTACTGAAATAACAGCAATGTTGTGTTTGTAATACTTTGAGGGTTTTTTGTCTCTTCCGTGCTTCCTTGTTTTTGTTTTTTTTCCCTGACCTCCATCTAGGGGGATTCAAAATAACTAAGTGGAAAGTATTGTTAAGCAGCGTGGCAAAAATTGGCACAGATCTGTAGGAGAATCTTCTTAGAGTTCATTTTGACATTGTGCTTTCAAACCCCTATGACTGAGCTGGCTCAGTCAGCTGACTGTTTTGCTTAAAGGAGTCAGTTAAGCTCTGTTCACAGCAACAATACCCAAAACAGTCTTGCAATTAGGAAGTTTGCAAATCCCCCGTGTTCCTCTAAAGAGCACTAAGTGTATGTTCAAATGTGGTAATTTTGAGATAAAGTCAGTCTGGAGGAAGGTTTTCTATCTACAATCTGAATAGAAAATTTGATTTAAAAACAAAAATGCTACATGTTAAAACTTTTTTTTTCCATGTGAAACTTCTTTGTAAAGCTAACTACTTCTGTCTGTTGGCTGGGAACAACCATGTTTCATACGTCATGAAATAGATGTGTATGTCTAAAGGCTTTATTTGTTTGACTCACTTCTGAAGGTGCCTAAGTTGGTCATCTTTAAGAAGTGCTGCCAGTTACTTAAATACTTTTATTTGAAAACATTTTTTTGTATCTAGGGTTTTCTACTCTCATAGTATTTTGTCTTTTCATTTCAGTAATGGGACATTTTGTTTCAACTTCTTCTTGCCTTGACTTCTTAGAAAATTCAAAGTTATTTACGTATAATATTAAAATTCTGAGTAGCTTGTGGTTTAGCTTGGTGTCTACTTTAGCATTCTAATTTGTTAGTGTAACTTAATTGTAGCATATGTGTATTAAGTAGGCATACGTCATACAGGGCCCTGTAAGACCTACCTCATGCTGATTCTCAGCTGAGTTTATTAAAGTTTATTAAAGAAAAAAGTGTGATCCCTGTTTGGCAACCGTCCTGGGGAATGAGTCCTATCTCACATAGATGGAAATGACAGAATTAGTGCTTTTCTTCTTTCAGGGGTCAGAGATACCAGCAAAATCCTAGGCTTGCTGCTGTGAAATATAGTAGTATTTTTGGTAATGGGTTTTATCACTGTCTGTATATTAAAATGTAATGCTACAAGGTTTTAAATCAGTCTTCTGAGTAACGTCTTATGACATTCTGAAAATTGAATTTGTTTCATTTATTGATTACAGGAGACATTTATCTTGAAGTTCCAAGTGATACTGCTTTTTTAAAAAGGAATGTGATTTAAAATGTTAGAATAAATTATCTCATGTCCATTTTAAAAAAATTAATTAGTATCTGAATCTTGTCCAAAACTGGACTATAGCTATCTATTTCCTTGAATTAAATAAAAACAAGCTGAAAAAATGTAATGAACAGTGTCAGGAGCATAGATTTTTCAAGAATTGAAGTATTAACACTCACTTCGTGAAAACTTCTTTCGTTCTTTTTCTACCATGTTTGGTACAGGATTAAGAAGAATGTTTAATAGTCTTCTTCAAGGAAAAAAAAAATCTTAGTTTAATAAAACAAATCATACTGCTGTATCAGCCAGCACAATGAACAGAAATACAAAGCTCTAAATAAAAAGTTGAGATGTAACCATCTTCTAAATTTATTTTTTCTTGCAAGACAATCTCCAGTGAGAATTTTAAATAACATGAGACTATCTGGGCAGATAAAATAAAAATTTAAAAAAATGTAAATCATGAGGCATTTTAAGGCTCAAGGACTGCACCAACCAAGTTAGAATTCAGAAGATTAAAACGCTGAATGTATTTAAGTGATTTCCTTTTTTTTTTTTTTTCCTCAGTCCATAATTCAGATTCACCACTTTACAGAACTGCCTTGTTTGTTTGTCAGGTCCTTGCTGAAAATGTCTTTCTTTTCTGGGTGGCTTAAGTACTGTAATTTATTTTTAAAAGTGCAAGCCAAGGGAGAAGTTGTTATGCATCAGTAAAGATCAATGTTTGTGCAAAGTCATTATGAGGTAACTGAAGACAACTGTCCTTAGGAGGTTTCACCATCTTTCACCCATCTGATTATGGAATTTCACAAAAAACAGAAATGTTGATACTATCTATACATTGATCAGTAGTAATTCAAAAATCCATTTGTATGATTGCTCTATTCTCATGCTGTTTTGCCCATTCTCGTTCTAAGATGGAGCATCTGTTTTGCTTATTTCTGTTGCTACAGAGATGATCTTGTATGTTGCTTTAGAGTACTTGACAAACATGTTTTTGTCTGTAGTAATTTATTTTCCTGTTTTCCTTTTATTTATGTAAGCATATATAAGCAAAAGATAAGGAATCAAACTCTGACAGCTAAAATTTTCGAAAATATTTTGAGTTGAAAGCTGTGTGGAAACTTGATGCACCCCTGTACAACAGAGCTTTCACAAACAACTCAACTATGAACTTTGTGTTTAGGCTTTTCTGAGTCTGTACGAAATGTTTTGAGGAGAGTTAGGGCTGGAACTATTTTGTACCATGTTTACAAAGGCTTACTTTGGCCAAATTTCCATGTAGTTTAATAGAAATAGCAAAAAAACACCTATTTATGTTTAACACTGCCCTTAAACAATTGTGGTATTCATCTCTTGAGAATAGTCACTTATATTTCCAAAATAGTCTCAAGAGTTACTGTAGGCTCTTATTTCACTTAAGTCAGGGGATATTATCTTTGCTTCTTTTGAAAGCTGACATACTGAATGGAAGTCTTGCTAGGTCATTAGAGCTTGCAAAATGTTTAATAACTGAAAATATCACCATTGGATGACACCATCTGCTGATCTTTCCTATGCTAGTATAATAAAATGAGTGCTATAGCTTAGTATTTGGAATAATAACATTCATACTGTTCTGTAGTGCTGCTGGAGGTGAGATCTTTGACCAGTGTGTTGCTGAAAGAGAGGAAGCCTTCAAAGAGAAAGATGTGAAACGACTTATGAAGCAGATCTTAGAAGGAGTTTCGTTCTTGCACAGAAACAATGTGGTTCATCTTGACTTAAAGGTATGAGTTGTGGTACTTTTCTTACTTCTTAAATGCTGGCTTCCTCACTGGTCACGTCATACTAAGAACACAACTTTATCATAAAAAATGGGTTTCTTTGTCCTAAGAAAGCCAGAGTATTGTGTATAGTTAAGATGTGAGTTGTAACCTAGGGATTTTTAGTAAGCTAGAACTAATTTTATACAGCTTTCATCCCTATGTTCTTATGAAATAAAGCAATTTTATTCTATTTTGATGTTAAACTATTTTTCTAAGCACACCAGTATTAAGACAGTCTTGCATTAACGTTTTCTAATTCTCTTTTGTGTCCAATTCCTCTGTTATTTACTAAGCAAGTAGTGAGGCACTACGTCTTCTGTTACCAGAATCCTTATTTATACTTTTTTACTTATGCATTTTAGCAGTACAAAAAGCTACCAGTAGCTTCCTGTATCAAGCTGTATGTACTTATACTGAAAAACATGAACCATTAATCAGCTAAAGCAGAAAATGAGTAATATTTGTACACAAATATCTCATCTGCCTGTGTTACCTTTTATTTAAATCTCCCTAGAATCTGTTAAAACTTTGTGGCCTACTGATTTAGTCACACATATCAAATAATCATACTAATATTTAATGAAAATTTCCTAGCACATGATAAGTGTCCAAGAGGACTAAAGTTCCAGTATGTTTATAGAAGGCACTCAGGGTCTCTGCTTCATCTGTACCTATATCGTGCTGACCAAAAGTATCTCCATCGAATTTCCTTGAAGCAGTTTATGTGAAATTAAAACACGTCTTTTGTGGACAGTATATATTTGTACATTATTGAAGTTAAAGCTGTGGTGTTCCTTAGCCATGGTATCTGGGTATCTAATAAGAAATGCGTTGTGTTTTTATGTTATTACGGTTCTTAATTGTGAAAGTACAGTGGAGAGTTGATTCTAGCTTGCAAACAAGGAGATTTCTCAAAGCTGGGGATTTTTTAGGCAAACTTTTTTCTAACTGATCAAAAAGCTGATGTTGTAAAATAGCACATCTCCAGTACAGAGGTTAAAAGGCCCAGCATTGCTTTGCTAGCTTTTATAAAACGTAATTAGTTGGGTGCTGCTTTTTGTGATGTGATAGAAGAGGAATTTAAGTGGTTGTCAGTCTGCGACTGTAAGTTTGTTGTCTTAGTCTTGTATTATAAATCTGATCAACCAGATCTGTGAGGCTGGCAGCTTGATGTTGCTTCTGTCTGACTCTTTACTAGATGCAAAACTTACATGTGAGAAAAATTGAGTATTTTGATGTGGTTTAGCAGTGTTCATGCCTAATTATTTCTTTCCAAAAGTGTGTTTCTTGTGAAACGTGGTTGAAACTTCATGTGTTTTTAATACCAAAACACAATAATGTAATCCAGTTTTGACACAGAGAAGAGTAAATATAGTGCTACTGAGTGTAAATTAAATATCATTCAGCAGCATTGTGTCAATTCTGTTTAATTTGCAGGGTGTGCATAGAGTGTAGTTGGGAGTCTTTCGTCTCCTCTTAAAGGCACATAAAAGCTGCTGAGTAAGGAAAGCTTTTTTCATCAGCTGTTCGATTTGATGGTGTTTAGTAAAGCTCAATTAGTTAGGAATGGGAAAGAATTTCAATTATAATTAAAAAAGTAGGGAATTTGAGGAAGGACTAGCTGCTGCTTGTCTGAGGTAGATAAAGCTGTACATTGCCAATTAAGTGCTTTGAGCAGTGCTCCTCTATTGTACGTGTTACTGTGCTTATCCAACAGACATGTTTTTTCTTCTGTATGGTTCCCAAGATGTTGTGTACTGTGAGGAATTAAGAGTTGTCATTTGAAAATTGCTTTGGCTGTCACTTTACACCCATGTTCAGAAAGTAAACTAATTTAATTATAGAGGTAGTGTCCTGTTGAGAAATTTCATCTGGAGTGTTTTTTTAATGAGTATTCCGAGCAAAGTAAGATTGAGTGTTCATTAGCACATGTTAGTATTCATTAGTTCATAAGTATTAGTCAATATACCAATATATTAGTATTAATAGAAGCGTGATACTTCTTGTCTAAGTGAACATCTAGGTAAATAGAGTTGAAAATTAAGATAAACAGTTCTTATGCTTTAAAAAGTTAGTGTGGAGTTCAAATTTCTCTAACAGTCAGGCCACACTATTTTTAAGCAGATAGAGCATCTAAGTTCCACAGAACCTATCTTGACTATAATCTTGCTGCTCAATTTATGTGACTTGCATTGATTTTCTTGCAGAATAAAGTGCACTGCCACCCTATTATGTCTGTTCTTTAGTGAAAGTTGCATATATTTAGTTATTTATTCTTGAGTATTGTGCCCAGTTTCTGGGCTCCCTGGTACAAAAAAGACAGGGATCTCTCTTTGAAAGAGTCCAGCGGAGGGCTACAAAGTTGATAAAGGGCCTGGAACACCTCTCTGCCTAGGAAAGGCTGAGAGACCTGTGTCTTCTTTTTTCAAAAAGACGACTCGGGGTTCTGATCCGTACCTATAAATATCTAAGGAGTGGGAGGCAAAGGGACAAGGCTGGATTCTTCTCAGCAGTGTGTGGCAATAGGACATGAGGAAATGGCCAGAAACTGAAGCATAGGAAGTTCCACACAAATGTGTGTGGGAACTTCTTCAGGGTGAGGATGACAGAGCACTGGCACAGGCTGCCCAGAGAGGTGGTGGAGTCTCCTCCTATGGAGGTGTTCAAGACCCACCTGGATGCCTACCTGTGCAACCAGGGCTAGGGAGCTGCTTTGGCAGAGGGGTTGGACTCAATGATCTCTGGAGGTCCCTTCCAACCCCTACAATCCTGTGATTCTGTGAATACATTCACTAAAAAAAATAAGCCCCCGAGCAAATTCTTCTTTCCTTAAAGATATTTGAGACCTTAAACTTTTTCTTAGGGCAGACTGATCAGCCTGCTTTACTGTTTTTATACACTATGTACTCAGGATATTCCAACCAGTATACTTTTCCTGTTTGTTCCCGTAATTCCTTGGGTGTTTCCTGTCTCCAGGAAATTTGGGTATGGTTTTCTCTGCATAGATGTATAAGAACAGACAATAAAGCTTCTATCAACTGTTATCTACTAAGTTGTAATACATGTCTCAAGGGTTTAACATTTCCTCACTTAAAAATACACTGTAAAAAAAAATCTTGTTTGTTCTATGTAGAATTAGATGCTTCATTAATTTTACATGTTACAGTGAGACATTTTTTAGTTTAAAAAGATGATCTTAATTATGCATCCATAGTCATACTGTTTTGAAAGCTAACTAAGTTTACATGAAATATTATGGCCAAACTCTGATAGAGGCTTCTAGAACAACGGGGAATATGCAGTATGTGGATTTTTGCCATTATATCATCTGTTTACAGAACTTCAAAACCTATTTGCAAGGTAGGTTTGAAAGAGGACCATTTTTCTAAGGGTGTGTGCTATAAATGATCTGTGCAACTTACCTAAATTGCTAGAAGAGAACAGATCTTTGTATGTGTTGTCTAATTTTGTCCTTTACACTGAAGTTCAGAAGATCAGTAGAGCTGTGCTCTTTCACGTGATAGTAGTTCAGTCTGACTTAATGAAAAAATTAAGATTGGCCAAAGTTTGCAATAATGAGTTACACTTTTCACTGGTGTTACTTGTACACGATGCTAGAGGCATAACCAGCATCTCACATTCCTAAAGGCAAAGTTTCTGATGTTGATAGTATTCCTAGAAATGTACAGATCCATTCATTTTCTTCTTATCTTTCCCAAGGTGCATGTTTCTGGTGGTGCTAATGTGGCATTAGGGTAGACTTGGGTGAACACATAATGTGGACTCTGTATACATATCAGTCTTGTAAAGTGGTACATTTAGTCTTTCTGTTCAGTATACATCATGCAGAGATCTTAACTGGAACCTTTAAGCCTTCCTGCAGTAGGAAGTAGCCAGTTTATAGTAGCCATGTCATTGCTGCTTGATAACAAGAGTGCAAGGTACTTTTGCAAAATGGCCAGCAGGAGAGAGCCTAGCCTGGCTATCTCCGGTCTCTGCAGGAAGCCAACGTACTGGCAAGGCTAGATATATTACAGCAATGGGAAAAAAAAAAGGAAGAGTACTTTACATGATAAGTAAATGATCTTCCTTTAAGTTTTAGAGTAATTGTGTTGAGCTGAAAATGATAGGAGTTCTAAAGCTGTAGCACCTTCAGGATTTCAAGCTGGGTTTGAGCTATCACTTCATTTGAACCTCATAGTTGTTCTTTGAAAGAAGAAAACTGGTGTTATTTCAGTATGAATAGATTTAAGGTCATAAGTCAGCTTGTACTGCAGACAATTTCTTACTATTAAAAATGTTTCCTCATTTAAATATAGAGAGCAAATGCTTTTTTCATACTTTCTCTTTACCTCTTCAGAACATAACTAAATTTCCCACTAGGAAGAACATCTGATAAGTTAATTTGGGAGGCTTGGCCACCTTTATTTATTTATTTATTTATTCAGATGTTTGCTGCACTACAATAAATACAGAATAGAAAATGTGAACTATAAAGCATATGGTAATATACAGCCCCAAAAGCCTTTGTTAGGCCACCAGATCCCAATTGATATAGAGATGAAAATAAGCTGTTATTAATACATATGTTTACAAATACAAAACAGCACCTTGGAGTTCCTTTTAAATACCCTGGCTTAACTTTACAGGAATTAAAGAACTTGCATTTATTCAGGTGTTGCTGCAGGAAGAACTAGGCCAAGATTTTAAAATGTTCTTGTATGGTTGTTGTTTTTTTCTGTGATCAATAGGAAGGATGCTAGTGTGAAATCACTCTGTCACAATCAATGTGGAAATGAAAAATAACCGCTCTGTGAATAGGAGAAAACTATAGGTTTTGGTGTTAATCCAGTTGAGCTGTCTCCCTCAGAGGTTGCTCCTGTGTTCATACTTGTTTATCCTCCTTTCTTTTCTACCACCACTAATATGTGATAATCCGAGTTCTCAGGAAATAAAGCCTTCATCATTTTCATGGAAGTCGGGCTCACCAGAAGCTTGAACATTGTGTGAACTGTCAATGTTACTGCTTGCAGAAGTTGATGAGAGAATGCAGTGTAATCGTTGGCCCAGGGTGGGGAGACAGGGACTTGGTCTGGCAATGATATGCTCCAGTTGCAAAAAACTAAGACCCACTGTCTCTAGTTAGTTTTAAATTTTTTAATAGTTTTTAATCTCAGCTTCCATTCAAAATAGAAGGGACTCCTGAGTGACCACAGAGTTTGTACTAAGGAATGACAGACAAGATCTGGTGACATCAGAGCAAACAAGCTTATCCAAAGATGATGCTCTTAAAAACCTGTTTTTCAGGCTGCTATGTATTTTATTTTATTTTTTTACTGATCCTCAGTTAGTATTCTGTAATACAACTGTTTGTTCAGTTACAACGGAATTTCTTCAAACAAGTATAGTCAAAACAGTTTCATGTTTTCATGCTTTTTGAACAGTTGAGTGTTTTAGGACACCCTCGAATGAGAGGTGGTGTCACCAGGAGCGAACAAAGAGGGATGAAAGGTGGTATGAAGGACTAAAGGCACAAATGTGGAGATCTTCATATCCTATTGCTAAATGGTACCTGCTGGTATGTCTTCTGTGTGAGTTCAAAGTGAAGAAAGGTAGATGCTTAATTTTCAGTTCTTAACTGGAAATCCTGCCACTGCTTCAAGTTGATTTGTCTCTTCCAATTCACCTTTGGTTTAAAAATAAAAAAATGCAAAAAAAATCATGGGTACTGTACATGTTACAGAATGTATTATCGTTATTCTAAAACAATTATGCAATTTTATTACGTCATAGCCATAAGATTTTGGTGATATTGAACATCTACTTGCTTTGTTTTTCAGCCACAGAACATTCTACTAACCAGTAAGTCTCCTCTGGGAGACATAAAGATAGTGGATTTTGGCCTTTCCAGGATAATGAAGAGCAGTGAGGAACTAAGAGAAATTATGGGAACTCCAGAATATGTAGGTAAGTTGCTACTACAACATTGATGCAGCCTTAAGGAGGAAGGTACTATCAACAATGGAGAATTGTCTCAAAATTGGATGAATGCCAGACTGGCTGTGTAGTTACTGTGTCGGAAGAGCAAGTTATTACTAAGACTTGATACTGCTGCAAAAGTTGGAATCACCAGTCTAGTGACTGTGCTTGTGTTGAAAATGAGTGCATGTTCTAGACAAATCTGAGAAGTGATGACAAGTGATGACTAGTTGAAAAAGGTATGCTCTACTGAGTATGGTATTCTAGCCTCGTGGGGTTTGTATCCATTTCATTAAAAAGTAAAATCATACCAGCCTATGAAAATATGCTTGAAAATAGCCTTAAGTTGTATGTGTATTCTTGATGGGTGTGGGTTTTTGCAATATGGAACGTTGGATATTGAAATTACTTTTCAGTAGGAGATTTGTAGAGAGCTTTCCTAATTGGTTAAGAGATTATCCTTGCTTCTGAAGGTGATAATAAAAGGTGAACAGTTTTATTTTTACCTGAAACTAACCAATGATAGTAATGGATTAAATAACTTTAATATAAATACCTACTTATAAGCCACTTGATGTGTGGCAGTCTTGTATTAAATTTTTCCATGTGCCTGCTTTTGCAGTCTGTAACTGCAGTGTCATGTCTGCGTATGAGAAAATATATATATTTTTTTTTCCCTGAATAGCTCCTGAAATTCTGAGTTATGACCCAATCAGTACAGCAACCGATATGTGGTAAGTTGAACAAATTAATGATCATGGTAACACTGTTGGAAAGCTTAAAAAAGAAAACAACTAAAACAAAACAAAAATCTATTTTTGTGGTTTTTGCTTTCAATTTAGGAGCATTGGAGTACTGGCATATATTATGCTAACAGGGATATCACCCTTCTTAGGGGATGATAAACAAGAAACATTCTTAAATATATCTCAGATGAATGTAAGTTACTCTGGAGAAGACTTTGACCTCATATCAGAGTCTGCTGTGGATTTCATCAAGACTTTGCTGGTGAAGAAACCTGAGTAAGTAAAAGACACAACTGAGTCCAGTCCTACATATTAGCATATGCGTTTTAAAATGAGTACTTGAATTTTTGTTTTTCAAGTATAAGGAGTTCTCCATTTCCCTCTTGACTTGTATGTTCTGAATGTATCCAACTGTAAAATTAAAATTCAAAATTTCAGAAAACTGTAGTGTGGTACAGTATTCTGGCCTCTGATTTGTGTACCCTGCTGTTGCCTCTTACGTTAGCTGCGCTTTGAGCCTTCTGCTCCTGATGTATTGATAGAGTACCTTACACTTCTCTAGTTCATTAGCATGCTTTCCTAAAGGGAAGCAAATTGGAAATTCCAGCTCTCACTAGAGAAGTAGTGCTTTCTGTGCAAGTTCCACAATTTTTCACATGGTGTGTCAGCTACCAGAACTGTCTACTGTATCTTGGTGGTTTAATTGGTTGGGGGTTTTTTGGTGCATTTTTTTGTTTGTTTGTTTTGGGGTTTTTTTGTGGAAATACGTAAATATGGAATAATTTTCATATATTCAAGGAGAAAGTCTTTACCATATTTCTGAGCAAATTTCAAACTGTGGTCACAGAATCTTAAATACCTCATTTATTTCAGATATTAAGAGTTTGTCTTCTTGGACTGTTGGTCTTTTGGGGTAAAATAGTTATCATTTGAAGTAGTTCTGTCAATGTAGTACATTCATATCCTCGTAAGAAAAATGCATGAATATCTTAAGATATTAGATTTTAAGTTCAGTTGGATACTTCTTTAAACACTTTGTTCCTTTGCAGGGAGCGGGCAACTGCTGAAGAATGTCTCCAGCACCCCTGGTTAGAGCAAAGTGATGAACCTACTTGCAGGGCCTGGAGTAAGAGTGTGGGAGGGGAGAGTGGTGATGTCAGCCAGAAAAATGCAGATTCTGCCTCTGAAAAATCTGTAGACGTTGAGAAAGCTGAAGAAGAAGAATCAATGGTGACAGAAGAACTGATTGTAGTGGCTTCATATACGCTGGGACAATGTAGGCAGTCAGAAAAAGAAAAAGCAACTGAGCAGAAAGCCATTTCTAAACGATTTAAGTTTGAGGAACCATTGTTGCAAGAAATACCAGGAGAATTCATTTATTGAACTGTGTGTTACTTCATAGCAGTGTTTTCTACTAAACAAAAATATCCTAGCCAAGGGAATTTCTGATATGCAATGAATAGATAAAAGAAAATGTTGATAGATGGCATCTAAGGAGAATGTGCCAAGTTTTTAATTTCATGGAAGAAATAAACAAGATTTCAAGTGGCTGGCAGGAATTTAACAAAGGTGGAAGTTTATTTTGTTTGTAATTTTTATTTGTTTTTTTTTCTTTGTCTCTGCACAGCTGACAAACATTGTCAGTTGCTCAAATGTTCTGGAGAAGCTGACACAAGAGTTTCAGTGACAGATGTCAAGAGAAGTATATTTTAGGATACACTTTTGTCATGCCATGCAAATATCTAATACTGGGTTTTCCTCAAATATTTCTTAGCACTCCTGACTTTAGTGGACATATCTACTGATCTAAAAAATACATATGAAACAATTCGACTGGTTTGACAGATTTCAAAACTACACTGTATATATTTCTTTACATTTTCATCACGTCCAAAGACTTGGATTTAGTGTATAGTTAAACAGTGAGCTGGGTTTCTCTAGCAAACAATGCGTATGTCCCACAGGTAAAGATATCAGCAGACAATGAATTAAAGCAGACAAATTAAAAAGATTCCTGACCCCTTTTCCTCCACCCCCTGAACCCAGCTGAGGTTTACTGGGAGCATGTATACTGCCTTTTTTTTGTTCTAACTGCTGCTTTAGAAAGAAAGAAGCATCCTTAGGCTAAATTGTTAGCTATATTGAAAAAGGTAATGCATATGAGGAAGAAGATGCTATATCCTCTGAAACAATGAAGCATAACTCATACCTCGTGCTTCCCAATTGCTCCCCCTTAGACACTTGGAACAACCATATGTGTACAATGGGGCAGAGTTGGATTAGGGAGTAATATGGATGGGTCGTAGTTCTCAATGGGCACAGTCCTTCACAGAATAAAACCTGGACTAACCAGGCATCAGAGTTGACTGGTTTTTGCAATGTACAGATATCTGAGGATCTTGGACTGAGTCCTAAGTTTTCTAAACAATCTTTCATGTTGATGCTGTTCCAAAGTTTAATTTTTATGTAATTTAGTACTGTTATATTGCATACTGTAACTATTGAACTATTTATTTGGTTTCCTTGTGCCATTCCTTTATAATAAACCCTGACAAAAGTTTTCTCACTGTAAAACAATGAATAGAAACTCTGAAGATAGTGGGTTTTTTTCTTTTTTTCTTTCATGTTGCTGTGAACTTTCTCATTTTAAATATACTGGGAGCATTCTAACTCTAGTGAGCAGGAGTTTCACTGCTCCGACATTATTGTTCATTCTTCACATAGAAGTAAAACAGCTTATTAGTAATAAAGGCAATGCTGCTGTGATGTGGTTAGCATTGCTTGTGTGGGTGGAGGGCCGGAAGCACTAGGAAAGAAGAAACATGACCAAAAAGCTCTATGACATTGAATGGAGCGATGTGAGTTTTTCTATAACGCTTTGTTGCCAGGGGTCTGGTTGCTGTCACTTGGAGCCACAGCAGAAGAATACCACCTGACTTAAACTGTCTTATCAGGCTTCATCCTCCTTGGAGTTGCACATTGAGTGTTCACGCAGGGACAGCGGCATCTTGCTTCTTCAACGCCTTTATGGCTGCTTGTCTGGGGGATGTTAAATTCTGCAGTTTACCTCTGAATCTCTCAGTGTCCTCCAGTGCAACTTTGATTTTCTTCACATCTATATTGCCTCGCTTTTATTAAGTTGAGTAACGCACTGAGATTGAAGCACGGCCACATTCCACCCTTAGAAAAGTAACATTTGTTGCCATATCTGCATACCTAAATTCATAATTATTCATGATTGCTCACAGCAAATTGTTTTAGGGCCCTATAAACACTTTCAACTTTTCTTGTGACCGCAGATCCTGTCTCATCTGGATTGAGCTGCTATTGACAAAGAAGCTTAATATGTATAAATGAAGTACGTACTTTTACAAGGCCAGCTTCTGAATTGGCTGCTTACAGGCCTCCAGTGGGCTGCATTTTTTTGTTGACCTTTTTGTGCCTTAATGTGGCTTTGTATGGTGTTTTCAGCACCATTAAGAATTTGTATGAAGTTGGGGAAGTGTAATAGCAAGTATAATAGCATAAGCAAGACATCTGAGATCAGCGCTGTGGTTGGAAAATTACTAATGTACGATGCAGGACTGTCAGCCACTCCCACACATCTGAGGCAATTTGTATTCCTCTTTGAGAGTGGATAAAGCTGTAAGTGAGGCACTCCTTCCCTTCACCGTAGAAGTGGGGGTGCTGAGGCAAATTTTTTTTTTGAGAAGCTTAGTTACTGGTAAGGTAGTGTGTTCAGACAGAGCAAATCGAGTGCTTGCTTGGATGGATGACTGCGTGCACATGCAGCTCATCAGGAAGAAAGCTGCTTGTGCTGTGAAGTACTGGTGGGAGAGCAAACAGGAAAAGGAGTCAGCTCCTTGGCCCTTGCTCTTTGTTCCAGCCTCTGGTCTCCACATCTCCAGACACCGTTTGTGGGCAGCAGCATGTGGGCCGCCTTGGTGACTCTGGGATCGTGACTGCTGTGTGTTTGGATGCAAGAATGTGAAAAAAGTGGAAGAGAAGTACAGATGCTCTAGTACGTGGCTGGGGAATTGTTGTTTCTATTGTTAAGATGCAAGAGGTATGAACTGTCCACAGGGAGCAGAAGTGGGGCTGAAACGGTCTGCCCCCATTGCGCTGTTGGGATAAACACTGAATGTCGGGTTGAAAGCAGAGCTGTTTGTCTTTACTTATCACTCTGTTCACCACTAAGAAAGAGACTATAATTTATTGTCACAAGTCATATGTAATTTTTATTTTTTATTTTTTTGTGGAAGTAGATTTTTTTGCTATTTGTTTCATTACTTTCACTCTTCAATTGAGGTATCCAATGTGCAAAACGCAAATTCTAACCTGTAATCTACCAGGGGAATCTCGACAGCTGTTAAGAAATGCAACTGAAAATTAAATGCCTATTCTCTACTGGTGGTACTGGCAGGAGATGGGAAGGAAGATGGGCCTCACACCACTGGATTCCATGGCAAATCAGCATTTACTGATTTCCAATGGATTTCCAAAAGGTATGCGAGCCTCTGCTGTAGAATTGGAATACTACTGGAATCAATATTAAACTCAAGTATTGTATTGCATTACAGGCAATTACAACTTAAACTCTTCTGGGTGCCTGTGCACCTTCATGCATGGCTGTAGCTAAGAAGCAGAAGTACATTACATTACTGGAACTGGATTGTAGTATGTCATACAGAGTCTCCTGTTCAAATAAATGCCCTAGTTGGGTTGTTCTCTAAGAACTTCTGTAAAATTATTTTTCTTGACACCCACATAGGTGATACTTTCGTTTTCTGTATTAAGTATTTGTTCAATTTATATTTGGTCCATAAACTCACCAGTAATTTCCACTCTAAAGCAATATGTTTGCATTGTAGACATCTTTGTGATGCATCATTCATAGATGTTGAATTAATTTGTCATTGGGATTAATAAATAGCTACATTATCCATGTAAACCTTCTTGGTTTATTTTGCTTTATTTTAGTTTTTATTTTATTTTATTTTATTTGGTATATCCTATACTCAGGAATGCTTTGCCATTAAATTTCAGACTTATACATCAGATGTCTGATCTTCGGGTGCCTGAAGATGCAGAGCTGGAAAGATGGTAGTTAAATGGCAAATAAAGGTGTGAAATGTGGGGTAGTTTCATGTCCAGAACGTGGTGGAGTAGGTGCCAGCCAGCATTAATCCAGATTTAACAAATCATGCAGAAATGTGAACTTTGGAGCAAAACTCTAACATCCCCTTCGAAGTGGAGGTGTGTGCAGAACCAGGTTACTTGGCTGACATGGTTCCTGCAGGGAAAGATGGAGCATCATATAGATGTTTCCTCTTCTTCCACTATGTCCAGGTTGGATATTAGGAAGAATTTCTTCTCCAGAAGAGTGGTCAGGCATTGGAACAGATTGTTCAGGGATGTGGTGGAGTCACCGTCCCTGGAGGTGATTAAGGGAAGGATAGATGCAGTATTTAGGAACGTTTTAGTGGGCAGTGTCGTTGGTAGTTGGACAGTCGGACTAAGTGATCTTAGGCCTTTCCCAGCCTTGATGGTTCTATGATATGTAATTTCATTAATCATTCCTGTTACAAGACAACCAGCAATTGCATTGCTCTGTAAAATTAAAATTGTTTCCATAAAAATATAACCTGAAACTCTATAAAATGGGGGAGGGGAAGGAGTGAAGTCCAAATGGATGTGATTAAAATCTCTCTTAATTAAGAATTTAATTAGGATTTTTCAAAGTTTGGCAGCATTTGGCCCAGAACAGGGGAACTGGCCAGAAACTGAAGCATAGGAAGTTCCACGCCTACCTGTGCAACCTGGGCTAGGGAGCTGCTTTGGCAGGGAGGTTGGACTCGATGATCTCTAGAGGTCCCTTCTAACCCCTACAATTCTCAGATTCTGTGTTGGCCTACTTACACTCCATGAGACAGACTTCTGTTTTTAAAACATGGGTTTATGCAGCCCCTTTGTAATCATCAGATCCAACTCAGCTAGGTGCGAGTGTTGTAACTCTGCTGAACAGTGCTTGCTTGTTCTTCAGTTTTAAATAGGTCCTTGCCCTGAGCAGCTGGACTTCTTCATGGTTTCCTTCAGAGTGATGACTGCCTGCCAGAAGCTATTCAAATCAAACTAGAGAGTAAGAAACAAACATAATCTGACAAAGACCATGAGGAAGATGGGTATTTTAGCCAAGCAAACAAACAGAAAAGGAACTACAGACATTTTTGAGCCAATTTAAAAGAAATTATTTAACATACTTAAAATGGTTAAGATGATTAAAGGATTGCAGCAGCTGCCAACCAGACTAAAAGCTGTGATTGTCAGCCTGAAGAAGAGATGGCTTGAGGGGATCTTACTCTCGTACATAAATACCTGTGGGGAAGGGTAAGGAAGGTGGAGCCGGATGTGGTGCTCCATGACAGAACAAGAGGCCACAGGCACAGGTAGAAGTGCAGGAAATTCTATTTAAATAGAGACAAAGTCCTTTTTACTGTGAGAATGGTTATACTCTGAAACAGGTTTTCCAAAGGCTGTGGATTTTCCTCCAGAGATGGTTAAAACGCAGCTGGAGCCTGTTTCCAGGGAGTCTGTTCCAGCTGCTGAACATGAGGCAGTTGAACAAAGAGCTCTTCTGAGGCTTCTCACCTTAACAGCTATGTGATTGGAAAATAAGGGTTTTCTACATTAAATTTAACTACTTTTTAGGGTTTTTTTTATCAAAAGACTTGTTAAAAATGAAGCAATTGTCTGTACTGGTGTTTAGTGACATGCAACACAATGTAATTATAATGTCTAGAGCTCCAGTGATCTAAGAAATAAAAAGCAACCTAATTTGCTCCAGTGTTCCTTAGGAAAAGATGGTAAGGGAGAGAGGTGCCTAGGAGTACTCTTGAAGTTCATAGAATCATAGAATCGCTAAGGTTGGAAAAGATCTCTAAGATCATCCAGTCCAACTGTCCACCTATCGCTAAGGTTGGAAAAGATCTCTAAGATCATCCAGTCCAACTGTCCACCTATCACCACTGTTTCCCACTAACGCATGTTATTTGTGCTTTCAGCAGCTGCTGGTTGTTTCAAGATCTCTGGTCTCCTTTTCTGGCTGCTGCAGCTCTTGGCTGCTCCCACTGCACCTGCATCCTCTGTGAGGAGCAGCCATGGGCTGCAGGGTGATTAATGGCAGCCACATGGCTCAGAGCCCAGCATGCTGACTTGCTGCTTTTTTCTCCCTTTCAATACATGCACCCTAAAATAGCTCAAACATAGAGGAAGTGGCTTCTGAGGCTCTTCAAGGGCAAGATGTTAGAAATTGTATGTTTGCTAACTGTGGCCCGTATAACAAAAGCAGGATTTGAATGTGACTTTCCTCTTGTCCCAGCCTCCTGACCTCCTGACTTCCAGCTCTGCTCATCGCTTTCTTGCATATCCAGGTTAAGGATTTGAATTAGAGAAAATGAAAACTATGAAATATGATGATACTGCCTATTCTCACAGCTTTGATGGACTTGTTGAGATGCCTAGGAGCCTCAAGTTAAAAGGGTGCCCCGCTGGTGCTCTGAAGGAGACACAATCCATTCAGAAACTCTGCTTCCCCAAAGCAAGGCAATAAAATTTCCAGTTTTGCCAGTAGGGTTTGTGTGGGAACACTTTGCTCCAGCCAGGGGTTAGGGTTGGGCCAGGCAATGGTGCCATGGCATAGCCATGTGAGGTCAGAGTGGGGATGCTGCATATGCCAGCGGGAAGCCAGGGCAGAGAGAAGTGATTCCAATGGCCGGGGTGACTGTGACCAAGTTCCTTGTCATTTGTACACCTTGCATACACTGCAAGTCCCAGCTCACTCAGCGCACAGCAGCACTACAGTGATGGCAGCATGCAGCAGATGCTCAGAGCACAGAAACTCCACAGCCACGGTTCCTTTGGGGATAGTTAGTAAAAGCAGCACCCAGGGAAGTGATAATTGATGGATGTAAAGTGCCTGATTTGGCTTCTCCTCATCATTTGATCCCTATCAGCCCAGCAGTCACTTGAAAGCTGGAGCTGCCAAGAGGCATTAGGTGGCCAGAGACCTCCTGTCCCTGCATGGTCTGTCCCATGGTCCCCACAGGCTGCAGCACTGCAAGGTTAACATTTTTAAATTGTACCTTTTGTATTGTATGTTGGAATTGTGCAGCAGTGACTTCATTTCTAAAGCTGAGACACACCTGTTCCTCCTTGTTTTTTCCTAATCCTGCTGGTGTATTTGGGAATTTACCTAGGTACCCTGACTTGTCTCTGACACTGCTGATAGGAGTGATTAATTCATTGCAATCTTCAGCATGAGCAGGTGCATGCAGTGAGCCCTCTCCTGGAACCTGTAAGTTACCATCAGTGGCCTTTGCTGTCTCATGAGCTTTTGGATGACAGTGGTGAGAGTACAGATCTCCCTGCTGCATGTTGCCTTCCTTCGTGCAGTGGGATGTTGCCTCAGCTGCATCTTGGCTACTCTAGGCAATACCCTGTTGAGAAGTGAAAGGAAAACAAGCAGAGAGGAAATTACCTTGAGAAGACGTTTTAGTCCTTGAGCCATATGTCCAGATTCAGGTCTGTGATTGTAAGAAAAGAACAATTTCCTGCGAGTTTGTTTATTTCAAACTTATATTCACATTACCAGTACATGCAGGACACAACACACGACCTCTGGAACAGCAACTCCCATTGCATAATCTTTATGTCAGGCATTTGCTGAACACACAAGTAAACCAACAAATGGAAGAAATGACAGTGGTGACAGTAGTGACAGAAGTCAGTGGTAGAGACAAAACTTCAGAGCATCCACTATCTTCAGAGCATCAACTTAGGTGAAACTATCCTCAGTGACAACCGAGTGCATCCCTGCACACAGTGTAATACAATCAATTAATGGCTCCCTCGGTTCGATGGCAGGTGGGGACGCAGCTGCCCTGGACTTTCAGCCTCCGTTCACACTGACACTTTCCACAGGGGAGCAGTAGACTGGAATATTCTGACCATCCCGCAGCTTCAAGGTGACCTCCCGCAGGCACCAGCTGACAAAACAACACAACTTTTAGCTTCCTTCAATCATGTTCAGCCTAGTAGTAACACGGGTGCGAAAACAGAAGGCACGGAGACACAAATCATTCCATGCCTTCGTTATTCTTAAAAAAAAATTCTCATACTTTCATTAAAACTCAGTTTGCAACTACTAGCCTCTAAAAGATGTATTTTCCAATAGTGTAGCACAGCCCAGCACAGGAGATCTGCGATATATGCTGCTATTTGTTGCAACTTGAAAAAAAGCCCAGCAGCTATTTTCATCTGGGTAGCTCCTCTCTCGCTGCCAACCCTGTGCCTTTCTTCCCCCTCATCTTGTCCATGCATTCCATGCTTCGCTCTTCTTCTGCCTTGGAGCCAGCCTGTGTTGCTAAGGAATTATGCTAGCTTGGGAGAGTTTGAACACTGACTGCTTCGTGTGGTTACTGAAAAACTGACAAAGTACGAGAGTGGCTACTCAAAGGAAAAGAAAAACAGCATTTGTTGGTTGCAGGAGAGGAGTCTTTTGCTTCCCCAAAGCTCTGCTACAAACACACTTCTGAGAGCCTGCTCACATGGGTTTTCCAGCTGGGAACTACTATTATTTCAGCACACCAAGACAGGAGTTTTAAAGCTCCTGGCAGGCACCCAACCTTGCTTTTACAGGAGTCAATGCCAAATATGTACAATTAGGTAATGAGACTGCTGTACCTCTGTGCGATGAATCTACAGCAGGGCTTGTCCCACACCAGCCCTCCGGCTTGATCTGACCCACAGCAAGTGGCCACCTCGCTGCTGATGATCAGCAGGCATGGTGCACGGAGGTGCTGCTCCCCTGGAAGGGCCTGGGGCCTCGATTCTCTTCTCACTTTGGGGCAGGGGCTGCAGGTGTCCCTTGGCAGGAGCAGCACCTCACCTCCCTCCTCACACTTCCAGGCAGGAAGCTCTGCAGCCTCCCATCCCTGCCTGCGAGCAAACACTCCCCCTTCAGCTTCAAACTGGCTCTCGCACTCCATGTTTTCCTTTTTTTTTTTCCAGCTGGCCTCTTTTAAAAGAGAATTGAGTTAAAAAACCTGATTGACAGACTGCCCTGTTTTGGTGCTTTTCTCCCTGCATCATTTAACTGTGTCTTGTTGCCTCTTGGGCCTCACGTGTGCCTCACCATGCCAGGATGGCCCATTTACACGTTTATTATTCTCCCAGGCATTTCAGGAGCAGAGAAGAATGAACAATTTTAGCTCCTCAGCCAGGTGCAAGGACACTAAGTGCTGTCAAGCTCCAAGCCGATCTATGTGTTTGGCCCCATATGAAGTTGAGTTTTATAGATTTGTCTGCCACAAATCATTCTGCAGAAGATTAATTCTCTTTCCACGTTGCAGATGGAAACACACGGAGAGTTCTTTTTAAAATAAAACTCTGGTATGCTTTGCTTACTACTGCATTTTAATGTCTTGCAATTTTTAGTTATCCTCACACTCACCCTGTGAAATAGGGAGGGGCTGTTATTTCCCTCCATCTGTGAGCAAACGGTGGTTAGGATTGAGAATGCCAGGGTGCACAGGGAAGCACAGATGTGCCTAAATGATGTCTGTGGACCTCAAGGGTACCTCTGGTCACTAGGAAGGAGGCCAGGTATGGCTCCGGATCTCTGAAGTCCCATTTTGTGCCTTCCTCCCATACCTCTGAACTTTGATTCCTACCACCATTCTAAACACAAATCCACCAAGTTGCACTTATCTAATTATGAAAACAATATCATATGGCTGGTGGAAAGTGTGCAAAAATGCTGCAGCTCTGGGTTTCTAAATAGAGCTAACAGAAGTTCTCCTCAAGAACATGTGAGGAGATTTTCATCAATATAATTTTCACTTTTGCAGTGGAAGATGGAGTTTGAATTCAAGTTGTAATGCTCAGTTCCAGAAATCAGTTTCACCTTGCAAATCAAGATTTTCAAGCTTTAGTACTACAAGAATGTAAAGTCAATATTATGTGATGTGGAGTCAGAGCAACCTATCAACTTGTGTAAGATAACTCTTATCTATCATGATATTTAGCTTACCTTGATTCACTCTGATGTAACATGGAAGATAACTCCCTTACCTCAACACATAATACCAGACTGAAGTTGTGCTTGCTGTACAACCATCTCAGCATCTCCTTTGGAGGAGGGGTGGGGGGGGAACAATGTGCTCACAGTATCTTTGTATATGGGGAGTTACAGTTTGCAGAAGGCATTTCACACAAACAAAACGTTGTTCTTAAATTTGTACTCAGAGGCGTATTCAACACGTTTCTCAACTAATTTACATTTTTTGTCATAATGACGATAATAACCTTTCACAAGATCTTCAGACATGAATTTCCTCTTCCTTTGTGCGATGACCTCAGCAACACAGACAACTAAACCACGCATCCTGCTCCACTGTTTTCTCCTACCACTTCCATCCCTGCATCTATATATATCTCCCAGTACTTCCCCCAGTACACACCATTGATGGAAGTGATCAATTTCTGAGTTAATTAGAAAGTACCCTGTTGACTTTGTTCCAGATACTGGCAGTTTTATCTGCAGATACAAAAGTATGTTAGAGATTCAATGAAGCACATTATTGACATGAACATTTACTCCTTCCATAGTCAGACACAACAAAACTACCTCTCTTTTAGCTTAAACACTCGCTTTGTTTTTTGTTTGTTTGTTTGTTTTTTCTTTTTAATGTATTTCAAGCATTTCATTAAGCTTTCCTAATGGCTAACATGTACATGGTTATACAAGTATGTCAGTTCTGGCATACATTAATCTCTGCTGAAAGAATGTACGGTGTTACAGCTGCAACCCCCAGGGAAAACCACTCACTCACTGAAACATTTATGAGCAAACACCTTTCCTCACCAGAATGCATAGTGATAAAGAGGTGACCTGTATTGTGTTAGAGCTTCCCATAACCATAATAAGCCTGTAGGTTGTCTATCTACAGATCACTCAGTCCATTAAGACACATCAAGGTAATAAGACATTCAATTATTTTATCAGTGCCACAAATTCTGCTATTCAGGTTAGTTAATAAACAAAGCTGTGCTTAGTCCTGAAGATCTTAACTAACTGCACTCAGTCTGAAGTTTGAATAATAAAAATGTTTCCTATATAATACTTGTGCTCACAAATGGAAAATGCCAGGAGTTCTGAAATGGAACCAGTGGGTAGGAGCTAGGAATGCTGTGGAGCCAGTAAACTGATCTGTGATGTAATCATCAAAGATGCTTAACTAGTTTATTTCATGAAAACATGCATGTTCACTGAGATTGAAAGGATGAAAAAGTGGGAAAGAAAGTTGGTGGTTTATGTCTTGGGCGGGGTCTGCAGAAGGCTGGGTTTTGATTTCACCCTGAGTCACTCAAGTGACTAGCATTCTTAAAAGGTGACATAGAAAAATATTAGTGGGAAAAGTTCTTTTCTTTTTCTCAATCAGCGTAAGAGGTTGTGTGCTTGCCCTGGGTATTTGGCCTTAGATAAGATGCCTGGTAAAATCTCTGAAACCTGGGAAATGTTTTTGCCCAGGGTATCATGTAGGTAAACTCTGGCTGGAGTGAGATGTAAAGTGGAATTTTACATGAGTTGGCTGAAGGTTGATTTTCTTGCCCCAACAACCTCCTCCTTCACCTGCAGCATCTAGTCTATTCCCTACTGCTTTTATTTGGTCAAAAACAGACAAAAAAAATCATTAACAAACAAAATGATTCAAAAGGGACATAGTCTCTCAGTGAGCTGCCTGAAGAGGTCTCTGGGGATGTCCTGGGATTCCAGGACAGTCAGGGAAGAACAGCCAGTCCTCTTCTAAGTTTCTGGGTGAAAACACTGAGATGAAGTTCTTTTCATACAGCAACCCAGAGAGGAAGTTGACTTGTATGTGTGAGGTTTGCTTCAGCCCAGCCCTGGGGTAATGCAAATTAGCCTTGTGCAATACTTCATCACCCAGCACAGCGTTCTCCAGTGACTATGTAATATGAGTGTTTAGCCTCCTGTCAGGCAGTTATCCTCTATTGCGGAGACTTACAGGTGCTTTAAAAGCTGTGCCATTTGTGCTGTAAGCACCACTGTGCAGTTCATGAGTGGCAATAAAACTCTTCTGAACAAAGCTTTGAAAAATAACATGGAATATACCTGGGGGGAAGGGAGGCAACTGCTATTTGAAAACTGGATCTTGGTACATGATTAGAGTAAGAGAAGGATTCACTGACTTGGAAGGTCCCTTAGCATTCTGCAGCATGCCCACATGACCAAAAACAAAAACACCTTTCTTGCTGTTTCTAGTTCCTCTATCAGAGCTACCGATTTAAGTCTGGAAATCCACTCCTTCTCCAAATCAAGCCCATCGCTGATCAATTTTTACCTGGGCAGTCTACTGGGGAAGCCACTGTGTGACACAGTCTCTCCAGCATTACCTGTGCTCTTTCTGTGTCCACACGATTGCTTCTATCTGTCAGCTGGATGTTGTGAACCTTCAGAGGGGGAGCACCCAGGGCTTTCAGTGCAGCAGGATTGTTGTTCAGATGCTCCAAAGCCTGCTGATAATACTGAGTTCTGGCAAAACTTTCTACATAGGAGAAATGGGTTAGTGAGAAGATTGTCCACTTTAAAGAAATAATCAAAATAAATAAATAAAAGAATCAGTTGATTAAGAACTGGTTGACTGGTCATAGCCAATGGGCTGTAATCAACGGTTCTATGTCTGGGTGGAGGCTGGTCACAAGTGGTGTTCCCCAAGGGTCAGTCTTGAGACCAGTGCTCTTCAACATCTTCATCAATGACAGAGCCAATGGAATCAAGTGCACCCTCAGCAAGTTTGCAGATGATTCCAAGCTGAGTGGTGCAGTCAATACACTGGAGGGAAAGGAAGCCATCCAGAGGGACCTGGGCAAGGCTGGAGAAGTGGGCCCATGTGAACCTAATGAGGTTCAACAAGGCCAAGTGCAAGGTGTTGCACTTGGGCTGGGGCAATCCCAGGTATTTATACAGACTGGAGGAAGCACTCCTTGAGAGCAGCCCTGCAGAGAAGGACTTGGGCTGCAGCAAAAAAGGGGTGGCCAGCAGAGAGAGAGGTTGAAATCCCCCTCAACTCTGCTCTTGTGAGGCCCCATCTGGAGTACTGCCTCCAGGCCTGGGGCCCCAGCACAACAGGGGCACAGAGCTCTTGGAATGGGTCCAGAGGAGGGCCACTAGGATGATCAGAGGTCTGGAGGACCCCTCCTATCAAGAAATGTTGAGGGAACTGGGCTTGTTTAGCTTGGAGAAGAGAAGGCTCCGGGGAAACCTCATTGTGCCCTTCCAGTACTTGAAGGGGACATATAAATAGGAGGAGGAATGACTGTTTACATGGGTTGATGGTGACAGGACAAGGGGGAATGGCTTTAAACAAAGCCAGGGAAAATTTAGCTTAGACGTTAGAAGGAAGATTTTCACTTGGGGTGGTGATGCACAGGAACAGGTTGCCCAGAGAGATTGTGGATGCCCTATCCCTGAAGGTATTCAAGGCCAGGCTGGATTCAAGGCTCTGGGCAGCCTGGTCTAGTGGTTGGCAATGTTGCCCATGGCAGGGGGGTTGAAACTAGATGATCTTTGAGGTCCTTTTCAACCCAGGCCATTCTATGATTCTATGAAAAATATATTTCCTCCAAACTCCCACATCCACCCTGAAAAATAGTTCAGAACTTTTTATTAGGAGAAATCTGGCTAAAGGAATAAACTAATCCATACTTCAGAGAAGCAGTGCTGATTGTACCATTACTCAGCACACTTAAATGAAAAGAGCTGTCAATATAGCCTGTTCTGCACTGATGTACAGCTTATGACCAAGTGTCCCTGTTTGTCATATTTGTGTATTTTGTAAAAGAAGGAAAAAGAGACAAAAAGGCATAAGGATGAGTTTTTGAAGGTGCTCTGAATGTAATTCAGCTTTTTTAAAGGAGTACCGAAAATACTTCGGGAGTAGGGAATATTTATTTCATATACATTTATGCGGGGCATCAACAGCTGCTGCAGCTATGTAACTACTGCTGTGGTTCTAATACAGCTTTTCTAGCCTCAGACAGGAAACTGCAGCACTACCGAAGGATATATTAAAACAGAAGCACAAACAGGTGCCATTAAAGTTAATGGTCAAACAACAACAATAGCAGAATAGTCTGGATATGCGGTGTTGACATATGGAAGACAACTGTGGTAAACTGCTATTTGTCACTGTCTGGCTGCTTTGTATAGCTAGGCAGTGCTGTTCATTGATGACCACTGCATAAAGCATGTCTGCAAGGCTGGAAACATGACGACCTTCCTTATGGAGGAAGTGATTTGGCTAAAGACAGTTCTAAGTCTTGCCAGATGAAATTTCTACATGTGTTTCACACAAGCCCAACTTGATTCTGCTGACATCATGAGGAGCAGTGTCAAGATCAGAGTGTGTACTCATTAAAATTCTACTCTGACAACTTTGCTCTTGTTTTCCAAAGAGTTTAAAATAAGGCATACAATTTGTTTCCTGGTCTCTCCCTGTTTCTATCACTCTCTGAGCATGAAACTGAGAGGTGTTGCCCATTCTTCCTAATTAGAGGCATCTCCTGTGAGCAGACAGTATCCAGGTGGCATAGCAACAGCTCTGCTAGGCTGCATTCTGCATGGTCCTCTTGCCCCCTGGGCTATTCTAGGGAGCTCCAGCGAAAGAGATCTCAACATGCTGGCCCTTTAGTGGCTGTGGAGCATGGCAGATAGCCACTCAGACCCTGTTGTGTTAATCCTCCAGTTCAGAGGGTAAAATGGTTTGAGTTTCATGATGCCCCTGCTCACTCCCAGCAGCATCCCACTTTGAGAAGAGAATGTGAAATGCCCAGCTAATCTGCTTGTCTGCACGTGTTCTGCAGGAAAGCTGAAAGCACGCTGGGGTTGTCTGGGGAAACTGCTCCCATAAGAGAGGGAGTGGGTGTGAAGACAGCAGAAATATGATCACCTGAATGTTTGTACAAGCTTTCAAAGAGACCACGTGCATGCAGACTATTTCAGCCTGAAGGAATGGTAGGGAAGTGCTCATCTCCCCCCTTCTCCCTTCATTATGGAATCTGCTTGCTCCTTACAGATCCCAGTACAGGCCAGTTCTCTATACTGGGCAGAAGAAACTGATACAGCCCTGAGCATGGGCAAAAGTAGGCAGGTTTCCAGTGTGGACAGTATACACAATGACATACTTCTGAGTACAGAAAGTCTCATTTCCGCAGCCCAGTTGGCTTGCCACAAATCAGACACACGTTTAGGGGCTATTGGTATTGCAGCAGCCCAAGAAGTAGCCATTGCATTGAGCCATTTGATTATATGGCCCAGTGATGCAGGGAACAAGCTGTATCATTTTCAGTAGAGGGAGAAACTTTTTTTCTGAGATTTCTGGAAAGCAGTGCTGGAGTTGAAATTAAAAAAATGCTAATGTCCTTGTTAAAGCTGACTTCAATATTTTAAAGCATAAGAGGATCAAATGTCTGTCATATACTCCTGAGCTCAAGGGCATGAGCTGCCTAAAATTAAAGCCTGCTTTCCAGCCTTGTCTGATTTGTTATTAATATGTGTAAAATGAAGGGGAGGTTTCACAACTTATCTGAGGGCTTGAGGAACAGGCTTGGCTACACTTTTCTGGCAGCATTGTATGATAAGAAGGTAGCTGAAAAGCACTATCATTTGCTAGAAGCAGCAGGGAAAGGGAGAAAGGACCCCCTCAGACAGGTAAATGCTTTTTCTGTTCTGATGATAAGTAAACAATTTGAAAACAAAACAAAGCAACAGTGAAAAACCAACATACACTTGTACTAATCATTTCATTCTCAACCAAAGAGATGGCAATTAGGTCTGTGAGCACCGTTGGTTACCTGCCTAGCTTTTCTCTTCTTGTCCTGTTCTCCTTAGTGTTGGTTGCTTTTAACTGCTTTCATGGTCTTCAGGAGAAATTAATGAAATCTTTAGCACCTCACAGGCTTGTGGTGTTTATAGGACAGCACAAAGATTTACTGATAAAACTGCTAGACTTGAATACGTTCTCACAGATCCTCCTTTAAGTAGCTCTCTTCTTCCTGCCCAGATGTAAAATCTCAGTAATAAATGAAACATTACCATCTAACCTTTCATTTCATCCTAATTCCTAAGAAACCTCCCAGAAACCAGTATTCCTAGTGACCACAGCAGTCTGCTGTCTTCATAACTCCCGCCTTTGGAAATGGGTACAGCAGTGCTTTAGAATCAACCCTGGAATTAAATGAAGCAGAGGTAGAACCCAGAAGTTTCAGCCACACTTCCCTTAACTTCGTGTGCTTTTCAGATCTTACAAGCTGCTGTTTTTCCCTCTACACAAAAGCAAATGAAAGGGGCAGAGGAGAAATAAGGTTGCTAACAGCACCGAGACTTACTTTGCATAAGATTATACATAACCACACACCCCCCACCGCTGAACAGTCCCATAAAAATAGCCATTTGCTGCAGTTTTCTTAGAGAAGCTGGCATCTTTCCTCTCTGAAAAGAAAAAGGACAGACATTTGTTGTGAATGAAGAAAACTAAAGGGTTATTTCCCCCCTCCTCTTTTCTAAAAGACCTTTCCAACTGCCCAGACAAGCTGGCCTGAATGAAAGCACAACACAGGGCGGCTAGGCTCAATCTCACTGGGGCCCCACAGCACACCCAGAAGGCATCGTGGTGAGAAAGGAGCAAACTGGGGACCAAGCTGGGCTGAAAGTGTTTATTCACTTCTTTTAGTGATGCCACCACTTCACTAATTGCCGAGAAGAAAATGACCTCCCGGGTGTGGCAGGGAGCCAGGGCCCAGCGCATTGTCCTGGTGCTTCCCATGCACGCTCACTAGCACAGTGCAAGTATTCAGACTCCAGGGGCCAGATCTCTCTCTCTCGAGTAAACTCCTGTAAAGTAAACATACTTTGCAGCAGGGGCAAGTTTGATCTGAAGTCTTAAGCTGCAGAGCCAAGATATGCCAGCAAAGGTAGTGTAGCCAGGGTGTGTATTCTGGTTTTTCTTTCTTTTTGTTTTTCTTTCTTTTTTTTTTCCTAAGTTTCTTGCAAGCCTATTTTTCTTCCTTCCTGTATTCCCATTCCCACCAACTTCCAGTTTGCTCTTTTCACTAGTCCTGGTCATGGCGTCTGAATTGAATGACACAGCAGAGGGAACATCTCCAAGAAAGTCGATCCATTCTTCCATTTCTCTGTGTAAGAATGGAACTTTGCAGCTTAAGGAACCTGATCTAATGCTATTGCACACAGAAGGTTGGTAAGAAACAAGAGGAGCTGTCAGTGGGAATGCATCATGTAGCTTCTAGTCCTGGCTGTGGCAGGACAGGACCTGACCAAACATCTGAGTATCAGCCTATGTTCTTGCTTCTCAGCTAGGGGAAAGGGAGGAATGACCTTCACAGCAATTAAAAGAATTGAAAAATTAATAAAGGGCTGCTACATCCTTTTGATGTAGGAGCATAGACATCTGAATGTGTAGGGAAATTTTATGGGATTTCTAAACACAAATTTGACACCTAAATTCTTGTGCCAGGATGGTGTAACACAAGCATTATACTTAGTGAGAGCTGTTTAGTAAACCAAAGGACAAACCCAGTTACAGAAATATGACCTAGGCAATGCCATTTGAGTTCTGTTGTGAAAATCACCTCCTACATCCCTCAAGTATGCATTAGTCAGGTATTGTACAGCTGACAACCACAGTTTAGAGAGGGTGGAGAGGCGAACTACAGGGTCACTGTGGTACTGGTAAACTTCCTCAGCTCATCCCTCCTTTGAGATGTCCACATGTGTGTCTTGCATGCTCCAGTCCAAGGAAAACCGTGAATATAACCTAGATGTAATTTTTGTTCTTTCTAGCACTCAGTTTTAAAGCATGTTACTACTCATTCAAAGGCTTACTTTGTTAACTAGTTGATTTGGTTTTAAGAGGTCTTAATATTCATGTTTACAGCTTTTTTTTACTGAACATTTGTTGATAGCTAGTACTGGTAGCAATTCCACCCCCCCAAAAAAAATTTAATGCCATGGCAATCTTATGCCCCAAATCCCCAAGCTGCATCATTTGCACAATCACTCATCTCTCTCTCCCTCTTGATCCACTTCTCTGCTGGTGTTTCTTCACTTCCTCTGAGGAACTTGGGCACCATGAGAAGTTGCAGCAGAGAATGCAACAGTTTGTTTTGATACAGAAATGGTGACAGCCAGCTCACAAGGAAACAACATCAAGAGCTTTTTTGCTTGCTGGCATGTGTTTTCTGCTTTCTTTAAATCACAATTTACAACATTATTTTTTTCCTCAAAATGGAATATCTGATTAATATTTGTGCTGCTTGTAAGATGTGTCTTGCAAGGAGCAGGGTATACCCAGCCTGATGTGCTAACCAGCTGTTGCTCTCAGAGCTTGGTACACTGACTGTTATGCTGGATGCAGAGTAAAGTAAAGAACATGTTTGATGCCAACACCACATAACAGGAAAAAAAGGTTGTAAATTTGGAGAGCTGATCAGATATAACAGATTGTGACCTAAGGCATTTGTTTTGCCCCTTTCAAAGATGCAGTCTGAAACTGCCAGGCAAAATTTGCTTTTTATGATGAAATTCAAGGTAATTGAACACAAATGTCTGGGCCTGCCGGGTGCTGCTGACTGTTTGCGTGAGTAGAAGTAGAAAGACATAGAGCTCTTGCATCAGCAAGGAGGTTTTGACTGAGACTGAAGGAAACTGGCTATAACAAAGGGCTAGAACAAAATGGTCTGCAATTCGCTGTCATCAGCTTTGAGGTTCAGTCAGTCTCACGATCTGACTGCATCCAAACAGGCAAGATGGAAAATAAGAGGAACCTCTTGCCAATCAACCCTGTGCACATGCCTGTTCTCATTTTTGTCTCTACTCACAGTGCATCTTGATCCATCAGGCCACAGCATGCACAAGCTCAGACTGGCTTTGTGAATGGGGCAGAACAGAGAGCCAACAGCTGTGGGCACCCTGATGGTTCATAGGTTCATAAGGTTGGAAAGGACCTACAAGATCGTCTAGTCCAACCATCCTCCTATCACTATCCCTACCCAACTACTAAATCAAATCCCTTAGCACCTCATCTAAACGCTTCTTGAACAGCGCTAGGGACAGTGCCTCAACCACCTCCCTAGGCAGGCCATTCCAGTGCCTGACCACCCTTTCAGAAAAAAAATGTTTCCTCAGGTCTAATCTAAATCTTCCCTGGTGCAACTTGTGGCCATTCCCTCTCGTCCTGTCATTATTTATCAGGGAGAAGAGGCCCACCCCCTCCTCACCACAACCTCCCTTCAGGAAGTGGTAGAGTGCAATAAGGTCTCCTCTGAGCCTCCTCCAGACTAAACAATCCAGCTCCCTCAGCCGCTCCTCATAAGACTTGTGCTCCAGACCCCTCACCAGTTTTGTTGCCCTTCTCTGAACACGCTCCAGGTCCTCAATGTCCTTCTTGTCGTGAGGGGCCCAAAACTGAACACAGTACTCGAGGTGTAGCCGTATCAGAGCTGAGTACAGGGGGATGATCACCTCCCTGCTCCTGCTGGCTACACTATTTCTAATACAGGCCAGGATGCTGTTGGCCTTCTTGGCCCCCTGGGCACACTGCCGGCTCATGTTAAGCCGAGCATCAACCAACACCCCCAGGTCTTTTTCCTCTCTACATTCTTCAAGCCATTCTGCCCCAAGCCTATAGCATTGCATGGGGTTATTATGGCCAAAGTGCAGGACCCAGCACTTGGTCTTATTGAACCTCATCCCATTGAGCTCAGCCCAGCTGTTCAGCCTATCCAAATCTCTCTGAAGGGCCTCCCTACCCTCAAGCAGTTTGACACATCCTCCCAACTTGGTGTCATCTGCAAACTTACTGAGGGTACACTCAATTCCCTCATCCAGGTGATGATGGCATGTCAGGATGGTGCTATCCAGGAATGTGATTTGGCAGCTGAGAAATGTGGAGATCAGTTACGTGCTGCTACTCTGGGCTGCGCTCCCCTCAGAGCCATGGCCCACCATAAGCCCTGGCAAAGCAAATCTGCGGGAGCTGAGGCGCGCCTGAGACACCTGCTGGCATTAGTCCCTCAGCCTGCTCCAGCTCTGCCAATCTCTTCACTGCTGCAGAGAGTATCCCCATCACCTGCTTGCTCTTGCACAGGGTAGCCAGCTGGTCAGACCTCTCCCCTTTCAAGCTGGGCCTTGTTGGCCTCTCTGTTCACCTCCCACTTATTTCTCAGCTGTTCTCTGGCCTAGTCCTATGAGCGTGTGTTGCATGAAGAGGTTAAGAGCTGTACATTTTAACCAGTCTTTGGAGATCTTGTAAACCTTTTTAATCCCACAGTTGTTGGTCGGCTTCCAAAAGCAAGGACAAAGATGTCCTTGGAACCTCTAAGGGGCAGCCATTCCCCTTCCCTGCCATCTTGATCCCTTGCAGGATGGATGCCCAGATATTGTGTTCACATCCTTGAACAACCCTCAGCATGCAGCTGTTGATGATTTTGTTGTGATGACACACCAAAGTCATCAGTGGGAGATACTAATGAAGGCAGCTTGTGGAAGATCCATGGTATGGAGTTGTTGCCTGCAAGGATTCATCGTTAAAATCTGTGGCCACTTGTTGCTGCTATATGCTGCTTTGGTAGAATGCCACAGGGCTGGCACATAAGAGAAGGGAAATTGAGATGGGCTGAGATACATTACTCTTCTTCTGAGACTTTCTAAAAATTATATAGAGCTTGCAAAGCATTTAGGGTATTAAAGGGAAAAAAAAAAAGAACAATGACTTCATTCAGCATAATGGAGTAATTGTATGACAATGCAGTTAGAGAATCTTATAAATGAATAAAATATGCAGTTGCCTCATCATTAGGGAAGCTCAAATTGCTATCTGTGACAGAGATCTCTCCTCAGAACCTGTTATACCACTAAGAAGTTGCAAGTCAACTTGTGGAAAAGCAGATTTCTTCTCAATGGCTAATTAAAAAAAATACAATTTAAAAGTTACACTGTTCTGCATAAAGATATCTTCCCTCTTGCAATTCACAACAGTAAGAAAGATTAAGTGGAGATTAGTGTACACAGAAACACTAAGCCTACAGTTACCAAAAGAGATATTAGATCATTGTAAGTAATGTTTTCTAAAATAAGTATTAAAGAGCAGAACTTCCTAATAAGGGCAGTGGCCATCTCATGCCTTGAAAATAGTAAGATCTGGTGGAGAAGGCAGTCTTCAGGCCTGACACTGAATGTAAGCAGGACACAGAGAGTTAACAGTGAGATTAAACAAACCCAGAGAGGTGGAAGATTCCCAGGATCACATGTGAAATGGTGGGCTACTGCAACAACAAGGTCTGTTTTTAATTAGACTTTTGATCTTCACAGAAGATTTAAAACATATAGGCTGGACTTCAGGGATTCACCTTATTTTCAGCAAATTCATATCTTTTTTTCTGGTCTCTGCAAATCATGTAAGTAATTCTTTTTCCACTGGTGTTAGAGGTTGATCTAAGGCACCTCCACCAAAGGCAGGGGAGCAGTGAAGCTATAGGCTTTTCCACTAAGCTATAGCCATTCTTTTTATTTGTCTCTGGATAAAAAAGGAAAGCTGGAGCTGCAGGTTCTCTGGGGAAGGAACCTCCTCCTCCTCCTGGCACTACCAAGCTCCACCAGCATGTCCGGCTTCCAATTGCAGTCCAAACAGTAAACAGTAATATTGCTGTGAATTCAGACAGAAGCTACTTGATCTATGCAAACTGTGTGATCACTGCTGGTTACCTCAATTTTGGCCACTGATTACTTACTTGGCTAGAACAATACACTGATAGCCATTAATACAGGCACCTGGGAGCCTTTAAACCACTGTAAACCACTGCAGTCCTGAGTTATCAGCTTGACATGTTAAATGTGTGTGGCAAAAGGCTACACTTCAATTGAAGTAAACCTTATCATGTAATTTAAACTTGGACCTCAGCATCTAAATTCAAGGATCTGTTGCCTTGGGATCTCCCAGAAGTCCTTCTGCAACTCAGGTTGATGGGATATGAGTTGGCTCCAACTTCAGCTTTTGAGAAAACCACCCAGGAAGTCATGGCAGTCATAACAGATGAGGGTAATGTCTGATAAACTGCATACAAGCATGCATTTTTATTGCACATTCTTGCTATTTGGCTTGCTCAGGTGGATAGATACAGCTCATCCATTGATTTTATATGATCCATAAGGCATCTGAGTTTGATTCTATTTATGTATTAATAATGGCCAGGACATAATTTTATACAGCTTCTTGACACTGTTTAGCCAATATCTTCATCACTGGTAACATCACCAACGATGGGACAGTACAATAGAAGTTTTTTGTTGTTTTGTTTTTTTTTTTTCTCCAGCTGCACTGAAAAGGTGTATGTTAATATTTAGGAGGTAAGCCACTTTTTCAGCCAGCTTTGAAATGTTGCCTTGAGGGGTCTTCTTGGGAATAGCTCCTTCAAAAGTGTAACTTACTTTGGTTAAAATGCTTTGAAAGGACAACTGTGTGTATGAGAAAGATTACTGACAAGCCAGAAAACTGTGGCAAGTTTATTTCTGCCTTTGCTGCTATCAAATTAACAAGGAAAATAAAAGTAGTTACCAGAGTGATTAAAGAAACTAAGAACACTTCAGTTTTTCAGTTGTGTCACATCTCCTAGGGTTATGGTACAACACAGGTGGCTCTGTTCGGTCGTTACAAAGTCTAAGGTGGTGCCTAATAGACACTTTATTTTCATTTCCTTTTTTTTTTCTCTTGGGTGCTCTCACTTGAACATTTTTGTTTCTTTATATATCTTTGCACATCTTCTGTCACAGACTACTTTCCCATGTGCTATTAAGTCACATCTACTACATTTCTTTTCCCCTTGTCTACCTCCCTTACTCCTCCACCTGACCATTCCCTCTGCAGACTATCACACCACTCCAGTGCTGTGCAGGCAGAAACAGCAGTACCATTGTTCCTATTGTTCAAGGAGCCTTCTCTTGCCATCCTTCAGTTTATCCCTCTGTGAAATGTTTTAATCTTCCTATCTGTGAAAAATGAAGGCAGATGCCTATATTCTTGCTGTTTTTCTGCCAAGTTGCAATGATCCTTAAGTATCTTAAGAGTTTTCAAAGGGTAGGCTTATGTGCTAGTGAGTTCAACAACCCATACTAAAACATTCTGTCAACTGCAGCTGTTTATACTTTGTACTGAAAGTCGAGAGATGTCACAGAGGTATTACTAGGGCATATTTCTGAAAAAGCAAGATAATTATCCTACAGGGTGACCCATTTTCTTTGTTATTAGAGCACGACATTATAGGTTAATGTCTAATAATCTGTCATTAACATCCATAATTGTATGTTTCTGTAATTGGATACTGTGGGGGGAGGAAGGTGTGAATATTCACCTTCTGTATTTTCAAGGTGAATTGTTATGGATTTAAGAGTAAGGGCTTGTAAGCAGGGTAAATGAAAAACTTGCATCCGAAGTTCAGGAAAAGAAAATTGGTGGTGTTTGTGCTTTTAACAGTGAGTTCTTTACCTGGGAAAACTACAGGACAGATTCTTGGCTTCCCTGCCACAAGGAGTGAGGTCACCAGAACTGCAATCCAAGCTTCAAAAGAATTGCTCCACTCTGCACCAGCACATCCCCACAGCCTGCGTCACAGCCTGGCTTCCAAACAGCCACATTAAAACAAAATAATCTCACAGAGAAAAAGCAAATATATATCCCTTTGACTATATCAGGAATAACAGCACGCTTAGCAGAAGTGGACTTTCAAGCCAGAGAGTTTTTCATATTGTGATGTATGTATTCTGTACCTAATTTCCTAGAATAGATTCACTGAACCTGCGAGATGATCAGTGGAGAGTAGCATTTCTCATGGCAAGATCAAAGAGCTTTCAATGCCTTGTATGCAGCAGCAGCTACTTAACTTTCATGCCAGTCTACAGCCATTTTTCTGTATCCAATACATTAATTACAACAAAGACACTTACAAGTTCCCAAAGCCTATCTAGCTGTAACTAAGCTTCATAAACCCTGACATAGGAAAAAGCATTCAAATACAAGGAGCGTGCAATAACTTTACTGCACTTTGCCTTGTAAAAAGAAAACAAAATTGTCACAAAACTCCCTACAAGTACTCCAAATGTCACTGGGCTAGGAACTGTATGTGGCTACATGAGAAGTTAGTCACTGCTTGGATAACTGCAGTCCCTAACTCTGATTCTGACAAGACTTACGTTTGTCTGTAGACTTGCGAACTTCAACAATGTAATCCACATGCGTGTGTGCAGTAAATGTGCATGCAGTAGACAGTGACCTAAAGGAATTAGATGCCAAAGGAGGCTGTCACAGGAAAAAAATGTTTCACTCAAGAACATGGTGTAAATCACATGATGTTTGCTCCAGTGAAAATGTGCCTGCTTCCTGAAAGGAAGGGGTAAACGATGCGAACAGCTCTGCTGTGACCAGCATGAAGCCTGATTTACAAAGCCTTTAAAAATTAACAAGGAAAGTGAAAGCAGTCAATAGAGTGAATAAGGAATCTGAACAACCACATTATTCTTAAGGCCAGGCAGATTGCTTATACAATGCCTTTTATTATTAAAGCAATACATATTTTGGCACATCACAGTTTGCTTTTATTCATATTTCCTACTGAAAACAATAAATAAAATGCTACCCTATAACCCTCTAGGTTCTCAAAAGTGGCATGTTTATTTCAAGCACCCACATTTACACTCTACCAGGAGGGCCCTACTCCTCTCCTGAAAGTCAAATCCCTTTGAAATACATCAGAACAATGGTGTAAAGCCTAAAGCTTTGAGAAAAAAACTGATTACTTTCAAACATCTTGGAGAACTAGATTGTTTCCAGAAGCTGGTTCTTACTCTTATGAGTAGAACTGGTTCAGTACCAGTTAAATCTGTTAACAACAATTAAGATCTGGGAAAAAATAGCCTCAAATATACAGGACATTTTAATATGTGTTGAACAGCAGAAACAGCAAAAGACCAACAGGGATTCTGACCTAAATACACTCTGTTCTGAGAATAAAAAAAAATAAAAGTTATGATGGAAAACATTTAAAAAAAGGAAAAAAAAAGAACAAAACTAAACTCCTGTCATACTTGAAGGTGACAATTCAGATTGTTAACTTGTGCACAGAGTTGTGTGGATATAAAGATGGAGAGAGCAAAGGGACAAAGAAAGTGGTGGAGCCTAACACTCAGCTTGTACATACTGCATCTAGGGTCAGACCTCTAACGTGATCAAAGTAACAGTTTCTGATTCATCCATCCACACATGGGGAAAAAGAAACATATGCTGGATGCTCACAAATCAGTTGAGTGTGAATCAGCTTCTCTTCCAATGTGTCCAGGCAAGAGGAACCTGAGAGAACAGCTGACTTCAATCCAATTTTCCTCCCCTGAACATGTGGGAAAATGTTTGAGGGAAAATGTCTCTTTTATTTAACAGTTTAACTTATGTTTTTATTTTATTCATTAAATTGTAGGACCTTTAATAGCTCCTGTTAGAGAAGGCAAGGCTTTTTAATTTTGCAGAAATGTGGCAGTAAAACATGAAATGGCTTCACAGGAAGCCTTTGCCAGGCTGAACATTTGGTGCTTGCACCATTCTCTCTCTTAGGCTGAAATACCCCAGACTGAACAGTTTCAACAAATCACCAAACAGAATTGTTTCTTATACCCAAACTACCACTAGGGGTATGGAGACAAGCTGTTCCTACTAAGTTACAGCATGGGGCAGGTGTCATGGTCTGAGAGTTGGACAAAAGCACAAACCACACTTTTACATACTGTTGATGGATGAGATTTTTCAAAACACTGGGTGCCTTGTGCATGCTCAATAATTGGTACCTCTACAGGTCCACTGTTTCCTCCAAGTGCTGGGTTCTTTGAAAATTAGGCTGTCCTCTGGCACTTTAAGACACGCCCTCAGTGGCACTTTTCAAAGAGGAATGCTAACAACATTCATTATTTCCTGATAAACTTATTGCTACAATAAGTACCTTCAAAAACTTTTTTTTTTGTAATGTTTTGAACATTTGTCAAATGCTAGATTACCAAGGGATAAATGTAATGAAACCTGACAAATACAGCACACATGAAACTCATAGGTGTTTTGCAATCCTTTAGAAAGGAAAGATCCTTTAAAATCCTTTAAAGGTCAGCTAGCTGGCAGGAATCCATGCCCACAGACTTCCTAAATTGAAGGCTCTACAGGAAAGACATTGTCTTCAACCACAACACACAATTGCTTCCGTTTGCTCGTTTTCTATTCTCATTGCATGCTACTCAGCTCTCCTTTTGTGGGAATCAGGATGAGTGATAGAAATGCCATCGCTTGTATAAAATGTTACTCCCAGAGATCCCTGCTCAGACAGAGAAAGCCTCAACTTGGTGTGACACTGAATTTATCAGTACCTTTTGCAGTTCATACAGCACCAGTGCAGGCAAAGCAGAAGACAGCACGCCCAGGTTGCATAAGCTGCTTAGGGGTCTGACTCACTGTGTCACTGTGGCAAATTTCAGGTGTCTCAATTCACACTTGCAAAAATAAGTGGCTACATACTTCCTGGTTCCTACTTTGCTGGAAGAGAGTGACATTTAATGACTTCAAAATGCTCTGACAGCCTAAGATGTAATGTTACTTAGGCATGAAATTCCCCAGGTACGATACACACGTGATGAAGCATGACAGTGTGCTCCAGAAAAAAATGTATTCTGTAGCCTAGCACAGGGTGTGTTGTAGGACTAGCAGAATAATTATAGCAGCCACAGTTGGCACTTATTATAAAATTTTAAAAGCTGTTAACAGGTCATTAATAATCTGTGACTACCTTCCTTAATAGTATTCTTCAGTCAACAGTCATGAGAGTAAGGGGGTGGAGGAAACGGGTTACACCTTCTCCCAAGTCACCACAGAAGGCTGATACCCTTCTTTTTCATCACTTTGTAATCCGCTTGTTTACTTCCTTCTGGTGGCTCCTCTGTCTGTATCTTCTCTAACTGCTAGCTCTCACATAGCTTTCCAATCAAGAATGGTAAGGACCTTTGTGAGAGCCCAAGGGAATGCAGCCTGCTCTTGGTGACCCAGCCTGTGAGATCTCCGTGATGGGGCCCCGGCCCCTGGCCTGGGATGTCCACCAGGCCCCCTTCATTCCTCTGACCAGAGTTCCCCAGCATGCTCTCCTGATTTTCAAGGTTATTTTGCCTGCAAGGCATCTCTGCAATTACACCGTGCAGCAGTTTACTCTGTCTTGTCTTGCTCCTTGACTTCTGTGCTTAGGCAGATGGTTGAAGGAGAGAAAGCAACTTGTTTCCTTGCTTCTTCCAACAAACACATGCTCTCCAGAGCAGACTGATGCCTTAAAACCGGATACAGGGCATCAATTTATCTTTTGGGATCAGCTGTAGCGTATAAAGCATTTGCTAGCTCTGGTTTAATGCTTTTTGACATTGTCAGGCCCCTTTCAGTGAACTTCTGCCTTGAAACCAACTTGACAGCGAGTATTGTTCCACATTTATTAGTACCATACACGTCATTTTCAAACTGACATGTTTCAAGGCCAGGCATCAGCTGTGTTCAACTCTGGCTTGAAAAAAAAATATTCAGACAACAGCACAGACCTCCTGCTACTAACAAGTAAATAGATAAATAAGTAAGTAAACATATACCTTTACCATGCTGCTGTTACATCTTTTTACTATTTCCAACTCTTTTTTGCTTTTTTTTTTTTTTTTTTAATCAGGGTTTCAAATTTTCAAGTACTCACATCCCTGTACTCTCCCCTTTTTGGTTTCTTTAGGAAAGAGCTTTTTGTTGTTGTTTGCTGGCTGGGTTTTTGTTTTGTTTTTTTTTTTTTGTTTTGTTTTGTTTTGTTTTGTTTTTTTCAATCTTCTTTGAATTTGCTCCTTTCTCTCTCTTCTGGATGCAAACTTAAATTCCAGAAACTCGAATCTACATAAAAGCTAATTAATTTCAGAAATTGTTTTTCCTTTCCTTTTTATTTTTGTCTTTATTCTTATTTCAGAATGAAAATGTTTTGTTCCTATAGCCACTATAATTTTCTATTATACTTAAAATGTTCAGCTTAGTGTTTACTTAGTCAAGAAGCTGATGATGCCCATGACAGGACCAGAGTGTTTGGTTAGCAGCAGGGAGGGAAAAAAAAAAATCAATAACTCTAAGCATTTGGCAGCTTTGTGGGCAGGAAATCATTTGTATTCTCTGGTTTAAATCAATGACCTTATTTTCTTTGTTGTTCCAACAGGAAATTATAAACTCTGTGAACATTATTTGCATAGTGCCTTTCTGCAATACACTTGTATATTCTTGGGCAGAGCAATATGTTAACCCCAGCAGTTCTTCTCTGAGGTTTCTGTCAGCAAAAGCCAGCCAATTTAGCTTGCAATGTTCAAGCTGCAAGCACTTTGTATTACTCTAAATGGAGGCAGAATAGAGCATGATGTGAAATGATCTCCTTCTTCATTTTCAACTGCATCTAAAAGTGAAGGCAGTATTATTTCATTATAATGCTGTCCACTGCAGAGTAAAAAAACTTGTAACCTGTCAAAACATTGTATTTTCAGTATGATGGAGAGAAACTTGCCACTTCACATTAAAGTTGCAATTGTGCCTTTGTATCTTGTTTGTCATGAATGCCCTAGGGTGCCAGGTACGGTATTAAAGCACTGCACCTTTACTTGACCTCTACTGAGCATTACAGACTTTGTGTTTATGTAAGTTTTGACTTCCTCTATCCTGTCCTTTTGCTAAATGCACTTAAGGAAGAAAAAGAAACTGCCTGCTTGTGCGCTTGTGCCCACCGCTACACCAAGTCCACATTAGCTATTTCTTAGCATATCAGAGAGCCAGCCTTCAGAAGACAAGCTAGTTTTACAAGATCAAGAAGATGAGTAAACCTTTTTTCTATTTTATTTATTTATTTTTCTCCAATGTGATCACAGTGCAGCCCCAATGCCTGGGATTCATTTCCATGACCAGCTGCAGTTGCAGCTTGCAGCACCAGCAAATGGCACTGTAAAGCTTCTGGGTCTAAGCACCCTCCTTTGCATGCTTACCCTCATCCTCTGCAGGAAACTGATGTGGTTTATCAGTTTGAAAAACATGTTTGTAACACCAGAAACCACTACAACCTCTGTAACCTGCACTGGAATTCAAAGTCATAAAATTTAGACATCCAAATTTGTCTGCTTTGGTTTTGCATGACAAGACCTTTCACAGTAGTTCTCAACATCCCTTCTATGATTCCAATGCCATCAGCACAAAGCAGCAGTCACGAAGTGATACCTGAAGTATCGTTATTAGTTATGTCACAGGTCTTCCTAAAACACAATAAAATACTACTCTGAATGGCTGAAGTGGAAGTAATGTATAATCCCAGCACTCATGCTTTTTTCCTATTGTCAGGTGTAAGGCTGCTGATCCCAACCTCATCACACTTTGTTCTTCCCACTGTACATTCTATGCATTCATTCACTGGGGTCCCTCTCAGAGCTGCTGGGAGCCAGAGCACTGTTAATGTTTTCAGAATTCCCTGGTTGAAGGGAAAAGGTGCCTCACATTCTCATGACAGACAGAGTTCAAAACAGAATCCAAGAATGGCTGAGGTTGGCAGGGACCTCTGGGTCCATCTGCTCCAACCTCTGTTCCAGCAGAGACGTCCAAAGCAGGGTGCCCAGGCCCATGTCCAGGCAGCCTTTGAAGATCTCCAAGGAGGATACTCCACAATGTGTGCCAGAGCTCTGTCACTCACACTGCACAGAAGTGCTGCCTGGTGTTCAGAGGGAACCTCCTGTGTTCTGGTTTGTGACCACCACCTCCTGTCTTGGCACGAGGCACCACTGAATACAGCCTGGCTCCATCTTTTTCACACCCTCCCTGCAGGTACTTATATACAGTGATAAATTGCCCAGAAAGGTTGTGGATGCCCTCTCCTGGGAAGCATTCAAGCCCAGGCTGTATGGAGCCTTGAGCAACCCATCTAGAAGGGGGTGACCCTGCCTATAACATGGAGGGGGGGGGGGGGGAGGGTGGAACTAGATAATCTTAAAGGTCCCTTCCAACGCAAACTTTTCTATGATTCTAAGTTTCCTCCTGACCCTTCTTTCCCCCAGGCTGAACAGTCCCAGAAAGTAGAATGCTAAAACAAAGGGATGAATTGGGTAGCTCTTGTTCAGTTGACTTACTTCTATGGAGCGACTCAAAATCAAATGGACATTTTTTTCTTTGCTGCTTTTCCTCCCTTCCCCACACACATGTCCTAAAATGTCATTCTGTCACCTTTCTCTGTTGAACGCCACATACCTGGAATCTTTCCATATCACAAGAAATGCTCTAATCTGTAGAGCAATGCAAATAGAATAGCTCACTTCAGAAATATGAACTGGTCTGGTTAGTTTTATGCCTTGGACTATTGGTGAGTGATTTGTGATTACATCCAAATAAAACATAATCAGAAACTGTGGAGTGATAGTGATGTGTGTACAAAGAGGAGCGGACAGTCTTCCCATGAGAAGAATATCCAGAGGAGCTCCTGTTATACACAGGAAAGTATAGCTCATAATCCAAGTCTTTTGAGGTTGTGAAAGGTGTGTTACATGACTAATTCATTTCACAAATATAGGACAAGTCATTTCATAATGGAAAAAATGATTTTCCCAGGTAATTTGTTTTTAATGTTATCCTCTTAAGGCCATGTGTTTTCTAGTATGCAGAAAAATGGCAAAGAAGAAAAAATGCTGATAGACCTAAAAACTTAGCTTCAAAACAGAAACTTGTGGATTGCTGTTTTTTAATATATATAAAATACATAGTCTTTGAAGTTTTTTTTCCCATGGGATTTATGTCGTCTGTTTACAAATACATATATATATGTATATACAATAATACATACATACATACATATATATAATTATTTCTGGGAAAACAGAATAGAACAAAAAAGAACAAAAAAAATACAGACCTGGACTACACCTTACACCAGGTGATTTAGTGCTGCAGTGTTCAGGGTACTTAGATGTAAAATAAGCTCAAAAAATCTTTACCTAATTCAGGGCACGTGTACCATTCTGCTCTGGTTTTGCATTGCTCTTAGACGTACTGCTGTATTTGAATGGAATTGAATGAGATAGCAAGATTAACTCTTTTCTTGAGTTTTACATAGCACAATGACTTCACTGACTTTGTGAAACAGCCTGATGTAATTTAACATTTATAACATTAGTAACAATGCTCCACACTCCATTTCTTCCTATTTTAAATGAAGTATAACGTGCTATCAGAGAAGATAGGATGGGACTACTTACTCTGTGGATGTACAAACAATAAGAGAGCAAAATTGGCTGATAATTATACAGAGCTAGAACTTAGCAGATCCACTCCTCTGCCCAAGGCTGGCACAGAAAAGGAGAAAAAACTTTATTTTTTTTTGTGTTCTCTACATTGTGATTCATTAGATACATCCTCAAGTGTCTTAATTATTCTTCATTTGAGTTGGGCACTCCTTTCTAATAGGCCGTTCTCCTCCACCCAGCAGCTAGGCAAGCAATTGGTGCTACATTCTGGTTTGGAAGTTCCCATAAGCATAGGATTTTCCCCTGGGGATGTTTTGTCTGGTTTTGTTTTCTTTGTTTTGTTTTTTGTTTTTTTTAATGTTGCAAAGGTCTCACTGGAAGAAAGAACTGGCCTTACAAGGTCTGTGTGCCTTGTTGAGAGATGAATACTAGTTGCCATATATAATACCCAGTCCTAATGCAGAAAGGAAGAAGAAAACAACCAATCATTTCTAACACCTGCAGCAAGCTTTGCTCCCCAGACTGCCTTTCTTTCCCAAATCAGTTTGTTAACTACAATTCAGTTATGTGCAATTTGTGACTTACAGGACTGAGAGTCTAAGGCAATCTGCTGGTGAAAGTAACAACTTGCTCATTAAACATTAATGGCAATGTTTTAATTAGTCCCAAGGTTCTGGTAGAAAGCTAAGCCCTTCCTTCAATAGTCAGCAGTTATAGATGCAGTAAGTGTTAATAACCTAACAGAAAGCAAACTAGGCAGGCATACATTCCATCACCCAGAAAATAGGTCTCATGCTGCTTTTTGATGGACTCATCAAGCTCTAAACAAAATAAAACAAAGAGAAAAAACAATGTTGTTTTTTAATATGAAGAGCTGGGTTATTTGCAGCACATAACACTGCATTCTCATAGTTTATTATTTTTCTCAGCTGTGATGGTTAATGTGCTTCCTCTTATACAGTTTGAACCTAAAAATGTCACCTGGCTTAGCAATGAGGAGGAAGAAATTCAGATCAGAGCAGCGACTACTGTCAACCTTTTAGCAACTGTACTCAGAACCTAAAAGAAGAGGAAACATAAATAATCACAAGAGATTTTAAATAGCTTTGTTTCTGATATGAGTTTTCAAGCCACAAATGGACTTCCATAAAGAAGCAGTAGTATGCATAGACATTATGCAGGAGTGGGAGAGGGCTGCATATGTAAGCATGACACCAGAAAGGATTTGGTAGGAACAGCAAAGGAACAAAGTTTTATCAAATCCTGGCCTAAAGGCCAACTGGATCAAACAGATGATTTTCATCACTCTGCAAAATAGGAGCAGTGACTTTCACTGCCCTTCCTCCCCCAACTCTCCAGCCACCAGGGTTTTAGCTGGGGAAACTTTCTCTTACACAGAATCCAGTAAATCCCAAGGAAAAGATGAGATTTTTTAAAAAACATTACTGCATCTCCAGGGACAGAGATTTTTCACTTTGATACTTAGAATCTCTTTCTGATACTTTTCTTTCCTGCCAAATAAATAAATAAATAAATAAATAAATGAGACTGACTATTCACTTCAGTAACTGACCAATTAGGGGTTTCTGTACTTTCTAATTTAGGAAGTAAAATGAAGTTGCAAAAAGGAACCTTCTGTTTTTGTCTTCTCCAGGAAGCAAGACAGTTTTGGGTTGTGGGCAGGGATTTTCCAGTAATCCAGTGTGGTTTTCTGGACTCAGCACTTCTGAAACTGAGGGAATTCTTGAAATGTAACCCAACATCAGCACAATGTTGGAGCATTCTAAGACCACATTTACTGTACTTTTAATGCAACAAGGAGAGATCTGGTAATACAAGGGTTGGCTGTACAGCATGATGCTCTACAGATTTTTCCTCTGGTTTAATCTAAAAGAATTGTTTGATAGGCTATAACTAATTATTTTAAGCTCAGTTGTGCATTGGATGCAGATATCTAATACACATGCACAATACACACACCAAGAACAGACTTTCAAGTCTCACTTCTTTAAGAAACCAGGCTTAAGTAGAGAATCAGTTAATATAAAGCCAGGTAATTTACAAGATAGCTCTTAAAAAGTTTGTTGAACATTTACTTAACTTTTAACAGAATTGTATACCATGGCATCCCAACAGCAACTTCTTGAATACTCCCTGTATGTAACATTTAATGTCACACCACAGACCGCTCCAACGGAAGTGAGATTTTCATCCTTTGGTCATTAGTCTTTATTAATAGGGCACTATTCCATTGAACTTCAATGACATATTTTGAAAACAACTTTTATATCTACTATATTTCTTTTGGACAAAAAATCTGATCAGCTGTGTTCCCAGCTGTGTTTAGTTTCTCCTGGTCTTCTGGCAGCCACAGCACCTTAGAAAAACAGTAAGTTATGTCAACTACTAGTATTTTCTACAGTGCAAATTACATCATCTTCCTTGAGAAACGTGCCTGAGCAGATCCTATTTCTTGCCTTAGTCTTTCATAAATGTCCTTTACATTCCTCTTTCAATATTTGTTGTTCCTTTCTGTGGAAGCACAGTTGCTGGCATTTTAAGGAAAGGTTACACATCAAAAGGGTCACTACTGGAGCTTTTTTTGTACCCTATCCCATGCTATTAGAAAATTGCATGGCACCTTTAGAGAAAAGTTCTCTAGAAAAACTACAGCCTTTGTTGCTGGTTTCAGAAAGAGGAAAGGAATTTGGAGCATAAATTACATTGGCCATTTTAATTCTAATAAGTAAAGACATAAGGAGGAAAAAGAGTAAAAGAAAAAGCAAAACAAGGACAGTAAATTCAATATGTTCTGGAGCAAGTAGAAAGCCAGATGCCTAAATTATGCCCTCATCCCTGATCCTCAGGCAAGTGTGCCCCTGACCAAATTTTTCTCTCTTTGCTTTCTTCTTCACAGGTCCTGGACCTTATGAAATGGCCTTGTAAGTCAACAAGCATTTGTCCTTTTAAATGTCCTCTAGAGAATATGTACCAAAGCAAAGTGAAGCTGCTGGAAGCCTGCACGGTTCAAGTTTACAGGCAATGTAAGAATGAAGTATGATAAGTCTGGGGACAGGATTTGGAATAATCTGGGAATGCAGCCGACTAAAAAAGAAAAAAGTATATGTAGACACTTCCAACCTTAGGTGTATATGCTTGGAAGAGCTTAATATACAAGCTCAGCCAGCGTGTGAGCTGGCTGTTTTCTGTTTGTTTATGTGGGTTCTTTTACAGGCCCTCATTGCAGCAAGGCAATGTGAGCAATTGACTGATGTGGTCTGTTATAGTGAATCAGCCAAAAAGTTTGTTGAGGATGCTTATTTGGACTAAAGCTAGATGGCTGAACACAGAGTTGGGAGATATGTCCTACTGAAAAGTGGCTCCACTGTTCTAAAAACAGTGGCTCCACATGATCTTCTTGAGTAGTTCCAGTCTTTCCGTATAAACAAGAGGAGTAAAACTAATTCACAATCTAGGAAGGGAAACTACTAAATAAATGCTGTTACCAATGGCAGGCATATGTTCTTGGCCTATCTGAGAGCCCACTGAGGTCAAACAAAATCTTCTCATTAACTGCAGTGGAGTCTCAATTACACTCTATTAGCATGATCTGTTTAGGATTAAGCATTTCTTTAAAAACACACTGCTTTTAGTCCTGAAGCATTTTCCATGCCATGACACTGAATAATGATTCAGCTCATCAAAATGCTGAACAATCTATGTCATGTTTAACAAAAAGGTTAAATGAAGCACCCTGCATCCTGCAGACGTGTTCCCTGCATTTCTGTTTGTAAAGGGATCTGTGAAAAACAGATGAAAAAAGCAAGCTACTTTGTGCAGGCTTAGATTTCACACAAATGGGCCTACACCATTCCTGGAAGACTTATAAGGAGGGGGGAGGGATCATAAATAAGGGAAAAAAAAAGATTAAAATGTACTGCACTACACCAGTAAAGTCTAATTCACAATTTCTAATCTGTAAACTCCCTTTAGGGTCAGTAATCAGGGCAGATAGCTGAAGCAATTGGTAATAAAATAGCTAAGCCAGGGATATCCAAAGAGTAGGAAATTATTAAAGCTGAGGGCAATATTTCATTTATTATTCAGCTGGGATTACTGTTTAGGAAGTCACTAATGAACACTCAAAATGAATACTTAGAAGAGAGTACAGGCAGAAACATGTCTGTTACCCAAAGGAGGATGACTAGTGATGAATGTTTCTCTTACTAATCTTAGAGCTCAAACTTCACTTCAGAATGGGAGGTTCCATTTTCATGCTTAATTGCAGAATCAGACCTGAGGAGCTTTTCTAGGAGCTTTTTAGGTCAGCTTCTGCTCTGAACATGGTTTGCTGACCTGCCAGTAGAGTGTTGAGTTGGGAACTTCCTTCTCTTTCCTGGGATGTAGAGAAGAAAAGGAAAATAAGGAAAAAAAAAGGGTGGGGGATGAGGCAAATCATCCCCAAGTATTTTGCTCTTGTTCCAATGGATCTGTTTAAAGAAATTCTACAGAATTTAGTCACTGACCTCTGTTGGACCAGGAAAGGCTTCAGTGTGTATGTAAAACAATTGTAGGAGAACAGGTGGAGGTATGGAAGGAAACATACCAGAACTAGTTGATGCAATAGGAGGTCCCTGGCATGTCCAGATCCCATCGTCACACAGTGATATTCCCTCCACAATCTTGTCCTTTTTTTACAGAAACCACTTATGGGATCGTGTGAGTACTTGGATGGGAATCCTAGACTAATAGGCAGCTGCCTCATGCCAACTGATTGGGAAATGTTAGGCATGAGGTGAGTCTACCAAAAGATCTAAATCAGGATCACAATGCCCAACTCAGATGCCTGAAGTAAGTAGGCAGTGTCAATCCAGGCCACACATTCCCCTTCCTTAAATGCCAAAGTTGCAAGTTTTCCTACCTTTTTTCCTCTGAAACAGATTTATGTTGGAAAAGGATGATACAGTTACTTAATTTCTAAAGTGCTAAAACTTACACAAGGACTACATTGGAGCTACTGAGGAGTACACATCACATCCAGAAGCCCCACTGAAGGAAGGGTTGCTATCACAGATAATACCAATTTGATTAGTAAGAGGCTAGAAGCTGAAAAGATGGATTTGGGAGAAACAAATTTACATGAAATAGGAAAGGAATTTCTAAGCATACTTTCCACCCCAGACCCAACCTTTTTAGCCCTTCACCTCCTCCTTTGTCCCGTTGTCCTTTCGTAAAAATCCAAAGCAGCATTGATCATGTTAGTACTACTGATCGTTTTTTGACTCCTCCCTCTTCATATGAGCTAATAGTTCCCAGCAAACCTCTGGGGTGATGAGTCAGTGGCACAAAGAACTGACAGACTGGATGTGGTATTTATTTTCTTCTGCTTTTTTTAAGTGTGGCATTAATCACATCCACAAGCATAGAAGGAGCAGTAATCAAACATATTGCAGCTGGGAGCTCTGAGGATAATGTCTGCAAAAACTGCAGCTTCCAGTAAAAGCCATACACATTTTTATACTCCTTTTTGCTACAAGGGATTGCTGGATGTTTACTTAGCGACGCACTGTGTTGAAAGTTGAAACATTCATCTTTAAACATTAATTATCAAAGCATGATTGCTTCAAAAATCCACTGCCTAAGGCCAGGGCCTAGGAAGTGGAAAATGTAATTTCAGAAAGAGATGAGAACAAATGCTGAGCATTTTAATTGCAGGTTGGTACAAATGACTAACAGTAGAGCAAAGATTGCTTGGATATATTTGTTGTTCTTAACTTTAAATTCAAAACTTAACAGAGAGTTGCCTTGTTTTTATTTTCTGCTGATCTTTTTGTTAAAGTCACAGAAGCTAGTGAATTTTGGAGAGGTGGTAGAAGTAGGTTTCTAAAAATTCAGGAAAAATGTTTAACTAGACAGAAAAGAGAGAAAAAATCATTTAGATGTACGCAAACTTGGGCAACAGTTGAAGTAGTTGCTGGACAGTTACTGTGCTCATTTTGAGCCTCACTTTGGGATGAAGATTGCAGTAATTCTTAGCATCTATCTCAAACTTCTTCAATTCTACTGAAATCTATCTAGAACTACAAACAGATCAAGCTTGTTTCGTAATAGGTAGCAGCAGCATGAAATTAAGTGGTGCTATTACTCAATATTGCCATATCCAATGCCTCAACCTGAAACTGACAGAACCATTGCAACAGCACTGGTAGTCCATTTTGATTTCCACCTTTCTGACCTTGCTGCTGGCAGACTGGGTGTAGCACAAAAACCTTTGCAGAGCACCAGAGGCACTTCTATTCCCACAAGGATAGAAAACTCATTCTGTTCATCATCTTTCAGTGTTGACCATGACTGGAGGCATACAATAAATATGAGATGTAAATCACAGTCTGGTAGGCTTGAGGCTTGTTTCCTGTGTGCCCATAGGAGAGATCATAAAGACAGCATCTGTGATGGTCCTAAAGTTGTAGTTACACACTGAACCTTAGAGCTGCAGAGACTTCTGATGGTGACACACAGCTTTTCTAATGCTGATGTTCATCAGGAACCTCCAGTTTGCTTCTAGGAGTGCTCAGAAGATCTGACTTCATAGCACTAAACAGCTTGGTGCCTGCCTCCCTGGGACTGAGAAACAGCATGTCACTTCATTACCAGAAAGGCTTGATCCACCAGGTGTATCAAAAACATGCCTAACCTAGAGGAGTAGAGGAAGATGGTGGTGCTGATAGTTCTGGTGTCCCACCTCCTCTCCCACTTATTTTTAACTAACAGTTCTGAATTAAAAGCTTTTTCCCCAGGATCTGGTTTTGACACTCCATGAATCTTGCTGGTACAGTCTGCACAATCCTGTTAAATGAGGAATAGCAGACCACAGTCATTCTCACCAGCTCTGTACTGCAGACCCCTGCCTATATGACAGTTTTGCAGAGGAGCTCATGACCATACTATTAAGTTTGGCCCTACTGAACAGACTGGCTGCAACTGCTGTGTAATGCTCAGCTCAGGTCTCCTCTTTCAACTCTGTGGCTGACACTTGCTATTTTCTGTGCACAGGCTTGGTGGTATTTTTCAATTCAAAGTATGTAAAATAATAATGGGTACAAGCAGGAGGCCAGCAGAACAATGCTGGGTCAAAACCATGCCAGAAAAGAATTGTATGTTCTAGGAAAAGGATGGGGGCAGGACACAAATAATGCTACACCCTAACCTGGAATTACGTTGAAGCACCATCCTGGTTGCATGGAAATATATTTGGTGTCTTCCACATCTATTTAGACTGTTTGGAGCAAACCCTGGAGTGAACTACACGGCTCACTACACTTGGCTTTCCCCTGGAGGAAACCGACTGATTTATTCCAGAAGAGAGCTCACACACTAATTACTACAGGCAGCATGAGTGGCCAGGAAACCTGTCCCTGGAGCAAAACAGGAGTTTGTCAAGCTGCTGGTACAGCCACACCATTTTAAAGCAATAAATGGGGCTCACAAAGTTCAGGAGAAGTACCTATGCTGAACTCACTCTAATAAGGCACAATACCAAAACTAAGCATTGTAATGTATAGCAACTATCAGCTGGTGAGTTCAAGTTAAAACTAACAACGTTCATTTTCTCACTGTTCCTCTCTCTCACACCTCCAAATAACCCAAGTGGGTGCTGCATTTGTAGAGTGATGCCTGCAAGTGTAACAAGGCCTGTCAATGTGCAGGACATCAGGGCTTGCAGCCTGACATCCTCCCTTCTTTTGCCAACAATTTAGTGACTAGTTTTAGTTCTGTTATAGCAGAGGTACAGGTAGGAGACTGCAAGGAGTCTCCTATGCCTCTGCTGCTGTGGTTCTTGAATGTTACTGCTGTCTACAGAAAATCAGCTGCCACTGTGTTTTCTTGACTCCAAAACAATTGTCAAGGACAGAAAAAATTAATTCAATTTTAATTAAGTGAATACTGTGGGGTTAATTATAGCTATTTACAGGCAGCTTATGGGATTTGGAAGGCCAACCTTCTAGTGTTTCTGTACAAAGCATTGCCTCTTCCTCTCAGCTCTAATTAGCTAGCTTTTTTTTTTTTTTTTTTTAAATGGTCACCCTCCAACTGGTTGCTCAGTAGCTCCCATTTTGTTCCTCATCAGCAGTTCTCTGGCACAGCTGCTACAGTAGCAAAGCAGACTTGCAGTCTGCCTTGCAGGGAGCTGGTGATAAGGAGCCTATCAGAATCAAAACCAGGGCCCCTCCTCCTCCAAAAAAGAAAAACTGGAGAGGCCCAACCCAACCTCTGACATTGTCTAGAAAAGAGATTATGTAAGGAACAAAGGACGTATGACCAGAAACAAGAAGGAACAGCAACATCTGAGGTTGCAGTGAGGTCAGAACTCTCCATAGACAGCTCTCTTGTTCAACTGTATGTTCTGCCTTCTTGCTTATGCATAACACCAAGTGTTATCAACAGGAGACAAACACGTGGGAAAGGGCAGGCTGTTCCAGCACAAAGTCAGCTGCACAAGTCTGAATAATTTCTCCTCCACTCTTTATTTTCAATATATGTGTCTTCTCCTTCATGGCAAAGCCTTTTCAAAATAATTAAAAAAAAGATTATTTGTGTTTGAGAATCAGCTACTTTTAGCCACTCAGTGCACATCTATACAGAGCAAGAGTCCTTTCAGCATGTTGTTAAATTACAGGCACACTGTAAACACACTGTGCCCTGATATCAGGAGTTTATTCCAGCCTACTTGTCAGTGCCACTGCATGTAAATTAACAGCACCTAAGAACCAACACAGAAGAGAGAGCTTTGAGAGTTATTTTGTGTGCTTGGTTGTTGTTATTTTCTACCAAAAATAAATAAATAAACACATTCAGCAGAAAGCCTGCTGCTTTCACTCAAGTGCATTTCCTGCTGCCTGCCAATGCTCATGAGTGAGTGGCTGCCACTGAGGGAGTAGAGGGCAGGCTGGAGGCTGAGGGTTGGCAGAGGTGCAGCAGCCCCTCTGTCAGGTAGCAGCTGTGTGGGATGCTGCCTGTCTTCCCCTGCCCTTGACAGGTGGTGCAATGTGGCAGGTGTGGCAGTCTGCATTTGGCTCCTGCTGAGTTGAGGTGGGGTGAAGAAAAGAGGAAAAAGGAGGGTTTTTTGTAACCAAGAGCATTAATGCTAGGAAGGGAAAATAGGAACAGACAACACAGAGAGTAGGCTATCCCAGGAAAAAAAAAAAAAAAAAAAACAGCACAGATCTATGTGGTTTCTGAATCTGGGAAATCATTGCCTAAATTAAGAAAGCTTTCTTCCGTCTCAATGACCCCAGTGCTTAAAGCTTTTTGTCTCCCCGAGACACAGTTCCTTATTCATCTTGTTAAGATGCTATCACATCTGTGACTATCAGTCACCTCCTCACCAGCTAACCATGGGGGCAGAGCACTAGAACTACACCAAGGGAGCACGGCTTTCTTCGCAGGCTTAGAGGGAAAGTTTGGGCCCTGTCTTACCCTGTCCTGAGCTAAGAGAGCAGTTTCCAGCTGGGAAGCAGTGCCCAGACCAAGGCAGAGGAGATGCAGACAGGCTAAGGCCGTCGGTGCCATCTGCTGGACATACGCGCAATAATTTAAGACAATTACAGGAAAGTCTTGATTTCACTACCCCTGCCCCTCTTTTCGTGTGTGTGTGTCCCTATCCCACTTTAATCCTTACTTATACAAGACATATATGGGATTCTGTGGGAGTGGTGCATCAGCAGCAAGATCAGACTGCATGCAGGATTGATGACTGCTGCTCAGCCCACCCTGCCTCTATGGGAAAGCACATCTGACCAACAAAGCAAAATACTCCCTGCCCTTGGCATTTCCTTTTCTCTGAACATCTCCGTAAAATTGCATGAGAAAAGTAAAGAAGAGGTTGTGACACACAGCTTAAGACTTGTCTGTGGGGTTGAGGAAAGCAGGAGTACAAAAGGGGCCCTCACTAACAGCAGTGGAACCATCCCAGGCGCTCATAACTGTCCTTTCCAGTAAGTATCAGCTTGCAGAGAGGAGTCTGACCCATCTTTCTGCCCGATTAGATTTAGCAGCCACGTATGAATGCGGACATCTTGCAGTCTTTCCATGTGTCAACAGCTGTGGCACTCACAAAGAGAATTGTTCCCTTCAAAATCCAAACCACAAACTGTTGAGTGTGGCTATACCACAGGCATTCCTGTAAGCAAAGCTAAGGTTAGGGAGGCCATCTCAATTTCTGAAAGATCCAAAATTACATCTTCAGTGAGCAGCAGCTGCAGCTCTGACAATGCCCTACAGCTGCAGAGTGGGACCTGATGACTGTCTTCTAAGCAGCAAATTTGGAGATGTCTTCAAGGGTTGGTTTAAAACAGTTAGGAGCAGCAGATCAGGTGAGAGTATGAAAAGTATGAGTGGGTAGAAAGCAAGGAGTCAAAAGGAAAAGATCCGGGGATGATGGAGAAAGCAATGGAAAGTTACGCTGCAGCAAGGCTCCTTTTGCCCCAAACTAAAACAGAGCGTAAAAAACATGGATTAGGTGGAGCTTGAAGCTGGCAAATGCTTGCAGGCAGCCACAAACGTGCAGCATCTAAAGCAAAGGCTGTCAACCCAAATCAGCTTTTTTAGGGATTATTGCAATGTGGGATGGTGGCATTATGGGCAAAATGTCTGACAAAGTGACCAGGTAATGAAATGTGATCTTAATGATGTACTGTATGGAAGCTATTGCTTCTCCATACCGCAAATGGTACTTGTTTCCATGTCAGAGATTAGGGCACAGCAGTGATGTGGAGCCATGGCTATGGTCCCAGAAGGGTGTAGCAGTGGTGGAGCAATGTATTTCAGCAACTGGTGGAAACATGAGCAACTTGAAATATTTTTTCATTGCACTTATTATGAATCTCAAAGCCTTCCTTTAATGTGCACATCACGTAATGATAAACACCAACTATGCAGTGATTAAAGACACACTTTGGCTTTGAAATCTCTGTGTGGGGATAACTTGTTTTCAGCTGGTGACCCAGCTAGGCTGCAGTTCCTAGAGTGGGACTCCAGTTCTGATTCTCCATGTCAGCTAAGTTGCAAGCAGAGTAGCTAGCCCAAATTTAGGTACTATTACTGCTTTTTTACAGAATAGCTTCATGGGATTTCTTTTAATGTAGATTTGTTGAAAATAGCAACAGACTACTTTGCAGACCTGTGTCCTCTGAGCAATTGATGATAACATTTCACTCTCATCTAAATCTAATTCTACTTGCCAGGGCTTAGTTCCCACAGCTCTCTGGGAAGAGCACTGATAGCTCCTACCTGGCATCAACTTCAGCCAGATCTGGAACTCTGAGCCCTACAGAAAGGCCAGTGCTCTGCTCTCTGGCACTGGCACTTGACAATGCTGTACACTTTATAACAAAGGGGGTCAGTGATGTCCTTTCACTCTCTTATACTACAACACTAGCATATCTACACATAAACATTTTATAAGTTCCCTTCTGTATTGATTTTAAAAACATCTTTAGCATGCAAGCAGCTGTTTAATGTATTTTGACCCCAAAGCAGGGCATTTGCATTAGTATTCCCACTAGAACATTTGTTCTTTCATGTCCATGCATTAAGGCCCTGTTTAAAATCTGTCTGTGTCCCTAATCTCCCTGGAGAGCTTTTCCTGAATATTCAATGCCAGTCCACAGCCTGTGACAAAAGAGGGACGGAAAAGAGACAGAGAGCAGTGTTTATGCATAAAGTTCAACAGCCTTTTCATGTAAAAAACATACAGACAGAGAAAAGCACCTCAACTACAGAGCCTGGCATGTCCACAGCAAAGATCTGACAGCATGTGCAGTTTTTCAACTTAACTGATTTACGATAAGGGCATAAGGCGTCTGAGCTCCAGATGCACCCATTCAGGCAGCCAGGGACATAAATAATGTAGAAGAGTAAGCTCTGACTCCAACCTGGGTATTACAGAAATGTGTTGAAGGCCTAACATCTGGATTTTGCTGTCTCATCATTTACCTGTGTAACGAAGTAAATGCATACAGCAGCTTACTAGCTCCTTCAGTTCAAAACCTGTGTGTTTGCTCCCATTTGCTCCTGTGAAGATGCAGCTAATTTAAGCACTGAGCAAAATCCTATCCCCAAGGGAAGTTGATGGCAAAACTCCCACTGGCTCCAGCAGGCTCTGGATGTTGCTGAATGTAATTGCGACTGTCCAAACTTCGATTAACAGCACAACAAATACTATAATCAAATTTCTGTTCTTTCGTCTGCAGGTCTGTTGTTGCCCTGCAGCTCTCATGGAAGAGCAAATCAGTGGCACAGCAGCTGCTATTCACTCTGCAGCCTCTCACCATGCCCACAAATAGCATTCTTCTGTGAAGGATGAGAAATCCTCATCTGAATTTGGAATAAACATCAAGGCATTTCATCAACCATTACCTTTTTTGGTTTTGCTCAATCTATTGAAGTTTTGCTCAATCTATGATTTTTGTAAACTTCTTATGAAGCAGAAATCTGGAATCCTGTACTTAAAAGAGTGAATGAGGTAGCAGAAAATTCGGACTTTCAAATAGTTTGCCAGTTGAGAAATTAGTTTTTCCCTCATATGGAGGCTTCACCATAGTCATCCAGACTATCTTCCATGAACATGAGGATTCTTTCTGAAGCCAAATTGATGTTTGTGCAGATGACAAGGAAATTTTACAGTCCATTTTACCCCTGATGAGTGCAGTTAATGCTTGCTGTTAACTGAATACACACACACATATATACACAAACAGACATGCATATACATATATGCTAAGAAAATATTTCTGACATGTTCTGATAAGGAATTAAATTGGTGAAGGCAGATTCCTGGCCTCAGCAGACGCTATGAATAGGTCCCCAGAGCTGTGTGGGAAAAGCCAAACCAAGCCACACATCTCCAGATAAGTATTTCTGGAAAATCAATTCCTCTGTGTCTTTCTTAATCTTTGACAAAGTATACCTGCTCACCAGTACTACTTAGCTTAAAAGACAACCATTTGGGTGGGCATATACAGCTTAGATATTGTGCATGCCCACTATTTGCCATGCAGACTCAATACCTCATTGCACAAGTATCTGTCCTTTCAAGACACAGGTCCTCTTGTCAAAAAACAGACTTGGCATTAAGTGTGTTAGACTCATTCCATTTCAGAACCAGGAAATATTTTTTTCCTCTTAAGGTAGGATCTAAAGCAGGAATTTCCAGCACTAACAAAGGGGGAGAATAAGATTAAAGCAAGTTTGTTCTGTCATTGGCAGGGCTCTGCTGTTTGTTTACCCCTTTTAGACTGGGTCTTCCTGATTCTTTTTCTCCATTTAATGATTACATAACCAAACTGCCAAAAGGAAGCTGTCTCATCTATCATAGAAGCACTGTGCCATAGTCATAGGAGGCTACTGTTCAAGACAAAGCCAAAAAGTCTACTTTTAGGAATGTGCTGGGCTGTAATTCTGAAGAATGCATTTATTAGCTGTTTTCATAAGCTGCAAATCAAGGCACAGCTCCCTTCAGTACTTGCCTCTATGAATCATGAGCTTTGTAGTACACGGCCACGATACACTGTTTCAGAAATAAAAGTGTTTGTTCAATTTTAGAACACTCCAGTTTACCCTTCTCTTTCTGCAACTGCTGTTTAGTCTCAAACCAGAAAGAAAGAATTCCAGAATGACACATGCATTTAATATACTCTCAGTGTCCATCAGACTCGTATAAAAGCATCATGGTGAGTTTCTAAGTCTGACAGCTGCTTTAATTAAGCAACATTTTATTCTCAATATCTGGCTACTTTGCAAAATGAAACAGCTATGTAGAACAGGCGCAGTACAGCCAGTTATGTGACATTTTTAAATTTTTGAGGAAGTGGGTAGAGGTTTACCAGATATCCTTTATTTCAAAGTAAGAAAAAATAAAAAAATGAAAGCAACAATGGCCAGCTCTGTAACAAACCACAGGTCAATCGATTTCAATGGCCTAAGACTAAAACTGGCCTCCAGCTAGCTCCACGCTTATCCCACAGGTATTAAACAGGAAACTTCTACAGCTTAAAAATAGTTACAGTTATGTGACTTACACTTGTAAAAGGTTTTTTATCATGTACATGAAGACTAAAAGCTTTCCTCATTTGAAATGTTATTTGTTTGACACTAGCTCTATAGCACAGCAAGTCTGTTTTTCTCTCTTGCACAGGCTGTGGGTTGAGTTTTGTTTTGCTGTTTTGTTCTTTTTTCTTTCACAAATCATGCTGTCAGCAGCACGGGAAGTACATCAGTAACTGGGACACACAAAAACTCTGTTCTGAGACTGCATTGCTGCCCCCTCTAAAGTCATCCTTGGAAACGAGAGCACTTGAGAATATCTTAGTGCACAGTGAAAAGCTGTTTGCCTTCCTCAGCTTACTTAGTTGAAAAGATAAAACATAATTCAAGTAAAAAGCCCCAGAGATTTGAGATGGTAAAAGTACGCGCAGTCTCAGCTGATCTTCCTGCTACTGCTGCCACAACCTCTAAAGAACAGAGTGAAAATCTGCTTTGGTGAGGACAGCTCTTTTGGCCTAGGAGATAAATCTCATTTTCTTGGCCTGATATGAAAGCCAAACTATAATCTGTGCTCTTCTGCTGCTACCACAACCACACCCGATGCTCAGAGCCCAGCCCAGCCCTGAGAGCCAAGTTGAACACAGCCAGCAGCTGCACGAGCTGCTTCAACCAGCTGGTACCTGCCTGGGGTATCCAGCCCCAAGCTCCATCCCCAGGTGCCACACTTGGCCACCAGTTCCCAAGTGGCACAGGCTCCCTAGCCCCACCGATCCCCAGCACCAGATGCACTGTGCTCAGCATGCACTGTGCTCAGCAGCCTGGCTCTGCAGTGACCTGTTCAGCTGCAGAAGCCACACTTCTTGGCAGCTCTGAGTCATACATTGCATGAGGAGCAGTTCCTGAACACACACTGGTCTTTCCACTCTGTCCTATGAAAAAGACATTAAAGCATTTGACTGTGCAGAAAAAGGACCAAAGTGAGCTGTAATTAACTGTCGTGACTACAAAGGTGAACAGTTTCTGCACTTGCAAAAAGAATCAGAGGCAGCTGAGTTGAGAAAGAACTGCAGCATAACAAATATTTGCCTGGGAGCAAACATTGCCAGAGAGCTTGCTTTTAGAGTGAAAGGCTATGTTGGTAGGCTAGAGCTAACTACTAAACAAACAGATCACACTGCATTGGGCTGAGGTACACTGCATGACCCTTCCTTCCCTCTATTGACCTACAGACCTACCAGAGTGCTTTTCTTCAGAAACTGAAAAAATAAAAACCCCAAAGAATTTTTCCTACATAATCTGTTCCGATCTTTTTGGCACCATTTTTTCCACAGGGTAATAGGAATGAATCTTGTATGGAAAAGGAGCCTAAAAGTGCCCTACTCACTTCAGCATGAGATGCTTACATTCAGAGTGATCATGCAGTTTGGAAAGCAAAAATAAATGAATACATTAGAAGTTTTATGGTAAATCAACATGTGACTGTTAACCCTTATTCATGCCTCAGCCAGGACATTCAAGCTGTAGTGCACGACATACCCCTGCAGTTTCTAATGCTTTAACAGCACTGTAGCCTTTCAGCTTTGTGATCTGGCCTGCTGCTAGCAGCATGCTGTGTTACCTGCCGCACTCTATGTGCCACTGACTTAAAATATGAGCGGAGACAATGAACACATGCTGCCCATGTTTTATAAGAAACAGAGGAAAAGGGTCAGGATTTAGAGAGTGGTTTGTTGTTTTTTTTTTTTAAGGCAGCCAATGTTTACTCTGGAAATTTCAAGTAAAACAAATTCTGATAATCACCAGAAAAGTAACTGTATCTGATCTGGAAACACACATGAAATTATGAGTATTTTTTTTTTCTACATGAACTGCTTCACACTGATCATACACTTAGGGGATTTGCCAGGGATTAAAGATTCATTTGTCAGCTGCCGTGTCCTTTAATAAGCTTCTTAACATCTACACTGACAGAAGCAGCATGTCCCCAACTTAGCAGACCAGGCTGTTTCTGCCTAGGCTTCACTGCAGCTCCAGGGAACTGGAAAAAGCATTAAATGCATTGATTCTTTTGCCCTCTTCCAGGAAATAATCTACTAAATAGATTTGTTTCAAATTTATCTTCTGTGGAGTGGACAATAAAAGTATTAACTAGATTTCCAGCAGCTGCACAAAGTGCGTGTGGCTCTTCATGCACTGCTGAGGAGAAATTCATATACCAAAAACCTCTGTTGCACTGGGCTGTCGCATGGTCTTGTATTTCCTGCCTTAGATCCATGGAGATCCAAGTCCATGGAAAGCTTCTTCTTGGACACTTAGTCAGCTCTGTAAGTATGCTCTTGTTAAAAAAAAAAAATCTGACAGCAACAGTACCTCCCTCAGCTAGCACAGCTATTCCCTAATGCTGTCAAGTCATCTCTAAGTCTATTTTGCACTCTCACCTGTAACATGCATATGCAGAAATTCTTTCACCTTTCAAGGTGAGTATTTTTCTCCTCTTTAATTAGTACACTTCTTAGGACAGAGTGCTGTCCATATACTTTCCCACAATCAAGCATTGCTTTACTTTATGGCAATGTTTGTTTAACAATTACTGAGAGGCTGAATACTTTTTGCTTAACAGCATTTATAGTTCAAACTGATGCAGCACAGACTGTTGCGGAATGGCTTCAGGAGCACGGAGGTCCTGGCAATATGTATGAGCATAGCTTGCATGGTAGCACAGACTACATATTCATGGAAAAGTACTAGATGTTGATAGGAGGTCACGATGCCCCTGGGCCAAGTGATAAACAGCTCAAGGCGGACAAGAACTGCTGCAGCTGAGCAACCCAAGCTGCCAAGACATCTATGGGAAACTTCTGTGATTATGTTATTCACCCTGCTTTCAGTGAAGAAGGCTTCACAGGGTTGCTGATAATTGTAACTATAGGTATTTTCAGAATAAGCTGTCCTTGGTAGTCTAGTCTGTTTAGCTTTCCTTTGGGCTCTGTGTTATGCGCTGGCCACGCTGATACGGCGCTCGGGGGAAAGTACACTGTGTGAACCTAGAGAAAAACAGAAGCAGGAGATGGTCTGTGGCGAGTGGGAGAGGAAAAGTGCACTTTGAACAGGGGACGCCCTGCCAGCACTGCCTTTCACACCCGCCGCCGACGCATTCCTGTTTGGGTTTCTTAGGATTAGGATGATATCAAGAGTTACCTCCTTCAGGATGGTTTCTCACTGCTGTTAATTTGTTGGGAACTGCTTAAAGCTGTTTTTTCTCTGAGGCTCTCAGCCAATGAGTGTGTGCCATTCTCTGTACGCCCCGTCTTAAAACACTATAAGAATAAGGCTGTCCGGGTAATAAAGTTGAAGCTTGATCTCTCATATTGAGTCCTTGTCATGCTTCCCCGCTCGAGAGCAGTCAATCCGGACCCGGAATTCCGCGACAAGTGCCGCCCGAACAGGGACCTGAACCTGGGGACCGGACGACTGAAGGACTGACTCAGGAAGCGAGCGGCCGGATCAAAAGCCCCAGCGTTGTAGTATCTGCGCGTTGGGAGGCACCCGTCTAGACCGACTGAGAGGAGTCTGCTCGAATAAAAAGCCCCAGCATCGCATCTGCGAGTTGGGAGACCGCTGCCTGGACCCGCAGAAGAGGGGTCTGCTCGGATCCGGAGGGCTAAGAAGTGGAGCTCCAAGTAAATCCCGGAGCGGGCGCTGTGAACAGCAGTGAGACGTGAGTTGCAGTGCACCATGGAGGGAGAGGTAGCCCTAAACCTTTTACAGCGCTTCTTAGGGAAGCGGGGGTTAGATTCTAGCACCATTAAGCAAGTGCCGGGGTTGATAGCCTTGGGTAAAGCAGAGGGATTGTTTGCTACTTCAGATGGGTTTTTTTGGGACAAAGAGTGGTGCAGGCTCGGGGATATTCTCTGGTATAAGGTTATTGATGATGATAAAGGGGCAAAGAAATTGATGAAGCCATGGCGGAATGTAATAGATTGCATTAAGAAGTATAAAACAGAAAAACAGGTAGAGGCTCTGGCTTCACGCCAGCTGGAAGCCTTGAGTCCTGACGCAGGCCGCAATAAGCCCGTGGTCGACTATATACCAACACCCCACGTAGGCGGCCCTGTGCCAGTTCACCGTGGCGGTGCCTTGGGAGACGGGTCGGTAGCGGCCCCTCCCGCCCCTCCCCAGGATAGCCTTTGCGATGATGATGACGATGATGGGCCCGATTTGTTTCCACCAGACCCTGGCGGCGGCAACAGCCAAGAGCCGGGAGATGCACTCCCTCCCACCCCCCCCTCCATCCCCCCCTCCGCGCCTGTTGGCGGGGGATCTGGCTCCACAATGTCTGCTTCGCCCCCCACTGTCGTTCGCGGCCCGCGCCCCTCGCGGCTAAACTGGTCGGCAGTGGCCAGAGAGGCTATGGGTGCTGGAGATATGGGGATGATGAAGGCGGTGAGTCAGGCATTCTCGGTCCTATATGAGCACGGGAATGATGGAGGCTGGCGGGGGGACTATGCCCCGATAGGTTGGAAAACCCTTTCCCAACTAAGGGCTACGGTTAATGATTGTGGCTTACACGGAGAGCCCACTAAACAGATGTTAAATTATATCTGGGGGACTAGTGTGCTTGTTCCGGAGGATATCAAGGTGATAGTACGTATGATAATGAGCCAGTCAGAGCAGTTGTTATGGCAGGCCCATTGGCAGAGACTTTGCGAAATTAGTGCTAACACTCCGCTAACCCACCCTTTGTTCGGAGTAATAGCCCAGCAATTAATGGGTACGGGGCCATTCGCCACTCCCGGGATACAAATGCAAATGGGACCTGATGTGTGTTTAGAAGGTATGCGGCTCGCGCGGCAGGCAATGGAGATGGTTAGGACATCTGCACCAACTCCCTAAAGCAGGGCCGTGAGGAGTCTTTTGCCAGTTTTATAGATAGAGTAATAGATGCTATTGATCGAGCTGATGTTCCAGACTGGATGAAGCACGCAATTAATTCGTCAGTGCGCAATGGAGAACTGTAACTCCTCCACTAGATCTATATTAATTACTCTTCCTATGGATGCTACTATTGAAATGATGTTAGAGCGCATGAGTAGGGTGCCCGTAGGACCACAGGCACTGCTGGTGGAAGCAGTACGGGAGTTAGGGGGTAAGCTGCTAGAAGCACAGACTCAAGCCTTTGCCGCTTTAGCATCACTGTCTGGGGGAGGAGGGCATAAAGTCAACAAACCGAGACGGGGCCAGAGTCTTACCTGTTTCCGATGTGGAAAGACAGGACACATGAGAAGGGAGTGTAGGGCTAGGGTCTGGTGCAATAACTGCAACTCAGCGACCCACAGCACCCTAGCGTGCCGCTCGTCGGGAAACTCTCAGCCGAGCGCGAAGTGCCGTCGCACGCCGACAACAGTGACGGCTCCAGTGATCAGCTCCCCGGGGAGGGTACCCCCCTCTCCGAGCCAGCAGCACCTGATAACAGCCACCAGCATGCATCCACAAGGGCCTCCGAATTGCGACCGGCAACAAAAGGAAGCCTCGGCTTGGACCTGGCAACTGCAATAGATGTCACTCTCCTTGACAACCGACCCACTCGGATACCTACAACAACTCGGGGACCATTGGTTATATCGGGAACAACTGTAGGTGCTCTCCTGATTGGACGTTCTTCTACTGGACTTTGTGGAGTAACTGTTTTACCGGGACTTATCGATGCTGATTTTAATGGAACTGTACAAATAGTGGCACAGACGCAATTTTCACCTATTCATATTCCAGCTGGTTCTAAAATTGCTCAGTTAGTGCCACTACCTGTCTTGACACAGGACTTGCAGCCTCTCACTTCGGCAAACCGAGGTGAGAGTGGCTTTGGATCCACTGGAGGACTGGTACTACTTACAATGCTGATGCGACAGCGACCCATTGTTTCTGTCACCCTCTATTCATGTGGACATACATTTACTCTTCGAGCTTTATTGGACACAGGAGCTGATATCACTATCGTGGCCAAAAATCAGTGGCCCTCCCAATGGCCCTTGGAACAGCTCGACAAAGGAGTCCTATCAATAAATTAGTACAAGCCCGAGGGGCTCACAGTATCTTTCACCAGAACGCTAAGAGTCTGCAAAAGTTATATGGGATCAGTTTAAATGAGGCCAGGGGAATCGTGCGAACCTGCCCAACTTGTGCCGACCGTGGTCGCAGACTAGGGTTGGGGGTCAACCCCAAGGGGCTTGGTCCTCTAGAGATATGGCAGATGGATGTGACCCATGTTCATGAATTTGGCAGACTGAAATATGTGCATGTTACCATATACACTTATAGTAAATTCATTTGGGCTACAGCCCAAGTAGGGGAAAAGGTTTTGCATGTAACTCGACATTTGACAGTGTGTTTTGCTGTAATGGGACTTCCACAGGTAGTAAAAACAGACAATGGCCCCGCATATGCTAGCAAAAGTTTTCAACAATTCTGTAATAAGTGGGGTGTACGACATGCTACTGGTATACCTAACTCCCCGACAGGACAAGCTGTAGTAGAAAGGGTGAATCAGACACTCAAAAGGTACATAAATAGACTCTCAAATGTGGTGGATATTCAAGAACGCCTATCCCGAGCACTCTTTGCAATTAATTATCTATGTATTTTTGGGGATAATGAGGAGACACCTGCACAGATTCATGGGCAGGTGTCTTCTAAAAACAATGTCAGGCCATTCTTTGTAAAATACCGAAATCCAAAAACAGGGATTTGGGAGGGTCCCGCAGAGGTAAAATACATGGGAAGAGGATATATATGTATGCTCACCCCCACAGGTCCCTTGTGGGTTCCAGCCAAATGAACCAAAGCGGCAGTATCTGTTTCTGTTAATACTCCTGATTTGCTACATCAGGAGCCAGGCAATCTCTCAAATATCACAACCAAATGACCTGTGGGTGACCTGGGTGAACAAGACAGGCCAGACTGATTTGCTTGAGCCTCCAATCTGCCACAGAACCCTTCCAGACCTGCTTAGTCAGGACTCTGGGTTATAAAGTTGAGATCTTTACTGGGTTTGTAACTGATACATACTGTAGTAATGGCTATATTTTAGAACAAAGTGCATGTCTGATACAGCGTCTGAGTGTCCCTATGCCGTGGAATCCTCAGGAATTAAATCTACTAGGTTCCCAGGCAGTGGGGAGTGCCTCAGGGGGCTGGAGTCAGACATGTTTTTGGTTTAGACAATCACATCAACGTTACAACACGCAGGTGCAGTTATTCGGTAAAGATTACTTGAGAAGTTGGACGTGCTATCTAATTCTGTCCCACTTTCTAACTCAGCAGGATGGACGATGGTCTCTCCTAAAAATCAGAAAGTGTTTTCTGTGTTGTTTTTCTTTAACAGATAAGATAACTCAGTCATTTCGTTGTATGCTTTATATGTATATTGTATATGTATTGTGCATTGTATATGGTGAATATTGGTTAACTCTCTCTTCCTATGAATACCTTTAAGATAATTGGGAGATAGTTTTGTGAGCAGTCAAGAGGCTAAAATTTAAAGGAATTATAGATAGAGAATGGGGAGACCTATAAGGCAAGGAAAGAGGAGGTTCCCCTGAAGAATACGACTGCTGCCGAGAAGATCATACACCCTGCTGCTCTAAGTAAAAGAGTAGGCAAGGGAGGCAGAGGCGTACAGCGGCGGGGCTATGAGAATGACCTCCGAGGTGAAATCACCTTGACCTTTGTCTCCAAATTTGGAAGGCCTCTTGAAGCTATATTGAAAGGGCTCACTGTATTAATTTAGATTGACCTCAAAAAAAAAAAATCTTTTGGATCACAGTCAATCTATATATAATCAACTCCAGTGGTTAAAGGATCAAAGACAAAAAATATAGGTGGACAAAAAATCCCTTCTAAGATTGGTTAAGATCATTATTCGGGGGTCCTTTCCCATGACTTACAAGCCTTGTAAAGGAGAGTTTGCACTGGCTATTGCTTATTGTAATCATAATTATTGTGCTTCGCATAGTGTATAACTGTAGTATTATGAGAGGTAGTGACAAGGCTACACAGAAAGCTATGCTCATACAAAAAGAAAAAGGGGGGAATTGTTGCGGAATGGCTTAATTTGTTGGGAACTGCTTAAAGTTGTTTTTTCTCTGAGGCTCTCAGCCAATGAGTGTGTGCCATTCTCTGTATGCCCCGTCTTAAAACACTATAAGAATAAGGCTGTCCGGGTAATAAAGTTGAAGCTTGATCACTCATATTGAGTCCTTGTCATGCTTCCCCGCTTGAGAGCAGTCAATCCGGACCCGGAATTCCGCGACAACAGACCAGGCAGATTCTCACACTGAACTCTTAGCTTCACCTGGCTTCCATCCTCCTATCTTTCTGTGTTCTGGGCAATTCCAGGCAAGATCCTTGCTGGTCTTATACATTTTATACAATCTTACACTGCAGAGCCATGCAAGTAAGGAAGTGTAATAATAATACTAACTGCTTAGTTTTGACAGGACAGCTATTTTTACTGGATTGCTTTTCTGGCATAGCACTTAAAACACCAAATGGTTTGACACCTGTAATTTTATACTTGGAATAACACTAGGTATTCATACTTCTTTTGTAAAGTAAGATAAAAGCAAACACTGCATATATTCTCATTCCAGTGCTGCTGTCTGAAAACTATTTGCCTAGGGAAAAAAAAAAAAGAAAAAGAAAGAAAAAGTACTGTTACATTGCAGAATATGTGGAAAAGTAAAAGCTATGGAAAAGAAATTATTAAGTATTTGACTTATTCCCCTGCTAGCACTATACTCCTTTCTGCAGCATGTTTCAGTGTTGCATCCAGTCTGGTTTTACAAGTTTCACATTACTTTCATTTATATCTTTACTAAAGCACTGAGTCCAATGCTGTTTGATACTGCTTATTTTCCTCACCTTTAACTCGGAAGTCTCAGAAGAAGATGAGCTGTTCACGTAGTCTGCTTCAAAACTACTGAAAAAAATTTGGACTTCTTTCACTGATTTCCACAGGCTTTGGATCAGGCTCACAAAATGGAGAATACATTTAATATAAGACTAAGCAGGTTACAGAGAGAAAAGCAGAAAGAGGATTAGCTGTGTACAATCCAAAGTCATATTACCTTGCATGCTTCAGAAACAACTGGCTAGCACACTTTCACTTTCACAGGAAGGAACAGACAGATTCATTTCTGGTGCCCCGACACTATGTCAGTACCATCATGCCAGCAGCAAATTTGATCTACACACTAACCGTTGGCCTCATTATAAAAGTGATTTGTCCAAACTGCATGTGCATAAATGTATTTTTTATAAATACAAAAATGACACGCAAATACTTTCTGCTTTCCAATTGAAGTTTAGCTTTTTGGAGAGATTACTGTGAAAAAAGGATCAGAACAACGTATTTTGTATCTTTCCTCTTCAGAAACTAAGATGCATCATATTTGGTTTAAAAGACATATACTTAGGCCTTCACTAAAACAGATTGGCAGCCCTAACTTCTAATACAAGCATACTTACAGAACACTGACACTTCAACACACATCCACTGTGTGTGCTTTGGTTGTATGATTTCTGAAATCTAGAATGTTTAGTCAAGAATTACTTTATCAGAGGGGTATTTACTCTGAACAGTACACTCAAACAAAGATGGTGGTGTGCAGTTGTTCTTCCCTCTCTTTCAAGGTTCACAGCAAATCATGTCAGTGGTGTTTTCAGCTGCTGAGAATGCATTAATCAATCAGACTTTTCTGCTGTCTCTGTTCACTGTGGACAGGGAACTTCATGGCACTGCTATGTTGTATGTGTACAGTTATAGCCTATGTTAAAAGTACACCATCAATGGATGAACAGTAGGGGTGAGTGTCAAGCAGATGTGAATGTTCTTTCGACATTCTGTGCTCCTCCACTGGTGGCATAAACTGTTTTGTTTATGCACTCAAGTCTTCTATCATATCTCAGACATTTTATTTTTAGCACATTTCATTTTCTCTTTTATCTCAAATCTAGCTAGATACTATGTAGTTGAAAAAATAATTATATATCTATATATTTTTTTCTATTTATTCATTTTCCAGAGGGTTAGAAAAAAGATATCATGGACTAGACAGTCTCTGTGACAGTTACCATAATCTTCTCAAAATTTTATTTAATTTCAAAACAGTTTCCACAGTACATGTGATTTCCTGTAAAAGCATGACAAAGAATGTTCCTGATAACTGTTCCAAAAAGTGTGACTTTTAAGCAGTGGTATAGTGAAAGCTGTGAATCCACTCATATTTTCAAAGATTGACAAACCTATCAACAAGGGTAAGGACAAAGTAGTGCCTCTGTTCTGTAAAAGAAGGAAGTCAAATGACCATTTCTCAGGCAATTAAGCTGAACTAGTAAGCCACTGTTGCCAGAGTTTGAGGACAAGTCTTTCAGTCCTCGATGGAAATGTGAGAAATGTCATGCATTTCAGCATCATGAATTTTCCTGCTGCTGTGGCCATTACAAAACAACTTCTACCTTAGGAATTTACTTCAGGTCTAGACACCTGTGAAGAAAATAACTGTAAAAGAATAAGAGGCTATGTACTAATGTGAGAATCCACCTTTTTATTTCCTTTGTATTACATTGGCTTCTAAAATTAATTACTTGCATACTTCACCAAGACCAATAACATTTGTTAGGTGCCTTGAAATTCTTATGGAAGACATCATACTAGTGTGCATTATGACTAACAAAGCAAAAGTGATGCCAATGGTGTTGCTCAAGCAGAATGCTGGAGGGGTATCTACTCAGTTTCTCATTTAAAATAAGGAGTGGAGATGAAGAAGTTTAGAAATGCATTTTAAGATTCAGTTTATCCTAATGGAAGAGAAAGAACTGAGGAAGAGTGCTACAATAGTTTTCAGAGAAACTTAACTATGGAGTGTGCATTAATTCCTAGAAAATAAGATAAGCTCTTACAGTAAAACCCTGGCTCCAGTCTAGTACAGGTAAAATATATGATCAGTTCCAATTAAGTGCAGATTGCATATTAGAATTAACTTTTCTCATAATTTCCCAGAGATTTATCCAGCAACCCATACACAAGTTCTCAGCTTGCATGGTTGCTTGTTTACAGTTTAGGTTCAAGAAACAGCCTCATTAAACTGCAGCATACTTACTGCATAAAAGCAACCTCAAATCATCTTTTTACTGCACCCCACATTCACAGTAAATCTTTCCATTCCCTTAATGAATTGGAACCTGATCTACCTATATAAGTTGGTGGCAAAACTCCAATTAAATTGAAGCAGAGCAGACATCACTCCACTCTGTAATAAGTCCTTCTTGTAGTGGAGGACTAGATGATCTTATAGGTCCTTTCCAACCTTATGAACTTATGAAGTCATTTTGTAATTAAAGGAAGAAGAAAACATCCTGTGTTTAACTGTGGTTGTAATACATCTACAACCCAAGATTCCAGCTCGTTTATTCGGAAGTCTGTTGAATGTGTACTTCATTCCTGATAGTAGAGAAAACAAAGCAACTTAACTTCAGGCAACATTTTTTATTTTATTTTTTCATGCAAAATGGGTAACACTTGTGTTCCAATATTAGTCCTCAATGCCTAACAAGATAAAGGCTGGAAGAAGTGTACTCCTCTCCACTCTAGGGTAAGGCAGAGTTAAGTAGTGCATTTTCCAGCAGGAAGTCTTGCACCTGGGGAGGCTGGAAGGAGAAAGGCTACAGAAAGTAGCAGGTGATAGGCAGTAAGAGTTGAAAAAGATATCTGGGAGCTTTCTGCATCAAGAAGAGTCATTTTGCTGCTGGAGTCTTGTGTAGAAAAATATATATCACAGCCTAAATGGGTGACTAGCCCTTGGGAATTAGCTCATATTAGCTTGGGAATACAGGTAAATAGCCTCTAGCTTATGCATGCAGTTGGAAGAAATTTGTATGTGAGAAACTGCACTTTTGCTGTAAGTCTCCTTGCTTTCTGTGAATGACCTTACTTATTCTGGTACGTGATGCTTTATTGTCTCCTTCTGTTATGTATATGGCCATGGAACCAAAGGGGGGAAGTGTCTGTTGGGGGAAATCCTAGGGTAGATATTCCTGGCTGGCCACCATTGGTGCTGAGAACTTAGAGGAGACCAACTGGCCAACTACTTCCAGTAATGTCAGTACTTCTCTACTAAACTTTCCTCTGTGTACGTTCTTCAGGACTGGTAAACCTTGTGCAGAACTGTTGGCCCTTTTGCATTACAAGTCTTCAGGTACTTCAGGCAGGAGACTAAATGTGCTATGATGCAAAATTGGTTTGTGTTAAAGGGACTGAAGCCTGTTACTTTGTGTATATGAGGCCCTTGGTAAGCTTTTACTGTTTTTCTGAATAACACGTTATGGCTTCTGTTGAGTATCTTTTAGTGTATTCCTATACTGCATAGGGGATCCTGGAGGTACTACTTACTGCAAATCAGGTAGGCTTTGCAGATATGCCACTTGTTGAAATGTAACACTACAAGCCAGCACTTCTAAAGCAGTAATGTGTCTGTGCAGTTGCCTAGACCAAATGTAAAGATAAGAAAACCCTAATATTATACACACAAATTTGTAACTGCAGCTCTAATACTTGTGTTCAGTTCTCTGCTTTCTATTTAACAAAGGGTTTTCTCAAGCTTCTTACACCATCTCATGCTACAGCTGTGTGTGCTGATAGTTGCTTTCCAGTCCTAGTGGAATAGCCAACATCATTTTTCCATCTAAGCTCAGTAGTCAAAATGGTTTGGCATATGACCTAAATCATGTTGCACCACTCTAATTCTCTAAGGGGACTGATGGTAAAGGGCCAAGGCAGAAATTCAAGCCTAAAGCTTTTATTCACTGCAAGTTAAATGGCTGATATCCAAAGTCATATGAAACAGTGCCATGTCACTTCTTTAGACAGGTAAGTATCCTCCTTCCTCAGAATATTCATTACTACCACACTTGCTGGACAAACAGTCGCATCAAACATGGCAAATGTTTATCTGTGGTCTGCCTTTTACTGTGGCTGGAAATAATGATGGAAAGGAAGGCAGCATAGAGGAAAAATGATTGTCTGCTGCTTGGCAAAGTTTCTAAAGGGAAGACCTCTGAAAAGATGCCTATCTTGTGCTTTGTGAGAGAGTTCATTTTGTGAAGAGGACAAAAGAAAATGATGTATGAGATCAGAGAATACCACACAATCATTGTATGCAATTCAAAGATTTAATTAGTTGATGTCCACATGGAACTAACAATGTATGAAAGACTTCTAAGACCAAAAAACAAAGAAACGTTTTTAAGACTGAAAAAAAAAGAAAAAAACCCAAGGTTTTTATGACTTGTTCTGCCCACTAGAGGAAACAGACTGGGAGCCTATCCACACTGTTTCTGGCTAACCCTGGCTTTCTTGTACTGATGTACTGACTCATACTTACTTTTATCTCTGGTAGGTTGAAGAGCAGCTCAGTAGTAATATATTTAAAAAACAACAAAGACTAATTAAAAAATAATAATAAACCAAAACCACTACACCTGTATGAAGAGCAGCTGAACTGAATTCCCCCTAAGCACATCTAATCAACTCATCACTCTACCTAGCATGTTTTCCAGAGTTGATATTTGCAGCTCTCCAACCTTCTAACTTAGAATATTTCTGTGCCTTGCTTTACTGTTAATGTTACCTTTATGGTTCGCTTTTGCCACTAACAAGCCAGAAACTTGTTTTGCTGTTAGTTTGTCTCTGACAATCCTTGCTTGGTTTCTACCTATAACCCACCAGGGAGAACATGTGTTAAACAGTCTATTCATCGTGTATTTACAAATGTATCTGCACACCTGAGAATGTTCTTCTCTCCCAGTTCCTGAGTACCCAACATACATTTCCTACCCTTGGGTGAATAATGTTCCACATTACATCAAACCAAACATTGTTCAGATAAGCCTATCTCTTCAAACAGTATAACTCTGTGTACCAACCCTTGTTCACACCTTCTATTTATGGTGTTCACCAACACCACATAAATACTCCTGCAGAGGACTAAGAGTAGGAAGTACCGACTGAGATTTTGCCAGTGGATCAAACTTCCCAATGTGTGTTCCTGTTCCCTATGGGTTCTTCTTCTGTGAGAGTTGAAATATATCAGTTTCTAAGTAGCTTAACACTAAGCTGATATCTTACTGTTATTGCTAGCTCTATCTACATCAAGAAATAGTACAGGTCTGCAAATCAAAATATCCTGTGCTGAGGGCTCTATTCCCACCACGAGGGCTTTGTGTACACATGTAGTTGGGACTAGTACCTGCCTGCTCTCAGGGACTCTCCCACCCATGCAGTGTGGGAGGGTGTAAGGCAAACTCCTGAGGTGCAGCTTCTGGTGGTCCACCTGAAAACTTCATGGTCAAGCCAACAATCTGCTTAAAAAGCACACTCTTGGCTCTAGCTCATTTAACATCATCAAAGTGAGCATCAACCCTAGTAGTGAGATACAGACCAACACCTGCCAGACAGACTAGGAGATTGCTGCTGGCATTAATGAGGTTAATCTGCCTCTGGAGCACGCACACAGGGATGTGGAAGATTTCTATCTCTTTGTTAGTTAATAATGGGAGAAGCTTACAGAGCTGTTCTTCAAAGCAGATACAGCTACAGATATGAAAAAGGAAAATATTCCCTGTTCATGTGCCTCCAGTTTGATCTCTGAGGGGCCTAATAACATGATGGCAGAATCCATTTTTAGCTAAAGGATAATAAGCCTCACTGTGTTTATTGCAGTGATTAAAAAAATAAGTTGTTCTTATGACTGATTCAAGTGAGAAATGCAGGGAAGGAACAAAACAAAACCCATCAAATTATCTGCACATACAGAGTATTCTGAGATATCTCCAGAAACAGGGACTAGGATGTTTTAGCTTGTGTTATGCTTCACAATCATTTAATGAAAATATGTAAATACAAAGAAAAGTGACTTACCCAACCCTGGGGGAGAAGGAATTTTAAGTGTGACTGTTATTACTGCTGTGCAGTTCTTAAAAAAAAACAAAAAAAAAAAACAGACCAATGACTCCAACGTATCTTCTCATATTCTACCATGTCTTCTATCACCTAACTACACACTCTCTTACCAGAGCAGAAAGTATCCCTGGAACACACATAAAAGCAAATGTTAGTGAAAGTAATTGGTGAAACTAAGATGTAACACTGAACTGACAACTGTTAATAAGATTTCAAATTCTCCTGTGTAACAGGTACATTATTATCGTAAATCATTTTTATTCCACAATATACTGAGCAGACAAAAATAAGACTGCATTTACATCTCCCACATTAACTTTATGGTCATGAAACAGGCTTATTTACAGAAACCAAAAAACAATGAAGGCGTTTTCTACAGCCTCCTCACAGCTCTAGCTTCTATATTAACAGCTCTACAGACAAATAGAAAAATCCAACTGAGTTCCTTCTTCCTCTTCTGCTTGATTATGTAAGCATATCAAATGTGCACATCAGCTGTTGACTTCTGTTTTGTGGCACTTGTACAGCTGAGAGTTGGACAAGCAGTGGGGTGTCTCAGCATAAAAGTAGGTGAGACCTGATGTGTCCTTCAGACCTGTGTCTCAAGGTCAGTTACGGTTTTCAGAACAACCTCAGGTAGGGCTGCTACCGCATGATCCTCAGAGCTGCTTTAAGGGCTGGCCTGCAAACTCTCATAGGTAAGCCAGTCTGAGCAAATAAGAGAATGTTATGAAATACTGCTCAAGTGGAGTTGAATACATCAGTCACATTCACCTGTGCTAGTTAGACTGTGCCAGGTACAAGCCAAGTGCTGGAACAGCCACATTGCTGGGCAGGGCACGTGTGTGCCTCTCCCTCTGTGTAAGCAGCAGCAGTAAAGCTACCCTAGATATAGTGAAAACAACTGCCAGCATCAAATATTCCTCCTGCTTGACCTCATGCTGTGGTCAGGTCTGTGTAGGTAAGTATACTGCTCCTTCTGCTCCTCTGGCATTGAGTTAAAACCTGGAAGTTTGTATCAGTGCTTTCTCAGTCACGTTTCTCCAACAGACACACAAAGCCTTTGACTTCTAGGGAATAACCAGCTTTAACTTCAAAACTGCTGCAGGAAAGTAGTACTTAGAGAAAGTTGTAATGCATCGATGAAGAATTTGGGTTTAATTTTTATAATCCTGGAAACTAGCTAGTTTACTGCTCTAATTTCAGTCAAAACAGAGTCAAAAAGGTGTAGCATAACGGTGCATGTAAGCGCAGCTCCGAGTTTCTGCAGGAAGGGGCAGCAGTAGGGTACATCACGCCCAGAAAACTGGGACACTCTGGAGCACCAGCGGATGCCCACGGCTGCCACAAGGCTGCAGCCGTCCGTGCCGCTGGGGCAGGGGAACGGGGCCATCTCGCTGTCGCTGCCTGCTACTGCTCCAGCACGTAAGGCTGCCTCAGGGAGGCTCTCTTGCGCCAGAGCTTCAGTTCATCAAAAACTGGCATTAAAAGAAGCAATCCCGTCCACGCTTTTGCATCCCGAGCTACGTGCTTTTTTTGTGCTCCGCGAGCTCGTGCAATTAAGGCGAACGTAACTGACTTAATTCAACCAGCAGCCGTCCCCTCCCCACTCACCGCAGCGTGGGCCGCGGGGGGCCGCAATGGCAGCGACCTGCAGCGCTGCGGGGGCCGGCAAGGGGCGCTGCGGGGCGGCGGACGCGAGGCGAGGACTTAATTTTATTTTTATTATTTTTTATTTTCTATTTTTATTTTATTTTTTACTTTTTTTTTTTTTTTTTATTGTACCACATAAGCCGATGTCCCTGCGAGAGTTTATTTAGCAGGCAACAGATCAGCACTTAGGCTGTAGCCTTTGTAAAGAGCACGTGTGTTGTTTGATTACAGGATTGTGAGTGTCAGCTCACAATAGCCTTGATTAATGTAAAATTAAAAGGTGACTGTACCAGTCATTTGCTCTCCCGTTATTTCTCACTGCATCACGCATACTTTGATTTATACCCCGTGCTTCTGACTGAGGAGCTGAACTTAACATTCTTCTCTGTAGTGCTGACATGCCAGTTTGTTATCCAAGTAGCTTCCAACTTCTTATTTACACTTTTTGGCTTGCCATTCTGATTTAGTGGAATACTACATGCTATTGAATTCACCCCAACACAATTTGTTTGCTTGTTTGTTTGTTTTTCCTTCAGGGGCTTCTAGTTGTTGCCACGTGAGTTTTATCACCAGAGTAATTATTATTTTTTGCATTGTTTATGTGTTCCAGGCCAAGTTGGAAAGTGAGAGATTGCTAGATTGTAGCTGAAGTTTGTTAATACATCTGCTACCTGCTATGACTCATAACATTCCTGGGACTACGGGCATCAGCAGGGAAAAACATGGCATGAAATGACAACAAAATAAAACAATGTGCGGATACAACAAAAAATACTGTGAGAAATATGGCACAGCTAGGAAAGAGGGTGGTAGCCCACACTAGTGGGAACTCATCCTATGCTCACACCAGTAAAGCCTGTTTTGTGTGCAAAGCTGCAGGCTTTTTATCCTTCTTTCTTTCCTCCTGCCTCTCTGGTAACATTCCTTCTTTATGAAATCATTTACCTTTATGTTCATGAGAGGCCTGACTCCAAGATACCTAGTAGCTCTCTGTAAATTTCAGACCTGGATTTTGAAGAAGATTTCAGACCTGGATTTTGAAGAAGGATTTTGGTTCTAGACCCTTGTCCACAGTTCCCAGCCTAACTACCCCTACAAGCTGTGTCCTTACTAGTTATAGTGGTGGAAGCTCTACAGCATCCACCCAATATTGTTGATTATTCTTTTATTTTGTTTTGTGTGTCTGTATTGAAAACCTCTTCATTATTTATAGACATTTTATTTCTCTGCTTTCCTATGAAAAGGACAGACTGTTGAAGACATTTATATACCAGAAGACCTACAGCTATGCTGGGTGCTGTTTGCTGCTTCTTCAAAGACAGTGTTTTCCTCTGTCACCTCCCAAAGACTCCAGCTTCTCTTGCCACATTGCCTGCTCATCTCACAGCTGCAAATGGTCACTCCAGAGTCCAGGTTCCATTCCATCTCTTCAAAGAATCAGCTCCCTCATTCTCTAATCTTTCTGGGGTCTGGACTCAAGTGTTGCATTTGTTACTTAACTACATGAATAAATAAACAAACCTATGGCAGAGCACACCGGAGGCAAACAGCAAGCAGTGGTGCCAGAAAGTATAATTACCCAAGAAGTTTAAATCAACCTAAATGCTGGGATTTCCAGCATTCTGTGAAGAAGCAGTTCTGCACTCCTGTTCTGCCTTCTGTTGCCATTCCCAACCCTGTTTTGGGAGCTGATTCATCAGGAAAATAGGGATTCTTTTTTATGGGGCTAATTATGAGATCAAATAGTTCCTGGATACTATAGAACATGCAGCTAGCATTATTGCTGAAGTCAAAAACTGAGCTGCATCTGCCTCTAAATAGTCTACATGCATTGTTTCATATATATTCTGCTATTCATTATGGTTTCCCATCATGTGCTAATTGATTCTTTCTGCTAAGTATGCAGTCACATGCTAGTTATTAGCTATCCCACATGTTGAACTTGTTTTGTGTATCTTTAAATGCCTTACATCCTGGTCTGCCAGTACTTACTATATGCAATACAACACATATGTTGCCGACCTTCATTCATGCTTTGATATACTTTAAACTTCCTGCTCATCAGTCCTGTAAGTAATTCTTTAGTCACACTCTGGAGCTCCTTGTTGCAGTCATGTAGTTACTGTAATTAGAACTGCTGATGGGTAGATCTGTGCCTTGGCCACCTTGGACTGTGGTGCTACAGAGTGCCTAAGAGGGAAAGAATTTTGAAACATTCTGTGATGGAATTGAAACATTCAGCATAATCATGTCAGTATAAACCCCATGTTTAGATAATGATCTGTTAAACCATGGAGGTTTTGTCTGTGTTAGGACCTTGTAAGTGGCTCAGATAACATAGATAACACGAGTAAAAAAGCACGTAAGGAGGCTAAGCGAGTTCCTGACAACTTGAGTGAGGCAGTTAGCTGTGTGGTGAGGAACTTGGTATGTGAGGAACTTGGTGAGGAAGTTAGCTGTGTGGAAGAAATGAGTGAGAAAATCTCAAAAGAAAGGTATACTGCATACCATTATAATCCCATCCTGCAGAATTTTAGAATAAAGAAATAAGGGGAAATAAAACTGAACTTTTAAGCCTGTTGGGAAAAGACAAACTATGCTATTACTTCTTACAGCCTGACTTAAGATTTACTGGAAACAGATCGAACAGAACATGCTCAGGTGGAAAAGTATATTATTACTGATTTTGCCAGAGTTATTTCTACTTTACATCTGGCCAAATTTATTCAGAAATTTTTCGTTTGTTTGTTGGTGTCAGCATGGTCTGTAAATGCCCCACATCAGCATGGTATAGCATGATGATGCCTAGTTTAGATTCAATCCAATTAAATTCCTTGATTCAATTTGCTGTGGAATTCACACTGTCATCCTTTTGCACCCTGCCTACTGAAGAAATTGCTGGCCTCTGGGAAGACAGCTGCACCCAAGGCTCTTATCTTTCAAGCCCTGAACACAGGCCCTGTTGTAAGTAGATAAGAAGCCCAAGTTGCAAGGTTTAAGTAAAGAGGGTAGAAGAAAGAGCGTTTCTCAGTGTTTCTCCAAGGAAAAGCTAGTGCTGAAGCCTAGCACGTTGAGGGCCAGGAAGTAGTCTGCCTGATGGGGGAAAATAGCCCCGAGTAAGAGCTTGTGTAATGTCTGGGCCGTCCCAAAAGCTACTTTCCATATGCAGGCTGCTGGGGCAAAGCCAGGCTCGGACGTCATTCCTTTTCTTCTGGGGAGGCTTGGCACTGCTGAAACTCCCACTTCCCTGAGTAATGTCTCAGCCTGCAGCGTGAAGCCTGTGGATGCAAGTGGGTGGCAGCAGCCTCCACAAGCCTTGGCACGTTTGGCTCTTGGTAGTACCTGGCTGAGACAGCTTTCGCTTGGGCTTAACTGGGGTCTTCCCCAAGAAGAGGTCTGTCCCTTGCTACCCTTTTCAGAGTTTTCTAGGTTAGGTGCAAGCTCACAGCCTCAATACCTGCGCAAGCCTTTCTGCAGCTGTAACCGCCTCTGGCTATTGCCCGCCCCTACGATGTCCTTATTGGACTCCTTGCCAAGGGGGTGTTGCTGCAATGATAGCAGCAGGGCGAGTCGTGCATTGATATGCTGGAGCTGCAGAGCGTTGTGTAAGAAGGAGCTGCAGGGAGCTGAGGAGAATTAAACAGGATCACATTTCTCTTCTGTGAATTTAAGAGGTTAGTAACTATTACTTAATACCTGCTAACAGTAATTAGGTTTTGGAAGCAGCATTTTGGTTTTGTGAACCCCTTCTGCCTTTCTGAAGATTTCTTGCCCCCAGCGTTTCAACCCCACCCCCTCTGCTAGGAAGGAGTACCGGAGTCTTGCAGCTCCTGGGTTTCCTAACTGCTCCGAGGGCACCCACCGTATCGAGGGGACAGGCCAGGGTCGGGAACGAGGGGGACAGAGAAAACAGAAAAACACTTTAGAAAAATGCCTGAGCTGCACCGAAGCAGAGAATTTTCTCTTAAACGACATGGAATTGTCCAATTAGCATCGTGGAGCGGCCACCAAATTTCATTCATAATCTCTTCTCAGACTGTTTTCTGAGCTTGCGCAAAAGAGTACTGAACTTCCTGCAAGTCCTGTTAAAATCTGTGACGGCTGCACGAGTATGAGACCTTCTGTAATAGTAGCCCTTTACCCTTGATGAACCTTGGTTTATCTATGTGTAAAGCTGACACTATCAGTATTATTTTATCATTCAGTCATACCTGCCATTTATTTCTGTTCAAAAAACAACATGCATCATGGCTCTGTCTGTGTAAAAGAAAAAGGAAAAGGAGGAGAAAAACAGAAAAGGAGGCTCAGCCTTTATATAACTTTCCTGGCATCATGCTGAACTTCTCTGTTGGAGGTTGTTCAAAAAAATCATGCTGTTGTTAATTAGAGCAGCAGTTTACTAAACTGATTTTGTGTGAAATCATTTATACCAAGCTTCTTAAAATGGTTTGCCAAATTAATTTTCCTGAGCTGAAGGTAGTCATTCAGATGTTAGCTTTCTGGCTTCAGATGCTAATGCAAAATTACACTGTGCCAAAAATAAAAGTCATAGTTTTTGAGCATCTTTCTGTCATCTACGTGAATCATAGAAAAATAAAGACAAATCTGTTTCAGCAATATAAATCCAACTTGAAGTTAAATTTTCACAAAATGAAGAGCAATAGTTATGTGTAAAATTCTATTCAACTAAGTAAAAGGAGACCAGCCTAGCTCATGAAGTTTCCAGCTTGGAAGAAAATATCCTATACATATTTTATAATTAAAAGCTAATAATATTTTCTAAGGAAATATTAGTTTTATTTCACCAACATGCACACTTATGTAGTGAGGAAGTACTATTATGTCACTGCCTCACTACAAAGGGAATCGTATCGATTCAATTGGAAACTAACAGTATGAAACTTCCTTCAAGATGCTGGAAGACTTCAGCTGAAGTTTCTGAACAGATATTTAGCAAACACTTGTTCGCTAAAGTTATAAATTAACAGGAAATATGAGAAAGCCCTAGTTAAGGTCTTAAGAAAATTGTTGTTACAGGCAGTGGACAGAACTTAGATTTTCCATGACTGATGGTAAAATAATAACTATTAATATGATTCCTATTGAAGGACCAGGGAACTTCCCATATGCTTGAGGGCTAATGTATTCTGGAGTTGTCCTGGTAAGTTCACATGCACACTATCAAAAGCCTTTGTTCTAATGCTAACCTCAGTTTCTTTAGCATGTAAACTTTGTTTCTGGAAAGAAACCAGAGTTTAAATCAATTCAGATACTGGATACCAATACTGGAGGATAGCCAATATCACTCAGGCAAGGAGGAGGATACGGGGAACTGCAAGTCAGTCAGCCTCACCTCTGTCCCTGGAAAGCTGATGGAACAGTTTGTTCTGGATGCCATCTCCAGGCAATTGGAAGAGAGTTATCAGGAGTAGTCAACATGGATTCAACAGGAGGAGGCTGTGCTTGGTAGCCTTCTATGATGTCATTAGTGGCTGGGTGGATGAGGGGAGAACAGTGAATGAAATCAAGTGCCTTGATTTCAGCAAGGCATTTGATGCTATCCTCACATCATCCACAGCATCCTCTTAACAAAGTTGAGGAAGTATGGAATAGATGAGTGGATGGTGAGGTGGGTTGAGAACTGGCTGACTGGCAGAGCTCAGAGGGCTGTGATCAGTGGTGCAGAGTCCAGTTGTAGGCCTGTATTTAGTGGTGTTCCTCAGGGGTCAGTGCTGGGTACAGTCTCATTCAACATCTTCATCAATGACTTTGATGAGGGGATAGAGTCCACGCTCAGCAAGTTTGCTGTTGATACAAAGCTGGGAGGAATGGCTGACACACCAGAAGGCTGTGCTGCCATTCAGCAAGACCTGGACAGGCTGGAGAGCTGGGTAGAGAGGAACCAGATGAGGTTTAACAAGAGCAAGTGTAGAATCTTGCACTTAGGGAGGAATAACCACATGCACTGGTACGGGTTGGGGAACAACCTGTTGGAGAGGGACCCATGTGTCTTGGTGGATGACAGGCTGGCCATGAGCCAGTAGTGTGCCCTGGTGGCCAAGAAGGCCAGTAGGATCCTGGGGTGCATTAAAAGAGCATGGGCAGCAGGTTGAGAGAGGGCAGGTTGAGGGAGGTGATCATCTCCCTGTACTCTGCCCTGGTGACGCCTCACCTGGCGTATTGTGTCTGGGCTCTCTGGTACAAAAAAGACAGGGATCTCCTGGAAAGGAGTCCAGCAGAGGGCTACAAAGATGATAAAGGACGTAGAACACCTCCCTTATGCGGAAAGGCTGAGAGACCTGGGTCTGTTCAGCCTTGAAAAAAGAAGACTTAGAGTGGGTCTGATCCACATCTGTAAATATCTAAGGAGTAGGAGGCAAAGGGTCGAGGCTGGACTCTTCTCAGCAGTGTGTGGTGATAGGATGAGGGGAAATGGCCACAAACTGAAGCATAGGAAGTTCTGCACAAATGTGCATGGGAACTTCTTCACAGTTCAGGTGATGGAGCACTGGCACAGGCTGCACAGAGAGGTGGTGGAGTCTCCTTCTCTAGAGCTGTTCAAGACCTGCCTGGACGCTTACCTGTGCAACCTGGGCTAGGGAGCTGCTTTGGCAGGGGGGTTGGACTTGATGATCTCTAGAGGTCCCTTTCAACCCCTACAATTCTGTGATCTTGTGATTCAGTATGATTTGTATTCACTTTGAGGAAAGGGCATTGCATATTTTAATACTTTGTAAATTATTGGGCTAACTAAATGTTCCCAGAATAAACAAAAAAGCTACAACATTCAGTTCTGAGATATGAGATGCATCACTTTAAATAACTAAGGGTCAAACTAGCAGTATCTACTAACTTCAGAAACTAACCCTAGCAGATGAGAATAAGATGACAGGAGGGCCACTTCTGTGTACTGAAAAGGAACCATTCTTGTTGAAACAAGTAATCTATACACAAATTGACAAAAGTTTGAATTACAACTGAAATCACTTTCTGTCTTACACTTGGGTATCAGAATTTCAGTAAGATAAGAAAGTTAAATGCACACTGGCATTTTTGTTTTGTAATGATAGTTGTAAAGTCACCTCAGTTTTCTATGGCATATAGAGAGAATATTATGCTGTATGCAGTTCTGTTCAGATGGTTTTTGTAAGAAGCTGTAGTGAATAAGTGTTTTCCCTTATTGCTGATGTGGTCCATTGTAGTTTTGTCTGTGCTTCTCTTGCTATTCAGGTAAGCAGCGGTCAGGAACAGGGCATAAGCATAAACCACAGCCAGAAAGAAGTAGAGAAACCAAGAGAAAGGACTTGAGTATTTGTCAGGAGGGTTTGCAGTAGTAGAATAACTCCCCAGGGCACGAAGTTGATTTGTTTGACAAATACAGCTATATCAACATGTAGGACAGCAATAACTTTTACCTTTTAATTTTTGTTGTTTTTTTTTCTGAAGCCTACCATTACTGCTTATGGTAGTAAGAGGACTTGGTTAATAAGGGGCAATATAAGCATAATGTAAGGCATCAAAATACTTACTTCATGGACAGGGGTGGAAATGGAGCTTGCAGAAGAAAAGGTGTCAGAAAGCCAAGGCACTTAGCAGCTTAATTCTGTGGTAGAAAAAAGAATGAATGTACACATGCACTGTTGTAACTTGTTAGAATGAAGGTTGCCTATGGGCTGTCCCCCTCCTCAGGAGCCAGCCTTGAGCAGTGTTCTTACATGTGTAGGGCAGATACGTTGGGCTTACACCTGGAGGCTTGATAAAAAGAGCTGTGGATTTTTTTGTTTGTTTGGGTTAGTTGGTTGTTTTTTGTTTTTGTTTTAATTATTATTTTTATTTAAATTTAACTGAACTTAAGCATTCTTTACACTAATACTTACAACCCAGACACAGCTTTACTGTCCCACTTGGAAAAAGATTGCAGAAAACTTACCTGACTGGGAAAGATAATGTAATGAATTTGCTAATCCTGTTATTCCAGATGAGTGAAATTTACCATGTAAAATAGAACTGAAGTGTCTTTGACAACAAAAGTTCAACAGAATCAAAGAAGGCTGTGCATTTTTTTTCCTCTTTCCTGTTAGCACAGCATTATAAATTATTTAAAAAGACCCTGGCTTGGGCAAACAGTGTTCCTGCTATGTTACTGTAACTATCCTGAATGCTGAATTAAAGGCTGCTCTATGCTTGCTAATTAAGAAAGGTGTTCTCATGACTCAAGTATTGCTGCTGTGTTTATTACCTTTCCTTCTTAGTGAAATGTGTAGACAGCATTTTTATTGTCTTACTGCTGTCTTTGATCTGTGAGTGAGAGCAGATGAAAACTTCCAGAGAGTATATAGAATTATTAAATCATCCCACAATCCCTAAGTAAGGAAGAGAGAAGTAGTACAGTTTGTGAGCAGAAGAACCAAGACCACAGTTATTTCAGCTGAGAAACCTTGGAAGGATTTAGCTACGCTAAAAGCTGTAAAACTTTGTGAACCTTTCTGTTTCAAGGGAGAGCAGCACTTAGTATTTACTAAGTGCATGTTCTGACACATTAGCAACGGAAGATGGGATAGTCTTGTTTAATGAAGAATCTGGATACCACAGAGGCTTGCTCAAACTTAACTTCAGAGTAATTAGTTATTTTTTCTATGGCAGAATTCTATGTGGTTGAGAGTGTGATTAATGTCTGTATAAATCCCCATCTGTGTTTAGATTTAATGACAGATACAAATATATAAACAACTGAGATTTTTATCCCCATTAAATCAGATTCATAAGATATGAATGGAGAAGGCAAATTAACTCTTGACCTCTGTTCTTTTCTACAGCAGTGATTCTGTAGTGCTGAAAATCTGAGATGAACTTGTAGAAAAGAGTAGAATTCTATACTAGTAACAATTCACAGTTAAGTGATGAGGCTGTAAACTGAAATTATATGGTTCTGTCATTGGGAGTAATTATGGACTTTATACTTTCAGTCTTAGTGTCCAGGGTAAGACAGAATAGAGTTGTTGGTTTTGTGGGTTCTTTTTCCCTAAGTATCCAGTACTTGCATTTGCAGTTTGAGTAATCTGGTGTGCAGTGTCTTAGAAACAGGCCTGAGATGTTTTAGGTTCACTGATATCAGAAACTGCTAGAAACATTTGTTTTGGGAAATACACTTTTTGTTTGGAATTTGTAACGTTCTCTGAAGGCACCAGCTGGCCAAAACTTTGATTTTGAAGTCTAGCTTACTTCCTTTCATTTTAAAGTGGAATAGTTTTGTGCTTTAACCCATCAAGCAGCTCAGCACCATATTGCTTTTCTCTTACACCATCATCCCAGTGGGATGGGGGAAAGAATAAGAAAAAAAGTATTTACTAAGGCAGAAAAAGAAGGCAGAAATAACAGTTAATTATTTTTAATTACTGTTAACAGTTAATTACTGTTATGATTATTACTCATACATATATTTTAGAAAATGTGAAGCACAACACAGTTGCTCGCCTCCTGACAACTAATGCCCAGCCAATCCTTGAGCAGTGGCTGCCCTTCCGGCCAATTCTCTTCTGTTCTGTCATTTTCACATAACACCATATGGTATAAAATATCCCTCTGGCCAGTTCAGGTCATCTGTGCTGGTTCTATCTGTTTCCTACTCCTTGTGCTACCCCAGCCCCCTCACTGGCAGGACAGTAGGAAAAGCTTAGATGCTGAAATGTCCTTGGCTCTGTACAGCACTGCTCATTAACAACTAAAACATTGTGTGATATCAACATTGTTTTTCTCTTAGAGCCAAAACTCAGTATCATAGCATACGCTGTGAAGATAATAAACTCTCTCCCAGCTGAAACCAGAATGAATGGTTATCCTTGCATTTAAGCCAGGATTTACAAAATAAGACATATTTTCTATTTTTAATATGTCCGTCATTTGTAAAGAGGCCTTAGGACTAAGGGTTGTTCAATAAATCTTTCCAAAATAAACAAACCTTTTGCCTGTCGGTAAATATGGCTCATGAGCCATTGTCTGGCTGCACTGTAGGTCTCTTTCTTTGGATCAAATCTGAAGCAAAGGGATCTAAGTTGACTTGGAGGACTATCACTGTAGACATTTATGATTCACATACTCTTAATTACTGACGCTCCTTTCTTTATCTACATGAATGTGACCTGATATCTTTTGCAGAAATGTATGAGACATTGTATAAAATCTATAAAATATATTTTAAAAGTGACATCTTAAAAATACCCATGTGTGGTGATTGTGTTGATGATGCTTAGGTAGGATACCTTGTGTCTTCCATTTCTAATGATCAAAAAAATGAGATGATTTGTCTCAAACCCGTTTTGTGGAGATGCCTCAATCATGACTGAGATGTACATGGCTTAAATAATAGAAATTAACCTTGTACAGTGAGTTTCTGAACCAGAGCCTCGAAACAATGAGAAATTAATGCATTTAGATTGAAATTTTTTTAAAGGCTGAAAAAGGTAGTTAACATGATTGCTGGCTCATTATTAGAATACCTTTTATGCTACCACTGATAGCTTAGCACGGCAGCAGTTCAGTACAATCACTTTCTTTTCTTCAGAATTTAGTAACCTCTTTGGCAACTTACAGGAATGGTGCAGTTTCAGAAATCAACCTGCAGGTGAAAATGAAGCTATTTTCTCATACTAAATCTTTTCATCAAAGTACTGCAGAAAAATGAGTGGGTATATTTGAGTAAAATCTGGTAAGAGAAAAAGATATCTGCGTTCATGTTTTAGAGGTATTCATTTTGGAAATCCCTTACTTCCATGATTGAAGTTTGTTTTCTACCTCACTTACAAGGTACATTTCCTGCTTATAGTGACTTTAGTATTGCTGGCACCTGAACCTCTGTGGGAGCTTGCTTCAGTAGGTGCAAAGCCAGGCAATTGCACCAATCCTGCCTTTGACAAAATATCATCCAGTTACTGAATACAGTGGTTAGAATAAAATACTAGTGAACATCTAGTAGACTCTTCTGGTTGGAATCTTCTCTTTTGCTGATGGCTTAGGTCCCTTTGAGATTTTCTGGAGTAGTGATTCTGGTGATGGTGAATCTGTAAATAGAGAGACAGCTGCATGTTGGGACCATTTTGAGGGCATTATTATGAATAGCTTCAAGCTTTGGGTTAGCACACATGAGGTTTCAGGTCTAGAAATCTCTGAGTAATTTAGCTACTCATTTGTTAAATAAAACTGCCTCTTGTAGAAATCTCAGGGTTTGAAGGGGGTAGACCTAGGAGTAGAAAGAGGAGATGAAGAGTTCACTTTTGAAATGTGTCCAGTTAAACACATAGCACTGTCTTTACTAAAACTTTACGTAAGATTTTCTGTAAAGTTGAAGTACTTTGGGAAAGTACTTCACAGAGTTCCTATAGTCTTTGTATAAATCTTTTTTAATTAACTGTCTTTTTTTATCGGTATGATGCCAAGCCCTCCCTCTAGTGGCTGATGAAGATTTTTTTGTTTGTTTGTTTCTTTTGATATTTAAGAGAAGTAGCACGTCAGGACTGCTTGACTGTTAAAAGACATAAAATTGCAAACTGATTGTTCATGAGAAAAAAGGTTAGTGGCTAGTTAGTGGCAACTCTTGAGTTCTATGATGGTCGGTAGTGTGAAAAAACTGGGTTATACAGTTAGCAGGTTGATTATTGCTCTTAATTCTTAACCTTGATTATTGCTCTTAATTCAAGAGCTGTTTTGTTGTTGTCTGTTTGTTTGTTTTCCCCTACAGTAAAGCAATTGCTGTCACTGGTAGCTTTCGAAAATTTGAAGGGAATTGAGAGCTTTGATTGCATTTTTCAGGTCCTGTTGAAAAAGGGCAGACTGATACAATGGCTAGTACTCCCACCATTTTATGAGTTGCTTTTAAGATTACAATGTTCTGCAAAGCCTTATCTATCTACTTTCAAAGTTATCTTAATCTAGTAAAAAAAAAACTTTCAATCAATATCAATTTATTTTAGGGAGTTAAAACATTTTTTCTGGGGTAGGAGAAGAGAAAGTCAGCAAAAAAACTCATTTGTCTGACAAACTACATTTTTTACATTTTCTGATCAGCTTCAGACAATGTGTATGTTGTGTACTCTGAAAAGAGTATTGGGCAGGCCTCTGGTGCTACAAACTGAAATGCTTATGTTGGATGCAGAAGGTTCCATCAGCCATGGCAAGCAGTATCTTTGTGATGACTGTAGGTAGCTTCTAGCAGGAGCGCTGTATTTTGTTTATCTATGATCTATCTATCTTTTTAACTATTTTTGGATGGGAGCAATTCTCAAAATAGGTCAGCCTTTCATGGAGCCAGGATACAGTGAACTTCAGTGGACCGGAAGAAAGGTATCATTTCTTGGGTTGTGCTCATAAAGATATTAAAAGACCATACTTGTGGCTGGATATGTGCTTTGTTCTTGTGCCCACTAATGTTACAGATAGCAGCAAAAGCTCTTATTTCCTAATGTAATTCTACGAGTATTCTCATTTATCAATTATTACTCATGATTAAAGCTAAGCATGCATATAATTACTGTAGGGCTAGCACTTCAGTTGAATTTAACAGCAAGAAAAAATAAGAAATATACCCATGTTGTACTTAATATTGTATTGTTTTAAATAGATATTTGAATACAAAATGTGGTTACATGTACCTTTTCTAGATTCTGTGTAGGGTTTCCTACAGCAAAGGAGAAGTGTGTGTCGTAGTAACACCTACTTACTACATTATGCTTATCATTAGTAGGCCCAAGGATGTTTTGTAGTAGAGGGGAATTGCTTTGGGACTGGGAGAACTGACAGGGAAGAGGATCTGATTTGCTTGCTTTAGGTCACCCAGAGAACTTCTGGGAGAAAGTAAGAATACAGCCTAGAAACTGAGCTTTCCTGCAGCTCCCCAACTGCTTAGCTGTGCAGAGATCCTGGTGGCTTTATTCTGGTTCTGCTGCACAGGTGGTAAGCAGACAAGTATTGGAGAATGTGTTTTGAGGAAAAGGAGATAATTCACTAATGTTTCATGTCTTCTTTTATTTATTTGAGTTAGAATTTTTTATTCAGACCTGTTTTCTCCAGCCTGTGTTCCATCACAGACTTGAACTGTAGCAATAATATTGCTTGATCCCATGGAAAAACTGATAGTACAGCTAATTCTTCTGAATGCTCACCTAAATTTGGACTTTGACACTTGTCTCTTAAAATGTTCTTTTCCTATTCTTCTACCACCATGTATGAATTCACTTTCAAAAAATTTTTATGGCACACTGAAGCCTGAAATAACTTTTTTGAGATTGTTTGTGGTTCTTTCTTTTAGTCGTGCACTAATCAGCCACAGCCTTTTGGTTAAATAATAGCTCTGATGAGGTTGCAGTTATGTGGGATTGTTTATTTATCCACCCAGAAGTTTCAAAAGACTCTAATTAACTCCAGAGTATTTCCTGGAAACTTAACATGGTAAGAGTTTTTGTTATGGATGACATATTTTTTATGAAATCAAAACTGGATCCCTTCATTTATTCCTCTTAGCTTTTTTTGGGGTACCCAAAGGTGAGCTCAGTTCTTTCCTGGCTGGTTTCAGAGTTAGCATTGTAGGTATATTCAAAAGAGGTTTGGGCATCTGCTGTCACCTATAGAAATCAGTTGTTTCTTGCAAAGCTTTAAAGCCTACTTTAAATGTAGGCAGTGATCACCGTTGAAACTGGCCCCACAAATCACCGTTATTCCCCCTACTCCCTCACTGAAATAATACAGTATCCCAGGGCAGATTTTCAAATAAAATTAACCAGACCAAGAAGGACCTGGTTTCTTTGTGCATCTGTCTCTGGGACTCTGTCTCAAAAGTGTTGCTTGCTTTTTTTTTTCCTCTTCTGACTCTTTTGACCAAATCTGAACCACAAAGTCTATAGAAGAGAAAAGCAACTGGATGTGATCATTCATGCTCACGTTGGCATTTCACAGCACTTCCAATTCAGTCTTCCACTGGGTGGAATATGTGATATATTAAAAACAGACCCTGAGCTTCCCATAGTACTTCTCGTAGTTTTATGAGTCTTATGAAAAGATACGCTGCCAGTATGGAGTTGCAAGATGTGGAGTTCAGCCTTTCTGGGATGTGAGTCTAGGCAGCCAAGGACTCTGGAGTTGGCATAAAATTTTCCACTCTGCTCAAATATTAATGTTGAAGACAGTATATCAGTTATAAGTGCCATCATTTATTAACTGTCAGTTTTTAGGGAAGTTTTCAGTGTTTGTTGGGCACCTGTAACACAATGTATGTCTGACTAGATCCCAATCTAACTATATCAACTTCAACTTTGGCAGCCAGCTGGAATTTAATCAGAAAGCCTGGACAAATAAACCTGCCTATAGTTGTAAAACCATGTGAATGTGTTGTTCAGTTTGCATTGAAAAGCCTGCTCTGGCTATTCCAAGGTGTAGTAGTGCCAGTCAAGGTGAGAGACTGTGGTCTGATGGTTAACCTCTGAGAGAATTTGTGCCTCAAAGTGTTAACTCACCTACCAGGCTTTGTGTGCCTGCCAGGAAGTTGTGGACTAAGATGTGCTAGCCAAAAAGGGATGCTAGTAAAGGAGAAATGCTTGGGGAGGTTTGGTTAGACTGTTTTAAAACAGCTTGAGGACAGCTCTAGGTGCTGTTGCTTTCTTTGGAAACTTGTGGATGGATGGTAAATGGGCTTGGCAGGTGTTTGAGATTACATCTTTGGCTTTCATTTTATGTTATCTTTCATTTTATGGGAGGGGTAAGGTTGTTGGGCTAGCAAAGTTTCTGAGACATAAAGGCTGAAGTCCTGCCGTGATTGCATCAGGGAGGAATGCAGTTGCTCTGTGACCAATCCTTCGGACATACTACATTGCTGGTTCTGTTGCTGAATATTCCTGTTTTACTATTGAATTTCCCAAGAATGCTTAGATAGCATGTTTTACTGCAGAGCTGTTTAAAACTATCCAAATGGAGGAAACAAGCAGCACAAGCACAGAAAGCTCAACAGAGAGCAGGAGGGTGATGGGTGATGCCACATCCATGTGGCATAAATGAGCCTTTTCAGCTAGATGGCTTTCTCAGGTCAACTTCTGTGTCATGCATGTCTCCTGGATTCTGGACCCTTGGGTTCTGCCTAATGTACTGTTATATCACTACCATTTTTTTTTTTTTTCATCTCTCTTTTTTTTTTTTTCCAGTGCAACAGAAGCCAAGGTTCAGCAGCCTTGTCAAAGCTTTAACTGAGACCACAGGTTTTAAGAAGAAGGCATGGAAGGCAGGCACAACAGTTAATGGTTTGGGCTTCCTCTTTCATCAACTTTGTAACTGAAAGATAACTGTATTTATTATCCTTGCATGAAGGTATGAAATAACGAGTCAATTTTCCTGTATTCATCTGGACTCTTAGATGAATATTCCTTATTGTGCTTTGGTTGGTGATAGTTCCCCAAAGCATCCGATTTACCTTTCTCACTGAGCAGTTTCCAGATATGTTGTGTGAGGAGAATGAGGGTCATAAAGAACTGCAGCAGGGACATATCACAGCAGACACCATGATTTTTCTCTTGGCTATGTACGTAAGCAAAGCTCTGCAGTATGCACGTAGTTGCTGTCTCTTTCTGTGTGAATACTATATTAACCTGGAAGACCTTGAGGAGCCTGCTACTTGTGCCATGCAGCTAGTTGCTGTGGCAACAGGTTGCATAGTAACAGCTTTTGTTCTTTGGTTGAAATCATCTCTACTAAATTTGACTTTTTGAGAGGTCAGAAATTGTTCCTTGGATGAAAGCAGGAAAGCTCTTCAAAGGAGATGCAAAACAACTAATATATTTGGTGAAATGTTCTTTGTTCACAGCAATGGAAAGAAAACAGCTCCCTTAGCTTCTTTACTTAGATAAAACTGATGTTAGCATCTTACCAACAAATACAGCAATTCTTAGAAACAGGATGGCTGTAGTTCAGGGGAATTTGTCTGCCATGCAACAGCTAGTCCCACTAAGGGCAGTAGGCAAGTGGTAACAGCTTAAAACTCTGAAAACCTTGAAAATAAAGGCCCTTAAAATAGGGCCCAGATTTACTGTTCTCCAGCAGGACCACTTCTAAGCCTCCATTGGCTTGGTCCTAATTTATACTGGAGTCCTTTAGGAATCAAAATTTAAAGAATGACAACCATAGACTTCAGAAAAACTGTTTGGGGTTTTTTTATGGATCTGCTTGACAAGATCTAATGGGAAGCTGCCCTGGAGGGCAGAGAGCAAAAGCACTCAAGTGTGCTGCAAGCAGAGCTAAATGTGACAGAATGTTGGTATGGATCAGAAGGAACATTCTGACTGACCTCAACTACACAAAGAAAGTACGTGGAAGCAGAACTAAGGTGGCCCACCTAGGAGTACAGGGATGAAGCTGGAAAGGCAAAGCTCAACTGGAGCTTAACCTAGCAACAGGAAGTTCTTCTCTGGCAACAAGAGCAAATGTGGGCCTGCTGCTCTATTGGGCAAGGGAAAATCGGAGGGTTTTAGTGCCTTTTATGCCTTGACTTTCACCAGTTTGTTCTCAGGCCTCCCAAGTTTCAGAACCTACTAACAGAGTCTGGGGTAATATATCATTACCCACAGCAGAGGTGGAGGGTGATGCACTCTTTCATTGAATGTACACCAGCCCCTGACATCAGGTGTCTGTGAGGCAAAAAAGGCAAGGGTTTCCCTTGTCTTCAAGGAAGGAAAAAGTGGGAAAAAGTTCATGGGAACTGCAGGCTGGTCTCCTTCATCCTGGTCACTGGGAAGGGAATGGAGCAAATCCTCCTAAAAGCTATTCAAGTATGTAAGGTACAAGAAGATTTTGTGAACAGTTACTATTGGATTTACTGAAGGCAAATAATGCCTGACCAATCCAATCCCCTTCCATGATGAGATGACTGGTGATGTTGACAAGAAGAAAATGGTGAATAGTTTTAAGTTTGACTTTAGCAAGGCCTTTGTTGCGATCTTCTGTAGTATTCTTAAGACCAAATCGGTTAGGTGTGGACTGAGTAAGTGAGCTGTATGGTATGTGGAAAACTGGCTCAAAAATTTAGGATCTGTGACATTAAGTTCAATCAACAGCCATCAAATTTGCACAATCAATTAGTAACATCCCTCAATGTTTGATATCATGGCCAGTAGTGTTAAATATCATTACTAACCACCTGAATGATGAGATTGAGTGCAACTGCAGCTGTGAGCAAATTCAAACTCTGGGGAGTGATCAGTATACCAGGAAGAAGAGCTGCTTGCTAGGGAGCCTCAGTATACTCAAGAAATGGCGCAGGAACATCATGAATTTCAGTGAAGACAAGTGTAGAGAGTTGTGCCTAGAATGGAATAACCCTGTGGCCCAGTTCCTGGCTGGAACACCAGGAAGTACTTTGCAGAAGGTGGTAGATGAGCTGAGCCTCAGTCCATATCATCCTCTTCTTGCAAAGGTCAGCCATGTCCTGGACTGCAATAGGAAGGACATGGCTACAGTTGCAAAGCTTTGTCCTGTTTGGTGTTCCATGGTGCAAAGAAAATACAAAAGTGAGTCTAAGGAAGAGTTTCAAAGATGGCCATTATAAAAGTGGATATTACTGCTGCCTAGAGCTTTCTGATGGGAGCGTGTGGAGGAGCTGGAGCCATGTGCTTTTGGGAGATGAGTAGAAGTGGCAGAAGGTTACACAAAAGACGAGTAATTATTAGGAAGATTTTACTGTGAGGATGGTCAAGCACTGCAGCAGGGGTCCTGGAAGGATGCTGTATCTCATTCTGCAGAGTCAGTCAGAACTCAACCTTGATGCCACCAGCCTTCTGAGAGGAGTTTGTGTTGGACGATCTCCAGAGGCTCCTACTGAATGAAATCATCCTGCAAACTTAAAACTGAGGTGGTTGAAAAATGAATGTCATTGAGAACCCAGCCCAAGTTCTGCACATGGGTGGAACTGGAATTGGGTTATGGGTTGTGCTATCCTACTGCCCAGCTTTTATCTCTCTCTGATACCTGTACATCTCTCTCCCCTGGTGAGTGCTGTCAATCTCAGACCTCAAATATTTGGTAATAATATGTCACTGTAATCCTCTTGGAGAACTCTTCCCATTTCACTTGTTTCCTCTTTTATGTTAAATATGTCACTGTATATTTTATCTTTGTACACTTCAAGCATGTGTAAAGTAAGCAGTTAAGCAATGACAGGAATATATATTTAGACAGGAGTTTGTAGAAAAACAAAATGCAGACATGATGTATTTGAATAAGGGCTTTCTTTTATTTAGTTAGTATTTTTTGGTGCAGTTTTTTGTCGTCAACTTGTAACAGTGTCAGAGCAGTTGATCACAGCTGTACTGCTGCACAGTCACCTCATCAGACAAGCGGCACAGGGAGGAGTGGGGTTATCCCTTTATCCACTGAAGACTCGGAACGATTTGAGCAGTGAAGTGGCAGAAGGAAACACAGGAAACTGTTGAGTAGGCATTAGGAAGAAATTTTTGCTTGGATGAGAAGAATGTTCTGCTAGGGCTGTGATAAACTAGCTGTTAAATACATCTCAAGTCCAATCCTGTGACATGCTGAATCACTTAGCCACATTCCAATGGGATTTGAATGAGCTCAGTAGCCTAATCATTGCAGGAAGTGGAAGTGAATGAAAGTGTTCAGTTGAGTGAAGGTATCGGCAGTGGAGGGAGGGATTCCAGAAAAGAAGCAGGATCTATAAGGGGAGCTATAGCTGGATGAAATTAACAAAAACAAATAGAAAAAGGAAAGAGGCTGACTTGGCTTGTTTTAAAGCTATTTTTTCTATAAATTTTAAAATTACTTTACAAAGCATTACTTGTTCTTGTTGTGGATGAACAGTTCTCATTTGAGGATCGAAAGTTTATGCTCATTGACTTCAGATTCAACAGATCAGTGGCAAAGCAGAATGTAAGAGTTCATCACCAGTGGACTGGCCAATGATAGTACTGCCCTGCTCATCCTCCCTGTGATACTGTTGTGGTAGGGATATGCACTTGGGAGATATAAATCCTCAGGACATGCCTGCTTGTCATTAAAGAGATCACAGAGCTTTCTTCATGCATGGAAATGTCAAGCAAGTGTCTTGACCAAGTTATCAGATGTTTGGTTGCATCTTGGCAGTGTAGGACATGCCAGTGGTTACATCAGGGAAGACAAGATAGATGTTCTTTGCTTCCTGTCTCTGAGTATTTTGGCTGTGCTGCTGTGCACTGTAAATGGCTGTATGGCAGCCCAGGGCAAGCTGTGTTGTTCAGGAAGTCAGTTGGCTTTATATAAAACTTTACTGGATTCGCAGAACCTTTTGGCTTCTTTCCAGAAAGGAAGCTATGATATAAATAGAAAAAGGTATCACTTTTCAAATCTGACATCCATTCATGGATAGGAAGGACTTCGTGATGAGGCTGTGATATGCTAGCTGTTAAATACAAGTCTTAAGATCAGTTATATGATAAACTGAACCGCTTAACCACATTTCAAAAGGATTTGAGCGAGCTCAGTAGCCCCATAGCATCACATCTCTTGTTAGCTACTTGCTGACATTTGAATAAGGTTTGGCTGTATGAAAGCAAAGTTAAAGAATAATCCATTCTCCTGACTCCCCTCTCAGCTGCTTCTCTCCTTGCTAAACAAACAAATGTTGTATTTTTCTTATTTCTTCTAGTCAGATTAACAAAATGTTTGGGACTGTGGTGGTTGGAGTTGGAATTGCTGGCTTAGCACGGATCCGAGATTTGATGAATCCAATGCCTTCTAGCCCTTCTGAGCATCTGAAGCTCCTTGGATTTGTTTCCAGGTTAGACATTTCTTCTTAATGGGCGGTGTGTATATTGTAATGTTTCTTTCTTCTGGTGTACATGCCTTAACATATGGAGGACTATAATTTGATGGATTTGAAGGAGTGAATATCAGAAGTTTTATATTTCTCTTAATTCTGTCTGCAGAGAGAGAATTTATGCAAGTATGTCCATCATTCACAGTGTCAGCTAGGAAATGAGCATGGAAAGCTTTTCAAGAGAGAACAAATAGGCTACTTTGACAAAATAGCTTGCAGAAATGACTCTAAAATAAAAAGTGAGAGACCTTCTCACCAAAGAATCTGTGTGATAAAAAGAAATGCAGTTCTGAGTTAAATCTTCTGTAGGTTCAGGATGTACAGACTTACAATATGTACGCTAATGAGCTAATGTCTGTATGAAACTTGCAGAAATGTTTAAAAAACATAAGGTTTACAAATTTAGAAGTGTATGGAAGTTTTATGAAAATATTTATTGTAAAGAGAGCAATGTTAATTTTTCTCACTAGATTGGAGCAGTAGAAGTTTAGTGGGACTGTTATGCATATACTTCCCTCTTAACGTTTCTGCTAGACTGTCTGTTCCATAACAATAAAGCATAAATGTCTTAAATAGTTAGGGGGTACACGTGTGGTTCTTAGACTGTGAATGTATTTTTACTAGCTATATTTAAATCATGTAATTAGGTTGTTTGAAAGAATCCACTAGGTCATCCAATTTATCTCCCTTGCCAGATGCACTCCTGGTCCTCTGATGCCTTTGCTAGGGCTACGGCTAGTCTTGAACAACACTAAAGATAGGATTTCCACTACTTATGTTGAGAAACTATTCTTTTGTAATGCACAATTCACAGGCAGCTTGCTTGTATGTATATATTGCCTTTCTCTTTGCATCCCAATCACACAAAAGCATCGCTTGCCTTTCTTTTCAAGTCCTGTTTGTGACCTATTGTCATCCTCCCTGGCATCCACCATAACACAACCAAGCTGTGTGCTGTATTCTTCAATAACACAAAGGGTCTTTTCTGTGGGTGCGTGTTTCATTTTCACATGCAGATGTGCTCAGTGTGTTGACCAAGAGAGCCGTAGCTTTAGTGCTGGCATGTTGCATGTGTTGCAAGTCACAAACCATCACAGCCAAGCATTTGTTTTGTCCATTGCATTGAATATTGTCCTGCCAACTCAGGTGCTTTTGTCCATGTGACTGATACTGGGGAGTAGTTCCAACTCAGGTGCTTTTGTCCATGCGACTGATACTGGGGAATAGTTCTCCCACAGGAACACTGTCCTCCCTCAAGTTACTCTTTTAAATATGCTCTTTTGTTATGATGCTTCTAAAAATATGCTCCAACAGGTGGATAGTGTCTGTACTGATGCCACCACCTGCACACCGATCCAATCTGTTTTGTTCTTTTTTGTGTTCCACTTCTGTCTGTAAGTGCTTTGCCCTTCCTGGATCACAAGCTTCCTTTGTTCTGTCTTGGTTTATCTCAGTGGTCCATAGCAACAGTTTCTAAGTGCTGCTGCAGAACATGCAGTTGGGAAGAAAGGACTGACATGATTATGCTCTGGTTGTATTTATGCAAAATACACAGGAGAAATTTTGGAAATATTAATGAGGCCAAGCAGATTAGCCTGGAAGATGCTCTAAGAAGCAAAGAAATTCATGCAGCTTTCATCAGCACAGAGAACAGAAGCCATGAAGAAACGATCAGGTATTTTGTATTGCTTTTCTGTTGTTTCCCCATGCCTCCACCTTCCATGTTAATTTAGAAGCATGAAGAGTCTATGTAAAGCTATGGCAGGAGAGGATATGGAAATCTGAGGTGAGACAGAAACCTGAAGTAATAACTGTGACTTCCCTAAAGTACCACATAAGCCCTGCAGTGGGTTTAAAGAATCACAGAATGGCCTGGGTTGAAAAATACCTCGAAGATCACCTAGTTTCAACTCCCTGCCTGTGGGCAGTATCATCAACCACTAGACTAGGCTGCCTAGAGCCACATCCAGCCTTGCCTTGAATGCCACCAGGGATGGAGCATCCACAACCTCTCTGGACAACCTGTAACCTAAGCTAAATCTCCTGTCTTATTTTAAAACCATTCCCCTTTGTCCTGTCAGTATCAACCCATGTAAACAGTTGTTCCCCCTGCTGTTTATATGCTCCCTTCAAGTACTCAAAGGCCACAATGAGATCTCCCTGGAGCCTTCTCTTCTCCAAACTAAACAAGCCCAGTTCCCTTAACCTTTCTTCATAGGAGAGGTGCTTCAGCCCTCTGATCATCTTAGGTGGCCCTTCTCTGGACCGATTCCAGGAACTCTGCATCTTTCTTTCGCTGGGGGCCCCAGGCCTGGATGCAGTACTGCAGATGGGGCCTCGCAAGAGCTGAGTAGAGAGGAACAATCACCTTCCTCTTCCTGCTGGCCACCCCTTTTTTAGCGCAGCCCAGAACATAGTTGGCCTTCTGGGCTGCAAGTGTGCACTGCTGACTCATGTCCAGCTTCTTGTCTAACAGGACCTCCAAGTCCTCTGCAGGGCTGAAGATTTAAGATGCATTACTTTCCTTAATAATTCCAGTCACATACCTCTGGGCCCGTGTATGATGTACAGGCATCTTAAAACAGGATTCAAAGCCTTTCCCCACAGATTATATTATATAGCGGAAGGGTGATCTGGTACATAGTCCAGGTAGTCCATTGTCTGGGAGATAGAATTGCAGTGCTAAATGCAGCAGCATTTTAGTAATTTACTGTAGGCAAATAAGGGAATTCTGTGGAATAAAGAGAATTAAAACGCAGCTCTCCTGGTGCCTAAACATATGGTGTAGTCACCCCACCATCCTTGCTGGGGATGTTGCTGTTTATTTCTTACTACATATTGTGCTTTCTGCACTGTTAGCACAGTGGTGAGAAATGATTACGATAGTATACTTTTTAAAGACTGATCTTGTATCTCTTTCAGAATGTTTTTAGAAGCTGGGAAACATGTCCTTGTTGAGTACCCCATGGCTTTGTCTGCAAGGGCGGCCCATGAGCTCTGGGAGATGGCTGAGCAAAAAGGTAATGGAATTTGTTCTCAAGGCTGCAATCAGCATTACCTATTGAATAGCACTAAAGGCATCAAGTGAAAAGGCAGTACCCTCCAATCTACTATTAATTACCGTATGCAAGGGAATATGCCTGTCTCAGAGATATGTCAATCTAGGATTTAAGATGGGTGCCAATGGGGAAATAGATACACTGATGTCAAAGGTAAGGGTAAGGTATATTTACCCTCAGTAAAGGTCTCAGCTGCTGGTGCTAGTAGTGCTGTTAAAGAGAAGTTCTGTCACGGTGATAGTAGAGCATTTAATAAACATAGCCTTAGGACTACGTACCACCCTATCCTTTCCCTGAAAACAAAGCTGGAAACAGCTCCCCTAGCTTCTGGTGTTTGTGACATGCTGGATATACACAACTGCTTATGCTTTAGTGGTCCAGCAAGCCATCCCATGGAAGAAAGTTTGTTCCCAAGCAAGATATTTTTAACTGTGGAAAGCTTGAGGTCCCATCCCCGCAGCACCATGGATGAGAAACTGGAAATTCAGCTGACACCAGTAAATGGGGATATACTGGACTGAAAGAAGAACAGTGCTGGACAGAAGCAGAGTGAAAATCATTTGGACAAGCTGCGCTGTTTATTTTACCACATCTTAAACATGTCCTTTGTGACTTTTGTTCTAAGATACTGAAGGTATAGGATTTGTGTTTTGCGCTTTCCTTATTCCAGCACCACTTACTGCCTTGTTGCTAGCAAAATGGCTACTGATTGAGCAGAGCATATACCTCTGCTCTTGAAGCACCAAGCAATTACTTTTCAGCAGCCTAAATTTGACTCTCTTGGAAACCTATAGATACTGAATGAGAGCCAGATTTAATTTGTATTAGATGGCACTTTTTCCAGAGTAGCCTAATTAATTACAATGGAAAGGCTACTTATTGTATTGTTACAGCCTAGATCTAAGAATTGTAATATGGGTTCTTTCTTCATCTTTCTTACTACTCTGGGAAGAATGCAGAAGAGAGAAGCATGAGGGGAAAGAGGCAAAGAATTCACTCATGTTTTACTTTGAAGTCTGATTTTTCATCTTTAACTGGGTATTGGAGTTCATTGCAGAGTTTCTGTTGAACATAGTGGTTACTGTTACTGTAGTTACTGCATTCGTTATCTCCTGAAAATTACAAACCCAAACAGATGTCTCAACATAGGGCCTGTGTTTTCTTTTCCTCCTAACATAATTTTGCAAGCCACATATGAGAGCATTTTTAAGTGAGCTCCCACTGGTGGCTGGTGAAGCATTTACTGTTTAGATGTGTTTCACACTGAAAGTTCTTATTTAATCTGGCCTGTTTTGTTTATTTATTAATAACAGGTAAAGTCCTCCATGTGGAGCATATTGAACTTCTTACTGAGGAATACAAGCAGCTGAAAAAGGAGGTGGCTGGGAAAGACCTAGTGAAGGGAACATTGCATTTCACAGGTCAGTAGTTGTGTGGAAACTGAAGTTCAACCAAATTTGTTGGCTTGCACCACAGAGATGCCAGCCCTTCCAGACCAGACCTTTTGTATGACAGACTGCCGATAAACTGACTAGACACGCAAGTATAACTTCTGGATATTTCCTTAAAATTACAGAAGAGTCTAGAAAACACTTTTGCCTTAATAGTTGTCATCTGTTGCCTATTTCTTAATCTCTTTCTTCTACCACTTGGTACAGGCTTGCTTTCTTCACTTTTGAGGGAGAGGAACCATTTCTTCATCTCTCCTGTACTTTGATGGTATCAGCTAACTCCCTCATTCCAATACTAAAAAGAGCTCTGAGGACATGTCCACATTTCCAGTGGAGACTTTTAGCTTTCCACACTAGAGTTTGGCCCTGGAAGTGATGAGAGAGATTTTTGTGTATTTTATTCTCCCTATTCTGTATACACTTGTGTATCCACATATGCCCTCCTGTTCTCAGCACATCTTTAAGTGCTTATTGCATATGTACTTTATGCAGTGTTCTCTGTCATAGCACCCCAGCAAATCCATTTCAAGGTTGATCATGTTTGTTGACTTGCTCCTTAGTTCATCCACTGATGGCTTGCAATACTGCAGATTCTTCAGCCTTATTCAAAGCCTTATTACTCAGCACACATTATTATTTTCCATTTCTCATGTCTTTCTGTTGCTATTTCACCAGGTAGCGTCCTCGATGAAACAAAAGCTGGGTTCCCAGCTTTCAGTGGAATTGCCCGACTGACTTGGCTGATTGACCTGTTTGGAGACCTCACTGTTACCTCTGCCACCAGAGAAGAGCAGAAAGATAAGAATTATTCTAGAATGACTGTTCATTTTCAGACTGCAAACAAGAAGTGAGTAATAGCTATTGCAGCAGATGAGCCAACCTGTTCAGGTATCATCTGCAGGAGGTCTACATCCTTTCTCTTGTGAAAATAGAATATGTTAATACAGGTTTTAGAGTGTACAAGCAAAAGAGACTGGAGAGTATTTCTTGTAGCAATCATGGTAAAGAAGAGCCACAACCAAGCAATGTCTGTGGAAGAGCACAAGAATGTTTTAAAAGTTCTTTCCTGTTGTCTAAATGTAGGATTGGGTCCACAGTGTATTTATGCATTTCCTGTGCCTTAGAATGAAAAGCCTTTTTCTTGCATCCAGAAAAGGTTTTCACAGGCAGGATATTTTTAATTTAACGACAGACATTCTAGATGTATGCACTAAACCTTGTTTAAAGGTTGAAAGTATGTAACTATGTGAAAACCCACTGGAGTAGTCATAACATGTAGCTTGTAGCACAATAATGCTGTAGTTATGTACTACTAGCTGAAGGTTGAGAGAAAATAACACATTTTGAGCACTGCATTTTGACACTACAGGGAGGTCAGCTCTTGATTAATGTCTAACTTGGAGTACTGAAGTTGATTTTTCCAGAATAGGTCATCAGTTTGTTTTCCATATTTTGATTTTTTGTGGGTTTTTTTTGTTTGTTTGTTTTTGCTATTGTTTCACCAGTCTGTCACACTGTGAGGGTGAGAATCCAGCAGCTATTTCTTATTATCTTATCCAGTCATTGTAGTATGATTTTGCTGAAGAACTCTTTTGATACTACAATTCATAATGATGAGTTAGATATCTGTTTTATTTTATGCTTACAATGACTTTGCTATAAACTAGCATGTTTCTAGTGACCTTGCTATAAAATATATCTTAAATTTTTTTTATGAGCATACCATTCTGTGAATTAAATACCCAACTCAGTGCACAGTATGGTGTTGAATTTTTCTGGGAACTCTCCATTTTGATTATTGTGCACCATCTGTATGTCATCTCCTTTTCAAGTAAGCTGAAGTTGAAAAAGATTGAAGCATGCTAGAGCTGCAGCATGAAAATTGTCTGACTTTAAAAGATGCAGAGAAGTTACCAATCTCTGTATGTTTCCTAGCAGGTAGGAACTGTAATAGAACAATTTGTTTCTTTCTTTTCACTCACATTTTCCTGTTTTTCCATGAAGTGTGTTCTGCCCTGATAGGCATATATGAGAAGACTAGGGAGAACCAGAGGAAAGATGACCACATAGGAAATTATCCTGACCTACCTTTGTTCATAATGAATTACATTTTTTTGGAGCTGTGTATTATATGTAGAACCAAAACCTTAAAAACACAACAAATACCATCAAACAAACAAGATCAGCAAAGCAAATATGAATGCTGACTGCTAGAAGAACTTTCAGGAAGTTTTTTGTTTAAAAAAAAAATAATGACCTGTAGAACTATATATCTGGGCAGAGAAAAATCAAGGTCCATTTGGACCATTAGTTTCACTGCAGGTTCTGTTGAAGCACTCACTGAGCTCCTACAAAGCCTGTTTCAGTTCATGATGGGATAAGCATCTTGTCTTAGTGATCTTCCTTCCTCCCTAAATAAAAGCTAATTTCTGCAGTTACAAGAGAACGAAACCATCCATGTTTGCCCTCTTAGCAATTTGACATTAATGGGAATAGCTGTAGAGCTCCGTGCAGAGTGAGATTTTGAACTAATTCCAGCAGGTGGAACTAGTGGATGGTTTAAGCGTTTCCCTGACTGGCCTGTCTCTAGTAGTCCTTAGCTGCCGTGTATGATATTTACTAGGTACAGAGCTGTTTCTGGATTATTCTTCAGGCAACACAGCTAGCAGATAGCTGCTTTTCTTAGCTCACAGCTAACTCTGGATGTGGGTCAGTCAGTGTTTTGTCGTCATGAGCATTTTCACAACCCCCACAACAGTCACTTTATGCCTTGGGATAATTTAACACTGTCTGGAAAGTTACATAGTGTTCCAGTATGCCTGTCGGTATCTGCACCGTATTTCCTGCTGACCTTCCCCCATTGACGTCAGTGAAAGTACAAAGTAGGGAATTTGGCCCACTCTCCAAGTGAAGTTATGACCCATTAGCAATGGTGATGTTCTAAGAGCTCTCATGTGCTCAAATTCTATTTTGCTAAGAGATGGGGAAGTTCCACAATGTTTCTGAAAGCTAGCACACCCTTCTTTGAAAGACAGAAATACACTAACCTTGAGAAATCAGGTTAATTCAGCCCGCTTTCTGCTTTGGAAAATGCAGCAGGTGCAGAGTGCAGCAGTCTGTGTTCTGCTTGCTGGAGCAGGGATTTGTGCAAAGGCTATGGTGTGTCCCTGCTGCTTAGCCTGCACTGGTTGCTAATCTGTCTTGGGTGGATTTTGGAGATGTACATTAACATCCCAAGCTCAGCTATCTGACGGATGACCGCTGCCTCTTTTGTGTTTCCAAGGCAGTTGAGCAGACAGCCTTTCTCTGATAAGATGCTGAGCAATCCAGGAAAGGCAAACCTCAACTGACAGTATGGCTGCTTTGGGATTGCAGTTCCAGTCCTATTATTTCAGAGCCTGGATTCAGTAAATATCCAAAATGGATTTTTAGTGCAAGCTGGAGCAATAATGATCTGTGCAACATCTGTTCTGATGTTAGCTAGAAATAAGGTCTAGTTCTCATCTGAGGTAAGGCAGCCCTTGTTGATTGCTTAGTAAATAAAAATTACTGGTGTTTTCAATGCATGAAAAGGAGGACATTTTAAAGAAACAGAAGGCATTTTCTGAACACATATTCTAACAACAATTAGAAATTCTTTGTATTGAGAATGAAGGTTACGAAAAGATAACTTCAGAATGAATAGTCAAAAAAAAAAAAAACAAAACACATAAAACATGCTTTCTGTATCAATTGCTGCATGAAATATTAAGTTGAGTAGACCCAGAGTTTTTTCTTTATTTTGGTTTATTCAGCTAGCACAGTCCAACCAGCAATGGTTACTTAGCATTTGAAGCAGCAGAGATTTGAAAAATAAGATCTTATAATCTGAATAAAATGTAGCTGTGGGAATTTTGATGGTCTGAAGTCTGGAAAGTCAAAATTACTCTATAAAATCAGTGGGGGTTTTTTTGTTGTTGATGTTCATAGTAGACAATGGTTCCTTTTGAAGTCAGTGTGAAACTGGTTTCTTAGTGTTTAATTAAACTCTCCTTTTTTTTCTGAACTGTCCAACCAAATCAGTTACGGCTTTCTTTAGCTACCAAAAATACTGGGTTTGTTATTTCCAAATAAAACCACTAAATAACTAGTTTACATGTATTACCAGATAGTGCTTTAATGCAGATCTTAAATGGAAGTGGATAAATTACCTAAAGCAAACATCAGCCCTATTAAAAAAGGATTTTCTGATATGAAACACAAACCTGTTTCTTAAGCAACATAATTGCTTAAGTAGTATGCAGAGTTGCAGAGTATGTGTCTTTATAGCAGTAAAAAGGACAAATTTTCATGTAGAAGTTGTCAATTAACATGTTTTAGTTAGCCATCAAGTAGAATGTCTCTCTGTTTGGGAAAATAACTAAAAACCCAGTCACAAAAGAAGATAAATCTGTTAGTAAAGCCAACACTTCCTGCTCACAGATCTAATTTAGTCTTTTTTCTTATTTTATTTTGCCTGACTTATTTGATTGTGCTTCTGGTTCAGTGGCTCCCCCAAGCTAGAGCAGAAGATAGCATAAGTTTGAATCTGGTCGTTGATATGCATCTGCTCTAGGTCACCCCGGGGATATGACCCCATACTAATGTTGCCTGTTTTGGATCATCCTTGTACGAGGTTCGTATTTATTAGTCCTGTGGGGATTCTCCTTTATGCATTTTTTGGAGACTGTGATTTCGGTCCTCTTTTTTTTTTTTTTTTTTTGCTTTCCCTACAGTAGTTTAAATCCATTCGATTAACTTCTTCCGGCATGCTTAATTTGTAGGGTGTGTGTGTGGCAGTGTTGGTAAGGAAAAAGCAATTGCTACAATTATATGAAAACAGAAATTGCCTCCTAAGGAATAAAAGATGAGAGGTGCAGAATCATTAAGCCGAATGTTTTGCAGAATGTGTTCAGGGTAGACTGACAAGGACTTCCTGATCTAGTGATGTTAAAGATTTAATGGGCAGTACTTGAAGACAGAATTTATTCTTCTGTGCTGTAGATGCCCTCATAATTTGTGAGTGGCAGGCTAAAGTGGGGCATAAAGGACTCTGGAAGGGCCATCCAAAACCAAATGAAGAAAATAGTGTGTACCTTCTAAACACAGGCAGTAGTGAGTACTGATGAATGAGCCGCAGAAAGGTAATTGTATGGTTTATGTAGATGAAAAATGAGCAGTAAAACAGGATTGTAAGTAGCTCATGTTGAGGAGCATTCCTCAAACCTTCTGCAAGAGTTTGCCATGTTGGGACAAGGAATCTGATAAACCTCTGCAGCAACACAGCATTTCCATGCCTGCTCTGTCATTGACTGAGCTGGAAGTTGAGGAGATGTGAGGGCCTGCGAGCTGTGGCAGTCAATAGCCAGCATGCCTCTGCTTGCCTGGGAGTTGTTGGCTATCATCTGACATAAGACAGCACTGTCTGGAGGTGTATGTAGCTGAAACAGGCCAAATTGACATATTCTGGGATAATATTTAGGATTGACTCAGTGTTATCAGTGTATTTGAAAAGTGTGAATAAAGTTTGATGCGAGTACAGTTGCTAGTGTCTGCATGAGACACCTTGCTGTCTGTCCATATAAATCCTGAAGGGTACAGTTCTCTAGGCAAACGCTTGTCCCAGACAACTGGAGAGTTTAAGGTGCTTACACATGTGTCATGATTGAGTATCTTACTGAGTTTATTCTTATCCACAATTGAATGAATGGATTAACCTTCTCTATTCCTCTCAAGATGGCTAAACATGTCTGGCTTCACTGTGCCTAGGGAAAACAAAGCTGGAAAGAGTTCAGATGGGATGATGTAAACAGTGGCTTGTAGCAGTGGCAGAGTTAGGACTATAACGTGGTGTTCAGCTCTGTAAGCAGCCACAAGGATTATTGATCAGAACGCCTTAATTGAGCATGCAGTAACTGAAATTTCAAAAAGATGCGTTTATTAGGGCGTTTTTGTAGGTACTGAAAAACGTGCATGAAGTAGAACTACTGATTCAGTTTCTTGATAAATACTCCTTTGTTTCACTGTTTCTCCACACTAGACCTTTGACTTGGATCGAAGAAAGAGGACCGGGGATGAGGCGTGAAAAGAAAATCAACTTCTGTTTCACCAGTGGTTGCCTGGAGAACTTCCCTCAAGCCCCAAGGTCTGCCGTGGGCCTTTTCATGCAGGATCAGAACCTCTTTGCCAAAAAACTGCTGGGACAGGTATCCAAGGAGGAGCTGGCTGTTGAGAAATGGCGAATTTTGCGGTGTCTTGACCTTGCTGGAATGATTCAAGAGCAATGTGAACAGCCAGAGAAAATCTGTTCTTGAGGCTGCTCTTCCAGGAAGAACATGGCAGGCAGGAAAGCTGTAGGTCTAGAGCTCAGTGTTGCCATCAGGCAATTGCTGTTTCTGCTTCATTACATTCTCTTGGACTGAATGTGACTCCTAGGCTCTCTATGTGGACTATGTGGAGTCTAGGCTATGCCCCACGCCTTCTGGTGCTTGCTGGAACAAAGCAATGCGTTACCCTGCTCTGATGCAATGCTGTCCTTTCGGATAGCACAAGCTTACTTATGGTTGCTTCCTAGCAATTCAGTTGGCAACGTTTCTGAGATCAGATCATGGAGGATTGCATATATGTGACATGGTTTTCCTTCCTGGGTATTCTTTAGATATGCCTGAAAATAAGACACATATATTTGTCTAGAACAAAGCTCTAAATGAGTTTTCCACCTCTTTGCTTGATCTGCAAACATTGTTTCACGTCAGTCCCAATCTTTTTCTTCTGAATGCCCTGGACTGTATTGTGTGTTTGCTCTAATTAGAAGTTGTGGCTGTTTTGTCTTGTGTTTCACACTGGAAAAAAAAAAAACAAAACACAGAACAACAACAAAAATCAGAATAGAAATATCTTATTTCTGATGAGTTCATTTTATTTCTCTGGCATCCTGTGCCAGCACAGAAATGTTTTTCCAGCAGATTAAAACAATATATTAAATTAATGCATCACTTGATTACTTTCCTTTTTTTTCTTCTTCTTCTTCTTTTTGTATTGGAAGCATCATGTTATTATCCTTCGTTTGTGTTCTGTATCTGATTCAGCATGCCAGTGATTCTCACCTAAAAATAATACATGTCCTGATATTAAGGAAAAAGACCAACTGATGTTCTGGAAACAGTAACATTTGTTAGAAATAGTGTAAAATTAGAATAGAATTGTAGAAAATTGAGCAATTTGCGAATATAGCCATGTAGTTACTGAGTATCGCACCTATGGGGAGGGTTGTTTAGCATTTTACAGTAGTCCCAGGGTCACATATGAAGACATTATCATTTCCCTAAAGAATCATTTTATTTGAGAAGAAGCCTAAATGGTGCACAAAACTGTCAGCTGTTTCTCTGTTTGCCTTTTATTTTATAATTACAGCATCTGTGTATGCTGCATTAATATACTAGCAAACTTCAGTCTGCACAGTTGTTCTCTCAAATGTAAAACCATCATTTCTTTACTATGTTAGCACTTCGGTAATTTTGAATAAGGATTTTATATGTTATGAATGTGTAAATAAGTACGACCATATAATATCAGTGGAAAAACATTTTCAATTAAGTCAGTCATGTTCAGTCTAAAGTCAGATACAGTTCAATTAGAGTTTGAAACAGGAAAGGAAGAAAAGACTGCATTTTTTCCAAACAATTCAGATTTCAGGTGCAACTAGGACTTGATATGTGAATGAATTCTCCATATAAAATATGTTTAAATCTATTCTATTACAAGCACATCAAGTGTTTGAAATACATGTGTGTTGCTAGCAGATTTGTGCAGGCAGATCACATGCTTGTCCACCCAAAGAGGAACCTTACTGAGCATTCTCAGGGACTCATTTGTGAATCTGATGGACTTTGTCTGAGTGGAGCCAATGCTGAGTGAGTGGGAAGGATTTTATCCCAATTGGATTAATTGCATAACACAAAAAGTCCATCCTGGATCAAAATGAAGTTAAAATCTGCTATGTATGTGTATCTGCTATGTATGACAGCATGCACTATTTCCTGTTTACTGTTGAACTCCTCATCTGTGAGTCTGGAGTGAATACCACTTGCTAATTGATAGTGGGTAGTCAGGGAGGGACAGCAAAGGGAAGGAACGTTTCACGCTCCCCATAAGCATCAAAGTTAACCACTAAGTCTCTCTGGGCCTGCTCTGTAGTTGTTGGTGAGAGCTGTAGTGAGCTGTATTCCTCTAAGGAATAGAAACTAAGCTCGTGGGAGCACTGTAGAGCAACAGTGTAACCACTGAATTACCCTGGAGAAGCCTGTTTCTGTAGCAAGTGCCTTCGGAAATTAGCTTATTATTTTCAAACAATCATAGAATGTCCTGGGTTGAAATGGGCCTCAAATATCACCTAGTTTCAACCCCCTGCCATGGGCAGGGTTGCCAGTGAGTAGACCAGGCTGCCTAGACTCACATCCAGCCTTGCCTTGAATGCCTTCAGGGATGGGACATCCACAACCTGTTCCAGTACAGAACTGGAAGGAGCTGGTGGAGGCAGATTCTGGGTGTCATGTGCTGTCTTCCGTCCTCACTATTCCTCCCAACTAACCTACTACACTTGAAAGCCAGAAGTGCTCAAACTAATTTTACTCTGACACTGTGAATTTGCTGAGGTATTGCCATGGTTTGTATACAAGAGCTACTGGGTATCAAGCTGCAAATGTATATATTGCTTAACCAGATGTCAAACTCACCAATAAAAGAACTGGAGTTATTAATCTTTCCTTTTAGTTCTGTTGTCCTTTATTAGCAATTCCCATTGTCTGTGCTGAAAATGTCCCAACCGGTTCTATTCCCCTTTTCACTCCTTAAGCCCTGTGAAGTCCTGCCAGCAACTGCATGCTGTGATCCTATTCTAAAACCCACAGCTGTCTCCTTCTCCTGTTTCAGAGTTTTGAATGCAAGTGTCCTGGGGTTGGTGACCTTATCTCAACTAGTGATCCTTCCCACAAAATTCCTGCCTCTCTGATCCTAGTCTGTCCCCGTCACTGTGTGCACAGACATTTAAATCTCAGCTGGACACTTCCTGTTCCCTATTCAGTAACTGGTGGTTTTGAGCACTCTTTGAGTCTGATAAATGTAGTCTGAAACAGACGTTGAAAAAGGTTTTCTTGTGTTTTGGAGAGTAGCTTAATAGCAGAAATACTTAGAGGAGTTGCTCAGACAGTATTTGGCACAGTCTGAACCAAGGCAGTTTATAGGAGTATGAAAAGCTAAGTTTGAAGTGTGGTGTGGGCAGGTTGGTTTACATTCTTTGTATTTGGTTTTCTGCTGCTTCTGCTGGAACTGTCCCTGCTCCCATGGCACAGCTGAGAAAGGTCACTGAAGTACGTACGCTTTGTTAACTCTGCTTAATGCCATGGAGTTGATACAGGAAGTGCTGCACTGCAAAACATTCCAGTGTGAAGGAGGAAGCCTCCTCAAGGCTGGAGCTTTGCCTCTTGCCATGAGACACTGAATTCAGCAGCTGTAGCTTGAACAGCTCAGCTGAAATGCACAGGAGTTGGTTTGATCCAAACTCATTTTCAGACAGTTAGAGATAAGGGAAATGGAAAATTTCCATGGAGCAAATAAACAATGATACGAGGTCATGCAAAGCTGTACAGGAAGCTCTCACTCAAGGTTTTTGGTCCCTTCAGGTTGGCAGTATGGCCTTGAGCCTCACAGTGTGCTGGTGAGAGGCCCACAGAGGCAGCCTAGCAGAACAACTGGCTCCATGTCTCCAGCAGCTTCAGATCTGCTCACTGTGGTATGCAGTATGTTCTGAACAATGTGAGTAAGATTTGACAGCAGAAAGCTAAGTGTACACAGAAAAAGATTTTTGACAAAGAAAGCAAGTCCTTTGGCTAGCCTTAAGGGCTGGAAGCCATTGTCTATAGAGTCTGGATTAAATGGCACTACAGGTGTCTACTAACAAACCTGTGTTTTCATTCACAGGTGTGATCAGTGCAAAATTCAGCCCTAACGTAGAGGACAGGAGGTGTCCATGCAACTGTGATGTTGTACAAAATACCTGGGCCAGCTCAGAATGGCCTTCAGGTACTACAGGGGGCTGGCTTCTGCTATAATTTCATCTGAACATATGTGTCCTGTTTCTCAGTGACGTTTGCCTGTGTGGACATACTCATGAATCAGATTGAAGGGCCTGGTCGGCTTCTGGTCTTCCACCTAAAACCGCCAGCATCAGTAGTATTGGTGGGGCACCAATGGGAGCCTAAACACAGCTTCCAAACTGTAGCTTTTGCTTTCCTGCTGACCCACGCTGATTAGAACAAACACTTTTGAACAGAGGCACAAGGCTCATGAGGCTTGGAGCTGCCACGTAGCAATGCTTGTGAAGCTATGGGAATGCTGCCTGTGTCAGAGCTGGCAGTGCTTTGCACTTAGTGCTTCTCTTCCCTGTCGTGAAAACACATACACCTCGCTGGGGCTCACCTGTGGGCAATTAAATGAGAAAAGAACATTCAAAACCATAATTGAAGTCCGAACTGCTGTCATCAGGAACTTCAAACAGTAGCCTGCAAGCATACCTGCTAGCTCTTACAACAAATATATCTAGCCTGATCAGATGCAAAGAATTTATTTAGTCCTAATTATTGCTTCAAAACTTGTCAGGAAGTTCATACTCAGAGCATTCTAGGTGACATTCAGCATGAACTGACTTTCTGATTTTGTTGCTGCTGCTAATTTCACAAGTTGTCTACAAGCACTGTTTGCCATACCCAGTGTGACATGTCATACTACTAACTCACCAGGGAGCCACCACTTTTTCCTGTTAAAGGTTCCAGTACAAAGAGCATGGCAACTTGTCTGTAAAACAGCTAGATTACCTCCATGTAATGAACATCTAGTGCATGAAATTGGGGCTTTCTGATGCTTTATATATGGGTGTTATTCAAGTAGCAGGTAAGTAAAAATAATTCTTAAATGTTGTGTTAAATAACTGAAAAAAAAAGAAAGAAACACAACAGATAATACAGTCAGGAATAATGTCCCTTTGTGGATAAAGTATCACTTGGAATATCTGAGAGTCCAGAAATGAACAAGTAAATAGATTATTCTGTGTTAGTAGGAAGCAGTGGGTGAACTTTTTTGGTTTAGTTCTTTTTTCTCTTTTGTGCTTCAAATAAAATCAAGTGTATTTCAAGTAATTCACTGAATCTCTGCTCATGATTTGGGAAGCAGTACACTGGTAGTGTTTGGTTTTACCTTGGCATGCTACCTTGATGAATTCTCTGAGAGAAAACCTAGGACTGTATTTGTCTTTCATGATGTTCTGGACCTAACTGGAATTGTTCGCCCAAGGAAAATGTCTGGTGCAAGAATTTATGGCTGATCTCCTAGGCAGGGTAGGCATAAGTTTTTCTGTTAATTTATTAGACTTTAAAGCTTTCTCTACTTTTGCTTTCATTAGGAACTCATCTTTCAGCCTGTCATCCCAGCCTGTCAAGACACAACCACATTATTATCAGTTAATAGCCAGGCTATGCACGCAAGAATCATTTTGGAATGTCCTTGATTTCACTTATCAGAGCAGTACTTTGCAGAGCAATGTCTTTCACAGGAAAGCAATGAGTTTTTGTGTTACTTAGGCAATACAACAACTTTTATGAGATAAATCAGAGCTTAATAAAAACAAAACAGAACAAAACCCAGCAGAAATTGCATTTGACAATTAAATTCAATGTTTCTACTTACTATACTAAAATAATGTGAAGAAAATGATAAATGAAGCAATGCATTTTTGCCAATTAAATTTAATATGAAGTTTCTGAAACTGTGGAAACTCTAGAGCTTGCTGAATTGAAAAGGATTTTTGTCGCCCTGATTTCTCATCTAACAGTTTATTCATGTTACTGTTTTTATTTCAGTGTAGTTCCCTCCAAAGAATATTTAAATAATAATAAGCAGAATGCCTGGAAGTTTAAAAAGGATGAATACTGGATGCTTTGGCGCTGTTCTTACAAACCATAAGGACCCCATCTAAACATTTGAAAATTTTCAGTCTTATGTTCACCTACTGTAAATTATTCTTTCTTATTAATGAACCAATTTTAAATACAGTATATTCTAAGGGTAAATTTACTGTTATTCTTCTCTATTCAGTATATTCAACATATTTTTGCATTACTGCCCTTTGGATCTGCCATCCAAAGCAAATGAGGAGTGAAGTATTTAAGAGATCAGTTAATAATAAATGTAAGTTCACAAAATCACACAGAATCACAGAATTGTAGGGGTTGGAAGGGGCCTCTAGAGATCTTTATTGTTATTTACAAGATTTTACAATGTTGTCAATGGGAATCCGCGTGTATTTTAGGTTAAATGAGTATTTGTATCCTTGTTCCTGATTTGTATCCTATTCCTTAAGATATTTGGAATGTTAATTCATAAGCACAATTTTCCTTGACAGCGGGAGGGTGGAATAACAAAGAAAGCTGGAGAATCAACTACATTAACAAAACATCAACAACAACAACAAGGAATGACAGCTATATGCTCCTTGTGCAATAGCACTTCAGATATTTCTGAATTTTAACACCGTTCTAATTGGTAGCTGTGGTACTCTGGTGGATGCCTGTGGAAGAGATGTCTGGAAAAAGGGTACAAAATGATATATTTCTTCCTGAGTCTCAAGGATGTTTTGTTCATTTTATAAACAACAACAACAAAGCTTCAACACACACATGCAAAACAAACCATAGAAGAGTTAACATTTAAAATATTACTTTAGATACAAGATTATCATAGATTTTACTCCCTGGGAGACACCTCTTCAATATGTTTTACGAGAAGGTTCTACATGGACAAAGATCCATTTGAGTGTATTTATTTACTAATGCTTATTTTCTGACACAGAAAAAAACCTGTATTCTCAGAGGAAGGGGCAGAATAGATGTCTTTTCATCCGGTGGGAAAAAAGAAGGACATCTGAAAATTATCTCTGTATCCAAACCGGGAGCTGACTTTTTCCCCCAGGGAAGCATCTGCATTGCTGCTCCAAATCTGCAGAGTTTTGGAGAAAAAACTCATGGCTGGGGAGAGATTAAAGGAGACAAGGATCAGCCTGGCTGATGGGGACTCAGAGAAGATGCAGTGACTAGAAGAGAATAATTTTTCCCTTGAAACAGTCCTTGAGAATGATATCATTGGTTTTGATCAGGAATCATTAACAGCATGAGCGCTCTCCAAAATTAGGTATACCCTGACGATGTTAAGTTACATCTCTTTGAAAGTGAGGTGTGTCCAGAGTTACTAAACAGTCCTCAGCTCCTGAATTGTACTATGCTGCCTTTAGACAATGTCAAAACTGACGTTTGGTAGCCCTTTTTCCTGCCCACTATCTTGATTTGAGTTTATTTTATTGACCTGGAAAGTATTGCCCTCAGTTAGTTCTTAACTGGCTGTAAAAATGGCACCTCAAAACTCCTTGCAAAAAAAGAACCCCCCTGGCTTGGCAAATTTGATCTTTTGTACCTGTCACATAAAAGGACTTTTTTTTCTGCAGTGCATAAAGCTTCTCCCACAGTATGCAATTCTGAAATTATTGGCCCTCTTTCCTCTTGTATGTAAATCTAGTACTCATTCTGCTTTTGACTAGTAATTACTAGAGTTAAGTGCTGCAGACACCAGATCTTCTGTGTCACGCCAAACAGGTAATGCTTATATTTGTACACACACAGAGCAAAACTGTATTAAACACATAGAATGAATAAAGACAACATATGAAAACAGTATAAATCAACTGGGCTGGGATTATTTTAATCAGCTTCTTTTTTTTTTTTGATGTGAATCTGTTTTCTTTTGTATATAGAGAAATCCTCCAAATATCCTTCATAGTTAATACAGTCTTACTGCCTCCTATTTCAGGTTCTGTTTACTTATTATCTTTGTCCTACTGTAAAATTTGGTGCATGTTGCCTAATTTGTGCAGGATTCTTCATAAATGCTGTGACTGAGTAAATTTAAGCAAAACCAGCTTTTATTAGTCTATTAAAACTGGTTTGTTGGAGCACAATGTGTATAGTTTAGCTGGAGAGGCTTAGAGACAATTCAAGACATTGAAAACATATGAAATATTCAATGTTACTAAAATGTGTGCAACTTCTAAACCAAACCAAAAAAAAGGTCTGCAAAACTGTAAATGAAGTTACTATGTAGTATCTTCTTTACTGCTAGTCATGTGCTAAAGCCTGCTGTTGGTGTCAGTGGAGCACATGCTCTCTGTGGTTTCTCATATTTGCTAAATGAGCCAATTCAGCTGGTCCAGAGTAAGCAAAGTAGTGTCAGAGAAACAGTGACTCACTTATCCTTTGAGAAGTCTTGGTTGACACCATCTGGAGATTCATGAAGTTGAAGCTTCTTTATTTTAGCTACTAATTGATCTGGCTGGCACCACACCAGCAAAAGCCTTGAAGAGAGCTGGGTGCAAGTGAGGAAGGGCCCAGTGATCTCAAGCAAGATAACATTTGCAGTTAGAATTAGGATTTTGGCAAAGACAGAAAAGCTGCTGAGAGTAGGCCTTGGAGCGAGTCTCAGAGAGAGGAGAATGAGACCTGTAGAAGGGATAATTAGGGTCTGATTTTGAAAGAAGAGAGGAAGCATGAGGGAGAGAAAGTATGAATGAGATGGTTGGGTAGGAAAGTGAAGCATTCAGGAAATAAAAAAAAACATTTTAAGACAAAAACTGAAGTTGGAGTGTTTGCATAAAGTAGCCATCAGGCAACAATGGGAAAGAGATACGTGTGATCTGAAGAGAAGAATTTAGAAAGAGGCATATATCAAAGGAAGATCTTTAGTTAGAGAGGCAGACTTGAGGAAAGGATAGAAAATATACTGGGTTTGAAAATGCTCACGAGAGATATAGTGATTTTTAGGCAATTAAGATTATAAAGAGCAAGGAGAAAGAAGCTTAGAGCTCAGAGAGAAGATGAACTTAAAGAACAGGAGACAGAATATGGGTGTTCCAACAAAGGCAAGGAGCAGAATTTCAGGAGCAAAGCTTGAACCAGATGTAAACGCGACATAGTCAATTCAGCGGAGAGAGAATTTTCAGGGACGAGGATACACTCCCACACAGTAGCATTTTGTTCTCTTCCATTTTCCACTTGATTATTGCTTTGCCTGTTATTTTCCATGTATTTTCTTGCCATTTTATTGATTTGTTCGTCCATCCATCCTCACTCATCAGGAAGTAATTCAGAAGGTCCTCAGGTAGAACTTACCAGATGTTTTAGGCAGATTAGTTGCATGACTGACTTCTGATAAAACATAGGTGAAGCACTCTGCTTTTCTATCATACTGCATTGCTTATGGTTTACTTCCTGGGAAAAATCACTTTTTGAATCTTCATTTGAGACAGGTGTTTCTCATCCAAACAGTATTTGATTCTTGTGTTCTTTTTGTTAATGGCTCTTTACAACATTTGCAAAGAGCTGGAAATCCTTCTTTGTTGTGGGAGACTTCACAGGTCACTAGGCAATGCAATAAAAAGAGACCATGTACAAAGATCAATAAATCTGAACACAATCGTTGTAGCAAGTGAGAGGAAATGGTGTACCCATGAAAGAAGGCATGATGTCTAAATTGGATTACTGAGTAACAGCTACTTCCACTGGAAACTACTACTACTTCCTTTTGATATAAAAGCCTGTGCAATTATATTAATCAAGAACTGACTCAAACTAAAAGGACTTACAATGACATCAAAAGGTTTAAAAAGAAAGACATTAGTATTGGAGAAGTAAGAAGAGATTTTGAGAGTGTTTATACGGAGTTAGCTTGTTGAAGATTTAAAGAGGCCAAGAAGCAGATGATTCCAGAGGATAAAAACAGTACTCTTTATAGACTGTTTGCAGATTATACTGCTAGCAATCATGAAAATATGGATTAGAATTATTGAAACCAGTAGGTAAGAGATATAGGACACTAGGTATTCTGGCAGATACACTAGTTCATTCAGCAGTGTCTGGTATTGAAACCCACAAAAAAGTCGTTATAGTCGTTAGTCAGAATGCGTCCGAAACAGGTGCAGGAAATTTTTTATTATTATTTTTTTTTTAGCCAACAGAATATTGACAGGAATAGAACATATGTTTGGAGTTTTACATATACCAACTACTGTTATAGCAGAGCAAAATGAGGCCTTGAAAGTGGATATGAAAAATTCAACGCACTAATCAAGAAACAGATGAAGGTGAAAATCAAAAACTTGACCAGAAGTTGAAAGCTGATGACCACTAGCATCTGATACCCTGGGAGAAAAAGACAAGAAATGTTCTGGCATATCAAAGACGCAGATAGGCGGTTTGGTAGTTACTGGAAAGAATGTGGAAAGAGGAAATTTCACAGGGAATACTACAAGAAAGAAATGGTAGGATATAAAAGGCATTCACCTTGTAAATGGATGTTTGTCAAACAATACCTCCCTAGATAGCAAGCCAGGACTCCCACTGTTACTCCCCCACTGCCGGGACTCCCCTGCTTCTTTTAGCAAAATCAGAAAAGTCTTATGCATAGGAGTAAAAGTACTGGGACTGGCACATAGGCAACAGAGTGTGTCTTTGAGTGTTTCATAAAGCACTGAGAACAACAGTTTCTAACTTGATTAGAGGGATAGATTACAGATAATCCTGACTTTAAATTAAACTATCAATAGCCCCTTCTTTCATCTATTAACACAGGAATGAATTTGTAGCACATCACACCGCAGATACCATGAGATAATAGCAGCTCCTGAGAAATGTAGTGGAAATGTAATAGAGTTCTCCTCAGTGATGCTAGAGAATACTTCCCACTGTCTGTTCGAAGACAGTGTGTGCAGTTCTACCTGATATCTCTCCAGAACAAGAAACGCACTATTAATATCTTGTTGTCATGTTTTATCCTAGGACGTCCTAGTGAGTTCAAATATTAAAAAAAAATATTTAAAGTTTTTCAGAGAATACAGTGAAAATGTAATTTGTCATCAAAGAAATGAAAAACCCAGAAGTCACTCTGCATTTAGAGAGGAAAAAAGAAAGTTCACGTATTTCTCATGTGTTATTTTTTAAGCAAATTATCATTTAAATTCTTGGTAACCAGTTTAGTAATTATTGATTTATTAAGACAGTTTTGAAAAGTACAAAATGTTTACTGGGAATTAAAAAATGGGATTTAAAAAGATTAGAAATCGGACAATACGTTTCACATGATTAAATCTTTCTGATTTCCACAGGGAGAAGCAGTCTGTATCCTTTCATAAAGTAAGAATTTTTTGCAAGGTGAATTAGTTCCAGTAATGTCTGTTTCCTATGAAGAAGAAAGTCAAGTAACAGATGGAAAAATACTTGCAAGCAAGTACATTTAATGTTAAGATTAGCATGGAAATAAAATGCTCTTCCCACACTGACCCTTAATGAAAAATGGTTATCCATTTACAAGAAACTGCAGGTTAAGCCAGGCTCAGAATAGGTGCTTATAAGTCAAATAAAATTAGAGAATTAAATGCAGCACAGATATTTACAAAATGTCTGGCTTGGTCAGCTACAGACAAATAGGAGAGTTAGGGCTGTTTAATAACTCCTAGGATTTCATCATAATGTAGTGTATTATGTAATTTAAACCTAGATCTATCAGCACACATTTACTTTAGTATAGTTGATAAAAGTGTGAGTATTGCAGTATGTGCTTGGAAACAGATGACAACAGCTGTTTTATCTCATTCCTAAGGTTTAGTGGATGTGTGTGGAGGTAATCACACCCCCTAGCAGCCCATTCTACTGAAACTCTTAAGTTCATCCACCAGTTGAGACAGAAACATATTAGAGACTTTAATCTACTCTTTTTCTGCTCCGAGGATGATATAAAAGCACCCTCCCTCCTCGATACCCTGCAGCAATGGTAACTTAATCTGGATGTCTTCTTCAGGATGACAAATGTTAACTGAATATAGCAGTGGGAATTGGTAATGGAATAATTTGCAAGTAATTAGGACCATCAGAACATGTTTAATAATGTGCAGCTTTGCAGATTATGCATAATGTGAAAATATGACAAACTTTATGTTGCCATGACAGCTTTGTTACAGAAACTCTGTGTACTTTTATATGGAAATGGTGACAGAAGTGATGCCTGGTTTCTAAGTAAACAGCTGATGAGCTGGTACAAAGGGCAGGTAGGGAATTTGGAATCCCACCAGGGAAAACGTTACCAAGTGGGAAGAGATGTGAGCTTAGGAATGTCAACCTGCAGCCCCTGTAGGCAATAGAGACTGATGGTAGGAGTGAGGGCCCAGGAGCAGAGGCAATTGATTGATTTAAATAGTCCTCAGCAGGAGGATTAAAAAAAAAATAAAGTCTTAAAAGACTTAGAAGCTCTTCAGAATATCAGTAAAAAGATGTCTAGTTAAGAAGTATAAAAATAACAGCTAGAGCATTATGTGCCACACCAGTACATGAAAAGCAGATTCCTGCATATTATACAACACCCTACTTAGTGCTGAGATTGCAAGCAGGATGTAGAGAAGACTAGAGTGGAAGGCATTTGGATTCATATATCATAAGGTGGGGGAGCAGGGAAAATATTAAATGTGGACTGTTAGGACTCTAGAGGACAGGACTTCTCACCGTACGGTAGTGTTGGATAGTCCTCATGAATGATGGAGATTTCCTCAGGCTGTGTCACATAGGTGTGTGTCCTCTGTAGATACAGGTAGGAATGCACGAGTATGGGAAATCCTAGATGTCTTTTGTTCATGGGGATGTGGTGGATGGAGATGCTGCTTTGAGGTGCTGAGAGTGCATTGCCAACAAGTGATTTCCCTGGGGTGAAGAGCCCCCGGACTGTATATTGCAGCCAGGGCAGCTGCTGGGGGCAAGGTGAATCCTGGGCTTCAGAGGCTGAGGTAGGCAAGTACTGGCTAACATCTGGGGTAGACAAGGTCCAATACATGCCGCAAGTCCACTGATGCCGTTGGAAGTTTTATTTATCAGTCAAGTAAGTAGCACAAGCAGGACACACTTGACCATAACCCTCAGATACTGAGCTGTTGACCTTTTGCTGTTAACACTCTGGAAGCTGCAGATCAGTGTAACTGAGTTCCACTTCCTCTCCAGGCATGATGAACTAATGAACAGACCACTTCAGGAGCTTATAGCAATCTATGTGTCCAAAGATACATGGAATTGATTCTGCTTGTTTGGAGTAACGCAATGTATGACCAGACCATTCACTGTGTGCAGGAATTCAGTGAGCTTTTTCTAATGAAGTGATGCTATAATAGTTCCGATCATTAACATGCACAAAGTTGAAACTTGGAAGGACACTTGAAGAAATGCATAAGAAGCACAGATTTCAAATCTCCGGAAAGAATTTACAAATTACAGTGTATTGAGAACTGTTATGAAATTTTCTTGGATAGTTTATGAATAAACACAAATGAGCGTTAACAAAGTTTCAGAAGACTGATGTATGTAATGTACACTATGGAGACGAGTTTGCAGAAAAAGAAGAAAACAGATGAAAAAGAAGACGAACTGAAAGTTAGTTGATACTGATATGAACTAGCAAGGACTTTTGTTAAAACAAAAAAAGAGTTCTTATCAGGAAATTAAAAGTTAGCACATAGGTTTAAGGCAAGTTAAAATTGTTTACACAAAAAAAGGCTGGGAAGTTCCAGAGGTGCTAATTACAGGAGGGAGAGAGCCAACGGCTCTGCAATCCTGCTGTCCTCTCAGACTCACAGTTTATTTCGCATTAATGAGTTAAAATGTTACCCATAACTCATCGGTGCAGTGAACATTGTTCCAAACACTATCTCTTCCTGCTCTTGAAATAGCAACCTGTAGCCTTGCCAAGGAGTTGTTTACTTTCTAAGGCCAAGTTCTTCCAAATTTATCCCCCAGTTGCCATTCTCAGTTTCATCTTCAAAGACCAGTGTGTGGGTATCCACTTGTTATCCTTCATCACCCTCCTAACCTATATCTGTGATGTCTACACCTAACTTTGCAAAATCTTAGTCCATTAAGGGAGTTGTACAGAAATCAAATCTGGAAGAATGTTTGGATTTTATAAGAGAACTCTTTCCCAGGTGGAGATTAGAGAAAAATTTCTTTAGAGAAGCTGTATCAGGCTTGCATGTCCTTCTTGCTGTCTGTCTCATCATTTTCCTGGGGAGAGCAAGTTTCAGTATAATCTTTCTGCACCTCTGTGACAAAAAGGAGCAGTCTGCCATTTCCCCATTTCATCCACTAATTGAAAAAAACACGAACCAATCAGTAAAAATTCTGACCAGGGCTCAATAAGGTCCATATCTGTACTAGCAGCTGTCAGTGCAGGAGTAAATGTAACAGAGCAAGATGTGTCTTTCAGCCTGGTGAGATGGGTTTATCTGTTCTTGATTTCACATTTCTGAGAAAGAAATGAAGAGCAGAGTGAAATGTAGAGATAATGTTATTTGTGTGAAGATTCTCTGGAGCACTGGAGTGGCCTAACAGATGGAGGCAGAGCAGAGATTCATACTATGATGCGGAGGAAAAATATGTTGTTGTAGGATATCTTTCCCCCTTCCCCGGAATGGAAAAAGAATGACATCTGGTCCGCTCCTGTTCAGCTGCGTTAGGGGCAAGCATTTACGAATCCAATGATAGTCTGGCTGCTTAGAAGTAGCTTTGGTAGCCAGTTCCTTTTTCCCACAGAAAGCAGTTTGCACAAAGTAGTGGTTTTGTTGCACATTGACGCTCTGTTTCTGCTCTTATGTGTCTACCCAGAAAATGTATAAAAACAGAGCCAAAACTTACCAGGGGTAGCTCATACTTGATGGGTGTAGTACTAGTCTGTTGTTAACACTGTTGTCTGTAAGAGTTTTGAAGCACTGGGAAGAAGGTTGACTTCTTACTGCCCATTTTCCTGACAGTCTGAAAAGAAAGAAGCATTGATGAGGAGTCACTATGAGCTCTCCTTTTCACTCAAAAGTCTACACGAAAAATATGAAAATGTCCTCATGACCTCTTTACCCCGAGCAAGCATTCCTCCTTCTGACTGACATTCTGCATCAGTAAAATTTAAAATAAACCAGAGGGGCAAAGGCCCAGGGTCAGGGGAAGGTGGAAGAGTAGAGGACAGTGAATTAGACTCTATTGGGAGTTCGCATTTATGGGAAAGATGCAATGAATGACAAAACTGGAAGGAAAAATAGGATATATTAGTCCTCTTGAGGACTAATTTATTAGCTTATTGACACTGTAGGAAGAGCCTGGAAAATGATCTGTTGGGAGTATGATAACTATCAGTCCCACAGGGCACAGAAGAGTGCCAGTGGCTTGATTTCTCCTGGCCGACATAAGACCAGTTTTCCAGCTCCTACGACTACTGGGCTACGTAATTGTCTCATTTTGACTTTTGATGCTAAGAGAGCTGGCAGGGCTCAGGGAGAAAAAAAGTATGCATTAGTCGTATTTTCTTCCCGCCACCTTGTGCATCTTCTGTTGAGATGATGGGACAGCATGGCCCTGGATCTGATCTTAAGCCTTCAAGAGTACAGATCCTAATGCAAAAAGCCACTAACAAACTGATTTTGTGATTGGCTGATCATACTTTTAGAGTTGATATGTAGCAAAACAAAGACCCAGATTGCCTTTGTCCATCTCTCTGCAATTTGAAGTTGAGATTAATGGAAATCTTTTCACTAGTGCTACGAGCTCAGTGGCTAGTTCTGGCCAGTTCATTGTTTCAGCTAGACATTTCCTTTATTTTTACTCTTGTCTCCTTTTCTCTGCTGTGTAATGATCATGTTTTAGAGGAGAAGGAACATATTTGTAAGAAGAGAAGATCTCTTCGCTTTCTCAGGTCAGTGCCTGCTCTATGGAAGGAAGGAAAACAGGAAGGAGATATTACTGATACATCCCAGCAGACAGTAAAATCAATCTTCAATATTTTTGGCACGTGGCACTGTGGAAAATGACTAAGAAGAGAACACTGACTCCTTTTCCTAGCTCTGTGTATATAGACAGAGGCAAAATCTTGACTGTAGAACAGAACAGCTGAATTTTCATAGTACTTATCATTTATTTTCTAGGGTTTGTTTTTGAGGACTGCTGATTGGGCTTTGCTATGCACCTGTGTAGAATTACTGAAATGAGCAAGTCTTCAAAATCCCACCAATTAAAAAACATCTTGGCTCTAAGGGTAATCAGTACACGTCAGGGAGAGTCTTGTGAAGCTTGCTTCCAGCATATGGGTTATGTTGGGTGCTTCCCCAAAACTGTGAAGGAGGAGTAGGAGGACACAAAAAGAGGAGGGGGTTTTTAAGGATCTAGAAATGGATTTAACATAAAATCAGGCTAACAAATATAGAACAATAGAATTGTAGAATGGCCTGGGTTGAAAAATCCCTCAAAGATCATCTAGTTTCAACCCCCCTGCTGTGTGCAGCATCACCAGTCACTAGACAAAGCTGCCCAGAGGCACATCCAGCCTTGCCTTGCAAGCCCCCAGGGATGGGGCATCCACAACCTCTCTGGACAACCTGTTTCTGTGTGACACCACCTCCTGAGAGAAAAACTTCCTCCTAACATCCAAGTTAAATTAGTTTAAAAACATTCCCCCTTTGTCCTGTCAGTATCAACCCATGTAAACAGTTTTCCCCCTTGCTGTTTATATGCCCCCTTCAAGTACTCAAATGCTACAATGAGATCTGGAGCCTTCTCTTCTCCAAACCAAACAAGCCCAGTTCCCTTCAACCTTTCTTCATAGAACAGGTGCTTCAGCCCTCTGCGTCTTTTCTTTTGCTGGGAGCCCCAGGCCTGGACTGAGGATGTACTGCAGATGGGGCCTCACATGAGCTGAGTAGAGAGGAACAATCAACTTCCTCTTCCTGCTGGCCACCCCTTTTTTAGCGCAGCCTAGAATATAGTTGGCCTTCTGGGCTGCAAACGTGCACTGCTGACTCATGTCCGGCTTCTTGACCACCAGGTCCTCCGAGTCTTTCTTCTCAGGGCTGCTCTCAAGGAGTTCTTTTCCCCCAGTCTGCATAAATACCTGGGATTGCCCCAGACCAAGTAAAACACCTTACACTTGGCCTTGTTGAACCTCATTAGGTTCACATGGGTCAACTTCTCAAGCAGTTCAGGTCCCAGTATATCAACTGCAACACTCAGCTTGGTTTCATCTGTAGACTTGCTGAAGATGAACTCAATTCTGTCATCTATGTCATTGTTAAAGATACTGAAAATCACCAGTCCCAAGACTGACCCTTGGGGGGACAACATTTGTGACTGGCCTCCACCCAGATGACACCAAGTAAGTCTTTTGTTCAAGCTTTGCACACACATGTAGACCTGTTCCTCTTTGTTGCATAGTTTCAGAGCAGCAGCCTAGATGTTAGGAAATACGTAGGATACGTAGTCCACAGTCATCTCATAAGGTGGCAAGCAGAGTAGGACTGATCTCAGAGGCCTTCTTTCTGTGTTTTTCTATCAGTCAATCAAAGACCAAAACTTAATCTCTCAGTTTAGTAAGGCATTATTTTCAGTTTTGTACTCTCATTTCTTATTCACAGTTACGCAGAGCTCTGCTTTTGACTGGTGTAACTCAGAGAAGGGAAAGATGTAGATGGAAAAGCATGAGTGATGCAAGCCAAAAGAACAACTCTGGCATGATCATCTTTGAAAAATAAGTAAAGAGATTTATGCTGAAGGGAGGGAGAGTTAAGAGAACAGTGGCCTTGTTGAGGCCTGGCTCTGCAGCAAGCACTGTCCCTCTTGGTGACACCATGCTCCAGGGACAAGTTGGTCCACCAGTCCGAACCACCAGCTCGCCCAGAGTAGTCCATGAAGAAAAATGCAATGGCTAATACATGTATTGAGAAAAACCAAGAGCATACTAACCGTTATTCTGCATTGCAGTAAATGTTATTTGTCCTATATTGAAGTACTATTATACCATGAGCGTGCAGCACACTGAAATCTAAGGATGACAAGATGATGATCTAAGATGACAAACAGCATCCATATATATATAAATGGCTTTCCAAAATGGAACAATACTTTTCCTATGCCTATATAACACAAAATAGATTTTGTCTGAAAGCCTGGGTTTCCATCATGCTCAGCAACCTTCAGTTCTTTTGGAGTAACTTTCCCCTCCTTTCTGTGGTATGACATTTCTTACTTCAGGGCATATAAACAAGCTCCATACAGATTCAGCATGTAAATTCATTGTAAATAGTATGTCAACCAAAGCTCATACTTGGATGTTGCTCTTGATTACATCTGGCTTTCCTCTCTTCCATGCTAGGAAAGGTGACAAAGGCACATGTGCTTCATGCAAGCCAAGGAGCACAGTGTAGGACAGGCTGTCAATTCACTTCGGAGCACAAGTACAAACTTCCAATGACCTCTAACAACAACAACAAAGAAAATATTAAACTCAGAGCACTCCCTAGTTACTTTTTTTGTCATATTTGTATAAGTAACTGATGCCTTTAATATCATTTGTATGAGAACTGTTGAATCACGGCCTGAACTCACTGATTGAGTACTGAATCAGCTGCAGGAGCACGGGTGAAGGCAATTGACCCGGATGACCAGAAGGGGGTGGAGTCTGGTTCCACCTCTCCCAGACCCAATTCAAAGGCTGACGACACCTGGGAAACGTTCTCTTGTTGGAGATTCGTCCCCCATGGAATTCCAGGTAAGCCTTTCCTAATTTACTGGTCGACTTTATACTATCTGGATAAGCAATACAAAATATACTGTCCACCTTGATTCTTTTGTGTGGGTACTATTCTTTTGGGGGGTGTTCATCCTACATCATTTAACAAATGTCAGTTTATCTTTCTATAGACACAACCCTAAGAATGAACGCAGAGAAAATCAATGGGAATCTTGTAAGAGCCTTCTTAGTTTTTTCCATCAGATTGAAACAAAAATGAACAAAAATAGAACTGAGAATTAAAAGTGGGAAACCTATGTGAATTAGAACTTACTCTATGGTGTAATCAGTGAGTATTCTTGACAGTGGGAAAGAAAAAAAGAGGAGAGAAGAATGCTAACTCATCAGGTCAGTATTAACCATAGAAATAATGCTGCTTTTCTCTTTCAGCTGCTTTGGAAGACAGTTATCTTCCTCATTTTTACAATTGCTTTTCCTACCGAAGCTATCTTTTCCCTCTTTTATATAACAGCAGAATAAAAATCCAGCGCACTAAATTGTTGTAGCGCTTGACTGTATGTGTAGAGCTGAAATTCACTTGTCCTTTAATAAGTCCAATTGACTTACTGATTCCCTGAGGAGTCTAACATCTGCTATCCTTATATCCAGAAGTGAAGATTGGTGGCAGTTTTCAATAAGCAAAGATTTTAAATTCGACACATGGTTGCTATGGCCAAAATAGTCACTAAGTGCCATTTCACCAACAAAGCTTTCTCTGTTCATAAGTAATAGATTTAGGAGGTATATTTCCTCATCAGAATCTCCTAGACCTCTCTTTGTATGAACTTTTTGAAGTTTCCACTTAATGTCCGGTTGACAGTTCTGGTTGCCATGTAACATCTGACTCCAGTAAGTGCAGCTGATCAAGCTCTTATTTCCTTAAAGAGTAGTTCGTCAATGTCATCGGTGTCAATAGCCACAAAAACATCGTGGCATCAATGGACTAAGGAAGGGCAAATTTTGCCGTCTATCTGGACTTGTTCAAGGCCTCTGTCATAGTCTCTAGAAAAGGACTGTTTATAAAACGTCCTCTCGAAGACTGGGAGAGCTCTTTCAGAGCAGTTGTGCAGAGAAGGACTTCAAGGTTCTGATGGGATGAAGGCTGGACATGAGCGAACAGTGTGCACTTGCAGCCCAGGAGGCCAACGCTATCATAGGCTGCATCAAAAGAGTCAAGGCTAGAAGGGCGTGGAAGGTAATTGTCCCTCCTACTCTTCTAAGGCCTCATGTGGAGTAGTGAATCCAGGCTTGAATCCCCCAGCATAGGAAGGATGTTGCTGTTGGAGCTGTTGGATTGGGACCAGAGAGAGGAGGCCCACAGAGTTGATCTACAGGCTGGAGCACATCTCCTATGAAGAAAGATTAAAGGAGTTGGGCTTGTTCAGCTTGGAGAAGAGAAGCTTCTGGGGAAACTACACTGTGGCTTTCCAGTATTTGAAAGGAGCTTAGAAGCATGAGGGGGAAAAATTTCTTACGAAGTTTAGTAGTGACAAGACAAAGGGGAAAGGCTTTTAACTAAAAGAGGTGAAATTTAGGCTAGATGATAGGATGAAATTCTTTATTCGAGGGTGTTGAGGTAGTGGAACAGGTTGCACAGAGAAGCTGTGGTTAGCCCCATCCCTGCGGTTGTTAAAGGCCAGGTTGGATTGGGCCCTGGGCAACATGATCCGGTAGCTATCCGGTCTGCCCATGGTTAGGGATTGGGAACTAGCTGATCTTTAAGGTCTCTTCATTTATTTCATTCTATGTTTCTATGACCCTGATACATGTTGTTTTATTCTATCCTGCTACTCTATACTTAGTCACAGCACTAAGGAGTAATGTGAACGTTACTTGCCAGCAATGTGAGTACTTCGCTATTAAATCAATGAATATTAACTTATCTCTGTGCAGTTTCTTGGGGATCAGTAAATCATACACAGAATAACTGGCACTTCTGCGTAACAAAAAGAATGTTCTTGTAGAGCCAAAAGTAGACATAGACATCTATGATCTAGGATCTATTGATCCGGCTACCGGATCAATGGTATCTTAGATTGTACTGTACCTTTCACCTGGAGATGTTAAAGTGCTGCGCATGCAATTAATAAACTTTGCCGTAGGTGAACTTTAGAATGGTATTTATTTTTACTGGTGAGGGCAAAACACTCAACCAGCCTTGCTGGATTGATAGAGGCGTTGCAAAACTTTGCTCTGATCAGTAGTGGTCAACTCTATTTTATATTCAGTTCTAAACTCTCAGTGATTTTGTCACCTCTGTCTGCTCAGTAGTAAGCAGACCAACGGTAACAACGGAATCAACGGATTCAACGGAAGAGTGAAATAATTTCAGAATGATTCCTGGTTTCCTTTTCCATGATTTAGTGGTATAAACCGGAGTTTTAATTTCTCTACAGTTGTCTTTTTGTACTGGGACTACAGTGTAACAGATCTCAGTTCTAACAAGTTAAGATGTAAGTGCTTTTTTCTCCTCTGCTCCTGGGAGGTGCTTGCAATGTTTTGCTTCTACTTGCCTGTATTATAAATGAGATTTTTTTAAAAACCCTGGAATGGGATGTTGATTAATGTCTTGTGCTTCCACCTTACTGGAAAGGTGAAAAGCATCAGTGTGGATTATTTGGGGCTTGCTAGAAAGTCTTCAGTTCCCAGCTGAAGGGAAAAAAACCGCATGTATACATTCATTCATACACGTATATGTGTACCTATATATACACACACAACTGATAAGTGCTGTCAAATCAGTAAACGGTAGTGAGAAGTACACATATCCACACGCTACCTGACACTTGACTTCGAAAAAACATCCTCACTGTGTCCATCTGATGTAGTTTGGGCTTCAAAAACCTCCTAAAACCAGATCTTGATTCAGATCTCAGCTGTGCTGTAGAACAGCAACAGGTAGAAAAATAAGATGCAGTGGGTAAAATTCTGTATTCATTTGGTTAATATCAATACCTTTTTCTCATCTGTCTGCTCTCAAAGAGCTGGCCAGCTTGTGATTCTTCAGTGTCGCTTTGTTCAGGGTCTACCTTGGGAACCGATGTCAGTGAAGTTCCATGTGGCAAAAAGTTCAAAATAACCTTTCGCTCAATTGTTTGCAATATTATGCCCTGAAAAACAGGTGTTAGCATAATCTTGTCAGATACCGAATGTTATGAGTAGATTCCAGGAGAAATCTATTGAAGAATGGTTTCATTTCTGTTTGCTTGTAAAGGCACGGTGTCAAGGTATTTCTAAAGTTAAGGCATATTTTTGCCTTGGTTTCAACAATGTTGAATTGTTCAACAATGTTGAACCTGTTACATTTGACAGTCTGTATTAAGTTGAAGTATCCTTCACTTAGTTTTATGAGACATGTCTAAATAGAGGGTTTCACTACTGAAGTTGGAACCATCCATTTATTACGATTTTTGAATGAAAGCGTCAATGACATCTGACAGATTTCTCCAAATTCAAGTTAATGCTAGAAATCTGCTCTGTCAAAAAGAAAGAAAAAGAAAAGATACTGTCCTTTGTCTCTCTTAAGTCTTGCTCTGTGGTTTATGATGTATCATCATTAAGATTCTGTGTTATAAGCCACAGATTTTCAAAATTCAGGCCTTTACATTTCGAACTTCCCTGTTACGTCAGATGAATCAAAAAGTTTAGGTTTTGTAAATTCAGGCTTGTAGCCCTTAAAGTTTGTATTCCTCAATAACTTTCCTGTCAAGAGCCTAAGAGAACTAGAGGCTGGGCTCTGGGCTGCTTGAGCTGGCTGTCCTGCCAATTGCAGTGGATTTGTAACTAGCTGATCTTTAAGGTCTCCTCCGAACTGGCCATGCTATGATTGATGCTTTGGTTCTATTTTTTTGTAGTATTCTGATACTGCAATGGTCTCGAGTGTTTTTTGGGCAGTTTTGAGTGTATTATGTAAGATGGAAATCTGTAGGGCACAATAGCGGTCTAGGAAATACATCTGAATAAGTGATGGTTGTAAATTTTAGAGAAAGGAGCAGTTAAGTGTTAGTGTTAAAACTGTTCAAATATCTAGCAGGCTGCTGGAAATGCAAGAAGCCTAGTTTGCTTCCCTTTTTCTGCAGTGAACAGAACAAGGAGAAGTGGATTTAAACTCCCTCAAGTGAGATCTACATTAACTATTAGGAAAACAAATAATGATGGTTAAACAGTATAATATGCTGTCAAACAAGAGTAGAGCTCCTCAATCACCAAGTGTTTTAAAGAACAAGTACTTTCTATGAAAATCTTTACGCACGACTGACTATTTTACATGATTTTATCCTTCCGACATGCACACACGTCATGCATCCTATGCATACTCATGTTTGGACAGGAAACTAACTTGATCAAATTTGATCAAAATAATTTGATCACTTTAGAGTTATTTTCTCTTCTTGTGCCACTTATAACTTTCCAAATTTCTTGAAGATTGTATTATTTTTTTTTTCCCTTAGAATCATAGAATAACTGAATCTTAGGGTTGGAAACGACCTACTAGTTCATCCAGTCCAACTGTCTTCCTATCACCATTGCTGTCACAAGTACAAAACCATACCTTGTAGCTCCTCATCCAGGCTCCTCTGGAACACTGCTAGGGATGGCGACTCAACCACCAGGGAGGCCATGCCATGGTCTGACCAGTCAATGAGAGAAGTTTTTCCTTATAACCAACCTAAACCTGCTCTGGTGCAACTTGTGGCCATTTCCTCGGGTCCTAGTTGTTGTCTGAGAGAAGACTCCAAACCCTTCCTCATCACAAACTCCCTTCAGGAAGTTGTAGACTGTGATGAGGTCTCCCCTGAGCTTCCTCTTCTCCTGACTAAACAACCCCATCTCCCTCAGTCGCTCCTCGTATGACCAGATAGGCCCCTCACCATTTTCGTTGCCTTCTTTGGACACATTCCAGGGCTTGATAGTCATGATAGTTCGTCAGTGTCATCGGTGTCAATATCCACAAAAACACCTGGAATATATATATTTAATTGAAAATAAACAAATGGACCTAGGATTATGATAAATTTGCAACCTGTCAAAATGAATTCATTCTTATTAGATGCATTAGGCTTTTCAGCAAAATTACTAGTTTGTAAATTGTAACAGACTGTAACAGACTAGAGTCACTACACACAACTGACTGTCAAAGCTGATTTCACATAAAAATCTGCCAATTATGGGTATTTTTTTATTTATTTTCATGTGTGCTTTACTATATTCATTAAACCGCTTTTACATTTACCTGTGAGCTTTCTCAATTTACTTCTGTCTTGCTGAGTTGAGGGAGTGAAAGAACAAATCAGTGGACACTTGCCAGCCAGCCGATGTTAACCTACTAAAGTTCTTTTCGACACATAGGCTCTTGACCACGAGGGCACGGTGCTGGCTTATGACCAACCTGTAGTTCACACCAAGGACTCTATCTGCAGAGCTCCTCTCCAGTACGTCAGCCCCTCACCTGTACTGAGGGCATGTACACAAGGGCATGCTACAACTATGACATATTAATGAGATGCTTCATAGAGTTTACACTTTTGATTTTTGGTAAAGCAGTACAAGGAATTAATAACTAATTGTTTCTATTTATTTGTACTGCAGCTTTGGCTAGAGATTATGACATGAATTGTTAGGTGTCATACCACCATAGTGTGAGAAAGAACACCTCATTGCATTTCATCAAAAAATGTATGATCAAGGAGCAAGGCTTTCATAGAGAAAGGCTGAAGCTTAGGGAACTTCAAAGAGATGTTTACAAACACAGTACAACATTGAAACACGAATACTCTAGCTTGAATGAAATCCCTTCTCAGTTATGGGTTAAGCAGCCTCAGGTTCCATATAAATAGCAATGCTTTCCTTGATGCTTAACTAGCTTGGGAAAATTTCCAAAGCATTGCAAGATCTGTGGTAGTTAAATCTACTTACAAAATGTAGGGAAGGTATTTTGTGTGTGGGATTTGAGCCCAGTTCTCAGACCATTCATATCCACTCTAAAACCAATTAGCTGGTCTACAACTTATTAAACATGGAGGAGCTCAAGATCTTCTAAATAACAAGAGACATGAAAAGGTTAATAATGACTATAACTATAAATCTGAGGGACAAACTATTACTTCCGATCACGTTTGAAATATACTCTGAGGGCCACTATGAGTCCTGGAGATTTTAAAGTATCTTATATACTTGCCACACTTTCGTATGCTCAGATTGTTGGAGAATAACTAAAATGAGTCTGCGTCACAAAAGGTGGACTGAACTCCTTGCTCGTTAGGAAATTCTCTGCTTCAATTGAGTTTACTGACAAGCAAGAACCACTTGGCTACAGATGCCCTTAGCTTTTTAAAATATCTCAGCAGACTGGGAGGAATGTACATAGTAAGGAGAAGATGGAATAGACCTTGAACAGGAGCGTACGATGGCAGTTGATGATGAATCATTCTGGCGTTCACAAGTCTTGCTGATGAAAGAAACAACAGAATCACATGACGTCCATCCCAACTGTCCACCTATCACCAATATTTCCCATTAAACAGGATCTCTCAGTACATCTAAACATTTCTTGAATACCTGAAGGAGCGGTGACTCCACCACCTCCCTGGGCAGTCCATCCCAGTGGCTGATCATTTTTCTCACAGAAGTTTTTTCTAGGTCCAACCTGATTCTCCTTTGGTGCAACTTCAGACCATTTCCTTTAGTCCTATTGCTAGTTACATGGGAGAAGAAACTGACTTTCACCTCATCATAACCTCCCTTCAGGTAATTATAGAGAGTGATGGTCATCCCTGAGCCTTGACTTCTCCAGAGTAAACAATCCCAGATCCTCAGCTGTTCCTCATAACGCCTGTGCTCCAGACCCCTCACCAGCTTTGTTGCCCTCCTCTGGACATGCTCCAGGGTCTCGATGTCGATGCCTCATCCACCAGTTAGGTCACTTGTTTGAAGATGGAGATCAGATTGGTCAAGAAGGACATACCATTTGTGAAGCCATGCTGGCCAGGCCTGATCCCCTGGTTGATCCGCACATGCCATTTGTTGTTTCTTTTCGTTGTGAGGGATGTTAGAGAGTGTTCCTCCCAGAGAAGGAGTTACAGTTAAAACCGAGTTTGATTTAAAGGATTGGCGTTCTCCTGGTTTGGCATTCTCTCATTCCTGGACTGGCATTCTCCTTCTAATATCAGTACAGAGCAAGGAACACTACAGAATTAATGTTCTGCTGCTTGCCTAATAGTGGAAGTATCACTTTACTTTTGAAGACTGAATCTGCTTCTATCTTAACATAAAATTCCTTTTTTATTTTTTCTAATCCGTTTTTCTGAAGCATCAGCTGGCATAATCTACTTTACATTGTTAGAATTCTGGAAAATGAATAAGTGTTGAGAAAGTCAAACTCTGTACAGTTTCTAAAACATGTATATTACAGATGAATAAGACTTACTGCATGCTTAATTGCATTCTGTTCCTTCCTGTGGCAAAGTAACAATGTTCTCCACAGTATATTCTAAACTACTTTATGTGATTTGATTTTAATAGTTTTAAAACAATAGTATGGAGCTTTACTTGGAAATTACTCTCAAAATCAGGGAGTTTCAACTGAAATTTTTCTTCAAGATTTGATTTCAATAAATGAATGGTTTGATTTCAATAAGTGATTTTTTTTTTTTGGTCAGCAGATCAAGAATGACAGACGAAAGAATTCAACAGAGTTTAATGTTTTTCCTTTTGACAACTCTTGAAAGTTTGAGATTCAGAACACTATTTCAAGATAATGTTTTTTTTTACCCAAAACAGCTCAATATGTAACGCGAAAGATCTTTTTTAAGCTAACAATGTCGTTCTCCTAGCCAGAAGGAGTATTGTCCCAGGAACATCTTTGCAAGATATCAGGTGTTTCTACAGTTCATTGCATTCAATCAGGACTCTTGATTAAAACTGTCATTAATTTTCTTTTTCGTTTGTTTGTTTGTTTCTAAGGATGTTGCCATAGAGGCCTATGCTGTGCTTAGCAGAAAAGTCACCATAGTGCAACACGCTGAGATAAGCAGAGATGGGATAAGTGAGTTGAAATGCAGGTACAACAGGGAATTACAGTAAAAGTGAAGCTTGATGACATATGCAAGCTGTACAAGAAAAATATTCTTTGTAACTTTAACATATAACTGAATGGTATTCAAATATAGACAGAGTCTCGTGCTAGCAACACAGCTTTTAAAATACTTATTTCTTTCAATTTAAGAATAACTGTGGTCTTTGAGGAAACACACAGTCTAGAGACTTCGGAGTATCAGCACTGATGATATCATTGTGTGGGGCAATACAGCAGGGGAAGTTTTTGAGAGAGAGAATAATCCGGATCCTTCTGCAAGCTGGCTTTTCTACCAAGCGAAGCAAAGTGAAAGGGCCTGCACAGGAAATTCAGTTCCTAGGTATAAACTGTCAAGATGTCCATCCCTACAGGTGTGATTAACAAAACCACTGCCATGTCTCCACCCACAAGTAAGACAGAGACCCAAGTTCTTTTTGGTGTAGTGGGCTTTTGGAGAATGCATGTTGCAAACTACAGTCTCATTGTGAGCCCTCTCTATCGGGTGACGTGGAAGAATGATTTTGTAGGGGGCCCTTAGCAGCAGTAGGCTTTTGAGCAAATTAAGCTGGAGATAGCCCGTGCCGTGGCCCTGGGGCCAGTGCGGACGGGATAGGATGTAAAGAACATCCTCTACACTGCTGCTGGAGAGAAAGGTCCCACTTGGAGTCTGTGGCAAAGAGCTTCTGGAGAGACCCGAGGCTGACCCCTCGGATTCTGGAATCAGGTGTTCAGGGGATGTGAGGAGAGCTACACTCCAACTGAAAAAGAGATCTTAGCCGCGTACGAGGGGGTTCGAGCTGCCTCCGAAGTAATCGGTACTGAAACGCAGCTCCTTCTGGCACCTCGACTACCAGTGCAGAACTGGATGTTCAGAGGGAAGGTTCCCTCCACCCATCATGCTACTAATGCCACTTGGAGTAAGTGGGTTGCGCTGATTACACAGCGAGCTCGGATGCGGAACCTCAGTCATCCAGAGAAGCCTAGAAGTGACCATGGACTGGCCTGAAGGTAAAAAGTTTGGAACAACACCAGCAGAGGAGGTATCACTTACCAAAGAGGTCCCACCATTCAATGAACTACCAGACAATGAAAAGAGATAAGCCCTGTTCACAGATGGATCGTGTCGCATCGCGGGTAAGCACCGCCTATGGAAATCTGCTGTGTGGAGCCCCACATGACGAGTTGCAGAGACCACTGAACGAAAAGGAGAATCAAGTCAATTTGCAGAAGTAAAGGCTGTCCAGCTGGCCCTAGATATTGCTGAACGAGAGACGTGGCCGGTGCTTTATCTTTACACTGACTCATGGATGGATGGCTTTATGGGAGCTGCCAAAGTTAAGGTGGCTCAAGTAGACTTGGACTTGGGCCCATGAGACCTCTGGCCATCAAGGAAGAGATGCAACATAAAAGTGGGCTAGAGACCGAGGGGTGGACTTAACTATGGAAGTCGTTGCACAAGTTATCCATGACTGTGATACATGCGCCGTAATTAAACAAGCCAAGAGGATGAAACCTCTTTGGGGGGAAGGGCGGTGGCAAAAGTATAAATATGGGGAGGCGTGGCAGGTTGATTTTATCACCTTGCCACGATCACGCCGTCCATAACACGCCGGCTGTAGAAACACCTGATATCTTGCAAAGATGTTCCTGGGACAATACTCCTTCTGGCTAGGAGAACGACATTGTTAGCTTAAAAAAGATCTTTCGCGTTACATATTGAGCTGTTTTGGGTAAAAAAAAACATTATCTTGAAATAGTGTTCTGAATCTCAAACTTTCAAGAGTTGTCAAAAGGAAAAACATTAAACTCTGTTGAATTCTTTCGTCTGTCATTCTTGATCTGCTGACCAAAAAAAAAAAATCACTTATTGAAATCAAACCATTCATTTATTGAAATCAAATCTTGAAGAAAAATTTCAGTTGAAACTCCCTGATTTTGAGAGTAATTTCCAAGTAAAGCTCCATACTATTGTTTTAAAACTATTAAAATCAAATCACATAAAGTAGTTTAGAATATACTGTGGAGAACATTGTTACTTTGCCACAGGAAGGAACAGAATGCAATTAAGCATGCAGTAAGTCTTATTCATCTGTAATATACATGTTTTAGAAACTGTACAGAGTTTGACTTTCTCAACACTTATTCATTTTCCAGAATTCTAACAATGTAAAGTAGATTATGCCAGCTGATGCTTCAGAAAAACGGATAAGAAAAAATAAAAAAGGAATTTTATGTTAAGATAGAAGCAGATTCAGTCTTCAAAAGTAAAGTGATACTTCCACTATTAGGCAAGCAGCAGAACATTAATTCTGTAGTGTTCCTTGCTCTGTACTGATATTAGAAGGAGAATGCCAGCCCAGGAATGAGAGAATGCCAAACCAGGAGAACGCCAATCCTTTAAATCAAACTCGGTTTTAACTGTAACTCCTTCTCTGGGAGGAACACTCTCTAACATCCCTCACAACGAAAAGAAACAACAAATGGCATGTGCGGATCAACCAGGGGATCAGGCCTGGCCAGCATGGCTTCACAAATGGTATGTCCTTCTTGACCAATCTGATCTCCATCTTCAAACAAGTGACCTAACTGGTGGATGAGGCATCGACATCGAGACCCTGGAGCATGTCCAGAGGAGGGCAACAAAGCTGGTGAGGGGTCTGGAGCACAGGCGTTATGAGGAACAGCTGAGGATCTGGGATTGTTTACTCTGGAGAAGTCAAGGCTCAGGGATGACCATCACTCTCTATAATTACCTGAAGGGAGGTTATGATGAGGTGAAAGTCAGTTTCTTCTCCCATGTAACTAGCAATAGGACTAAAGGAAATGGTCTGAAGTTGCACCAAAGGAGAATCAGGTTGGACCTAGAAAAAACTTCTGTGAGAAAAATGATCAGCCACTGGGATGGACTGCCCAGGGAGGTGGTGGAGTCACCGCTCCTTCAGGTATTCAAGAAATGTTTAGATGTACTGAGAGATCCTGTTTAATGGGAAATATTGGTGATAGGTGGACAGTTGGGATGGACGTCATGTGATTCTGTTGTTTCTTTCATCAGCAAGACTTGTGAACGCCAGAATGATTCATCATCAACTGCCATCGTACGCTCCTGTTCAAGGTCTATTCCATCTTCTCCTTACTATGTACATTCCTCCCAGTCTGCTGAGATATTTTAAAAAGCTAAGGGCATCTGTAGCCAAGTGGTTCTTGCTTGTCAGTAAACTCAATTGAAGCAGAGAATTTCCTAACGAGCAAGGAGTTCAGTCCACCTTTTGTGACGCAGACTCATTTTAGTTATTCTCCAACAATCTGAGCATACGAAAGTGTGGCAAGTATATAAGATACTTTAAAATCTCCAGGACTCATAGTGGCCCTCAGAGTATATTTCAAACGTGATCGGAAGTAATAGTTTGTCCCTCAGATTTATAGTTATAGTCATTATTAACCTTTTCATGTCTCTTGTTATTTAGAAGATCTTGAGCTCCTCCATGTTTAATAAGTTGTAGACCAGCTAATTGGTTTTAGAGTGGATATGAATGGTCTGAGAACTGGGCTCAAATCCCACACACAAAATACCTTCCCTACATTTTGTAAGTAGATTTAACTACCACAGATCTTGCAATGCTTTGGAAATTTTCCCAAGCTAGTTAAGCATCAAGGAAAGCATTGCTATTTATATGGAACCTGAGGCTGCTTAACCCATAACTGAGAAGGGATTTCATTCAAGCTAGAGTATTCGTGTTTCAATGTTGTACTGTGTTTGTAAACATCTCTTTGAAGTTCCCTAAGCTTCAGCCTTTCTCTATGAAAGCCTTGCTCCTTGATCATACATTTTTTGATGAAATGCAATGAGGTGTTCTTTCTCACACTATGGTGGTATGACACCTAACAATTCATGTCATAATCTCTAGCCAAAGCTGCAGTACAAATAAATAGAAACAATTAGTTATTAATTCCTTGTACTGCTTTACCAAAAATCAAAAGTGTAAACTCTATGAAGCATCTCATTAATATGTCATAGTTGTAGCATGCCCTTGTGTACATGCCCTCAGTACAGGTGAGGGGCTGACGTACTGGAGAGGAGCTCTGCAGATAGAGTCCTTGGTGTGAACTACAGGTTGGTCATAAGCCAGCACCGTGCCCTCGTGGTCAAGAGCCTATGTGTCGAAAAGAACTTTAGTAGGTTAACATCGGCTGGCTGGCAAGTGTCCACTGATTTGTTCTTTCACTCCCTCAACTCAGCAAGACAGAAGTAAATTGAGAAAGCTCACAGGTAAATGTAAAAGCGGTTTAATGAATATAGTAAAGCACACATGAAAATAAATAAAAAAATACCCATAATTGGCAGATTTTTATGTGAAATCAGCTTTGACAGTCAGTTGTGTGTAGTGACTCTAGTCTGTTACAGTCTGTTACAATTTACAAACTAGTAATTTTGCTGAAAAGCCTAATGCATCTAATAAGAATGAATTCATTTTGACAGGTTGCAAATTTATCATAATCCTAGGTCCATTTGTTTATTTTCAATTAAATATATATATTCCAGGTGTTTTTGTGGATATTGACACCGATGACACTGACGAACTATCATGACTATCAAGCCCTGGAATGTGTCCAAAGAAGGCAACGAAAATGGTGAGGGGCCTATCTGGTCATACGAGGAGCGACTGAGGGAGATGGGGTTGTTTAGTCAGGAGAAGAGGAAGCTCAGGGGAGACCTCATCACAGTCTACAACTTCCTGAAGGGAGTTTGTGATGAGGAAGGGTTTGGAGTCTTCTCTCAGACAACAACTAGGACCCGAGGAAATGGCCACAAGTTGCACCAGAGCAGGTTTAGGTTGGTTATAAGGAAAAACTTCTCTCATTGACTGGTCAGACCATGGCATGGCCTCCCTGGTGGTTGAGTCGCCATCCCTAGCAGTGTTCCAGAGGAGCCTGGATGAGGAGCTACAAGGTATGGTTTTGTACTTGTGACAGCAATGGTGATAGGAAGACAGTTGGACTGGATGAACTAGTAGGTCGTTTCCAACCCTAAGATTCAGTTATTCTATGATTCTAAGGGAAAAAAAAAATAATACAATCTTCAAGAAATTTGGAAAGTTATAAGTGGCACAAGAAGAGAAAATAACTCTAAAGTGATCAAATTATTTTGATCAAATTTGATCAAGTTAGTTTCCTGTCCAAACATGAGTATGCATAGGATGCATGACGTGTGTGCATGTCGGAAGGATAAAATCATGTAAAATAGTCAGTCGTGCGTAAAGATTTTCATAGAAAGTACTTGTTCTTTAAAACACTTGGTGATTGAGGAGCTCTACTCTTGTTTGACAGCATATTATACTGTTTAACCATCATTATTTGTTTTCCTAATAGTTAATGTAGATCTCACTTGAGGGAGTTTAAATCCACTTCTCCTTGTTCTGTTCACTGCAGAAAAAGGGAAGCAAACTAGGCTTCTTGCATTTCCAGCAGCCTGCTAGATATTTGAACAGTTTTAACACTAACACTTAACTGCTCCTTTCTCTAAAATTTACAACCATCACTTATTCAGATGTATTTCCTAGACCGCTATTGTGCCCTACAGATTTCCATCTTACATAATACACTCAAAACTGCCCAAAAAACACTCGAGACCATTGCAGTATCAGAATACTACAAAAAAATAGAACCAAAGCATCAATCATAGCATGGCCAGTTCGGAGGAGACCTTAAAGATCAGCTAGTTACAAATCCACTGCAATTGGCAGGACAGCCAGCTCAAGCAGCCCAGAGCCCAGCCTCTAGTTCTCTTAGGCTCTTGACAGGAAAGTTATTGAGGAATACAAACTTTAAGGGCTACAAGCCTGAATTTACAAAACCTAAACTTTTTGATTCATCTGACGTAACAGGGAAGTTCGAAATGTAAAGGCCTGAATTTTGAAAATCTGTGGCTTATAACACAGAATCTTAATGATGATACATCATAAACCACAGAGCAAGACTTAAGAGAGACAAAGGACAGTATCTTTTCTTTTTCTTTCTTTTTGACAGAGCAGATTTCTAGCATTAACTTGAATTTGGAGAAATCTGTCAGATGTCATTGACGCTTTCATTCAAAAATCGTAATAAATGGATGGTTCCAACTTCAGTAGTGAAACCCTCTATTTAGACATGTCTCATAAAACTAAGTGAAGGATACTTCAACTTAATACAGACTGTCAAATGTAACAGGTTCAACATTGTTGAACAATTCAACATTGTTGAAACCAAGGCAAAAATATGCCTTAACTTTAGAAATACCTTGACACCGTGCCTTTACAAGCAAACAGAAATGAAACCATTCTTCAATAGATTTCTCCTGGAATCTACTCATAACATTCGGTATCTGACAAGATTATGCTAACACCTGTTTTTCAGGGCATAATATTGCAAACAATTGAGCGAAAGGTTATTTTGAACTTTTTGCCACATGGAACTTCACTGACATCGGTTCCCAAGGTAGACCCTGAACAAAGCGACACTGAAGAATCACAAGCTGGCCAGCTCTTTGAGAGCAGACAGATGAGAAAAAGGTATTGATATTAACCAAATGAATACAGAATTTTACCCACTGCATCTTATTTTTCTACCTGTTGCTGTTCTACAGCACAGCTGAGATCTGAATCAAGATCTGGTTTTAGGAGGTTTTTGAAGCCCAAACTACATCAGATGGACACAGTGAGGATGTTTTTTCGAAGTCAAGTGTCAGGTAGCGTGTGGATATGTGTACTTCTCACTACCGTTTACTGATTTGACAGCACTTATCAGTTGTGTGTGTATATATAGGTACACATATACGTGTATGAATGAATGTATACATGCGGTTTTTTTCCCTTCAGCTGGGAACTGAAGACTTTCTAGCAAGCCCCAAATAATCCACACTGATGCTTTTCACCTTTCCAGTAAGGTGGAAGCACAAGACATTAATCAACATCCCATTCCAGGGTTTTTAAAAAAATCTCATTTATAATACAGGCAAGTAGAAGCAAAACATTGCAAGCACCTCCCAGGAGCAGAGGAGAAAAAAGCACTTACATCTTAACTTGTTAGAACTGAGATCTGTTACACTGTAGTCCCAGTACAAAAAGACAACTGTAGAGAAATTAAAACTCCGGTTTATACCACTAAATCATGGAAAAGGAAACCAGGAATCATTCTGAAATTATTTCACTCTTCCGTTGAATCCGTTGATTCCGTTGTTACCGTTGGTCTGCTTACTACTGAGCAGACAGAGGTGACAAAATCACTGAGAGTTTAGAACTGAATATAAAATAGAGTTGACCACTACTGATCAGAGCAAAGTTTTGCAACGCCTCTATCAATCCAGCAAGGCTGGTTGAGTGTTTTGCCCTCACCAGTAAAAATAAATACCATTCTAAAGTTCACCTACGGCAAAGTTTATTAATTGCATGCGCAGCACTTTAACATCTCCAGGTGAAAGGTACAGTACAATCTAAGATACCATTGATCCGGTAGCCGGATCAATAGATCCTAGATCATAGATGTCTATGTCTACTTTTGGCTCTACAAGAACATTCTTTTTGTTACGCAGAAGTGCCAGTTATTCTGTGTATGATTTACTGATCCCCAAGAAACTGCACAGAGATAAGTTAATATTCATTGATTTAATAGCGAAGTACTCACATTGCTGGCAAGTAACGTTCACATTACTCCTTAGTGCTGTGACTAAGTATAGAGTAGCAGGATAGAATAAAACAACATGTATCAGGGTCATAGAAACATAGAATGAAATAAATGAAGAGACCTTAAAGATCAGCTAGTTCCCAATCCCTAACCATGGGCAGACCGGATAGCTACCGGATCATGTTGCCCAGGGCCCAATCCAACCTGGCCTTTAACAACCGCAGGGATGGGGCTAACCACAGCTTCTCTGTGCAACCTGTTCCACTACCTCAACACCCTCGAATAAAGAATTTCATCCTATCATCTAGCCTAAATTTCACCTCTTTTAGTTAAAAGCCTTTCCCCTTTGTCTTGTCACTACTAAACTTCGTAAGAAATTTTTCCCCCTCATGCTTCTAAGCTCCTTTCAAATACTGGAAAGCCACAGTGTAGTTTCCCCAGAAGCTTCTCTTCTCCAAGCTGAACAAGCCCAACTCCTTTAATCTTTCTTCATAGGAGATGTGCTCCAGCCTGTAGATCAACTCTGTGGGCCTCCTCTCTCTGGTCCCAATCCAACAGCTCCAACAGCAACATCCTTCCTATGCTGGGGGATTCAAGCCTGGATTCACTACTCCACATGAGGCCTTAGAAGAGTAGGAGGGACAATTACCTTCCACGCCCTTCTAGCCTTGACTCTTTTGATGCAGCCTATGATAGCGTTGGCCTCCTGGGCTGCAAGTGCACACTGTTCGCTCATGTCCAGCCTTCATCCCATCAGAACCTTGAAGTCCTTCTCTGCACAACTGCTCTGAAAGAGCTCTCCCAGTCTTCGAGAGGACGTTTTATAAACAGTCCTTTTCTAGAGACTATGACAGAGGCCTTGAACAAGTCCAGATAGACGGCAAAATTTGCCCTTCCTTAGTCCATTGATGCCACGATGTTTTTGTGGCTATTGACACCGATGACATTGACGAACTACTCTTTAAGGAAATAAGAGCTTGATCAGCTGCACTTACTGGAGTCAGATGTTACATGGCAACCAGAACTGTCAACCGGACATTAAGTGGAAACTTCAAAAAGTTCATACAAAGAGAGGTCTAGGAGATTCTGATGAGGAAATATACCTCCTAAATCTATTACTTATGAACAGAGAAAGCTTTGTTGGTGAAATGGCACTTAGTGACTATTTTGGCCATAGCAACCATGTGTCGAATTTAAAATCTTTGCTTATTGAAAACTGCCACCAATCTTCACTTCTGGATATAAGGATAGCAGATGTTAGACTCCTCAGGGAATCAGTAAGTCAATTGGACTTATTAAAGGACAAGTGAATTTCAGCTCTACACATACAGTCAAGCGCTACAACAATTTAGTGCGCTGGATTTTTATTCTGCTGTTATATAAAAGAGGGAAAAGAGAGCTTCGGTAGGAAAAGCAATTGTAAAAATGAGGAAGATAACTGTCTTCCAAAGCAGCTGAAAGAGAAAAGCAGCATTATTTCTATGGTTAATACTGACCTGATGAGTTAGCATTCTTCTCTCCTCTTTTTTTCTTTCCCACTGTCAAGAATACTCACTGATTACACCATAGAGTAAGTTCTAATTCACATAGGTTTCCCACTTTTAATTCTCAGTTCTATTTTTGTTCATTTTTGTTTCAATCTGATGGAAAAAACTAAGAAGGCTCTTACAAGATTCCCATTGATTTTCTCTGCGTTCATTCTTAGGGTTGTGTCTATAGAAAGATAAACTGACATTTGTTAAATGATGTAGGATGAACACCCCCCAAAAGAATAGTACCCACACAAAAGAATCAAGGTGGACAGTATATTTTGTATTGCTTATCCAGATAGTATAAAGTCGACCAGTAAATTAGGAAAGGCTTACCTGGAATTCCATGGGGGACGAATCTCCAACAAGAGAACGTTTCCCAGGTGTCGTCAGCCTTTGAATTGGGTCTGGGAGAGGTGGAACCAGACTCCACCCCCTTCTGGTCATCCGGGTCAATTGCCTTCACCCGTGCTCCTGCAGCTGATTCAGTACTCAATCAGTGAGTTCAGGCCGTGATTCAACAGTTCTCATACAAATGATATTAAAGGCATCAGTTACTTATACAAATATGACAAAAAAAGTAACTAGGGAGTGCTCTGAGTTTAATATTTTCTTTGTTGTTGTTGTTAGAGGTCATTGGAAGTTTGTACTTGTGCTCCGAAGTGAATTGACAGCCTGTCCTACACTGTGCTCCTTGGCTTGCATGAAGCACATGTGCCTTTGTCACCTTTCCTAGCATGGAAGAGAGGAAAGCCAGATGTAATCAAGAGCAACATCCAAGTATGAGCTTTGGTTGACATACTATTTACAATGAATTTACATGCTGAATCTGTATGGAGCTTGTTTATATGCCCTGAAGTAAGAAATGTCATACCACAGAAAGGAGGGGAAAGTTACTCCAAAAGAACTGAAGGTTGCTGAGCATGATGGAAACCCAGGCTTTCAGACAAAATCTATTTTGTGTTATATAGGCATAGGAAAAGTATTGTTCCATTTTGGAAAGCCATTTATATATATATGGATGCTGTTTGTCATCTTAGATCATCATCTTGTCATCCTTAGATTTCAGTGTGCTGCACGCTCATGGTATAATAGTACTTCAATATAGGACAAATAACATTTACTGCAATGCAGAATAACGGTTAGTATGCTCTTGGTTTTTCTCAATACATGTATTAGCCATTGCATTTTTCTTCATGGACTACTCTGGGCGAGCTGGTGGTTCGGACTGGTGGACCAACTTGTCCCTGGAGCATGGTGTCACCAAGAGGGACAGTGCTTGCTGCAGAGCCAGGCCTCAACAAGGCCACTGTTCTCTTAACTCTCCCTCCCTTCAGCATAAATCTCTTTACTTATTTTTCAAAGATGATCATGCCAGAGTTGTTCTTTTGGCTTGCATCACTCATGCTTTTCCATCTACATCTTTCCCTTCTCTGAGTTACACCAGTCAAAAGCAGAGCTCTGCGTAACTGTGAATAAGAAATGAGAGTACAAAACTGAAAATAATGCCTTACTAAACTGAGAGATTAAGTTTTGGTCTTTGATTGACTGATAGAAAAACACAGAAAGAAGGCCTCTGAGATCAGTCCTACTCTGCTTGCCACCTTATGAGATGACTGTGGACTACGTATCCTACGTATTTCCTAACATCTAGGCTGCTGCTCTGAAACTATGCAACAAAGAGGAACAGGTCTACATGTGTGTGCAAAGCTTGAACAAAAGACTTACTTTGTGTCATCTGGGTGGAGGCCAGTCACAAATGTTGTCCCCCCAAGGGTCAGTCTTGGGACTGGTGATTTTCAGTATCTTTAACAATGACATAGATGACAGAATTGAGTTCATCTTCAGCAAGTCTACAGATGAAACCAAGCTGAGTGTTGCAGTTGATATACTGGGACCTGAACTGCTTGAGAAGTTGACCCATGTGAACCTAATGAGGTTCAACAAGGCCAAGTGTAAGGTGTTTTACTTGGTCTGGGGCAATCCCAGGTATTTATGCAGACTGGGGGAAAAGAACTCCTTGAGAGCAGCCCTGAGAAGAAAGACTCGGAGGACCTGGTGGTCAAGAAGCCGGACATGAGTCAGCAGTGCACGTTTGCAGCCCAGAAGGCCAACTATATTCTAGGCTGCGCTAAAAAAGGGGTGGCCAGCAGGAAGAGGAAGTTGATTGTTCCTCTCTACTCAGCTCATGTGAGGCCCCATCTGCAGTACATCCTCAGTCCAGGCCTGGGGCTCCCAGCAAAAGAAAAGACGCAGAGGGCTGAAGCACCTGTTCTATGAAGAAAGGTTGAAGGGAACTGGGCTTGTTTGGTTTGGAGAAGAGAAGGCTCCAGATCTCATTGTAGCATTTGAGTACTTGAAGGGGGCATATAAACAGCAAGGGGGAAAACTGTTTACATGGGTTGATACTGACAGGACAAAGGGGGAATGTTTTTAAACTAATTTAACTTGGATGTTAGGAGGAAGTTTTTCTCTCAGGAGGTGGTGTCACACAGAAACAGGTTGTCCAGAGAGGTTGTGGATGCCCCATCCCTGGGGGCTTGCAAGGCAAGGCTGGATGTGCCTCTGGGCAGCTTTGTCTAGTGACTGGTGATGCTGCACACAGCAGGGGGGTTGAAACTAGATGATCTTTGAGGGATTTTTCAACCCAGGCCATTCTACAATTCTATTGTTCTATATTTGTTAGCCTGATTTTATGTTAAATCCATTTCTAGATCCTTAAAAACCCCCTCCTCTTTTTGTGTCCTCCTACTCCTCCTTCACAGTTTTGGGGAAGCACCCAACATAACCCATATGCTGGAAGCAAGCTTCACAAGACTCTCCCTGACGTGTACTGATTACCCTTAGAGCCAAGATGTTTTTTAATTGGTGGGATTTTGAAGACTTGCTCATTTCAGTAATTCTACACAGGTGCATAGCAAAGCCCAATCAGCAGTCCTCAAAAACAAACCCTAGAAAATAAATGATAAGTACTATGAAAATTCAGCTGTTCTGTTCTACAGTCAAGATTTTGCCTCTGTCTATATACACAGAGCTAGGAAAAGGAGTCAGTGTTCTCTTCTTAGTCATTTTCCACAGTGCCACGTGCCAAAAATATTGAAGATTGATTTTACTGTTGATTGATTAAAGATTGATTTCACTTTTAATTCTCAGTTCTATTTTTGTTCATTTTTGTTTCAATTTGATGGAAAAAACTAAGAAGGCTCTTACAAGATTCCCATTGATTTTCTCTGCGTTCATTCTTAGGGTTGTGTCTATAGAAAGATAAACTGACATTTGTTAAATGATGTAGGATGAACACCCCCCAAAAGAATAGTACCCACACAAAAGAATCAAGGTGGACAGTATATTTTGTATTGCTTATCCAGATAGTATAAAGTCGACCAGTAAATTAGGAAAGGCTTACCTGGAATTCCATGGGGGACGAATCTCCAACAAGAGAACGTTTCCCAGGTGTCGTCAGCCTTTGAATTGGGTCTGGGAGAGGTGGAACCAGACTCCACCCCCTTCTGGTCATCCGGGTCAATTGCCTTCACCCGTGCTCCTGCAGCTGATTCAGTACTCAATCAGTGAGTTCAGGCCGTGATTCAACAGTTCTCATACAAATGATATTAAAGGCATCAGTTACTTATACAAATATGACAAAAAAAGTAACTAGGGAGTGCTCTGAGTTTAATATTTTCTTTGTTGTTGTTGTTAGAGGTCATTGGAAGTTTGTACTTGTGCTCCGAAGTGAATTGACAGCCTGTCCTACACTGTGCTCCTTGGCTTGCATGAAGCACATGTGCCTTTGTCACCTTTCCTAGCATGGAAGAGAGGAAAGCCAGATGTAATCAAGAGCAACATCCAAGTATGAGCTTTGGTTGACATACTATTTACAATGAATTTACATGCTGAATCTGTATGGAGCTTGTTTATATGCCCTGAAGTAAGAAATGTCATACCACAGAAAGGAGGGGAAAGTTACTCCAAAAGAACTGAAGGTTGCTGAGCATGATGGAAACCCAGGCTTTCAGACAAAATCTATTTTGTGTTATATAGGCATAGGAAAAGTATTGTTCCATTTTGGAAAGCCATTTATTTATATATGGATGCTGTTTGTCATCTTAGATCATCATCTTGTCATCCTTAGATTTCAGTGTGCTGCACGCTCATGGTATAATAGTACTTCAATATAGGACAAATAACATTTACTGCAATGCAGAATAACGGTTAGTATGCTCTTGGTTTTTCTCAATACATGTATTAGCCATTGCATTTTTCTTCATGGACTACTCTGGGCGAGCTGGTGGTTATGACTGGTGGACCAACTTGTCCCTGTTGCATGGTGTCACCAAGAGGGACAGTGCATAATGAGGTCTCTTCAGAGCCTTCTCTTCTCCACACTGCCAAGCTCCCTCAGCCTGTATTCATAGAAATAGTGGTCCAGCCCTCTGACCATCCTCATGGCCCTTCTCTGGACCCTCTCCAGCAGCTCCATATCTTTACTGTGCTGGGGTCCCCAGACCTGGAAACAATACTCCAACTGAGGCTTCATGAAGGCAGAGTAGAGAGGGACAATCCCTTGACCTGCTAGCCATGGTCTTGGACTGCAAATAATAATAATGTTGTTTCAGGGATCTTGAGTAATTACACACCATGACCGGACTGATAACTATTGAACCTCAATTTGTATTTTCCTCATTGATACTTGGATATCACAGTGAGAAAGCTCTTAGCATTGTCCCAATAGATGGAATATTTTCACAGTGGAAATCTAGGTATGTCTTTGCAGTATTGGGGAGGGAGAAACAAAAGTCATATGGTGAGCCTCAGCAAATAATGAATAACTAAATGGCACTAAGCAAACATTCCAGGCATTGTGAAATATCTAGCACAGTTTCTAAAAAAGGAGGAAGGAAATGCAGAAACACTGCAAGAGAAGGAATTCTCTCCGTTTCATCACATTCCCAGGCAGCACAGCTGAACATAAGAGTCTTTCTTAAAATACAAGAGACAGATTTTCTAAGGATTTTCTAAGTTGTGAAAAGATGAAAAAAATCAGCTACAGCAACAATCTCATAGAGTGATAATCAGTGTTTAGGCACTGATCTTAAGCCTAAACTAAATAACTACCTGTTCACTCATGAACTAGGTAAAAACAGACAGAAAACCCTAATTCGGTGAGTATATTCAATTCTGAATGCACTTTCCTGAAATTACTTTCTACATTTATACATATAATGTACATTTATATATATAGTGTACTTTTTTCTTATATTCTTATTTTTTTTTCTTGTGCATGAAGCAGCTTAATGAAGTACTTTTTTAAAAATTTTCAGCGCTTTTTATCTTTTTAGGATAACGCCATGTATATAATGTTGTTGCAATTTCTGAGACTCTACAGAATATCACAGACAATAAAACTGAGGCTGCTATATTAAATTTGATGTGGATACTACTACAAAAACAAGCTCATTAAAGATAATAGAATGATCCATTTGCAGGCCTCCAGCTGAAGACCTAGAGGTGATAGGAGAACAATTTACTTCGTTTTAACCATGGGCACTGTAAGTTCATTCTATTGACCTTAATGGGTTTGCTTTCAAAGTCTTTTAAACAGAAGATATAAACAGGTATTTAGAACAACTCTGTCATATGTCAGCCTGCAGATAACCTAAGCAACTAAGCTAAAAGAAGATGCAACATATTTATCTATGCACATATTCTGCATGTTTATACTGGGCCTGTAAGTCCTAATACGAACATTCAGTGCACACAGCAAAACAATGTACGTGATGCTCTTCACTTATTTAATTGTTCCACAGTGTCTGCAGGGAATTATTCGTTCAGTTAAGTAAGCATTAACATCAGGCATCCCACTTCAGTCTGCAAGAGCTTTTGCATGTGCTAGCTGAAAAAGGTTAGAAATTAGGCAAGTCAGAACAGCTTTAGCAATGAGTTGAGAGCAGGCACAGTCAACTCTGTTCATACTGATGGAATGGAATAGCAGCCATCATCTTACATCCCTTAATATCGTTTAAACTGCTCATCATGTGTTTCACCAACTTACGGAATACAACAAAGCTTCTGAAGCAGCTGAGTGCCTTCCACCCTGGAAATCTATCTGTGTGGCTCCCTCTAACCATGACTTTATTCCTGGCCTCATCAACTCCTTGATCAGAACTCAACCTTTCCTACCTCACTTGGATGGCTTAAAGCAGTGGCTAGAAAATATGAACACAGCTGGCCCCACTCTTCATCATCTTGGCAGTCATTCCTGTGGAGAACTGGCTTAGGGAAATAGGTTGTGTGTGCTTATCTTTGTAGCAGTGCGAACAAAACAGCACGTTCAATCACTGGATTTGGAGAAGTAGTGCACTGTTGACCGGGCAACGATGAGGGAGTAAGTTTGCATTGGAACCGGTATGTGTGGGAAAAGAACTAATTGGACACTACTTATCTCGCAAGAATAGTGTAAGAACCACTGCTTAACAATTATTCTAAAAATAGCATGTTCAAGGTGTATAAAAGTATGTAACCTGCTCAATAAAGTTGGCTCAGCTGCATAATCATATTGATGTCTCTCTGAGTCCTTGCATCGGCATCTTAAGAAGATCGTTCTGACGCGGCCGTGGTTCATCCTCCTGTGGTCACCGCAACATCTGGCACGCAAACAGGGACCCTGAAGCCACTGTCTAGCTTGGGACGTAAGGAAGGTGACCGGTGCTTCACAGACGGTTGGGACTGCAACATTCTAAACGATGTTACGGTAGCCGGAAGTGAGGTCGCGACCTGCCCTCTGTGCCAACCATGGAGTGGGAAGCTGCGGAGAAACTGCTTTATGGATTCTCTCTAAGGGAGGCGAGCAGGCATCTCCAAAAGGCATTTCGGAGCTGATAAAATGGGCCCGAAAAAATGGACATTTATCAGGGTTGCACTGATATTCATTGTCTCTGAGTGGCGTGAGATTGGAAATTATATGTGGAACGCAGTTATAGAAGATAAAAAGGAGGTAAAACAATTAGTATCACTAGGCCCAACCTGGCGGGCCATTATCAATAGCTTGAACCAAATACAGGCAGATTGTCAGGTTGTAGCAGCGGCTCCCTAAGCCCTGTCTGCTCCCTCTAGGTCAAAGGTGGTGCCAACTGCTGAGTGAACACTTTTTAGAAACATCTTGGTCAACTCCCACAGCTGCTCTGCCAGCATCTCATCCAGCTCCTTGTTGTCACTGTCATCCCCTGACTCTTCCTCCAGCTCCCTGGTCTTGCTCTCACTACCCTTTGGTGGCAATTCCTCTGCGGACAAGGACGCAACAGCAGATATCATCACTATACCCTCCAAGGACCAATGGTGTTCCCTGATAGACCTGAGCTGAGAAGGAAAAATAGAGATGTTCGTGGAAAAGGAAAGCTGGGCAGAAAAGTATTTCTCAGCTAAAAAGAATATTTTCTTGTTCCCCAAGACTGTTTCTTTATCAAAGAGAGATGATAGGCCTACGTGTCATTAGTGTGAGGATTCCTCACATGTTACAGAAAGTGGATGTAGCATAGCTCTTGAGCTTTGTGAAATTTGTGGTCCGTGGAGAGTTTAAAAATTCATGTTGACATCCTATGTCTTGGTGGTGAGTATTGGAGCTGGAGGTGAATATATTTCTAAGAATGAATGTACAAGAAGCATTGAGAAATTATGGTAAAGCACAGCAAGTGTGTTTGCTGTATGTCTAAGAAGAATGGGTTGATAACTTCCAGAAATGAAATTTGCTGCCTGGCGTTCAATGCCACAGGAGTAAAGATTGAAAAGAAAAGAAATTATAGCGGAATGTTTATGAAACTGAGAAGGAGGTCTGTGTTCTCCCACCTCAGAAAAACAGTGTGAGCAGAAAAGGAAAATGGGATTTCCGAAGCAAGCTGCTATTTCAGGGAAGAGAAGGTAATTGTACTAGTGGTGGTAATGGGGAATTATTTCTGTCCAGATTGGATGTGTATTGCAAACCAATCTTAATTCATTAGCTAAATTAGTATTATTTAAGATTTGCTGGAGCAGCTGGTTTTAGATGAAGCTCTGCTGTGCTGCTTTGAAGTGTGTCAGACAGTTGTATGACAGAACTAGCCTCACATAAAATGACAAAACACTTTGTACAGGCTCTGGGATAGGTATTGTGAAAAAGTGATAGGGAATCCGTCAGTTCCAGACTACTTCATAAAAGGGTTGCACGTATGGTGCTGGAAGATTAGATTTACTGCAGGTAGACTCAGCAAAATACTCATGGTGAAAATGGTAAATATAAGAAAAAAAGATTCCCATAGTATGGAACTCCTTTAGTTTTTCTATGCAGAGTAGATTGTGAAAATACATGACAGAAAAGGATAAGAGAGGCAGTAAGCAGTAATGGCAGTGCACATACTGAAATGGGTGGCATCTTTAGTAGTGGAAGAAAGGAGAGATAAGAAAGAAAATATAATAACTGCATGCAAATATTAGTCACAGAATACACACTCTGACATTAATGAAAAATGGTTACAAAGTTTCATAAGCTGCAAGAGGGAATCAGTAGGTGATACTGAAAAGTAAAATGTGAAAGCAATCATTTACTTCAGGCAGAATTGGATGAAGGTAATGATTTCTTGGAGCATCAACCTCAATAAAGAAGCAGCAGCAAGTGAGGGAGAACAAATTATCCTCTGACCAGGTACCACGCAGTTCTTTAAGGCAAGGCTGTGTTGTTTTGCGCACAGGAAAGGTTTGTTTTGAGAGAGGACCATCAGCAAATGTGTTAAGTCCAGGATTACCCATTCTGTCTTTGCGCTTGGGTAGCAGTCTTTCTGCCAGATGAATGATTTGCAGAGTCTGGATTTGTAAGGATGATCTGGGTTAAAAAAATAGCTGATAGGAAAAAGATACTTCTTTTTAACCCAGATCATTTCATTATTCATGCTTAGCAGGACAGCCTTATAGTCAGTGAGGGACCAGTGGGAGGACTTAATATGCTGGGCAGTGTATGGTCTCACCTACCTCAAGCCGGGGCTGTGGGACTGGGTTGTAGTCCCTGCTGTGAGCTCTGCTACTGGAAACATGGCAGGTGTCACTGCTCAGGGCTTTGGTTTTGCATGCATTGGAAGTCATCGATCTGGATTTGACTGTTAAAGGTTGCTGCATTTCCAGGAAGAGTATCCCTACTCTATTTTTAGGATCCTTAGGTTGGGTATAAGTGTCCATCTCTGCAGAGAAGAGAAAACAATGTGCATATTGCCACTTGGGCAGTACCTAAGACATGCAGAGGTACAGCGTGACTAAGGCTGGCCATTCAGCCAGGGTGTTCAAATCTGGGGTGGTTTTCAAAGTAGGGCCTGAAGTACATAAAATACTCTATCCTCTTCTTTTCTTGTTGTCTTTTTTTATCTTGGGAGATTACTGAACTGAGTGCTTGCCTTTTCATAATGAGGCCAGAGTACATTAGAATTATCTTTAGGCATCAGTTAATAAATAGCAGAATAAAGGGAGAAGAGCTGACTGAGTGCAGTATGTAGTAGTCCTTGCCACCAGATCTGAAGAGATCAGCAGCATGCTTCTGTGCTGGCAGAGGAAGAAGAGTGTAGGGGCAGAAGGGTACACTTGCTCCAGTTTTGGCAGCTCAACCCCATGCCTGGTGCAATTAAACCAACTTGCCTGGCTCTATTATCTTCTGCCCTCTTTGAAAGTAAGTATCTAAACTGCTGTCAGGCAATGGCTCTGCTAATTAGACTAAGCTACACAGTAACATGTCTAGTTTACTCTCTGCTGTATATAGAAGAGTGGAATTATAGATGGTGGGTCACATAAAAATCCCACAACCTTCTGTAAGAGAAAGCCATTAACTCTGATTTGTTACTCTTAGCGGCTATAGCAAGTGGTTATGCAGTTATCACTGACCAGCTCAGCTGGATGTTGGAACAATGGAAGTAAGAGTATTATTTACTTTCTGTACTTTTTATCACAGAATTTCAGAATGTCTGAGGCTGGCAGGATCCTCTGTATCCATCTGGTCCAACCCCTGCTCAAGCAGAACAGAACAGGTGGAACAGTCCCAGCTCTCATCTTATTATTGTTTCACACAGAACTTTCTGAACTGCTATCAGTAAGGTTGTCCAACACTTTCCTTTGTGAGAAGCTGTTTTCAGCTTCTTGTAAAAATTCCTAAACATTTGGGCTCTAATTTTCCACACCAGCTCAAACTAATAGTTTTAGATAATTTCCAAGCATTCTGGTTTGAAGGCTTCTTTTGTGGCATTACTTAAAGAATGTGTATTATTTTGTCCATGGTTAAGTTCTAAAATATTTCTAATAGTTTGAAGTGAGAACATAACATTTGCTGTCCCCATGGTGAATCCACCAAGATTTGACAATACTATAAACCAACAGAAAAAGTCCTCAGTACAGGAGTCCACAGGAGAGACACGGACCTCTTGGACTGTGTCTAGAAGGACACAAAAATGATCCAAGGGATGGAACACCTACCCTGTGAGGACAGGCTGGAAAATAGAAGGCTTTGGAAAGACCTCATAGCAGCCTTTCAGTATCTAAAGAGGGGCTATATTAAAGAAGGGGACAAACTTTTTAGCAGGGCCTGTTTTGATAGGACAAGGAGAAATGGTTTCAAACTAAAGCAGGGGAGGTTTAGATTAGGCATAAGAAAAAACATAGTAAGGTTGGTGAAGCACTGGAACAGGTAGCATGGAGATGTGATGGATTCCCCATCCCTGGAGACATTCAAGATCAGGCTGGACAAGTCTAGGATGAACCTGATCTATCCATAGATGTCCCTGTTCACTGCAGGGAAGTTGGATTAGATGACATTTAAGGGTCCCTCCCAACTTAAACAATTACATAAAAAATATCAGAAAATTCTTCACTTAGCATCGTGCCTCACCTCCCAATTCTTGAAGAAATGAATGTCATGCTCCAGGAATAACTGAGAAAATAATTATGTGCTGTTTGTTTGCTGAGTCTGTGGTTATCTTTTTAGAATTAAACTTGCATGTTTCTGTATTTCTACATGCATTTGTGTTATGAAAGCAGATTATTTGTCTCAAATCTAAAAGTAGTAAGAAAGTATTCTCTTTGAATAAAGTCTGCATTATTTGGCCCTCAAAGCTCCCAAGTTTGAGTAAATATGAGCTTGTAATTCAAACCTCTGTCCTTATTGCAAAATTACATTTATTTTTGATGGACCTGGGAGATGGAGTTAAAGATGGATTTAAATGATGTCTTTCCTTCCTTCCGGGAAACATTGCAATTAGTCAAAGGTAATCGTCTCAATAGAACATCACATGCCCAGCTATTTGTCTAGTCCTGTGACTTTAGCAATGAAGATAAAATCTCATGTATTCATCTGTCCGGATCAAGGAACATAGAAACAGTGATAGTCTAATAATTTTCATGGTTGCTGAACTTCTATTAAGAGGTATTATACATGGTGTTTGATTTTTCTGCATTTGCATCTTTGCATCTCCATGGTTACTGTTTGATTAAACTGATCAAAGAGAAGATGAATTGTATTGTTAGTTGTTTAACCCCATGTGGAAAGGATGCCTAGGATAAGAAAATAAATCCTAACTCAACAGGGACAAAATCTAAAATCCTTTGTCAAGTGAAATTCACAATAAAACAAAACAAAACAAAAAAAACTCGTAGAATGTGGAAGATGCATAGTTTTTCTTTTTTTTTTTCTCTTTTTCCTACCAGATATTTCTCCTGGTATAAACTTGCTCTGCCTTGTTTTTCATCCGTTGACTAGAATTGTCTGCTCAAAAGAGAAAGAACATTGAAGTTGAAAAATCACCTTATATTCAATGCTAGTGACACTGGGCAATCAATACTTGATTAGAAAATCAATGCTGCTTTCTTTCCATTCTTTGAAAATGTTTGTTTATTTGCATCATCTCAGGCTGAATGTTGAAGATGGATAAGATAGATTAGTAACATCCTTGTTATCCTGATCAACTTCAGCTATTTGCTGGGAGAGAAGGGACTCAGGGACCTGGGCAGCCTGGAGCTCATCATATGCCTATCTATATAAGAATTTAAGCATTAGCAATGCATTTTTTCTTGAAGTGTCTTCACACTTCAAGCCAGCTCAGGTTTAGGGAGTACTTTACTGTGGGACTTGTTTGGGCAGTAGTGCATATGCCTGATATTTCCGAGCCTGTAGTCAGAGGGATCCAGATCAGAAAGTCATAGAGTCATAGAATCACCAAAGTTGGAAAAGATCTTCAATATCATCCAGTCCAACCATCCACCTATATATAATAGAGAATGAGAGAAGAGGCTGACCTCCAGCTACTAGAAACTCCCTTCGGGTAGTTATAGAGAGCAATAAGGTCTCCTCTGAGCCTCCTCTTCTGAACAATCCCAGCTGCCTCACGTGTTCCTCATAAGCCCTGTGCTCTAGACCCTTCATCAGCTTAGTTCCGCTTCTCTGAACAAGCTCCAGGGCCTCAATGTTTTTCTTGAAGTGAGGGACACAAATTCACCCTCTTATGAGACATGCTTGGGTGTTTGTCTATTACTTTTGTATTTCTTTTGATCAGGCCAGCCTGATCTCATGTGCATTGGACCGAGGAGTCACTGAGTCATTGCAGTGCAGTTTAACCAGTCAACATAGTTTGAGACAGGCTCTCAGTGTGGACTATTGACAGGTAACCTGTGACACTCATTGCAGCTCTTGCACTGAGAGGAATAGAAGATACTCCTGCAAAAGCAAGAAGTGTGGGACCCCACCACAGGGAATGCTGGAAGCATTAAACTGCCAAGTTGAATGGAAAGTAAGGATTCTCATCTGTCCTTGAAGTGGTTGGAAAAAATGTTACATTTTATATAAATCAGGAAGCTGGCCTTAAAAAGTAGAGAAGCAACTGAGGTAAATACTGTAACAAAATGTACTTTTGTTACTTTAATTTTGTTACAGTATTAACTTTTTGTTACTTTAATTTTGTTACAGTATTTACTGAGGTAAATACTGTAACAAAATTAGTCACAGTCAGGAGAATCATTTGAAGTATGGAACAGTCCAGGGATAAGCATCACAAGCATTTAATGAAAAATCCTTCAAATAACGTAGAAAACAAGACAAAAAGATAGAAAATAGAGTTTTGCTTAGACTGAGGCAGCTAAGCAAACTTGATAGCAACCTGGCTCATAAATGAGTCTTTGGAGCTGTGAGTGTGGAGGACTTTCTGGCTCTCATGCATAGACAAATCTGACAATACTAAGAGACACAGAAATTAACTATCAAATAATCTTGAATGGGAAAAAGTGGATGGGGATTCCTTCCATTTTTAAAGAAGGGAATTCTACTAGAACTTTAGTCATGTAAGCAAGAAGATATGACAGCCAAGTAGTTCATCTGGATTTCATTATAATGATGAAGAATGTCTGACATAGGTATGTGTTTGAGAGATGCACAATTTGTGTTAAGATATGATAGCTCCTTCCCTACTTACACAAATGTAGAAACAAATGCCTTATTCATTTCTACATAACTGACAATGGTCAGAGACAAAAACATCTTAAAAATAACTCAGATTACTTATAATTTGCCTTGAATTTAAAAATGAAAAGAAAGTTGTTATGGTATGCTAAACAGATAGGAATGTGTGATGCTGTCTACGTGGACAGATGACCCTGCTTCTTTCTTCCTTGCTTCTCTGCCTTGTTTGGCTTTGGTGTATCTCTCATGGCTATGGACTATCACCAGATGTTGGTGGACAGCATTAACTGCATAGAGTTTAACTTGTGCTATGATTCAAATAGCTAATCAGGGCAGGGATCAAACTTTCCAGCAATTTGAAACCACTACTTCTTAGGCCGCATGGGAAACAGCATCCAGTTGTCCACATATCAAATTCCTTTCCTCATACCATAAAGAAAAAGGGCAGTAAGAACAACACAGTAGACTCTGAGATGGGGAAACTCTGTCAAGAAGCAGTTTAGGCTAACTCTAGAAGCTAAAAAGAATTAAACTTCATAATGCTCTTCTAAGGACAGAAATGTGTCATACCAATTATGTCATTTAAACGTCAACAGAAATAAGCAGAACTGAACTGAAAACTGTTTAGAAATGGCCACAGTAGCATTGTTCTTCTAAGTCCTAAATATAGAGCGTACAAGTATATGACATTATGGTTGATGTGAAGGATTCTGGATTTGCTGAACCCTTAAATTCCATCTTTCTTCTCTCCCTTTAGCTGACAGACAAAATTGCTGAAGTAATAAAAATGCTGCTCATTCAGATGAGTGGCAGACAGATGCTTGGATCATCTGTGTAGAAAGTAATAATTTCTGGTTACCAGGACCTGAAAGAGAAAGAATGAGTTTAATTTAGAGGCTTCTTTGACACTTTTGAAAGGTACAGAAATGCAAATACTTTATTAAGCTTCTGAACTTTTCACCATCTGTCATGGAGCTCAGCTTGAGTTCTTACCAGGTGATGTCGTACACATATGCCTATTTCATGTTTGCTAGCTAACATGAAATGACTGGGAAAGTCAGCTTTAAAATTGTCTTATTCTAGCTGCGCTTCTCCTTTTGCAGCATTGCTGGACAATTGTGGGAAGGAGAATAAATGAATGACAATTGAGAAGCAGACAGTAAATGACTGTCAAACAGGAAACTAAAAAAAAAACCAATGAGAACTCTTAGCACTCTTCTCTACCATAGAGGTCTGAAGGATATAAATTCATGATGATTGTATCTGGGATCGTACACACATTTAAAATGCACTTGCAAGGGATACTCTTGGTTTCCTGGATAACAGCCTCCTCCTGCTTTATTACTCCTCCATCTTTCTCTGTCCTCCAAGAGAAAGCTTCTGTAAGTGCTCCTGGTTCTCTCTGCCATTTCCTAGTTCTTTGGCACTTCCCACGGTTCTCACTTCCAGCATCCAAGCAGACCAAGCTTGGTCCCTAAGGGGACATAACAACAGCTCCACAGCAGCACTGAAGATCTTTATACCTATCCTAGTATATGCTAAAGCTGGGAATAGAAATGGAAATGTTTACAAATTGTGGGAAAAAAAAAAGTAAAGGGGCTCTTCTGAAAAAAGAAATCAGAGAAACGAGAGTTGTTACAGTAGAAGTTACTTATCACACAGTAAGTAAGAAGAGAATTTCCACCATCAGAAACAAATACATAACTGTCCAAACTCTGCAAAATATCCAAATACTCACAGCAGATAGATATACACAGGCCTCTGATCTGAATGGGAGCTTTACTAATATGGCAGAAACACTGTGACGGAAAAAAAAAAAGGGGGGGGGGGGGGGGGGGGGAACGACGGACACAGAATTTACCAGACTGCAAAAAAAACCTCTTGAATCTGTTCTTATTTCAACCTACTCACATTTCAACTCCCGTGAGAGGTTAAAAAAACTAAACAAACAAAAAAACAAACAAAAAACCAGCAGAGTCTTGACACAAATAGTATTTGGGAAGGAAAAACATTTCTATTTCCATATTCTGCTACTATAATTGATAATGCAGTGATGGCAGATCAGATCAAAAGGATAATAATAACAAATTTCTCCACTCAAAAAAATACTGAACAGGTGTGAAGAACACTAGAAAAGTGTCCCCTTCCAGCTATGAGAGCAAGGTTAAATGCAGCTGCAATGATACTGCAGGACAGCAGGTAATGCTAGTAGTGGAGCATGCTAGTCTGTGAACTATGGCCAGATAGTCTGCACCTTGGCTGAAAGATAAGCAGACAAACTGTGAAGAAGTTAAAAGGATATTTAATTTCAAAGTTAATTTAGATTTGAGTTTGTTCTCCCCAGGACAGTGGTCGTGGCACCAAGGAATTCAGGAAGCATTTGGACAACTCTCTCAGACATAGGGTTTGATTTTTAGGTGATGTGGAGCCAAGAGTTGGACTTGATGATCCTAGTGGGTCCTTTTCAACTTGGAATGTTCTATAGTTCTATTCTTGGATTACTTTCCAAACGTGCAAATATGGAGTAATGAGTTTGCGGAGTTTAATTGCTACTTTTTCTTCGGTTTTCAACATAAATGGATTAGTGGAAAGATCACTTTTTTTTTTTTGATAGACTTATTGTGAAATTTAGGTCCAGAGATAGTCATAGCCCTTGGTAATTCTTCTCCTTCAGGTAAAACAAAAGTACAGTTAAAGGCATTTAATGCAGTAAAGCACAAGAGGCTGGGAAAACAAAAATTTGTTGTGGAACACTTTCCATATGAGGAAAGGCTGAGAGACCTGGGTCTGTTCAGCCTTGAAAAAAGAAGACTAAGAGGGGATCTGATACATATATATAAATACATAAAGTGCGGGAGGCAAAGGGACGAGGCTGGACTCTTCTCAGCAGTGTGTAGCAATAGGATGAGGGAAAATGGACACAAACTGACGCACAGGAAGTTCCACACGATGTGCATGGGAACTTCTTCACAGTGCAATGACGGAGCACAGACACAGGCTGAGCAGGTGGTGAGGTCTCCTTCTCGGGAGACGTTCAAGACCCGCCTGGACGCCTATCTGTGCAACGTGGACTATGGAGCTGCTTTGGCCGGGGGTTGGACTCGGTGATCTCTAGAGGTCCCTTCCAACAATTCTGTGATTCTGTAATTTTTTTCCAAAAGTAGAGTAATCTAAAACTGACTGAGTATGAGCATGTTGGAGCACGAAATATGAGGAAGGCTTTGTGAAGGTGTGAGAAGTGTCTTGGATGCGGTACTGCTGGAGTGCTAGTAAGTTGTGATTCAGAGCATTCTGACAGCAGCAATTTCCTCTTATGCTCAGGAAAGTTTTTGTGTAAAGCAGTTTAATGAGACAAGACTATAGGGAGAATCCATCTGCTTTGTTTTGCATAGACATTTTAACATTCAGGGAAGATCCCTGTGAGATCTTTCAAACTAACCATGTTCAGGTGAAAAGAGGCATCAGTGTTTTTTCCTATATATCTAGATAATAAATCTGTCTTTTTCTGAAGAGTTTATTTGTTAGAGGTGAAAATTTAAAAAGTGCAGTGAATACTGCATGTGGATGCTGAGACAAAGAGGAACTTTCCCCAGGGTGCACTGATGGGGTTTCTACAATTTTTCCCTGAAGAATTTGTGTCCCTCGCAAGGATGGGACTATTGCCAAAAAATGAAAGAATTTCAAAGGTTCTCAAGAGTACCAAACATCTTTTCAACTACTTCATTGCTTATGGAATAATTATAGAAGGATGAAAGGAGGCATATAAGGATACAGAGGCACCAGGTCAAACATTGCCATCATCTTCTCTTTTTTTTCCTATTGACCTGTCCTTTCAACTTGGAATTAACTACCCACTTCCTTTAAATAGCTTTTTATCCTAACCCACCCTCCTAATTCTCAAAGCTGCTTGGACTTATTTTTGTTCCCTGCCTGTAACAGAAGGCTTTAATGCTTCGTTTATTGTAACTGAGTAAGCTCTGTGTACTCTGCTTGCATTGCTTCAAGCAGCCAGGCAAAGGTTATCAGGCCTCAAAATGCTAACTTGGCTTCTTGAGCTAGAGGCAAAATGGACTCCATGAGTTTTGGGAACAGGAGAAGGTGAAGGAGGAAATTTAAGTAAGAAATGGTCTACACGGGAGAGTTCATATCTTGTAAACAGAAGAATTCTGCTTCATTTAGCTGCAGACTTAGCATTTATTATATTGTTCTTCCTTGGAAATAAATGCATACAAAGCAATCATGTTATTAATTCAGACCAATAGAACACATCTCTGCATTATATAATTATTTCATTACAGTGAAGGATCAGTTTAAAACTTCATTAAAATCCAACCAGTAGAAAATAATATGATTCCACTGACATTTGATTTAATGAAAATCTCTAAGTTAGGAATATTAAAATGCATATAAACTCCTGAATATCTCCATAAGCAGCATTTCAGGTATCCTACTCCTCAGTATACCCAGCTGCTCAGACAGCTGAAGGCAACACAGGGGCATGAGGTGTTCCTGGGGTGCTGGCTCAGTATCTCACGGCAACACTGGCAATATTGCTTGTGTGCACACAAGCCATTCAAAACATACTTGAATTAGTCAAGCTGGTCTCCACATTATCAAAATAAGTATTATTTGTTCAATTCAGCCTCAACAGTGAAAGAAGCAAATTGATTCTCTGAACTATGAGAAACAATGGCTGTGAGCCAAAGCCCACTGAAATCAAGAAAGAGATCCCCTGGTGACTTCAATAGCTTGCTGGATCTCACCCAGCATGAGTAAATGACATTTTTCTAAAGTACATTTCTTTTTCCTGCAACAACTTCACACAATATTTTCCACTTTGTACACTGCTGTTCTGGTACATGCATTTTCAGCCTTGTATTGTTCCCAATACTTAGTAATTTCACATTGTCAGGATAGTTTTCTCTGTGGTTTCATAGAGTAAATTGACCTAGTTAAAATTAAAGGCTGCCAGCATAAATTAGATTAGGTTGGCCTAGTGATCTGAAAAAGAATTGTAACACGCTGTGTTTGTCTTTATTTCTATGAGCAAGAGTGGCTGGATGAAAGTGCAGCTATTAGAACTACTTGGAGTACACTGTTACAGTTAGGGGTCTGATAATATTCTATCAGGACACAGGAAGACGTAGTGATCAGTTATTTCATTTGGAAACATAATATTTCACTGCTTTACTATAACATTTCACCTTCCATTTAAATGTGTGTGAACCTAGTTGGTAATAAAGGAATGCAATTTAATGACAGCAAGGATCTCTCTACATTCTTAAGACTATCTACATTGTAAACTCTCAAGTCTGAGATAAAAAGAATATCATATTCCACTGTTTGGAGCTTTGACATTCATGAGCAGACATAAAAGTGATTATGCCTGTTACCAGCTTCATCTAATATGTATCTGAAGTTTTACTTATGAAGCTTTACTTTAAATGTTCCACCACCCATTGCTTTCAACATTGTTTTTAACAACCCATTGTACCTTTCAATTTTACCAGAAGCTGGTGCATGATAGGGGATATTATAAATCCACTCGATGCCATGATCTTTGGCCCAAGTATTTACAAGAGAATTTTTGAAATGAGTTCCATTATCAGACTCAATTCTCTCTGGAGTGCCATGTCGCCATAGGACTTGTTTCTCGAGCCCTAAGATGGTGTTCCGGGCGGTAGCATGGGGTACTGCATATGTTTCAAGCCACCCAGTAGTTACCTCTACCATGGTGAGCACATAACGCTTACCACTGCGAGATCGTGGTAAGGTGATATAATCAACCTGCCACGCCTCCCCATATTTATACTTTTGCCATCGCCCTTCCTCCCAAAGAGGTTTCATCCTCTTGGCCTGTTTAATTGTGGCGCATGTGTCACAGTCATGGATAACCTGTGCAATAGCATCCATAGTTAAGTCCACCCCTCGGTCTCTAGCCCACTTATATGTTGCATCTCTTCCTTGATGGCCCGAGATCTCATGGGCCCACCGAGCTAGAAATAATTTGTAGTTACAGTGTAAATACTTAGAGGCTGAGCTGCAACAACAATGTCTGGATCAGGCATTTATTTTTTATTTATTATTATATTTTTTTTTACAGTAAAAAGCCAGGCTGCTATCTTGCTTATGAAGGTTATTCTCCTATCAGTCCTATTTTTCATGTAAATACCACTTCTTACCACTAAAAAGGGAGAAGAGGAAAATGAGTATTCATCCTAAATGGAGTCCAGAAGCACCTTACTTTGGGAAACGCATCATTCTTCTCAGGCAGAATCAAAGGGAGTTTCATTAGTGGTAATAAATAGATAATAATTGGTGAATAATTGATGTTGGCATTGCCACTTGCTGTTGTGTATTGCTCCCATATCGTGGAAGCAATTCTCCACAACTGTGCATCAGAGCACAACACTTTCTCTTCAAACAGCCCAAACTGACTCTCTTTTGGATTCATTTTTCAATGTTTGCCATCCCAAAAATTTTCATCCTCTGCTACATCCTGTTTCCCCTGCCCAAAGACAGCTTCATGTCTACAGTTGGGCACATATAATCTCTTCTGCATCAGCAAGCCTAGAAAATCCATACCTTCTTTCCCAAAAAGTAAGGAGATCCTGGAATGTGTTCATAGTCAGGTTTCTCAAGGCCAGGCCAGCAAAGAAATGAACATGGGAGTGCAAATTTAGATTTTAATGATATGACTTGAAACTGACTGACAGCCAGGCAAATATGTGCTTAACTAAGACATGTTGTGGTGATAAAATCTAATATGGTTGAAGCAGTGCTGCTTAGAAGTCATTTTAGCAGTGCACAGCACATTGCAACAGGTTAGGAATGCTGGTGATAAGCATCTTAGATTAAAAAAAAACAAACCTGTAGCACAGTATTGGTAGGTGTGAGATGTTGGCCATGTGGAATAGCATTATCAGCTTCTTAAGTCCAAGTAAATAATAAATCACAGGCTTCAACTGACTTTACTGTTTACCAAGGCCCTACGTTGAGATTTACACAATAAACTAGGCTGATAGAATGCATTTTTAATTAGTATGGAAAACTGATAGTGCTTGGCTGAGGACTTAAGATTGATTTTCATGATAAGCAGCATAAATGCTCCAAGAAAATCGAGGTGGTTTCCTCATGCAGGGCCTTACATGCTTCAGTGCATACATTCATGCTCATTTCTGATCTAGTACCAGGGAGAAATTCTTTGCTCTGGTTCTGTTCTCCTGAGGAAGGTATACCTGATGGTTGGAAATGCAAGTTTTTAGGAGTAATAAACCCACTGCCTAATATTTTTAGTGAAGAGAAGTTGTAAGAGTTGTAGCAGGAAAACTTAGGAGAACAGGTAAATGGAGATGCCACTGGGGTTACCATTGAGGAAATGATTCCCTGCCTAACAGTGCTGCATGTATGTAAATGTAAGCAGAGACACCACATCTCAAAGAAGGTTGATTAAAGGTTAAACAATCTTCCTTTTTCACAATGGATCCCATTAGCCTCTTGAAGGCTGCTACAACAGAGCAAGTGAATAACATCATTGCACAGTTCTTTCTGTAGTCCTACATATTTTCCTTTATTAAAAATGTTTTGTTTTACAGACCAAATGCCTCATTAGCTCTGTTAAGATTTCTAGTTATTCTGACAGCAGCTACATTTTATCTCTTGTGATTTCTAGAATACATCTAGTGCTGACTTTTATTTATTTATTTTTAATTTTTTCAATCCATCAATGGCTTAATTCTCTATCTCAAAACAATATGAGAAAATTGAGACTGGTGTGGGGACATTAACTAATGAACACATTGCCTATAGTTTCCAGAAAACTGATGCATTTTTTCCATCTGTATTTAATGAGATGTTATTTCTCATACTGAAATAACAAAGCTATCATGGTAGATAAATTCTCAGTATGCTAAGTGTATTCACAGTATTCTGTGAGTCAGATAGATTCACAGTAAGGGGAAAAATACAAAACAAAACAAAAAAAAAATCAGGAAATGATTACTACTTTAAATGGATAAGGAAAACCCCTATTAGGCAACTTGATCTTTTTATTTAACTTAGATCTGAAATCTAAAACTTGATTCTTCACTTGTACTGGTTTTAGTTTTTCCCATTTACTTCAGTGGAATTAATCCTAATTTGCACTGGCCTGAAAAGAATAGGATCACCAGGGGCTCATTTTTCCCTTCTGTAACCAATACCTTACTAGAGGTTTTTATTATTTGGCTATGAGGATAATGTAAAGGTTTAGAAGACTTTTCATGGCACAGACAGGAAGACAAGATAAGGCAAAAATGAAGCGCTCCAGACTGTTTCATTCCAGGGGGCTTGTTTTCATGACAGGGGAAATGAGAGGGCATACCTTTGCATTTCCATTAAATCACCTTCTGCTTGGGACTACTCCCCTGAGGGAAGCAGCATGGAACACTTCAACTTGACAGTGTTTCACAGTTACCTTGCTCGGATCTGAGGTAGTGCAGAGTACATCTGGCTCCAACAGCATTTGTTTAGACCTCTAACTATCCACTGAACTCAACAGTAATACTTTGGAGACTAAATGTTTCACTGACTCAGAACTTTTTTCCTATAACAGTACCATGAATGAACATATCCTTTTTTAACCCTTCCACCAAGCAAATATTTGACCTTTCACCATAGACTGTAAACAAAGAGTTTGAATTTACGAATGATCTGTCTTTCAGGAAAAAGAATAACCACTTTTAGATCCTGAGTTCTCTAACACAAAGCATTATTATATTTGCTGAGAGGATTAACTTCATTCTTGATCAAGAAAACAGAACAAAATCCATTTGATTTGATTGATACAGCTATTCTGGTTGCATTTTATAGTATGTCCAATCAGTAAACTTAATCCTCATGAATACTAATACCTATCTCATACTTGGTGCTCCTCAATATACTGTTTGTTATAGAACTAACTTTTTAATATGATAGACAAATACCTGACTCCACAAAGAGTCTCGAAGTCACAGAAGGTGAGCAGTAATTTTCTGGAGCCTAGGTGCTGCAGTTTGTATACAATCCTTCCACCCTTCATTTCTTAGCAAATCAGGTATGCATTACACTTTATTGGAAATGGTGCAAGAAGTGCCCTCTGCAGTATTATTTAGTAACTAAGACATTCTCATTTGAAAATCTCAAAATACAGTCTAGTCAGAAGTAATTTTCTTCCAGTTTAATGATTTTTCTTGAATTCCAGTAGTTATGCAAAGCATCGGGAATTCTAACCTTTCCATGAGATTTGCAGATGTTAATTATGTTGCTGGCATTGCGTTAAAAAATGGCATATGGATGTATTGCAATACTAATCAGGTAATTTTTTTTTTACTCATGCTGATCAGATCAATAATATCTTTCCATATTAAAATGAAGTTGTTGGATATACAAATGAAAATCTGCATTCGCCATTTCAAGAGTGGCAAGTATATCTGTACCATCTCACTGAAATTCCATGGACCTCCCCTAAAGATCTAAACATTGAAGATGGGGGCACTGGGTTAATATGTTAATGAGTTTGGAGCAGACTGCTAAAGCTTAAACAAGTCTTTCAGTCAGACTTCCTTTAGAGTTCTATTTGAAGTCATTTTTGATAGGTAGTTAATAGGGAAAGTAATGACAGAAAAAAAGTCTTTATTCTAGGAAGTTGGATACTAATTTAAATTTAACTATTATTCTACTAAGAGACTACATCTTTATATAAACTTCTCCCTCTGCCCACAGTAAGAATATAAAAGGCACACATTTTTTTCAGAAAATGGCTCACATTTTGTAAGATGCATAGCATAAAAAAAAATAAGGCACTTTGAATGAGATACAAAAGCTGCAAAAACATGACATTTTTGCATTGGTGGGTTATTGTATTTGTGAATACAATATTTTTCTTTCTGTTTTCAAATGAATAATGCTAATGTGGTTTCTCAAAAGTGAAAATTTAGGAAGGCAATATTTTTGCATATTTTGTGCAATTTAAAAGTGCTTCCTTTTACTGAAAAGTGGTATTGACAAAGGCTAATTCAATTTAAATAATTACAAAGGAGAATCTCAATGTATATTTGAGATTGCTCTACATTTAAATCACAGTTTGGAGAGCAAACAAGAATTTGACAAATTCTAATAGCACATGAGATGGAAGCAATAGAAGTAATGGTAATAAATTCAAACGTGTAGTTGTTTACAATTTATGCAAATAAGTAAATGAGAATATTGTATTTGTTTATATACGGTGGTTACCTGCTTCACATACAGCCCTTGTGGGATCACATGCTTCTCAATAGTATTAGGAACAACTGTCCCAACACGAACAAGACAATAAAAAGCAGTTCATAAACACTGTATACTGCAAAAATATTCACCTGTCTGGTTTCAGAACAAATAAGACCTAGAAAATACCCTCATACATATGTATTGTAAATTCATCCTAGTAATTGTAATACCTGTTAATCAATTTGGAAAAAAAATGGTAGAGAAGCAGTAGTCTCAAAGATGGCATATTCTGTTAAGTTTCAGTAAATAGAGATGGCTGAGTAAAAAAAATTTGTTAATATTGGTACCTCCACTGAACAAAGGATGGCAATATGTTTAAGGATGCATAAGAATCTACAAAGGAGAGGAGTTAAAACAAAGCTTCATTACTGCTGCTGCTCATGGAACTAGATTATTATTATTTTTAACATTTGTTTCCATGCATAGCTTCTGGGCACTTAGAGATATTTCTGTTTGAACACTGTACCAGAAGAAAGACTGAAATCAAACTGGGGAACGAGGGGCTTTATTTTCACCCAGAGTCCGTGCCTCCAGCAAAAAGCTTATCTCATTTTCCTGCTCTGTCAAATCAACACAGTGTGCACCCTGCCTGCTTTGCTGACAAGCTGTACGTGGAGGATGGAAAGTGTTCATTAGAGCCTAGACAAGCTCTAGGGGTCCCTGCTGCAACTTGCAATTTCACTGAGAAAATGCCATATGCTGTGCTAAGTTCATTTGTACTCTAACTCCATTAAAGCTAATGGGCTTTCCCCAGGGATGAAGATAGTTTCTCGAACTTGGGCAGAAATGAAAGAAGACATCACTTAAGGGAGCAGAGATATGACCAAAATGAAATCTGAAACCATTTATGCCTGGGTCAGGGATGCTTTTCTTTTTTCAGTTTATCTCTTGGCCTAGAAAGAATTCCATAGTTAGGATATCCATACCCTTATTTAGGCTGGATAACATATCCACAGGGAGACACATTTCCAGACTGTGTGGCTTTCTCTTCCTCCATCTTCTTACCTCTATCTCACTCTAACTTATCTTCTAATTGGAAAAACAAAACAAAACAAAACACAGTACTTTTTATTCATTTATTGCCCCAGCTGAAACCTTCCTTCTCCTGGAAAAAAAACCCAAACAAATAAAAAATCAATGCTTTCTTGGGTCTCAGGATTAACACGGGAGAGTTATACATATTCATAATTGACTGATGTGTATCTGATAGCTAACTCTTGCCTAGACATGCTTGTGGCCATCAGCTGCAAGTCCAGGCAGAGCTGGCCTCTAAGGACCTCAGCATCTGTGTTGAGAAGATTCCAAATTCCTCTCCTACCTTTACTTCATGCTTTCATGTTTCCAGGATCCTACAAGAATTTGTGCCAGCAGTAGCAGCACAGGGCAGTCAGCACAGATGTTCAGATTCATTTGGTGCTTCTAGATGGATCAGGCTGGTTTCTTCATGAGGTATCATCATGTGTGACCCCAGAAGACTGCTACATAGGTCATGCAACACAGAAAACAGGAATGTGAAGGGAGTTCAGTGTTAAAGCTGTATGTTGGGGTAAAGACCTCAACACAAGTGATTTGTATGTCCTTTTCAAACGTCCATGCACTGCAACGTTTTTGAAGTGATTCCCAACTTTGTATTTGTTTGTCATGACAATGTGAGATGACTTAGATACACAATGTGCCTCTCTCTATAGCCCAGGTTAAATAAAGTGGGACTTTCCAATTCAGAAGACCTTATAGAGATTTGTGTGTATCACTCAGAAGTTATCTCATCAAGACTTTGCTGTTGGGCAAAGTGATGGCTGTCACATCTCCTTAGACATCTTCTAGCAAATTTAGTTTGAGATGTGTGTATTCATTTGAAAAATACACCTCACAGCTTTGGACTGGATGGCATCAAATAGTGGTAAACAAAGGTCTCAGTGGAAACATAAGAACCAGTGGTCATTTAGGTAAAAAGTGCACAGGCTGCCTTTGAGTGCACAATGTCATGCAGTGCATGGGAGGCCCTTTGTCTATGGACACTTGTTATATAGAGTTTATAGAGGATATATGATGGCTACTTGAAAAATTATGTGCACTATTTTATTATGGCGGCCCATGGCATCAGAGGCAGATGTTGATGGCATGGCAGTAGAGGTTGAACCTTTCCACCAATACTCTTGAATTTTGTTGCCATGCGACAGATGGCAGCAGAGAAGAAGACTGACTATAAGGTGTCTGACATGGAAGTGCAGTATAGGTTCATAGGTTCATTAGGTTGGAAAGGACCTACAAGATCATCTAGTCCAACCATCCTCCTATCACCATCCCTACCCACTAAACTACTAAATCAAATCTCTTAGCACCTCATCTAAACGCTTCTTGAACAGCGCTAGGGATGGTGCCTCAACCACCTCCCTAGGCAGGCCATTCCAGTTCCTGACCACTCTTTCAGAGAAAAAATGTTTCCTCAAATCTAATCTAAATCTTCCCTGGCGCAACTTGTGGCCATTCCCTCTCGTCCTGTCATTATTTATCAGGGAGAAGAGGCCCACCCCCTCCTCACCACAACCTCCCTTCAGGAAGTGGTAGAGTGCAATAAGGTCTCCTCTGAGCCTCCTCTTCTCCAGACTAAACAATCCCAGCTCCCTCAGCCGCTCCTCATAAGACTTGTGCTCCAGACCCCTCACCAGTTTTGTTGCCCTTCTCTGAACACGCTCCAGGGCCTCAATGTCTTTCTTGTAGTGAGGGGCCCAAAACTGAACACAGTACTTGAGGTGCGGCTGCACCAGAGCTGAGTACAGGGGGATGATCACCTCCCTACTTGTATGAAGCAAATGTGTGGAATTGAATTCCTTCATGTGGGAAAAATGACACTCACTGACATTCATCAACACTTAGCGAAAATTAATGGAGACCTAACAGTGGGTTTGAGCACAGCAAGGTGGTGGGTGGTGCATTTCAGTATTAGCAACAGCAACATGGAAGATAAGCCAGATTCCATGTGGCCATGCAGGTTTTTGTGAGCACAACATGCAGGCTTTTTTCCATCACTGCTGAAAATCCACAGCTAATGGTGGCGACTGTTGGAAAACGATGTTTTAGAGATGAGAATTTGCTCTGTCAAATAATGGCATTGTACTCTGTATCTGTTGTAGCTTCCATGCAAATAAATAGGAGGAATTACTTTCAGAGTGACCTATGTATGATTAAAGTGTGCCAGCTGGAAGCCTCTGCAAATTGCCCGAAAGTTGACCAAACAGAAAAAAATACTCGCCTGACAATATTTTGCTGAGCCACCTGGCATCAGGAGGTGGCAAATTCCTTCCATTAAGCCTGTGACAAAGAAGTGCTGAATGAAGGAGCTGTGCCTTGCAAAGACAAGCTAAACATCTTTGAATAGCTAGCCCACAAAAGGACCACGGTCCTTTCATATAACTCCTTCAGAAACGCTGTTGGTAAAGGTCCATTATTCAGATGGCAACAGCAGGTCCCCTATCGTACCCTTTCATATCCTCCTAAGGGCTAAGCTAGCTCCTTTGCAACAGTAAGACACCAGGCAAACTCCGGACTCGAATGTGAAGAACAGCTGTTCAACCCTGAAGCAGCGCCAGGACTAGCTGTCGTAAAGGTAGGAACGGGCTTGGGAAAGGAGCATCCAAGCACCTTGACAAGACGAAGCTCCCGTTCCCTACCCGCAAGGCGGCGCAGCCCTCTTCCTCCTCCTCCTCTTCCTCAGGGCGTCCCTGTGCTGCTGTGCCCTCCCGTCCTCCCACGACACGAATTCCAGGAGCTGCCCTTCCCCGGCCCGGCCGGTCCCAGCCGCACCCGTCACACCTTCGACAGCGACCGCAGCCCCCACCCGTGCTCGCTAACACTCAGGACAGCTCCTCCACCTCCGCGGGAGCTGCCCTCCTCTGACAAGTGGGTCGGGTTGAACTGCTTCGCGGACCCCAAGCCCGTCAACGCGCGACCCACCCGCCGCCGGACAGCGGGGCGGCGCCGGGCCGGGCACCGCCTCTCCCCGCCCTCATCCGCCGCGGCGGCGCCGGGGCTCTTTGTACCGCTGGCCGGGCACCCGTCGCGTCGCCGCAGCGCTGAGTGGAGAGGCGGGTCACTCTCCCGCCCGTTCTGCCGAGGGGCTTCCCCTGGGCTGACCGGCAGCCCGCCCGGCTCGTTCGTCCCTCCGCGCGCGTTCGCGTTGCCGAGCCGCCGGCTGTGCCGCCCGAGACCTCTCCGGGCGCCGGGCATGGCGCTGCTGACGGCGCCCGTACGCGTGTGAGGCGGCGGGGGCGGCGGGGGCAGCGAGGACGAGGCGACATGAGGCGGCTGCAGCCCGGGGCCGCGCTGCTGCTGTCACTGCTGTGGGAGGTGAGGCTCCGAGACCCCGCACGGGCGTGGTGGGGCGGGCGAGAGGGACGGATCGTGCGCCCGCCCGGGGCGCGAGGCTGCGGACAGAGCGGGGGAGACGGTTTGTGGGGAGCCGAGGTGCTCCCTGTGCCGCCAAGTGTCCGGTGCTGGGCAGGCCGGAGCTGCACCGCTGCTGCTTCCATTGACGGATATCATTCGTGAAAACCGCGTTTTAATGCGTGTTTATTCCCTGACACAGACGAAGGATTTCTGATAACGCTGCCCGTTGTGTCATCCGTAACCATCGCGCTAGGCTCAAAGTCACCGTTTCATGGAAATAAATGGAAAATTCCGTTTCACAGAAAGAAACATCTGGCTGTTTACAAGAGTGTCTGGCGTTTGGGGCTTCTGCTGTGTTCTGAGCTCTCTTGCGTGCTGCCTATTAACTGAAATTGCATTGTCATTTTTTTTTTTAAATCCGTTTGCAGCTTCCACATGGTCTTAGTTAATATTTAACACAGCATGAGCTGAGGAGTATGCTTTTAACTGAGTATTTTCCAAGAGGCTTTGACTGTTGTGCAAATGATGTACACGTGGCCATTCAGATCATCTTGCAGTAGTTTACTGGTAGTTGAAGTTCTCATTAATTAAAGGACTCAAAATGCTTGTTGTAAGGTGTAGATACTCTTTCTGTCCATGTGTTTGTTGAACTGGGAGTTCTCCTTATTACCAGTGAAGAGCGTGAACTCTCCTTCAGTTTGGTGTATGCTCACTAATGAAGACACGTGCGGGCTCAGATAAGTGAAGTGCTTCCCTATGACTTCCAGGCTGAACTCAGTCATTAAGTAGCTGTGCTGCACTGCTCTGGGGGAGTTGTGTCTTGTTTGCTGTGAATGTAAGGAGAAAAAATGGGAAAGATGGGTTCAGGAGCTTGCATCATCCAGTGGGTAATTGCACGGAGACAATTGTTATTAGAGCAGGATGTACACATAAGGAATTCCTGGCTCCTGATCCTTTATTGAGAAAAGCTTGGAATATAATTACAGAGCCACTTGGATGCTGTATTGGTGGTAAAGAGGGATTAATTCAGAGTTTTGACAAGAATTTTCTACTTTGTCTTTTACAGCATTTTTTTCTTCCCAACCCATCAATGAAAGAACACCCTTAAATTTCTTACCCAGGTGTTGATGCTGGGAAGATGAGAAGACCTTGCTGTTGGGAGAAAGAAGCTGTAGTTGCCATAAGCTTTGCTTACATCTTAGTCGCTGCTGACTTACTGAACATGTGAGCTGAATTGAGGAACTTTTAAGATGGACAACTTGATAGATAATTTTGGTTCTTGCCGGAGAAAATGAATTCTGTTAAATATTCATGCATCTATCTTTTTCAAACTGTTTCAGCTACGTGGAGATAGCAGTATGTTATTAGCTGGAGTTGCCTGGAACACCCGTTTGCAGCAGGAGCCTGGAGTTCTGATAGACATGTCGTGCATTCAGTATTCACCGGGATATGTGTTCAGCTGGCAGTCCTGCTCACTGGAACTCGTGGTTGCCCTGGTGGGACTGCGTTTATCTCAGTTCTGTATGAGTCCAGGGCTCTCTGTTCTTTGGAATGCTTTGAGGAGTGCCTTAAAGTTAGTCAGTTTGGCAATCTGGGCTGTGTAACAAAATTTTCTGCTTTTATTTCTTCAGACATCCTAAGGCCTGTTCTCATTTGGCTTTAATAGGTGGCATTGCCTTTGGGATAGGAAATTCAATGAGCATGTTATCAGCCTGCATGTATGCACCACAGCATCTCCTGCGAGTTTGCTCCTCTGGATGGTGCCTTTTTCTTTCCTGCAGCTGCAGGTGTGCTGGGCTGCGAGTTGGTGACTGATACTGAACTCACGGACAGAAGTGCAGAATTGAACTGCTCAAGTCACAGCCTTCATCGGGACACTGCCCATAGCACAGTGATAAGTAAGGAGAGGGAGGTAGTCATGTGAAGGACAGTTCTGCTGGTGGCTTGCTGTGTAACCTTGCTTCACAAAGCTGTCACATAACTTTGGGTTCCTAAGCTTCTGGTTGGCCTGTATGGTGTGTCCAAAGCAGCCTAGGAACTGGTAAAAGTGTGGATGTTTTTGTATTAAATCAGTTTTTATTTTAAGTCAAGCTTTTTAGTGCTCTACTTTAAGATATACCTGCAGAATCTGTTGTAGTTGGTATGAGATGTCTGCTGGAAATATGGCCGTGCAACATTTAGATGACCGCTTCTGGAAATACTGGCAGTGGGATTTTGGCACACTCAGTTTCTCCTTACTAGGATTACAATGCATATGCTGTTATAAGTCCTGATAATTGGATGGCTGGAAAAAAGAATGGATGTGTCATGTGAACAGCAAAATGTTTGAATTGTTGTAACACTTCTGACAGTCAAGACAGACAATGCAAGATTTATTCAAATAAAAGCAAAGTTGGCTAGTTTCTTCCCAACTGGGTAACTGCTGTGTGAAGCTTTTTATTATTTTTATAAATCTAGTACAACGGGGCAGATTCTAGCACATAAAGTTAAGCTAAAATCTCTGCCCACCAGTGTGGGAGCAAGCACAGTAAATGGCTAAGAATGCAAATCTTAAAGAAAAAGAGTAAAACCTACTGACTTCTGATGGTAGCAGGCATAGCTAGAACTCAGGAAGTTGTGAGCATCCTTTCACAACAGCACTTCCAGGTTCTGAGATTATTTTATCAGTTGACTGTTGGCATTTCCTTTACGTACACATTACAGGAATGTGTGTGCACACCAGGGTTATCTGTGTGATGTTCCTCTCCATGAAAGCTCCCTGACATTGTTCTGTTGATGGAGTGCTGAAGTTTTAACTGTTGTGGGCTTTGTGTCAATGAGTGGTGGGAAGAAAAAATCCCATCCTTTGCCTGTAATGTCAAAAGGCTGTACCAGAATTTCTACAAAGGAAAATGTGTCCACCTACTTTCTGCTTCTTATTAGTTTTAGTTGCAGAGGAGTTTATCAGCTTAGGAAACTTTTGATTTTTCTGACAGTCTCACTGTCCGTTGGAAAGGAGCTATTGCTTTCCGAGTGGAGGCAGGAAAGAATTTATATAGGATTTGTCATTCCCTGATCCAGCTGGAGCTGGCAAGCCTTCCCTGTCTCTTGTTAGCAGTGAGCTGGGCTGTGATTGCCAGGCAGGAGGACTGAGCTTGCATGATTTTCTCACTTTGGTCCTGCTGATGAGGACTCATGTTCACTGCAGGAAGGGAAAGGTGGTTGAGTGCTGTTTGCATTCTACAGGGGAAGACATGAATAATTGTGCAGTACGTTCTTTGGTGTTTTCCACCTCCCCCCCCCCCATCCCACCTCCCACTCCCCAGTCAGAATAAGCATCTATAAAACTTGACTTTTTTTTTTTTAACAAGTGTCAAGAATATTCAGTACCTTCTGTCATGCTCTTTCTATAAAAGGAGAACCCTCTGACCCTTCTGATCTCAGTACTCCCACTCAGCTAGTGCAGGTGTCTGTAAGGATGCATTCAATATGATCAAAGTATGCTTTTAGACTTAAGCTGCTCTTTTGGGATTTAGCTAACATCAGTGGGGGGTGGGGGTGGGGAAGGCCCCAAGGAACTCTTGCTTTGGTTTAACGTGAAATTATTTTGGTTTACTTCAGTAGGAAAAGGCTTAGGAAAAACTGGAAAAAAATTGCCCATGTACAAGTTTGCCCTGCTCAATTGTGTAGGCTGAGTCTATGAAGAGGAACAGAATAATGAGCTTATACTACTGCATTAAAAAAAAATCTGATTTCTTGCTAAGACAAGGTACACTTCTAATCTGTTGAGTTTTAAAGTAAAATCCATTTAAATAAAATGTACAGAAAACCTCTATGCAATTGCCAGCCTCAGTTTTGAAAACATGTCACTGTTTTGAATCCTTAAGTGTACCTCTTTCCGCAGTTTTTGTGTTTTGCTGAAGTCTTTGTTGTTGTAATCCCTTTAGAGTTTATTGCGGTAAATAAAAACTTTATTCCAAGCAGGAAGAGGCAAAACATTTCTAAAATGATCTTTTTTTCTTTGCTTGAACAAATACTAGCTTTATCAAAAGGCTTGGGGACATAACCCAGAATTTGGGGATGTTAAAAGGGCCCTGTTGAAGCTAGGGCAAGATAAGGTCTCAAACAGTAGATATTGTCACTTTCCTGACATTTGTAAAGTGCTACAAAAGAAATACCAATGTTTTTATTTTTTATGAGAATGATGTGTCTTGACAGCTTTCTTGCATGTTAAGTGTAAAAGTTTGCACTCAGTAGTTAAAAATGTATTTCTTTCTCAAGTGTGTCTTCAGCTTTGTATGAAATGAGTGTTAACTAAACCCACGTTTTAAATAACTTGATGAGAAATCTTTTCCTCTTTCCCTGTGACTCAGCTGTCAGTCTGGCAGATTCTGATAAGAAGAATAGAAATGAGGAAAAAGTGTTTTTTCTGATTGTGGTCTAATGCTGAGTGCTTCTAACCCCAATGCTAGCTGCCTGTTCCTTCAGGTATCGTAATCATAGGGCTGCAGAGGAACTGGACTGGCCCCACATCAACAGTGGGAAACAGACACCAAGAAGAAGCTGATGAAAAAAAGTGAAGGAATGATTTTCCTCTGCATCTGGAGAGTTTGGTGCAGCAGCAGCGTCACCAAACTTGCTGCAGGAAGGGAAAGGGAATACATGGCTGGGAGCAGGGCTGCCCATTTTGGTAGTATACTTATTTCTTTATGCTAGATATAACCTTTTGCCAGTTACTTGCATTCGTAATGATCTGAAAGGAGCAGAAATGCAGAAAGCAGCAGTGCAGATCTTCTCCATGCACAGCTAAAAGGGAGAACTAGCAGAGTCTGGTTTTTATTTTCCATTGAAAGATGCTATTAGTTGAGACAAATTTTTCCAGAAGCTGTTTTCTGTCATTTTCCCACATTATTTTGCCAAGTGTCTTTTGGAGCAGAAACTCTCAGTCTAGAGCTGATGATCTTCCTGACTTTTCTGTGGAGCAGGTGAGGGGTTGTGGCTGGAGAGTGTTTACCAAGAGGGTCCATCAGCACAACTGTACATCTTGAGACCAGCTGGCCTGTTGGTGTTACTCCTCCATCTTAGGTGGCAGTTGTTCTTAGGGTGACTCCTTCCTTCTCAGATCTTGCACTAGTGGAGTTAGAGATTACTGTAATGCACACCAAGCTTACAGGCTGTATCTGCACAAGTCTTGTGTTCAAGCACACTAGGTTAAAGCAAGCACATTTATCACACCTTTGTGTCTCTCTACTGAAGTGTATTCCTATCTGTTTGCATCACTGTTCGGAGAAGGAAGAACCAGAGAACCCTGGAATGAAATTACTCTGTGGAAGGGCAGCAGGGGTCTCTGAGAGCAGACCAAAGGTCATGGTCTTTCATGTGTTTCAACACTGCCCTACCAAAGGCTGTATTTCACTTACATCAGGATGTAAGTGAAATATGTAGGTTGCTCCAGAAGTAATGCCTTGTATTTATTTCCATGTAAACTACAGCAGATACAAAAACCTCAATAAAACACAACTACAAAACACTGTTTTGTTTTTTTTTGACCTAATGGTAGTCCCCACCATTAGCTATGCATTTTCACCAGCAATAAATAAGAGCCTGCATGCTGTGCTCATAAAAAACTGCACCAGCTGAGTTGTCCCACTGTTATCTGTGATTCTATGATCATCTACCACTGAAATGGGCTGCCTGCCACCTTGTTGTGCTCACATCCACTGTTTTCTCTCCATAAACATCCAGGAGCGATCCATGAATATCAGTGGGTGCCATTTTTTCCACATGGAGAAATTCAAGAAGCGTGTGCTCACTTTCTTCATAGGATTCCACTGCAGCGTGACCCAGTCATGGCTGCTGCTTTTGCAGGCCTGCTCTTCTGAGCTTGGGGTTGCCAGCAGTGTAGATGGAGTGATAGACTTTTGCTACCATACAGCTGAGAGCTCTCAGGGTACCCATGATACAGGAGCTTTGTCAGGAAATGTTTACTAGCAAAAAATAATAGAAGTAACTTGTGTTTTGCTGTCATAGTTGTCATTTTACTTATCTGATGAGTGTAGGTAGGCCAAAAAATTTCTCCTGTGTATGCTGACCTGCGTCTGTTTCTCCTTTCGTGATAGGAGAGCCTCCTTACCTAAGCAGAAATGTTTAGTTTATGCCACAGATGTTTTAGTACAATCCATTTAGTGCTTGTACTGCACAGTGACTACTATTAGAGAATGACAGCAAATAAAGCAAGCAGCATAATCATCTCCACAGAGGAATTGTCCAGGTGTAACTCACTGTTTTGCTTTTGAAAATGTTATTAAATTTATTAGTGGATAGAAAAAATATTAATGCGGCCTGCAAATTCCTGCTGGCCTTCCCTGTGATATTTCTGTGCATGTGGAAAGTTGCCACAGGCTCCTCTTGCTGCAATGGATAGCTCAAAGAATGCTTTTATCTGTTGATAGAGGAACCGGGTAAGGATGAATCAAGCAAGTGTTTTCTTTCATTTGCACTCCTTGGGGGAAAGATGTATTGCTCATCGCTGCAGATAATTATCTCAATAGGTGTAAGTGAGATCCAGAAATTCACTGTTGGCTCTCTTACAATTTGAGTTCCCAGCTCAGAGCTGCACTTCCCCGCTACATTTGGAGCCTGAAGTTCAAACCAGTACAGGGAGGCTTTAAAAATTCTTCCCGCATCTGTTCATTGTCATTAAGCTTGTCAAAATTTCAGTTCAGAACAGCAAAGAATACTTTCTGCTCTGAGAATCCTGCTTCCAGGGAGAGTGAAATGTGCAAAGCCTTACATCTACTTTCACATGTTTAGCTTTTTTTTTTTCAGGCTGGCATGAGCTGTTCCTGTCCTAAGCGCTGTCTTGATCCCAAATAAATATTCCTTGCAAGAACAGGGATTTTCAGTGGTTTGAGATGTGGTGGTGCTGGCCTACCTATGCTGTACTCTCAGCAGTGCTGTCATGTCAGACACAAATGTATATCAGCATCGTCCAGTGTGTGTGACCTCTGATCTGCTAATTGAGTAAGGCAACTCATTTCTCTCATCTGTAGTGCAGAAGAAATAACAGCATATAGGATTGGGTTAAACCTCTTCAAAACTGGGTCATCCCTTGTTAAGGTAGTGTAAGATGAGAATAAGCTGCTTCATTTGTTGGCATGGCTGGAATAATGGCTCTCTCCAAGTCCAATCTGGTGCCTGTGTCCCTGCAGGAACTGGAGGTGCTTCCTGCTGTGCTGAGACTTGGGGCTTTGCTTTGTGTTGCTGGGAATGATCTGCATTTCCACTAGGGAAACCAGCAAGGTGAAGTAGCAGTGAGGAGCCAAATAATGGCCAAATGCTGCTAGCTGTGGAGCCTGAGAAAGTGCCATAGGGATATTTAGATCTGAGTGTCATTCGAAGGAGGTAAGCTGTGATCAAAGGCATTATCCCTTTCTGCATTCTGTTTTCTTTTCTTTTGGTATTTAGAGAAATAGTACTCTGATTTTAGTGGTGTAGGCACCTTATTGTCTAGGGGCTTTGCAGTTCTATTCTTTTTTCCTCAATTGCAGCAATCCACAGCTATAATGGAACTTCACTTTAATGCCCAGCACCAATTATGGCAATGGTAGATATCCTGGGACTTGCAGTGCAATCTGAGAATCTCAAATCTTGCATGTTAAGAAATATCCCACACTTTCAGCATCCATAACTTACACTGTCCTTCTCCTTTACTCAGGACAGTACTTCATGATGGTTTAAAACACTGTGCAAAAATTGTAAGATTAGGTCTTATATCCTGTACATGACAATGGACTATGTGGACATCCTCTGTTAACTAGAATGCATCGACTGAGATCTTGAAAACAGATTGATGGATTCACTGGAGTGTACCCCAGAGCTTTGTAGAGGTGAGGTTTTCCTGAGTGCCTGCACTAATTCACATTGGGAGCTCTTCAGGAATAAGCAAGAGCCAGTCCCTGTTGCGGCTTTGCCTGGTTTTTTGCTGCACACAGAAGCTGTGGGCATAGCTGTGGTATAAATCCAAGGGCATTTGGATTAAGTTTATTTTAATTCTGCAGTAATCTTGACCTCCTGTTTTTATTGAATCCCTAATCCTAGGCCCAATCTAAAGCCCATTAAAAGTCAGTGGGTCCCACTTGATCTGAATGCTGGTCCAGCTGCTTGAAGGCTGCTCCACACCTTGTAAAATCCTGCTGACACTGGCACCTCAAGATGTTGAGATGCAGATGGTCCCTGCTCCCTCTGCTTTCTGGATGCTTCTGTCTTCCCTAGGCTGAAGGCATGTGTCTGAACAGCGCTGTCTCCAGAAAGTCTGGTTGCCTCGAGTTGGCTGTTGCCTTTGCCCCTCATTCGCCCTTGGCAGCCATAAGCCTGATGTGCTGCTGGTGCCACTGTCATTTGGGAAAGGGGTTATTTTGGCTGACTTGTGTTGCATAAGTGAAGTGCCTCATAGTGATTATATAAAAGATTATGTAACCCACTAATTCAGTAATCCCTTCTCTAGTGAGCTTCAGAATGTGTGTATCTCCTTGATACTGGCTGGCTGCAGCAATGAAATGCACTAAGCTGGGTGCTGGACGGTGCTCCAGGCTTAGCAACATGCATACTGCTCCATCAAGGCACCTCTGCAACTTTTCTCCCCTTAGCACGATATGACTGTGCCTCCTGCTCTTGAGGTACAGTGAAGTTTCAAAACTGTTTGAACAGCAAGTTGCTTTTAGCTCTTAAGGTAAACCCATACGGTGCTGCTAGCTGTCAGATGCACAGTTAAGATGACACACAGTATATGGGCAGAGCAGCTGATGGTACAGGGAACACGTGTTGTTTCTCAGTGAATTGGGGCCCTTTTTACTCTTTCTTGCTTCCCAGGTGTCTCACATACCCCATATGAGATATTGAGTGCACTGGACTGTGCTCATGGTGCTGTCAGCAGCAAGAAGCCTCCCAGGCTGCTCTGAGAGCGGAGGAACCAGTGCATGCTCCAGCCCAGCTGCTGTCTGCCTCTCACTGCCAGATTTGTCCCTGTCCATTGTCCTGGCAGAGTGGGATGTGACTCACCAAAATCAGATGTGGCCAAGGCTGAGGAGAGCTCACATAACGTAACTGAGATCTTCAGGAAAAAAAAAAAATTCCTGGGGAGGAACTACGTGATGTTCTTAAATTCTCTCAGCCCTGAGATAGCTGTGCGGGGATAAGCCAAGGATAGCTCAGGAGGAGGCGAGAGGCTGGCAGGGAGAGGAAACAAGGAAACAAGTTTTCTTAGCATCAGTGATTCATCTTGGAGCATGAATCCCAGCTCCTGAAATGCTGCCACATATCCAAGCTTAACTGCTGGAGTCTAGGCAGCTGCCTGTTTTATTTCTGGCTTCCCCTGCTCCTCTGATTGTGTTGTTTTTCATTTATTTTTTTCCTTTTGCTTCCAATACACTGTCCTTGTCGCCCTTTCTCATTGCTCCAGTCACAGTCCTCTTGACTTTCAGTTATGTTATAGGTGCTGAATCTCTTGTTGTCTCAAGCTCAAGATGTTTATCTTCAAGTTGGCATGTAAGCCTATATATACCTGCAGCTCCTACTCCACTTCCCCCTCCTCCTTCTCCCAGGGTTGTTCTGGATATTTGTTCTGCTCCCCTTGGCTTTGGGTGGCTTCCTTCTCCCTTCGTGCATTATTGATTTAATGACAGCCACCAATGCTGTTTGCAGAAATTTCTACTTTCTTGGCTGCTGAACCCTCATTGTCCTTTCAAAATTCTTCCCTTTAACATTTTATCTGTTTTTCTCCTCTCTCTCTTGTCTAGGATTTCTTTTATCCCACCTGCGATTCAGCCTTGGCATATCCACATCCTGCTTGGAATTTGCTTTTTCCATTATTTCTTCCCTTTGTGTGCAGAAGTCTATCCTTGAGGCTGTACCATCTGCACTTAGAAGTGTGTTGTAAATCCATTTTTAATATATCTGTAAATATGTAAATACATTTGTAGTGTATTGCAATTATCTTTTGATACATATAGAAAAAATAACCACTCCTTTTTAATTGGAAGAAATATATATTTCCATCCTATGCATTTTACCCAAATATTTATTTCTCCCCAGCCTTTTTTTCTTTGTTAGAGTAGTGATTTGAGGGTTCCATTTGATGTTTATCCGTAGAGTTTTCTTAATAGCACACGTGACCCCTCAGTACAGAGGGCTGACCTGTGTACAGATCCATTTTCCTTCATATTTGTTCCTCCTCTTTTTAGAAGGATACCAGCGCTGAAGTATACAACTTCTGCTGTCTAGGCAGAAGAGTATTAGGGGAATAATAAGCATAATGTAGATGGGAGCTGGGAAGAGGAGACTGTGTGTACAGCTATTAAGCTTCCTGTGAACCGCTGCAAAGAACACGACAGACCTGCAGGAGCTTTGCTATGGGCTGGGCATGAGTCATGGATGATATAAAATTACTGTAGTAGATCAATTCACAGAATTTTTATGGATTTATCTTCTCAACCTCAACCATCTCATCTGGGAAAAGATGTCAGTTCAGTTGTAGGTTTTAGTGCAAGAGCATATAATGGTGTGGGAGAGCTGTTGTAGGAGATAGTGTAACATGAAAGCTGTTTAATATGCAACTGTGCTGAGACAGTAAGAATAATCCCGATGGGACTGATAGGCAAATGACAAGTAGTGAAAAGAGGGGGATGACTGAATTCACCCACTGTTTTGACCTGTTCTGTGAAGCTGAGCTTGATGTAAATTACACAGCATTTGTGAGGTATGTCTGTAAACTCCTGCCTAGAATCAAAGAAAAGCATGATGTTCTAGTTACAAGATGGATGCAAAGATTTAAGTATAGAAATGTGATGCAAACAGGTCCCAGTGCAATTTTTTCATCTGTAGCAAAGGCCGTGTTCAGTCTTTTCTTGGCAAACTGTCTACATTGGCAATGTCTGATAGAGTGTGTATAATGTGATTAGTAACAGAAGAAGTGTTGTGTTCTTTTACAGTCTGGGATAGCTTTGATAGTGCATGTTGCTGGTCCCCAACAGGAGGCCTGGAATGGAGCTGGAATGTGCCCGTCACATTGAATTTGGTGACAGCACTCTGTGGAGGGGGCAGGAAAGTTGGTTACATGTTTTGGAGTTTTAGCTCTGACCCTAATTGGTAAGGTGCTAGCTTCCAGAAAAGTAGGCTGTAAAGACTTCTTAAGAAAGTTCAGTTAAATAGATTCAGTTAAAGTCCAGTTAAATAGATTTCCAAAAGCAGGTCCTCTGAAGATGAAAGTTAGTGGTACCTACAAGTACTCTGCTGTCTGGAAATGCCTTATGGAACTAAATAAATAACTTGTAAAAGCTTCCTTTTGAAATGTTCCTGTAGCAAGCCTTTAAATAAATCTAGAGAAGCTTGGAAACAGGGATCTGTCATAAAAAGGCTTTCTTTCAAGCAGGAATACTTGTGTGAGGAAGCAAGGTTATGAAGAGACAATTAATATCAGGCTTTCTGACACTGCTTAGGGAAAGCTCTGCATCCTTGTTCACAGCAGTAGGAAGGACACTTGTAATTCCATTGTCAGATGTGCAAGTGTTATTCTAGCACCGGTAATGATTCCCCGGACAACTCCTCAGATGTTACTGTAAGCATTGCAAGCACATGGATCTTGATAACTCTTTCTCCAAATACCCATCTTCCAAATAAAATTAAACCTATTTGTATGTTCAGGATATTCCTTCATGCTGTATTTAAATAGCAGTAATAAAATAAAGAACAATTTGGGCTGCCAGTGCTTCAGGTGTCCCTGACTGTTAGCGCTTAAGTTTGCATGGGAAACCAGAATTTTGCAACCATTTGTAGTGACTTTAAGCATACTTCTCAGACACCTCTCAGAAGGGATTTCATAATACAGAAATATGCTGTATCTTGTTCCTGTCACAACCAGGCCAATTGTGGTGCAACCTCGGGGTAAATGCTTGATTTGGGTGAGGTAATCACATGCTTTGCAATGCAAAATAACAACTGAGTGCTTCCTTTTCAAGGGCATCAAAACATGGACATTTTTTGATATCCCAGGCTAGGCATCTTGTGGATGGGATGAATCATTCTGCTTGAAAATTTCTTGCAATTGACCACTTCTGCTCATGTGATTACTGAACTGTCACCTTAATGCTTGTCCAGTGGATCTTGCTGGTACTGAATCTAACATCAATAAATGCATCCAGATTCTTTGCATTTTCCTTTGCATTTTTAACCCAGTCTTTTGATTACATATTAGACAGTTAACACCGAATTTGTATTGTGGTCATACTTGTGCTTGATTTCATGACTTTCTGTTGATCTGTCTGGTGTCAAACTATTAGTAATGACAGTATTTATTTGGGGTAAAACTGGCAAAAGTCTTTTAAGATCACTGACTAAATTGAGGATTTCTGTTCTTATTGTTGTTTGTTCAGGTATTTGTTTTTAATTAAACTGTCCAAGGACTGCATTTTTTCAGAAATAAAAGTTTTGCAAATTTGTATCAACGCAGCAATTTTAATCAAAATGGAAATGAAAGCATGTTGAAACTGTTTCAGCACTGAAAAAGGATGAATTTGATTATACATGTCTAAAAGCTAAAGAATTGAAAGTACAGGTTTACAGAATGTGGCCAGAGAAGAGTGGAGGGTATTTTCAAGAAAATCTTGCCGCTCACCCAGAGGTTAGGAGGCCAGTTTTATTTCCTATATGTCCTTGGGATTTTGTGAATGTTTGTCATGGATCTCCAGGAAGAGTTACTAGCCTAAAGGAAATAGAGTATACTAGAGTTAATCTGTAATAATTGTTGTTATCCCTCACCGCGTGGTATGAAATGCAAAGGAAATTCACCTTAAGCTAGATGGAAAGCTCAGTGGTTTAGATGGTCTCTTGAATGGGGGGCTGCCTGTGTTTGTAGTGCTTGCTTCAGAAGTGGAAGAATGTAGAAGTTGAAGAGAATATATATGATGGTTAGGTCTTTTGGCTGCTATTTAACAGCATGACCTTGACATGGGAAGCACTTATATGGGGGATTCTGCCTGTCTGTGATAGGGAAGGAGGCTCAGGTTCCCTGAGATGCAGGAGACTTGACCACAATTTGACACATCTCAACAGAACCCAGAACCTGTTCACCAGCTTAGATGGGTCTTGACTGAAATGGGATGTTGCCACCTCCTCTTTTCTCTTACCTCCAGGTGCTGCAGATGTGTCTTTTGGGATAATTAACAGATGCTAAGAAAACAGAGGTTTTGTGAAGTTATTTTAGGAGTGCAAGAAACAAATAATTCCAGATCCAAAAAACACAGTTATGTGCCTAAGTCTATAAGCAAGTAGATTTATCCTAAGGTTTCAAGCTGGCACTATCTGGAGTTTATCTGTCACTACATAATCAATTTATAATTCATATGCTGATATGAAATATTTATATTTATAAGGAGCTCAAAAATCTGTCTACTCCTTTTCAATAAAGAGTGTCTCATATCAGCATTATAAATGCTGCTGCACATTCAAACAAGGCGTGTTGGCTGTGGTGCTACTAACCTTGCTTTTCTCAATGCCTTCCTCACTTCTCTCATAAGGTCAGGGGCTCACACTGAGAGTGGTTTCAAGACTGTCCTCACTTAATAAAAATCTTATGGAAACCTTTTTATTTTTATATGAACTATAGTTTTTTATATAGTGAAATGTGAACCCAGGAACTGGATGTCTTAATAAATGGAGTTATGTGGTGAGCTTATACATTCCTGTGTATGTTTTTATGTATGTTGTTGTAATTATTGTTTTTTTTGTTATTGTTTTTGTTTTTCCCCTGAAATGATTAGATGTAATCCAGTGACAGCAGCATATGGGATTGGCACTCAAGTTTTTTTGCACAGTGCATTTCAGCTCAGACATAAATTATGCTAGGTTATACGACATCCCCAAATACTTCTCATGAAGTGGATCCATCATGGCACTGGAGCAAGCTTCTGATGTGGGCCCTACACATTTGTCTCCAAACTGTTCTGGTGTGGCTGAATCCATGGTGGAAGCACATCCTAGGCTTCCAGCTCCACAGTGCCCCAGTCCAGGCTGGCAACAGAATCAATATGAAATGTCAGTGCTGATGATGACCTCTTTTGTACCTTGCAGAAGAGCTTGGTATGAAATATTGCACTTCAGAAATAGATACTGCTTTCTTAGAGATCGATTGCATGTTAGAACTGATGTTTTACTTAATTATCTCCAAATTCAAAGTTCTTCATGTTTTTTCCAGATGCTTCCCAAGCTTATCAGAAAATATCTTACATAAAAAAAGCCTCCCAGAGATTTTTCTTTGTCTGAAAGTGTAAAATCCCTGTTGTGATTCTGTCATGATGCTTTCATGAAAATCATCCTCAGTAAGCTACTCTACAGACTCATTCATATGGTCCTTGGTATTTGTTGCTATTTGGAAGGTGCTGGCCAAAACCGTAGATTTCTAAGTGTCTGGTCCATGTTCCACTAAGTTCAGTGCAACTCTCGTTGTCTTAGTGTCTGGAGTGATGCTATGTTTTTGTTTCTAGGAGAAAAACATTGATAATACAGCAATGTTTATAGTTGCTGCTAAGATGGAACAGAATTAGGACGGCTGACTATCCAAAAGGATATTCCATACCACATGATGTCATGTGGAAGGAGTGAAGGGGGGTGGGAGTTCATCTCTAGCTCTTCTACTGCTGGGGGTCTAGCTGGCCTCCAGCTAGTCAGCTGGAGGGTGGTGAGCAATTACTTGGGCATCATTTGTTCCCTATTTATTCATAACTACTGCATCCCACTTAGGGAGAGGGGATGAGCAGATGACTGTGGCACTGAGCCACCTGTCGAGTTAAACCTCAGTACTTGCACAAGAGGGCTTGCACAGGAGCTATTCTTTCTGTTAGAAGAGCTTTGTGTTAAAGTGTATGGCCTGTGTCTTGCAAGCACAAGCTCATCTCTGTCTGTTTATGGATTTTAAATCTGCAGGATTGTGGGTTATATATTCTTTCATGCAGTTATATAGAGAAAACCTGAATATTAAGCAGAGCCATATATGAACTTGGAGAAGGTCTTTTGATAGGTTACTTGGCTTATTTCTCAAGCTCCCCATAGGGCTGGAGATCATGTATCTGAAATATTTTATATATGTGGGTTTTAGGTAAGTAATATTCTATGATTTTCCCTGATATATATAGTAGTTATTAAAACTTAAAGTGGTGATTATGCTGAACAATGACTATTTCATTTATTTTGTTTGAAATAGGAAATACAATGTTATGGCCATACTAATTTCATTTTAAAAGACTTTGTCTAGATTTTATCAAGCTACTGTGTAAATAAGTACTTTTGCAGCTAATTTCCTGTTGGGACAACGGGAAACTGATGTTAGGAGTTTTGGAAAGTAATAATTTCTGCATACAGTTTCATTCTACTGTTCATCCAGTCTTGCTCTTGCCCATCACCCAGGCATCTCTAAATTGAAGGCTCTCAAATGTTTTGGGCTTTTCCTTTAAACTCTCACTATTCATTACAGCTGCACTTCTCTGTACTCTAAATTCCTATGTACAAGCTCTTAGTGGAAAGCAGAAATAGGGACCTGAAGGTGCACTTTGCATTCCTAAGTTGTTGGAGCTTCAGGAAGAGCTACTGGGGAGAAATATGTCACTAGTGTCTGCTGAAAAGTTGGTATTGCTCCACAGATAAATAAGATAATCATTACAATAAAGCTAACTTTAACAGATTTTAAGGAACTGTAACCATTATTTTGTCACAGTTCCTTGCAAGGAACTGATCTGTATTCCAGTAGGGTTACTGACTTTTGATTTTAACTTCCTCTGCAGGTGGTTATTAGCAGAGTAAAGAACTCTGGCACAGAGCTCAAGATCATGAAAACTACCTTGAAATGCATGTATTGACTTGTGCCTCATGAAACTTTGTTGCTTTTGACAGATCTGGGCAGGAGGAAAAGCAATATGCGTTTGTATCCTGTGCAGGTACTGAAAAACAGAGGAACTAGTCTAGCATCATTTTCAAATTCAGTGCTCAGAGATCTGCCTCAGATGTATGCATTTTAGCCTGAAGGACTGTGGATTAGTTCTGCTGAGAATGAACATTTGGAATATACATACTGCTTCTCCAGCAAGCTCTCAGTTCTATTCTATTGTGAACACTGGAGAGAAGACTGCTCGTCATTGTGGAGCTATACAGCTTGTTAGAGCTATACTACAGAATCTGATGTTTTGAGTCTTCCTGTGCTACTCCTGTCAGCACAGGTACTGCTGGGATCATAGTGATAAAACAGAATTGGAGCTGAAAAGTCATCTATATTTTGTCAATATGTACATTCATGTCTCTTTTAACTGTTTCAACATTGCTTCAAATAATGAAAATGAATGCATTTGAATCTTAATTTTGTAAGCTGGGTGCAAATTGCTGAAGAAATAACGATGAAATAACCAGAATATATTTTTCACCTGTATTTTATCAAATGGTCAGATTACATAGGTGTGGACCTGTAGTAAGTTCATACATCAGTGTAGAGATTTTTTGTAAACATGCCCATGATTTAATGTGAATCATAGAAAAACTCTTGAAGTTGGGTACTGCTTGCTCAGAGAGATGTTTATCCTATTTGCCCATTCTTACAATACCGTACACATGCAGTCTGTTTCACTTAGGCTTCTATAGACTTTGCCTACTTTTTGTTGATGAATTCTAGGTGTTTTTTTTTAAAGGAGGACTGTTCTGATACATAGAGTCAGATACCTTTTGATTTCTATGTCATGTGAAAGTGGTTTATTGTTGTGCTTCAGACCTTAGATACCTGAATGGAAGATGTGTGGAATTTAGGCATAGAGGTTTAAATATTCTAAATTCTTCTGAGAGTTTGGGACACAGATACAGTCAATTGGGAATAGTACTCTACTAGTGATTTGCTCCTTAGTTCCAAGTTCTTTTATAAATTGCTCAGTAAATAAAAAATGACACTTGGTAAGAGGGTTTAAAAAAAAGAGTGAGAAAAGAAATTGACAACCTAACACCAAAAAAGTCTTGTCTGATTTTGTTGGGCCAGAAAATTAGGTAGTAATCTTGTCAGCGTGGATGGAATTGCAAAATTGCTGTTTCTGTATAACATTAGTGGTGGTAGCATGTTGAAATCTAAATCCAAAATAAAAATATTTGTAGGCTTGCTAGGTTTATGTAATCCCCGTGGGTGCTTGGTATTTAGTGTTGCTGTGCTTTGAGGAAGACTTGGGATGTGAACAGAAAGAAACATGGTGGGTCATTCCTTGATCTACTAATGGTTCCTTGAGGTTGCTCATGTAGATGTTCCTGTTCTACTGCTGCATGTGACAACAGGGTAGTCAGAATAAATCTATTTGGGTAGGACTTGTCCTGTTGTTCTGGTCCTTGTTCTTTCTTTCCAAGTCCAGTCTAATCTTCAAAAAAACCTTTAAGGCAACACTGATGGAACTCAGTAAGCCACATTCAAGTTGCCTTTTTCCTTTCTCACTAGGTCTTGCTGTCTTGCTTCCATGGTTGTTTTTACCCTCTGTCTGCATCTTACTTTTTGATCTTTTTGTTTTGTTTTGTTTTGTTTTTTGTTATTTTGTTTTATATTTTGATACTTTCTGGGCCCATTTTGTGTAGTGGTTGTGCATCAGCATCCTGGTTCCTGATTAGAGCTTGTAGATTACACAGTAAGTATTAAGTAACAATTATCCTGCCATACTTTCTGCCAAACTGTACTTCTGGTGAATTTATTTCTGCTTTATTTCTTTTTGCAGTGTAAGCACATAAAACAGCTGCTTCTTGCAGCAGAAACTCAGGAGAACTGACTTTCCCACTGTTCTTTTTCCCTTCAGTCCATACGGATTTCTCCTTAGACCTAGGGGCAGATGCTCAATGCCTGCACAGTTGTATAACAGGCTGTTGCTTGTGTTTGTGCCCTGAGCAAATAATGGTATATCCTAAATGCTTATAAAAACTTTAGCACCAGCTTCATTTCATTTTAATACACCAATAAAAGCAACCAGTGTGTGTGATGCTGGCTCCAGTACTCCTGCATAAGCCATTAGCAAAGCAACATTACTGGCTCTACAGAAAGAAAAACAGAGGTGACGAAAACGAGAATTGGCTCCAAGAATAAGTTGACCTAGTGCCAGTGAGTCCAGAGACCTGCTCTTATGTGTGCTGGCTGCTGCGAGCTCTTTGTTTGAGGCTGAGAAGTCAGTGCCTTCTAATAATTCACTTTATATTCTGTTGTGTTTTTTTTTTCTTTGTCATCTGTGAATATCCTTTGCAAAGTTTCCAGCAAGGCTGGCAACTTCCCAGAAACGTGTGGAGCTTTTCCAGTTAACTTGTATGCACAGAGACCTGACAGATTTTACATTTTATTCATGAGAGCAACTGCTTTTGAGAAAGCAACCTCTGCTTTTACTCTGCCCCTGTGCAGAGCTATACCCACATGCCAGGTTAAGTGTCTTGTCTTTGAAGGTTATGCATATCCCCAGCAGACTTCCAATTACCTTGCTGATGATGTCAAAATGGGAAAAGAAATGTGCCTGTTTCATGGCACCCAACACATGAAGCCCTCAGTCCAGGGCAAGAACAGACTCTTGTCTGGGAGGTCTAGAGGCCTTAGCTTTGCTGAAACTCTTTTTACACAGCTTGTTGTTAGGCTTTGCCTACATCTTCTGCAAGGGCAGGATATGGTTTTAAGAGGTTTGATCTCCTCTTTCCTTCATTCTCCTTCTTCAGTGCTGAACATTTAAATTTAGCAAGCAAAGTTAAAAGATGTCATTATTGTTCTTTCCAGGAAAAGCTTTCAGTATTTCAAACTGTCTGAAGATGTTCACTGAGTAGAAGCATTCCCAAAAACAACTCATCAGCTGGAGCAATTCAGAAGTGCAGTATCAGCTAGCATGAGACAGGAGGAGAGATGAAGATGATCTCAGAGAGGGTGAGGAGGTAGTACAGGATTAAACCATTCCAAAACAAATCGAGACAGGTTTTTGTTGTTGTTGTTTTAATTTGTGTTTTTCTTAATCATTCACTATGTTCTCATTTAGTTGGTTGTGTATTAGGCACAAAGAATGGAATCTCTTCTACCTGTTCCCTTTTAACCTGGAAAAGCACTCAGTGCATTGGTGTACTCTTCCCTTTTGTCTCCTCACTCTTAGAGCTGAGTGAACAGCACAGCACTGTCACTTTTCCCTCTCATTCAGGTCTCATATGTTTGTTGTTTTTTGCTCTCCCTATACAATATCTGCCAGTCATCTAGTTGCTTATATCATTTAATTTATATTATTCTGTGTGTCATTTGTGTTCAGCTGTGTCTCTTCTTTAGCAACAATCTCAGAGTTCATTATGTGGCATCCTGGTTCCGTGTGCTTTTTCTCTTTGCTTCTTTTTACTTACTACTTTTACTTACCTTTGTGGTTGTAGTGTTTTGAAGAATGCTCATCCTTTTGTTTCCTATCTCCTGATGTGTTCTATAGTGTAAAGGAGATGTTTCTAGCTGATTAAGAATTCCATTACAATGCTAATTTGATTTTTATTTTATTTTACTTTACTTTTTTTGAAGAGACAGGATTTTTTTTTGTAGAGCTGTTCTGAAATAGGACAAGAATTTCCAGATGCTCATCCTTAGACTCTAGGCGCATTGTAGAATTGTTTGCCATTTAGCTGACAGTCTCACATTGGCCTCACAAACTTGAGTATTTCAGTTTTGATCTGAGATTTTCCTGATGATGCTTCCTTTTCTTCCTTTTAATTTGAATGAACATGCGGAAGTGAATTCTGCCATGATAAAGCAGGCTTTTTCTTTCCTCCTAGTGGATTGACAACATAGTAGGCCCCTTGCTTAGCTGGATGATACCATAGTTGCAAGCCTTGAAGCTTCACTGAATGCTACTGGATGGACTAGAATTTAAGTGTGAAGAGCTTAATCTAGCAAAAAGATTTCCAAAGTGTGCTGTTGGTACATCTGCTGGCATATGGGCTAGTTCATATGAATGCAGAAGCTGCTGCCTGTGCATGTTCAGCATCTGTTCACGTCTGTGTAATACTGGGTAAGGTCTCATCCCAAAATCTCTGTACTTAATGGGCTATTAGAGCTCAGTGATGTTCAGGGTCTTGTTTGATCCCTTCTATGCATTACCTTCATATAATCATAGAATCATTAAGGTTGGAAAAGATTATTAAGATCAGTCCAGTCCAAATGTCAACCCATCATCACCATGCCCACTAAACCCTTAGTGCCTGTGAAGGTCCAGTAAAGAATACTTTCTAACTTCCTGGCATGTGCTTGGTATGTCTCAAACATTAGCAGAACCAGGCCATCACCATGACAACCAGTCAGAGGAGGTTATTAGGGAGGTATTGGATCCTGTTCTCTCACGGGATAGTCCTGCTTTGCTGACAACCTGGCATACATTTCCCACGAGAAAGTTTTTATAGAAACTTATTTTTCACAAATTTGCTTGTTTATGACCTTGGGACAGTGCACCTGCAAACTCAGGGAGTTGTCATCTTCTTCTTTGTTTTCTTGGTTGTCATCGTTGATGTTTGCTGGATTGAGAATGCAACTGCCAGACTAGTGTGATCACCCCCCCATCCCTTCTCCATTTTTTGCCTTTTCTTTGAGTATCTGAGGTCTATGACACTTATGTCCTGATGGGAGGAAGCTAGTGTAGACACCAGGCAAGCATTTACTTCCAAAACAGACAGATTGGAAATGTATCTAGAAAAGGCCAGAAGCCTTAAATTCAGACAGAAGGACTGAGAGGAAATTAGTAGGCATGCACTGTTTCTCTGCAAGAGAGAAAAATGCACTCAGACATTCCCTGTACTTTCCTGGGGTGAGTATCCTGAATTTTACCTCTCAAGTGAAGAGACTAAAGGCTTTGCAGGAATGCCTGAGGGAAAGCAAGAGCTGCTACTGGGCAAAGGTTGATTTCAAAAATAGACATAATTATTCAGTATTTACCCTTGAGGAACCTGCACCTGCTATTCAAAATTTGAACTCTCTTTGGAGGTAGCCAAGAGCTTTAAATCCATGCCCGGGAGGAGGCTCAGTTTGTTACTGGATAAGGCTTTATCTACTAAATACTTGTTGCAGGACATGTAGGAGTGCTACTGTGATTTGGATTTGTCCGTTTGTGAGGATATTTTCTATTTTCCTTTGTTTTTGTTTTACCATTTTCTGCAGGTGCTTTGTGACACAGGTGGGCAGTTACACATGTTAGTATCTCCAATATGCAATACAAAAGCTGAGTGAAATCAGTTTGGTGGTTTTGCTTCCTTTTCTGGAGGGAAACTGCAGTCAACTTTGACTTTTAATTTTTCTCCTCTCTCTTTAAAACTGTTCCTTAAGTGTCATGCTTTAGATTTTGCTGTTGCAAAGGGCTCTTAACAAGAGAACAGGTTGGTGTTTTTTTTCCCCTTAAATATTACCTGCTGAATGATCTGACTTTGACCTCTAACTGCTCTTATGCATATGAACAAGGCAAATGAAGCCTAACAGAAAAGGTCCATACTTCCAATTATAATGAAGTTTCCTGATTTCCTTGTTGTTTCCGAGCCTTTTAATTTTATTTTGTCTTGGTTTTTCTTTTGTATTGCATGGGTACTCTTGGGTGTTCTGTGTGAATTTGTAAGCATTTTCTATCTGCCAATTTGCTTGGTCTCGTTTGTAAGCAAGTAAGTTTGAGAAAATACTTAGCAACTACAGATAGTTATTGTTTTCCAAATCGTGAATTTTTATTGAGAACATTTTTTTTTCCAGATGTACATATTAGTTAAGTCTGTGAGCTGACTAATAGTTCTAAATGAGAAAGAAAAGGCAGGAAGAAATGTTTCATGTGGGTATCCAGTGGTCTCCATTGTGTTGTTCTCTTGCCCCTTCTCTGGTTGCTATAACAGCTTACTTGCCTTTGGCTTTCATACCAACTAAAATATCCTGTTCATGTAGCATAGTGCAAGGACTGAAACTGGAGCATATTGTTCCATCATTAAATGAACAATGTTGAATACTTGGGAAATTAACAACAGCTGCAAGTTCTTCAGCTATTTTTATTTGACTGTGGCTGTAATTTTTCTGGTATGTTTGCACTGAAGTTAAAGTGGAAAGAAAAATAGAACCCCCAAGAGACTGACTTTTTGTTTTTAGTTAAAATTAAAATGATCGTGCCTAACAAAAGCATCCATTAAACAAATAGCACAGAGGGCAGCACAAAAGTTTATCCAACATTATGTGAGCCTCTTAGACTGGTTTTGGTATTAATGACTTTGTGGAGTCACCTGAGTACATGGTTTGGTAACTGGCAACTTCTTCAAGCAGATGGCTCCTCTAAAAGCCCAACAGAAAGGTCATCTGTGTTAGTCTTCATAGAGATTAACATCAGCAAAGGAATTTTGTTTTATGTTTTATAGTCCTAATTGTAGGTGGAAGTCAAAACCCATGGCAGCTGCTCCCTTCAACAGTCTTTGGATGAGGCCCTAAAATCAAGCTATGAAGGCTTATCACAATGATGGCAAAACAGGATTTCTCAAATATCCTTGAATAGTCCTGATACTCATATTTTTTACCAGAAGTTGTGTGCTTATGCATCAGGAATGATGAGGCAGAGCCAATGCTTCCAAAGGAAAGGTCAGCGTGAATATGTGAGTTAGCTGCTTGTTCTGGTCCTAAAGCAGTTCAGGTTCCTTATCTGCTCCTTGCTCTAGTATCAGACAGCCCACAGAGCAGTGTAAGAAGTCACTCTCCTTCCCTTTATAAGCTGTCTTTATAAGTTGAAGCATTATTTGGTATCTTATGACTTTCTTATGAGTCAATAAATTGAGGTAGAGTTCTCTGAGACATAGTTTTATTGACGTGAGTTAACAGAACAACATTTAAATCATCAAGATGTCAAACTGTATGATTCAATCAACACACAGGAGGGACTGGATGACATTCTGAAGGACCTGGATAGGACAGAGAGTAGGACTGTGTGAATCTCTTGGAGTTCAACAGGGCCAAAGTGCTATATCAAGGCAAGGATGTGTAATTGGGTTGTGTCAGTCTCAAGAACTAATAGAGGCTGGGTGGAGAATGAGTTGGGAGCAGCCCTGAAGAGAAGGACTTTGGACTTTGGATGGACAAAAAACTCAGCATGACCAGTTAGTGTGTACCAGCAGTCAACTGTATTGTGTACAGCATCAAACAAGCAGTGGCCAGCATGGTGAGGGAGAGGATTATCCCTCTCTACTCTGCACTTATGAGGCCTCACCTACAATACTGTGTCCAGGCCTGAAGCTCCAAAAAAGATGTGAAGCTGTTGGAGTGGGTCTAGAAAAGGTCAGAAAGAGCGCTGGAGCACTTTCCTATGAATAAAGGCTGAAGGAGATAGGTTTGTTCAGTTGGGAGAGGAGAAGACTCTAAGGAGACCTCATTGCATCTTTCCAGTATTTAAAGGAACATACAGGAAAGATGGAGAGGGACTCTTTGTCAAGGCGTGTGTGTCCTATTATGGTCAAGGAATAATGGCTTTGAACTAAAAGAGGGGAAAATTAGGTTAAGTATAAGGAAAAAGTTATTTCCTCAAAGGGTGGTGAGGCACTGGCACGGGCTGCCCAGAGAAGCTGCATGCCCCACTCCTGAAGCTGTTCAAGGCTAGGTTGGATGGGGCTTGGAGGAACCTGGTATAGTGGAAGGTGTCTCTGCCTATGGCAAGAGGTTGGGACTAGAGGATCTTTAATATCCCTTTTAACTCAAGTCATTTTGTGATTCTAGAAGTGTTCATATTTTAATTGAAAAGGAACAATGTCATGATAAGCATGAGCCAGGGCTTAGCAGCCTGTCCATGGTGAAGTGGCAGGTTTCTTACAAATTAAAGACAAAGCGCACTCAAAAATGAAGGTGTGCTTGTTGTTGTTATTGTTGTTGTGTTGTGGTGGTTTTTTTTTGTTTTTTTTGTTTTGTTTTTTGCCATGTGATGCATGAGGATGACACCAGGATTTCCAGATTCATTCAGATGGCTGAAGTGAGGACCCACAGCTAATTTATAGTGTCATGCTTTTCTTTGTCAGGAGGGCTCCTAGTTTGAAACCTTTTAAGCTGAAAATGGGAACTGCTACCTCACAGAGAAGAAATGCAGCTAGTTGGCAGCACCAGGCATCTGTTACGGTATAAAAATGACTGTGACACTGGAATCTGCTGCTTCTCAATACCCTTCACAAAATGCTCTCAATCCAACATATTGGTCCTACTACTACATGTCATTCAGAGTCTGCCTTTGTGATTTCTTTGCCTGCCATCCTGATGGTTTCTGACCTCTGATGTGAGCAGCCTGGTCAGAAAAGTGAAGGGAAGAAGCCTTGACTGCAGTTTGGAACTTATGCCATTTGTTCCAATTAGCCTCTTTTTCCACTGCCTGTCGGTTTTGTTTCTGAGGAGCAGAAAGGAGGAGGGGAAGTAGACTGGCTGATATCTGAAATTGTTCTGTGCAATCCATATCCTGAAAATGTCACTTGTGGGGTCACTGGAGATTGTTAAGCATGATTCTGATTTGATTCTTTGCTTGTGAAAGAAGAATAAACCTCAAATTGTATAGGTTCTTCTTGTCCTATTCCCTCACTTAAATGAGGGAAGAAGTAAAAGATGCAGTGAGAGACTGCCATAGTAGATAATGCGTATCAGAAATAAAAGCCTACTCCTTTCTCAAATGACATTCCAGTCCCTGATTGCCCTTTCCCTTTCCTTCCCATCTGCTTTTGCTTCTTGTGAATAAGCAAATATTCCCTTGTTTGCTTCTCTGTTCTCTTATCCCATTTTACTTCTTTCTCCCATCTATGACTTTACATTTTTGGCTACAGAGTGAATAGTTATTCTCTTGCACAATACTGTTTATCGTGATGCTGCTTTAGTACCCACATTTTGAGGTGCTTTTTCTGTCTGAAATGCACCCTGTAGTGCATGAAGGAGTGAAGTACTCTGTGTCAACTGAAGAGGTGCAGAGAAACCGAATTCCAACCTGTGGAAATAGAAGCACTGCCCTTGATGCCTTGGGAGCTTCCTACTGTTTTCACAGGGATTTAATTTTCTCTAGAAGTTTGATTTACAGTAAACTTTGCAAGTGTATCTGTACTTTGTTCTGAGTGCTATTCAAGTTCTCTTTCAGTTCAGTTGAATAATTTTTAGCTACTTTGTTTATGAATTAAACATGTATGACCATATCTCATCCATCCATAGCAGTACCTCCAGGCTGGAATCTCGAACTTTCTTGGAATGTAGATGACATGTTAATAGAGGGCTGATGTTTCATTTATACCTCATCTCACTCTTGCAGTTATCAGTTGCAGAGTGTCTCTAAGGAGTATTCAGATACTCTTTGTGAGGAAAATAAACTTAGTGAAGAGATTTGTGATATCTGTGTGGTGTATATGAAAGAGAGGGAAGTTCACTGCAGCATCCTCACTTCATTTGATGCTCTTCAAATAACCTTTCCCCCTACATGGATGTGTTTCATTAAATGCAAGCTGAAGAGCATAACATCGAGCGAACCACTGACCACCATATTGGTTACCAGAGCTCCAGTGGTGATAGCTAGAAAATTTGCATCGTTACAAGAGAAAGCCCAAAGTTTGATTTGGTCCAAGAAAACCCTCAGTATGGAGGAGAGATTTGAGGGCAAGGAGCATGCACTAGTTGAACAGATGAGAAATCATGTAAAAAGTTCTCAGAATTCAGCATAGCCTCCATCAAGCTGTGAAGTGTGTGGAGAGACTTAAATCAGGATGAGCCAAGACGTGATTGCTATACCAAGAGATTTTTTTTAAATTTGGCTTGTGTTGGGTATCCAGTATCTGCAATAAGATAGAGAATGTACGGCAGGTTCCAGAGATAAGGTGTTTTATTTTCTGCTTCTTTGTTTCCCTCCATTGTCACTCCCTCTCTCCTCCCTGTTTTCTTCCAGGGTGACATTTTAAATGTGGAAAAACTCAGATAATCACTCACACTGAGGAAGTAATGCTGTTAAAAAGTGCAGAATGCTATTGTGCTTTCAGTTTAATTGAGGAGATTTGTCAATACTTTTAGTGGATTATGTTGAAATTTGGAAAATTAGGACACTAGAAATTGTTTAAGTACATTCCGTCTGCTAATAAAAGAAAAACAAATATTATGGTCTTATGTAGGAAGTTAGTTCATTTTGAAAATTGCCTTGCCATTAGTAGGTAGGCGCTGTTACCTGTCAGAAAGAGTTGAGCAGTCTTTTTGCAGGAATTACTCCAAGAGCAGATGCATAGTATTTCTTTTGTTCAAATAAGAAGTGAGGTACAGCTGTTGGACTGTGTTTGTACTGGAATTTGATAATCATACACTGTCACTATGGCAGTGACAGTTTAAGCAGGAGTCAATTTAGGGTCTTAGTTTAATTTAAAAGGCATTCACTTTTCAGTCTACCTAGTAAGCTTCTATGCAAAAGGCACAATAAAGTATCTCCCTGAAAACTTGAATTGACTTGTTGAACTGGTACAAATTATACTAGGTCAAACTCTTCTTCTGGTTTTGTTTGAGAAAAGTTTTGCCCTGAGAAAGAGATGTTTGCTGGCAATTAGTAGAAACTTTAATAGATTGTATGCAAGAAGAAAGACTTGATCATTAACACTGATGAACCCAGATCCATGAATTCCCTCCAGTGTTCTAAGAATGGCGTCCCAAAACAAAAATGTTTTCTGGATTTCAACATAACTGTATTTTAGCCTTCAACTAATGCAGCCCTATTTTCTGAGATAGCAAATGTGAGGTTGGTCCAGTATTCAAGGCTGTGTTACTGTTGGACAGTTTGTGTGTGTGTTTACTCAAAAATAGCTGGTAGTTGGTCCAAACAAACTAAAGTCTCCTTTAGAACTGTTTCTGCAATCTCACTTTGGTCATTAAGGTAGATTGAACCGAACCTGCATCGCAAATCAGACATCTATGCTTTTCCCTGGGGAGGTTGAGGCAACTTGTGAGCATGTGAATGCCACAATAACAATGGCTGTTAATGAAGCACCTATAACTAAGTATCTGATGGCCGGGTTTACAATTCACTGTTAGGGGGGTGGGAGCTGACCAAGAACAAAACCTCCCCAACAGAATATTGAAGTAGGTTTCTCTACTCAGGGTTCTTCAACTGGTTTTCAAATATCAAAATATTTGCAGGGTAACCTCTTCAATCGTCACTGTATTCAGGTGCTCACTCGCTTAATACATGCATGACGTATGTAATTTACTTTAAAATGAACAGATGCTCATACCAATAATATAACATTAAGCATCATGGGTTTCTGGAATAAGCACTTCAAAGTGAGAACTTGCCTTAGACATGCATACTTTACAGGTGAACAGCACTTATCTGATATTTCAGTATTACCAAGCTTTGGCTTTGCAAACCTCAAAGGGAAATAGCACTTAAGTGGTATATCACTATTGCCAGTTTCTTTTGTTCCCTGCACTGAGCGTGCAGTTGGCCATGAACTCTGTATCTTGTTTCTTAAGGCTGAGAAGTTGTTACTTTCAATGAATCAGGTTTTTCTGGGCTTCAGAATAGAGAGGATTTTGATCCAGTATTTGCAGTTTTAAATAAATATCTCAAAGCCTTAAAAGGAAATGTCCATGTTGAATAAAAAAATACTTGGTTTTCCGATGACTTCACATGAGAAGGAACTGAGGAAGGTGTGCATCAGTGGATTAAATGTCAAGAATGAAAGAGTGGTGGGAAGAGAAACTAGGTCCTGTCAGTTCTTGCTGCAGAATGAACGAGCGTACAGGGGATGCATAACACAATCGGAACAAAGCCTATCAAATCCCAAGGCAACTTCCCTGGGTTGTCATAGCCATCGAAGAGATGTACTCTACTGCAGTCTCTGATGGCCTGTCGTCATTTAACTAACCAGCATCCGTAGCACACTGCTGTTACTGCCTCAGTCTTTTCCACTCTGTGAATGGCTTAGAAAATTGAGCTTTGAATCCATCTTCTTTTACTCAATCTTTCTTTTCTTTACGTATATTATTACAGGAGATTGAAGATGCTCCCTAAGGTTTTCAGTACAAGGCAATTTAAAGGTTGTTTTCATTCTTGGGGTGGTAAATTGTAAGAATAAAATGTACATAAGAAACAGGAAAATATGCCAATTCAGCATGAACTGAAGGGACATGAATTGTCGTATGGATTTAGATTGAAAAATAAAATAGAGTGGAAGCTAAATCTAAACTTTTCTCTGAACAAAATTCTAAGCAGTAGAAGTTCCTGAGAGAAGTATGTTCCTAGGGTTAGGACTGGAGATGAAGCAAGCATCCCATTCTAAATTGAAGGAAAACAAGTTATATGGAAGTTAAACTGAATGCATTACCTACATTTGTTAGTCTTAAAGATAAAATTACTGTATGCTGAAGTACATATGGCTGTAATAAAATAAAATAACATCTGTTTTGTTTTGGTTTTCAAGAGACTGAGGATGGATATTGTAAATATCCTCACTCTTGGCATGGTCCTACTTCCAGTTTCTGACAAATTGATCCTCCTCCCCCCACCCCTACCTCCACACATGCATACACACACATCCACCTTTGTGGGTTGTTTTATAAGGTGTCTTATGACTTTTTATGTAGCCAAAGAATGCAAATAATAACCTTGCTTTTACTTCTCATGCATGTGTAAAAGGAAGCATACTAAGTGCAGAAATTCAGTTCAATTCTGGAGCTGTGCAACTGGCCCACTACCATTTGCAACAGATTAGCCACTTCTAGTAGAGTTGAGGAAATCATAGGATCATAGAATGGCTTGGGTTGAAAACAACCTCAAGGATCATCAAGTTCCAGCCCCCCTGCTTCAGGCAGAGTTACCAATCACTAGATCAAGTACTAGTTCAGGTTGTCCAGGGCCCCATCCAACCTGGCCTCAAACACTTCCAGGAACAGGGCACCCACAGCCTCTCTGGGCAGTGTGCTCCAGCATCTCACCACCCTCTCAGTTAAAAAAAAAAACAACAAAAAAAACTCTGACATCTAATCTAAATCTTTCTTCCATTAGTTTAAAATCATTCCCCTTTCTACTATCATTATCTACTCATGCAAAAAGTTTATTTCCTTCCTGTTTATATTCTTTTTTTTTAATATTGAAAGGCTGTAATGAGGTTTCCCTGCCCTCTCTTCTCTAGACTGAACAAGCCCAGCTTCTTCAGCTTGATTTCATAGGAGAAGTGCTCCATCCCTCTGATCATCTTTGTGATTCTCCACTTGACCCTCTTCCAAAAACTTGACATCTTTCCTGTGTTGGGGACCCCAGACTTGGAAGCAGTACTCCAGATGGGGACCTCATTAAGGCAGTATAGATATTATATCTGTTTTCTTTCAGTTGGAACAGAAAAGGTTACTGTTACCTGCCCTTGAAATTGTGAGATTCCAGTGTGATGTTGAATATTTTTTGTCTTCCTTAGGTGAAAATGCTTTCAGTATGTGGCATATCTCATGCTTTTTTAAAGATCTGCCATTAGAAAAAAACATCCTTTGTAAGGTCAGCTCTACCAGGAGGGTTTGGCCCCCCTGAGCTTTTATGTGTGTGCAAGTGCTACAGAGTCAGTGGATGTAGAATAGGAACACAAAGCAAATCCTGGTGTGGAGGATCTCTTGGCACTTTTTGGCTTGACATCCTGACATCCAAGTTAGCTATTTCATGTTGCTATGATAAGCATCATAACTGATTTCTCAGACAGTTTGAAAAAGACTCAGCATGATTATTCTATTCAATTATTATTTCTCACATGAGCTTGAGCGTGCAGAAGGCATTTTGCTAGGCGCTGTCCGCGGTGCTGAAGACTTTTCATTTTCCCTTTATTCCTCGTTTCTATTTTTAATCCCTAGGTCACTTACGAAATGATTATATTTAGGTGAGACTGTATTATTCTAGGACTGAACTTCATTTTCAATTTACTGCATAATGAACAACAACTGAAAATGTCAGACTCCTGAAATGAAATTGAATGTGAGGGATATTTATATTTCTTTTGTGGGAAATGTTAATAGATATAAATGTAAAGTGAAGCTTTTTGATGGGAGAATATCTAGTGCTAAACACACGTGAATTTCAAGTAAAAAATACTATGATTAATGCATGTGCTCTGAGCACTAGAAGAACTAATATAAATTAGCTTCTTGTGCTGAAATTTTACTGTTGCAAAGCACGGACTGATTAATCCAAACTGCCAAAGTTTCTTCTATTAAGAATTCTTTTTGGGAAATATTCATTTCTTTCTCAGAGGACAGAAACAACTCCTTCTGAAAAACAGGGAAATTAATTCTTTATACTATGAGTTACATGACATTGGGTTTTGATGAAACAACTTTATATCTGGTGTAATATCTGTTCTGTTCAGTGCTACATAGAGTAGAAAGTGAAGGAGCAATCCTCATCCTATTATACACAACTTTTCCTGCTGTTTTCTCATTAGTTTAGGAGATAAATATACCTTACTGTAATCCTGATTTTTGAAAAGAATTGTTTTGTCTTTAGTCACAAATGGATTTCTTACAATCGCAAGTGTTCTAGCTTGCAAACTCTGTATCTTAGAGCAGATTGGAGGTGGGCTACTTTTACTCTCATCTGTTAGCGTTACCAGGGAAGAGGGGATGAATTTTGATGGATTCAGACAAGGCAAAACCAAAATGTATTTTCTGAAGTAAATTGTTTTCACCCTTAGGCTTCACTTTTCAGTATGTACTCTAGCGGATGATATTTTGTTCCTTTATTGGCTGTGGAAGAGCTGTGTGTTCATCTTGTCTCTGTAAATCCAATCTTTCAAACTCAACATGGAGAAGGCCTTCTGATTTTAATGCACCATATCTAACGAGCAGCTTGTATCTCTTCTTTCAGCTCTTGTCTAGACACTGAAATGGATAGTATTCTAAAATCTGATAAAATTCTAAAGGTCAAATCTCATAACGCGTTGTGATTCCTAGCCAATAATAGACCTTCTAGAACCAATTATTTAATCTGGAGCCACACTGTAGACTGTCCTGTCGTTTGTCTGGCCTCCACTGAACAGCTGCCAAGTGATGTGATCAGTGAACCTGCAAAAGTATGGGACAAGTGTCTCCTGTGACAGATCTTGGGCAACACAGACAGCAGGCAAAGCTGCCTGTGTGTCAGACGAAGTGGGGCCATGTGTTCACAAATGTCTTGTCCTTCCCACTTCCTCAGTGATGGGTTTTGGTCTGGCTGTATGGAAGACAGAGTTCTCAGTATGTGCTGGAATAGGAAATTCTTTTCTAACAATGTGTCATGTGATGCTTAGAACCGATGAGGTCTTACTCTATGTTTTTATTTCATTCTTCCTGTTCACGTATGAATGAATTAATCCAAGCAAAACTGCAGAGGCTGTAGCCATGAGAATGAGGTTTGGATCACCTGGCCCCTGCTAGTTCACAGCACGTACCCAGCTGAGTTGGATGCAGCAGCTCACTGATGTGCCATGCTAGACCATTGGGAGCCATTCCTGTCCAATCAGGATGGCAAGTCACTCACTTAAATTTCTAATCTTTTGTTCCGAATTTCTCTATTTTGTTTCTTTCAAACTTTAAGGGAAATGATGCGTAGCATCTTTCTCTGGTTAAAAAGAGGGAACGATGCCCTCAGCAACTCAGAGCTGGTACAGTTTCATCGACTCAGATCGATAGCAGACCTGTTCCTTTTGCAGAATCTGTCTTTGAGCAGATGTCACCCACCCAGACTGAGCATTCCTTTAGAATATAGATTGCCATCATTCCACCCTGTCCTCCACAAAAAGGTCTATGAACAGCAAGCTGCTTTTTTTCCATTGCTACCTGTCACAAAAATTGATTCTACTTGTATTGCAAAGTATTTACTATCTACAAATAAGGCTGTAGTTGTTCTGGCATTATTATTATTTAAATCTCTAGTGCATAAGTCCACTGCTCCATTGATTGCAAAGACTAATTAATCAATATTTTCTAAGCGAATGGGGAGATAATAATGTGCAATTTAGAGGATATTTCTGCTAGATTGTATTTCTGCAAGCCCTACAAAGCATAACTAATGATCTCTGGAGCACGTTCTGACATTGAATGAGCAGTCTACCTGGTTTGTCTTCCTCCACATCTTGTGCATACGAGTTTGCTCACACACTGTATTTCATAATGTGATCAAAGCCAATTTTTGCTTCGTGTTTTAGTAACTTCTCATTTTCATTGTTCTTACTAGCAGCAGCAGCATTTGCAATTTCAACCTGTGGCAGAAAGCATGTTTCCTTTCTTAGAGAAAATCTGAATTTAGAAGCCACAGAAAAGCATGGCTTGCAGCTCTTGTTGCTACAGTCTGACAGAGAAAACAGGCCACAAGGGATGCTAATTTATTAAAATAAATAAATGAATAAATAAGTCTCATGTTCTTTTCTCTTCAAATACACAATCTTAAGGCGGGTATTCAAGCATCTGGTTAATTCATATGCCTTTAATTCTCTAAAGATTACATATGCACACCCAATTATATCTGCCTCATTCATTTAAAAATTGACATACTGTTGTATTTATATTACATAGCAGTGCCAAATTGCTAAAGGGCATAGAAGGAAGAATTTTATAAGCAAAGTGTGCTAAGTTCTTCTGTAAAAGTGGATAGCTTCTACAGAGTTGTAAGACCAGTTTAAAAACCATATACACACTTTTTTTCTGCTATTAGTGAATGGGTAAATAGGCTTTTCAGACAATACATACCTTGTAAAACTTTGAGATACAGTCTTGCTTCATAAAGGAGGTGGCAGAGTGGGCACCAACCCTCCTGTCTGAGATCCCTTAATATTGCAGTAATAAGGCTGATCTTCCCTTGGTGTGGTTTTGGATTGGAACTGGTTGCTGCCATCTGAGATTTCATAACTGCCTTGTCTCTGACAACTGTATAGGTGCAATACTGCAAAGACTGATGAGGATCAGAGCCTAGTGCTGGGGGCTGATGTATCCCATGAGTTTGCACAGCTTGCCAGAATATTTGTACTTAGCATGAGACAGGTGATCACGGTCTGCTTCAGAGGATGTAAGTAGGATTTGAAAAACTAATCCATGTCCAAACTATGCTCTTCATCTCTCTGGTATCTAAGGAGATTGAGATCCTTAGAGGCACCACCAGTGTTGTTGTCATATTATCAGTAAATTCCTGTGAGGTCTGCTAACTAGAAGTACATACTGTGGTTAGTAGCCTACTGCTTTGTGTTGGGATTTGCTTATCAATGTTGCCATGGAGATCACAGTTCTAACTGTGGGAGCTGCAGCACTTGGTCCTGTGTGCGTGTGTATAAATGTAACACGCACCAGATTCTGCCCTGCTGCTTACATTTGAGATCTGCTTGTTTGTTTTCCAGATTCTTGTGTAGGAGAGCTGAATAGCTTCCATGAGTTATTCATATTGTTGTGGTATTAAAAATGTCAGAATCAGGATTGGTACCTACTGTTTTAGGTCCCATATAGAAATGAGGTCTGTGCACCAGATTTTTATAGTGCGTATGTCTAAGCCCTGTAAACTGGAAGGAAATATTTGCAAAGCTTCTCCAAGCTGCAGCCTTTTTTTGTGATAGCGGCAAGCATATTAGCTGTCTGAAACAGATAAGTCAGAATAAGAGGCAGAAATACAGTTTTTACAACTTGGAAGATGTGTAAAGGAGTCATCTTCCCAGTTTGTTTTAGAAATTGTAATGTGGTTTGAAATGTGGGTAGGAGGGTGGCAGAATGAGTACTGAATGTAAAAGCCTTCCTTACATTTGTGCAGGGTATGCAGGCTCCATGTGCTCGGAAACATTGCTGGGAGAACATCAATTAAAATGCTTTAGACTGACAGGCTTTAAGGATGTTGAGGTAAACAGTGAATCATGTTCGTTCATTAGCAGGAAGGAAAACATTTTGCAAGTGTGCTCCAGACTGGGCACTGGACTGGAATAAGGCTTCCCAAGGGGATGACTGGGATTTTAGCCAGGGCTTGCTGCTTTGCAACGTTCAAAGGAAAAGAGCCAAAGTGTTTTGCCCTGTATCAGAAGCAGGCCGTCTGAATTTGCAATGGCTGTGTGTTTGCAGAGTGACACTGAGAGAAACTTGTACATCTAAATTCAGAGTAAGAGGAAACAGCATGCTGATAAAGAGATTCATAGGAAAGATTTCAGAAGTTGAAAGCTTTGATAGGGTGGGGTAATAAAGGGGAATAATAATAACAAATTTTCCTGTGATGGGCCCCATGCTCTACCAGCGTTGAGCAGAAGGAGGTAATTTAAGAGAAAAGGAGGAGTGAAAGCAGATCCCAGCTCAGCATCACAGGCAGTCCCTGTCCTGATCTACCTCAGTTCCCCAATTCTGTGTAATAGTTTTGAGGCTCTAGAACTCGAGAGAGAGGATGCCGTGGGAGCTTCACCCACAAGGTTGTCTAGGATGGGGCAGTAGACTACACACCTCAAGACTGCTTCTGACAAGAAGGAAGGAAGGATCGTTGTCATAGGCAGCTCCCTTCTGAGATGAACAGAGGGCCCTATATGTCAACCCAACCTTATCCATAGGGAAGTGTGCTGCTTCCCTGGGGCCCAGGTCAGGGATATTTCTAGAAAATGTCCTAGTCTCATTCACCCCTCTGATTATTATCCAGCAGCAATTAGGTCACTGAGAGAAGCCTGAGGGTTCTCAAAAAGGACTTCAGGGGATTGGGGTGATCAGTGGACAGAGCAGGCATACAGGTCATATGCTGGGAATTATGAGGTTGAATCCCTATGGGGAGTGCCAACAAGGCTGACATCCTGGTGGAGTCTGTTGTAGACCACCTAACCAGAATAAAGGGATGAGACATTCTGTGAGCAGATAGCAGAAGTTGCGTGATCACTAACTCTTGTTCTTATGGGTGACTCAACTTCCCTGATCTCTGCTGGAAGTACTATACAGCACAGAAGAAGCAGTCTAGGAGGTTTCTAGAGTGTATAGGACATAATTTCGTGACACAGCTGGTAAGAGAGCCTACAGGGAGAGCTGCCCCACTTGACCTGCTGTTCACAGAGGACTGGTGGGAGATGTGGAGGTAAGGAGCTGTCTTGGACAAAGTGACCATGAAATGCTAGAGTTCTCAGTTCTTTGTGAATCCAAGAGGGGGGGGGGGCAGCAAAACTGCTGCCTTGGGCTTCCAGAGGGTGGATTCTGAATTGTCCAGGACTTTGGTAAGGAGGTCCCATGGGATTCAGTCCTGAAGTTTAAGAGCATCCAGGAAGGCTGGCTGCTTCTCGAGAAGTCATAAAGGTGCAAGAGCAGGTTATCCCACTGTGCCACAGATGAGCCAGTGGGGAAAGACTGGCATGGGTGAACAGAGCTATTCCTGAGTCTCCAGGAGAAAATCTACCTCCCGTGGAAGAAGGGAAGGGCAACCTGGGAAGAGTACAAAGAAGTTGTTATGATGTGCAGGGAGAAAATCAGAAAGGCAAAAGCCCAGCTTCAGCTCAGCCTGGCTGCTGGGCTAAAAGGGAACAAGGAAGTTTTTTAACAGATATATTAGCAGTAAGAGGAAGGCTAAGAAGAGTCTCCATCCTTTACTGAATGTGTTGGGGAACATGACCACTGAGGATAAGGAAAAGACTGAGGTTCTCAATGCCTTCTTTACATCCGTATTTAAAAGATGGACCAGTTGTCCTTGGGGTACTCTACCCCCGATCTGGAAGTCTTGAATGAGGAGCAGAGTAAACCCTACATTATTCAGGTGGAAACAGTTAAAGACCTACTGCTTTACCTGGACTGCCACAAGTCTATGGGGCCAGATGGGATTCACTCAAGGGTGCTGAGGGAGCTGGTGGAGATGAATGCCAAGCTGTTTTCCACCATCTATCAGCATTCCTGGTAACCAGAGAGGTCCCAGAGGACTGGAGGCTTGCCAATGTCACTCTCATCTACAAGAAAGTTCATGAGGATCCGGGGAAACTGCAGCCACTGGTGAGGCTGCAACGTGAGTACTGTGTTCAGTTTTGGACCCCTCACTGCAAGAAAGACATTGAGGCCTTGGAGCGTGTTCAGAGAAGCTCAACAAAGCTGATGAGAGGTCTGGAGCACAAGTCTTACAAGGAGCAGCTGAAGGAGCTGAGATTGTTTAGTCTGGAGAAGAAGAGACTAGGGGAAATCTTATCTCTTTCTATAACTACCTGAAAGGAGGTTGTGGTGAGGCGGGAATCGGTCTCTTCTCATAAAACTACTCATAGGTCTAGAGGGAATGGCCTTAAGTTTTGCTCAGGGAGATTCAGGTTGGATGCTAGGAAAAACATGGTAAGGCAGTAGAACTGGACTGCCTAGGGAGGTGGTGGAGTCACCATCCCTGAAAATGTTGAAGAAATGTTTAGATGTTGTACTGAAGGACATTATTTAGTGGGAATTATTGGTGATAGGTAAATGGTTGGATCGGATGATCTTAGAGGTCTTTTCCAACCTTGGTGATTCTACCATTCTATGAAATTTGGAGATAGCTTTCTGAACAACAGCATCGCCAGCAGAAACCATGGAGTCCTCCTACAAATCCCCCACATTCATTGCTGCATAGATTCAAGAAGGAAACAAGGCTGTCCCCCAAGGAAAAAGTTCTAGTCATTCCATCAGAACCAAAAGATGTTCTTGGAGCTGGTGGGAGCCTGTCATAGGATTAGTGGTCAGACTTGATCATATTCATCAGAATTCTCTTCTCCTACTCCCCTCCTCTGTACTAGTCCTAACAATTTAATCCATAGCAGTTTGTCTTCAGGGGCTGTAATTGATCCATCTGTGATTTAGCTCATCAGATGCTCATTAAATAGCTTGAGGCCTTTCTTATTCATGAGGAGTGAGATTCACAGATCTAAAAACACTTTGTCTTTGTCTTAACTGGATTCATTTAGTATTCTGAGATTCAGGGAGGCTAATAAACTTACATGAACTATTATCTAAAGGTGAGCTGCCAAGTGAACATGAAGGATGATCCAAGTAATGCTGATGTGCAAGTGCTCTCTGACCTTGGGTGTCAGGTGTGAGCAGCATGGAGAATTACTGTTAAAGTCCCAGAAGATTTTTCTTGCTGCTCTGGGAGGTGTCCCAGAATGCCCAGTCTGTATGTAATCAGATAGTGCAGTTTGTGATAGAGCTTCTGGAACTGTATGTGCAAGGAGGCATCGTTTTATGCTAGCACTGTCAGCAGGAAGCGCAGAAGTATTTTGTGCCTTGTATATGCAGTTTGGGTTTGACATCTGGTTTTCTTTTTTAAGTGCCACTATTGTTCTTAGCTGCTGTCTGTATTCCAGCAGTGCCTGTGTGGATATGCATTTCCCACACCGCCTGCATCACCAACCCCTTCCCCCTGAGAAAATGCCTATCACCATCCCTTAGCAAGGATATGCTGACAATCTGCAAAAGAGAACAATGCCCGTGGACTGCAGAAAGCAGCTTCCTTTCCCAGGTTATTTAATGAACACTTGAAAAATTTCCAAGGTGTACAGAGATGAAGTGGGATCTCTGTTCTATTCCTTTCCAAGCATGGCTCTGCATGTAGGGAATTCCATGAAGATGGATAATTTCCTGCAATTCTCTGTGCAATCTTATGCCTTGCATCTTCAAACTCAGCATGTGATGGAGGTCTGTTAAGTTACTACTGCCACAATAAGCTCCTAAGTTCTCCATATTCTTTTAAGGCACCAGTTTCATCAGGCAACGCAGGCAATGCACAGAATCTATTAATTATAATTGTGAATCATATTAACCTTTGAGGCCCCATAGACAAAGCCTACTATGAAGGATTTGAACCTGAACAGGTCATGTCACAGTTCACATTAACTAAGTTCCCAGTTATGTGTTTTGAGATTGTGAAGTATTTGGGAAAAGACACATTTCCTTATTGCTCAAAATTACAGTATTTCTAAACACTCAGTGCTTGTGTTTATAGTTGCACTTTGTTCTGTGTAAATATTAATGAGGTATTCTTCTTTCTTTGTAGTGTACAGAGGCCAAAAAGCATTGCTGGTACTTTGAAGGGTTATATCCTACCTATTATATGTAAGTAGTCATCACTTTCCTTTTTGTGTTTTTTAGTAAGCAAGAGGTAACTAGATTCTTTCAGCTCTTAAAACTGTTATTCTTTCATGGATTATACTTTTTCCATAACTTCTCTAAGACTTTTTCCCCATCTAATTTAAAAATGAAAATGCAAGAAAACTTCTTCCCCACTTTCCCCATCTAATCTATTTCCCCTTCCCTCTATTAAAAAAAAAAAAAAAAAGTATGCAGACTCATTTCCCCACCCATTCAGATGATCTTTCCATTTGAAAACAAAATGTTGGATCTTAAACAGCTCTCATTTCAGAACGATGAAAGGAAACGTAAGTAGAGCTGTGTGAGGACAGTCCTCTCTTTGTTCTGAACAAGGAAAGGTAATCAGGCAGCATACCAAGAGTAGCTGTGTCTCTGTGGTAATGCTGATGTTTAATTTAGGGAGTTGAGATGATTTGTTATCTATGACATAACTGTCCTTTTGATGAGTGGCATCAACATTCACATCAGGTTTGGGTGTGAACCAAATGCCAATGAACTCTGGGAGCATGATCGAGGATCCTTCTAAATTGCAGTTTTCTGTTTTAAGTTGCCCACAGCGACAATAAAAAGGCAGAGGAAATGTATGAGTGGGATGTTATTTTTCCTGTGTATTTGGGGGCAGAAAGGAGATAAATGCACTAGACTTTAGGTTATATAACTTTATAATTGCAAACATCTTTTAAAACTAAGTTAAAAAAAAAAAAGGGGTGGGGAGTAGGTAGCAGCAACAGGTCATTGCTCCCTTGGCAAACTCTTCCCCAGTCACATATAGGAAATTACTGTAATCCTGATGCTCCCCAGGAACCTTCCTCCTTTTTCTTCTCCACCTCCATTTCATCAGCCAGAAGCAGGAGAGAAGTGCTAGAGCCAAAAAGCAGCCAGGAAGCCAGGCAAGAAACAAAGCTCCCTGAAAGAATGAACCACTGTGTGGTTTAATTATCTGTGATCCTGAATATTAACTGATGAATAAGTGTTTTTGCCTGCAACTTTCTGTCTGTTTTTCAGGTGACTGAAATGTTGAGAATGGTTGAGAATGGCCCAAACTGTATATACAAGACATAAAATGTTTCTGCATAAATGGTTGGCTAGAACATATGAGTGGATTTAAATGAGATAATTTTCTTTGCATTCTAATAACAGCAGGACTTTGGTTCCACCTGCATTTTTTTTTTTGTTACGACGTGGGAAAGAATATCCCCCTGTAACTTGACATTCAGGAGTGCATTACTCATCTTCACCTTGGTGTTCTGCCTGCCTATATTGCTGCTCATGTATTTTTGCAGTCAGTATTTGTTTTCCTTGTTAATACAAAGGGAGTAACTGCTCGGATATTGGTTGTTAGCTCAAACTCTTTATGACACAAGTAAAAAGATACAGTCCTGTGAAAGCAAGGCGTATAAAAGGGGAGGCTCAGTCTCTGCAATAGATCGGATGCACACAAGGTTGCTTCTTAATTGTTTTCCATTTGATTACTAGTTTACTGAGTTGTGTTTTTTTTGTGCAATGAAATGGATTACCTTGCTGAAAAGCAGCGTGTTTATTTTCTAGTCCATCAAAGAGGTTGACCGAAATTGCACACAGCTTTGAAGACTGAAAGGAAGAAATTTGTGAATTATACAGAGAACTGGGAGAGGGCTTATATATTGTTGTTAAAAAGGATTGCTCAGCTCAATTATCTTAATCCCAAGAAGAGCCAGAGGAGGGTATTTAGCTTTCTTTATTTGAATAAAGAGATTCTACTGGGGGCATTTCTCCATAGGCAGAGTCTGATGGGTTTCTCAACCCATCAGAGGTTGCAGCCTCATTTTTATCTCCTCTTCCCACCCACATTGTTCCTTCTCCTTTCTTCATTGGCTGAAGTACTTGGAGGTTACAGACTTCCTGGTCCACCTAATACATGTTCCCCCTTGTATGTGACTACCCTGTGTATCATACATCACATGTGCAATGAACTCTAACTTTATGCCACCCAGGGCATAGAAGTTAATTAGCCCATTAAACCTGTGCAGTAAGTTTAAAATTCCTAAGGTCAAGGTTGTCAATTGAAGCTTTGTAACTGAAGACTTATTTGGTGAGAGTTTACAGGCATCAAGCAGAAAGGAATTTGCAAGCCTCTGTGCAGCTTGTCTGCAGGGACACCTTGTTTGCAAGCCTCTTTTATCTCACTGCAGCAGCCTGTTGTCCAAGATACTGTGTATATGTGTGGCAATAGCAGTCATCTGGGCAGTGTAAGTAAATGGGAAAAGGAAGGGGAAAACAGTGCGATGTGTGCGCTCAGCGATTATTGTGACGGTGAAAAGCATCTTATTAATGCCATTATTATTATTGTGATTATGAGTTTAAGTGAGGAAGAGGAAACAGTAAAGAAAGGGGGTAAGGATTTGGGGATGTTAAAGCTCAGAGGACACATGAGGGTAAATTTGGAAGGAAGCAGGGAGAGACTTTGAGTGTGTATGAACCCTGTAGGATTAAAGGGGGAGCTTGCACCAAAACTATGGGGAATCAATGCCTGCAGTTTCCTGATCTGTTACTTCTACAATTTAATTTATTGCTGGATAGGATCCCTTGCTGCTTCCTACTCACACTGTCTTTTCACATCTGTATCTTGAAGGAGATGTACACCACTAGCCTTAGTGTCCTAGGGCAACGCCCCATTGCTTTGGCATTTGTTTGTCTCTTAACTGAATTAAGTCAGCTCACTCATGCCACAGAAGGTTGTTCATTTTCACATCTTAAACTCAGTGTTGAATCAGCTTGGTATGGTTTCTGGTGAATGCTGGTTAAATGGAAGAAAATTACTATTATGCATATTGTGAGAGAGAAGGCATGAATTGGTAGGATCTCCTTTATTAGCATGTTCATTAGCTGTTAAATAATCTTTGGAGGCATTCAGAGCAAGGCTGGATGGTTCTTTGAGCAAACTGGTCTAGTGGGAGGTGTCCATGCCTATAGCAGGGGATTGGGTCTCTTCCAACCCAAATTATTCTATAAGTATTTTCATCCTGAAAGTGTCTCCTCTGTGCATATCTAGATCTAGAATGTACAGTGATGAAACAAGTTTCATTTTATCTTCCAGACTGCTGCTCAGGAAAATGGTGAGGAGCAGATATACTTAATTGCTCAAGTTCATAATAGATACCATTCCTTCTTATCAGTGGCTTTCTAACAGAAAGTTTTTCCACCCAGTTAACATATGTTAATATGTCCTTTGGTCTTTAGACTATCTTGAGAGACTTTTGAAACTCAGAAACGTAGTCCCTAGTGGTTTCACTGTGATTTCAGTCCCATGCTGACAGTATATCACGTCTCTCTTGAGACACGTTGTATTATAATGAATAGATTAGCTTGTCAGCTCAGAATTATAAAGTTCTGTGTCGATTCACAGATTTATTGTGGTATACTCAGAGCATGGCCTCCTGGGACTGGTGTGCCCATATGCCATATCTGTTCTGGGTAGGCTTTTCTTCCTAGAAGGTGCCTCATCTCTTAAAATTGCCTAAAGTAACATAAATCCAAGGTGGCCTATCATATAAAATGGTTGTTAACTTTAGAAAAAAGTGGCAGAATAGCTGAGTTGATCTTTCCTGTAAGGCCTCTATTTCAGCCATGCAGAGGGAGAGATAAGGCTGTGTCTGCTAAGCAAAAGCAATGTAGGATAAGAAATCACAAAGTAGCTGTCCTAGAAATACAGCCAGATTGGAGACAAAATTTGCAGTAATATCACTGGATTTTTTTGTAACTGCTTTTTCCTTTTTTTTTTTTTTGATTCAGTGTGCTCTCTACTGTAATTGTTTTCAAAAAAAGGCTGTTAGAGCTGTTGCTCAAAACTTTCTTAAAATGCGTTAGTACTACAGCTAGAGCTGAGGTGGAGGTCTCTGTTATTTACGTGGTCATACATCTCTCTAAGTAGTTAATGGTATTAGTACTTGAAAAATATATATTTTTGCCAGTGGCTGTGATTTTTTTTAGCCTCCATAAGTGAGTGATAAGCTTCAGTTTAATTCAAGCAGTGTGCCCTTGTGGCCCAGAAGGCCAGTGATGTGCTGGGATGCATTGAAAAGAGCATGGCCAGTAGGTCGAGGGTGGTTCTTTTCCCCCTCTACTTTGCCCCAGTGAGGCCACATCTAGTATACTGTGTTCAGTTCTGGGCTCCCCAGTTCAAGAAAGACAGGGAACTTCTAGAGAGAGTCCAGTGGAAGGCCACAAGATAGTTAGGGATCTGGAGTTTTCTTCCTCATGAGGAGGGCCTGAGAGACCTGGAACTGTTCAGCCTGAAGAAGAGAAGACTGAGGAGGAATTTTATCAGTGTTTATAAACATCTGAAGTGCTGGTGGGGCCAGACTCTTCAGTGGAGCACAGCAACAGTTCAGGGGGAGCACAAACCAGAACACACAGAAGTTCTATACGAGCATGAGAAAGAACTCTGAGTGTGGCAGAGAAGTAGAACAGGTTGTCCAGACAGGTTGTGGAGTTCCCTTCTCTGGAGATTCATAACCTTCCTGAATGCTGAATTTAACAAAGTGATCCAGATGCTAGGCCCTGCATTCTTTTAAATCTTTCCTTTCCAGACTCAGTGTCATTTTAATAAAACAGCACAAATGTTTCTGAGTACGAGCATGTGTCCAGGGAAATGGAAATACCATGGGTAACTAAGGTCGGTGAGGTAGTCATGTGTAGTAAGGGGATTAGTAACTTAGGGTAACTTAAAGGGAGAAAATAATTTTTGTATTATCCAGTTAACTGTTAACATTGTTTCAGATCATCCTGCTGATCAGTGGTGTGTTGAAGTTCTTTATGATGTGATATGCTAATAGAAGTAGTCAGGAAAAGAGAGGGACTAGAGATCTTCAGTCCATTCTTCTGCTCAGAATAGGTCAGACTGATTTGCTCAGGGCTTTATCCAGTTGGTCTTGGAAAAACTCCAAGGGGAGAGATGGCACAACCTCTGTGGTGGATAGTATGCTCTGTTGCCTGACTGACCTTATGGAATATACATATTTTTGCTGCATATCAAGTCAGAATCTCCTTTGTTTCAGTTTACATCTGTTATCTGTTGTCACAGGCTGCACCACCAGGAAGAGCCTGACTCCATATTCTCAGTAACCTCCTGGGTCCTGGCAGGCTGCTCTTTGGTCCCTTTGGAGCCATTTTTCTTCCTAAATTGAACACGCTCTGGTTCCTCAGCCTCCTCACAGAGCAGGCCTCTGAGCCTCTTTGTGGCCCTGTGCTGAGCTTCCTGCAGTTGATCAGTGTCATTCTTTTTTTCTGAGGCAACAAAATTGAATAATTTTAGATACAGTCCTGCAAGTGCTTGGTGAAAGATGATAATTACTATGCTTGATTAACTCACTAGGCTTCTGTTGGCCATTATTGCTGCTGTGGCACACTGCTGACTTGTCTTTAGCTTGCTATTTAATGTGATCCCAAAGGCTTTTCCCACAGAGCTGCTTCATGCAAGATGTTTGTCCTTCCCACAGGCAAGGCTTTTGCATTTCTTTGATCATTTGTATGAGGTTCCTCTCAGGCTGTTGAGCTCACTAGCTGATCTTCCCCAAGTTTGGTATTATTTGTGAACTTGGTGACCGTACCTTAATTCCACTGACATGCTTGTCAACAGGGCAAGTTCAGATCTCTCTGCAGTACTACCAGTGGTTTTTCTACTCTCTGGGGAGAGTGTGACCTATAGACCACTGTCCTTTGAGTCCTGCTGTCCAAACAAGTTGCAGGGATTGTTTTTCACCTGTTCAGCTCTCTGGCTTGTCCAGAGGCCCTCAATGTGAAGAGGAGTGATTTACTTTTAGTAAATTCATGCCAACTGTTCTCATTCCCTTTCTTCTCCTTCATATGCCCATAAATGTCTCAGGACAACTCAGTCTTTGATTTTTTTCAATTTTTGCTAGCAGCTGACACAAATACGATTGGCGTATTGATCTCCAGATTATCTTTTTGACCTAGTTTGAAAATGGGAAAAAATCTGCATTTTTCCAGCGTCTGTCACTTTTTGGAGATGCCAAATGATGTTGGCCAACACTCTGTATCATTGGGTGAAACTCCTCTAGTCCTATGGACTGGTATGTCTATGGAAGTAATCTGTGACATGATCATCGTCAGCTTCTGGTAATTAATTGCCTTCTACAACACTATCTGTAAGCAGAGGCTTGGGAGTTGTTGCTAATGAGCAGTGAGTTAAAGAGTGCATTGAGTACTTAAGCCTTATATGTTTCTGCTGTCACTAAATCACTCAGCCTACACAGCAGAGGGTCTCAGTTTCCTTTCAGCCTCTTCTTCCAGTGCTAGAGTAGGGGTGGAAGCTCTGTTTGCTGCCCTTCAGTGTCCCTTGCAGGTATCAGTTGTAAGTGAGCTTTGGCTTTCCTAACGTCATTCCTATTTGTGAATTTGATGTTTTCTAAACTCCTCCTTACCTGTTCTCTTTGTAGTTTTTGTTCCACCTCCAGAGCGCTGACTCGTTACACTAGGGCTTAGTCATGAGTTTCCTGTGTGAGTATGTTTTGGAGGATTAGTGGTGGGCTTCTACATGAAAGATCTTCAAAAAAAAACACATGGAACCTTCCTTTGGAAGAAAATGCTACCAGTGATGAGAAAGACAGAAGCAGCATAGAGGAGTGTCATCTTGTAATCTCTTCTGCTTCTTATCTGATGCAGGACATGAATTAATGCTAAAAATGTGGGTAGACATAAATGCAGTATTTTTATGCTTAAATGTTTCTGCCATAGAAAATAGCTTACTGCATACAACAGACAGCTGCAACTGTACATATTTATGTTAAATACTGTTTAATTTTCCTTTTGGAATTAGTAAAAGAACTTTAATATAAATCTAAAAAAAAAGAAATGTTTTGAACATGAAGAATATCAGCAAGCACATGTTCTGCAGTGTTTAGGAGCAATCAAATCTTTTTCTTATTATGGATAAGAATGCTGATTTTTTCGTGTGGCTTTTGAAATAAGTCTGTTGTGTATTTCCACAGTTTTCTCTTCCTTTGCTGATTAAATTTTGACGTGTTTGTCACACAGTCATATTCATTTGGGTTTAGAATGCAAGTCCTTATTTGTTTGGTTGCAAAAGTCTGTAACAATATTTTTATGTTACCAAGAACCTGAAAAATGTTCCAGATAAAAGCAGTAGAAAAGATTTCCTCTCTCACTGTTGATCCAAGTGCTTAAGAAGCAGCTCGTCTGTCAAAATGTGTACAGGAGAACAGGGAAAAACCCACAGTTCAGATATGGGGCATGCTGCACTGTGGGAGTTACTTTCTGTGCTCCGCATCCTTCTATGTTTACTGCTTTTAATTGAGTTAGCTTTCCTGATGATACACTCTTCTTTCCAATTGCAGTTAAGCTGCATGAAATGTCAGCAGGTGTGTGCTTAGGGCAGTAAGCTAGCTGTTGATTTATCACTCTATTTGATTTAAAACCAGCATGGGAAGGAAGATGGGACCACCATTGCAGTTTTCTATGATTTCAGGCATCTTGAATGGCTGGTAGAGTATGGAAACAGGGACCTGGATTTGGGACAGGGATATCATGTTCAAGTGAACAGCTAGAGAAAGGGCCTGTTTGCTTATGTAACTTCTGCTCCAGAATGAAAGTGTGTGATATTAAAGGAAGAAGACAGTAATTATCAGACCATCAGTATATAAAGGCAACAGACACCCCCCCCCACCTTTACTCATTTCTGTGTAATCTTAAACAGTAATGGCACAGAACATCACAGCTCACTTCAATAGACCTATGCCCTTCAAGGCATGTGTTCCTTGCTTCAGATAAGGGGCTAGATTCTCTCAGTGTTGATGGATGTTGATGTTCCAGTCATGAGCATCATAATCACCCAGCTGCTGGAAGCCTTTCCACACAGATGAATTTTCTTTGATGGATCATTTGTCCTGTGTACAGCCTGGAGAGATTCTGACTAGCACACCAACAACCAACTCAGTAAGAATGGCTCCTGAGGAAGGGAAAGGAGTTTTATAGCTCAGCCTTAACAGGCAGTCAAGCAGGTGACTGACCTTATTTAAGATCTGAAGTCTGATCTCTCAGAGATGAGGGCTGGGCAGTTTAGTCTGAAAAAGAGGAAGGAAGGACAGAAAGGGAAGTCGCTTTTTGATGTACTTCTCTAGCAGATATGGACACTGAAATGAGGCTCTCCACTGCTCAAGGTGGAGCACAAAATGCAGTCCTACTCCTACTTCCACAGTTGCGGCTTATCATGAGTGAGCCTCAGCTTTTCCAGATGGAGCCATTTGCCTTGAAATATTCATCAAAATGTGAACTCTTCCATGCCCCAGTTAAGAACCCTAGTGCAAAGCTGAGAAGTAATTTCTTCTGTCTTCCTGTAAGTGGGAGGGGAAGGCTTGTAGGTGGCTTGAGCTCCAGTGAACTGCATCAAGGATCGCTCAACCCTGCAGTCACCTTGATGTTTCTATCCTTTTCTTCAATGGGAGACCTGGAATGAAAATTTTGAAAGACATGACGGTACCTAACTATTGGTCATTAGTACCCATGTCCTTTTCTGTGTTTGGTCCTATGGAAGTCTGATGGAGAAAAAGATGTGTTGTACACAAGTGTCACGGTGTTATCCATGACAGTGACCCAAGGGAAACTGAGAAGGGAGAGAGAAGGGGAAAGGAGAAGAAAAAAAAAATAAACTGCACTGTCAGTGGCCACCGTCAGTGGCCCAAGCAGAGCCGTGCGCTCCGGGGCGGGGGGGAAGGAAACAGCGGGAATAGATGGGTCTACAAAGAAAAAACGACACGATCTGAGAAGGAACTGTAACTTTACTAAATATAATAAAATTAAACAATTGAGAGAGAAATGAAGTTTCCAAACCAAAAGCTGTGAGCTTACGTTAAGGAGGAATTGCAGGGGAAGCACACATGATGAACCTCCATGGCAGCCCAGAGGAACGGGCCCAGGCAGAGCGCCGCCTGGCATCCGGTGCGGACCTCCGCCCCTCTGCTGCTCCCACAGCATTAACTCCTTAACTGCTGCATGATGTTCTGATGTGGATTACCGGCATCAAAACCACAAAACCACAACAAGTTTGTTCAATTTAGGCAGATAGCAAATTCTTGGACGCCCATTGCCCCCTACCAGCAGGCTGTTGATTCTTCCAGAGCAGATAAGGAATTAGATGAATTAGAGATGCTTGACCATTGGGAGCACTTTGCAATACAAAGAACTAATGCTGTGTTTAACAGCGGGCTTGATGAATAATTAGAAGCCTTCATTCCTGCTGGTAGGAAAAAATCATACTTCCTTCTCCAGAAAATTAAGAACTGTCATGATACTGACATATCCATGTCTTCCTTTTTTTAGAACCTTAAATCAGGTGTTCCTCTGCTTTGTTCTGCTGAAGAAAGGCCTGCAGCCTATGTTATAAAAAGAAAAAAAGGCCGTTTGAGGTGTTGTATATCAAACGGATATACAACTGCAGGCTGGAAAAACAGGAGACTTGCTACCTTTGCAGTCAGCAAAGAGAATTCCTTTGCAGAGGCTTTCCCCTTGGGGTCTGAAAAGAGTGAGCTGAGGATACAGTAAGCCACAGGTTATAAGGTTTGTGGGATGGTTGGTGTGATAGGAGCAGCTCATCCAATCAGAAGCAGGCAAGGTTTAACTGTATTCTAGAATTAATGCAGTGCTCATAAACCCTTCACCTAAAGAGTAAATGAGAAATAATCCATTCTTCAGCTGCTGCTTGCTCTTATTTTTCATATTTGTATAAGAGCCAGGGGTTAAGTATCTTGTCTCATTGTGGAAATTCTAATTCTGTCAAAGGAGACAGAAATAAAGTCTTGAGCAAAAAACCAGTCTGTTTCTGTTGTTTCTACTCTTAGGAGGAAAAAAAAAACAAAACAGGAAAGGCCCTTGCTTCCTTTTGGCTCTCTTCTTCCCCTACATTTTCTGAAGTAGTTAAAAGCTGGATGATGTATGAAGAATCTGGCTAACTATGCCTCAAGTGCTCTCCTGGTTACCAGGAGCAGCATTTTAACTCTCAAGTACAGTGTTCTACCATGGTCACAGCTGCATTAATCTATGAAGCAGTTATATTCGTTATATATTTATGTAATTATAAGCCAAAATCAGACCCACATTTTACACAAGGGACTGTTCTTGCAGATGTTGCCCATCACTTTGCTCCATCAGCCGGAAACTTTGCATGTGTTGTATCTTTAAGCATTTAAATGAATACCAATGGTGGGATGTGGTGTTTGTGCTGAAACATCTTTCTGTTAAGAGATGCTAAAGAGTAACTGAATTGGATATCTGAGACACTTGAATTGGACTCTGTGTTTCCAGGAGCATACTCAAGAGTTTTCATGTTCAGTGGGCAAAAAATGGATTCCTTGAGATTCTCCACTCTACTTGTAATGTTAAGCTCCTTGCCTGGTGGTCTTCCCCATATCTTCAGTCACTAACCTAGGTCTTTCTTGTGTGGAAGTACAGGCAGTGGCTTTGTTTTCAAAGCTGCTTTTTCACCTCTTGCATGCGGAGAATTACAGAATTGCAGGGGCTGGAAGGGACCTCTAAGAGGTCATCAAGTCCACCCCCACCCCCCAAAGCAGGTTCCCTGCAGTAAGACACACAGGTAGGCAATCCAGATAGGTCTTAACTATCTTCAGAGAAGGAAACTCCCACCTCCTCCCCCTCTTCTCTAGGCAGCCTGTTCCAGTGCTCTGTCACTCTGACAGTGTTTGTATGGAACTCCCGTGCGTTCCCCTTTCTGCCTGTTGCCCCTTGTTTTGTTGTTACAATGAGATGCAATGATGCTTGCTGAGAACACAGAGCAGGGGAAAAAGAAAAAAATTATTCAGGTGTAAGGCTTTGTATTACATCCAGAATGGCATTCTCTCCCATTATTGCGCTAACCACCTCAGGGCTCAGACCTCATTTTCTGACCTGCCCTACAAGACATATTACTTATCCCATTCCCCTTCAAGTGCCCACAGATCCTTCTACTACAGCAGAAAGCTTATTCCTTCTGAGGAGGCTTGTAACACGTTCCTCTGACAATGAGCAACACATCAGCAACACACTCAGCAACACATCCCCTCCTCGCCCCCAGCAAAATGGCAGAGCCACCCCCCCAGCCTTAAATGAGTTATTGATGGTGAAATAAATTTGATAGAAAAAATGTTTCCCCTCTTTCAGTTTTTCTGTACATTTTCTTTTGATCCTCATTCCTCTTCCTTCAGGTCTAAATCTGATGTTCATGTCAGCATGGTCCTGACACAAGCACTGTCCTAGGAAAAGGCATATCTTGGGATCATTGTTCATGTGTGAAAGAAGGGAACTGGCTTTAGAGTAGTCTTCTGTAGGAGATGAGCTCAGACCAGTCCAAGTTGATTGATCCAAGACAAAACCCAAAACTGCCCAAGATTATTCCTGAACGTGAGGCAGACAGATGTTTGAAGGCTCTGGGTAAGGGTACTGTCAGGACTGCTGGGTGGAAGACACACCAGCACTGCGCACAACCAGCTCTTCCCTGTTAAGAAGAGCCAAGGCACAAAGATAATCATGTAAAGAGCAAGCGTATCAATTCCATAAATATAGATGTGCATGCTTCATTGTTTTTTTTCTGAGCTGGGGTCTTAATTTTGCTGGGATTTGCTGTCGGGCAGTAAGAGATAGAACATCAGAAGATCATTAATGCTTAAGCATATATGTTGCTCTATTAATAAATTGATTTTATTGTCTTCTTTTGTCTGCAAATAATAATGTCTTTTATAAGTAAATTAGCTTTGCTGTAATTTAGGATCAGTTTTGGCAGGATCTGTGTTGTTCCTTTCATAGCACATTGAATCTAGAACAAAAGACAAGCAGAGCTCTCAAGCAGTACCATAACAGCAGTATCAGCAAATGGCCATTTGTTCTTCAGTCTGTTTGGGCAGCTGCTCTCAAGTAGTGGCAAATACTACAGCCAGCACACTGGGATCATGCTATCACCCTTGATTCCAGACTCCTACACGTTTTCTTTAAAAAAAACAAATAAATAAAAAAATCAAGCATTTGTTTGGTTTTATGGGTAAAAAGTAGAAGTGTTATATGTCAGATTTCGAAGAGATTTCCCTTGAGTTGTGATGATCTTCAGAGATCAACCCAGGAGGTGCAATGCTCAGACGTGGCTGAGTCACCAAGCAAAGCCTATTGGCTATAGTAAAATGGAGTTCCTCTAAACATAGCTGCAGGGAGAGACTCTTCAGTCTTTTCTATCTCATTTTCAGCCATTTGAAAGCGCAGTCATCTTTGTAGAAGACAAAACTTCTTGGTGGCCATTCAATGGACTCAAGAGATTTGTAAACGTTCAGCTGTTGAACATTTCTGTCTTACAGCTGGTACTTTTCTGTTGCAGGAAGATAAGCTGAGGCACCAAGACTTCAAAAATGGTGCTGACTTGCAACCTAGATACTGTAGAGTTTAAAAAAAAAAAAAAAAAAAGTCAGGTGCTACACTGAGTCATACATATGCTTTTTTTAATTTTGGTTGTTGGAATGACCATAATTACAGATTTTAAAATAGCCTCTTCCCATCCCTTCTTGCTCCAGAAAAAAAAGATGCAAAATAAGCTAGGTAAGTATCAGGGAAGATACATCATTTATTTACACGCTTAGCACGCTTAGCCCACAGAATAGGCCTCCAGCTCCTTCCTGCTGGATTTACAACTTCTTATTTCCTTTTTGCTTTTCTGACCCATGCTGCATCAGCGTGGCAATTTGGTAAGCAGCCTGGTCCTGTTAGCGTATTTAAGACTGGTCTTGAAAGCTCCTCTTGAGTTGATCCACTTGGGGGGAAGTGTGGAGCAGTGCTTGATTTCTTGGTTCTGATAGGACTCAAAGTTACTGACTTTGCTGACTCGTTAAGTCTTGTTGGTGGTTCTGTGATATCTGATATTTTTGAGTATCAGAAGCTGTTAGGATCCAGGCAAGCTTTAAAGAAGAGATGTTGGAGACTGCAGAGTGTTCAGGTTCAGCAAAGTCGTTATTTTCTCTTCTGGCTTTGGCAGCTAGCTGTGCTCACATCCCAGGTGGTATGTCTGAGTACACAAGCAGACCTTGCCATGCTGATCAGAGTATCCGATCCTTGGGCTTACTACAATAAATCCTGTCTGCTGGTCATTGGAAGAGTGCATGCTTCTTTCACTTGCAAAATGGTGATTATGTGTCCATAGTGTACCTTCCCCTGCCCCCACTGAACGCTGAAGCCTGTGTGGCTTGATGGATATTGTGAGTGGAGGCACATTAATTGAGCATGTAAACATGTAATTATCCATACAATTAGCTGATTGAATTTTTATTTTTTATTTTTTGTAGTTTTGCTTACAAACATGGGAGCACAATTATCTGGTTAAGAAACTTATCTGAAGCCAGATGGTTAATTACCATACAAAACATACAGAAGTAAACACTGTTGAAAAGATTGGTCTAGTTGTGATACCCACCTCTTTCCTTTTTGTGCATGATTTGCTGGCCTGAATATTTTCACCAAAGTTTGTCACATACCATGGCTTCTGGGTTACCTCTGTCCTTTGTACTGCTGCGCATGTAGTGTGTTTCCTTGGAGTGGAAACGGCACTTTCTGTAGTTGTTCAGAGGTTGCAGTTAACCCACCTGCTGGCTTTGGTCAGAATTAAGCTGTACCTTGTGCTTGCTATAAGATGGGTGCTACAATGTTATTAAAGATGTTCCATTCCGCATGAAATATTGTTTCCCAATGCAGTGTTGCAGGAAAGCCTACTGAAGTAATGGGGGTTGCTGGCAGATGCTGTCTGCTGCTACTTCTGGAAAGCAAAAATTGCCTTTAAAATTGTCCATAATGGTGCACTTAAGTTTTTCTGCACTTGCTGTTTTCTGTGCTGGGAAGCTGCCACTCTGTGGAGAATGGATCTGGCAGTTTTGACCTTGCAACTCTTGTCTGTGGCAGTGAATAAAACCCCAAATGGTTCATGTTTGATGTCTGCAGCGCTTGTCCTTGTAGTTTGTCCTGTTACATGTAATTAAATGCTAAATTTAATCATTTTGAGTCGGCTTTAAAGAAGCATATGGAAAGGCAATTTCAATAACAGGTATAAAGCTTCTGAGCCATGGCCATGATTGTGTATGCATGAATCATAACCTTATCCAGTTGGTCAAACACCATTTGCTTCTACTCAGTTCTGTTTGACTTTGTTCCTGGTGGTAGCTGTGGGATCTGACATGGGGTGACAGTCTCAGCAAGTGAGTGTATGAAAATTGAGGGGCAAGGACCATAGTTCAGGTTTAAGTGAAGAGTGATAGCTGAATCTGATTCTTTCTTGTTCTGAGACCAGGAGCAACTGCAGGGACATTGACAGGGTGCAGTTTGTGTGTGTCAGAGTAGATAAAGCTGGAGTTAGATGCTTTCACAGCCCTAAATAAGCAGTGGTGCCTGTCCTTAGGAAGAGCACAGCTGTGCTCTGTGCCAGCAGGCAGCATCTGCAGATTTTGCCTCCCTGGCTCAGGGCAGGGTTGTAAATAAAGCCTCTGGTGCTGGGCTAGCAGCATCTGTGTCATAGACTCCTGTGCACATTTGGACTCTGTAGTGTCAATTTTAAACAGCTGAATTTGTTGGAAATGTTGAGTTTATATTCCCTTCCCTATTATTCTACTGTGAACAACAACCACCTTCTCTCTCTATTCTCGTGCAGATGTCGCTCCTATGAGGACTGCTGTGGTTCGAGATGCTGTGTAAGAGCCCTCTCTATCCAGCGACTATGGTATTTTTGGTAGGCTGCAAATAAATTCCAGATTTCAATGTTTCCAGCATCCTGTTCGTGTCTTGTTAGTAGGACTAGAATCAGGATATCACCAGACTAGTGATTGAAGTACGCAAGTATGCAGTAATAAAATCCCCATGATTTTGTAACATCTTAAACAGTAAAAAATAAGTATTTATCTGATAAGTAGTGAGAGAACACTGGAAAAAGAGGTTACTCATTTCAGGTTGGCCTTTCCCATTTCTGCATCCTGCTGGCCTGCACAGGCAGTGGTCTCACATTTGTCCTTCTGTCCATCCCAGCTACTACCAGATGGCAGCGTTCGTCCATTTTTTTGGGCACTAAATTTATTTTATTTATTTTAAGAAGATTGCTTAAGGAGGGTTGTACATTTATACAGGATTCAAGACAGTCTTGCTTTGTGAACTGAAGCTTCAGTTAAAATGAGGATTTCACTGGTGATGACAACAAGGGAGAATAAGGTAGAAAAACTTGAGCTTGTAAAACCAGCAGCTCAGTAATCTGGATAAAGCTTAAACTAATCACTTTTATATGCATAATGAAAAAATAAGGTAAATTCTTTTAGAGAGGAATTTTAAAAAGCACCTGAATAAAACCTTCTCATTACAGTAGAGAGAAAGCAAAAGCTCTCCTAGAAAACCTGATTTTAGGCATTTTTGTGTAGAATTTGAAGACCGCTTGAAAAAAAAAAAAAAAGAAGCCTTAAAAATGGAAATGAGTAACCACTGGAAAACAGAAGCCTGATATGATACAGAGATTTCCCAAAGCTGACTGTGGGATTCCAATGTACAATCTTTGTGGATATAACTGAGGAGTTCTGCATCTGTATCGGTAGAGTACCACCATAAATCTGTTTTCCTGTTCAGAAAAAATCCTTTCCTGGAACACTGCCAAAAAGGAATGTATTAAATTTGGTTCAGGGAAACGGAACCTCATTCTGCTCGTGTCCACTGTACAAAGAAGAACAAAATCCAGGGCATAAAATGTGTCTTAATGTTGTTCAGTGCCATGGTTCCTCTCAGGCACCTGGGAGAGCTCTTGCCAACTTAAGCAGAAAAAAAGAATAATAAAATCCTCTTCTTGCCTCCAACCCTTCCAAAAGTGCACGGTTATCAGAGCCTCCCAGAATATGGTCTTGAGAAGAAAGGAAATTATATGGCAATTTTAGTCATAAAAATCATTTAGGTTTACTGGAGCTTGCATCAGTCACTACCGTGTCTGATGAGTACTGAAAAGAAATACAGAGAAAGTCACCATTCAAAAGCACTTTTGAAAACAAGATCTCTTGATGTGCTCTTGCTGCATGTGCCAGGGCACCTGAGCAGGGCAATGATGAGGAAGGTTTAGTCAGGTTGGAAAAGAAGCTGAGAAGAATTGGAGCAAAATAATGTCCTTTTCCTTAAAAACATATATCTTGCCTAGGAAGTCCAAAGCAAATGTAACAATTCTGTGATTCTGTCGTTTTCACTGTTGAATGCTTCTGCTTGAGCTCAAATGTCAGCTGTCATATTTCCCATGGGAGTCAAAATTAGTTTTCCTCATTTAAGAACACAGAATCATACAGTCCCTAGAGTTGGAAGTGACCATTTCAGGTCATCTAATCCAGCTTCCCTGCAGTGAACAGGGACACGGCTTCCACCACATTTCTGGGCAGCCTGTTCCAGTGCCTCACCCACATCTAGAGTCTACTTCTATGAGCAGAATAAGCCTACCTCTTTGTACAACCAGTACCCCTAAAATCTACTGACTAGCCTAGATGCATTAAGAGCTAGACTTGGGTCTAGGATATGCAGCTTGAAATTGTATGGGCCTGGCATTTCAGTTTCACAATCCAGTGGCAAAGGTCAGATAAGAATCTGAACTTTCCAAAAGTTCAAGGGCACTTCATTTTCTGATTTTTGTTTTATATACCAGAAATAATACAAATCACAAGAAATGTCCACAATGTGTCCATAAGTACTTCAAGATATGGCTATCTCAAATGACATAGGCAACCTACCCAACCTAAATGATTCCAAGATTCTCTGATTTAAGAAACCCTGATAAAAGTCATTGGTTGTTGGCTGACAGATGGTATCTGTTGTTGAACAGTCTCAGTCTGAGAGCCACCTGAATGCAGCTGGGTTTTGACCTCCTTCTTCTCTTTGCCTAGGTTCCTTTTGATGATGGGAGTTTTGTTCTGTTGTGGAGCTGGTTTCTTTATCCGAAGACGGATGTACCCTCCTCCACTTGTAGAAGAACCTACTTTTAATGTGTCTTACACCAGACAACCAGTCAACACTGCATCAGGTCGGAAAATGTTCATTAAGCAAGTATCACTAATTTCTTAAGTTTGCTGAGGTATTGCAAAAAGGTGGGTTTTTTTGGGGGAAAAGTATTTGTTTTTTGAGAACAGGTGGATTTTGCCTAGGAATTGCCCTGTGCTGAATCACTCAGTTACCGCCTGTGATGAATGAAGCTCTGCCTTCCTAATGATGCTGTTTAGCTGCAGTACCTAACAGTATATTTGAGACCCAGCATAGCAGAAGTTCTCTTCTGTTGTGGTTCCTAGTATCTTTACAGCAGCGTACCTGTGAACGGAAGAGGGACAGCAAATGCTCACTTTGCAGCGTAGATGAAATGACAGGTACCCAAAATCAACAGTGATATCTCCTCCACATGAGGAATTTGAAAAAAAAAAAAAAGAGCTTTAAGTATCATTATCAAATTTGACAGAGATGAAGGAAAGCCAAACATTGTTCTTCCATGGACAAGCAAAATTGCAAGACTTTTTGCAAAATTTTTTTATTTGTCTTTCATGTTCTGTGCTGGTTTTTCTGTGGAAAAGTTGCCCTTCTCCCTTTGTTAGCCTGATTGCTAGTCCATTGTGGCTGAGCATCTGGAGGATCCTCGTAGTGATGGCTTACTCTGGCAATACAGTGACATTTCTTCTCCTGGGCTGTCATTTTGTCACAAGACAGGTTAGAGAGAGCTGAAGCCAGAGGGTAACTACCTTTTCTGACAAGTTTTTAGGAACTGGTAACTTGTTTTAGTTTTGTACTGCCTTGTAAGTATAAATACATTGAAGAGATCTCCCTGAAAATGCCTCAGACTTAACCATTACATCTCCATGCCATACTAGACAACCTCAACAGAAAACTGTCATAAAAAGTATTCCAGCAAGCCATGACAAGCATGCTGCAGAGATGGAGCATTAGGGCTCTCTCCTCCATCGTGCCTGCAGTTGGACACCTGTGTACAGTGTACAGACTTTGGAATGCTGTTTGTGGAATGCTGTTTTCTTAAGAGGACATTCTTAAGTGTGTGCTCATAGACACAGGTCTAAGTGAATAAAATGACTCAAACTATGACTCTACTTACCCTTTTAAAAAAAAAAAATCCTACGTTTTTTTTTTAATCCCAAGGATCCTGCAGCATCCATTCAGCTTTTGTGTTTTTCCTTTCCACACATTTCTCCAGAGAGTATTTTTCAACGGTGGAGGGATGGGGTACATCCAAACTAAACTAAAGGATATTTTTAAGCCTGAAAAATAGCTCCAAGATTGTGTGAACATTGACTAGGTTGGTAAATTGGTGAATCAGATTTTAGAGCATGGTTTTAGTTTTTCATAACACCTCATGGAGCAAAACTTGTGGGCAATTATAAAAATAGGCACAAGTCCTTTGGTAAGCTGTGTGTTCCACCTATTTCCAAACTGTTATTACCATTTCTAAAAGCTTTGGCCTCCGAGCTGAGCCTACCAGTGATGCTTCTGTTTGTTTAGCTGAACGTTTTGTCAGTATCTCAGCAATCCCAGGTGTTTTCCATGATCATGGAATCACAGAATGGTTTAGATTGGAAGGGACTTTAAAGACCACTCACTTCCAACCCCCCTGCTGTGTATGGTTGCCAGCCTCTAGATCAGTCTGCTCTGGACCCCATCCAACCTGGCCTTGAACACCTCCACGGATGGGGCATCCACAGCTTCTCCAGGCAACATGTTCCAGTGCCTCACCACCCTCCAAGTAAAAAACTTCCTCCTAAGATCAAACTTAAATTCCCCTTATTTTAGTTTAAAAACATTCCCCCTTGTCCTATACTATTTGCCCTTGTAAAAAGTTGGTCTCCCTCCTGTTTCTTGTTTTCTGTCCTGCCTTTTCCGATCTCTTAGTTGTGAGCTGCTACTGTAAGGGTTTATGAAGTAGTGGTTATAGAGTTCATGGCTTCCCTTTTGAGTTTCTGTGTTCTGAGGAGGAACAGCCATTGAGCAGTCCTCTGTGCTCACGTAGCCAAAACGAAAAAATGCTGTTGTTAAGAAAAAAATAGCCTCGATCCTGATCTGCTTTCCATCCTTTTTGCTCATGTGTGTCCAAACACGACTCCTGAGCCATACACCTCTAGCTCTGTGATGATTTTGCATCCATATGCATTGTGCTACAGCTCAGTCCCTCTGATCTGAATCTTGTACAGGTGTGCTTTTGGGTGCAGTATGTAGATCCTTCTTGAGTGCTTGAAGTACTAGAGGACACCAGAAGCTTTGAGATGCCTAAATTCCTTCTGTGGTAATAATGAGTCAGTGATGGAAATGAATGATTGACTTGGAAATCAGTTAGAGGCTGTTTCATGGTGGGAAAGAGACTGTCACAAAAAGAAGAAAACCTGTTGCTCAGTCATATTTATTTCTTTTCAGTCCAGACTTATTTATTATTATTACTGTTGTTGCTCCTCATGGCAGCACTGTCTGTTATTCCTCCCATGCCACGATTAAGGAAATTTATGTCCAATTGTATGTTTCCATTCCATGTCCCTGCAGGCTCCAGTATTGTTTCATACATTTAATCTGTGCTGAACAGTCTCCCCCCATTTTGTTAGCCAGCAATAATTGGCTTCAACTTAGATGTTTGCTTTGTTTACTCTGTAGCCAAATTCCTCCTTAAAGGGAAGTGTTCTGTTTGGGATGTATTCTGATGCACAGGACAATATAGTATGGTACAGAACACTCTGAAGCCCTCTTTGTCTCAGAAGACTTTCCACCGGAGTCAGAAGCTGCAGTGGAAACCCCTTTGTCCACCTGGGATTTCAAGCCTGTCCTTTCTGCTCTTCTGTACAGAGAATAGAGCAGGCCTCCCTTTCAACTGGTGTTTGGTTGGGATAGTGGTGCCCTTTGTTTCACTGTTATTTCCACAGCACACAAAACTGAAATATTTTGGGGAAATCTCAGTAAGTAAAGGTAGTCCTGCATTGGGATGGGAGGAACGTGGCTCCCTGTCCTTACCCTAGTGAACACTTGGAGAAGACTTCTCTGAATGTGCAGAGCACAGGCACACTGTCTCTCCAGCCCTGGAAGAATGTGATTTCTACCCGCTGCTGCCATTGTTGATGCCTTTTCTTTCCTGTTGTTTCAGGGTCACAACAACCTGGAGTGCCATACTACACAGACCCAGGTGGACCTGTGATGAATCCCATGGCGATGGCTTTCCATGTCCAGCCCAATTCCCCACAAGGAAACCCAGTTTACCCTCCTCCACCTTCCTACTGCAACACACCCCCTCCTCCGTATGAGCAGGTGGTGAAATCCTCCACATGAGGACTCTGTGGCTCTCTGACCTGACTCTGGGAGAAGAAGGTGCCATTGCAAAACAACCAGGATGGTGGGCATCTGCTCCTTCGAACACTTGCTAGCTTTCCATGTCCTCTCACCCTCCCTACCCTGTACCTTTTCCCAGTAATTTTACTTGCAAAGGGGTGATTTTTTTTTCTTTTTGGCAGTAGAAGTGGATTTTTTCTTTGTCTTTAAAATGAAATAAGTTGTCTTTGTAATGCTTTTAATGGAAACCTATATTTAAAACCTGTATGTCTTTCTCTTTATTTATTGTTTTTTTTACCCATGTTTATAGTTATGTTGTGGCAGACAACTGGTAGCAGTTCTTTGCGTAACCCCAGATTGATCTACATTCTCCTAAAATGGAAAAAATGCCTTCACTTAGGGAAAATTACAGAGAAAGAGGGTAAATGTAGAAAAGGTAGGGCAATCTTTTACCAGAAATGGTAACCACTCTCTTTTTTGCTTATGGTTTTCTTCTAAAACTCAGTTCTGATGCACACCATAGAGGCTCTGTGATAGAAGTCGCTGAGTGTCTGGGGCACTGATGTTTGCTGGGTCATGCAAGCCAAGGACCCTAAGAACAGGAATTCAGTGCTTTAAATGGTGTGTTTGAATGTGAAGGACCAGGAACTGAATGTTTCTTGGGCAGCACCTGGACTCTGCCTCTGTGAGCTACATCCTGGCTACACTTGTTTTGCCAAAGGTGAGACTGAATGGAATGCCTGATGACCTAAATATGGGTGATGAGAGGGAAGTGCTATAACCTCAGAACTACTTGTGCTTGTGCCTCCAGAGTAAATGGTTAGAAATACTGAAACACGTAGTTTTCTTCAATAAGTTAGAGAACAGTTACACTAAGAGGGAATGGAAGCACATTTCCAAGTTCACTCCTTTTTGTGCTGCCACAAAGAGTACAAAGTTTAGCTGTTGGGGGTGATACATTTGTGAAATGCTTCTCCTCTCTACCACAAATGAGTAACTCTTCGGAACTTGTGCTTAAGAGCAGTTCCTTAACCTGATGTGCAAAAAATAAGAATAAAATAAAATACTGAGGAAGGAAGGAGGTGTCCTCTGAATTTAGTCAAGTATGAAGGAATTCAAGTGTTCATGTTTTTCAAAGCTAGGTTGGTGGACTGGAGGATGGGATTTACTGGTCTTTCTACAGTCTCAGGCTTTTATTGCTCGTAAAACTTGGGCAGGTTTTTGTTTTGTTTAGTTTTTTTTATAGAATCACAGAATGGTTTGAATTGGAAGGGACCTTAAAGACCACCCACTTCCAACCCCCTCTGCCATGGACAGGGTTGCTAGCCACTAAATCATGTAGCTCAGGATCCCATCCAACCTGGCCTTGAATACTTCCAGAGATGGTGTATCTCTGGGCAACCTGTGCCAATGCCTCACCACCCTCTGAGTAAAAAACTTCCTCCTAACATCTAATCTAAATCTCCCCTCTTTTAGTTTAAAACCACTTCCTCTTGTTCATTCACTGTTTGGCTCATTTGGAAAGTCATATTCCTCCTGTATATAAGCTCCCTTTCATTACTGTAAGGCTGCAACCAGGTCTCCCAAGAGCCTTCTCCAGACTGAATAAACCCAGCTCCCTCATCTTTTCCTCATAGCCTGTGCTGATGTGAGCAGCGCTTTGAGCGAGGAGAGCCCTGGGTGTGCTGAGGGCTTGGCAGGCAGTGTGCCTATCCTGAGGCTGGTTGGTGAAGCCTGGGGCTGCTGTAATGAAGGCTGCAAACGGCTGCTGGGCTCAGCTTGCCTTCCTCCTGTGGGACTGCAGCAGGGCATAAGTGGCAGCATGAGCTTGTGCCTCTGGGTACACAGTCATCACGGTTCTTCCTGAAGGATGATCAAATGCAGTTTCTTAGACATGGCCACAGACCTGGCCTCACTTATTTTGTCTTCAGTTGAGGTTCCAGGTGCTGGGTTGTGCTCTGCATCACCAGGACAATCACTGTTCTTTGGTGGGTTTTTTTAACTTTCATGAGAGTAACTGGTGGAAGCCTCTACATCACATGGCAAAAGTGTTTCTCGTAGAACCACAGCACATCAGTGATAAGTTGTGAAACTGTGTTACTTGGACTAGGGCGGGAGCAATGCCACAAACCCCATATTCCTCATCAGAGCTGCCTGGCCAGAGAGATGGGCTGAGTGGTGGACACGTGCATGTGGGTGTTGCTCCCTGGATGGGGGTTTGCTAATTTCTTGAGTATCTTCCTGGTCATTTCTTGGTCCAATCTTTAGCCAAAGATAGATGTACAGATAGCTTGAGTTCTGTTTTGGGTTGCTTAGTGTACCAAGTGCCTCATGACAGAGGACATTGGACAGGCATACACAAGGCCCCTCTGCACTCAAGAACTGAGTTCCTTGCCAGAGCAAACCTTAAATGAGGCACATCCCACCTGTGGCATGGCCTAGCTCGCCCTGCAGTCAGCCCCTGCCCCATGCCATTTTGCTGCTGTTGTGACTCCACTTTCTGTTGACATAAATACAATATCTGCAAATTTTCAAATGGAATGTGTGGATACAATCAGATATTCAACTCAACTATCTGACTGCATCTCTTTAGCAGACCTTTATAAACCCTCTCTGACCAGAGAGAAATACCCTTTGCTTCACAGTCACGCTCTATTTCATGTCATTGCTTTTAGCAGTATGTACATTTCTTGGCAAATGTTTTCAAGGATGAAGCACAGGAAAAGTAAAATTTCATCAAAAATCTCTAATGAACATCTTGAGAACTCACTAAGAACGGCAGCCACTGCCATCGAACCAGTACTAACACCATGTGTTAGTTTAACAAGGTCAAACATCCCACTGGTTTAAAGGTTTTGTTGCCCTCTCTTTTTGTTTAAAAAATAAAATAAAAAGTTTGCTTGGTATAGGCTTGGGCTATCCCATTTTACACCACTGTGCATTGCTGTTGATTAGTTTCCCACCAGCAGCTGTGGATGCTATGAAGCTTCCCCTCATCCTTCTCTTTGCTGGGCGAAACCAGCCCAGCTCCCTCCTTCTCCCTATGTGCTGTTAACCTGGCAGCTCTCTGCTGAATCCACACCAGTTTCTCAGCAGCCATTCTGAAATGGGAGGCCCCAAGCAGGGACACAGAAAGCCGGGGGCAGACTCACCAGCACCAAGAAGCCAAGCACACAGTCTGCCTTATTCATGAGGAGAGCATGATGCTGGCTCTTGTTTATTCTGGCATCCACCGTTAACACCTGGGTTTTCAGCAAATTCTTTAGCACATCAGAGCTCTGTCTGCACCCATCTCTAATCCAGGTGATGTTAACTGGACCCTGTAAGAGCCCAGTTGGAAAAAAAAACCCACAAAATGCTGAATTGCCTGAAATCAGATTGTACCTAATTTTCTACAAGGAGTTAATGCAACAAGAGGATAAAGTACGTTGTATGTACGATGTGTTTATAGCATACTTAAATACACTGATTACATTATACCACTGTTCTAAAACAGAGTAAATTACATTAAGTAAATCCTGTGCTAGAGCACAAACATTCTGAGGGAAGAAGAGACCCTTGGAAGCCCAATCCTGTAGTTCTGACATAGCTTTAGTTTTTAGTTGAGCCATTTCCATTAGCTGGCATTAATAAAGAGTTTAAATACTTCTTTTTTGCAGTGAGTTCAATGAAAGAAAGCGTAGAAGGGTTGAAATGCCACAGATTCCATGTGAATTTTTCCCTTATTCCCATCTTTTTCTTTAAAGTATGCCCAGGTAGGTCTGAACACATATCCCACGTTAGCAGCTTGTCAGTGTTATTCAGAATCCTGCTGAATTTCCTGCTGAAACTCACATCTTTATAATGGAGAAAGACATTCTTTCAGAATCCTGCTATTGTCTTTTAAGAAGTACATTCTTAAAAGGAACAGCCTGCCCAGAGAAGTTGTGGATGCCCCATCCCTGGAGGTGCTGAGTGCCAGGTTGGATGGGATCCTGGGCAGCTGATCTGGTGCCTGATTCAGCAGTTGGCTAACCTGTCTTGCACAGGGGAGTTAGAACTATATGGTCACTTCCAACATGAACCATTCTGTAATTCTATGAAAAATAAAGTAGGAGTTTTGATTTCTTCCTCTTCAAACAGCTTTGAATTTATTTTTCTGACAGCACTGATGATAAATGAAGAAAATATAAATATTCCCTTTAAAATATTAAGTCAGTGAAGTGGAACCATTGAAAAAAGATAGGGGACATTTTTACTTCCCTTTAGAATACGAGAATTATAGGAAGTTGAAGAAAAAGTGTTAGAACATGGATTGTTATCTCCACATGGTGTTCATTTTCCTGACACTAGAAGTCTCTCACATGATTAGATGATAATAAAAGCATGAGGAAGGAGCATCACAGATGTAACATTTCAGTTTGGGAATATGCTTCATAGAACTGGTGAGCAGTGCTACGTGCTTTTTACTTGTCAGCTGTTAGGAAAGGTGCATGAGGGTCAGCCTTTGAGCACTTTCCATCACGTTACTTTCCTGATGAGCAAGTGGTTAAACATAACAAAATGTTTTTGTGTGTTTTGTATGTGCACTCTTGGTTCTCCTCTCTCCCCGCACTGCCAATTCTGTGCCCACCGCTGCTAACAGAGGGACAAATTCCACACTGGACATAATGTGACTGCTCCCCTGTGTCCTAGAAATAGCAAGCTGCTGGAAACGGGAGCTGGGTTGACGAGGATGGGACCAACCCTCCATTTCTGTTGGGGGCTCCCCCAGCCCCTGCATTGCAGCTGCTCCTGTGCTTCATTAGCACTTCAGAAAAGATAATGCAGGGACAGGCCTCTTTGTGCTGGAGAGCATTGTCCTCTTCTTTTCTCTTAAGCTTTCTGATTGTTTACACTGCTGTGAAAGTGAAGGAAAGTGAAGGGCTGGGGCTCCATTTTTACAACAAGCTGCACTCGATGTGGTGCAGAGGAGCGAGAGGTATTGCTGTTTCTTCCTTAGTAAAATCAAGCAAGCATATGGCTTAGTTCTATACATGTATACCCAAGCAGCCACTTACTGGCAGACACCTGATCCAACAGTGGATCTGTCTGACATTTTGTGTTTCTAACACATCACTGCTGATTCAGTGGGTAAGAAAACTGGCCAGGACCGTTTGACAGCACTGAGGCAGTGGGAGTTGCACTCTCTGATGCCCTCTAACTGGGCAGTTAGCTGCCTTAGGGGAAGATCTTTGTGCAGGGGGTGATGCAGCACCAAGCAATTTCTATGTAGCAAGTGCCAAACAGTGCTGTGGGGTGTGCACAGTAAGAGACATGGCTCTGCAGAGAAAGCAGAGGAAACAAAGATAGCTCTTTGGCTGCACCTGCACATTATTTTGGCTTCAAAGGGTGAGGGAAGGCACAAAGATGGGTGTGTGTTTCTCCATTTAGCTCTCACTGTCCAGCCCTAGATCACCTAATGGCCACCACTGTGTTTACATTTGTGCTCAGCCAGTGCTGCTCCTCCACAGGTCACTGATGCTCCCCACACAGGGAGTGCAGCTGCTCTACTGAATGCAGATGGAGCTCCTGCCCCTGTAAATCAACACAAAACAAATAGGAAAGAAGTGAGCAAAGCCACCAGGAGAAACGGACTGCTGTGCTGAACACCTCACCAGCACAGTGCTCAGGCAGCACTGCTCTGCCTCTGCAGCAGCAGGCAGCCCTCCTGCCTCTGCCCTCACCTCAATCCTTCCTGCCTGCCAACAGCACTTTGGTGGCCATGAATTAGAGAAGTCCCACCACATTTACCTGGCAACAGCTGCTGTAAGAGGAAGGAAAATGTTTTTAGATTGTCTTCAGGTCTGTACCTAGAGGCTATTAAAAAAGGGGATGGGGGCCAAGAAGCAGCAGTTGCTGTCAGTAGCAGAGGGCCATGAATTGCCTTTGTGAAATAGAACTACTGCCCCCTGCTTGCAGAATACTTGGATTAATTCTGTTAAGTCCTTGCTAAGAGAAAACCTCAAGCTTTCTTAAAAGCCGGAGAGCTGATGTCAGCACGACAGAAAAGTTTCATGTATTTGTTCTTAAAAACCACACAGTCCTAAGTACAGTCTGAGCCGCAAACTGCCCCACAGGACCTGACCAAAGGGGAAACCGAACTTCTAAGCTCAGGCACTGAGTAAAGAAAAAAAAAAGTGAAGGTTAAGAAGAGATCTGCCCATACTTTGGCCCATTTCATCCTGCAGAACTACTCCCAGTGACCACTGTGGGAGGGAAGGAAGTCGTACAACACATGAAAGAACTGCACACAGATCACCACCACATAGCTTGATCTTTACTAATAAAGCCAAAGAACAACACATCAGCATTTTTTCCTCTTTTTCTGCCCAAAGAACATCTCCATTATTAACACTACGGCTTTTTGCAACAGATGGACTACTACACATGGACAAAGCAAAACAGGGAATACTGAGACATTTTCCACATTTTAGTTTGATGAGATTTCTGAAAATGGTGTCTTGGTAAAATGCATTTTTTCCACCCCTTCCCACAATACCCTTTGTAACTACTGCCTGGATATCATCAGGTGTAACAAACAGAAAGGAGGAGCTGCAATGAGAACCATGTGAGGAACACAGTACTCTTTCTGTGATGTATGACATTTCCAGTCCTGCTCAATTCCAAGATAACTCTGCAGAGAACCTGGCACTGTGTGACACCCCACGGGAGGCCAGCTGCAGGGCAGAAAGAGCACACAGTGGGTGTGCTCACTACTGACCGTGGCAATCATGCACCCTCTGATCTCTACTCGCTGTTAGCAGTTCTACACGTGTAGGCACCTGCATTTTCTAAACTAACCAGTAATTTTAATTCTCCCTGGGCTCTAGCATCATCTTCGGCAGGTGCCATCCCAAGTACAGCAGCCAAGAAGGCTCCCAACAGCTGAATGGAAACCATTCCATGTCGCCCCCAGCTTGGCGGTCAGTGAAAGATGAGCCTGGATCTGCTGGGAAGGTGGGTGGTTTCTGTGCTGCATTTGCAGGAGCTGCTCCTGCAGACCTGCCAGAGGAATGCACCTGCCCAGTTAACCCACCTCATGCACTTTACAGCTGTAGAGTAAGCAAAGGAGAAAGAAGGGACAGGAGGACTGGGCATGGAACAGAGGATCAGGGCATTCTACCTCCAGGTCTTCTTTTGTTAGGCTTTCTGTCAGACTTCACTCTGAGCTTGTTTCCTCCCTGGATTACAGGCAGTAAACCACACAGTGATGGAAGAAAGACAGAGCTAGGCCTCAGCATGTATGCTACAGCAAAACATTTCACTTGAGCTGGTACATTCTGTGCATTTGCCTCCTGTGATCAGCTCCCCGTTCCTCACTGGTCCCACTGCTTTCTGCCTCTGTGATCAGGGTCACTTTACCACAGCTGTTTGCCATGCAGTGCCCTCCTTCCTGCCGCCTTAGAAGCCTTAGAGAATCCTCCCTCTTGCCTGGCTGCACAGATGCATCTGGGCCCTGTGCCCCCAGCAGATCTTCTAGTCTTTGCTGGGGGTGTGTAAAGGTCTCTCCCACTGCACCCGCGTCTTACTTGACTAATCAGCAGACATTAAGCTCTCTCAGCACTAGCACTGCTGCTACTGCCTAGCAGAACTGAATCCAGAAAGCATTAGCACCCCGAAGGATTTGGCGACAGACACTGTGATGTTCAGCGAAGTCACCAGCTACCTGTTTTATATAGGTACAGACATGCATTTCCAAGCCTGACCACAAACACCAGGGCTCAGTGGCTGCCCTGGTCACAGATATCCCAATAGGCACCTGAAATGTCAAAGTGCCAGCCATCTGTCACACTTTCACCTGATGTAAGGTTCCAAATTAAAATAAGCACCTGAGATGACAGAACACAGCATGGTCTGCAGGAAAGGTGAGGATGACAGCAGAACTCGAGCAAGTGAGAAGAATGCTACTTTTACCCTTCTCAAACAGAAGACATACTTATTTATCTGGAAAACATGAGTGTGTTGTTAAGTGTACGTACTTAACAGTATGTTCCACTTCACCCAAACAAAAAGACCTATATGAGCACGTGGACACAGAACTCACTAATACTTTGCCAGCTGAGAGAAGACTCAATACATCACAACTCCACTGGACAGTGGGGGAAGCAAAGCACTAACAGCCCAGTCAAAAACTAAGGGGAAAAGCCTTTTTCTGTCTTGATTTCAAGACAAAATGAACTTCAATTACAGCTTTTAGCAATGGCATACATATTGCTCATTGATCTTCTGCAGCCTCCACAAGCAGCTGGTATTTATCACTCCTGTCACACAGCATGGGATAAATGTAATGGGGTTGGGAGGGGGAGAGAAGGGCCTGGAACAATCCACCTCCTTGGTTCAGAAGTAACAGTCACACTGAGTTACCAGCACGAGAAACAGTTCTGATTTCACCCTTACCTGTACACTATGTGCTGCTGAAGAGATATTTATGACAAATCCATGAACAAGACTGGAGAAACAGTTATACTGTCTCTTCTCTCTTGTTGCAGCAGAGGAAGGTTAGTTCAGGTGACTGTGCCTGCAATTTGACAAGCTCCTAACATGCAGAGGTGGGGATGAGCGAGATCTCCTAATAGCACACAAACCAGGCACAGGCAGCCTCTCTTTAAAAAACAAACAAACAAACAAACAAACAAACAAACAAACAAACGTCCCTAAAACAGCAGCAGCAGAAAAGACAGGCCACATCCAACCTGATACATTCCTGAAAACTGAGGCGGCCTCATACCACTTCATCAAACAAGGCTGATCTCCAACACCTCAGCTTCTAGGGACTGTGGAGAAAGATGTAGAAATCAATGAACGTAAAACATGTTTTCCATCTCCTTCTGACATTGTCAGCTCACTAGTGAAGCTGAGTGCTGTCTTACAGTGAACTCTCTGGCATAAAGTGGAGCTCTCAGGCTAACCACACTGCAGAAAGCAACACTGTTGTTACAGGTCATGCATGAAGATACAGGACAGAGCTTCACACAGAGAACAGCTCTTAGCTAACAACAGAAGACTTGATTCAACAGACAACACCGATAAACATGCAGAGCATGTCAAAGACCTGAAGAAGGCAAATACAGTGAAAGAGAGAAAGTTCAAGAGGACTTCTCTCGTCCTGCATGTGAAGGAGTCACTTTAACAGAACTTAAGTGTGGCTTCTCTCAATTCATGCTCTAAGGACTTCATGTCTCTTGGGGCAGGGGAAGTGAAAAACGGTTTATCCATCCATCAGCTTAGGGTTACGTTTGTTCTGTATCGGAGGCACCAAACAGTCTCATCTCTTTTGGCATGTGTTTACTTTCTGAAGAACCCTTTAGCTGTCCTGTTCCACTTTGTCTTCCCTCCTCTGAGGTCCAAGTTCAAATGCTGGAAACCGGGAAGTCTCTGGCACTGAGATATCTGAGAGGAAGTGAATAGCTCCAGCCATGCCTAAAATGAAAGGAAACAGATTTTTGTGTGTCTTGGACATTAAAATACCACCGTTGACAACAAAGGCAATTGCATATGTTTGAATCTAGCACTTTGCAAAGCCCTGTTTGAGCTGGTAAACATACGGCTTCTAGAAAGGCAAGTTTATCTGTATTTGCCTAGGAAACTAAGTTCCACTTGAAAAGATTGAAGGCAAAAAAAAGGGCTCTCTGCTGCTGTCTTTTTAGGGGCACAATCTCAATGCTACTTTGATTAAGAAAAAGTAAATCCCAATTTGGACAATCTCTCACAACTTAAGCAGCTCTCATTGGTCACTTCACTAGTTAAAACGCAAAGGTGCAATTTTATTACTCTTGTGATATACTCCATCATTCATTACTCATAATGGGGGCATCAAGAAGCACTAATATCACCATCATCTCATAAAACTCACAGGGAGACAACCACAGGGCCACTCTATTAGAAGAACTGCATACAGATAAAAGCTCACTTTTATGATCAGGCAAAATTCCTACAGTATCAGCAGCTGGGCACATAGAAACACAGCATTTTTTTCTTAGATACAGGCATTTGATAGAATTGAGTAAAACAATTCCATAAGAACCATGTGCACCTCCCCATGGAAGTGTTCATATATGCACATATATGCTGAAATGGACAACTTCAAGAATTTGACACACAGATCTTTTAAAAATCACGTTAAAAATGAAATATAATGTGTGTCAGCACTGAAGCAGAAATTACCCTGACTATTGTTGGCATTACTCCACATCAACAAGTTTCAAAGCTCTTCTACTACATACTGTCTGTCTGCTTCTTCTTTCTTCAAATGCCTACAGGGGATCTTCCAGGGATAAGAATGCCTGTACTTTTTTCCCCATAAACATTAGCACAATAACTGTATTTGTAAAGGTTGAATACAGATACTGCTTTCTTGGGTTTAAGCCTTGGGCTGATTTACTTAAAAAACAAACAAACAAACAACAAAAAAAAACCACCTTGCTTCATCTGCTGTAATTTCACTTACTTGTGATAGGTGGCACATTAGGCTCGTTGCTCTCAGAACAGCAGCACTGTTTTATATCCTACTTTATCTGCAATTCCTTGCTACTGTGTTTTACAACTTATGATGAGACAGGGTGTATAAAACAAACTACAAATAAAGAAAACATATAAAGCTCTAGGAAAGAATTTATGAAATCTCAAGCATGTCCCAAAACTGCAAGGTAGCCTTTCTATCCTGTACAATACAATACTATTTGCAATACAATCACATTACCTTCAAAAAGAGAGTAAGGGCGGTCAGGAATACGGCATCCATGTGCACCATATTCCAAACACCACTCAGCAAACTGTGGGAGACATAAAATATATTTATTGATTCGATTTAGATTTAAGATTGCTAAATGCAAGTTTGAAGATCCGCATGGGAAGACATTTTAATAGGTACTAATGTAAAATAGCGTAAGCAGAAACACAACACAGGAATTACTGTCCAAGACTAATTAATCCCACTTCAACTGTGACAAGGCTGCAATTATTCTTTAGGACATGTATCTCCACAGTGGGAGTTTTAATTCTGCAACAGCATAATTAGGTGGGCTGTACTTAACTCTGTTGTTTTTTAAATCAACTGTGCAACGCATCAATGAAGAAATGCTGCATGATCTGATGTGAACAATCTCTAGGACAGAAATCTTCTAATATAGCATCAGTTCTTATCTGTCTCAGTGCATAACTTAGCAGCTGCTAAGGACTTGAAGAGTTCTTAACTGCATTTTTTCTGCCATTTCCATGCACTGACTTAAGAGTACTAAATCTCCAGCTGCCACTCCTTAGCTTTATCTATTTTCTCTCCCCAAGTCTTAGGAAAAAATCATTATAAATACAGTTTAAAAATCATGGTCAACAATGTTCTGTTGCAGAAAATGGAATACCTTTTGGAAACAAGTGTCTTTCTTGTGTTTGATTAACTCTGCTGCAGTAGCTACACTAGACGCACATTAAAAACCACATCTGTATCAATTTAATAGCAACACTCCATTCCTCCTTTGAAATGCTTATGGCTACTCAGAGCATGCATGGGGCCCACATGTTCCCCTGGCATTTCTGGACTTGGATGCAAACCACTTCCTATCCAAAATACAGTCATAAGAGTACAACATTTCTGCAAAGCAGTGAGAGCTCTCCTTTCTTCCCCTGTGATTTCTGCAACCTGCTATAGCAAGCAGCTTGTCCTAATCACTAGAGGGTGCCCAGGCACTAGAGTTGGAGTTATGTGGCATGTGAATGGGCTCCCAGACCCATCAGATTGTTTAAGAGGAAAATTAAAGTGTGGTTTTTCACTCCGTTCCAGCACCACCCTCCCACCCACACTATTCTCATTAAGTACTTACTGGAGGATGGATTCTTTCACTTGGTACAAGTGTGTGTGTGTGCACGTGAGAATGTCTTGAGGAAATCCAGCAATAAACTCACAAAGACAAACACTGTGGTCCATGCTGTTATTAAGAAATGATTAATGAGTTTTGGGCCTGTCACAGGCATAGATCTCCAAACTACAGTTCAATTACTGTGTAATCTTCTCTTCTATGTGAGGACAGAACACGTTCATGGCATGTTTCTAAATTGTGATCAATTCTTGCAACGTTCATATCTTACGGCATACAAGCCCTTATTATTATTTCCAGTCTATGAACTTCAAAAGAAATAAAGAAAATGCTCTCCTAAGTACAATCACTGTTTAGAAGTTCCTAGCTTCAGTACAACTCACAGTTCCTTTAAGCCATATTGATGTCTTCGTTAAACCAGAGAAAAAGAAATCTCTTCTAGCAGGAAGACATCTGCCATTATTTCACATATAAGCTGAAAAAACTTGTTGTCAAGAAAGAGCCATTCAGAAGTTCTGTCCTGAATCTAAAAAAAACCATCCAAACACCAAATAAAACAACAAAAAGAAAAAAAAAAAACCAACAAAAAAAACCCACCCAGAACCCCAACAAAAGAAATCATCATAGAATCATAAAATCATAGAATGGCTTGAGTTGGAAGATACCTCAAGGATCATCAAGTTCCAACCTTTCTGCCACAGGTAAGGCTGCCAATCACTAGATCAAGTACTAGATCAAGTTGCCCAGGGCCCCATCCAACCTGACCTTGAACTCCTCCTGAGACAGGGCAACCACAGCGTCTCTGGGTGGTGTGTTCCAGCATCTCACCACACTCTCACTGAAAAAATTCACTGACATCTAATCTAAATCTTCCTTTAGTTTAAAATCATCCCCCTTTGCACTATCATTATCTACCGATACAAAAAGTTGATTTTCCTCCTGTTTATAATCTCTCTTTATTAGAAGGCTGTAATGAAGTCCACCTGCAGCCCTCTCTTTCTCAGGCTGAACAATTCCAGCTTCTTCAGCCTGACTTCATGAGAGGTGCTCCATCCCCGTATCTTCTTCATGGCCCTCCTCAAGACCCTCTTCCAAAATCTCGAAATCTTTCCGGTTCTAGAGACTCTAGACCTGGATGCAATACTCAGATGGGCCCTCATGAGGGCAGAGTAGAGAGGGACAATCTTTCACTCTGCAGACCGCGATACAGGTGGCTTTACAGGCCACAAGTGCACACTGCTGTGAAGTTTTTCATCTACCAGGACCCCTAAGTTCCACTTGACAGGGTACTCTCAAGAAATTATTCTCCCAGCCTGTAAACATATCCAGGATTGCCCCGACCTAAGTGCAAAACCTTGCACTTTACTTTGTTGAACCCCATTAGATTCACGTGAGCTCATCTTTCAAGTTTATCCAGAATCCTTTGGATTGCATCCCTTCCCTCTGCCACATCAACTGCACCACTCAGCCTGGCATCACTTGCAAACTTGCTGAGGATGCACTTGATCTCATCGTCTATATCATCATTAAAGATGTTAAAGAACATCAATCTCACAACAGACCCCTGAGGAACACTTGCTCATCACCAGCCTCGACCTGGACATACAGCCACTGACCACAACCCTCTGGCTGCAACCTTTCAGCCAATTCTTTACCCACCAAATAGTCCACTCTTCAAATCCATATCTCTCCAATCTAGAGATAAGGATGTGGTGGGGGATGATGTCAGCTACCTGGACTTCTGCAAGACCTCTGACATCAGTTGCCTTCCCTTTGGCCATTGATGATGATGGCCATTCTGTATCTCAGAAGGCCACCAGACTGGTCAAGCACAACCTTCCCTTGGTGAAGCCATGCTGGCTGTCTCGTCCTTCATGTGCCTTAACACATCTTCTAGAAAGATCTGTTCCATGACCTTCTCAGGCAGAGGTGAGGCTCATCAGCCTGTAGTTCCCCGGTTTCTCCCACCCTTTCTTAAAGATGGGAGTGATGCAGCCAGGACTTCCCAAATACGATGAAGATAGGCTTGGCAACCACATCAGCCACCTACTTTAGGACCCTGAGGTGCATGTCATACAGCCCCACAGATTTGTACACATTCAGTCTCATGAGATGGTCTTGGACTTGCATTGCCCTCACAGTGGCAGGGGAGTTTGCTCTTCCAGTTCCCACACAAAAAGTTCAGGCAAGCTTCAGAGATGTGAGAAATATGAGAATCCTGCTGCCAGTGAAGACTGAGGCGAAGTACTCATTGAATACCTCAGACTTCTCCAAGTCTATTGTAGCCAGTTCTCCTTTCTCATTTATTAGAGGAGGTACTCTCGTTGGCCTATCTCTTCTGATCAACATAACTAAAGAAACCCTACTTGTTCTAACATCCCTCACCAAATTTACTTCCACCTGTGCCTTGGCCTTCCTAGTCTCATCTCTGCATGTCTGGACAGCATCCCTGTATTCTTCACAGATATGACCAGCTGTTCCTTGCCAAGCCATCTGGTTTTCAGCCTCCTCTGCCTGCATTCTTATTCTAAGGGATAGAGAGCTCTTACGCTCTGAGAAAGGCATCCTTAAAGATTGGCCAGCCTTGTTCCACTTGTCTCCTTGTTCCTTTGTCTCTAAGGACAGCTTCCTAGGAGATCTTGTCCAACAATTCCTTAAACAGCCTATAGTCTGCTCTCCCAAAGTTCAGGGTCCTGACTCCACTCTTTGCCAGACTCACATTCCTCAAGATCACAAACTCGATCAGGGCACGGCCACAGCAGCTCAAACTGTCTCCGATCTTAACCTCTTTAATGATCTCTTCTGTGTTGGTGCATACCAGGTCCAGTAATACCTCACTTTTGGTTGGTCTGTCCAATACCTGAATCACAAAGTTATGGTCGATGGACTTAAGGAGTCTACTGGATTGCCTGCAGCTTGTTGTGCTGCTTTCCCTGCAGATATCTGGGTGGTTGAAACCCCACCATAGAGCAAGTGAGTGCAACACTTCTTGCAGCTGAAGCAAGGAGACCCCGTCAACAAGCTTCCCTTGATCAGATGGCCTGTAGTAAATCCCAACTGTCAGCTGTCCTTTACTGCTCTCATCCCTAGGTCTTAACCCACAGGCTCTCAACCTGTTCCTGTTTGCAGAGGGAGCTCCTCATAGTCTATCCACTTCTTAATATACACATTAACTCCCCCACCCCTACCTTGCCTATCCCTTCTAAAAGCATATAGCCCTCAAATATGGTATTACAGTTACGCGAAATCATCCCACTATGTTTCTGTGATAGCAATAAGATTTTAGTTCTTCATATGCATCACAGTTTCCAACTCTTCCTGCTTATTTCCCATTCTGCATGCGTGTATAAAGGCATTTTGTCTGGGCTTTGAGACACACTACCTTCCTAGAGAAACCCTCCCACAAGCCTCTGGGACAAATGTGAGATTTTCCCCCACTGCTTCCCAAACTGATAGTGTTCTCAGGCTCTCTGTCACTCAGCAGAACAGCAGTGATGACAGTATGCTGTGGTGATGAGCTCAGCCAGCTTGCTATCTAGTATATTCTTGCTCCAAACCACCACAACCCCAAACAAAATCCAAAAACCCAGCATGCCGTGGTTTAATCACCATCACAGGACTTGGATGCTCTCTGGAGCCCAGGATGCCCTTTCTTCTCATAGGCAGGCTAGCTAGAAGCAGTACAGCATCCTGGGAGTCCTTTGATAATGCTGGACAAAAGATGTGCAGAAGTGGGGTTCAAATCTCTGTGAGCAATTGCCTTTAAATCCCTTCATTTGTTTAACAGTTTGTCAACTTCTGAGGGGTAAACAGGGACTTCCTTCCCCTAGGTCTCATGTTTTTGTGTCAACAAACACCCCTGGGAGGGGAGTCATCTAGTCCTCACAGTTGCTACTTTTAGGTATCACAATAGCTGCATGTTTGCTTCCCTGCATGCTCTATCTCAAAAATAAAAGACTCCAGGAGCATTCAAGACAAAGCCTTTTTTTTTTTTTTTTTTTTTTGAGAAATTCAAGTCTCCTATGCCCATTTCACAACATCTCATGCAGGGCGAAGAGCCTTATAGGGCCCGACTGAATACTACAGCATTTATAACAAATGTCTCCAAATACACTGCCAGACTTGACTACGATAGGCACCTACAGCAAACAAACAGGCTTTGGCTCACTGTCTTCATTCCCCAAAGGAATTTCAAGTATGTAATCAAATCTCCTTCTTTGGCTCTGAAATGAGTATTGCTTTCCTCTTTCTATAGAACTACAGGGCTCCCCTGGTCAAGAAATGCAGTGCAACAGGAATTGCCAGCACTGTGCAGAGCCCCTTAAAAACATACAGAAGTGCACAATGACAGGTAGAGACTGAGAGCTGTGCTAAAAGCAATGCATGCTCAGTAGTGTAGCTCACACTTCAGCAGTGGATGAGCCTACAAAGAATGTCACATATTTACCATGGCAGCATTAGGGGTTTACTGCATTTTCTAGGATGCATTTATGCATACAGGTGACTTCATAGCTGGATGCATAGACAAAAATAAGGTGACACAAACACCAACTTTTTGAAGCTCTGCTAGTGGTGGACAGGCTGACAGTAGAGATGAGTGCAATAGCTTTCAATGCGGCTCATCTAAAAGAAGCACTCATCAAATCTCCCATTGTACTACCTTTAAACAAACCTCAATTAAATAGTTATATATGCCACATAAAACTCAGTATCAGTGAATTAAGTAGAAAACAAAGCAAAAAGCTCTTTTGAGATCAAGAAGTAGGGGCAAAGAAAGATTTCTCCTTCGAAAATTGCTAGCATACTCAGAGATGACAGCAGAACCAAGATGCTACTGGCAGAAAAATTCTGAGCACGTCTTCCTCTACAATTTGTATTAATGAAAAAAATCTAAATGAGCAGTTTAATAACTGCAGTTCAGAGCTCTAGAAGCCCCAGACACTAGTCTGAAAACAAATAATTACAAAAGACTACAAACAGCTTTGCTTGAGGAGCTGAGGATGACAGTAGATCTCTCAATGGAATAATTAGCACCATATAACATTAATCTGTTATTGTTCAGGCAAGCTAATTTTCAGACATTTACACCACAGCAAAGTGAACATATGTGCTGGTTTTGTTTTTTTGGTTTTTTTTTCAAATAGTCTACACATTAAGATGTAAGTGTCCACACAACCAGAGCTGAAGTTGTCTAGTCAAGGCATTGATTAAGAGGAATATGTGACGGTATGCTCTTATCCCACCAAGTTAGGTTCAGAGGTAGCACTCAGCAGCTTAGTGATCAACTCTATTTACTCTACCACATACACATGAAAGGAAAACTCCATGAAATGAATGAAGAGGAACAGTAATTTTTTGGGGATGCAAGAACTCACCTTGCAAGCTCGGTAGAGGTACTTTTTGTCCTGAGTTAGGTTGTAGAGAGACAAGAAGGAATAGCCATTGCCAGCAGTACCATGGCAGATCCCATAGCCTTTTCTCAATAAACCTCTTTGCCAGATGACATCACTACACTCCATAGCATCTTTCAAGTACTTATCCTCCTTAAAAGTCTGTGGAACAAAACCACATAAATTGCAGTATTAACAAAAACAAAAGAATGCTGGCCCTGGAGACTTTGCTATAGGGGTGGACTTTTTCCATATACAGTTTGAGTTTTAAGACTCTATCCATCACAGACTCACCCTTCTTGTAAGTTGCTTCTCCTTTCTCAGTATGGAAAAATAAAAGTTTTTAACTCTTTGTATCTGAAATGAAGATCCCAAAGAAAAAACCCTCAAGTTCACGTCCCTTGGATCCACACGCTATAATCAATTTGAAGGGGACATGATCCTTTCTTGCTTCTCCCCTCCATTCCCAAATCACTGTATCATTTAATTTGAAATAGAGAAACATAATTCTTGCCTAAGAAAAAAAAACCCAAACAAAAAAAAAAGCAACAGAGTACTAGCCATCAGATTTCATCCTAAAGGTTTAGGTTCTCATCCTTCTGAGTAATTCTTGCTGGTTATTCACTGCCTCCTTTCAATTCCATGTCAAAAAATGCAAGAGAATAGCATCTCTTTGCACAGAACAAGGCTCTCTATCTCAGGTAGAACTAGGAACTCTCCATTACCTTTATTTGCATTTGCACTGGAAATACTCAGAGGCAATAGCCAGTTTGGGCAAAGAATCAGATTTATCAAATATACTGAAGCACATTTTGGGTACAACTGAAGCACATTTTGAATGCATCAAGGGAGCAGAAAAAGAAATAGCAATTAGCCTAGCTGAATAGCACCACAGACTCCCACCTAAGTAACACTCTGTTCCCCTGTGCCTGAGTCACACAATAGATCAACAAGACAAAGAAAGAACAATAATTTATGCATTACTGTAGATTTTTTTTTTGCAGATGGTATCCTCTGCAAAGACGCTATTTAATAAGGTAAGAATCCTGAATGTTAATATTTCTATTAAATCCATAACCTTGATAAAGAAGGTCTCCCTTTCTGATCAGGGTCTGCCAGCTACTCAGTTGTAACATTTCAAATGAAGGTCTGGCAACAGCATTTGATTTCCAGGACAAATGTTGCTGCCTGTTATCAGAAGTCCCAGTGCTTGATGTGAAAGCACAGCCAGCACAACATACTCCAATTCTTACCACTTCTTCAAAAAGCAGATTAAAGAGGGGAAAAAAAAAGCATCATATACTTTGTCACATAAAAGGAGGACAGAAGGAGACTGCTAAACAGAGAATTTGTTTCTATCCCTCTCATCTCTTGGAATACATTTTTTTTGCTAGGGAAAGCATCAATTGGGAAAGAAGTTTTAAAAAAATAAAGAAGTCTGCAGTGGTAAGCCAGTCTCCTACCACAGTCCAATCCACAGAAAAAGCAAATGTGACTGCTGCTGCATTTAGCAGTGCTGTAAGAGATTTACAATTCACATTTCACAGGTGCAACACAAGTAATTATTCCATAAACAAAACCTGCTTTTTATCTGGTCTCTCAGAGCCCAACCAAGGAGGGCTGTCAAGTGCAGAAATCAGTTTGCATAAATTTAATTAAATGGCATGCTTTCAAATGTCATGCAAATCAGAAGTGCACAATACCAGTAAGATAGCCAATCTAGCTAAGGATGGAAAGGAGCAAGTAGCAGGCTCATGATATATTTATGCCCTAGAAAGGGCCTGGGATCTTCATTCTGACATTAAGTTCTCAAGTGCTGGAACAAAACAATGGTGTAATTTAGAAAGACGTTCTTTAGCAAGACCCATGAACCTACGCAGATTTTTGAAAACCAACATAATTCTTAAAATGGTTGGGATGAAGATTAACATAATTTAGGTCAGTGTGCACAGAAATCAGGATTCAGACATCAAACTCCTTAACTACGATGTCCTAAGTCTATTAACAACTAATACCTTGAGAAGCAATTTTACTTATTACTTCTTTACAAACATTCTTACATAGTATTTTGAGATATTTAGGAGCCTAGCCCAGAGTTCTAGTTTGAAAGCCTAGATCTAGAAAGTCTTAAAACATAAGATTTAGAATCTAACAGCGCTACGTACAGGTCTTCCTGTAAAAATATAGATTTATATTAACACAGAATGATTCACCTTATAAGCTTGCATGAGCATGTGGATGACTCCAGGGGCACCATGGCACCAGTGAACCAATCTGTCAGTCTCATTGCTCAGTGATGATGGATAATTTCCAGACCTGAATTTTTTATGACGCACATAGTCAATACTTGGCTTCACCAGCTCTGTCAGGGTCTCCTGATCGACATTTGCAATTGGCTAAAGGCAACACAGAGAGAAAAAACAAAATCAAAGTAATAATAAATTGGTTATTAACAATTATGTGCCCTATTTTCAAGTACTCTACGTATACACCCTTGATCCAAAATACTTTCAGCCATTTCACACATTTAATTAGTGTCTGCCCACAATACCCTTATGAGGAGTGTGTTACCACAAATATAAAGAAACTGGGACTCCAAGTTGTTACCTGTCTTACTCAAGGTGACACAGAAAGACTACAGAAGAATTGAGAACAGAATGCAGCTCCAAGATGCACAGGCCTTCGTTTATACCTTAATATAGAGAGAGTGCTTACAGGAGAAAGTTTTATAGATTAATTGCTTATAATACCTACTTAAAACACACTGGTTAACACATTTTAAAAATAACTGATGTGGGCAAACCTATCCTATTTCCCAATAAATGAAGAAGAGCAGAAGTAGCAGCATAATAAACCTGACAAAGGTTCATGAAGCTATGGATTATAAAACTGCAATACTCGTGTCAGAAGCAACAGCTACTTCTCAAAACAACTAAATATCTTTGTTCTACACGGTCATCCTTAGATTATTCTTCTGAATTTTTCTTTCTTATTTCTTCCACTTAGTTCACATTCTTCATAAAAGGCAAATGTATCCATCAAACTGTGCACTTCCTGAGTATCTGCTGGGTCTGTAGTTGTTCTTAGTTGATATTTCTTTCTCTACCAGCCTACTTCACAATATTTTCATAACAAAGCTGTAAAAATAGATTTCTACACAGCCTACATGATTTAATGAATTCCAGAACTAGTGGAACAACTGTAGAGTCCACAGAAGCTAGTAAGTTGGCTTTTTTGGGGGGGGTTATAAATTACTTATCTTCGCTGATTATGCCTTACAGTTTGTTTCCTACCAGCACATTCACATTCAAGGGGTAGGAATGCTGCTACCATTCACTGTCCTACAGGTACATGATTTTGGGTATCTATATTTTCCGTAACCTGAAATAATAACCTCTACTTCACCTCAGTTAAGAAAGCTATGATGGACTTCTGCCCACCAGATCACTAGTGCAAATTCCTCTTCTATACTTCTCTGAGTGCAAGTACACCTGGATACTCATGAACACCTTGGAGTTAATAAGCCCAGATGTGAACCTTCAAAGTACAGAAAATCTCATGGAATCTGTTTCAGGATTCTGATTTCATATTGAAATCCTGAAGCAGAAGGTAAAGACAAGGACCAACAATAAATACTATTCAGTTTTGAGCTGTACATGGCAAGCACAGTCTGGGGCTTAAGTGAGCTTGTGACTGCCCACTGGAGGTAAATCTGAGAAGAACACAGCTCTTTACATATGCTCCTTCTCACCATATGCTTCTATGAAGATTTAAGCACAAGCAAGTTCCTTCTCCCGAACTGCTGAGGTTCCCAGCACCTAACTGTCAACAGTAAAAAAAAAGTCACCTACTGATATGTGTCTTCATTATCTAGCCAAGAGGACAGATACCCAAACAGACATTTTTTGTCTCAGCATTAGTGAAGTGCTGGAGATTTTTTAGCTAGCATGTCAGAACAACCCGCTCTGTCTCCTGGATGAGTTATTTAACACTGCTGAGTCCTTACTCTCCCACTAGTTGTCTGTAAGCAGATCCAATACTCATTCCATCATGAATGTGTTACAAAGAAGCAGTAATCATATCTCAGGTGCTACATTGGATGCTGACTCTGTTACAAGGCAACCACCCAACAAAACATTGTCTGTATTTTCAGCAAAAAATTCATGAAAATTTTCCTCATACAGAGCAGGAGGGATTAGGGGTAAAGATGGACTTTGGTATGTCACCTTCTGCAGCAGATGACTCAACTCTGTATGACACACAATGTTTAACGTACAGTGAAAAGACAGTAATCTAATGCTGCATAAACAATGGCTTCGTGGTAATTCTTAAAAGCAGCAATTATGTGTAAAGGAAGAGAATTTACCATGTAGACGAGTAGAGCTTAAACAAAAATGCACTGCATTTGTGGTATGAAACTTGAATAGCAAATGAAGGATGGAATCTTGAAAGAGACTTCTTTAAAGGAATGAATTTTCTCAGAAAATCAAAAAAATGGAAGTCAGGTAAAATGAGGTAGCTGGAAAGGGTGGACCACCTTGTAAAGGACAGCAGGAAGTGAAGACAAGGACACAGTAAATTAGAGCATTCTAAGGCATCAGTTAGATGTTCTCTGTACAAAACAGCTGTAGTGAGGTTAATACCCCAGGTAGCAGAGCATCAGCCACTTCCATGTCAGTCAGCATGAGCTAATGGTAGAAATGGTGAGAGCTAATCTGAAACAGATGGGGAAAAGTCACAGCATCTTTTGCAAATGCAGAATGGCTGTGCAGTAGCAACAGCTAATGCTACCTCAGTCACTTTTGCCAAGAGCAGGTGTACAGATCTTTAGGCCGTGAGGTGGGCATGTACATTCCTTCCATTTGCCTGAAGGAAAGTTATTTCTCATAAGCCAATAAGAAACTTACCATTTATGATGATGCACAGACTGGCAGCACCTTTCAAAACCATAAAATGGTACAATACAGATTTTGCAGCTTTATGGACACCTTATCTAATGAAACACAAGGCTCTACTTCTAGATTGTGTAACAAGAATAGATATACACATCTGTTTTGAAAAACATTACTATCTTATTTGAGGATATAAGAGCAAGGGGAGGAAGGTATTTAAGTATGGTATACAAGTATATAGAAAAGAGGAATCTCAGAAAAACACAAAGATGAGCAAGGGTCAGAAACAACAGATTTTTTGGAGGGCAAAGAGAGATGGAAAAGGAAGAATATAAATTAATAATACCATACTGAATATATGATTAAGGACAGTTTTCCTAAAGCTTCAAGACAGTAGGGGAAAAGAGTAAATCACAAGAAAAAAAGGACATGAAGGAGGCAGTGATACATTCACTGAAAAATAGTAAAAATGGAAAATGAAGAGTGATGGATACTGAGTTAAGTGAATATTTAGCTAGTCTAACTGCAAGCATCAGAAAGAATAAACATGAGGGTGAGCACCTGACTCTCGAGGACAGGAAACTTCATAACACTGATACTCTGAACTGCTACCCACACATATTCACAAATGCACGGTGAACTCTGGGGCAAGCATGTACATCATGGCCACGCAAGCACAACACAATGCTGACATCCTGGAGTAAGCTGGAAAAAAAACGAGCCTCTCAGCTGGAGGTACAACAGGAGCGTTAAAGAAGCCCTGATGCTGACAGCAGTTTTTCTCTGCTACTGAGGCCTTTGTTAGCACTGTTCTTTGCTGCAGGGTCTGACTCCTAATTCTGAGTCCCTGACCCACCACAACATTGTATTGTGCATGCATGAAACCTGAAATGGAGATCTTCTGATGCAAAACAAGACATCACTGGTATTTCATCCCAGCCCACGGAAGACACTCTTACCTGCATAAGCATGTAATAGATCCCAGCCACACCATGAGCTGCTCCAACATACTGCTTCCTGTGCCACTGATACAACAGAGGACAACGTTCTGTTTTACGTTCCTCCTTCGAGAAGTTTTTCCCTGATTCAATAATGGCATCTATTACCTAAGAAAGAAAACAAATCCCTTCCATCTCATTTGCTTCCAGAAAGTTTTGTCATGACTAGAATCACACTGAAAATAAGCCACAATAAACAATATGACCATGATATCTCTTTAGATTGAGGTAAAAAGGAAGTTCCTGCCTGAATGACGGAATCACTTGGATTTATAAGAGAAACTGAATCTTTAAAACTTTTCAAATGTTTTTTACAGGCCTGCTTTCTCTGGTTCTGGTACATGAAGAAGACATGCACATTCCCCACTGAATTCTCCTTCTTTTCACTTGTAACACTTTCACACTTCTTTCTTAAGGTTTTCCATAATGATTTCTCACCCTCAAGTGCTCCAAGCCCAGTTTTGCAGTAGATCCATTTCCATGGCTACCTGCAGACCCACATTAGCTACTGCTTCATTCCCAGCTTGGCAGCATGGAAAGGGGTAATACACAACAGAAGGAAGGATCAGACTGAGTTTGTTAGTTGTACATTTCTCTCTGCTCCAGCCTCTTGCTCCTAGTACCTTGAATTACACACAGGAGAGATTCCAGTTCAATTGCACAAATACTGTGTGCAGTGGAATTGCCAGGTCATGTCCTGAACCAATGGTTGACCTCCAGTTGAGAAGGTATGGCTAACCCAAGGAGCTCGGGTGCAAACAATAGGTCTGAGTGACCAGAAGGAGTGGAGCCAGGATCCTCACTCTCATTTAAGGGTTAACAGGCGAAGGAATAGTATCCCTCCAGATACAGATCACACTCCTCTTGAGCCATCACTGGTTATTGGAAGGGATGAGCCAATTTTCCTTCTTTATTACCTATTATTGCTCTGTAGTGCCTGTATCCCATTTGAAGGTACTATCATCATCTTCTTTCACCATATACTGTGGAACTGGAGGGAGAAAAAATAAAACATCCTACCTCTTTGATAACAGACTGTGAGACTGTGTCTGGACCAATTTCTGTATTCAGGTACAGCAAAGCATACAGGTAACCAGCTCTGCCATACAGCACCTCATCTGGAAGTTCAGCATCTGTGCTTACGACTGTCCTTTGGAGCTGTAACAGCCTGCATTGGACAAGAATGGTAGAGTGAGAGAAAGCATCTTCTCTAGTCACCACATGGGGCTATGCCTTTCATAAGCCATCAAACCAGAAGCATTTAAGAGTACTTAATCTCCTTTAGTTTTCCCCAGCTCAGCTGGCACATGAGCAATACATGTGTGCATTTCCCTTCCCTAAAAACACATTTTTCATCTCAGTTTAGGAAGGGTGTTGCTATTATGCAGAAGTGTTTTGCTTGCCTGTAGTAGTGGAAAAACACCTTAGGCTGGCCACTGCCACTCTCAAATGCTCCACAGAGCATTCCTGCTATCACTCTACCAGTCTGCTTTCAAACTGAGAAGCAGAGAAATTGTTAACCTGCCCATTCCTTCTCTGTCTGTTCCTATTTTTCTCTGATTAAAACTAGTGATTAGATGAAAGCACGGATATAGTCATGTTTTAAATTTGGGGAGGAGGAAGAACAACCTGGATTAAGAGGAAAATCTATTCCCATATATCCTTAACAGCTATTACTTGGCAGAAATGTTAGCGTTAACGTGCTGGAGAGAAAACACTGACCTCAATAGCTTGTATACACTGTCACTTCTTAATATCTGTGAAAAGCTACTCACAAAAAAGAGCTTTATATTATTACTCCTTTCTTGGAACCACTCTTTGGACTCACAGTTAAATTACTTTCTTTTATAATGGCCACTGTTAGGTTTTATTATTCAAGTCATGCTATAACTAGACAGCTATAAGGTAAAAAGTTATAAGTTCAATCAGATATTTAGTTTGACATCCATAATGTAACTCTCACTGCTGATGTCCTGAATACATGTAGGTCACTCCAAAAGTAACGCCTCATACTGATTTCCATGGAAACTACAACACACACAAAGAGCACAATAACATATAGGTAGAGCAAATTCTCAGCTAGTAAACACTATTTTTCAACACTGTCACCACAAGCTATGCATTTTTGCCAGTGACGAACAAGGGCCTACATGCCATGCTTGTAAAAATCCTCACCAGCAGACAACCAACTGCTTCACAACTGTTCTGATGACATTGTTTCTAGGAAAGCACTGCCCACAGGGCTCCTCTTTCATCAGCCCAAACAAATGGACATCAGAAGGCGCCACATTCAGACTATGCAGTGAGTGGGTTGGACAGCCCAGCCAAGACCAGCAACATACCACCTTCTCTTCAAACTGGTATGAAGTCTGGTATTATAATGTTGCAAGGCAAAAGCTGTCCTCCTTGGGCTGACTCTAGAAGTTCAGCCTTTAGCTTAGTCAGCATTACAACACAACAGTCAAGAGTCGATGGCCTGCCCAGGCTCCTGGAAATCCATAAGGATCACCCCTTTTCTATCCCCAAAAAAAAGAACACATCATTTTAGCCACTAAAGAGTTGCATCTTAAACAACTTATTTGATGGGGGATTCCTATGTCATCACTCCATGAGCTACTACTTCAATTCCAGCTTGTAGTGATGACACCATGTCTTATCACTGGCCATGATGCAATTCAATAAATTGTCACTTTCAAGCTACTGTTGTTCAGTGGATCTTAATAAACTTGCACAGTGTTCTTTATGATCCTGTGTGAGCATCTGTCACACAGCAACAAAATGTAATAGAATATTGGCAGGAAGGTACATCTGCTGCTGCCATACCATCAACATCTGATTCTCATGTTGTGGGTCAACATAATAAAATGGAAGAGCAGCCCTTTCATTTGAAAACAAAATAAACAAAGGGGGGGGGGGAAGGAAAAAAAGGAGCAAATTATCAAACTAACCTCCATCTAGGCCCCAAACACAGGTGAGACTAAAAGATTTATTGCTAATCTCATTTTGCTTTACTCCATGCCTAACAGCAACACTGCTTTCCTGGCTGCACCTAAAATTACGTGCCCAAGCTAACTGCCAGTTCTAAAAGCAAAGAACAAACCTTTCATTCACTTAAAAACTTAAATATTCATTCAAGAATAGCAACTGATATTATTCAGACTAGGATTCTAGATTAGAAGAAGATGGATTATACGTTCAGTCAGAAATGAATGACGTGAAGCTACTATGCAAATTCTGACTGGGCAAGACACGCTGCAAAACTGCTAACAGATATATTGCTAGTGCTGAAAACAAATCCCCCAGGGCTTCAGTGCTTCCAGTCCTTGATATGACAAGTCAACTTCATACCAGCAAATGGAAAGCCAGGTCTCTAAGGAAGCTCTGCAATGAAATGGGATTTCTAGAGATGTTTGTTATGTTTAGACTACTTTGGAGAGGGGGACTTTTTCATGTTACCCTTCATGTCCTCTGACCTAACCAGAGCTCTTGTCCCAGACAGTTCAGCAATTACTTCCTCTTTACTAAATATTTGTTACATATCAATCCAATACACCACGTTTCTGCCTGGGTGCTTCTCTGAAGTGCACGTGCTCTGTCATATGTCTATAATTAAGACCCATGCTTTACAGGAAGCATCACATACTGCAGAAGCACTACATTCTGCCAGTGAAAGGTGCCTAACTGCTATTAAATGTCCCCATACTGTAACAAAAATGAAGATGTGCATGCACTACAGATATGTCCAAGACATGCTGTCCTTACAGCAACTCAGGAGACCCAACAACCCACTAAATATGTATAAGCCAGATTTAATAATGCTGAAAGTCTATCCTGAATTCTACTGAAAATAAATCAGCAGAGAAAGTACTTCCACATTTTAAATCCTGTCCTCCACAACAGCACTTGCTAATCTTACTGAACTCTACAAAAGAAAGGTATGGCTTTTCCCACCATCAATCACTTACCTAGCAACACATTCTTTAGATTCACTGTCATTTTTCAGCTTGTGATAAACCACTGCACCCACTGCCAGTGGCCCAGCATCGCCACAGAGAAAAGTAACTCTTCTGCCATTCAGATTGCGAAGGATTCTCTTCACATAATCAAGAGATCGCTGCAAATGGCTTTGGTTTTTTGTGACACGGTACAGTTGGAGATACAAGAGGGCAATGCCTGGAAAAAACACATGAAAGAGAAATTATTTTTCCCTTTGGAGTACATCACGTTACCATCTTCAGTGCCACTGAACCACTAAATCAAACACGAAGAGATATTTGGTCAATCAAAACATATCAGCTAAGGGTCCTAGCTTATACAAGAGGAACACATCAATCTGCCTTAATTACATTTCCCTTTGGATTACGACAAACATCTAAATTTATTATTGAAGCTCAACAGTAGATCCACAATTTGCACAGAATTAAGAAAATTCATGACACAAGTACTAAAACTTGAAGAAGAAATCACTTAAGACTCAAAATCTTAGGGCAAAATCTTAGGTATACCTACAACCAAGCACACTCAATACCTATCTGTGACATACAAGAAACAACTTCTGAACATGCTGCAACTCAAACTCCTCTTTCTGAGCATGTAAGAGATTCTTCTGCACCACAAATGAAGTGGAGAACAAACAACGCCCACTTAGCTCCACAGAGAGGCATTTTGAGGAGTACAAGAATGGTACCATAAGAGCAGTGGTACATGCTCAGATTTTCTCTGGGTCAGCCTTGAAAAGGCATTTACAGATGGCTCCAAGAAGGCTGCTGCAAAGCATGGTTAGGTCAACTCAGTGGCACAGGAGATTGTGGCCTATTTACTTTCACCTTCATCAAAGCAACAGCAGGAAAACACTGTCTCTGAAGCTGCTAGCCTGACCAGGATTTCTGCAATTCTTTCACAGATTGCACCAAATGTGCAGAAAATTGGATTTCAACAAGGATGTGATTGGAAACTAGTCATGAGGTCCAGTTTATCCAACCCTTTCTTATGCAAAATCCTCCAAGACATCCGTCATGTACAAAAATACTTGTATGGACTCTAGCACGGGTTTTAATATTGTTATATGACAAGAATAAGCACTTCAAGATTTTGAAGATGCTTCCAAAGTACAAGCCAACACTCAGGACAGCTCACCTCCACTAAGATTTGTCTAGACTTGGTACATAACAAGCAGGGCAGTTCTTTTCAGCACTGACTTTTACCTTCTGATTTTCACACACTAACAAAATGCTGCAAGAAGTAAGCTTGAGGAGAAAGTACTTTCATTAAGTTTGTCAAAATCCAGATCATTTTAGTTTTTTTGTTGAGGCAATTCTACAGAAGCACTGAAAGGATTTTATAGCTTGAAGTAGATGTAATTGGAAATCTTTTTACGGGATTGAAAAAAAATTCTCAATAGAAAAAAAATAGAAAAAATATTCTCATTCTCTGTGTTACTTGTTCAGGTAATGATGGCTGTGTTAGTTTCAGCATATTACTGAGCAGGTTAAAAGTGAGCCATGTCTGCTGTCAGTCATGGTGTTAGAGTCACAGAACCATTGATGCTCGAAGGTACCTCTGGAGATAATCTCATCCAACCCCCTGCTAAAACAGGTTCCCTGCAGTAGGCTGCACAGGAAAGCATTCAAGCAGGTTTTAAGTATCTCCAGACAAAGAAACTCCCAACTTCTCTGGGCAGTTCTAATGCACGGTTACCCTCACATTACCAAAAAAAAAAAAAAAAATCCTCACATTCAGATGGAACTTCCTATGTTCCAGTTTGTGCCTGCTGCTCTTTGTCCCGTTGCTAGGCACTACTGGAAAGAGTCTGGCTTCATCTACTTGATTCCCCCTTTAGATATTTGTAAGCATTCATAATATGCTTCCTCAGTCTTCTCTCCTCTGGGCTGAACAGTTCCAGATCCCTCAGCCTTTCCTCAAAAGGGAGATGCTTCAGGTCCCTAATCATCTCCATGGCCCTCTGATGGTCTCCAGTAGTTCTCATGATTCACTGCCTTGCTTGAACAGAGGAGCTAAGACCTGGACCCAGTATCCCAGATGAGGCTTCACTAAGGCAGAGTACAGGGGGATGATAACCTCCCCTGACCTGCTGGCCATGCTCTTCTTCATGCACTCCAGGATAGCAATGGCCTTCTTGGCTACTTGAGATCTTCTGCACTCACTTAGCAGCCCCCTCCTTAGACCTTGAAACACATCTATTATTTACATATGAATTGTCTAAAACGTTCCCACCCACAGTACCATCTGTGCTGAAATATCAAGAAAGTGAAGAAATTTTATATTTCCACTGTCAAAATTAAAAGCCTGGACAGCTTTTCCAGGCTGCTTCCCCCTCCCTGACACAAAGATAACAGAACAGATCTCCTCATGGCACATTTCAAACATGGCTCTGCTAAAAGCACAGAATGTCTGTGTGTAAGCATGTCTGAAGTGTAAGCTAGAAAGAGAAGGAATACAATATGCCATTGTAATTGCAAAGTGGCACTTAAGAGGCCAAGACAGAAAAGTGTTTTGGCAGCCTGAAGAGCAGTGGTTGTGTCAGGTTTGAAGGCTCTGCCTGAAGGGTCAGCAGGGCTCATTCTCATTTGGACAGCATCAGTTCAGCAAAGTAAAAGAAGAATCGTGTCTAGGGATAAACAGCACTTGTACACGTTTATTTATCTTCATATAAATCACTTTTTTGCAGCCTTGCCTCCATTCCACCCCTCCCCACATGCTCATTTTAACATTTCTGTACAGACAGAACAGCAGAGCCAAACTACCCATAACCATATATACTAAGGCTTCTGTACTCAGAGCACCACCTCAACGACTAGAAGATGCTATTACCATCAGACCAGCTAACAACCTCTAAGTAGAAAAGTAAAAAGGTGAAAATGATAAATTCTAATAAAATCTTAAAAAAAAAAAAGACAGGTAATTAAAAAAAAGAAGTAACCTTAAAAACACACTCATTTTGCAAGAAAAAGATCTCAATATGCAAAAACCTATTAACTCTCTATAATGAGACTGTTGGTCCACTGAAGCCAACGGAAGTCACTGCTGACAAGTTAAAAGAAAACAACTCATACAAATGACTGTGTCAGAGTTCTTCTACTATCTCTATGAGGTCCTTCTGTGAAAAAACTCACACCATGTAACAAACATGCATTATTCACAGTCTAGCTCTCTCACCAGTCCAGCCAGTATAAGCAGAGCAGTCGTGGGGATCTGCTGTCTTCAGCCCTTCCTCCATTTGCTGCAGAAGGTCCTTGATTTTTGTCTGGATCCGTTTTGTGAACTGAGCACTGACCTGAGAGCAGGAGAAAGGGAGTGAGCCAGAATAGGAAAGAATCCTAGAAGCCAGGCGCTCCACTTTTTTGTTTGGTAAATCAAACACATACCAAAACAAACAAACAAACAAAGAAAACCCCTGCCAAACAAACAAAAAATAGTTCAGAATAAATATTATATGCAGTAATCAGCAGTGTCAAAGAAATAACAAAAGGAAAGCATATGCTCATATTTGAGACTACTGAGTCAAAATCAAACCATCATCTTAAATGATATTATTAATCACATAATTCATAATGTATTCATATTTCCTTTTTAAATGTAACAGTCTGTTTGATTGCTTGGCCTGTGACCACCGCACAAAAGGCAAGTCATCTAAGAACCATAAAATGCCCTTCCTCTCACTTCCTGCTCTCTCACCAAACACCATTAGGATTGGCATGCTTTATCATGCGACGACGTAGTTAAATGCAGGAAACTATGCTATCTGAAAAAATAACCTAGGCACAAAGAAGATAAGATAAAAGCAGCTTGGCAGCTTCAGCTCATACCTTTACCCTTTGGCAGAAAGCTGAAGAAACAAACCCTTGATTTTATCCATTGCTTGCTTTTACTTTCAAGCAAGGAAAGTTTACAGATACTATATATGAAATACTACACAGAATGCTTTATCCTTGCCACCATTTCTCTCTCATTAAACATAATGCATGGGACAATGCATTAAAAATTTGTTGCCCTATTAACATCCATGGAAAAGTGTATCCACAAATTCCCATCATAGGATTGGTTTATAGAGAACCTGAAAAAGAGAAATAAAAAACATCTTCCCTACTTGGGCTACAAGAAAAGCTTTGTCAGTCTCAGATAACTACATCACTCTATCTGTCTATCTATATCTATCGCTATCTGTCAGATAATGATGCATGCTAATTTCACAGCACCAACAAATATTTCCTGAATGATCATTTTCCACCATCTACAGAAACACCCAAGCACGTGTCACTTGTCGTCCCTGTTTTAGTTATCCAGGAGGGAACAGCAAGAAGAGTCCATCCCCTTCTTTCTTATGGCCCCCCTTTAGATACTGAAAGGCCTCTATCAGGTCTCCCTGAAGCTTTCTCCTCTCCAGGATGAACAGCCCCTGTTCTTTCTGCCTGTCCTCTTGACATCCATTCAATAAAGAAAGTAGAAAGATAGCAAGAATCACACAACTCCTCTGACACACTCAGAAATGTCTAGGGTCAACAGTTCAAACCCATTTTATAATAGTGAGATACGGATAGGGAAATTGTGCCATTACACCACATGTTACACAAATACCACTCCAGTCCATCCTAGGAACAGCAAGATGGCTCTTTAGCATATTCTCCTGTAACTCAAAAAGTAGAACAAAATACAGTAAGCAGCTGGCATCTGCCTTTTGGTCTTGATATGGTATTAAGCATCTTTTTGTTAGGAAACCATACTATGGATACAAAAAAACACCCCTCAACCCTTTCAGCCAGTCCAGTGAAGCCTTAACACAACACAAACCTCTCCAAAGGGCAGGGCTTCTCTCCTTCCAAACCCAGCTGTGCCAAAACTTAGGCATATGGTATAGCAGCATGAGCTGATGCATCCAGGCACAGTTCCGTTTATCTGACAAGAGTGAACAAAGGTTTTACACTCTGTTTATTCACCTCCTGCACATCACAAGTAAGCTGGTTACCTTCTTGTTCTGGCAATTCACCTGCTGTTACCAAAATGAGTTATTTTTTAATCAAACACCAGATCAAATTACTTGGAAACAGGAGGAAAGGATTAAGATATGAGGACATCTGGGTTCTCTTTTGAACCCCCAGTTCTACAGAAGTAATTTACCTCAGGCTGCTATTTCTCTCTGTCCAGAATGTGAACTGTAACTCATTTACCAGTGCTAGGAAAAGCAAAACCATAAGGATTTTTTTTTCTCGTTATGGTTATAATGATTTATCAATTCAAACAAAGCTAATCCCAAGCTTATGCCAGCGTGAATACGCTAAGGGCAGCAGTTTTTCCCAGCTACATACTCCTCCACCACTTTCTTTTTTGTTCTTGCTTTAACAACAGAGCACTGCTACTGTTCAATTGATAGGATTCCACTATGAGCTAATAAGAAATGCTTACATACAACAGAATAAATTAATTACAAAAATAATGTTGAAAGGTTAAGGTTTATAAACCTTCGAGGAATCTTATGGAAGCATTACAACTACGCATAAAGCACCTCAACTTGTATTAAGCATAGGCTGACTTTCAGAATCATATTCATTTTGTGAGGATGATTCCAGCTGGCATTCTTCCCGTTCTGCCCTTTGTGATTCACTATTCTCATTCTTGTTGTGAAAAACAAAAATGAGGATACCTGCCCTTTGTCAACCAGTATCACATTTACTCCTAGTTCACAACAGACTCATTGATAACAGGAGCTGAAGAATATCTCTCAAGAAGAAATGTTACTCTCCAGGAATGCAACTCCTGAGTTACTCCCCCGCTGCTGAAGGAAGAACATCACCAATACATCTTGATACAAATAACAATCTCCTAAAAAAATTATCACTTGAACTGACATTACTGTAACACCAATTCTTATTGAATGACCTCTCCAATACAAGCATATTCAGCTGCATAGCTGTAGCTTTACAACAAACAAGCACCAATGACTCATGAGGGAACATGCAGTTGCAATATATATGATTTGTATATGATTCCAGGAAGAAAAGTAAAGCATGTAGCTTAGAAATCTTCCAAGTACTAAAATAAGGTATGTGTATTTGCATTCCTTATGTTTCAAATGATTTGCATAAGCATACCACAGTGCTTTTGTAAGTCTGACAAAGCAACTGTGAGAACCCATGGCACTCCTATTGTGGATAGAATTAACATTCTGATTTGAAAGCCACAGGATGAGTTATTTCATGGGATTTTTTCAAAGACATTTAGATAATGGAGTACTTTTCAAAGCATCTAATTGCATCATGATGCATCTAAGCAGTAAGTAACCTGTGTAGCCTGATGGTGAGACAATGGAGAACTGAGCAAGGCTTCCTGAATAGCTGCCAGCATCTCAGTCTTTCTTGCCACCATCTGTTTTCAAAACAACTGTCTTTCTGTTAATCCTTTTCTATCATTATCAGTTCTTTTGGAGAAAAGCAGGGCTGAAAAAGGAAGCAACTGAATATGCAGAAGCAGCAAAGAGGTGGTGACATGCAGAATGGTACCTGCCAAACATGCAAAACTCCTCTATTTCATATCAGCTCAGAATGGATTAAGGAGAAGAGGCATTTCAGAAAGAAGTGACTTCAATGTTGGTGACATGTAGAACAAGAGACAATATGGTGCTGGGTTTTCTTTTAGGCAAAGAGTACTTCATGAAGAAGAAAATAAAGCTCATGCTGGCACCACAGAGGAGATTCATTCAAAAGTCAACTTGCACAGAATCACAGGGGTTGGAAGTGACCTCAAGAGATCGTCAAGCCCAACCCCCCTGATAAAGCAAGTACCCTACAATAAGTTGCACAGGTAGCTGCCCAGATTATATCTCCTTCCACAGAAGGAAACTCCACATCCTCTCCTGGCAATCTGTTCCAGGGCTCTGTCATCCTTACCATAAAGGGGTTCTTCTGCATGTTATTAAGGAAAGTCCTATGATCAAGTTGTATGCCATTATTCCTTGTCCTATCACTACACACCACTGAAAATAGTCCGGCCTCATCCACTTGCCTCCCACCTCCCTTAAGATACTTAAAAACATTTATCAGATCCCCTTTCATTCTTCTTTTTCCCAAGCTGAACAGACCCAGGTTACTCAACCTTTCCTCATAAGTGAAATGCCCCAGGCCTTTAATCATCTTTGTGGCTCTCCACTGGACTCCTCTGAGGAGATCTCAAACTTTTCTGAACTGGGGAGCCCAGAACTGGACACAGTATTCTAAATGTGGCCTCACCAGGGCAGAGTAGAGAGGGAGGAGGATCATCTCCCTCGACCTGTCGGCCACACTCCTTTCAATGCACCCTAGGATGCCACTGGCCTTCCTGGCCACAAGGGCATGCTGCTGGCTCATGGCCAACCTGTTGTCCACCAGAACACCCAGGTCCTTCTCCACATAACTCTTCTCCAGCATCTTCTAACCTGTGCCAGTGCATGTGTTATTTTTCCCTATTTTATTTATTTTTTTTTTTTGCAAGACTCTACACTCGCTCTTGTCAAACCTCATCAGGTTCCTCCCTGCCCAACTCTCCAGTCAGTCCAGGTCTTGCTGAATGGCAGCACAGCCTTCTGGCACATCAGCCACTCCTCCTAGCTTTGTATCATCAGCAAACCTGCTGAGGGTGGACTCTATTCCTTCATCCAGGTCATTGATTAAGATGTTTAATCAGACTAGGCCCAGCTCTGATGCCTGGGGAACACTGCTAGTTACAGGCCTCCAACCAGACTGCATCGCTGATGACAACCCTCTGAGCTTTGCCAGTCAGCCAGTTGTCAATCCACCTCACCATCCACTCACTGATCTCCCACTTTCTAATTTTCATATCAAGAGACATGACAGACACTGCAAGGGAAAGCAGAAGAAAAAAAGAAAAAGGCAGTACAACACTGAAACGTGAAATCCTGGCATTTGTGAAATCAGTGAGAACTTTGCCAGTGACAGTAAGGCAGCAAGGTTTCACATTCCATGACTGCAACACAGGTTTACTGAAGTGGGATGAGATCTTGTGCTCACCTCCACAGAGCTCCTGCAACAGCAGAGCAGAAACAATGGCTGTAATAGCCCAAGTGCAGAATCTAGAGGGCTAAGCTGGTAACTAACTAACCTTTTGGGGCATAAACTTTGTTTTTACCCAAATCAAAACACTTGTCTCCAATAGTAACTTTTTTCACTTCTGAAAATATCAGATAATGACTTCTCATAACTCAGCCCAATCAACAGCTAAACAGACTGCTACTGCTCACTTATACCCTTCCATTTCTGCAAAACCAAATGATTTGAAGCACTGCTGTCTGTGGAACATGTTGCCCTATTTTTCAGTGTCTTCTCTAGTTCTATAAAAGTGATAGCAATAATAAAAAGAGGGGAAAACAAAAAAGAGGGTGGTGGGCTAGTAGGAAGAAAGAGCTATTAGCCATAAGTGAAATACTACAAATGCCAACACTGGAATAAGCTTTAAAAGCACATATCACCCTACCTCAGAGAGGAGAGTGAAAACCAGCAGTCCATTCATGTTACACAACAAATGAAGGATGACAGAAATGAGACGGTATCTAATGCATCTGCATGTAAAATAAGCTACTTATCTCACTGGTGACAGACTGGGGGAAAAAAAAGGTTTTTTTTCATAAAAATCATAAAAAAGCTTCTGTTTATTGAGAGCAAAAATAAACATGATTTAACATGACTGATAGATGCTGAGGAACACTGTCCCATGTTCTCAGAAATGGAGGGAGATAAAGTAAAAGAGTACTACTAACAATACTGTTAGTCCAGGTAGCCTAACACCAATGTGCTACTTCTTCATAAGCAAGAAGATCAGAAAGAACTGCGAGTGGGATTTAAATTTACTCACTACATAGAATCCTCTACCTTAGCTGGAACATTTTCAGGTGGTCCACAATCTGTAAAAAAAAGCTAAAACTTTCTCCCGGCACTTTCTAAACTATTTTGTTGCACAGAGAGCAAGCACTTCCACATCGAGAACTTGACAGTACATAAATGCTCTGTAGTCAGACTAAATTACTGCATATATTACAGTTTCATTTATTTTCACAAAAAACGTGACTACCTATTATTTACTAGCTCACATGATTAGTCAGAAAATATCTCGTTAACAAATAGGCCTGCAAGATTAAACTAGAAACTGGCTAAGACAGAACAGATATTTCAGAAACAGAAAATTTGATCAGAGCTTTAGTTTTAATCTTAAAAAAAAAAAAAACAAAAAAAAAACCAACTTATTCAGAACTGGTTGGGTAAAGCCAAACAGGTTTAAAAAGCTAGTTAAAACATGAAAGCCTGTCCTGAATAACAGGAAAGGCCTTCAAAAAGCATCAGAAAAGTGTTAAATGGTATTTGATGTGCCTCATGTGAAAGAAGCAGTAGCTTCTCTTCTCAGATTCTGAACACTATCCTGAGCTAGTAATGCACCATAAAGTACAATAAAAACAATTCTCAGGCTGACTTTTGACCAAGACTTGCAAAAATTATACATTAAACTTTTCTTCCAACAAGAACATTATTTTTTGTAGTCAGAAACCTATTAAGATATCACACACCTGGCATGGAGCACCAGAAAATGACCAAAAAAGTGGCCATCTGAAGAAATGCAGATGCCACAACTTGGTCAAATCCCACAACTCAGGCTAAAAGGTGGGAAGAAACATTTATTGGCACTAGAGGTTCAATTTGGCCTTCACTGCACAAGAGGTGTGATCCCCATTAGTGCAAGCAGTTTCAGAGTCGGTCCCACAACAGGGAAGGCCTTGCTGCTCCCAGTACAACCAACAAAATTCCAAGTGAGAAAACCCAACCAACACAGGAAGAAACGCAGCGAGGGGGATCAAGAGTGAGTCAATGGCAAGGAACTTTAGGCTTTTTTTCTCCCTGCTTATTGCACTAGAGGAAAAAGACTGAAAAGCCATACAATTGCCAGAACGACATACAACATTCTTTATCCTTGTGAAGTGATAACTACTCCCAGAAAGCACAGGGAGTTTTAAAACAGGTTCCCTGCAAGGAGCTCACCTCAAAGCCTAATTAAGTGCATTGTACCCATCTGCCAAAACACACAATCTTTTTACTAATGTTAAGCATTTTGACAAGTCACCAAAAAAACAGGTTTTTCAAGAGAGAAAAGGCCTAAAAAAAGAAGTTCCTCTTTGGGCTTCCTAGTGATCTATCACTAAATTTTATTAAATGTCAACTGCTGTCAAAGGCCTCTCCTGTGACAGCACAACAAACACAGATAATTTTCAACTGAGAACAGAGATGTGATAGTCTTGATGTCAGGGGTGATTTTAATTTACTTGCACCAAATCTGCACCAGGTTGCCCACATACAGGTTTGCTTCCACCTTCCCTGAAGGATCAGATAAGAGCCTGCAGACAGAGGGAAGCTGGCTCCCAAAGGATACCTAGCTCCTCCAAGGATCCTCCTCAGAGCCAAGGCGGCTCAGAGTAACCTGAAGCTGATATTTGTAGCTCACTCAAGGACTCAGGACAGACTCATCCTCCAACAAGTCTCTGGCATTCCACACCAGCCAGCTCCCCACACCCTGCCCCTCCTCAGCAAGCCTGTAAAAGCTCTCAAGCCTTCTGCTGGGACTCTTTTGGTAAACTGCTTCTAAGCCAGGACTGCTGGCAACCCCTGCACACATCTTCCCATTCTCCACCCCCAAACTGCAGCTAATGGGTAACATAAGGTCAACAAGTCCTGACACCAACTGCAGCTAAAGGATGCTTCTGCTCTGCTTCAGGTGGAAAGGAAAAGCAAGGCATGGTACTGCTCAAGAGTTACACTTTGGTTCCCAACCTGCAGGGGCCCATACACTACTAAAGCCACAGTTAAGACCAGCAGAGCTTATAGCTAGAACTCTCTATGATGCAGAGGAAAATACCAAAACATCTGCTTTTCAAATATTTTCAAATACTTTCCCCAAAAAAGCAACTAAAACAAATTATACATTAAATTAAACTAAACAGACAAACCATTTTTCTCCATGAAATACAAAATATTCTTTGCTCTTAGTTTATATTCTTTGCTCTTAGTTTGTAGCTATCTACTTATTTCCCTGCCCCTAGCTATTTACATTTCCAGTCAGAAAACATTTGGGCCACTCCAAGATGACATCAATAGGTACATCTCCAGGCAAAAGCATCTCTACGGTGTTCACACAAAAATGAAAGGGGCTATGGGATATATACATATTTAAGTAAAATAGTAATTTTTTTTACTGCTGCTATTTTTAAGAAAGTAAATCAGCAGGCCAAAATCCTGTTTGCTCTTCTCTTCCTCCCGTACTCCCTAACTTCTTTATGCATACCTTATGCATTTACACACAGACACACACTTCCACATGCAGCACGTTGCCCCAGTTGTCTCACATTCTAGACAATGTCTTGAAGAGCTTCTGGCCCTGTTATCAGATAGATGAGTTTTAGATGGCAACCACAGCAGCTTATGAAATCCAACGGAGGGATTAATAATGCATTGCCTTCCATGACAACGGCAGAACCTTCTCGCTGACATATTATGTGAGTCACTCAATTCTCACCATTGCACACAGCAGCAGCAGATGGCAAGAAAAAAAATAGACAATGCACAGACCAATTTCATTTTTAAGAAACTTATGTTAGTGTACAAATCAATTCGCAGAACCGTAAGTCTCCCCAGCCTGTGTAGGCTCCTCCTTTCACCCACACAGGGGCTTTGGGCAGGCTGATATTTCTCTGACAGAAACCAGTGCCTGCTCAATGCAACAAACATGAAAACAAACAAAAATAAACAGGAAAAAAAAAACACATCAAAATCAAAGCAAAACAAAACGAGCACTTCTAAATACTCTTCAGAAAGTCTCAAGAAAGTCAGTGCGGTACAGCATAAGGATTGATAACATGCAAATGTTGCCAACATATAAATACACACAAACATATTCCCAGCTGTGTTCTAACCCAGAGATACATAGAATCATTATTCAAGATACTGCAGATGCAGAAACAAAATGTAGGCACAAATCTGCCCTCTCCAGCAAAACACAGAGCTGAAAAAACTCCAGATAGGCCTGCTGAAAGTTGCTGTAGCTACAGTTCCTTTTTTTTTTTTTTTTTCCAGAGGAGCTCCATGCTTTTGAACATTGCAAAGCCCCCTCTCTGTCTTTAAACTCCGACTCACCACACTTGGATAGATTATTTTTAATATTCTAAGCCAGACAGAAAAGAAACCTCAGTTGCTTCCTGGAGAAAAAATTAAAAAGGAAAAAGGAATTAGTTTTTAATTAACGCTGAGCATACTATCTGGGATTTCTATAAAAACAAGTAAATTTTACTAGCAAATCTACCTTTGCTTTTTAAACCTCTTCAAGCACCAAGATCTGCTTTTGACCACTATGATGAGCTGTAACAGTAAGAAACCAACCCCCAAAAGCGATCCTTTCCGTGCACACACACAACTTCATTCACTCTCATCCCAACAACTAGTAGAAACTGTAACTGCCTCACCCTGATCAAGAGCTAGTATGCGTCCTGCTAAGTTTTGTGCTGTTCAAGAGCACTGCTCTTCACCCAAGCACAGAGTGAGGAAAAGTTACTTTCACACCTCTTGCATTTGTACTTCTAGCAGTGTCACCATGCAGCATCTTCACTGGAAAGATGATGATGCTGCACAGGCTGCTCAGGGACTATGCGGACAGGACAGCCGCATTCTGGCTTTCCTTCCCCAACTTGTGTGAAAAAGGCGAGAGCAGCTTTTGTACTGTGTGCATGAAGCGCATGTGGAAGAGCAGCCTGCAGTGTCCAAAAGGCAAGCAGAGCAGGATTACTGTCCTCAGAGTTACCACAGAGACCTCCTGCAGGCCACCCAAAATAAAGCGTTTTCGAGAACGTCAACACATGCCTCAGAGTCACCACTGAAAGGAATGTCCCAGCGACACCTAAAGCGCGAGCGTCTGTGCCGACAACCTGTGGGAAGCCCGTCCTTCCTCAGGACGGAGCGACTGGGGCACTGCCGGGACGCTGGGAGCTGGCACGGAGAGCTCCGCGTACGTAGCAAGCCAAACTCGTACGGACCGCGGGCGGTGCCTGCGGGCCCCGCGCCCACACGTGGCAGCGAGGCGAGCACGGCGCCCAGCCCACCCCACATCCAGGCCGCGGCGCTCAGCAGGCCCCATGCCGGGACTCACCTTCCCGTCCGCACCGAAGGGGAGCGGGTCTTCTTCCGCCGGCGGCAGAGCCCGATCCCGCTGGGCCTCCGCCGCGCTGGCTCCCTGGGGCTGGTAGTCGGGGTAGGGGTTGGCGAAAGCCCGCTCCTCCATCTCCGCCTCGCCGCCCAGCTGCAGCTTCAGCCTCTTGGACATGCTCTCTCCCATCTCAGCCGGCCCCCAGCCCGCCTCCCTGCACGGCGAGCCGGAGGGGACACGCTCCGCCTCGCGGAGCGGCGAACTGCAGCAACGCGAGCGCTACGCGGAGTCAGCGGCCCCGCGGCGGCTCCGAGGCATTGGCAGGGGAGCGAGGCGCGGCCGCTGACACATCGGGGCCACCGCGGGGCGGAGAAGCCGCCGCCGTCCCCGAGCAGCAGCGGCTCGGCTTCGCGCGGCAAACACCGCGGGCACCGCCTCGCCTCCCCGTCAGCCGGGGTGAGGGAGCGACATCACAGCCACAGGGGCACAGCGCGGCCGGGGTCGCGGCCGGGCCCCCCCGCGGGGAGAAGCATCCCGCCGGCCCGCAGGGCACCGCTGCGGAGCCCGCCCGAGCTCCGCATCCTCCTCCGCCGGGCTGTCAGGCCGTCGGATTGCTGCCGCCGGCGAAGCGGGGCTCCCGCCGACTCCTCCCGCCCGTCCCCTCGCGGCGAGGCCGAGCCACGGCCCGGCTCATGTCAGAGCAGCAGCAGCAGCACGAGGGGCAAAGACAGCCCCAGGAACAGGCAGTACGCGACGAGCCGCTTCGCCCGGCTCATCCGCGACCTCTGGCGGGCCACGCTCATCCGGAGGCAGCCGACACTCCCGCGGCCCGAGGGACGGAGGGAAGGCGGTGACACCCCAAAGCCCGCCCGCCTGCCCTGGGCGGAGGCCACCCCTTGCCGGCGGGAAAAGGCAGCTATCGGTGCGAGGCGGAGGCGGTCTCCATCCTTCGTCCCACCCTCGGTTTGCGGCGTCCTTGCGGACGGCTATCGCCGCGGTGGCTGCGCACTGCAGCTGCCTACTCCACAACCCCAGGGCGTGTTAAAAACATGACGCGAATCCTAGCGTCCCAACGGGATGTTTCAGTGTTCGCTTCCCTCTCACACCCCCGCGGCAGCTCCAGCTATTCTCAGCCCCCCCCCTAAGGGAGACATGAAGGTGTTCGCCGGGCTGGGTGAAGAAGGATGCAGGAGACATCACTATCCAACTAAATATTTACACACCATTACGTTTACTAGCGTAAGACAGCAAGACAATAAACTATTAATTCAAGCCGTGGATATTGTGGAGAGATCAGTGACCTTGAGTGTTAATTGCTTAGTAATTACATTGCTATCAATATACATGCTCAGTGTGTAAGATTAAGTGGAGATGAAGCCTGCCCCAGCTCTGGCTTCAGCTTGCAGTTGTTGGTAGAGCTACAAGTTAATGTAATGTAAGAAAATGTCCATTATCCCATGGCAGGATATACGTGTTAAGAAATACTTTCTGCATTTTAGTTATTTTAAGAAATTGAAGTGATGACTAAACAAAAAATCTAAACAGCTTGTTACACCAGAGTCATTTGCTCTGGAAGTGAAAATAACCATCAACTCAAAAGTTATACAACTATCTATGAAATAATGTGTTCTGTAATGATCTAAAAAAAAAAAAAAAAACACTATTTGTGTTTTTCTCTTTGAGGGAAGTCTTTCATACTGTACTGCTGAGCCTGAAGAGTAAGCACAAAATATTTTAAACAAATATGTCTCTGTATAGACAGTTTGCTAGGCAAATAGTGTGTTTCAGTCTAAAAGGATGTCTTGCCTTCAGTGAAGGCCAGCTTCATTGTTGGTGTTTCCCACCAGTCACCTTGACCTGGGTCTCATCTTCCCAAAGTTCTGCCAGGTGGCTGATTTGGGGTAAGAGTGGGTTAAGAGACTTAAGGATGGTCCAGTGTAAGAGAAGAGAGATTGCAGAATCGTATAGGATCATAGAAGCACAAGGTTGGAAACAACCTACAAGATCATCCAGTCCAACCGTCCTCCCATCACCATTGCTGCCACAAGCACTAAACCTTGTAGCTCCTCATCCGGGTGCCTCTTGAACACTGCTAGGGATGGAGATCAGATTAATGAAAGCAAGACTAATAAGGTACCACATGGTACAGAGAAGAAATGACTGCTGGAAGTTGAGTAAAAACAATATGACTGCCAAATGATGGTTGAGCAAAGAATAAATTGCAAGTCATGGCTAGCTGAGAACCAGATGGAACTAGATTACTTCCTTGAACTGCATGGGGTGAAAAATGCACAGTGAGGAGGACGTACATCCTTCATCTTCAAGATCCCCATCCATGACCACCAGCAGACTCTGCACATGCTCAATTTAAAGGAATTCAAGGCAGTACCTATGGAAACGATTTATTGGACTTGATTGTCCATCCCACTCACAGGAATGCAGTGAATATGCATGCTTTGTGCTCTTAAATATGTAACTACTCTATCCAGTTTGTGCAAGATAGGTGGGGCTACCCCCCTTGCACCTGGTGTGCGCAACGCCAAAAAAACATACCTGCTTTATAACCTAACCCCGGGTTATAGAGTTTGTTTCCAGAAGTCATGGCCTTATACCTCTTTTTCCCATCCAGCCTCCTACTGAAATAACTTGTCTGTACTTTTTTTTCCCTGTCCATCTTGACTTGGCTACAGCTGTTCTTTCATTTGTTGTCTTGGACACTATTCAAATACCTGGCCTACAGCTTCCTCACAAGGAGAGCAATAAGGCAGAGACCTTTGCTGTCTGGTGCCAGTGACAGGACCCAAGGGAACAGCATGGAACTGCATCAGGAGGGTCAGGTAGGGTGTTAAGAAAAGATTCTTCACGAGAGGATATTTCAGCCCTGGAGCAGTCTGCCCAGGGCAGTATTCACAGCCCCAAGCTGCCAGAGCTCAAGGAATATTTGAATTATGCTCTCAGACATAGAGTTTGAATTTTGAGTGGAGCCAGGAGTTGGACTTGATCCCCTACCTGAGTTATTCTCTGATTATGTTTTTTTCTTACACGTTCCACTCTGTGTCACAGTGGTGGGAATATGAAGGCCAGATGCTGGCAGCTGATGTCTGCTGGGGTAAAGGAGGTTCCTAGGCATGCTGCAAGACAGATTTACTGTTTTGTTTAGTACCCTGCTGTGCCTGTGGACCTGAGATTTCTGAGGCCCTTCTCTATTTCATGCTTATCAGTACTTAGTCCAACTGGTTGTAATGTTTATTTACTCTTAACATACAAGATCTTCCTTTGTTCTTAGCAGTTGAAGTATAGTTCAAAAGACTTTTGCTTGTTTTTCTTTTCTTAATTGGTGTTTTTTTCCCATTGCATACTTTCCCTTGATGCATACAGAGCTTCACAACCTGAGTAAGAATCATGGATGAAGAAGAAAGAAAAAAGCTGCACATAAGTTTTAAGCAAGAATACATTCATGGCTCTCATCAGTAGCAAAAAGCCTTGAGTGCTGAAATCATGATTCCACAGTTACTTCCATCCAGAATAAATGTAAATGCTCATGAAAGAAGTGAGCCCTCACCCTTTCTTTTCACTCTTGCTCTGCAGTCCTGTAATCTGCCTTTAGCAGCCTTGACAAGCATGCAGCCCTCCAGCAAGCTGAACACCTTACAGTCATACAGGTGAAATTGCAGTACAATTTTTAAACAAGGTCAGACACCTGCTTAGGTGTCATGTAAATCATTAGAAATTTTGCTTAACAGAAAATTAGGCTAATCGTTCTTTATGCAGGAGGAATTCATAAGCCTCTCTTTTTTACTTCATCTGGGCTTTTCCTCGCTCTGATCCCCCTTGCAACCCACTATGTCCAATAGCATACTCCTGATGGGAATACTGTCACTTTTTAAAGCACTAAAATAAAGTATCTGTGATTTTTTGGGCCATAATCCATGCATAGACCATTAATGATGCTGGGGTTTCCGACATATTTTGCTGTTCGATCCCTAGTGTGCTTAGTAAATTATTGTAACTAACAAGGGGAGCGAGAGCTGTATATTGCAGAGCCATCCCTCCCAGGGACAGTGCACAGCTGCTCCTCATGCTATGCCTTATGAGAACTACATCATACTGCAACATGATGCAGCTTATAGAATCAACAGGAGCAACCATCGGGAATCTCTGAATCATTAGCTGTGGCATATTTAATGGTTCCTGTAGCAGCTCTGTTCATTCTTCTCACTCTATTAAGCTATTGTTTATGTGTGTAGTGCCTCCAGATAGGTGCGAGCAACAGCTCCATTCGTGTTTTATTCAGTGGAGGTCAGATGATGAGTATGTGACTATCATAAATTTCCTTGTAAATTCAGGGGAACCTGTGCAGGAGCTGCATTAATCTGATTTATAGATGCACATTGATGAGATCCAGCTGAAATTATCTGTCTTTAAGAATGAACTCTGGTATATGGATAAAAGGGCCAGGCTGGGCCCTTGCTTACTTCAATTTATATGTGGAAAAACAAAGCAAGGCCTCTTTTCATCTGCTCAGCACAACAGTGGAGATTGGGATGTTTGTTCCTGCTGAAAATCATGGATAATACCTTTATTTGTCATGAAAATTAAGTCTTTTATACTGACCTTTGCTTTCTTTTCACTATGCACTTTTGTCTATACTGCAGTCTCCATGTCTGTTCTGCAGAACCCCATTTTCTTCTGACACCATAATAGGCCTATAATAGCCTACAAAGACTTCCTCATAGTTTCTTCACCATTACTGTTGCATTCCACTTAACTGCATTTCCTAATTTCTTTTTTTCTCCACCACTGTCTATCATTATATTCTGTAGTTAAATTATTTGAAACAATATAGGCCTAATAAACTGTTGGACTGCTTTTTGCAGTGAATATGTTACAATATCAAATCTGCAGGATCAAGCTTTGTATTTTAATTGCAAAAGACTTCCAGACTTTGGATGCAATTCAGCCCTGTATTTCAATTCATCTTCAGGTGGAGTATAGCTGCTCACATGAACTAATGGTTTTGTGTGATGTGTTGTGGAGAACTGGCTTAGGGAAGGAGGTTGTGTGTGCTTATCTTTGAAGCAGTGCGAACAAAACAGCATGTTCGGATCACTGGATTTTGAGAAGTGGTGCACTGTTGACCGGGCAACGATGAGGGAGTAAGTTTGCGGTGGAACCAGATGGCCCTGGTATGTGTGGGAAAAGAAGAACTAATTGGACACTACTTATCTCACAAGGACAGAGCAAGAACCACTGCTTAACAATTATTCTAAAAATAGCATGTGTTCAAGGGGTATAAAAGTATGTAACCTGCGCAATAAAGTTGGCTCAGCTGCATAATCATATTGATGTCTCTCTGAGTCCTTGCATCGGCATCTTAAGAAGATCGTTCTGACGCGGCCGTGGTTCATCCTCCTGGGGTCACCGCAACATCTGACGCCCGAACAGGGACCCTGAAGCCACTGCCAAGCTTGGGACGTGAGGAAGGTGATGGTTGGCACTGCAGCATTCTAAACGACATAAGTGTTGCGGTAGCTGGAAGCGGGGTCGCGACCTGCCCTCTGTGCCAACCATGGAGTGGGAAGCTGCGGAGAAACTGCTTTATGTATTCTCTCTAAGGGAGGCGAGCAGGCATCTCCAAAAGGCATTTCGGAGCTGATAAAATGGGCCCGAAAAAATGGACATTTATCAGAGGTTGCACTGATATTCAGTGTCTCTGAGTGGCGTGAGATTGGAAATTATATGTGGAACGCAGTTATAGAAGATAAAAAGGAGGTAAAACAATTAGTATCACTAGGCCCAACCTGGCGGGCCATTATCAATAGCTTGAACCGAATGCAGGCAGAGCGTCAGGTTGTAGCAGCGGCTCTCCAAGCCCTGTCTGCTCCCTCCACTCCAACTGCATCTCCAACGACTACGATAAACCTGTTAGACTTTCCATCACCAGGCATAGGGCACCTCGTTTGTTCATCAGCAGCGCAAGTAAAAGCGGCATTGGAATCCTCCTCCATAGAGGGCAGAGAGGGGGCTCAGTCTGGTGAAATGACTGGTACTGAACAAGTAAAGGAGAAGGATAACCCTGAATCAGGAGCGCTCAAATTAACTCGACAAGGAAGGGCAAATTTTTCCGACTGTTCCCCATGTCTCCCTCCTCCACCCCCGCTGCCGCCCCTTAGCACGGGAAGCAGCTCCTGCCGGGACTCGATCTCGGATTCCAACCTCACCCCTGCCCGGGTAGCAGGGAACTCGACACCTCCTGCTGCACCCCTGCCTCCTCCCCCCCCCCCCTCCCCCCTGCCCCGTTTCTGCCCCCCATCCCCCTCTCCGCAAGCCGCTGTCATGCCACCCTCGGAAACTGAGCCTGATGGAGAGACTCATACAGATCTGGCACAGTTAGAAAATGAGATGAAATCCCTAACATAACGACTTCGGCAACTGTTGGTTAAGATTGCAACACCTGCAGTGCCGGGGTCTCAGATGGCCATTCCATCTGCTCCACTTTTGCCGATACCACCGGCAGGGCCCTGACCAGTGGCTTCTCGTTGGTCTGGAGTTATACGGGATGCAATATTAGATGGGGAACGGCAAGCAGCCTCCCATGTTGTCATGGTTTTATGATTTTTGGTACTGGTATTCCACATCATAACATGATGTAGTGCATTTAGAGTTAAAGAGTTAATGCTCCAGCTCCGTGGATCATCAATAGTTCCAGGTATACCTGTCTCAGAAGAGAAGAACTCCATTCCCCAGAGGACTTTGTGATGCTTTGCGTTCTTACGTGTTTACGCTCAGAGGGAAAGATAAAAACTGTCTGCGGTCACGGGACACGCTCTTTCCTTTGGGATCGACTCAGCAGTGGGTGCTCGCTGCCGTCTGCCTTCAGCATTAGCGTAAGGCCTTCGGTTTATCAGACACTCTCTCTTGCTCATTTTATTTGATTTATTAGCTTTAATTCCAATTATATTGTATTATATTGTGTTATTTTGCTTTCTGATATCTTATTTAGTAAATTAGCTTTCCTCTTGAGATCGTTGCCGCTGTTTTGTTTCTAGGCCCATCTCCCTTTTCCCTTCTCCCTTTCCCCCTTCCCCTTTCCTGGGGCGTGGGTTCGTGGGTCCCCCGCACCAATCGTCACGGAACCGGGCCGAACCTGCCCGTAAACCGTTGACATTTTTGGCACCCAACGTGGGGCGAAACCGGCTGCCTTAGCCGGGCAGAGACATACTTTTAGAGTGAATCTCTGTCTCTCGTTAGCAGGCTTATCTGTACTGTAGGTGCTGTACGGCAAAACACGACCTTGAAGTCTGGGCGTACTGCCAGTTGTCCTGGGATATTTGTAAACTTTTTGGGTACTGCCAGCTAGTTTTAGTAAAGGAAAAAAAAAAAAAGAAAAAAAATGCTTTCTCTTTTTAAACTGGTCTTAAAGGGACTGCATTTCATCGGTTTTTCCCTTGTAATGCTCAGAACGTACTGGGACTTAATTAAGTTTGCCAGTCTGATCCATGGAGCTTGGTCTCTGTATGATAAACTAAAAACACTGATGGAAATACCTTCCTGGCTTCTGTATACAATGTGGCATTCAGTTCCAGAGGGAGTAACTCCAGATGAAGTTGCTAACTCTATGGAACTTGTGATTTTTAAACAGACTCCTGGCTTCTCCTTTGAATTCATTATGCGTTTTCTGAAAGCCCATCCAATGCTTGTTATGACTGTGGTATCAGTCTCCCTGAATGTACTTTTACTCAGTATTTGTATTTATAATATTTTGAGAAAACCCTCCCCAGAGCCAGAGAATACTGACTGGCAGGGAGTTTGGAGGGACTTAGGAGAGACTTTAGAGAAATGGGCATCACAGGTGTCATGGAACTTTTCTCCTGAACACCTGCAAGATCCTGAGAACTTAAGCAGATATTTGAGACAGGGATGTTGCGGCTCAAACAGATCTGAGGAGGCCCAAATTATTTGGGATCTGGCTTATGCTTACCGGGCCTTATTCAATACTATCCCAGAGAGGCATAGAGTTTTTGAAACAGAGCTAGAGAGTCTCCGAGCCGAAAGGGACAGTTTCCTGATCCAGAAAGAGAGTCTTTTAGCTGACAATCAGACTCTCCAGTCCAATCTAGACGCCCTCAAATCCGAGCGAGACGCCCTCCAGACTGAGAAAAACACCCTCCAGACTGAGAGAGACACCCTCCAATCTGAGAGAGACGCCCTCCAGACTGAGAGAGACACCCTCCAGTCTCAACAAGAAGCTCTCCAATCCAGCGTGGATGCCTTCCAGACTGAGAGAGATGCCCTCCAGACTGAGAAAGACACCCTCCAGTCTCAACAAGAAGCCCTCCAGACCGAGAGAGGCGCCCTCCAACCTGAAAGAGACACCCTCCAGTTTGAGCGAGACACCCTCCTGTCTGAACAGTACTCCTTCAGAACTGAGCGAGGTACCTACTGAGAGAGATGCCCTCCAGACTGAGAAAGACACCCTCCAGTCTCAACAAGAAGCCCTCCAGACCGAGAGAGGCGCCCTCCAACCTGAAAGAGACACCCTCCAGTTTGAGCGAGACACCCTCCTGTCTGAACAGTACTCCTTCAGAACTGAGCGAGGTACCTACCAGCCACAATAGCCCCTGCCCCCCAGCCAGGGGGGGGGGAAGGGATAATAGAGTGTATTGGACTGTGTGGATTCGATGGCCTGTCACATCAGAACCACAAAAATATAAGGCCCTGGTGGACACTGGTGCACAGTGCACTCTAATGCCCTCGAGTCACCAAGTGACAGACTTAATCTATATTTCTGGGGTTACTGGGGGTTCCCAAGAGTTGACCATGTTGGAGGCTGAAATAAGCCTCACTGGTAAAGACTGGCAAAAACATGCTGTTGTGACTGGCCCAGGGGCTCCATGTATACTTGTTATTGATTACCTCAAAAGGGGATATTTTAAGGGTCCCAAAGGGTATTGATGGGCCTTTGGAATAGCTGCTGTGGACGCAGACAACGTTAAGCAGCTGTCTGCTTTGCCTGGCCTATCAGAAGATCCGTCTGTTGTGGGGTTGCTCCAAGTGGAGGAGCAACAGGTACCGATTGCTACAAAAACGGTGCACAGATGGCAGTACCGCACCAACAGGGATTCCTTGCTTCCCATTCATAACCTGATTCGTCAGCTAGAGAGCCAGGGAGTGATCAGCAAAACTCACTCACCTTTTAACAGCCCCATATGGCCGGTGCGTAAAGCCAGTGGAGAATGGAGGCTGACGGTAGATTACCGTGGCCTGAATGAAGTCACACCTCCATTGAGTGCTGCTGTGCCGGACATGCTACAACTCCAGTACAAACTGGAATCAAAAGCAGCCAAGTGGTATGCCACCACTGACATTGCTAATGCCTTCTTTTCAATTCCTCTGGCTACAGAATGCAGGCCACAGTTTGCTTTCACCTGGAGGGGCGTTCAATACACCTGGAACCGTTTGCCCCAGGGGTGGAAGCACAGCCCAACTATTTGCCATGGGTTGGTCCAAACTGCATTGGAACAGGGCGGTGCTCCTGAGCACTTACATTGATGATATCATTGTGTGGGGCAATACAGCAGGAGAAGTTTTTGAGAAAGGAAAGAGAATAATCCAGATCCTTCTGCGAGCTGGCTTTGCTATCAAGCGAAGCAAAGTGGAAGGGCCTGCACAGGAAATTCAGTTCCTAGGTATAAAGTGGCAAGATGGATGTTGTCACATCCCTACAGATGTGATTAACAAAATCACTGCCATGTCTCCACCCACAAGTAAGACAGAGACCCAAGCTTTTCTGGGTGTAGTGGGCTTTTGGAGAATGCATGTTCCAAACTACAGTCTCATTGTGAGCCCTCTCTATCGGGTGACACGGAAGAAGAATGATTTTGTGTGGGGCCCTGAGCAGCAGCAGGCTTTTGAGCAAATTAAGCAGGAGATAGCCCGTGCCGTTGCCCTGGGGCCAGTGCGGACGGGACAGGATATAAAGAACATCTTCTATACTGCTGCTGGAAAGGAAGGTCCCACTTGGAGTTTGTGGCAAAGAGCTCCTGGAGAGACCCGAGACCGACCCCTTGGATTCTGGAGTCGGGTGTACAGGGGGTCTGAGGAGCGCTACACTCCAACTGAGAAGGAGATCTTATCCGTGTACGAGGGGGTTTGAGCTGCTTCCGAAGTAATCGGTACTGAAACGCAGCTCCTTCTGGCACCTCGATTGCCAGTGCTGAACTGGATGTTCAAGGGAAAGGTTCCCTCCACCCATCATGCTACTGATGCCACTTGGAGTAAGTGGATTGCGCTGATTACACAGCGAGCTCGGATGGGGAACCTCAGTCATCCAGGAATCCTAGAAGTGATCATGGACTGGCCTGAAGGTAAAAAGTTTGGAACAACACTAGCAGAGGAGGTATCACGTGCCAAAGAGGCCCCACCATATAATGTACTACCAGACAATGAAAAGAGATATGCCCTGTTCACAGATGGATCCTGTCGCATTGTGGGTAAGCACCGCAGATGGAAATCTGCTGTGTGGAGCCCCACACGATGAGTTGCTGAGGCCACTGAAGGAAAAGGAGAATCAAGTCAATTTGCAGAGGTAAAGGCTTTAGATATTTACAGCTGGCCTTAGATATTGCTGAACGAGAGAGGTGGCCAGTGCTTTATCTTTACATTGACTCATGGATGGTGGCAAATGCTTTATGGGGGTGGTTACAGCAATGGGAACAAAATGGTTGGCAACGGAGGGGTAAACCTATTTGGGCTGCTGAACTGTGGAGAGACATTGCTGCCCGAATAAAGAATATGGCTGTAAAGGTGCGCCATGTAGATGCTCATGTTCCTAAGAGCCGGGCAACTGAGGAACAACAAAATAACCATCAGGTAGATCGAGCTGCCAAAGTTAAGGTGGCTCAAGCAGACTTGGACTGGCAACACAAGAGTGAATTATTTTTAGCTCGATGGGCCCATGAGACCTCTGGCCATCAAGGAAGAGATGCAACATATAAATGGGCTAGAGACCGAGGGGTGGACTTAACTATGGATGCTATTGCACGGGTTATCCATGACTGTGATACATGCGCCACAATTAAACAAGCCAAGAGAATGAAACCTCTTTGGGGGGAAGGGCGATGGCAAAAGTATAAATATGGGGAGGCGTGGCAGGTTGATTATATCACCTTGCCACGATCTCGCAATGGTAAGCGTTATGTGCTCACCATGGTGGAAGCAACCACTGGGTGGCTTGAAACATATGCAGTACCCCATGCTACCGCCCGAAACACGATCTTAGGGCTCGAGAAACAAGTCCTATGGCGACATGGCACTCCAGAGAGAATTGAGTCCGATAATGGGACTCATTTCAAAAATTCTCTTGTAAATACTTGGGCCAAAGATCATGGCATTGAATGGCTTTATCATATCCCCTATCACGCACCAGCTTCTGGTAAAATTGAAAGGTACAATGGGTTGTTAAAAGCCACATTGAAAGCAATGGGTGGCGGAACATTTAAGCACTGGGAGAAGCATTTGTCAGAAGCCACCTGGTTGGTCAACACTCGAGGATCCATCAATCGTGATGGTCCTGCCCAATCCAGATCTCTACCTGCTGTAGAAGGAGATAAGGTCCCTGTAGTACATGTGAAGAACATGTTGGGAAAAGCAGTTTGGGTCCTTCCAGCTTCTGGAAAGGGCAAACCTCTCCGTGGAACTGTCTTTGCTCAAGGACCTGGGTCCACTTGGTGGGTGATGCAGAAGAATGGGGATATTCAGTGTGTACCACAAGGGAATTTGATGTTGGGCGAGTGCAGTCGCTAATTCCATGTATATACATATATACGTTGTGTGTATTTAATGCATGTCAATCATAGTTCTTCTATACATATATATCAAACATGATGTAGTGATGTGGAATAAGGGGTGGAATGTCATGGTTTTATGATTTTTGGTACTGGTATTCCACATCATAACATGATGTAGTGCATTTAGAGTTAAAGAGTTAATGCTCCAGCTCCGTGGATCATCGATAGTTCCAGGTATACCTGTCTCAGAAGAGAAGAAGAACTCCATTCCCCAGAGGACTTTGTGATGCTTTGCGTTCTTACGTGTTTACTCTCAGAGGGAAAGATAAAAACTGTCTGCGGTCACGGGACACGCTCTTTCCTTTGGGATCGACTCAGCAGTGGGTGCTCGCTGCCGTCTGCCTTCAGCATTAGCGTAAGGCCTTCGGTTTATCGGACACTCTCTCTTGCTCATTTTATTTGATTTATTAGCTTTAATTCCAATTATATTGTATTATATTGTGTTATTTTGCTTTCCGATATCTTATTTAGTAAATTAGCTTTCCTCCTCAGATCGTTGCCGCTGTTTTGTTTCTAGGCCCATCTCCCTTTTCCCTTCTCCCTTTCCCCCTTCCCCTTTCCTGGGGCGTGGGTTCGTGGGTCCCCCGCACCAATCGTCACGGAACCGGGCCGAACCTGCCCGTAAACCGTTGACACATGTACTGTGTCCAGTCATCTATGATCAGGCTGGTGCGGCTCGATGGGAGATTGCAGCAGGCGAGAAAGACTGTTACCGAATACAGTTTAAAATCTGAGGCGTCTAAACAAATTATTCAGTGGATTTTTACTGCAGATATTTTGTTACCACTTGATGTCAAAAATATTGTGCATTTGTTATTAACCCCCTTCTGAACTGCTTTTATTCAATCAGGAATGGGCAGATTGGGCAGGTAAAGTCAAAGTGACAACTCGTCAGCCCAACAATCCCCTTTATGGTCTTACCACTGATATGCTGATAGGTGCTGGGCAGTACAGTAGTGGGGAGGTTCAGCTCACATTCCCTAGGAATTTTCATCAGTTATCTGCCCAGCTAGCGCTAGAAGCTATTTTTGCTATACCGGCTGGAAAGAGAGAGCCAGCTTTCGCTTCTGTGCGCCAAGGGGTAACCGAGCCTTTTACACGTTTTGTTGATCGTATGTGGATTGCGATTCGTGATAGTGAATTACCAGAAGAGATGAAACAGCAATTATTTCAAGTAATGGTTCATGATAATGCTAATGTGGCTACCAAGTCAATTCTTGCGACCCTTCCACAGGGTGTGTCAGTAGAGATTATGTTACAACGCATAGTGAGAACAGAACAGAGACAACAGGCATCACACATCACCGCTGCTGTGCAAGCAGCAATAAGCAAAAGCAGGAAGGAACCACAAATTTGAGAAACTTTTAGATGCTATAAGTGCGGATCGCTCAGACATATGAAGTGTCAGTGTACAAAACGGGTGTGGTGTGATAAATGTAACCAACCTACCCACTATTCCAAAACCTGTAGGAAGCAGGGAAATGGGAAGCACAGCATGAAACCCTGTCACGCAGAGATACAAATATCGGGGCCAAGGGAACAGGATATCTCGATATCCACTGTCCACAAACCCGAGAAAGCCTTGGAGTGGATGTGGCAATAGCAGTAGATGCTCATTTAACAGATACACATATGCAAAAAGTTCCATTAGATGCTGTGGGACCACTATCTACCACTTGTAAACTAAATGCGATACTAATGGGACAGTTCTCTCTCGGAGTATCACATGTAGTTCTAATACCAGGGGTAATTGATGCCGATTATAAAGGGGTGATTTACACTATGGTTTTTACAGTTAACCCTCCAATCTTTATCCCTAAAGGGACTTGAATTGGGCAATTTATCCCCATTCTGGCCACTCCTCAGAATCCTGGCATGGACTGTGAGTGGTCAGGTGCTTTCAGTTCCACAGGGGCAATGGTCTGCTTAGTCACTGATCTAGGGGAGTGACGTACCATCAGTGTCACGTTATGCTATCAAAACAGATTCAGGTAACAGCATTACTCCTTTCTGGGGCTGACATTTCGATTGTGGCAACAGACAAGTGGCCCTTGGATTGGCCGACAAGGGTAGTGACTGGAGTTAGCGGGGTGGGTGGTGCAGCTCAAACTAAACAGGCTGTTAACCCTGTAACAGTAAAAATAGTACATGAGAGACCAGTGCCATGCTTGGTGCATGTAGCTCCTCTGCCTGGAGGATTACAAATGTTAAGACACTGCTTATCTTGCAAGGACAGAGCAAGAACCACTGCTTAACAATTATTCTAAAAATAGTATGTGTTCAAGGGGTATAAAAGTATGTAACCTGCACAATAAAGTTGGCTCAGCTGCATAATCATATTGATGTCTCTCCGAGTCCTTGCATCGGCATCTTAAGAAGATCGTTCTGATGCGGCTGTGGTTCATCCTCCTGGGGTCACCGCAACAATGTGTTATATCATACTTCCCATAGCAACAAATTTCTGTGTCTGGTATAACTGATCTCTATTAAGTAATAACATTGGTATTTAATATATCAGAAATTTCTGAGTATCTGTTAAGACACTGTGCCACTCAAACACCAAATAAATATTTTAATAATAATTTCATATAGTTGTGGGTTTGTGGGTTTTTTTTCTGGTGTTCTTCTTTTATTTTCTGTTCTTATCTTTGGTCTTTTATCAAGTCTGTTGCACTTCTGTTTGGATGAGTGCACACTAATAAATGATAAGCCTGTGCAGCAGTTGCCTGAGATTCACCAGAAGTGATGGTCTTGGTGCTGTAATGCATGAGGTTCTCTCAGTCCTGTTCATTTGAAGGGAAGGCTTCTGTTCTTCAAAATATGCTTCATGGCTTCAGGTGCTATCTTCAGTGGTTTTCACCACAGTACAATAAGAGGAAAGAGAAGCAAGGGGAGACAATGGAATATGTGGCAGTCAAGACTGAGAAACTGAAAAAACAGGACTAGTGGACACCATGCTGCTCCTACTAAAGGAAATGGTGGCAGCTAGTTTATTCCTACCAACACTGAATGTACAATTGTAGATCAGCTAAATATTGATCGAGATAGTATAACCTCTGTAATGGTAGTAATGAAATGTCACAAAAGTCTTGAACACAGGTGGTATCACCAGCTACCAGTTGCTGCAGGCTGCCACTGGACTTGAGAACTGCCAAAATGGTCTGGGAGGGAGGACAAACAAACTTACCCACCTTCTGGCTGGAGGAGGTGAGTACTGACACATTTGTCTAGATTTTAAATACACACCCAAGAAGAGTCTGCTACTGCTGGCTGTCTCTGCTCTTGTTCCCATGAGCAATCTATTCCTTGTGTCTAATCTGGACTCCATTGCTACAGTTTCTAGCCACTGCTGTTCACCCTACTCCCAGTGACATGGAGAGGAGTTACACTGTGATTCATTTCTCTCTGGAGCCTTGATGATAAATCATAAAGAGCACAGATACTGCTACCTCAATACAGTATAGGGCGCAAGGAGTGAAATGGACCCCTTGTCTGAGCAATACCTCACTCTTTCTCCCATCCTTCACATTTGTAGAAAGATATTTTGGATCCCTTGGCCGTCAATGTGTTTGGCAGCTATTCATGTTCCCTGATGATCACTTTATCTGAAGATGCTTGCCACAGCAGTGTAAGGGCTGAGAGGTCAAGTATTTAACTAGAGATCTATATCACAAAAGCATTGTGGGGGAAATAACAGCCACAGCTACTCATATGTCTCAGCTGATTAACAACTAATTGCTCTAAGAGCTCTTGGGACTACAGCATTTGTAGAAGTATATGAAGTCTCATTTTCTGCCATATGTTATAGTCTTGTTCCTGCAAGCTGTGGGAAGGTTTTTTTGATTAATGTATAATTTTCAGAAGCCTGGATCAGAAAACAATTTACTAAGATGTTACTGGAGCATTCAGTGCTCAGCAGGATTTTTTTGCTCTCATGTACAGCTTGTGGGTTTTACTGAATACTGCCTGATTCTGTGAAGAGCAGCACTCTTTACATCTCTCGATGTGTGCTCCATGCCTCAGCCTTAATCATGGAAGCAGGAACTGCCTCATCTTGTGCCTTATGTCCTGAGATGACACCATGAAGAACTGTGATAAAACATATAGAGACAGATTAAGTCATCAAAGTCAGGAACATTTTTCTTGCCTTAATTGAAAGGCAAAAGGGGAACCACATTCATGTGGAGAAGTTCCAAACAAGGTCCTCATACAGAGAGGGAATCCATATTGGGATGCCAATTTATTGATTTATGTACAGTACCTCTTCTTGAAAGTGAGGAAGAATTCAGAGTTTCCAAAATTAAAGTGACTGGGATAGTACAAAGGAAATTAACATCTGCTGTAACAACAATAAAATCTCTTTCGCTAGATAAGGGCAAAAACAAGGAGCAAAGAAAGAGTACTTTTTTTTTGCTTTGTTTTATTTTTCTTTTAGTAGGGTAAGGAGAAGGTTAAAAGGATTAAGGAGATTAAGGTCAATCCAGGTCTAGTGAAAAGCAGAATTAAATTTAAATTAAAATTCTGTAATGGATTAGAGAATGTGGAAATGAAAGCAGTGTAATGGGAGCAAGTGAAGGAGAACAAATTACTGTTTTCTGGGTTGAGCTGAAGCAGAACTTATTTAATATCCAGTTTGACTGGGATAATAAAAATTGGCAAATGAAACTGCAGTTCCCTCAGTGCTATTTATTTGCACAGGTATAAAATTCGGCAGTACTGTGCAGTTGATGAATAGCAAATATAAGACCTGTTTAAGAAAGAGGGGTATAATGAGGCATTTTATTGCCAACCATTTATATGATGACAGTAGGATGCAAAGATTTAAAATGAATGTTAAAGAAAGGATTAACTGCGAAGATGGAAATGTATGGAAATGGAAGAAAATACTGTGCAAGTATGTAATACTTAGCTCATACTGGAGAAACTCACTAATGTTCTTTGATGAGTAAACCAGTTCTGTGGATAAAGGATGTACAGTAGCTGTCACTCATCTGTACATTTGCAGTAGCATAACAGGTAATTTTCCATGTAACCTGAGAGCAGATTAGTATAATTATTGTACTGTAAGCAAGGGGGGGAGGCAAGAATCTGCTGTCAGCGAATGCATGAGGCTAGAGAACAGACTGATCCTAATGTATGTCTGCATTAACAATATTTATAGAGAAGTTAAGGAAAACAAATCAATTACTTTTCGTGATGGAAGGGTTGATGACACAGAGAAGGATCAGAATTTTGTATAGTAGCCAATAACGTGGAGTTGGTAGTTTCAGTAGGGATGAGAGTGTTTTAAACACAACACAAGGTTATAATTGCTTTGTCTGCAGTAGAGATGGTCAGTCGTGCTCAAAATGATCTATTAAAATGGGAGCAGATGCAGAGGATGAGAATGGAGAGCCTGCTTTATGAGGAAAGCCTAGCCAACCAAACAGAAGAAAGAACAAAGACTGAAATGTATGTAGTTGTTATCCATAAGTATCAGACAGTATAAATACTGATCTGTATCTATAATAGGGAGAAGACAGAATTACTAATGACAGTATTTGCAACTGAACAATGTGGTTATCTGTTGCCCATAATGAAATTCATACTATAAAGAATGAGGTGTTGAACTATCAGAGGAGGAGGGTTTGGAGCAGCCTTTCAGTGAGACTTTTTATAAAGACTTTGATAAACATCTTGAAAAAAATGCTGTAGCTTTCTTAATGTGGTTAGAGATTAAGATTATCACAGTCCTTTGCCTGAAGTATAGTGGCCTCAGGAGACATTGAAGATCTTCTTAAACCATAGGTTCTGCTTACCAGTGATTAAGAGAGCATAAGCTTTTTTTGCCTTTCATAAACTTCCTGCTGAGGAAGGTGAATTGGCAAGTGAGATGGTTGTAATTTTCAGTGAGCTCCTGAGTGAGATTTCCTTCACTGGGCTTCTAAACTCTAATTGCCATTAGTGATCTGGCACACATAGTCTTCATGTGGCAATTGAGTACGGGCATCTAAACCTGCTTAAAATTCTGCCTGAAGGTTGAATACTACCAATGTGACTATCTCTGCAACTGTGAAGGGACAGTGTAAATGCTAAGCAGAAGTAATACTGTACAGATGTTTATATGCTTGAGTAACGTGAGTGGTAATTGCTAACAACTTAGAAAATCTAATTTCTGCTCGCATAACTGCTTTGACTGGTTTAGATTTCCTAACTAACAAAATGGATTAACGTTACTCTGCATGTGTGTTGCAATTCAGCTGCAACATCACTTCAGAATTAAGCATATTGCTTTTGAATATTTCTGGAGTAGTGCTAACCATTAGAAGTTACAAGTGTTGTTTTACCTATGCTTAAGCAGGGTATGCATCTTTTGTTGGATCAGAAGCTGCAGCAGATTTCAGACACTAATTATTAGCACAGACATTAGCACTCCAGACTGACTTTTGTAAAAATGATAGATTTCAGGGATGATGTGGGAGGAAATGGTTGCAAAGCCATAGTTCACTAGTTTAAGAAAAGGGCAGCATGAGAGAAGCAAAATAGGGATTATGGGCTTCAATAAAAGAGACTTTGATGAACTTGAGGAATTTTTAGTTGATTCTCTTGGGAAAGTGATTTAAGGATAAAGGAGTGCAGGAGAGACGGCAATTACTGAAAGAAGCTGTATTTAAGGAACAGCAGCCAGTTATTGTGCTGTGGAGGGGAAAGCCTTTTTTTGCAGTGAAAAAAGCAAGAATAGTTGAAGCAGAATCTCTTTAAATCTTGGATATTAAAAGGGGAAATACTTACGAATTACATGTAAATAAGGGCAAAGCTGAGTGGAATAAAAGTAGACCAAAGGTTTATGGTTGAGCCCAGAATGATTAAAGCACAAAATTACTACTGAGGGTGATAAAAATTAATGTGAAAAGATTCTATGAGCACTGTGAGAGCAGAAAAAAATATAGTATAATTCAAATCCATTCATTAATAGGAGAGTATTGGAAATAATAGCCTGCAATGAAAAGGCCAAGATATTCAATAACATCTTTGCTTTAGGCATTATAGAGAGATAAATCATGAGCAAATGCCTAAAGCATTTAGGTTGTTAGAGAACAGATGAATGAATGCAACCAGGGAAAGAAAAGTTGAGAAAATGTTTAATGCGCTATATTTACTAAAGATTACAGTAGTATTTACATTTAAATATCTAAGACACTGAAGAAAGTAACTGAAATAAGTCCAATTAATGCATTTTTTGTTTCGAATTTCTCCCAGGGAGGTGGTAGAGTCACTGTCCCTGGAGGTGTTCAGGACATGTTTAGATGTTGCACTGAGAGACACAGTTTAGTGGGAACTATTGACGATAGCTGGACAGTTGGTCTGGGTGATCTTAGGGGTCTTTTCTAACCTTGGCAATTCTACAATTCTATAATTCTAACCATTAGTACTTGTTGGTAACAGAAAAAAAATACTCTGGGAACTAGAAAAACAAAACACAGAAACAATCCTTCAAAAGGGGAAAAGAAAGGTTCAGGGAGTTAACAAAGCAGTCAGTCTATGTCTGTTAGCCTGAAGGATATACAAGACTAAATTATTAAAGAATCAATTTATAGCTACTTAGATAATAATAAGGTAATAAAAACAGCTAGAGTAGATTTTTCAAGAATAAATAATGTCAAACTAATCTTGTTTCCTTCTTTGACAGGATAATTGTTTTCGTGAATAAGGGAGCAGCAGCAGCAGCAATGTCTTGACTCTAATTAGGCTTTTGGCACAGTTCTGCCTAACATTCTCTTAAGAAAATGGGAGAAATGTGTACCAACTCAGAGTTCATTATACACTGAACACATACTCATGAGGTTTGATGCTAAATTGGGAAGGCATTATGAGCAAAGGTTTGCAGAAATCCTGTTTTACTCAGTATTTTCATTTACAAGTGAAATCACGAAATGCCTAAAGTTCCAAATGAGCTAGGAGTGATTACAAGCCCCATATGATACAGGATCAGAAGTCAGTATCGTGTCAGCACAAAAGGCCCAAAATCAACAAGGGATAATTTGATAAAGTTAAATACAAAGACTTAACCTTGGGAAAGGAAAATTATAGAATCAGTTATAAAATGGGATAGATAGCTGTGATGGCTCTAGTGGAACACAAATTAAATTTTCATGATACGTTACAGTGAAAAAGATAAGCAACAAATCTCGTGCTGTGTAGTGCTGATAGAAGTATTTTTACCTAGAAGTGTAGGTAACAAATGCAAGGTAATTATTCTTCCCTGCTTGGCTTTAGGAGGACAGCAAACTTCATTAAGCATGGCCAAACTTGAGGGAGTCCAAAAGAAGAAAATAAAAGAAAGTAGGAGTTAATGAATATATGAGTGGAAGATGATACCCAAATTTGTCTGAGAAAAGATTGAAATGAAAATTTTTTTTGGTTTAGGAAAGGGGAGACTAAAGATAAGATTTAATAATAATCCCTGTTGAAGAGATAGTTGGCAATTTGTTTTCAAAGACTTGCAGATAGATAGATTATGATGACCTCAATGAATTTGCATTGGAGATATTTTGGGGCTTGGTGTTAGGAATTATCTGTGGTGAAGTGGCTCAATATGCTTCACAGAGGAGAGCTATTTATTGAAAGGTTTTAAGATCTAACTAAACAAATTATCATACATAGTCTAAGTCTAATAGTCCTATCCTTCACACAGGAGGAAGGACTCTGTGACCACAGGATGTCTGCACCAGGCTTGCATTACCATTATTCTATTAAATTAAGAACAGCAACACGGCAGGGTTGACTGTGATTATCTTTGTAGATAATTCTCAGTTCCAAGTTTCAAACATACAAGGCTATTATAAGGCCTCTTTTGTTTCATATGTATGTTAGACAATCACAAGTAAAAATGGAATGTGACTAGGTTTTGGTTTTTTTTTTAACTGACAAATTTGGGGGTGTCAACAGTTTACAGGCTGGTTCGGCCCACTTCTGTGGCAATTAGTGTGGGGGACCCACGGACCCACACCCCAGGAAAGGGGAAGGGGGAAAGGGAAAAGGGAAAAGGGAGATGTGCCTAAAAACAAAACAGCGGCAACGATCTGAGGAGGAAAGCTAATTTACTAAATAAGACATCAGAATGCAAAATAACACAATATAATACAATACAATTGGAATTGAAGCTAATAAATCAAATAAAATGAGAAGAGAGTGTCTGATAAACCGAAGGCCTTACGCTGATGCTGAAGGCAAGATGGCAGTGAGCACTCACTGCTGAGTCGATCCCAAAGGAAAGAGTGTCCCGTGACCGCAGACAGTTTTTATCTTTCCCTCTGAGCAGAAACACATAAATATGCAAAGCATTGCACAGTCCTCTGGGGCATATAGTTCTTCTTCTCTTCTGAGAAGAGGTATACCCAGAACTATTGATGATTCACAGAGCTGGAGGATTAACTCTTTAACTCTTAATACACTACATGATGTTATGATGTGGAAGACCAATGCCAAAAATCATAAAACGTTACAGGGGGCAGCTAAAGAATAATGATACGTGGAGGAGAAAATTTAATTAAGGAACTGTGGGTAGTGTGTGAAGCATTTAATATGGTCTGTATAATAAAATCCCGATAATTTCCACAGGAAGAGCTGGTAGCCTGGCTAGTAGAAAACATGCTCATGGAGATACCCTGAAATACTATATCGTGGAGGAGAAAATGAAGAATAAGACAGAAAAAAAATTAATGTGAAAAACCAACCATACAAGAAATCAAAGGGCAAAAGAGGAGAGGCTGTAGGCATTGTGAAGAACTTCAAGAGTTGGAAGCAAATTCTTAAATCTATTCTTTATTTATTAGATGGGACAGAGACTATAACGGCTTTGAATACTATGATATACTCATTTGCATTCTTCAATCAAGTGGACTGGTACAGTGTCCCCTGAAGAGCTAGGACCCTAAACTTCTTGGGAAACTGGGAATGTAAAACCTGAGTATTAATATTTTCACTCCAGTTCTGCTTCTTCTGTAAGAGTTCTTCCTAATACAGGAAGATTCTTTGCACCTATATGCAAAGATTATTCCAGTGCTAGTTTCAGTAGTGCAGCAGCAATGAAGGATGTTGCTTGATAGCTACAGCAGACTGGTGCATTCATCACAAAAGCTCTGCATTTGTGAATGCAGGTTTTGGAGCCCATGATTTGAAATGTAATACAGGAAGTGTGTGTGCATATGTATGCCCATGCTTGCACAAATGGAGCTGCGGCCAACATGTTTCCCTTTCCCATTTAGTGACCAACATATTTGATTACAGTTTCTGTTGCATCCTGAATCTAGATGTCTGACAGAAAAAGATCCATTGCACAATTACCACTCACCCAGCATATGCTGTGTAAGACTGTGTTATGCTATTTTAAAAAGGCACAGAGTAGGAGGGGAGGAAGAAACTGTTCCAAGGAGAATGTGTCTCCTGAGAAAGATTCAGAAGCAAAGAGAATTATGTTTGAATGAATTCTAGATTTATTCCATGTTAACATCCTGAGCGTTATCTTGAACCATTATCCTCAAGCAACAGTGACTACAAATGTCTTCTGGATCCTTTTGAGTAAATGTATAGATGTACAGACCCATTCTCCTGATCCTTAGAGACAGATAGTGGACAGTAAGGACTGGACAATGGAGATAACAAATCTTAGCAGAAGAAATTGTGTAATTCTTTGTTCTTAAGCATACTCCTATTGTTACTGAAAAAAAATCTCTGCATCTACCTGAGGCTTGCAGAGTACCCGAAATATCTGATTTGTAGTATGTTTAATCTCTAGTTTACAGTCATTCAGGAATCCTGTGTGGTGTCTGATTGGGGATGAAGTATAGCTGGAGCAGGAGGCAGTAACCTACAAGACTTACACGTCCATTTTTTAATCAGCGTCTTCTGAGGTCAGCATCTTTGATTTCTAATGCCTGAGGATTTGAAGTGTTATTCATAGTAATCATTTGTCTTGTACCTATTAGGTGTTTCACAACAGGATCTTTTTTTTTTTCTTAGAGGAAATAACATCAGAACTTCACTCTTGTCAAGAAAGAAGACATGGTATCTTAATTAGTCGAAGGATAAAGCTGGTTAGCTCTTTTGCTATTGATATCTCAGAAGATATCACTGACTGTCAACAATGGCTAATGTATGTAAGGCATTTATTTTTCAAGGAAGTGAAGGATTTCTGCATGGTGTCCACCTTAAACTTTATCTGTTCTTACTGTATTACAGACAAGAGTAATGAGCAAGAGAAAATTTAAAAGTTCACAATCTGTGCCTTCAAGCAACCCAGCAAAGAAAAGTGAATGTGTAATGATTTTCTGTACCAAGTCTGCTTATTACTGCACTTTCTTATAGTGTGGCAGCCTGTGCTGTAGCTATATAAGCTCACATTTTTTCAAAGACAAGTAGAGATTTAGTCAATATCCAGCAGTGCATTGTTGGGAGAACATTGTCTTCTTATCTTCCTTGTATCAGAAACTATTGAAATGAATAGGTGTCTACTCTAAGAACACACTCTGAAACAGTATAAGTGTCTCAATTTATCTAAAAATAAATTGATCCTCTTTTGCTTAATTAGTAGGAAACATATGCTGTCAAATTACAAATCCAGAAAAACTTATGCCATGATCTAAGAAGTGAGTGCAGTTTGTTTTTCTGGTTTAATTGTTATCACTAGTGATAAATTTTGCCCTTAACTTGCATATTTTTTGTAGATATTTAATTAATCAATTCTCTCGATGAAAAGCAAAGCAAGCTAGAATCAGGTTTGTGATTTCATAGCTGTATAACATTTATGTAGCTCATGCAAGTAAGATTTTAACAACAGGTATTTCTATCTTGAAGTCAGAATAGAAGATTCTAAACATATGCATATATAAAACCAGCTGAATTCTAAACTAATGCCTTATCTAAATGTCTGCTTTCCTCATTTCATTGACAGCACAAGTATTCTGAGAAAAAACTGGGGAGACCCAGAAGTTTTAATGTAGTAAGATATTTTTTCATTAGTCCCTTAGTGTTCTGTTTTATCAGTTCATCTCTGAGATTCAGATTTCTGTGGCTAGTGGACTTTTGTGCATCAGTCTTCCTGAACAGTGCAAACCTATGAGCATCACAGCCATTTTTGCACCTAGTGGAGAACTTACCTTTGAATTATAGCACAAGCTAGAAGGACATCCTGGCTTGTTTTTCTCTCTGTTGTAAATGCTGTTTGATTTCCTCAGTATTTATTTGTAGATATTTTGGTTTTTGTTAGTGCTTCAATACACTGACAAAAAATACACGATATACATATATATTATTCCTCTTTAAGATGCCTTAACTTTGTGACAGTTTGGATGCATATTTTACATTTATTGATGGTATTAATTAATTACATAGCCTAGTAGTGATCTCAACAATAACCAGTGCTATCTCATTCAGGATCAAAGCTGATACTGAATTGCTGTGGCCCAAACTCTCTCAGACATGATGATAAAATTATCATGGATTTCTTTCAGCTGTGACAGTTTTAGAATGTGCAGTATCAAATAAAATAAAGAAAATAGGTATTCTCCATGAGATCTGATTTTTAGTGAAAAGAATAAAATCAGTCGTAATCCTCCCTTATAAAATATATGATGTTATGGTTAGAGGAACTATTATTTCTTAGCAATACCAAACAACTCTGAGTGCTGATTAAGCAGAGTTCACTGACTGCTAAAGCTGTGAACTTATCTTTGTGTTAAATGGAGATTAATTCCTGTTCTATTTTAGTTCCACTGGCAGCATCAGCAATGTGATATTTTATGCCTGCTGCCTCCTAGCTTGTCAGTGTTGGTTTTTTTACTCTTGGTAACTGTGTTGGGTTTGCATTTCCGAAATGACCTCTCTTTGTTCTTTTTTCTCTGCCTGAAAAATGAAATGCTTTCCTCTTTTCCAGTTGAACAAGCCTTAGAAACCCACTGCCGCAGGTATTTTGAGTCTCTCTTGAATTTAACCTTTTTTGTCAGGATTCTTGCCAAGTGCTTCAGTATGCAAAAGAGTCAGAGGCACCTCATCTGGGAATAGATTTTATGTTCAAGGCCAGAAATATATAATATCTATATAGGTTACTAGGGAATATGCATATTCAGTGCATCTTCCTTTAAGCCAGGAGTTCATGTAAGTACAGGAGGAGCTGAACTTAAGATATATTGCATAACAGAACTGTCATATATGTTCTGCATATTAGCCTTTTATTTTTAAACACAATATTCAAATGGATACTTTCTAATGAATAGTGTTGTAGCATTTCTTACCATCACCACACTGAATGGCAGTGTGGTTTTCGCACTTATACAAGCTATCTGACCACAGCACATTTTGTAGTTCAGTGTGCTTTTGTTCTGAACATTTTCTAACCTAAAGATTAATGGATCTGAGTTTGTTTGCAAATCTTGTCATTAAATTGTACCACTTGGGTGTAGTCCATAATAGCATTGATCAGAAGCCATGCAATTTCACAAGGATCATTAAGAAATACTTTGTCCCAGGGAAGGAAAATGCTCTCTCTGGGGGAGATTACTACCATTCAACTGTGTTGTATTACTCTTACACCATCAAGATACCATGTGCTGGACAGATGTCTTAGAATCATAGAATAATTAAGGTTGGTAAAGACCACTAAGATCATCCAGTCCAGCAGTCAGCCTATCACCAATTATTGATGCTTGCTGAACATTTATGGAGACTAAGCAGTGGATGTCAGCACAGTGAAAGTTGGATTGGGTGGGCAATATTTTCCTAGCAATTGTGTCATTGTTGCAGCTGTAAAACATTGGGTCACTGCTGCTAGTGCAGAGATTTAGAAGTGTGGCATGCAGACTCTTGTTCATTGCTGCCAAAAATGCATAGCTAATGGTGGGGGACTATGCTGAAATGAGTGTTTTGTAGCTGATAATTTGCACTATCAAATAATGCCCTCATGCCCTTTGTATTTGTTGTAGTTTCCGTGGAAATGTATAGAGATGTATCCAAAAGCAGCTTTGGAGATACCACCGTACACTTTATCCACCTGTCTGAGCAAATTATTTTGGGTTGTATAACAAGCTAGCTATGATCTCTCTGACTTTTACCTAGGATTAATCCCTGTATCTTCAGTTATGGAATCTGCAGAGCTGCCTGGCAACTGTACCCAGTCCATCTGATCAATTGCTGTTCAGCCTTTGCAACTGCTTCTTGCAGGCAGCTGGATGGGGATAGTGGAGACCCCTGACCTTCTTGGGACATGCTTGCTACCCTGTAATCAAAGGGACCACACACGGAATGAAGGGGTGGTTGAAGCCACTGAAGGTCCCAGTGCCCAAGGGAAAGTCATTCTCTTTAGCAAGCGAAATGGCACAGGAGAACCATTCCCATGAAAGGGACCCTCAAGTCTCCCATGCTTCCTCCTCTTCCTTCAAAACTGGGACAATTTTCAGGCCATAGGCTCCAATTCCCAACACCACCATGTTTTGATCACTGTGGGATGTTGTTAGAATGACATCACCACACGGCCTCCCTGATATCATAAGTCATCTCATAGCCTTTATTCTGAGCACTTTAAGTAGGGGGATCCTGTGTCCAGAACTCTAGTAACTGAGCAACAGACATCAGTGTTGACTTTACCTCTGAGCTTCAGAGCTGCCAGAGTGTCTTTTCTGCCAAGGAGGCAGGATGGATTGCCCTTCTGCCAAGGCAGCTCATGGAGAGGCTCCACACCATCAAACGATGAAGGTGGACCCACCTGAGGATAATGATGACCTCAAGGATCCATTTCCATCAGGGCAGGACTACCATCAGCCCATGGCTCTTAGGCAGCACTGGAAGACACCCAGACCCCACCCCTATCGATACAGGGGCACAGCATCCTGTCTAGCTCCCCTCAAATGGCCGCCTCAGTCTTGGCACTGAACCTCCTGTCCTGTAAGTTTACCAATAGCCAGGAGAGCCCCAACTCCAGGACCACCCTGTGGGCTCCCATGGGATATTCATTTCCTGGGAATTCTTCTTTTGGCAGCCAAGGTTCCTACGAGCTCATCCTTCCTGTCCTCACACCCCTACCTCACCAAAACTTCTCGTTTCTTCTTTAGCAAGAGGAAGAAGGGAGGGCAGGGACTGGCATCCTCTAGGTTGCTGTGATGAACTGCCTGGGGCTGTGACGAGCTGTTGAAGTGACAAAAGGAAAAGACTTCAGTTCTCAGTAGAAAAAGGCTGAAGTGCAGCGTGAAGCCAAGGGTGCAGAGGGGCTGGGGAGGGGGCAGGGCACTTGATATCCCAGGGCAGGCTGAAGGAGCTGTCTTGGATCAGCATAAAGGACAGAAGGCAGAGGGGAATCTGAGTGTTACCTACAGCTACTGCTCGGAGTGTGGAAAAAACAAAGCCTGGCTTTTCCTGCAGGTGTTCGGTGATGGGAGGATGAGAAATAAATACAAGGCATTATTTCCAGAGTAACACACATAGTTTTTCAGACTGATGGTTCATTTTGTCTCACAAAGGAGTCACTCTGTCAGTAAAGGCACCTAAGATGTCCAGGCCCTAATGAGCAGTCATGTCTCACTTGGTTTGATTTGAGGGATAGGATTTATACTCAGAAGGCTTGTAAGTGGCAGTACCTGATTTTTGATTTTGCACAGCAGCGTTCACAAGGAACATCTCTAACTCGGTACCTTCCTTCATGAAATGCTGAAAATCATGCAATGATAAAATCCCAACAGCCTTCCTGTTACCCAGACAGCGTCTATCTTCTCAGCCCAGGAAATGTTGCATCCAGTGGGTACAGTAAGCGGTTCCTGGCTTGTGCAGTCCACAAGTCATAGGAGAAGAATCTACAAACTCAAATACATTATTTCTTGAAATATCTAAAAGCTGAGAAGAGCCTAGTCTTATGGCTTTGCTTTTCAGGACTCTTAAAAAATTTGAGATGATCTTTACTCAAAAAATGCCTTTCCTTCACCTCTGACATGATGTTCTTGTTCCAAATAGCTGAGCTAGTTTTGCTGGAACTTTCAACAAAAACAAGTATTTTTGATAGACACTGGAAAAAAAATAGTACAGCCAGAGAATAGAAAAAATGTGGCCCACTGAAATCCCTGGGAAATTCTAGCATAATTTGATTTAAAGCAACCACTGTGACTCCCATTCCAATTACTGTTCCTCTTCAACAAACTGAGGATAACCACTGTAGAATTAACCCACTTGGGAAGCAGAATAAATCAGTCATCAGGCTGCAGAGTGCTTCATTAAGTAAGCTAAGCTATCAGCTTTCAAAAAAAAAAAAAAAAGGAAAAAGAATTATTTCAAACAAAACAGCCCTGGAAGGACACTGATAGCATAACAAAGTAAGTGACTGACAGGAGAGAGACAGGTACAGGCCTTGGTTATAAGATCTTCCTCCACAGCAGGGTGCATATTCCTTGTAGCTATGTCAGATCTTTCTTGCTAAAAATACGTTCTGCTGTTTAGTGCTGTGTGTAAGAGGGCGTGGGACAGAACAGAGAGTGGGAAGGGATGTGAAGCTGAAGAGTCCGCTGGTGGCTTGCAGAAGTGAAGGAAAGCTGTGAAGAGCTTGCAAGATCTCATAAGGTGACAATTGTTATGGACTGAATAGCAAGTAGACTGAGGATGTGAAGGAGAAAAAAGAAAAAAAAGAAAAAACATTTTAAAAAAGAGTTAGATGGTAAGCTAAAAAACTGCCTACATTTCTAAGTGTGTGCACACTTTCAAGGATTGGGTCCTAAGTGATACAGTTATTTGAAATCCCATTTTAGAAGAGACCTACATACTTTGAAATCTGTTCCTCTCTCTGAACTTCCACAAAGGAGTTCACATTACACTATACAGTATTTTTGTTGTTGGCGAACATAAGAGGAAATGTATGCAAAACTGTGTCATTCAAAAATATACATTTTACTACAATTTTACCTTGTGAATTACAGTCAGTGAGTTAAACTCAGCTTTTATTACATGCACAAGTGATTGTCACCAGCTGGCAGCAACACCTGCTGCAGTGAGACTTCTTGGGGCAAATGCTAGCTTGGGCCTCCAGATAAGCTGCTTGCTTGCCTCCCCATTCTGTATCCTTAGAGAATCAAATGGATAACTAGCAAAAAAAAAAAAAAAAAAAAAAAAAAAAACAACAGCTGAGAGCTGTATCTACAGCAGGACTGAAGGACCTAGCTGTGCCCAAGGACCTACTTGCACAAACAAGAGTAAAGGTCTGAACTGCCAATTTTTACTCATTACAGCTCATGCAAATTTTGCATGCTTATATTACACCAGGAACAGCTTCATAGAGCTTCCGTGGAACTACTTTAAAAAGTTAAACACACATGCATGTCTCTGCAGAAAAATTCACTCTAGCAGAGAAGGCAGATCTGCGATTAGTCATGTTTTAAAGACTTAGTGGGATATAAATGATATACAGGTTGTGTACACAGACTCCAGTAGCATTATTAATGCTATTTGAAGTATTTATAGAAGTGCTTTGCATTCAGTGGTGATTAAAAAAAAAGGATCTGTGCTTCAATTAACATAAAGGAATGTTTAGAAATATTTCTAACGTTTTCCCTGAGGCCCTTCCCATGATAGCTCTAATACTGAAACATGGAAGGTTAATTAGTGAATATTTGTAAAAGACTTTGAAGATGAAAAGCTTTTTTTCTTTCTCTTTTTTTTTTAATGCTAAACATGTTGATGATTATGAAGGTGGGGTTTCTGATGGTTTCTTTGTTTTTCATTGTGCATTGAAGTGGTTTGCTGTGAGTCCAGTTTGCTGCCAGATTTCCAGAGACAAGGTTACCAGCTCCACTTTGTGAGTGCACAGTCTGCCTTTTGCTATATTAATTCCTCTTCGATGAATTTGTGCTGCTAGGGTGCCTGGAGATTCAGGACAAACATGAGCTTAAGTGCCACGTTGCACACCACCAGCAGCAACCACTATGGATCAGAAGGTGAAATGTTCCTGTTTGCAACGTTAAAATCTACCATTTTCCCCTTGACTACAAGAAACGTAACGCTGCAACCTAGGGAATGCAGTCTTTTGAGAATGATTTGGGTGAATCAACATCACACTGATGTTCTGGGCAGCCTGCTCTAGATGTCCCAGATGGCCATCAGAGGTCCTTCCAACCTCAACTATTCAGTAATTCTGTTCTACTTAGCATAATACAGCCTACCCTCATGAGACAGAAAAGAAGTCACAGCAGCTTTGCCATTGGCATGTTAAACAGAACCTTCTTTCCATGAAATCCCATACAAAATTACAATATTTAGGATAAAGAGCCATGTACTAAACAACCTGCTTAACAGCATCTTTTGTTTATTTGAACAGAAGAGCTCTGCAGTAACACAGGAATCAAGTCAAATTTTCGAAGCTTTCTGCTGTTTTAATTAAAAAAACTAGCTGTTCTCTTCATTAAACTCATCAGACCATTCTTTGTCTATCATATAAACTTCCACAGGAACTGAAGCATGGAGCACAGTAGACAATGGTTTCCATCATACACAATATATTATATTTTCATGTTCCACTGAAGTAGATAAAATTATTCTGCCTACAATCTTGATATGCCTAATTTATTAAACTTCAATTAAGTTAGGCCACTGTAGCACTGGAGAACTTTATACTTAATAGAAGTAGGCTTATGAAACAGGTTACATTGGTACTATTGTCTTGGAGCATTTTACACATTTAAATGTGTTTACAGCTCAGAGATGAGTTTGCTTTGAAAAGAAACACACAGCAACTTCTAAACTTCATCTTGGTCCATACCTGTTTCTTGGTTGGTTGGTGCTTCATTTGCCTATCCTGGGTCTGTATATAGAGGAATGCATCTTCCCAGTAAAAAGTACCTAGAGTCCTATGACAGAAAAATATCACTGGAGCAAAACTGCAGCATTTCTAAGTGTGGGGTAAATAACTCCCAAGGATGGTACATCACAACAAAATAGTATAGATGATAGTATATTTTGAGTACTTCTATATAGATGGGATACAAACAATACAAAAGAAAAGACGGCTCATCTTCAGGATGTCAAAGCTCACAGGGGACTCCATGTGGGAGGGATCTCTGAGAAGAGATCCTTCCCTGGTGGTGGTCAGCCCTTAAATGGGGTTTGGGAGAGGTGGAGCCAGGCTCCACCCCTTCCAATCACACAGGTATATCACCTTCACCTGTGGCCCCATGGCTGACTCGGTGCTCACCTCAGGTGACCAATCAGTGGTTCAGGCCATGATTCAGCAGTTCCCATACACTAAGACACTTGTATTGAGATGGAACAATACACAAAATGAGAATTTTCTAATGATATGAACTACCTCAAAATGAAGAACACAATGTATTTCCCCAGTGAAAAGCAAATTCACAGCTGAGAAGCCTTTTTGCCCCAACCTATGTTAAAATTTTTATTGTAGGGTAATATGATGTTGGAGGAAAAGCATTCATGCCACATAAATAGTATAATTCTCCCTCTTTTCTTGACATTGTAAATTATCACTACAAATTGATTCAACCATTTCTCACCATCTGTGGGAAAGCAGTCACTGTATGAATTTGTCTTCAATATAAAGACTGTTCTTGTTTCAAGATAAAAATTGTAGTTAAACTAACAGAGGAAAAGCTGTAAGGTCATAAACTGATATAAGGCACTCTTGATTAAGTAGATGCTAATGGATGTGGGCTTCAGCTGGACTCCATTGCTTTATACTCCCTGAAGAGATGAGACAGCCCCAGCCACAAAGAGTAACTTCTGCTTGGTGAATACAAATAAACCACCAAAGCCACCAAGGGTGGCTGGAGCCCAGCTTACCCTCTAGTTTCCATCAGTATTATTAAAATTCTGTCTGTGTGTCATCTGATCAAAAGTCTGTATGGGAAAATGTCATTCTTCTTCCAGTGGCTGAAACTGGGAGCATGTAAAACTGGGAAGCATGTAAGAAAGAGCTCATATATACACTTGGGGTAATTCAGTTTGTAAGGAACCTAATTATTAATTTTCTGATAGCCTTTGTGTAATTTTTATGTGATTCTTTGTGTGAGAAAACATAAATATGAGTTGTGGTCACTAAAATAGTTTGAAGTAGATGTTAATAACAACCTTTCAAGCAGTAACATTTTTGTGTGAGTATTTTGAATGATAACCTCAATACTCAGTAACCCAGCATTCAGAGTGAACTGTCATTTATGAACTCATTAAACTCTCTTTGAAGTAATACCTTCTCAATGCAAGCAGCTTATAGGCTTGCAAAATAGGAAATTGCATCCTTCAAGAGAGTAAATACATGCCTGTGCCCTTTTCCACTTGCTGAACAAACCTCTGCAAGGGGAAAGATCCAACAAAAACATACCCAGCATCTCTTTGCAAAAGTCATACATAGGGGTCTTATACATGCAAAATCTAATAGGTAGTTTTCCATCCTCCTCCACTTATGAAAAGAGGTCCAGAGGACCATCTGAAGATCTCTCAACCAATGACTTTATTCATTGCAATGACCTTACTTCTTTGATGCAAAGAAATAAAAAATCAAACAAAAGCACACTACTTTTCTTTAAAACACCAATTCCTTCTTCCTCAACGAGCCTCCGACATACCCTTTCTGACTTCATTCTTCCTTCATATTATCTCTCTCTCCTATAAGAAGGATGCTCTTCTTCTATCCTGTTAACACTTGCGCAGCCACATCAAAACCTATCTGCTCCTTCCCTCCAGGCCATCCCACACCAGCCCAGTTTGTATTTCTTTATCTCGGTTTCCTACCTTTGTGTAATGTATTTACCTACCACCCAGAGATATTGTGAAGTTTTTGTTGCACACTGTGAACAGCCAGTGTCATCTCTGCAGGATTACTTTTGGTTGACTGAATGTGCCACTTTTACTTTCCTGTATCTTGCCACTGGTTCTCCTAAAACCAGCTTGGTGTAAATCTTCTGAGCTGACAGTATCTCAATGGGCTCATCTCTTGTTTCATAATGATGTTAAGCTTCTCAGTGACCACTGTCCCCTTGGGACAAGTGCCCTATTAGTCTGAACCATCCTCTATTGAAAGGAAGCAGCAGAAAAGCCTGTGTAATTAGTAAACTGACAAGGATGCTTACAAAGATGAATTTGGGATCAGTGTTCCCTCTAATAACTGTTGCCTAATATAGATCACTATTTCTCCCAGTAATTGCTCTACCTGTATTTTTGTTCTGATTTCAAATGCCTATTGCCTGATCATCAAGTATCTTGCCACTGCCTGCCTGTGATGGGATAATGCCCCATTGCCATAATAAGAGAACCTCATCAGGAGCCCACTTGCTCTTTAAAAGATGGTCAAAATATAACTGCTATGGTTGTGCTGTATGCCAAAGATATGAAACTGGGGAGAAAACAGCACAACATTCAGGAGGAACACAGATGAACAGTCTCTTATAGTGCTATTTATCACTTATCTAACATTGCAGAGACATGTCCATTGCCCTGTTCAAATATAAAAGGTCCTATAGAACTCATTTTTTGGCACCAAGGCAATTTGTGGCTTTTGTTCGCCTATTTGGCTGATGTGTGATGGGAATTAGGTTTGTTGACTTAACATGTCTGAGTCAAATTCAGAGCCTCACCTCCTTATAACTCTACTCTGGCATCCTTATTTACAGCAAAACACAGCATCCAGATTTCTTAGGCAAATCTCCACTGAACCAGAATCAAGTAATAAAAACAATTCTGTATTAGTACATAAGAAGCCAATATAACCACTTTTAAATGTACATGGCTTTTTTGTGTGTGTTTGTGTTCTACAAGACCATGACTTTTCTAAAGCTGACATTCACTGAAAATATCCTTATTTACTTTGCAAAAGGTTGCATATATGCTGGAAACTCCTCATATGAGAAAGAAAAGTCTGGACAAAGCCTAATTCCCACCAGCAGTTTAAAAATCGTAAACCAAAAATGAGCTTAATTCCCTTTGTCCTCATAGCATCATCTTGCATGACACGAAGAAAACAAATAACTGAGTGTTATGGAAAAGGTGTACTTCACAGGAACATGCACAAGAGCTTCTGAGGGCAGGAGGATGTACTCTCTGCCACCAAGGGTACAATCATATCTTTGGCATACACATTGCCACATCAGATGTCAGATCTCTTGTGCGTGCAATTGCATTGTACATCCACTGGAACTATACCATCAGAGAGAAGGATTAATTTTCCACTGGATCAGTGCAGCGATCTTTTGAAGCAGCAGCCCATACTTACACTGGATTAAATGTAGCATGAACCTGTACTCCAAATAGGCTGGGAAATAAATTGCCTGTGTGAGCTATCTTTTTCTGCTCTGTTTGCTGGGAGGCCTATTTTAAAGCTACACATTTGTGCACAGCTTAATCTCTTCCAAAAGAGGGCACTGATCCAGGAAGACTTGGCGGACTTGGCTTGTCTTTGTCAATTTCTATGACGCTGCATGTGTTTTCTGCAGTTCTCCCTGAGGGGCTGTCCGCAGAGAACAATGTAGTCTGGGCCTGGAGCCCTTCTCACCCCTACAAGAGCTGCCTCCTCTGGCATTTTCTGGCCTACCCAGAGCAGCTGGGCCTTGTGCAGCTCTTTCTCCACGGGCAATAGCAGAAGTCATGTGTTGCTGTGTTTATTATCCACCACCATGAAACTCACACACAAGTTCTCTGCTTTTGATGATTTAGCAACTAGACAGAAAGTGATACAAGCAGCTGTGATCCCTATTAAGTGTACTTTGACTTGTAAAGGAGTGCCAGTAGAAACACAGCTAAATAAAAGCTGTGAGGCAGGAATAGCCATCTCCACTGTCATCATAGCTCTCATCTAAGAAGGACAGAATGCGCTGAAGTCTAGTGCATTTGTGTTCAAAAGGAAGAAATGAGAAAGAAATGACAAGTGTAAACCAGTCCATGCAATACTGGATACAGAAGACAAAAACTGCTATTTCTGAGCTGGCTCACTTTCACAGGGCAGCAGACTCTAAGGTTAATACATGCATTAAATGATACTTTTGCTCTCTTCAGAAAGAAAAGAGGTTTTACAGAAAAAGGCTTTCTGCAATAAAAACACTGATGATGAACACCTCACAGATGGTATTAGAGACATTTATGGTTACCACTAGTTATCTCTAACTCCAGTTCCCATTCCAAAGAGCAGCAACACTGTCCAATTTGAATTTGGGGTCTCAGTGTATGCATCCCCAGGTGTTTCCCGGAGGGCCACCTCAAGGCACAGAGTGGAGTTCTGTCCATCTCACCAAGCATCCTGTGCAGGATGTGTCCTTTGGTGCCTGCTGCCCCAGTAGCACCTCTCCTGGTGGTCTGCCATGAGTCTGCCTCGGGTCAGCACCAACATGAGCTGAGCCATCTATGCTGTGCAACTTCAGAGAAGCTGTGCTGATACCACGTGGAAAAACACTATCTATTGATAAGCCCCAGGTGTGAGCAATGTGGCTGCCCCCTATGAGACAGCCAGCCCAGCAACATAGCCTTGGGCAGGAGGTGGCCTTGGATGAGCTCTTCCACCTTCACAACACAGTCCACACGAGTCTGTCAAAGGCAACTGTGGTAGGTAGTCTGACTGTAGCCATGGGCCTCCTTAAAGAATGCTGGTTCTTATTGGCTGTCTTGGAAATCTCTTAGAGGATTTGGCATAATTGTTGCGAGTTCAGATGGGATCCCTGAAGGCTCACTTTGCTTTTTCCTTGCTTGAGCTTGGGAATAGTGGAAGGTGATGTTTGATCAGTGCTTCTGAGGATAATGGTGGAATGACGTGGCAGAGACTTGCCTTCTTCTCCTTATCTTTAGATAGCAATTTTCTGTATCTTACCTTAACCAGGGAGACTGGGGAATTAAGTTGCAGCAGTGTTACTTTGTCTTGTGTTATCCTTTTGCACCTTTTGTCACATTTTATGTTTCGGGTGTTTCAGCTGAAATCAGTGGAATTTCTAAATACTCATTCTTCCCAAACATTCACACATTTCTTGTACCCACCTCATTCTTGATTTTAATTTCCTCTCCTCTAGTGCTGCAGCAGGGGAATCTATCCCCACCAGTGTCTCCACCTCTATGGGCAATGCTATGCCTGTTTTTCTACCTGTGAAATAAAAAGAGTATTCCTGCCCAATAAAGGAGATGTTTGAATCTTCAGAGGAGGTGAATGGACATATATTTCAGTTTCCTTTTCAAGTTAAAAATAGCAATACTGACTTATATAGAATCTTAATTCATCACTGAAACAAACAAACCATAAAAAAAAAAAAACAACAAAACACCCATGCCTCCAAGCAGCAGACTTGTTTAATTACTTTTATTAAAATAAAAATATCATGCATTAATACAGATTAGACATTTCTGAGAACCAGTAATATTAAGACTACATCATTTCTGCAAAAAGTAAGTTGAGCTGGTAAAACATGCAGCCTAGGTGTTGGAAGGGACTGGAAGGAAAGATAAAAATGAGAAAGGTGCTGTAGTGGCTTTTTTTTTCTTTCTTTCTTTTTTCCTGTGTACAAAGTTAATCTTTAGAGAGAAAAATGATTTATTTTACTAATGATGATACCAGGGACTTATCCAGGCTGAATGTGTACTGTCAATTCTAGCTTTTCTCTACTGTACTGTAAAACCCAATGTATTTTGCTCTGTTATGTCACAGATCCTGCAGTTCCTTTTATCTTTACCTGCTATGTGTTCCACTACTTAGATATTTAAACACCAATACCTGGGGAACCCTGAGGCTTTATTTCATTTGCTCTGATGACAGAATTTCTCCCTTCTGCTAGAGTAGTACAGTAATGTAACTGCTTTTCGTGTGTGTGACTCTAGTTGAAACTCTTGTCTTTCTGTACCATGGAGTCGTGCTGTGCTGCTGTTGCACAACTCATGATTATGAAATTCAGATATGTCCACCAGTATGGCTTCATATGCCAAATGTCACATGGATGAGAATCCAAGGATTGCTTTGACTGTCCTGCTTTTGCCATAAAACTGAAGTGAGAACCTGCTATGTATTTTGAAAGAGCAGCTTTTGTTAGCTCCCTGATAAGCAGCACCGTGTCTTTTATATTGCACTTCCAACGGTCACAATTGCTAGCTGAATTATTACTCACATTATGGAACTCCTGCACTGTGTGTAGAGAGAGCCAGACAGTCTTGACGATAGGAAAGGGTTCTGTTATTAGCTTCACTAAGCACTGGATAAATCCCCTAGGTGACCACTTCTACAAAAATCTAAGTCCATCAACAAGAATCCCTAATGTGAGTTCTGTTCTGGCTACAAACCCTACAAGCTAGCCACTGATTTTTCTTGCCCTTAAATACAACAGTATATCACAATGAAAGTTCTCAAAAAATTAAGAACAAATAAAAAGAATAATATACACCTCATTTTTATCGCTCAATATACAAACAATCTTTGATCAACAATATAAACCATTAAACCATATAAAAGTCAAGAGTTTCTCATTGTACAAATAGTGCTTTCATAGTTGAGTAACTTTACAATGCTGCAAGGATACCATCCGTATCTATGAATATATTGCTTGGTAGTTCATTAAGACAAAGACATTATTCCTTATATTCAATTGATTGCATCAATACAAAGCAGCGTAAAAAGGGGCAATGGATCCATAGGATCTCTGATTATCAAAATCACTCAACATTAGCCTTGTTTTATACTCTCAGTGAAATCAAGTTTAACATCCCATCAATTCGAAAGGGAACAGAATTAGGAATGTAGGGTTAAAAAAAAACCTAGCTATGTAACCCAACCATCCTATCACCGTAGACAACTACTTCACATGTTCCCTTTCATTAAGTATAAGGATAGCGTTGGTGGTATTTGAAAATCCACAGTTTTTGGTTAGATTGTGAGAGGTTAGGAGTATGGTCTGGCTCAATTCCAGAGCAACTGGAAATGATGTACCATTAAGCTACGTAAGAAAAAAAAAATCAGCAAGTCCATTTGATAGGTTACAGGTGTAGGTTTGTGTTTAATTTTTTTCACCGTATTAATCAGAAAATTCATCACTTCAAAGAGAAAGATACAGAGAGACCACAAAGCTCATGCTGCCTTGTGTTCAGACAGCTCCATGTGCAACAAAGCTGAAGTGTGACAGAGGACAAGAGCCAAGGTGGTTGAACGCCAGCCCTGAAACTTGTCAAAGGTATTCTGCCTGCTGACTTCAGTGATGTGATGTGTCTCTTTCCAGGTCCTCAGTTCTCTTTTTCTTCAGGAAACCTTTTCTTCTAATGCTACTGAGGGCGCCTACTATCTCCACATTCTCCTCTTGCAGTCTCATCTAGCTTCCCGTGCAAGAGAATGAGGAGTTTATGTGCAGTACCTATTACTGATGTGAATGAACCACAATTTTCAGTCCACTAGGCATTGCCCAGCTAGGCGGAATGTGTGACAGAAAGTAAAGCCTGTCACGGAAATGTTGTGATTTCAACTCCTCCACATAATTAAAGTAATACATAACAGAAAGTGTTTTCATTTTAAAATCTTGCTGCTTGCCTACACACTTCTGCATATAAAAGGCAGTTATCTAATCACGTCTCATCACTGTATTTTTTCCTAAAGCTAAGCCAAAATATGATGTAGTTGTTTCTTTTTTTCTTTACCGTGTCTTTGTTTAGCTATTGAGCTGAATAGAAAATGGATCAAAATTGAACAGATGTTATAGGTCTGGCCCTGAAGTGGTATCTGGTTCTGATGTAAGGTTTGGTTTTCTATGGACAGGCCTCAATGCTCTGTGAAGCCCACCTGGCACAGCAATGCTTTGGCCAGTCCCAATGAAAGATGGAGATCTGCAGCTTTTCCTTAAAATGAGATACTGTGGGAGTAGTGATCAATACCCTATTCCATTAAGGCAAGAAAACACAACATTACATCTTTGGTCCTAATGCAGCTTATTAAAAAAGCTACTGAAAGGTGTCATAGTTTTCTTTTGTATAAAGTTTTTCTATTATTTTTTAAAAAGTCTCCTTAAAAACTTGTATGTTCACACAAAGAGATAAAACTTACAAAAAGAACACTAGAAAATGGGATTCCAATATAGAAAATTGATTCAGTGGTGATAAAACATTACAAAGCATTCTTGCTAAGTGTTACATGCAGAGTTTGACACTTCATCAGTATATGGTTTTCATCAGGCAGGAGGACGCAGGTACATTTTCATACTTTGTCCTGATTCGGTTTTTTTGTTTTTTTGTTTTTCTCCACAGAGAAACATGGCAACTTGTAACTCTTCGTCTGGAGAGGTTGAAAAACATACTAATTGAAGATGTTGGAACTCAATCTGAAAAATGAGTGCTTGTCCGGAAATGCAAAGTTTCTCATTGGCACCCTGGAGCACCCCCAGACAGCCTGAGGACACCACAGACACTGTGTGAGGGGAATAGACACTGACATAGCCCCTGGTGCACCTCCAAGCTTGGGATGAAGGTCATCCAGAAGCACAGAGGCTGAGCATGCTGTTTTTTGCACAGATGGTCTCTCCAGAAATATAGAGGACTTCTCTCCAAGGTGAAAACAGGGAGAGGAGCCATGTGTGTAGCCGTTCCCACCCATGCCTGAAAGAACAATTCATGGGAAATTTGGCAGCTGTCTCAGACATGGATTGGCTGGCTGTGCCCTCAGCCTGGCACTACTCTCCCTACATAAAGCCCTTCCTCTCAAATAAACCCCAAGAGCATATTTAGTAATGTCTTATGAAGGACAGTTCCCAGGCCGATTTCCTTTGCAGGAAAAAAGAAACAACCCAAGGCCCAAGTGAAGTGCACCAACACCACACACAGATCACTGGAAAACATCAAAGTAACATAAAGACCCTCGACGTGACTTACATTTTCATACCCAAACAAATTATTCTTTAAAATATTTTATCAGTAACTGCTGCTTTATGATTAAGAGACACTAACTTGTAAGTGGTGTCATTTTGCCTTCCATGAGAAATACTGTCACAACTGGAGTTTTATTTTCTGGATTGTAAAGCATCTGCTAGCTTTTACCAGTGGCTGTGGCCTGTCACATTTCCCTGTTTAGCTGTGTTTTTAAAATCAGTGTTTTATACCCACATATCTGGAGAGACAACAGCAGAACTTTCAAGTTATTTTTGGGCCAAGGTGCAGTGCCTTTATGAGTATTTAGAAAATTAAATTCTAATATTTAGTTTCATACAAGTTGCAAACCCACAACTTCTACGTCCCATCCAGTAGCCTGCGTTTTGTACAGCACTGCAACAGCAAGGTGCCGTGACTCCTGACCCATTTTGCCTTTACCAGCACCTATGGGGCTACTTGCTGTTACATGGTCAGTGACCTGCAGTGGGAAGAAAAAACAACACAAAAAGCATTTCAGCTGCTTATTGATTTTTTTTTTCAGTGATAGTTATTGGGTACATTTTGTTACCCAAGAGCACTGCCCTGTGTAGCACCTGTGCCTCCAGCAACGACCATGTGCCCTTCACTCCCAGTGCCACACTATCTGCCCCTTGAGGCACTGCACGGATTTTTTCATTTCGCTGGCTTTTTAATCATTACTGAGCTGCCTATTTACAAATCATGGCTTACAGGGTGCATGTTTACTGGAATTATTTCACAGTGCAGCTAATCCCACAAATCTGGAATCTTCCTGTACATTTTTATCAGGAACTTGTGTAGTCCCTTTGCTACTGTTATCATTTTTTAAAAATAAATAGATAAATAAGATGAGCTTTTAAACCTACGTTGCTTAATTTTTAGATGTATTTCCCTGTTTCTAGTAGTAAGTCTACTGAATTCCTCCTAAATTGCTTTAGAAATGCAAGCAAATATTGAACAATTCTAACGCTACATACTGCTGGTTACAGGTATTGCTACTTCTTAGTGGCTTTCTTGTTTTGGGTGACAGATTAAAACACGAATACATTCTTCCATGTGATGCTGTTGGAAGATTACTATGGGAGGACATGCACTGTATGATTTTCTTGTGTTCTGCTTGGAGATGTAACAGATTAACTGAAAATTGTATGTGGTTTCTGTTAGAATACATTTTGTTTTTATTTACATTTCTCATGAGGTGGTGGGTGGACAGAAAAGTACTGCCTGTGCATTCACACTGCTTGTGAGAGCAGCAGAACAAATGTGCTCTCAGGAATGTAAGAAGAAATCTGCCACTAGTTGGACATGGGAACTAAATTTTGGTTACTGTTTTAAACACAAACCAGCACTAATCAAAGTCAGACACTGCATTTCCTGCTGGGACTCAGTGACACAAACCTATGAAACAGCACACCAAGAAAACCTTTAGATTTTGACTAAATGCACTTCCCTACCCCAAACTGAAAGGTGGCTGATGAACTACTGCACACACAGAAGCTGATGATGCTTTTTTCACTGCATTACCCATAAAAAGGTAATGACCACTCTTTTACTTCTCAATAAATCTGTAAAAACAATGTTATAAAATTGACAAACATGCCTTTGATTTCTGAACTAATGGCAAGATTAAAATTGCAATGCTGCCAAGCTGTTGGTGGGTTGCTTCTGTGTCGCTAGATAAATTCACGCTTTGGGCATTTTACTCCTACTGCCTTCATAAAGAAATGTTAATGTTAGAGGAGTTCTATGTTCTGAAACATGGAGCCCTTGAAAGAGTAACTGCTTTGGCTCCTGTGATTGACACAGTATACAGAGTATTTATACTAAAATCTTAACGTTGGCTCATCCGCCTCTTCCACAGTGACAACAGAAGCCCAGGGTATTTTGAAGAAACACTGAGCAGTCCTGTGTTTCATAAGAGGAAGGCAACTTTTTCCACCATTCTAGATTACTTTTCCTTTCCCCAACCCATTCTCACTACCCTTGCTTTGGGGTGCAAGAGGTCACCCCACAGGGACAGGTACGGTGAGGCAAAAAGCCCTAGTCTCTGCCCTGGCATGATACAGCTACTAGTCATATTCTACCTCGAAGTGAGGAAAGCTCTACAATGGACATGACCATTTTCTTTGCCAAATGTTCACAAAAAGATTTCTGAGTATTTAAAAGAGACTAGTTGGCTAGAACCTTAGTCAAGTTTAATTTAGTATCAGTCTTCCTGTCTGTCTCACGAAGGCTCCAATTTGCAACCATTTGCATTTCCTTGACATTTAATTAGAGTCTGTTAAACATTATTTGACACTTCATTTTTCAGTTACTGCAACATCTCAAATAGTTTTGTTGAAGAAGAGAGGCATTTTGACAACTCTACAACTGCGTAAAACATCAGAAAAATGCTTTGTGCTTGTCTATGAGAAAACAGACCAGTGTGTGCTCTATAAAAATCTACAAATGATTGTGAGCTGCATTCCTCCTGTCAGTTTTTAGCAGTAGTGGTCAGTAGGTGATGTGTCTTGCCATTCATTCCTTGTGCTAGTTTTCCCCAATTCAATCTGCTCCGTCCTGCCATGGACAGAATCTCCCATAAATCCACCAGATGCACTTTTCCTGTTCCTGGAGCCAATTTGTAAAAATCCTGTGGTTTGGAATAACTATTTCTGTTCCAGGACTTCTGGAATACTATTCAGTAACATTATTTTTCTTCCTGCTGGTGATCTGATCGCCAACTAACAGACTAGCAGTACACACATTTGATCTTGTAAAAGATCCAAAAAGTCTGTTAGAAACGTTTATAAAAATACACATTGTAGAAAGGAATTTGACTGTACAGAGTGTACAGCTCACAAGTTCATCCCAGAGTGGCTTCTTACCATGCTACCATTTGAAAATGAAAGGAATGCATCCATATTTTTTTCTATACAGGAAGATCCCGCTCCGTTTCAACACACATCTCAGTGCAGGGTATGGGCTTCAGCTAGTATGTGGAAACGGGTAAAAGACCCAAACTGTCCTGTGAGATTGGCTTTGCAGATTCAGCTCGTATGCTGAAGTGTGCTTACTGATGCATTGTGGTTGCCATTCACGTTGAATAGAGTTTGTTCTTGCAGCAGCCAGGTGATTCACCAGTCTGGCTTGCTTCACTGCAAGAAAAAATCCTCTGTGGTCATGCTGAAGCTTCAATGTATTCACTTTTTGGTGCGGCTACCCTCAAGTACTCTGGGTTTTCTGCTGCAGGAACTTTCAAGAGACCGTTAGGTTTTGTTTCATTCGGTAAGAAGTCCTGCTGGTAGTCAGGATTGTCCAGATTTATTTGGTGATTGCCCGACTGGATCCAGTATGGAGAGCTCTCAAAGACTGTTTTGGCCAGTGGCGACTGGTTGGTGTTGAGATACTCAGGGTTGTCCACAGCTGTGCTGTGGGAATTCTGGTAGCTGGAGTCCGTGGGAAGCTTTGAGTTTGCTGTGAGAGAGATGTTGTTGTATATTGGATTCTGGACCATGGCAGTAGATGGTTTTTTGGGCATCAGCTGGTTTACATACTCTGGAATTAAAAACAAAAAACTAGATAATGGAAGCGATGAGGTATGATTATCGCAAACATTTGCATCCAGTGCTCTCAAGGTGCAATTTTAATCCATCTGCAATACTTTTTTTCAGTGCAACATCTCACCAGACTTCCCAGCTCTGCATCCAGAGTGGAAGAGAGCCAAATGCAATGGCTGCCATGCTGTACATAAAGCACGCTGCCTTGAAGCTCATCTTCAGAAGTTCAAGTTTCAAAGCAGCAGAATGATTGCTTTGACCACAAGGCTGCAAGATAGCTAGTGCTGATTTTAGTGACTATGTCTCAGATACTGTTTTGAAATTTCAGTAGGGAGTCTGGCTGCCAAGAAGCCGTATCCCTCAAAAAATGTTTAGAGATAAGGCAGCTACCTAGAAAACACAGAACAGACAGTAACAGAGATTCCACTTCTCACTCATGTGCTATCCTTTGCAAGGTCCGTCAGTCTTTTCAGCTGTGGGTTTTTAGGGGAAGGAAGAGAAGGCTGATTTTTTTTTTAAGAATATCACTTAACCCAGACTCAGCTCCCTCTGTGCTTTCTGTCTCACTCTGTGATGGCCAGTGCTGTAAGTTAATGGGAAACTGTGAGGTTCCTTCTGTGCATCAATATCTGAAAGCAGTGGCACCACCAGAAAACTTTACGTGGCAGAAATGGTATAAGGGGTGAAACCCATGTTGACATATTTTCTGAAGTAATAGAAAGCTTTAAACATAGACTGACACACCTAAACTTCCTGAGCAGATGGCACACGTGGTAAACATGAGGAACCTGGCTCATGAAGGTATGGAAATGAGAGGTGACCAAAAGCAGTCAGAAAAGTTTAAGGAAAGGATATGTGCAAGCATTTCCACTCTTCTTTACAGAGTAAAAGCAAAATGTAGGAAATATTTGGACTGTTTCCTTTCTCTCAGAGAGGAAGGAAGAAAATTATATTCAAGCAAGAGTCTTAACCGATCAAATGGTTTGTGAATGAATAGCCCTGGGATGGAAACATAAGAGAGATACTTACCTGGAGCAGGCAGGAAGCCATCATCTATGCTCTCCTCCAAGAAATTGCCTGTTGGGTCTGAGCTGTACCTCTGGACAAAGCTGTCTTCCCTCACAGGGTGCCCCTGCTAGGTTGGAAATGTAGAAAATCAATATGACACAGGGACTGTTTTATGAGGTTATGAGTTATAAAAGTAGGGAGAGGGGATTAAATAGGAAAGTGATCACAGTGCTGCTACTCCTTTTTTATAAGTCACTCCACTTACCCCATTTCTGTCAATGCAGGTTGTAGCAGAATTGTTGCTAGTAGCGCTCTTTTAAAAAGAAAGAGAAAGAAAACACAGGCATCATGAGAAACAGTTCACTCTCACATTACTTGTTCTGTTTTCAGAGAGGAAAGGCTTCATACCAATGAACTCAGGAGAGGAGTCCGAGATGTCGAGGGGCTGTTGAAAAAGCCCTGGTGTGGGACGAGATACTCATCTGCATCCACAATGTCTTCCATGTCCTCCTCCTCCATCAGGGTGCGATAAAACTTGGAATCTGTAGGGCTAGGCAAGTGCATCCTTTCGTCTCCCTGTAAGAAAAAATTACAGTGAGAGAGGATTCGCAGAATCCCTTCAAGCCTTCACCGTCCCTAGAATCTGGGCCTGCAACGTCCATGCTGCTGTAAAATATCTGCATTTTTGTGATATCCAAACTCTGTTAGCCTTTCAGGACTGCAGGATGTTACTGGGCATAGACAGGGACCAGTGTTAAGAAAATACTGGCCAGTCTTGAAATTCTCTGTGTGGTTCTAGCTGAATTAAGACCTGGAAGGCAAGAGTAGAACTGTCCTCAAATTGTCAGCATGTGCTGGAAGTTATTTCTAGTGTATCTTCTCAACTCATGCTGTTACTGAGTTCACATTCCACCACAAACAGCTATGCTGTTTCGCCTTATCATCAGTGCTGGAGAGGATGTTCAAAATCTTTTATACAACTGCTCTTGTTTCCTACATGGCTTCTCTTTCCACATCATGTTTAAGCAAACATCACAGGAAATAACCCTTCACTGGCAAGGAGATAAACAGACTAACAGATGCAGCTCTCTGATTCTCAGAAACACAGAGCTCTGCCATTTCAGTCAGCTCTCTCACACCTATGTCATTTATATTTTTCAGTTCTCTCACACTTATGTCATTTATATTGCACCTTTTAGCTTAAAGTAAATGTCAGCATAACAAAAGCTTTTGCTGCAGTACCCAGAAGTGGTTATGGGCAGGAGAAATCCTTTTGCCTCAGAAGAAAGCAACCAATGAAAACATGAGCCTGTGTAGCCTGGCATCTTTTAAGTGGAAAACTCGTACAATCCAGGAATTTGATTTCCTATGCATTCTGAGCCTGCTATTAAATGCCCATTAGACATGTTGCTACCACTGTGTTTAGTACCTGTATAACAAGATAGCGGGGAGGGTCACGAGCCATTTTGGAGAACTCTGCAATCAGCTCACGGAACTTGGGACGGCTGTCTGCATCAATCATCCAGCCTGAAAGGACAGCAGGGAGAGCAATGCACAACTGAAATTGGTTCAGTTATCAGACATAGAGTCTGAAACAAAGTGTAACAACTAAAAGAGCATGGTAAGAAAGCAGCTACTTTAAGAGGTCACCAGAAAAAATTAATTAAGCAGACACTAGCTGGTGTGAATGTCAGCATTTAAGAAGCATATCCTGCCAGTTTGGAAGCATGAAAGAGGCACCAAAATTCCAAGGCTGGACAAGCTCCAGGCTAAGCTTGTCTGCTCTCTTCCTGGCTTGTCTCTGCTTGGACCTACAACGTGACAGTAAGGAACAATCCTGAAGACAGTTAATGGGGGCCAGTCTGGATCAGTCTAAACTAGGCTGCTCTGACAAACTTCTTGAAGGAGGAGAAGCAAAGTATCTTCAGCAGGTGCCTGCACTGCTTCATGAAATCCTGGGAAATCTAAAGCCATTTTCTACCCTGTACCAGATGTCTTCTAAAATTTAAAACATCTGCAACATGTTTTGAAAGATTAACCATGCCTAAGTTGTATTTAACTAGTAAATGGGCTTTAACAAATAAAAGTCCTACAGCTCAGTGTGGATCAGTGATAGATTTCTCATAATGATACTGGTGGCTTTACGTGCAAGATGACTTAGGAAATCCACACTTTCTGATATCAGCTAACAGATGAGGTGATGTATAGACATTTATGTTTAAGATTAAAAGTAAGAAAGGTTAATCTTAGTATGTCTGAGAGAACTCACAAGAAGCTTATCCAAGGTAATGGAGGAGCAAGGTGGTAATACACCATCTGAAATCTGCACTAGACAAAACATTATCAATGCCAGTGGCTTCTTGTCATGCTAAATTCTTCCAGTGCAGTTTTTACCAATTAAAGAAATTATTCTCACTTTAGGAGACAGTGAACCTTTTGGAAATATGTTGTTTTTGCGGAAATAGCGTCTACTGCTTCTGAATTTATCTTTCAATTGCACATGTTTAAAAATAGTTTCTTTTAAACAATTTTGTGTAATAACTTCCAACTTTTCAGTTTATACTCTCTGTTTATAGAAGGAGATGAATGGGAATCCCAAATACTTTTAGATAAGAGGGAATGGTTTCAGCAGTGTCTGCACTGCGGCCTGTACACAGCAGCTCATCAGAGCAGTGAAAGATGTCACTGAGTCCTGTGGAAGAAATAAGGCTCAAACCCCACATTCTCATGCTCTTGCTTTTAAAATTAGTGTAATGGTATAAAAAGACGATAGTGACATTCCACTGGTAGTGTTTCATAAGCAAGAGGCACTTGACTGGGGGCCTGGAAAAATGCCTGCTTTCTAGCTCCAACCTGGCTTTGAAGATGGGCAATGGATGGAGCTGCCAGGCCTCCAAAAATCTCAGCATTTGGGGACACACTGTGGTGCAGAGCTTTTGAAGATCTGGGACAGAACTGCCACAAAATGGTAGGGCTGAGGTGTCAGCAGGGTTCAGCATTGCTGAGGAGGGACTTCTAGGAGAACGCCTATGAGTCTGAGCACTGCTGATGGATGCAGTGTCTGGATGTGGTTCCTTCTCACCACAGTAAGCAAAGGATCAGACTCTCCTTGCACAGGCTCTTCAGGACTGCCCAAAAGTGCTGTACTACAGGGTGCTTGTTAGTAGCACAGCTTTTATTTCAGCAACAGGTACAGTCCGCTCTGGTAAGAAGGTCTTAAATGCCACCTAGTGGGCTGCCTCTCAGCATCCTCACAAACAGTACTGGCAGGGATGCAGCCTCGCCTTGGCTTAGGAAGCAAGGTTACAATCTGACATTTAAGCAACTGACAGATATAAAACGGGTTTGAGGTTCATAAGCCCTTTGATGTGCCCTAGCTGATAGTAATATACTGAACTAAGTCTGAGCCTAGAGAAGTCATTGTGAGTTTTATTTTCTAGATGTTTAAAACCAGAGTATCAGGTAACATGGATGGTGTTTATTTATACTACCTGACATTTAAAAATAATTGACAACATCAGCCAGCAGTGTGAACAAGTGAAAAACCATTAGTTGGCTGAATTAGCAATTAACAAAATCATGCTCTCCCATCTAAGGCATGAGGTGCAGGAACGCATTCTGTCACTGCTCTTTTCACATAACCTAATTTCCACGCCATCACCAAGAACACAGCATGAAGAAATGCCTGTGTAATGAAGGTAACTGTGCCACTTATTGGGCTTGGGAAAGCATCCACAAATCCACTGAACTCACATTTGACCATGATCATGTACACATCAATGGTACAAATGGGTGGCTGGGGCAAACGCTCGCCCTTCTCCAAGACAGAGGAGATTTCACTTGCGGGGATCCCATCATAAGGCTTGGAGCCAAATGTCATCAGTTCCCAAACTGTCACACCTGCAAGGAAAGGAGAAGACAGTGAGAGAAATTTGGAGGAAGCTGAGTTGCTTGTCCAGATGTGTTTGTCAATTGAGAGAAGCAGTGCACTGACAGATCCTCGTCCAGGAAAAGCACTTTCTGCCAAGATATTAAAGACAAACAATAAAACAGTTTGAAATAGCAACTAGTGTCTCAGTGTTGAACATCCCACAAGGATGTATTTCCATTAAGGAAATACAGGTTACATACTCCTGACTCCAGGTTAGGAAGGGGATATAAAAATGGAAGTTGCCTTTTGGTTTAAAACAATCTCTTTGGAGACGAGCAAGGGCAGTTGTTGAAAGATGCGTAAACCAGCCGCCTCACTGTTGTTTGCTGATGACATACTCTGTGATGTAGCTACTGTGACTGCCCAGTAGATTAGTCTCAAAATAATACTTTGGATGCCAAGATACATAACTGAATTAAGAGGACCAGATACTGAACTTTTTCTAAAAGGATACAGCATCTGACCTTTTGTACTAAACTTCTTACACAAGTACAACACCATGGAGTGGAAATTCTGCAGCAAGTTGCTCTGAAAAGTTTCCTTTCAGCTCCACTTTCTCTTGTACAAAGCATAAAACAAATTATTTGAGGAGGTATTAATTGCTTTTCTTTTTTTGTTGTTGTCCTCTCAGTACCCGAAGAGCACACACCATATTGCAACTACTCTGAATCATTTTAGGCCACTACAACAAAATATACCATCACCTCGAGTAGTGCCAGAGGAGACAGCAGAGTTACAGTAATTGATGCTGACTGGCAGTGTGGCCAATGGTTTTATGTCCTCCCTCTCAATATACTGCTTTATTGTTGGTCTCATTCTATTCCACAGGAAGGCAGTGAAGGAAAGCTTCAGCATAAGTTCATCACGTGGAGACGTGCAGTCTCCTGCCTGCATCTCCTGTCAGAGAAGGGCTCATCATGTGGAAGCATATTCTGTAAAAATTCTTACACCTCACCACTGCTCAGTTTTGTGGGAGTTTTACTTAGTCAAATAGGTGATTTTGGCCCATTATTTAGGTTCAATCTCTCAATCTTCAGATAATAGGAAGAATAAAGAACTTGTTTCAATGTCACTGCAATAGTTCCAATGTATCTACGAAAATTATGACTATATTTTTAGACTCACCATAACTCCAGACATCACTCTGATGAGTATAAATCCGGTGTAAAATTGACTCCAATGCCATCCATTTAATAGGAACCTAGGAAGATCCACAAATTAGCCATAAGATGCCGAATCAAATTTTATCAGCAACATTTACCACCAGGTGGTGTTTTAAGTCAATGGTTTGGTTGTAGAAGGCAGTCAAAAAAACACAACGAAACAACACAACTATTTGAGTGTTAAAGCAGGCAAGTTTGAGTCCCTTGTTACTATTTTCATTTACCTGGAAACTTGTGAAATTTTTGAGTCTATTATAAATATCTCTCACGAGTTAATTTTACTGTATTTTTAACAGTTAATATTTTAACCATCTGTTGTAACAGAATAAAAATCCAGTCTCAGACTGTACGACAAAGACTGATTTGTGCTCATCTGATTTCCATTTATGGTCACTGCAATATTTGCAAGCAGATTCTTGTTAGTTTCTCAGCAGGACACGTTCCCTTCATCAGAACGTAGTACAACATAAAGATTGAACCAAGTCTGACAGGTCTTTCTTCTGTTATAAACATACGGCATTCCCTTTATCTTCATAAAATGTATAGTGTTATTGGCGTTGGCTACGTGATGAATCCAGACATGGTTTTATTTTTATGGTTTTTTAAATACCTTGTTTTTTTCCCAGACATTCAGGGTGGGAATTTCAAAAGCCCTGCTAACTAAGTCCCCACTGCTGTCACACTGGCCTGACGCTGCTCTGGCTGTGCTCAACAGACTTGCACAGGATTAAAAGGCAGCAAGCTTAGATTGCAGATGAGCTTTTCGAAAAGCCTGCTTTCTTTTTCCCTAGTTTTAATACAAATGCTCATGTATGAGCACAAACACCAATGAACACACCATGGTTTACTCTCCAGTGCTTTTTACCTTGCCTCCCTCTGCATGATACTCTTTCTCATCGGCCCCAAGCAGCTTTGCCAGCCCAAAGTCTGTGATTTTCACATGTTGTGGAGTCTTAACAAGGACATTCCTGGCAGCAAGGTCACGGTGCACCAGGCGACGTTCCTCCAAGTAGTTCATTCCCTGCAAAACAATAGACTGGTGGTGGGCATCTTGCTCACACACTTTGGGCTTTAACACACAAGTAAGTTACCGAAGTAATTCTATGGTAACTGCTGCTCTATGGTAACTGTATACACACAACCATAAACACATGGTAACCTATTCCTCTTTCAGAAAGATTTGCTGTTTTGAATTTTGTGATGCTGATTTCAGGAAGGGGATGTACTATGTGGAGAAGGAGGTGGCTATGGTACAATCCTCTAGGAACCTTTATGTGGGACTGTACTTAAGTGGAATCATGAAGGAAAAAAGGGATGGCAGGAGGTATAGCAGGGGATGTAGTTCCCCTGGGACTTAGTTCAAGACCTAAAATCAGCATAGTACTGTCAAATGAGTGGGCAAAACCATCATTCAGCTGCAGTTGCACAACTCCCGTGACCTGAGGGTAGCACAGTAGAGATGATGACCATCACCATTCCTACACACACAGGCCAACTTCACTAGGAGAATCTAGACACAAATGGCCTGAGAGTGGAATCCAAGCAAAAATAAATACATCATTCAAAGTTGCCAGTTCTGTGCCTTGTTACAATGAACTCTGCCTCCTCACTGGTAGCAATTAAGCATCTCTCTGCAAACACAATAAAAAGAAAAAAGTAAAAAAAAAAAACAACCTTTATTTAATGGCTGAGCTCAGAGTTGCACCTATTTTCAAATCCTCTTTGTAAAGGCAAGTTCTTCCAGTTTCAGTGCCATAGCATACGTGCTTTTTTGGTACAACTTCTCTCAAGGAGGAACACTTTTCTCTGGAGTGACTGCAGATCTCCCAGACAAATAAAATCGCTAATTGTGCTGGTTTAACTTTTAAGGCATGAATCTGCCTCTGCCTCTCTGACCACAGAGATTATTCTTTGTTCCCTCAATTCCAATCTCGTGGTGCATGGAATTAAAAAAAAACAACACATGATTTCTAAGTTTCCTGTGAGATCCTTTCTAAAAACCACAATTATTCCCAGTCCATAGGTTTCTGCTGGCAGTAGATTATGTGCTTGTATTTTTACAAAGACAAGATTAATAAAAAAGTGCTTCTAGCCTACAAGATTCACACCAAAATGAGAAAAATGTGATTATAGGGCACTGGAGGGAAAAATTCCCTTCCACATGCCAGCCCCATCCTAAGCCCGATGTGAACCTGGACCACCAGTGAATCTTCCACTACATTTTCTCAGCAGAACTTCACCCCTGCACTAAGAGCTGCTTGTGTTGCCAAAACAAACCACCCAAACAGACTGGCACAATGCCACTGTGAGCATGCATTTAATTATACAAATACATCTTTAATGAGCAGAGCTCTTGGAAAAAAACAAAACAAAACAAAACAAACAAACAAACAAAAAAAAAGAAACAAAAAACAAAAAAATGACTATCTTAAAAAAAAAATCACAAAATCTCACCCCAGTGGAGCAAAGATTTCCTGCTAAGCATGTACTGCTGCAGAGACATATGAGGACTCAAAGCTACTGAAAAGCAGAATATCAGTTTCACATTAAGCTATTTAAGACTCTGGTAGCCAAAGGACTTGTGCACATGCACAAGCATACACCAAAGATGTTGAACTGCTCACACAGAAAGTACAACAGATCTCTACTTGTGTGCAAGCCTGGGATTTAAGCCATTTTTTCATCATTAAGAGTGAGATTAACATGTTCAAAGTTACTCCACAATGTTTCTGAACATGGTGTAGAAAATTCTCTGCCATAACATTTTACCTGAAAGACATGGCTTAGTAAAAGATGTTTGTGAAAGATACAAACAGAAATTATTTCAAAGCTGTGAAAACAGAAACAAAAATAAACTTCACAGTGAACTTGTTTCCTTCTGGTTAGTTTCCTGACACAAATGTACTGGCCATAATTTTTCTCCCCATTTTCTGAGTCAGAGAAAGTATAATAATATTAATAATGTAAGAAAGTATAATATTGGGCATGACTTTATCAGTGCAGCAATAACACCGGGCACATTGATGGGAAAAAGCCATAAGCATGATTTACAAGTGCTTTAACGAGAACTTCAGTATGGAGCAACACAAAGGAGGATGCTGGAGGTCAAGCAGCACTGGAGAGGGTAGAGGTTACTATGGGTGAATGCTGAACTGATGTGAAGAAAATCAAAAAGAAGCAACAATTGTGAATGGCAATGTTTCAGGCAAGTGCACAACAAATCTGATGCTCCGAGGATCAGACTCAGGACTGATACTGCCACATTAAAAATGAATGAGGAGGAGGAAGAGAAAAAGGGAAATGTGGCCTTCAGTTCATCATCCAAAGGAAATAAGTCCACGAGAGAGCAGTAACTGGTTTCAAACGAGAGAGCAAGAGTCAGGATAATGGCAGCTCACATTACCAATGGACACATAAATTAATTTGCTGTGGAGTGCACTGTAAAAAAAAAAAAACAACTAGATGAAAAATGTGCTCTGTGTACTTCTGGTGGATACATTTCTGAGATCCTCAGCATGTTTCCTGAAAGCAAACCACAGCCATAAGAGCCTGAGATGTATACAAGGTCTCAAGGGACCAATAAGACGGTAAGCATGTGATTAACTTGTGGACTGGTATTACTGAAATGAGCAGCATTAAGCATCTAGACTTCGCAAATAATGCTATCACGCATAACAAACCTTACACAAACTGCAGCAATTGGTTTTGCCCCATTCTTCCACACCTAACCATCTTCCATGCAGCATATTACTGCTAAGGGCTGTACTTATTCTCCTTCTCTTCAGCTCCATGTACAGGCAGGTAACTAGTGCCAGTTGTGATAATGATGTTTTATTTGGCACTGTGGACATTTCAGTCTGATTACATGCATCAACTTATTGTATATGAATTGCAAAAGAGCCCTGTGGTGTTTGGAATGTTTTTGGTCACAGCCAGATGGTATTTATTAATCAGCAGTTTTGATCCCCAGACCACACAGATTTCATCCTGAAAAACCAGGGTCATTCTTCAGGACATGCCAGAAGGTATATTTAACATCACTGTTTACCCTGTGGCACAGACCAAAAAAATCCCATAACTGAAGCAGCATTTTGTTATGAGAATTGACAGATTTTGTTCCCTCCTCTGCCACAGCTTCATTACATCACTTTCACTTGAGGGTGTTTGGTTTTGGTGACAATATTATGCTGCCTAGGAGCAATTTATTAATTCAGTGTCTTGAAAATGGTAAATTGTTTAAAACAAACCAACAGCTTACTGATGTGTATCAAGTCTCCAGGAACCATGAGGCATGGTGAAATACACAGACCTGCATAGACAGGTAAATAAACAAACATGACGTATTGCCTGATATCTGCGTTGCAGCCTGGGTCTTAGCTGGCCCCACAGCTGAGCTCATCAGCTTACCTTTGCAATCTGCACACACCAGTTGAGAAGGTACTGGGAGCCAATGTTATCCTTGTGCTCTCGGATGTAATCAAGGAGGCAGCCATAAGGCATGAGCTGGGTGATGAGCTGCACAGTGGAAGTGAGGCAGATTCCCAGCAAGCGGCACACGTGAGGATTGTCAACACTAGCCATCACATAGGCTTCCTGAGAAGAAAGAAGGGAAGAAAGGGATGTGAAACACTCCCTTATGCATGACTAAAATGTCTGGATATGATATCAAGAAGATATTTATACATTTTATGAAAACCTTAATAAAGCCTTTTGAATCTGAGTTTCATAAATACATGAAAAACTCTTTCAAGCTTGTTCACCCCAATTAAGGTAAACAAGGTACCTCTTCTTTCTTTGCTCTTTCTGCAGTTAAGAGAAGTCCCCTGGGAGGCTGTTGGAGCATGCTCCAGATAAACTGAATACACCCTTTAACATGGCCATGGGGGTTAAACCACCCAGACTTCACAGGTTTCCAAGCAAAAGCTACTTACAGATTTAAATTTGGGATTCAAAGAATGCTCAAAGAATGGTGTACTGATGGATGGTTGAATGAATATGAGCCAGCAGCATGCCCAGGTGGCCAAGATGGATAGTGGCATCCTGCCTTGTATCAGGAATGGTGTGGTAAGCAGGACTAGGTAAATAATCCTCCCCCTGTACTTGGCACTGGTGAGGCCCTACCTCAAGTACTGTGTTCAATTTTGGGCACCTCAATACAGAAAGGATATGGAGATGCTGAAGCAGGTCCAAAGAAGGGCAACAAGGCTTGTGAAGGGCTTGGAAAGGGCCCTATGAGGAGAGACAGAAGGAAATGGGGCTGTTTAGTCTGGGGAAGAGGAGGCTGAGGGGAGACCTTATTGCTCTCTTCAAATACGTGAAAAGTGATTGCAGCAAGAGTGGGCTTGGTCTCTTCTCACTGGTAACAGGAGATGAGGAAATGGCCTCAAGTTGTGCCAGGGGAGGTTTAGGTTGGATATAAGGAAAATCTTCACAGAAAGGGTTGTTAAACACTGGAATAGCCTCCCCAGGGAGGTTGTTGAGTCACCATCCCTGAATGTGTTTAAAATCCATTTGGATGTGGAGCTCAGGGACATGATTTAGTTGTGGGTTGTTAGTGTTAGGGTAGCATGGTTAGGTTGCTTGTCTCGATGATCTTGAAGGTCTTTTTCAACCGGAGCAATTCTATGATTTTATAAGTTAAATACAACACGGGAAAAAAGTAAAGCTGAAGATATTTTTTTACTAACTTCCCATCTGATTTACAGTATTTCTGTTTTGGACATTTTAAAAGACCTCTGATTGAAAACTGATATAATTACATAAATAAATGGGAATTTTTTCCATGTAGTGAGCTTTTAGGTCAGCATCTTAACTCAGCATCTGGAGTGCAACAACTAATCATCCCTTGAAAGTTTCAGCATTAAGTCAGGTCAGCAGCCCTCAGAAGCCTAAATTAATATTCATGGCCCTATTGTCACAGGGCACTACTTTGGCAGGGAAAGAAGCAAATCTGCACTTTCTAACAGCTTATGAAGTGAAATACCACAGCACTAAAGTCGTCACCTAACAAGCTTTCCATGGATGTCATATAGCTGTGTAGCTGGTAAGAGATATTATTAAACAAAGATATTATAGCAATGACGTTCAAGAAATAAACAATCCCAATTCTTAAGCAATACATTCTGTCCCTGGAATTGCTGCATGACATACCAGCCTAAGCAAAACATGACATAATGTCATTTCTTCAGAAGCGCTAATTCTGCATTTGGTTTCTTTGTTTAAGAGCCAATGGGATGCAAGTGGCCTCCAGGCAGCCAGACTAAAGATGATCTCCAGCAGAACTCAAATAAGGGATCCTCAACCTCCTGCAGAATGTGAGTAGGTGACTGAAAAACAATTCTTTCTCAAGGAGAGTGCTGAGTGTGGTAGCTCATGGAAAGATAAAAGAACACAATGTGCTCTTTAATTATATAAACATTTACAACATTTTTAGACAATCTTGTGAATCCACTATATGATGCTCAGATGGAAGCAGAGAGCAAAATACACTAATCTCAGTAGGCCTCAAAACCCAGCAGCCATACCAATTAAGGGCGTCTGTTCCACGTCTGTTCCTAGTGTTGCTTCCTGTTGGGATTCAGCTCTGTGCTGTATTAATTTCAGCAGGGGAAAAGAAATCTGCAGACTCACTGCTCCCTGCCCATCTGCTGCACAGCCCCTGTGGGGCTGGCCTGGGGGCAGAGCAGGGAAGCTGGAGGCGTGGAGTGGGCATTTAGCCACACAGCTTTCAGAGAGCTCCCAGATTTGGTAATAGGGAAATAGGGCTGCCGCCTCTTCACAAGGAGCAGAAGGGAGCTATTGTACATCCAGGATCCCTCTAAGTAGTCCAAGACATTAAAGTAGGCCTTTGTTTCAACTGTTTATCTTGGAAATCTCTGTGTATGCTCTGACCTGCTCCAAGTATGCTTGGTATTCAACAACAATCTTCTGAATTAGCCCTACCCTAATAAAGTCAGCAAGAGCTTGTCTGGATTATAGGAACTAAAGCTGCTGTGCTGTTTCAATGCCTAGCATGTTTCTGTAGGAGAAATCACCTTTAATTGGATGTCATTATCTCTGAGGTTTCAATGACCTTAAAAAATTGGTTGTGTAGCAAAAGGAGAAGAGCTTTAGGAGTCATCTCTCTGACTTTATGGAGAAACTATTTTGATATCACCAAAGAGCAAACAACCCATGCATGTACTACCCTATCATCTGGGTATGTTGCTTTGCTGAAGGCAGGATGCAGTACCACAGGCTTACTAACTTTTCCTTCACTACACAGGAATTTGATGCAGTTCAGCGCAAATCAACCTTTGTGAAAACTGTATTGTGCTCCTAATCACCGTGAAGAGTGAAACAGCCCCTGAAAGGCCCATGCAGGAGGAAAGAAGCCTACCCTGGATGCACTGGAGCAGTAATGGGTATGGGACTTGAAAAAGGGTGAGACAGGCCTAGGGGCAAAGGGTCTGTGCTGCTTGTATCTTGTCCAATGGCTCAGGGGAACAAGCGATTTCTCCCCATGAGATAACATTAGGAAGCTGGTTCCAGAAGTCCAGAGAGAAAAACTGGAAGCCAGTTTCCAGACCATAGTTTCTCATGTTGTTTAGACATAGCTGTCAGCAGCTCCTGTGGACATGCAAAGGGGTGCTAACAGAGATCTTGGTCATCTGAGAGCTGCCGATCTCTGTTCCTCTGAAAGCATATGAAAACAGCGCCCCATAGACTTTTCCCTGTTTTGTGAAGTCATAACTTTTATCCAAGTAAGAAAATAAAATTCCCATGCCTCTTTCAGGAAGTGAGATAATTTTTCACTGTTTGAGGCTGAGAAACTAGTCTGCTGGGAACTTTTCTTTACGGATTAACAGTTAACTTATTCCTTTATAACTGAACAACAAAGTGATGATGACCTGCAATGTCAGGATTCAAAAATCCTTAAATATGTTTTCATTGTTCTTATTTACACTGTTGTAGTGGCAGTTAATGCCAGAATTTAAGGCTTGAGACACAAGAATAAAGAAAATGGCCTCAGGTGTAAATGTACAGTTCTGACTTATGTGCCAGTTCATAATTATAATTATTTATACTCATGCTGTGAGTACAAATAACATCAGTGCTGGGACTGCAAGCAAGGACTTCACAAGAGATACAAAGCATTTCCCAAAGACTTGCATTATAGCTGCCCTTTTATACAAAGAACTCTGGTTGGGATGTTAAATATTTCTTGCCAGCCAAAATTCTGTAATTGCTTTAGCTGCTATAGAGGAAAATCCACAGTCCACTGTCAACTTGGGAAAACAAATATGAACACTTACATCAAGTATTTCCTTGTTGGCTTTTGGTGATGTAGCCTCTCTCAATTCTTTAATAGCAACAGGAATTTTAACCTTTTCCCCTTCTGGGATCCAAAGTCCCTACCAAAAAGAAGTACAAAGAATTACTCAGGTTAATTCTCACAATTATTGTATACATTTTACATCTTTTGAGTAGACATAAATATTCCAAGCAATGGGAAGGCAAGACAAACAACAAAAATCTGACAAGCAATATGCAGAAAGTCATTATGTCTTGTGGGTAATAAAATAATTCTATCAGTGGAATGACATTCTCTGCTACCTTTACCATATTTTGTTGAAAATAAACCCACAGAAAACCATGTTAATTATCTGTATGAATAGCCCAAGTCATGTATAAGGAATACCTTTCTTGAATAGAAATCTAATTAATTAGCACATCATGGCAACTGCAATAGCAAAACCTGTCCACTTCTAATTTACAAATCACTGGATGAAAATGCCTGAGATTTTCTTATGTGCAATGAGATGGCAGCTCCCATACAAATATTCCAGTCCCAAACATATGCAATGACAGACAGGTTTATGACATGACTGGTTCAGTGCTCTACTGCGTCAGGAGGTCAGGTAAAGCATGGGGTACTACAAAAGGAAGCTCTGCTGCAGCACGTTGTGATGTAGATGTATGCTTTCAGAGGTCAGTAGGGTTTGTACCCCAAAGTTCTCAGCCCTAGCTGGAAGTCTGCTTCAGAAATAGAGCTTTATAGATATGTGAATCTACAGGTTTACATTTCAGTACTATTGCCAAAGGTCAAAGGTTGAAACCTTCATCCCCTAGGTTCAGCAATATAGCTTCAGAAACACAAAAAACTCCCATGTTATTAAATTAATAAATCAATTAATGACAACTTTAGTAGTATCTCTGCCATTCAACACATACAAGCTATGAAAGCTAGTGAGAAAATCTACAGCAGTAACCTCAGCTCTCAATTCATGCTTTGTTTGGGTGGCTTTTCCATGCAGGAAGAGATAGAGAGGAGAAGATAAACATCTTACCTTATAAACAGTGCCAAAAGCTCCGGAGCCCAAAACTTTGACCTTTTTAAATTCTGTTTCCTTCAAAATTCTCAGGTGGGCCTGATTTGGTGCCTCTCCACTGGGTGTCAGTGGCTCGACAAGCTAGTGCAGACAAAAATCAAGGCTTTAGAAGGATACAGGTTGGAGTACAGCAAGCAGCACAATTTGTGGAAGGAAATAAATCCTCCATTTAAAATAATGAACATTTTATTCCAGCTGAAGTTTATGTGAGCTACTGTGACCTACAGCAATAAATACCTACAGTTGTTCCAAATTTTGAAGGTAAAATCAATCAAAATAAGCTCTGTGACACGATTTCTGTTCACTGAAATTGAGCAGACCAGCAGCTGCCATTTTGAAGGAAAATGAAGGAATATTGGTGTTCAAATGAATACTTACACATAAAAGACTTAAAAAATATGGCATGAAGAACAGTGCAATTACCACAGATCTTAAATAAGATTACTTTTTTTTCAACTTGCATATAAATTATAAAAATGTTTTAAGCAATGCACAAGAACCACCTGCAACCTTTCAGGTTTGCTCTTGTTTAATTAGATGAAATTCCCATGGTGCTGGAGGTAGCTCTCCCAGATCACAAAGTTTAAAAACAACAATTTAAACTGTGAGCACAATTATTTTATAAATTGAAAATGAAAAGTTGGATTGACTGTTGATATTTTTAAGATTTGATCTAAGCGTTGTTGCAAACAGTAGCTTCCAAACATAGATATTTAACACTTTTTTTGATATGTAAGTCAGCTTTTTCCCTTTATTGATTTCCTTTTGTTGCTACTTGGCTTGCTGGGAGGGAGAAATGATTCAGCGCTGAGGGTTTACACGGCAAGGCTGCACAGATAAGCAACCATATTAAGTATCACTCCTCAAGCTGTCTTTTCCCCGAGCAGAAATTTTCAATGATTGCCACTGAGATTTAGACATCTAAATCCCTAAGGTTCTGGAAAATTATATCCATAGAGATCAGATTTGAGATTAAATGAGAAGGTGTTAGGTGGCCACTGCCTCTTTTCCAAATGAGTGTGGCAGATGTCATGTCAGCCAAGCCAAGGGCTTATTGAATTAAAGGCAGATCTGTGATGTTGCAACTCTCTGGTTTAAGGTGGTCCAGTTTCATTGCCCTCAGGAAAGCAGCCTGTCCTAGATGTGTTTGCAGTGCTCACCTCCCTCTCTTGCAGCAACCTGCGCAGGGTACGCTTCCTCACAATGTGACGTCGCCGCAAGTAAAGGCCAATGCCCAGGCCAACCACAACCAGGCACAGGAGTCCCCCGACAACACCAGCCGCAATGGATGGGGTTTTGGAGCTGCCAGGCACAAGGGATGCAGAAAGAGAAGAAAATGCTTAGGTGTATGATTTAAGAAAAGCCTACAGTGGCTGCATATACATTTTTTATTTTTGATTGGACATCGAAACAATTTGACATTTCAAGAGTCTTCAGCAACTGTACTTTTAAGTTCCTCACCCAGTGGTTATGTTTATCAATCACCAGGGAACAGTGAAAAATCAAAAGAACTGAGCTGATATGAGACCATACATACTTCTACTGTGTTTAGCAGTGGAGATTTCTTCTCCACTGCCTTGCCATCTCCCCTTCCTGCAGACGGTTTTTGCACAGCGTCTTGTATTTTCCATTTCTGTGCCATTTGCTTTACTGCATTTGTAGTTTTGTTCTGTATTTGCAAAGCAACCTTTAAGAAACCAATTTTCTCTGGAAAAGATGCTTCTATGGCCAAGTGCTGAGCCTTGCAGAGATGGGTCTGCTTGTTTGCCCTGGTGATTTTAATACCACAAAGCAGGAGGGAAAAGAAAAGGGCTTCCATGTCAATGAGGTACTTACAGCTTTGTATGTGTGCAGGTGAGGTAATATCAAGAAGGCATACACAGCCGTAACACTGTTCGTGATGCTGACAGCTCACCATTATGAGAGGGCATAATACATGGGTCATGATGTACTTCAAATTGTCTGCCCTTCTCCCCAAGTACAAAATGATCGAGGCTGGGTACCATGTGAACAGTCTGTGTTGCATGTACTGATTGCTGTCTGCTTTTATAAGAGTCTGGTTGGTTTCAGACTTCAGCTGAAAAGAAAAACCTGTTTTCCAAGATTGTATATTGGTCTGTACTTGGAGATCCATCACAGCTGCCCAGGGGATTACTATTAAATAGAGTCACATTTTAACAGTACTTTTAGATGGAATTTGTCTCGCCATAGCATGACTTAGTGGTCAGAAAATAAATCCCTCTCTTAGTCACAGAAACCTGTTGCATGTTCTTGAGCAAGAAATGAGGCCAAACAATGCAAAATAAGATCTCATTAGAAGAACAAATGTCTATCTTTGCATGAAAGGGTTGCAGATGTAGGGATTCCAGGCTGGAAAAGCCCCCAGGTTCTCTGCAATTAATTCCCTATAATGCAGGGAATTAACTATATCAATTCTAAACATCTCTCTTTCTGCCTCTAGACCATTACTCTTTCTTTTTCCAGCTTCCTCCTTTTCCTTTTCACTGTCAGAACCCACGTCTCATCTTGATCTTCCTTTTGACAAGCTATGCAGAATAAGTTTTGGGTTTTGGAACCTTGTGTCAGTAAGAGCAGTTCTCAATTTTTTAGTCATTTTTATAGTTCTGAGCCTGTCACTTCCTCTTACGGATCTGAAGCAGGACTTTACCAAGCTTCAGCCTCAGTGTTACAGTGTCCAGCAGGTGCTGCAGAAATGCAAAGATGCATTCTTTCAAGCTCTGTCATTAATTATAACAGATGGAATACTCACCCATTTGGACATCCTTCAAGACCTGGTCCTTTGCATCTGTAAAAACAAATAAATGCTACTAACATATTAGCTCTGGCATACCTACTCCTATAATTCCAAATAAGAAGAGTGGTACTGGTGGAAATTTTATGTTTCAGTGTAGTACAAGTATCAACATAGGTATTTATAATAATCAGACATTCTCACAAACATCACACACAACGGCCCTGCTCCAGAGTCTTTTACGCAGAGCTGCAGTTATGTTATGCAATCATTATAAGGACTATTTTAAAACATCTTTTTATGATGTTTTAGAATGGAGAGGGGACACAGATACACACAATCCAAAATGACCTCGATTCTCTGCTTCTTTATTTTAAATATATATCTGTGGTCTTTATGTGTACTGTCCTGTTCACCAGCTTCAAAACATGATCAGCTTCCTTAGACTCTGAGGCCACAAAAAATAAACAGAGACAGCTGTGTGATAGCCAGTGTGCTATCAGTAGTGCTCTGTCTCTGTGTGGGCATTTCAGCTAGCAAAGAAGATCTCAGGACTGACTGAAGAGGAATACAGGATAGCAGAAAGCTACAAGGAAATGCACAGCTGCAGATCCTCCTGCAATATCTTGGTGTCCAGAGAAGCTACAGATTCCAGTTTCCAGACTTTCAACAGGAAAGGAAAGCTTCGGTAGCAGATACATACTTGCATCAGAAAGCAGAATTTGACAGCACTCCCTTTGGCTATAGCATCCATGATATTTTTCTTTCAGAATCTAAGATCTTATGCCACTGGTAATGTAAACAGGTATGACAGCTACCCAAAGAGCAAGAAACATTACTAGCAAGTCATTCTCCCTGTGCTTGAGTTTAAAATGTCCAAAATTCATTTTGGCAACCTGATGCAAAAAACAACATGGATAAAAACACAGTGACTGCATTCATATGGTGCTCTAACAGGCCCGAGGGGCAGTGTGCATTCCCTAAGTGCTGCAGGGCTACAAGACATATGCTCTTCACAGGAATTGTGGTCTTTGTAGTGTCTACCAAGGAAGGAAAGCATTACGGAGGGGATTACATCATCTCTGAAAAACAGAGCACAGCAAAGATGGAGTTCAGTTTGTGGTATCTGCTCTCTGCGCTGAATAAAAGGTGTGTCATCCCAAAGCAGCTCCAGAGGAGATCAAGCAGGGGTTAAGGAGTAAGCCCGTGTGGGAAAAAAGTGCTCTGAGTTGCCTCTTACTGAGAGGAGGAAACAGAAAAATTTCAAAATGGCAGGTGAAGCTGAAGATTTTGTTTCATGGAGTGACCTACGTCCAGGGGGGTAAGGAGGGGAAGCAACTACTCATTTTATTGTGTTTTTATTTGTTTAGTTTCATTACTCTGATCTTCCCCCATGTATTTGGCTTGTTTTGAGGCCAACACAGTGCTCCAAGACCCAGCATCTGGAAGGTCTTTTGAGTTCAGTGGGCTCCCATGCAAGAATGTGCATCCTTGTGTTCTGGACATACTGGAAGTACTGTGCATACTGGTTCCTGGATCCTGGGAGTCTGTTCTGTTAGCATTCCCTGACTGCCTACAGCTTGTTTTGTTTGCTTAGTTGTGTAACTAAGCAAATCAAGGCTGCACGTGCAGAGCAGAGTCATCAGCTTGCTTATGGTCACAGGAGATGGATCTCACTTCGCAGCAGGCTTATTTCTTTGGGCACTTAAAAGAAAACTGATCTAGGACCCAAGACCTCAGACTATCACACTCTATCAATCACCTGGATGTGAATTTCTATATGCTAATGTAACAAAGCATGTGCAAGTTCTCCTGGTAAGGATGTGAAATTAAAAACTCTTTATTCCAGAACATGACCAAAGCCTTCAAGTTAATTCTTACTAAAAATTCTGTTTTTCATGCTACTTTATTATGGCAAACCTCCATGCACTTCCTAACTGCAAAAAAAAAAAACAGTACCTGAAGTCTAAGGAATGACTGACCAGTTATTATTCTAGGCCAGAAAGTAGAGGGAGGAGAAGCGTATATTTTCATCTGCGCTCATTTTTTAGAAAAGTATTTCCCATACAAATCCAATCAATATCAAGACTAGTGGGATAAAGTTAAAAGGTGTTTGTGAAGAAAATGATAGATCAGCATGTGTTTTTCAAATCCCATGTAATTTTCTGATTCATTTCACAAGTCAAAGAAGAAACAAAGCCTATGACAAATATCTATCCAAGACTAAATATAACCATTTTCCTTTAATGTGTAATTTTATGATGACACCCAACACAAGTAATCCATGCTTTAAGGAATCTATCTTTCCTTTTTTTCATTCTTGAATCATTTTTCTTCTCGCTAAAATGAGAAATGTGACCTTGTATTATAAACTGCCTCAAAATCCTATGGCTCTATTGGATGGAATCTAGCAGAAGTTGTACTCTTTGAAATATTTCTCTACTTTTTGGAAAATTAATGCTGCGTATAGTCCCTGAAAGTATTACATACTGCACTCAGCATTTCCTCTCTCTATGTAAATATTCCTTGTCCAGGTTCAGACACAGCTATATATTTCCAAAATCCATCAAGATTTTAACAGCCTTCTCCTCGATCCACAGTTCCTAATTTGATGTAATGCAGACACATTGCTATTTATGGCCTTTTAGAGAGGACTTGTGTTTTAACAGCCTAAATTACTTCACAATCATAAAAGAAATGAAAAACCATTGGGCTTTTCAAAGTCTTACAAGAGTTTGCCTTTTCTTTCTTGTTAACCTTTAGAACATGACAAAGGCCACCTTCTCACCCACCCCTAAAATCGTCTGGTATTTAACACAAGGACCAGTAAGGCATAGCATTGGTGGAGACTCTGAAGGCAGGACTCATCATCTAGTTCTAGTAACTGCAGTTGTGCTGTCTCCCTTTCTTGTTCTTCCACTTCACTGGCTATGGCTGAATTTGATTCTCATGCTCCAGGAGAGACACAAGAGAAAAGCAGATCCCCCAACATGGAGCAGAATAATCAAGCTGGTGTGTTTCATTAGTTGCTGGAGATACCAACTGAGTAATTTCAGGGCTTTGGGGACATTGCTCTCTTTAAAGGAACACATTTTCTTAGCTGTACTACAGGCAGAGCAGAAAGAAGTTGGTGTACAAAATCCCCAGGCAGTCATAGGAGAAATACAGGAGAACTTGAAAGTGTGGAAAGAAAAAGGGAAAGAAAATCACTGTGGTACACCCACTGCTCCACTGAAATGTCCCTCCTAAAAAATCAAAGGTGCAGGGAAAAATGTGCCCCAGGAGTTCAGCATCCACCAGATGTCACTGATGCTCCTCCCAAAATCAGAAGACCTTGTGCCCAGCCAGGTGGAAAAAAAGAAAAAAGTGCATCACTGGTGGGAGAGTTCTGTAAAATTCCAGAAAGTTTCCCATTTAAATAAGCAAACAATCCTGTTTTAAATGATCTAGAGATTGAAAAAAAAAAAGAAAAGAAGTGCAACTGAACTTTTCCTATTTACAAAGTCCACTGCACTTTGCTTACATTACCTGTGTATGCCTGACCTCTTTCACTTCCTGCTATTTTTTGTTCTTGGTGTTTTGAAACGGGACTGGTCAGGAAGGGAGAAAGTCTGAAACAAGCTGTTTCTCTGCTTTTTACTTTTTCCTCTCCATTCAGACCAAGGTTTTACTCACCCTCGTGTACAGTTTGGATGGCAGAGCTGGCAAACAGCATTGGCATCTGCATACTTCCAGACAAGGGTATCATTCTCACCCAGCACCCCTGCAGGGCAGGTCTTCACACAGTGGGGACCATCTATAAAATGGGCACACTTCACGCAGTGGTCTGGGCCCTGCAAAGAAGCAAAGAAACAACTCATCTATAATTTCCTTACACTCCTTACACTTCAGAAGGAACTCATCTATAATTTCCATACACTCCTTACACTTCAGGAAGAAATGCAGAATATAAATATCTGTGCATTCAACTGTGGAACATTTTTTTGTTTCATTACCTTGCTACCTGAAATGCTTTTAAGTTTTTGCTCTTGTAGGACGGACTGTGCAAAGGGCAATACCTGATGGTTAAAGCTAACGCTTCATCAAGTTGGAATTGTTGCTGCATGGCTCCTGCTGCTCTTTTTTCTTGCCCTGTGCCTGATGCGAAAGCTCACATTTTTTATTTAACACGGGGAATAATCTAATGACAACCCATTAAGGGGTGAGTTGAAAAGCAGAGGGCCAGGTTGTTTCCTGCTGCCATCTACCATCATGATTTAAAATGATGAAGCTGTCTGCTTATCTCTCTCTGAAGTACTGGCCCCAAATCATTATTTTCCTGGTTTCTCTGTGTTCAAGAAGCACAGGAAATGGAAACTCCCCAAGGATGCCATGCATTTTCTACTTTGAATAGCATTTAGTTTGTGTTTAAAGGCCATTTTAGGCAGAACTGTTTTTACTCAGACTGTAACAGCACCTGGAATGCTGTAAGTATTTTAAATCAGGGAAACCAGTAATTCTGGGTCAAATTCTACAGAAAATACAAACCACAAAAAAATCCACACTAACTCCACAGTGTTGGTTTCAGTGGAACTACAATAAGACATGCTATGTGAAGATTACTTTAATTACTGTAATATCTAAGGGCATATATAATATACTAATTACTAGATGCTGGGAAATATGGAACAAGGGGTGGTCACCACCTGAAGTAGTTTATAATGTTAAAGGCATCCCTTAGGCCATGGTGGTCTGAACTGGAAGGGAGGATGGAAGTAGTTCAAATTGCTAAGCAGTCACTCCTCAGACTTATGGGCAAGGGTCAAATACAGAGGCTGCATGAGATGGTAAAAGGTGTTTTAACGAGTTGGACTAAGGAGCACAGAGTAGGATCTGTGATGGAAGCAGGAGATTTGATTTCAGTTAGTGAGAAAGGCTCACTGAGACAGAGGATGCATTAAGGAGAATTACAGTTTTGTCACTAAGACATGAATTTTATTTGATTAAAATGAAATTATTTTTCACAGTTGCCAAACTGAACTTTTCAAAACACATGAGTATTCTAAAAATTAAAGAAAAAAATATATAAAAAACACTGAGAAAGATTCAGGACTGACTGGCAACACTGAACTGTTTTGACTTCTGTAAACACATCCTAAAGTTTTCTCTCCTGGCTTTTCTCCCCGACAATGGATCTTACTCTCTATTTTTCCCCTTTTCCCCATCTCTGACTGATCATGGCAAAGGGAATTCAAGATTATCTAATCATACTGAACCACAGCCCAAGGAACTGGTTTGCTAAGCCAGGTCTATCCTTACAGGTCCAGTGCAGGTTGTGTTGTATGCAGTGGAGTTCTGCACTAAGCATTCCGGGTGGCAGGGGAGGCATTTGGAGTCCCTTTCAAACTCACGTGGCTCCCTGGAATAAAAGTAAAAAGAGAAATATTAAAACCCCAGCTAATTAGCGAGGATTAAAATTTGTTTGTCTCTCCACCTCCTGGCTTTCCCAGCTTGAATCCATTGGGATGATTGTACTAGGATTGATATAGGAGGAGGTGTAGAGACCATCTTGCCTGATGAAGCACACCAGGGGCATTTTCTCATCTCAATGGGGAGGTAAGCAAAAGGAAAACTTGGATGGCAGTGGAACACATGGCACTCCAGGCCACACACTACAGATGAGTTTACTTTCCATTTTAAGATAATGACATAGAATATTCTCAAAGATTTCCATAGGCTTTTAAATGGTAGTAATAGAAAGAGATCAGCAAAATTATTTCAAGTGATTCTAAGGCTCCAAATAATAATTAGGAAAGTTAAACTGCAATGCTCTGATAATTAAATTCATGGCCTCCCTAGAACACACAATGAATCATTAAAATATGAAAGTTGGGAGCAGATGGTTTCAATAGCAATAAAGCTGTTCCACTTCAAGTAATGGTGTTATTAATTAAACTACATTTACACATCATAGGACACAAAAAATGCCCAGATCTGCCCTTCAGGTCATAAAAGCTGCTGGAGGGAATTCACTTATGAAAAAGACAGCTGCTGAATGGCAAGTTGATAGACAAATCATCATGGGCATCAGCAACCTGTCAAGTTCTCGTTTAACACTAAAGATTTTAGTATGAAACAAAGGCAGAAGTGTTTACAGCAACAAATTTATGGATGGTAAAGCATTAGTCTATTGCACATTACTGAAGATCAGCATATTTTTCAGTGCTAGCCAATGCTTTTCCTGCCTATATCACCTGTTGAACTGACTGGAAAACAAACAAACAAACAAACAAAAAACAGCCACAGCCCTGACACAAAGACTTTGGTATGCTTTCCTCAACCCGAGAAAAGCTTAAACAATTTTTATGCCTGAAATTACTGCATCCAGTGCTCTGCATGTTCATCTCCAACGCTGTGCATTGGAGGGTGACATCCAGTGCTCTGCATGTTCATCTCCAACGCTGCGCATTGGAGGGGCAAGTCACTCACCTGGCTGGTGAGCAGGATCCCTGTGTCCCTTCAGTGAGAGCCCCTGAGCACCCCAGGGTACCCTCTGACCTAATGAAACACACTGCAGTTCAGCAAATCCAACACACTGAGCATAATGAGAGCCTTTGCAGCAAGGAAGCCTACAGGGGGTGGCTGTGTTTCTACAACTGCCTCTGTGGTTGGTGTCTAGTTGATGATGGCAACTGCCTCTGACTCTTGTCTGTTTAACGTGACAGGCACAACTTGGATTTCTGTGGGTTTAAAACTCCTTTATGCTATTTGGGAAGGAAGGGTAATGCTTAGCCTCCTTGGGTTTGCTGACAGCTTTCCAGCAGGCCTGATGCCCAGGAGTAGTGGGTATGAGCAATGCTGAGAACTGGGCCTGAAAAATTCCCTGAATATATATATTTTTTTTGAGTGGGGGTATAGTACTCAGGCTAATACCTCCACCAAGCCAGTGAAATGTGATGCAAGGAGAGACCCTATGTCTTGCTCATACATTCTAAAACCAAAACCCCCAAATGCCTACAGGCCCCATACCCTTGCATGATGTTGCACTGTTTCACACACTCCTTCTGGCGACTGAAAAACCTGCAGGAGAAGCAGTGGAAGGGTCCTGGGCCCCAGCAGCCCACATCCGAGCACAAGGGGTCACACACATGCCTGTCAGCAGCTGAGGAAAGAGAAGGTATAAACTTCAAGGCAAGAGAAAGGGCAGATACGGCATTGCAAATGACTCCATCCTGACAGTCAATTTTTTTTCAAACTCTTCCAAAACAGATATGAATGACCCCAGTAGTGTAGAAGAGGAATAATTACAATTTTATTAATTCCCAAAGCTTGAACTCTGGCCTTTATTTTTGGAGCAAATTCTGGCCTTTCAAAATTAAAATGAGATCCACTGTGACCACGTACCAGGCATACAGTAAAGCTAAACCAGTACTAGGAGGAGATACATTCCCAATATGTAGCAAATTCACATTCTGGAAAGCGAAATTATTAGATTTTGGCCCAGGGACCACTGCTGTCAACAGCAGCAGGAGTGATTAACTTTATCAAATGAGCCTGATGTCTAGCTGGTTTCTGTGTCCATCATTATGTCCATAACAGGATGTACAATCACCATGAAGCCCACATCTCCTGCGGGACCAACTCCACTTTTTCCTCACTGACTTCAATAAAGCAGCATTACTGATGAATTTTGCTTCAAATTACTCTTGCATTTCAGCATGAGCTTCTTTGAGGGCAGGAAAGCAGATTGACTTACTACAATCATTTTTGTTTCTGTTCTGTATAATTTTTGTTTTCTGACTCTGAGTAGCAAACAAGCTGTGCCAATTCATGGTGTCAGCGTAGCAGAGGTTCTTGTTCTTCATAATGGCAATGTCTCCGTCACTTATTTCCTTGAGGGAGCGCAGCCCCAAGGACTGTATTTTCAAGTTAACAACAGCAAGGGAATACTGGCCACTGAAATGAAGATGGACAAATACAAAAGACATGGAAAAAAGAATTAGTGAACAGGGTTACTTGGAGCATTTATCTTTTGGTTTTCAAATGTGTTAGTGTGCAATCACTTTTTTCTAGCGGGAATTGTAAACTAAATTTGGAAGGACACATGCACTCCATCAAATGAATTATGAGTAAGGATAGCAGTAAGCAGAGAAGCTATTTTGAGCTGGTCCACAAAGCCATTCTTCCTCTAAGGGCAAGCTCAAGTAGGTACTGAATGCAGGTTATAAGAACAGTACAGAGGTGCAGGTTTGATCTACTCTACTGCTACCAAAATGGTGCTCAGCACTTTGCAGGCCATTTCCTGTTTTGTATGCGTATTGCGACACCCACATATCCCAGTTTTAGGCACCTTGCTGTGCTCAGAGAAATGCAGCTCCAGTAGAGCTCTTATTACAGACAGCCTAGCATGTGATTTACTTACTGCTGCTTGGTTCGGCCTCGGATAATCTCCAGATTTTCAAAAGCATAGAGATCAGTAGCATTATCAGGCCAGGCCTGAATCAACAAAAACCCTGAAATGAAGAAAATGAAAAATGAACATTAAAAAAATGTAGTAATAATGCAAACACTGTCAGTATTAAAGGTGAAATGTCTTTCTCAAGCGTCTCTTGTGCCAGAAGAAGGCATTCGTGCTTTCTATGTGCTTTTCTGATAATGTCAGAATTAAACATGACGTTATAGGCACATTTGTAAACACCACTTTGTAAAAAGTTTACTTTTTACCCCCTCATAAGGTTCAGGAGCACCAGAGAAAAGTGTGTCAGGGGCTGTGCATCTGCCACGCTGAGCTGCCAGTGATGACTCTTGACACAAGAATATCCTGCTTGAGGGACTGTGGGCTTCCCTGCAGCATGAGGAGGCATTGTCCTGTTCCCTTTGTGTGCTGCCTTTTGGTAAGAGGAAAAGTGGGCATAAAGCAGGAATGACATAGAACAGTCATCAGCTCAGAGTGTATTTGTTATGAGAAGCAAACTTCTCTGCTCAGGTGAAGTGCTCTGGAGAAGGAAAAGAATCTGAGAAATTGCACACTGCTGTATGAAACTCTGAGGTTAGTCAATGCTATTCTGAAGGCAACAAGACAGGTAAAAGAGATAAAGAGAAATGGACCTGGAGTCAGACCAAGGGGTCCAGCTCTGACATTACATTCATTTTATAACCAGATGAATAGAATTACTTTCATTTGATAATTGCATAAGATTGCAGCCAAGTGCTCTTGTACTTTGTGGCTCTCAGCCACTTTGTGCTCATCTCCAGGCAGGGCTCTTTGGCCTGGGGATCGAGTCTCCATGGGGATAATGCAAGACAATGAGTATGGATCCCTAAGGAGCTGTGGAAAGGTTTTCCACAAATAGAAACACTTGACAATTTTTAGCTAGAGTGGCACGCCCCTACATCACCACACACTTCTTGGGTAGCTGAGAATTGCTTCCACTTTTAGTCCTTGGTATGGCTGACCATTAGGCAGGAGGGATGGTCTGGAAAAACCACACACCTTGCTCAAGAGGCAGGGTGAGTGTTACACTGGCAAGATGCTGCTGACCGCCCGTGTGAGCTGTGACCCTGCAAGCTCAGAGATATTTGCCTGCAATTCCGGTCACATACTTGGAGAACTTTCCTCTTCTTGCTTTAGATTTTTGGCAGTACCACTCAGATAACAAGTCATGCTTAACAGATGTCACTGACCTGATATTTCTTTGACTGTTCTGAAGACATCAAGCTTCTTAGGGTCAAGGGGTAGGGTCTTTGTGAAGGCATCCCTGAAACAAACAGAAGGAGGTATTGGGAGAAGAATGAATCAGCCTGAATTTCTCCCTAGCCCCTTTCTTTCAGTTCTCAATGAACAGCAGGCAACTCACCCTAGAAATGCAACAGGAAGAATGCTGACATCCCCATTGATCTTCGTACAGTTTTTGAAGGAGTCGATGTTTGTGGCATTTATGGATAAGATCCCTTTAAGTTCACCTATTCCAATGCCATTGCACACTGTTAAAGCATGGATACAAAAGTTTGGTAGTGAAGAGAGAAATATCATCACATGTAAGGGAATAAATATAGAAATACTACTAGTTCAGAAAGCACTCCCACTTGGTCAATTCTACCGCTGTAAGATCAGTCTTATAAATCTTTTGCCTATTGCTGCTTTTCAAAAAGCACCAAAGGAAAAATACTTCTCTCTTGTACAGCTGTGCAGCCCTGGTCCTAGCATCTCCACACACAAACTCTAGCACATGGTCTTCCCTTTGTCCCATTTTCATTTTATTCCTGTTGACGGGAAACCGGGAAGGATAAATAAAGGAGGAGGCGGATGTGCAGGATACACATTAAGTGCAGTTTGTGTAAGTGTACTTGCAGCATATTGCAGCTGAAGCATGCTCTCTGCCATGCTTCCTGAGAAAACAGCTTATTAAAACTTCATAGTCTCAGTGGATATGTGTATTAAATTTGCACTTTGAGGGCTTAATTCAGTTCAGAACTCCATGTGTTTATTCCAATAAATCATCTATCAACTCAAAGCCTTACTGTTTCACACCATGCTTTTTATACCTTTGCTGCATAGCCCATCACATTTTTTACACTTCCGGACGCCATTTTCTTCCACTTCATAAGTATCAGTATTGCATGAACGAACGCAGGAACCGTGATCTGTAACCACATAGTTGTCTGGAAAAACAAGGATGACAGAGAACACTGAAAAACAAGAGGGATGCACTCGGAGCTATAAAGGTACTTCCATACTAGGAAAAATAAGGTCTTCTGAACTTTGGCCATGCATAAAACACAGGCATTAATTATTAATTTTCACATCCTTTGAACACAGACAAACATACAGTGCTATCAGCATTTTGTAACAGAGAATGGTTACAGAAGAGTAAAACAACATTACAAAAGACAGACTGCAGCAGTGTTGTTATCTGAATCAATACGCAGCCCTTTTGAACCCTCACTTTCACACACCCCTCCAAGCTAAGGGCAATGATGAGACCCTCTCTTACATTTAAGTCTTGTTTGCCTAAAAGACCACGGTCATGGAAAAGCTAGAAAGAAAGAAGGCATCTGTAGAGGAAGCAATGAACACAGGACTTCTCAAAGAGTGCATAAATCAATGACTTTCTATCTATACTAAATAAGAACCAGTTAGGAGTGGATACTGTGTTAGTAATCAATGGGATTGTTCCCATATGTCTTCTCTGGCCATTGTGTTGATGATTCTATTAAGGCGATTTCCTCTTCATTAAGAGAAAATCTTCAGAAGTCAAAATTTAACTGCTAATAATCAGGGAAGTTGATGGATTCAGAAAGATTTAAAAGGCTGTTGTATTGGTAAGCCATTCTCTCTTGTCACCTGTTCCCAGAGGAACTGAAGAGAATACGAATATACTGGGCTGTAATGCAGAGGGTGACACAGGACCCTTTTCACTCCCCTTGAAGCATTACCTTCTCCTTGTCTGCAAGCTGAAATGAACTTACGTGGACATTCCCTCACACAAGTCGCTCCAAAGCTGTATTTTCCCTCGGGGTTGACATCCATTTGATAGGTGGTGGGGTTATACAGGACCAATGGGGGACATGTGTCCTTGCAGGTAGCATCATCCCGAAACTTACGGCATGCCTGTCATCAAACAATAGCACCCATTAAAAAGTTACAAGGTTTTTACATTAGCTGTTTAAAAACACTCCTGTGAGCTGTGCTGCTTCTCACACGGCTCTAATGGGAATCCTGAGCATCTACAGGGCTGGTCCGTAGTGCTTAGGAAGTGAAAGGTTGCTTCAGGTTGAGTAATTTAGTTTAATATTTGAAAAAAAAAAAAAAAAGCAAATGTGAGGTTTTCTTGTTCTGAACAAGAAAACTTGGCACTCTGGAGAAGAGCTGCTGGGATTCACGTGGGAACAGGGGTGAATCTGCATGCCTCAAAATTTTCCCTACAAGCAGTAACCAGATCAAGACAAACAGTACTTTTCCTGGCCAGCCACTTTTTAATAACCTCAATCAAATCAAGTTCTTTCCTGCCAATTACTAACTTTTGTGGCTGAATATTAAAAGGAAGCCATTCTATTTGGCTGCAGGTAATGAACAATTTAGCATCTCTTTATGAAGGACAAGTTGGTTCTTCCAACCCAATCCAATATTAAATTCATAATCATTCCCTTTTCCCCTTTGGTTTTCCAGATTTTTGGTTTTCCAAAAAAAACTTCTCTGGTTTTCCAGATGAGACAGAATAACTCTTCCTTGTAAGCCAGTAAGAGCACTCTAGCTATGCAATTTATCAGAGTGGCTAGAATACAGATAACAGTAACAAAACACAGACTGGACAGTTGCTGTGGGAATTACTTGAATATCACTTAATCCAGAATTAATTGAGTGCAATACCAGGGGGAGTTAAAAACACAGTATATATATATATATATATATATACCCCTGGAAATATATATATATATATATATATATATTCCAGGGGTATATATATATATACTCGTTGTATGGAATATATATACTCATATATATATATATATATATATATACTCATTGTATGTATGTATGTATGTATATGTGTATATATATATATATATATACTAATTGTATGGAATATATATATATATATACTCATTGTCAGGAATTTCCAGGAGTATATATATATATATATATACCCCTGGAAATTCTTGTAGAAAAGCAACAACACTTTTTATTCCTAAAAAAGACAGATTTGCTCTTTTCCCTTCCACAGCTCCATGGTCCCCCAGAGTTTGTAGCAACTGAGAACCAGACAGGGAAACTTCGTTACCAGTTAAGAGTTCTGTGCAACTTGTGTCCTCTTCCCCACCTGTTGCAGGGAAGGCTTGCTCCCATTCCAACAAGGCATCCTATGGATCAGTATCTCCCAGAAGCTTTCTCAGATGGAAGAAGGTTGCAGGACATTCAACTGCCTGCCCGCCCCTCTGTTTAGGATTTTGAGTACCGCTGAAGCTGTAGCACCCTTACCAGGCAGTCACTCTCCCGAGGTCCTGTGCACCCTGCAGCACACTGGTTATGGCAGCAGTCACTGGGCACCTTTCCTCTGCACCGGCCTGAGCATTGCTGGGCACAGATGACTTTTGTTACTGAAAGAAAAAAAGAAAAAGAACACAAATCAATAATTTTTAGGCTGTAATGAGATCAGTAAATATGGAAAAAAACACCTAATGCAGTATCTGTGCTAAAGTTTCCCCATGGGATGCATGTTCTGCCAACAAATCAGGCAAAAGCAAAGAAGGGTGAGAAATGATGTGGGTGGTGGCAAGAAGGGGATATGTTCAGCTCTTGCAGGGTGCAAAGCACTCTGGTCAGCCAGCAACCCATGTCCTACTTAGAAAGAGCATCCAGGCCCTTTTGGTATCAGTGTCTAAACCAAGAAAAATTCCACGGAGTCATACAACTTTGAGCTAGGCAACAGGGCAGGATTTGGCTCTGCTTTATTGGGGTTATCTGCTACTACTGGTGCCAGCTTTGGGAAAAACACATCAGGAGAACTGCCAGAACTCTGGACTACAGTGGGAAACTATGTATTGTTGGTGTGGTGTTAGGGTTCCTCTGATGACTAAAAGTATTTTTGAAATTTGCAGAGAGAGGGGACATCTACTCAGCAAACTGATCTCATAGTCATACAGTATTATTTTCTTTAAGCTTCAATTCCTTGGCTAAATTTTATCTTCATTACTCAACTTCCTCAGGGTTTGCACCAGTGCAACCCAAAAGAAAAGCTGGCCCTGGGTCAGCCTTTAACAGGAGAGGAAAAACTGCCTGCAACATTTTCTTAGAACCAGGAAATAATCTCAATTTGAATAGCAAAGCAGTTAAAATAGTAATCAGAAAAATAATTACAAAAAACACAACACCACAAAATGTAGAAATTAATGGATAGTGTATGTTAGTACCATGGGCCTAAGCTGGTCTGCTTTTTCTCTACAATAAAATCACTGATCAGCAGACTCTGGCAATAGGTGACTGAGTGCTCCAATAGAGAAAATGGGGGAATGCTAACATGCTTCACTACAGCACCCTGAGTACCGGTACACTGCAGTAACTGCTATCAGCTTCCCAGCTGGGCAGAAATGAGTTACAACATCACAAGGAATCCCTATAAGTCAGAAACAGATGGTTGTTAATTAACAGAGAATTATCAGAAAATATAACCTGATACAGGTACACAACCATGACTTTTTTATTTTTTAAATCACACTATATTTTTCCATTATACACTTTTGTACACAAGCTGCATTATTCCATTTTCTTGTATTTTGTAAGCAAGATATCGCCTATTCAAGGAAACAGATAATCTCCACAATACATATTAGCTTCTCTGACAGCAACTCCTCTGTACAAACAGAAACAGGGAAAAAAAAGGTACACTGTTCTACACGAACAGCATTTTGATACAACTTTTTCGTAAGCATCAGCAAAGCAGTAAAACAGCTCATCACTTTGATAGCTATTGACTAAAGCTTCCTGCTGGAAACATGCATAATGGCAAACATATTTCATACAGAACATCCCATGTTCATCTAAGGAGAAAGACATGTATCAGACCAAACTTTCCCACATATGGAAATGTGGGATACATTTTCAGCTGGTCAGATTCTCAAATGCTTCAACAGTAGAGCCAGAGCCTGCAAATGGTTTCACTTCATGCACTTCAAATTACCCTCCTGAAGCCTGCAAGTGTTTCTAAATGCTGACAGTCTGCAGGATTGAGATCTGATGTTTTGCAAGCCCCTGGGACAGCTATGCTGCCTTAGCAGCGGGGAGTACCGTCCCTGAAAGCAAGTTGGTGAGCTTGGCAATGGCACAAGAAAAAAATAAAGCTTACAGCAAATCAAGAGGGAAAGGCTCTACGTTTATTCTTCTGTAGACTGTAGAAGCTGTACATACTTGTTCTGACACTAACAAGCATGAAACTTATGTTTAAGTCATTATTTACAATGGAAAACATTGCACTTATTTGTGTAAATGTAGCAAATTTTCCATTGTGCTTTATACGGCTATGCAAAACTGGCAGGCAAGAAGAAGTAGAAACAGTGTTTTTCCCCAGTTATAGAAACAAAATAATGAAGTATAAAAAAACCCTTCCTCCTCAACCTTTACTTTAGGAGAAATAAAGTCCTGCAAAGTCTCAAGCAACTTTAATTGCATGTTACTCTTATAATTTCAGGAAAATAGACTACCTTCAAAATTTTGCAGTAAAGCATATGCAACCAAACTGAACATCCTCACAATCCCAAATGTCTTAAGTTTACAAATACTCAAGTACAGATAGAAGAAAGTTACAGGAGGCAAATAATGCAGGAAGCAGTTGCAGTCTTTTTGCTCTGGACAAAACACAGCATCTGCCATGAAATCCAGGCCCAAATGAAAGCATCTAAGACTTTCCCCACAGATGTAGAGCTGCCCACAGGGAGCAGAGCTGTGGATTCCCCGTTATTTGAAGTGTTCAAAATAGACCTGGACAGCACTTTGAGCAACCTGATTGGGTTTAAGTTGTCCCTACTCAAGGCAGAGGACCAGATGACTTTGAATGGTCCCTTCAATTCAAATTATTCTGTGAATCTATGATCCTTGTGACTGAGGTTTTTTCAGAGCAGGAAGCCCATTTGTGCACATGTGATGTAGGCTTGTTTCAGACTCACTGCCACTCCATCACGCCTATTAGACTGTGAGGAGAAAGCAAGCCATGTAGCGTGCTTCAAGGAGTACGAGCATAGGAGGACAAAGAAAGGACAAGTGTAAAAACCATGCTGCTAGTGTTCAATTGGCGGTATATTATTCAATAGAGCAAAAATTAGTATGTCAGATTGTAGCACCCAAGATTATTCCTAATAAATATGCATACTTACAAGTCTGGCAGTTCTGTTCACCAGCACCCCAGCAGTGGTCTTCTGTGCAGTTTGGATGGCATTTTGGACCTAAAACATATGAGTGGAGTATTATAAAAACAGTTGCTGTTTAAAACCTGGATGACAACATCATATGAATCACAGGAAACAAAACCTTGAGCTTTCATTCTCAATAAATCAGAAGAAGCATATGCATATCGTTGCTCAGAAATTTTGAGAGCTGGACCTTAAATCCTTATCTGTTGTTCATCACTGGTTTCCTACCTGCAGTACTCCACACCTCAGAGAGCAATACTCTGCTGATCCAGCAGACAAAAGAGAAGCATTTTTCCCAGGAACAAGGATTTCAGCCACTGTCCTTCTGGCTTTCAGGCTTGGATTTGCATAAAGCTGCAAGTCACTACTGGCCTGCGGTCGGGCATGTGCCAGCTGCTTGCTGCAGGCCACGTGGAAATTAATGTTTCTGAACAACATGTTTCTAAGAAGAAAACAAAACCAACTGGATTCACAGGCAACTGCCAGCTATTCTTACCACAAAGCAATTTGACTTGTCTGCACGACGCTCTCCTCCTACTCTCAACCAAAAACACCCCTCAGTGTAGGTCTATGCAGCAGTCACTGGAATGGCATCGGGACAGACACACACCCTGCACGACCTTTAACGTTCAGCACTGGGTTCTTATGGCTAAGCATCCCTTTCTTATCCACCCTCCTCCCTCTTTCTGCCATGTGTACTCTATCTTATATTTTTTTTCCCTTTCAGTGACAAGTACGTCCCAGAGAAATAACTTTTTTTAGATTACAGGATCTCTATCATCATTAAAACCATAAATGGCCATCTAAGCAGATTAATCAGGAATTCACTATGTTTAAGAGACATGTCATATTAAGAGTAATTCCTCCTGCTAGTAGCATGAGATCCTCCCCCCAGCTCACTACCCATCACATAGCTGAACAAATGCCAGTACTTGTCCAGGAGTTGACTGATTTGCTGTGGGACTGAAGAACTGTGTTTTTTTCAACGTTAAGAAGTTAAAGGTTAACTTTTCCACGGTGTTCAGAGCCAGGCTCCTGTGCTGACTTGTACTGTTTGCAGCAATGCTAGGTTACATTCGGGCTCTGCAGCAAATATGTCAACACCGAAGTTGTTGATTACACAACTAGAAGATAAAGAAAATACGTTTCCTGCCAATTTACAGTGCCAGAAATGAAATGCTCAGAAGTGAAAATAAACTCCTTTCCCCGAAGTAACAGGGGATTTCATAAGAGCTCATAAGGTTCAAGGATTAGCTTGAGCCTACCTTAGACATACACTATACAAACTTTTAAGCATATGCTCATCTCTTTGCTGATCTAAGCATCAGATTTTTCCTCCTCTTATCATGTCATTTTCAAGGATTATTCATGCATCCCAAAACAGGAGTTTTTACAGCAATCTTGATAGAAAATCGTGCATTATTGCAAAAATGTGAAGGTGCCTGTATGGCTGCTGTAACTATAAAGACTGCCAGAAAACATGCAAGTGCACGTTATTCTGAGTTGTGTGGCTATCTTTGCAGAAAAGCATTCAAAAAGTACTGCATTAAATCAGTAATAATTTCTTTGAGCTACGCATTAAGGACTTAACCAGGACAAAACATTAAATCTCATGCCAGTGATGAAGAAATGAATAGATTTCCCTCAGAAAAGGGTTTGATGGTCACGTGTGTAAGAACTGGTGGACACGAGAACCAAAGCTGAGAGTTTGGTTGCTGGCTCTTCTCTCTGAAATGTAGAAGTTCATAGAATTTTGGTAAATTAATACTTACAAGAAGAAAGGTTGCTTGCAAAGTCAAGTACTGTGAGAGGCTTCCTGCTTGTGTCAATTATGTCATTCCACAAAACAGTGTCCATATTGCACAGTTTGGGGTTGTTGCTGATTTTAACACCTCCATTGAGAATTTCTGCCATGGAAGGAAAAACACTAGTAAGTGAAACACACTGCTTAAGTCTTCTCTCTCTCTCTCTCTCTCTCTCTTTCAATCTCTCTTATTTAAAAAAAGGGAAACGAAACTCAGTTTTCTTCACCTCAGTCACATAATGCTGACAATCTGCACAGCACAGGCACATTTGAAGTGCAACTAACCCCAGGCTTAAACTGACATGTTCTGAAGGGTTACCTTCATGTTGGATGCCACTGAGAAGCCACTACACATAGCTTTCCATTCAGTGCCACATTCAGAGGCCACTGCCCTTGGCAGACACAGCAGAAGGTAATATGTTTTTACCTGCTTCAGCTCATGATTCAGTCTCCTCATGCAAATACTTCTTTTCAATCTGTGATGCTACCAAGTCTGTAATAAATCAGTGTGGCAGAAGACTGGACATACGGCCTGTTTTTCTGCCTCTGCCACTGTGGTTGTGATCTCCAAAAGAGGGTGCATTAGGCATCTGTTAGCACTGCATTAGGTATCTATTAGGTTTGCACAGCCTGACCTCATCAGTGAGAGACCATATGAGACCCTAACTCTGCAGTTCTTCACATACCAGCAACTCCTACTGGAAATTAACAGAAAATAGTAAATTACACACATCGGAATTAAAAACAATAAAAGAAGTGGGTGATTCTTTTCCACTTTAGGGATACAAATAAATTTCAGCACCCCATTGATGCTTTGGACTTCACGTCTTTTTCTAATGGCAAATTATGAACTTTCTTCAAGCCTTCATGAAAAAGGATGTATAGCAGGAAAGCAAGTAGATAACTGGGAAACTACATTTAGCGCATTGTTTTTAAAGCATTGACTTTGAGAGATCTTCAACTTGGTCTTTATATCAATAATTTAATGGTTGAAGTTTACTTATGGATGCCTCCACCTCTTGCCCCAGTCTCACCTGATAGCCGTCTCATTGGCAGCTCTCGAAGTCCCTGGGTTTTATTCATGTGGTAATTGGATAAAACTGCCAGGGCAAAAGAGTTGTCATAAAGCACGTTCCCTCGGATAATCTGGAGGTTTTCTAGGGGAATGACATCCACCATATTAAGTGCAATGAGCACATAGCCTGCAACCTCCTGTATGGTCTGAGAGAAGAAACAAGGCACTTTAATCCATAGCATTTTATGAACCATTTTTAATCCTCTTGACAAGGTTACTTTCCTTCTCCCACTCCCCCCAATTCAATCTTTGAATTTTAATGAACAAAAAAACACTTAGTCTCATAAAAACTAAATAAATTGGAGAACAAGAAGGGACTATATGAAAAATGGAGCCAAGGAAATGTGTTTTCATGTTTGTACTTTGCACTTGATTGACTGTGCTAAGCAGATATAAAATGACCCTAAAGAGTGGCTACCAAGTGGTTACCATCTGTTTCCTGTTCCAAAGTGAGGACGAGCAGGGATGTTTAGGGGATGCAGGAGAACAGGACAAGCACATATGATATGCCAACTGTGTATGATGCTGTCTCTGAATATTTGCCTTATCTTCAACCATTGGCAGCAGAGTCATTTCACCTGATTGAGGCTTATACTTCTTCTATGCCTCTTCCTTAACCAACACTCCAATGCTCAACAGAGGGGAAGATCAGGCAATCAGATTTCAACAATATTTACAGGACAAGACAAGTGAGACACTGATCATGGTTGTAGGTTAATTCCCGTCTTGTACTGTGAAATATGTGCATTTCTGTCTTCTTAAATAATAATAAAAAGAATCCCTGTGAATGAGAAAGCCCTTAGGCTACTTCTTTTCTCATCTAGCACTGATTTTTCAGAAGACCTGTTATGTTTCTGAGGACACTGAGCATCATGGTCAAGTAGTACTTGGACAGAAAAATGGCAATGCCACTGTATTTATAATCTGTATATCTGAAACGTCTCTTTTCTGATGTTCTTGCTTGTTACTGCAGTGTTTTTCCCTTTCTCTGTTCCCTGGGGAGGAAAGCTCATGAAAATTCCTCTAAACTCAGATGACTGACCTGCTTATTCAGATTCACCACAGAAGAGTTCTTGGTAGCAGATACACATTTTTCATGCAAAAAATACATCTTCTCCTCTTGCCCCTTTATTTTAAACCTCCTAATCTGACATACCAGAGATGCCAAAAGCAATGCATTTAAAACTTCATTAAAAATATACACCCTAAAAGTGCAATGCTGCTGCTATTGGTGCATCTTGACAGGGAGGAGTAGAACTGTACCCTTCACCCAGTGAATGTTGGTGGGGAACCTGACCGTACCAATGACAGACTGCTCCTCCTCATGCTCTGACTGCATTTTAACATCCATTCTGTCTGTTCTCTTCCCAGTTTGCCGGTGTAGCTCATACAGTAGTGCACAGAACAAATGTTCTGATGAGAACAGTCAGTGTGTTAAGTGCCGAGGATTACCTTGAAGGTCATAAAAAGTACACAGCTGGTGCATACTGCAGCTGCCTGCCCGCTTAGGGGAAAGGCACTGGTAGACAGTGAGGCACTCACCATCACTTGTGGAAATGAGTCACTGATTGTAGGGAAGGGTTACAGCCTCCACACTTCAAAATCTGCAATCAGTGATTGCCACTCATTTTGCCATTTGCTTTGCCCAATTATACAACAAAGCCTTTTTCCCTCTCAGAGGGAGATAAAAGTAAGCATGTTATAATCTTTGAAAATCAAGTGGCAACCAAAATAGGTTGGATCAAGGCTTGAGAAGTTATTTCTTAAAGTAAATGATTCTTGGTCTGAGCATAATCTGCAGCCTACAGATATGCAGAGACTATGATTTGCAATATCTCTGGCAATTACTGTTTTTGGATCACTATAGTATTTTATAGGTTGCTAGCTGATCGTTTGCACTAAAAAAATGCAGTAAGGTTCCTTTTGCAGGAAAAGCCACATGGCCCAAAACCACTGACCTTAAGGAAAGAGAGATCGCGATTATGCTCCACATAGGTAATCTCCAGGTTACTCAGTACTACTTCACAGTTGTTGTACATTCTCTGCAGGCTAGTGAAATGGTCTTCCACATGTCCCAGCTGGGTCAACTTGTTATTTGTCCCCTGGCAAACTGTGGAAGAAAGAAGAAAGCCTCATGAAGGAAATCAAGAAAAACTATGAGAGTTTAACAACTCTAAAACTTGTTGCCCATCCAATTTTTACAAGATTCACCATAACTGAAGCACCAGCACAGTAAAAAACACAGATGTGTCTATTGTGCATGAACCTAATGGCATTGGGAGCATACAACATTTCCTAGGCGAACATATGTACCAGCATTATAAAGAACCAAGCCCCAGAAACTCTGGATTCATTTAACTAACATTTATTCTTTATGTTGTTGCAGTACAGAGGAAGGGAGAATAATGCATAAAGAGATGCTATGAAAGACTTCAAAATACCTATCAGGTAAAGAACTTCAACATAGTTTGGCTCTTGGGTGGGATCAAAAGAAGGCCTTCATGTCATCATTATGATAATGATGTCAGGCCTGATCTCAAGAAATAATGCCTTCTCAGAGCCATAAGTTTGAGAAACACCAGTATGATACATCTACATAAGCATTATGGTATTTGTGATCAAAATGGCAGCTGTACATGGGAACAGCTTAATATGGACTGCGATTACACCACCTACATGAGCAGAAAATGACTTTATTTATATGTGCCTCAAATTTCTGTAACAAATGAGAATTTCCTAAGCTTCAGTTTCAAAGTTAACTGCTTAAACATGTTCATGTTTAAAATCTGCATTTGAGTTCTTCTGCATATAAGGATCACAGATTATTAGCCAGAGACACAGGAAAGGTCTGATTCATTGGCATGATCATGTTTTGAGTGTATAAAGTTAGAAAAATTGTCACATATTGGTCTGCATGAGGAAATACATTGCTATTGAGGATAAGAGCGAAGAAGGCATATGCTGTTAGGAGTCCTTCCAGACTTCTGGAATTTTAAGCAATGTTATTGTCCAGCTAAGGTAAAAGCAGAGATTAGGGAAGAAAAAAAAGCTCAAGACAGGCTCTATTCAGAAGTTGCAGTTTTTACACTACAGCTTGAATGGAAGAATGGGTAGAAAGAGCAGCCCTCTGCAGCCTTGTCTTATAGGCCCATGCCTACCATCAGCCCTATGCAGCTGTGGGACCAGAGACAATTAGGTCACCAAAATGAGCCAAGAGAAACAGCATGCCTGCAGATCAATTCCCTTGGAACCACAGAAGAGCTAGAACTCTGAACTTGGCTCAGCTGACCCAGCAAACACAGACTTTTTCACTGCTTTCTAGCTCTGGACTGATGCAGCAGGCTGAGGGAATGGTTCCTCACACGCTTCTCCCTCTTTCATGGGACTGCTCACTGAATCATGCCAAAGAGTTGATCCAAGCTCCGAATAACGCAGAACAATAAATAAGTAAGTGGATGGAGGGTATTTTTAGCTAAAGAAAGCTTGTCAGTTTGGGTCACCATGGCATTCTATGCACTTCTGCATTGGAAACAGCTCTTACAAGGAGAGGGAGAGGGCAGAAGTACATAGCCAGCAGAAGGATCTTGCCAGTCTGTGTAGTCATAGAAATAAAACTAGACATAACAAGATCTGAAGAGGCTTCAGGTCAATAGGACTTGCTATCTTCCCCTGTTCTATGAGGACAGACAGCTTTTATGGCTTTTTACCAAAGGTGTCTTAAACCAAAATATGCAAAATACATCCCCCTACATCAGGCGTGTGTCCTCTATGCAGTAAACAGAAGATATACAACAAACACTATTTAAGATATGGGGAGCAAAAGTGAACAGGTTGCTTCTGTTATTATTTTAACAGTATGTGGCCAGCAGCATTCTGACCACCCTACAGAAGCTCTCCTTGTAATTTTTTCTTTGCTCAAATACATATGAGGTCAAACCTTTCTTTGTTGCAAAAAACCTAAGTACATGTAAAAGTTAACTTAGTTACAGTAATATCTACCAAATGAGAACCAGGGTCATAAGTAGTATATACTAAGCATATACTAGTAGTACATAAGTAGTATATACTAAGTATACGCTAAATAAAATCAAACCAAACATAAGAACCTAAACCATGGAGTACTGTTACTGAACTCAGGTTAAGGTGCTGCATAATTTTCCAAATAAAAGGTTTTGAAAGAAAAGAGAATGACCTGCTTATGCATGATGAATAATACTATTCCTGCAATTTCTCTGCTTATGAAAACCATGTTATGAAAAGATACGTGCTGTAATTATCTGGATATAATACTGGCATAATACTTATTATTCTGGCCAGAGGGAAAAAAAAACACAACAAATTGCAGATCAGAATCAACAGAAATAGGCAATGCAGACTGAGATTGCACGTTTCAGGTAATAATAGCAGGTCATTTTGCCTAACCTATGCCAAGCATCTGCCCTAGTCATACAAGCAATAGAAGCAGTCTAGCACAGACAATGTAGTACTGGCCTGTCTTGGCAGAGCTTAAAGTGGGGCATGTATGCATGAGTGGATGGAGGAATTATATTATGCTTTAACCTCTGTCAAGCATGATCTATTTACCCTCTACAGATTTTGATGCCAACTACATTAATTGTATACTTTTGTTTCAATGGGTGACAGAACGAACTACTCAGTTCGAGGAGTCAGCGAAGGGAATGGATTCTTCCACGGTACTGCTGAGTAATGTGGTAGTATACTCCACATAAGTCCCCAGTGTGCACATTAGGCATGGCTCCAGCATGTTTTAAATAAAAGTGAGAATGAAGAAAAAAATGAGAAGTCTCCTGACCAAAATTTGGGGTGAGACTGTTCCCAGGCAGTAGAAAAGCTGAGATTCAGATCTGAAAATCAGAGTATGGGATGATCTCTAAAAGAGGAAAGTTTTGCTCTAATCTGCTGAGTTACTGTAATAAAAATACAGCCAGTGTGGAATTGCTGGTTGCAGAGAGGTGGGCAGCTGTGCTGGGCGGGAGCAAGGCTAAATGCCTGCAGCCTCACCCTGGAGGGCAGCAGTGTGGGGCACCAGAGAGGAACTCCATTTCTATGAGATGTTGTTCTTAGTACATGTACTGGGCTTTTTAAATGCCATAGTGTCAGTGTTGAGTCATTTACAGTATTACCTCAACAGATGGCCTAAAAATAATGCTTGCTCCCCCCCTCAAACTGAGATGTGAAGTAGTGCTTCCAGGTGATGCAATCTCTGAAAGCCCAATTCTTCATCTTTCAAGACTATTGGGAATGTCACTGGTTTCTGCTGATTCTACTGCTGTGCAAACAACTAGGGTGAAATGAAAGTATTTCCTAAATTACATTTTTCCACAAGCAATTTTAGGAGCACAGAACTCACCCACCCCTCTGCAATGCTATGTGACTATATTCTCCTAGATTCAAAGTCACATTAAATAAGCTGGTCCCTACAGTGATTGACCAAGTACAAGTGAAATTTGTTTTCATCTTCTTCCCAGAAAATCTCTCATTACTGAAGCGTCAATCCTGTCACGCATATTTGTCCCACACTTGACAAAACCCTGGAGAATGCTTTGAAACCACCAATCTCCAAATCATCAGCTGCTTCTGTTCGTGTTTTGCCTGTATTACCCTCCTGCTGCTCTGACACACACACTGAAATAATAATTAAATAAGGTAATTTCAGAGACATACAAGTCCATTTCCATGCTTAAAACATCACTGATAACTCTATTCTACTTGGCATAATAAATGCACGTACTTTTTTTCCGCATGTTTTCCAGATAATGCAAAACCTGCAGAAAAGAAATATTTTGCTTAATCTGCCAGAATATTTAAATAAGTCCTCTCTTCTCACTCACTTGCAAGTTCATTTTTATTCATTCTGGCATTTCTTGGAAGAGCAGTACCTTGCAGGGCTCTTGTTCCAGATGCAGAGCTGCTTCCAGAGGCCAGGGAGGAAAATGACTCTTGGCCTTCTAACATCACTAATGCCCAATACTAATCCATGTCAACCAGAGTATGGAGAAGAAAACATTTGAAATGAACTGGAAACATTTTGTAAGAAATACTGATCAACATGCATGTGTATGGGCAACCACAGATAGGAATGGTTTTGTGTTTGGTGTATTTGCCCATTACAAGGGCTTCCACTTACCTTCTCACCTGTTAGAACTTGATGATCTTTGAGGTCCCTTCCAACTCAAGCCATTCTATTGGCCCCTTTTAATTAAATGAGGATCGCCTTGTGCATTCAGGCATAAATCTAGACAGGTCCTGCATGTTAGATTTATTTATTTATTTTTTTTACCAACCTAAAAGCTCTCTTTTACAGCTACTGAACAGATCCACAAAGGCCACCCAGGCAGCTGTGGAAACCTGGGATGTGCAGAGCTAGCACTGCTAGATGATCAAGATCACAACATTTAAGATTATGAGGCGGAATGAGAGCAGACATCATCATTTGTCATGATGAATAACCATTTGTGAAAGGACTATAAAGTGTTTTCTGTAAAGAAATCAGGGACAAAATGTCAGAGATTCAAGAAAGAAAGTGACATTTTGTTATATGTGATTGTTTAAATAGTAATACTTCACATATTCCTCAACTTTAGAGAGAAATGTGGAGAATTTTCTGTATTACTGAGTTTTGAGTGTATTTTGCATACTGAGTAAGAATTTCATGAGTGTAAAAAGTTCTACATGACACAAAAAGCTGCAGTAATGTGCTTTGAAAAGTTGCAAGAAGGAAAGGAAAAGCTAGAAAACAAGCGAGGAGTGCTCAGATGCTGGCAGATGTTTTCCCTTGAGAACAGTGGTTGCAAATGTATACAACAGCTAAAAAGACCAGCTTAATGTCAGCAGCACGTGGGCACTGGAAATGTCACCAAAGATCATAATCATTTTTGCACATACTCAAATGTGGTACTTTGAAACATCATGAAAAACAGACACATGGTTGTTTTAAGTCTCTACTCAAAAAGTGTGGTTTAGAGTAATGCAACTACCAAGATTAATTCAGATTTTAGACACACTGGAAAAAAAAAAGACAAATGCTCTTAAAAATACGTAGGTGGAAACTAATTGCAAAAGTGACACAAAACCAGTGCCACAGTGAAGAAAAAGAATATGCTCTAAAAGAAAATTTTTCCATATGGTTTCTTATTTCTCTTTACTTGATGAAAGTAACTTTTCTAGCTAAATCTAATTTAAAGTTTCCCCTACTCCGGTTAGGAGTGGAGATCTGCCCTTTGATGGCAAAAGTTACATCCTAAATTGAAGAAGCAGAGGCAGCTTGAAAGCTGGATGACCTGACTGTTTTTGTCTCCATCTGAATGAATAGGTAATGATAGAAAAACTACCCTGCTCTTCAATAAAGACCACTCCAAAAAAGAGCATTTCTAGCATAACTAGCATTTCTAACAATAAGAGATTCTGCCTTATGAATTACCGATGATTTTTTTCCCTTCAATATTATTTAGCAATATTTTTCTTCTTCTGTTTGTTATTATTTAATTCAGTGTGTATATTCCTTAATGTTCCAAAATCAATCATTGCACTGGCTTCAGGGAGACTGGGATGTGTGATTCAATTCTCTCACTGACACAGATGAAGCAATAAGAAGGACATAGTGGCTAGTCCAGGGCTTAAACTTTACCTCCAAATGCCTTAGAACACCATTGTAGGAGGGACAGAGCACAAAACTAAGATTTTTTATAAACACATCAATTTCAAAATGCGAATAATAGTATTTTTGTTTGTTTATTTTTTCAGAGGAGGTGTTTCTAGTGAGATCCTGAAAGGTACGTGGTTTTAAACCAGTTTTCTTCAGATAGCTTTGTCAGTGTTCTGTAGGAAATCATTGTTGATTATGTTTGCAGATGTCACAAATGCTGGGATTCTAAATAATAATGAGAGGCAGGTAACCTGCACAGGCTGATTTGTATAATTTAGGCAAATAACCACTCTGAATGACATTTATCTGAAATATAGCCAAAGGCAATGTCTCACATCAGACTGTAGGACATGGCTAGATTGAAAATGGGGACCTAGGATGCAGTCTTCCTGAGAAAGACTTAGGGGTGAACAGAGCATGGCTTGATGCATAACGAAACCACAGTCACTGGATACATCAGCAGGAAAATACCAAGCAAGAAGCGACTTGCAGTCAGCAGTCATCTCTTGCTGTGCCCTGGTGTGCTGAGAGCAGAAGCCTCTGTACAAGAAGGCTCTCCTGTCCTAGCAGAGCACCATCCTGTAGCACTGGGAATGCCCAACCTGGCTTCAATCCTTCTCCAAGGTGGGTTCACCAGTCTGATGAGCTGTGCTGTTCATCTAGGACGTGGCTTGTGCATGGTTTTTGGTTTACTGCAAGTGCAATCATCAACAAACTCAACAATGAGCTACTGCTTTAACAGTGAGGAACATACAATAATAGGAAACTTCATATATATCAACTACTGTGCAAACACATATGCAGAAATGATATTTTATTATTTTTATACACACCAGTGATTAAATCTAGTAGAGCAAAAACACACAACTCCCCTATTCATCCCCTAACCCTCTTATGAGAAACTCAAAGCCACACTTAACACATAATTTAAAGTCAACCTTGGATGTAAAGATCCCACACAGAAGTTTCTCTGTGTGAATGTGGCAGAGCTCAGTGATGAGCTTACAGCTCCCAACTTAGAACGGAGCAATTGAATGTGCATGCTTGAAGATACAATACTCTTCAAGCTGAAACATGTCTTAAGCAGCATACTGTATGGCAAAGCAACACCAAGCACTGCAAAGAAAGATGAACTTTTAGAAACAACTTGAAGAAAACCAAGGGAAAAAGGCAGAGCTGGTGGCGCATTTGGTAATAGCAGGTGCATGTATTTCCAGCAGGTCATCCAATAGGAAGCACTGTTCACACATCAAATTTCTTTATGATGTGTGAAACTCACATACTATGACAGTATGTTCATTCAGTACTGCAAAACAGCCCTAGAGTGAATCCAAGGAAGGGGCCCTGGGTCCTCCCAGTGCTTTCTGAACAGATAGGCAAATCAGGTTGCACAGCTTCTCGTTAATAGCCCCACCGCTCTCCAGTTGTCTGTTCCAATAAGTTTGCTTAGAGACCAGAACCAAGAGGCCAAAAAGCCTACAACACAGTTCACTGAGCCTCTAATCCTGAGAGATATATGTGGCAGGGGTGCGGCATTTTGAGATCTACATCAGGATATTTCAGAAAATAAGAAGATGACAACAGATACATGAGCTTGTGCCTTGACATCTGAGAAAACGCACTTTGTTTTGGCAACATATACAGAGCACCAATAAAATGTGCCCATGAAAATGTGAGAACAGGGACTAGCTACATCAGAACTGAATTGTTTAAAACAGTCCCAAAATGAGTTAAAGCATGGTAAACAAAATCTAAAACATGAGATGTCTCTGTGAACATTTTACCATGTAGAGTTTCTTAAGATTCTGCAATTGCATTTGTCCATTTGTACTTTCCAATGAAAAGAAAGTGAGTGTTTTTCTTGATTTATGTTATATACAACTTTTGTTGTAACAAGTTTTAGCCTTTACATATGTACTTCTGAATCCCTTGAGCCTTTGGTTCAAAATAAGCACTCATATACAAACTCAAAAACAGTAAGATAAACCCATTACATCTGATTCTATAAATGCATACCTACTTATATAATATCTAGAGACTGCAGTATAGGAGCACAAGGGAAACCATGCAGGTTTTATTCACTACCTTGAGCCATGCATGCCCACCCTTCATGGTAACTACATCCACTTCCACCACAACCCTGCTCACCAAAGTCATGGTAAATGCTGCCAGCAATCACAGTGGGTGGTGAATGCAGCCTCTGGGCCTGCATCGCTCTATCACTGCATGGTGCTTGCTCTGAAGCTGGTAACTTTACAAATTTCAGCCTCACACAGATTCAAGAAGGAAAGCTACAGAAAGGGAGTTATACTGACAAAATTCCCAGGAGATGACATCTCCCTTATGAATGAGATTGTTTTCTTGAGTGAGGCTAAAACAAGACAGGACCAAGATAAACACTATCTGCTGCTTTAAACAATAAAGGTACTGTTGTTATCCGTAGTAACAGAGCAAACAGGGCCTGTCAAATAACTAAGAAAAATAAGAAAAGCTGATAAATTTAAAAGGTTCTATTCATGGAAATGAACATTACAGTTAACACTCGCATTAGGAAATTTGGATATTTGCGTATGTTGACAGGCAAGCAAGTTAATGCATGCATGCATGGGTTTGAAAAAACTCCAATAATATTAAAGTTTAAAAGCAATAGTTGAAGAGCAAATTAAATGTAAATGAGCTCCAGATCACTGATCTTCATTTAAACCTTGACTAAAAGTCAATGGAGAGACTCTACTGAAATCAGTGGGACCTGAGTCAAGTTCTTATTTCACTTAATTTAGCTGCATGAAATTCAATAAATGAGGTAAAAAGACATACCACTCTTTTTTCTTTTTCTTTTTTTTTTTTTTTTCTGGAAGAAGGAGAACTAAAACTATGTTTTGAAAGCTTTTGAAAGCTAAAGAGCCACAAAGTGATTTAACAGCACTTGGGTAAGTTTTGAAGGCAGAGACCAATTTATCTTCAACAGTCGGGGAAGAAAAAACATCCAATTTGGTCATTGCAACTATAAATGTTGCATGTTACAGCAAGTGCACTGCTGTTAGACTTGGCCTTATTTAGCAATACAGAAAGTCAGCCACATTTAATGCCAGATTTCAGTTCTGTGAAGAAACGTAAACAAGTTTTAACATTTTAAAATGCACTTGAAACGCACAGTACAATACATTACAGGCTGTTCACACTCTGAAAAGTTCCTTCTCCATCTCTTGTACAGTGAGCCTCTGCCCTACAACGTGAGCTCAGAGCCAGCCTTCCTTGAGCTCCTTCACCCTTTTCAGCAAATGAACTGTGCAGTTGGCTCAGTGGTGATTGCAGAAACTCTGCAATCTGAACTGCATAAATATAATGCTATATTAGATAAACCTCTGCTAATGTTCTCAGACTTGTACGTTCATAATGCACAACTGCCAAGGTCACAGAAGATGAGATGATGGAGTTAATCTTTTGTTTGAATACGTTACAGAACAGGGCACAGACACAGGCTTTATTTTTTTTTTTTACCTTATCAAGACAGCCCTCCCAGTTCCCCATGCTTCTTTTACTCTTGCTATAAAGGAAACAGCACGGCTCCTACATAAAGTATTTTGAGGCCCACATGTATAATGGACTGCACAAAGGCCTATCAAACAACTGCTATTGTGGCAGACTTTTGAGGGTACCTTGCTTACTTTTTGACTTTGAAAACACTAATGGAAGAAACATTAACGAATGGGTTAAATAAATTAGTTTCTTTGCCAAAAAGAATTAAAAGTGTAGATTTGTCAGAGACGAAAACATCATCCTGTAACAATTTTTTTTTAAGGTGAAATTATTAATTCAAATTTACTCACAATCTGTTTAGATGTGAGTGGTTTACAATCATTATGAGGATGAATGCAGCTGCTAAATTTGATTCTGCAGCTCCTCTGTCCCCACAGTTCCAGGAACAATACTGATTTTGTGTCTCCCTAGATCAATTCCAGACTGCCGGGTAGGCAAAAATCCATGTACCTTTCTCAATCACAGAAAAGCTACTCCAAATACATACTCAAACACAAAAAAGCTACTACAAATACTCCATACAGTTAACATTATCATGCAGACATATATCCCATGATGGAAAAGTTGTCAGAAAGAAACTGCTCTATCAGTTAAATGAAAAGGGAATAAATGCCCCTTTTATATGGAAAGTAATTACACTAGCTACAATGTAAGTTATAACATTGAGTTAGTGATGGAAGTCAGTTGCACTACACTTATCTTTGCCAGAGATGTCTTCAGGGGAAAAAAACCAAAACTTTCTACTACTGCAGCAAAACACGTGTAGAGACATGAAATCTCGCTGTAAGCCTGATTGAATTCTGTTCCCATCTGCTCTACCACTCCTGCCTCATTTGCTTTGGGAAAGACTGCACTCAGATACTTGGATGGCTGAAGCTTTCTGAATGGACTTCACTTTTTTTTTAGATGATCCAGAGGAAAAGGAGGGGAGCTGCTGTGTGGGGAGTAGGACCTTCCTGTAGTGCAGATTCTCCAGCAGTGCGGATAGATGAATGGACCCAGCACCTCCTCACCCCCTGTGCTTTTTTTCTAGGTAGAAAAAAGTTGTTCTTCAGCAGAACAACTCGAATCACATTTTGGCACACCATGGGGAGGTGATACATTTTTCTTCAGCCTATCTTTCGTGTGGCAATTCAAAGAAAGGGAGAACTGTTGGGGTAAGCAAAAACAAGGAAAAAAAAAAGTCAAGGCTTTTTTTTTCTTTTTTTTTCTTACGATCCACTGCTTGAAGTATTTGCAAGCTCGACCCTTTAAGCATCCAGGGACTGAGTGATAAAAAGATCAGAGAAAAAAAACAACTACGCAAGGCATGCTTACGAACAACTGTGGAAAGAAATAAATCACACTTATTTTTCCATGACACAATGAAAACTCCTAACATATCTGTTTTTGGCCACTACATCCCAGAAAGTTTCCAAAATTGCAAAAGAGTCACTCATCTTTTAAGCAAACAGGCATGTCACACAGTCAGCTCTCCAATTCCATTGCACAGCTGCTCACTGCATTAAGTAACTTCTGATAAGCCTCACTAAAACCAGAGCCACCTTATCTTGGCTAAATGACACCTAGCAAGCATTTAAAACCATAGGTTTGTTTGGCTGCCTTTGATGCTTTTGCCAGTCTTCCATTAGCATCTATCACTTCATGAGAGAACTGGAGGAGCATTGAACCACCTCACTGCAAGCGATGAGATTCTACTAGCTCCAAGAACAGAGCAGCTTTGTCCTCCAGGGATGCAGATGGGATCCCCAGTATAAACCAGAAGCAGAAAGAAATGTATTTTTACAAACAGTGAACTGATTTCAAAGTTATTTAAGTGAGTGGGATGAAAACAGTGAGGAAGAAGCTGCAAGCGAAGAGGTGGAAACAGGAAAACAGAGCAGGAGCCTCAGAGGTCACCTCCCACACTACAGCCTGCTCCAGCTCAGGTTCAGCCTAATTAAACCTGGTGCTCCTTTGCAGTAATGAGGGGTGCCTGTGTCATCCCTGACTTACATAAGTGTAAGAGAGAGGCAAATCAGGTCCATTTGCTTCCTGCTCATGTCAGCTTCTGTAGAAAGCAGGAGGGAAATGGTGCTCACATTGAAATCAGTGGGAACTGTCTCACCGCAATTCATTACATGTGTGCTTTTTGTCCAAATGCTCTCAAGAAGTTTTCTTTCTCAAGAAGTTCTCATGAGAAATACTCTTTCTCACTTGCCCTGGTATTCACCCCTAAACAAGCTTGGAAACAATATCCATCTTGAACAAATCAAGATATTTTTTTCACAGACTAGGTAATAAAGTATTTTGTAGTGCTCAGTGTGGGAACATGGTGCTACACTGACAACTCTTCCCCCCCCAAAAAAAAAGTAAAACAATCTTCTTTCCAAAATTAGAAATAAAGGTTTTCATTACAAAACCCAAAATAACAAAGCATTCAGGAGATTTTACACAGCAGGAATAGCAGATCTGCATGCAAATTATGCTTCACACCAGTGGGAGGTGGACATCAGAAATCAGAACAGATTTCTCAGAATTCCCTCTTTAAGTATTACTGAAGCAAGGATGGGAGACTTGCCACTGAGAAGTACTGTTTCCAGGCCTACTATGCCTTTACAAAATGAACATCCTGAAGTAATGAGAGCACAAAGTTTTCCCAAGTAATTCCAACATTAGTATCGATGCTGCATAAGGGCACCTTGAAAAGCTGTTTCACTTTGACTCCACTGAGTTGCACAAGGCTGAAATACTTTGAAGGACACTATTAAGCAAAACAGAATGAGGTCTTAAAAACAACAGTGATAAAAGTAAAGAAAGAAAGACGGGCTTAGAATGGACATAAAACAGCAGCTGGTAGATGCGTTACATTTTCATTCAGTTTAAAATCTCCGAAAAGGTTTGTGTACAGGAGCTGAGAAAACCCATGGGAAGATCTTACTTGTAATTTGAGTACATTACCCAGCTATGGGACACATCTCTGCTGTCACTACATTTCCTTTTACAAGGCTGTCTCTGATAGAAGGATTTTGTATTTTAGTTTTTGGATTTTAAAGCAGAAGTTACTGAGTACTTCCAGAGCTCTGCCAAAATTATTTTCCACTAAAAGTCTCAAAGAAGTCTGTGGAAAGTTTCTCCTATATGACTCTCCCAATAAATGGCATTGCAGTTTATCCCTGGGGGAATAAGCTCTGAAAACATGTGCCTATTCCAGAAAACATGCTACTAACACAACCCAGGAAAAAGAATGTGGGTCCAACAGTAAATTCAGTGTGATTCCAGGATATTGCTCTTTCCTCTGCATGTTGAAGCTGACAGTGGCAGGGGAATTCCATGTCCCAAGTAACTGCATTTCACATTATGTGACTGGAGCATAGCAAAATTCCTGCTTTCTGGAATTACAAGGACCAAGCTTGCTTTCTTGGGAGGAAGCAGTCTTACACAGACCTGTGGGGATGCTCATCAACAGCAAGTACAATTCTTATCTGCTCTTGCTAACACACCTAATCATATATGTCTTGAAGCATGCAAAGTTGCCTTTTCTTATTTAATGTTTAAATGTATAATCGCAAAATCTGGCTTCCTATCAGCAATGTAGAACACACTCTGCACTTAAAGAACAAAAACTCCCATGGTGCAAAATCTGCGCTGACCTAGGTCAGTGACCATGGTAAAGATGACACTGCTGGAAGTTGTGATGGCAATACTGATGCTTTCAAAAATTCTGCCTTAAAGCCTGACTCCTTTGTTTTCACTTTTAAGCTTCTTTTTAGATACAAACTTGTCTCCAAGTAATCACATTCTGCAACACAGAACTGGAAGGCCACATCTTCATGGAAAAAAATTCATTATCATCACTACACAAAAACTTAGAAGTAAGAGGATTACAATAGCAGCAGATGAATATGTGCATCTCTCAGAGCACTAGAAACATTTTTTCTCGTATTTCAGTAGAGGAATGCCTTTAGGTCTCTGTGGTTATTATTACAAAAGTGTATTATCATCTCATGCATTCCAAGTCACCACTTAAAGTGCTTCCTCACTATTCATCATATGAACGAGTGACATTCAACCTGCACAAGGCATCTCCCTGGGAGTCTCCGGACTGTTTTTGCGCCCATGAAAGACAAATAAGGAAAGCAGGCTTACATTTGCTGGACAGAGTTTTGTGCCCTGCTGCCCTCAGAAATACTGTAGGTGATCGCATACTGAGCAAGACTGTAAACTGTTGGGATGCAAAACCCTCCTCCAAATGTGCTGTGTACTCCTTTAAAGCAGCTTCCACACCTCACAGAACATATAAACACACACACACATATATATATGTATTATATTATATACAGTATATACTGAATTGGCTCTCTGAAGTATATATGGGTCTCCTTGTGGTACTCAAAAGGACAACTAAGTTTCTAATTCTTGGGCTTGTCATACAAGATTAAATTGTCATTTCCTCGACAAAAAGAATGCAAAGAGTGCCTGATTAAAAGTAGAACACTGAAATTGGGCGATAAACAGTTTAGTTAGTACAAAATCATCCTGTGTCACTGAAGCATCACAAGCCCTGGCGTCTCTGCTTGCTGACCCTGTCAGCGCCCTCAGTGAGCCCTGGGAACTGCAGCTAGCACTACATGCTCCTGTGGAGCATGGGTAGCCAGACAGAAAGCATGTTTTATTGTCAAAATGTGTTACTTGGCACTTTATTTTTGCTATATGCTTTTTAGCATATTTTAGTACATCTCCTGTTCAGCAAACATGCACAAACAGACTACAGAGGACAGGCAGGTCTTCAGTTTGCAAGAGTGGAAATCAGCAATAGGTGAGAATATTATTTATACCCTTTTGTCCTAGGTAATTTGATATATGACTGACAGCTCCACAATACGGGAGCCAGATTCTGCAGCCTGCAGGACGCTAAACATTATAAATATATATATGTATAATATATTAATAATATAACACTACTAACATAACAGCAACATTGATAATTAATTTCTCTAAAGTAGGACTGTGGTTCTAAAGGGCAGAACAGTTCTTGCCTCACCCTAACAGCTCAGTGCTAAGAAGGCAATACTGCAGTAACTGCATTCTAGTCCTGCCTGCATCTTCTAACATGAAGCTTCTATCCCTAACCTGCATAACGAAGTAAAAACATTCAAAATGTGCAAAACCTCAGCTGACCCCAGTGCTAGCTCACAGCACGTAACAGCCTGTTTTTGGGATGCTAATGCAGCAGGTGATCCAAATGAAGCAGTGCACGGGAGAGCAGCACACCACTCTCTCCCACAGACTTCAATTGTTTCCCACAGAGTCGCAAGTGCTAACTCACAGTACCCTAAACAAGCATAACTTCCAGTCACACGTTTACAAGTCTCCCCATAGAGCCACTGCTGTTTCTTCCTTTTACTTCCAGTCATGTCATCAGTTCTAATCTATCCAGAGCAATTAAAGTTCCAGATCAGATGCATAAATATGGCTCTAAGAGTATAATGAAAATCTTGATGCTGAAGGCACAGTGTACTAGGAAGTGCTCTGGAACAGTTTCAGACAAAAGAACAGAGAATCTGTATTTTATAGCTATATTTGATACAAACATATACCCATCTGTGAGTAAAAATCAATGCTTTCACTGCATTAATAAGAGTTTATTGTCACATAAACCAGGCACTGTGACAATTTCCTTGCTGCAACGTGAAAAAAGCTTCTTTCCTTGCTGAACAAGTACTTGCAAGAAAGGGGAGAGGATCACAGTTGCTTTTTTAGTGTTCCACTAGGATGGATGCAGTAGTTGGAAAGTCCAATAATTATTTCTTAGCACTCATGCAACATAAATAAAAGTAACCAGCTTATTTATCAGTGACTTGAAAACATATGTTATTCTCTCTAGCACAATATAGTATTTTCAAACAAAGCATTAATTCCTCAGTTTGTGTTTTTCCTCCAGGGTCATGCTCCTATCTTGATTAGCAAAAAATAAAAAGGTGGAGGTTTTTTTTGTTTGGTTGTTTTTTTTTTTTTTTTTTTTTTTTTTTTAAGAAAAGAGCATGATTTTCATTAGCTCTGTTATGAGATAAAATATTTACTATGAAATACATGCTGCAAATATAGCTCGGACCAATAGACAATTTAACAGCCTGGGAATCTCTTGCTCAAGAGCACTAAAATGCCAAAAGGCAAGTTACAGTGTAAGAGTATGAGATGGTTTTGATATATAACTTACGTTTTCTGAGTGATTCGTGCCTTTTAAATGCATTTAAGTTTTGCAACCTTACATCTACTCCTGAAGACGCATGGGTATTTCTCAAAGTGATTCACTTGCATGGGATTTTACAAATTGACACTTCCTCTGACCACATTACAGAGTGCCTTAATGAGTGTGCACTCCAACTGACCAGCTCACAAGGTATTTCTGCTCCAGGAAGGGCAAATTGGACCATGGCAGGGATATTATGCAAAGTACTGAAGATGGAGGAGGAGGTCACCTACCATCATGCAGCCATCCTGTGTGTTTCAAGTACCATATAACTCATTTCACAATGGTAAAATATAAATTCACTTCCTGCTTAATCAATGCAATTTTCTGATGTTCATACCCTTTACAGAGAAATAAGGAAGGCTGGTCTTCTAAATCCAAGTTAATTTTAAAAGGACGATTTTATTTTATTATTATTTTCTTTTAAAGCAATTATATATATCACATCTGCCACTGAGGTTCCCTGAGTTGTATCCGATAAATCACCTTTTTGTAATATATCAGAAAACACTCAGTACTGCCTTCTGTACACCTTGTTTGTAAAGCTCTGTTTACTTACCTGTCACTGCCTGGCTAACTATTAACCACAATTAACCTGATGTGTTTTCTTCTTTGCAAACAAACCAAATATTCATGAGAAAAATAAAACTTATTCAGTAAGCCAAATGCAAATGTTGTCTCAAGCACAGGCTGAGAAGCTGGGGGGAGGGGAAGGGGGTAATGAGGCTTTCTTTCCACATGCAGCAGTTTTTTAATTATTTCTGGTTGCAAATAAGAGGTGGGTAGTAAGTGGAACAGCAAAATAATAACTATATGATAATTACTGGCTGTATTAGAAGTATTATTTGTATGGTGGTATGTAATCAATGCATTTCAGGAAGAAAAAATGCTATTTTCAAGACTGGTTGATGCAAACATTTTACAATTCACTGAGATGCTAGTATTTCTTTCATTCTAAAGTCCGCTTCCATTCCATGCAGTAAGTAACAAAATACCTCTGGTTGCACAATGGATGCCACATCCATAAACAACTTCTGCATCTTTTACTAACCTCTTGTTGGCACTGCCCCGTGCTTGCTCTATAGCACAGGCAATAGCTTCCATCTCCTTCATGGTGTTCCTTGGACAGACCCATAGAGTTAAATCTGGTCTGACACATGGTTAATACTCTCATCTCCCCCTGCCTAAAAATCACCAGGAATAAAAGGAGGTATAACTAGCTTTTTACTAATGGTGTCAAAGTTATGCCAGGCATAATGAAATTAATGAAATAAAAAAATGTAAGAGATGTTGATACTGTAAATGTAGAGATTAGTCTTATATCTTTGTCAAGGAGTGGAGGAGTCAGCAGATACTACACCTAAGCTGAGAGTGCAATTTGTAATAAAATGTTCTACTTTTCTCAGATGCTTCTCTATTCAAGGATGTTTGTGAAATCAAGCTGCCAAATCTGTGATTTCCAAACTTATTCACAGTGACAACATAAACAGTGACTAGTGATTTATCTGTAGGATCAAGTTTTGTTAAAAGAGGAATGTGAAAAAAATGTACATCTGAAGGCATTCTCTCCCTTGAGGGAGGAGAAAAGCTCATATATGTGTACAAAATGAACCACATGCCCCAGGTTTTGCAGAACCAGAGATTTTCATTTTGTTCTTTCTGAAAATCTGTGAAATTGGATGAGTTGAAAAAAAACAAACTTACCAGAAAGCCCTATTTGTTAAATGAATTAACTCCTCTTGTCCCTTAATAAAGAAAAAATGAGAGATTTGCACAACAAGCTTTATTAATGGTATTCACAACTCACTGAGCTTCCAGCCGTCCTTTTAAACTAGCAGATGATGGCTTTATCAAGGACAATCAGATTTGGCTCTCAATTACATCGATGGCAAAACAGAAGTAATGCAAATTTACTCCAGAGTTCCATCTCATGGACAGCACTATGTAAGGACAGTTTAAATAAAATCCATCAAATTAAATCCAAATTCACCGAACTTCAACAAGTTATAAACAAGAAGAAAATCTAGACTGTCTGCACTAGTCTTATTTCCACCAATTATGAAATCCTCTTAAGATTCAACATAAACATGCCCATCCATTGTACCAGTGAAGGCTGGCAGAAAGGACAGTAACTTTCCACTCCTAACTCAGGTAATAGGTTGGTCTACAATTTTGACTCAGCAGTCCTCCAGTAAGATGCTGTTCTTGCAGTGGGCAACAGCCTCCAATTCACACTTCCTTAATGATTTCCACATTGGGTTTTCACTGCTGCAGTAAAAACAACTCCTTTGGCAGCCATACCTTCCTGCGCTGTGCAGCCTTTGTAACCGTTATTCCTACAAGCAGCATCTAGGACCACATGCTCTCCTGGATCAAAGGGAGGTCTTCACCACCAATATGAAATCCTTATTTTTTATAGAACTCTGAAGGCCCCAGTTTAAGTGCTGAATGAAAGGGAAGATATCAATTGGGCTGCTTATGCCATTATCAGGACATGAACCTACACTGTACAAGGGAAGAAGGAAAACAGGGGAAGGTGGCAAGCTACCTGCCTCAGCATCCATGCCTCTTCCCATGCTTGTGTAATTCAAAAAGTGACAAACTCATTCCTAATGTAAACTATCATGCCAGTTCTTATTTACTTAGATTCCACTCAGTCTTGGACAGTGCCATGCAGGAATTCAAACACAGCAGCAAGGATGAACGCTGTCCTCATGCATGTTGTACTGAAAATCAAAAGAACATCAGCATCCCATAAACAAGAGGGAGAAATGGGTATCCTGCAAATCTTGTTCCATCATTTGTTTTGAAACACAACTCTTTGACAAAGTGAGACCACAGTACAATATTAAAAAGCCAAAAGTCTCCAAAGACAAATGTTTCTATCACCAATAGTGAGGGCCATTTTTCTTGTGACCAATCACTATCAATCTGTTGCTAACACACCAAAGGCTTTCTCTATGTATTTCTTGGTCTCAGGAACTTTTTATTTTGACTTTTCACTGGACGTTTTACCACTGAGATCCAGCTTTTTCTTTTCATTAAATGCATAACTTTTGCAGTCTTCTTTCTTCATAACAATCAGCCAGAAAGCAGTGAACTAGAAGGCTGCTCTCCTCTAACCTCTCTCTATATACAACTTAGTACAGCAAAAAGAAAGAGGCAAGAAGAATAAAGGTCTCTCATTGGCAAAACAAAGCTCAGGCCAGAGTCAGCTCCGCATTACCTTTCCACTGTTTGATATCATCATCCAGAAAACCTCAGAAGTAAGATCTGCATTTTTATCTGAGCTGTCCAAAACCCTCTGTAAACTGAAAATCAGGGGTGTGACATGCTCAGAGTAAATTTACTCAGAGTAAATTTAATATCTAACAGTGGAGCCACTGTTTGTTAATGTGTGGAGCCTTATGCATTATCATTTTATTAAAATGTTTACTTGTGTTTAACCATTTTAGGAGGTCTGTAATCTCCTCTGTGACCACTAATAGTGAATATCTGCCAACGTTCAGTGTTACCAAGTGCTAGGCACTACTGAAGTGTCAATTTTCAGAAGCCACAAGTAAGAACTCTGTGAACAGAGTAGTACAAAAAAAAAAAAAAAAAAAACCACCAAAAAAACCCCACAATCTATTTACTATTTAGTTCTCTACACTGAATGAAAAAAGATTAGGAAAAAAAAATGCTATAATAACAACAGCAAAAATATACAGAAACGAAGACAGCCACATTTTATGGCATACTTTACTTCCAGTAGCTGATGGCTCTCTTAATGGCAGCTATAAGGAAACAAGTTGCTGAAGTCTTCTGGGATGGTAAGAAGGTGAAAAGTCTGCTTTCTTATAGCCACCCAGCTTCCTGATGAGAGGGGAGAGGCAAATCTCAGGCTGGGCCCAAAAAATCACAACTGTTCAGAAATACCTCATCATCTCCTGGAGCCTTCCTGCACACTGCTGATAGCCCTGCATTGCTGCCGGGGGGGCCCTGGATCTGCTCTGCCTGCTCCTGTGCACCAGGCAGTCACAGTGCTCCCAAAAAACAATAATAAAATAACAATAATAGAAGAATTAAACCCTGAGTTTATATTGAGTCGTGTAGCTGGGAACTCAAACCCCAGCTCACATGGCCACTGAGCCAGTTCCTGGGGTGAAAATATTAAAACTGAAACCACAAGCAGCAAAGCTATACACAGGAGAAACTTCCAGCCACGCACTCAGTGGATAGGTTTTCACTGGGAATCATCTCCGCCTTAAATCTGCTTTTTACATTTAGGGGGAAGCAGATTAACACAACCATCTTGGATAAACAAGAGTGTTTGCTTTCCCACAGTTATGCTGCTTTTCTGTCACCCCAAGAAATTGAATATGATGGAAAGCATCCTCAACACACGCCTTGCACCTCATTACAAAATAAACCAGTACAGGCCAAGGAAGCTAGATTTCAGGTATTACCCAAGATTTTTCTGCTGATGACACAACTCACAGGAAATCCATGTGAGGCCAGACAGGAATTACTCACAAGCTTTGACATCATGCTAGTTTTACTAGGAAGAAACATGGGGGCACTGCTTGGTCTGCTTTGTGCCACAGCCCAAGGAAGTCTGAATAAGCTGCTGCTTCTTCAGGCCTCTCAAAAAAAGACATGCCATAGCTATGCAGGTGCCCTTTTGACATGGGTGCTAGAAGCCTGGAGGAGGATGCACCAAATGGGGTGAGAAGGGAATAGCAGCACAGAAATAGGACAGAGTGCTTGGAGCCTCAGGAGCAAAGCAAAATCAAAATTGCTTGAGGGACTAATCTGAATACCTGGCCATGGCTGCTGATTGCAGAGGACCTCCATTGTGAGTGTGCTCAGAAGTGTAAATGATGTGCATTTTTAATTGGAGCACTGTACAGTTCCCTTTCTAATTTCCAACACAACAACAAAGACACATGGATACTTGGACACTTTGAGGGCTGCTGCATACAAAATGGCTTCATTAATACTGACTCTGAATGACAAGATGATAAGTACAAACAGGCCATGTGCCTGGCAACCGAAGTCTGCCTTCACCTACCCTATCCTCTGGCTGGCAGAGATAAGGACATGGGGCAGAACAGAGTCCACAGCAGACAGGAAGCAACAGAAACAATAAATGCAGTCACCTGTGTCCCAAAGCAAACAAATTGTCTATCATGATGAACTACTCTAGTCTAAGCAATTAGCAACTCAGCCTGGTGTTTCACGCTGTGGGTTTTCCCTATGGGTGGACACTCAGGCCTTACTTGGGACAGTGTCTCTGGACACAGTAGACACAACCCACTGGATCAATGCAAGTCAGAACTTAGCAGGCACCAGGGCTGTATTTTGTGGTCAGATCTAGAACTGAATGAAAAACAAACAAACAACAACAACAACAACAAAACAGTCAGCTTAGGATTTTTTGGCAATGCTAAAGTTGCATTAGAAAGAACATGAGAAAAAGCAATGTAAAGCAGGTTTCAAATTATAGTTGATCCATAAATGAAACTAGCAATGGTTTTGTTTGATTGGTTGGTTCTGTTTTAACCTTCCTTTCATTTTCTTGATCATTACATAAGTGGCAAAGGGAATATTCCCAGGAAGACTGACTCATCTGGGAAAAAAAAACAAGAGCTCACAATTATTTTTCCTAGTACCTGTTTGTTCTTGCTTTGCAACTTGTAAAGAGAGCAACTATTAACCAATAGGCAATGTGTGTTACTCCACCTTCCTTTTTAAAGCAATCTGAGATCACCTACTTTTTTTCCTCAGAGATACAAAGCTCAGCCCATCTAGCACACAGAAGGGGCACTTCATGAGCTGTGGCAAAATCCTTCCTTCTGAGAATTGCCATCAGTCTGTCTGCTTCCCCGTTCTTTTGGCTTTGAAAAATAGTTCTTAATGTTTCTAGATGGCTGAAAAGTTACTGAGGGATGCCTTGCAGAGTGTGTTCTTCATTTCCAATCTTTTGTGGAGTGGACATAAAGTCAGCATCTAGTTGTCAGCATGGAAGATGCTCTGTATATTTACATAGCCTTTAAATATTTTTCTTAACTTCCAAACAGCCTGTTCTGCCTCCCGTTGAGGGCTGCTGGTGAGGGCCTGCTGGTCTGCTGGTGACTTGCCTCAGGACCTCATGGATCTCTCTAGTGGCAAAAGAGGGGAAAAAAGGTGACTCCGTCTTGTATACTTTTTCTAACAAAACCACTCATGACAGCTAGATACCCTCTAATTAAAATAGAATTTCACTGGGGAAGGTTTGAGCACAACTGGTGGCTATTTTGGTTCTCTCTGCCTCATGTTTACCAGAAGTTGCAGAATTATACATCATCTAAGCAGTTTACACAACCACCTGAAATAACAGGATTTGTGCTGTTTTAACTCTATAGGAGGTCATGACTCACTAGCAGCAATAATGCACTTCAAATAAAGACATTCAGCTCCATTTTTTCAGATTAGCAACTTAACCTAGGGGGGGTTCCACACTGCCATTCCTCTATTAATATTCTCTCAATAATTAGCTGCTTATTGTAGTTTTCCCTTTTATATCATGCCAGAAATAAAGCTCTTCCATGATCAACATCCCAAAAGAGAGCTACTATTTTAAAGTGTCTGTGTTCGCAAAATGAACTACTTTGTGTAAACAATGAGATCCTCTCTTGCCTTGAGTGAACCAGATGTTTAAATAAAATTAAAAAAAAGAGCACCCTCCTCCCCCTCACAGAAGAAAGTTACAGCAGAGTTTATTTCCGCAAAATGACCAGTGGACTTTCATTGCTGGTGCAACAGGCCCTGCTTCCAGTTTTTTTTTCCCTACAGCTTATTTTCTACTGAAATTATGTTCACATCCCACCTCTGAGCATGAGGAGATCTGTTAAAGTGAGCAACATTTTGGCTGTGGGTTGCTCCAATAGGCTAATGGAGCAGAGATCATCACAAGAGCTTTTAACCTAGCACTAGTGATGATAATTTCCAATGGTAACAAGCTGGACTTTGAAATGATTGAGATTGTTTTACAGTGTTTCACCTTCTTAGAGTCAACAGAGAGAAATCAGTTTTCAGCAGGTCACTAAAAGACTGCATTTAATTAACAAAACAAACAAAACAAACTAACTAACAAACCCCAAACCTAGATATGTACATTTCTAAAGTGAAGATTAAAATGATTTTCTTTTTCTCATTATTCAAAGTTCGATTTCATATGAAGGTGATAGAAAGGTCATCTTGGAGGTAAACATTAATGTGTCCATTTTGTTGCTGTTGTTAAAATCACAGAAATATACTAATGAAAAAAGAACTTCCCCTCTCCTCTATCTTAATAAGAAAAAATTGATTGTTGGTAATTGTGTTGTCTGTCTTTGTTAAAAGCCAAGGTAGATGCAAAATGTTAATGGCTGAGGTCAAATTATCTTTCTGATGATGAATGTGAATACAGAAATTGGGTTTCAACACTAATGTCGAGCATTCAGTTTTATTATCTGCCTAAAAAGCAAAGAGCTAAAGGTCTACTACTGCTTAAGAAATTAAACTCCTTGTGAAATGAATTATCTTGGTCAAGTACCATAAAAGCGTGGATTTGTTGCACTGCAGACTCCAAATCTTCCTGTAAGCCATGAGTCAAGACAAGGTTTTTTTTCTCCTGATTCCTAACAGGTTGATTTGAGGACACCAAGGAATCCCTATTCCAGATGTGTTTATAATTCCAGCTTTTCATACCAGTGTTCTCAGAAAAACACAAATAAAAAACACAATCCCCATAACGAGGTATCTAAACAAAATATACAAACACATGCTGCATCAAATAACTTTATCTATATGATCCTAAATTTCTTTTAAGTACAGCTGTTGGAGCTGTACTTAATACAGCTATTGTGAATTTTTAGTAAAACTGCTCAGCCAGAATGTATATGGCCTGTTTTAGTGACCTATGAAGTACTTGACTTCTAGAGCCAGGACATGCCCCAGAGCTCAAATGTGGTAGAAGGAGCTCTCCTGAAGCTACACTAGCATGCTGAGACATGCATCTGCATGGGGCTGGGGATGTGATACCTCACTGGATCACTGCATGACTTCACACCACAGCTATAACTGCTCCTATCAGTTTCCTGGCCAAACCCTAGGAAGCAGCCATTGCAGGAATTTACTCTAAATCTACAGTAGGTTTAAACACATCTACTTCTGGTCTCAAGGGATAAGTGACCTGCTTCAGCCTTATATGCTGGTAACCACTACATGAGTTATCTCATGTACAGCATGTTGCCTTATGTCAGAGCCTGAAAAGCATAGTGTTGAGACATCATTTATATGCCTAATGACTGAAAAGAATTCCAGAAAAGCTGACAAATTGATTGAGAGACTAACATGCCATCATCTGTTTATGGTCTCTGCTTGGTGTATACCATCAGTTATAAAAGAATGGAACTGTAAATTTAGAAAATTGGCAATAAGCTGAGTGACTCGAAAGCCTACCCCAGTCATCATCTTCACAGTGTCTGCTCTGCAGCTAGAAACACAATGCACAGTCTTAAGGACAACAGGCTCCAGTTTCTGCAAGACCAGAAAGAGAAGCACTTTCCAGATTTGTCAGCTGAGTATTCTCTCGCAGGCTACACAGGTCTGACTTTTGGGAGCTGGAGTTCTGGCAGATCTCTGCTTCTGGAAATGGGCACAGCACTGAAATGTCTGCCTTGTGTCCAACTGAGATGATTATTGCTTCAGATCAAGCTATAACTTGCTGGAAAGTCTGCTGGGAATTCCAAAGTTAAGGCAGAAGAGTAACTTTGCTGAAATGTATACTCCCAGACATAGTATTTTAAAAGCAAGGTTGCAATGTTTATCTGCAAAACCAGAAATGCAGGCTCCTTCCCATCACTCATATTACTACACACAGAAGTAAATTTCTGGCTCTATTTAAAATGCACATTTGAAAAGAAAGCTCACATCCTGTTAGTATGCAAAAATTAACTGTCAATAGAGCAATAGACTCCACAACCTGACAAAATCAAAATATTCCCACAATGGCACTAGAACTGAAAATGCAATCATTTGTTTTCCCAAAGCATTCTTAGGTTCATTTGCCAGGATAAACAGAAGTTGATTCTACCATTTTCTTGCCTTTCACTTCACTCTGCAGTACCCAGAGGATCTTCACAGTATTCTATTCTGTCCTATGTATTAGAAGTTTAGTTGAAATATTTTCCACCTAAACTTACTGAAAAAATCAGGATGACAAAAATCCTTTCTTTTTTTTTCTTCTCACTCACTATTGAGTAAGGTTTTTGGAAGGCAATAAAAGTGACAGTTAATAAGCCAGGCCTTCAATACATTTGGTTTTCTAGACTAGATAGGACTTCTACATTAAAAGTGTTTATATTAAGCCTGAATATATTAAAAGAAAAGAAAAAACATGTAAGAATAAGCATAGAAAAAGTGTAAGACGTGATCTTTGTGCTCTTCGTCTACACTTTGTAGTTTGGGAGCACATAAATTAAAAACGACAAAGTAAACATCTAGCTATTCCAAATTTTTATTGTTGCTTTAAAATTCCATAAAGACTGTATTAAAACCCAAAGTAAATGAGACTGCTGTTAACCAATCATTCTAAAATCCAGAATCTGCCCAGAATAAGACCTGCTATATAAGGATATATATAAGATGTTATAAGAATAACATCTGAACCATATACACGTTAGTGCCAACTTTGGTGCTGAAGATCTGCTTACGTTTCAGTTGCAGGCAGCTCCCCCCAGAAAACTCCTTTGCCAAAAATATATAATCACCTAGCTTCTTTACAAATAAAAAATATTTTAACGTCTGTTCTCCTTTTGCAACAGTATTAAAAATCAGCACACACATAAGAATTTTCAAATGTTGTTCTGTCTGTACCTTTGTCAAAGCTTGAAGCTCCTAAGCTTCAAAAGCCACTACAACCATTTGGGAGCTACAACTAAAACTGTCATCATTTAAACAACCAATTTCTGTCCTGTTAATCTTATTTGTAGACTAGATTAAAATATTATAAGCTACATGATTGTTTGAGTTTGTCATGATTTAGCATCTAGCACACATGCACACATAAACACACACACACACAAAAAAAGTGAGCTCCTTTAAGGTAAGCTCTAGAGATAGTGGCATATTATTTTGACTTTTATATTGTGATGTGTGAATTAGGAGACTGAGCACAACCAGTTGGCTCATGCCAAATAACAAGGGCTGGAATTAGCTTCCAGGAGTCTCATCAGACACATACTTAAATATATTCACAATAGCTTCATTGCTGTGCTTAATATTCTATGCAGTCAAGATTCCAGTGACTTCAGAAGAGCAGAATTAGGCACTAAATATATGCTGAGCAACAAAGCTGCACCTACATACAAACACTAGGCATCTTTCCTGAGCATCTAATACTGTTAAGATAGAAAAAGGCATTCATGGAGAATCTAATATATCCAATAATTCTGTTTATAAACTAGCTGGCTGTAAGAAGTACAACTAGTATGTACTCACGTTATAAGTTTAAGTTTCAATTTTTTTTCTAAGTTTCTTTCTACACAATGGTTTACCACAAATATCATGTATTTACACATCTAATTCTTAAAGCAGTTTTCCTAAAAACACACTACAAACAAAAAATAAATTCAAAATAGGAATTTTAAATAACAGTCATGAAATCTGCACACATGGCTTATTTTTTGCATTTAACTTTCTATTAGTGCAATAAATGCCATACTCTCTTCCAAGATACTTTATACTTTGCTTAACAGTACTGATAAAGCATAAGAGCAACAAAATGTCAATTATGAACAAAAAAGTCCTGTTCTTCCTTGGCACATCACCAGAACAAAAGTCCAATACTATGAAGCAGGTATAATTCTGTTTTTCAATAACTGGATCCAAGTTCCAGTTTTTGAAACTTTGAGGATGCTGAAGGAAAACATACCATGGATAAATTAGCATATAACCATTACTAACACAATGTCTTTTCTCTCTCATATTGGCCTGCAGAAAATAATAAACAATTGTTTTAGAACCAACATTCCTTCCATGTATCAAATCAGATCTTCATTTATCCTGCTGTAGAACCACAACAACAACAAAAATAAAATAGTTAGACAAATGACAAGAGGTGGTCCTGCAGAGTATCTTTGACATAACTGCCTGCTGTAAACATATAGAGCCAGATACATTCCTTGTGTTCAAAATTCAGTGGAGGTTGCATAGTCTCATGATCATGACATCATGACTTAGAAGTGGATATTTACAAAGATCCTGAGGTGATGAAAATTTACTATACACCCAAAGAGATGCATAGTAGAAGCTTTCCAACTATATTCATCTCCAGGATTTATTAGGCAAGAAGGTTATTTTGATGCCACTGGACCAGCCTCTCCTTAATGGATCATCACACCATTAAGCCTAATGTATACAGTGGCTTTTCATAAAGCTTGACTTTCAAAAACAAGTCAGTGATATTAGACAAGCATACTCAGCTTTATGGAGAGATATAAAAGCAAATTCTTTTCCCAGAGGAAAGTCAGGCTTCAGAACTGAAAGGCAATGCCAACTGCCTAACCGTGTCATGGGTAACAGAACTGATCCAAGAGTTTATAAAATGTATTTTTTAACAGAAAAGCCACCAACAACTTTCTGTGGCCTTAGAAACCCTGAGACATATGTAGATCCTTGCAGCATCCCAGGATGTTTCAGAGTCTCTTTAATTTTACATTTGGTACCACATTGGAAGATGGGCAAATCCATGATCTTGAATTTCCCTCTGCAAGAACTTGGAGAACAAAAGGCTCCAAGACCTACACTGCTGCATTAGCTAGGCTGATCATAGCTGTTCTTGAGTAAGGCAGCTGCTGAACACCCAGAGCAGTGACAATGTATGGACAGCTCAAAGGGACCTAGTAAACTCAAGCAGTAGGGGTTGAGCCTTTGTGTGACAGAGGAGAAGCCAAAGGAAAAAGTAACACAAACAAAACCTTATCCCCCCACCCCCTGACTTCCTCCTTCTAAACAGTACCATAATAAAACAGATGTGCCTGTTATTGCCTTTCTCAGGAAAAAAGAACAAAAACCTCTTCTATTGCAGTTTTTCCTTCTTCCTCATCACAAAAAGAAAAAAAATAGTGAAGGAAACCATTGTGAGTGGTTCACTAAACAGGGATGGCAAGAGATACTTAGAAATATTGAAAGGGAGGCTGTACTGAGCACAGAGACTGCTGGATGCCAGCAGTTGCTGCATTTCCAGGAAATTAAAGAGAATGTACCCTCTTGGGTTATCTCTGATGGCTCTATCTCCACTGATTAGAATCCAAATGGGAAGGATTGGCATTTATTGACTCTATTCTATAACTGTAAAAAAAGGACAACACCAAGCTTTTGCTTAGGCACTATAACTAAGACAATATAATTAACCAAATATTTTTACAGGAAGATGTTGGGAAGCTTTGTAGCTCAGCTGAATAATGAAGGAGAGTGTACAGAAAAGAAGTTGGACAAAAGACTCCGAAGTATCCACTCCCTGGAAGAAGAGCAGGAAAGAGAAGGCACACACTGTGCCCCAGTAACCTGTTATATCCATAGTTCACAACCATGGTCCCACTATGACATCAGAGAGCTGGTGCAATTGCAGAACTGCAGCACCTCTGAGAAAGGCAGGCAGGGATCCTGCTCTGAACACCACTACGTACACCAGCAAATGGTTTCATCACCTGGCCAAGTTCTTCTCCTCCTTCTTTCCTCTCCTCTCAGTTTTCAGTCAGCTTCCAAACCCATTGCTGGAAGTGTGTTCATTAACCTTTATGAAAATACTTCAGCAGATGAATTAAGTCATATGACATTTTATAGGCAGTCAGTGACTTTCCAGGAATGATACTTGTTAGTAATCTATTTGATAACATTTTAGCACTGTTTCTAAGACTTAGAGCTGGAAGGAAAAAAAAAACAACACAAAACAATTCAATGAAAAAGAATTGAAAATGAATGGCACCAATCTGCTCCTCTGCTCCAGAGTAATGCTTCCTCTGAAATACTACAGATGAGAAACTTTGGCATGCATTACAAAATACATATGTTTTGCTTTTCTAATAACCCTTATCTATTATTCCCTAAAAGCTTGAGACCTAACCTTTCAGATCCTTAAGTTTTCATTCACAACCCAAACATAACGAGACCAATGAAGCTCAAGATTCGGTTTTCTCTTCTACACTGTGGGACTTTCTCCCTGTATTACAGGCTTTCCTTGAAAAAGACCATCCTCAAGCCCTCAGGCAGTCTCTGTGCATGAGCCTTCTGCTGCCCTACAGCAATAGTTCCCCAGGACTACGGTACACATTGGCAAATGACTCCATGGTTTAAGGTAAACCCTCTCCAGATATGAGCGTTGCTCTCTCAGTTAAGAAATTCTGTTCTTTAAACTTTATTTAAATTTAATTTACTTTAAACAATTATATTATGGCTGACAGATTTCAGAGATCTAAGAGAAAGGATGTAGCTAAGTCTTGGAATGAGGGAATTTACCATTCTGTAAGGTAATATTTATATTGAGCAGACAGACCCCAGCTTTCCTCCAAAATCATTCACGAGCAGGATACAAATTGATTGTAGCCTGGATTTGTACATAGGATGCCATCTGGATAGCTCTTATCTGTAGAACAGTTGACATACAAGCTCTGTTAATGGAACTTATTAAAAAGAAAGCACCCTCTAACCCATGGCTCATGACAGATCTTGAGATTTATCGCGAGCATGTGAAGATAATAAATAGGAAGAAAAAGAAAGTGTGGAAATCGGAATAGTTTGCTCTTGTAAAGGCAAAAATCTTTCTTTTTGCATATCACAGTTTTCTTCTCTGTTGCAGAAATAAGCCAGGAGAAAACTTTCTGAAAAAATCATTTCAATGAGATTTTTAAAAATAGGTACTTATCAAGCTTTCTCAACTAGAATCACTCTTCAATAATGGGATCATGTTTCCCTTTGCCAAACAGCTATTTAATGCAGAGGATACCACAGATAGAAATATTAACCAGAGTACTTTATCCTAAAAAGCCATAGATGTATTTTTTTTCAGTGTATGGACCATAAATATTGTTGGAGAAGAGAAACAATAAGCATCCATCATTTGGCACACATCTTTAACCAAAGTTGTTAGCAGCTTTATTTTGAACATGAATTTATTCTAATGAGGCCATTTCAGGTTCTAGCACTGTATTATATGGTTTCAGTACACAGCTGAAAAGCCTCCATCGTAATTAAATATTCTGCAATTCTAGAAGCTCAGCTGTTTAAAGTCAAAGCCGGTTTAGTACAGATTTTTCAGATAGCATCATACTCTCGGGGACACTATACTGTACTTGCTGGTGGTGATACAATTGGAATGTGCTGGAAGAGATTGTACTCATGGCAAGGGAACACTTAAAGCTTGGCTGAAAATCTTTAGCTAGTTAAAAAACAAATATACCCCTTCTTTTGGTGTGACTGCATAAAGAATCCCCCATATGTGTTGGAGTGGTAGCCTTTTGGACAGAGAATTAAAAAGCTAGGATGTTAATTATGAGCTAAGATGCACACTCGTTGTAAGGCAGATGAGTTTATAAACAAGGAATCGTTTCTGGTGAGGAGAAGTGCTGGGGGTTAAATTTAATTGCAAACCTCTGGTCCCTTTCCTCTGCTTCTGCAATCACAGACTCTCACCATATGCACTAAGAGCTCAGCCCCTCCCCTACATCAGGAGCTTCAGTATGTTTAGGGTTTTTATTACAGACTTCTGCAAAAATTTAATGAGCAATAAACTCAGTGTTGTTTCAGACGTCAGCAATGACCGTGACAAGGGTATACTGACTAAGTTTCCCTGAATCACCCAGTTATTTATCAGTTGACTAGAATAAATATTGACTGTTATTTGCACTATCTTCTACAAATACAAATCAAACAAAAAAACTCAAAAGGCTAAAAAAATTTCAAAGTTCCTAGACAGATTTAGAGAAGAGCTGGTTGTTTCTGTTAAAAAAAACTCTTACTATCTTTCAGATTTTGAGGAGAATGCTTAATAAAGAAGATTTTTTGACAGTATAAAAACTTGAGCAGCTGAAGATTATTTTTGTTTGTTTTGCTTTTGAAGGAATTGTCCAAAAGAAAAATAAAATCGAGGTACTACCTTTTTAGCCATGAGAAACTTCTCTTTCCAGAAGGATGGATAATCACACATACTTTGACTTGCATGGGTTTGAAAAAGACAAAAATAATTAAGCTTGGAACTTTATTCTAGGTCCACAACTAAGAGATTTCTGCTTCTTTCTCCTATATTTATAAACAATACAGCTTAAATTTTCAAATGTAATTGTTATCTGACAGGATTCCTTCTTTAGGCACTCAATTTGAGGTGTCTTTTAATTTTCCAAGGTATCTGTCTTCAAAAACTTCAGTCACAAAGTTTCAAGAATGTGAAAGAACATCAGAAAGGAATAGCTTTCAGTATCTCCATGTGAGCACCACTTGTTCAATAGACAGGTTCGAAAACAAAGAACACTTAGCAATACAGGCTTCTGTTTACTTGCATTGTACAGACAGCTCAGACATTTTGCCCAGAACAAAAACAACTACAAAAACAGTGAAGACGATGGAGAAACCTATCTTTACCAAAACCACCCACTGCAGATTAAACATGGATGCAATCCTTGCTGCATGTGACCTCACCTCATATACAGCTTCTTCTATTACTATAATAACAAAACATATGGGTATAGAAAAGGCACAGAGTCATGTGATTTCATTTCCTCCTACCCTCTTATTTAGAGGATTTGGGTCTTTGAGGGACTGAAACAAAACAAAATCCCTTGGTGGGCTTTGGGTCAAATTTTCGACCAGGGAGGGCAACATCATAAAGTTCATCCTTTCATTCCTCTGCTGCTGGCCAAGTTGAATGAACCATCTCCCACACAGCTGCAAGTTACAGCTTATGGAAGGGGAGAGCAGTAGTAATAGAAAAGGAGATAATGAGAACCCAACAGGGAGTGTAATTGGTGCTACTGCCATGAGGTACCACACAAAGGAAAAATCAATACAGGCTAAGTTCCTTTAATTCCACTGCTCACCGATCTCTTTGTGCCCTAAAGCAACATTTAGAGAGGAAAGGAAAGACAATAAATAACACTTTCATGAGTAACTGGATACAATTAGATGGTCTCTGTTACTCTGAATGATGGTAACAGTCACTTTTAGCCTTAGCAATCTGAAGGTATGTACTTTGTGTCTGGTTTACAGGTAAGAAAAGGAAGAGACAAACAACAAATTCCCCTAACCTTATGAACACACACAATGAAAAGCTTTTCAATGTTAATTAAAAGAAAAACCAAAACACACTATCTGAATATGTCAGACCAATGTTTTCTGTCTCTATTAGCTCCCCTCTAAACAGAGTGCATCTGCTGAGCCTTGGCTAAGGTTAACGTTCTAGGAGGAACGCTGCTCCTTCCTTGATGCTTCCCTTTCTGCACAAATATACTCATGGAAATTTTGGAGGCAAATGAATACAGCTTCTTAAATTAAAAGTATGCATGTAATTACACGCACAAATATAATTCTTTAATAAAGCCTAGGCTTGAAAAAAACATCTAATAAAGATCAGACACCAAAAGATTCTTTTAATGTTTTCAAAAACAATTTTAATCTCATACTTAATAAGATGCATTTCGCTTCGCTAAAATTCCAGCCTCTTCCAGATAGACTCGCTTAAAAAGGGAAGAGAAGAAATTTCACTGGCTTCAAAGTTACTGCAGCTGCACAGCCCAGCTGGAGGGAGACAGCAAGCTGTCCACTCCCAGTCCACTCCTCTAGGGCTGGAGGAATCCAGTATTGTCCCTGACTGGTACATAGCAGAGGACACAAAGCTAAGAGCTGTCAGAAAGATGGAGCCTTCTCTCAGATACTGCTTGCTCCCCTGGATGCCAAGAAGCACATCTGAAATGGGATTCTTTCCTGCTGCTGGCTCTGGTTACAGACTCCACTAGATACTGTTAACATCAGCAAAAGCCCATCCATTCACCACAGTACAGTATTTGGTACCAGGCTGCCATGTAAGTAGGTGGAACTTTAACTAAGGAAAGGGAAAAAAATGTTAATCTCATTATTAACTGCAAAGGGGAAAACCCACTAAGATGAAAGCAGAACTTCCCTGTAAGTTTCACCAGTCAGTCCATTCCTTCCTTTCAGGGAACTCTGGTTGGTGGGGGGCTTATTGTCTGGGAGGGGGTAACATAACACTTGTCACTGATAACATAACACAGTCAAGGCCCTTGTACTGAGCACCAGCAAAGCCAAAGCAAGAATGTAAATGACCAATAAGTAGCTTAACACCCTAAAACAGCAAAATCATCTAGAACACAGCATCCTCAGGATGGTAATTCCACTGTTGCACATGCAGTGGGACTTTCAAAAAGTAGCATTTTTGAGAAGCATGTGCTGAAAGCACATTGCACGGGCTTGTAGTAGATACAAAATGCATTAAGAAAAAAAAATAGTGCTGCTATGATAAGTGCTGAAAATCCTGCTCACAACTGAGAGAATCAAAGGAGCACTATTGTAACATCTATGCACTTAAAAATATCATTGTCTGGGTAATTACAAAGCCATAAGGGTTGTAATTTGTCTTATACTGGCTACTTACATATGGACATCAGAAACAATAGGAATAACAAATCACAGAGCTTATTTGAAAAGTTAAGTCTGTTCTTTTGTTAAGGAATCGATAATCCAAACTATCTGGAGAAGCTTGTAATTGGCTAATAGATGAGACGAGAGAAACAAGTTAAAGAAAAGGCAAGTATCTTGAACAAATGCTTAATGGCTACTAAAGTAGCTAAATTTATATTCTATTTCTCAGCTGTGAGAAGTCTTGTTCACTTGTCTTACAGAGTTTCAACAGTCCTCTAAATATCAAGGAATAAAAGAAATAAAGATGATACTGTCTGTAAACTTTGGCCTCAGATGGCAAGGCCATGCAGCTCCTTCTGAAATCAAAGAAGAGAGCATTTATTATCTCAGAAAGTCTTAAGGGTGCATTTGTGCCCTTGCTTTGCAAGTTTATCTCCTGTTGACTTACGTCAAGGACAATATTAGACTCCACAATTGAATTCCCATCAGTTTATTAAAGCATGAGACTATTCTCCACTCTGTATTCCTGGAGTCTTGGATTTCTGGACTGCAGCTCAGATATAACACTTGTAAGAGCAAATCCGATGCCCCTGAAATTAAAACAAAAGACTTGCCTTCTAAGTGTAATAACATCCAATTCATCAGAAAGGGTTCTGTGCCAGCAAATGTCACACAAGTCACCTTGAAAATAAGGTATTTTAATTTGTAAATCTGTATAGAGGAAATAATAGTCTAGAGTTTCTATCTAATGAGTTGTTTCCAGATAACATTTGCATTAAAAATTTACTTTTTTTTTTCTTTAAATGCACTGAGCAGATGGACAAAAGTAAACATTTATCAATATTCTTCCTACTTTATCAGCCATGAAATAAGCCCACAGGGCAAGCACTCTGTTAAAGTGCAGCACTAACATTTTCTCTAATCCCCACCCATTAACGTTGTACTGGATGTATTCCATTGCCAGTTCAGATATTATTACCCTGGGTTATATCCAGCGTTGTAGCTTCTTGCATGCAGCTTGACACTACTTAATTTAAAAGTTTTAATTCATTTATATATATATATGTTTTCTCTAAACAGTGAGCTGATAAAACCTGCTTGAGAGATGGCTGTGCTCAGTATCACTTGACCACACTGAAAATAACGTATGAATTTTATATCATTTCATCACTGCATCTGGTTTAGTAAAAATAATCCAGTCTTTTCCTGAAGTCTGAAGCCTGTCATTTCCAGGAGACATCTGAAACTTAACAAAGTTCTTGTGTAATAGATGGGATGAGTTATGTCCTAAGTGGGTGTACAGCTTGATACTGTACCAATATATTTTTTTCAATCACTGGCAACTGCCATTTGCACAGAAATAAAACTTCCAAATAAATAAACGTTATCACCAGACATCATCCCCTGGGATAAAACCTCAGGAATTATGTTTTCCTCTTCCACTGTGAAAAGATGTTCAGTACGTGGCAACTCTGGAAGTGCTGTGGACAGCATGTTCTTTTGTTAATGTGAGAAACATTTAAAAAACAACAGGGTTTGCATTTGACTGGTAAAATATGTTTCTCGCCTTCTTCTTGCATGTGTGTAGACAGTTTCTCTGAGAAACCTGAAGACTTATTATCACAAGAACACTACAGCAACTGGATGGAATAACAAGACCAGTTCTAGGAATAATACAGTGGTACTACATAGGTAGTAGAAGTTCTATTATTGGTGATTCAGATGGCTTTTGGAGACATAAAGGAGATAAAAGATGTTTGAGAATGCTGCTTGTCACAGCCCGCAAATCCAGAAAGGCTATTTCTGCACACCCCCACATCCATCTTAGCCTCTAAAACACTTTCTGTAAGAGTTTAATTAATAGATGGGCTTAAGTGTTTATTTGTAAGACAATCAAAGCTGCCCTAAGAGAGATAAAGTCTTCATGTCCGATATCCAGCAGCTTGCTCTGGCCTTTGGTGCAGCCAGCAATGAGGGGAGAGGCTAACCCCGGAGTGGTGCTGCCTAGCTCCCTCCCTTGGCACCACCAGGTCTCAGCACAAACCTCTTCCTTGTCACAAAATTACCGAATCCAGCCTTTTTCCTTTATCTCCAACAATAAACAGAACAAAATTACAAAACTAAGTATTTGCAAAAAGTAAACACGGTGATTTATCTCATGCACAAACTTCTTTGTATGGTTCACCTATAGGTGCTTGGCTGAATTACCCACATCAAAACCGCAGCCTATCTTGAAGGGATGCTAAGGAAAGGTTGGCTCCTTGCCACTTCTCACCAGTGACTGTTCTACATATTTGACAGAAAACCTTCCTTAAGGTTTCCTAGATGTTACCGTCAATAGTCTTTATACCCTCCCAGTTCTACAACTTACTGCGACTTACTGCGACTGCACCTGCAGGAGTGGATAATTTAACTAAAGATACAAATTTGGCAAACTTCTGATGCAGTGCTCCTATAAATAATAATATTGTCACTTCAAATTTCATTGATAATTTAGAAATAGGAGAGGAGACAAAGAGTATTTCAGTCCCTTCACGCTAATTTTCCAATTATTCCCCAAACCCTCAGCTCACTCTCCCAAAGCTTGCTTAAGAGAACAAGTCTTGCAATCCAGCAATGATGCAGGAACCCAGGGACGCTGGCTGTAGCCCTGGGAGTGATGCAGGAGCTGGGCCAGCAACAGGGCAGCTGCTTGCTCACAGCTCAGCGGTCAGGAATGCAAGCTGCAAGCAGTCCAGGGGATTAAGTGGGCAGAGTGCAGGTGGGGCAGTCACATGCAAATGTAATTTCTAGAAGCAGCTCTCAGCTGCAGATGCACAAGTTCATAAAGGGCTTTGGGATTGCTTTGTGTGAGTAATATACATTACATACACATACTAGTTCAAATATACACTTGCTTTCATGGAGGAAGTTCATTATGCTTTCTGCTCTGAACTCAGTCAGGGTGAAGTGGGAACCATCCTCAAAGCCCTACCAGCACCTAGGTCAGCCAGCATCATTGGGGTGAAGCTAAACATAGAATGGAAAAATGGAAATTCACACGAGCATCCTTGCTGGTCACTAGCAGGGGAGTATGAAGTAGCCCACTGAAGTCTGAAACCCGCATGCTGCTTTGAGGTCAGTGGAAATTCCAGATACATGGGAATGACAGTGAAATCCAGAAGGGATAAACCTTGGGGAATCTTCTCAATTGACAACTTTGGCTTAGCAGTATTCAGCAATAACTGGGGAGGAGTAAATGCATAAGGGAATTCTTCTCTCTCTCTCTCTCTCTATCTATCTATCTATATATTATTATATATTTTAACCACACATCTCATTCTTTGTCTTGATTAATGCTACAAGGCGTCTACTACCTGTAATAGAAACACTGTAGAACAGTTGCTACAATCCCACACTTTTTCTTTTCTTTGTTTTAAAGAGAGCTCAGAAATGTAATTTAAACTTCCAAACAATACATTCTCTCTAGAGAGAAGGAAAAACTAGAATTCTTTACTATTTGACTCATGCAACAGCTTTTTCACCGGAGAAAACAAGCAGCAATAATGTAACACTTCAGAAAAAGGACTTGAAAATCAGCTCTGTGAAGGCTCTAATTTAGCATAAAGGGTGTTGGTTGATGCTAGGCTTAACATGAACCGGCAGTGTGCCCAGGTGGCCAAGAAGGCCAACAGCATCCTGGCCTGTATTAGAAATAGTGTAGCCAGCAGGAGCAGGGAGGTGATCATCCCCCTGTACTCAGCTCTGGTACGGCCGCACCTCGAATACTGTGTTCAGTTTTGGGCCCCTCACTACAAGAAGGACATTGAGGCCCTGGAGCGTGTTCAGAGAAGGGCAACAAAACTGGTGAGGGGTCTGGAGCACAAATCTTATGAGGAGCGGCTGAGGGAGCTGGGATTGTTTAGTCTGGAGAAAAGGAGGCTCAGAGGAGACCTTATTACACTCTTCCACTTCCTGAAGGGGGGTTGTGGTGAGGAGGGGGTGGGCCTCTTCTCCCTGATAAATAGTGACAGGACGAGAGGGAATGGCCACAAGTTGCGCCGGGGAAGATTTAGATTAGACCTGAGGAAACATTTTTTCTCTGAAAGAGTGGTCAGGCACTGGAATGGCCTGCCTAGGGAGGTGATTGAGGCACCATCCCTAGCGCTGTTCAAGAAGCGTTTAGATGAGGTGCTAAGGGATTTAATTTAGTAGTTGGGTAGGGATAGTGATAGGAGGATGGTTGGACTAGATGATCTTGTAGGTCCTTTCCAACCTTATGAACCTATGAGTGGACTGGATCTTTTCTTTCACCTGTGTCATATAATGGAAGATTTCACTCAAGTGCCAGTTGATGTGGTAATCACAGGGGTAGCTCAGAACAATGCACTTAAATGACTTTACTGTAAATCTCATATACCCATAGATGTTCCACTCCACTATAGTTTGCTCGATAATGCAGTGGCACCTTTGCAAAATAACAACCTCTGATTTTATTTCTAAATAAAGAAAACCTGGCAAGTTGCTCAGAAATCGCAAGGAAATTTTCTTTTTAATGTGATAGCCGTATTTTTGATCCACTCTCTGCCTGAAAACTGGGGAAATATCTTGGATATAGTGACTGTGCAAATCCTTCCTAAAAAAAGGAACCAAGGGGCTTTTCTCAGTATTGTATGCAATACTGTTTATGATTTATAATATATAATATCACCTTGACCTTCTGTTCTAAACCTGCTTGCTCTGTTGTTAGAAAGGAAGGGCTCATTACTAACCAGATTCAAATTATTACTGATCTGTTCTTTGCTGCCTCAAATCCATACATGAGTGGATTCTGATGAGAAGTTGGCAAAATAATTGAATGTTTTCCTTCTCACTTAGTGCAATTTCACTGCATATATTACTGCATGGTATAGCCAATGTTAGCTTTTTTCCTGATAAATAGTGTTAGCTGCTTTTCCTGATTGATGACTTCTAAGCAAATAGAACGCAGCTAGCAACCAAAACACTCACCGGGGTTTAGCATCCACCACTTAACATAAATTTATCATAATATTGCCAGCATGTTTCAAAAGAGAGGAAAGGATGGCACAGATAAAAGGCTTGTTCAGTGATTAATAAAGAAGTTCTCTTATCTGGTCATCCTGCTTGTGAAATATACTCAAGTAAAACAGATATTTAGTATCTGTGACTTCTCCACAGCCTTATTAGTATATATTTCTTCAGTTAGCATTGCAATAAATTATCCATGCTGCTGTAATTTGTATGTATTCCTCCATCTTTCTCTCAGGAGAGCGAGTCTCCAGAACTCTGATGAGAAGATAGTGTGGGACCACTTTACTGCTATAGCTTTTTCTCTGTTGTTATTGTTGTTAGGGGAAAAAAAAAGAAAAAGGAAAAAAGTTTCCAGATGAAAATATGTGTGAGTGTAATGTGTAATGGCAATACCAAGCAACAGCAGCGTCCCACAACTTGGCCAGAGCAAGCACCCGAGCAGGGGTGGGGGCAGGGGACAGCTCAAGTAGGCAGTACAAGCAGTGAAAGCCTAAATAAACTTTGACCATTAGATAACAGGGCTATTATTGCTCTGTACGACTTCCTGAATGGCCTAGAAAAACAGAGACAGTTCTTGTTCCTGCCTGAAGGAAAGGAAAACAAGGATGAGTGCTAAGTATGCAGACTGAAAACTCTGGCTGTTTCCTTCCTGCCTTCTCTCTTCCTCATTTTGTAAAATTAAATTTTATTTTTTTTTCCTTAAAAACAAACTGCATATATCACCAAAACCACGAGGACTCTCTTCTCATGCAGCCACTGAAAAGTTTCTCCTGCTTATTACCTCTCTGCACAAAGTTCTTACATTCTTTCAGAACTTCAATATGGTTATTGCTTACTTAAGTCACCTCAGCAAAGGATATTTGCTGCTCTTAACCCTTCTGCTTGCATGTATGATATTGTTGGTGTGTTAAAGCTGTAAGAGCCATTATGGAAGCATCTAAGCTGACGATGTATAATTACAGTTCCTCAAGCTCAAACCGTATGTTCCAGACATACGCTGTATTTTTTATATATTCCATGTGTTCTTTATATTCCCTGTTTTCTTTCAAGGTGAGAGCAGTGAGCAGTAGGTAACTCTCAACACCATGTTTGGAAGACAGTGCATCTTAGATTCAGGGTCCCAGATGACCTTCCTCTTCCAAATCACTAAGAATCCTTCTTCCACTTCCTCCTAGTCAACTGAGCAAGCACCTTGTGCAAGCACCCTCCCTCTGGTTGCTCAGCTCACTAGATGCATAGAAGTTGATAGAAAATGAGGCACCTCACCAAACTGTCTCTCACACTCAGCTCCCTAAATATGCTCACTGGCTTCTCTATCAAAAATTAACTTCCTACCCAACACTTTCTGCTGCTGCAATCAGACCATTCACTTACGTCCTCACTCTTTGATTTCTTCACACTCCTGTCTAAGACACTCCAATTATGCAAGTTTTCTGTTCTTCCCCAGCTCCTCACTGCTCTGTATCTTCTCTACTGGTGCATGCTTTTCTCAACTCTTCTCCAGTAAATCAGGCGAAAGCCATTCTTTTACAGCATTGAATGGGAAATCACAAAGACAGCAACAGTCTCTTTGGCAGAGGAAGGGTGCACTGGACTTGCTCAGGACTCCTTACACCACAACACCTCCTCTTGTTTCGTGCAGCACAGGCTGGCCATCAGCCTGACTGGTGCCAACCACTGAACAGGAACAGCAAACTGGAAAGCACTGGTCTGTTACTGGAGCTAAGAGGACAGCCTGTACGAACAGGGTTGCAATGACCTCCAATCTCCATGCACCCTGAGCTAAATAGAGAATCCACATGCAATACAGACATTCATGTTACAAAGAGCAGATGAAAGAGGTTGAGTATTAAGAGTTGGTAACTAAAGAGCAAAACAGAAGAAAAAAAAATTCCAAATACCCCAGAAGTTTCTAATTAATACTACTGGTGTTAACATGTTGTTTCTCACTTGAGCAGGTAATAGGTTTAAGAACCAGAAACATGGAAGACAGGAAAGAAGTCCCAAGTCTTGGAGACCACCTGAATGCAACAGGAAGGTAAAAGAGGTAAGAGTAGAAAGAGCACATTGCTGAAATGCATAACTGAGCCTGTGGCAGATATGATGAAAATTATGCCTGAACAGATTTCTGGTGCAAATAATATGATTTCTCATAACTCCTTTCTGGTATTTTCTAAAATTGTTTCTCCTAAAACTTCTGCCCTTGGATGAACAACCAGAGAGGAAAAAGGAAAAAGCTGAGTGACATCAATTTTTGCACTTTCATTTTAGTAATCCTCCAACATCAAAGATTAACTACTCATAAGCTCATCCAAAACCTTAAGAGCAGAAAAGTCATTCTGCAGGACTGGAAATAGCGATGTTTGTTTACTTTTACTTGACTTAAAAATGAGTCAAAGTTTGTTTCCTCTGGTCTGAACATTTTCCTAGGGACAGTTAATTAGTTAATTAAGACAGTTAGTGTCTTCAAGTTTAGTTCACAGAAAGACTATTATTAAATAAACAATAGAGTTCATATATAAAAGGACAGATATTTTTCAGGCCAAAACAAAGATAAAGCAATTCCAGAAGCCTCTTAAATGACCAACTGAACAGATGTGAGGATGGTGTCGGAAGTGACTCAAAGTCTGACATGCTTCTCAGCCCTCATGTCTGACCTCAAAAATAAACCTTTCTTGAGGAAAAAAAATTAAAATAAATAAATAAATAGATAAAATAAAACGAAGCCAACGTAGCTGGTGTTGTATTCTGTAGTTATGAATCAAGCACGAAGTTTGAAAGCCCTCATGCAGTACACGGCGTAGCTGGCTGACAGGACACAGACCCACAGTGCTGGAAGAAAAGAGGAAGGAGCCAGAAGTCCCTGAAGGACCCAGATTAACGTCTAATGCTTGGCCAGTACATGTAGTGCATAACATTTATTAAACCGCTGCTCTCATGATACCACAGTGGTACCATGTTCTGCAAGCAAAATGACAGGAACTCCAGGATGGATTGAAACCCAGACTCTGGAAGATGGATAACATCAACCCAACCCAAAACTCCCATCTTTGCTCTCTTAAGCTTGTGCCAAATTTATCTCCTAGAAGCTGTCTAATAAAGTCCTCTAAGAAAGAAGTTTGTCCTGCCAACTCCTGTGTGTGTTTGATGATGGCTCAGCCCAAACTATGGGTTGCAGCAGGAAAAGACCTGTGCTTTTAGGTCTATGGATCTCATCTGGGCTGCTCTGCAAGCAGGCAGCTGAGACTACAACTTCCAACAAGAAAAAGACCGCTCTAAAAAATGATGGAGCCAGAGTGTAAACACTCTTAAGTCAGCTGTAGTGACCTTGGCTGAGAAGTTGCATTTAAATTAAACCTGCTAAAGTACTAACCTTGACTTTTGCCTGTGTTGTTACCAAGCATCGTATATAGCTTTCTTCTCTGAAGGACTTGTTCGAAATCCTCTATAAAGATGAAATCATTTACCATGTCTGAGTGCAGTGCAAGGGTTGGTGCCTGTTATCACATAATAAATGCTTATCAGGAATTGTTGCCTTGGTGGCTGTCCATTTATTCAAGTTTGGAAGGAATATTCCAATCAAGATTGCACAGTAGATCTAACTATTTTGAATTTAGAGCGTCACCACAGAGACAAAGTGTAAACAAACTTAGAAGAAAATAACAAAGAGCTATGTTTGCAGCAAGACTCATATTTTCTTGATGGAAGCATTTCAGTGCAATAAAAATATAACAAGACAGAGACATACCATGTTCTATTTCTATCAGGCCTCCACAGGTAAGTGACACTTGTTACAGACTTTTGGGAGCAGCCCATCAGTAAGGTGTTTTTTTTTTTTCTTTGCTTGATTTTGTGAACGTTCACGTCCATATTAACTTAGAATGAAATTTATTTAAAGCACACTAAGAAGAATATTCTGACACTGTTGAGTGACTTTAAAAGGGGAAAAAGTATAAAAACAAGTTAGAACTGCTAATTATATTTTTTCTGGTTGAATGCATTTACCTTTATGCTCATTTTAATGAAAAGAAAGTACCCCCATTGAGTCCTATTAGACTGCACAGCTAAGGAGCTTAGTCAAAAATGAGTGAATGGAAAAAACAAATCTCAAGTGTTACTCTGCTTTTTTGTTTCCAGCTATCTGATCAGCATGTTTTCCTTTTTCTGTGCTCAGCCCACTGAAGCAGTTCCAAGGTATCCTCTTTCACAGGGGTAATCATTGCTTTACCTGGGAAACTCCAGCAAATAAAGTTGAATCCCAGTTTCAGTTTTCACTGAATGATATGATTATCAGAATGAATGAAAAGAAACTAAAGAAGCAAGATCAAAACTTGAAATAAGTTTCTAAATATGAAATCACAATGGGAAGGGCAGCAGAAATTCACCATACTCCTTTTACTGGCTGTAGTGAGACATAACTGTGAACAGAGTGATGTCCATAAACTACTGAGATCTCAAATCTGAAACGGTTCAGTCTACAGCATCAAACTGCAATGACAGCTAAGAAAAGCTGCACTGTATATCCTCTTCTAGGACACAGCATTTAGAAAAATACAGCCCCAGCTATTGCTAAGAAATGACCACTAAAGAATACATCTGAAAGTTTCAGTGAGAGATACAAATGCCAAGAGTCCCCAGGGACTCAATTCAGAACCTGTAAAACTGAATGCATTTGTTAAATTATTGAGGGTAAACAACAAGGGTGCCTGATGAAATACAAAGCACAGAACATTAAAGTGATTTATAAGGCTGTCTCTTTTGATGCCTGTCCATATCAAAAATCTCTATTTCCTTCGTTGTCAGTATCACTGACCTTAAGCACCAGTGAAGAAGATACTTCAGCTTCAGTGCTGCTTAACCTGGTCCCAGCAGAGTTAAATGGAAACCACCACTTGCTCAGTAGCACAGGAAACCTCAGCCCATCTCTTACAAGGCAGGATGGCAGCCACTGGGTCACTACATGCTCCTAAAATCTTTACCCCACAAACATTTTGGGGCTGGTAGCTGAAGCTCAACCTCCATCTAAGCTTCCCTGATCTGAAACTCTTCAGCTACTGGTATCAAATAACTTCCTTTACAGATCATGTGAATATATTGCTTTGTTGGCTTTATCTATGGTGAAGAGATGATCTGTTTATCTATCAAGTGCTTCTTCGCATGGGGATGACATGGCATGCTGAATGCCCACAGTCCTGAAGGCCTACCTGCTCTCCAACAGGCGTAAGTTTGCACAGACTTCCACTGTTCTTTTAATGCTGGCCTACACATGGACTCTGGTGGTACTGTGTTAAAACATAATTTATTCTTCCCCTTTAAACGCTCTCCCACTGAAGAAACTTTATGTCAACCAGGAGGATAAGACAAGAAAGTCATAGCTCCAGTTAGCATTTCCAATTCTGCAATAAAACAATGCTGCACAACATAAAAAGCAGGATTTCTTTCACCCTGCTAGAACATCATTACCTCCAGCCCCTCAAGGACCCTGTCTTCCTTGCTTTTCTCTCCAAGCCTCTTCTTATCCATAGCTCAAATCAAAGCACTGGGTTTTTTTCCATATCCAACACTTTAATCTCCTAAAACACCTCTCTCATCCTGTGCCAATGGGACCTTCCTATTATAACAGCTAAAGAACACCTCTTTCTAAGCCACTCCAGGAGAAAAGTACTTAAAATGTAGTAGTTAATGATCTGGACTGGGAAGCATTACGTCTGTGCTCCAGCCTAGGCCCCATCAAACATCTCCTGCATGAATCTCTCTCCCTACAACTTCACAGAACTGGGCACGGAAGAGCTTCATCAGAATTAGATTCATTAATATTTGCAAAGCACTAAGATCGTAGCTGGGAAGTGTGATTAATATTTTATTATAGAGATGACCAATTTAGCTGCAGAGCTGTAACTCTTTGTCTCCGTAGCTCTCTGAAATGAGCAGCTGCCTTGAAAGCCTCAACAACCTCAGGTGAGACGTGCTGCAGCACTGCCATATGTGTTGAGGATGGGCAGGGAAGAACTGAGAGACCAAAATCTTCTATAATCTTGTTAAACAGGCTCAGTGAAAAAACTTAAAAATTGCTGAAGAACTGTGCAAATCAATATCAGCATGGTGTTAGTGCATGACAACAACAGAGCATACAAGCTGCAAACCATGTGAAAGTCTGATAAGATCCTGAGGTAAAAAAAAAATACAGACTATTAAATTAAAAAGAGCTTGTGTGGGCAAGTCTGCTTCGTTACCTCAGGTTTTTGTAGTAGGAAAGACGCCATTATGAAGTGGCTAGAGCAAGTTGAACACCTTTCAAGTGTTATAACAATTAGTGGCATTATGAAAAAAAAAGCTGGCATTTGTTTAAAAAAAAAGTTGTCTTATTTAACTACAGTCACACAGTGTTTAAAGCATTAATAGCTCCTAATGCCACTCGTTCTTACATGCTTACATGCTTTTCAAATTGCATTTGGTAAAGCTTGTTCCATCTGTTTTCCCACACTCAGCCAACACATGCAACAGTCAGCAGGCACTACCTAAGGTATTTTGTTCAGAACTTTCTGCTTGCATACCAGAAACTCAGTGCTAATTCAATATGCTTTGTGGGCACTCAAGCTACAAAGGATGGGCTTGGAAAGGGGAGAGGAAAGGAGAAAGGGGGTTTCACTCATCACAATCACTTGTAAGTGCACAGGAAGGATTTGTGCTTGGTCTAAGTCTCGCTGTGCCCACTGCCTTTAGACTCCAGTACAAACTTGCTGCAACAAAATGGTATCAGACAGCAGAAACTGGATGAGTAGCTGCTAATCTGCTTGCTAACTAAAAAACAACAACAACAACAATAAAAAGCCCAACACATAAATTTTCTTTTCAAACCCATCCAACAGTACAAAGAGAAGTCTGTTTGAGATTCATCTCAAGTCCCAGGCTGATCACTAATTTGTATGAAAATGGGTATGGTGATTCCTGTAAATAGCTCTCCTCAGATGCTCTCTAGGTAGAGTGTCCTGAGGAGGATTTCAAGAGAAATCACTCTCAGGATCAGCCGGTGTCCAAGCCTTGGAAGGGATGAACAGTCTGACGTGTAGCCCCAGATGGGATGGTGAGAGCTCTTTATACAGAGCTCAGATCCACAATGGGAAAAGGTGCACAGCCTGAAAATGAGGATGTATGACGAAACTGTGGCTTTTCTAGGTGAATTCATTGTTGGAAATTGACCCTGCTGTCCTACTGCTCACCAGCCCCTGCCTGTTCTTACAAAGCTGCATGCCTGCCACTCCGTTGTGCCAGCACAACTGTTTCAGCAACCATGCTCTGTGAACTGGATAAACAGGTCTGGCTCAAAAAAGAAAAAAAAAAAATTAATTGCCAGTCTATTTTTAAATTCTACAGTGTTACACAACATGGCGGGTACAATTGAGGGGGTGGCACATATTAGCACAAGGCAAGAAGAATGAGGATGCCCTTAGCAGGCAACAGTAGGGAAGGTTCTGTCAAATGATATTTAGGGTCTCACTTTCTCTTCCATTAGAGAAGTCAGCTTTACCTACCATTACTTCTAGGATAGCCTTGTTGTGGAGACCATACTATTAATTTTTCATAGTTCTAAATTTTGACTCATGAAAACATTCAAACTACCAGCTTTGAAAAGAAAGTGAATCAGAGACATAACTTTATATTTATGTTCTGTTTTTTAAAATTGTTCCTGTGATTTGCATAAGGAGGACCTACATCACATGTTAGCCATGCACATATTGACCATCACTTGTATTATCATATTAGCAGAAGTATCTGTATAAAGTCACTGAGTTTGGTAAGCACAGAGTAAAGATGTAGTCCTATTGAATGACCCCTACAAACAGTTTTGGGTGGAAGCAGCTACCACTTAAATCCTTTGTATATGAAGCTTCAGAGGCACTGCTGCTTTTGCTTATCAGAAGTGGCAATAATGTTCAAAATCCACAAAGGAAAAACTTCTGCCTGTCTTTTTTTTTTTGCTAATGCATTAAGGCAGATAGGCTGCTGAGCATTTAGAGATTTAGAGATCAGAATGGAAATTTAAAAGACCCCCTCTGTTAATAGATGAGTTTATAGTGATACATATACAATGCTGTATAGCATTCACTATTAAACACACAGGCAGTAGTCACTTGTACATGCTATGGCTGCCATCCAGATGTTAACTAGCAAGCCCAGAAGAATAAAATTCCTTTAATCAATGTATGAGTCAAAACCTGTCCTCATGCAAAGCCTAGATTTTAAACAAGGTTTTTTTTTTTTTCCAATGTAAAGATCTTGCATTGTAGCACAGTAAATTCTAATGTACCAGCGATTTGTCCTTCAGGACTAAAGGTTTTTGTTTTAAAATACAGGTCCATGTTTGATTCATTTATCCCCAGTGTTGCCCAGTACCACTATAAAAAGTATGCTCTAATAGCTTATGCTAGTGTAAAACTTAAAGAAAAAAGTTCCCCATTCAGCTTCTACTCTTCCTGGAAAGCCCTCCAAGTACATATAAAGATTTCAATATTTGGTTTAAATAATAATCTAGAAGTCCTATTCAACTGAAAAACTCAATTCAGAAAGGCCAAATTTAAACCCAGGTTTTGGAGCCTACATTTAAACCAAAATGGGTGTTAAAAACCTATGTCCAAATGACTGAAGTATCAAGACATTGTGATTGGATGACAAGCTTTATTTTCCTCAATATCCCTCATCTGTACCTCTTCCTGTGGCATGAGGAGATATTTGGAGCTTCATAAACTTTGAATCCCACCCTCAAAAAAAAAAAAAAATCCCTGCATCTTGAGGGCTTTCCACACCGCACAGTGTGGTTGTACTTAAGGGACAGCAATTCTCCAGCTTCACTCTGTTTATGTTGAGTGGCATGGAAACTACGAGTGAATTAAATGAGTTAACTTGGTGTCACTGTGATTTTTCCCCACTGTTAGTGCTTATACATACAATGTGGGAGGTAGGAGCTTTGCAAATGCGGGAGATGTTACAAGGTCTTCCTTCAGCTGTTCTGCTGCTGCTTTAAGGTTGGAGTAAAGTTGAAATGTGTTACACTATGACTCACAGTCAGAGGGGTTTTCTCTGAACAGCCTGCAAGTAAATAATGCCACGAACACCATAAATGTAAATGGCAGCAGAAGACTCCGAAGAAGCAGAATTACCTTGTGGTGAAAGATGAGCTTATTCAAAAGAAAATCCAGAAAGATGAGCTACCGATCCCATTAGTAGAACTGTAGTAATTAAAAGAACATCTCATTGCAGTGTTTCCTTCAATTTTGTTTGCAAATAGTGCAGAATCTAATGGTAACCAGAATCTCCCAATCTGCTTTCAATGTCTGCCTACTGTGTAAGCTATCAATTGAAAAAATCACTCAGAGCAGCAACATTCAGCTGCTCACACTTTACCTTATATAAAGCTATCTGTCTGACATCATTTAGATAGGCAACAATGAAGTGCACCTCTGCAACTCCTGTCTCAGCCCCTCTGACTGCACTGTTAACTTCTGGGCGAAGAGGTAGAAGATGTATTGCAGAAAGAAGCCAAAACAGACTCTGGTGGAGCCTTCTGACATCTTCAGCACCAAGCAACCCTAAACTTTAGCCTGTTAAGACAATAGCAAGGAACTACTGAGAGTTTTGCTTTCATAATGTCAGACAGGTTGTAATCTGCTGGGAACAGGAAAAGGCTACCAAGCAGCACAGGGGAATTTTGTTCACTGCTGCTTTTCTTCCTAAACCTAGCACTTGCCTAAAAAAGTATCACTTTATCTAGGAGAGGATTTTCATTCACAAGCAATTTGTCATGCAGCTCCAAACTTCAACAAGCATATTGATTCCAGAGCCAAAACTGCAGTTGTCAGCAGCACAGACTCATGCGATCTGTTAAACACATTCCTCAAAGGTGGTTTGTATCCTCTGTTCCCATTTCCTGTGGGAAAGGCAGCAGCCATGGGCTCTCACTCACAATTCATTGTGGTGGTCTATGACAGTGAAGCCCCAAGCCTGCCATGCAGTGAGAGCATAGAGCAAGATGGTGCCAAGCCTCGAGCTCTCCACACTGCATGGATCAGGCCAGCCACATCTATGACAGGGACAGCAAAACTCAACGGCTGTCGGTGCACCAAAGTTCAAGGGAACCCAAGCTCCATCTGTCCAGAATTACAAAAGCCAGCAGTGCGGTAACAGAACTGTTTTTGTCTGCTTGCTGCTGCTACCTCAGCAAACTTTGGCAGCAGCAGGGCCTGTGGGCTAACTCTCTCAGGGAATACACCATGAATTTCAAACACCATGGAACAGATCCATTCCGAGATCGTCCCTTCCTGCCACAGGGTCTCCATCATGAATTTATACCTCTTTCAGACACAGAAGCCAGGTGAAATTAGGTGTAAGAGATCCTGTTGGCTTCTCACAGCCAGACCTCTGGCTGGCACAGGTTGGCAGTGCATCCCTCAGAAGCTGTGGTACAAAGCTGATTTGCACCAGCTGAGGTCTTGCCAATAACCCATGTAAAGATTTGGAAGGAGTCACTATGAATTAACACGCTGAGAAATTGTAAGGCAAGTGAAAAAGAACAGATCTTCTGTCTGACTTATGCCATCTCTGAAGGAAGAGAATAGGAGGGAAAAGGTGATCTGGGATGGTTGAGCTGGAAGACTCCAGAACATAAGCCAACAAAGTGTTGGCCTGAGAGAGGTGCTGCAAAACCCAACCAGCTCAGAATACAGAAATGTTGCCAACTAAAATAGCATTCCTTCATACCAGATATATGAATACTACCAAACAATGCATACAAGGAAAACGTACATCATCCTCAACAATTGCCTGTTTTCCTCCCTCCAACTCTGAAAGTCAAAGGTGATATATTCTGATGCACTGCAGAAGACTTTCATTCATTTTATATATAAAAAAGCAACAAAGATGCCAAAAATAACACTCAAAGAATTTCTATTGGAATGATCCCACTGAAGGTGAAAATGTGAACAAGAGACACAAGGGACAATTTTGTGACTGTCAAAGCCTAAGAGAGATTTTATGTCTTTGTTGTAATAAACTTCTCCCTAAGCACTTTCTTTTTCAACACTCCTGAAACTGCTGTTAGCAATGTAGTAAAGTAAAACAGTAGAAAATTTGGACCTACCGTGCTCTCAGCAGGAAGAACATTAGGTGGCATCTTGCACATCAAAGCAGACCTGCAAAGCTTATGACACTCTCTGCCAGATATGCAATATATAGTCAACTCTTCTGAAAACTAGGTAGATAGCCCTCAATTAATTTTACTGTCATATTGCTGAGCTATTCTCCATGCTCTTTTCAGGACCTGTTATGGATACCACAGCAATCATGAAACTTTCAAGGGCAAACAGTACATTTGAAGAGGAGGTGTTTGAAATGCAGTTCTATTTACAAAACTAACTCAATAACAAGGATGAGCTTTCTCCATAGGTATCTCACATTCAACATAAGCTACAGGATGCATTTCTAAAAAGGCACATCAGCGCATAAATGGGTCTACAGCAGAAAGCAGATGATGCTGAAATAAACACAAAGTGCTGCCAAAAGGTACTCACAATTAGAGAGAACAACTACGACTTTTGCAGAGGCAGTGGTGTATAGGCAAGAGCAAAGTGTTGCAAATATATACAACTGTTATTATATAAATCCCATTGTATTAGTCATCATGTTCTTCTGGGTATTAAAATCCCTTTCTATAATGAACTGAAACCATAAGCTTCTCCCATTCTGTAAATAGGTCACAGGATACTTGGAAACTCAAATCCTTTATCCATCAGTACTATATGCAGCAGCTACACCAAGGAAAGTGCAAGAGAAAAATATGTATTTAATTTCTTACATCTGGCTGGGCTTGTTTTGTTGGGTTTGCTCAGCTTATTACACTTGTGCATGTGAAGAAAGAAATAGTGCAGGTTATGTTCCTGCTACTCTTAAATTCCAGAAAGAAAAACATTTTCATTTTTCTAAACAAAGCAAGTACTCTGACCAAATGACGTGATTTCCAGAACAGTCCTACAAAAAGATGTATAAGCACTAGCTGAAGCTTGGAAACTACAGTACCAGGTTATGAACGAGAGCACATACCTCCTGAGAGAGCTTTGTGGATGAGGAAAACAAACTTGGAAGCGGTTTCCTAGATTGATGAATGCAGTAAAATACAGTGGCATTTCTTTTACTGTATCTTCTACCATACTATCACAGAATCACAGAATTGTAGGGGTTAGAAGGGACCTCTAGAGATCATCTAGTCCACCAATGCCAAAACAGGCTCCCTAGACCAGGTTGCACACTATGTCTACTTTTCACACACTATACTTACAATGCGTGACTTCATATGTATATAAAGTAATAAATTTAACTCAGTCTCTGTACTCCATCTGAAATACTCTCCCTTGGTTGCTTCTGATTAATTTTGGCTAAAGCTCAGTAGTAATGCACATTGATATGCCTTCTACATATCTCACTGGAGAGAGTCCTCTCTTAGCCTGCCAGGTTAGGTTACCAAAACACCCTCTTCTAAAAAAATCACAGTTGAGATTCATTTAAAGAACTCTTCCTCCTCCAACTTTTGCAATTCATTAGTTCTCCATAATTAAATCAAATGGGAAATTTTTCAGCTCCCCATTGGGTTTTTGTTAATTGCGAAAAACAAAACAAAACTTTTTCCTGCATGTGCCTTTCTGCTTTTACTAAGAAAGTCCCAGCCTTTTCATGTGAACAGCTGCTGCATGGTTACCCAGAGTTGGTTTGGGTACGAAGCAAAGGTTTCCTCTAGTCATTTAGGGGAAACATAGCCACGGTTGGCAAAAGGGGAAAGAGAAAACAACATTTATTCAATTAAAAGTGCATTTAAAGTGAAAAGCAGAAATTAACATTTAAGAATGGGACTTACCTAACAGAGATTGTAAAAAGGAGGGAAAACAGAAAAATCTAGACAAAGTACTTTAAAGGGTCTACAGAATCTACAGAAACCACTGATAAAGAGTTTTTGATTTTGTATCAGAGCACATCATCAATATGTCTTGACCTTGAAAGCTTGTGCCCAGGTCAGAAAATAGATGTTTTGCAGGCTTTGCTCCATGTGAGACCCCACTTCTCACTGGTTTTATTACTAAAAACAAAACTGTCCTCCTCCACTAAAATCCCCTTCAAGCCCCAAAATACATAAAAATTTGCAAGGTTGGAGTTTCAATTTCCATCCTGTTTATAAGAAGTGTTTTTTCTTACCTGAAAATGAAAAAGAAAGCTTACAGGTTTTAATACTACTAGCCACAATAACAGCTCTTTCTATTCCTCAAAGCCCTTCTTCCTAATTTGTGTTTGTGCTTATTCTCCTTGTGCAGTGTGTGGCACGCAGTCAGACAACTTGGAGACTTACTGTGTGAGTGCTCTCATGAAAATGCCCACAGTACTTATTTTGTGGTATTCACATCTCTCTCAGTTGCAGAAGGTAGAAAGATAATAAAAACAGACTTCAAAATAACCTTGGAGATAATCAAAAGCTGCTTTGACTCGGTCCTGAGCACTCTATACTAGGTGGCTGTGCCTCAACAGGAATTGGACTGGACACCTTATGTAGCACCTGACAAGATTGCAATAGCTACAGAAACTGAAATTCATTTTTATCTCTGGAAGAACTGCAAGGAATAGATTTTGCAGCAGCTTCCACATCTTTCTGAGCCACTGTAACGCTGCAGGAGGACATGCCCAGGGCTAGGAGGACCTGACTGTGGGATGGATCATCTCTGCTCCTACCTGGCAGCTGTTAACCACTTTCCCAATGGCAGCCACGAAAGGCTGGAGTGATGTTGCCCATTTATTTTGTGGAGGCCCAACCACTAGTGGTAACATGGGCACAGGACTGAACTTGTAGTCAAGAGGCTTAAAATGGTGTTCTCCCCTCTGCTCTAATATTCCACACCCACATTATAACATTGATGTTACTGGAGCCAAAAAAATCTGCTGTTTTACATTAAACACTAATCTTGATGTTTCCCTTCCTAGGCATCAGTGTATGTAAATACATAAATATACACAAGTAGATGTTGAAATAATCTCAAAAATCAATATTGATTGGCTATAAATTTTGTTTACCATGTTTTTATTCTACTGCTAACTGGGCAATCACATACCTATGGAAAAATATATATATATATATATAAAAACAACCCCAAAAAACAACCAAACAACTCCTATTATTTAGTTCATGGCAAGAATAATGGCTTGAAACACACATTAATTTCCTGCATCAGATTACACCAATTGCACAAAAGCAGATCCCTGTTGTGAAATGAGACCCGTAAAATTCAATATGCTATTCATGAATAATCCAGTGTGGTTGCAGAGTTATTCAGCTACAGTGCAATTAAGAATGAAAAAGAGAGGGTAACAGTGGTAAACACCTAGGGATATTTTGAATTTAATTGGGATTAGCATGTAATGCTCTTACAGGCTTTTGAAGAGAGGCTGTGCAGTGGCATAGTGAGAACACAGGCATTTGAAAGCCATAGACATCTAATTTAATGGTCTTTTTGGATGGTAAAAACTTATTTTGACAGTTCTGCATGGAGTTTAACCCAGTGCTGTTGATTTAGGCTGAACAGTGCTGGGGGGGTGAAGGCTCCAGTGTTAATGAAATTTCAGGGCAGAAGAGCAGTACGTTAGAATGTTTCTGGAAGCCCATGACCTAATCTCTTCTTGCACACCAAACTCCTCACACACAGAGATACTACATGCAGCACTACATGCTAGTCCTGATGAAAATCAGAATAAATACGGACTTTTGGGTTTACCAGCACGCTGTCAACTTGGTATATGATGTACCTACTAGGGTAGGAGGTGTAATCTGTATGAGTTTTGATCATCTGTGCATGGTTGCTCATTGCAGGCAAAATGGTAAACAAAAATGCTGTTTTCAACTAATGTTTTGGGAAGATGTATTTGGAAGAAACCCAACATGTCGCTGTTTTATCTTGAGCTCAGAGGAGTATTACTGGGTTGTACAAATACTCTAGTAAATTGTCCCACTTGTTTAAGAGGCAAATATCTGCAGATTGTAACAGGAAAAAATCCATTAGAGCTCAAGACAGTTGTGCTGAACTTGTCTGAAAAGGTATCTCAGGGGAAAAAAAAGCCTGGTGCAGGCTCCTAATCACTGTTATAGGCTCCCAAAGCATATTCAGCAACTTTCAAGCTTACAAAGAATATCTAAGCATCATTTTTGAAGAAAAGTACAGGGAACATTTTAAGTATTGCAATTTTTCCACAGCCTCTTTGTCTTGTGGTGACTACAGCGGGATGGTCTATAAACTTTGGCAAACAAAGGGGTATGAAAAGGAGAACCTTTTATATATATATATATATATTTATATATATTTAACCTGCCACTTCTCTCTCCTTTAGATCACAAGTAGTAGAATGGTTTCACAAAAGACTAAGTTTGCAGTAGGGCTCCCACTGCAGAGGGAACCAGAGAGCATCCTGTAGTTGTCTTAAAAGGACTTTCTTCCAAGATTTGCTCCTCACCAGTTATCAAACCCAGGGGGAATGAATTGCACAAATTGCCTCAAGTCTTTCTGTTACTGAGTAGCTCTGTTTGTATGTGGTGGCAGTAGGGGAAACAGTGTTTATTACTACAAGCCTACTTTATTCTAAATATATCTTCCACTTGCATCTGTGTGAACAGGCATGGATGAGGTTATACTCCTAAGGGCTGGTTACTGAGCCTAGTATATTTGTTATTGCTGCACCTCTAAGGAAATTGCTTTAGGGACTGTTGCACAAAGTATTCTTTTTCCCATGTACGGACAGTCTCTCTTATGGTGAGCTTATACAAATTAACCTTCTATCAACAACCAAGAAAAACAAGGACCAAATATTCCGCTGACTTATGTCTACTACAGACCTAGTGAAATCAATGAGGTTGACCTACTTGTAAATTGAGCAGAATTTGATTCCTATGTTTATTTGTGGATGGCTACAGAAGAGGATGGCAAAGTTTGCATGGAAAAAGATAACCCAATACAAAAGAGGTATCTTTAAAGGAAGTAGCTTCTGCTTGGACTAAACTTCAGAGGGTTTGGGGACAGAACATGGGAACGGATGGACAAATCCTTACAAAAATATCAACCAGACTATGTTTTGTTAACCTGAAAAGTGCTCAGTGAGCTTCCATGCTGTGAGAATTCACATGATTTCACTACTTGTGCTTGCTACCATTTTAAATTTATGCGCATGATTTGAATAAAAGGAAACCAACTGCACAACTGTGACACTCACCAACACCACTGCAGCAGTAGATCAGAAGAAAAAAGACAAGAAAACCCTGGAAAAACTGTAGATATGTCTTGTAACTGGCAACATGCAGAGCTCAAAACATGCTCCATCAGCCAGGAACAGCACTCAGAACTGGTCCAAGCATTACAAGCAATGCACCAACATAAATCTGAGCATGCATCCTGTAAAATAGCTGAAGAGCATTAGCATTCACTGAGCAGCTTCTAGCTGCCAAGGGTTTAAAAGGGATAGAAGCAGTGATGGGATAGCTCAGATCCAAAGTAAGGGCTGATAAGTGTTATTAAGATAACAACTCCAGTTTATCTGTGAGAACCCAGGAATCCCAGGATCAGTTGTACTGGTTCTTGAGCTCTTACCCCAGGTAAGGACAAGGACTTATACATCACATCCCACTCCCACAGCTGGATGAAGCTTCAGTGGCCTGGAAAGTGTTACTAAAGCTTGTACCTCTACTACAAAAAGTCTTTTTGAAGACCACAAGTTTAAAAACACTGAAAAGCATGAGCACATAAGACCTGGAGAGACACAGGACATGAATCTAATTAGAAATAGCTGCCATTCTGAAGAAAGTGAGCCAGGCTGCTATGAAACCTGTGGTTCCCGCTCAGTGAATAACTACTTGAGTGGGTTGAAATAGACACACATGGTATCTGAACCCTCACTTTAGCAGCAATAAATCTAGACCAAAGAAAAAGTATGCTACCACCAAGTGAATAAATACAGAAATTATTTAAAAGTTCACAGGAAAAAGAGGAGGACAAGTCCAAGCACAGGCACAGTATAACAACTTGAAAATGAGCCTCTACATAGGGTTCTCCATCACTTCCAGGATGCTCCAAACCAAGCTGGCATGCTGCCGTGTGAAGCATTTCAAATCTGGCCAGATTTGACCAGCACGCAATAGCTACTGGTTTCCAGTGATTTCCAAACTCAGCAAGAGCTAGGAGCCAGAAGCCACTACCTCTCAGACACATACTACCAGCATGCTTATTTTGGGAAAGGAAAATACAGTCTGGCACATTATCCTTGAATGGCTGCCAAGCCCTGCTCTCATCTATGCAGTGCTGGAGCTTGCAAAAAAAAAAAAAAAAAAAAGGAATATAGAAAAAAATATAAACCCCAAACTAGGCTGGGCCGCCTTAGAAACAGTCCTCTTGACCCAGACATCTCAGACCCTATGTGCTTACCTTCATCTAAGCTTAACCGTGAACCAGTGCTTACAGGGCTGATAAGCATCAAGACATAAGCAATCTGGGAGAAATCAAAAGTTAGGCAACACAACACAGAAATGAGTCCACAACCTTTAAAGTAGAAACTTTCACAATCTAAAAAGTTGAAATAACCACTTCTGGAGGCTGCGATGAGGCTTAGTTCACCCTTCTGCTCAATACCACCACTAAGAATGACAAAAATCTTGCCTCCAAGATTACACAATACACTCCACAATACACTCTCCAGTGTCTAATCCAATTATAATTAAATAAACCTAATGTCAAATGGGGAAATTTCAAACCTATTAAAAAGAAACCTGCAGCTATTACTTCGATTAAGAAGTATCTAGAAAATACACATATAAGTATTATTAATATGAGTTAGGTTTATTTGGAAAAAAAATCCAACCACCACACATCTTAGAATACAGACTACTTACCACACCGAGATCTTTTTGGAAATCATAACGTAAACAGGCTTCAAAAAAGGAGTTTTATAAAAATAAACGCAGATAATAAATATGGAAATAGCTGTATTACTTACATTTTAGGCCCCTAGGAAGCATTCATGTCTTCTTTTAAAACATTCTCTACAAGCAGGGAGGCTATACCCAATGTTTTAGATGGGCTTATTTGGTTCATCTTTTCTTTCTTCCTTTCTTTCTTTTTTTTGTAAATAATTTTATCATTTAATCACTTACTTCCAGAATGCTGAACTTTAAAAACAAGTGTCATCAGATGACAGTGCTGATGATGAAAAACAACGTTTGTGAATAAGATATTCTATTTGGCTTTCTTCAATACTAGAAAACAATGTTTCCCTTCAAAAATCATGCTCTGAAAAACAGACGTATACATACATGGAAATATATTTTGGTTGTTGTCTTTCATTGCACTTATTAGTATTGAAAAACTTGTTGTATGCATTCACCAAAGAAAGAGAAGGAAAAAGAAGACTCCAGTAACAATTACAATGCAGGACAACTATATACTGTGCAAATAACAGAGAACAGTTCAAAGCTGATCTGTACTATCTACAATCCCACAAATTGCTTTTAACAACTCTAATTTCTACAAAGAACACAACAAAGACTGGTCACATTTGCCTCAATCATGCTCCAGTGTTCCCCAGCTCAACCACATTGGGCAGTGGAATGGCTGACAGGTATCTCTGTCCACTACACACGACTAAACATCCCACTGTATCAATAAGCTCCACACCTCTTACTTTCCTCTCCAAATCTGAACCACTCTCCAGTCCCTGTCCCTCTTTGTGGACTACAGTAGCTAACACACTGTAGTTGGAACTCTGATGGCTGCTGGTGGAACCAACAGATTGGACAGTTTTCTTGTGGGGAAGACCTCATGTACTGTCTCCCAGTCCACTTGTTTTTAAGTAAAAGAAGATACAAACACAGTAGTTTATCACATTCACTATTGAGGTAACTATCGATTTTGCCCTGATCACTAAGTCAGTCCTGATAATTCTGTTGCATGGGGAAGCTGAACAGTTCAAGCAATTAAGCACTTCAGAAAGGATTAGCAAGAAAGGAGGGGTAGTGGTGTGGCTAAGTTACAGAGTGTTTTGGTATTATTGAGCTTGTGGCTGGGAATGATAATGCTAAATCTCTACAGGTAAGGATCAGGGGAAAGGCTAATAAGGCAGACATCCTGGTGGGGCTCTGTTATAGACTGCCTTACCAGGATAAAGACACAGATGAGGTGTTCTATGAGCAGCTGACAGAAAGCTGCCCCCTCATGGGGCATGTCATCTTCCCTGATACACACTGGGAATATAACACAGCATAGAAGAAGCAGTCTTCGTGGTGTGGCTGTTAAGAGAGCCTACCAGGGGGAGGTGCCCTGGTAGACCTGCTGTTTACAAACATAGAAAGTCTGCTGGGAGATGTGTAGGTCAGTAGCTGTCTTGGACAGAGTGACCACAAAATGGTAGAGTTCTTGATTCTTGGTGGAGACTTCAGCAAACACTTCGACTCTCTCCCACAGCATTCTCTGGGAAAAGTTGGCAGCTCGTGACTCACTGGGTAAGGAACTGACTGGAGGGCCAGACCCAGAGACTGGTGGTAAATGGAATTAAATCCAGCTGGTGACTGGTCACAAACTGTGCTTTCCAAGGGTCAGTACTGGGCCTGCCTTCTTCGGTATCTTTATTGCTGACCTGGATAAGGGGACTGAGAGCACCCTCAGTAAGTTTGAAGATGACACCAAGTTGGCCAGAAGTGTCAATGTGCCTGGGGGTAGTGAGGCCTTACAAGAGGGATCTGGAAAGGCTGGATCACTGAAGCCAATGGGATAAGGTTCAACAAGACCAAGTGCCAGGTCCTGCACTTTGGCCACAGCAATCCCAGGCAACGTTACAGGTTTGGGGCAGAGTGGCTGGAAGACTGTGTAGAAGAAACGGACCTCAGGGCATTGGTTGATGATCAGCTGAACATGAGCCAGCAGTGTGCCCAGGTGGTCAAGAAGGCCAATGGCATTCTGGCTTGTATCAGAAATTGTGTTGCTAGCAGGAGCATGAAAGTAATCGTCCCCCTGTACTCAGCTCTGGTGAGGCTGCACCTTAAGTACTGCTATCAGTTTTGGACCCCTCACTGCAAGAAAGACACTTAGGCTCTGGAGCATGTCCACAGAAGGTCAACAAAGCTGTTGAGGGGTCTGGATCACAGTCCTTATGAGGAGTGACTAAGGGATCTGGGATTGTTCAGACTGGAGAAGAGGAGGCTCAGGGGAGATCTTATCACTTTCTACCAACTACCTGAAGGGAGGTTGTAGTGAGGCAGGGATCAGCCTCTTCTCCTGTGTAACCAGGGATAGGACTAGAGGGAATGGCCTCAAATTGCACCAGGGGAGATTCAGGTTGGACATTAGGAAATACTACTTTTCTGAAAGAGTGTTCAGGCACTGGAATGGGCTGCCCAAAGAGGTGGTGGAGTCATCATCCCTGCAAGTGTTCAAGGAACTTTTGGATGCTGTGATGAGGGACATAGTTTAGTGAGAACAATTGGTGATATGTGGATGGTTGGACTGGACAATATTGTAGGCCTTTTCTAACCTTGGTGATTCTAGGATTTTATGATTCTGTGATTCTCCAGCTGCACAGGAGGTCCAAATGGCATAGACAGTAATGTATCCTCCTTGGCCAAGTATTAAAAAATGGGGCTGAAATAAGTTTATCATTTGGAACTTACTATTTGTAATATTCATGTTGCCATAAATCTCAGGGAAGTGGACCAAAACTCTAGAGTATTCAAAAGATTCTGTCTTAAATTGAAAAAGAAATAATAAGTTTCATTTACTGTAGAGGAAAACCATTGAAAAAGGTCTTGGGGAAAAAGTATTTCAGATGAATCACATGGTGAAGAGGAGTGTATCATTTTGTAATCAGTATCAGTGGCTGACCCATTCTTGCCTCCTCTTACATTCACTCAGTGAAAAATTAACTGTTCAGAAGTGCAACATAACTATAAAAAAAGATGATGCCACTCATCCATGAGAAGTGAATCTGCTAGCAAAGCAGCATTAGACACTACTGGTGCACTGCCTGAAGGAATTTTGTTCAAAGTGCATGAAAAGAATACAGAAACTTGTATAAGTAAGACATCCTCTTCACTCTTCTTACAAAACATTAATATTCTGGATTTATGCTGCCAACTTTGTTACTTTAAGGAATCAAGCAGCTGGTTTGTCACAGAATAACGGCACAGCCTCTTGGACATAAAGTAGACTAAACAATGATAACACGCTTTCAGAACATGGCAGAAGTGTCTGAGCCTCAACTCATCCTTTAGACACAGGCTCCCTTCATGCCCTGCTTATCATCAGCCATCTGGTTGCCTGAAAATTGCCTTAACTCTCCTGAGCTGCAAAAATGTTTCATCTCCTAGAAACCAAAAATTTCAGTGTATTTCAGAGAATTGACAGAACCATATTTTGGCTTGTTCTCATAATTTATTTGAATTACTGTGTTTTCAAGAAGAAAGAAAACCCACAAGCCAAACTGAGCAAATGAAGACACTTCACACTTGAATTGTTCCCCACGGATCAGCAAAGCTTTCACTCTCTCAGCACTAGCTATGTGAAGACGAAGGAGGAAGAGTATGGTTAAGGTAACTGTTATGTCTTTATGGTGCTTGATCTTCTCCCTTCTCTTTGGAAAAACTGATAATTATGCAATATTTTAAGGTAGTAAAACTACTGTTGGTACTGTTCCTATCAGTGTTTAGCTAGGGTCAGTTATTCATGACACCTATTGAAAAGCTTTAAGAGTAACTCATTAAGAAGTATCAATTTCAAACATACTTTCATGAAGGACATGACAGCACACCTTAAAGCAGCATGGAAAATTAGTGGAAGAACATGGCACTTATTTTTCATGAGGAGCATCGTGTGAAGTTAAAGTTGCATCCCATAACTCTGCTATATTATCCCACTTTGCCCTCCTTATTGGACATCACAAGGATAACTTAATCTTTTGTTTCTAATTTGCTCCATGGCCAGAGCACAGGGTCCTTGCTACAGTAAAGGCAGACATCTCTCATAAGAAATATTACTCACATAGAATGGTGCAGATCCAAGCACCGGATCTCTTCAAACAAAGTCATCAAGAAGGAAGGAAGGTTTATTTGACCTGAACAATATGCAGTGAGCCAGGGGAAAAAGAGCAGAGCGCTTCTAACTGTAATCCCTGGAAGACAGCTTGGACTAAAAAGCACACAAACTGAACAGCAACAGAGCTCTTTCACTTACTCTGGGACTACTGGCTATGTTTCTCCATACTGACTTTGTAGATATTTCCATCCGGTGACCTGAAAGAGGATCTTCAGGGCTGCATATGTACTTCAGCATCTTTTCTAAAGACCATGCCCCAAAATTCAATCTAATTGAAACTTGCCTCCTGATAGTCTCATGTTCTAATAGTGGAGACCCAGTTTTATGCTGGACTAATCCACTAACTCCAGTAATTTCACAGAGAGATGCATTTTCCTATTTCAATTCATGCATATTCTCTAGCCACAGAAGATATGCTACAATAAGGACTATTTTAAGTTTGGCTCTTTTTAAAAATTATATTTCATTCTCAAATTCAACTATGAAATTGAACAAAACTAGACCATTTGTCATTAATCTATCAATTTAGATAGATCCATTGAGCTAAGATAACAGCATATATTGAAAGGTACAAGTTCAAGAATTTTATTGAGCTAAGTATGCACTAAGCTGCCATTAGAAATCTGTGGTGCCTTGGTGTAATCTCATGTAGTAACTCCCATTCGTTGAAGGTCCTGTCAATCAGGAAGTATTAGAAATGATCTAAGATTTGTGTTGCTCAAGAACACGAACGCTTCAGTTTTTAAGGCTTCTGATATAATAAGCTATTTCATGAGGTGAGTTGTTCATGGCTTTCCCTTCATAAACAACTCTGACTAATAAACAAAAATGAAGATACAATAATGGAAAGAAGCACCAAAATTAAGAAGCAAACTTTAAATCATGTTGGAAAATATGCAGTAGGTCAACATGGAGTAATACACTTTGGTCATACAAGACAGGTAAGTGAGGAGCAAACTCTGCCTCTAAAACAAATCAAGGCACGTAAGTGCAGATTTCCTCTTTAATTCTTTGCTATGGGACTTGCAAACATAAAGGTTTTGTCAAGAAAAAAAGGAAAAAAAAAGATTCAGTAAACTGCCCATTTCTTTAAAATCAGAACAAAATCTCCAGCTGCAGCTAATGGCATTTGACTGCTCTTACCTCTTCTGCACTACTGCTGATGTCCAGCAAGCAGAGGGCATGCTCATCTTCAGCTTCATCTACTCCCTCATATGTCTCCCTCTCTCATTTTTTGGCACAAGAATTACCTGCCCCATGCTACTCCAATGACATGTTCGATCTGTGTACCCAAGTTGCCATGGAGTAGGACAAAACTTTGTAAACATCCATCATTCAAATAGATTATCTTAAGATGTGTCATTTTAATACATTTTCTCATTCTCTTTACATACCATTCCTCCTCTCTCTTTCCCCTCCAGCTGAATCCCCCTTCCTATTTTCTTCAAGAAAAATGCATGCAGTAAGAAGTGAAAATGCAGCAGCTGCTCACTTGGTAAAATATTTATATTTTATTTACATCATTTATAAATATTTATATTTTATTTATATTTTCATTTTTTTATTTACAGATTGAGCCAACTATGCTCTCTGACCTAATCTGGGGAAAAAAAAAAGGCATAGTGTTGTACTTATGTTTTATTTAATATGTGTTTTATTTAATATTAATAAACATGCAAAGAGTCAGTGGCATTTATGGGAAGGCAAACACAAGTGACAGGTTGAGGAATGGGAGAAAGAACATGCTGGGTATTTTTTTAAATATAAACCTGCTCTCCAATCCTTTATTGGGAATGTTTACTTCTGTATTAACACCACAAATTATTTCAACTGCACTGTAAATATTTCTATTAATTTCCTAGTTTAGTATAAATTTCTTTAGTATTCTAAATACAGAAAAAAGGAAATGTCTTTAAACAATCAACAAGATGCAAATAATTTTGCTGGGATGTTGGATCCCGTTCAGTACTGACTGCACTTCACTATAACAGCCCAGTAATGATTTCAACAACTTGCTCTTCAGCCCAGTTATAGAAAATGCTACAGACTCTGTAGTAACGTGCAATTGATGCGCATACTAGGAAAGATGTGTTTTCTGCACTGAGAAGTATGAGAATCAAGAGCTGCTGGATTCAGCTGGATTAATGTTAGCTGAGCACAGAAAGTTGATACAGAAAACCAGTTAAATGAAAACTGAATGTTCAGTACACTTTCCTTTAGTAGAGCAGAAAAGATGTATTACTGTTCATCTGTACAAGTGACTTTATTTTTTTTTTTTGTCTTTCCAGTAGAAAACTCCCACATTTATTGAAGCATTTCTCATGAAATGGAATCCTTAAAAGGAGAAATGACTCTTGCCCAAGAGCAAGATGGATATCTATTCAGCCTTTTCTCCTGCATCTCTTCAGCTCAGGGGCTGAAAAAAATGGGTACTGCATGTCACCTCACTATCTCTTTATTTTTTTCTCTTTATTTACCTTTCTATTTCACACTGCTAGGCTGATTTACAGTGGAATAAAATGCAATCAAACAAGGGACTGAATTAAAACCCATCTGTGGGTTTTAATCTTTCAATTTACAATGCTCTGAAAGATATTTTAAAGAATCCCTTCAAGTGGTCAGTAACTTTGTGAGAAAGTTCACACTTCTCATAGCTCCATAGCACAGATGCACACATCTGCATTCCTTTAGCAAACTGATGAAGTGACTGAGCTCATCCCCACCGCTTCTTACCTGTGTCAGCACGAGCCCCACTGGCACAGCTTCAACTTATTTCTCCTTCCCCTACTTGGGACAAGCCTTAAGACTGGAATATAACAGTTTTGATTTCTGTAGCTTGCTTAAAGTGTCAAAATGACACAGACCATACAAAACAGACTATCACACGGGCATAAAGAGCTCTCCTTTTCTGTGGGATTTTCACCGATTTTGGTATTTTTTCTTATTTTTGGTGGGCAGATTTCAGGTAAGCCTTGCTGTTTCTCCCTAATTCGTAGACGAATACAGCAACACTATATTGATCATCTAGATTAAGAAGGCAATTTTCTAACCTTGTATTGAAGTTAGATTAAAATACTGGAAGGAGTAATGAAGAGTGTGTTAAAGAGAAGAGACTTAGGTGAAAGATTTATGCAGCACATATCTGCTGTGCCTCATCATACTGATGCCCAAGAAAAGCCACAGCACTCATCAAGCACATTGCAGGTACATTTCAGAAGAGAACTATGGATAAAAGAAATCTAATCAGGGCAGGAAGCAATGCTACTGCTGGAAAGCAGAGTTGCAAATATATCCTCTTTCCTGGTTGCTATCATCACAAGTTTTGTTTATCTTACAAGAGACAGATGTTTCACATCACAAAAGAGCATTACCACCTCTGAAAGAAATCCCAAATCAGGATACATATATATATATATGTTTAAACACTACCAGTGCCAAATTCATTTTTCACAGGGAGAGTCAAGAACTGACTGGTTCATAGGGTTGATCCTACTTCAGCAAGCCTAAACCCCATCAAAGAACCAAAAATCACTTGGTGCTTCACTGAGAATGCGCACTACTTCTGAAGGCAGAAGAGAACCCCACCCAGGTCTTGCTATTTAGCCTTTGCTCAAGAACCGACTTGCCACAAAATTTCACTGGATTGCAATTCAGGAACCAGACAGTCTTTCAGCAACTCTTGTCTCCTTCCAGAATCACAGCATACCTATCCTCCATACTTAAAAAATAAAAAATAAAAAAATTTCAAAGCTAGATTTCTGCAATGAAAAATGAGCTGTTAGTAATGCTGAGAAAATGGATTATTGGTTGCCTAAGACAAGGTTGATATTGGGCTAAAAATACACTTGAGTAATGAGCATTATCTACCAGCAGTATCCTACCTTGGGCACAAGGGAGTGCCAAATATGGAGCCACAGATGGGGAGCTAGAGTAGGCCAGTGGCCTTCCTCTCATGCCAAAAGGCTGGTTCACTCCAGAGAAACCACAGCTGGAGCCACGGTGAGCCCCATGCTGTCACCCTTCTGTCCTGCTATGTGGTTAGAGCAAGAGGACAATAAATCCTCGACTCCTTGATTTCCATAGCAAATGTCTCAGGAGAGGACTTGTGGGACTGGGACAGGCTATGTCCATATGAAGGCACTTCTGATGGAATAGCTGGGACATTTGTTTTGGCTTGGTACTTTTACATCACACAAGCTGTAGAAGAGAACAGGTATCTGATCAGGCACCAAGCCAACCAGTACTGAATTACATAATCCAGCTTTTCTTAAATTTTATTTTTAAATGAATATGCAAGGAAAAGTAAAGTGGGATTTACCTCATCATACTACAGCTGAGAACACTAAGTTAACAATGGGGTGTCTACAGAACACAGGCTGAGCTGCTGGTCAGACTTGGCCAGAACATACCTTGACTCCTGCCTCCCAGTCATACCTCACAAATGATTCCTCCAGCTGGCCAAAAGGCTTAACAAGAACGCTTGTGTGCAGCTAGATGTCCTGACAGAACTGTTCCCCATACTACCAGGACATGCCTACCAGTACGCCTTCTGCAGCCATGTGCAGAAGTTGTGGAGAAGTTGTGCTCAGTGTTACGTGCAGAAGTTGTGCTCAGTGTTATGTGCCCTCTGCTGCAGCACTGGGTGAGACCAGAACAGCATGTCCCTGCATGAAGACAGCATGTTCCCACATGGAGTATGGCACCCACCTGGTGCTCCACCCAGTGCTCCATACCTGAAAAAATTCCTGGTGTTTTCAGACCACAGGCTCCGCTATTCTTGTGTATTTTTCTGTTCCAGAACATTCTGGAAAAATTAGTGAGCATGCAAAATGCATCTCTAAGGAAGTGTAACACTTCTATAGGTACCTGGGAGCCTCCTATTTCAGCTGATGTAGTAAGGTCATTCACATCTCCTTCACCTTAGTTTAAATTGTTAAATAACTGTCAAATTAATAAAGTTATACCTAATAATCTGTCTACTGCTAAATCTCTAAGCTAAGGCACAAACATCAATTAGACTTCTTACATTCTGTTCCTGATCATTCTCATTCATTTTTTTTTAGGGATCTTTAAACTCAAGGAAGCGGAAGCATTCACTGCATGAAGTAATCCACAGTGGATATGCAGAACAAGAGAGAGGGGTTTGCAGGCTTAGCTGGGGAGAATCCTCACCATCCCCCTAAGAGCAACTGTATTCACACTGCAAGTGTAACTTCATTGCTGAAGAATGCCTGAAGCAGCAAGGGAACAAGAGCTACAGCCAAGCTCTATCGTTTTATGAGTTTGAACTAATGATCAGTGTAAACTGCGGGGGTTGATCAGGTTATAGTCCAGGTGTGTCTCTACTGAAATAAGAAAATATATTTATCTGCATGGAGTTTGTATATGTTTGACAATACCTTGTATTTTATAAAATAATCTTCTGTTACTATCTTAACTTATGAGAAATTATAATAAATGCATTAATCTTGATATTAATTTCATTTTTCCCCCTTGTTTTTCTGTATTGCTGGACTAAAAAGATACACCATTTTACCATAAAGCATCTAAAATTCCCTTGCTGGAACTATACTTATGAAAATTTTTGGCCCTCTTCAACGCAAAGACACTTGAGAAGATAACAAAGAAATTACTTTTGCTGTTTGGAATGCTGGGCTAAAAAGTCACAGACAACCTGAAAAAAGTATCAGTTCCACTTAAATCTGGTGGTGAAATCTTAAGGTGGCTAGCTGAGTTTTAGGCTCTGTGGGGCTCTCCTCAATCAGAACGTGTAAAAGGAAAACTGACTTAATCCAAAGCTCATCAATTTATCCCTGTTTTCCAATAAAAGCATGCATTTAATATGCTGACAGATGTTTGCAGGCAATTAACTCAAGGCCGGAGACTAAAATCACTATAAGAAAAGAATATTATTACAGAAAAAAACAACATAGTAATAAAAGAAAAGCATTTTTTCGACCTGGGATTGGAATACTTTTCCCTGCTCTTATATGCAGGATCTGTTCCCTTTGTCTGGTTATGAGATTCAGCTCCCAAGGGTAGCAATGTATGCCAGCTGAGTGATCCATGAAGGAGCAGACCTGCATGTGCTTTAGGAGGGAAATGAATCTTAGGAGTTTTTGTATTATAGTCTTCACTCCTCCTGCAGACTGTTTCCCTCATCTTTTACAAGGACTGTCCAAAACATCCTGTCTACTTATCTGCAAAGAGAGGTGGAATGATATCATGTAGTTGTATCTATAGTGACTCTATAGTTACTATTATAAGTAATAGAAAGTAAACTGGGGGTGGGAATGGGGGGTAAACAAAACCCCGTATTACCAGACAGACTTAACATCACAGGAGAATCGTGGTTAAGGGAAAAGAAATGGAAATGATCAGAAAACAATATAAGAACAGTGGATATTTCCTTTTCATTTGTTGCTTTTTTTGTGTGTGTGTTAATTGACTCCGTCTTTTTTTTGTTTTGTTTTGTTTGTTTGTTTTTTATTTAGTCCCTTAAGGTAAAATATGGGGCAAAGTTTAATACCAATTCTTGTGGGAACTTCGCAAATTCAATGTTGTCTCGATGTATTGTTACAAAAAGAGGCAGAAGGTACAATGCAAATAACATAGCAGTGATGTGTGACAAGCAATATGCATTAGTGAAGACATACAGGATGAGAATGAGATGAGGTGACAACAGAACTGAGAGCAAAACAAATGTAATTCAACTTAAAACACCAAAACACAAGTGCACAAGTGTAAAAGCTAGTTCCAGTACGGCTGCAAGCACTGAGATGACTTTCCCACTGGTATCGATGCCATAAACTATCAAGGTAAGATTAATATATTTTGGAAAAAGAAAAGTGATGGGTCATTCATTTGAACTCACTTCAAATTAAATATTGTGGAAAGGGAAATCTGTAACTGCCCTTTGACAACTCTGAAACAACGTCCTAATCTCATATGCTATAAAAATGGCCAAATGCTACTCCTTTAAAGAGTGCCATCAAAGCTACCTGAACCCATGTTTGGCTAAAGGGGGCATAACCATTATTCAAACAAAGGCAACCATTTATTCTTTACTTGAAGGATCCCATGCAAGAATCTGTTTTACAGTGGTAATCACTGGATAAAAGCTCTCTGGGTTAAAGACTTAAATCTGACTTCTTAATAACTGCACACGGATTGACTGAAACTTTCTGTGTGGACAAAATAGTCCTACTGTGTTATTTGGAACACAGCCCTAATATGGAATTTGGAGGCTACAAACTTGCTTTAGATGCATGTCTTGTCCACAGCTTACTGTTGTTATAGCATCTCCTCTTAAACCAAACAGAAAATTGTCACTTATATTTTCCCTGCACTCTTTGGGACTAAATCTCTCCACACTGGCATGGTGCTCTAATTTCAGATTATAGTGCAGATTATAGTTCAGATTATAGTGCAGATTATAGTGCAGAAATTATAGTATAGATTATCTAATTTCAGATTGTAGGCATAAAATAGTTTATTGCCCTGGGATACTCCGTGCAAGGTACCCCAGCTCAGAAAATGGTCTCAAAAAAAAAGGAAGTTTTCATCACTCAGTTCATAATAAAAACATTTGGAAGAAGCAGAGAAATAGAATAGAAAACACATGAGCAACACAGATGTTGTAGGAAAAATATTTGTTACTAACGCACTGGTAAAATTGGTCAAGACCACCACATCTGTTCTTATGTACAGTTCTCATAAACGCAAACAAGACCACAAGCAAAGGCAAGGATTAAGCAAAATAGAGGAAAGACAGGTTGCCTTCGGCCCTTTATCAGCGCTAGCCAGGGTAGCATGTCCTCCCAGACTTCATGAGAAGCAGGGGTGCCAACACATTCTAGAGATCAGTGCCCTTCCTCTTCTGAGCATAAAAGGGTGAGATGTCCTCCAAAGAGATCAGCACTGGTCCCTGGGAAAGCTGTTCCCTTATCTAACTGCATCCATCTGCTTTGGGACGTGGACAAAAACTAATGCAAACTTTTCTGGGAAGACAAGGATATTACTGAAAAGAAACAAAACAAAACCAGAAAGCCCATAAATCAGATGTCTTTTCATTTGATTCCTCACCCCATCACCCCCCCCCCCAGATATTAGGAAAACTTCGGTCAGTATAGATGGAAACTGTATTTTTGGAAACACAAAATTCAAACTTTTCTAAATTGAGAACAGACAAGCACTGTCCACTCTGCACAGAAATACCTCCAAAGCATTCCCTCTCAACTCTTCAGCTAGAAATACTGTACTACACTTTTACAATATATAGGCAATCAAATTTTAAGTAGAAACTGTTGCTTTCAATAAGGTGTCAAAGTCACTGACAGTTTCTACAAAAACAAAACAGAAGAAACAATACTAGAGGTTTGGTCCACAAAAATATAAAGATGACATACCAACATTTTTTGTGCTTTTTAGAAGGAGTTGCTGGCTGCAGCTAGTTAAGAGAGAAACACAAGACAGAAAATAAAGTTAGTACTTGCAATGGAAATGTATGTTATATGGCGGTATACTGAAATGGAGAAGTGGGGAATATATAAATGGAGCTAGTAGCATTATCAGATAATTATTTTTCCTCTTAACTCCATTTACAAAAGGAAAGAAGAAAGGTTCTTAAAGGAATCTCAGAGGTAAAAGCCAATATACAACAACTCAATAAAAAAGAATATCTTGTACACAGCAAATTTCTATTAAGATTAATTACAGAACATAGTAAAATGCCGAGCTGTCATTTTCTTTACATCCCCATGACCTTCTCACTGTGCCCTTGAACTGTATTGTTAGTTACATACAACATACTGTGATGTAAAATGAACAATAATCATTCATGCCCAAACTCCGTATATAGATTTAAAAAAAAAATATTGGTGAGTGGGCTATTAAAAGTAGATGCACCTTATTGATCTCCCCTTAAAGCAATTTGCAGTTAGACAGCACTGTTTTCTCAGCGGTGTTAGACTAAAAATTTCTACTATTTGTCTTGTTGGCAAGGACAAAACACATCAACACATTACAGCGTAGATTTGTACTTTGTCCAGACAGCCCTAGGAGTTCATCTGAACAACACAGTACAACACATGTGCTAACATGCCAACATTTTAAAAGTCAAGAATTAGCAAAAGAAACAAATATTTTGAAATGCAATTGCACTTCTAAGTGATTCCCTATCCTATACTGCTCAGTCTTCAAGACAAGTAATTATGGAAAATGCTTTCACTGCAAAATGGTTGGAGATTTAATAGCACATTTCATCAAGACAAAAGTATCTTTATCTATGATACTTTATTTGATGATCTCAGAAAGAGAAAAAGCACATATTGGAGGGAACAATATACAACAACACAGGAATGGGGTGGGAGATAGAACAAGAGATATCTTCATCTGATCAAAGAGCACACGAATCAGAAAATGAACTTTGACCAGTTCCTTATGGTTCAGGACAGGTCCTCTTGGAAGGACTGACATACCTTCTTCCCTTACAGGTTTCCTGTTACACACCTGTTTTCAGGTCTATTTACAAAATTCTTAGAAAAATGCAGAAGCACTACATTTTGCCTAATTTGGTGAGAAAACCACACAAACTATGCTGCACTAGTTGGTGTTTGTTAAGGAAATACAGAGATTCTACCTACATGTCAGATCAAGTCTCACCTAATGGGTTCAGAACCTACCCTCCCTCACCAGGCATGACTTTGGGTACACACCTTTTTCCTTCTATAAACAGCCAGTCTCCAAACCATGCTTCCCAGAAAGTCAAACAGTCATTGCTATTAGTCATAGCAATCGGACAAAAGAGTGAGAGAGAAGGGTTTACTTTTGGTTTGGAAGAAGGCTAAACATAATAAATCCTATCTTTAATGACTGTGATCATCATCTAATCCAGACACTGACTGGATCATGAGGACACTAATGATGCCATAATGACATTAAGTCACCAGAAGCACTGATGTGTCAGAGGGCTAAGATGACATTAGTCCCTCCCTAGCTGACACTTATCTTTCTGTATCAGGAACCACTATCACAACTACATGTCTAAGCACCTACCGTTGTGAGCTGAGGTCTCTTTGTGCCATGACATACAATGTTATCTGCCACAACATGATGCCACTCTGATCTTGACCTGCATTCCTCTTCTGGTCTAGTCTGGAGACTTGCATGTGAGTGACATCTTATTCTCCTACTAGTTGTCTGCAATATTTGAATTTACTTCTAATTCAGGTAAACAATGTTCTCAGAAATTCTGAGGTGGATCCATTAAGTGCGTTTACTAGTGTGGGGAAATGACTGAAAATCCTATCTCACATGGATCTATGGGGAAGTACAGCCTTCAAAGTAGAGGGTCCAAATCCCCCAACAATAATACCAATACAAATTGGCCCTTATTCATGTAACACTATGTATTTTGTTGAAGAATGTAGCAGACATCAGCAGTTTTTGAATGCTTTGAACAACCTAAATGTTGATAACCTTGAAATTAACTGATCAGCTGCAACAGGAACCAATGTCTGAATGCTCTTGATAAACGCAGACCACTGTGCTCTTTATAACAGTTTCTGGGAACACATTTTAGAAAAACAAGGGCTTATCTCATAAAAGCCTAAGGAGACAACAGGAACAAAAGAAATCCTGCATCTCCATAATGCTAGAAAAAAAAACAAAAAAACAGTAAAACCACCTACAAGCAGTGTTTATATGATACTTGCCATTGTAGAGTTGGAAGGCAAGTACAGCAGTAGATCTACGTTGAAGCAAGGAATCACCCTGCCATATACCAACCCGATGCCCACAGCATCACTAAAAGCTGTCGAACTAAGGCAGTTCAATCACTGAGGATCTGAATATGGTTGAACTACCACTATTAGAACTGGGCTGGCAATGACGCATACTGAAGAACAAGCAAGACTAACTTTGTGAGTACTAAGGTCATTCCTATGTATGCTTCTGTTGTCTCTTTTCTTCAAAATACACACTGTTCAAAATCTCATGAAATGGAGCAGAGATCAAATAAATGAAGTTCAGGATGTCTCAGAACCAACCATGAAAGCTTTCCAATCATTTATACTCGAAGTCTCTCTACTGTGTCCTCTTCTCCAGCATTATTATATATCCATCATTTATCATTTATATTCATAAGTTCATAAGTTCATATTATTATATATCCATCTATTAGCGAAATAGAGCATCCAGCAGAGCAGTGAAAAGCAAAGGATGATATTTTCTCCCTCTCCATAAATCTGCTGAACAAATTCCTGAACCAAGGGTTGTACTGTACTGTGGACTTGATGGTACTTAATATAGATTTTTCTTACACAAACTTCCCCTACTTTCTCCTTAACCACACTGTGGCATTGAGTTTAAGCGTGTAAATAAAATTCCTTGGTAAAGGGATGCTCAGGCAAGATCAGGTTTCAAATGAAGCTGTCAAATTCACGGCGCTGACTGTAATGTATGGTTGCACGACAGTGGTATTTATGAAAACAACAACCAGAGGAGATCTAAAGGCATGGAGTACATACTTTGAAACGGGAGTGCCTGATCCCTTTTACAGAAAGAAACCTGTTACTGACAAAGAGCCATGCATAGAGGGATGCGTAAAGGACCCGATCTGCAAACGTTTATACTCCAGCTCAATTTCAATGGGATTCTACACATACTCGAAACAAAGAAACTGTGTACATTTTTGATGAATCCCTCTTTGATAATGCTTGTCACTGGTAACAACATCAAGTATTTGTTATTGCCTTGGGCAACATGCAGACTCTCATAGATGTTAAATTTCTGTCCCTAGAAAGAAAAAAGATCCCACAGTGAGGGGGATGGATCAGAGGGAGATCAAGGGACCCATCCTGTTAATTGAATGCTAAGTCACATCGTTTGCTGCCCTGGTTCAGAGTCAGGGACCCAAGCTTCTTTCAGCATAAAATAACTCTGCTAATATAATACTCTGTCCTCGTTGCTGGATAAAACCTGGCCCAAGTAAAACTCCTTAACACCAATGTGGTAATAAGAAGCAGGCATTCTTTAATGCGGCGCCAGACGCACGGGAGTTATTTCCTTCCTAACGTACACTAATACTATGCCTGCAGCGGTCATGAGACCTCGACCCCACTTCTTCCATTCATACGTTTAGTTACTTAACGATGAGGCTAATCTCCGCTTTATCAGGCTAGATAGATATGCTAATTTTTAAGATGCTCCAGAAAGAGATTAACCACACTGACAACATGTTTGGGAAACAGCTCAGAACACTGGAAACACTTTTCCAGAACAGGCCTTAAAAATCTTGTGTGCAGTTTTATTCTTTTTCCCCCTGTACTTTTAACCAGAAACAAATGGCTTCAAAATTTGTCTGAACAAAGTATTTAAAAGAGGTTTTATGGAGCTGAAAGCAACACTCTATACTGTTATTAACTTTATCAACTGCACTTTGAAAGTCTCGTTTTCAGCACTTTGGGATGGTACTGGAAACATCTGTTAAAACAGGGAGCTCTTTACACCTAGGAGTTGTTTAGTACATTTCACTCTCCAGTTTCTGAACGATTCATGTTGTATAGCACTCACAACACAACTACTAGGAAATACCTAGAGATGCTCTGAAGGTACAAAGAAAATAAAATTCATGGAAAAGAGGATGCAATGAACGTTGAGGAGCCTAGGACAGGCTCCTCTGCAACAGTACTACTGGCCTGCTCATGCCTGCAGCACTGGGCAGCCACAGGGAGATGCAAGCAGGAAAGGGTGCATCCGCTAGAGGTTTGGGCCTCAGAGTACCTATCCACATCCTCCACGTGCCATGGAAAGAGCTCACACACTATATTTTTTTTAATAGCACGTTATTGAGGCTGCTGATGTGCAGTGGAGGGGATTTGGCAGGAAATGATGAGTTGTAGGAGTGGTTGCATATCATCAACAGCTCCTCTCAGCTGCTGGTGCAAGCAACCACTGTACGGTACCACGGAGCATGCCCTTGTGTTGTTAATGGATGACTTTTAACCTGGACCAGTGCAGTAACCATAGCACAGAGATAGTTGAGGAGTGCTTGGATACACCAGGGTGCAGAGGAGCTAAGCCATTGGGCTGCATACACCAGCAGTGTTGCCAGAGCTTCTGAACTGAGGATGAGCAAACCGCAGAAAAGCAGCATGAGTTTAATGCTGTTGCAAGCATGTTGCAAGGACCTTCAGTCACAAATAACCTCCTCTTCAGGCAGGGTTTCTAGGTGCCCAAAAGAGAGGAGAGCTCTCTTGGAGCTGCTCCTGGAGCTGCTCTGGAGTGACATGGAGCAAAGAAGAAAAGAGAAGGTTCAAGGTTCAAAAGGGATAATTATTATTTTTATTTGCTTTTCTAAGTACATTCTCTTTTTAGACTAATGACTTCTGCTCCATTGCAGTATAATTATAGAAATGACTCTATTTACATAGTATCTTTTATCCTGAGATCCAAGGGATATTTATGAACCATAGGCCATATTTTTTTAGTTCAGGAATGTGTGCAAATGCAAACGAACACTTTATGTCTGTTCAGTTCAAACATTTGCACGTGCAAACAGCCAGTTACGTGCTCCATTTCATCTTCTTTTAAACAAACAGAAAAGCACATAATTTGCAAAAGATATCTACAGAATTAAAATTTATGTGCTTTTAGGAAAATACTGAAGAAGCTTGAAGAAGAAAAAATTAAAAATTAAAATTTATAAATTCAGGTGTGGTCTTGATTCCACAATAATTATATTTAATTACTCCCAAGTATACCAATTTATCTCCTCTTTTTTGATGCTTCTTTTGTTATCACTTTACAAGAACATCTTCCAGGCACTCACTCTGCCATTAGCTTGACTTCTGCTTAGACAAAGGCAAAAGTCTAAACCTTGATCTTTCTTCTGAAGAAACTACAATGAAGATAAATAGATGATAGATAGATTTTATTTTGAAGTATAAGAGAACGACAACATTTCAGTAAGGATCATTGTTACAATGTCTTTAAAATAAGAACTGCCCTTTTGGCCAAGCACACCATTCCTAAGAGTGCTAAGGTTGAGAGGGAGAAGGAATCTTTCTCCCACTGCAAAACTACTTTAAATCTGATGGCTGAAACAGCCTTCTGCAGCCATAATGCTCCCCTACTCCAGAGAGTTTGGGGCAGAAGCAGAAAAACCCTGCTAGATTTCAAATGCTTCCAGATGCACTGTTAAGTAAACTGAACTGAAAAACCCACCAATGTCCTACACCATTTTATGATTCCTCTGCAACAGAGCATCCCAGAGCAGTCAAGAAATGGTTAAAAGCTGAGGAAAGCAGTTATCAAACCCTGCTTCAAACAAAAAGCCATGCTGCTAATGAACCAGGGAAGGACAACACTGCTCTGAAACCATATTGCCTCCTGCCTCCATTAAATGCTGAAAAAAACATGCACAGTGGGCTTGCGCAGTCATTGGAACACTTACATTTTTGGTTGGAATTCTGACTTTTGACTTGATAGCTTTACCAGGGAAACCAACTAGTCTTTTTCTATCTGACTGGAGTCCAAGCAGTACCACATCATACTCAAAATGCTCTTCTCATGTAATCAATTGCCATCTCACAATTCAAAGTGAAACCAGAACATCATTCTTAGCATAGCACTCATTACTATTACAATTAGCATAAAAAATACCTCAGTGAAGGCTGTTATTCGTTCTAACAAAGCCAAGGTGCACTCAGTGAACTGCTTTCATGTGGTCTATGATATCTTCTGTTATCTGATGCTTTGAATATCAGTTGCTGCAACAAAGTGCTAATCCTCTGCTATAGAAGCCAGGACACAAGATAGGATTCGATTTACTTCAAGTTGATATGATTTACTAATTTTTTAGAAGTGTGAGCTGCTCTCCATTTTATGTCTGGGTCATAAATAAACTTAATTTATCATTTCATTAAGTTTTTGGGTAACAGTGATTTTTAAGCCCTTCTCCTGAATTAAAATTGAGGCTCAACACAACTGGTATTTTCCAAAACTAGACAAATAGAACTCCCTAACAGGAGTTAAACTGCATACTGTATTTAAAAAGCATGCAGAACACAAGCACATTAAATAAAAAAGTCAGTACATTCATAAAGGTTTTGTCGTCAGTTTTCCTTCTCTTTTCTTTCCAGTAGAAAATAAGTTGTAAGAAAACTGCACTGATAGACAAACAAACAAAGAAACAATTAAAAACACAGTATGTATCACCAGCTATGTCTTGGTACCATGCTAACAGTAAGAGAAACACCCCTTCCTGGGGCCATGAAATACATACAAGAGGGTGCAGGCTTTAATCCAGAGGGCCGCTTCACACCATATTATTCTTGATGAGCTTTGCACACACACACACTGCTGTTCTACTATGTACCCAGACTCACACTGTGTTCTTCCCAAGTACTTGCTCTCCATTACACAGCCAGCTTTCAGCTTTTCTAATCCACTTTGACTTTTCAGAGTGGACAGTTTGGCCACACATGAAGCTGTGCCAATAGATCAGTTTACATTCACATCTAAGTTTACAATAGTACAGCTCTTCCATAAGGACTAGTCATGCTTGTGACATGCAACAGTGTAAATACAGGGGCCATGCAGAGTTCTTCTGGACACCATTCCCGTGGAGATTGCAGGACCAGCCACTTTGTCCTTGCTGCCACCAGACCATCTGAAATATGGTTCCCACATCCACTGCTCCTTCAAGGGATCCTGGAGTAGAAACCCTGGCGGCGGCGGCTGTCAGAACAGAGAAACTGGCCTGATTTTAAGCTCCACAAGGAAGGCAGGAATCAGCTTCACTAATCAAGATGTTCAAGGTAGAGCAGGGGGGTGGGGAAGCATGTATTTGTCCCAGTTTCAAGCAAGAGAAGCTCTGCTCCGCCAACCTGTATTTTTTGTTTCCTTTGTGAAATTTCGAGGTGTTCCACATGGCAGAACAGAACCAACAGGGTTGTTAAGCACCTGAGGCAAAGAACAAATGTTTATTAACCAAGAGAAAATATTCCTGCTCAGACATGGCATGGCATGGCATGCAAAACTGATGAAAAGTCACTCCAGCCTTCTACATCAGACTAAGTTCCTCCATTACAAAGTAAAAGACAAGTAAAAGACACTACTCCCACATCTGCCCTGCGCGTTCATCATAGCTTTTAGGTTTTGTTGGGTTTTTTAATTTATTTATTTTAAATTTTTAATAAAATACACATTTTTCCAATTTAGTTTTAATTAATCTGTAATTCTTAGCTAGAGCTATTTGCTGGATACATTACTGCTTCTGTGTAAAAGGGTGTGTTTTCATTATTAAGCTTTTCCAAATCATTTTGTACTTCTAACTTTCATTCATCTCTCCATCTCAAGACAATTCAAAATACACTATCTGATTTTAAATGTTTATGGAAAATATGTATGTTCAACAAACTTGAGAAGTGTTTAAGATCCCCAAACTTTAACAACACAGGTGAATAATACATTTTAGATCTCTACATGTGAATCTAGTAGAGGCTACAGGATTTGAAGCTGCTGTAAAACATTTATTTATGGTTATTAGTTATTTCAGTTATATCGGTTATTATATTATTTGAGCTCTAGGCACAGCAACCGTCAACCAAAATTCTGCTGCAGTTAACTGACACTGCACTGGTACCAGGGCCACAGCATCAGCACCACATACACCGTGTATTTCCCACTGTGAAAATAATCTAAACTTCCTTCTGAACAGCATTCCTCATCCGTTCTTCCTCAGCTTCTTCACTACCCCACCGGAATGCAGTGTCCTCCCACATGGACTAAATGTAACCAATGAATTTGGATGAGTAATCACTGGCTCAGTTGAAGCGTCTCCACTAAAATGCTCCTTCACCACAATGACTGAATCCTTCCCTGTCTTCTTTTAGGCCAGACTACAAAGTCCGGAGACTCAAGGAAGCACCTCTAGCTTATGCCGAAGATTCAGCATAAGGAAAGCTCATGCTTGATCAGTAATGCAAACAGAGCGTACTGTCACCTGGAAGTGACTAAAGGAACAGTAGCACGACATGCAGGAATTATACACCTTAAAAGATAAAAAACCACACACACACAACCAGCCAACTGGGATGAAGTACAAATCGTGACACGATGTACAGAACAGAACAATCAGCATTCATCTCAGGAACACTCTAGTTCCTTACATGCAATTGCATGTAATAATCTTGCCAGATACCAAGTTACTCATCAGATCTATGACAACAGCACAAGCAGCCAGATCATTGTTCTTCTACAGACACTTTTCCCAGGGAAAGGGAGGAAAAGCCAGTTACTTCCCCAGAAGACTGAGTCTTCCTCCTGACATCCTTCTGTCCCATTTGTAAGAGATTGGTTACATTAATTTTCTTCACAGGCAGCCTTAAAAGGATTCTATGACCCTAGGGCAGAAAATGTGAAAAATCTAAAGGTAATTTCCACAACTGATACAGAAACTGTGAGAAACAGTCCTGAAGAACCCATATTATACATCAGTTGCCCATGGAAGAGCACTAAAGAGCACTAGCCCCCTGCTCAAAGTAACGTCTCCTTGTTATTCCCCCCACCCCCCCCCAAAAAAAAAAAACAAACCAAAAAACCACCCACAACTTCTGCTCTTCCAAATGCTAAGGAATGACACAACACAAGCAGAATGATACCAATTTGAAATATTGGAAAGGACCCCAAAATCTCTCCTTTTAGACAAACGTATGGAATTCAGTCATGTTATCTACAAGAGCTTGAAGACATCCCAAAGACAGGTTAGAACAATCTTGACACATCTGATGCTTCAGCAAAAGCCCTCTGGGAACAGCTCATGCTGATCTGTGCAGCTGCAAACACCTAGCTTCCATACATAAGATCAGGAGAAGCCCAAGGCTCACCATGACAGCAAGAAGATTAACAGCTGCTAGCCAGGAGTATAAAAACAGTTTTCATTTTCAAAAGGTAGGCAAGAAGACCTATCAAGTGAGGCAGCCAAGATGAACTTGGAGTTGTCCAGTAGCTTTCTAGTTGCACATTCCACTGCAGAATCACCTTAAATACTAGCTATACTAATTCCTACATGCTTTTTAAACTGCCAGCAGACAGTCACATAGGCCAGTAAGCCTAAAAAATGACTTTTCCAACAAAAAAGGATAGAGATCCACTGCAAAGATGAATCATGAGTCATATGATGAGGCGATAGAAGTTCCACTAACCTGCCACTCCTTAAGATTTATATAAAAGTGCACTTCCTGCAACATTTCCGACCCACTTTGAAGTCTCAGTATATGCTTTTAAGGGGGGTGTCACTAAATCTGCATATCAATAAGACCACTTATTCCAGCTCAGAACAAATGCTCCTATGCACACACAACTGACAGCTAGTTGCACAGACCATGATGAATCAATTTATCTCCTAACTTTGATGCTCTCACAGAATTCACCACTGCTAATGGCTTCTGTTCACACAGCCTACAGTAAGACTGAGGGGTTTGTGTTGACCTAGAGAATGCAGATTGTCTTCCTGGGCTTTCACTGATGCCAGCTGATCATAGTTCAGAGGTAGCTCATAGGTGATTTAAATACCTCTGGAAATGGGCACTCTTCCTTCTTCTGATAGGATTGACAGTTTTGGGCAGAAGGCACTGCTGCAGCCAGTCCAGCCTGACTCAGAAGCAAGAGTCTGAACTCAGCCTCCTTCTAACAGTGCTTACTGAGGCACATACCACAAATGCAGGTCAAGGATAGAAAAGAAATAAATGAAAATCTACTATTTCATTAAGTACTTCTGTTGGCAGAGAAAAGTTCATTGATTTGACACCAGAAAGGTCAAAATTGGGTCCTACAAGAAAGATCTATTTAGCATACATATTCTGCTTACTATAGAATAATTTCTGGTATTAAAATTTTGGGGGAGGTCTTTTATAATGGTATGTTTGAAAGATCATTAATCAATATCCTCAAACTAGCCTTAGGGAAACAACTGTCCTCTCATTTTTCAAATGTTATTACAGACAAGGCGTAGGTTTTGAACTCAGTGACTGATCAAAACAACATGCCTGCTCTTTTGGAAGGTGAAAAATAGAGATAACTTTCAGATTAAAAAGAGTGAGAAGAACTTACCTTCCATTTAGTCGCATTATTGCCTCTTCACCAATTTCCTATTCTATCTTAGCAAAGCAGACTCAAGTGACACTGACTGTCAACAAAATACAGAGCATGTCACCAGCCTTATCTTAACTTCGTAATCCCACATGTCTTTAAGAGGCATGAACAACTTAGCATAGCATAATTGTAAATAGCTCACAGGGCAAGCTCTGCTGTGGGCCATTCAGATCACCGCACCTCTACCTCTGGTAGTACAGAAACACACCACTTTCTCAGCTCCACAGAGCCTAAAGCAGGTTTCAAAAGAGACAATTGCACAGAAGCATCTACTCGCCTACCAGTGAGTGGTAAGGCTGAGATTCAAAATCAATATTTTATATGCTGCTTCTCCTTATTTAATCTAGCAGCTTGCACTATGTTTTGAAGAAACACTGAGAAGACCAGATTAAAAAGTATTGTAAAGTCTAGGAATTGTTTTTTGTTCTGTTTTATTTTCACTCCCTCCAAATATGTATGAAACCTTTGGACATTCCTGTCAGTTTCTGGCCCTGTCTTTAAAGACAGTAATATGCCCAAAGAGCTGGGAATTAAGTTTCAATTATTATAATCCCCCAGAGGTATTTTCACTCTTTATTCTTCGTTATGCAAAGACTATGAAGCGAGAATGGTTTTTATGAGGCCACCCACAAAGGCATAAAATATGCTGACTCTAAATAAGAAATTTGGAATGAAAAACCCAGTCTTGGTGAAAGTAAGAAAAGAAAAATAAAACCACCACAAGGTTCTTTCACTCGAATGGCACAAGAACAGAGCAATAATGAAAGTGCCATGACTTCCTGGTGCTCTCCAACAGTCTCTTCACAGTTTCTCAGCTCTTCTCATTCTGCACACATCCACTGGTTGCCAGAAACTACATTTATCTATATGTTCATATAAAGATACTTGCAGAGCCCAAGACCTGGCAATGCTGGCACATGAGACCAGTGTTTAGGCTCATCTTGATGGCACCTCTTGAACTAAAGCCATGGTGCAGGAATGACATTTATTATTCTTTCTTAAAATAATCTTGGTAGCTTTGTTTCCATCCTGTTCTCCATGTGTTGAGTACTCACTGCACCTTGCTGATGTTGAAACAATAATGTAAAAATCAGTGGGTGTAGACCTAGAGCAGGCAGTTAATACAATTATTAATATAGTCATTTAGTAAAATAATCCATTTACTTTGTTTACGAAATAGAAATTTTAGGTCTTCTCAAAAATTAACTTTCATCCTCTGAGAATGGAGTTTTATGGTTGACTTCAAAGATTCTGGCACCAAGTGCAGACCTTTTATATAATTGCTCTCTTTTGAAATGGAATATTAAGTCAAATTAAATTGAATATGAAAGAGAGGCCATACTGGAGGTGATGGGAACAAACAAAGCTAATGCAGACTGCATCCATCCCCTTTCCCCCATGTACATTATTAAGGAAAGTGTATTTTCCCATGTAGCCTCCACAAAATGCTCCTCCTGGATGGAAAGATTTTAGGAAAAAAATATATTTTTCATTTATTTATTTATCATAAAGCAATATCTACAGACAGAATATCCAAGATTGGTGTTTTCAGAATTGCCGGCAGCGGCATAACTCTCTTCTCTGTGATACGAATTCAGTAATATCAGTGAGTGTCTGAACTACACTAAAGATACTAAAAAAAAAATATGGACAGATGCAAAGAAGCAAGGCTCCTATGCAGCAGACACAAAAAATATGAATGTACAACTGCAAAAATTTCCAGATATAAATGCAGCAGAATCCACACCTCCATGGACACTAATGCTCTGTCTTTTTAGTTGGTTACTTACTCTGGAAGTAATGCCTCCTATTGATTTTCATGGAAATTACAACAGATACAAAGAGCACAGCAACATTATTTCAACATTGTCATCACCATTAGCTCTGCATTTTCATGAGCAATGAACAAGAGCCTGCATGCTGCACTCATAAGAATCTGCACCAGCGGAGGTAATCTACTGTTGCTGAAATGCACCACCCACCATCTCACTACACTTACACCTACTGCTTGGTCTCCATAAATATTCAGCAAGCACTGATGAATGTCAAGGGGTGCCACTCTTCCTGTATGGAGGAATTCAACGACACACCTTTGCTTCATATGTACTCCCATGTCAGATGCCATTCACTCAGACTGTTCTACTGTTGTCAACTGTCAGACAGCAACAGAATGTAATGGAATATTGTTGGGAAGGTTCAACTTATATTGCCATATCACCAATATCACTCTGATACTAGGGGCCAACGTGATAAAATAGAAGGCATTACTCTCAGAGCAGCCCTGTTTATTTTTTATTTTTTCCACTGTGTTTCAATTTAATACCTTCATACTCTCCATTAAAAAGAAAACATCAGTGTGAATAGCTTGAACCGTGTCTTCATTTGCCAATCTGAATTGATACACAAACAAAAAGGATCAGTTACTCTGAGGATTGAACTTATTAATGTGGGATAAATTACTTAGGTTAGACAAAATTTTGCAGGTGAAAAAAAGGTTCTACTTTGCTGTTGTTGCTTACAATAGTAGAATTTTCTACTCTTTTCACAGATGTGCAGGACATTGCTTACTTAAAGCTTCCAAAATTTAAATTAAACTACTACTTTGCTTCCATCCAGTTAAATAAACAGTTGCAGATGGTACTAGTATGACATCTCTAGAGTGCAAGGAGATAGCTTTCTTAATTGGAGAGTCCTGAAAGAAAACCAAGTATTCAGTGCTGGGTTTTTGTTCAGCATTTTAAAAACTTCTTTTCCCTTCCTTTGTAAATCTTCACCTCAAAGAAGTTCCTGGAGATTGGTATCTCACATAAGAAGGGGCACAACCACATACTTGGTTTTGCACTGGGGAGTGTGCATAATTCAAGTGAAGAATAAAAGATTTGGCCCTAAAAAGGACATGAAACCTGGAACTACACAGCAGCTAATGAGTATTTACATACATTCATGTAACATGCCCTACAAAAATGCACAGGAAAAGTGGGTTAAAACTACCATGTACATTTAAGTAAGGCTTTAATCGTTTCTTAGGGCAAATACAGAAATGATAGCTGCCTCTGCAAACTGGGAGCATTCTGTGGAAGCGCAGATCCATGCTGTACTGTAAATTATGGCCTGTTGTAAATGAAAAACGCTGATTTGGGGATTGTTCATTTTGTTATAATTTTCCAAGAGTAATATCCTGTAGGGAACAGCCAAGTTAATGCAATGTTTCCACTCAAAAATTGGCAGCCTAAACACAGCCAATGGTGTGTATTAAATGAGAGTTTGCCTGCTGATAAAATGTTATTGCAGAACATGCAGGCTAAGGAGAGTCTCTTACTTTCCATGCGAGAATGTAACCTTATACTAGCGAACCTGGGTAACCAGCAATAGTTCTCTGGATTTGTAATTCTTTGTGGATTTTTACTCTGTTTTAAACATGTTCTGTAATTTATAACATCTTTCAGTTGCTGGAAGCACTCAGACACTGTTTTGTCTGGTTTGTTCTTGCAGGTAACAGCTTGTGATATGCCCACGGATGTGACTCGCACTGGTTGTTTTAATGCCCAGCCCCAGCACATAGCTGGATGCGCCACGCAGCATTTGTCTGCTTGGTTTGAACACAGAGCTAATCGCTTCTGATACAACTATGCATTGGATCTTTCTTCAACTACTCATGGATGGCTCAGTATTTTGTCCAAACTTCTTATTTCTGGCCTAGTTAGTGAATAATTCAAGAGTGAAATTCGAAACTATAGTAATGTACAAAACAAAAGCTGGTATTGAGCAACTGAACCGAAAAAAATCTGAGGTGCCAAAAAGCCCCTGCTGCTCTGCTCCAAGTACTTCATGGAGATAACAGATGTGTGCAGCCCTGAAACAATACCCACTTCCCCAGTCATGCTCAGCACTCCTTTCATACCCATCAGCTTACATAAAGCTCACAAGTTGCTTGGGTCCATGGAAATGTACAGTGAAAAGCTCAATTGCAGGCAAGGTCTCAGTAATTAACATCATGCTCATATGAACTGGCACGCAGATGAGGGTTCAGTTTCTGTGACCATCATCAGAAACTGGATCAGCACATGAACACCAAGAGTTTGGAGGAAAAAGCCAAGTTCCTGGGGCAAGAATCACAGGAGCCCTTTGGACTAGACTCAAGAAGATGCATGATTGCACACTCACAAATGCCGTGTACAATATGAGTTGCATGCAGCTACAACTTCTACACACTTTGTAGAATATTGTCTTGCAACAAAACTGTTTTCCAGTATTGTGCGGAACCCCAGACACTGAATTGAGATTTCAGGCCAAGTATTTCCTAGAAGCTACTAAATAAGCATCTGGGTCAGTAAATGCACGTAACTCCTCAACTCCTTTCTCCTCCCAAGTCTCCCCAATATACAGTGCATAGAATCTGCTAATGCTTAAATGGTGGGAAAGCCAAAAGTAATTTGGCTGCCTCCCTGGAATTACGGAAGCAGCCAAATTGCACTGCTTAGGAAGAAAAATAAAAGTTACTCTTTAATTTAGGATTTTAAAGAAACCACATCTCTACCAGTTCAAAAGTCAACTACCCAAACATACAGGCCTACTGCATGTTTTCAGAAACTGAAGGCAGCAAGTTCTTCCTTCTTAGGTGGGGCTCTTACATGATGCGATGGCAAGCTTTCCAAAGGGAGGAACAAGACTTCAGAAAGCTAATTGTTTACAGATATGCTGAAACCCAACAACTTTCCCTTCCTTTCATAAGGATTCCCTGAAATTTCCCTCCTTCTCCGCCAAAGTAAGAGGTACAGGAACACCTTATCAAGAATCAGACAGATCACCTCAGGACACAGCATTACAACCAATTTGGAAGGATAGCTTCTTTTATCATCTTCAGGGATGAACAAAGAGAGATTTTGCAGGAGCAGTTTGCTGTCTGCAGAAGCGCCTTTGGTTATGTGAATCCAACTGGGAAACACCAAACACTTCAACCATAGGTTTCTCTAAAAGCAGACTGCTGTACTTAAACACATATTCTACTTCTCGTCTGCTGGGTGGCACCTCAGAAGATGCTATCTGACAACTCAAGTTGCTCTCATTTTGGGTGACTGCTGTTCCAACAGAGGAGGGCAGCCAGTGGGTCAGACTATCTCCACTCCTGTCCACTGCTATTCCTCCATCTCTGAGCAGCTCTGCTTTGCAGAAGTTCTGTTTGGCAAGCATGCTGCTGCAACCTGGGCAGCAGCCAGGGGCAGAAACTGAAGGTGCTTCACCCTGCATCCAAACCTCTTTTATGAGACTCAGACTTGCATAAGAGATGTGATGCCAAGTTCAGTGTGTTGTTGACTTTACCAGCTGCCTTTTTAATTAAATCAAATTAATTCACAAGGGGATGAAAGACTACAAACAGCAAGGTGTGAAAGCTTTGCTTGCCTTTGTTCAGATTGCTCCATCTGTAGATGTTTGCCCAGTAACTCAAGGCCTCAGTCAGTGCCAATGGGTGCTGCAGACATTTGTCTGGTAGCAGAGGATCAGAAGCATTAAGTATCCAATCCCGATTATAAGAAGGGAGTGACTTGCCTGTGCCAAAATCTCTTATATTAAGCTGCTATTAAGTGACATAAAAAGTGAGCTTCCATGAACTTAATTCCAAAGCCTCCAGCAATTTACCAAAACCAAAACCATTACCAAACCTCAAACTAGCTACTTTTACAATCATTTGCATTTTAGACCTCTGTGCACCAAGTTTTCATCCACCACAGATGTTTGAAAACCAAGCATTTATACAATTCTTGCTCTTCCCACACAAGACAAATGACTAAAGGCCAACTGCGGAAAAAAATCAAGAAGGAAAGCTCTGCCTGTTATCCCTCCTCAGGCCTCACCACAGTCACCTTCTGGTGACTGGGTTCACCAAAGACACATTCAGCGCCATGTAGGTTCTAGGCCCAATGGATCTTCCCCTCACTTCAGGCAGATTTCTCAACCAACTGAGAAAATCTCTCCCTGACACAAATGTCAGGAAAACATGTTAATGAGCATTTGCCACATTTCACAAGAGACCCTAACAGTGCTGTAAGATCTGGCTATACTTCGATGGCACCTAGCCACATGCCCTGTCCAAACAGCTGTATCTTAACTGGGCTGGGAAATGGAACAGATGAACCATGAAAGGCTTTCTAGAATCAATGATTAGAAAAAATATTCAATTGCAGGCTTCATAGCCTGATCAATACATTAGAGAAACAAAACAATTTGTTTGGAAGGGGTCATTCGGCCTTTAACTACCCACTTAATGCCACTAGCAATCCCAGTCAAGTAAATGTTTGTGCATGATTACACTTCAAATTTAGATGTGGGGCTATTGCCTATAATGCAATCTGAGTAGACTTGTCTTCTAATGGACTTAAAATGCTGATACAGTGGGGCCTAGGATAAAAATGCAAATTGAAGCTTGAAAAACAAATATTTTCTTGATTATTTGTTTTCAAAATGCCGTGAAGGTTAAGGGAATCTTGTCTTGCCTGTCCCAAATGGGAAAGTACAAAATTACCAATTAAAAATTCCCTTTTGGAACCAAGTTACGTGCATGAGAGCTGTCACATGCAGCTCCTCTCAACTGCTCACCCTAAAGAAAGGCTGTGTGCACCCTATATGTCTTCATGTGTGGGGGTGGAATATCAATGCACCCTGCTTCATGGGACAATGCAAACCTGAGATCTCAGCTTCTCAACAAAGCAGGAAAGCGGCTTTAACATGAGCTATTAGCAGCTCCACAGGTAACAGGTATGCAATCACCCTTCTGAAAAATTCAGGTAAGGGCAATGTGCAAGCAGTTATGCAAAGGAGTAAGCCTATCTCAGCTTGGAAAAGAAAACAAACAACACACCCAAGACTGGCTTTGCTTTTCTTTGCCACCAAGAAGTCTCTACCTCTTACAAGGCTCAATCCTGCCATTCTGCAAATATCCACATAGCACATTAAGTGGCTGCAAAAGCTGTCCGTCATTTTTTTTTTTTTTTTTTTTTTACAAGCTCCCAGACATTGTTGGGTTAGGCTCTTCTAACAAGGCCCTTTTGTCTTCAGAAATTAAGTGTGATCTGCAAGCCAACTACTGTTCAGAAATTTTTGCAAATATAAAAAAGGATCTAATTCTCTCTTCATGGAATTAAGCTGTGAAGCACTAAGCTTCTATGATATGAGATACCTTAAAAAAGGTAGGACAGAATATGCAGTGTCCCACCAGTCATTATGGCATGCTGCAGAAAGTTGCATCTATTAAAATAAAATAAAAAATACAAATATAGCTTCCTCAAGCCTTCCAAAATGGAATCTACTAGTTCATGCAGGTATATCATAAATATTCTCTATATAAACCAACATTACAGTTGATTTTAGGCTGCAGCAAAAATATTTTTATATTCAGCGGAAGGACTGCTAATTTTGCAGACAACAGTGCAGATTAATTCTCAGCATTAATTAGAGCAAAAAAATCCAAAGCTAGGATTTTATTCACTTCTTATTCGCAAGCATTACTAATGGCAGATTTAGACAGCATATAGAAGAAAGCCTACTAAGCTTTCAACTTTCTCTTTATGTCCCTTTGGTTTTCTCACACCCACAACTCATGAACCCTAACAAACTTTAGCAAAACATGCTACAATGGATGGATGAATTAAAAGGATCTTAAGGAACTGAGCTGCTGCCAAAGCCCTGGCCAGAGTGAGACTTGGAGCAGAGAATTCTGCCAAACCCAAACACCAAAGCTCCCAACTTATCAAGGAGGCTCAACCCACCCAGCAACAAGCTGAGGACAAAGAGCATACACCCAGGCACAAGCAAGTGCCAGGAGGAAAAACTGAGGCATGTAATTTCTTTATTATATACACCTTATTGGGCATGGGTTTAAGCTGTATTGAATCTATATGACAGTACAGTTATAATACACAGATCCTGATTTTATAATCCTCTTTTGACTATCTCATGGGAAATGCATTATTCTGATCCCTATGCATCCAACCCCACACAGAAACACAAGACTAAAACAGCACTCACTTCTCCACAAAACCCAACGAGCCTTAAAGGTTTGATGCTGGAATTCAGGTCACCTTTTAGCTTGCTGTATTTTTTCCTGGCTGTACTTCTACCACTTAAATGTTTCTAAGACTCCAAACCAAAACCCCTGTTTTACCTGAAACTGATTAATTATAATTTCTCTGTAAATAACTGCAGTTATACTGTGGCCTGAAACAAATACCCAAAACACAAAAAAAATAATGTAAAGAGTATAGAATAGAACTTCTCCATGAGATTCCTCAAGGACAAGCAACATTTATTTTGCCAGAAGCCTTATGCTGGGCCGCGCAGATGGAGAGCAAACCTGAAAGACTTGCATCCCTGCTTGGCACAATGTTTCTCCTGTCTGTTTGAGACCCAGGGTCTACTTTTAGCTAAAGGTGTGCTACCTCACTGCTTCAGTGGACTATGAGGGTTTACCTGAGGACAGACTGTGACCTCATGTTTTCATAACACAGAGCTGCAGATACCTACATTCTCCCATCCCATACCTTTGCACATAAAGGTGCTGCCAGCTTTAAATAACAGTTGCCCATGCAGTTGCTTGCTGCATAGGAGAATATTTGCTATTTCTCCACCTGAAAGAAACTACCTTCCCCCAATCAAATTGAAGATTTTCTTGTCCAGGTCACTTTCTGAAGTCTTTGGTGTTTCTCCCCCTGTGCAGCTAAAACAAGCTTTTGCATTTTAGCATACTACATTGCACATAATCAGGAAACACAAGTACAGATATGCATTTCAACAAGGAGCAACAAACACTATAAATAAAACTTTCTAAGTCTTGGGAAGCTTCCTCATTCACTTTCAGTTTGTGCAAACATTGCAAGTGGCAGAGAAAACACAGGATCCTGATATAAACACTAGCTATCACCCTTTGCAAAGCCCTTAACCTCACATACTGGAATAACTTCACTGCCTTTTATTTTGAATTTCAGAAGTTCGCTAGTTTTGAGTTTAAAAGTCAAGACTGAATGCAAAAGCTCTATTTAACTCCAGCACCCCAATGTCAGCAATCCCCCAGTGCAGCATCCCAGCTTTCATTAATCAACCAAAGGTTCACTGCCTCTCTGGGCTTCACTGCAGTGAATGCAGATGAGAATTTATTGGTGACCTGATGCATTTTATTTCTTTTCTCTCTAAACCTTCACTGGGAATTCAAGTTTCATGTACAACCCATCTGTGCTTCCAAAGCCCACAAACAGCAGAATGTTGATTCTTATAAAGGCACAGTGTCCCTCAGTGTCTCTGTGAGCAGACTACCAAACACACTCCCCATGTGGCTAAACAACTACAGAGAGTAAGCTCAGTTCCTGTGACACCAGGAACTCCTTCCAGATAAACAATCATCAGACTTCTAAGCTCTTCTGTCTCTTGGCCTTTGAAAGCATTCTTAATATACATATAAAACAACTTTTTAAATCCTGCTGTTGCTGGAAAGCATTCCTTGCATAACATGGAGTTTATCATCAGAAAGCGATTAATTAGAAATCAGGTATAGGCTGCATTTTTTAATAGGTACAAGTACATTTTTGAGATAATTTACTGCTTGCCTAAGTGCTGTTGTAGTGCATTCAAAGCATTAACAAGAAAACATGTCTTTTAAACGTTCTACTCTTGACTACAAAGCTACTTTTATTTTTGTTATATTTCAGGCTAATAATGATATGTATCAGGTGTCTGAACACCTTCACAAAAAACTATTCACTTAATACAGTTCTGGAAAACACACAGATAATCTTGCATGCACAACAGCCCTCTGGCATATTAGTATGAGGCCTAAATAATGTTACTGAAGGACTTCTGGGGGACCTTTGCTCCATCTTGCTCACTTGTCCTTATCCTTTGGGTAGCTGCACAAACGCACCCTGTGCAAAGCGTTCAATCTCAGAATACAGCTGCTGTCATTGCCTTTAACTTAGTGAACTCTAAAATGCTTTTGGCATTTGCTCAAACGTAATGAGGCTGTAGGATGGTTATCAAGTGTAAATGTGCTCTACTGCCCTAATGTACACGTGGCAATAAAAAATGCTTGTCAAGGGAGAGTATCTGTGAAGATCAAAATGCAAATTAGAGAAGGAGTATCAGCACACGTTGTATCACACTAAAGATGTGAAAAGTAGAGCAACAGAAAGCATCCAGAAGTGATCTTTCAGTATTCACGCCTACCTGGCTCAGTCTAGGATGGATGCCTTCCAGCCCAACACAGTTCACAGAAAACTTGGAGCTTCTCCTTATTGGTATATCCAAATATTCACAGGCATTTCAACTATGTCTTGATTTCATCAGGACTTGGACTCAGTTCTCAACAACCAGCTGCAGCAGAGGCAGACTTCTGCAATGCTCTCTCCCAGGTTATTTAACTAATGACTTTTAGGGGAGAAAAAGAAGGCAAGCCCCAGTGGCGTTGTCCTAATGCTTGGTCTTAAATGGACCATCAGGAGCACACTGGGAAAACAAGAACAATCTCACAAGACAGAAACCAATAGGGAAGCTGCTCCCTCTAGCCCCTTGCAGCATTTATCTCACAACTAACAACAGCACACAGGTGGAGTTACACATTAATGGAGGAGACTGAAATTTGGGCTGCAAAGAACAGAACTCACATTTACAAATATATTAATTAGTACCTACGCATAAATGGTTTCTTTTTCAGTGTATATTAATTTCAAAACACTTTCAAAGAATAAAGATGCAGACCAGCAATTACTGCAAAAGAACAGGGAAAGGCACCTATTACAAAGCATACATAAGTAGCATTTTTCTATTTCAAAAATCACAAAACTGCATGTGCTTTTGTTTTTTAAAATCTGATAAAAGCACAGTCTTGAGAGAAAAAAACTCTACAAGAGAAAAACAATCAATCTTCTTTAAAACACAGTGCAACTGAGCATAATAAATTAATCACAACTCCAGTATGCTTTTCTAAATGCATAAATCTATTAGTACACGCACTCAGCTCTAAGAGATGCTAAGGTTTAAGAATACAGTGAAATACAGTAAGATCATTAGCACAGAAAAGTCTTCCTATACCACAGCTGAGTAACAGGGAAACTCCTACATAGGATGCTGACCTCGCTATACTAAGTTATCAGTGATAAAGAAGTCTCACTGAGTCCCGAATAGTTTAAAGTCTTTACTAGGTCTTTTGTTTCTCCTACCTGCACTGCACTATATTATACAGAAACATTTAGGAACTGTCATCTTAAATCTCGAAGTTTTAGTAGACTGCAAAACTTTGTTATACACCTTGACAGCATTTCCTTGCTTTCAGAAAGAGGCAAAGGACACCCAACGTGAAATCTTGCCCAAAATTCACATCCATAAATCAAAATTTCCAGCAGCTTCTGATACTTCCTTTTGTTTGTAACTTTAATTTCAATGATCCTCAGGGGCTCATTTTCAAGAAATGTCAAGTATCAGCCCCCATCACAACTTAGTGTCACAACTTAATGTCCTTCCTTCAGCTTCTAAAAATTATTGCTCCCTTAAGCAATCTTTCTGCCCCCTGTAAAACAAGGCTCCTAAACCTGTACAGGCTCAATGACTGCATACAACTTCACTGATTTCAAATGGATTGTGCATGCACATTAAATGATGCATTTGCCAAAGTAGCTTGCTAAATCACAGCTACTGCTAACTATTTCTGTGAAGACCTTTTTTCAACTTCAGAACCAACTCATGCTCTCCTATGACCACAGCATTCAGTAAGTGTTAACCTCTTACTTTTGCTTTAATTACGTGCAGTTTAAAAGTCTGTCTAATGTACTCTGTACAGACAGGGGCTGCTTAAGTACTGGGTGGTATAGCAGTTGCTGTGGTGACACTACTTCTTCCTAACTATGAACTATGAGTGCCAGAGGCCTGCATAAACTAAGAATGACTCATTAACATATTGTTTCATGGCTACAGTAAATGATTTGTTTTCTTTTTTATATAGACGTGTGTAATACATGCATACACATATAATTATTTGCAAGAATTTCCCTTTAGATATTTCAAGTCCAACACATCTAGTATGTGAGTGAAATGCCATTCGACTCAACCAAGTTAATTCCAGCAAATTTTGAGATACCTCCTTTTTCCTGCAGTAGCAGAACTACCATGTTAACTGGCAGAAGTCCATGCTGAAGCCACATCACTGTACACAACCCAAGGAATTCATCCGTTTCAATCCCATCCAACAGAACATCTAGGAATAATTTTTTAGGAAAAGAAAGTTGAATGACAATTACCAGATTATTAGACTTAAGCACAGCCAGCCAAAAGCGTTTTAATGTTGACACCGCAATACCTTGTGATGTGATTATAATTTATAATCTCACTTTCTGTTTCAGAAGAATTACTTTTTTGGCATAGCCTTCATAATACATAGTCTGGTATTCTATATCAGCTTTCCCTTTTAAATAGATGAGAAGGATTTTCTTAGGCAAATAAAGTAATAACAAAACCTGATCCTGCAATCCTGGCAGGCAAAATATCCATAGACTTCAAAGGAATATTACACCTAAGGTTTGCTGGATTAAGCATCAGTTGAAAAGACATGTCCCTACCACAGTGTTATTCTAACTGAGAAGCAAGAGTTTCAGATTTTCTTATTTTTCCTCCAGCTCTCCATAGTTTTACCTTTTCCAATCAACTCCACTGCATATAACTGCAGTGCTTTTCTTCCAGCTTCCACATTCCTGAGTAAGAAACTCTTAAAGGCCATCTTTGAACACCACTGTTCTACCCATTTCCAAATGCATGAGGAAGGTGGAGATGGAGCAAGCAACTTCTTCATAGTTCATGTGCCAGTCAGTGTCATTATTAGAATTTTCTTTATCTGGGGTAAGACATTTGTGAAACTGCACGGGTTGGGACTGGATAACATATTTTTGGGATACATTTCTGCCTACTGCCATCCCCTAAAGAAAAAAAGCAAATGGACAAACAATAGCACTAAGAGAACAGGCCCTGGGTGTATTCATCAGTAGGCACATTTCTTTCTCTCTTCCCTAGAGTATAAAAATTGAGCTCAAAAAAAAAAAAAAAATCAGGTAATTTTTCATCCCATGCTGCAAATGGAAGGCTTCCAGGCAGCTCCTCTTTGTGCTTTGCATTACCAATACCACTGCATTAGATACACTGAGTATCACCAATGCCATGGCATACTGATCAGCTAACCTAATGACAGAAAATTTTGCTGCTCTCATCACCATATTGAGGATAGTCCAACTGCAACATTGCTTAATGCACTGTTAAATACCCTGTGCTATTTATCTTGCAAGAGAACTTCCTTCTCTTCCTGCTCCAGATTACAGTCCACTTATCATCAGCCACAGCCTGATACAAAGTAATTGCACCAATCACATGGAAGCAATGAAAGATGGGAAGAAAATGGAGCAAGAAAAATAAGTTAGCAGCTATGGGGAAACAAAAACAAAAGGATCACATTGACACAGCATGTAAGTGTAGACAAAGTTTAAGTGTTTCTGCATTTTTTTCATAATGGCATATTACAGGCTGAGAAAGTAATCATGCCCTTTCAATGTTCACATTCTATGTATCATGATAAAATTACACAGAAACAACTCAATAGAGTTAGAAAAAAGAATTCTGAATCTTATAGTCAAGGGTCTACAGCTTCAGACAAAAAAGCTACCCCAGCCCTACCCAGATGAAAGAATTCTGGGCATTTACAGCAACTATGGATGTGATTGATTAATTTTAACCTGACAGGACTTTTTTTTTCTTTTTTTTTCTTACGTGAATGATTATACCTTCAAAACAAAAGTATTATTTTATAATTACAAAAACATAATTGATAGTAGCAATTTATTCAGGGGCTGACAAAGTTCACTGGCAATCTAACAATGGATGGAATTATTGCTGACAATTTTACAAAAGCTTTTATCAACGTTTATGGGCCATTAAGTCCAACAGTGACATTAACACTACGATATCATCACTCTTAATAGTACAGCACTGCCCCCATGGAACAATCCATTTTCTAATCTTGCCTATTATAACTAGTCTGTTTATTCAGAAGTGTTATGTTTGCTGCTTTTTAAATGATCCTAGTCTTTGAAACAGTATTTGAGTTTAGCTTATAGTCAGGATCCAGTTGGTTTATTAAAGCAGGAGAAAACAGTCCAAGTCCTCTTTCAAGTGTCAATGACTAATCCAGATTTTCCCCTTCATGAGATAAGCAGTGAGTAAAAAATACAGGCATGAGCTGAGCATACAAGCACACATATTCATGATATGTGGAGGCAGATATGTGGAGGCAGCTCTGGGAAATAGATAACACACTGATTCTCTGCATAACCCCAAAGAATTCTCCTCATACATTAGCTAGGCATTGGCATCTTTGATGCGATACGCTATTATGAGTTAATGTGGTCCACAATAACTAATGACCAGACAAAAGAAACAGAGAAGGTGTTAATTAGCTATTTTTGTCTTAATCCACTGAAAACCACACATTCACTGATGCAAAACAAACTGCTGCTGTTCAAACCAAAAAGACCCTCCATTTGGGAAAAAATTCTTTTTTTCTGCTTGAAAAATCTCGTGTCAGGGAGAATTACCTGCACATACTGATGAGAGAATCTCACACACTGACAAACAAAAACTTCAGAAAAGGTCCTGCTGTTTAGTTAATCTGCCATAGACAACTATGATAAAATGATGCTGCCAATGGCATCTGCCTCATTAAGGAGGGAAACAGAAAATAAGAAAAGCCCTGAAATAATAACAATTAAAATAAATCATTAGCATGAGCACCTTGAAGAGCTTAATAGGGAAACAGACTGCCAGTATCAACACTTAATTACTTTTCGAAGATCAGATGGAAATGAGAAAGCATATAAATGAAAACCCATTCCAAACTCAAGACAAAGGAAAAATATTAAACTAGTCTAGTAATTGGATGCATATCTCAACATGGACGTTCTATGAAATGATGAAGTCTTACCAAGATCATTGAAGATGCCGAAGTTTTGACTTCAATCTCCTGCTGCGGGTAACCTCATTGCAAGTGATCAAATTAGGATTCACAGAAGGGAAGGATCATATTTGCTTTGTCAAACTACTGTAACTTAACTGTTTATCCCTTGTTCTGCGTAGTGGAGACCAGAAGCCAAGCACATGGCACAAACACAAGCAGTATGTTCCTTTTCCTTGATCTGTGGGAAAGGACTTGCTGCTGCTTCCACTCTAGAGGACTGAACTCCTCTTAACTCTGGGGAAAAGGTAATGGGAGAAACATCTGCCTGGAGAATTACAGCCATGGCAAGCACCAAGCTGATGCAGCCCTGCACCTCCCACAGCCTGCTGCAGTAAGACACTGGCTCAATATTAACGCTTCCTTCCAACAGCTCCGCAAGTGAAACTTCAAACAACAGCCCACATTCTCTACTCACTAAGTACAAGTAAATAATGACTAGTAAGAGACATTTTCATTAGAAAGCCAAACACTAGCTCTTCCACTTGTAACAATGATCAATGAGCTGTCAGCTATTGTGCCTCAATCGGAAGTTTCAACCAGGACTTGAAGACATGCTCCTTACCCTCTTTTTCTGTGGAAGAAAGGGAGAGATTCCTGTCCTCATATCCCCAGCAGATGATCTCTGTACCTCTGGATTTCATGCATTAGAAACAAGCTTGTCAAATATTAGTCATTCCAGCTTCTACCACAGCCATCTCTTCATAATGATTAAAGGAAACAAAGGATTTTTTTTTTTTCCTAGCTTCCAAAGTCATAGTTTGTGCAAAGTTCAATGCCAAGGCATTCAGGTAAGAGAACCAGTAGATGATGATTTTGTCAGGAAGTCCTCACATCCTACCTATCCACTACACCTCCAAAGAGCACCATTAGCCAGAGCTCATGGTAAATATTCTTCAATTTCCCAGCATTATTTTGTACATGGTATAGCCACGTATAAAAGAGTAACTAAGTGACAATATTCAGTTTTTAAATACTACTTTCACGACACCAAATCCACCTGGGATTTTTCAATAGCGTTATAAAGCTACTTAAAATTAATGCAAACAACAAAGCAGCACAATTAGGAAATAAAAGGCAAATAAACCCTTTTCTTCCCTGTTTTCTACACCAAATTAACAATGCTCTTGCTACAGACCCAAACCCAACAGCAAAGGTTTGAGATGACCCATGAAGCACATCCCCTCAGAAACATGAGGGATAGCACACAATCCACATGCACACCTAAGAAAAGCTGTTTTCTGCATTTCTGATTATAAGTTCATAAGTTCATAAGTTCATAAGGTTGGAAAGGACCTATAAGATCATCTAGTCCAACCATCCTCCTATCACTATCTCTACCCAACTACTAAATTAAGTCCTTAAGCACCTCATCTAAACGCTTCTTGAACAGCGCTAGGGATGGTGCCTCAACCACCTCCCTAGGCAGGCCATTCCAGTGCCTGACCACTCTTTCAGAAAAGAAATGCTTCCTGAGGTCTAATCTAAATCTTCCCTGGCGCAACTTGTGGCCATTCCCTCTCGTCCTGTCATTACTTATCAGGGAGAAGAGGCCTACCCCCTCCTCACCACAACCCCCCTTCAGGAAGTGGTAGAGTGCAATAAGGTCTCCTCTGAGCCTCCTCTTCTCCAGACTAAACAATCCCAGCTCCCTCAGCCGCTCCTCATAAGACTTGTGCTCCAGGCCCCTCACCAGTTTTGTTGCCCTTCTCTGAACACGCTCCAGGGCCTCAGTGTCCTTCTTGTAGTGAGGGGCCCAAAACTGAACACAGTACTCGATGTGGGGCCGCACCAGAGCTGAGTACAGGGGGATGATCACCTCCCTGCTCCTGCTGGCTACACTATTTCTAATACAGGCCAGGATGCTGTTGGCCTTCTTAGCCACCTGTGCACACTGCCGGCTCATGTTGAGCCGAGCATCAACCAACACCCCCAGGTCCTTTTCCTCTCTACATTCTTCAAGCCATTCTGCCCCAAGCCTATAGCATTGCATGGGGTTATTGTGGCCAAAGTGCAGGACCCGGCACTTGGTCTTATTGAACCTCATCCCATTTTGCTCAGCCCAGCTGTTCAGCCTATCCAAATCCCTCTGAAGGGCCTCCCTACCCTCAGGCAGTTTGACACATCCTCCCAGCTTTGTGTCATCTGCAAACTTACTGAGGGTACACTCAATTCCCTCATCTAGGTCATCAATAAAGATATTAAACAAGATGGGCCCCAAAACTGACCCTTGGGGGACACCACTCGTTACAGGACGCCAGCTGGACTTAACTCCATTAACCACTACCCTCTGGGCACGGCCCTCCAGCCAGTTCTCCACCCAGAGAAGAGTGAACCTGTCCACACCACGGGCTGCCAGTTTCCTTAGGAGAATACTGTGGGAGACCGTGTCAAAGGCCTTGCTGAAGTCCAAGTAGACTACATCAACAGCCTTTCCCTCATCTACCTGTCTGGTCACCCAGTCATAGAAGGAGATGAGGTTGGACAAGCACGACCTGCCCCTGGTGAACCCGTGCTGGCTGGGTCTGATCCCTTTATTGCCATGCACGTGTCGTGTGATCTCCCTCAATATCATCTGTTCCATAACTTTCCCTGATACCGAGGTCAGGCTGACAGGCCTGTAGTTCCCCGGGTCTTCCTTACGGCCTTTCTTGAAGATGGGAGTCACATCGGCAAGCCTCCAATCTTGTGGGACCTCTCCAGATAACCAGGAATGCTGATAGATGGCAGAAAGTGTTATACCTCATCCACTGCAGTTTATGGTCCAGAAACATACAAAGGAAACTGAAGACTGCAGTAAATTGCAAATGATTGTGAAGTGCCAACTTGAGAATGCCCCGGTGCAACTTAAAAACTACGGTGAACTTGGCAAGAAGAATCAATTTCCCATTAAGTATCTGCTTGCGAAAAATGCAAGTGTTGAAGATGCAGCACGAAGCCACCTGCACAAAACTAACGTATGTATCTCATTTTAATGTAAGCTTTGGTTAAGTGGCTTGTGATTAAATGCCATCTAGCATTCCAAGTGTAACCCAACTTAACCGTATCTATTGAAAGCCACACAACAAACAGCATGAAGTATGCAGCATGCCATCATAATTGCATAAGTTGTCTCATTTACTAGAATGTATTTACTTATTCAAATGACTTGAACAATGTGATTTAATCTGAATCATGGGAACTAGTCATTGATTTATGCAAGTGGCCTCTTGCTTCTTTGCTAAAAGAAGCATTCAAATAACTGACCCAACAGAGAGAATGGGCTTCCTCCTTGAACCCTGTCTCCCTCATGAGTCTTACCTCCCAAGTTAACTTCAGTGAGCACGGTTGTTCTACAGATGCATTTTGAACTTACAAATTTCAGTAACTAAAAGAATTAATTCCATGCATTGGTATTTCCAAGATCAGGGAATTTCTTAGCAATATGGAGCAATAGCATGCAGCCCTAATAACCGTTTGCAGAATGTAAATACATAGTTCTGAAAATGAATTGTTTACTATCTTAGATTCAAATCAAATTCATCTTTCAGAAGCATGCATAAGTCTCTCTGATCTTAATGGGTGGGGAGGGGTTTGAATGTTTGAATACAAATCCCCAGTGAGAGGCAGCTGTAGTGCTTTGAATTTTTTCTTCAGTTAGGCATCACGAATACAAAACTGCCATTAAAACTGTTCCGCAGCTAGGTAGAAAATGATTCCAGAAACAATTCAGACTTCATAAAGTAATACCCACATGCAGCCCACCTTGATGTGCAGCCACCACCTCATACAGCTGTTATTACAGCAGCTGCTGGGCTTCCCCAGGGTGGTGAAGCAAGAGGCCTGTCACAAGGAGAAAACAAGAAGCCAAGCCAGACACATACCACTGAGGTCACCACGTGGACCACCACACACACTATGGCCAGCATCCTGCGTGGATGTAGAGATGCTGGGGAGGACAGACAGAATGGCCTTCAGGAGCAGGAGGTAATAATGCCCTGTGCTAGATATCATTTCCAAGCTTGCCAATCAGCCCTCTAATAAGAAGCCAGTTGCCTCAAACTACAGGCCATGTCTGACATTGGCTAGTGCATAAAAGGAGAAGCCAAGAGGCAACTTTGCCAGTGGCCAGCTGTGTTACCTCAGGCAGCCATTCAAAGTCTCTGCGGCCCTGATCCCATGGCTCCCAGTTGGCAAAATAATACTTTTCCTACCAGGAGAAGCGCAAGCTCACTGTGCCCCAGCGCCAAGAATAGACAATTTCTAGGGTTCCCCTGGTTATCTTCATATTTACAGCCAAATTTGGTAACAGGAAATTTGCCACTGTTTGAATTACGGAATGCAAAAAAAAAAACCAACCATCTGTTCCCAAAAATGCTTATTTTCTTAAAAAAAAAAAAAAATTAAAAAAATTTTAAAAAAAAGCCAGAGCTAAAGCACTACTATCCTGTCATTGAAGTGTCTGTTTTGTATCCACTCCTCCTTCCTTGCATACTTCCCTGGAAAACATCTCACCTAACATCACCTTGCTCTGGACTCCAGCAGCCTGGAAAGAGATATTCCAGCAGAACTGTCTTTGCATGTACTGTGTTATTTGTATGGTGGACAGCTTGGGATGGAGAGGGCTGGCAGAGCTACAGTTTTCACAGGTGCCAGGGGGCATGGCATTATGGAATCCCCAGAGTGGCTACCTGCAGCAGAGGACCTTTAACCAGCATGGCAGCACCACCAGCCCCTGGGGTACAGCCACAGCTTGGCAGCCCTTGCTCTCCTGCCGAAAGACCCAGTCCATGCTGGGACTGGTGTACCAGGCATACGAGCCCTGGCCAAAGGACAGCATGGTTCAGTGTATGCACCATGGATACCCATACCAGCACAGGTGATGGGCACCAAGATCTTTATTATTATTCCTCAATGAAAATGGAAAAGCCATATCAAACATTCATCTCTCTGATTTACCTTCAGATAGATTGGAGCATCGCTTCTCACCTTTGCACAAATTACAATTTATCCCACCTTAGTTTTTCCTCAAGCAAAGAATGGAATTGAAATTCATTAATCTGAGCCAAATGCAGAAAACATGAGTTGGTCCAGAAACTGAGTGGGAGGGAGGTGTAGGAGAATTAAGCGGTGTTCTGGTATTTTCAGAACAAACTTGTAGTTTTTCACTTCAAATAGCATTGGATTTTTCTTTTTACCCAACTTAAAAAATAAAATAAAATTGTTCCAGGTGAAACAAATCTTCCAGATTAACTTAAAACTGCATTTTTTTAGATAGTTGGCACTGTTTTTATTTCCTTTTTCTTTTTTCCTTTTCTTTTCCTTTTTTCTTCTTCACTTCACAAGAACCACCCTAATATTTATGTCACTTTGACTGGGAGCCATTATTTTTGTTTGTTTTCCTCCTTCAACCTCTGAAACAAACAGAATCCACCCATGATTTGATGCTCTCTAACAGAAAGACATGCATGTGAACACGTAGATGTTTACTTTCACGTACACATGTGCGGGGTGGAGAAAGCACACTGGAAGGCAGAGGAACCTTGCACTGATTCGTCAGCAGGCAAAACACACTTTGCATTAAAACTTCAAAATGAAAATTCACACAACCATTACAGGCTACATAAATACAACATGGTAGCAAGCATATTGCTTAGCCTAGTGGTCAGTCTACGAGGCCCTGCCTTTTCAGAAAGTTTGGTCATCACAAAGTTCAATTGAACAGGAAAACTAACAAGAATTTTTCACGTTCTTTCCCACTGAACAACCCTTAATAACATTACTAATTAAGCACAGAGAGCACAAGACCCACACATACATAAATATTCTCCCTCTGGGACAAACTACTAAGGCATGTCATAGCTTTTTTAGTAAATAACAATCTTGCTTCAGCGGGAATAGACATTTGTTTTAGTACAACTTCTCTGAACAACAAATAAATCTCTTTTTCCACATTTCCTTTATAAACGACTTCTGCTGCCCATATTCATGCCAAATCTCCTGTAACTATTTCTGAAGAAAAAAAAAAGTATATTATTACTCAATACAATTAGGTCAGCAGAATTCAGCCCTAAATAAAGGAGTATTATAGTCCAGTTTGATGTAGTGGGAAGCCAGAAGTAACACAGTGAGAATCAAAACAGGAAGGAACAGCACTAGATCTCATATTGTGCTGACTAACATAGTATTCCTAGATGCACAAAAAAAGTCAAATTCTTACACACAGAAGGGGCAGCATGCACTGTACCAAGCTGAACAACAGCTGTCCAAATCCACAGGTAACATCAAGTGGCAGGTTCACATCCTGAGCACCATAACCTCCCCATACAACAAAATTATCCTAGAATCTTACCATACCATGGAATGGCTTGGGATCAAATGATTGTTTCCATTCCCTCTGCCATGGACAGGAACCTCTCCCACTACATCATACTGTTCAGGGCACCATCCAACCTAGCCATAGTAAGTCACCCACAGCTTCTCTGGGTAACTTGTTCCTGACCCCCAGCATCCTCACAGAGAAGAATTTATTTCACATATCTAACCTAAATCACCCATTTTTTACTTAAAACCATGACCCCTTGTCCTATCACTACACTCCCTGACAAAGAGTCCTTCCCCAGCTTTCCTGTAGGCCCTGTTAGATACTGGAAGGCCACTGCAAGGTCTCCCTGGAGCCTTTTCTTCTCCAGACCAAACAAGCCCAACTCCCTGAGCCTGTCTCCACAAAAAGGGTGCTCCAGCCCTCAGATCATCCTAATGGTCTCCTCTGGACCTAAGTGCTTTTTACCACATTTACACAAAGATGCTACTGTCTACCTGAACCTTCATGCGGCCCTCCAGAACTGGAAGGTACTAGCAAGCAGCAGGGGCAGAAGGACCTCTGATGAGTCACCAGACATGAATGTCATCCCTTCCCTCTCATCCAGAGCTGGAGTGTCAGCATGCACCAGTCCAATTGGGAGAGTGCATCCCCAAGGCAAGGGCTGTCCTGCTTGAAACCCATCACGCCTTCCCCCCAGGCATCACACAGCCTGGGCAAAGCAGTGGTCCCACTCAGACATAGCTGCAACCCAAGTGCTGGGTGAAGCACTTCATAGGACTCAGAGAGGCAAAATGTACACTCACTTCTCAAGATATGATTACAGGAAAGCATGTTGCTCAAGCTGACCTTGGGATGACAGCAAGACAGTTGATGATCCTTAGTACAGCAATAATCACTGCTTGAGCATTTATCAGAGGCCACACACCTTCCATGGCTTCTGCATGGCAAATCTGATAAAGGAAAAGCTGGAATGTGCCTCTTATGAGGAGCAAATGAAAGCCCTGCTCCCTTTCCAATCACTTTCTGCTTCTGTTAAAACTAGCACAATCCTTACTAGATTGAATGTAATTCTGTGCCAGTTGAGCCCCAGCCAACGTGATCACTTTTCCCCGGTAGATGTTTGAGGAGAACAGCATAGCAGGGTGGTATTTGAAGAATGATAAAAGATGCCTAGTGCAATTAATACTTTTCCAAAATAACAATTGCACTAGCTAGCAAGTCAGTTTATGAGAATAAGGCCTTCTACAGCTTGTCTGTCAGCTGGGTCATCGCAACAAGCTCTCCTCTCACGTAGACCAGTCAGAGGATGCTTTTATGAGTACAGCTGACTCAGGCTTCCCAGAGTAAAGCCCTACAAGGCAAAGCACTTCTTGACACCACAACCACACATGCATTGTACGTATGGATTTTACTACATTTGGGGAAGATAGCCATCCTCCCTAAGATGACATAAACCTTTCAGTAGGCTTGTATCTGAAAAGTTGCTATAGTTAATGTAGTTTGTACTACAGGAAGATAAGGATGCCTCCAGAAGGAACTGGTTTGGCCAGACAGCTATCTTGCTGCTAATGCTCGCATATCCTAGTGATTTCAGTGATATATGGATACCCAAATGCAAAAGTCAACCCTGAGGAACATAATGGCATTGTGTGACACTCCCTGAAAGTCTCTATAAATTAACAAATGAATTACAATGGACTACTCTGATTATAGTCTCCAGGGCATCGATCTTCTTTTCTCATTTATCTGCAGATCTCTTCATAAACTCCTGATGCAAGAAATAATACATTTGCATTTACTGCTGTCACTTTCTGTTCACCATATACATACACATGCACTCTGCTGAGACACCAAACTCTTTCACAGCATTTTGCACACATTCACTGCTTTTGCAAGTTATCTGAATTAAGGGGATGACTGCTGTCACTTTGCCTTCCCTTCCTTGCTTATCAGCAATTGCCCTTAACAATGCTTTGAGTTTTGTTCTTAATCTTTCACACATTGAAGCAAGCAAGCAAGAACAGGTTTATACAAGAGACTTATTTAATTGCCTTATTTCACTAAATTGGACTGTACCTGAAATTTCTACTTCTAACTACAATCATCTGTGGGGTTTCACAAATTTGTTTTAGTTTCCAAAGGGAAAAATAAAAAAAATAAAAAATTCATCCTAAAGTAGCTTAATTTCACAGCTAGTTTCACAGAAAGTGACACGAAACACAAGGTACATGAGAGCACTGCAGAGACCTTCTGAAGTCAGCATGCTGCCAGTAGATTAGAGCGCACAATCCCCATTCCCATCCCACAAGAGCTGTAACTACAGATCAAAACTAGCAATACAGAGACAAAAAATTTGAACAAAAAAAAACAAAAGTGTTTTGCCTAAATGCAGTGCTACCGCTGAGCACTGAGACACAAAATGGACATCAGTCAAATGCATGTTGCAGGAAGTGGCATTCCTGCTGTCACAAGTATTTGTCTCAGGTGCCACCTAACAGGCCATCCAGCAACTACCACTGGAAATCCAGATTACTTCCTCTGTTGTCAAATTGGGTCAACATTAGAGAAGGTGGATAGAGAGAGGGAGGAAATGATTTCTGTAAGCATTTTCAGTTTCCAACAATGCTGTTTTGTGTTAGATTATGCTCAGCTATTGGGTTTAGTTTTGTTTGTTTTTCATTTTCATGACTACAGTCACACAAATAAACATGCTTTGTCTCATCTATATTTGAAAAGATCATTCTAAACTTCTGGTAAAAGAGACACTTGTATTGTAATTTCCATTAAACCATTACATTGCCCATTATAGGTCAATTCTGACCTTCTAACAAAGAGATTTGCCTAGGTACTTTTTGGGGAAAAGTACTAACTGAGTTGAAATATTAAGAAGTATAAATGCATACACCATTTGGACTTGTAGAAGCAACATAATTTTGTCATAAAACATGAATTCCAATGTTTATGGCAGCACATTTGCTTTCAGAACTGCTCTAAATTCAGATGCCATGGGGGCCCAAGGAAACAGGCCTTCAACAGACATCAATAGGCTACCTATTGGACCCTTCACTTAAATCAGCATTTCATGATCTTCTGATTCCCAATTGCCGCTTTATTCTGTACCCACCTTATTTCCTCACTCATCCTCAAACGATGAGGAAAACAAACAAAGCCTAAACAATTGATTCACACTTCTTGAATTGTTCTGCCTTCCCCACTTCCATCCTTGGCCCTCCTCACAAGAACTGTTACTCACTAACAGAATGCTGAAAATAATCTCTGTTGGGTTTATCACATAGCTGCTGATTATTTAATAATCCTCAAATAAATGGCACCCTCATAATTTTATGAGACACAGAATTAAGCACTCTAAAGAAGGCAACAACACATTATCCTCACATTTTACATATTCTACAGGGTACTTGCACCTGGGAGAGAAGGTCTTCATTTCAAAGAACTTAACACAAATGCAGTTGATGGAGTCAGCTCTGCTCCCCGTCACTTTCAAAGGGTGAGGGGAATAAAAGAAAAGAAAAAGATCAGAAACTTGGGAAAGAAAAGCTGCCTATGTTACATCAGCAACAGGTATGAACTTGATTTCTGGAACAAGAGAGCCTCTTCGCTGCTTTGAGGTTGTGCAACTAGTTCCTCAGAACGGGGAGCTGCTGCTCCCTTTCAGGACGGTTTTATCATCCTCAGTGGATGGTAAAAAAAGACGGGCTCAGCTGTTTAGAAGAGCTGGTGCGTGGCTGAAAACACTACTAATTCTCTTTTCCTACTTCTTTTCCGAAGAAAGAAAGAAACAACAACAACAACAAATCTGCATTTTTTTTCCCCTCGCTGGCAGATCTCCAAGATAAAGAGAACTGCAGTCTGCCTGGAACAGTGCTTGGGGCCTGCTCACAGAAAAGATCGCCACACACGGAGAAAAAGCAACGGAACTCCCCCTTCGCAAACGTTTCCTCACCCCTTAAACCAGTTTTTCAAAAACAAAGCCCCAGAAGCCAAGCCGACAGCCTCGCGGGCCGCCCCGCGCTGTTCCCACGCACGGCAGCCGGGCACTCTCTTGAGCGGTGACAGCGACGGCACCGCGCCGGGCAGGGAGAGCACGGAGACCTCCCGGCTTTGTTAACCGGAGAACCAGAACCCGCGCGAAGTTTCTCGTCTTCCCCTACGCACCCTTCCCAGGTGCGTGCACAAGTATATACACACATTCATCTTTTTGGAGAGGAATGAGGTGCCCGGCCCGGCCCCAACACGCTCGGTGCCACGACTCCGGGTTGGTGGCCACCGCGGGGTGAACCCAGGCGGTGAGGGCGCTCGGGGCACCGCGGAAAAAGCACGGAGCGGAGTGGAGGCAAAAAAAAAAAAAAAAAAAGCCTCGAGAGAGGAGAAGCACAAGCAATGAGATGTGTGAAGGTTTTCCCTTTTATTTACTCCACCCACACAAAAGAAAATGAGCTTAGAATCAGGAAGTCAGAGCTGCGCGGTCGCTGTTATAGGTTTATTTCTCCCTCTTTCTCCTTTTTTTTTTCCCCCTCTCCTAAGGGACGAAGCCGGGACTTTCCCTCCGCCGCACCCCAAGGGGCACACCCGATATTGCAGTGGCAGACCCGCACCACCCACGCCACCCCCATTACCTTTTTTCTCCTCCACGGCGGAGCAGAGTGCGACGCGCACCAGTAGCAGCACCAGGACAGCAGCCCCACGGGGCCCGACGGCGGGCAGGGGGCTGCAACAGCCCATGGTGTGCGACGGGAGCACGGAGCTCCCCGGAGAACTGCTCCACACCCTGCGCTGCTCTGCGCTCCGCCCCGCTCAGCTCAGCTTGCGGCTGCCGCTCTGCCTCCGCGCAACATGCTACAGGACGGTCGTCGAGGATTGCGCGCACACGTGCCTGCCCCACTGCGGGTGGGCTGCTGCCTTCTTCCTCCTCTTCCTCCTCCTTCTCCTCTTCTTTCCTCCTCCTCCCTGCGCTCCTTCCGTCGTAGGGGTTAGCGGAGCGGCTGGGGCCGGGCGCGGGACTACTCTGCCCTGCCGCGCTCTCCGCCCGGCCGCGGAGCGCAGGGGCTCCCTCTGGGGACGCTGAGGCGGAGGAGGAGGAGGAGGAATGGGGCGGGAGCAAGGAGCAGGGGGAGGAGGAACCGGCGGAGCCTTACCCGCCCAGGTAGGGATGGGGCGGCCCCCTACCTGCCCCAGGACAGAGGAGAGGATCGTGTTGTGGGGGAGGGAGCATCTCGGCCGATTTCCTCCGCTGGGGTTATGTGGCGCGTAGGGGATATCCCGCTTTCCGTTTCCCGGCTTTTTGTTTGCCCGGCAGCTGCCAAAGGCATGAGCAGGCGTTTGCGTCGACTCTTGCGAAAAAGCCCCGTGGCCTTCGGCTCCCACTTCGTGTCCCTACCCAGCAATTCAGTCCCTGCTGGAGAATGCCGCAGAAACCCTCTCCGTCCCATCCTTTCCCGTTATATGCAACCCTCGCTTCTGCTGCATCGGCATCAGCAGAGCCCACGAACAGTCCCCATTCAGTCCCGTTACCGTATGGTCGTTTCTTCCCAAGTGTCTAAGGTAAAAAAAAAAACAAACTGCGGTGGTGCTCGAAGTATTTCAGCAGGGCCCTTATCTGCCCGTGTTGTTTCTGTCTTCTTCCTGCTCTAAGCAGTGAGTTACTTTGCAAACAGACAGTACTACAGAGGTGTTCTTGGGCTGCTGCAGGGAAATCCACAAAGCAAAAGCACCGTGCTCCTTACCTCTCAGCGTTGCTACTGCACGAGGCAAACCCAAATGAGTCAGTATCCAGTGAATATGTTTATGGCCACAGCATTTTTATTTATTTATTCATTTATTTATTTTTTAAGCAGGCTGCTATTCTGCAAGGTGAGAAGAAACACTGCCTTATTGCTTAGGCATGGAAATGGGATATAGAGTGTCACTTATCCAGGTTGGGACCTTCTCGAGCATCTTGCCACTTGGCAACAAGTCTCACACTTATGTGCTGCTGGCTGGAAACTTCTGCGTAAGAGTCCTGAAGAGATTTCTGTCACATTATGACAGATATTACAGTAGCACGAGATAGGTGTTCTAACACACTTACAAAAACTTACGCCTTTAACAATGTATCATGCCCCTAATCGTTTATCATTAAGATGAACTTTTGGATGCTGTAGCTGGCATGCTCTTTTCTTTATACATTGTAAATAATGCACAATAAATACTTAGAAGTAAACTCAGATGTGAGTAACATCTGTACAGCCCTGCTCCTCTGATTGTTTTTGTGCCTGTATCAGGGGCAGAATCTGATCCTGCAACACAGTATCTGTTTAATTCAGTTTACTTCTGAAGAAGATACTTGCACGGTGCACTTCAAAAACTTTATGTCCGTATGAATCATTTTCATTTATTTAAACAAATTTGAAGATTTTTAAAAATGAGAGGCCAGGAAAAAAAAACAACTTCTAGAGAGGGGAGATTTGCAAAGTAGCCTCAGTGCACACTAAAGGTTCCAGCTTGCATTATGAGAGAGGAAGTGCAATTAAGACACCAAAGAAATTAGGCTCAAATCAGTTCTACAGACAAATGCTAAATAAAAACAGATACCTCTAGGCATGCACGTTTCACACTGAGAAAACAACGTGGAGCAGAGATTTGATAATCTACCAGAAGAAAAGATTTGGCATGACAGTTCAAAAATAAGCTAAGCACAGGAAAAAGAAAACATATTTTGCACATGAATTCAATGGAGAAACTTGGCAAAGTCTTGTCCTAACTCATTTCAGAACAAGCACTTGCACTGAAGAATTTTTCATACAACTGTGATTCTACCTTCTACACTGAGCAGGAATATATTTCATTTATTGCCCATCACATACTGCCCCTATGAGAATCCACATAAAACCAAAGATTTGATCCTAACTTAACTTCTTCATTCATGACATCCTGAAGGAGAAGACTGGGCAAGTTCCTCTCTGTATTTTCTTCCTCAATCTGCAGACATTCACTGCAGGGAAGCTTCATCAGAGGCTGATGGTGTGGCACCATGGGCTTGCTGCCACTGGTTCTGCCTTCCCAGCTTTTTGAACACAGATGAATTATTTCTATGGCATCTATGCTCTGCTTGTCAAGGTCATGAAATACACAGAGGAACTTTAAGACTGCGGCTGCAGACACCAATGATGACAGGCAGATCTTTCAAGCCCGTTTGACATAACTGAACAATTTGAAACTAATGGAACAGAGTGAATTTCAGCATGGTAATACAGTATTTCCTCACATTGCAAAACCTTTATTAGCAACTACATGTGTGCAAAGGTTGTAGGACAAAGGTCAAGCTTTTGACCATTTGTTTTTAAGTTTATGGTTCATAGTGACAATATTACACTAAATAAAACATCTTGCTTCAACTTTCTTTGAGTGACCTCCTTTACAGTATATGCATATCTCCTGTTTTCTGTATGTTCAGCATTTATGCGTGTAAACTGGTTTCCATTATCCAGTGAGAGCTGGGTCAGCTTCTGCCTCTCCAGAGAAATTTCTTAGCAACAATTCCTCAGTAGCAACACAGCTCTTCTGTGCATGTTGCAGCAGTGGTTCTAAATGGCAGCCTTTTTGTTGGAACAGCAGAGATGAAGCAGAACTGAATTAACAGCATTTTACAATTTGTCTTTCTCAGATTTAATGTGTGTGGTGTTTGAGATGGTGGACACTGTAGTTTGCATGGCAGTTTGTATTCTATGACTGCTCACTGAGGTTTTAAAACAAGGACTGAGGTAATAATTCTTTGCATTTTATGGCACTTCACACTTTCAAAACATCGCACAAATATTAACTAATTTATCTTTGCAAATCTCCTGTAGAACAGGTTAGTAACTATCATTTCCATTTTATAGATGTAAAGTAATTCGCCTTGGGCAGAATGTCAGTGGCAGGACTGGGGTTATCACTCAACAGCTGTTTCTTCTAAACACTATTTAAAGCTTGACAGATTGTGCTGCTTCTAGAGAACTTTCCTGATTAAATATGTGTATCTTTACACACTCAGCTTCTCTCTTTCCTCTCTTAACACTGATTGCTTGTTTGTACAGTAGCACATAGAAGGGACAAGACCAACATGCACAAGGGTGCTGGAATTAAATCTTAATTATAGTAAGTTGCATAGTCAGTATTTTGAAACGTGACCATGATGTTATCTCAGGTCAATCTCCACACTTCAGTTTTAATTTCTTTACATCCAGGTTTTATCTGCTACCTCAGTCCACAAGTCCAATGTTGCATTTTCCAGGGAAGTTTCTTCTAAATCAGGAATATACTTCTAAACGATTTAAGCTCTGATAGTGTTTGCAGCAGTAGCTTATTCAGTAATAAAAATGAGCAACAAACAAACAAACACACCCAACAACATCTGCCTCCCCCCACCCCCCACCCCCCAAACAGTAACTATAATAAATAAAAGCTGATGCATTTATGGCTGCTGTGAGATTTTTTTGCACAGGAGAAATTGCTGGTTATCTATTCTCTCAATTACAGTACTCTTCGAAAAGATCTCCAATTTTTGTCTGATGTAAAAGACAAATGAAAAATAAAGTGTTTTGTGCCTTTTTTTCAACATCTAAAATAGCTTTATGAACCTGAAAAGGTATATAGCAAATTAATTCAGTATTCATGCTGAACATTGCAATTGATAATATTAACTGAACAGTGTAATCAGGGTTTCATGAGAGTAAACGTATTACATTGATGAAAATATGCAGTTTTTATACCCATAAATCTATTGTTTTCCTTGTCTTCCTGAATCTCTTCAGAAGAGTTGGAGTATATGGCATCTCTATTGCCACCTACAACTCAACCTCAAAGGGCAAAATACATTTCTCATTTGAAAGCATTCATTGCTATTTGTATTTGTACCACCATATTTGTACTGCTGTGGTTGTTTTTTGTTTGTTAGTTTTATATAGTTCAATGGTGAGAAAAATCCTAACTGTGTTCTTAGCAAAGTAAGTTACCATGTGGATTTTATAGTTTGTGTGAGTAAGGATGTAAAGACTGATACTGTGATCAAATGAGGTACATTATATCCCAAACCTTTTTACCAAACTTTGCAGTAGCCTCCTTCAGAGCAAACATCTTCTAACTTATTTCTGTATTTTAGCATGGGTATTGTCTGATAATACTGATGTTAGCATGATAGCATGTACTCTCTCAACCAGAAGTCAAACATCTCTGTGTAGTTGCACACAAAGAAGCTGATGTCAGGAGAAGACTGTTTTGACAACCAACGTTTGACATCACTGTTTAGGACAGGAGACTGCTAATAGCAGATAGCTGGTTATTAACGTTGATACTGTTAATTGCATTACTCTCATTATCTGTTCTGCACAAGCAAAAGAACTTCATAGCTTTGCTCACCTAATTTCTGTCCTGTTGCATGAGCCACAGATGTCCACAGTGTCAGAGAGAAGACACACAATACTGTGTGCAAATATAGCAAGTGCCTGCTCAAAACACTGTCTTCTCAGGTGTTTAAAGTGCTGCTGCAAAATACATGGCAAAGAGGGAGTAAAGGAAAGTTGATAGCCCTGAGTCAATGAGCAAGGAATGTGCATTGCATCAAGGGTGCGGCTAATGGGGGTTTCTTGATTCAGCCATCTCCCGCTGTCTGCATCCAAAGCAGACACAGATAGAAGTGATAAGAAGTTGCAACACCATGATTCTCCTAAACAACTGCATCTAGCAGTCCTTATTTGGGCTAACTAGTATGGAAGAAATCAGCCTTCCCTTTTATCCACATGGTGACACATGATTTTCCATTGCAGAGGTATCTCTGCCTTAATTCAGCATTTTCAGGACCATTTCCACACAGACAAATTGTCATAGAACAACCTGTATCCACCATGAAGTTAAACTCTTGGTCTCAAGACTAGTGTGGTTGCATCCAAACTAACTACCAGTAGTATTCATTGGTCACTGCTAACTCTCATATCAATGAATAGCACAGGTGGTCTCATCCAGAACATTCACTTTATAATTTACCAACATGGATATGGTCATCTGTATTTCTCTACTTCTTGGTTTCCTTTTGTCAAAACTCTTGTTGACCACAATCCACTGTTTTTAGAGAAAAGGAAGGGAGGAGGGGAAGGGAGGAGTTCTTACAGATGTTTTAATATTTAAATGGCAATATGGGACCTGGATCCAAACATCAGTCAAGTTTCCAGCCTGGGTTGACTCCAAACCCAGGGCATAAACAAACCTTGACTTACACAGGTTACTGAGGAAACTACTTGATACAAAAATGGTAGTGGGATGAGAATGCCAAGAACTTCCTGTTATCCAGGGGCACTGCATGGTGAACTGTGGGTAATATGAAACTTTCATAGGTTGTGTGACAAAAAGAATGGACAGGGTACACCCACCTTCAAGAACAGGGTCTAAGTGCTCCACAGACAGCTGGTCCAGCAGCACAGCAAGCACGCAGGACAGGGTGTGGAGCTTGCCTCTGCATCCTTGGCAGCGTGCTGCTGCAGGATGGAGGGAAAGTTAGCTAACCCCCAAGCCAGGTAATCAAGGTCTGACATGTTGTAGCTGCTGTCAAAACAAGAGTACAAAGAGGGACTGTGAGAGGTTACTTGGATATTCTGTGTTTTTGTAATCTTTCTATTTATAACATGGTCCCCATCACACCTCAGGATATCTGTTTGATCTCAGTTCTCTGATACTTACGTCTTGAGCTCTCTGCAGCTTTGATGGAAATAACTCCTGTTCTGTTCAGACAGATGAGCAATTCTCTGGACATTTCAGTAATGCTTACAGAGGTAATTAAGATATAGCTGTCTCCACAGCTTCCTCTGCTCCAGACCCAGGTTCAGACATTGAAATACCCACATGATTTGCCACCATGAGGAAGTTAACCCCCTAATCAATTCCACGTGCACACTCCAGCCTCCATCAGACCCTCTAGCTACTGACCTCCGATATCCTGCATGGCTAGTAAGAACACAGTATCCTGATATAATGGGAAGCACAACAGAAAACAGTCCAAGGATATATGAGAACAAAGCAAACTGTCTTCTACCTTTTTTTTTTTTTTTCCTGAGATTGGGTCAGCTATTTCAGATTCTCTATCACCACATATTTGTAAGCAGCCCTCTAACTGCAAGCTCCTCATCATTTTATTTTATGCATTGCTTCCTTTCCCAGCCATTTCTGCAGAACTAGGGACTCGATTCAACTGAAAAACTCAAAGCCATCACAAGAGCATTAATTCCTCCAGACCTGCTTACTTCCTGACCTCACTGCTTATTTGACTGCGAAAGAACTGATGCTGCATTTTTCAAAGAGGCAAGTGAGGGCGACAGCTTCTAATCCTAGCCTGTGGGAGTGGGAAAGTGATTTATGCATAAATGCATGTAATATGATACTTCAAATATATTTTAAAACAATTCTTTTTCTTTTAAAATTAACTTCCTCTGAAGACAAATAAATTTATCACCAATGACTCAAGCTTTTTTATCAATTTAAACTTCAGTAACATTATTTCTCCATGTATTCATGCTACATTGCCTAGTTCTCTCCCAGTCAGTGAGCACCTACTCATGCAAACAGGCACTTTGGCTTTTCTGGCTTATTTGGGTGAGCAAATGCCTCTCCATTACACATATTGCTTAATCTATTTTTAAAATTTAAAACAAGGAATTGAAGGCAAGGCTGGAAAATGGAAGTGTGGTTTAACTTCTTACCTGTTTTCTGTACAATCACAGCAGAAGAAAAGCAAATGCCTCTGCGTGGTGGAACTGCTGGTGTCTAGATCCTTACAGAGGATTGTGCTTTCTTCCTTTGCTGTCTGTCATACTCAGTTCACTGCAATGCCACTGGGATTTGAGTGGGCCTCATGGAGATGTATGCATGATAATATGCCATGTGGCTGATGGAGATCTGAGCAGCTGCAAACTTGTCTCACCTACTACCAAGTTCCACAAGGTTTGAGAGGGTCTCGGTCTTCTGTGAAATTTGTTTAAAATTAGTTAGCAGGGATGGGGACTGAGTGACTGCAAAGATCTTGTTTCCAGGCTGAAAAACAGGGAGCCGGCAAGAGGTTGTAACTGCCTGACTTGAAACAGTAAATGTGCTCTTGTTGTCCTTGCTAGTGCCTGAGGAATAATGATAGGTTTAGAGAGTGTAACTCCATGACTTTAGTTGAATTGGAGTACATCATAGTATGTCTGAAATCTCTTTAGGATTTTTATTTTTTTTATTTTGAAGAGATGATATCAGGACATCGATGTGGCCTAAGGTTAACAAAGTTGTTAGGGCTAATGGGATAGGCATATGTGCTGCATGATCCTGATGTTTGTCATTCACAGATCTGGTCCTGACCTCTGTTTTTATCTCTGTATCTCACCCCTGAGCTAAAATAAAGCACAACAGAAGTCAGACCTACTTGAGCAAACCCACACAAAAGTCAGAGGGCTTCCCTGCACATCTGGCCAGCTCACACAGGCTTCCCTGGGGAAAGAGAATCAAGGAGGTTTTGTTTCAGTTTCTCAAGAATCAGAAGATTGACCTTCAACACCAGGCTTTTCTGAGTAGAAAGAAGTGAAAATAAGTATTACATTAAAAAAGTCTCAGAATCACAATCCCAAGTGGGAGCTCATCACTCAGCAGGGAGATTCTGGGAGATCTGCATGCCTTAAAAGTGCTTTTTTTTTTTTTTTTTGCAACCTTTCTTTAAGGGGTGATTTTTCTCCTGTAGCCTGAAAAAGGATGTTGAACTGGGAGTCAGGACTTCATACACGGAAAGTCTGCTTGAGCCCAGCTCCCACCCTGTAAAGTGGTGCTAATAGGCAGCACAACCAGCTAAATCATTGATAGAAATAATCACTTAACAGCTACGTGATGCTTTGCAGCCAGAGCAGGCTTTAGGAGTGCTAAGTAGTCCTAAAGTCACTATCTTTCACTGTGATTTTGGCATATCTTAGAGGGTGCATGCTATGAAAGACCAGCAGCGCTCTCATTTTTTGAGTGTAATTTCACCTCCAAAACAGAAAGTTAGTGAAGTTGACGTAACATGACAATGGCATTGCTGTTGTGTTCACTCTTTATTTCTGGTGTGATGATAAGTGCAGTATAAATCAAGCCAGTTGGGTAAAGGGTTCTTACCACAGGCTGGTTAACCACTACATTAATAAGAACATCTGACTCTTTGTTTTCTGGGAAGAGTTAAAACCAGGGTGAAAGCTTGAGGGAGGCCACTCATTGTATGTGAGGAGGGAAGAGGGAGAGAGGCTCTGAGCTCCAGTTTCAGCCAGATCAGATGCTTCAACCCTCCCCTTTATCCCCTGATGTGAAGCCCATTTATACCTACCAAGAGCCTGATGTGAAAGAGTGTTGAATGCTGATGGATTGAGCTGCATGATGGTTGCATATGGCCCTACAGGCAACTTACAGACAAATGATTCCCTGCCATTGGTAATCAGAGTGGAATTGTATATTTGTGCCTCTTCCTGTCTATAAAAATTTCTATCTGGGCACTTTTAATAGCAGCATTTCCTAGGAAAGGTACTTGTTTACTTTAGTGCCTGTAAAACTTGTCAGAATGTCAGTCTGAGAAACAGAAAGCTTTGTCTTATTCATAGAACAAGTATAACAAGTCCTGCAAGATCCCTTTCAATGTTGCACCAATGTGCCTCAACTCAAAGCCAGAGGATTAGACTCCATGTGAGACACAACACAGAATTATTATTTTTTTTTAATAGAAGATCACAATGATCCTAACACTGATTCTAGTAGGAACTGAGTACTTCTGTATCTTTATAAATCTAGGTCTGATGCTGATAACTACCTCCCACCCAAATAGCAATGGGGTTGCTACAGGCAACAGTTTTGCTGGAGATAGGGCCAAGATATTGGGAAACTTGAGCTATTGGGAAACTTAACCTAGAAGAGAAGTCCCTAGTCACCTCCTGGAAGCCCTGTAGTCCACAGGCAAGAGAAACATTATTTTACCAAAGTCAGACTTTGGCACTCATTGCCAAGCTTCCTATGGAGCTCATCAGTGTGGAGTGCTGCCACAGATGTGATACAAGAAAAATGAATTCATCAGTTTGAATTCATTGAGGACTGTTAAATTCAGGAACAGCAGCGCGATTGCTTTCTCCAGAAATGTCTAACACTGTTGGGGGAAGTGTGGGATGAGGGAGGAGATGTGTCATGGAAGCATCATTTTGTGTTTGACAGTACAGTTGATTTCCCATTGCACTGAATTAAAGCTGGAAAGCAGAAGTGGGAGTCCTTAGGTGCTGCTGCCCACCTTCCAGCATTTACATATGCAGTACAACTCTTCTCCTTCCACTGGGCAGGGAATGGCTGTCACTTGCCACCAACATTTGCCAAAGTAAATCTCCCTAGTGCTCCCTCCCTGAGCTCGTGGAGTGAACCACATACTTGTCCATCTACAGAAAATACTTGTGGAGCAACAGAGGTCCCAAAGAATGACGCATTTCTGAGATGTGCATTAGAGATGAGCAATATTTGGATTGAGTTCCCTTAGTTCAGTTTCTATACCAGGCCCATGTGTTTGTGGCTGTTGATGCATAAATCACTCATGCAACAGAGGCCCAACCAGAGTCTGTGGGTGCAGAACTGGATCACCCCACAGGTGTAAGGAGGGAAGGGACTAATATTTATCCCTAATACTATACAGTTAGGCTCTAAAGCCTGGATCCACATTAAATAATGCTTCATTTCACTACAAGCTTCTCTGTTCTCCAAGGTTATTCATGGAGGAGTGACCTACTGATAATGAGTAAAAGCTTTGGAATCCAGCCTTTAACATGAAGCACTGTCTTAGTAATACTGAATATGTAATCTCTGCTTTGTACAGTCTATGCATGGTATTAGCAAAATGATGAATAAGAATGAGCAAAATAAGTGCAGAGCACTTCAGTTTATATTAAATTTTGCCTGAGTTGCCATAGCCCTGTTGACTTACTCTAGGACAAGCTCCTGATCTTATTTTCTGTTGGAATGCAGAAGTAAGATACTGGCAGAATATTTAAAGGATATGCTCTTCACTTTCTTGGAGTTAATCAAACCTGCCCATTCATATATGCATGTGCAGAGACATTACAATTTCAAACGTTGTTAACATAAGAGATGATTCTCCACAGGCACAAAAAAAAGGCATCCACTGATCCCAACAGAGTTTCTCAAAGGACAAGTACACTTAGGATCAGTAACATTTGTTCCCTGACCTTCCTCAATCCCAAGCAGCAGATTCTCTATAACAATTTACTCTGACGGAGAAGAAAGTAGACAACACAGTATCTTTGAAGACTTTTTGATGTATTTTATTTTGCTGTAGAAAAGTAGGGCATATAGCAAAACAGAAGATACATTATTTGCATTTTATGCCCAGTTGTCCAGTCTGTCTGCTAGTCCCACTACAAAAGAAGAGATCAAACTTTTCAGGTTGTAACCTCCTTAATTATGCTTGTAATTGATTTGGAAGGGGGGAGGCTGTTGGAGGGGTTATGGGAAGGATGAGTGGGAAGGAGGAGGAACGACATTTGTTTCAAGCTTGTCCATTTTATTTTCATGTAAAAAGACCTTTCTAATTCTTCTTACTTATTTTTGATACATCAGAACTGTGTTCAGTCACTGCATAGCCTAAATGTATGTAAGCACTGAAGTTAACTCCTGTAATATATTACAAAAAAATATGCTTAGGTTCTCTGACTTTTAATTTCATGTATTGCTTGCAGTTCACAACCTACACGTTCAAATGTGATTAACAGAGCTGAGAAAAGAACAAAAACCATGTAATTTTAATAAGCAAATTCTGCAGTCTACAAGATACTATCTAACCTCACTTAAAATGAAATAACACTCTATTTAAATATCTGTGCAGTTCATATCCTATGCAGAGATTTCAACAAGAGGGCACAAGCTGATTTAATGATGTGAATCAGCTCTCAATCAACAATTACTTCTTAAGTTTCAGCAGTGGGTTGGCTTGATAGGTGATATAAAATGAAGACTGCCCATACCCTAGGGGGCTTGCAGTCTAAAAAAGAGCAAAGAAAAATATTTGGCTCTTGCAAAGTGACCTATTTGGTTGGTTCTCTCAGTTTATAGTCTATTCTGGAGGTGGGCATATTTGTCATGTAAACTTTTGCATTCTGTGAGAAGTACAAGTCAGGCCACGCAGAGAAAACATTGTGATGTTTTGATTTTTCTCAAAATTGTGTTTTGTTAAAAAATTGCAAAATGTAATTTTTTGTCTTGTTCAGACATTTTGAGGATGAAATCCTTCAATTTATTGATTAGGAATTATTTTTATTTCTGGACTTCCTTTAATTAAAGATTAAAAACATGCAACATAGACAAAATGTGTAACTCCCAGAAGAGATTGTCTCTTTCAGTTATTTTACTGAAAAATCTGGAGGAAAATTTTATTCTGAATGAAAAGGAACATACATATTCAAAATCTGAAATTTGCCAAACAACCAAAAAACCCGCACTTCAGTAAGCTCTAACCAAATCTACTAATCAATGTACTAACCAAATCTAATATTTTCCAGAATTGAATGTATGCAAGCTTTCACTGTAAAAAGCAGAGGGCTGGGCAAATTGTTGGAACACATCCTCTGGAGGACTCTAATTTAGCATTCCAGTCATAGTCAGGTCCATGATCACCTGCTTTGGTCACTAGAAGTGAATGCAGCCAGACTTGGCAGGTCACTCCACCAAATATTTGCTAAAGGATGCATGTGAGGGCTCTAGTTAACTGTTATTTGCAGGTCAGGGTTTAGCCAATGCAAACTGGTGCTGAGCTCATGTCTTGATGCTAGTAGCAGCAGCAGTGGCAGAGGTCTTTCAGTAAGGAAATAAAATCTCCACTCCTCAGTGATGTGGGGCACTCTGAACAAACAATGTGAATGCATGTTAGATAATCTACAATTCATAATGCTTCCTAAACAGAATAAGCATAAAAAGTAATGTCTCAGAGACAGAGGTCTGGTTCCCTGGTCTGTCAATGAATTGCTCTGCATTCTTTAGTAAAGAGTATAACCTCTGACCCTGTGCTGGTTTCCTCTGCTGCAGGTAATGGTATCTATCCTCATTTTATAAAATACTTTTAAAATATACATAAGATAGGCTGTATATTACAGGGTGAGCACACAAAAAAGTACATACACACTCAGATAAGCCATAATGATACCTAGGATGCAGACTCTCCCATGCACAGAAATATACTGAGGACCTTGGCTAATGACTGAAGTCTGGGTGGTACTGCCAGCATTTGCAGTACATCAGTGCAGGTCTGTACAGGTGTGCTTAGGCCATTCTGCACCATGTTTTTTGGGCATGGGGCCACCACAGTAAGCTACTCCATGAAAAGCTTTGCAAGTACAGGAAAGGGGAAAAAAAAAAAAAAAGGAAAATGTGGAGAAGATCCACTTACCTGGTTTTAAGCACAATTTTAGATGAAATTTGAAACATTTATTCCAGATGGTTCCACACTTGCACATTTTCACACTTCCAGGGTCCTCTCATAGGAGATCAAGTTATTAATATTATTTTAAATCTAATGGGCATACCATACCCTGAGTACATGGCACTGCAGCTGGTTCTCTGCTGAGGCTTTAATACAGGCAATAACCTTTTTGCTGTATGGCATGCACCTCGCCATTCCAAGACTTAGAGCAGCATACATGTGGCACACAACTGAGTCTTGTTTTATGTCTGCTTACTAGATAATCTACAAAGAGAGTTTCAAACCTCTGAGGTTAAACTTTGCATTAAGAGAAAAAGCTCTGATGATACCCCATTTCTCTGCAAACTGAGCAGTTTCCAAGCTTCACATTGTGTTCCTGCTAAATTCTATGCAAGTTGTTTTAAATCTTTGTCATCCTTGACAAACCAATTAACACACACTAAACAGCACTTGTGGAATTACGCTACCTGCAGTGTTCTGACTAGAGTAAGAAACTGAGCACTATTCCACCCCTCAAGGAACAGAATCAAAATACTTTGTTCCCTCACTCTCTCTGGTGCATACTTTTTTTCATGAGTTCAGACACGCATGAACAGAAATAGTATAAGGAAACTTTGCACCTATCTTACCTCACATGCACTGCTCAATTTCAGAAGCTCTTTATAGCAATGACATAAAATCAAAACAGAATCGAAACCACCCAAATAATGATTAGTGACTGAACATAAACATCTCAGAATGCTTCTGGCCATCCCATAACCAGATAAATCCGTTTACTTTCTCAGTCTTTTTATATATTTATACAAGAAGCTACTCTGTAGGCTACCAGGTTGTATTTGATCCTGAATGAATCTGCTGCTTTATCATGTAGTGCAGTCCTAAACAGACTTATAGGAGATTAAGAGTTTATTCATATACAGGCAAATGACTTTATCACTGTCTTACTGACTTCATTGCTTTGTCTGTCAGCACATTAGACAATACAGGATTGCACTAAGTTTCTCTTCCTGCAGCACCTCCTTTTCTGCTTCTGCTAATGCTTCAGGCACTGCTTCTGGTTTGGTGTCTGCTGGTCACTAAAAATGTAAGGTTCTTTTGACCTGCTTTCTGAGAGGAAACAGAAACTACACAGATTAGCCTAACTGTCGTGCTACATGTCCATCTGTCCATCCCATCTTAGTTTTTGTGTGTAGTGACCAATTCCATCAAGACAGTCTCAGCAGAGAAAGAGACTCCACTAAAGTGACTGCAGAAAGACCGAAGCATAAATCGTATCAGATACTAGAAAACTTGCACAGAGACAAGTGTTCAGTAATAAAGGAAATTTCCACAAAACTCCTTATCCTCTTCAAACACCAAAGACAATAGCAATGAAACAGAAACCTATAGGAAATTTCATCATTTTATCTTTTCTTGGAACTGCTCCTTTCCTACCTTCAAGATAGCAATGAATTTTACAGATTTGACAGAATTGTTCCATAGACATTTGTAATAGTTAAGAAACATTCAATTTCCAAAAATTCTTTGAAGCAGTCTCCTCTTCTGCGTTTTTTGATGCTTAGCACTCTGTATTTGGCCAGCATGATTCATTGTGAGTGTGGTTCATATTCCCTGAATGAATGACTCAGTCTGTAGATAGAAGCATTGTGCCTGAAGAGAGCACATCACTGTGCACATAGAAAAAAAACAAAGGAAAGAAAATCCTGTGAAAGTTGAATCTGTTTCAAAAAATATTAAACATGATCTGGGAATATGATTGATTTTTTCTACATAGAAGTATAACTAGTCTATGATTCTAAGGAAGAGGTAGCATTCAAGCTTACCAGTAGTTTTTATACTCAAAATTCTTGACAGAAAATGTTTTCCTGTTTTTATTGTAAACACTATGTATAATTAGTAGTTGTATCTGGAGAAATAAAGCATGCTTTACACATTCTGGTGCACAAATGTGATTAACTAGTCAAGTTACTTAACAGACTATGAGTAGAAAATAGACAATCCATGCACACTAGCTCACAAGATGTCAAGCAAATTGAACCTAGCAAACACACTTGCCAAAACCAAAATAAGCATTCCCAAATGACATCAGATCTACTGCTAAGTCCACAAGCTCCGAAAGATAGGATAACTACAGAAGAACAGAAGAACCTGCAGCAGGATGGTCCATGTACAGAGACTTCTCCTTCTAAGTATCTCAGAAGAGAACTTATCTTGCTCTTACACCAGCTCACTTCACAGGATCACAGAATCATAGAGTTGTAGGGAGTGGAAAGGGCCTCTAGAGTTCATCTAGTCCAACCTCCCTGCCAAAGCAGCTCCCTAGACCAGGTTGCACAGGGTAGGCATCCAGGCAGGTCTTGAATATCTCCAGAAAAGGAGACTCCACCACCTCTCTGGGCAACTTTTCCAATGCTCTGTCACTCTCACCCTGAAGAAGTTGTGTATGATTCAGTATGTGGCAATTTCCTCTTGTCCTATCACCACACACTGCAGAAAAGAGTCTGGGCTCATCCCTTTATCTCCTACACCTTAACTATTTCTAGACATGAATCAGATCCCCTCTGAGTCTTCTTTTTTCAATGCTGAACAGACCCAGGTCTCTCAGCCTTTCCTCATAAGAGAGGTGCTCCAGGCTCATTATCACCTTCGTGACCCTCTGCTGGACTCTTTCCAGGAGATCCCTGTCTTTTTTGTACCGGGGAGCCTAGAAGTGGACACAATACTCCAAGAGAGGCTTCACCAGGGCAGAGTAGAGGGGGAGGATCACCTCCCCTGACCTGCTTGCTAAGCTCTTTTTAATGCACCCCAGGATGTCATTGGCCTTCTTGGCCACGAGGGCACACTGCTGGCTCATGGCCAGCTTATTCACCAGGACCCTCAGGTCCATCTCCACAAAGGTCCTCTCCAGCAGGTCATCCCTCAGTCTGTACCAGTGCATGTAGTTATTCTTCCCTAGGTGCAAGACTCTACACTTGCTCTTGTTAGACCTCATCTTGTTCCTCTCTGCCCAGCTCTCCAGCCTGTCCAGGTCTCACTGAATGGCACAGCCTTATGGTGTGTCAGCCATTCCTCCCAGTTTTGTATCATCAGCACACTTGCTGAGGGTGGACACTATCCCCTCATCAAGGTCACTGATGAAGATGTTCAACAAGTATGGACCCAGGACTGGTGCCTGAGGAACAATGCAAAATAAAAGCCTTGAGAGTTATTGCTTTGTAAACACAAAAGAAAACTTCATCACTCCACAGTCTCTCACTCCAGGAGGAACAGGTGATTATGAAAGCAAGATTTTTCGTCTGTTGAAATTCTTGACCAATATCTGCTGTATTTTACCACTTCAGCAATAATGTTTTTGTAGATGCTGTAAAATGCAGAGACGCAAAAAGGATTAAAGCTGTTAGTTTTCAGTCCAATTAGACTATTACTAGGAGTTATTATAGTTCATTACCAGGTCTTAATTTTAAATTAAAAAAAAAAGCCTTGGTTACTTGATTAAAAGAAGATTGCACACCAGCACAGACCAATAATTTTAAGCCAAGCATTTCTATATGAATGAAGCATAAGGAATGATGATGGTTCATGCATGGGACTTGCTGATAGCCATGTTTGCGCTGTCTAGGGAATTTAGTTGTCTCCTTTGGAAGGAGCTGCAGTGGGGTAGGCACATCTGCTGAGTGCCTGTGCCCTGAACTGCACAGCTCCAGGAGGACAGGGTTGCCTGACTATCATGACTTCTAGAAGTGTGGTTTGGGAAAAGACAGCAGACCACTGAGACGCCCAGTTGTTTTGAGGCCTACACAAGAGCCCATGAGAGCCAACAGTCTTCCTTTTCCATGGCAGGGTTTGAACACCACAGAAGTGCCTGCCAGCTGTAGGGGTATTAAAAAATATTCCTTTCAAGTGGCATAAATTTAAAAATCCATGTTCAGTCCATGCTGTTTATCTTGCTCCACAGCTTCTGCTCTGAATTGTCGTTCTTATATTCCCACAGGTCCAAACCTACAGTTCAACTGAGATAAGCAATTCTCAGAAGATGTGAACTAAACCTTGATATAAAATGGTCTTTTTGCTGTGACCATAGCATAACAAGACACAATTATTCTAATCAAATTCTTGTAGGCTGACTACGACAAATTTTCTTGAAGGTATTCTGAACTCCAGAGCATCTCCTGTCTCCTTTCTCTTTGTTCACCCATGCTCTGATTGTTTTCCATACTTCCATGTACTTATCATAGAATCATAGAATCATAAAATGGTTTGGGTTGGAAGGGGCCTTTAAGATCATCTAGTTCCAACACCCCTGCTATAGGCAAGGACAACTCCCTCTAGACCAGGTTTTTCAAAGCCCTATTCAAAGCCTCTGGCCTTGAATACTTCCAGGGAGGGGGCATCCACAACCTCACTGGGCAACCTGTTCAGTGACTCACCACCTATTTCTTCCTAATATCCAGTCTAAATCTACCCTTTTCCATTTTAAAGCCATTTCCCCTCACCCTGTTGCTTTCTACCCTTATAAAAAATACCTTCCCAACTTTTCTGTAGGCCCCTTCAGGTACTGAAAGGCTGCTAAGAAGTCTCCTCAGACTTCTCTACTCCAGGCTGAAGAACCCCAGCTCTCACAGCCTGTCCTTGTGGAGAAGGTGCTCCAGCTCTCTGATCATCTTCGTGGCTCTCTAGACCTGCTCCAACAGATCCTTGTCCTTGTGCTGGGGGCTCCAGAACTAGATGCGGTACTCCAGGTGGGGTCTCCCAAGAGCAGAGTACAGGTTTTTCAGAGGTGCTGAATACTTCTACATCATGAAACTCTTCTATGAGGGAATTTTTATGATGCTTTCATCTGATAAGGGAATTATTTTTTTTCAGACTTTCTGTCTGGAATCCTTTTGTGAAGCTTGTCTGACACTGATGCATGTTAACAGTGTTGTGCTTTAACTGGACTTGCTGCTTTTCACTTAGTCCTTATTAAGAAACATTTCTTGACAAAGTTTGTTCTAGTGTTACATCTGTAGTAGCTGGTATCTTTGTTATAAGCTCTACCAGTACTTAAAATTCCTTTCCAAATATTTTAAAACAGAATGCCATGCTCGTTGGTTTTGCAGGAGAACTTGAAAAATCTGTGTTTAAATGACTAGCAAATACAATAAAATAGAAGAGATGTAAAGCCCTTTCCCCTCACCATAAAAATCTAATAAAATAACCTAACAAATGTGATCTTTATCTGCACCACAAAAAGGCATAGAATCAGAATCTATAATTATCAAAATGACATGATTCATAAAATTAGTTACACCATTTGCGTGTGACAGTTTTGAATGTATGTGGTTTGCAATGTATTCAGGGAAGAGGGAAAGAGAACACATTCCCTCATTCCCTGGAACCCCTCCTGTGAAACACTGGGTCATCATAGTCATGTTCCACACAGAGGGTGCTTCATTTCCTACATAGAGTTCAATTAGCTGTAGAAAAACTGCAAGGACAAGCTGTGAGAGTTTCCCCTCTGCCATTTCTTTCTCTGCTTCTTGGTGAAGATCAGATTTAGAGGTGACTGAAAACCAGGCATGCCAAAGAAGGTTCCCCAAGGAATATCACTGAATCATTGCTCAAATCCAGGTATTCCAAGCAGGAGTCAGATTACCACATACAGTTCAAAGGAGCTTTCATATGAGAACAATTGTAATATGTCCAGTTAGCCTTTGATAGTTTCTCCCACAATATAGTAAAGCTCTTTCTGTTATTAGAAATTATGTGTATGAAATTTATCTTTCAGAGATGCAGCTCTTTTCTGTTAGGCATCTTTCTACTCCCTGCATTGGTGAATGCCATCAGAATAAGTGCTGCTTATAAGCCCGTGGAGTTTATAATATGGATGAGAGCTGGAAAATGCTTTGCCTGTGAATTGACAAATCTCTAGTAGCATAAAACTTCAGACAGACATTAAAATATTAACCATGGGAAAAAAACTGATTTTACAATACTTTGCATTAATCAGAGCTTAATCCCTTTTGGAGAGCTAAATATATTTGTGTCTGATTCCAGAAAAATCTGCAATTATCTGAGCTGATGTCAAGGACTTAATGCCTTCAAAGAAAGGAAATCAATCCATAGATACAATTCAGATGTAAGTATTATTTTACTGCCTATCAAGCACTGCCTGAGACAAAATGAATTTAAGCAGATGGTTCTTGCTGGCTACCATTCAACCTCAGTAGTTTACTTTTACAGCAACAAGAGCGCAGATTAGAGATTACACCTATCCTAATTCCTACAACATTGAAATCTATCAAATACTGAGGAGGAATTCACTCCAGAACAACTCACCCTGAAATAAAATTGGCATGAGGCAAAACTTTGGCATTGGAAACAGCATCTTACCCTCGTCCAGTATTCAAACAGCAAATCTGTAGCTATGGGAAATTTCACAACCATGTTATGACCACTATGACAACATATAAATTAGTGGAGCAACCACAGTATCTTGTTCTATGCAAAACAAGCATCAGAGTCAAAAATAGTCTATAATCATCTGTAAGGGGATGCTTAGAATGAATTGTCGTGGCTTGAATTAGATATTCATGTTTTGGACATTTGAAATTGATTCTTTTTCATTTTAAAGAAAACATTGTAGATGGACTTACTGTTCATAGCCAAAACTATTCTTGCCTAGGTAGGACTAAGAATGCAGCTCCTTGAATGTATTTTTCTTTATTTCTACTAGGAGAATAAAAGCTAATCTACTTGTTCTAATTAACATGATTATATATATGGCTCTCTGTATATATTATATTACTGGTTCACCCACACTTCAAATATATGAGATACGTGAGTGTATTTTCAAAGTGGGTTTCTTTTGTTCCCTTTTGCTCTGCTAATAAATCTTGTTCTCAATGTCAGTAAACAACCAGTTGTCCAAGAACTTAATTAACTGTCCACTGATTCTTGCTGTATGAAGAAAACACCATTTTTCCTATGACACTCATCTCATGCTTCTTGTAACTCTGTTTCCCAAGGTAAGGAGAGTTAAAGTGATCATACACTATATATATGTGCATATGCATTTGTGTGTATGCATAAACTGAGCCAGTCTCCTCTCAATAATCTTTTAATGTAGTGGTCAACCAGTCTGATTTAATGGAAGCCCAAGAACTTCAAAGATTTTTAGATCCTCCAGCTAGACAAATTATCAAGCAGACTAGCAGAAGAAAAGCCATATGAACTCACTTTTTGAGAAAGCAGCTACAGTACCCTGGCTGTGCAGAGGTGTCCTAAACTCCCAATTCTGAAGAAACAGGGCATTCTTTTAAATCTAATTTGAATTAATTAACCTCACTGCAAGGAACAATCATAGGAAAAAAAGACTTCACAGTCACAGCTCTTGGATATATGAATTATATATGACCTAGATATGATTAGATATGACCTAGGCTTAAGATTTAGGTTGCATCCCTTGTTCAGAGACATCCAACCCAACGAAATATTGTGAAAGAATTCCCTGCAGAGTAACTCACCCCAAAACAACCTGTGTTAATGAAGATATGTATCCCTGCCGTAGGCTCAGGGGCCAGCATACTCAGCAAATTAATCTTTAATAGTATACGCCATTTTCCTTCCCCTTCGTTTAAGTACTCAGTATTTTGCTGCCTATACAACAACTGACAACTACAATGCATTAGAAGTTAATGTTGTGGATTCAGTGGGGTGTCAGGAGATAAAGAGAGCAAAGCCTAATCTAGTGGTTGGCAACTGTATCCACAGCAGAGGGTCTGAGTTTGATGATCTTGTAAGTCCCTTCCAACATAAGCCATTCTATGATTCTATATCACTGCTGATCTTTGAATGCTTTAGCTGCTGCCAAATACTGTTACCTTATGGAAGGAGTGTCCAACCTTTTAGCTTACCTGGGCCACATTTAGTAAAGAGGAATTGCTCAGGGCCAGTGTTTTGGTTTTTGATGGGTGATAGTCTGTGGCAAGCTGGGTTGCTTGGCGAGCAAGACTTGCCACCATGATGGTGTGGTGCAGGGGGTGGTGCTAATTACTAGCTGCTGCTGGCCATGGTTTGGATATACCTGATTAAGGTCTACAGGGGATAACATTCACCTTGTTTTGTCCTGCAGGTCTGGGTTTTGGCTACATTATCATGGAGTGGCTTGGGTCATAGGGGACCTTAAAGATAGTTTAGTTCCAATCTCCCTGCTGAAGGCAGAATTGCCAGCTGCTAGATCAAGACTAGATCAAGTTGTTCATACAGTTCATATCAAGGCTACAGCTGTCCTGTGTGCAAGCTGGAATGCTGAAATGTTCTACTTTCCAGTTCTCTGACCAGTAGGGAATAAACTTTCTCTTGTTACTCCTCTGTCTCCTCCATAGCCTGTCTCCCTGAGGATACAAAGCAAAGGGTGTAATTAATAGTATCAACAATGGTTTCCAAAGCCAGTCTACATATACAAAAAGCAATAGCTTTTTGGCTGCCAATTTTATCATAATGTAAGACACATAGCATGGCAAAATAAAAGTTGTAATACAATCCCAAGAAAAGACAAACAAAACAAAAAAATAAACAGCAAGCAAGGTTGCTACACAATATAGTTCTACAAGAAGACTCTTGAGTCTTCAAAATCTTCTCTGTAAACAGGGAAAAAATTAACGTTATGACTTGCAATGATTAAATTACCACAACACTCTGTATTAACATGCTTCATTCAAATCTGCTGTTATCTCAACCCTTCATGCTCCATATTAAGTGACAAACTGATTGCTCTGGTTTAACTTGTCAGGTGGCTTAGCACCATGCAGTCATTCACTCACTTCCCTCCTTTCTGGTGGGATGAAGAGAGAATAGGAAAAAAACAAAAACAAAAAAACAAAGTAAAACTCATGGGTTTAGATAAAACTATTTACTAAAACAGAGAAAAGAAAAAGGATAGTAGTTATGACTATATGTATATATATATGTATACATGAATGCATATAACAAGCATGCACAAGCAATTGCTCACCACCCATCAAGCAATGCCTAGCTAGCCCACAGTAGAAGAGAGTCAAATGAACTCCCATCCCCTTCAAAATTCTCCTCTTACATAATGTCATATGGTATATATCCCTTTGATCAGTTTAAGTCAGCTCTTGATTCTGTTCCCTTCCAGCCCTTCATTAGCATGAACTGAGAAACTGAAACAGCCTTGGCTGTGTCTAACAATGCTTAGCAATAAATATAAACACTGGTGTGTTTATTAACATCGTTTTTCTCCTAGATCCAAAACATAGCGTCATAACAGACACTCTGAAGAAATCAATTCCATCTCAGCTGAAACTAGGACAACAAAATAACCTAATAGTTGAATAATCTTTCTCCATTAAGTAAAGCATGAAAGAGCATGAAAGCTACCAAACTGAGTGTTCAGGAATAAGTGGAAATGCATGTCCTGAACATGGTACATGGTACACCCCTAGGGTCACTCAAAAACACATATCTGTCGCCTCTAAACCTAGAGTGATGTCTTTAGATATTCACATTCTCCCTGTTTCTCTTTCACAGAAGCGCACACTCATTTACACACAAAGTGCAGACCTATGCAGATATGTGCCACTACTAGAAAACAAATGTCAGTACAGAGTTCTCAGTAAATTTCTTGTTTTTATTCAAGAGTACGTTATTGAGCTGACAGACTCTTCCTTCAGGAATCTCCAATATGTATGTTGCCCAAAGAAGCATGTATAAAACTATACTTTGTTGAACATTTGTTTCCACAAGTTCTCTCTGTAGAGCTAGTTCAGCATGATAGTGGACTGTAAAAACCATCACTTAGAGAGATAAATATTAAATACTTTTTGGATAATGGAACCTCATTAGCTTACAATTAAGGAACAAGTGAACAAATTGTCATTCGTTAGGGAAACTTGAGTGACTTTTAAGCTCTAGGATTCCATTTTGATTTATAGATTGAAGTTATCTCCAGGTGTATAACCAGTGTTTCTTCAGATATGCAGCTGTATAGAGTGTGTTTTACTGAAGTTACTTTCATTTCATTCTGCTCTTTAGATGTATATTTAAGCAGAAAACTACCTGAGCCTAATACCTGAGAAGTGACTTTTCTTAACAGAAAAACACTACTGAGAAGTAGGTCAAATACTGGTCTTGTTTGCAATTTCATTTATTTCTGTGGAGGTTTAGTGATCTATCAAATTTTGGGCTTCATATTCCCAGAAAGGCTCACAGTTATGAAATCTGAAACTACATAACCTTTGTGCAATCAACAAATGTTTAAGTAATAGAACTGCTGGTGTACAAAGCGCTCTTGGACTATGCCCCAGAGACTGGGTGACAGCCTTTTCAGATAACTGTGTTGCCTCTTTCCTATCCTCAAACAGGAAAGCAGAAAAGTAAAAAATGTACACAATATACTGCCTAGATAATATGGTAAGCATAGGTTAAGAGGAACCAAAATCAGACTTTCCCAGAATAGATTAGCAGCACCCATCTCATACACTTAGTGGTTTGGGGCATTAAATTGCTCACAATAATTATTAGACACTTCAGGTAGCCAAAGCATCCTGCAGAAGACTGACCTGAATGGCGGCAAAGGTGTAGACAGGCTGGGTCTTCAGGGGGAGAACTGTGCTATGGGGCCACTGTAGCATGTGAAGAGGACTGCAAGAACAGCTCCTGGGAGAGATCTCCAGGCTGTCTGTTAGTGGCTACCATAACATCATGAAGAAAAGTTGCATGAAGCTTATAAGCAAAGGAGTTGTGGATCCATGGAAGAGGGCAAGAGAAGACAAGGAATGAAATCTCACCTCAGGTGTAGGTCAGTAGTGAGATTGAAAGCCCTCTGGTTTAAAAGTAACCATGAACCAGAAGTCATGTAACAACAAAATATCTGAAAGTTTTGCAGGGGAAGGATTTGGGCTTGACAGGTTATAATGAGTTTGTAAAACTGAATAACTCAGGGCCCCCAAAATGAAACGTTTAAGGCTTAAATGTTAAGTGCAAGGAGGCTTAAGAGTAAGCTTGACCACCAGATTGTTAGTCATGCCTTAGTCTGTTCTGGACTGCTTCCCCAAGTTTGGGGGCAGGGGTTCTTTTCATGAGCTGATACGAATGGCCCCAATAATTTTGGTCCTTTTAACTTTGCACTGTACTCCAAAACTATCCCAAGTGTTCTTGTAAGTTTTAACATCACTACATGTAATCATGTTTTTTTTCAGGATGTGTAACTAATATCTTCTGATAGACTGTATGTTCTGGTAGAATGCAGCACAGTCCTCACATTAGTTCAGACACTCTGAACACAAAAAATAACAGCTTGCAGTCAGAAGGGCATTCATAGGTTCATAGGTTCATTAGGTTGGAAAGGACCTACAAGATCATCTAGTCCAACCATCCTCCTATCACCATCCCTACCCACTAAACTACTAAATCAAATCCCTTAGCACCTCATCTCAACGCTTCCTGAACAGCGCTAGGGATGGTGCCTCAACCACCTCCCTAGGCAGGCCATTCCAGTGCCTGACCACTCTTTCAGAGAAAAAATGTTTCCTCAGGACTAATCTAAATCTTCCCCGGCGCAACTTGTGGCCATTCCCTCTCGTCCTGTCATTATTTATCAGGGAGAAGAGGCCCACCCCCTCCTCACCACAACCCCCCTTCAGGAAGTGGTAGAGTGCAATAAGGTCTCCTCTGAGCCTCCTTTTCTCCAGACTAAACAATCCCAGCTCCCTCAGCCGCTCCTCGTAAGACTTGTGCTCCAGACCTCTCACCAGTTTTGTTGCCCTTCTCTGAACACGTTCCAGGGCCTCAATGTAGTGAGGGGACCCCTTGTAGTGAGGGGCCCAAAACTGAACACAGTACTTGAGGTGCGGCCACACCAGAGCTGAGTACAGGGGGATGATCACCTCCCTTTGAATGGCTTATGCTCTGTTGACTAAGTGTATAAATCCTACTCTATATCTGCACCTGCAGGCTCCCTGTAAAGGCAGAATTACAAAGACCTTTGTGAAGAAGAGATGCACAGAGATGGTACAGATCTCCATCAATTCTGACCCAATCTCATCTAAGAGGGCAGACCCACTTCTTGCATCTTTGGAGATTCCTGTCTTAAGAAGAGGAACGAAACTTGGCAATTCAGTCCAATTCTAAAAATAAATAAAAGGAATCTTTCTCTCTCTCTCTCTCTCTCTCTCTCTCTCTCTCTCTCTCTCTCTTTTTTTTCTTTTACTTTCACGTTGTTTGTGCACTGGGCACAAAATAATCAGATGGTAATAAAGAATAGAAAATACTGGCAAATTTCTGGTTATGTGTGAGAAGAACCATTTCTTTAGAGATCACCACATCAGAACTAGGACTTTCTTCATGTTATTTGTCATAGAGCTTTCTGCTAGAAAACTACATGTTGTGGTGCCTAGCACATTCTTGTGACAGGTACATCAACTCTTATTCATGTGGCAGGAGCTTTTACAGAAAGATTTAACTATACTTCTTTTAATTGCATTATTACACAAGTACATTGCATTATTTTTGTCATCATAATCAATCTGTGTATGCAGAATAGACATAGATCTCAGATTTAGGCATCGGAGCAGATCATCCATCACAAAAACAGATCAGGTGTTGTATATAAGTTGTCAGATTCACAAAAGGCTGTAGCTCTAACAGTTTGATTTTCAGAAAATACATGTTTGCTTTTCGGTACTGCTGCCTGTATGTGCACAGGCTATGTACTGCATAATAAATGATCTTGAAAGGGAACACAAAGAAAATATATGTTAAATGAAAATGTAAGTACAGAAAGACCAAGGAGAGTGTGACAGACCATGGAGACTATTCCCCCTCTGATAAATGGGGATGGAGAACTGGCTTCCTCAGACATGGAAAAAGCTGAGGTGCTCAGTAAGCGCTTTGCCTCAGTCTTCACTGGTGATCAAGCTTCCCATGTCTGCCAAGACCCTGAACCTCTAAGTGTGGGTGAGAAGAGAGGATTCCATCCTACTGTAACAGGGGAACAGGTTTGAGACCTCCTCATGAGACTGAATGTACATAAGTCCATGGGGCTGGATGATATGCATCCCAGGGTTCTGAGAGAAATGGCTGATGTGGTTCCTGAGGCGTTCTCCATCGTATTTGGAAAATCATGGCTGTTAGCTGAAATCCCTTTAAGAAAGGGAGGAAGGAAGGATGATCTGGGGAGCTACAGGCAGTGAGCCTCACCTCTGTGCCTGGGAAGATCATGGAGCAGATCCTCCTAATTACCCTTTCAAGGAACATACGAGACCAAAAGGTGATCTGAGACAGCCAGCGTGGCTTCACCAAGGGCAGATCTTGCCTGACCAATCTGGTGGCCTTCTATGATGGAGTGACAGCATCGGTGAACAGGGGAAAGGTGATGAATGTCATTTACCTGGACTTCTGCAAAGCCTTTGACATGGTTCCTCACCACATCCTTCTCTCTAAATTGGTGAGGTATGGATTTGAAGGATGGACTGTTCAATGGAGTAGGAACTGGTTGGCTGGTCACAGCCTAAGTGTTATGATCAGAGGGCTGGAACACCTCTCCTATGAAAAAAGGAGGAAACTGGGCTTGTTTAGCTTGGAGAAGACTCTAAGGAGACCTCCTTGTGGCCTTCCAGTACTTGAAGGGAGCATATTAATGGGAGGGGGAATGACTGTTTACATGATACTGATAGGATAAAGGGAAATGGTTTTAAGCTAAGACAGGGGAGATTTAGTCTAGATGTTAGGAGGAAGTTTTTCCTACAGAGGGTGGTGACGCACTGGAACAGATTGCACAGAGATGTTGTGGATGTCCCATCCCTGGAGGCATTCAAGATAAGGCTTGATGTGGCTCTGGACAGCCTGATCTAGTGGTTGGCAGGGGGGCTGAAATAGACAATCTTTGAGGTCCCTTTCAATCCAGGCCATTCTATGTTTCTGTGGTTCTATGATACATAGAAAAGGTATTACTTGGGTCTGCTGACATACTGACTTTGGACTTTAACTAGTGAAGCACATGTATATAATAGCAAAGGGTTCTGAAGCAGTCTGAATATGTGCTCTTAATACATACATATAAATGCAGATAAAGATGTTTTATAGTCTATTCCTTAGTTTCTGTATAGTTTAAATGAAGATACCTTTTTCTCTTATTGAAGCCTTCTCTCCTCATATATACATTAAAAAAAATTATTTTACCTTAATTTATGCATCATTTTCTGTAGCAGTAGTTGACTGATTTGAATATATTTGATAAATTTGCCTGAAAACCTTAAAGAGCTAAAAAAACAGTATTATATATTTTTCAATGATTAGATTTGACCAAAAATATTCCATTAATTTTTTGTGTCCTTTTTTCTTTAGTAGAGCAGATAAGAATATACAAACACACATTAATTTAACTCTATGCTTAACCCTTAAAAAAAAAAAAAGCCTTAAAACTCTGCCTGTGAAAGCATGTAAATCTCATACATGTTCTTTTTATATAAATGAATAAATATCCACCAGCACCTTTAACTCATCCTCTTTACAAGCAATTAGCTACTTGAGAGTTTTGATGAAATGTTCTGTGAAAGATTAATGTTCCAGAGTCCCTGTGCTTTAATAGTTAATTGCATATTTCAGGTAAGCAACAAAATGATGGATGGAATTATCAGAATCGTAGAATGGCTTGAATTGGAAGAGACCTCAAGGATCATTAAGTTCCAGTCTTCCTCTCATAGGCAGGGTTGCCTGTTGCTAGATCAAGACTAGTTCAGATTCCCCAGAGCCCCATCCAAGCTGGCCTTAAATACCTCCAGGAACGGCACCCACGACCTCTCTGGGCAACCAGTTCCAGCACCTCACCACTCTCCCAGTAAAAAACTTTCACATGACATCTAATCTAAATTTCCTTCCTTTAGTTTAAAACCTTTCCTCATTCTATCATTGTCTCCCTGTGTAAAAAGTTGATTTCCCACATGTTTACAAACTCTCTTTAAATATTGGAAAGCTGCAATGAAGTCTCCCCACAACTTTTTCTTTTCCAGTCTGAAAACAGCCCAGCTTCTTCAGCCTGTCTTCATAGAAGTGATCCACTCCTTGGATCATTTCTGTGGCTCTCCTCTAGAGCCTCTCCAGAAGTTCCACATCTTTCCTGTACTGTGGGTCTCAGACTTGGAAGCAGTACTCCAGCTGAGGCCTCATGACGGCAGAGTAGAAAGAGACAATCACATCCTTGGCCCTGCTGGCCACCCTTCTTCTGATGGAACCCAGCATTCAATGGCAATAGTAACATTTTCTCCAAATGCCAGTGCCACCTTTTTAATACATGAAGCAGCAGCAAGTTGGCCAGGTAGTAGTAAAGTGGTGTTAAAATAAAGTAGCTGAAACAAGGAAAACCTCAAAAAGTACTGAGCTTGCATTTGCCCTTTGGGAGGACAGAGCAGAGTCCAAATACTTGTCATGGTTTTATGATTTTTGGCATTGGTATTCCACATCATAACATCATGTAATGTATTAAGAGTTAAAGAGTTAATGCTCCAGCTCTGTGGATCATTGATAGTTCTGGGTGTACCTGTCTCAGAAGAACTACATTCCCCAGAGGACTGTGCAATGCTTTGCATTTTTATGTGTTTCCGCTCAGAGGGAAAGATAAAAACTGTCTGCGGTCAGGGACTCATTCTCTTTCCTTTGGGATCAACTCAGCAGTGGGTGCTCACTGCTGTCTCACCTTCAGCGTTAGCGGAAGGCCTTCGGTTTATCGGACACTCTCTCTTGCTCATTTTACTTGATTTATTAGCTTCAATTCCAATTATATTGTATTATATTGCGTTATTTTGCTTTCTGATATCTTATTTAGTAAATTAGCTTTCCTCCTCAGATCGTTGCCGCTGTTCCGTTTTCTAGGCCCATCTCACTTTTCCCTTTCCCCCTTCCCCTTTCCTGGGGCGTGGGTCTGCTGGTCCCCTGCACCAATTGTCGCAGAACTGTGCCAAACCTGCTGATAAACCATTGACAATACTCTAGAAAGTGAAAATAAAATCAAGTCAGAGGTGTTACTTTGGGTGTTTCTGGTTCAGATCAAAGGGAATTCTAAAAAGCTCAATTAATCCTTCTAACACAGCAGGATACCTACCACCATACAATCAAGATCCTGTGGGCTGGTATTCATTAAACTAAAGCGTTATCTATCCACTAATTCAGAACCACTGCTGAGGATATGCAGAAAAGCCATGAGATAGATTATTTTGAATGCAATGGTAACTAAAAATAAGGTATTCTCTCCTGAATAGCTCCATATCTTTGCCAGTTCTTATATACACAGGCAATTCCCTCTCATATTCAATTTATCCCTAGGAGTTCAATCCTCTACTGGACTGCAGGTTGTAGGCAGGTAGGACTAATGAAGATGACAGCTATTGCAAATGTATCCTTTGTAAATATCTCCAATATCTCTTAGGTCCTTGAAGAAATCAAAGTTGGTTCCCTGGAAGTCCAGGGTTGCAACCATACTTACTGCCTGGTTTCTTTCACTTTAGAATGCAAACTGTGTTATCTCATGATCGCTGGATCCAAGGCTGCCCCTAGCCTTCACATTCACAAACAGTCCATCGTTTATAAGTACAAAGCCCCACTCTGAACATTTCCACAAATTTGAGGGCTACATGCTCTTGTCATAAGAATAAAAATACTCAGTTTGCAAAATAACACAAAATTAAAATACTATAAATAACATAGATACATTATTTTCCTCTCTTCTTTTGTAGTACAGCACTGAGCTCAGAGGAAGTGCCACCATCGTGTGACAAAACACTAAGATCTGTTGCTTCTATATCAATAAACACATCAGGGACTGCCTATGCTCATTTTCTAGACCTGCTGATTCCAATCTCTTGCAGAAGGTGAATGTTACCAGAAAGCCTGTTCTCCCTTCTTTGAGGAAGCTCCTCCATTGTCACAAATACCACAAGACTCCTAAGGTTAAGTAGGAAGGGCTCATCACTGTTGTATTTCAAGAAGATTCATTCTGATTTAAAAAGGTGAAAGCTAGTTAATGAGAAGTGAAGCTGGATAGCTAGTTATGAACTCCTGTACATACTATTTGGTTGTCTTGCACTAGCTCCATGAGACAAAAGGATGTAACTACAGTAAAAAGTTCTAACCTGAGGTGTCAGAGATTTTGTTTTTGGTTGAGCTAAGATTAGAGTGTAAGAAGAAATCTGGGATGGCAGGAAGGCTACAAGAGTTGTGTCATGTCATCAAGCCCAAGATGAATGCCTGATTTGGATACAACCCTTTGTATAGGCATGTTCTAGCTGCAAACTTTAAACTCCATGGATTTAGTTTAACTGCCTTTTCATTATTGTAGATACTGTAAAAGCACACACAGTAGTAGAATCCCTGAAAGAAGCTCCAAAGGGAGAAAAATCCCAACACATTTTTGCATGCATATTTACATATATAGGCAGAGACCAAGCAGGCCTTATGGTCTAACTTTGACACCTCTCATCCATCAAACCAGTTAGTCCCTCTGCTAGTTCATATACAAATTAGAAAAACCACAGGCTGGGCAGACATGAAGCTTCATGCCCAGGAATGTTTAAGCTGTGGAAGAGTAAATCCTGGCAGCCAGAAAGCAGAAGTTAATACTGAAAAAGAAGTCTGAGATTTGGGGCTACACTTCTCATTTGACGAATTAGACTGCAATGAAAGTAATGCCAATGCCTTCTATTTATTTCCATGCAAACTACAACAGATACGAAGAGCACAATAATGCTATTTGACAGAGAAAAGTCTAAGCTAGAAAACACTTATTTTATCATGGTCACCACCACTTACTATGCTTTTTTTACCGTCGATGAACAAGAGTCTGCACACTACTCTCAGAAAAAATCTGTTCTACTGGAGGTTATTCAGTGTCTCATAGCTGCTATGACAAAATTGTTACTAGTAAAATATTGCCCATGCTGTCCACTGGCCCAAACAGTTGGAAGATAGATGGTGCCAAATCTGGACTATATGGTGGGTGTACTGGGACAGTGCAGCGAAGACTGGCAATGTGCTCCAGTCTTCAAACTGATATGATGGGGCCTGATGTTATTGTGTTGCAAGAGAAAGACTGTCTTCTCCTCTGGCCTGACTCAGTAAGCCAGGGCCTTCAGCTTAGTTAGTGTCACAATGTAGTGGCAGTTAGAGTTGATGGATCAGACTTTGTTTGGGTCCCAGGAAATCCAGAAAGATCACTGCTTTCTTATTCTAAAAGACAGAGCACATCACTTTATCTGCTGAGGGATGGGTCTTTAACATTTTCTTTGATGGAGAATTCATGTCAACACTCCATGGACCACCATTTTGACTCCAGCTTGTAGTGCTGACACCATGTCTCATCACTGATACTGATGCCATCCAGGAAAAAGTCATCTTCAGTGTTATATTGATTCAAATTGGTCCTGAAAAACTTTTATACGATGTTCTTTCTGTACATGTATGAACACTCATGGAACCAACCTGATAAAGACTGTGATATTCCAACATTGCCCACTGTGATATTCCACTACATTGAAGCCAATATTCAGCTCCATACACAGTTCCTTGTAATCCACTGATTCATGTAGACGACCCTCTTAATTTCATGGTGCAACAGCTATGCATTGCCATTCATAACATGGCTTGTCATTCACTTTGCTGTAACCACTGCTGAAACATGCCACCCACAGCCTCAGTGTGCTAACAATCACTGTTTAGTCTCTGAAAACATTCAGCAAGCATTGATGAATGTCAGTGGGTGTTATTTTTTCCATATAAAGAAATTCAATTCCATGCCTTTGATTCAATATGCACTTCCATGTCATATGCCAAACATGGCATTTTTGTCAATCTGCACCCTGCTGCCATCTGTCTCATGGCAACAAAATTATAATGGGATATTGGTGGGAAGGTTGAACCTCTATTGCCATACCACCAACATCTGACCCTGACCTTGTGGGCTGACACAGTAAAATAGGAGGCACCACCTTCATTGCAGTCCTCACACATTTGAGAAGACCCAGATGTCAAAAATCTTTCAGGTATAACAGCATAATTCCACTTAAAGCTTTGGGTTGCGCCAGAGTAACCAAGAACAGCCTTCACATGATACATACTATATAGTGCAACAAAAGGCTTTGTTCGTACTCACTAAGGCTTATTGAATACTAACATGTCTGTTTCCAAATGAGATGGGCTTTATGTGTTACAAATCATCGCATTCAAGATGCAATAACACAAATCCTACCAATTTTTGCAATTATAATGTTATCATTTTATCTGCAATTTCATAGAGGACTCAACTCTGAACTCTCAGTCTAGTGGAGCTGAATTATAGTCAGACAATTCAGGCACATTTTGATTCAGTTCACCAATACAGGAGCTACTTTTTTAATTCTGTTGCCAACCTACATTGTCTCATTGGTGGGCTCAATGAAGTGTTATCAAACACATATAGGTATAAACTCTGATTAAGGAGTTTCTAGATGTCTTCATTTAACAAATTTTATGGTCTCCCCCAATAATAAGGTATCCGAATTTTTCCAGGAACTGGGAAAATAACATGAAGTCAAAGTTACTACTGAATAAAAAAATGTTACCTAGTCATTTCTTTTCTTAATAAATGATACCCAGAGAATCATTCCAAAATAAATAATTCTGTGCTAATTATTTTTCTCATGAATTTTGGATTCTACCATACACATTTGAAAACATGGATGAAGAACAACAGTGTTTCAGCCATGCTTATGCCCTATAAGCTCTATGAACTCTATAAGCTCTATCACCCAATAAGCTCTATGAATATGACTTGATGGAGCAAAATTCTACTCAAAGACAGTAGGGATGCAGAAGATTGCAACATTTGCTTTACGCTGTCAAAATGTAGTTATGCATATTTGTGCACATACTTCTTAAGCAAACCCTAACAACTCCATGCTCTGAATTTGAAGGAGAGGAAGATAAAAGCAGATGTGTTACCTTTCAGTTGTATTCTGTGACTAAACACATCTCACCAAATAGCCAACCCAATTTGACATGAATGTGTTATGACTGTTATCCATGACTGCAGCAGAGAGACATCTTACAATAAATGGTTTGATTCAAAGCCTGTGGAAATTGATGGGAAAATCTACCCTCTTCCAAAGGTGTTCTAAGAGAGTTTCTATACAGTAGAATAATATTTTAAAATAACACACAAAGCAGATAATCACTAGGACATGCAGTACTTTTTTTTTTGTTTTTTAATTCTAGAGAAGAATAAAATGTTTTGTCATTTAATTAATAAATCATAGTTGGAAGGAGGGTGATACGAAGGGAAGGGGAAAGAGGTCAGAAATAAAGATTTGCTGTAGAATTGCAGTTGCAGTTCGGATTACTTTTTTTTTTGTCTTCTTTTTTCTTTTAAGAACAAATGGTCACACTCTTTTTGCCCTTGCACTTCTGCTGGAGAGTTCCCTTTGAAGTACCACTCACTTTGCAAGAAAGTAATGCTTCACAGGTGAAAGTCAGGACCAGCATAAACAGGAAAAGAGGATGACCAGTATCAGTTGTTAAAACTTACAGAGCTAAAAAACCAAAACCAACCAAATAAACAAACAAAAAACAACAATGAAACACAACCCAAATAAGACAGGCAATTAAATATGTGAGAACTGGCTCAGCCTTTTAAGAAGTTTGGATTAACTTACCCACATTGAAAAAAAGGTCACAATTCTGTTTGCTGTCCAAGTGCTCAGTCTTCCTTAGCCTGCCATTTCTTCCTGAGAGTGTATATCTTCAGATACTGTAGCTGTGGCAAAGAGATAAATCCAGAGTACCTCAAAGGAGATCTGTAAGATGGAAAAGTCTGAAAAACAAAAATGGAAGGATGACACAGGAGTCCTGACTTCCTCTCACAACCACAGCCCATAGATTTCCTCTGCTCAGCTGCATAGCATCTGAAGTCTGACTCTGAGTCCATCAGCCAGCACAAAAATTAAATACAACTGAAATCAAAACAACAAGTGAGAAGTTGTCAATTTCAGCAACCACTGTAAAAAGGGATAAGCAATTCACCCTTTTACTTGTGAAGCATTCTTTCCCTTTGTGTAGTCTTGTTATGACTACACATACACACAAATGCAATTCACACTTCTTCAAGAACTAGCTATCCTGAGTACAGAGATATATGGTATCAAAGACTGAAGCATCACCATAAATCTTCTAATTTTGCAGTCAGAAATTATCTTTATCCTTTGTGCATAAAAATTCCTCACAAGCTTTATTCTGATATTTTACATCCTGCAAAATTTGGAGTTGCTAAAGAAACTGCAGATAAAACTATTTGCTAGAATGCATTGTCACTACAGCATTTTTTTTCTGTGCAGCTCCCAGTTGTGTTGGTGGGAGTCTAGCTCTACAACATCAGAACCTCTCCATTTTAGAAATGGCAGTAGCTTGTTCCCAGATATTCTCTTATTCATTTGTACATCAGTGACTGAACACTTTCTTCCTGCTTTCTTGCAGTAAGAGATATTTTATTCCTGAGCAAGGACCCAGAAAGGACCTTACCAGAATTTCCCTAGAACATTTTTCACTAGAGTAGGATTTTTTGTATAGTTGCTTAGATATTTCTTCCACCTAAAATTCTTTTTTTCTAGGCTGTTGTATATTTTCTGAGATCAGAACCCAAATAGAAATAGTGAGCTGAATTTGCTCAGACCAAAAGATGTCTTTACTCAGGTCCAAATCAGTTTTGAGAAGGCAGCCTCTGTATGTGCATGTTTATGGTGCTTACTAACAGTGCCTACCGAGTCATCAATTATGATCATCCATTGTATCAGCATTCTGTGGAAATAAGCTCTTTAGACAGCAGTGATATATATTCTGCGTTGTGAAAATACATGTGATTAAATATATATTCTGGAACAGCGTGGTTTGACTTTTTCAGAAAAATGGTCAGTTAAAAATCTGAGATATCTGACTTCCAGAAGGGAATGTCAGGAATTTCTGAAGAATCAAGACCCCATTGCCAACACGTATTCTGAACTGGGTACCCAAAACAAATGGTCACTTGGAAATAGGCTACTGTTTTCTGAACCCTCCAGTATATCTCTGGAGACTCTGATGAGGAAGCAATATGGCCAGCAAAAAAGAGCAAACTATTTGGAAATGCTAGGCACAAGAGAAAAACATTGATAAAAGCCTATTTGATATCCAACTATAAAGGGGAAAAATAAAAATAATAAAAAAAAAAGGAAGTGTGGCAATGCTGGTACTAGCTCTTAGAACAGGAAACACTTCAAACTCACCACTCAGCTGAATGTGAGTGGTAGAGTTAGGGTTAAGAACAGCCTGGCCAAAGGCACAACATCATCTCTCAGCAATCAGTCATGTCAGCAATTGCTGCCAAAAATCTCCCCTGGGATCATGTACATTCACTATTCTGCCTGAAAGGCCCCAGTAAAAGATGAGGAGCACTGCAGAAAGATGGAAGAAGCATTGTGCTGAAACCTTGAACAGGACATGACAGCTAGGCTCCACCAACTGGTTATGGGCTCTGAGAAATTTGACTTCTGTTTTAACCCTTGCTGACTCAGGCTTTATGCTCACATTCCCTGAAACTGTCAGCCAGTTCTGACACAGGCTGAAAGTAGGCCTTGGACTGCATGAAAGCTAAAAGGGGAGCAATGGAATTCTTGCCCTTGGCATGAACAGCTGGCCAAAAATACTATAATGCATGAGAAACTGGCAGGTGGCTCAAGGCTGCAAAGGTTTTTGGGAAATATTCTAGATTATCCCAGAAAGCAGGAAATGAGAGAATACACTTTGCACAAGATGAAAACTGATAAATACTATGAAAGGTATTGTCCATGTTTAATGTCAAATATAAAATGCATAAATGAATACAAGCTTCTCGTGTCCTAAGAGCAGAGCAAGATAACTGTCTGAGAAGGGATACCATGTACATACCTCAAGTTCTCCAGATGGCAGGGCCCAGTCTTTAACAGTTCAGCAGATCACGCTGCTGCAAATGCGAGTGGCATTTAGCACTTTGCAGGCTCTGGAGCTTTGCTAGCAATGTTGTCTTCTATGTATGAAAATGGGAAAGAACTTCTACACAGACAGAGCTATTCCATGGCTTCGCAATGTGATCAATGCTGTTTGAATCCTTGTCTGCCTTCTGAAGTGATCCTACATCTGATACATACAGGTGTTGATATAATTATAAATAATACAACAAGTGGAATTAGAATTCTCTGTGATAAAGATGAGACTCTGGGCCATCATAGAACAGATTTGCCTTTTCCCCTTACCCTGCTGCATATTTTTTCAATAAGGGAATTGAAATATGTTTAAAAAGAGGAGGAAAAGAAGCAATGAGAGACTCTGAAGATACCAGTACAGGCTACTAGTTTCTGAATGTCATGGTTTTATGATTTTTGGCATTGGTATTCCACATCATAACATCATGTAATGTATTAAGAGTTAAAGAGTTAATGCTCCAGCTCCGTGGATCATTGATAGTTCTGGGTGTACCTGTCTCAGAAGAACTACATTCCCCAGAGGACTTTGCGATGCTTTGCATTTTTACGTGTTTCCGCTCAGAGGGAAAGATAAAAACTGTCTGTGGTCGCGGGACACTCTCTTTCCTTTGGGATCAACTCAGCAGTGGGTGCTCGCTGCCGTCTCACCTTCAGCATTAGCGGAAGGCCTTCGGTTTATCAGACACTCTCTCTTGCTCATTTTACTTGATTTATTAGATTTAATTCCAATTATATTGTATTATATTGCGTTATTTTGCTTTCTGATATCTTATTTAGTAAATTAGCTTTCCTCCTCAGATCGTTGCCGCTGTTTCGTTTTCTAGGCCCATCTCCCTTTTCCCTTTTCCCTTTCCCCCTTCCTCTTTCCTGGGGCATGGGTCTGCTGGTCCCCCCGCACCAATCATCACGGAACCTTGCCAAACCAGCCCGTAAACCGCTGACACTGAATAATTCTTTACAGATCAAATTTTCAGTTGTTTTTTGGGATATTTTGCTGGCACTGGAGATGTGGTGATCACACAATTTGATACAAATGACACATCAACATGATGCCATGATATTTTGTGCTGATAACACCTCCAAGGAAAGTCAAATTCCTACAGTTCTCATTCTTTTGAAAAGATTGTAAACCACAGCTAGAGCTTAGGAAAGAATATATAGATTTAATTCTGTGAGTTTTTCTTGGCTCAGTAATGGGAATACAAAAATAGTCAAAATAACAATTTAAAGTATTTCCTGGAGAAATGGATTCTTAAAGAAGTATCCTTTACTTTTTAATTATTTTTTCTAAGTCATCTAGTTAAATTTAGATCAGTACTGAAACAAATTTAATTAGAATTGTGATCAACTAGCAAAAATCTACAGATCTGCATATAAGCATTTTTACACAAGTATTTTTGCTGCTAGTCAGTAACTTCAGGAGTAATTTCCCCCTTGCTTAGATGATGCCTGCAAAGTTTGGGGCTTCTGTATGTACATTTGCCAGCTTGCAAGGGTTCATCTTAAACACCTTTACTGAGAATTGCAGGGTTTTTTTGCTTACTTCATCTCTTTCTTTCTTTCTGAAGGAAACAAAGTGGTTCTCACCCAGAAGGGGTAAAGAAAGGTTAGTTTCCTGTGTAATAGTGCATGCTCATCCTCCTTGGCTACATTACCTGCAAGATGGAGCACAGCCAGTCCTGCCACAGGGTCTGATTTTCAGCACTTGCCTCGTGCTTCTGAGAGTGTTTGCCTGCTGCAAACGAGGCCCAGGGGACTCTCACACATCATTTCACACTTCCTACAGTTCTATGCAAGATGCAATGCAACATACTAGGTTCAAGTACATGCTCTATGTTCTTTTTTATTCCCCTCTTTCTTTTTTTCTGCAAATATTTTTATAAAACCAGTGCTTTTAGTGTCACCATGTATTCAGCCACAGAAGTTGTAAACTCATTGAGAACGAAATCACTACAGTTCACTCATTATTCATTTTAATGTCTCAATGTCAAGGAGGTTCATAAAATTATTCTATGCAAATCTGGCTTTCTCAGACATTTGATCAGTCCAGCTCGCCTACTGAAAACGATGCTTGACTCATATCCTAGCAACAGTGTTTATTTAATGTGTGACGATGAAGGTCTCTAAAAAACTGTAGTAAAGCTGTTTTATAATTTAGCCTCCAACCTCCAAATTTAACCTACTACATCTGTACACATTAGTGTTCAGGTGAAACCGAATTAACAGTGTGTGCTAAGTGGGTGACACAAGCTGTACCTTTGTTATTTAATTACGAGATGTGTGCTGAAGAAGCCTGCGGAGAGAATAACTCTGTTTCTTCTAGGCTTTTTTTACTTCTGTTTACATTGGGTAGCTTTGCACTACAAGAAAATCCAAGTCACTTTACTCTGTGTAGATCCCCAGCCAAACTCCAATTACTTTGGTATTTCTCTTGAAATAGAAACACTTTCTATAAATCCAATCCAGTTAAAAATGTGCAGCTGTGAAGTTACAACCATTCCTACTCTCAGGAAACAGTAAACTACAGTGCCAAATCTTTCTAAATAGAGTAATACCTGAAGACTAATTCACAATGGGAAAGGCTGACAACATGCTGGGTTTCATGTGGGAACACACCAGCAGGATGCTGTGGAAAGGAGGGTTTCTTACTGAAAGCAGCTATATGAAGTTGGCTAGTTTACTCTTTCAGCACATGACGGGCTGTTCTGCAAGCCCAGTGTCTTGCCAAGGAGCATCCTCCAAGATCACAACAGCTTCGGCAGGAGGAGAGGCGTTAGGCTGAGCTCCAGCCAAGCTTTGGGTTCAGATGACATACTGTTTCTGAAATGCTTCTCACAGTTTCAGTTCACTCCCTTACTCCTTGCCCCAGAAGTGGAAATATTTGGGGGCTGGTTTGCCCTACAAGAAGGGAAATTTAATCCTCCCATTTCTGTTTATGATAAATGAGCAAACATGTAGCTGCTCAAATGAACAGGAGCTAAATCTTCTCTATTTGCTTTTCAGGAAAGTACAGGGAGCTCAGCCTCCCCCACAGTGGGCAATCTCTACTTTGGGATGGCAAGGAAGCACTATTCTACCTTTCTACCATGATTCTACCCTTGCCCTTACCTGAGCAATCTCTAGTTGTTCCCATGCACTTGTACACAGTGTGATTGCACTGTATTTTTGGAGCACGAGGCTGTGCCCTGTTCTATATGAGCAATATATGCTTTTTTCCTGTGCTAGGGCAATGCAGGTTCTCCAAGGGATCTGGCCATATTTGTTTGCCATGTATGCAAAGCTGAGGAGGATGGGGCAGATGAGAGTTATTTCTACTAACTCATTCCAATCTGAGACAATTTACCTTCAGGGCTCATCAAAATGAGTCTTTGGTATTACCTCAGAGAAAACTGATGAATGTCAGGGCAGCAGCCTGAGGTTTTAAAACGACCTACCCTACACAGGCTCACATATTCTCCATTTTAAATCACACAAAGTGACTTGCAAAAACATTAATGCATGCAGACTATTTCTTTTCAGGAAGAAAATCTAAGTATTTCCAGCTAGCAGAGGAAACTCAAGTTTCCCAACTTGAGTTCTCCAAGATTTTTTTTTATTTTTTAATTGTAGAAACAATGTATAGGCTTAAATTTGAGAACTAATGAACAAATTCCCTGCCTCTCCTCCCTCTTCATTGATTGTATGAATCTTCAAGAAAGAGAATCTTCAAGCTTCATAGTCTTAGCCCAGGGAATCTTTGACTCTCTTATCTTCAGCTACTGTATTGAGTTCAACTGCATGATACACATTTGCCAAGTTCAGTGTGCATTTAATTGCTTTCAGGGATGAAGACTGGAATATACACAGATCCTCAGAAATGCAATCTCAGAAATAATGTGACTGTAAAGAATTTACCTTGCATCAAGGAACATTTTTTGAAAGTCTCCAAATTAAACAAGAAATCATTGGTGCTTTTGAGGCTTCTAGGTTGCTGTAAAATAATGCTAGTATTTTTGTGTTGCACATTATAAGTTTTATATAGTATGTGAAGTGCAGAAGCTTACTGGATGAAAGGCACTCTGCCTGTATATAATACATCAGTCATCATGATAAATGTACCAAAACCACAGAAGCCTAAGCTGATTTATTATGGACATATAAATAATTTATATATAATATAATATAATTATATAATTTTCCCCATATAATTTTCTAACATCGTCTACCTGAATGAACTGATGAGATCTCCACTAAATTGGGGTGTACTGTCATTTTATTCAGATTGAAATGGCTTTTTTTCCTTGAATTCCTGACAGAGAAAAGCAAACAAGCAAAAATAATGTTGCATGTTGAGATAGGCATAACTGACAACACAGCTGTCAACTCTTCTCCTGCACAACTTTACATAATTTCGAGATGAATATGGCAAAAATGAGAGATAGGATCAAGGTGCTGATTCCAGAAAGTGTGAGCCTCCTAATAAAGGTGGTTCTTTACAATAGCCAGAAGATAGGCTCCCTAGCAGAATAATTTGCCTTTCTTCAGATAAGGAGGGCTGATTATGTTTCACTGAAATGGTATCTAATTTGATCTACTGTGTTTGTTAGCCTAAACATTACACCACATCTAGTGTCATCTGCAGAGAGTTCTTAATGTTATGTGATTCATTTTGTAAAGATTTCAAGGAAAATACAGGCATCCTGGCCAGCAGTCATCCTCCTGGACTACATGGGAATCTGAAATTCAATACATGCTGAGTCACTTTGGTTGTCAGCACAAGTCACGCTGGCTTGGGACAAAGCCTGTGACTCCATCATCACATCCATCATGGAGATGGCACACCATCTCCATGTCCAGCACTGCATAGAAGGGAGATGTTGTTATCCCACCAAGCTGACTGATTTCCCAGTTCAGATGATCAGGAGTCCCTTCTAAGACAGATGTGTCTGAAGATGCTTGGTTCTCTTGATCAGAAGCCAGTTGAATTCGGCCCTTGTCAACTCCTTTCCTGTTCCCTGATTCAGTCTTACATAAAATCCCTTTAAAAATTATTCTTAAGGTTAAAAAGTTATCTAAACTATGCTTAATTTCTTCTTGTCTGTGTCTGATTGTGTACTACAAATCTGAGTGCAGCAGAGTTAGCAGCAGCTGCCTGCAGCTCATCTGTTGACAAGGCTGGAGCTGAAATCACATTCTCAAAGTGCCAGAAAGACAGACCTGGAAGGAAGTATTGAATGAAAGAGCAGGAACGCAAGTTAACTTCCAAACTATAAACACACATACTAGAACAAAGGGGAGGGAAAACAGCAAATTGTAATAATGGATCCTCAGATGAACTAGTTTTCCCATGTAATATGGGAGAGGGAAGGAGGGAGAAGGATAAAAACAGCTGTAGGTAGCTTGGAGCTGGCCAGAAAAAAAGATATTTCACTTTGTGATAAAGTCTGAGAAGCTGCTAATTCTGTATGTTCATTGTCAGGGTGATATGCTGTCAACATGGTTGCTCTGGAAAAACAGAACAAATCTTTCAGGACCATTCCACCTTCTGGGTGATATTCCATTGGGCCAGGCAACTAGCCACTTGGCCTGCTTTCTTTCAAAACACTGACAAAATAGACATATTTCAACAGAGCAGTTCATCTTCACCAATATGCCATTTTCCAGTAGACTTCTATCTGACTGGAAGGTTTCCAAGGAGTTCCATGATGTCAAACAATCACAGCCTTTTTAGTATTGGATATCAGGACAAGGTAGAGGAGCAAGGCCCAACTTCTCCTACTACTAGACACACGTAACACTGTAAGTGATACTTCCAGGCTGCTAAGTTGATGGCTTCTCTGTCTGTTGGGGTGAAAGATAAACAGAGACAAAGAATTCTGGAAAGCTGGAGAACACAAGGATGGGAAAGAAATGGGACTTTTTTCTTTTTTTTCTGTGGCTTCACAGGGTGCTGTGCTCTGACATAAAATTATATGCTATTGTTTTCTAAGGCACGGCAAGAAGTATTCTCAAAGCACTGAGTTTAGGCACCTAGCCTGGCTGGTTAAATTACCTGGCTTGCCTTCTTAAATTCCTTTAATTGAGAAGCTCTCCTAGAGGCAATTCAGAATGCAGACTTACTGAATTGCTCCTGGAAGGAAGTCTCTTTCATTCCCCCTCTATTTTCCCATTGACTACGGAGGAACCCAGCTACTTTAGGTGGCTAAATTTGGGTGGTCTGAGAACCTCTGCTATTGCATTAGGATTTGAGTTTTATCTTTATCATCTACAGTTGCTGACAAAGTACTTGATCACTCAGCTTTAATGTTACTATGCTTTAAATGAAATGCCTAAACATATACTTTTTTTTTTTTAACTTGCACACACAGAATGAAAGTGAAAATATAGAAGTGTTGAGTGTTCAAGAATTCAAGGGCACAGGTTAAACTGGAAGCAAACAGAATTTCAGATTCACTTTGGGGCATTGTCCCTGTCAGACATTGCCCCTTCCTGTGCTCTGAGTCACAGGGCTGGATGACAAACATCAATGAAACTATGTGAGCAACATGGTATTGTTCACTCACAATTCACTGGATTTTTAATGAATTCTCTTTAGGTGTGTCTGAATTTTGTCTATTGTTCACAGTCTCCCAAATATGAACATGCTTCCTCAGCTGCAGTCAGCGTTATTGCATTCTAAAGTACTTGCTTTGTGTGACATACCTGTTGCCCTCAAACAAACTTTGGGCCAAGTTTGTGAATACTAATTCAAAGCTTGTCATTTAAAGAAGATAAACATTTTATGGCCAGAAGCTCTGAAGCTAACCTCTCCCCAAACTTCTAGTCAGATGCTTCTTTCAGGACTCTAAAATAATATACAGACCAGCCTTTCCTGCCTTTCCACTGCTGGCCTTTAACACTGCTGGCCTTTAACGCTGCAGGCTCAGACCAGATTAGGAGGCCATATTTTAAATTATTCTTTAAATAAAGTAAAACAAGTCACTTGTCTAGGTCTCAAGAAGCCAGTCCTTATCACAACAGGGCATGCTGTCCTTATTTAAGCAGGGCAATACCTGCAAACACTTGGCCTGCAGGGGGAAGAGCACTGGTCAGGTCTTGTGGCCCCAAGTAGACACTTGGGAGAATGATGTGATCCTGTACCTGGAATGATTTTCCTCCACAGTGTGATGAAGAATCACCAAAAGGGTCATATTTCTGTAGTCCAGACCACTTGCCACTTCCTGAACAGGTGTGACTGTTGAGAAGAAATACATATTTACGATCAGAGCAAGTTCAGCTTCAATCAAATAAGTCAGGGATTGGCTTGTTGAAGGGGGAGGAATTATTGCCAGTAACTCTTTTTCCAAAGCAGAAACACAAAGATTCTGTGTCACACAACTACTCTTTCTATATTATGGAGAGCATGGGAGAACAGAGAAATGTTCTCCAGTTCTGAAATTAATGTTAGTGCATGATGTTTCTTACAGTTCTCTATAACTCTGGAGGCATAAAACAATCCCTATGCACTCAGATTCTTGCAGAGAAAGATCAGAGAGGAAATAAAACCTCACAACAATTCCCATGATCCTGTTGCCGGTTTATCACAACAAAGAACACAGATATATGATTGTATTATTATACATTCTTCAAACAGGGGTAGGTCTGAAAACATCTGGCCTGGCCACATCATGCTTGGCTGGAAGAAAATTCATGTATAAATTCTAATAACCAAAAAGTACTGATAAGCAAAAAATGCTCAGATTTTGTTGTGTATTCTTTGGACTTAGTAATTAAATGTTGGTTATATAATCAATTATACAGAACAGATTCTCCTCAAAGCAAATGGAGCTCCATGCATAAAGGCTTTTGATGTGGGTTCCAAGAATTTATAATAAATCAAGGTATAAATGAGCTTTTTGGTGGTGCAGTTTGGAATTCTTACAAGGAAACAAAGTTTCTGTGGGAAAAAAGAAAAAGATAAAAATACTAAAAAACACTGCTTTTGAAGAAACATTTCATTTTACTGAACTTTTATGAGATCCAAGACTTCAGGCTATGTTCAGGTTCTTGGAGTTTCTGTCAGAAGCCAGTGATCCACAGGCCCTGGGAACCTCTTGGCCTCAAGGCAGCTCATGAATGCACCCGCTCTACAGACACATCTTCAACCCGAAAGGCCATGGGTCACTCTGCTGCCAGAACTGCTAAAACCAAAGTGCTCCTTGTTCCAAGGCTCATGTGCTCAACAATTCTGCCTTAGGAAACGGGGTTTTGGAAGCTTCTTGCAATCATCACCCAAAATTAACATTTTTGTATACTAGTGGAGCCAGGAAAGCTCCAGCTTGATTATAGATAATTAAATAAAAGTTGGATTATCATCACAAAACATGGTGAATTAAAATAGGAAAATATCTTGCAAGTCTCTGCTTGGGTTCTATAAATTTGCTGTCTGTGTGGCACTCTTTGCATCAGTTGCAACATCTGGAGCTAAAAGCAGCTTTTTCAACACACAAGACAGGACTACCAATTGGTGCCCATCAAAGACAGAGGGGACATAACGGACAAAATCTCTCTTTCTGGACCCTCCACTATAAGAATGACATGGAGGCTCTGGAGTGTGTTCAATGAAGGGCAGTAAAGCTGATGATGTGTCTGAAACACAAGTCTTACTAGGAGCAGCTGAGGGAACTGGGACTGTTTAGTCTGGAGAAGAGGAGGCTCAGGGGAGACCTTATTGCTCTCTACAACTACCTGAAAGCAAGTGTGGTGAGGTGGAGGGGTCAGCCTTTTCTCCCAGGTAACTAGTGATAGGACGAGGGAGAAAGACCTCAAGTTCTGCCAGAGGAGGTTCAAGGTGGATATTAGGAAAAACTTCTACAAAAGAGTGGTTGGGTACTGGCTCAGGCTGCCTAGGTGGAATCACTGTTCCTGGGGATGCTCAAGAAATGCATAGATGTACTTAGGGACAGAGTTTAGTGGGAAATATTGCTGGTAGATGGATGACTGGACTAGATGATCTTAGAGGTCTTCTCCAACCTTAATGATTCTATGATCCTATGAATCTATGAAAAGTATAAAGATCAGTTTTGAGCCAAAGAATGTAGATAGATAGTGGAACAGAAAGGCTGCGGATGCTCACCTCCCTGGAAGTGTTCAAGGCCAGACTGAATGGGGCTTTGGACAACCTGATGTACTGGTGTTGTGGTTTTGATGCCGGTATTCCACATCAGAGCATCATGCAGCAGTTAAGGAGTTAATGCTGTGGGAGCAGCAGAGGGGAGGGGCGGAGCTCCGCACCGGATGCCAGGCGGCGCGCGGTCTGGGCGCGTTCCTCTGGGCTGCCGTGGAGGTTCAGCACGTGTGCTTCCCCTGCATTTTCCTCCTCAACGTAAGCTCACAGCTTTCGGTTTGGAAATTTTATCTCTCTCTCTCAATTGTTCAGTTTTATTAGATTTAGTAAAGTTACCGTTCCTTCTCAGATCGTGCCGTTGTTTTCTTGTAGACCCATCTCTTCCCGCCGTTTCCCCCTCCCCCTCCCGGAGCGCGGCTCTGCTCGGGCGGCCGCACGGCCACTGACGCAGTTTCTTTTTCTCTCCCCTCTCCCTTCTCGGTTTCCCTTGGGTCACTGTCACGGATAACACCGTGACAATTATTGGTGGAGAATGCGGGCAATGCAGTATTGGTACTCCATTGTAAATCTGGTGCTAAGTGGACTAAGGTTTTTCATGTACCTTATAGCATGCTGGCGTCTTTTTAAGCTCCTCATGGTCAGCACCGGAGTAATGTATATATACAGTTACTTTAGTGTGCTGAGGGGGTTACATACCTCCTGCCTAAACATCCTGGCTAACGTGACAGATTATGCGGCATTTGGATTGGTTTCCAGTTACTCTTTTCAGATCTTTACCTATATTCAGGATGTCAGCCTGGCAACTGTGTTATCTGTTTTCCTGCATGCACTCTCTGCAACAGTAATTTACATCATGTGGAGGGAGCGTTCCTCAAAACCAGAGAGTGTTGAATGGCAGGGAAGGTGGAAAAAATTAGGAAAGAAATTAGAAGCGTGGGGACCCCTGGTGTTATGCAATTTTGATCTTGAGCACCTGTGGGATCCTGAGAAATTCAGTGAGTGTTTATGTAAGGAGTCATGTGACTCAGGATGATCTGAGAAGGAATGTATTGTTTGGGGTCTGGCTTGTGCTTATCGAGCTATAATTGATATTCTGGAGAGAAATGGTTTCCAAACCAAGGTCCAAAGCAAAAATGAAAACCTCGAAGTTAGACCTGACCAATCACAGGAAGCACCGGTATCAGTGTCGGTTGCCCCTGTGGAAGGCCAGAAATGGACACGGCCGTCCTCGCGCCTAGAACGGAAAGAAGAAGCAGAGAAGGAAAAGGAAGATCCAGGCGAGGGGCCCTCCTCAGCACCACCACCACCACCACCTAGAAAGGCCACTAAGAAAAGTGAGAGACATGGAGAAGACAGCGATGACGATAAAGTCACTGTTACCACTACTCGTCGGCCCCTAAAGATGACTGAAAGGGTTCAAGAAAGGAGTTTGTACGGCGCTCAGGTGAATCTGTTGTCACCTGGTTGCTGCGGTGTTGGGACAACGGTGCCAGCAGCGTGTCCCTAGATGGCAGCGAAGCCCGCCAACTGGGAAGCATTGCTCGAGACCCAGCTATCGACAGAGGAATTGGCAGATGTCTGAATGGAGTCGCTACCCTCTGGGAACGAGTACTAGTGGCTGTAAAGGATAGATACCCTTACAAAGATGATCTGGAGCCTAAGGTGGAAAGATGGAATACCGTGGAGAAAGGCATCCAATTTTTGAGAGAAACAGCCGTAGTAGAGATGCTGTATGATTCCAATTTCGTCCCTAACAATCCACACCAGGACTGTGATCCTGATAGAGTAAGGTGTACACCTGATGTATATCGTAAGCTCTCAAAAACAGCACCAGAGAGGTATGCAAGTACACTGGTAGCAATGTTCCATAGCTTCGAGGGTCAAGACAGAAGACTCCCAGTTTATGAATTGACTATTACACTCCAAAACTTTGAACAACAGTTTCCACCATCACATGCTTCCATTGCAGCTATAGTAGCAGAAGAAGTAGGTGAGATGAAGAAGACACAGGAAACTATACTGGAGGAACTGTCATTACTGATGAATAGGGATGAACCTGTGTCAGTATTGGAAACACCTGATGAAGACGAGCATGACCCAAAGAATCTGATGAAGCAATTGATCAAACTGTTGAAAGTCTCGGCCACCAAAGGCAACCGCCTCTCTGCACGATCAAATGACAGCAGTAACATCATGTCACGTGTGGCCATGTGGAGCTTCTTACGAGAAAACGGAGAGGACATGAGGAAGTGGCATAAAAAACCCACTCCTGCACTGCGAGCACGGGTGAGAGAACTACAGCAGAGATCAGCCACCAATGAAATTGCTCTCGTCACTGCAGGTAACCAATAGAGGGGCCCTGCCCTCAGCCAGGGGAGGGAAAGGGATAATAGGGTGTATTGGACTGTGTGGATTAGATGGCCTGGCACATTAGAGCCACAAAGATATAAGGCACTGGTGGACACTGGTGCACAGTGCACTCTGATGCCCTTGAGTTATAATGTTCCTTGAGTTATAAAATCCCTTCTCGGTTTCCCTTGGGTCACTGTCACGGATAACACCGTGACAACTGGGGACTGTCCCTGCCTACAGCAGGAGGCTGGAATTAAGTGGTCTCTAGGTCCCTTCCAGTCCAAATCATTAGGTGATTCTGTGACTCTTGGGTTCTGTTATAGAAGTAATTTTCCCATCACCTTTGAAGAGCTTTGACATATTTACTGTGATCAGTGCTTAAGATCTCGTTTTCCAGTTCTCCAGTGCAAAAATGAGCCACATAAGAGATAGACAGCAAATCTTCATGTTTCAATTTAAGATCTTGCACCTTTTCTAAAACAAAATTCCAAAACAATGAATGACAGAACTTAAAGTATTCAAAAAGAGATAATTAGTACCTTGGTAGATAGCAAAAAAAGGAAAAAAAAATAAGAGGCAGGGGAAGATATCCAAGACTTTACAACCAGTAGCTCAAATATAAACAGTAAGAATGTGAGGAAAAAAATTCCTATAGTCCCTTCTAGTGTTGTGTGGCTGTAGGAACTGGTCTGCAGTAGCCTTACTATCCTATTCTGGAGGACAACAGCCAGTAAAAAGCAAGAAACACCAGGCTAGGGGATAGTGGGGGAAGATTTAGGTACTCCTCAAAGTTGTGCACAAAATTTTTATTCATTTTGTTACAGTAACCCTGAAATTCTGTTTCTTTCATTACTGTGGCCTGAAGTCAACAATACTCTTGAATGCACGTGTGTATTGTTAACATAAGTCGAACACTTGAGTAATCTCATCTTAAATAAATGTATGCGAGTACTTTCCTGGGGCCTAAGTATGCTCTTACTAAGTGGCACAACAGCTCTGGCTGAATGAAGAACCTTGCTTCATTCTCTCTTTCTTTTTCTTTTTTTTTTTTTAATTAAATAGAGCATGACAATAAAAAATCTCTAAATTATGTCCCTCCTTATCCAATGAAGGCATTCATCGTGATGAAGGCTTTAATTGTACTTAATGGCTGCAAATACAAACAACATCATTCTTACAACAAAGGTTTAGAAAAACTCTCCAGTGTTCTACATAGCTACCTATGATGTTCTAATGTGTCTGCAGCTGTAATGCAGGGAACTATAAAAGATATTGCCTTGTTTGGGTTACTTACATACATCACTGCACAAACTCAGAAGTCTTTCTATCAGGAGGAACCCTTCCTTCAGAGGGCGAGGTCCATGTCAGTTCATCAGGATTTGGCAGGACTGAAAATTTTGGTTGCAGCTACAATATGAGTTTCTTTGTCTTGTATGTTTTCCTCAGAGGTGACATTTTTTTGAGCTATCCCCTGCAGTTTGGCCTTCTTCAAGAAAATATATGAAAACTCTATCTAGTTTGGAGCTTTATAAATTAATGCAGCAATCCCAAACAATGTGAAAACATCTAATTCAGCAGGCATACTTGTAAATAGAACATTCTTCTTTTCTAACAAAGTAATAACAAATGCATTTTCTTGCTGAATAGCCTCTACAGAACAGGTTACATCTATTTAGGCTAAGTTATTTAGATCACAACATTAACTTTTCCTGTTCACATATTAAATATTTCATATAAATCAAAACTAAAGTTTTGTCTCATTTATACTATGTGATTTTCAAACATTTGTGGTCAATATCATATTTCTTATAAGATTTTGTTTTTAGGAAATTTTAAATTTTTTTTTTTTTTTACCCTAACAGCTTTTCAAGCACCATATTTTTGGAGAAGGTCTCCATTCTTTTTAATACTGGAACAAAATCTTGAGATGCTGTTGAACATAAGTTTGAGCTCTCTGAGAGACTAAGCCCATTAATTTGTAAGTATGTATCATGCAGATAATATCACACTGTTTATGAATGTAAATATATATAGTCATTCCTTTCAGTGGATCTGAAGTCTACAATAAAAACACAGAAAAGTAGTTAGTGGGTTGAATGAAGAAACAGTATAACATGATCTTATTAATAAAATCTTCTAGCCCTGTTTTGCTCTAGCTTTTGGAAGCCTGGTCAAGAAAATACCTTCTAAATTATACCTTAAATATATTCACAGATTGCTAGATATTTGTATATATGCAAGCATATGCATCTATGTGTACGTATATGTATGAACACAAGTGCCAATCTATACGGCACTGGTCCTAATGCCAAGAAAATAATTGGTCAACAGTTGCAATTATTTTCTAGATTATAGTTACAATAATAAAATAAGGGCTTTAAAAGGGTCTACAGTAATATTTTTGACACAGGAGGAATCTTTTCTTTACTCTTTGTAGCTCCATAAAAAAGTTAAGGTACATACATGTCACAGTAACTTAAATCGAACTTCAAAATATACTTGGGAGCCTTGCATAATGGGTCTGAGTCTTGAAAGGTCAGAAACAGCTCACCTATATTTCCAAGAAAATACTGATATTTTGATATTTATCCAGTTTGAAATAAGGCAAGGAAATGAAAATGTTTTGACAAATGCTCAAGCCAAAATTAATTATTATACCTAAAGCTATGAATTTCAAAGAAACTTGACAGAAAAAGCAAAGTAATATGTAGATTAAAATTCATCCACATAAGATCAATAGAGAGAAATAAATCAGAACAAAATACGTTGATACCATCCAATTTCAAGAAAAACAGTATCTCAATTTAAGTGTATTCTCTGCTCAAAACTATCAAATCAAGATGATCCTCATAAACACTTTCAGTTTCAGAAGCAGATTTCAATCTCATTCTTTTCTAGAGCTTTTTAGTCAACCTGACATTATTATTTTCAGGTTTAATCATGTAAAATAAATCTTGATATTTCTCCTGCCTTCAGTGTTCCTTCTGATTTGCTACAATGCCACAGAAGTTTATCTGTGTGCTTCCTAGGGCTCAGGATGCAAGTTTCATTGATTCAGGTTATGAAGCAATGTCTGAGTACAATTTACAATAGAGTTCATGAAAACCATGTCTAGAAACGTTGCATATAATTTCAGGGTAACTAGTTACTTGAAATACAGCAACCTCTTGCAGACGAAACAAAGAAAAAAAAAAAGATACGCTGAGTTTGGGAAACATATGCATTCAAAAATAGATATTAAAAGTAAATTATTCACATAGCTCCTGTAAGAGTCCTAGTTAAAACAAACCTCACTTACAGCAAGTTACTCGCCCTCTCATTCTGAGCCCTGTTATTTTTTATGCTGCAGTAGTCTCAAGAAGTCCCAGGTCCCTGTTGTGATGTACAAACACAGTGTGACTGCCTAATTATTTTTTTATAGTGCATTAGATTTCACTGCCCCTGAGTGAACAGGTAAGGTGGTAATTTCTGAAGGGACAGCACACATACCCAGGCAGTCAGCCACAGAAAGTAATTTCAGCTTCAGCCTTCGGTTTAAATAAACACTTGAATTTTCATCATTTGGAGAAAAAATAGTTGTTTCATGAGTTGTCATACCAAAAGTTATTTGAAGTCTACACTGCAACATTTCCACACTGAAATTTTGCCAGCCTCGACTCTCCTTTTTATTGCTTCTTTTTCTTTTATTTCCTCAACAAAACAATTCTGCAGTTACTTTGTAACTCCGTTATCATTTACTGTAGTTAGGGGCCATGTATTCATCTATGGGAGGGAGTAGGTTGCTGTCTCTACGTAGATGGGGAGCCACTATTTTTCAGTATTTCAGTGGGGAAACATATTTAGTGGTCAGGACGGGTAAATCAAGAGAAGGCTGCTCATCTTATCTAGGACTGTGGTATAGGATATGGTGCTTTTAACAGCCCATGTACAAACTGGCCTGATCTCACTGACAGCTATGTGCTCCAATCTGTTCAGTCCACAAGGACAAGGTGCTCTGCAAACTGGAGATCTGATGCAGAAGCACATGGTGCCCTCCCTGCTCTCTATGTGAGTCAATCTCTGCTTTCAGCTTCATAAAATGCAGAGTCAGCACTTCTTTCTCTCCTTTCTCTTTCACCTACAGCCACATTCCAGAGTTTTACACAGTAACGTCTATTTTCCTTGGGCTCCTCAGTTATTGCAATTCCTTTGACAGTCACAGCATTTAACCTTTCTGCTCCTCAGGTTTCTCATTAGGGAGAAATACATATTGAAGAAGTGATGTTATGCAAGCTCATGGTTTTGTTAACCTAGGAAATTTCTCATGGGATCTACTATACCACATATTGAGTCACTTTTAAGTATAGAAATGAGAAGATAAAAATAGCCAAGAAATCCTTAGCTTGAATACTTGCTCCAAACTCATCCCTCCTCCCTTTCTATCGTGTATGAACAGGCTTTCTCCTGTGTACATTACATGTTTTCTTTGCATTATACTGCACACACCTAAACTTAACTAGCTTCCCAGCAAAGTGGAAGAAGCTTAATCAGGCTCTCTCTTCTTCCTATATCTTAGAGGAAGAGACCTCCTGGGACACTGGGACAAAAGCAAGCAAGGACAAATGAGGCCCATGATGAAGTGAGTCTCTTGCAGACAGACCTGGGATCTGGGGCTGACCAAGCAGGGATGGGAATGGGGAGGTGCCAGGGAGACTGTGCTGCACTGAGATGTAGGAACATGTGGGCATAGTGTGTTAGTGTCCCCAAGCACCCCAAACAAACCTTCATGGACCAATTCATAAAACAATACTTGTTTCAGACGAGTTTATAGGAAGCATGAGCTTTACTTCCATACCAAAAGTTTCCTCCCAGCAAAGCTACCCTGCATTTTGTAAGCCATGCCTTGTAAATAAAAGCATGTCTAAGAAATGCCTCAGTGATGTACATCACATTCCTTTCTGAGGCTACACTGCTTTTCCACAGAGGGATCAGAAAAACGTATCTGTGTTAATGTTACAGACAGGGGGTGGGAGGTACTGTTGGCTGAGAGGCAGAGAATGCAGAGCTGTGACTCAGTCCTTCCACAGTACTGTTGCCAGCCCACACCAGTGAGCAACCTCTTACACCCTGTCTTTCCCCGCAAGCTGCTCAGTTTGATCTGACACGGGGTCAGGAGGCGCAGCTGAGGCTCTGAAACTCTTCTGCATAGGTGAGAAAAAGAAACATTTCCTTCAGTCCTTATCAAGAAACAAAGAGAATTATGCCAACTTACAACAGACAAGTTTTAACATGGAAGAAACGAAGTAAGAAAAAAGGGAAAGCTATCTGATGAAAGTTCTGCTGGAGGTGTTTTAGAGGTTTATTGACATTTTTACCCTGCCACACACCTGTTTGGCACTTTCAGGGATGTCATTCAGCTAATACTAACAGCAAATAGTGTACCATTTCCACTGCAGAGTTAAACCAAGCAATTAAATAGGAGTCTGCCTGGATTTGTCGCTGAACTTGGAGGCCAGAAGTTGGATTCAATTAAAAAAAAAAAAAAAAGAAAATTCCTTATTTGCAACTACATACATCAAAGTTCATTGTGATTGAGGGGACATGAGTGATGGAAGGGAATCAGAAGGCCAATAAAAAGCATTTTTCTTCTGTCTTGAAATACAAACTTTAAAAAAAACCAACAACTTCAGAGGGGAAGACAGTGGGATGGGTAAGATTTTCTTCCTCTGTTTATGAAAAACACAACTTAGGCACCATTCTAATCTGATTTCATTATCACATGGAGTGTATTTATTACTTGGGAAAATTGTCTCAGTGCTTTCATTGACATAGCTTGGAGTCAGTCTGCAAAAGTTACTCTGCATGCAGAGGACTCTCCATGACCCAGAGATGAAGTGTGGAGGAAGGAGCAGCCCAGAAATAAAAAGTAAAATCTCAGAAAAAATCATCTGAAAAGCAGAAGGTGGTTTGAGGCTTAGTGAACAAGGATGTCCTGCTCCCAAAACATGAAGAGCAGCAGCAACCAAGGGTGGGCGCACTTTTTCATCTGGTAGAGGGGAAAGAAGATGATGAAAAAAAACCAGTGGGGTCTGAAATATCTTGGAGCCATGCCATAAAACTGAGAAAATCTTAGCAATCGAAATAACATGTAAAAAATCCAGCTAATCCTGAACATGCCAAATATTGCTGCTGCAGTTTCAAGGCTTGTAACTTGGATATGCCAAAGCCCCAGAACAAGAGACAAGCACATAGTGAATAGAAGAGGCTGGTGATGATTATGATGGGGAGCAGCTAGCAAGAGCACCTGACTGAGGATGCAATGAGCATTGAGCATTCCTACACCACAGGGTTAACACTGCTTGGCGAATGTTTCCTCAGAACGGCTGGATTGGGCCTACACTGAAATGGGGCTATGGGGACTGATATCAACACCCATATGCATGGGATGGTGGAGGAAGGAGCAAACAGGCTCTCATAAAATTGGCAACCTCTGGTCCAAAAAGAAGACTTATTTCAAAATAGCCAGTTTTCTGGGCAATAGCCCAGGACAGTACTTTGCTAAAGGTCTGTGGAAAACGAATCCAGCCTTTTCCCTTTGCTGCCAGCCAAAGGCATTGCAACAGGCTGCCCATATCACATTTCATTCTCTCTCCAAGTAAGATAGCTTGTGAAATCCACACTTGTGCATGAAATGGGCCATTCCAAATGTCTCCAGGGTTAAATCTCAAGCCCTCATAGTAGATCAGTTGATAGAAAATTATTTCAGGACAGGACAGCATAACAACCTCAGCAGGAACTCTAGGATTACAGTCTTGAAACTGAAGTTTGCTCCAGGTTCTCATAAACAGAAACACTTCCTCTGGAAAAAAATGCAGGGCTGCCAACCACTAAATCAGACACTAGATCCGGCTGCCCAATGCCCTGTCCAACCTTGCCTTGAACACTTCCAGGTATAAGGCATACAAAACATCTCTGGGCAGCCTGTTCCAGCATCTCACCGCCTTCTCAGTGAAAAACCTCCCACTCACATGTAATCTAAATCTCCCTTCTTTCGCTTTAAAATCATTCCCCCTGCCATTTCACTATCTACCTCCTACTCTCTAATTATTGGAAGGCCTTAATCCAGGTCTCTCCTGAGCCTTCTCTTCTCCAGGCTGAATTAGTCCACCTACCTCAGTTTGTCTTCTCAGGAGAGCTGTTCCATACTTCCTACATCCTTACAAGGGACATGAAGTCTCTTTTGTTACTACAGAGCCTTGTTGCAGCCTCATTCAGCCTTACTTGAAAGAGTAGGAATGGGTGGTAGTCCTCTAGCTTTACCAGTCATGATAGCCACTCTGTGATATCAAAAGCAGGCAGCAAGCCTTTCTAGAGAAACTGTTCAGACAGCAAGTGAATTCTTCAGTGCCCCTCTGCAAGGCACCTCTACTACATTTTTGGAAATTCATTCTAAAATTAGTCAAGTCTTCCTGATTGTTTTATCATGAACTGTAGACTTTAGTGGATTTATTAATGATTGTCCATTTTTCAGAATCAAAACTGGCATTCTAGAATATGACATAAAAATCCCTCATCATATGAAAGCATTTTCAGTAGGTAAATCTATGATAGCAGTATTCTATAACAGTTACTGACTTAAAAAAATAAAATAAAAAATAAAAAATAAAATATGAAGCTAACACCCAAAACCCAACTACTTCTGCCTACTGCATCCTCAAAGAGATCCACTGCTTTCCAAAAATTATCTGTAAAACGTTTAGTTCATGACACATTAAGACACAGACTCCCTGTTTCCAGGATAGAAATCTGCATTCAAGCCTACAGATGACCAAAACCCCACCTATTCTACTTTGCAAGTAGAATCCTGAGCAGGAGTCACTGATGACAACATCTGTCTATCAAGTTTAAGTCCTGTAAAAAGCTTCTAAAGTGATTTCAGGGCAATTATTTATGCAAAGACATTGTTCTTGCTTCAGAAGTTATATGAAAGAGTAAATCACAGAAAAAATACGTTTGGAAGGGACCTCAAGAAGACCTACACTTCCTCCTGTACTGAGGATGAATCACACATACCTAGTTTTCCTTGAAGCTCAATCTGTAACAGAGAAAAAAGCATGTTAGTGTGAAAGAAACTGTATATTCACTTCTCATGTTACCAGGTTATTTCTTATAAAGCTACATGGCCCATAAGGGCAGACTGTATTGTCTCAGCTGAGTATACTGCTAATTAGATCTTTGGCTGCAGCTTAAAGTGTGCACTGTATCTCACAGGTCAGAATTTTCTGCTAACAGTGCCATCAAAGAGTTTGTAATTGATGCCATAACTGATTTAAATTTTTATGGCAAAACACTGTTTTGAGAACTATCTGACAGTTCTTGTTCTTGGTTTTATGATTTTTGTTATCGGTGTTCCACAGATAACATCATGTAGTGCACTGGGAGTTAAAGAGTTAATGCTCCAGTTCTGGGGGTTGTCAATATTTCCAGGTGCCTAGTTCTCAGAAGAGAAGAACAACTGCATATTTCAGAAGTCTTTCACTGTTCAGTTTCCATTTTCTGTTCAGAGGGAAAGATAAAACTGATCACAAATCACAAGACAGTCCACATTTACTGCTTGTCTCTGCAGCATACGTGCACCCTAGTGGTCTTGCCTTTAGCATGAGAGTAAGACCTTCAGTTTTTGACATTCTCTCTCTCATTTTATTTGATTTATTAGCTTCAATTCCAATTACATTCTATTATATCATATTATCTTGCATTCCACTAGTACTTAGTAATTATCTCCCTTAGCTCATTGCTGCAGTTTCATTTTTAGTAGAGAATGCAGCCATAGACTGCCTTGGTTTGGAAAAGAAGTACTTCTAGAATGAAACACTGACCACCCACGGAGCTGGAGCATTAGAATCATAGAATCATAGGGGTTGGAAGGGACCTCAAGAGATCATTGAATGCAACCCTCCTGCCAAAGCAGGTTCCCTACACCAGGTCGCAGAGGTAGGTGTCCAGGTGGGTCTTGAATATCTCCAGAGAAGAATCATGCTGCAGTTTCTGTCCATTTCCCCTTGTCCTGTCTCCACACACTGTTGAAAAGAGTCTGGCCTCAACACTTTGTCCCTCACACCTCAGATATTTATAAACCTGGATCAGGTCCCCTCTCAGTCTTCTTTTTTTTTTAAGAGACCCAGTTCACTTGGCCTTTCTTCATATGGGAGATCCTCCAGGCCCTTCACCATCTTTGTGGCCCTGCGCTGGACTCTTTCCAAGAGATCCCTGTCTTTTTTATACTGGGGAGCCCAGAATTGGACACAGTACTCCTGATGAGGCCCCACCAGAGCAGAGTAGATGGAGAGAATCACCTCTCTGGACCTGCTGGCCACACTCTTTTTAATGCATCCCAGAATGCCATTGGCCCTCTTGGCCACGAGAGCACACTGCTGGCTCATGGTCAACCTGTCGTCCACCAGGAAACCGAGGTCCCTCTCTACAGAGCTCCTCTCCAGCAGGTCATCCCCCAGCCTGTACTGGTGCATGCAATTATTCCTCCCTAGGTATAAGACTCTACACTTCCTTTTGTTAAATTTCATCTGGTTTCTGACTGCCCAGCTCTCCAGCCTGTCCAGGTCTTGCTGAATGGCAGCACAGCCTTCAGGCGTGTCAGCCAATCCTCCCAACTTTGTATCATCAGCAAACCTGCTGGGGGTGGCCACTATCCCCTCATCAAGGTCATTGATGAAGATGTTGAACAAGACTGGACCCAGCACGTACTCCTGGGGGACACCGCTGGTTACAGGTCTCCAACTGAACTCTTTAATTCACAGTGCACTACATGATGTTATGATGTGGAATATCTATAACAAAAATCATAGAACCGTGACACAGTTCTTTACAGTGTACATAGTAATACAGTGTACACAGAAACTGCAGTATAGGTTCTGCACAAATGTGCACAAGGACTTCTTTACGGTGAGGGTGATGGAGCACTGGAACAGGCTGCCCAGGGGGGTTGTGGAATTTTCTTCTCTGGAAGATTTCAAATTTCAAGACCCGCCTGGACACCTACCTGTGCAACCTGGTGTAGGGAACCTGCTTTGGCAGTAGGGTTGCATTCAATGATCTCTTGAGGTCCCTTCCAACCCCTATGATTCTAAGATTCTATGATTCTATGATAACAATGACTTATTTTAATCCCTGCATACATGTATATTTCTTTTCAATGCACAGAATAGCAATTGAAATAGAAACTAATATTTTTACCCATAGGAAACAACTATCTTATAGTTCACACAGACTTAATTGTGACTACAAAGGCATCTTTGAAGAAGGTAGCAATGCAGAGCAACATACAAATCAAGGCTCCTTCTTTTTTGTAATAGAAATTAATGATTTGTGGTAAAATCTGTATTGGTTTAGCAAGTCTGTCTGGGGAACAAGAATTTCCAGTCTACGCTGGGCCATCTCTGTTTAGGTACTCAGAATACTTCTAAATAGGTGAACTGCCCTCCAAGTTCTGCGTAGATCATTTCTCACTCCCTATACTGGTGAAATATATATAAGCCAGAATCTATGTCTAAATATAAATGCTAGTACTTCTTAATACTGCATTATGATTGGGATTTTCAGGTACATCTCATTAAAAAAAATAAACAAACAGACATTAAAAGGGAAAGATAGAAGGTTTCCACAGCCTCAGAGGAAAACTCATTCCAGAAGTTGTTTACTACTCCACCATGCAGTTCGGTGATATAAACTGTGACATAAATTCCATGAATTAGTGCCTTAACAATATTGTCAGAATACCATGAATACAATGAAATGGAAAATGAAAAAAAGAATCAAATAATTAAAGGAAGGGAATAAAAAATTATATCTTTAGATGTTAGTACAAACATACGTAACTTAAGTTTCTAGTCAAATGAAATGGATTTTCTTCAGACTCTTTTCCTTGGACACAAACAAATACTCCCTTTCTAATCAGAATCAAGTACACTCATAACCACACCAGTGCCTTGTTATAGAGGTTACACAACTACAGGAAGATAAATTACAGTTCCTCTATGAAGTACTCATCCTCAAGGCCTCTACAAAACATTGCAGGTAAGTAGTCATGCTATGAGGACCTAAATTTGCAAATGACACGTTAGATATTGCTTTGACAAAACACCAGTCCATTTCTGTTGATTCAGCTCGTTATCTTAGCCTCAGCTGCTATAGGAATAACAACTTAGTTCATGAAGATTTGCCAATTACCACTATTTCTTATAAAAAGATTATTAAGCAAGATTATGAGCTCTTCTCACATTCAGTGGGATAAGTGATTCACAAGAACAGTTTCCTGAACTGTAGGATGAAGGAAGTCTGATTTGAGGCAGTCCTCTTCCACATTACCTCCATATATCACCTCTATTTTATAAGGAAGCAATCAAAGCTTGCTAAAATAAGCTGACTTGCTTAAAGTTATATAGTGTCAAGAATAAAATTCAGGCATCTTAAATACTGGTACAAGAACTCGTTGCACACAGTCAATTTCTCCTGCATTTCAACAGTTCCAGCAGCAAGGTACTGTACTTGAACTTTATGAGATATTGGCTCCTTTGCTATACTTCAGATGAGAAGAAATGCCATAGTCTAGCCCTGAAAAAAGCCAACCCTTTCAACCACCCACTACTGATGTACAATCTTACTTTAGCACAGTATTCAATTCGTAATAATTTTCAACTTAAATTGATTTGCAACCTTCTAACTTTTTTTTTTTAAGTGATGATTTAGTTTTTTCATCTTGGAATTTTCACTTCACTGATAGTGGCTCGTTTTCTTACTTTCATGTCATTGATCTCCTCAGAAGTAGCCTATGGATCACAATGGCTCTGCCAGACATGGGCTGAAATCTCTTCTCTGGAGATCTACTTATCAAATTTTACTCCACAGTTTTTAATACTGCAAGATAAATCCTTCAATAAATCTAAAACAAACATTTGCATAGAAGTGGACCGGATTACTTCCAGCATTTGTTACTTCATATCTTATCACATCTTGACTACCTTTGATTTACACTGTCATTGCCAGACTTAAGGGCTTTAGCATCTTAATTTTAAAATGTGTGTGTGTTTGCAGATGTGCTTACTTTCTCAGGACAAAAAACAGTGCAACTTCCACTTCTCTAACTGTTCCACATAGGGAAAAACAGGGTGTCTGTCTAGTAAAATCGGATTACAAAGCCATACTTGAAAATGGCAATTGCCTTAAAGAAATTGTACTTGCTAAAGCCTAACCATGAGCTGCAAAGAAGTAACCAGTAAGCAGTTCTTAACTGGAAGAGGGTAAATTTAGACTAGATATTAGCAAGAAATTCTTTACCATGAGAGTGGTGAGATAGTGGAACAGGCTGCTCAGTGAGGTTGTGGATGCCCCCTTCCAGGAAGCTTTAATGGGAAGGCTGAATGGGGCTTTGAGCAACCTGGTCTAGAAGGAGGTATCCCTGCCTGTAGCAGGAGGTTTGGAACTAGATCTTAAAGGTCCCTACCAACACAAACCATTCTGTGATTCTAGGAATTCTTTAAAATGCCTTGAACAAATGGCTTCCTAACTAAGACTGCTGCAGAAGGATGTTGTTTCTTCAGGCCAATCCTCAGACAGGCTGCAAATCTCTTCTGCTTCCGCCCACTGCCAAAACACAGTAGCCACATCTGGGAAGAACCAAGATCCTGGGCATGGATGGACTGCATCACTGGCATTCCAGTCCTGCACCAAAATCCTGAGCAAAAAGAGACCAAAAAAAAAAAAAAAAAAGAAAGAAAGAAAGAAGGAGGCTTCTTGTGCCACCATCTATATTCCTTCTTCAAGACAAATAAAATAGTCACTTTTCACTGATGTTGAAGGTTTGAAGTTCAACAAGGAGGCCAGCAGTGCTACAGTTTTACTGTAGGCTGCTTAATAGCCACTGCTGGCTGCTAACAGTATAGTAAAACTATAGGAGAAAAGCCAAAAATATATGAAACAGCTGGAAGTATAGGTATGTATGTAAATATACTGTGTTTGCATGACCATTTTTTGTCTGTTTTAAGAAAAGGAAACAGATTACATTTGATGTATGGATTTTGCTCCAGAAACAAAGGAAACTTCATTTCTTGTTCATTGCCTTCTGGAGGGGGCAACTCTGAAACATATTCACTGTAAAAAAAAACCCAGTAAGGTTTGCCCTTTCTCCTTTTCCCCCTTCCCACTTCCACTTTCCCCTGTTTGGTGTTTTGTGCTGACATTTGTACTCCTGTGCAGTGAGCATGAATGTGCTGTTGCAATTCGGAGGCATAGCACATCCAGCTCTCACAAGCATAAATTATTTAGCAGGGAGGGTTCCAGACAGCAACAGTCAGGTTTCTTTTTGCTCTTGTCCGTTCTCTTAATATAAAAGGTCACTGTGACTTGAAAAGTATGTTTATTAATTTATATGGAAAATATAATACTACTTCTTGTTTTCTTCTTCAGAAGTCAGAAATGGCTGGAACGACCATTTTTTTCACAAAATTACTGCACTTCTGTTTCTATTTTCTGGAACTTAGAATTTCAGAAGGATATCAAATAATGAAAAGTTATGATCAACATTTTTGAAAGCAAAAAAGAAGATTGTTTTGAATTGTTTCCAAAAATAACAATTATTATATATATTAAGTCATCTCATCTACCTAGACTGAATTTGCAATCTCAGAGGTTGACACACACAGCTATCTCTAGGGCTTTGTAATCAGCATCTTTGAAAGGATACATTTTCTTATCAACATTGACTTATCACTGGAAAATGGCAAATAAATCTGTATTAACAGCATATACTCATACAATTAATCAGACCTTTGCTTTTAATTTAATAAATTCTGTATTCCCCTTGGTATTCTGTATTCCCTGTGGATCCACCTCTTTTCTTTGCCAGAACTGAAACCAAGCTCAGCTGCTAAGTCACAAATTTCATAGGCCAGTGGAACAAGACGAAGCAGTGTGAGACAAGAAAATGATAATTGATTTATTTGTAGGGTGAAAAAGCAGAAAAACAGTACTTGTACCAGTTCTGCAGACTGCAATTTGAATTTCTGAAATCTGTTCTGCATAGCTTGAGCTTTAAACAACTTATTTAACTCCCAGTATCCCATGGACATTTCTGGTTATTTTGAGAATTCCCAATTGGTAACAGCCTTGGCATTGCCCTGGTTTCTATATTACTTAGTGACCAGTAGTCTCACTACTGAAACATTTTTTTGCTTCAAGAAAAATGGAAGAAATATTTGATGTGTGTTACACCTGGAGATAAGGGCTGAAAGTAAACACCTGTGGGTCTCAGTCTTATCCGTGCAATCAACAACATTTCTAGTCAAGAGTGGTGGTTGAGAAGAATGAAAGGCATGAGGAAAATTCTTCATACAGAATAAAGCAAATCAGCCAAGCTCTGTTCTTTTATGTGACTGTAAGTGTGCTAGAAAAAAAACAGTCCTTCTACAGACATACTTAAGAGTAAGGAAGATAAATGGAAATGTTTTGGCTACCCTTTCATCCTAATTTTTTTAATAAAAAGCTTAAATAGGCACATTCTTCCCCACAAATAAATGATTCCTCCTTAAAATGCAATGGATCTCTTGTGGTAGCACCTCAGGTATACCTTCCGTATTCTTACATAACAGATTCCTTTTTCTTTATATAGCATTTTACTTTAAAAGCAAAGAGCTGAAAATGAGCATGAAGAACTCTGCACATTGACTGAGTAAATGGCAACACAGAAACTAGAGGAGTGCAGGAAACTAGTGCATTAAGCAGGATTTAACCATTTAACAGAGCAAGCACCTAAATTCAGTTAGGAGTGACAGTGAACTTAGTCACCAAATCAGAAGTCACAAAGTAGATCAGTACATTATAAGGATGTACTGATTTTTTCCCCATTTTTAATTTTTTTATTATTTCTTTTTAAAACTACAGATGCCATTTTTGGAGAAAGGTTGTCTCCCTCCTCATTGCAATTATTTTTAAAAAATCTGTCTTTATTCGTTATTAATAAAGAGGTCATCTACAATTTCTTTTTTTATATTTTTCATCCAAAGAAAATCACAAGTCAAGAATGAATGACCTTCAAGCTCCATAAATCAATGTGACAAGGGATTCAATCAGCCACATGCCTTCTCTCATTTAAGCAGCTGCTGACTCCCATAGAGTACAAGGAGTACAGACCCCAGTGGCCCTGCAAGTGGTGAAGAAAGCAGCAGGCCTGCCTTTTAAAACCACTGAAGCCTGGCTGAGGAAATCACTGACATAAGTGAAATAAGAGTCTGAATATTTAATTTGCATGAGCTGCTAGTGCTGCATACACCTCCATATCACATTTTCTCACTCTGCACACTGTTAGTCCTGCCAGAGAAGCTGCAGCATCACTGTAGATTTTGTTCATACTAATTGATATGTAAGTCCATATCTGCATGTTTTGTACGTTCCCACACATTTGCTCCGTGAACTATAAAAAAGCTGCAACGAGTGTAGCAGTAGTGCTGTTTAATCTCAAATTTGAGAAGCAAAGCTGGACAGGCTGCCGAGTGCCAAAAGATGACCTTCACCTGGTGTCCCAAATTCTCCTCAAATTCAGAAAGCGTATTATACCAAAATGACTCTGACATGGATTTCTTATCACTTTGGATTTGTTCTGATGGATATGGAAACAAGGTGCAATATAGTTGTTGCAACCTGAGTGAAGAGACAGTTTACATCTACAACCAGATATACTTCTATACTAAACAGATAGTCCATACTATACTTTGCTTTTAAACTTTATTTGGTTACACAAATGTTACACATTTGTAACACATTGTTATCTCAACAATACTGTAAGTAAATTCAGGAATTTCAGCAATTAATTCAAGTGCCTCAGCAGAAGTATTCTCATGGGAAACTTCAGTTCCTAGATAAGAAGGACAACTGGAGCCTAAAAACCAGAGATTCAACACAACCAGATTTGAGGAGAAGGTAAACCGTACCCTGCCAGGGTAGATAATAGATGCCATAATGAAGTCAGAGCACCAATTAAAAACTTAGTTAACTGTCATACTTTCTGTAAATAGATTTCTGACCATAACCTTCTGCCTGGATCTGACCACCAAAAACCCTTTATCAGAACCCCAAACACAGTGCATGCACAGTGCTAGATTTTAATATGTACAGCAATCCTAGGAATAAGTGGGAACTTCATAGAAATTGTATGAATATTCACATGCGAAAAAGTGTAAAATCTGTGTGCTTTTGATCTTGAGAGTGCATGTCATGAAGGAGCAATCTCCCATGCACCCAGCACTGCAATAAAGTAATGCCAGATTTCAATTCGGTCATTCAGGTTGGCAAGTTTTATCCCTGCATTTTGGCGACATCATAAATTCCAAATTCAACAGTTTACAGTGCTTTCCCCAGACTAAAACTTGTCCTTCCTTATTTTTTCAAGCCACTAAGGAAAACACTAAGAAAGATTAATGAAGCTTTCCTATGAAACTAAGTTGCTACAATGCTTATTTAACAAAACCTACTTTGAACATGATATTTAAGAAGTCTTGGGGATTGACAAGTTTGATTCAGTTACTTACAATCAACTCTCTGTGCCCCAGTACTGTTCTGCAATAAAGGAAACTGGACAGATATACTGAAAGGAAAAACCTGAAAGGTCATGATAAGCCTTGTATTCATAAAGTAGGAAAATTCACTTATCCCTTGTGGGTCAAATAGTAGAAAGGATAGGAAATGAAGTTATTCCCTGATGTCCTGGGACAAGAGGTTTCATTTAGTGGCCCAGCCAAAAGGTCCACTTAAAACCTGTGTCCTGTTTCAAAAGCACAAATAGTGAAAGTTCAGGGGAAAAATACATGCTACAACATATTTGTGACTATAATATTTTACTAGCACTTTAGGGAGCACCTAAAGGTAGCATTTTGGTACATGGCATTTTGTGGTCACTACTTGACCTGTATTTCATGGACTTGTTATGTAATTACAAAAAAACTCACTTGCATGTTTGAACTCTGTGTCCTGCAGCAATGAGTTGTGTGAGTACTACCATAAGTGCTGTGGGGAAAAAAAAAGAAAGTAAGAAAGAAAAGACATTGTTCACTTTGTCCTAAAGTTGATGCATTATGATTTCACTACAAGATTTCTGGTTTTATACAGAAATGTTAAATCATGTAGATAATGAGATAGGGATCCTGAATTCATATTCTCTCCAGCAAATGTTAATTCACAGAAGTGCTTCCTCACATCATCTTTTTGTTCAAACCCGAAAAGCTCTAGTCTATTTACTCATCCAAATATTTCAAGCATTTAGTATCAGGGATAACCCTTGTTATATCTGTCCATATTTACTCCAGTTCTACTGCCTGTTTTATTGAGTTGGCCCAGAATTTCACGCAATCTTTACCATCCATTGACAAAATGGTTTTATGTATATAGTGATGTAATTTATGCCTTCAGTTTGTTAACAGAAATTATAAAGACTATGTACAGGTATACAAAAGAAAGGACAAGCCTGAGCAAAGCATCCCTCACCTTGACACTTCCTGTATCACTGCCTCAGCAGCTTTCCTGCCAGGGCTTTGTTGCTGCCACTAGTATATGGCAATTGCATGAAGCTCACACATTTTGCCAAGAAGAAACAGCTGATTTCTTGCTGTGTAGATCATTTTGCCCTCTCCCCAACATATGGTTTTGATCAAGGCTACATTCTGTGAAGTTTTGTGGCTAATGCTACAAAGGAAAACAGAATGATTTGCTGCAATAGTGCTTTTTGGCTTTGGAGTGGAAAAAACAGCGGTGCTCAGATAATTTGGAGGTGACGCTCTCCTGGCTGGAAAAGGAAAAAGAAAGCAAAGGGCTCTGTTCCTTTCTCTTAAAAATCTTTTCTTCCACTGGCTATGTTTTCCATCATAATATTTTCCATGAATCTGTTCTTCTCTGTATCTTAAAGACATATTTCTCCCTCAAATATGCCACTTAGACATGTTTGGCTTTGAAAGCTAACTGGCAAAGATGTGAAAAAAGATGAACACAAACATAATCATCAGTAATGACCAATAGTGAGAATTGTTTCACACTTTTTAATTCCCATGTTGTTTAAGCTCAGTGCCACAAAATTATCTGGACTTTAGAGGAACAGCCACCCAGTCCCAATTGTTTTTAGGCAAGCTTCTAGTTTCCTCTAAACTTGTGGCTTTCTTACTGGATGTTGCAGTGACAGTGGGAAACGTGTAACTATAAAGAGCAAAACACTGGAATCAAGATTATTCCTTCATTTGGGATAAAAGATTCTCACCTGAAAGACACAGTATGAGTAAAAAATCCCTAAAACCAGTCTAGCCCTAAACAGGTTGCATTACTTCACTGTTTCATGCTATTTTTCACTTGGACAAAATGAATACATAGTGCACACCAAAAAAAATGGAAAATATTTAAGAAGAGAAAATGCAACACATCTCACAGCTCGTCAGCAGTCATCCACCCAGTCAAGACAAAATTAAAACTTGGAAGAACAGAGACTGACTGGATTCCAAAAAGAACAATAAACAAACAAACAAACAAATAAATAAAAGGGCTTTGAGGATTTTTTGGGTATGTTTGGAGTTCAGTCCATCTGAACATTATGCAATAAATAATTCTTGGTTATTCCTTATAATTGCTGGACAGTAGATTAAAGGCTACATTTTTAATTGAAGTAAATTAGTGTGATTTTGTGAATGCAAATAGACGCTTGCATTTATAGCTTTTTATCTTTCTAGGTGCTTAGTGGATTTTATATTATTTTATTTTATGTCTGTGAGTGGAATAATCATGAATAGATTAGAGCTTGTGCCAATGCTCCAGCTGCTGCGAAACTACAAGTTCTCTAAGCTGAAGCTAGAGTGAAACATTTCTCTGTCACTTCATCTGCTTCAAAGATTCCCAAACAAATACATTACTACATTCCAAAAACTCAGTCATTTTTCCTGCATTGCTTCATTACTTGGAATATTTATGAAAGTTCTCTCTCTCTCATAAAATAAAGTAAGACAGAGGAAACGAACAGATGAAAATTGAAAGATATTTCCAAGGAGTTAAATCATTAAGTTATTCTTAGTATTATGGAGATGAGAAAGACTTTTTTCCATAAAATCTGTAAAATTTTAATTGCAAAAAAGTTATAACTTTAATAATATAATTATCTGTCCAAGCATGATACTTCCTCTGTCTCCTTATTTGTTTTTTTTTTAAAGCAAGATCCTCAAGTAAGGAAGAAGTAAGGAATAATCATGAAGTAGTGAAGTTTTTAATCTTCGGTGGTAGGAGGAAAGCTGCCAGCAAAACTTCCTTCCTAGATATGGGGAGAGAAGACTTCAGGCTGCTCAGAGAATTAACTAGCAAGATGCTAGTTTTGAAGGCACTGGGACACATCAGTGCAGGACATTTTTTAAGTGCTTTCTGTGCTTAAGGGCACAGAAAGAGGCAATTCCAAAATTTTGGAAGTAATGCATCAACATGAAGGTTGATTTGGCCCAGCAGGGATCTTCTAGAGCTTAGGTTGAAAAAATAAACTGCCACTGGCAGCAAAGTTGGCTAACATGGAAGAACTGCAGAGATGCTACTCGCCAATGTGGGAAGAAAATGTGTGTATCCAAAGCTCAATAAGAGTTGAAATTGGCTGTTACCTTTTAAAAATATGTTTTAACAGCAAAATCAGTGAAAACATTTGTCCATTACTTGATGAGGATGGTCACCGCACATGTAGGGATGCAAAGTAGGGACATTTAATGTCTTATATCTCTGTCTTCAACATTTATGTACTCTGGAACCCCTGGAGCCCTGTAGTGGAGAACATAACCACAACAATAAACTCTCAGCCAACTCCAAACTTGTGTGAGGTTTGTTGCCATGTCTAGATGCCTATAAGTTTATGGGACTCAATGGCATTCATCCCAAAGCACTCGAAGATCTAGATGATGTCATCTCTCAATTATTTTTCAACGGTCTTGGGTATCTGGAGAGGTTCCAGTTGACTGTAAGCTGGTAAGCATTGTCTCAGTTGTCTAAAAGGGCAAGAAAGAAGACCCCTATAATTACAGACCTGTCAGTCTCAATGCAGTGCCAGGTAAAATTTAGAGAAAGTTATAAGCACTATGAATCTGAGTTATAAGCACACCCTAGCAGACAAAAGGACCAAATGCTTCCTGGGATGCATCACGCCCACATTGCCAGCCAAGCAAGGGAAGGGGTTGTCCCACTCTGCTCTTTCCTAAGATGGCCTCACCTTGGGAACTGTGTGCAGTTTTGGATGTCACAATGTAAGAAAGACTCAAAATTCCTCAAGAGTATCAAAAGCCAGGCTATGTTGATGGGAAAGCGTATAGCGGGTAAGACTTTTGAGGAGCAGACAACGTCTCTTGGTTTGTTCAGTCCAGACAAGTGGAGTCTGAGGGGAGGCTTCATGGTGGCCTACAGCTCCTCATGAAGGGAATGGAGGGGCAAGTGCTGAGCCATTCTCTCTGGTAACAGCAACAGAAATTGAAAACAGCACGGATCTGTGTCAGTGGAGGGTTAGGTTCAGTTTAAGGAAAAGGTTCTTCACTGAGAGGGTGATCGAGTGTTAGAACAGGTTCCACAGGGCAGTGGTCACAGCCCTAAGCCTGCCAGAATTCAAGAAGTGTTTGGACAATGCTCTCTGAAATATGGTTTGAATTTTGGGTAGTCCTGTTTGGAGGCAGGAGTTGGATTACATCTTCCTTGTAGGTCCCTTCCAACTCAGGACAATTTATGATTTTATGAGTTTACAATTCAGACTGACAGAATTTCAGATAAACATCCGAGCTGGCAGACTGGGAGAATATGTAACTTCCTGCTATAATTTCAAAGATGTGGGTAATGCAGGTAACTTCTTGTTTCTCTGTACTTTCCACCTGAGCTTCCTACACAGTTTTTAAGATCATACTCAAACACTGGTATTTGTCTTCTAGCTTTCTTGTACACTGCTCTTTATATTATTGATATCCATAATTCTAAAAAAAGCACCACAGCTCAAGAAAGATCAATTCACTGCATGGATGGACAAGACAAATTATCTTTGCATGTGGCAATGTATATACAGAGAATAGTACACAATGCTCATCAGCCACAATGTGAACCAGGTCCAGCAGTCTATGAAACAACTGAGTGAAAAGAGGCCAAATTTCCACTTCCTCACCACTTTCCACAAAATTCACAACAAGGTTTACATATTATTTTAGTATGGTCTGGCTAGCTACAGTGAAGTTAGAGACAGATGTTGTCTGTACATAGATTTTACTTTCTTGTCAAGTTAGGAAATATCGTAAACAATTTATATCATGAACACTCTAAGGCACATGCAATTCCATGAGCCACATACTTAGGTTTTCACACAGTTAAGTGTTGCAACACTAATTACTACTTTGTCTGGATGGCCTGCTTTCTCATGTTATAAAACATAAAAAGCCCACCCAAAATCATCAACTAGACGTTTTAATGTTATTTAAGGGAGAAAGAAGTTGCATACATAACTCAGCTAAATGACAAATAAAAGAGGGTACTTTGTCTGCAGGAGGAGTCAGTAAATATAAAATAGCATTCAGCAAACAGCAATGGATTAAGTTGAAAAATTGCCTAAAGGCAGAAAGAAAAAATGCCTGTTAGATCATAAGAGTCTCTGGAAGATGATATAATATAAGTTATAATATAATAGTAGTTATCTAGGTAGTAACTTTAGGAAAAAAATAAAAATAAATAAAAATACACACACACACACAAAAAAAACCCCTAAAAACTTAAAAAACTGGAAAACTAAAGAACTCCAGTAAAAGTTATAACTTTTACTAAAAGTTATCAATTTATCACAAGTCTTTTATCCTTAAACATGGAAAGATGGCATGCAAGATTCTCACACCTGATAACCTCTGTAAATAGTTTGAATAGGCTAGCACTGTGCTCAAACCAAGCTAGATGATCTAGCAAGAAGAAAGTTATACAGTTTTCACTTTCTCAACAATTTCAAAAGCAGAAACTGAAATCATTTGTCAAATACATTCCAAGGAGAGACATGGCGCAACTTAGCTATCTTCAGGTGACTCACGTTTCAATTGTAACTACAATTTAATCCAGTCTGGGATTTTTTAGGGTGATCTATTCAGATACTGCAGAGATGAGGCCCCGTCAGAAGAGAGGCAAACTGCAATTTCTACCCTTGCAAAAAAGATTAATGCTGCTCTTGGTACTCTGGACAAACAAGTGACCACTTACCAGATTGCACTTGCCAAACTGGCTGCTTCTGAAAGGGAGGCCACAGGTCTGAGGACTCCCTTCAACCCAATATGCTTTGGCAGGCCTTCTAGTCTACTTTGAAGCCTTAATGAGCTCAGAAAGTGAGACAGAAGAAACTCCAAACCTCAAAACCTCAAAACAGTGTTCAAGTAACAATGGGAAAACTGGAGCAGTGACCCAAATCAAGCACATTCACAAAACTGGGAACAAGAACTATTCCTACAACAGTGAAAAGGAGAAGGCAAAGGAGACTGGAGCAGTGAGAGAGAAAAGGAACCTACAAACTACCCACTTAAAAAAATCCTATTGAATGCAGTTTAAGCCCCGTGAACTGGATTTCTTTGATATTACAAACATACTGTCACAACTCAATTTTTAATCACCTTCCACAAGATTTTAAAAAATTATTCCTATTGAAAGCTATTTATTTGATCCTTCTAATTTCTTCAAGTATATTTTCTATGTTGATTATTCAGTTCTGATCTTTAGGACTGTGGGATTTATACTGTAAAAAAGTCTGAGGTGTTGCTTTTCAGTGTTTGTTGTGGGTTTTTTTTTGTTTTTTTGTTTTTAATTGGGTGAAAAAAATAAGTTTAAATGACTAAAACAAGTATCAAATGACCCAAACAACAGTTCATCATGTTCACACCACTACAAAATAAAGCAAGCTATGGGTTCATAAAGCTCAAACCATGAGAACAATTGCAACACAGACGCAGTGAAAACTACAAGTCTCTAAAGAATTGCACAGCTGTTTTAGGCAGTCTACATCTATCTTCCCTGGGTCATTTTTTCACTTTGATCATTTTTCCACAGTGACATTTCATTTCAGATTTTCTGACCTCCCTAATTCTTTGTTGCCTCACTCCTTGAATGCCTGGTTTCTTCTGGTGCTCTGTGCAAAGTAAATCTGGGGTGGCTGTAAAAAGTCACTGAATTGGGACAATTCTACAGCCCATGGGGTGTTCACTTTATATAGGAATAAGCAATTCTCTCTGTAATTCCAGGAGAGTGAAAGAAGTAAAAAAAGAGGTCTTTGTGGGTGGTTTTCTGCAGCCCCCCAGGCCTCTAGTGCCTTTTAAGAAAAAATCAGTTTACAATACGGTTCATGGCCTAGCCTCACAAATAGAATTGCTGTTGCAACTCAGACAGTAGCATGGGGAAACTGTGGCCTTAAAGTTCAAGTACAGAGCAGAGGAAGCTGAGATTTGCTGTGGTGAAAAGCCTTTTTAAACTATAGGGTATTAAAAAATAAATGTCTCGATTTTAGCATAAGCATATTCTGTAGATTGAGTCACAAACAGTACATTGTACACATACATTACACTGCCAAGAATCTAAAAAAAACCAAATAAATAAGGAATATTTTACACGATGGAAAATTAACTTCTCCATATAAAATCTTATTTTCTTTACAAGGCTAAATACGAGTAAGACCCTTTTTTATATTCTTCACATTGAAAACATAATGCAGTTGAAAGCTTTGGGTCAGATACACCTTATTTTTGATGAAGTGAGAGTGCAAGATAGTTTCTGGAATTCATTCTTAGTTGTTCTGTCTTGGCAGCACTTCTCCCTTGGCCAAGCAAAATGGTGCAAGCTAATGTACATAACCCTGTATTTGGCACAGAGTCAATTGCCAGCTCACCAGACAAGGTAACTCATTTGGCCATGGAAAATGCTTCACCTGCCTCACCCTGGTCTCTGATTCACTGACCAGCTAACACCTCACTCATAAATACATTTTGTTTGAAAATTCACAGGTAAAGTACAGAGTTGCAGTCAGTCATTCAAGTCAAGAATTGATCACGTCTCTTTACTGGACTTCAGTAAGACCTATCTTAACAGAGAAAAATATCCCTCACTTCACAGCCATACCTTATTCATGTCATTTCATTTTGGCAATAAGTACGTTAGTGAACAACTGTTTTCAAGGATGAAGCACATGGAGAGTAATATTTCATCAAAAATCTCTAATGAACACCTTGAGAACTCACTAAGAATTGCAACCGCATACACTGAAACAGATATTGATGCATTAGTTTCACAAAAAACAAGGTCGTATCCAAATATCCTATTGTTTACACTCTGCTGGCCTCTTTTTTTAAGTTTTAATTAAAATATATATTTTAAAAAAGAAGCTCTGTTACTTATATACATTAACTGTTATGTGTTTACATGCAACTAAAGACAATTTCTCTTCACTCACTGATGCTCAGGTGAGCCAAAACGTCAGACACCCATGATTTATCGCAGTTGCCTGACCACCTCAGGGCTGACCAAAAGTTAAAGCACATTGATGAGGGCATTTATCCAAATGCCTCTTGAACAATGGCAGGCATAGAGCATCAGCCACCTTTTGAGAAAGCCAGTTTAAGCATTTGTCTGCCCTCATGATACAGAAATGTTTCCTTATGCGCAGTCTTGACCCTCTCCTAATGCAGCTTTGTGCTGCTCCTGTCCTGCCATCGATTTCCAAGGGAACCTCACACTTCACTCTGCTTCCTCTGAGTTGAGTTCAGCTTGAGTTCAGCTCTGGGAGCTGAAGAGCAATGAGGTCACCACTCAACCTCCTCCAGACTGTGAAGACTTTGTACCTAACATGCTGATGAGCAGAACACCTAGACGCAAAATGTTGTGATGAAGGTGGTGGAGACAATGTTCCCAATTGCCTTTGAAGCAGAAATTCAGCAGTTTGAGAAACTGTCCATCATGCAAGAGAACCAATAAAACTTCTTCTCCATGTGAAAATTTGTGACACAGGTGAATATTTTAACCCTGACCAGAAGGTCAGAGTTGTCCTTTACTCCGCCTTATTGGAGAGAGGTAGAGATGGATTGAACAGATGAATGAAATCATTGTTGCAATTATTATAAAAATTATATTTTTGAAAACACAAGTACTGATGTACTTAAAAACAGATGCATAAAATAATCCATCCAATCAAATGAAGTAACAACCACATCTGCTCTAAATGTAACAATGGGCTCCAAAGCCTGCAGTTGTTTGATAAACATGCTTCTTTTGGCTAAAAGGGTTTAGCTTTTTGCCATAAAGCTCAATTTGGAGCTGAGGAAAGCAGTTATCACTGACCATTGTATGTCTAGCCATGTATACTCTTTTTTTCTTCTAGAATTCTATTATAAAATATTCCATCCTTTTTTAAGCTACCATTATTTTAGGCTGCAGCAAGATTTTTGGGTGAATACATGCTGTGCTTTGAATATAGAATAAGCAGGTAGCTTATTGCATCCATGTTTGCCTCATGTGAGACAGCTCTTACTATGTTTTCAGTTTTCTTTATTTTCAGAAATCTAATAAGCCATACTAACATTTTTTCCTTCTTAAAAAAAAAAAAAAAGGGATGACACAAATCAGCATCAAAGCAGTAAGTAATGCTATGAAATAGGAATTTCTGAACTAGATGAAGTTTATACCCCAGCTACTTGGTTTAACTTGCTATCCATCATAGGCTCTCATTAATCATCAGTATTTTCAGCTAGAACTCTGAATGTGTGTTGAAATTATCACTGGCAGCTTGACAAAAGAAGAAGCCTTTCAAAAATTGCAGTGAAGAAGTAAGATACTCAGTAAACACAGATGTGTGTTTTGTCAATTATAAATTTGCATGATTACATTTCAAACACCAGTAGCATTTCAAGAATACATTCTTCCCTCTACCTCCATTTTTTTTTAACTTGAAATATTTATAACCAAGGTACAAAGGATATTGGACAGCAACTACTAAAATCATAAAGTTTAAAGATACTGTAAATCTGCCCCATTCCTCTTCAAATTCAGCTATTCCAAGACACATAAAATACAGAACAAAACCCATTGTCATTGACAGTAAATACAGGTGAATAATAGTTTAGAAGTAGGGAAGAGGAACAAGGACACCTTTCTACTGGTCTCAAACTAAGTCTGAAAGACTCACCAGTACTAAAAGCCCCTTGTAAGAATTAAGTAGCAGTAGAATAGAGAACAACATGCCCAAAAAGGGCAGGTCTGCCGCAGTGACAGGCTGAGTCAAGATCCTCAGACAGATCCCATCTTATCTGCTCATCATGACACCTGTGCACACCCAGGGCTTTTCCAGCTGAAAGCTTGTCTGCCTCCCTCTCTTAGTGATGTGCAAGACCCTGAAAAACAAAGAAGCCAGCTGTTGTATTAATAGCAGTTCTAAAGAAGTTGGGGAGAGGGTGGTAAACCACTACCTCTAACAATGACATTGCAAGCACTTAGGAGGAAGTGAAGAACCAGTTTTTTAATGAAATGCATGCAGCTGCATAAGAGGATAACAAGCCAAGATTTCTAAATGTATGTTCTTGGTCAGTACGTGCAGGGCAGGGATCTGGAACAGGAATGGTGGAAGAGATGTAAAACTTGCAAATAATGGAAAAATGTTTAAGTGCAAGGAGAAATGTGGGCGGTGAACGCACAGTCACTTGGTCTTCAAGCACTGCTTGTGTCATCTTCTACACAATATTTCTCTCCAGTGAAGCCTTCTGGCAACCAGTAAAGTTATGCGGAAATGAGAGTGTTGTCTTAAAGTATTTTTTTTTAATAGACTGAAGAAGTAGCTGTAGTTCTCAGACAAATTATTGTCTATTTTGGGTTAAAATGTGACTTGGAAATGTATAGATGAATTAGGATTCTGAGATTGCCCCTAAGTGCGGCTCTGAAAATCTTATCAAGGATACAACCCTACAGTTTCTACTGGCCTAGTTCCTCCTGTCTTTCAGAAAGCAGTAATTGTCCACAGCTTGTTTTACTTAGCTTTAAATCTCCCCCATGGGAACCAATGATTCTCAATTCAGTGAACAGAGCTAAAGCTGAGAAAACTAAGCCTATTGTTACTTGAGTTCAGGAGGCAAAAGATGTTTGGAAGTTTTAAGTTTGGCATAGAAGACTAGAATCTTTCCAGCTTTCACCGTCCACTGGGAAAAGCTGAGCTACAGTCTTCTGGAGAAGTTTTTCTTTCACAACTGCAAGGGCACCATCCTTCTCCAAGTGCCTTCATTTGCTGATCAGAGCTCCTTGACAGCTCCGTTAGTGCAGTTAAAGTGCATCTCAGGCACTGAATATACAGTGACCTGGATTTCTCCTGGATGTTCATTTCAGATTGAGTATTAACAAGCCATAAGTGCATCTCAGCTGGGAAATAAGGAGGTTTCAGATGAGCAGACAGGATTTAGAAATCTCACACCACTAGACAGTGAGTTTAAAAGGTATAACTACATTTCAGATAAAGTTTGATGTAGTTCTAGAGGGAATAGCTGGCAACAAAACCATGGAGATGCTGCTCATGACATCACTTCCAGCCCTACAGCACACTTAAGATGTTGCATGATAGCTACTAGGCTAAGCTATTGTGCACAGATCAAACTTGTAATCTCTACCGCAGTATTCCTGTTTTTTTGCACCAGATTTGCACCTACTGAAGAACAAGAACACATAAATTTTCTTGATCCAGTGGAAAGATCATGAGCAGTTCAGAGAGTAACAAAACAAAACAAACAAACAAACAACAACAACAACAAAACAACAAAATCAACAAACCTCTGTTAAACTCTGAAAGGGTTTTCCAGGAGTTTGGACATAAAGCATTAAAACCTATAGCTATTTCTCACATTAATTTCAGTTAGTTTCCACTCACATTAGCCTACTATGCTGAATTACAAGCACTGCTGATGCACTGGTGATATGTTTCTAGCAATGCTTCTTTCAGAACACTACTGAAAGTTTCAAATGTTATATTTTATCATAGAATCATAGCATAATAGGTTGGAAAAGACTACAAGATCATCCAGTCCAACAATCCGCCTATCACCAATAGTTCTCACTAAACCATGTTCCTCAACACATTGATAGTCAATAGTCAAAGCGTTCCTTGAATACTTCCAGGGTCAGTGACTCCATCACGTCCCTTGGGCAGCCCATTCCAGCACCTGACCACTCTTTCAGAGTAGCAGTACTTCCTAACATCCAGTCTGCATTTCTCCTCTCACAACTTAAGGCCATTCCCTCTTGTCCTATCACTAATCACATGACAGAAGTGGCTGACACCCAGCTCACTACAACTTCCCTTCAGGTAGTCACAGAGTGCAATAAGGTCTCCCTTGAGCCATCTCTTCTCCAGAAGATCTACTTCCTAATTTCTTAATGATTTTGACAAACAAAAATGTTTTGAATATTTATGCATCGCAAGTGAACCAAAAGGATATATTTCTTATTAGCTCTCAAAATGGTAAAGAAATAGTGATAACATTAGGACAAGCAAAATGCTGAAAATAGGGCCTAACATGGCATTCCTACTTCTGCTACAGAAAGGCACGATTTTGGAACCTTTTTACAATAGTAAGCAATGAAATTTTCAAAATGCTGCTCAGGAAATAGATCCTGCCAAGAAAGCCCTAACTTAGGGATTTTGCAAAACATTTCTCTGCACATGGTGAACTTTGGATTTCTGACAGATCATACATCAGGCAATTCAAAGCTTAGAGGTCTGCTATGTAAGAATTGTTTTTGTTCCCTTTTTTGGCTTTATTATCTGGCTTCTCATATGAGATTTGTGAATTTAAACAAGCCTTTCTTTCAAAACAAGACATTTTCTTTTCCTGCTGGAATTCAAACAACAGTTCTGCAGTGCTACACGATTACGTCAAAATTTATAGTAAGTCAAAACAAAGTCATGTCTTCTGTCTTCAGTTCAGGATTATAAGCAATCAAAATCTAGAAGATATGTAAAATAACCTGATTTAATATAGGATAGCAGAGATACTTACCAGCACGCTAGTGTGCAGCATAGAAGTATACTTCTGCTGTCTGTTGTAGAGATTAGGCAAATCATTACCTGTGGGAAAGTGTTCATCACAGAATTTATGAAAAAAAATCATTAACACTGGAATTATTTCTTTTAGATGTTTTAAAATTAAGTGCTTTTAAAAACTAATTTTCAGTTATAAGCATGTGTTTTTTGGAAAAAAATAGTAGGCTTTTCATAAGAAAGCCCTTCTAAAAGAAACAAAAAATAAATATATAGCAAAAATAAGTATTCACAAAAGTACTGTTCCCTTTTTTTTGTTGTGAGAACAACACTTGTGAGAAAAGTCTAACTTTTGTATGAAGTTAGCAGTTGACAGTTTTTGTTATTATTCCAGGTTTTCCAGAGCTGCAAGGGGGACATGAGCTATTAGATTTGAATTACAAGTATCATCAAATGAGGACATGTCTTTCAGTACAAAAATCAGAAGCATATGTGTGAGGGAACAAAACCACTAAGCTCGCCCACTGATTTCAGAGAGTGGCTAAGTGTTTTTGAAAGTATATCTTCTGTTTTAAGATTGTGAGATTTGACATCCAGTTTTGAAAATTTAGCTTTTAACTTTCTTGGCTATGTAATGTAAGTTTGTACATTTGATTTTTGCTGTGCAAGTTTTGCGTATTGTAACATTCAAATGTAAAGGAAGGATATCTTCAATGCGAGCACAGATTATTGTAGAAATTGAAGTTACCTTTCCAGTGAATGTAACCTCAGAGTATCATCAGTGAAGGTAAAGCTATTCACAATCAATTTCAGCATAGCTGCAAGCACAGTTTGTTCCATTTTCTCTTAAGGGGCTTGCAAAATGGTCCTGTGCTACACCTTCCCTATGTCTTCTGAAATCCAGGAAGAAAACCCTTTAACTCCAATGTGGTGTTAGAAAGTGGCATTCCTTTATTGCTCACGATGCACACCGGGTGACCTGACAAGCAAGCGCACCCTCTCAGAGTTCAGGTTCTACATTTATACAGTTAAGACACACCTATGCAGTACACTGGCAGACATATTCACTCTTTTTCAAGGTCTCATAGGTATGTGCTAATGTCCCTTTGGGCATGCTCAGTTGTATCTAGCCCACCTACTTCTTCCCCTTTTTTCACTGAAACCTTTGGCTCACTTTCATTTACTTTTCCCCAGTTTGGAAGATTTCCGTTGCTTATTAGGCCATAGTAAGCCACTTTTTAAAAACATTGTACGTGGAACCCGAGGAAAATGTCCTTGCACATTTTGAGGCAAATGATAAAAGTATTCTATCGTGACTACAGTACTTCTCATGAAGCAAAATCATTGAGACAGAAGATAAAGGTATTCTATTTTGTCCCCACTGCAAAATTAATGAGGAAAAACAAGACTGTTCACCCACTAAAGCTGTAATGAAAAGTTTTAGAACTATCACTTATGGATTCCTTTTGCTAACCTAATATATTGGATCTTAAATTAATGTACTAATCCCTATTGCTAAACAAACCAGCCTATATCAGCTAGAAACATGCTTGTAATTGCTTTCTGGACCAGACTTGGTCCTTAGACAGTAAGCAGATGGTCTTGCCACCCCACCAGCCCCTTCTCTTTAAAATAGTGCTGGCAAGTGGATCCTTTGTAGATGGAGCCCAGAACAGGGCACTAACAGTGACAGCTGTGGGACCAGATAACCCTTGACTAATGGGGCATTTATGATGGCTCTGGTTTCTGAAGACATTGACAGAATTGGAGCCACACTGACAGCCCTGGAGGGAGGTCTGGTATTTCATGCACACCGTCTAGTGCATCATTTTTACATTTGGGGGTTATGCATGGATGCTCATGATCTGGGTTCTCCCTAGCCATATTCTGAGTCCTCCTAGTTCTTGGCATCACAGACACATTCTCTGTATGCCTTAAAATGAAATAAAACCAAAGCACCAGGCTTGGAAATGGAGGCCAGCAGCAACAAAGCCACAGTGTTGCAAAGTGACTGTTCAAGTAAATTCTGGGATTCTGTATTTCTGAGACAGCAAAGTTTATGAGCAGCTCTCTTTCTTCTTGTTGCCAGCTCTCTCAACTGCTGTTCAAGAGCCAAGTCCTTCTGTCTGGCCACCTGTCACAAGGTGCTGCAGACCGAACAGCGGCTTCAGAAGAACTGTCAGCAATTTTGCCACATGGTCGTCAGTGAGTTGCAAGAGAGCTGCTGAAAACAAGTAGAAGAAGAAAAGCATTTCCCATCAAGTAAGTCAGCAGAAAGATGTTATTTTAAAAAAAGCAATACATCAGAGGAGGATCTATTCTTTAGTATTTTTATAATGGACTCTTGATAATGTGGAGAGAAAACTTGGAGCTCTTTCATCATTGTACAACCTGCTCCACATATTGCTGAGTCTAGCTTCCTGATCTCAAATACTGAACAACTACTTGCTAGAGCATTTTCTTCACTTTCTTCTGCTTACAAGATAATAAGGTACTGGCTTTATTCTAATGGGAGCATTGCCTCTGAAATTCTGTACATCTGTAAACACCCACCTTGATGAAGTCTACGCAGTTGGCAAGGCACGTCTGTGCATCTTAGCCAAATAAAACTTCATGCATTTCAAATACCATTTCTGCACAGAATCACTCTATAGTGGTAGGAAGGCTTGTCTGATTTCTCTCTCCTGCCAGCCACTTGGCTCAGGATGTTAATCAAGTGAGTTCTCCTAATTCATCAGATGCCAAATCACTGAAATAACCAGTTTACAAGAACTTAGCTAAAACTAGACACATTATGCAAGTTGCTCTTCAATGCATTATTTATATTATTTATAAAGTGCTTTTCTGTTGGCTTTTTTCATGGTTCTCTGCTGCCCACCCATAACTCTTTGTACTTCTAAAAAAGTTGAGAACAGTCTTCCCATGCACTTAATAGGTATTGAGAAATGTGAAGCTAAATCACCACTGCTAACAAAGGTTTGGGCACTGTGATCAACTATGGTATCACAGGCCACAGAAACTTAAAGGCTCTGTAGGCTAGAAGCATCACTTAATAGTTTCACTTGAAGTATACCAGCAGGCAGTGCAGCCCATTATGTGCTGTGATCCAACAAATGTGCCATAAAATACACAAGAAGGAAGAGTCCATTTTTTTAAGGTTTCAAATAATCATACACAGTCCTTGCCTAGAGAACCTCTTACCAGCTCTGTTCTTGAAGTAATAGTTGATATGCAGAACCTCTTGATCCTGATCTATATACTCTGTGTCACACCTATTATCACACTTGGCAGGTAGTGGAGCAAACAAAGGGCACAGTGCTGCCATCTGTTTCACTTCATTTAGAAAAGTATAATGTAAGGCTGAAAAAAAAATAATCTGAAGTTGCACAAGTTATCAACAAAAAAACAACCAAAATAAAGTAGATATACGGATGTTTACTAGAAGGGGCACTAGATCAAAGGCATGGGAGTCAATAAAAGATTTAGGACAGTGGATGACTGAAGTAGAGGACAGAATGGGTGAGATGATCAAATCAGGGACACAGATTATGAGATGCAGAAAATTCACATCTTGAATACTAAGGCCTCAAGATGGAAAAAATCCATGGCTCAGTATCTCAGAGTACAGCATAGGCCAGATGCCTGTGCCTGGTAAACTGCTTATTTTGGGCTACATACAGCATCTCACTGCAGCATCTGAGGCAAGAACTCAGATGCGTGAATGATCCTTTATTGCAGGTTCCAACATCCCTTATATACATCTCCAAAGCTCTCTCCTCTAACTTTCTATCCCCCTACATGTCAGCAGAGAACTTGACAATTCTCCTTCATGTCTAGGCACTATCTGCCTCCACAATTGATTATCCTGTCTGAACCTAAAGTTGCTTCTATTCACAAGCTTCTTCTCCAGTCAGGGTCATCCCCATGTGAGGATCATTCACCTTACTTGACCTCTGCTCCTCTCCTGGAGACAGCCATTGTTCTCAGTGTCCTCTTCCACACCCCATCAAAGTTGTTTTTTAGCCTCTACTCTGAATGTTGTCTTGAACACCAACATCTCACTTGTGAATAGCTTTTAAAATATGAAGAGAACTGGAAATGGTAGCTGACAGAAAAAGAGAGACACATATTTCTCCCATGTTTTCATCATCTGTAATCACTCTGGAGTAAAATTGCTGAGGCTCTTGGAGACAAGCCTGATTTTTCTCAGTTCTTGAATTACCAGTGATAACACACTGAATACTTTAAAGCACAACTCTAATTTTCATGTACTATACTAACATCTTTGCTGTGTACAATCATTCATCACTACACTGTAATCATTTCCTCACTGCAAGAAGTCTGCTCAGAGCTGCCACAATCACTGCCTCTCCTCTGCAGGACATCAGGGTGGCACATGGCACACCAGAGCTTCACAGGCACCTGGAACTGTCTGCTCATACATGGCTCTCCCATCTGGCACAGAAATGTGGCCCAATCACATCTTTTCTCTTGTACCTAAACCATGCTTCCTTACAAGCACACCTATCTTTTGACAAATACCTTGGCTACAAAGCAGCCAGAAAGGCCAGAAAAGCAAGTTATTGTAGACTACTGCTGTCTTCAGGAAAAGGATAGCAGTAGACTTTGAAATACTGGACATGTGAAACAATTTTATTATCTGTGGGTTTTCAGAGATTTGATTCTGATATCTGACTCTTCCACAATGGCAATATCCTTAATGAACTGTCTGTTTTAGAAGTCAATGAGACACTATGGGACAACTCAACCTACTGGTAACAAAGTTTATTGCTAATGAGCAAAACTCTAAGGTTGCAAATCCAAGTCACAATGGCAGCTGTACTTCTAGAGCCCCCAGGGAAGATTCTTCTACCTTTAAAGAGACCTCAGTTTGTCAACAGAAAATCATAATCTCTTTGCTGTTTTCCAGTGACATAGAGCTAGTCAGTTCTATAGCATCAGCCATATCCTCTGTGACACAGTAAGATACTAAGTGAATGTTAGTCATGGTTTTATGAATTTTTGTTATTGGTATTCCACATCATAACATAATGTAGCAAACTGGAAGGAGTTAAAGAGTTAATGCTTCAGTTTTGAGAACTGTTAGCATTGCCGAGTACCTGGTCCTCAGAAAAGAAGAAATATGTATTCCAGAACACTTTCACTGTTCTATTTCTGTTTTCTGTTCAGAGGAAAAGATAAAACTGCTCATGAGTAATGAGATTGTCCCTTTCTTTTACTGTTTGTCCCTGCAGTGCATGCTCCCTAGCCATCTTGCCTTCAGCATTAGAGTAAAGTCTTCAGTTTTGGATGCTCTGTCTCTCATCTATTTAGTTTATTAGTTCCAATCTTGATTTACTTGTATTACTGCTATTATAATTAGTAAATTAACTTTCCTCCTCAGATTGTAACTCCTGTTTGTTTGTTTGTTTTTTCCTTTACCTCTCTTCCCTTTCCCTTTTTTTGGGGTGAAATCCACTCAGTAACGTTTTCATGCACATGTGACCTTGTGTTGTTTCCATAAACATTGTATTGTTTATAGCGCTGTTTCTGTATTTTGCATAATAGCCTGGATTAGCAACTACTGCTGAAAATCCTCATTAGTCTGGTGTATAATTTATGGAGACAGACACTGATTAAAAACCAACCAACCAAACAGCAACAACAACAAAAAACCAGAATGGGAGTACTGTGGCAACAGAAATTGTTGACACTACATATATGTACTAAGAGTAATGGCCACAGTTACTTCTTTTACTGCATAGAACAAAATTTACCAGCTGAATATGAAGTGTCAATTAAAGAACAAGGAGAAACTGGATTTTCTCCTGGATCGGTCAGAAACTATTGGCCAAAACTAGAACTTGTCACTCCATTATGTCCCATCTCCAACTGTAATAGTCCAACTGAACCATTCAAAATGTTTCATGAGAACACTTAGAGCACTGCCACATCCCAGTAAAGCCTTAGGCCAACCAGTTTATCATTTGCCCATATATTATTTATTAGGGGGTTTGCACTGAAATGCTTGTGCTCTGTGGTTTCTCAGTTCTATTCTACTTCAAAGCTTCTTAATTACAAGATTCTCCTGCTCTGAAGATTGGAATTTCACTGTATCTTAAAATAATGAAAAATAATGAGATATCAAGCAATGAAGGATACTTCCATAGACTCCTGGCCCAACATCTTTATTAGTGCTTTGTGTTTTGAAGCAGTGACATGCCTCATAGCCATTTGTACCACAAATGGCTCCTATCCACTTTCACTGCAAAGAAAGATAAGTCTCCTTCTGGACAGTGCATTGAAAGGGATTGCAATTCTTCTCTTACATGTCCACACATTTCTGATGACAAAGGCAGCAATGCTCAGAAGAGGGAGGGCTATCATTATTGGTCTGTATAAATCCAGACTGTACTAATTGTTCTTATTTTATCTTAGCTCATGTTTAAGAAGAATAAGACCCACAAAAGGATTCCTTTTTCCAGTGTGGAAAGCTGAGAAACCTTTTGGGTAACTTTATTTCCCCCCCTCAAACATAAGACAGAGTTTAAAATCCAAAGTTACAATTTGCTGACATTTACTTTCTGGGTTTTTCAGGGCTTCTCTCTCATAATGAGAAATTTAACAATTCCCAGGATTATGAAAACAGCAGGAATTTACTGAGTTAGATCATATCCAAATGATAATGGCATCATTTCAATTCAAGAGAGTCAGATTTTCCATTTTAGCATCTTCCTCTTTACAACACCCCACTTTTTTGCCAAAATCTCATTTCTTCCGTCTGAGCTTCTCCAAGAAAAAAAAAATACAAGTAACTATTTTCCTTTGTAAAAGCTGACTCAAGAGAAAACATTTTCCTTTTGAGGATGGCATCCAGTATGCTATGTTATCAGTAGCTGTACCAAAGTTAAAATATGTCTTTGAGACATTTCTTCTGTTCAGTTACAGAGAGCTTTAAGACAGATCAAATTCAATCTCTGACTTCCAGTTTTTTTCAGAGGGGTCTCTACACCTTCCTTCCATTTGACCTCATGCTATGTCTGATGTGAACATTTCTGCATGTCCAAGCAACAAATTTAGACATAAAAGGCATTGTCTCTGGGAATTTTGGTAGTAGAAAGATGAACAAGGACAACCAATGAATTTTAATCAACTGCTGCAAGTCTATATGCATTGTAATGAATAAAACAAACTCCACTGTAGAAAACATCCATCATCTTAAGAAACACCCAGTTACTAGGAGCCAGGACTTTTCAGAGAATCTGTGGTAGCCACTGCAAGGAAGAATATATGCTTTTGGAGGAAGGCATTCCTTGTCAACACATATACCCAGCTTTGTGGGAAGAGCTTTATAGATGCAAGGTCTTTCCTTCCACTTCTCTTCCAGTCAGCCCTGTAGAAACAAATTGGTTGGTGCCTGGCTGGGCATGTAAGCAGCTGACAGTGCTTCTGTTCTCATTCTCTCCATTAAACACAGTCATCTCAGCCTTAGTCTGCAGCATCCAATCACAGTCATGTCAGTTCTCCACCTACAGCCATAACAACCATTCCTGCCTTTCCAAGGGCAAAGCTGGTTGTGGGCAGGCAGCTCAGCTACCCCCTACCCTGGTTGTCTGAAATGTGTTAAACAGATTAGCTTATCTGGTATTTGCCTCTGCAGTGCATGAATAAACGGCCTGCTCTCAGAAGTACAGAGTGGCACATGCCTACTTTAAGCATTAGCTGGAGCCTTGGGTGCAGGGACCTCCGAAAACAAGAGCATTAATGGGGACTTCACAGGCTGCATATAATATTAGTCAACAGTTACCAAGTCTCCAACATTTATTCAGCATATGGGTGGTGTTGAGACTTGCTGAGCTTCTTGCAGGCAATAACAATGCTACAAGATGTCTACAAGGGCTTTTGGTTTGGTTTGTTTTCAGAAAGGAGAAAGCGAGAAGGAAGAGTAAGGAACATGAATGATGCTGGCATTTGTTTTTGGATCACTAACTGAATCAAATTCAGAGAAATTCTTTGTTTTCTCATGACAAGTGAGACTAGAGACACTGGCAACTCAGTTTGTTGGGACACAGCTTACAAATTACAAACATTTGGAATTTACAGACAAAGCCTCCTATTAAAGAGAGTCTCTGCATATTCTGCAGTTTATGAATACTGGATGACCTAAAAACATGTATCATTCTTAAATGATCACTTGCTAATAGAAATCTGTTTGATCACTAAAGAGAGACTTACATTCCTACGCAAGAGATCTGTACCCAGTTATGGGAACTTGTCTGCTTTGGGTTGCTGCTCTGCCCCCCATTGCAGCATGAAATCACAGGCGTTCGCAGGTAAAATGTTTCTTGAGCCAGCTTGTATCCACATAAACACACAAAACTTTCTAAAGCTACAGTATTAAGCCACAACCTACGAAAAAGAATAGGAAAATAGGTTAGTCATGATATCACCATGTTAGCTCTTGAATTTCCACTTCTGTTTAATTCTGCAAAACAGATTAGTAAGATTAACTTTGCTAGGTTGCATCTATGATCTTGAATCCACTCCTGCCTAACCTCTCCTACTCTGCTGCAGTTTGGCCACCAGCTCCATTGGGCAGCCAAATTGGTAACATAGATTCCCTTTGGGAGCTGCAGTCCTCTGCTTTTCTCCTCCCAGACACTGAAATCTCCTGGCTCTACAGCTGCTACAAATTCAGGCTGTTGTGCATGGTCTGTGATTTTGTGATTTTCTTATCATATGGCTGCTCTTTCTAAATGAATATTTAGCATCTTTATAAATGAACATTTTGCATTCAGCAAAATCCATAGGTGAAAACTTTGCCCTTTTCATCCACGAAAAGGGAAAGCAGATTGGAGAACACTAAGTAGAGGGAGTGGGTTAAGGAAAGAGACTAAAAAGGGGGAAGGAGGGAAGGAGAAAAAGCTTTGCCCTTCTTCAATCATGCTAAGGTACCTCTCTGACTGGGTAGGTATCCAGCTATATGAGAAATTGAGAGAGACTGTTCAAAGATTTTATCCCATTGTTGCAGATTGTGTGCACAATTTAACTAATTCATAAAGCAGATACCCCTGTGGAAATCACTCTTAAAAGAACTATTAGGTCCTCGCATCTTCTTAAGAAATATATCTGGATACTGAGCATTGAGCCTATTGCTCTCAGGTAAGCTGAGGTAGCCAGTACAAGAAACAATACATATTTTTGGAAGGCCTTTTCTTGTTCATGTTATTTTGTCAGTTCATTGGGAACCAGAAACACCCAGAATGGACATAAAAGCACACAAATTTTCCTTTTTTTTTTTTAAATGAAGCTGAACATCAGCACAGGCTAAAGGCAGGTTAGGATGTTTTACAGCCTGGTACCTTCACTTTAGGCAATGGGGGCTGAAGTTTGGCATCCTTTTGGGATATGCCCAGCTGATGACCTGCACTCTTCGACAAGCCCAGCTCTGACAGCTCACCCCAGAAGTCTCCAGCAAACAGGCCTTTCCAAGGCTGTAGTGCCAATAAAAACTTGTTTTGCGCACTTTCTGCTGGTACTTGGAAGAGAGAAGAAACACCATGGCATGAAGTAGCCACAAATCAGATATCATTTAGTTGTTTCAGCTATTTATTTTTTTTTAATGGTGACTCATTTCAGGAAAGCATCTGGAAACATTTGTTTTCAAACAAATGAAATAAACTTTTAGAATAAACTTTGAACAAGCTTATGAATGAAGGGAGCTTTTCTAGCATTTTTAAGAGAACTGCCAGCAGATGGTAAAATATATTGTTAGCTATAATTAGAGTAACATAGACAATAAAGTTTGGGTTGTACCAGGTTCTAGTTTGGAAAGAAATCATACTTGAAAAGTCTGTTTCAGCAGCAGAGTGGACTACCTTCAGAGACTGACACAGTATCTGTGCAGCCTTGCTAAATAGAAAATTCAACACCAAAGGAAAAAGACCATGTGTTCACAGTACACTAGGGATAGTATTTGTGCTAGTAGAGCTAAATCAGTCAGAGAGATACTACAGAAATGAGTAGAGGTATCTGAAAACTCAAAGTATAGTTGGAGGAAAGGCACAAATCAATCTGATCTGCCTAGCTATTTGTAAAGCATGAAGTGCCACCAACTCTGTCTTGGGATACTGGTGGCATTGTAATGCTATAGGGTAATCAATTCAGCCTATTATTTGATAATATAATAAATAAATAATAAGAGATGTTAAACCAAATTAATAATCCAAAGTAAAATTTATAATGCATAACAGGGGAAGAGTTATTAATATCACCCCAGGAGTTAATCTAAATCTTGTGTGTGGTCAGGCTGTGCATCTTTCCAAGTCAAGAAGCTACTTATGTCTGTTTTCTTTCCAAGCAGCTCCTCTTTAAAATCTCCTCTGATGAGTGTTCTTGCTCATGCTCTCTCCCACAGCGATTCTGCTGACTTGTTTCAAAAGGAAGTGCTTTTCAGGAATGGGGGACACAACATTCTGGGGGCTTCCTCCTGGCTCTGTTCCTCCTCAGCTCCCTCTGTGCCCTTTCCTGGGCAGAGCCAGATGGCAATGCAGCACATGGCAGCCTGACAGCAAATGACATGCTCACAGAGCTGCATCAGCTCCAGCACCCTCCTTGGAGTCAATCCTCTTGTGTCACTTGGAGATTTGCTCTACATCTGTGAAGGGAAAAGTCAGTCTGGTGCTGATTGTGATTTATCTCCAGCATTCAAATGCTGATTAATATTTTGTTTGGGAGTAAAATCTTAATGCAGTTATACTCAGCAAGTTTCTGAGCATTCAGCTCTTTCTCAAACCCTCCAACATGGAATATCATGACAAAATCTAAAATTAACACTATGATATTATCAGGCTTTTTAATATTCATAGAAACAACAAAATCCAAAGCTACCATTTGTATATCAAATTTTAAGACGTCAAACCACAAAGTTCATTTTATACTGTTTTATATACAAAACTATGTCAATTTGCAAAACCTTCAGCCAAGCTGTAGCAGGGATGACACCAATCTGTAAAGGCATGGAGACTGGCTGCAATGGAAGTATTTTATATTTAAGTTTCCAAGTTTTTTGGCAACTAGGAAGATTAAATGATGCTTTGAAATCATCTTACTCCTAACTGAGGTATTTAGTCCAGTACCTTGGCCAGACACTGTATGCCGCTTATTCTCTGTAGCAGATCCTTCACACTTGAATAGTTAGGAGAAAAATGGGAATATATTTGCTGGAACTTTTCATATATATTAACTCTTGGCTGGAGTTACAGTGTGAGGAACAGTATTGTCCAACCAGTACTTTCACAGAAAAATCTTAAACCACTGGAATGGGGGAAATCTAATAAAACTGACAAATTAACCCATATCAGCAAGCCACCTATAACTGGGCTATAAAAGTGTCATGGAAATCAGTCCAGTGCTAATAACTTAATTCCTGTGTCAAAAGCCTCTCAGAACCACTGCTACGCTCCAGTGAAGAACGCAGCCTAAGAAGCCCTGCTGTGAAATCTGCTTGTTTTGCACAGTAGTCTTGGAAAGGTGGCATAACTGTTGTGAATTCATTCTTAGTTTTCTACAGCCAGTGGATATTTAACCTTTAGGTCCTCAGCTCCCTCTGGTGCGGCAAGTGTTTTTCCTCATTAACCTCACTGGCCTTCACTCGTCATCCAACAAATATTTGGAAATTCCAGTCTGATTTCTCAAGACCTCCTAAAAGTGACTGAGGCAATATCCCCGAATCAGAGATGATCATAAATGCCTTTCTGCCTGAAGGAAGGATTTTCTTAGCTTAGTTACACAATAGTTCCTTCAACTTCAGTAGCTACTGGCTACTGACAGAAGCAGCAAGAAGGAAAAGGCAACCTATGAAACAGTTTAACTCAGAAAGAAACTGTTGGAATCTGCCCTGGAATGGTTACACTACCTGACAGGGGTTCTATTTGTAAACCATACACACATTGGTAGGTCCTGGGGCAGTAGAAACTTTACCCTTGGACAAACAGGTGATAAATGTAAGACTGCCTTTGGTCTGTGCAGCAAGATGCTACACTACTGTAGCTAAGGAATGTGCTCAGTTTCACTCCTCTGGAGTACATCAAGCAGACATGAACCCACACTGTAAGCCTTAGTTCTGAAGCCAAGAAATCTGACAGAGTAACTCGACTTGCCAATGAGTTATATCGAGTAGGTATTCCCTTTATTACAGTGCTGGGTGCATGGGGGATTGCTCCACCAAACATGCACACAATGAACGTGGCAACTACATATTTATAGGCATAGCATATACATATTCATCACATTTCCAAGAAATTGGTTACATATGCATTGATGTCCCGCCTTTCTGAGCATGCATCCTAGAATGTGGGGAGGGTCGCTGGGCCCATCTGGTGGTTTTGGATGAAGGCCATTAGTTATTCTTGTGAAACCTTTAGGGGGTTGCATTGTGTTGCAACAGCAACTCTACCTTCTTATCTTAACATTACACTCCCCTCCCCCCCACACACAATTGAGTTGCTAACAGCAACTCTGATTATATTCACTTATCTTCAATGCACTTCGCATTTCTATGGTTTCTATGTTCCTTCCTAAAGTTACCTGTTTGCACAAGCTACGCAGTATAGTTTAAACAAGGCTATACATTGTCTCCTTGATTCAGATCATCCCAGACCAGGACAATATAATTCCTTAAAAGCTTTCTGACCTTCCTGTCCTGTGTCTACCAAAGAATGTCACCTTTCAAGTCCCAAGCAGAAGCTTCACAGAATCTCAGCAATATTTCCTTCCTCTCACTGATAAATTCAAACATAGATATCTTCCCACACATCTGCTATGAAGAGAACCAAGTATTATATTCCTAATCCTTTCAGCTCTGCTTTTACAGTTGAGCATGTGTTGTCACACACTACTTTCCAGGTCCAAAAACCATACACAGTGGAGCTCAGGATAGATCCATGGAAATTTGCCCATGCTTAAGTAAACATGAATATTGAATAATATTTCTTTTGGGTGCTTCAAAGGGTTTTGATTAGATGTATCTAAACCAAAAGTCTTTTTCCTGTAATTTCTGGGCACTGCTACTTCCTCAGCAGAGATTTAGAACATATTTTCCACATGTACATGCCCAATCTTACATTGGAGAATTACATATCATCTACAGACCTAGGAAAAGCAGATATAGCTGGCATTGTCTTAATTCTCCAAGCTGTTAAATATATCAGACTCTAGACAAGGACTGGTATTTTAGAACATGTTCATAAAATTAATCATGTGTCATAGACATCAGAAAGAAGCCAGGGCCACAAAGTTTGGCTTGATGTTGTAAATTATACATGAAAGTTGATGATTCATTCCTGCAGGAAAGGCTGCCTGCAAAAATCATTTGTACTAGAGTTTGACAGAGCTTGCTGATGGCTCTGCTGGCCAGCTTGGAGGACCTGAACTGCACCAAGAGAAAAGTGAGAATACTGAAGAAAGATTAAAGCTGGCTGAGAGGGAGTAGGCAATCTCAACACTGTCAAATACAGGCAGAAAAAATGGAAGGATTTGTGCAAATGGCATTTACTTAGATCTGTGAAGATAAGCACAATATCATTCCCCTCTTTACTCTTTGGAGCCCTAATTCTGTTTCTTAGCGCTGTGGTTTAACTAAGTTTTTTTTAGACACTTTCAAGGAGTTTACATTTTGCTCCAAGTGATATACATACAGCGCCCCCTATCTTGTGGAAAAGCTCTTTCCATGCATCCAAACTGCAATTCAGGCCCCATTTTAGGATGTAAAAAAAATGTGTTTCCTTACCATCCAAAAATATTTTGCCCAGTCCAGAAATTGGGAAATCAAGTTACAGAACACACAGGAGATGAATGTCTGCTTGACCCTTATGATGCAAACTTAACAGGAGTCAAAGATGATTGAAAGCAAAATTAGAGGAAAGGAATCCTGAGGAATGACCTAATGGGGCAGCACATGTTTGTCTTATAGCGTGACCTTCCGGCACTGGAGGTTTAAACAAATTCAGACATTTTCAGTGGCCTTGGTACTCAGCTTCTGTTTTCCTATGTCACTTTTGTATAAGCAGTGCAAAATATTTTCATCTGCAATGGAATAATTTCTTTTTTAATTCCCTCTGACTTTCCCCTATAATACAAAAACTTTTGTTTAAAAATCAAGAGGGAGCGAAAGTTATTTGAAATCACATTTTAGGTTTGTTTTCTGTTTTGAATTCAAACAGAAAAAAGCCTATAACATTATCTTCTCCTGAATACATTTTAACTGTAATCCCACATGGAAGGGGAACTATCAAAGCTAGACAGACAAAAATGCATAGAGTTTTCCGGCAGTGCAAAGCTGAGGCACAAGGAAAGAGGAGGGGACTGAAGTACCATACAGCTCTCAAGGCTTAGGAATTATGTGATAGGATTAAAGAGGCCAGGAGACTACCAAGTGACCTGAAGGCTAATTTTCAACCCCTCTTCTCCCCTAGTTTTCCCCAGGGCAGGTTTCTGAAATTTTGAACACTCTTGGACCTAACAGGACAGGATTACAAATCTGATCCTAGCATCCTGTTCCAGTGACTATCTGTGATCTATGGAACTTACACAAATGACTCCATAAATTAACATCCTATGTATGGTAATGTTATTGCAGCTGTGAAGAAATCTCAGTGTCCATATTTCTGGATGATTACAAATGGACATCATGCCCTGGATATAACCTTTTGATACTACATGTAGAAAACTGTAAATCTAACATGACACTTAGGAGCAAAACTTCAAATAAAGAGGTGTTGGCTTTCATTGCTAAACACCCATTGAAATAGGAATGTAACAGTTAAAGCAGAATGTACCACTTGGAAAACATGCCAGCCCTTCAGTCCTTGCTATGTCAAAAATCATTCCATTGTATTGAATCCAGCATTGGCACAGACAACCAAAGCCTTTTAGGCACACACTAAACTGCAATTTCACCTGAACAATTACTGTGGTCCAAACCATAGGATAGCAGACTTCCCATTAAAGCATGTTCAAAAGATAGCTCTAATTTCTTCCTCTAACAAGTCTAGCAGCAAAGCTAGATGAGGCAGTTAAAAGATATGCATCTGTATTACTAAAGTATTCCTAGACATTCCAGTCTTAACCTAACTTCCTATACTACATTACTTGCTAGAAGAAAAAGGTCTTTAATTTTACCTTTTCTTTGGACCTTTTCTGGCCACCACATTCATCATAAAACTACTCTGAATGAGCCAGAGAGACTGTTAGCGTGCTTCTGATGAATAGTGTTAATAGAATGTCAAGAATTAGCAGTCAGAGTCTTTTTCCCTGTTAGCTCACTGACTGATTTTCTTCCCCTACTTTGACTTTGACTTTCCTCTGTTAATAAACATTAATAACTTCCAGCCATGGGAAAGTTATTGGAAAAAAATCCAGTGTCCTCTAATAACTGCTTTGTTGGAACTGATAACCTCCGAGTTCAGTTAGGCAAGCTGCATATGTATAATAAATAACCAGGGAAACTGAAAACAGTTTTCTTTCACCCAGTATGTTCACACACACACGTACATGCACACATACAATGTAGAAAGATCACTGCTTGCCTCTGTTGCCTTTCTCAGAAATGTAATTACATGCTTCCCTCATTTGTCACTGAGAAAGATTACCTTCTTGGGCAAAAATCACAAAGAAGAAAGGCACGGTTGTCCTCTTATGACTTTTAAAAGCTTGCTGTGACAGCAGCTTAAAAAGTATTATCTAGAAAGGTGTTTTTTTTTCAACATGCTTCTGGCACCATCACCCTGGTGATATCATGTCCACTCATCCACCAAAACAGACACACAATGTCCTAACACACATCTCATGCACAACATAAAGGGTTCCACCAGGGAACCAGGGCACAAGACAGCTAGCACATCTTACCCTAATTCTTATCCTGCCCAAAGAGAGGACATATGATATAACCAGTTTCCTAATATTAGAGACCTAATTTTTTCTAACAAAGCAAAGTTGCTCCCTAATTGCAATGATTGTTCCCAATCCTACTCCCCCGACTTCTTTTTTTTTTCAGTCTAGTTAGCAGCAATTTCAAGGGTTCAGTAATATTCAAACTAAAGTTTGTTGCATAAGATCTGGCTGACATTTGCATAGCTGTTTCTCAGCTCTAAAAGTAAAACAGGGGAAGCAGCTTTGTTATTTCAGTCTGCTTTTATCATTTTTTCAAGAACAGCTTGAATTAAAAAACAGGGAACTCATATGCTGGGCTTTGCAAATAAAAAGCTCTTTGAGCAGCTAAAATGGTAAAGTGGTGGACAAGATTCAGAGGTTATATATCAAATGATTCAAGGTTTACAGCAGAGGCAGATGCAGGAGTGTGAAGCTAAAATCCAGGTTTTGTTTAAATTGAACTTCAAGACTCCCAGTGACTTCAGCCCAAGATCACATGAAGTAGTGAGCAGGAAGGAGCTCAGCTGAAAATCAAATCAGAAGGAATCTAAAATAAACACCCTTGTATGATTCTTCATTGTGAAAGAGTCCTCCAGAAGGTAGCAAATCACCAAAAATGAAGCTAGGGCTTTAGAGACATCAAAGATGCTCAGAATTTTATTGAGAATCCTTTTTCTATAAGATGTTAAAATCATTACAGAACACACATAATTGTACTGTATTATAATAAAACACAGCCATATTTAAAATTAATAGAGTTGCAGAGTTTTCTATTAGCATGTAATTCTTCCACAGTGCTGTTTTCTAAGCCTTTGGATTGGATTCAGTAGTTCACAAGCTCTGGAAATGACTCATGCCTTCCACTGAGATCACCTTTATGGCAGGTAAGCTCTGAAGAAAGGTGCTGCTGACAGTGATACAGAGACAGCAGATTCAATGATTTACACCTGAAGCCAGGGGATGAATGCTTATGTAGATGAATGCTTCTGGCCATTTTGGCCACATCAAAACAGGTTAATGGCAGTGATTACAGTGCAGAGACCAACCCAGAAATGTTTAAATCTGGCTGAGGATGGGAGGGGAAATGAAGGAAGTTCTTCCTCTTGTACAACTGCATCCAACAGCACTTTACCATTATCTTCACAGAATCAGTGGTTTCTACTGACCTTGCTCTGTCTACCAACCTCATTAGACAAAAATGGTTGGACTGCTTCCTCAGGCCATAAGTAGTCACAACATGCACGAACTTAACAGAAGTAACTTTTCTACTACTGCTCTCCTTCCTGGGCTCCATATCGGCAATTCACTGAGCCCAACACACAATGAGAAAGACTTCCTTCTCCCAGTAAGTATTACAGAAGGAAGAAAATCACAGCATACATCATGCTAAGCCCTATAGTGTTAAAATATGAACTCTTTGGAAAGTGGCATGGTGTAGTTGGTCTATAACTTGAAATGCCTTTTGAGATGATTACAAAAACACAAACTATGCAAGGTAGTATACACCATGTAAACCTATGTTGGTTACTGGAATGAACACATATAATAAATTAGGTACTTTCCTATGGTGTTAAACAGGTATTTCCAGCACCAAAATGGGCTCCTGAGATGTAACAACTCAAATGAGCCTCACCAGTTGTACAAGAAATACAGATCTGGCATGGAAAACTATATAGTTTCTTTACTCTTCCACTTGTGGTAAAATACAGTTAAAACACATTGAAAACAGCATAACAACTAAAAAAGGAACTGAGGGGAGAAAGAGCAAGACACATGGAAACGTATTTTCTACATGAAGTAATTGTTCTTCCTGCTTAAAAAAGCAGGGTTCAATGAGGAATTTCAATAGAAATCACAAATGTTTGATTTCCCTAGAGCATAGTCATTAAGCATGTACAGGCAAATTCTCATTTCTCAACTCCTATTAAGAATACTGAGACTTGCTGTAAGCTAAACAGATTTAAAATGTAGCAGGAACTGGATAGGAAGCAAAGCCTCCACAAACAGAGCAGTGCCAGGGACCTGCCAGTGATCTCAGTGCTGCCACTTCTCTACCTGCTAGCTTTCTGTTCTCTTACGTTGGTGCTACTAGAAACATTTGTTAGATGAGGCAGATATTGTGGGCTGGTTTCTCATCTCAGTCATACCGCGCCTAATCCTGAGAAATTACTAAAAACCATGTAATTACTTTACTTTTAGTTTTTTACTAAATTTTACTAATAATTACTTTTAGTTTACAATGATCAGATATGTACATAGAGGCATAGGAACCTGGCCCTGAAGCTCTACGTGCAATGTGGAAGGAAAGTCACTTGTTCAGCACCAATAGCATGCTCAGAATATGCCAAGAATCTCAATATATAATAATATTTTCTTTGCATCATTAAGGAGCTTGGAACAAGATCCAAAACAGCATAAAAGTGGCTTGGAAAAAATGTCTTGCACTTTCACTGCCATCATATGCCATTCTGCCAGGGTGACTGATCCTACAAGAGAGCCAAAACAAAAAGAGAGAGGAATTTCCTTTGCAATGAGGACAATAAAATACATTTGCTATTTAAAGCAAGTAATAAAGATGGGGAAAAAAAAAAAGGAAACATAAAAGGAAATGATGAAATATGTGCATTTCTTACAAAGACTTCAAAATAGAATGAAATAATTAATCTTAATTATTATCTCAACAAATGATAGGTAAGTTCATTTACTGATAGCAACTGCTGTTCCTAACTGGTGGAACTAAATCAATAGCTGCCTCATTTAAGGAAAGACACTGCTCACCAAAACTTTGCATCATCTTAATTAAACCTGGAATAAGGAAAGAGGAAAGGAGGGAAAAAAAAAAAAAGGAAAGATAATCATACTTTAATTAAACTATACTTTTAGAAAGCCCCTGAGGTCAAGGACTACCCTTATACTTAACAGTCATTCCTCTTGTACCTGAATTTATTAGAGTATCTCAGTTTAACCTACCTAATACAGAGATAGGTGTTGTCAAAGCCCTTCAGCAGTCAATCTCTCTGTGTTTCTCAGGGCATGCTCCAGTAAGTTTGGCTGAAGCCAAATTTCAACAGGTAAAAAAACCCTGGAATTGGGAAAAGGAAGAAAAAAGCAAACAATAGGAACACACAATTAGAGAACAACCAAGATTTCAGATCAAATACAGATACATCTAAATAACAGAGGACCAACTGTGACAGTGAATGGGAGCAATAACATTCCTGTGATTCTAGTTAATCTGTTATGTAGGGAAAGGTAAGTCCTCTCACTCTTCTCTCCCTCCAAACAATCAATCAATCAATCAAACAAACAAAAAAAAAAAAGATACAATAAAAGACCTGTGTCTGCAACTGATTTGGCATCCCTTCTGTAGCCCTCACCATTCCTATGAATTATCACTCTGCTACTTCCACACGCTAATACTTCCAGAAGTTTGCTCTGCCTTTTATGTTATGGACACAAATGATCTTGAGAAAACAAATTACATCAGCATTACCAGTAATCATCTGGATTGTCTGGGGAGGTTATTTAGTTTGGACATTTTCTTTCATTTGTTGGTGACGGGCATCCTTCGTTACATACCCCCCTTTTTTTTTATTTAAATTAATCGCAGTCCTCCTACTTGCTGCATATTAAATGAAGGACAAACATGTTAATAGCATCAAGAGATACTGAAGGGATATTTAAGATGATTAACAAGCATGCACACCTGATCCTTCGTATTAACCTATATCAAAGCGTTCCATAAAGTTCAATTATATAACATGCTGTAAAATAAGGTTACCAGGCTGGAAAATAAATTACCATGTATTTAGATCAGATATCCAGATATTCCTAGTAAGTTGAAATATGGAGCGTAAACTGAAGCAGAGAGAATGAAATAGGAGAGACAAACACCTGAAAGAGACTACTTAGCTTTTGCAGTTCAAGCAGGGAAACAAAAGAAGGGAATTATCTCAGGTTACATTCAGGGAGAGTTCAGATTACAACTGTTCAATTAAAAGCCATATACTGCTATGCAGAAAAATCAAGAAAAGTCTCCACACTGATACAGCTTGACTTGGTCAGGGGAAGATATCATAGTTTGTACAGTCACAATTCCTTGATTCTGTTACCACACTATACTGATTACAGTATATCATGTATTCAGCCTGCTATCTAACTTCTCTTATTCATAGTTTTCATCAATGCAAAGCAGGAACAAAAAGCAAACTACCATAAATGCAGCTGTTGTACTGAGGAACAGAAAGCTGTGCACAGAAATGATTGAATAAGGATGAGCAGGGGAAACAGCAGAAAGTAATAAGGAGCTGTATTTCTTTTCACCTTGTGCTCAACCTGATAGCTATCAGAAGGGCTTACAAGCCTTGGAATACTGTAAGAAGTTGATGGTGATTGAAGCCAACACAATTTAGAGTATCAGCTCCACCTCAACTGCTACAGAGGTGAGGGTGATTACTGACAAAAGGTTGTTTTGCATGAAAGCACTGCATATTCTGTACTCAGAGAGAAGAAATCCTATCTATGAATACAAAGTGTTTTGAATAAAGCAAATGCTTGCTATGGAATTCAAATCACTCTTCAAGTAATGGTACTTATACAGGACCACTTATAATCCAATCTGCTACAAATCACACAGGTCTGGAAAAAGGGATTTCTCTTCCACTAGCCATACCACACATAGTGCTCAAAGTCCTGCTCCAAACAGGAAGCACACATATGGGTCAAGATATGCCCTTCACATCCTTTCATAGAATAAGTAAGAGCCTTCTGTTTAGCTGGTGTCAATCAATAAACAGCTGTAAATTGTCATTCCCTTCTTATACTTTTTTTTTTTTTTTCATTTTGACCCATTTCTGACCTCAGACATTTTCAGGGCTGTCACAGATAGCAAAGAGTGTGGCCTAACCCACGTCCTATTTCCAACACACTGCAAAGAGCCCACTGTGACATTTCACTTCTGCACTGGCACTCCTGAATCACTCATCTGAACACCTGGGGTTCATATGCTGGTGGCAATTTGCTCTGCATTATCCTAACTTGGTCAATGTGGTCGCAAGGTCAACAGAGACCAAAGGATCATCAAGTAACAGAAATTGTAAGGCATATGGAAGCCTATCAGTCAGCTTTCAGCAGATCCCTCCCTCACCTCCCTCCCGGCAGGTGATTCAACATCTCTTCAACAGGAGCAGTCAAATTCTTCCCAGGTAGTACACCAGCTTAGCTCCTGCAGATAGAGTTCATCTCTTGCAATCAGGCTCTGGCATTTAGCGTTGTAAAGGTTTTGTGTGCTGTCCTACACCTTTCCTTACATGACTGTAGGGGTAAGTGTCAAGCTCATGGCTGTGGGTGAGACTAAGACTTGGGTTCTGATTCTGACTTGTTTGAGGCTATGGTTAGCTTATAACCAGATCAAGGTGTACATGGCACCTCTTTCTGCACAGCAGTGTTCTATTTGAGGACTATTTGCTTATTTCAGTTGTCAAGGTCTGCCTAAATTCTTCTAGTAAGGCCCATTATCTTGCCTTAGCACCTGAGTGATTTTTTTTCCATTTCCAATATTAGGTAGTGACAGAGGTATTTAGGAACAATACTCTTTTTTTTTAGAGCTGTGTCAAGCTGAAGTTTTGCATGCAGGTCTTTAAAACTCATTTATTTCTAATAATTGTAGTATACTGCCTGAAATACTCTGAAGAAAGTATAGATGTGTAGATCATCTCCTATCAATTTCCAGACTCTTTTCCAGAAGAAAAGAAGACTAGTTACTAGTAATTCAGGGGTTTTTGTTTTTTTGAGGTATGTTGTCTACATATTTTTTCATTTCTCCTCCATTTTTTCATTTCAGGCCTCCCTTGCCTTATTCTTAATTATTTCTGTTTGAATTGAATATTGAGAAGAGCTAAGGGCAAGGAATTTCTCTCTTGGACCATATGAGTATACATAGTGGGGGCAGACACTCAATCCACAACTATGATTATTATTATGAGTAGGAAAAAAAAAAAAGGCAGCAACAAAAACCTCTCAAATCTATGTCCTTATTATTCACAATTGCATACAAAAAAGCCCCAGCCAGATCATGTGTTATAATGGTGATTGATGAATAGTGGTTTTGCTTTGGTCTCAGGGCATTGGGTGAACATTATTTTTAGTGATTTTCTACATACAAGATTGCTTAGATATTCTCATTTTAATTAAATGCTTTGATGCCCCTCCTACAAGGACAAGCTATACAAACTTCTTCAGGGTTTCCATCTCACCACAGCCTTTCTAACTTTGCCCAGCAACGTTAAAAATTTCACTGATGTTGCATACTTGGTAAGAAGTTATGCTCCACCATATTTTCCTAGCTTAATTAACTAGGTAAGCATAGATTCTGAAGAAAATATATTACACGTGGAATCACTCCAATTATTATTATTATTTTTTTAACTGAAATAGAATTTTTAAACTAAAAATAATATGCAATGCAAAACTGTCAGTATTGCTGACCTGTGATACACGTTTACAATTCTCACATATTTACATAAAGAACGTTTTTTTAGGCACTTCTGTGGAAATCTTGCATTTTGGATGCATCAGCATATCTTTATTTTTGAGTGAACACAGTACTCACTTTTGGGTTACTGAACAATTAATGAAACTGCAGGAAAACAAAACTCATACATCTCTTCAGCTTGATACCACATTGGTATGTAATTTGCTAGAGTTGCAACTTCCAGCTTCTCTAATTGGAATAATACTCTAGAAAAACAATTAGGAACATACTCTTGAGGAACCATAGAATATTCTGAGTTGGAAGAGATGCACAAAGATCATCGAGTCCAACTTCTGGCTACACACTTCACTGGCTTCAGGTAGGGTTACAGCACTCTACTGAAAAGCTGCTTGAGTTCCTAAATAAAATCAGAGCAAAATGGTATCTCTGAACAGCATAATAACATAGACCTTTTACCTTTTCTTAGGCATTCTTTAATCATAGCATTCCTCCTTTCTAATAGTCCTAAATCTGTCTAAATCCTGAAAGCCTGAGAAATTTTCCCAGAGGAAAGATGCAATAGTCTGGCTGAGATACAAAGAAGGTGATTACTTTTATGGTCTCTGCATTCTAAGATAAATAAAGAGGCAAATTCTTACACACACTTGCTGTGCTGTTGCTGGCAAATTTTCAAGTCGACCTACACAGGGACTTTGACTGTCTTCCCTGGACTCTAACTCTTTTACAAAGAGAGGGTAAAGACAGCTTCAACCTCCCAGTCTGCAACCTTCAGCTCCACACTAAAAGACTGAATAGATAGGTTTACTGCCTAGTTAAGATTTAGTCAGCACCTTATTTATACCGTTTATAAATAAATGGATTTTGTTTATATAAGAGCTCTCTCTTGCTATGAGCAGTAACAATATACATCTATTGGAAAATATGGGCATACATTTCCTCAGGAGAATAAAAGATGTTGTTGACACAAAATGTTGGTTACTGCATTGCAAACATCACACACAATAGTATTTGGAGTAGATTTAGCAAGTTGCCACTCTTCAAGTTCTTACAGGATATAATCTGCATTCAGAAGACAACTCCAGCTAAAAATGTATACATAAAACACATTTTCATTTTAATGGTTCATAGGTTCATAGGGTTGGAAAGGACCTACAAGATCATCTAGTCCAACCATCCTCCTATCACTATCTCTACCCAACTACTAAATCAAATCCCTTAGCAATGCCTACTTTGTGTCTTTCCCCATGTTAGAAAGTAAAAGAAAAGAAATTTCTGCATTAAAATATGAGTCGGAAGGAAATGTGTTTCTTTTCTAGGTAACTTTTAAATCTTTTTGAAACCATCAATTCTGGAGGAAAAAAAAAAAGGATTTGACACCTTAGTTTGGAAAATATTTAACATTTTTTCACATTTTGATGTCTAAGGTTTTTTTGTTTCTGTTTTTGTTTTGTTAGTGAATAGGGAGAATCTTTTCCCAAACAGTAAACTTGTTCTAAAATGCAGTTCAGTTGGAAAAAGCTGTTTATATGTAAACATGCTCACTGCATGCTTCTATGTAATATCAGCCTCCCACTAGACCACACTAAATGATTCCTCTCTGTTCATGCAGCAGAGGCTCATCACTGAATCAGAAGTCATTTAGCTGTTTTGTTCCAGAAGGCTGTTTCATTTCCTTGGTTACTTTTACATCTTTCTTCTTGCACTTTTTCTAGACTAAACATCATTAATGAACTCAGTGCTGATAGCATTCTATATTCTCTGCACTCTTCAAACAAATTTCCTTGCTGGATAATCACAGAATTGTAGGAGCTGGAAGGGATCTCTAGAAATCATTGCATCTAACTCTCCTGCTAATGCAGGTTCCCTATAACAGATCACACAGGAAAGTGTCCACATGGGTCTAGAATATCTACAGAGAAGGAGACTCCACAACTTCTTTGGGCAGCCTGTTTCAGTGCTTCATCATTCTCACAGCAAAGAAGTTCTTCCTCCTGTTTGCACAGAACTTCCTGTGTTCTAGTTTCGGCCTGTTGCCCCTTGTTTTATTGCTGCACACTACTGAAAAGAGTCCATCCCTCACTTTAGATATTTAAAAACAGTGATGAGATCCCCTCTCAGCCTTCTCCAGGTTGGAATCTCAGATCTCTCACATTATAGGAACAGTTGCAAAGATATGTCACAAGGCTAGCATAGGCACTTAAACACATTTCTTCTCTTATGAAGAAACAGATAAAGCATAAAAACTTCTGTATGCTTCATCAGCAACTTCCCAAGCAGAATAGAGAAGAAACATGAGTTATAAGATTAAACAGAGACTGGCACCATCATCTACTTTCCTTTACTGCACAGCCAAATTAAATTTTGTGCTGTTGACCCTTGCAGCCAAAATAAACGTACAGCTGGGCCAAAGCTGGCTGGTGACTCCAGTTTGCTTAGTTTAGCCAGGGTTTAGGATGTTTGGAGTATTGCATAGGCGTTGCCTTCAAGTCTCCAGGGCAAACACCTTTTGCAGAACATGCTTCAGTGACACAGTGTACTGAGCATCTAAGTAAAAAGTGCAAAATAACTAGAAGAGAAGTACCTGGAAGATTAGTTCTGGGCCTGAGAAGAGGTATTCTTTTCTCCTGTTCCCTGCCAATGTCTGTGGTGTTCTCTCCCTCTAGTCTCCCAAAGCTGTATGTAGTAAATTTATATCTACAGAGAACAATAGATAATACAATCTTAGTTAATTTTCTCAGTGAGCTCTTTGCTCTTCTCATAGATCACTTTTTCCACCAAAGGGAAGAAGCAAGCTTACAGAATCTGATGATCACATAATTTCCTGATTTCAAATTTGCAATAGAGCTCACATCCTCACAGCACTGGGTCTTACTTCTTGGGAATTTATGCCCTACCTCAGTCCACGCAGCTTTCACGTGACTGCACTGCTGTCATATGCCTCTTCTCTGAAGGAAAAGGCACGAGCCCCAAACCAAACTCAGTTTTTGAGCAAGCCATTGAAATTTACAAGAAACAGATTTCTTAATTGTTCCGCCTCATGCACATTACAACCAACTCTGGAGAGCTTAAAAAATTTGGAGCCACCTGTGTAGCCAAATAAAAAAGACTCTCCAGTGTTATTCCAATCATAAAAGGAGTGCCAAAAAAATGAGAAAGAGACATAGACCAAACAGATCTCACGATGTTGTGACCCTCTGAGGTCTAGTTTAATTACTCATTTCCACCCCAGCCACTAGCTAAGCTATTTGCTTAGGTTATAGCATTTTGCCAGTCTGATGCTTATGCTGCAATCACAGCTAGGAATAACATTCTTTTGCCTTCTCACTAGCAATTTTACCACAGCAGTTCCCTTTCAGCTATGGGCATGGAGATTATATGAAAAACAATTCAGGCTACAGGATCTTCAGTGTAGGCAAGTAGAAATATAGTGATGCTATTAAGATGACCTGAGAATCACTGTCTTAGCTGATTTGAAAAGGCAGTGCTTTCTTTCAATTGCAATTATAAGGCAGTCAAACAATATAATGGGAAACAGTTATGCTTGCAACTGCAAATCATTTAGAGAGCACTTTTCCTTTCCCTGTAGCTAATGCAGCAGAGAAGCTGCTCCATCTCTCTTTTTGCCTTTTTTTTTTTTTATTTTCATGAAATTTGTTGCATGGAGGTAAATTATTGTCTGAGTTATTTCACATCTAATTTATACAACACGTGTTGAACCTTGTCTTTATTAATGCTTCAACACGCTTACTTGCAATATTCAGAGTTACATTTGCTGTCCCTGAGGGCGATTTCAATCAAAAAGAGCTCCTCTCTTCTTATGCACTCTTATCTTGAATACCAATGTTGTTGGAATTAGATAAATAATAGTGTTGTATGTTGTTCTTCCTCCCTCTTTTCTGTGCTTGGTGCTTTATTTTGAAGGGGTATTGTCCTGGGTAGACAGAGACTGAAATGTGTCACCATTTCACGTGATTCTCCTGTTGTTAGGCACCAAACTCCCTGCTCTCAACAAGCTCAGCAGAGAAGCAGGGCTCTTAAATACCTGCTTTTGTTGGAAAACACACAGGATACAGTGGGGGAAGATTCAGCTTTGAGCAGGCCTGTCAGTAACAGCAGAATATCTAGTGGCTGATACTTTTCTTTGTGTAACACCTACCCTCCATATAACACCTGGCCATCTTCCCACTCACAGTGCACATGAGAGGGCTAAACACCACTTCTTGAGAATCATTAGTCTTGTTTTAGTTTAGTAACACTACAGACAGTTTATTAGTTTTGAACATGAAAGGCAAGCATAAAGCACAGGAACCAAATGATTTTTCACCCTTTTAAAGAACCAACATTACAAACTTCTTAAGTTCTGTGTACTAGTCATGAATATTCTCACCAGCTTTAAACTGGGTATATGTTGAAGGTAGTGCTAGTAGGTGCAAGTGCAAGAACACCTAGAGACTCCCATTAACATACTCCCAGTTCAAAGCCAGCAAAACTCCCTTGAGCAATAGAATTCATCTTACTGTTGTAGCTATTACTCAGTTAATACAGTTACAGAGCTTCGTAGTGTTCTATAAGGAAAGACAAGCTGTTTAGGCAAGGTACTCAGTATTAACCTGTAGAAGGTTGCCATCAAAAAAGCAAAGCCATCACCTCTGAGCTCCCTAGCTTAAGGTGCAACTAAACCAGTTTCAGGGAGTGGGGCAAAAATCCAAGAAAGCGCTAAAACAAAGAACTCTATAGCTTTATTGAGGACATCAGGCTCTTAGCAACTGAAGGTGCTGTGTTCACACATGACAGTACACTAACACAGACACAACACCTTGTCCCCATTTCTCCTGACCAGAAACGTTGCAGCAAGACGCTTACAGATCTTGACATCAGTAAGTGATCTGACAGATGAAAGGGGAAGGCTCCAACATAAAATAAAATAGAGCAAACAACAGAGCTTGAGCCTGAGAGAGGAATTATTCAGTAGTATAGAAGCATAGCTTGGAATGCTTGGACTCAATTTGTCGGTCTCTTCAGTTCCTGTGTGATTATGGACCACTCTTCCATTCTGCATACCCTTCGGAAAAGAATGTTATGCTCCCTGACCTTGCTGGGTGTGCTTGAGTACCACACTACATAAAGCCACCACAAAATGTCCGTCTCTGTGAAAATGCACTGGTAGCCAAGCAGGCCTGAGTTCCACACAGCACCACCAGGCTGGAGCTTCAACAGTCCTTTGTCTTCTCCACTCCCCAAGGTATCTTTTTGAACAAAAGATACACACACCATCTTTCTCATAGATAAGATATACTGATCACTTTAAGAGTTAACAGAGGATTCAGTCAGATCTTTAAACTTCATCAGCTGTCTCATACACACAAAGGAAAAAAAGAAATTTATAAAAAAGGCATCTTAAAACTTTAAGTTATCTAGAATACCCAGTAATTTACTGTAACTATCCATACAGTTTATGGTAGATGAAGCTTTTTTAGCCACAGAAGTCTGTTTACATTTTCCACCCAAGTTTGGCATACTAGTTGTAAATAGTCAGATTCAGGGTAATCACAAAATGTCACTGTCACATATCAGATTTAAGAGACTACCAGAATTTGTTCCTCAATTCCAGAGGAACCTTTAAAGTTCAGCAACAGTAGCTCCATGTAATGTAACAGCAGGACTGAATTCTGTTCTGGCAGCTGTTTCCTGGTTAATCCTTGAGGGCCGTGACTACAGAGATGAGCTTTCTGTGGGCTTCTTGCTCTTCATCCTGAATGCAGCACAGTGTGATTGTACAGAAAGCACACAGCCTTACAGCACTGCCAGAGGTTGCTGGTGGAGGCCAGGAGCATTGCACCTGTCAAAGAGCATGAGCAATTCACTGGGTGGAAGTAGTAGATTATGTTTGTTTGGCAATGTGCTTAATGCAAATTAAAATGGAAATATGTCACTCAGATCTGAAATTAAAGAGCAACATAAAAATCCAATCTGTCATTATATTGGTTTGCTAATTCTGAGAATGTACTCCCATTCATAAAAAGGTTTTAACTTGTCAGTATGCATAAGCATTATAGAATCTTTCTCCTGTATTACATCTTCTTCAAAACTGGCTGGAGTACTTAAGGATGCAGAAAAGGAATAATTTCACAAAAAAAAAATCTACTTCTGCAATTGTCTATGTGTCAACCTGCAGTAAAGCAGCAAGCACTGGATGAGACTGAACAAATTAACCCCTGAGCACATGTTCACACATCAGCCACCTCCACTTGGTGGCCAACCACACTTCCTTGCTTTTTACATAAAAAAAGCCTTATGTGCAGTGAAACATATCAAGAAAGCAAACTTCACATAAGCAGAACCAACAATACAGCATTATAGTACCTCAGGGAGTCCTGAAAACAAGAGGAGAATATCACCTTTAGAGCCTTAAAAACACATTTCAGGTGGTCAGCATAGGGACACAGGCAGCGATGCCATGTTCTTGAGCTTGTTAGATGAGCAGCCCCATACTTTAAACTACTCACAGCAGCTCTCAAAAAGGAAATAATACCATGTGCAGCCGAGGGGCTGAAGTGCTTGGAGTACAAAGCCGCATACTGTGTTTTACTGGCACAGTTTTCTTCTGCACACCCCTACAGGAATTCCTTAAGTGTGTCACAGACCTGTAGTACACACAGCCTGGCCAAGTGCTGGGGTTGGGAACCCGTTGTCCCCTGTACTCCCCCAGACACACAGCTTCAGCTCTGAGTTGGGAAGGCAGAAACTCATAAGTGCCTCAAACCTCTCAAAGAACTTTAAAACTGCCTTTATACATAAAGCAGTGTTGGAAACTGGTTAGCCATCTTTAACTACGAATCAGTTTTACACTGCTGTGTTTCCTCCAGAGCGTTTACTGTTGGGGCAAGAACACACACAGTTGTCTCACAGTTGTATCCACTTTTAATCTGTGCATTTGATAAGAGACAGCATAAGGCAGGCTTCCTATATGACAATACCACAGCAAACCACCTTTTTACCCCTTTCCCAGGGCATCTAAGCTCATGGTGAGAGCTAATGCTCATCCCATAAGTATTTTCTCTTTCACTGCAACACCCTGATATTTAAATTTAACTTTCTAATTTCACAAACATAGAAGTTCTTGTTTCTACACACTGAAGGCAGGCACAAATAATTTTCTCCCAGCCTGCAGAATGTAGTATCTGTTATCTCCTGATGAATATCAGTCTCAGACAATCCAGCCATGGCTGGTTTCCAGAGCTGCAGATGCAGCACTAGCCAGTCAGTACAGTGCAAGGCATCGTAAGTACTCCACTGATCTAACAGGGCAGGAAGGCTGGAAGGGATACAAAATAATTGCAGCTAAGCTCTTCCAAATGACAATGTGTTAAATAACTTCAGTCTAAGCCCTTAGCTTCTACCTCCCATGAAATATTAAATCTTCCCTTTATTGAATAAGCAAAAAAAGTCTGTCTAAATCACTTTTTTCCAAGATGCTTCAGTTCTTTGTGTTTGACCTTCTCTAGCTACTCAACAAATCCTTGTATTTTAACTTTCATAGTCTGACCTTTCTTATTGTCAGTTGCTTGCTTGTTAACACTGACGGCATCACCCAAAGGCCTCTCAGGAAATCAAAATATCAAATTAAACTCTGAAGGACTTACAGAGAAGAGATGCTTTGGCTTACATTGTATGAATCTCTGCAGTACCATGAAAGCATGTGTCAAATTAGTCCCCTCACCTCTTCTCAGACTTCCTCACTGAAATCCTTACGTAGAAACCTTTTACCTCTGCGTACATCTGTCATATTGTTTTTTCAAGTCAAAGCAGTTCTTGTATGAAATAAATTTGATGCGTCCTGCCATGTAATAATCTGATATTTATCCTGTGCAGGAGGAAAGGAAAGACAGAAAAGGATGCTATCGATAGTTGGGCTTTATGGGGGCAGCCTGATCTTCTGCTCAGAGCCCTTTTTTTTTTATGATTGGTTTTATTTGTTATGTAGGATGGCAATTCCTGTATTCCTTTTACCTTATCTAGCCTGTGACTATACAGAAGAACTCACATTCACAACACAAAATGAACAAAGTATCTGAAGTGTAAAAATGAGATTGAATGTGCATGGATGTAAGGAGACAAATTAAAGAGTTATCTCTTAGTTCCCTCCTAATGCCTATGAACAAGACTACTTTCAGCCCTTCAGATTTTAAGACTATAAGTACTATGCTACTCTCCAGACTGGAGGTAGTTTGGATTTACAAAGTCTCCTAAAATCTTGCAGTGGGTGTCACCTCTACATTTAAACTACATAAGCACAGAAGCATTCTTACCTGTTAAGACATGCTGCTGCTGCTGCTGCCCTGTTTGTGGCAAGAAACAAATCACTGTTGGCTTTTAGTGCAAATGCATATGCTGCATTTTGCTTTTCGAGAGCAACAGCTGGGAGAAAACAATATACATTACCCAAGCAGATACAGCCATTTCAATGCAATACATATGAAATATATATTGTCACTAATAATCCTGTGAGGACTTGGGAAAATGCAGCACTGAAAGAGGAATTAAGTTACTTGTCAGTTAAGAGTTGTTTTTGTACAATCTGAAATTTACTTACACAAGAGCGTGTGAAAATGGAATTTTTAGTGTTACTACATGCAAGACTAGACAAGTTAATCCTGGTAGAATTTCTTCCTAAAATATTGCATTAATTCATTGAAAAGAGATTGACAGCAAAGACGCAGGAAAGAATTTTCCAGTGAAATATAATGGAAGTAATATTAAGTATTGTTCTGAAACCATAAACCCACAAGAATGATATTTTAAAAAGCTTCCCAAACTGGACAGCATATTCTTTCACATAAAGCAGCACAATCTCCTATATCACCTGATCTCATCAGCTCCTGTCTGGTTTATTACTAATTATTTCTGAAAATGCATTAGTAGATGGGAAAGCTAAATGGAGTGATATCTGGTAGAAATTTCCTTCATGTTAATCCTTCTTAAGTCTGAATAAAAGCCAGAGGCTATATAAGTTAATTCTATGCTGGCCATGCTAGAATTATAATAACCTGTGAAAACTGCAACCTTGACAAAGAGAATTAATCACTACTTGCATGTATGGGCTTGTGAAATCAGGCAATGGTTTACATCAGTAGCAAATATATTTTTCATATGCTGATTGAGGATACGAATCTATGTGCTAACTTGCCTTGGCATAATGAAAGAGGAATTAAATATAACTCTTTTTTCTGCCTTTCTAGAAGATAGTAGATTTGCCAAACCATTTGAAATATGAAGCTGAAAGATTTTTTTTTTGTGTAGGATTAAATACAGAAGGAGTATCATATATCCAGACTGCTTCTGAGACACAGTAGAAAAAGCAAAGGCTGGCAAAGTAATTATTCCAATATGAAAGCTGTATTCCCACCCAACTCAGAGCAGTGTAGAGTCAGCAGAGACAAAACCATTCGTGGTCCAGGATGCTCACAACATACTAACATACCCTGGGAGCTAGGTTCTGAAAAATGCTCAAGTTAAGTTAGGATTGTTATCTCTGGCATTCAGGATCCTCCATACAATTGTGATCCAGAGCATGAAGTCCATCTTGGAAAGTACATGGCTGAGAAACAGAACAGCCAGTTACTTGCAGGAACCCAGTGGTTTGAGGACCCACCAGGGGACTCTGACTCAGCTACAAATTCAAACCACTCTGCTATTGCCTAGGCAGCTGCATTCACCCACCTACTTGTTGAGCAATCCCCATTGAGGCTGCTCCCCCTAAATATGTTTAGCTAACCCTATTCTTGATAGTCAAGCACTGAATGAAAACCGTTTCAGGGAGCAGATGCTACATTGTTTGCACCTACAGTGTTTGCTTTCCTTCCAGTCCACTTACACCCTGGATGTACGATGTCCAAAAGCAACCTAGAGATTAGAGTAGTCTTTTAGGATCTGTGGAATGTAAGACTAAACCCCTCTGCCCTGAGAAAGAATGAAATACAGATAGCTCAATTCTCAGGTGAAATGAAGGGAACAGAGCCTCCAGTTCTTTGTGCACAATGCCATCTGTGGCTGAATTAATTTCTGCCTGCATACACATTAAGCACATCCAGAGTCTTCAGGTTTCTAAATTAGATCTCAGCTCTGAACTGCAGTCATTCTACATAAAGGGCTAAGCAGGCAGACTATGCATTTCATAAGAGGGCTGCCTCTTTCTCTATATTTGCACTGCACCTATTTGTTTGAGGATCTGGACCTAAGTGCTTATTCAGTATCACAGAAAAATTCTCTGTTGGAGCCAAGTATCAAGTGGAGGACTCTCCAGTCTTTGGTCAATTATTCATCTATAAAGACTTCCAAGAATACCAGTCTCATACTACCCACAGGTTTAATCTTTAATAATTTACTTTGGACTTTTTTCAGTAACACATGATGTTAAATATTTTATATCCCTTTTACCTTACTCTGGTAATTTTCATTTCAATTTATTTCAATTCTACCAATTTTTCTCCATATTAAAAAATAAATTAAGTATACAATTGTTTTATTTTTTAATTTATTTTAATTAAAACAGAGTCTCTACAAGAAATTCTCCTTCTGCAACACCCCTTTTTAGTCACTGTAGACACTGTAAAACCTACACTGGTCATCCCTGCAGCAAGGTGGCTTTCATAGATATTCAAAAAGAACAAATATTGAAAATAGAAGCTATCAAGTTTTCTATAACAGGCCAGTTACCTTCCAATATGCATGCTGTGATCTATGAATTGAGACCCTACTTTATAAATGATGATTTAACTAAGCAAACCTTAAATGACCAAACTCTTCTAAACACTTAGAAGAAACCCGGATAGCCCTTCCATTAACTCTGTGCTTTTCATTCCTTGTTGCAGCATATTTGCCCACTGGTCACGAGAACACATGCCATTCTACTGCTCAGTGATCATTACTTTCTAGTCTTAGTGCCATGAACAATTTCTGGAGGAGGATTTCCTTTCCTCTGGGGTTGAATTGGCAATCTCAACCTGCGGGCTCAGGCTCAAGGTTGATCACACATCACACCAGTCATTTGGGGAAAAGTCCATTTGAGTGTTTGCTCATTCCCCAGAGCTGACTGGCACAGGCTGATCTGTCATTGCCTCAGCCCCAGAGGCAGCCTCAGTTCTGGGCAAGTGGCTGACAAGTCACAGGCAGAGCACAGCCAGCTTGCAAGAGGTCACCAAACCTAGGGAGTGAGTAACTGAGTGGACAGTGAGATTAAAGGAAAGATGGAGAAGGGGTGAAACAAGGGGGCCCATCTCCCAGATTAAACTCAAAAGCAACAAGTACAGGTAACAAGAAAAAGGTATTTATGTGCCCTTCCAATAAATGTTCAATACATTAATTTTTTCATTAAATAAAATACATTATTCTTTGGCAACTCAGAGTAGGCCATAAAAATCATGGGAGAATTGTAAAGTGGGAACATAGTCTTATAGTTCCCTGACACAAAGTGACCACTGTCACAGAATCACCAAGGTTGGAAAAGATCTATAAGATCACTCAGTCCAATCATCCGCCCATAACCAATAGTTCTCACTAAACCATGTCCCTCAACACAATGTCCAAACTTTCCTTGAACACCTCCAGGGTCAGTGACTCTGTCACCTCTTTGAGCAGCTCATTACAGTGCCTGACTACTCTTCCTAACATCCACCCTGAACCTCCCCTGTCACAGCTTGAAGCCATTCCCTCTACTCCTATCAACTATTTTGGCGAGAGAACAGGCCAACCCCCAGCTCACTACAACCTCCCATTCAGATAGTTACAGTTATATGGCTAGATAATTACATAGTTATTCAGAGAAATATATTACATAGTTGTTCAGAGAAAGGTGCAACAATATTTTATATTCTCAATAGTCTACACATATATAAAAGCTCTTTTTTAGTTTCCAGTTGTTGCCAGATGTCTCATGCCAAATGAATGCGAACTTATATCCTTCCAGTAAATAAAAAAAATAAAATTATCTGTTGGTGACTGCTCTTGAGTTCTTGAGAATCATCAAATGCTCTTTTGATCATTGCTACAATCTTAGCACTGCTTCAGGATGAAGAATCCTATAGTTTACCCAAGCTCCCATCACAGTTCAGCTGTGAGGTACTCACACCCTGCCATGGGGATTTGTAATAGACAGGCAAGTTATGGCCATATTGAAGCAACACAAAGTTTCTTCCTGTGCACACTCAACAATAATGCCTACAAGCAGGCACAGCACTGGGCATCACATCCACCAAAATTCAGGCCTAATGCTCTTATAGTACACCTCTTATTGTAACTAACTTTCAGAAGAATGAAGCGTGTAAGAAGTTTAATCATATTCTCTGGGGTCTGTTTTAAACGTGTCTGCAACTTAAAAAGAACTACTAAAAAAAACTCAGAATATTTCCTGTAAATACAAGTCTCACACTGTGCAATTTTGGTCAAATAACTAACATTATCTAAAGGATTAATAAAGCAGGCACTTAAGGATCACAAAGCACTTCTCAAATAGTCAGCATTTATTTGTAAAAGATGACTTTCTAGAAATATACTTTCTTTGCCTTCCCCACAATGAAGGGAAAGACCAATGTATCTTTTTAAAAGAGATAGCACTGTACAAATCAGATAGTCATTTGTTGCAGACAATGAGCTTTCTAACCTTTTCTTTTTATACATAGTTAACTCTTGTATTTTTTATATTTGGAAGTCTTTCCTAGTATTTATTCTTCACAGGCCAACCAAGTAGACAAGAGTGACTCAGTGATTAGGATGTCTGCCTGAGATGCCTGCCATTATGTAACATTATAAAATACATTTGCTATTTCACTCCAGAGCTCAGAATTATACAAAAACCCTTCTCCCATCTCCAACACACATCCCTGCCTACCACTATTAACTAGGATTATCATTCTGTTACATGTCCAGGCTTATTCTTTCTGATGTGGACTGGTTCATAAGTTCATAAGGTTGGAAAGGACCTATAAGATCATCTAGTCCAACCATCCTCCTATCACTATCTCTACCCAACTACTAAATTAAATCCTTTAGCACCTCATCTAAACGCTTCTTGAACAGCGCTAGGGATGGTGCCTCAACCACCTCCCTAGGCAGGCCATTCCAGTGCCTGACCACTCTTTCAGAAAAGAAATGCTTCCTGAGGTCTAATCTAAATCTTCCCCGGCGTAACTTGTGGCCATTCCCTCTCATCCTGTCGTTATTTATCAGGGAGAAGAGGCCCACCCCCTCCTCACCACAACCCCCCTTCAGGAAGTGGTAGAGTGCAATAAGGTCTCCTCTGAGCCTCCTCTTCTCCAGACTAAACAATCCCAGCTCCCTCAGCCGCTCCTCATAAGACTTATGCTCCAGACCCCTCACCAGTTTTGTTGCCCTTCTCTGAACACGCTCCAGGGCCTCAATGTCCTTCTTGTAGTGAGGGGCCCAAAACTGAACACAGTACTCGAGGTGCGGCCGTACCAGAGCTGAGTACAGGGGGATGATCACCTCCCTGCTCCTGCTGGCTACACTATTTCTAATACAGGCCAGGATGCTGTTGGCCTTCTTGGCCACCTGGGCACACTGCTGGCTCATGTTGAGCCGAGCATCAACCAACACCCCCAGGTCCTTTTCCTCTCTACATTCTTCAAGCCATTCTGCCCCAAGCCTATAGCATTGCATGGGGTTATTGTGGCCAAAGTGCAGCACTTGGCCTTATTGATCCTCATCCCATTGAGCTCAGCCCAGCTATTCAGCCTATCCAAATTCCTCTGAAGGGCCTCCCTACCCTCAGGCAGTTTGACACATCCTCCCAACCTGGTGTCATCTGCAAACTTACTGAGGGTACACTCAATTCCCTCGTCTAGGTCATCAATAAAGATATTAAACAAGATGGGCCCCAAAACTGACCCTTGGGGGACACCACTCGTTACAGGACGCCAGCTGGACTTAACTCCATTAACCACTACCCTCTGGGCACGGCCCTCCAGCCAGTTCTCCACCCAGAGAAGAGTGAACCTGTCCACACCACGGGCTGCCAGTTTCCTCAGGAGAATACTGTGGGAGACCGTGTCAAAGGCCTTGCTGAAGTCCAGGTAGACTACATCAACAGCCTTTCCCTCATCTACCTGTCTGGTCACCCAGTCATAGAAGGAGATGAGGTTGGACAAGCACGACCTGCCCTTTGTGAACTCATGCTGGCTGGGTCTGATCCCCTTGTTGCCATGCACATGTTGTGTGATCTCCCTCAAGATCATCTGTTCCATAACTTTCCCTGGTACCGAGGTCAGGCTGACAGGCCTGTAGTTCCCCGGGTCTTCCTTACGGCCTTTCTTGTAGATGGGAGTCACATCGGCAAGCCTCCAATCTTGTGGGACCTCTCCAGATAACCAGGAATGCTGATAGATGGCAGAAAGTGGCTCAGCAATCACCTCTGCTAGCTCCCTCAGCACCCTTGGGTGGATCCCATCTGGCCCCATGGACTTGTGGCAGTTCAGATGGAGGAGTAGATCTCTTACCATCTCTGCTTGGATCACAGGGGGTGCATTATGCACCCCGTCCCGGACTTCCATGTCAGGGCAAGTACCATGTGGACAACTGTCCTGTCTATTAAAGACAGATGTGAAGAAGGCATTGAGAACCTCAACCTTTTCCTTATCATCTGTGGTTATATTTTATTGTTGTATTCCCACAAAGGATTCTGCAGGTAAATGACTGCACTGTTTGCATTTCACTCAGCATACTCTGTCCAAAAGGCTGGATCCTGCATTAGGAGAGTGCAGGAATTCGGCAAAGGGGATTCCTCTAGTCCTGTGTAGGTTTGGTGCTAGGTAGGATAGCAAACTCACAGAGGAAAAAAAAAAAACAGTAAAAAAAAAACCAAGCAAGGCTGAAAGAAATAGACCATAATCAAGTTCAGAATCTCAATCACCTTCTAATCTAAATAGAATAGGTGCAGTTACCTACCTGGGAGAAATCTGAAGCTTAAGTAAAGACCACAGAAAACTAGACAACAAAAACATTAGAAAGCAGTGCAGAAGTGCACTCTAAGACATTCCCAAAACAGGCTCTCTAATTGGTTGGATTTTTATTTAAGAAGAATACAGTTCTTCTCAGCCTTCTGAGATTTACAGTTTTTAACCTTTTATATGTACTCTTGAATCATCTTCATTATCTATATGCATTGTCTCTATGCTAAATATCCTGCCTGCATATCCTCATGATAACCCTGCAGATATTCCATAGCCCCAGGCCTCCCTCTGATAAGTTAATTACTCCACTATCACACCGAGGAGCTGAGCAATTCCTTGCTACCTGTAGCAGCAACTGCTTGGTTCCTTTACCAAATCCTGTCATGAAAATGTGGACTGGTGAGCATTGAGAAAGTGAAGCAATTTCTTCCATACAGAAAGGTCAAACTGGGAAAATGTCATCTACAGAGATGTGCAAAGGTTGTTATTACAAATATGGCTTAAAAAATGCGGGACTTCACATCTAATGGAATAACTCCATCGTTGAGTTCATAAGACAGTTTTTCTATTCAGAGACAAGAAGTCCTAGAAAGAAAAGCCACAAAGGGAAACCTTACAACAGGGGAAGATGGAAGTAAAATAAAAAGCAGGTATGTCTGCAGCCTCAGAAAGGGAAGTGTAGACACTCCTACCTTGCCCCAGGGCAGTGATGATCTCTGAGGCAGTCTTCTCTGAAGTGTTCTCAAGCTTCCTGCACATGAGAATAAAGTCATTCTCTTACAGTTTTCTTTCCATAGTGCATTCACTTTTGATGTTTCTTTTGTAGCCTCAGGTCCAGAAGGCAAGTGATAATGTAAGAAGTTCAGATCTCATTTGAAATAACAGAAAAGGGTTTATAGTCTTCTTAGCTAAAAAGTGAAATATGGGGGCAGAGAGAACTCCTAAGGTTCAAAAGCGTTGGGGTAGAAAGGTCAAATGCCTAATGCAAACCCAACTCATCAGTGTTTTATATCTGTGAGAGAAAAACTCTGGTGACATAAAAGCACAGTAATACCAGTTACAGTCAAGAATTGTGTCAACACTTTTGCCATGACAAAAGGTACTAACACAACTACCATGTCATTTTTTAGTTTCTCCCAACTCTCAGCATTTAAATGCTTTCCATTAGAAGCAGGTTACATCTTACTTCCGCCAACAGAGCTTAGAAACTGATCTGGCAGCACACAGCATCCATCATGCTCTTGCTTTTCTATATAGGTGAAGTGACCTCTTTGCAGAAAGAACCAGATTCACCATTCACTTAGTTCTGCTCTGCATTTTTGCTGGTGGAGGAGTAGATGCCAGCACAGGGCTGTGAAAATACTTTGCAGCTCTCCAACGTGAAAGATACTGTTCAAGAGAAGGAATAATTGCTAATCCATGAGCTAAAGAAGACTATCTGAGAATTCGGAAGAAAACCTGTAACTTTTAAACAAGACAAAACTAGCCACATGAGAGAGAGTGGAAGGGACAAAAAATGTATTTCATAGAGCAGGAAGGCAGCAACCTTGTTAGTGCAAACTGGCAAGTACGCTTATTTTTCTAACCTGCCATCTGAAAATTAAAGTTATTATGAGGTGTATACTTTGTCATACTTCACTGAAACACCTGGAGTCAGACTCTGTGGGTCAGGCCTCTCTAAGGGATCCTCAGTACCTTACAACTTGTGTCTCCAAGCATTCCACTAAAATTTGTCCTGTACTTACTGGTGTATTCTCATTATAGTATAAATGGCATGTTCACACACACCTGACTAACAACTGATAAACAGTGCTGAACAGGTTGAGACTTTATGAATGAAGATCATTTGCTATTTATCAGTCAACTTGATAAAGTTGATCTGTTACTCCTCAGTCATCTTCCTGAAGGCTGTTTTTTTATGTGCTGTAGCAATGTAATGGCCTACCTACACCTTTGAAAGGTAGCCACATGGGTGAGTCAGAAGAAAAAAAGGTAATATAACTCAAACAATATCACATTCTGTCAACGGTTTATGGGCTGGCTCAGCCCAGTTCTGCAACAATTGGTGCAGGTGACCCATGACCCAGGAAAGGGAAAAGGGAGATGGGCCTAGGATCAAAACAGTGGCAACGATCTGAGGAGGAAAGCTAATTTACTAAATAAGATATCAGAAAGCAAAAGAACACAATATAATACAACATAATTGGAATTGAGGCTAATGGATCAAATAGAATGAGCAAGAGAGTATCCTATAAACCGAAGGCCTTATGCTAATGCTGAAGGCGGACGGCTGCAACAAACACCCACTGCTGAGTTCAATCCCGAAGGGAAGAGAGAGACGGTCCTGTGGCCATAGACAGCTTTTATCTTTCCCTCTGAGCAGAAACACATAGAGATATGAAAGCATCACAGAGTCCTCTGGGGAATGTAGATCTTCTCCTCTGAGACAGGCATATTCATAACTATCAATGATCCACACAACTAGAGCATTAACTATTTAACTCCCAACACACTACATGATGTTATGATGTGGAATATCAATAATATAACAAAAATCATAAAACCATAACACATTCAAACTTTACCTCAGGCAAAACTTCATGGGAGTCTGACCAATCTTATCCCCTAGCGTTTATCCTTGGCTTCCTGGTAAGTGGGAACCAGACCTAGTTCTTTTGCAACAAGACACTGATGTAGGACAAATTATACTTTCAGCTCTGTTACCACCTACTACACTGGGAGGCAAATAACTCTGTTACCCAGCGCTACAGTTTCATGGTCTGCCCAACAATGGTCATTCTACCAGCCCGCCTTTGAAAAGTCTCCCAGGATACGTTTAAAGAAGGCTCCACTCAGCATAAAAGACAGCCTTCTCTCTCATCTATGAGCAGCATGCTGTGCGGTATGCAGGCCAATCCAGCAGCACACCTAAGAACCCTCAGATTAACTCATTTTAGGCCTATCATTATGGGGAAAGTGGGCAAAGCCAGGTATAACACAGCACATCTGTGAAGAACATAAGATCTCCCACATTGGAAAAGGGAGACCTGCCCTTTTTTCTGCACTAGGGAGCAGGAATCTATCATATGGTTTCTCTGACATGTAGCAAATTAAACGGTAGCTCTCACTGTTCTCCATAATTAATATTCTCTCCTCACACTGCTTCTGCCTTTGAAGGCTTAAATACCAGCTGTGATGAGCTGTCCTTTATGTTTAGGTTTCTTTTTGACTCACAACTTCAAAAAAACGCAAAACTTTTAGTTTGTTAAATGCCTTTCAACCATATTCCTCCCCCTCTTCTGAGAAGTACCAACAGATCAGTCAACAACCACAACTTATTCCCTTTAGGCCAGAAATCCTATGTCTCAAAGAAGTTACCAAGAGCTGGGATGGCTTCTGTTACTTCTTGGATTTAAACAGAACTCAGATGTGGCATATAGAGCAGTAGAACACCAAAGGTGACATTTCAGTAGTGTTTTCAGTTATCATTCACAAAAGTGAGTGAATACCTACAAATAAGTAAATAGGAATGAAGACGTTAACATTTAATTCCCACGTGTATGGTATATGGTTAACAAAATGGATAATGCTAAATAGCATTGTAGCTGAGAAATTTCACAGATGGTATAGTTAGAGATTAATGTGATGGAAGAAGATAATCAAAATAAAGGAAAGTACTTACCTGTGTCTTAACCTCACAGTAGAAAACTCCAAAGGAGCAACCTCCAGAAAGAGATCATTCCATAATGGTGGTCAGCCCATAAATGGCAGCAAGGAGAGGCAGAGCCAGACCTCACCCCTTCCAGTCACACAGGTGAATTGCCTTCAACTGTGCTCCCACATCTGACTCAGTGCTCATCTCAGGTGATCAATAAATGGTTCAGGCTGTGATTCAGCAGATCCCGTATACTGCCACAAATGCTTCCTCGAGAAGGATGCTTTGGAATAAAACCACTGTTGTTTTCCTATCATCAATACAGAGTCATTAAAAAATAAAATGAAAATCCTACTTGCTATGAACTCTCTTAACAGCTACCTCTGTCCATCTGGATGAAGCTGCCTTCTCATGAAGGCTGCCAGCTATTATAAAGCTAGAATTCTTGCTTGGATGTATTTAGAGAACAAACCCCAGGACAGAAGAGCAAAGGAAAGAAAAGGAGTGATAATAAATACTCCCAGAGGAAAGTATTACCTCTAACACAGTAAGACATCATTATAGCATAAGTATGCACTTATTTTATTACTGCTTATTAATAATAATAACAAAAAAAATTATAAACAATTATGCATTCAGCTGTTTTTCTTCATATACAAAACAAATTTTCAGTGCTGAAAGCAATTATAGCTAAGCTTTTTTTCTACCTTCATAGAATGGCTTAGGTTGAAAGAGACCTTAAAGATCACTGAGCTCCAAACCCCGTGTCATGGGCAGGGTTGCTACTTACTGGATCAGGCTGCCCAGTATCCCATCCAACCTGGCCTTGAATACCTGCAGGGATGGAGCATCCAAAGCTTCTTGGCAACCTGTTTCAGAGTTTCTCACCACCCTCTGAGTAAAGATTTTCTACCTAAACTTCCCTCCTTTTAGTTTAAAGCCATTCACCCTAGACCATGTAAAAAGTTGTTCCTCCTCCTGCTTGTAAGCTCCCTTCAAGTAGTAGAAGGCCATTATGAGGTCTCCCCAGAGCCTTCTCCCATCCAAGCTGAATAAGCCCAACTTTTCTTCACAGGAGAAGTGTTTCATCCCTTTGACCATCTTAGTGACTCTCCTTTGGACCTACTCCAACAGCTCCACATCCTTCTCATGCTAGGGGCCCTAAACATGGACACATTAATTGTCCTCCAAACAAGCTGAACCAAAACATTCTCAGGTATGTTGCATTCTGTGATGAAAGCTATTTAAACAGTTTTATTTCCTCCCTTTCAGCTGTTGGCACCTGTGTTTTAAAAGGCATTTTATAAAGGTTCAGTGCTTTTCATTAACATAAGATGACAAAAAGAAATCTTCTAATTATTTTTTTTTTTTTGCTCATTTAGGAGGAAAAAAAAACAAACAGATCAACAAGGGCGTTCCCTAATGCTCTTCAGATTTCAAGATTCTTTTCCCTAATTTATGCTTGAACATAACAAAAAGGTTTATCCTGCTTCAGTACACTGGAATATGGCTCAGGATCTTGCAAGCCATGCTCAGAGCTCAGGGTTGTTTGGTGGCAACTTGAGAGCTGAATTTCAAATTCCCCATGAAACCAGACTGCTTCTAAACCCTATTTTTGAAACGTCTTTTCAACTGTATGTACTCTTTTTATCAATGTATTTTATTTCTCAAACCAAAATAGCTTTCTGTAAAAATATAATGGAGATGGACAACAGCCTTATTTTATTTTATTTTATTTTATTTTATTTTATTTTATTTTATTTTATTTTATTTTATTTTATTTTATTTTATTTTACCTGGAGTGAAAGCAGACATTTCTAAATCTATATCAGTGCGGGAATTCTCCAAAGCTGCACCATGGCAAAAATGAATAAGGATTTGCCTCCACTAAGACTGTGTACCAAGATGCTCATCTCCACTTCATTATTCAGATATCAAGGCAGTCATGTTGCATAGATACAGCTGAGAAAACTACCTCAGAAACTGCCATGTTGGGCTCCTCACAAGGATTTCTGGATAACTGGACTGAAGCCTTACTTATACTTCTCCTTGATGGTGAATAAAAAATGATGTGCAGATGTCCAGCAGAGAAATCTACACCCAGCAATAAGATGGACTTCAGGAGATTCTGTATCTCTAGATGTACATAAAACAAGGGCAATTGTGATGAAAGGGAGGGGAGAGTTGATACCTATAAATTGAATGCTGCTATAAGAATAGGCTATATATGTCAACTGCCCTGATAAGATTTGTTCATCAGATTTAAAAACAGCTGTTATGTATATGTAAGAAAAGAGATACTCTTGAAGTTGTTAACATCTTCAAATCCACATTGCTACTCACTTTTTCTTCCTTCGGGGTTCAGGTAGTAGTCTCATCCTAGCAGTTCTCTACAGTTTAACAAGTCTAAATGAATTATATGTTTGGTAAATGGCACTTAATAAAACGGCCATTAATGAGATGAATGAGGACGGTTGAGGCAAATCACACACATTGCACTGTCAGATAAATTCTCCATAACAGATCTTTCTCAAAACAAAGCAAGTCTAGGACAATGTGCAAAGGTCTGTGCAGGCCCCTTAGCATGGAGTTTTTAGCGCTGGACTAAATAAATATGCTAAAATACCTTAATTTATGCACTACTCACTCATCAAACATGAGAAAAGTACTAGGTTGCTATTAGCAAAGAAAGAGAAAATAAGCATAGGCCATTTTTTATTAACATTTCAAAAAGAAGGAAAATGTTCAGAGCTTGGACACTGGCTATCCTGCAGGATGAGGTAGCCTCTGCATTCCCAGCTCACACCACTTGTCTGCCTTTACCTCCAGAGACCGACTCTCAGTGAACACAGACCAGAAAGATGTAGTTGTGATTGTGCTACTGAACTCAAGACTTCCTTTTCTGCTATCATGAATTGTGCTAGAATAATTCCTTTTGATCTAGTCATTAGAGGAAAACTGGAAGCACTAGCACTGCAGTACCTTCAGGTTGTGCATGAGGAACTTCACAATCCACAGCTTCACTAGTTAGAAGATACACGTGGGAACAAGCAAGGAGTGCATAGGGGTGCCCACAGTTTAGGGATGCAACCAAGGAACACCTGGAAGCAAATGTTTGTGATACTGATAGGTGATGGAGGTGGCTAGCTGCTGGTTTGACCCAAAGAATGAACGCTGGAAGACATCTTCAGAGAAGGCTCCTATGGCTGTGGATTATTATCCTGCCACAGACACTCACAACTAGTGATATGCTTTACTTTAAAACTAGCAGGCTAGTGTCCAACATTAGGCACACTTGGGAAAAAAAAATCCTATTTTTGTTAAATAACTGAATTCAAGGTTAATTTCTCATTTCAGTTTGTATTTTGTTTAGCATTCCCAGAAAGCTAGGAGCCTTCTTACTGATAATTTACAAATACTGATAGCAAAGTGCAGTACCAGTGGGAGTACGCAACTTATCATTTGCAATTTTTATTTAATAATTTTCACAGGACAAATGGAAGAGTTACATAATCCCCCTCCCAACTCTTTTGCTATTGTACTGAGGATGTGAAATTTTTTTAATCTTTAATAATCAGGAGGGAAGGATGGTCTACTCTCACTAGAGGATAATAAAGCCCATGGGAACACAGCTCTGTTAACTTACATTGCTATTTATCTTCTAGTCATTCTTAATTTCTTGATCATAGCAAGGTTTGAAAAGAAAAGCATTGCGCACAACTCGTGCTTAACTAACTACTAACAGAATTTTCACAAACAAATATAATACACATAGGACATAGTGGCATTTGACAAGGGATATAGCAAAAAAACCACACGCATTCATGTCTTACACTATCAGATAAAAAACTTCTGTTGTTTTCAAAAATGCCAAATAGTAATTAGTGCTGAGGATTTGAGCTTTTCCTTTTTAGAAGATAACCAAGCAAGATTACTGCTTAAAATATTAGAAATAAGCTAGGAATTAATTAACTTTCCAACAATGTAAGAGGAGCCTGATGTCCAATTTCCACAGCGGAGGAAAAAAAAAAAAAAGAACAGTGGAAAAAGAACAACAAAACCCAAATAAAAGCAAAAGGCAAACCCTAGGGGAAAAAAATAAAAAATTAAGACCTGGAAAGTGTCCTGATCAAATGCAAGATATACTGGGTTAGATGGAAATAGACAATCATGGAAGATACAGTAAAAACTAGTGATTTTTAGTATCTTTTTTTATTTTTTATTTATTTTTATAAATAGTGACACTTCTAGGTAAGAAGAGTGCAGTAATAAAACCCTCACTGTAGCCAAGGACAACCTTATATTGTATTTACAACTCACAACACACATGCACAGAATCTGAACCTGATATTTACAACTCTGAACATCTGTTTGCATTGACACAACTTGTACTCTGAAAGACACATACGTTCATTTGACCTTTTGGGGAAATCCACGCCAAGTGTAGATATCATAAACATAACTTAACACTTTGATGCAAAGATCTGCCTGTCTCATTCAGTTATCTGAAGGAAGATGTGTTCAAGATAGGTACGGAACAAAGGCAGCCTGACCTGAAAGACTGGGCAGTATTAGGTGGAAAATGGGACTGGAAATAAAGGAAATGTGTAAATCCTAAAGTACATCCTAAAAACACATATTCTGTGTTCAAAACCTACAGGCAGATCCATGTCTGAATCTAGGTGCACACAAAGTTTGCAGGGGCTCAGAATAATGTTTTTTCATTATTCTGAAATACTTCTAAAAGGCTCTGCACTGCTAGAACAGAACATCAATGGCACGACTACAGGGAATTTTCTGGGTGCTAATATGAGACCTGTTCTTTAAAAAAACTAAAACAACACTTGGCAGAGATTCATATGCTCTCCCAAGAATTACTTGTAATTGCATAGACTTCGGAGAGGTAAGAATTAACTGATTAGCAATGTGTGTTGGTTTAAAAAATTAGCTTGAAAATTTATATAAATGATTTATATAAATTTATATAAATGATGAATATGTTACTGTGGTAGGGTTTGGACTTCAATATCATTTTATACCATGTCATGAGTTACAGTAGGAAGCAAACGATCACAGAAATAGTTAAGCAGAACAGATCAATGCATTTTATGAGGTTTGGGAATTCAATAAGCCACAGGCTAAATATTGACAAGCTGCAGACAGGAGGAACTGGTTTGTAAAGAGACAAAATTACCGTTCTAAGGTTCAGGAAACCTTGAAGTTTACTAATGGGTTGTACAAGATAAGTTCTTGGCATGCTTTCCTACTGCTAAGTAAGGTCAATCAGGCTTAATCCATGCAGAACTGGAAGGTCTCTCCTTGTTCTTCTGAAGTAACACTGCCACCTAGGTGTAGCTTCCTTATCATACTTACTGCTGTTGATTGTTCATTATTTAATAGATACTGTAAATCCAATCTGGTTAGAGCAACAAAAGAAAGTATGCCATGTGTGTAGGATATATCTGTAGCTAAAGATTTGAATCTGGCCAAAGGTATGTGCTAGTTCTGAGGCAAGCCAGAACGACTAAAATTCCTCAGTCTTATGGGATGGGAGAGGGATATCAAAGCATAGTGGAAAACTGAGGGAAATTTCTAATAAATATTTATATAATTATACACCGTATATATAAGGCAAGAATCATATAAAGCTAGAGAATTGGACACAACCATGTTTCTGAAGATTTGGGGCCAGTCCAACGTACAGAATCTGTACAGGAACAGAGATACATACCTGCCTGCAAACTGAAACACCTGATATGGGCTTCTGAGTAATAACTCAAATGATATTTCAGAGACCGGACCTCTTGTGAAAAAGCTTTAATTAGAGATTGCAATGGTGGGCATCCTGCAAGCAGGAGCACACAACCTAAAACACATCACAGCCTTATATCCCCATCCACCAACGCCAAGAATTCATTAATTGAGTATTCCAGGTTCACAACCAACCCAACACTTACTACTGTATCTACATCCTAATTCCATCAAGCTTTAAACTCTTTCTCATTCTCTTTGCTACCTCCTGTTTATTGTGTTTGTCTCATCCATTTTCCTAATCTTGACAGTGGATCCTTGTCACGCTCCAATATAAAGGAGGGCGACGAAGGTTCTTTGATTATGTATATACCCAGCGTGAGATTAAGAAACAATGGTTCAAATGTTGGTCCGACCAGTTTATTACCAATATTGACCAGGGAGATGGGAAAGGGAAGGTGAGCGATAGGAAAGATAGGAAAGAAGCAAAGATTTGTACAACGCGGGGAAAGTCACCAGCCAGGATCCCAGGGGCGGTCCGTTTGCAAGTGGCTCCGATGGTCCCAGGCATTCCTCCCCCCCCCCACAGCTCACTTGAGAGGTGAAGGTTTCCTGATGACTCTGGTAGTTCTTCTGGTGCTGTAGAGGCAACTAGGACCTAGGCTTTTGCTTTCCTCAGATCTAGTTGGCCATCCATTCACCAGCATTCCGAGCCTATCTGTTGTCAGTCCATCCATCAAGTTTCGTGGAATGCCCTTTTTCCAGCCCAGAATCCAAAGACCATTACGTTTATGATCAATGCTTCGCCTACCCGTTCTTAGTGGGCATGAAAGCTTTTCAGTTCCATTAAGCTTTGGGCTAGGTGGTCTGAGGACAGTTCTGGCTGCTGCAAGCCTTACTTCTCCTGGCTCAAATTTACTGGAGGAAGAAACCATCGGCCCATATTTTCTTCCATAGTTAATTAACTCTTGGGCAACCTCCCCCCATGTCCATACTTTGCATCCTGACTGCAGATGATTAGAGGTTGCAGTTCCTTCTAACACTGCCTGGGTTCTTTCTCCCTGAGGCATAGCCTGTATCTTTCCTTGCAACTGTATGCCTATGGGTTTCAGCGATTCTGGAAGCCCCCTGATTAGAGGTGTCATTCTCTCAGGATCAACGGGCAACATCATGGGTGATTCATGGTGTAACTGTAGCTTCCTGTCATACATCATTTGGAGACAGGCAGCCTTCTGAACATTCTCTACTAGTTGATCAACTGTTCCAGTAATGGCAAGGGGGTCTCCCCTTTCTAGGGGATTAAGACCACCTGCCCAATAGGTAGCTCTCTGTGTAAGGGACCAAGGAGCACGACTGTTACCAGTGGTTAAAAATACTCCTGGTCCCCAATAACCTTCAGCCTCTTTTTCAGTTAAAAGTATCTGATCTCCACCTGTGAGGCTGACCCTCCATACGTACTCTGTTTCTGATTCTTTAGGTGAGCGGCCAAAATCTCTTTTCAATTTTGCTAGCTCAGTAGTAGAGAAAGGGATTTCTTTAATGTTCATTTGAGGATCTAAATCCTCACTATTATCTTATGAATACTCAGTTTTTATTAAAGGACGCAACTGAGCTGAGGAAGCTTCTAATTTGTCTACACTTGCCTTTATACTTTGCAATTCCTCCCTTGGATAAGTTTTCTCTTGAGGTGCACTAGTACCACTGGCATCCTTACCCGTTAACGCTTCCCTTAAAGCTATTTGCAACAGATCAGAATTATGTTTTTCTCTTTCTACTTGCTCTTCTAGGTTTACAATTTGATTTTGCAGAGCTTTTATCAATTCCTGACTTAATTTAACTGATTCATGCAATGCTTGTAAAGCTTGGCTCTCTGTTCTAAGCTGCTGGTAGCGGAATTCTACAGCTGCAACCAGAGCAGAGCCCAATACCGCACAAATAAATGCCTTCCCTTTTCCAGCTCGGGTACAAGCATTCTTTTGCAGAACACTAATACAGTCAGAGACGCTCTGCACGTTATACCAGTTCTGTCGTGCCCAGTCTACCCCTGTTAATGAGGGTTTAGCACCATGCTTTTCCAAAAGTTCAAATAATACATCTTCACAACTCATTGTGGCACTGTCACACATTTTCTCAATACCCACAAAAGGGCTACATCGAGGGAGAGAGGAGGTATTCAAAAGCACAACTAACACCTCACCCCCACCCAGGGAGGCACAACACACCTATCAAGCAAAGGTAAATACTGTTCCAATCACTCCTCCCTTTTGCTGAGAGGAGTACACAAAAAGACAAAAGCTAAAAACAACACTTTCTAAGGTAAACAAACTTCTTGGAGAGGTACACAATTCCTCACTACCCAAGAGGTGCACATGAAAAAGCTTTAGTTATCTAACACCAAATGCAGAGAGGTCTTCCCGAGGAAGCATGCACGTATTATCTCATAAGTCCTCGAGAGGTATACACATAAACAGTAAAGTTTCAGAATTTGGAGCGGTCTTCCTGGAGAGGTGCCCATATCTAAGTTTTCAAAAATATCGCTCCTTGCATCTCCAGGAGGTACACATAGAAAAAGGTTCAAATTTCACGCTTAAGTTACCAGATTCAGAATTTGGAGTGATCTTGGAGAGAGACACACATTTAAATCAAAAAATATCACTCCTCACAACTCCAAGAGGCATACACAGAAAAAGGGTTCAAATTATATCTGGAAGAACAACACTCTCACGAAGGGTATCCTGCCAACTACGCCATTAAAAATGTCAACAGGCAATATAAAGGAGGGAGACGAGGTTCTTTAGATTATGTATATACCCAGCGTGAGATTAAGACACAACGGGTCAAATGTTGGTCCGACCAGTTTATTACCAATGTTGACCAGGGAGATGGGGAAGGCAAACACTGTTAAGGGTGATGGGAAAGGGAAGGCGAGCGATAGGAAAGATAGGAAAGAAGCAAGGATTTGTACAATGTGGGGAAAGTCACCAGCCAGGATCCCAGGGGCGGATCGGTTGCAAGCGGCTCCGACGGTCCGAGGCAGAAGAGCAGGGGTGGCAGAAGCGGGGAGAACAGCAGCAGCAACGGGCAGCCTTGAGCAGCAAGCAGCTGTCCTGGAGAAGCGGCACCGGATCAGCATAGGAGAAGCAGCTTGGGGAAAGTCCAGGAACAGCATCAGTCAGCACCGGAGAAGCAGCCAACAGTGATCAGCTCATGAGGGTTCAGATGGTAGAACACCTCGAAGGAGCGGCGAGGTCCAGGAGAAAGCAGCATGTCTCAGGCAGCAGGCCCAGGAGGGAGTTCAGCAGCAGGGATCAGCTCATGAGGTTTCTGATGGAAGAACACCAACACAACAACAACAACAATCTCATGGTGGTCGATCCCTCTTTTATCCTCCATTTCTCTTGCCTACGTTGCAAATCCCGTGCTAGCCTGCCAGGCAAGCTTCTCCTGAGATGGCTATCTCCCCACGGAGATGAGTACCACACAAAAGAGTGTTCAGCGGCCATTGAGTTGCAGTTTATCTCTCTTTCGTTGCCCCAGGACATGCCCATCTGCTTGTCCCTTAGACAAAGGATTTCACAACCCTTTCCCAGGACTAGCTTGGACATGTTCGGACATGTTCATCAGCAAACTTTGAGGCAATGATATAAAATATCAGTCTCTTACAATCCTCTATCTGCTTATTTGTTTACTGAAGTGTACCCTAACTGGTATGTGAGGCAGGGAAAAAACAAAAACAAAACAACACTGTTCTAACTCTCACAAGCTACCTTTATATTTCCATAAACTACCATATTTTATTGTCAAGCTGATATTTTGGTAAACTGAAGACTTTACTCAGGACTGATATTTAAGATTTCTTAGAGTCTCTCCAGCACCACGGTGTAAAAAACAGTCTTTAGAAGGAAACTATTCTGACTCCAGGGTCACATATGTTTCCTAAATAGGCACAGATATAGATAGTATTAGGAAAAAGTCATACTGATTTTTTCCATTTGAGAATCCTGACCTTCTATCCAAAAGGCACATAAGATGACAAAATAAGCCATCAAGAACATCTACTATGCAGCTCTAACACCCTTATGGCATATTTGTATTTTCTCCTTTTTAATATGAAAATATAATTTAATTCTGTAATGCCTACAGAAGGAGTCCCAGTTTATATTACCTCTGGTAGGGAATAGGGAGTAGACGAGGAGATGATCCACATAGTCCCACAGTGCACCTGTATAGAAGACAGGCTGAAGATGTAGCACCCTTCTCACCATAACTCCTTTGATTCACATATATGAATAAGCACTGCAACCACCTAATTGATCACATATATACATTGCAGCTAATAAAAACAGCACAGAAGCAATGCAACTTTGAAATAGTCTGCTGGGCTTCAGCAAATTAGCTGATATATCTCTGAATGTATGAATTACACTGCTCTAGCCCAGAAACAAGCTTATTGATCAACAAATCCTAAAGTAAATCATTACTGGCATATCAGCCTGAGCATGTAAGTTAGGAAAACCACTCAAGTATATATTTGATACAGAAGTTAAAGAATAATAAAATAGGCAGAATTTACAGAAAGCAAGACCTTTATTCAAGGTATAAAAAAAAGCCATCTCTCTTTGGATGTGCTGCAGAGTTCAATGTTGCAAACAGTGGGAAACATAAAGAGTGTTTCTAGCAAAGAACTGCAGAAAAACGCCCACACCATTCTGCACTGTTGCAAAATAGATATAAAAATTTTAAGCCACCATAAGCATATTATTTAGGATTAGCAGAATCTTACAGGAACTTTAAATAATGTTGGAGTTGCTGGACAAAGAAAAATAGATGCACCAAACACCAGAAAAATCAAAGAAATTGCTGAATCTAATTTTTCAGTGCCCAGAGAGCTAGGTAGCTCTGTAAATAATAATAATTTTAAAAATAAAAATAAACAAAATGCCCTGTTTCCAACAGAAAGCCAGCCAGCTTTGTTCTGACTTCTTAAAAGAACTACAGCAGGGCAGGAGCCCTTTGGTGGACCTGTGCATCCTGTTCACTCCATCTGCTGTGAGAGGGGCCCTGCCTCCATCCTGTTCATGCATTCTGTATGCTCCGCTGCAGCTTTCCTGCAAGCACAGTTGCACTCTGTATGGGAATGTAGGGTGAAGACAGTGAGTGCTTAATGAGAGCTCACAAGGGTTTACGAACTTGCACTCATTTCATTACTTATGCAATAACTGATGGTGTTTCAAGCCATGTGCAAGTCAAAATTCAAATAAGCCCATAAAGACCCCTTCTGGGAATTTGCAAGGCATTGTAGCCACCAAAAATTTAAAGAAATAATTCCCTGTTTTTCTCAAGACAAACAAATAGCTAGCCCAAGGGCTGACAACAAGTTCAGGGCAAGGCAAAGCAGCAGAAGTGGCTGAGTGTTCTGTTAAAACAGAGCATTCTGCCTGATCCTGAGCAATGCTCTGCCTTTAGTCAGCCCGAATCTGCTGTCTAATGTTTGCTGGAACTGGCTTCTGGGAACAAGCATCACAGAAAATGCACATGTTGCATATTTTAACAAGAGGCAGCTTAGAGTATTAATGCTAGCACAGGAATATCCTCCAAGGCAAATGCCTCACAGAATATCCCTGGTATCAGAGATATATTAAGTGTTAAGAACTTGGGGACCTTATTGCACTCTACCACTTCCTGAAGGGGGGTTGTGGTGAGGAGGGGGTGGGCCTCTTCTCCCTGATAAATAATGACAGGATGAGAGGGAATGGCCACAAGTTGTGCCAGGGAAGATTTAGATTAGACCTGAGGAAACATTTTTTTTTCTGAAAGAGTGGTCAGGCACTGGAATGGCCTGCCTAGGGAGGTGTTTGAGGCACCATCCCTAGCGCTGTTCAAGAAGCGTTTAGATGAGGTGCTAAGGGATTTGATTTAGTAGTTGGGTAGGGATAGTGATAGGAGGATGGTTGGACTAGATGATTTTGTAGGTCCTTTCCAACCATATGAACCTATGAACCTATGAACGTGCAGGACAGAAATAGACATAATTGTTTACAGAGTTTTCTTTCTCCAGCTCTCTGTATGACTTCACTGGAGTTTTAATTATATTTTCCTTCTTATTTCTTGTCTGTGACTGTTTTTCTCTTCAGTTCTAATTGTACTCAGCAAAGCTCCTTCATCTAGCTTCCTTGTCTCATGTAGAAGGATGGAATCATGCCAAACACAGTAAACATGCATCTTTTTCACAGTTTTTAAAATGAACGTGTTTCCCTGAAAGAGCAAGGGAGTACCTGTATAAATCTTGTAATTCTCTTTCCTGTGGTTATTTAAACGTATTCAGTTATTTTAAGAATGAGCTTATCTCTCAGATTAACCAGTCACTGCCTCTTGTTACTACAATTTATGTTTTTTTTGTGCAATAAGTTCAGTGACCACTGTTAAATGAACTGCAGTTCCCACTGGCAAACATCTGCATCCCCAAAGCCACTGCTCTGAGTGGTATTAACTGATCAGCTGGACAAAAGTACTCATAAAGCATAGTACTGTATTACAGAAATAAAAATGTGAGCTTTTCAGAAAATGGTTAAAAAGTATTAGAGCAGCAAAGAGAAGTCTGTTTTTACTGCCAGAATGCATCCCTTTTTCAGGATAAAAAAGATGACAGTGTAAGCCCATCAACTCTTAGGAAAACTGGTTCAAAATGATAAAAATAAAATATAATAAAAATGATGTTTGAAATGGTATATGTAGCAGAAGGATTTTTTTTTTCCATCAGGTGATAAGCTAGGTATTTTCCTTGCCTTAATACAAAGGTAATTCCATTGAATTCACTAAAATTCCTACTAGTTCCTTCTAGACACCTCCTGAGTCCTGGTAAAGATGTGCTTCCTCTTACAGTAAAGTGGTTATTTTCTCAACAGTGTGATGAGATGTTTTCTTAATTTCTACTTCCCTGTTTTCTGCCAGGTCCTGTAGTGAAGCTAAAACTTTGTGTCCAGTTAGTAGGGACTGGACTTGCAGGCAGTGGTCCTACCGAACCTGAGACAGAACTCAAGTTGGTGTGTCAACACCTCCAGCCAGGATTTAATTTATGCACTCTTATCAAACATTGAAACACTAGGAAAAGGTGAACCAGGGCAGAAATCTGGAATCAGAAGATGTCTTTCTGCAAAACCAGGACTGAAACCAGTCATTACATTACTAGGATTATATTCTCTTTTCAATTAAACGCTAAAAGCTTTTGTTAGCATTCATCTGAACATTTCATACCACCACCACATGCACTTGGCAGGCAGAATTTTTTCCATCTTTAGCCCTCCCAGATGTTCCTTCATACTGAAGCACTCAGCCATTTCACCGGGCCTCTCTGCATTGTCAGGAAAATACCAAATAGCGTCGAAAGCTTAGCTGATGCCCCAGATCCACCTCGGCTTCATTTATCTCCAATTAAAACAGCATATTAAGTGCTGTCATAATACAATCACCATTCCTTTCATTCCTTTCCTCACAACAAAGCAACCACAGATCAATACTGGTTTTGTCAGAAGCAACTGGGACCTAAGAGCACTTGCCACAACACAAAGCTGTTTGTGCTGAGGCTTCTGCATCAAGCTATAAGAGGGGACATGCCAAGGGGAGCTGTAGATACTACCATGTAGCCCTTTGATCCCCTGTCCCTGATGGCAGGGCAGGAGCCCTGAGGGACTCTGCCACTTCATTTGTGTGCCCCTTCCAACAGCTCAGCACTCTCATCTTGCTAAGAGTACCAGGGCATCACAGTGAAGGTCACAAGGGTTTGCTGCTGCAGGGGCCACACACAGCAACTACAGCCAATGCATGAGTGTTGTATATGGCAGATTATCCTCGATAATTTTGCTAAATCCAAGCCTTCAAAAAATGATAAAACCTTGGGCAAAATGAAGGAATCAGCTGATGTGGTAAACGCATTGGTCAGTAATAAGACCCTGGGTAATGAGACCATGAAGCAAGAGCACTTAGGTCACCTCATCAGACTACATCACACACAGAGCATCATTACACCTGACATTTCATCTAGCATCTTTAATATCTCTACTGATGGCATATTGGCCACACTACTCAGGATCAATTTTTCTTATTATTATTGGGCATTTTTCACCTTACTGTTTAATCTAAAGTCTGTTACTCCCTGGTCACTGTAATGATTAAAAAACCCATAGTCATTTTATCAGAAACACTAAGGTTCCTTTGTCCTAATAAAGTCGTAGTTCAGAAACCACCGTGCACTGCCTACCTTAATGTCCTCACAAAAGTATACAGTGTTTTTGTTCTAGGTGGTAATGTATTCTGTTACTTGGTGTAGAGATGCTTCCTTCTAGGCTAGAAGAGGGCTATATAAAGAATCCAGCACACTAAGTACAAAGTGTCCAGAAATCTGTCATTGTTATTGCTGTCTGAGGAAAAAAATAGATCTACAGAACATCACATTGCTAACTGGGAGGTATATGCCATGATCTACCTTCCTTAACATGGAAACTTCTATGGATTTGTGTGAGCTGAATTAAGAATTGATTCAGTTTTCCTAGCATGAAAGTCATTTAGATTTAAGGAAACTTCCCTTTTCATTATTTGGAGGAACTTACAAGCTAGATTGAGGCAGCTGCCAGCTGTTTCCTAGTCTAAGTGGAATGGAAACAGGCTGAAAATCTAGAAAGTAAGGAAGGAGATGTTGTGGTTTTGATGCCGGTATTCCACATCAGAACATCATGCTGGGAGTTAAAGAGTTAATACTCTGCCGGGGAGCAGAAGAGGGCTGGAGCTCCAGATTGGACACCAGCCTTTCTCCCTTCTGCCATGGAGATTCAGCATGTATGCTTCCCCTGTAGTTTTTGCTAACATAAGTCTTGTTTTTTTCTTCTTCCTCTCACCTTTTTTTTTTTTTCCTTGTTTCCTTGTCACTGATAACACCGTGACAGGGAAAAAATAAAATCTCCAAGAGGTGGCACCAAACCGCTTTTTGAAGATCCACAAAGAAGCATGAAAGGGCACTCCTACCTAGTCCGCCACAGATTTCCTCACGCATTTTTTTTCTTATGTATAGCAGACAACAGGTACAAAGAAGAAAGGACAAGCATTTGACACGCAGCTTGTTTTTGTGTAAGATGTAGAAGACATCAAGTGCGAAAAGTCTGCTTGGCATGTTCTCACTCCCAGATCTCCGCTTTGTGTGAGTAAATAACTCATGTTTGTTGCTTGTGAATGGCTGAATAATTCTTTCTTGGACAAGTCCAGACGATGGAAGTATTACAGATTAGTTTTCAACTGAGTAGAATTAAATTTCAGGGTCATTTGTATTTTAATCTACTTATATTTTATGATCTTGTTATAGGAAGGAAACAGCTGGCTACAATTCAGAGATTTTGAATGGAAGCCTTCTCAGCAGTGCTATGCAGTATAAGATCACCTCCATCACAGCTGTGAGGGTTCACATATCTGAAGTTGACAGGTTATTTGTGATCTAAAGTGAAGTTGGTCTGAAAGTTGAGCATTCAACATAAGTTTGTTCATTTGTCTCAATCTGAGATAGAATCACGTCACACAGATGAACATCAGAAGAAATAATGCAACAGTGTATGGGAACTGCTGAATCATGGCCTGAACCACTGATTGGTCACCTGAGGTGAGCACCAAATCAGCCATGGGGGCACAGGTGAAGGTGATATACCTGTGTGATTGGAAGGGGTGGAGCCTGGCTCCACCTCTCCCAAACCCCATTTAAGAGCCGATCACCACCACCACCAGAGAAAGATCGCTTCTCAGAGATCCCTCCCACGTGGAGTCCCCTGCGAGCCTTGTCATCCTGAAGGTGAGCCATCCTCTCTTTTGTATTATTTGTATACTGTCTATATAGAACTACTCAAAATATACCATCATCTATACTATTTCTTTGTGAAGTACCATCCTTGGGAGTTATTTACCCCACAAACAGAAGCCAACAATTATTTCTTCTCTTCTTTGATAAGGAGAAATCATTTAGGTTAATTAATTCAGCTGCTAAGTGTTGACAAAGTCAATAATTCAGATCTAACCAACTTCATGATTGCACAAAGTAATGAATTCTTAGTCATGTCCTACTTGACATCATTACTACTATTGACAACATTAGTTTTCAGCATTAATTTTCCAGTGATCAGTTAACATTGGTTTCTGAGGCAACTTTCTCACTTGTGACACAGATTGTTACCCAACAAGCAAGCCAGAATTGAATAGTTTCAATGATAAATCCTCCCCTGCATCTGAGATTACACATCACAGCTGGAACTGTAATTTCATAACTACTGAATGTTGGAGTCAGCCAAAGTGGTTAAGGGTTCAGCGGTGTGGTCTCTGATCTCACAGCAATATCTGCACTGAGTCCCAGACTTCACAGTGGGAGGGACCGTGGCCAAGCATCCTGCAGCCCCTCAACAGAAGCAGGCCTTGCCAAAAAGTACAGCTACTTTAACAGAGCCCATCCTCCACGCTGCCAGGATAAGAGCATAATCTTTTTCCATTACAAATGCATTACTGATCATCTAATATGCTGGATTACTGACTGTGCATCCTACAGCCCACAAGACTAGATAAAGCACATACCAGAAGTGATAACATCACCCAAAATAAAGTCAAAATCTAAAAAGGGCTAGTTTATATCTTGTTACATTGCCTTCCTAGTGTCACGGTGTAGTCCGTGACAGTAACCCAAGGGAAACCGAGAAGGGAGAGAGGAAAGAAAAGAGAAAAAAAAAACTGCAGTGGCCACGCGGCCGCCCGAGCAGAGCCGTGCGTGCCGGGGGGGAGGGGGAAACAGCGGGAATAGATGGGTCTACAAAAAAACAACGGCACGATTTAAGAAGGAATGGTAACTTTACTAAATATAATAAAATTGAACAATCGAGAGAGAAATGAAGTTTCCAAACCAAAAGCTGTGAGCTTACGTTAAGGACGAATTGCAGGGGAAGCACACGTGTTGAAGCTCCACGCAGCCCAGAGGAACGCGCCCAGGCAGAGCGCCGCCTGGCATCCGGTGCGGAGCTCCGCCCCTCTGCTGCTCCCACAGCATTAACTCCTTCACTGCTGCATGATGCTCTGATGTGGAATACCGGCATCAAAAACCATAAAACCGCAACACCTAGCAATTCAGCTTGAGAGACTTTGAACTTGCAAAAAGCTCTACTCCACCGTTAGGATTAGCTGTGGCTGTTTCATTGGGCCCTGCTGAAAGGCTGAAGAAGTAAATCCTATTTTCACAGGAAAATTCAAACTTGTGGAAAGCTGCTGTCCTTCATACCAGTGGGGGCTTTTCCCAGAACACCAGGGGTAGTGGGGTAAGACTTTCTTAGTAAACTTGAGTGCAAGATATACAAGAGTATGATCAATACTACCAGGTCTCTGAAAGTAACAGCAGTCACTAAAACTCCATTCAGTTTCCTTCCTCAAACATTGCCCTCAGTTAAGCAGTGGCATTCTGGTTCACTGATCATGCAGGATACAGTGAGATCCTACAGGTCACTTCAGAAAACAGATACTGTGCAGCCTCAGCATCTCCTCAATACAGGATTATTATTACTTTTCCCCCTTTGGGGTAAGGGAATTGAGTCTGAAGGACCTCATACAATTAGACAAGTTCCTGCAATCACTGTAATTAGTCTAAGCAAAAATGATATGCAGAATTTTTCAGATTGGATGACCTTCATCCCTCACCAAGCAGACTAGTAAGAGGACAACGTGTACCCAAAATACTCTCTGTTCTTAACAGTTCTTGCCTCAGATCACTCTTGTGAACAAAGAGCTTCAAGGTTTTACACGCAACGAAGGTCACCATGTACTCCTATTGCTACTGCAATATTGCTACCATAGCTATCTTGCTTTTTCCCTCTTCTTCCATATAAAACAGAAAATTCATCACCTTTCCATGGTCTCTTAATTCTTCTACTGAAAAAGACACAGCAACTGAACTATCAAAAGCAGTCTCTTAATAAATCTATGAGGAAGGATGATTTGCTGGAGAATACTGCATGATTCTGTCTTCTCTTAAAACAGATTGTAGCAAGTTTTAACACTGGATGTCAGAAATTCAGATTTCTGCCCAATAATTGTTAAAAGCACTTCAAAATTTTGCTTTGAAGATTGTCTTTCTTTGTGGCTAAAAACATTCTTCTTGCTACAAAGTGCAGTACTTCTGAAAAACAATGAGTAACATAAAGGAACTTAGAGCATTTCTGGGAACCATACATTTTAATCACACCCACCTTGGAGTAAATGATGTACTATGTATCAGTGTTCTGCAAGGCTACTGTTTCAGATGATCAGCCTTCAGATGACATGAATAGCTTGTCTTCTGTTTGCTGCCTCTATGCCTTGCATCCACAGACCCTTGTCCTCACTGCAAAGCTGCTTCTGAAACACTCCCTCATGTCTCCTTGATCACCACCACACCTACTCTTTGGCCTAAACTTACCAGCTAGCATGGGAAATGGTTGGAGCTGCATAAGAAGATGGTGGTGAGAAATCCACCCCTCCTTCATGGTGCATAAAGACAAGAAAAACACAGACCCTTAGACTGGCATTTGCTTTCTCTAGATCTTTTTTAATTTATAAATGTCAGCTACAGGCTACCAGATACAGTAACTCATTGCCTTTTAAATGGTTGCCTATACCTAGCCAATCAAAAGGGTTACTCTCTGGCCCTGATTACAAAATTTCCTGTTTGTTTCTACTAAACTGACTGGCCCCAGCTGAATACCGGATTTCTTAAGTACCCCATCCATGCAGCAAGAACCAGTGCTTTAAGCTAAGAAGTGCTCTGGAAATTTATATTTAAAAGCAGGTGACTCATTTAGCAGCAATGAGGCATAAGGCATGAAGTGTCCAGCCTCTTGTATGTGGGATATGGTACAATCCTCTTCTGAGCTAGGTACTCTTGGCAGCAAAAGCAGCTTTTGCTATCAATTGTGAAGGATTCTCTCCCATCTTCTTTTTCAAAACAACCTCTAGAGAGCTGTGCACAAGTTTTATAAAATACTACAATATTCAGGACACTTATGCATGCATATACCTGAAACAGATGGCCTGAAGAAGGGCTTTCCTCACAGTAGAGCATTCCTCACAGTAGAGCACTCTGTCAGAAGAGTTCAACTGCTGTTTTTTTAAAAAAAACTTTACCACAAAGGTGACAACAGTTAGAGCCAGCAGCTACTCTGATAGTCATGACTTTTTTAGTCCCAGGTTTCAATCAAACTTCAGCTTCTGCCCAGAATGTGCATGATCTTATCCCTGTCTCTGACCACAGGGCAACTTCAGTCCCTGCCATTATAGCAGGCATATGGTGGGCAAGGGAGAGAGGGTAACCAAAGGACCCTCATTTCCTAATGCTGTTTTCCCTCAGTACTGTTTCTGAGGCAGCATCTCAGGGAGAAGGTGAGACAGAAACAAGCCTGCTTAGCATTGCTCTGATGCATTCTACATCTTTCCACATTTTTAGAAAACTCCCTGCTTCCAGCCTTTCCTACTGAGATGTGAACAAGTAAAAGTAGCTATCTGTATGAAGACATGGCCTATTCTAAACAAGCTCCTCGCCACTCTTGAAACCAACTCAGGCAGGACTTGCTCCAAGAGTATCCCTGAAAAAGTCAGTGATACTTTGCCTGATCACACCAACTGGGTCATACAGCTCCCATCTGCTCCTTCAGCAGACAAAAAGTTTTAGAAACTTCAGCCCAGTCCAAGCACCTAACTCCTACTTCCATGTAGAAACAGCACAACAGCTACTCTCTCTTCAATTCCTACTACTGCTAATAAACATCACCTGAACAAGTAACCTGCCAAAATGAAGTAGCATCTGCAGCAACTGTGCCAAGGGCACATCTCTCCCCATGTGAATTTGAGGGTCTGAATAGTCCCTTTTTTCTTTCTTTAATATTCAGCTGCTGCATGTATAATGCAACCCAAAATATTTTCAGCCAACTTTTACAATACTTAAAGGTTGCATCTAATCCCCTAAATAAAATGATATTTAAAAGCCAATTTTCTTAAAAATACAGTTAAAAATACAGCGTAAAAGAAGTGTGTGTCTGCTTTTGGACTGTTTGTGCTCTTTAAGAGAACTCACAAATGACAAATCGGGCTCAGCTCTTCCACTAATGTTTTTCCCTTGACTTATCATTGTGTCAAAAAAATCACAACTCTGATTCAAATAAATCCCAAATGGACTTATCAGGTGACCTCAGCGAACACTGTTTGTTTTGTACTTCCTGCAAGACTTACTATTCCTCCAGAACAGTTTCTGGACTGGTGCTCCATTCTCCCAGCCTTTGTAGACTGGCTCAGATTCTTCACCATTCTTCTGAAATTGTATCTCTTTAAGAAGCATTTTTTTTTGTGTCTTCTATGTATTACACTTTCTTTTTAAAGTTTCCTTGTTTTCCTACACACTGTTCCAGAGAACTCTTCAGTTACTCCAAAGATTTCAGTCTTCTTACGTTCCTCCAGGGTTTTCTTTTGAGCACTGCTCTTCTCATTTGCTGATTCAGGAGCTTTTCCTCAGTTTTTTCAAGTTCTTCTAAGTCTTTTCCCCCCCCCCCCTCTTTCCAATTCTTCCAAGACTTTATAAAGCTTTGTTTTATTCTATCTTGGTCCTCTTCAGTTCCTTCAACGCTTGTTACTGTGCTTTTGTAAGTTATTTCAGGGTTTTCTGTGCTCTCTCTCGCTTTCTCACTGCCCTTACATGATCTCTCTCCTATCTCTCTATAGTTTTTCTTTGTGATAGCTGCATTTTATCTAGAGCCTTCTAAGATTTCTTCTGTTCTTCTAATGCAATCCTCTGTGCTTTTTTTTTTTGTCTCTCTCAAGAGTCTGTGAGTTTTCTCTTTTCTGCTGTTACTCCTGATTTTCCTGAGGCATCTGCAATTCTTCCAGGGCCATTGAAGTTCTGAGCTTTTGATGGACCCTCTGTAGGGTAGATAACCCACAAAAATGGTACTCAATGAAAATAGTATGGAAGATGGTGTATTTTAGTAGGCCTATCCTATATAGACGGTACACAGTTAGCAAAGAGAGTGGCTCACCTTTATGATGATAGAGGCTTGCCAGAGATCCTTCCCTGGTGGTGGTCAGCCCTTAAATGGGGTTTGGGAGAGGTGGAGCCAGGCTCCACACCTTCCAATCACACAGGTTTATCACCTTCACCTGTGCCCCTGTGACTGACTCGGTGCTCACCTCAGGTGACCAATCAGTGGTTCAGGCCATGATTCAACAGTTCCCATACACTCCACCCCTTCACAACATTAACCACTGATCAGGTAACTATAGGGTTAGCCCTCCTTGATACAGAGATTCAATACATCGTGACACTTACATAATTGCCCATGGCGATGCATATTGATGTAATCCGAGATGAGCATATCAGTTGTACTCTTCTTTGGGCCAGTGCTTGGTGGTGTCTACTGGAAGCATGCGTTCACATGATGCAGGTCTATCTCATGCTCCATCAGTCCTGGTTAGACCATCACCAGATGCTGCACATGATCTTAAAGCAACTTTGGAACGCTTCAGCATTGTTTGGTTCCTTCTGGTGACTCATAGACTTAACAAGGAGTAATATAAGTGTTTCAAAGGTACCAAGAGGGGAAGATCCACTCTCCAGGGTAAGATACAGGCCGTATTCCTGTCTTGGGTCAATACTTCAGCTTGTACAGGGGCATGCCCTGGCCGCCTGTACCAAAACCTTTGACCCGATGTCTATGGCTGTACGACTATATCAGGCACCAAAGGGGGTGTCCTGATCTGCCACAGAGACATGATAGGGGTCCCCTTTGCAATAAAGGCTGGAGTGTTGACCACGATTTCAGTAGGCAATGTACCAATAACCAGAGGGGCTACTGAACCCCCCACCTCCAATAATCTCCCCCAAGATGCAAGTAGGCCACACCATTGTGGTCCTACCTGCACATTCCAGGGCCATTCTATTTTATTGGTACCTGGTTTTAGGTCCTTAGGGGCAGGGAGCAGAAGATTGTTTTCATGGCCAATCTGAGGTCTTATCTCATTATCGATGCCCATAACTTAGATCCTAAGTGGGGAGGCCCATGTTGTCTGTAACATTTTCAAGGCACTGGGTCTGCCGTCTCTAGGTCTTTCATTCAGGTCCCGCAGGGTCTCATGGAGTCTCTTTGTCCACCCCTGCAGGGACTGAGAGTCTGTCTTCAGGGCAGCCTTGAGAATACCATTGTAACGTTCGATAAGGCCTGTCCCCGTTGGATTATATGGCAGATGGAACCACCACTCAATATTATTCTCTTCTGCCCAGCGTTGTATCATTGCACCTGTGAAGTGACTCCCTTGGTCGCTCTTGATGACTTGTGGTGTCCCGTAGGCAGCCATCAACCTTGTGAGTGCCTTTATAGTGTATGCCTGGTTGGCTTTTGGTACTAGATAGGCCTGCATTAGCCCACTCGTGGTGTAGACACAGGTTAGGGCATATCTCACACCCTCAGACCAAGGGAGGGGCCCAGTGTAATCAACCTGCCATCTTTGTAGATGGTTGTGTCCTCTAGCAAGACGGGCTGTTGTTTCAGGCAACGACCTCGATCTTAATTTAGAGTAGGCATCATAGTCTCGGCATGCTTGAGCAATGTCCAATAGTTGTACGGGCAGTCCCCATGCCTTAGCACTGCCCACATGGTCTTCTGCCCAGCATGCCGCAGCTTTTGATGAAGCCAGTAAGCAATATTCTCGGATGGTGAGTTCTCAATAATAGTGTAGCCAGCAGGAGCAGGAAGGTGATTATCCCCCTGTACTCAGCTCTGGTACGGCTGCACCTCGAGTACTGTGTTCAGTTTTGGGCCCCTCACTACATGAAGGACATTGAGGCCCTGGAACGTGTTCAGAGAAGGGCAACAAAACTGGTGAGGGGTCTGGAGCACAAGTCTTATGAGGAGCGGCTGAGGGAGCTGGGATTGTTTAGTCTGGAGAAAAGGAGGCTCAGAGGAGACCTTATTGCACTCTACCACTTCCTGAAGGGAGGTTGTGGTGAGGAGGGGGTGGGCCTCTTCTCCCTGATAAATAATGACAGGACGAGAGGGAATGGCCACAAGTTGCACCGGGGAAGATTTAGATTAGACCTGAGGAAACATTTTTTCTCTGAAAGAGTGGTCAGGCACTGGAATGGCCTGCCTAGGGAGGTGTTTGAAGCACCATCCCTAGCGCTGTTCAAGAAGCGTTTAGATGAGGTGCTAAGGGATTTGATTTAGTAATTCAGTGGGTAGGGATAGTGATAGGAGGATGGTTGGACTAGATGATCTTGTAGGTCCTTTCCAACCTTATGAACCTATGAACCTCAACCCATCTAACTTGGGCCAGTGTGTCGGCTTCATCATTTCCTGGTGACTGTAGGCGTCGATGACCAGAAACATGGTAGACACGTACAGTTCTGTGTTTAACTGCATTCCATAAAGAATCCAAAGAGTGAGCCCCGGTATACAGCCCAACTATCTGTACAAATATTCAGGATACCATCACCAAGTTCTTTGGTTATAACCACCCACACCGCCCGCAGCTCTGCCCACTGGCTGATTTGACCATCCCCCTCTTCAAACCATATTGTGTCTGTGGCAGGATGGTACGCTACTGCTCTCCACTTACTTGGGTTGCCCTTGCTGGACCCATCCGTGTACCAGGCATCTTAAGGAATAGGATATTTTCCTTCCTGGACGGGACTCTTCCATGGTGGAGCAACCAAAGTTTGTTTTGGTGCATCACTGTGATACATTACTGGGCCTAGAATCTTCTGGAGCTCTTCTTTCAACCGTGAGGAAGAAAGACTACTCCTCTGACTGAGATAGGCGACCCATCGTGCCAACATCTGTGCCTGGGCCACCCCTGTCTTAGGAAGGTGGGTCAGATCTCTTACCCACCCCTGAATTGGCAACATGGTCTTAACTATAACTTCGTCCATCTGGGTTATTGGCTCTACCTCTTGTAATGCGGAATAGGCAGCCGATAACAGTTTTTCAATCATATTATATCTTTCCTGTGCTCCATGCCACACCTGAGACCAAAATCCAATGGGGGTCCGAACAGAACTCTGACACTGCCACAGGTGCCAGCCAAAGCCATCTTGAGTCACATGAGCATCCAATCCAGCTGGGAGGGTAGGATCAAATATACCCAGTGCCTGGGCTTATTTAACCAATTGTTTTGCTTGTTGAAAAGCATCCTGTTCCGTTCTCCCCCAATGCCATATTTGGCTTTTTTTGTGAATCTATATAAAGGTCTCAGCAGCTGCACCAAATGAGGTATAAAGGAACACCAATATCCCAATATACCTAGAAATCCTGCAGCTGCTTTTGTGTTGTAAGGACTGGGAATGCCTGAACCTTATCTACATTGGCACTGGGTACCACTTTGGTCTTTCCTGACCAGACTACCACTAGAAATTTTACAAACAGTCCTGGACCTTGCACCTTTTGAGGATTGATAGCCCATCCTCTTTCACTTAGGTAGGCAGTTAATGAATCTGCCACCTCCCCTGCTGCTTCCAGTGAGTCGGATGTTAACAGGAGGTCATCAATATAGTGGTATAGGTTCATGTTATTCAGCTTTCTCCAATTAGCCAGGTCATGTGCCACCAAATTATGACAGTATGTTGGTGAGTGCTTGTACCCCTGTGGCAGGACCTGAAAGGTCCACTGCCTGCCTCCCCATGTAAATGCAAATTGATCTTGTGATTCTTTAGCAATAGGTATACTAAAGAACGCATTTGCCAAGTCCAGGACACAATGGTAGGTTTTGATTTCCCTATTTAGAGTGTCCATTAAGGAAGCAATATTGGGTACAGCCACGTGGATGGGCAGCGTGACCTTATTTAGTTCCTTATATTCCACTGTCATTCTCCCATGTTCCATCTGACTTCCATACTGGCCATATTGGGAATTATATGGACTGTGTGCAGGTCTTATAATACTTACTTTCTCTAATTCCTGCACCATCTTTGATGTTCCTGCCCCCTCCCACCCCCCACCCTCCCCCGAATTTATACTGTCTTACATTAGTAATCCGGCGTGGTTTCGGCAAATAAATGGGCTCATGTTTTGCGTGGCCACTCAATATTGTCCGTATTGCCCAGATACTAATGTACCTCTGCTGAAGTCTGAACTCTCCCACAGTCATCTGGAGAGCCAGACCCCATAAAATGTCTATGTCCAGGATGTATTCTGGAATTGAGGCAATCAACATTTTATACTCCCAGGGCGGGTGACGCCCAACCCCCAATTTCAACCATGTTTGGGTGATTGGAATAGTCTGTCCCCCAAACCCAATCATCACAAATCAGCCCTTAAATTTCGTTGGATCTCCATATATAACTGATGTTTCCACACCAGTATCCACTAGAGCCATTATTCTCTGCACATTCGTTTTTGACCAAAATATCATTAATTCTACACAGGGCCTCTGGTCACATCTGGAGGCCCTAAGGGGATCAATGTTTTCCATTAATCCAGGAATTTCACTAGATCCAGATATTTTGCCACAGGTGGCTCAGGCACTGTAGCCTGCGACACCTGCGGATGTTTTTTTCTTCTGTTTGGTATTATGAAATTGGCTAGATTCCAGGTTGTTGTAGGTGCTTCTTGTATTATTTGTACTCCCGATTTTCTGGGAGCACTCTGAAATTTTTGATTATTCCTAAGCTGTTTCCAGAGCTGTAACAAAACTTGGTTGGGTTGCCCATCGATTTCAACAAATGCATTCCCGGCCCGAATGAGGTCGATGAACATGGTCTTTCAGGATATCCATATGGGACCTGATCAGGGTATCCGTGGAGCAGGCTTTTTAGTTTTAATAGGGAAGGCCTCAGCTTCTTCCATTATTGCGAACGTTACACTTGGTTCTTATGCGCTTTGTTTCCCCTATCTGCCATCAACTGAGCTGCGTGTTGTATGATGGCCTCTGAAGCCATCAATGGATTTAGTCTGGAAACCAACGTCCCATATAGGTGGGAGGGGGCCTGCTGCAATATTAGATCTCCCATGCCTGCTGTAAATCTTTCCATATCAGGGCAACTCCAATTGTGGCTCCCTAACCCTCCCAGAGGACAGAACATGGAGACTAGGATATCTCATATTATTCAAGTTCTATCAAGCCCTCAAGACTTATTCAATGCTCATTCAACTAGAAAATCTTCAGAGAAGACACTTTTTGTTAATTCATATCCTCAGTGTGTAGCTCTCGGAAGTATGGGAATCACTACTAAAAAGAACAGAAAAAGGCATCTTGGAAGTTTTCTGTGCACAAGAGTTTAGAATTATTTTTAAAGAAGTCTTGTTAGCACCACCTCTGGCAATCCATACCAAGCTACAGTAAGACTAGAAGTAAAAAGCTGTTGATGCGATAAAATATCTAATTTATGTAATTAAAGATATATATTTTAAAGGCCAGCAGTATCAATAATTCTGAACTGTCAATAACAAAGATTTGTCAGCCCTTAAAAGTCTTAAATCTATACAGGAGACAGAATCTATAGATTTCCCAGGATTTAATATAGTTTTAACAGCATAACGATTAACTCAGGTTTAATTACATCATGTTCAGTGGCCAATAAATTTATCAAGTTCACGTCTATAAATTGTTTGTAGGAGTCTCAGAACTAGTCAATCTACAAGGAATGTCTTATGCAGTTGTGCAGACCAAACATGTTAGTAACTTGAAAGTGTAACTAGTTCTTCAGTACTTTGCATTTTGTGTTTCCTCAGTTCATAAGTTTCTCCATCTCAGACCACTTAGATCATCACGCTACCCAAAATTTTCTTTTTCTTCTGTTGTGGTTTTATGATTTTTGGTACTGGTATTCCACATCATAACATCATGTAGTGCATTTATAGTTAAAGAGTTAATGCTCCAGCTCCATGGATCATTGATAGTTCCAGGTATGCCTGTCTCAGAAGAGAAGAACTGCATTCCCCAGAGGACTTCGCGATGCATTTTTATGTGTTTACGCTCAGAGGGAAAGATAAAAACTGTCTGCAGTCATGGGGCACTCTCTTTCCTTTGGGATCGACTCAGCAGTGGGTGCTCGCTGCCGTACGCCTTCAGCGTTAGCGTAAGGCCTTCGGTTTATCGGACACTCTCTCTTGCTCATTTTATTTGATTTATTAGATTTAATGCCAATTATATTGTATTATATTGTGTTATTTTGCTTTCTGATATCTTATTTAGTAAATTAGCTTTCCTCCTTAGATCATTGCTGCTATTTTGTTTCTAGACCCATCTCCCCTTTCCTGGGGCATGGGTCTGTGGGTCCCCTGCATCAGTCATCACGGAACCGGGCCGAACCAGCCCGGTAAACCGTTGACATCTACCTACATTATATACCATATGTGCATTTTATCTTGGCTTTATCACTTCAGGGAAACAGAAAAATACCTCCTAATTTCACTCCTACTTGCAGCAGATACTAAGCAAGGTGTCTCTCTCAAGCACCCAACTTCTTCCAAGAAGCAGGCAGGCTGGTTGTGGAGCAGGTTCCTCTATAAATCGCTTCTTCACTCTGAGCCCAGCATTAAGAGGGAAGGAATACACAGGTGACAGATGAATTCTACTCAGAACTCAAGGTAAAAAGCTTTCAGAAGACAAGGTGGTCAGTAGTTCTCATGTCTGTTATCAAATCAGAGTTTAATTCAAACTTACCAGTCCACCTAGTCTTGACCTGGGAAATCATGTAGATTGCACACTCTACCAGTAGGTGAGGGCTGTTGGTGGTATGGCACTAGAGGCCAAAACTTCTCATCAATATTCTGTTATGTTTTATTCCTCCATGCAGAAAATACTGCACTCATTGACATTAATGGACACTTGCTGAACAATTACACAGACCAAACAGTGGATGCAAGCACAGTGCAGTGGTGGGTGCTGCATTTCAGGCCACCCTCACTGGTGCAGATGCACCATACACTGTGCAGGCTCTTGTTCATCACTGGTGAAAATACACAGCTAATGCTGGGGGTTAGACTGAAGAAGAGTTTTGTAGATGAGAATTTGCTCTATCAAATAGTACTATTGGGTTCTTTGTATGTGTTGTAGTTTCCATGGAAATAAGTACGAGGCATTACTTTTGGAACAAACTATGTACATATGAATTTCATGTTTGTTTTTTTTTTTTTTTACACATTTGAGATCAGGCTCCTGTTGTAGGTAATAAGAAAAATCCATTGACTACACTTGACAAACTGTAACATTATAAACTCCAGCACCAAGCACCTGACAGGCATTTCAAAAATGAATTTTATAAAAATATGCCATATTTCATACAAATAATGTGCTATGAATTTGCTAGAAGTGGCATGCACAATCCAGACAACAGAATTATCAGGATAGCAATGCGGTGTCAACACATTAAGAGAGATGCAAGGTTCGAAGTGCTATCTGACAATAATAATTTGGGCAAGATTATGTTATACTTGTCTAATTAACCTAACAACTCCAAAAGGAAAAAATGCCAGGGGCTATCATATGCTGTCAAAATTGCAGAGATGCTGCCATTGAGATGTTTCCATCTAATTACTAAAGAAAGCATTTGGTCTAGTTCAGGAGAACAGTCAAAAACTTTTTGTAATGTTAGCAAATCTCTCTCTTAGAACTTCCCATATCTGATTATCTCAAGATTTTGAACAGTTTTACAACTCTGTAACTCCATGTTTAATAGGAAGTGACACCTGTGTAATAAAGACATTAGAAAGTGATAGATCCTTAGGTATTTATGTTTTAAACAAACACCATCTCATATGCTTCTGTTCTTTTCTGCATTGAGGTATGTAAATGATTTTGATCTTCCTGGAGAAAAAACAATTTTCAGCTCTCACATACCCAAGCTTCTCTGCAATCTCTAATGCTCATTACAAACATATGTCTATCCACATCCCTTTCAGCTGTTGACTGCTCCCCACTCCAAGCAGTTAGTCCTGAGCCACAAATTGGGTACAGAATGCATTAAAATGTCACAAAAAAGGGGAGCATAGGTTATGCTCTACAAACTGGTAAGTACAGGCTTGCCATAACAAGGTAAAGCAAGCTCTTATGCTGAAAGTGAGACTTCTAATTTTTTACATTACAGCCACGCATCTGAACTGGTTGCTTATGGTTACTGAGCAAGTATTCTGCTCTGTCATCCTTGATGGAAGTGGACTGCAACTATGTTCAGTGCACTTGACAGATGCTATACTTGCACTTTCTGTTTCTTCCTCTGTATTTCCTACACGATTGAGTCTTATGTATAATACAATCACTATGTATTTTTAAAAGCTGTCTGAATGTGTACCAAGCACCCTCAAAAATATTTCTGCTAAAAAAAGAAAAAACCCAAAAAAGAAACTTCTGATATGAAAAAAAAAGACATCACTTTGTTTTCAGGAAAAAAAAATCATTATAAGATTATTTCTTATTTTTTTATTTCTTAAAAAAAAAAAAAACAACAATAACACTTGTGTTGTTTAGAATTTACTGTCACAATTGTGCTGTGATTAGTAAGGATTAATTAATCTTTTATAATACAGAAAGTAGTCAGGTTGAAACAGCAACAGTGAGGACCAGGACTGTATTTTCAGCTGTCATTTATGAGAGCAATGTTCAAAGGAAGTACTCTTAAATTTTTTCTTATTATTACATTTTTCTTTAATGAACCCAGAAACTATGAAGAGTTATACTGATAAGTCCAAAAAAAAAAAAAAAAAGATGACAAACTTAAAACGTAGCAACTCAAACAGAGAACTGAGAAGTGGCTAAAAATAAGAGAAATCACAGCTATTAGCTGCAGCTCCACTAAACAAAAACAAAATATTGCAAGCATTGTACCAGAGGAACTGTCAAGTATTTGACTTTTCTCTCTTTACCTCTCAGCTGTACACAGCTGATGGAGGCACACCTGTTTCTGTGAACTTCCTCTTTTTTTTTTTTTTTTTTTTTTTTTTTTTTGCTATTTAGAAGCCTTATCTCGAGACATTTTTAGACTGAAGTATAATTTACTGATTTCATCTAAGTATAATGACCTTCTTTCTGTCTCACTACATAAATCATTAAAGGCATACAGACACACATTCCAAATGCTCTCACTCCTCAGATTTTTTAGACAAAACTCAATAGAGACTGTTTAAAAGGTTGTATTTAAAATTATACACAACAAATCTAGCACTAATAAAAATGTATCTCAGTAGCAGCCCTTTCTCATCTCCACATTTCATCTCCACTGAATATTAAGCAGCACAAATCAGAGGAGGGGGCTCGCTGACTGCTTCAGACTAGAAACATCTCCTTCTGCAACCATGGCATTAAAAGCCAATCGAGTGGCATTTCAGTAATTAACGATGCTAGCCCAAAGACACTTTTTCATTTTCTTCCAATCTCAAAACCTTAGCTGTCATTTTTTCCTAACATTAATTTCCCATTTATGTGCTTCTGCATCCACACAGCCACTGAGGAGGGAAGTCATCTTTCTTCACAGTATTAATCACACAGATGTGCTTATCTAGTCCAAACAGATACTTGGAATCATATAGGAGAATAAAGAGCCAAAGATAATTTTTAAATGTGAGGAACACATAGACAAAAATTAATCCAAAGTATTTATGATAACATTAAACTAAGAAATACGAAGTCCCATACACCTCTGCAATTTTCAAAGGCTGCATTTGATAATCACATAGTCATCCAGCAACATTGATGGCCCAAAAATGGATCATGTGCATGGCTTCACTCAATGGGGTCACTGAGCTCTCTTAAGAGTCTGGCAAGGCACCTACCTTATGGCTGTTCTGTACTGGAATGTCCCCTAGCATTTTCCCACAGTGCCATCTGCCCATCTACCCTCGCTTATGTTCTCTGTACAGTTCCTTTGCTTGGTTTGCAGATCTCACGGTGCCATTCAATCTTTCTTCTCACTCCAGTAAGTCTATTTTCCATCAAACAGCACATGCAGATATTCTCTGTAACCAATGGCCTGTCTTTCTAAGTACACAGGCTGCCACAATCCTTTGCTGACACTCAGAAATAACCACTTTTTTTTTTTTTTTCTCAAAGTCACGAAGGCAAGCAAGATTTTGTTCCCAAAAGCTGCTGAGTTCAAATAACCCAGAAACTCCCCCAAGGAAGCAACTGGTCTCTTGCCCTGCTTCCCTCCAGCTCAAACGTTACCTTGTATCATGACATGTCTGCAGCAAAGTTCAGTAGCCCCTGGCTTTCCGCGGGCTGCATTGGGATCCTCTGCATACATAGTGCAGAACACGAGAGGTTAATGCAGAGATCACCCACTGTCCTTCTAAACAATAGCACAGATGTCCAGAGTTTGGGTGTGGATGTTACACAAAAGTCTGATGTGTCAGTAGTTAAAAAACAAAGCGGGAATTCAAACTTTGTTTCCTCCAGAGTACAAGAAACAGAAACTGAAAATCAAAGTACATAAATAAGCAAAGTAAAATTAACATAATCATAATTCTCTCAGTTGTGTATTGCATGGAAAGATGTAAGAAAAAGAAAAGGTTAGGTTCCTGTTCATGCAAAAGGAATATCCATAAACAAATCAGTACATTATACTGTAGCGTAACATTTCTCCTGTTGAATCGTTATTTAATGTTTAGATACTGCCACAAATGCTGACTTGTTAAACTGTTGTGAAAATTTCCATGTGTAAGCACAACACTTTTTCCACCTCACAAAGACCATAAGAAGTAGAAACAAAGTACCCTAACAATAAACTAATTTTCCTAGTAGAAACAGACCGCTGGGAGATGCAAACCCTTTTACATTTTCTGTAACTGTAGATGACTCTTAGAAAATGTACACAGAAAAGTAACACATCCTAAGGACGAAGTTTAGGGAACAATAAAATAGCTCAAGGGCATTAAGACAGACAAAAATAACCAGCAATTGCTTTCTTTGTGCAAATCAGGACTGCCTCTCAGGCTGCTGAAATCCATACTTTCAGTCTGGCAAGGGAAGAAAAGAGCTTGTAGCAGGAAAGAGGACAGCTGGGGAAGGACAATCATATCTTCTGCCTCATTACTGCCCACGGCCACAAAATCCACACAACAAGGCTCATGACAACGTGACAGTGTTATTGAGCCAGGTAGTATGTGCCAAGACTCTAGAGAATGTTTCTCTCCAGTAAAAACAATTTAAAATAAGGAATCTAGGCAGTAGAAAGGTTTATGTCAACGAATACTTTTTTAATGAAAACACAATCCAGTCAGAAATATATGTGATTGTTTCATACACGTGTCTTCTTGGCTTTTTTTTTTTTAACCATTGCCATTTGGCTACACAAACTCAGTGCTGTGCAAACCATTCCTCTATAGTGCCAGCCTACAGCAAGTCTCAGCATGCAGCACAGTTGGAAACATGAGTTTCCTCTGTTGTTAAAGGTATTTATCTGTGACGCTAAAGGAAAACAAAATCCTAATTCCAAAATGTCTGCATATGGTGACTTCTCATTCACAGTAGCCTGCTCTGCTCACACACTCACTGGGGCTGCCAGACATTCATCTGATTTCCTTAGGGACTACCCCCTCCCTCCTTAGTGAGGGACATGCCGAAACACATGTTGCTGATGGAAAAACTTCCTCAAACCAAGAGACAAATGATGTTCACATTTGTTGTAGAAGGCCTGACTCTGTTGTCTTACCCTGCTGGCATCCCAAAGGAGAAGGTCCAGCACAATTTGGCTACCAGAATTAAGGCCCCACCTGAAGCACAGTGCTACATGAGGACTGATTCAGTGTAAAATCCAATTTAAGGCCAGGGCCTCTGGAGGAAACCCATAGGAACTCAAGGCAGTAACCGTTTAGAGAGAAAGCTTACATCTCAAGGAGTCAGCATAGGTCCATAGGTTCATTAGGACCTACAAGATCATCTAGTCCAACCATCCTCCTATCACCATCCCTACCCACTAAACTACTAAATCAAATCCCTTAGCACCTCATCTAAACGCTTCTTGAACAGCGCTAGGGATGGTGCCTCAAACACCTCCCTAGGCAGGCCATTCCAGTGCCTGACCACTCTTTTAGAGAAAAAATGTTTCCTCAGGTCTAATCTAAATCTTCCCTGGTGCAACTTGTGGCCATTCCCTCTCGTCCTGTCATTATTTATCAGGGAGAAGAGGCCCACCCCCTCCTCACCACAACCTCCCTTCAGGAAGTGGTAGAGTGCAATAAGGTCTCCTCTGAGCCTCCTTTTCTCCAGACTAAACAATCCCAGCTCCCTCAGCCGCTCCTCATAAGACTTGCGCTCCAGACCCCTCACCAGTTTTGTTGCCCTTCTCTGAACACGCTCCAGGGCCTCAATGTCCTTCTTGTAGTGCGGGGCCCAAAACTGAACACAGTACGCGAGATGCGACCGCACCAGAGCTGAGTACAGGGGGATGATCACCTCCCTGCTCCTGCTGGCTACACTATTTCTAATACAGGCCAGGATGCTGTTGGCCTTCTTGGCCACCTGGTCACACTGCGGGCCCATGTTAAGCCGAGCATCAACCAACACCCCCAGGTCCTTTTCCTCTCTACATTCTTCAAGCCATTCTGCCCCAATCCTATAGCATTGCATGGGGTTATTGTGGCCAAAGTGCAGGACCCGGCACTTGGCCTTATTGATCCTCATCCCATTGAGCTCAGCCCAGCTATTCAGCCTATCCAAATTCCTCTGAAGGGCCTCCCTACCCTCAGGCAGTTTGACACATCCTCCCAACTTGGTGTCATCTGCAAACTTACTGAGGGTACACTCAATTCCCTCGTCTAGGTCATCAATAATGATATTAAACAAGATGGGCCCCAATATTGTGAGACCTGCCCTATTGGCAAAGACAAGGATGGTGGTTGCCAAAAAGTTGGTGGAATATCCAGATGCCCCTTCTGAGGTGAGCTGGTACCTTATCTGTCATGAAGTCTGTCAGCAAAAAATAAAGCCTTGAGAATGTTGTGTACACACCTAAATTTCAGAGTACTGAGAACAGGGAAGTCTTTGTCTAATGTGGCAGTGGTCTTTCTCTGGATACAGAAACCCCATAGCATGACAGTTAGTAAGCAGAAGTACCCAAATGACACTTGGCAGCCAGGTAGCAACAGAGTTCTAGACTGAAATTGAAAAATCAAATAAGAATAAAAAATTACTAAGTATTATCTGTGCTCTTCCCTCGCATGCTACACGATCTGATTTGCTTTACCACAGCAGCAAGGAAGGCTTCAGGCAGTGATTGCTTCTTGCTCTACAAGCAAAAAAATGTGCTGTACATTATTCCTGAGGGGCTTAGAAGTAAAAAGCTTTTCCATTAAGCATAATGCTGCACATCTCTCTGTACAAAAGCCACAGGAGTCAATGTTTTCAAATGTGCTGCACTCTGCAGCTTGTCATGGCTGAAGGGCTCCCACAAATAACTGTCTGAATCACAGCACTCTCACCTTTTATTATCTTTTTTTTTTCATAGCATTGTTTGAGTTGGAAGGCAACTTTAAAGGTCATTTAGCCCAGTTCTACAATGAACAAGGACACCTACAGCTAGATCAGACTGCTCAGAGCCTGGATATGGCTCTCACCACCTCTCTGGGCAACCTGTTTCAGTGCCTCACTACCCTTATTGTAAAACACTTATTCCTTATATCCAGTCGAAATCTCTCTTTTAGTTTGAGGTCATTTCCCCTTGTGCCGTCATGGCAGGCCCTGCTAAAATGTCCCCTTTTTTTACAGCCCCCTTTTCAATGCGGAAAGGCTGCTATCAGGTCTCCCTGGAGCCTTCTCTCGTTCAGGCTGAAGCTCCAAAGCCTCTTAGCCTGTCCTCCTATGAGAGGTGTTCCATATCCTGAATCATTTTTGCAGCCCTCCTCTGGACATGCTCCAGCAGGTCCACGTCTCTCCAGTGTTGCAAAGTCCACATCTGGACGCAGTACTGCAGGTGAGGTCCACCAGAGCAGAGCAGAGAGGCAGGATCAGCTCCCTCAACACGCTGATTACACTTCTGATGTAATTCTGGGCTGCGAGGGCACACTGCTGGCTCGTGCCCAGCTTGCACCGTCATCCATTCGTTTTCCCCCTTTCTCTGAACAGCGTTTGCTACGGGCGTACTGCTACCGCCTAAATTTCATATTAGAGCGCAGCAGCTGTCAGAAGACACAGAGATCATAACAAGCCGCGAGGCGGAGGGACTGCACCCCGTCAGCCCGTTGCCCCGCCCCGCCGGGACCGGAAGGGGCGTGGCCTACCGTACGTCGCGTGTGGTGATGTCACTACGCTGTGCCGTAGTACGACGTGGCTGTGTCTGGTGTAGCGAGCGAGAATTGCTGTGCGGGGTTCTTTGCACTGCAGTGTGAAGAGGTTGGTCCTGAATGGCTGAGGGCGTCTCCGCTGGGGGAAGGGTGCTTGGGTGCTTCTCTTCGGTGCTCTGGGCTGGCCTCAGCTTGGGGATGTGGCGGCAAGAGGGCCCGAGGTTTCGTCTCGGAGGCCGTCGTGATGGGGAGCGGCTGTGTCGTTTCACGCGCTGTTGTGCTTGCGGCTCCCAGAGATGCTTATGTTGGTGATGAGGTTAGGCAGTGAGTATTTCTCTAAGTGCTCAGCGGTCCTCCAGTAGCTTTTGGCTTAAGGATTTCAGTTCTACGTTCCCCAGTTCAAGAGGGATGGGGAGCTACTGGAGAGGGTCCAGTGGAGGGCCATAAAGATCATTAAGGGCCTGGAGCATCTCCTGTTTAAGGAAAGGCTGAGAGATCTGGGTTTGTTCAGTCCGGAAAAGACAAGGAATCTTGATAATGCTTATAGATATCTAAAGGGTGAGCATCTAGAGGATGGGGTCAGACTCTTTTTGATGGTACACAGTGACAGGACAAGGGACAACGGATACAGGTTGGAGCACAGAAAGTTCCATATATAAGGGAAAACTTTACAGTGATGATGATGACAGAGTACTGGAACAGGCTGCCCAGGGAGCCTGTGGAGTCTCCTCTGGAGAATTTTGGAACTCACTTGGACACTTTTCTTGTGCTTTAGCAGAATCGTGGAGCTAGCTGATCCTTTCCAATCCCTACGATTCTGTGATTATGTGAAGTGGGCAGCCTCTCTCTGTTTAGCAGCCCTCAGTTTGTTCATTGAAAGAATTTCTTAGAAAGTACAACCTGGAACTCTTGTTTTCCCATAGTACACTCAGAGGCGCAGCTTTTCTTATGTTTTTTGTAGGCTGTGGTAGGTTATTATCTTTATGTATTGATACAGTGTCTTTAGAAGACTATTCCACTTTACAGTCTAGTTAGGTTGGCTTTTCAGTTATCTCAAGCCTACACAAATTTTATAGTTAACTGCTCTTTATACTTCTGAAATAATTTTTGTTATATCTGGCACCATATATGCTAAATCTTTCTGTCTTTACAGGCAATCATGGATCAGGTAATGCAGTTTGTGGAACCCAGCCGTCAGTTTGTAAAAGACTCCATACGACTGGTTAAAAGATGTACTAAGCCTGACAGAAAAGGTAAAGTGCCCGATAAGGCAGAATACAATGCTAATTTCATCATGTATTGTGCTTTGCATCTTTCATTATGTTACTGATTTTGATTCATTTCTTATGAATGTTTCTTGGTTTTCATGGAGTGATGAAAACTTGAGTAGGATTAACAAATTTCTTGTGACAAACGTAACTGCAGCTTTTCCATATTTGGTTACATATTGGGGATTATTTTCTGGACTTGTTAGAGATATGGTGATGGAATAAATATACTTTGAATCATTGAAAGCTATGGATATATTGAATTCTGCTTACTACTTAAAAACAAAGAATCATCTGTACGATCTGTTGAAAGTGGCATTTTGTCTCTTAAAATATTCTCTCTCTTCTGAAATAACATCTTTGTTTCTCAACTGTTTGTGCTTGAATTGCTTCCTGTTAACACATTACCATTTTCTAAAGAGTTATCTCCTATAATGAACTGTAGCAAACATCTCCTACATGAAGCTTCCTAAACTGAATTTTATTTTTGTATTTGCAGAATTCCAGAAGATTGCAATGGCAACAGCAATAGGCTTTGCAATAATGGGATTTATTGGCTTCTTTGTCAAATTGATCCATATCCCAATCAACAACATTATTGTGTAAGTAAATACAAAACTTGTATTTGCCAGGTTTTACATCCATTGTTATGAAGTAATTACAGAATCCATCTTGCTTTAGAATCCTTCACATTTTATATATAAAATTACACATTTTATATATAAAATATAGAAACAATTATATAAAGCTTCACATTTACTGTAATATGACAGGTATTGATGGATAGAAAGAACGTGGTCATGAAATAGATCATTAGCTTTGGGTTTGCATCTTAGCATGATGCAAAATATTAGGTTCTTAGTTGCTTAACTTCTTTTCAGGTATCTGCTTTGAAACCGAATGTCAAATATTTTGATTTCCAGTGTATGCGTATCCATAGAATAACCACCTTATTCAGTTATTGCATACTGATACTATTTCCAGTTTATAATTTGGGTATCCAAAATAAAATAATTTGCAGGAGGGTAAGATATAGAATTCTGTGGTGGTTTTTGAAGATGGCAGTGTACAGAACAAAGATAGTACTAGTATTTACTAGGTGACAGGTTTGTTTGGAACTCTTTGCTTTCTGTGTAAATGCATTCCATAAAACACCTTTTGGGATGGATGTTTGCAGAGTAAGCGATTTCACCCTTAAAATTGGCAGCAATTGTACTTGCATGTTAATGGCACCAATTAAAACTTTTCATATTATTCAGAGATGAGGTAATCCCTTTTCTAACAGTGCAATTCTATCCTATGTGGAACAGATAAAATACTATTCCATGGCTATGAAACATGACTAACTCATGCCTCTAAGAGCTGTCCTCTAAGCAAAGTTAAATGTTTGAAAATAGTAGAGGAGCTAAAATGGTAGTAATGTTCTTCCTAATACAGCAATGTTGGGAGATTAGATTAGTCTTAAATGGGATCACTTGAGGATGTTTGTTTGGTTGAAACTAATAACTCTGTTCTCTCAACAGAGGTGGCTGAATGCTTATCATGAAGAATGCGACACTGTGGCATTTGCAGCAAAAATTTCACAAGTTTGTAACTTGTTTGCTATTAAACAACTTTTGGTTTGCAAACTCAGTTTGGGTTTTCAAATGTTTTTGACAACATATTTATCTTTCAAAGTGTACACAGTCATATCTGTCTACATTGCAGCTTTCTGTATTTATAAATAGTAGAGTGTTTATTCTTACTTCTTTTTACTGTGATATTCTTGAGACATCCTTAATCCACCCCCCTGCTTAAAGCTGGGTCAGTACTGCACTTGTGCAGTCCATCAGCCCTGAAGAGCAGTCAGGAGCTGTGCTTGTGCTGCTGCAGGTACTGATGAGGTGTGGGCAGAGCCAGGTCTGATGGCAGCCAACATCCTGCCAATAAAAAAGCAGCCCTTAGGAAGCGCCACAAACAGAGCATGCTTGGCAGTCTTCGTGTGGCAGGGAGGGTCATTTTTTCCCATCTTCTGTCTGTCTGTCTCCTGCTCCTCTCCCCTCGTTTGAGAGCTCTAAGTTACTTCTGCCTGTTACAATTACCATGATGGGCACTGATCAGCAGTGGCTGGGTGAAAGCATCAATCCAGACCAAGGAGACATAGTGTCTCTGGGCTCATGTGGGCACCCAGGTGGACAACCCAAGGGATAATGTGGGAGTCCAGACTGTTGAGTGTGGGGAGCTCTGTAATTTGAAGGTCCCCCTGGGACATGAGGGAGGGGAGGGCTATGATGGTTGCAGAGGTATCCTGCTTAAGGAGCTGCTTGAGCGAATCACAGAATTCATCAGGATGCACTGAGAAAGCAGCCTGAGGGGCTTCTGGGAATCTCCGAGGGAGATGGGTAGGAGGAAGTATGAACCTACGCGTACTGTAAAATGGCAGCCCCCTTCTAAGTCACTGCAAGGGGAAGTAGCTAAACTAGCTGCTCACCTGCAGGATAGAGAGCTTGACAACCTACAAGAGGAAAGGTGTTGGACGCTTGTCTTCGCTTGAAGCAGAAGGAGGCACCTGCCCCCAACACCCGCAGTGACATCAACTCTTACAGTGTCTCTGGCTAATAGATTTGAGGCTCTCAGGCTGGAAAGGGATGAGGGTCTGAAAGTAGTCAGAATCCTGTCTTCAAGAAGCATATTGAGAATGCAGGGAGTAACAAGCATAGGATGTGGGGCTGGTCAGGGCTCTGCATCAATACCATTGCCACTGTAAAAGGGCAGAGTCTTAGTAACTGGGGGCTCCTTGCTGAGGGGCACTGAGGATCCTGTTTGCTACCTGAATAACCTCTCCAGAGAGGTGTGTTTGTCTTTCAGGGGTGTGTGTTAGAGACATTAGGAAGGTTCTACTGCAGCTATTTAAACTGGAAGACTACTGTCATCATGTAGGTTGGATCACAGGATGCTGGGATGAGGAAACTGAAGAATGTTAAAACAGACTTTATATCCGTTGGGAAGATGTTGAAGGGATCAGGGGTGCAGGTCGTGTTCTCCTCCATCCTCCTGGTGGGTAGCTGGGACCTGGAAAGGAGGAGGAGAACATGTCAGGTAAATGGCTGAGGGGGTGGTGTTTTGATCAAAGCTTTGGGTATTTCGATTTAGGTCAGGCCTTTGAGAAGCCAGGTACGTGGACTCTGTTTGAGCAAGTAGGGCACAAGTGTTCTGGGGAGCAAGCTCTTCGAATCAATTACCAGTGCTTTAAGCTAGGTTCAGTCGGGGAAGGGAGGGAAGTTAGATGTGACAGAGAAGGGCTGGGGGATGTTGTCACTGCTGGAGATTGCAGGGAAAATCTTCTGAGTTGTCTCATAGGGTCACGCGAGGGCTCCTCAGGGAAGGTAATGTTGCTGATACCCAGTCTAAAATCTTGCATCTCTAGGGGTAACTGTACCTGCTGCTTCCCTGAAGTGCCTGGATAGCAATGCATGCATCATGAGAAATACAGGATAAGCTGGGGATCTGCATACAGTCGCAGGGCCATGGTCTCATTGCAGTCATAGAGACATGGTGAGAGAGCTCAGGTGACTGGAATGCTGTTGTGGATGGGTATGCCTTTTTTAGGAAAGACAGGCTGGGGAAGCGAGGTGGAGGAGTTGCCCTTTATGTGAGAGAACAGCTAGAATGTATCAAGCCTCCTCTGTGGGAGGGTGAAGAACCTATGGAGACCTTGTAAGTGAGAATTAAAAGGTGGGCTGGTATGGGTGCCGCTGTTGTGGAGGTGTACTACAGATCATCAGATCAGGAGGATGAAGTCCATGAGGCCTTCTACAAGCAGCTGGAAGTAGCCTTTCAACCCGGGGCACTGGTTCACATGGGGGATTTTAATCATCCAGACATCTGTTGGGTAAGCAATACAGCCAGGCATGTGCTGGGTGGTGGGGAGCTAGTGAGGTGAGGGTGCTTCTGGACCTTATTCTTACCAACAGGGATGGGCGTGTTAGGGATGTGAAGGTTGGGGGCAGCTTGGGATGCAGCAATCATGTGATGGTGGAGTTCAAGATCGTGAGTGGAAGAAGTAAGGCAAAAAGTAGGACTGCTACCCTGGACTTCTGGAAAGCCAACTTTGAACTTCTCCAGGGCCTACTTGGAAGTATCTCATGGGCTAGCATGCTAGAAGGTACGGGGGCCTGTGTTAGCTGGGCAGTGTTTAGACAGCACTTCTTCCAGTCTCAGGATTGGCGCATCCCTAAGAGTAGGAAATTGGATCTTCTGTTGCGTTTGTGATAAGTGTCCATATACATTAGAAAACAAATTACTAATGTCAACTCTAGGAGAGCTTAAAACTGTTAGCGGCTAGTTGTAATGTTTCTCCAGAGACTGCCTCTGTCAGGAAAGAAAGAAAGGCGGTTGTGGTGGGTGACTCCCTTCTCAGAGGAACTGAGGGCCCCATATGCAGACCAGACCCAAGCTGTCAGGAAGTGTGCTGCCTTCCTGGGGCCCGGGTCAGGGACATAACCAGGAAAATCTCAATGCCAGTTAGGTCCACTGATTATTTTCCATTACTCATAGTTCAGGTGGGCAGTGATGAAATTGCTCAGAAAAGCATATGAACTGTGAAAAGAGATTTCAGGGGTTTAGGGCATTTAGTTCAAGGAGCGGGAGCTCAAGTGATCTTTTATTCTATACTGTCAGTGAGGGACACGGAGTGGGCCTGGAAAGTACAAGTAATGAATAAGTGGTTCAGAGGCTGGTGTGGAGGCAGAAACTTTGGGTTCTTTGATCATGGGGCAGTTTACTTGGCCCCTGGGCTGTTGTCCATCTGTGGAACCCACCTATCTCAAAGGGGGCAACAAATCCTAGCGCAGGAGCCAGCAGTGCTTATTGAAAGAGCTTTAAACTACCTATGACGGGAAGGGGACAAAACAGGGCTCACAAGAGATGAGCCTAGGGGAACGATGCTTGAGCTGGGGGTGAGGCAGATTACTTGGCTGAAGTGTGTCTATACCAATGCATGTCACGTGGGCAACAAGCAGGGGAGCTGGAAGCAAATGTGTGGCAGCTGAACTATGACCTAGTTGCTATTACTCAAACATGGTGGGATCACTCCCATGACTGGAGTGCTGTGGTGGATGGCTGCAAGCTCTTCAGAAGGGATAGATGAGGAAGGAAGGATGGTGGTGTGGCCTGTTATATTAAAGACTGTTTTGATGTTGAAGAGCTTGGAGTTGGGAATTGAATGAAGTTGAATGTCTATGGGTAAAGATCAGAGGGAAGGCCTGTAGGGATGACATCTTGGTGGGGGTCTGTTATAGACTGCCTAATCAGGATGAAGAGATGGACAAGGCATTCTATGAGCAGTTTGTGGAAGGCATGTAATTGCCAGTGCTCGTTCTCATGGGAAACTTCAACTTACCTGATATATGTTGGAAATACAATGCAGCACAGAGGAAGCAGTCTAAGAGGTTTCTAGAGTGTGTGGAAGATAGCTTCCTTATGCAGCTGGTATGAGAGCCTAGCAGGGGTACTGCCCTGCTAGACTTGCTCTTCACTAACAGTGAAGGACTGGTGGGAGATGTGAAGGCTGAGGACTGTCTTGGGCAGAGCAATCATGAAATTGTAGAATTCTCTGATCTTGGAGGTTAGAAAGATGACTAGCAACACTGCTATCTTGAACTTCAAAAGGGTGGACTTTAACCTGTTCAGGATGCTTGTTTCAAGGGTCCCTTGGGAGTCACTCCTTAGGGTAAAGGGGTCCAGGAAGCCTGGATGCTCCTCAAGATGGAAGTCTTAAAGGCACAAGAACAGGCTGTTCCTGAATGCCGTAAGGCAAGCTGTAGGGGAAGAAGACCAATGTGGATGAACTGGAAACTGAGACTCTGGAAGAAAAAGAGAGTCTGTGTCCTCTGGAAGAAGGGACAGGCTACTTGGGAGATTACAAGGAAGTCACTGAGGTATGCAAGAGGAAGTTGGGAAAACAGAAGCCCAAACTCAACTCAGATTAGCCACCGCAGTAGAAGAGAATAAGAAATCCTTTTACAAATATATCAGTGGTAAGAGAAGAATCAAGGAAAATTTTCCATCCTTTACTTGATGCAGTGGGGAATGTGACCACTGAGGATAAGGAGAAGGCTGAGGTCCTCAATGCCTTCTTTACAACTGCCTTTAGTAGGCAGATCAGGTATCCTCAGGGCACTTTACACCCTGCTCTAGAAGTCTGGGGTGCTACGCAGAATACACTCCTGGTGATTCAGGTGGAGACAGACAGTCCTCCATCTGGACTGTCACAAGTCCATGGAGCCAGATGGGCTCCATCCTAGGGTGCTGAGGGAGCTGGTAGGGGTGATTGCTGAGCTACTCTCGGCCATCTACCAGCACTCCTGGTTATATGGAGACGTCCCGGAGGATTGAAGGCTTGCCAATGTGACTTCCCATCTACAAGAAGGGCTGTAAGGAGGATCCAGAGAACTATAAGCCTGTCAGCCTGACCTTGGTTCTGGAGAAAGTTATGGAGCAAATCATGTTGGGTGAGATCACATGGCGTGTGAGTGGCATCTGAGGGGATCAGGCCCAGCCAGCACAGGTTCATGAAAGGCAGGTCATGCTTTAGCAACCTCATCTCCTTCTGGCGCATCCCTACGACTGGGTGACCAGTCTGGTAGATGAGGGAAAGGCTGTTGATGTAGTCTACCTAGACACACCTTTAACGGTCTCTCACAATATTCTACAGGGGAAACTGGCTGTTTGTGGCCTGGACAGGTATACCCTTCTTTGAGTAAGGAACTGGCTAGAGGGCGGGTAGTGGTTAATGGAATTAAGTCCAGCTGGCAACCTGTTACAAGTGGTGTCCCCCAAGGGTCAGTACTGGGGCCCATCTTGTTTAATATCTTTATTGATGACCTAGATGAGGGAATTGAGTGTACCCTCAATAAGTTTACAGATGACACCAAGTTGGGTGGTGGTGTCAATCTGCCTGAGGGTAGGGAGGCTCTCCAGAAGGATCTAGATAAGCTGGATCACTGGACTGAGATGAATGTTCAATGAGGCCAAGTGCTTGGTCCTGCTCTTTGGCCACAATAATCCCATGCAGCACTATAGGTTTGGGGATGAGTGGCTGGATGACTGTGAAGAGGAAAGGGACCTTGGAGATCTTGGTTAATGCTTGTCTGAACATGAGCTGGCAGTGTGCCCAGGTGGCCAAGAGGGTCAACATCATCCTGGCCTGTATTAGAAATAGTGTAGCCATCAGGAGCAGGGAGGTGATCATCCCCCTGTACTCAGCACTGGTAAGGCTGCACCTAGAGTATGTGTTCAGTTTTGGACTCCTCATTACAAGAATGACATCAAAGCCCTTGAATGTGTCCAAAGAAGGTCAGTGAAACTGGTGAGGGGTCTGGAGCACAAGTCTTATGAGGAGCGGCTGAGGGAGCTGGGATTGTTTAGTTTGGAGAAAAGGAGGCTCAGGAGAGACCTCACTGCACTCGACAACTTCCTGAAGGGAGGTTGTGATGAGGAGGGGTTTGGTCTCTTCTCCCAGGCAACAAACAGGACTTGAGAAAATGTCCACAAGTTGTAATGGAGGAGGTTTAGGTTGGACATAAGGAAAAACTTTTTCTCTCAGTCACTGGTCAGGCACTGGAATGTCCTGCCCAGGGAGGTGGTGGAGTCACCGTCCCTGGCAGTGTTCAAGAGGTGTCTGGATAAGGAGCTATTCGAAATGGTTTAGTACCTTGTGGCAGCAATGGTGATGGGTGGACAGTTGGACTAGATGATCTTGTAGGTTCTTACCAACCTTGTGATTCTATGATTCAATGATTCTCTTCAACGAATGATAATTCTGAATTATTCATGAAGTTTTAAATAATGGTTCTGTATCATTTTAGCTGACATTTTAAAGGTTGCATATAGACTTCTGAAAGTTGAGACCAAAGACAAAAGATGGTCAAAAACAAAAATACAGTTTAACCTCAATTTCCTCACTTTTGGCATTTTGCAAATATGTGAATTTTCTGAAGGGCAGAGTGAGACTAGTCAGTTCTCTGTTAGTCTTTAGCTCATATAAAATTTTGAAGAAAGAACTCCAAGACCGTCCTTTCAGTCTGTAAAACAAACCAAATGTCAAGTGCCAGGTGGTGATCAAGAAGTGTGAAAAGCAATACATTAAGTTATTTTTGGAGTTTGTATAGAAGATAGATAAATATTCCAATTGTGAACATGAAGATGGGCTCTAATAAATGCATATTTAGTCAAGCAGTACATGTTAGACTGTCCTCCAGTTGCTGTAAGCTACATGAGGGGAGCTGATTTTGCCAGCATGCATAACACAAAAATGAGGATCAGTCAGATAAAAGGCAGGACATAAAATGTGTTCAGTGTCTCATGCCAAATCTGCAGTTGCCCCTGCTAATTCCTGCTCCCACAAATTATGAGCCTGAAATGCACTGAAGAAATTGTTTCATTTCCTAGCTCTATATGGTTGAAGGAGAGAATAACATAGGAGTTTCACTTCTGCTTTAAACAGAAGATTCCAACCATTTGAGTATCCTGGGAGTTTGCAGCACAACTGCAATGCAGTACAGAGGATGAAGAAGGAAAAAAAAACAAGTAGTACAATACTTGATAATTACACACCTAAAATAAAACTGTATAACTGTATCCTGCCTGGATAATTTTGGACACGCACAATGCTAGACAGGGTCCTCGTGAAATGGCAGGACAAAGGAGTTGTGGTGTTTGCCTCTGGACGAGAAAGCAGAGGCTGATGAATCTGTGCCTTGCTACAAGCGGCATGGGGTGGGGTTGGCAGAGAAGTCAGATTTCACACTCAGAGGTGAGCAAGTCATTGAGGAATTTGAAGTAACACATGGATGGTTGCCTGCGTAGAAATAGGAATGTTTGCCATAAAAATAGTAAAAATACTGTTCTAAATCCATCCTGTAAAAAAATGTGTTAACACATAAAATAACCAATGTTTTGTTACTGCATAGCTTGAAGGGAGGAAAATCCCCAAACATTATGGGTCCACTCTTTTTTTTTTTTTTTAATAAACCCACTCATTTTGTATCATTTACTGTTTTTTGCTCGAGACTATCAGAATAATTCTTACTGTTTTGGATTTGCCTCTGAAACAATGGCTTTGTAGAAGGTAAGAATTAAGAAACGTGTCAGCTGAATGAAACAAAGCAGTATTTCCTCATGCATAAAATGAAGATCTTGTTTGTTTTATTTTTACAAAAAGTTCTTGCCCACTAGGTGGAGATTTTTAGCTTTCTCTACCAGACTATTTTCGGGACTTGAATCAGTTTGAAATTCTGAAGCGAAAAATGTAGACTATTAAAAAAGTACTTTTAATTCACATGGCTCAAATGGACAAATTCTGTTTATTTAGTTTCATAACCAGCATACCTTTCCACTAACACAATTAAAAATGTATGCTTTCTGTGTAATAAACAGACACTAATCAATGTGATAATATGTTTAAACCAGGCGTTCAGTATGCCTTGCTAAGTCGTAGCAAGAGCTTATGCCTTGGAAAAAAGCTATTATAACAAAGCCATTTTCACTGTTGATATTACTTCTCTGAAATGCCTTCCAAAGAAAACAACCATTTTGTTGTCTTGTAATTAGTATTTAGTTTTGACAGGTAACAGAGCTGATGTTAATAAAGGATTTCAGATCAGACTGTTTTTAAAGTCAATCTGGAAAAGACCTGGGATGTTTACAACTCTGTAATTAAAATAAGCTTTAGTTTGAGTCATTGAAAATTTTCTGTTAGAGAAATAGTGATTTTTTTTTAATTAAAAAATTAAAAGATTAAAAAAAATAAGTGATTCACCAAAAATGATGAAGTCCCCTCTCACCTCCCAGCATTAGATACTTTTTTACCTGAAGTTTCGCTTAGTGTTTTAGTTCCAGAAGAACTGTTTTATGATTAAAAAAAAAAAAAGGATAAAAATTCTCTATCCAGCTCATCCAGGGTAGCCCTGCTATTTTTTATTGCTGTCCATCCATAAAGTCAATGTGTCTCTGTGGTACTGGGTCTAGGTTGTTGTGGCCCTAAGAAGAGCACTGGGGGTTACACGAGGACATAACCAATCCTAGTTCGACAGTGTGTTTCTGAAATCTGACAGCTCTGGACTTCTGAACTAAAACAAACGAACAAAAACAAACCACTGAAAAAATGCTACCGACAGGAAGCTGAAACCTAAAATTACATTTATAAAACTATTATTATGATTGCATCCTCTGGAGTGCTTGTGAAGTTTGTTTTTCAGCTGGCAGTGCTGAAAATAAATGAAACCCAAGGCTGCTGCCTGCTGATGAGCCCACTGCTGCACTGCACACTTTCAGCCTGGAAACTCTGCAAATAGTATGTACTCCAATTGCAGCTAGATTTGGCCTCTTTGTGTCAGATGCTACAGAAATGCTAACTCCCAATATCAGGTTACTCCTTGATAACTTTGTTCACAGTCTAGTAGGCTAGTAATCATTGTTCATATGACTGCACTGTATTATTTAAGGTTCTTTCAGTAGGAGAGAACTTACTTTAAGATTGAATATACATCTTACAAGCTGCAGTTAAGCAGAGCTTGAGAGAGGTGTATATATAGAGAAAAAATTTCTTCATACAAGTTTGTGGCAAAAGCAAACCATGTCATTAATTCGAAAGGCTTAATTGAATGAGCAGGCCCTTTGGTTATTCCTACATTTGTAACAGAACCACCGAGGACTTGGGGATACTGAGGGTCATCTAATGGTCATGTTGGAAAGAGGCAATCCTTCTTTAGCTAGGAGCAGATTTGGTGATGGCAGTAAATTTGTTGTGAGAAGGGCAGAACAGCCATGCCTGGTGTCTTTATCCAAAGACAGTGAGGCAAACGGAAGCCTTCTGGAACCCCCTGGCCCCCAGTAATACAAGGGTCCCCACTCCATGAAGTCCCACAGCTGTGACCACAAGTGTTTGACAGCAATACACCCTTACAGTGAGCATGTTGTACTGTGATAGCTACACAATACTGCCTTTTCTCAGCCACGTGTTTCATTTAGTTCCTGAAATATGTGAAGTTACGCTTTGTTGATTTCCATTACTTGAAACAGAAATAGGTACAGGAATACAAGAAGATTGCTACTCCTGTCATGGACGTTTAGAATTTCAAAATAATGAAATATTAATTAGAAGCCCTATTACAAGCAATGTAATTCTCTTCCGCCTAAGCCAATGGTGCATCAAAATGATAGAAAATTGAGATCAATAAGCTGAAACACAAGTTAAATTGAAATATTGAATTACCATTTGGTGTCCTATTATACTTTATCTGGAGAGGATTTCCCTCAAGTTCTTTTATGAGCAAAAATCTGCATTTAAATGGGATGCATTAGTAATGCATGAGCTGGTGCTTTGTGGGTCACAGTGTTTCTGCAGAACAGCAGCACTAATTGTGCTGTTTAAAAATAATAGTAAAAAAAAAGAAATAGTTGACAGCCTGATTTTCCTTTCATTCCTCCTCGCTTTACACCTGTAATTATTCTGACTTCACTGATGTCAGTTTTGGTTTACATGAATGCAATACAAAGGAAAAAATTGTGTCCTTGATCTCCGTGCAGTGGGAAATACAGAAAGGGAAGTTGCAAATAGCTGGAATGTACAATAAAGCGTGAACTGTTTTCAGTACTGACACTACACAGAAGTGACTCAAAGGCTGGCTGGGTCTGCTGGGAGAGGACAGGACCACACACAGTTTGAAGTAAGCAGGGATTGCATTTGGCAGTTTTTACAAGTGCTTTAACTTCTGGAAGCTGTTTGTGCAGCACACAGCAGTATTTTTGTAACCTCACCACACCCAAACGAGCAAGCTTACAAAAGCAAAAGCAAGACAGGGCCAGCCCAGGAACACCTCATTGCCCAGGTTCAGGGGACCTGGATATCCCTGGTTCAGGTGTTGGTAAAGGATCCCAGCTAGGGGTCCTGCAGCAATGTGCCCAGCTGCATGCTGCAGTGCAGGAGATGGCAGTGAAAGCACTTAACTGTCGAGCTCTAACTGTGTCATTTAAAAAGAGAAAGTATTTTAATGGAATGTCATGTTCTGCCCTGGGTAGAAATCACCCATGTTAGGTGAGCCTTCAGAAATGCAAAGAGATGTCAGAAGTTTTCACGTTTATTTCCAGCAGACTTCTCCAGCTTTGTAATCATGGTACTGTAGGAATAGCCAGAACCCCTACTGTCACATCACCTGCTTGGGAGCAATTTGGAATGATAAGCCAATAAAAATGAAGGTCATATATGGTAAGCCATAAAAATATCAGTGTCACTGCTGCAACTTCTGCTTCCCCCAAACCAACAGGAATCATGAGCTGCAGAGTTTCCATGACTATTTCCAGCATTTTACCAGTACTAACAAGATGTTCTTTTCTCAGTGCTTTAGTGTTCAAAATCATACTTCAGACAATTAACATAATTGAAATGGCCCAGAAAGTCTGATATGGAAACTATATAAACTATCTGCAGTAGTGTATTTCCAGTCTTAACATGATAAAGCTGTACCAGTTCTACACTATTAGAAGTGTCTTCCCAAAATATCAGTACAAAAAAAATGAAGTCAGGTAATTAAGCTGACTGAGGACTGTTTTCTGTTTTGTGTTGTGAGATTGAATTCCATTATGCCCAAAGTCAAGAAGGCATGTAGACGGTCAGTTTGGCCTAGAGTTTAGGTGGAAAAAATAGTGCATGGCCACTGGAAGTGAGGTTAGGTGACACAGAAAGACTACACAGGTTCTGTTCAACTTCTTCATGCAGACAGAGATCAGTTTCAGTTGAAGCAGTGAATACTGTGGGGGACAATAAAAGGGCTTTTTTATTTTTTTATTTATTTTTTATTATGTTAATAACAACAGGAGGACCTTTCAAGAATATTGATTGATTAGGATGCTTATCTTGCAAACAGGGGCACAGACAATGCAGAGCCATTTAATGCCTTCTTTGCTTATGTTTTCAACACAGGTGATGGGACCTGGGATCTCAGGTGCCCCAAGCTGGAACATCATGATTGAAGTTAAAATCAAATCTTAAGCAGCTCTAACCTTGTGTGGAATTTACTGCTTCACCTGGATACGTGCAATTCCATTTACCCTTTGGATTCATCTCAGGGTACTCTGAGAGTTGGCTGATGTCATCACAAGACCTCTCTCAATTATTTTTCAATTGTCTTGGGAATCTGAAAGGTCTCAGTTGACTGGAAGCTGGCAAACATCCAGCTGACAAAAGGGAGCTAGTGGATGTAATCTTTGGGGATTTCAGCAAAGCTTTTGACACTATCTCTCACAGTAGATTTCTGAACAAAATGTCCAGCATACAGCTAAACAAAAACATAATATGATGGATGAGTAACTGGCTAACAGCTGGGGCAGAAAGGGTTATACTAAATGGGATTACATCAGGCTGGCAGCTGGTCAGTAGCAGGGTTCCCCTGGGCTCCATTTTAGGGTCTGTTCTCTTTAATGCTTTCCTAAATAACTTGGATGACTAGAAGGTATTTTGAGCAAGTTTGCTGATGATCCTAAACTGGGAGGAGCTGCTGACTCCATCAAAGGTGAAGAGGCCTTGCAGAGAGATCTAGACAAATTAAAGAGCTGGGCAGTCACGAACCACATAAAGTTTAACAAGAAGTACTGGATTCTGCACCTGGAAAGGGGAAACCCTGGCTATACATATAGACTGGGGGATGAAGCACTAGATAACAGCCCTGCTGAAAAGGATTTGGGGTTTTGGTTGGCAGCAAATTGAACATGAGTCAGTAGCATGCCCAGGAAACCAGGAAGGCCATCCGTATCCCAGGGTGTATCAAATGCAGCATTGCTGGCCAGTTAAGGGATGTGACTGTCCCACTCTTCATTGCACTGATGCAGCCTCACCTTGAGTATTGTATGCAGTTTTGGGCATCACAGTACAAAATGGACATAAAGCTATTAGAGAATGTCCTCCTAATACAAGGGTCTAGAGGAGAAGGTGTATGAGGAGTGGCTGAGATCCATCAGTTTATTCAATCTGGAGAAGTGAAGACTGAGGGAAGACCTCACTGCAGCTTGCAGCTTTCTCTGATGGAGAGTAGAGGGACAGGTGTTGATCTCTCTCTGGTGACCAGTGATAGAACTTCAGGGAATGTCATGAAGCTGTGACAGGAGTTTCAGGTTGCTTCCTCACACTGGGCATGAGCAGAAGTACGGTACACAGGGTTTACTCGCTCCACTGAGCCCCAGGGCAGCAGGGCACAGCTGGGATCAGGGGCAGCCTGGTGTTCAGTGCAAGCAGCAGCTTCTTTTGGATCCTGGCACTACACTGCAAATAAACAGCTCACATCAAATTTAAGCCCTGACAAATGATTTCATTATGCAAGCTTTAATAGTGAACGGCACTGTTTCCTAAAAGAGTTTTATGGAAACATTTTACCTGGAAAAATGAAAAGAAAAAAACAGAGTATTCTGAAAAAAGATGAAAAATTATGAAAAGACATTGTCAGTAAAGCAGCTATGCCTTTGTCTGAAACATTTCTGTGGGAGTGAATAATTACTATTTGAAAACCTACCTTGATCAGCTACTGACAGCTCACAAGGCACATGTTCAGCTGCTTGCTCTCCCTGACAGCTGAGCTATTCTGAGCATGTGATCAACTAATAAACTCTATTATATACTTCTATTAGAAAAGTGATCCCACTTATCTTTACCTTCCTGGCAGCACTGCTTCCTCTCTATGCACTGAGTGGGGTCTATAGGAGGTTTCTGAAATGAATTTATTTTAACCCCTGTAATTGCTGTGGATTACTTAGACTGGTTTGCTATCTTCAGGAAAAACAGTTAGACATGGATAATATCACCCCTGAGGAAGGAGCAGAAGTAATTATTTCTGTTGCAAAATGTCCCCTAGATCTGCATACATACAACTAAGCTTTTGTATTTTTATTTGTATTTGTCTTTCTGTTAAACAAATAAGCAATATGTTTACTAACACCACACGTACCTCTGAAGTCTATACTATTTCAATTATAAAGCCATTACTGATGTTCATTAATTCTATCCTGTTTATCCTCAAGCTTGTATGGTAAACATGCAATGTGTTGATGTTTGTGGAGCAGAAGCTACTCTGAGCTCACTCACAGGCAGCTCAGCACAACTGTCAGCCTGAGACAGAACATGAAATCCAACAGGAGACAGCAAATCACTGTTCTCTGTTCAGTCACTGGGTTGGATCAGCCTGCTTCCCTGCCCTCACAAAAAGTAAGGATTTCATTGAAATTGTGTGGGTTTTTTTGTGCCAACTGTGTTTTGCCATCTTCTGTCTAAGCCACAATGTCAGCTTTTTTTCCCCATCCTTTCCAACAACTTACCATGACACAGCAAAGCCTTTTTTCAGCCAAAGATAACTGCTGCTTCTCCTTCACCCTGTACCAGAGCACTTGGCTGCAGGAAGGCTGCAGGAGCAGTGTCTGCCACAAGCACGAATCTGTCAGTTGTGTTTGAACAAAGCTCATTTAAAGTTCTTGTCTGTTTGCTTTTGTAGTCTGCTTTTAGATACAAGACTCAAGTTTGTGGTCAATGCTGAAAATACAGACAGCTTCTATAAGAGGTTTGTCCCCATAGTTAAAAAAAGTGAGATCCATTATTGAAAACATAGACTACCAAAGATTTCATTTGAGTGGACAACTGGCTGCTGAGGATAGTTGTGCTCCTTGAGCTAGTTGTGCTCTCTGAAACACTCTGACTGATTTCCTGTAACTATTTCCAATAAGAACAGTGCTCTGTCTTGCTCTGCTTCATCCTTGTCACCTCTGTAAAGCCTTTCTTCTCCTTCCCTCCCCAGTTTACCAGCTGAATAGCAGTTTACCCTCTGTGTTCAGAAATGGTGCATGCACTTCCAAGCCCTGGGACTACTGTCATTTCAACACTTTAGGGTATGTTTTCCCCTGTTTCTCCCCTAGGGGAGAGGACAATGGGGCTGGACAATGCTCTCTTCCCCCATGGCATGAAGCAAGGTTTCTTCACGTATCATGCAGCCCCATGTCAGGCACAGCCCAGGACAGGAAGTGGAAGCCCTTGACTCTCAAAGGCAAGAGGTTAAGTTGACACTGGCCATTTGGCATAGCCAGCATTTGCCACTGCAGTTTAATAGTCACTTCAAAGAGCATATGGCAACTAGCAGAATTTCACTGTGTATTAACTATGTGACTGGTTTAAAACCACAAGATTGGAAGTATTTTTATACTTTGCAAATAGAGAAAATTCTACTGAAAACACAATTACCTTAGATGAAAAGCAGATTTTAATAAAATTCACTTCAGAAACATTTTTGTCAGTTCTAGAAACAGTGATAGCATTTTCATATTTTCTTAAGTTCACATCCTTCTAAAGAGTATCTAAAGGATGAAAGAATACTGCTCTAAGAGGTTTCTGGTTAATTTCTCCATCTACAGTGTAGTAATACTGCTTTTCAGAGGTACAGCATAAATGCTGGAAAAGGAAATAAGCAAAGTTAAAAACAACAACAGAGTAACTTTCTATTCTGAGAAAATTTATAGGTATAAAGGTTTATTTCTCATATTACTTTGAAACCTGCTTTAGCTAGGCATATTCGCTTAAAATTGAATCCTGACAACATGAATTTTTACCTGCAAACAATGCAGATCAATAATAGAGCACTCAACTATTTCCAAATTATAAGCATTCCCCTAACTACTGCTAAGGGATTTCATGCCAATAGTTTCCACAAGTTAGATGCAGAGGGCATTAAAAGATGGATCTAACTATCACTTGTGCTTGTAGTAAAATTGTTATGTAGCTGTAATCTTTCAATTTGAGTTCTACTGTTGCCTATACTAAATATTCTACAGCATGCAAATAAAAATATCTCTGAAGCCTCCTTGTGCGCTTGTGATGAAAGCAGAAATACCAAAGAATATACTGACATGTCTGAAGATCAATCCTGGGTTATTCCAATCAGAATAGACACGTTTCATAATTATCCAAATGCAGAATTCTCAAAGCAAGTGAGACTTACAACTCCATTTCAGCTCTTGGAAGACGTGGAGATAGGCTCATACTCTTCCCAGTACCATAATTTAAGGAGTATACCAGCACATATCACTACAAAACACCCACTGATATCAGAACACTCAGCATATCTCCAAGGAAATCCTCAAAAACAAAGTTTGTCTCAGACAAGCTTTGGGCACGTCAGGCTTGGTGATCACTGAAAGTGATATATCTATTTTGTAACTAAAGGAACGTTCACCTTCCAAAAGGCTCAGCTACTATGGAATAAGCAGCACAGTTGTTCTAGTAAGTGGCAGCCTTCTTTTAAGAATAATCAAAATATTACCACACACAAGCCCACTGCAATGCAGACCAACGGCAGACAATTTGCAGTGGTGCTCTACATCAGGCAGGAAGAAAGTCTGAAGAGAGCATTATTGGAGGGTAGGTTTGGAAAACATCAGGTGAAACATCAACATTTCTAGGGAGAAGTGCAGAATTTGTGCAAGTTCTGCACAGAAATGTCACAGAGAAGTTCTGCAGCATAGAGGCCTGTGTGTGGCAAGATGTACTGAGTCACAAGCAAGAATGAGATCTTGATACAGATTTTGAAGTACAGGGGTCATTTACACGTATGTAAGTAGAAAAGAGATCAATAAAGTGTCAAGCTAAAAGCTGTGAACAAAAATGTAGTTATATGATTTCTAACATCACTACTGGCCAGGCAGATAAATCTCTGCTTGCTGCCTTGAAAGGTTACTCATAAATAGTCAGAGGGTTCTTGGGCAAAGCACAGAACTCTTGAGGAGGTGGAAAGATCTTACTCACATGAAGCTGATGTCAGTCAGCCACAGAAGGGTGCCCTACAGAGGCCACACACACAGAGATATGCACACTCTATAGTGGAAGCAGGATGAGGGCTTAAAACAACACTGTAGAACTGAAAAAGCCTCACTCTTCAACAGGTGAGTGCAGAAAATCTGTGCTCAAACCTGTTATTTTGGGAGAGAGGAGGGACACTTCTGGACATAAAAGAATAGAAGAAAAGTCCCTTGGAGAGGTCTGTCTTGCTACAACACTCTAAAATCACTGCATCCAATTTGCTTGCTAATCTGCTGCTCACAGGTAAACTGTTTAGAATTTTGTTCCTTCCCTTGAATCACCAACTTCAAAAGGCTGAGTATGTTGCAGAGACAGCTTGGTAACTTGGAGAAGACAGACTGGGCAATATCAGTGATGATGAGCTTCCTCCAGCTGCTATTAATGGTGAAGAGAGGAGTTCTGTTTGCTGGACTGATGGACACGGTCCTGGCCCCAGAGGTATGCTCTACACACAGTGCAGTATGAGCACATGCATGAGAGACCGGCTGCTGGAAGCAGCTCTGGGAGCCTTGTTATTGTCCAGTTTGCTCATTCCTGAGCTTCTCCAGCTCATACAATCTGTAGAGCCTCTGGGAAGCTAGCTTTAGAATTGGCTCACTCAGGGAAAAAGCTGATCTCTGTGATGTATGTGATGTCAAGTGATGCAACAGTGATTGACAGCTAGATGTGGGAAGAGGAGAGGAAAATGAGTTAAGTCAGGTTATGGTGCAAAGGTGCATAAGGGAAAAGAAAAGATTCCTCATAACTACAGCACATGTGCAGTGCCAGAGATAAGGGCTGCTGTTTTTTAGAATAATAATCGTTACTAAAATCAGTTGACTCAAGTTTATGATGATATAAATAGTGCCCAGGTGATTATTGATGTTTTTCTTCAAAACCTAATCTTCCCAAAACAGAATACAGTAAGTCTTGGAGTCTGCCAGACTACTCCCCTTTACATTGTATGAGAAGGAGACGTAATGAGAACATAACCTCCAGGGCCTAGCCTTGTCTGTGCTCCCATTGATATGGGAACTCTTTATGCATATTTATGATGAGCCAGAACTCACCTGCCAGCTTCTTCTCTTTTGCGTTGCTGAGCCAATTGTAATCTTCCTTGAGTGATGTAACTACATTGCAACAAATCGCACAAAAGCTGCTGCTGCTTTGCACTTTGTTATTTAGGGTCTGAAAATAGAAGAAAAAGCTGTAATTGATTCCATCAGCTGTTTTTTAATTAAAATAAAACAGAACACCCAGCAAAACTTCCTTCCACTGGAAATATGAGGAACTTACAAGTTTTGAGTCTTTCTTTCCTTTTGAAGGCGGTACATGATCAACAGAGATGATCCACTTCAGCAGACTGTTAAGTTCTCGATTACTAGCGAGAAAAGCTGAAGTCCTGGGGAGAACAAACAAACAAACAAAAACAGCAAAAAAGGGGAATGATACAACCTTGAAGATGTTTGAAGCAAAACCAAAGTTATTAAAATACATCAAGGAAGAGAGGCTATTTCAACAGACCCCAACTGGCTTTCTTTCTTGCTCTTTTTCTTACTCTTTTTCTTACTAAAATATCAGTTTCCAGAGCTCCAGGAGAAGTGCTGGAAACTGCTACTCACTGCTGCTATTTGGAAAGAAAGTTATACAAGCATCTCATAAGAGTATAAGACGTTTGCATTCTACCTATAGGTACTACCATAATCAGTAAAAAGGTTATGTAAGTTTTCCTTCTGCTCCCTATGTGCATGAAGCTCTATATAACAAAGTCATAGAAGACAAGGTTAGGAAATTAGATACACAGCAGTTGTCTCTCTTTTGATACAGAAAACTTTTCTACAGAACAGAAGCCAAATGTTGGACTTTTTGGATTAAATTTTGATTTTACACAAGTACAAGTATCAGCTGGAATCATCACAGATTAGAATAGCAAAACGTTTTCCCAACAAACAATTATTAATGGGACTAACTTCATTGAACTGTGCTCTGAAAATCTTGGAACTTGAAACTTTAAAACTTTATTTAAGGTCATAACCAGGAATCTTTGAAAAAAAAACCAACCCAACACAAAACACTTTGAATGTATTTCCTACTGTGAAAACACCTTTTAGATCCCACCATAATTCCTTATGGAGATCTTGTTTGGACTGTATAAATCTTCAGGCCATCTGCATATATTCAATATCATCCTCAGGGGCAGCTACAGTTCAAAGACACACACACACACATCTTTAGATTAAGTACGTACCTAATCTGGACCTTACCTAGTCGGGCTAGTTAGTTAGCTCTTTTCTGCAGGCTACAGTTCAGAGAGGTACTAAATAACGTGCTGAAGCTGAAGCTAAATCAAAACAGACATGTCACTGATACCACAAAAACCTCAGCACCCAGCCTATGTAGTATTGATTCCTCTTAAAGCCTCTGAACATGTAGCATGCTGGAAAAAGGACAGAGAAACTTGTAATTTCTTGCAACAACGTCCAGCAAAGTCCTTCTACTTTTAAATTAATCTCTTTATTTGTATCCCTAATGACAGTAAAACACATCAGTAACAACGTGGTAGAGAACTTCTCTGTTTTACCCCCAGCAGCAGTTTTTCCTAGAACAGTTAGGTTAATTTGCCTTGTTTTTTTTGATTAAATTAAATCAGTTTGCTTCACTTGGATATACATTGTCTGAAACAAGTTGGCTGTGCTTTTGGCATGCATGTAGAACACCAAAGCAAACAACAACAACAAAAAATGGCTAAGAGAGATCTATCATTAAAAAACTGCTCAATCTTGACATTGTGTAGGTTCTCAAAATTTCACTGCATATTGGTTATGAGTGAAAAATTTATTTGGCACATTAAAACAAAATCGGGTTAATGTGACCCTAGTGATAACAAGCCAACTTCAAGCACTCAAGGAAGTCCAACATTACTTTTTAAGAAATGTTACATGCAGAAATTATTCTTCCTTTCTGTCTCTCAAACGAACTTACTCTTTTGTCCTCCACTACTCAAACTAGGGATATGTGTTCATAAATTCATCCTGTGAAGTGATCTGGACCTTCTGATGCCTCCAATTTACTGACAGAAATTACTGTGCTTTAAAGAAAGCTTGTGTCATAAGAAAACATTGTGTGCCCTACATTGTCTGGTGCCCAATAATCAACCTAGCCCTTAAGATCTGCTATTAAGGACACTTTGGTGCTAGCAGAACAATAAAATTGAGTTTCATACACATCACTGGAAACATCCATACACTGCTCTATTAATCTTTAGATTTGGGTCATTTTTGTCCTGAGATGTCGGGTCATTTTCTCTCCAAGAAAAGAGAAAATGTGGAAGAGAAAATAGAGGAAAAGGACTCAGATAGGGACCTGCTTAATACCAGGCAAACTTGCCTTCTTTCCTTTTGGTTGAATCCAAAAAAGTATTTAATGGCCAAAACTGCTATTAGCTACTGCTAACACATTTGCAAAAGGCATGTGTGATGCAATAGAATCATCAGCCTGCCCTTACGTCTTCATCCTACTGAAAGCAGTGTGGGCACCATTCTTCCTTCCTTGACCAACAGCCCATTTTGCTGGTTCCAGTGCAATCACCCTCAATCCTGAGAGCATCTGGTGTCACTCACCCAACTTGCTTTGCACTTCCCTGTGTATTTTCTCTGGGAGCCAAAATCTGCTCACATCTGTGAAGCTAAGGAGATACTGGGCAGGCCCCAAACTTTTTGTCTTCTTCCCTATGGAGATTCAGTTCCTAGGGTACTACAAGTAGGAAGTATTTTTGTCTTATTCCTTAGACCTTCTGGATGATCCTCAGCATGTTCCCAGATCTTCAGTCCTACACTTTAATCACCCTGGGGAGCCTGTTCCAGTGCCTGACCATTCTCTCAGTGAAGAAGCTTTCCCAAGCACTCAACCTGACCCTCCCTTGATGCACCTCCATGCCATTCCCTCAAGTCCTGTCACTGTTACCTGGGAGCAGAGATCAGTGCTGCCCCTCCACTCCCCTCATGAGGAAGCTGTATGTTGCCATGACTCCTCCACTCAATCTTCTCCTCTCAGGGCTGGACAAACCCAGTGACTTCAGACACTCCTCACACATCTTGCCAAACAGAACTTTTCCTGTTTTTGTAGATCTACTTTGGATACTATAATGTTATGTCTGTCTTATATTGTGACACTCAAAACTGTACACAGTGCTTGAGGTGAGGCTGCACTAACACTGCTCTATAAAGGACAATCCCTTCCTTCATCTGGCTAGCAATATCAGGAGGGAAGAAATGCTTCACAAAGTCTAACTCAACTGAACTGCCTGTAGGGACCATACCTACATGCATAATCAAACTAGTCCCAAGCTGCTGCATTTCATGCCAGCATCCCAACTTGCTCCTGGATTGATCAGGAACTCCAGCACAAGAAAGGACAATTCAGCTTTGTATTTCTACAGCCCTTTGGTATGCTTACAGCTCCAGAGAACATCAGTTCTTGGGATGTATTCCACCTCTACTTGTACATCATAGGTACACAGGTTGCACCAGCAGCTCTGAGGGAAAAGGGCTCTGTCAGGATTGTCACTGCATCATCCTCCTCCCATAGGAACCACCCTCTTCTTTAAGCTCTTCTATCTTCAACATAAATTTCTCAGGATATATTAACTTCTAAATTATAACCTCACGTTCTAGAAGTTTTAGGTTCAAATAATAATAAAAAAAAGCTCTTAGGAAAATCTACAGAATGGCTGTGTTTTAAATTTTTGAGACAATGGACTGAACCTAATCAAGATAGAACGAGTAAATTTTTGAGAGGAATAAATAAAAGTATCACCAGGTAGCCCTGCAAATATTGGGACAGTAGAATACAACAATATATTAGAATACAATTCTAATATATTCTGTAATTGTACTGTTCAATCTCTCATTTATTTCAGTCTTGAATCCCTAAATGTCATTTGTCCTGTGGGAGAACTATTACAGGCCCTCATTTACAGTAATGACATCTATTTCACAGAGCTATCAAGCCTCTGACAGCACCAGACATTTACAGCTTTAGAATTGGACATTGTCCCATTGCACTTCATCACAGATCATGTAATATTCAGTGTACCCACATTTTGGGAACATCTCTCCAGTTTCAGAGCAGAGATGACTCACTCACTGCTCTTCCTTGCTGTTTAGATGCTGTACAACTTGTCTTGAAGAACCTTCCTCCCTCTCTTTCTGGGCTTGTGCCAGTCTCACAATATCAAGGAGAGGAAAGAACATATTCTGCTTTTTGAAGCTGAATAAACATATGACAAAACTCTGTACTGTGAGCATCCTGCAAAAGATGAACAACCAAATACTGGTTCAACCTGGATGAATATTATAGATATCATAATACTATCAGATAATAATATAATACTATCAGAACAGTTTTGGGCAGCAAGAAATGCTTTTGCATATCTGTGCACAACACTTTGAGCACCAACTCCACTTCTTGTTTTGCATTAAATACTCATAACTTTTGTTCCCAAGTCACTGCAAAGGGGCAAAGCAAAACCAGCTATAACATCAGTGACACTGCAGGAGATGAGGTGAAGGCAACATGACAGAGCTTACTTCTCCATTAAAGCAAAGCAGCTGTTGCTTTAATAATATTCTAGTGTGCCCTGCTATCATTGAGCTGCAAGGGAGTAATGGCTGGAGCCAGTTGCAACAAGAGAAATGCATGTTACGCTGACCTCAGAAGTGTAATTCAAAGTCTACTCTGCTACCCTCACAGAAGAGCAGTTCAGATTAATCCTAAGAACCATCTGCATAGACATGGTACACACAGTCTCAGGAAAGATGCCCTGGATTTAACACCATTATGAAAGAGGACAAACGATAGCTTACTGTCAGCCCCCCCTACCTGTATAAAATACAAGTGATGCTTATTACCTGAGAGGGGTGGATAATTGAGACTAGCCCATAGAGAGGTCTCTGCACCACCCAAGTGGATATAATAGCTCAAACATACCTCTGCAGCCTTCTCAGGGCACTTTTCCTGTAAATAGACAGCTGTGAATGTAGAGCACAGTGGCTTCCTGACAAAAATCTGTGTTTTGTAATTGCATGATTTTGCAATCTATCGACTTTGATTTATTTTAAGAACAGACAAGGAGTAAAACAGTATCACTACCAGATTTTCTGGTGCTTCAAATTTCATAATGAAGTTTGCAATAACTTGATAATTATAGTGAATAATTCATAATAAGGGTTATAATGGCATGACACGTTTTAGTGAATCCCTGAAATATAGGATGTTCAAGAGATAAAAACAAAATCAAAACTAAATTCAATAGTAAATACTCAAGGAAAAAAATTAAATTCTATAATTAAAAAACAAAACAAAGCATCACAAATCAAGTCTGAGTATTGCTGTTATTATAAAGTTCATCTAATTTAATTAGAAGTTATTTAAATTAAGTATGAATCATTACTTTGGTGAAAATTATTGTGGGCCTTGAAGTGCCAGCATCCATAGGCAAAATCTTGTATACAGGTGGTCTCACTGTACAGTGAGATAACTTGTGTGCAACTGCTGTCAAGTGTCTCCCATCAAAGTTTGTACTAAAGAATACTTGAAAAAGTAAACGATCTTAAGAAAAGTTATGTGGAATTAAATACACTTAGTTGTGCTTTTTAGATTAGTACCATATTTTGGATAAGGGATATGGAAGAAGTTTATTTAAAGCTTATTATTATAAGCAAAATTATTCATTTTGATGAAAGAAATAGAGCCAAGCATACCTTAGCTCACTGTAGCCTTCTCACAGACTAATGTCCTGAAACTGCAATCCCTAAGACAGGCTTCCAGGGACAGCTACAAGACACCTAACTGCAGTTTCCAGAAGGTACTTCCTTTATGTCTTGAAACATTTTGAAAACCTAATTTCACTTGAAATTGAAATAATAGTCATTTTACATCTTCACTCTCCGTAAGTACACTGTCTATTCAAAGTCAATAACTTGAGCTCCAGATCTTCCACCAGAACTCCAGTTCTTAAACAGAATAACAACCTTTCACTTTTCTATTTCTAGTGCTTTTTTCTAATTATAAGTCATAATTTAACTAATGAAAGGCTTGCTGTTGCACTTCGAGAATGAAAGAACAAAAGGAGGCCTCCTTTCCCAAGGAGACAGAGAGATAAAATTAAAATCAAGACTTCTGAGATTGTCATCTAAGGATTGTTTCATAACATAGTAGATACAGGTTGCTCTGAAAGTAATACCTCCTATTAATTACCACAGAAACTACAACAGGTACAAAGAGTACAATAACACTGTTTGATAGAGCTAATTCTTAAGATACTAACCATTATTTTTCAACACAGTCATGGCCATTAGCTATGCATTTTTGCTAGCGATTAACAAGAGACTCCATTCCATGCTTGTAAAAGTCTTCATCAGAGGAGGTGACACACTGCTGCTGTCACTGCTGCTGAAATGCACTACCTACTGCCTCACTGTTCCTGCATCTATTGTTTTGTTTCCATAAATAAAGCTCAGCAGCTGTTGATGAATATCAAAGGGTGTAATCTATTCTGCATGGAGGAATTCAGTTACAGACCTTCTCTTTGTCTACATTTCCATGTTGGAAGCATGCAGCTGTCTGTTGCATGGCAATAAAATTTAATGGAATATTGGCAGGAAGGTTCAAAATCTACTGCTATACAACCAACATCTGCTTCAGGTGTTCTGAGCCAACATGATAAAACAGGAGGCATTACTTTCAGAGCAGCCCTTGTAAGTATACCCTCTTTCAGTTTAAATCCTTCTTCTTTGTTCTGTCACTATAGGCCATAAGGAAGAGTCTTTCTCCATCTCTCTTACCAGTCCCTCCTATGTTTCAAAATGCTGCAATGAAGTATCTCCACAGCCTGTCTTCATAGCAGAGGTGTTTCATTCAGCCAAGCTCAGGCAAGTCTGGATTCCCTGGGTGCTGTCTGGGCACCTATTCCATCCCTGAGCACCCTCATGGTGACAGACTTTTCCTTTTACTTGGATGGGAGTTGTCCATACTGCAGCATGGGCCCTGTGCTTCTTGTTCTCCCACCACCAAGCACATGTGAGAAAAGCCAGGCTTTGTCTTCCTCCACTCTCCCAGCAACAGTAGATAACACTCTTTCTGCCTTCTGTCCTTAATGCTGACCGAAGGCAGCTCCCTCAGCCTGCCCTGGGATGCCACTAGGGAACTACAGGCCTGTCAGCCTGACCTCAGTATCAGGGAAAGTTATGGAGCAGATGATCTTGAGGGAGATCACACGACACGTGCATGGCAACAAGGGGATCAGACCCAGCCAGCACGGGTTCACAAAGGGCAGGTTGTGCTTGTCCAACCTCATCTCCTTCTATGACTGGGTGACCAGACAGGTAGATGAGGGAAAGGCTGTTGATATAGTCTACCTGGACTTCAGCAAGGCCTTCGACACGGTCTCCCACAGTATTCTGAGGAAACTGGCAGCCCGTGGTGTGGACAGGTTCACTCTTCTCTGGGTGGAGAACTGGCTGGAGGGCTGTGCCCAGAGGGTAGTGGTTAATGGAGTTAAGTCCAGTTGGCGTCCTGTTACGAGGGGTGTCCCCCAAGGGTCAGTTTTGGGGCCCATCTTGTTTAATATCTTTATTGATGACCTAGACGAGGGAATTGAGTGTACCCTCAGTAAGTTTGCAGATGACACCAAGTTGGGAGGATGTGTCAAACTGCTTGAGGGTAGGGTGTCCCTTCAGAGGGATTTGGATAGGCTGAATAGCTGGGCTGAGCTCAATGGGTTGAGGTTCAATAAGACCAAGTGCCAGGTCCTGCACTTTGGCCACAATAACCTCATGCAATGCTATAGGCTTGGGGCAGAATGGCTTGAAGAATGTAGAGAGGAAAAGGACCTGGGGGTGTTGGTTGATGCTCGGCTTAACATGAGCCGGCACTGTGCCCAAGTGGCCAAGAAGGCCAACAGTATCCTGGCCTGTATTAGAAATAGTGTAGCCAGCAGGAGCAGGGAGGTGATCATCCCCCTGTACTCAGCTCTGGTGCGGCTGCACCTTGAGTACTGTGTTCAGTTTTGGGCCCCTCACTACAAGAAGGACATTGAGGCCCTGGAACGTGTTCAGAGAAGGGCAACAAAACTGGTGAGGGGTCTGGAGCACAAGTCTTATGAGGAGCGGCTGAGGGAGCTGGGATTGTTTAGTCTGGAGAAGAGGAGGCTCAGAGGAGACCTTATTGCACTCTACCACTTCCTGAAGGGGGGTTGTGGGTCAGGGCATGTGGCTCATAGGTTCATAGGTTCATAAGGTTGGAAAGGACCTACAAGATCATCTAGTCCAACCATCCTCCTAACACCATCCCTACCCACTGAACTACTAAATCAAATCCCTTAGCACCTCATCTAAACGCTTCTTGAACAGTGCTAGGGATGGTGCCTCAAACACCTCCCTAGGCAGGCCATTCCAGTGCCTGACCACTCTTTCAGAAAAAAAATGTTTCCTCAGGTCTAATCTAAATCTTCCCCGGCGCAACCTGTGGCCATTCCCTCTCGTCCTGTCATTATTTATCAGGGAGAAGAGGCCCACCCCCTCCTCACCACAACCTCCCTTCAGGAAGTGGTAGAGTGCAATAAGGTCTCCTCTGAGCGAATTCTTATCAACAAAACACTATTTTTCAGCATAGTTCCCACCACTGGCTATGCATTTTCACCAGCAATGAACAAGAGCCTGCATGCTGCACTTGTAAAAATCGGAACTAGAGGAGGTGATCCACTGCTGCTTTCACCACTGCTGAAACACATCACCCACTGCCTCACTGCTCACATCATATTCATTGTCTGGTCTCCATAAACGTTTAGCAAGCATTGATGAATGTCAGTGGGTGTCATTTTTCCCACATGAAGGAATTCAATGACACTCGTTTGCTTCACACCGACTTCCATATTCAAGCCTGTTACTTCTGTTACCACATTAATCTTCTAATTGTTCTCTTCAATAGCTGTTACTCTTACTATAGCCCTTCAGTGTACCGATTTTTACCACCACTGAAAGAAATACCAAAGGAAAATGATCTGGAGATGCAAACATTTTGTACTGGTCACTTTATTATAAACATCCCTCTTTGTGTTTTAGTGGTCAGTAAATGTAAGATCCTTGAAGCCGCATTAGACAAGATTTGTGATCTATGTGGGATGAAATCTTACTCCACCTTCCTAACCCCACTCCTATTCAAGTGACAAGGGAAACACAGCAGATTTTTGAATCATAAGAATATCATGAGAACATCTTGAGCTATAAGCTCAAGGACAGGAGGCTTGCTTAAATGCAAGTTCAAGAACAAAATTCAGAGGCTGCAAAACTTGTCAACTGAAGATAAGAAAGTAGAATAGATGTCCTGTTTTTAAAGATAAAATTGCAAAACAGATGCCTCAGCTCAACATAATATCAGTGGGAAGCAGTTTGGGCTACCCCCCTTAAAGGTTGGAAATTTACAGCAAAAATGGCTCAGCTTTAATCCCATGACCAACAGAGATGTCAATCATTTCTGGAATTTCTGGCCATGCCCTTGGAATGTGATGAATACGTATGTGCTATACCTTTAAATATGCAGTCCTTTCTCTCTTTGATGTGCATGTTTGGTGGAGTGATCCCCCATGCACCCAGCTCTGTAAATAAAGGGAAGACCTTCCTGACATAACTCACTGATTTGTCAAGTTACTATGTCAGTTTTCTCGGCTTCACTTTTCATCTCTTTGTCAACTCCAGGACACCAACTGAAGAGCTGTATACACTAAGAAATGTAAGTAATAGAATGCAGAAGACCATTCTTGGAAGCCAGATATTCCAGCTGCCATCTGTGACACAATACATTGTTTTGAGAAGGAGAAAGAGGATAACCATTAAAATTTTAGAAGCCTCTATAAGCAACTAAAAATAAATTTTCTATGGAATTACCTTGCAGTAAGTAGGTATGATAGGTATACAATTCATGTATACTGGTACTAATGCAAGTTTTTTACCAATAGAAAGAGGAATTTTATAAGCCTGTCAGAAACATCTAACTTTCTGTGAGAGCCTGGGATGATCCATGGACACTTGACTTTAAAATCTCAAATACTTTCTATGCAAAAGAAATTACATCTGGAGATGTTTTGTATTTACAAGCTACTCAACTTTACCTGGACTATAATGTCTTCTGAGGCAAACTGTCCTGAGGTGCTTCCACTGAAGAAGCAGAGAATGGGCTGATTTGGAAGGGATAGAGGCAGTTCTTGTTTCTGAATTTTCCAAACTGCTCCTCACTGGGAGTTGGCTAAGTGAAAAGGGTGTTTCCCAGAATGTTCTAGAAAGAAACCTACTTTAGAAAGATCTTCAGTCCTCTGAATCATTTGTCATTCTTAGTGCCTTCCCCAGTGCTCTGCCTCATGCCTTGGTGACTCTGCAGTTGCACAGAGAATATAAGATGAAGGACTGCATAACATTAATGGCTATAAAAGATTAAAAAAAAAGAGGGCCTAGCATAATGCATGTGCTATAATAATATACAAACAGTGAGACAGTCACTGTCTGTAACTAGCTGCATTTTATATTAGTGAATTAAGATGGAATGTTCTGTCTCACCTTGGCCTTCTTCATCCTTGCACTTAATGTAGTCTCTGAGAAAACTGTTCCACATAAGCATCAAATCTCAAGGGATTATTTTGGCTGCTACTGATGACTGAACCAAAACTGGGGAATATCAGCACTAATGAGGCTCGGATACTGAGTAGCTGCATATTCAGTCTTAAATATGAATTTCCTGGCAACTGTCCATTCACTGTGAACCTGAACAGCTGGAAAAAAAAAGTGTTATGTAAGGACACAGTAATGGACATTTTTCTTTCTTTGCACAGCTATGCAGACAGTTTTAGATACTGCATCAAGCCATAAAATAATAGAAGAGAATATATAAATTTTTGCTATAATAGTAATGAGTAGATATAGCAAATATTTCTGTTGTAATTTCTGTCATGAAATTACAACAACATGTATTGTAAAAGTTGGTGCAAGATGCATGTCCTCTTTAAGGGGCAGTGAAACACTATAATGAAGACCAATAGTAATTATAATACTTATTTCACCAATCATATGGTCCATAAGAGATTACAGGGTGTTAAAAATTAAAAAAAAAAAAAGAAAAGAAAAAGATTCAAACAGTCTTTCTGTCATGAAAAGATATAACAGTTGTAGATAAAATTTACTGATATGTCATAAACTGATATTCTGTTATGAACAGATTAAAGCATCAAAGGTGGTATTGCCCAGTAGCTTTTGTGCACAAGTATACTTGATAAATATGTAACTCTAGAAGAATCATAGTTTAGAATAATAGATACAGCTAATAGTAAAAAATGGTTCTCATAAACCTGTATGTCCTACCATTTCAAAGAAATGTACCAACTGGCAAAGGGAGAAAACAGCAGTCCACTGGATTTTCCAGTCACCTTACTCCCATCATAGCAGTATTTCATCAGTTCATTCTGATGGCAGACCAACCACTGTTTCTAGCTGCATCGTGCTCTTAAAAAAAACACACAACTTGTATATCTGTTCTTCTTAAAAAAAAAAAAAAATCTCTTCTAAGAAAAATCTTTTTTATATGATTGAGAGTTTTTTGAGGCAAAGCTTATGCATATGTGATATATTTATACATTGCTTCCTCATGCCTTGGTTGTAGCTTTTAGACATCACAGGAAAGACTGAATAATGAAATTTCATCAGCTTAGAAATATGATCCATGAGATGTAGCTTGGGTAGATATCTAAGCTGATAGTTCGATTTTAGCTTCATCCCAAATGCTTCCAAAATGTTAGTGGTAAGTAATCCATGCTAGACAGAAGGAAACTCTGCGTGTTTGTGGGTCAAAAGGCCTTTCCTTCCAAGACCTTCAGAGATTTTATCTGTAATTATTATTGAATGCCACTTATCAGAAGGAATTTGTTAAGCACCTGTGAAAAATTGGTCCACTTAATACAGGGCTTAATTTTATAATTACCATTTAATCATAGTAGCATCCAAACTACATATTTGGGGGAAAATAATGAGAACTTTTTGAAGTCTAAAACTGCACTGTGTTGTTATTTTCCAAATCAACCAAAACTCCTTCAACTTTTTTATGCAAATGAAAAACAATCTGCCATAGAGAAGCAATTACCAGTTTCCATGCAGTAAAACCCTCATGTTAGAAATTAATATATTTTAGCTTTAAATCAGAACAAATAAATGTGAAATTTGTATTTTATGACAGATTTCATTTTGTTTTAAGAACCAAAATAAAACACCAGGCAATCAAAAAAACCTATATAAATATAATACCGAAATATTTTCATGTTAGTACTCATACACCTGGATTTTGCATAAATACGTGCAATGTAGGCTTTATTTCTCAAAAATAAAATAAAATAAAACAAAACTGTGTAACAACACCATTTAGTCACTTTCAACAGATGCTGAACATGAGAATTATTTGCCTCCTTTCTACTTACCCATTAAGATATCATTTTAATCATTTATTCAGATGTTTTTCTACTGCATTCCACCTCCCTGACACTGAAAGGTTTTGAATCAGATCCTTGAATTAAGATTCTGTGAGTGCTTCTGCCTTTGAAATATCCTGGACCTAATTCTGTAGTACGTTTATCCTAGCAGCACTGAGAACTGCTGCACAGCTTAAGCTTCAGTGACACTGACTTCAGGTGTTCAGATCTGATGTAAACAGGAATATCTACTGCCATGAATACTGAGTGCCTGCATTCACTGTCTGTCTGGACTAGACCTCAAAAGGAAAATATTTATCCTGTCTCCTGGAAATCAATCCTTTACAATGTGAAAATTGAGAGATGAAAATAAAGAAAAGAAAAATTTGCATAGCAGCACTCTTACAGTTTACTTTTCTTGTGTGTTATGGTTTTATGATTTTTGTTGTATTATTGATATTCCACATTGTAACATCATGTGGTGTATTGGGAGTTAAAAGAGTTAATGCTCCAGCTCCGTGGATCATCGATAGTTCTGGGTGTACCTGTCTCAGAAGAGAAGAAGAACTACATTCCCCAGAGGACTGTGCGATGCTTTGTATTTTTACGTGTTTCCGCCCAGAGGGAAAGATAAAACTGTCAGGAGACGGTTGGCTTTCTGCGTTGTGAGGGTGTCACCCTCCACTATTGAGGGAGACGAGGTTCTTTGATTATATGTATACCGAGAGTGAGCTTAAGAACCAATGTTTCAAATGTTAGTCTGACCAGTTTATTACCAATATTGACCAGGGAGATGGGGAAGGCAAACACTGTTAAGGGTGATGGGGAAGGGAAGGCAAGCGATAGGAAAGATATGAAAGAAGCAAGGGTTTGTAAAACGCAGAGAGAGTCACCTGCCAGGATCCCAGGGGAGGTCCGGTTGCAAGCGGCTCTGATGGTCTGAGGCAGAAGAGCAGCGGTGGCAGAAACAGGGAGAACAGCAGCAGTGATGGGCAGCCTCGAGCAGCAAGCAGCTGTCCTGGAGAAGCGGCACCGGGTCAGCACAGGAGAAGCAGCGAGGGGTCAACCCTGGCAGGGGCAGCAGTGAAGAGTGATCAGCTCGTCCTCTCCAGGAAGCAGCAAACAGTGACCAGCTCGTGAGGGTTCACATGGTAGAACACCTCGAAGGAGCGGTGAGGTCCAGGAGAAAGCAGCAGGCCCAGGAGGGGGTCCAACAGCACCCAGGAGGGGGACCAACAGCAGCAGGAATCAGCTCATGAGATTTCTGATGGAAGAACAGCTCAAACTCATGGTGGTCGATCCCTCTTTTATCCTCCATTTTTCCTGCCTACATAACAAATCCCGTGCTAGCATGCCAGGCAAGCATCTCCTGAGACGGCTATCTCCCCCATGGAGATGAGTACACAAAAGAGTGTTCTCCAGCCAATGAGCTGCAACTTATCTCTGTTTCGTTGCCCCAGGACATGTCCATCTGCTTGTCCCCTAGACAAAGGATTTCACAACCCTTGCCCAGGACTTGCTTGGACATGTTCATCAGCAAACTTCGAGGCAATGGTATACATGTTCATCAGCAAACTTCGAGGCAATGGTATAAAAAATAGTAATCACTTACAGAGGGCACATTGCTGGCTCATGTCCAGTTTTCCATCCAGCAGTAGCTGCAGGTCTTTTTCTGCAGGGCTGTGCTCAGTCCTCTCATCCCCCATCTTGTATTGGTAGTGAGAGTTCCCTCAACTCAGACGCAAGGTCTTGCATTTGGATTTGTTGAACCTCATGAGGTTTGACTAGGCCTCACTGCTCAAGCCTGTCTAGGTCCCTCTGGATAGCATCCCATCCCTCTGGTGTGTCAGCCACACCCCACAGCTTGGTATCATCAGCAAACTTGCTCAGGGTGTGTTCGACTCCATTGTCAAGTGTCACTGATGGAGATATGAGAGGGTATCAGTCCCAGCACTGACCCCTGTGGGACATCACTCATCACTCATCTCCATCCAGACATTGAGCCATTGACCACCACTCTCCAGTCTCAATCCTTCAGCCAGTTCTTCATCCATTAAACAATCAAATCCATATCTTTCTAACTTGGAGAGAAGGTCTTTTCAATTATCACTGAGGGTGGCTTGGTGGCTACATCAGCTAATTCCTTCAGGACTCTGGGATGCATCTCACTGGGACCCACTGGCCTGTGGATGTTCATGTTCCTTAGATGGTCATGAACCTAATCTTCACTGTGAGAGAGACATTGCTTCCCCAGACCACGCTTACCAAACTAAACATTTGAGGGCTTTGTGACAAGCAGTTATCAGAGATGATTGAGGAAAAAAATTTCTTAATTATCTCAGCCTTTTCCTTGTCTGCTGTTACCAGCCTGCCTGAGTCACTCAGTAGGGGGGAGTACACCCTCTTGTTCTTTCCTTTTTTGGTTGAGATACCCACAGAAGCTTTTTGTTCTTCTTGGCATCCTTTGACAAGTTTAGTTCAAGCTGGGCCCCAGCTTTCCTGACCCCATCCCTACACAGCCTAGCAGCTTCCTTTTAGTCTTCTCAAAGTACATGCCCCTGTTTCCACTGTTTCCACATTTTCTTCTTGCTCTTCAGTTTGGCCAGCATGTCCTGGTTCAGCCATGCTGGACTCTTGTTTTCCTTTTCTGACTTACTACACCTGGGGATGGTGCTAAGGAAAACTTCCTTAAAGATCTGCCAACTCTGTTCTGCACCCTTACTCAGGTGTTGTGGGGTATCATATCAAAGGCCTTACTGAAGTACAGTCAGATAACATCAGTGGCTCTTACCTCATCCACTGATGCAGTGACATCATCACAAAAGACCCCTAGGTTGGTCAAACAGGATTTGCCCTTGGTGATGCCAAGGTAGTTTTCCCATAACACCTCCCTATCTTCCATGTGCATAGCTTCCAGGAGAATCTACTGCATGATCTGTTCCGGCACAGAGGTGAGACCGACTGGATGGTAGTTCCCAGGGCCACCCTTTTTACCCTTTTTAAAAATGGATGCAATGTTAGCTTTTTTCCAGTCATCAGGGTCTTCACCCGATCCCCACGCCTTTTCAAATATCTTTGAGTGTGGCTTGACAACTGCATCAGTTAATTCCCTTGGGACTCTGGAATCTTACAGTTTTCTTGTTGTATGAAACACAGGTCATTATTTTTCCTGCAGTGTTTGCATGAACAATACTTCCCAATTCTGTACAATTTAACTGTCACAGGGAAAAATTCCCGTTGAATTCTTCAGACTGTAGTTTGATCTTTAGAGATAAAGGGAATAATGTTTCTATTTACTCTGTTTAAGCAAGTATTTAAGCATGCAATGAGTTCCACTTTAGGGCTTGGGATTGCAGCAGTGCATTTTTGAGGGCAAAAGGAAACCCATGAGAATGCGACCACCAGTTCTGCTGCCCCATGCTGCACTTGGTGCCTGCAGGAATGAGGGAAGGTGCTGGCCTCACAGATCTCCTCCAATCCCATATAGTCAGGGCTAGAGGGTACCTCCCAGCCCCTGCTCTGCAGCAGCCAGTGCTGCTGGGGATGAGTCAAGATATTTCAGGGTGGGATGCAAGAAGAGCTGCTCTACAGATGGAGGCTTTGCCTGTCCCCATGCTGCACCTCTTTTCTTGGGAGTCCTTAAAATTCCTTGAGATGAGACCACAATACCCACAGGTTTTTCAGAGGTGAAGTGACCTGTCAACGTATGAAAGTTTTGAAAGATGTTTCCCTACACCAATCAAAACTATAAAGACATATGATCCTTTCTACTGGAAATAGTTAGAGAGGTGCCAATGAGGAAATAATTTTGAGAAATTACTATCTCATGTAATTTTATTTATTTCGATATGAGATAGCTGTTACAACCCTATTAAATACTTAGCTGAAGCACTTAGCTCTGACACTTCTGTTGGCATAGTTTTATACACAGTCTCCGTGTCAATTTGAACTGTATATATATATTTTTTATTTATTGTGTGAGTCCTAGCACTGCAGAAAGACATCTTTACAATGCCCAGCGTCTTCCTTTATCACAACAGGCAGGTTGCATTGATGGAGTCTGCGTGCAAGAGCAAGAACCTTTTACTTGTCCTGCCTTTGGCTCTACTTCCCCTTCCATATGGTCAGATTTGCTGTTTTTTCCTCCCTTCACACAGAAAACATAATGCATATCCAGCATATTATGTTCAGAGAAGATGAATTTACTTTTTTAATAAAAGCTCTTATCACTTACCAAGTACAGGTCTGCAAATACCCTATTATGCCCCCACAGCTATTCTCTGCTTAGAGATTCTTCATCATGTGTTGGACAGATGGCACAATCAGTGGGTTGTATTGGAGCTTTAAAAAAGAAATCCTTTCTCGCCACTTCCACCTGGACTGCTTGGAATTCAGTGAGATGCAGCAGCTGCAATGCAATTTTTCTGTGACAGCTCTGACTACGGTGGGGAGTCTTGTTTCATTTTGAAGTTAAAAAAAGCAAAAACAGCATTAAAAGTAAACACAAAGTTTCAAAAGCGCACAGAATGTCGCAAGGTTAGGAACCTGGTTCCTCAAGTTGTTTAATTTCTTAGCTAACTCAGCTCACAAGTGGATCACCATTTACAGTGCAAAATTTATAATACAGTTTTTCTTTTTGTTGATCATTTCTTAAGACTGCTCCATCATTTGTTATTGAACAAGAAGTCTTTACAAAGCATCAAAAGCAATTGTAGTCCTAGTGAGCATGATGTAGAAAGAGTAACAATTATATAAGGGTTTGCTGAGAAGGCAGCCCTAGGTTTCTGTCTGAGAATCCTATGTGCTATGTATTACCAGCTGCATAGGCATGAAATTCATTTTTAATATTGAATGACCTGAAATATCTGCTGTCAAATGATTAATTAAAAGAATATATCTTGTACTTCAGCACTCATCCTGCACAATCCCTTCTAGTGTTCTCTTTGTATGCTTCCTTCCCACTCATCTGTTGCGCCTATCCCCAGGAAGAGTAATCTTTGTACAGCTCCTGGTCAGGTCCCAACAACCCACAAGGATGAAGTACAAGTCAGGAATGCACAGGGCAGAGTGTGAAGCTTGGCAAAGCCTGGAAGTTGACTGTATGTTAACTTGATTTCCCCTAATACAGAAATTTGCTTCTGAATTAATTTAACCTGCAGGATATCAAGCTTTGGAATTTGAAAGCATCTATTTTTGTTACTATTTCCACTTCTCGTATATTTTCACTATGGCCATATGCCACCTCATTTGGCTATTTTCACCAGTTCTCTATATTCTCTCTCATTCCTCTGAGCACCAGAGCAGACTAGGAATCCATAGAATGGCTTGGATTGAAATGTATCTTAAAGCCCTTCCAGTTCAATCACTCCTGCCATGAGCATTGTTGATGAACATCCTACCAAAGCATTGTTCCCAGGGCATCCTACCAAAGCATTGTTCCCAGGGCTCCATCCAACCTCACTTCAAATACTTCCAGGGATGGGACATCCACAGATTCTATGGGCAGTTTCCACCAGTGCCTCACCACATTCAAGTAAAAAAAAACCAATCAGGAAGTATTAATGAAGATTCATAGAATCATAGGGGTTGGAAGGGACCTCTAGAGATCATTGAGTCCAACCCCCCTGCCAAAGCAGGTTCCCTACACCAGGTCGCACAGGTAGGCATCCAGGCGGGTCTTGAATATCTCCAGAGAAGGACATTCCACAACCCCCCAGACAGCCTGTTCCAGTGCTCTGTCACTCTCACCGTAAGGAAGTTCTTGCACACAGTCGTGCAGAACCTCCTGTGCTGCAGTTTCTGTCCGTTCCCCCTTGTCCTGTCTCCACACACTGTTGAAAAGAGTCTAGCCTCACCACTTTGTCCCCCACACCTCAGATATTTATAAACCTGGATCAGGTCCCCTCTCAGTCTTCTTTTCTCAAGGCTAAAGAGACACAGTTCACTTAGCCTTTCTTCACAGGGGAGATCCTCCAGGCCCTTCACCATCTTTGTAGCCCTGCGCTGGACTCTTTCCAAGAGATCCCCGTCTTTTTTATACTGGGGAGCCCAGAACTGGACACAGTACTCCAGATGAGGCCTCACCAGGGCAGAGTAGAGGGGGAGGATCACCTCCCTTGGACCTGCTGTCCACACTCTTTTTAATGTATCCAGAATGCCACTGGCCCTCTTGGCCACAAGAGCACACTGCTGGCTCATGGTCAACCTGTTGTTCACCAGGACACTCATGTCCCTCTCTACAGAGCTCCTCTCCAGCAGATCATCCCCCAGCCTGTACTGGTGCATGCAATTATTCCTCCCTAGGTGCAAGACTCTACACTTGCTTTTGTTAAATTTCATCCCGTTTCTGACTGCCCAGCTCTCCAGCCTGTCCAGGTCTTGCTGAATGGCAGCACAGCCTTCAGGCGTGTCAGCCAATCGTCTCAACTTCGTATCATCAGCAAACTTGCTGAGGGTGGCCACTATCCCCTCATCAAGGTCATTGATGAAGATGTTGAACAAGACTGGACCCAGCACGGACCCCTGGGGAACACCGCTGGTTACAGGCCTCCAACTAGACTCTGCACCGCCAATGACGACAACTCTCTGCGCTCTGCTAGTCAGCCAGTTCTCAACCCACTTTGCTGTCCACTCATCTATCCCACACTTCCTTAGCTCTGTTATAAGGATGTCATGGGAGAGAGTATCAAATGCCTTGCTGAAATCAAGGTAGACTACATCCACTGCCCTCCCCTGTTGTGTTTTTGTGGTTTTGATGCCGGTATTCCACATCAGAGCATCATGCAGCAGTTAAGGAGTTAATGCTGTGGGAGCAGCAGAGGGGCGGAGCTCCGCACCGGATGCCAGGCGGCGCTCTGCCTGGGCGCGTTCCTCTGGGCTGCGTGGAGCTTCAACGCGTGTGCTTCCCCTGCGGTTTGGAAACTTCATTTCTCTCTCAGTTGTTCAATTTTATTATATTTAGTAAAGTTACCGTTCCTTCTTAGATCGTGCCGTTCTTTTTTTTTTTTTTTTTTTTTGTAGACCCATCTATTCCCGCTGTTTCCCCTCACCCCGGAGCGGGCGGCTCTGCTCGGGCGGCCGGCCGCGTGGCCACTGCAGTTTTTTTTCTTTTTCTCTTCTCTCTCCCTTTTCGGTTTTCCCTTGGCTCACTGTCACGGATTACACCGTGACATCCCCCCATCCACCCAGCCAGTAATGACATTGTAGAAGTCCACCAGGTTGGTCAGGCATGACCTCCCCTTGGTGAACCCATGCTGGCTACTCCTCATAACCTCCTTTTTTTCCAGAACTTTTTTCAATAATAGCAATGGCTCATAGTTGAGGAGGCCACACAATACTGAATTAACAGTGCCCTTTAGAAACCATTGTTCCTTCAAACTGAGCAAAAACTAACCATGTGCAATAGATATGTCTGTATCATTTGAAAAGTAGCTGATATTCTGCATGACTTTCTAGAGCATGTTAAATCCCAGCCAGAGAGCACTGAGATGTAAAATGGATGCAAAGCCTGAAAATGTGAGGAAAGTGTGACAGATTAGCTAGATGGAGAATCAATGCTGCATATAGAATGAGATTGATATTCCAATAACTGCTAATGCCTTGTACTTCAGTATAAACATGTGTCGGGTGTGGAATGTGACTTTAAAACAGTTCATTTACAAAGCAAATATTTCCACAAAGAGTTCAGATAAACTTTCCCATTGGCACATTTTTACAAGTATATAAGATGCAGGCTACCAAGGTGACTGTATTTTGCTTTGATTTACTTCAAACTCATATAATTCATAATTACTCAGTGTCAGTAGGATACCTTCTCTTTTTTGTTGTGACTGCAAGCAGCCAGGATATGCTCAGTGTTGAGTTTATGCCCTTTGAAGTTAGAGGCAGTATTTGAACTGCAGCATCTCAAGAGTAGCCATGCTGTCTCCAGGACCTGCCTGCACTGTACATGGGAAGATGTTTGATGCCTCTTATTTAAATAGAAAGAATTATACTTTCCTGCTTCCATGTCCTGACACAAACATTTTCCTGTTTTTCTCAGATATTGTTGGCATCTGAATGGGTTACAAAAATTAAAAAAATAAAAAACATAGGAAGTATCCCCCTTACTGTTCCTGTTTCCTTTCCAGTATATACCTCTGCCTATCTTTGCACAGAATACAATTTTCTTACTCTCTAAGTAGAGGTATAATCATTGTCAACCTGTAGGCCTATGTAAAGGCTGTACTCTTGGCATGTTAATATTTAGTGGTGCTTATACAAACCAGTGTATCCAGCTGGACATGCAGGGTAAAATCAAGGGTGGCAATAGGTTCATAGGTTCATTAGGTTGGAAAGGACCTACAAGATCATCTAGTCCAACCATCCTCCTATCACTATCCCTACCCACTGAACTACTAAATCAAATCCTAATAAATCAAATCAGTGGAGTGCAGTATTCCTCTTCATGATCAGTTGCCTACAGTTGCAGATCAGCAGCCAGCTGATCTGCGAGTTGGAGTGACTTGCTTCTGTACTGCTGTGACTTGCTTCTGTACTTCTGTGCTCTGCTGAAAAAGCGAATGTTTTCACTAGAGATTATGTACTTGCTTTTAAACATTTATATTAACCAGAGTGTGCGTGGGGATTAAGCCTAGTTTGTTTTACAGAGAAGTTAAATGCAAACAAGGAAGAAGTCATTTTGGGATTACCCCATCAAAAGGGTTTGCTGTGGCAGGCCCTTAAAGTAAATCCTTTCATCCTCCCCTGAGGCTGTGTCCTCTGTGTGCTTCTGATGCAGCAATGGGAGAAGTACTTCACTGACTCACTCTCCCCAGGCAGACTTGCCACTGCTGCAGTCAGAGCAGTACATCTGTATGTTTCCTGGTGTGCTCCAGTTAAGATTAGCCTTTTCAGTCCCAGTTGTTAGCTGAGCTGGCCTGGTTAATGGTTTTGTCCAAGGGAATTAAGAGACAATCAGTGCAAAGATCTTCTTTGCCAAGCAGGTGAAATGGACAGTTTAATATGGAGACATGCCTAAACTTGGACAGAGTGAGATGTCTGTCTGTGGAGTTCAGAACAAATGTCAGGGTCTGCCACGACTCAAAAGCTGGAATGGTTGAATTTGCATTTCCTATCGATTTTCAGGTTGTGATCAACACAAAATATTCACATACCAAGTTGAGGTAGCTTAAGTTATTCCCTACTAAACCACACCATTTATATCAGACTGCTTTGATTGAGCTTCTGTCTGCATGCAGGAGACATGCCCCAGGTGAGCAAGTTGTTGCAGTCATGATTCACTCCAGCCTCATTCAAATTTAGCTTATATTCATCTGATCCTTGACTTCTATGCTCAGCAGACTGTACGTGTGGTAGCAAAAATGGATACCCACTGTAATTTCTTGCCAAAAGCTATCTGGCAGTCTGCTTCCCCTAGGAATTCAGTGCTGGATTTGCTCCTGTAGAGGGAAAACTGAATTGTCTTGAATCTGAAAAGAGTGAGCTATAACATGGAAGTAAATACCCACTTCTCTCCTGGGCTCTCCTTTTGGGGAATACAGGTTCTGGGGTTTTTGAAAATGCCTGCTGGTACTCACTGCTTCCACGATATGAGGAGAATTACAGGGAAGAACCTAAAGTAATTTGTTCCTTTCTGCTTCTCTGCTGCTGTATCTTCCATTTCATATGCTCATGATCCACAGTCTCTATGATGGTCTTGAGTGGTCAAAAAGAAGTACCACAATAGCGGCCTAAGTTTGAAACTAGGTCTGAAGGGGGATGAGGGGCACAGTGAGCCTTCCCATGTTAAGGTGTGGGATGGTATAGCTAGATTAGTGGAGAGGGTGCTAGCAGGGGCCTTGAAGGACCCACTTCCTTGGCAACACTGCAGGACATAGAAAACTCTATGATGAGGAGGCATTGGCTGCTGGAGCAATAGAAGATGACAATGGGGAAAATCAAGGGAAATACTTGGAAGGAATTAAGGAATAATCCTGTAACAAGACAAGACCAACTACCCAGCTGAAGTGCCTCTACACAAATGCACACAGCTTGAAAAATGTAAGAAACTAAACTGGAAGGAGCTGTTGAATCCTCTGTGGTTAGAGAGGCCACTTGGTGGACTACAGCTTTTACATGATGTTAGCAGAGGGGTAGGAGTTGATCTCTTCTCTCTGGTAACACTCTCCAAAATACAGTTTGAATTCTGTCTGGACCTTATTGGAATCATGTGTTGGATTTTATCTCTGTGAGTCCCTTTCAACTTGGGATTTTCTGGTTGTGGATGTCCCACTTGCAGACAAAAGGAGCAGTGGGGGTAGATAGTGGAGACTCCATCCTCCTGGACATGCTTGCCACTCTTCTACTGAAGGGACGTGGGATGAAGGGGGTGCTGGAGCCCCTGTAGGTCCCTATATCCAAGGGGAAGCCATTCTCTTTATCAGAAACATCTGAGATAATCTTTAGGAGACAGGATCTCTGGTGAAGAAGTTTTTAATTTGCGATTGCAATGATGTGCGTCCTGCTAACAAGTGTGCCTCTATGGGATGACCATTACAGCTATTACAGTTTCTCATACTTAACCCCTGCCCTGTTTTCTCATTGGCTAGGTATTCCAGGTTCACAATCTTAGCAAATTTACATTTGGTAATTACATTTTGACACTTGTTAATTCATATTCTACCTTGTGCCTGCAAAGATTTTCATTGGTAAATTACATTCTGATTCTTACTTTATCTTGCCACCAGCCAGTCACCATTCTATTGTTTCCAAGATGTCTCAGAACTCTTCTTATAGTATTTACATGGTGATTCTCTCCTTGACCTCTTTGCTTCTGTCCAAGGACATTTCTTTTGTTAAACAAAGAGCATTGAAGGTGGTGGAAGCAGGTCTTCCTGATGCCTGTTCAGACATGCAAGTTCCAACTTGCCCTCACTTACTTGGGCATGTCATGCGACAAATTACTACATATATATTCATACTGGCTAAACATAAATTGCTACTAGCTATACCTGTATATTGCTAATCAATTTAAAATCTTTACTTCTAACTACTGGGATGCTAGTTGGCCACAGAGACCATGAACTAAATTCTTAACTTGTTCTTCTGCAGAAACAACATTCTATTCCCAGAGAAAATAAACAGGAGTTGGAAGCTGCTGTGCTTCAGCACGATAAAGTCACCATCGCAGAAACCTGTTGAGATGATTTGATGATTCCCAAGACTAGAGTGTGGCTATCAATGGCTACAGGCTATTCAGAGGGGGAAGGTGAGGGAGGAGAGAAGGAGGTGCTGCAATCTGTATCAGGAATGGAACAAAATGTGAAGAGCTGTCTATAAAGAACAGTCATGATCAAGTCAAAAGCCTTTGTAGACAGTTAGAGGAAACAAAGGGTTTCCTGCATGAAGGGAGGAAAAAACAGCAAATCTGACCATATGGAAGGGGAAGTAGAGCCAAAGGCAGGACAAGTAAAAGGTTCTTGCTCCTGCACGCAGACTCCATCAATGCAACCTGCCTGTTGTGATAAAGGAAGACGCTGGGCATTGTAAAGATGTCTTTCTGCAGTGCTAGGACTCACACAATAAATAAAAAAAATATATATACAGTTCAAATTGACACGGAGACTGTGTATAAAACTATGCCAACAGAAGTGTCAGAGCTAAGTGCTTCAGCTAAGTATTTAATAGGGTTGTAACAGCTATCTCATATCGAAATAAATAAAATTACATGAGATAGTAATTTCTCAAAATTATTTCCTCATTGGCACCTCTCTAACTATTTCCAGTAGAAAGGATCATATGTCTTTATAGTTTTGATTGGTGTAGGGAAACATCTTTCAAAACTTTCATACGTTGACAGGTCACTTCACCTCTGAAAAACCTGTGGGTATTGTGGTCTCATCTCAAGGAATTTTAAGGACTCCCAAGAAAAGAGGTGCAGCATGGGGACAGGCAAAGCCTCCATCTGTAGAGCGGCTCTTCTTGCATCCCACCCTGAAATATCTTGACTCATCCCCAGCAGCACTGGCTGCTGCAGAGCAGGGGCTGGGAGGTACCCTCTAGCCCTGACTATATGGGATTGGAGGAGATCTGTGAGGCCAGCACCTTCCCTCATTCCTGCAGGCACCAAGTGCAGCATGGGGCAGCAGAACTGGTGGTCGCATTCTCATGGGTTTCCTTTTGCCCTCAAAAATGCACTGCTGCAATCCCAAGCCCTAAAGTGGAACTCATTGCATGCTTAAATACTTGCTTAAACAGAGTAAATAGAAACATTATTCCCTTTATCTCTAAAGATCAAACTACAGTCTGAAGAATTCAACGGGAATTTTTCCCTGTGACAGTTAAATTGTACAGAATTGGGAAGTACTGTTCATGCAAACACATTTTCCTATAGGAAAATGTCAATGGTTTGCAGGCCAGTTTGATCCGATACCGTGACAGTTGAGGCAGGGGACCCACGGTCCCACACCCCGGGGAAGGGGAAGGGGGAAAGGGAAAAAGGAGAAGGGAGATGGGCCTAGGAACAAAACAGTGGCAACAATCTGAGGAGGAAAGCTAATTTACTAAATAAGGTATCAGAAAGCAAAATAACACAATATAATACAATATAATTGGAATTGAGGCTAATGAATCAAATAAAATGAGCAAGAGAGAGTGTCCGATAAACCGAAGGCCTTACACTAACACTGAAGGCGGACGGCTGCAACAAACACCCACTGCCGAGCTCGATCCCGACGGTCCCTTGACCGCAGTTTTTATCTTTCCCTCTGAGTGGAAACATGTAAAAATGCAAAGCATTGCACAGTCCTCTGGGGAATGTAGTTCTTCTCTTCTGAGACAGGTACATCCAGAACTATCGATGATCCACAGAGCTGGAGCATTTACTCTTTAACTCCCAATACACCACATGATGCTATGATGTGGAATATCAATAATATAACAAAAATCATAAATCCATAACAGAAAAGTAACAGTCTGTGTTACATACAACAAGAAAATGTGCCCTCAGAGTACAGAAAGCCAATTGTGTTCTGGGCTGCATCAAATGAAGCATGGCCAGCACATTGAGGGAGGTGATCCTACTCCTCTGTTCTTGTGAGGCCTCACCTGGAGTACTGCATCCAGACGTGGAGTCCTCAGTACAGGAGAGACGCAGACCTGTTGGAGCACATCCAGAGTAGGACCGCAAAAATGATCCAAGGGAGGAACACCTCTTCTATGAGGACAGGCTGAGAGGTGGGGCTCTTCAGCCTGGAGAACAGAAGGCTGTGAGGTGACCATTTAGCAGCCTTTCAGTAACTAAAGGGGAGCTACCAGAAAGAAGGGGCAGGCTCGTTAGCAGGGTCAGTGACAACAAAACAAGGGAAATGGATTTAGGTTAGCTCAGGGAGGGTAGATTTAGGTTAGATATAAAGAAAAAATCTTCTACAGTGGGAGTGGTGAGGCACTGAAACAGGATAATTAGTGTTGTGCTGATGCCCTGTCCCTAGGACTTTCAAGGTGAGTCTGGACCAAGTCTTGGGCAACCTGATTTAGCTGTGCATGTCCCTGATCATTGCAGGAGACTGGGACTGGATGACCTTTAAGGTCCCTTCCAATTCTAAGGATGCTATGATTTTAAGTGTTCTCCAGATGCCTCTCCTAGAGGAATCTCCATCACATCTTTTCACAGAATCATAGAATGCTGTGGGTTGGAAGGGATGCCAAGGATTGAGTTCCATGCCCCATGCCATAGTCAGGGCCACCAAACTCCAGATCTGGTACTAGACTAGGTTGCCCAGGGCCCCATCCAACCTGGTCCTGAACATCCCCTGGGACATAGCATCCTCAACCTCTATGGGCAGCTGTCTCTCTGTGAAGATCTTCCCCCTGACATCCAATCCAAACCTTCCCTCCTTGAGCTTAAAACCATTCCCCCTTCTCCTATTGCTGTCTACCTGAGCAGAAAGTTGATTCCCCTCCTTTTTATAATCCCCTTTTAAAAACTGGAAAGTTGCAATGAGGTCTCCTCACAGCCTTCTCCAGGCTGAACAAGTGCCCTTACACTGTCCTTGTACGGAAGGTGCTTCAGACCTCTGATCATCTTTGTGGCCCTCATCTGGACCCTCTCCAACAGCTCCACTTCTTTCCTGTACTGAGGGCCCCAGACCTGGATGCAGTACTGCAGATGGGGCCTCATGAGGGCAGAGGCACCTCCCTGTCCCTGCTGGCCACTCCTCTTCTGATGGAGCCCAGGATACCATGGGCCTTTCAAACTGCTTGCTCTGCCCTTACAGTGGAGGAGGATTTACTCCCATAGTTCTCACCTAGAGGCTCAGGGGTGCAAGCTTATTTTAAATCGCACTATGCTTCAAATTTAGCTATGCTTCAGAAACTCGCAGGCAGTTCAGTTCTTCTGCAGTGGAAGGCAACCTGATGTTCCTCTGTGCATCCAAATGAGATATCTAAAGAAAAATATTGGAATACTTACCATTGGGAATAATGGAGGGAGTTTCAGATTTGCATGTGCTGCATGGTGCTTGTTCATCAGGTGACAGTAGGTAATGTACGTAAGACAGACTTAAAGCAGTGTAAAAGACTGTTTCAAAGATTTTAAAAATATGTTTGTCTTTGTTGACACAGATTGAGGACCTGAGACAATTACTTTGCTTATCTCCAGAGCTTCCTTAAGCCAGTTAAAAGGAAACTGAACCATGAATCTCAAGGCTAGAAATTAATAGCCTGACACTGCCAGTGCAAGCCACCTCCGAAAATAGATCACAGTGATGTATGAATTAGAGCAGAAATTGAAGGTGAATTAACATTAGCCCAGTATAATGTCTTTATTTGTAGAAGTCTCTAAATATATCGTATTTGATTCAATCTGACAAAACTTTTGTTCCAAAATAAATGGCTTTTTTTTTTTTACCAGTATAGCTTGAATGGTAAAGAACTTTTCCCCCTTTTTATACTGGAAACATAGACGATTTACATTGCCAGTACACATATACTGACCTCAGTGTATTGCATTAAGTAATCTAAGAGGGTGGATCTCTTTCCTGTGCATTTTTCTAGCATTTACTAGGGTGAAAATGTTAGATTTGTTGTTGATTTTATTTTGCAGGGACAGTGTCTTATTTTCATTTTCTTTTTTTTAATTTTTATTTTACTTTATAAAAAGCTTATTACTTCAATGTGAGAGAGGACTTATGGAGTCAAAAGAAAAGTAAGCTGGAAGAGTGGTGCTATGCAAATTTTTCTCCATTTTCATCTTTCCATTCACACATTGTAAAGGATTGATTTCCAGGAGACAGGATAAATATTTTGCCTTTGAGGTCAAGTCCAGACAGACTACTAGGACGACTAGAGTGAATACAGGTACTCAATATTCATGGCAATAGATATTCCTGTTCACATCAGATCCTATCACCATGTAAACATTGAAGCCTGTGCCCTCCTCCATTTCATACCTCCATGAGAAGCATGTGGAAAAAACAGTATTGAAGAGGCTGCTGTTTAAAAGTGAAGGGTCCTTCATACCTAACAACAAAGCTTAAGTATTACCTGAGTTTTTTTCTGTGGCAAAACCTTTCAGCAGTTCCTAAGCCTTCAATTTGCTAGTTCTGCGGACAAGTTCTTCCTTCTACTTGAGACCCTAGACATGAAACTCAAATTTCTCGTTAGTATCACTAGTTTAGTTTCTTTTTTTGTGTGTGTTTCTTCTGTTACAGATGTGTATATGATGCTGTTTAGTTGTATTCAAACTAAAACCAGGTAATAACACAGAGGTTCCCATTAAAATATAAAGAAAAAAGTGAGCATTGCTAGTTTAACCTATGAAACAATAATGTTCCATATGAAGTAAATCAGATATTGTATTTTTTTTCAGTGTTACCAGAAAGATGAAAAAGCTTTAAAAATATTTGCATTCTTCAAAAAGCATTTCCTGGATTTAAAAATATTTCACCACAAAAGTATATGGAAAATGTCATGGTTTTATGATTTTTTTATTTGTATTTCACATCATAACATCATGTAGTGCACTGGGATTTAAAGAGTCAACGCTCCAGTTCATTGGATTGTTGATAGTTCTGGGTATACCTGTCTCAGAAGAGAAGAAGAACTACATATCCCGGAGGACTTTGTGTAACTTTGTGTTTCTGTTTTCTGTTCAGAGGGAAAGATAAATCTGTTTGCATGTCATGAGACATCCTCTCTGTTTCCTTTTCCTGGGTGTGGGTCTGTGGGTCCACCCCACCCCATTAGACATGGAACTGGGTTGAACTGGCCTATAAACCATTGACAAAAAAGAAAGAAAATGAGTATCTTTCTCAGAACAGTGCACCCAACACAAGTCCAGATATTCTTGTCTACTTCTAGGCTAGTTTGATATCTTTGACCCTGTTTCTACAGTTGGAGAGGAAGGTTTTAGACTTTCCAGTTAGATGGGAACATGGTCTAATTTCAGAGATGATTGTTGTCTTTAAAACACCAAATGACCCAGCTATGATACCATCCATTTAGCGACCCCTCCAAAACTCCTTTTCTACAGAAGACTGTGGCTCTGTATCTGTTTTTTGGGGTTTTTTTTTGCTCTTTTTTGCTGCAAAACTTCCTATCAAAAATCAATATGTTGATGGGCTCACTTTATGCAATGCAGAAACATAAACTACTGAAAACCACAAATGACTTTTTAACAGTCTTCCCTATATTTAAGAAGCTGCCCTGAATACTACTCTACTACAGTAGTTGAGTTTGTGCAGATGATGTCACTGAGATTGGCTGTATTGAAGCACTTCTGATTTACAAACAATGATTCCAAAGGAAATTAGAACAGAAAAGATTTAGGAAATAAATGGTACTTAACTGACATTAAAAGTTTCTTTAAAAACACATCTTAGGTTATAGGAAACAACAGCCCTACATTTTTTTGGTTTTAGAAAAAAAAATATCTTAGGAAAAAAAAAAGATAAACTAACTTCATGTGAGTGTAAAATTATGATAGAACATTAAAAAGCTTTCTGGATCTCTGTAACACCAGCTTCTTGTAGGTGTGAGTCACATAGGCAAGCTTCCAATCCTCTGGGACCTCTCTGGTTACCAGAAATGCTGATAGAAGGTGGAAAGCAGCTTGGCAATCACATCCACCAGCTTCCTCGGGTGGATCTTATCCAGCCTCATGGACTTGTGACAGTCCAGGTGGATTAGTAGGTCCCTGTTTCCACTTAAATTGTGTTAATTCTGCTCCCCATTCAAGACTTCTGGATTAGGGGGTAGACTACCCTGAAGATAATTGGTCTGACTTTTAAAGACAGATGTGAAGAAAGCATTGAGAAATTCAGCCTGTCCTTATCTTCAGTGGTCATATTAAAACTCAAAAGTGACATGCTGCTGCCCAGGCACTCACTTTGAAGTAACACAGCATAGCTATATGGTATGACTAAGACCTTTAAGATTATCAAGTCCAACCATCAACCTGACAAGATGAGTCCCATCACAAAGTCCTTCAATGTCACATCCACACATTCCTTGGATACCTCCAGTAATGGAGACTACCACTGCCCTGAGCAGGCAATCCCAGTGCTTGACCACTCTCTCCTTGAAGGAAATCTTGCAACTATTGCTGAACAAAACCCAGAACCATCTCAGTATGATGTACTCCGAAGTAAAAAAAAATAAACTCCAAATCATGCACTGCAAAAAGCAGCACTATCTCACTGCTTTTCAATTTAGCACTGATAAGTGTTCCTGAATACTGTTTGCTGGCCACCAAGTCTGCATTTCATCCAAGTTGCAGAAGAACAAGATGTATTTAGTAGTTATCTAACTGTAATAACCAACTGCTAAATCTTTCAAGAGCAGACAGAATAATGAATATTCCAAAACTAAAATTTTCAAAGCAATATAGTTTACTGATAATGAGCTTTGCTTTGATGTAAAGTGTCATGAGATTGTATCAGGTGGCCTGCATCAGTTAAACACTGAAGTGTTTGATTTACTGCTTTGGCTGTTCAGGAAGCAAGTTCTCTATAAAGAAAAATCTGTTTTTCTTTGCCTCTTAGTCTCTGGAGCTCCCACGTAGTTATCACTGTGATTGTCATTCTCAGCCAGGTCAGTGGCAGTAGAGACTAAAGCATCGTCTCCAGACTATGGCAGATGGTATATATTTGAATCAATCTCTGCTAGCCCTAGCTGAATCTTGACCTGACAAGGAAGAAGGCCTAAAATACTAAGTACAGTAATTCAATACATTTTGCTTTCACAGAGAAAACACTAATCTTTAAAGCAATAGGATAATTTTTACACTAAAGAAGAAATATCAGTGGTAGCTTGGAAATTTCCTGCTACTGCCAGACATTAGCTGAACCACTGATTAGAGGGCAGGAGATTCAGATTCAGGACTATCTATTCCCATCAAATTTTTTATTCATATCAAATGAAAGGGAAAACAAAGAATGAAAAAGAATGAAAGGGAAAACAAAGAATGAAAGGGAAAACAAAGAATGAAAATGGAAAACAAAGAATGAACCTGCTTGCCAGGTGAGTTACCAAGAGCCCAATTCTGGTCAGCTAACATACTTAAACAAGAGTAGTTAATGAAACATTGAATTCCTAAGATATAACAAATAGGATTTTCATTTAAATATACCTCCACTCCTACAGAGTAAAATTTATGTAATCTTTTACCTGCATACCATCCTACAACAAGTGCATTTACTTCCCAGGCTACAGAAGGAAAGCTGTGATCATACCAGCCTGTTTCTCCTGAAAATTCAGGAGAGAAGATGGGAAGCTGTCTTGTTCTCATTTGATACTCTATGCTTTGGGCCCATGAATCAGTCTCCAGCGATGCCTGCAGCTGCAATGCCAATTTTAGAGACTGCATCAAGAAGGTAAGTTTTCAAGTGAAGGAGCAGAAGTCCCCCTTTGAAATCCTTGCAGCCAAAGCTCTTTAAAATGCTGAGGCAGACTCCTGATTGCCAACTGGGTTTGACAACTCTGCAAGTAATCCAAGGCTGTATTTTACAGCATCCTCAGACTTCACAAGCAGAAAGAGACTAGAGATATTAAACTGAGATGTGGCAGGCTAGGTCTTTCCAACAGAGAGAAACACATATTACTGTCATGGTGCAGGGAGCCCACTGGGCCAAGGAATGCTTTCTGAGGAAGGGCTGTAGTTCTCTGCCCAAAAAAGGACAGTTTAAACTGACATGATGAAACCCTAATATGAGAAGAGGGAAAAACAGCTTGGGAGAGGAGGCCAAAGTAGTAAAGTATCTAATCTCTTGTGAGGAAGAAGAGTCTTAGAATCACAGAATAGCTTAGGTTGCAGGGGAACTTAAAGAACATTAAGTTAGCTTTGAGAAGAGAATGCTCTGTGAAGAAGATCTCATTGTGGCCTGCTGGTACTTGAAGGGAGAGGGACCAATTTTTTACATGGTTTGATCATGACAGGACAAGGGGTTGTGGCTTAAAACTAAAAGAAAGGAGATTTAGATTAGATGTTAGGAAGAAATTTTTTAATGAGACACTGGAACAGGTTGCCAATAGAGGTTGTGAATGACCCATCTCTGGAGGCATTCAAGGCCAGATTGGATGGCATCCTGGTCAGCCTAAACTAGTGGCTGGCAACCCTGAGGGGTCAAAAGATCAAAAAGCAGCCAGTGCTGTCAGTCTAACGGAGTCAGGAGCCCTAGACAATGGTCAATAATGGGATAATCGTGAAAGGACTTAAACATGCAATATGGTGCACTACTTCCCTCAGCACTTACTTCCTCAAAGGGCAGCCATCTGTACCTTAGAGGTGCTTGCGGTGCAGACTGTATCTCTGCATTTACTGGATTGCTATTCCACAATTTATTCAAGTTTTTTTCCTGACTCCATTTATAATTATGGTCCCCACAGTACCTTGTGGCACTCAGTTCAAGAGCTGAACTCTATGATACATGGAACAGTCTACATGGAGCAGGGACTACATGATGCACTTGTTTGAGGGAGAAGGCTTCAACCAAACCGGCCATAGCTTTAAAACTCTCTCCAGCAATCCCTAGTAAAGAAAGTAATTGTCCTAGAAATTACATTATCTCATAGGTCTGGCTATAAACACTGCTCTCTCACACTGACAACTAAAGGTTAAAGGGCTGTGAAAGTGGAGAATAAATATTACTCTTGAGTTACTGGGAAATTGAGTTTAAATTCATTTTCACACCTACACAATTTCTTTATTTTAAAAACAGCCAACAAGTAACCAAATGCACACACACACACACACACACAAAACAAATGCAAAAAACAAGTGACAAAAACAGAATCTCCCTTCATTTTCCTTCTCCTCCTCTGCTTGCAAGATAAGCCGCCATAGAACTATTTCCTGCCTGTCTGGATGTCAGAATTTATTCTGAGTTCTCCCTTCCCATTTCCCTTTTTAAGCCTCACCAACCCAAAGATGCTAAACTGAGCTAGTGAGAGCTTAAAGGTCAGAGGACTTCCAGTGTTCAGAAGCTGGACCATAGAGGACAGAAAGCAGTTTGTTCTTCAGTGCCTGCTTAATTTGCTGAATTACAGAAAGCATGGATCCCTGAGGATGGAAGGAGACATATCTGTGTGTTTCACTGTCATGGTTTCATGGTTTTGATCAGTATTCCACATCATAATATTATGAAGTGCACTGGCAGTTAAAGAGATAATACTGCATTTCTGAGGATTATATGCCATGAGTTCTGGTCTTCTGGTTTCAGAAGAGAAGAATGAACTACAACTCCCAGAAGACTGTTGCTTACATTTCTGTTTTCCATTTTGAGGGAAAGATTGAGGGAAACAAGCTGGGAGTCATGAGATTTACTCCCATTTTTGCTCTCTGGCCACTTCACCTACAGCATTAGAGGAAGGACTTTGGTTTCAAAAACTCTCTATTTCTTCTAGTTATTTGATTTATTAGCTTCAATTCTAATCATATTGTATTATATTGTATTATCTCACATTCCACTACTATATTTAGTAAACTGAGCTTTCTTCCTTAGCTTGTTGCCACTGTTTCCCTTCATCCAGAACCATTTCTCTACTTTTTCCCTTCTCCCCTCCACCCATCTCTCCCAGGGTGTAAATTCATGGATTCCTTCTCCCTGAATTAAGGAGACTTTCATAGCCTTGTTTAAACTAGACCTCATAGCTTGTGCAAACAGGTAACTTTAGGAAGGAACAGAGTGACTATAGAAATGTGTGGTCTGTTGAAGCTAAGTGAAGACAAGTAGAGTTGCTGTTCGTAACTCAATGGGAGGGAGGGGGGGTGTACAGGGGTGGTCCTGTGAAGATAAGGACAACAAAACTGGGTAGGGTTGCTGTTTACAACACAACGGAGAATCCAATGAAGGTAAGTGGAGTTGCTGTTTGCAACAAAATGGGAAGCCCCATGAAGATGAGTTGCTGTTGCGCAACCCCCTAAAGGTTTTGCAAAGATACCACCAGATAGGCACACAGACCCTCCCCACATTCTGAGATGCAACCTATTTCTTGGAAAATATGAAGTCGACGCTTTCCTTGTCGTGCCTGCTTGGTGGAGTGATCCCCCATGCATCCAGCACAGTAACAAAGGGAATACCTGCTTGACATTGGCATGCCAAGTTACTCTGTCTGATTTTTTGGCTTCATCCACCTTGACACACAAACTAGACTGAATCATAAGAATTTTGTGAGAACAACTTAAGCAGATATAAGCTGAAGGACAGGAGGCTTGTGTAAATGTGTAAGTGCAAGCTCAAGAACAAAATGTGGAAGTCTCAAAACTTGTTGTCAAATGAGGATATGAAAGTGGAGTAGATGTCCTATTTTTGAAGATGAAATGGCAAAACAGATACCTTGGCTCAACGTACATCAGTGGGAACTGGTTTGGGCTACGGCCCCTTAAATTTACAGCAAAAATAACTCAGCTTTAATCCCATGACCACCAGAGATGTCAGTCGTTTCTGGAATTTCTGTCCATGTCCTTGGAATGTGATGAATATGTATTGAGTGGAGGCAGAGACCCCAGGATGGTCCCTGTACACGGCAGTTGTTGGGGGGGGTGGGGGGTTAGGGTTAGGGTTGGGTATGATGGGAACAGAACCAACCTCCCAAGCAGCAGCAGCTGAGAGCAGCAGTCGCAGTGCTGCACATCACCATGAAGCTCTGTCAGCCTGCAGGCTCTCAAACTGCATCACACAAGATCGGCATCCTTGTGCTCTGGTTCTGCAGGCACCTGCTGAAACTTCTCATATGCTTTCCAGCTATGAATGGCAGCTGTACTCTGACAAGAAAAGACCCAGCAAAAATGACAAACAAAAAATCCATGTAATGCATGAAGCGCAAGCTGGACATCCTATTCTGTACACCCTGCTCTGTAGATGGCACTGTGTGTTAAACAATGGTTTCCTTCCCACAGTAAAATTTCTGAGGCTAACAACCCAAATGCAGTCTCTAACATAATTCAAAATATGCATTTATTTAAAATCAGGGATCACTCCATGGCATTAGCTTTCAACTGCAACTCTATGAGTTATTTCCCTGCGGCACTCAATCATCGTTATTCCAGTAGCACAGGACTACAGGCAGGATGAGGAGTGCTGTGCAGGCTCAGGCTAACAGCTAGCCCTGCCCCAAAGAGTTAATGAGACAAACTGCTGGAGGAGAGGCACAGGAGACTAATGGCAGCTAATGATGATACTGGACTCATCCCTGGTTCCAGCCTGTTGTGCTGCCCACTCAGTCAGCAAGTAGTGCTGCAACCAGTAACAGTTTATTTTCTTGAAGACTGTCTTCATTGTAGGTAACCACTGAAGGGTTTGTTGAGAAGGGAATCGCAGGAGGTACACCACAAAACTGGCAGAGAAAATCAGGAAGTGTTGCTGCAAAACCGCAACTGACAGACAGCATGGGAATCGATCGTTACACTGGAAAGTTGGAAAATGGGGTAAAACAGAGAACATATGACAATAGTAAAGTTCTTCTGAGGACACTCAGCTGGGATGCTCAGGTAATTCTGGTAGCAGTAAAAGGAATACAAGCTAATCTTAAGATTCACTGACAGCAACGTTTGCCCGAGGGATGCAAAAGGAATTGTCAGCAGGAATCCTCCCAAAATTCCAAGCAAGTCTTTAACATTTCAGTTCTACAAGCATGTAGCCTAACAAAAGACTGCAGGGAGGAGCAAGCGGCATGGGCTTAGCTTCCAGCCTGCCTTCCTAGTGCATGCTGCAGGTACACAGCACAACCTCTACATGCACGCACAGCAAAGAGCTGTCTCTCAGAGCACTGCCAGTATTGATTTGCATTGTCAAAAATTCATTTTCAGGCTGCTACAAGGTACGCACACTAACGTTTCATATTTAAACAGAAAAGCAATTATATTTAACTATTTCTACTACAACTAAGGTTTGTAGTAGTAAGGTTAACATTAATATTTAACTCCAGCCCTGGAAATGATGAAAATTTTCCACACTCGCCTCCAAATTCCTTGCATTGGCCACTCTGGATTGCATTTTAATGGACTGAAAATTTTGCTCTACGCACAGCAGAAAAAGCTGGAGAATGGTGTAATTTTCAGCACTGGAATAAAAGCCAAACACCCAAATCCACATCTACTGTGGTTGGTTCACTCAGTCCTGGGTGTCTTGTTCTTATGCAGCTCTGCAGACATCGTATCATATTCTAATGGTTTTAGAAATTTCAGTGAAAACTTCATGACTGCTTATAAGACACTTAAAAGATCACTACAGAGATCAGTAATACACAAAATGTGCAGATCTAAGGAAGGGAGTTTTGCAGTATTAGATTCAAATGGGAACCTGCACCAACATCTAGCCATGGAGATGGAGACGGAAGTTTCTAGGACATTATCTGGCATACAGAAATGCCCTTCCAGGCATTTTTGAAGGTTATCTCTCTTGCTTCAGAACTCAACTTTAGTATGTATGTACACACACACACAGAGTATCACCAAGGTTGGAAAAGACCTGTAAGATCATCCAGTCCAACCATTCACCCATCACCAATAGCTCTCACTAAATCATGTCCCTCAACACAATGTTCCAATGTTTCTTAAAACACCTCCAGGTTTGGTGACTCCACCACCTCCCTTGGCATCCTGTTCCAGTGCCTGGCCACTCTTTGAGAGTAGCAGTGTTTCCTAACATTCAGCCTGAATCTCACCTGGTGCAGCTTGAAGCCATTCCCTATAGCCCTGTAACTAGTCACACGAGAGAAGAGGCTGACCCCCAGCTCACTACAACCTCCCTTCAGGTTGCTGTAGAGAGCCATAAGGTGTCCCCTGAGCCTCCCCTTCTCCAGATTGAAAAATCCCAGCTCCTTCAGCCACTCCTCATAAGGCCTGTGCTCCAGATCCCTCACCAGCTTGGTTGACCTTCTTTGAACACGCTCCAGGGCCTCAATGTCTTTCTTGCAGCGAGGGTCCCCAAACTGGACACAGTACTCAAGGTGCGGCCTCACCAGATCTGAGTACAGGGGGACAGTCACTTCCCAGTTCCTGTACTCGTGCAGATGTTTAGCTTTACACACAGAATAATCCTCCTGTATTCCACAAAATCAGCCACAAGCATGAAAATACTGGGGAGGCTAAACCTTTGGATAAATCTGGGGCCTAAGCTCTCATAGTTCAGTGAAGAAAGGGACAGAGGTACTTCTAGATTACCATACTGAGCCAGTGTATAGTTTTTCCTTTAGTTCCACAAGCTTGGCATCTGGCTCTAATGCTTTTATATTAAATATTAATTAATTAAAATATTAATGATTCAGTGTACATTGGATCACATTATGAGAAAGTAAGTTTGTAAGGGTTTGAAAATTTCAGACAGTTATGATACTTCTGTGTATCAAAGCTGTTCATAAATTACATGGGTCAGCTGATGCTCATCTTGTCCACAGGCTCATGCAACAGCTTGGGTTGACTGGGATCTTGTCCCCTGGTATGGGCAGGGACACATCCCACTAGTCTAGGTTACCTAGGGCCGCATCCAGACTGGCCTTGAAGACCTCCAGGGATGGGACATCCACAGCTTCTCTGGGCAGCCTGTTCCAGTGTCTCATCACCCCATGAGTAAAAAATTTCCTTCAAATATCTAACTTAAATCTCCCCTCTTTTGGTTTAAAACTGCTTCCCTTTGTCCTATCACTACACTTGGTGACAAAGAGTCCCTTCTCCATCTTTCCTGGCACCTCCTTCAGGTGCTAGAAGGTTGCAGTGAGGTCTTCCTTCTGTTCTTCAGGATGAACAACCCAACTCCCTCAGTCTGTCTTTGTAGGAGAGGTGCTCCAGACATTGGATCATCCTCATGGCCTCCTCCAGACCCATTCCACCAGCTCTATGTCTTTCTTTTACGCTGTGAACCCCAGAGCAGAACATAATATTCAAGGTGTTAAAGGCTAAAACCTCTTAAACCATATGATGAATTGATTCCATGGCAGACACGCTTAACTAGTTTACATGAGTTTTAGAAAACATTTTTAAAAACTAAAGATGTTCTGTGTAATACATTAAAAATAATTAAATATAAAGAAAATGTGTGGGTTTTATTTATTTATTTTTTGGGGGGGTGGGGGGGCAGAAAGAAGAAAGGGTTGGCTAAACGTATGGAAATGAAAACTAAGATTTGACATGTAAAACAAATGCAAAACTGACCACGCTTCACCTTCAACTGACTAGACTCAAATATCCTCAACAGAAAATTATTGTAATTATTATTAAATAATGAATGGAAATATAAAACATAGTAAAATTTTAAGTCGCCATCACCCAATTTCAAAATACAATGAAAAACTACCCTGAAGAATACTGACTCATTCATGGCACAATTTTAAATTCTACATTAAGTTTTTAAATTCTTAATCCAGATTAAAGCTTTTTATAATTGTATGTTTTAAGCTGTATCAATGCTCTATAGAATGGAAAAGCTCCTGATATTTCTCTTTGTAACTGTTTTTCCTCTCTTTCTTTTAATAAGCAAAACAACCACATCATTCTCTCCAACTTCTTAGCTTTAAGTCAAGAAGCAAGCAAGTGCAAGTGTTCATGCAGCTGATTAGAAAATTGTCTTACAAATGGCATCACTAAGTGGCATGCCAATCAGCAGTGATACAGTGGTATTGCTGCTGCCTGTGTAAATTATAGAGTAACGCCTTGCATTTGGAAAACTCTAACATACAATTTTGAGGTTTCTTATTGGCAATTAGAATATAAATACTCTGTCTCATGCTTAGCAGCAGGAAAATCTATTCTTCCCAGACTGTATTTGTACAATAAAGAAAGGGAAAAAATCCTAATTGGAGCAGACTTTATGGAGAAACTGTTATGAAGGAACATCTGACATTGAAAACTTAGAAAAGACAACTTTTTTTTAGGTTTTCAAGAGTGACTTAAGTATACAGATACTGCTATAGAACAATCTATACAGACTATAGGACCCCCTGACCTCTTGCCCAATTGCTTGAATTTACTATTTTATGACATGTACCACCACCTACTTAAAATACATTAAACATATTTTGACTTGTTTGAAGTGCTTCTTTGGTTTTATCAATATTTTATTAAATAGAGGAGGAAACTTCAAAATCTGAAAACCACAGCAAGCATGGCTACTGCATACAGACCTAGACTTGCACTGATCCATGGAGACATGCTACACACACTCACCTGTTAGTAGCCCATGGATACACTTGCACTTGGTTACAATAGGCAAAGAGGATGACTGAAGAAATACAAGGTTGTGAAGTCAGGGACTGGAGAGTTATGGGATGTTGGAATTTAAATATGCCCGTGAAGTCTTAATCCAGGTTCTTTACCATTCATCCTTTAATTATATGGTCACATTAACCAAGCAGGCCAGACTTCTTCAGTAGACAGAAACTTCTGAACTTCTTGTTAAGGATTTTTGCTTTATTTTCTGTATGGATTTAAGCTGCACTGAACACATGCACATTAAAGCCCTCAGCAGCTTCCTTGTGGGGCTCACTACAACAGAACCCATAATGCCACTGCACCTGCTCAGCTGCTCCAGAGCAATGGCACAGTTAAATGAATGTCAACATCAATAGTCTCCACAGGCTTCACTACTGAGCACCCTTCTGTGCTCTGCTGGACCAGGATAGAGCCCTCAGGAACCTCAGGGTGCTGGAGAAACAAACACCTGATGTGTATGTCCTCAAAGCACCTGCTGGAACACAAACTCCAGACAACTCTTGAATGGGTGGTCCTGAGATTACAAAGTAAGAGGAAGCTTTTCTTCTTGTTTTTAAATCCAATAGCTAATGCCATATCTCCAACTGGATCAATGCCTGTGATAGATTCTGAGAACACCTGAGCTGAGCAGCCTACTGACACCAGCCCCAAATACCAGTGGGAAATGAGGGGTTGGTAACAGCAGAGAAATAATACCACCAGAAATTGTGGACTTAGTTCTAAGAGCTTCAAAACACCATTCTACTTAATCATCTCTGGCTCTACTTTCTCAATTTCTAATGCTAAGTAGTTCCCTTGCTGCTGGTATGCTGACTGATAGTGACCCAGTAGGATGCCAGGCTGCCCCACCTCCAGAACATCTGCTTTGATAGAGAATCATTTCAGCACACCTCACCATGTAATGAATGATGTGATCTAGAAGGCAGATAGCAGCACTTCTGCAGGGAAATAACTTGCAAAAGATCAAAAACACCCAAAGCCTTGGGGGCAGCATCATCATTTCTGTCACTGCACTACCCAGGGTCATAACAGCAATGAATAGGGAAAAATAAATCAGTAGAAGCTATGCAGATAGATCTTATCTACTGGACTAGGAAGTCTGGTACCAGTGAAGAACACAAGAAGAGAGGGAGGGAGAAGAAGGAGAAGAGGAAGAATCTGGAATTCATCTGTGAATCTTTTTCACTCTGACACTGAAAATAGACGTACTCCCACAAGTGCAGTAAAATGTACCATATAAACTATTTCAGTTTTCAAACCAGTTGGAGTGTTTACATAAATAGCTTTACACACATATAGATACTTGTCTACTATCTTATTTTATGGACTTTCATACTCTTTCACTCCTTTTTAAGGAGTTATTCATTTCCTTGTCTGTTCTAAACCATGAAACTCCACTGCTTTTGTTTTCTCTTTGTCCCATTTGAAGCTCTCAATGTCAACAAAACAAAAGTGAAATTAAAAAAACAAAACAAAAAATACCAGCAAAGATTTCACTTCTGTTAACAATGTAAACATGTAAACAGCATCAAAAAGATTTGGGATCCTGATTTTCCACCTGTAAGTTCTGTGGTATAGTTAGAAGGAGATCTTGTTGCTATTGTGTGTGACAGTGGCACTCTTGAATGGGAACATCTTACTACACTTTCACTTCCTGCCAAACAAAGTAAATTTGCATGAAAATTATCTGGAAAACATAATTGCATACACAGATATTTATATACATCTCCATCTTTTCAGTATAAATATGATGTACAGAGTAAGAAAGATCTTAGTGATGAAAAATAAATAATCAGGCAAGATTATTTTCTGCAGGAATTTCGGCAGGAATTAAAATAATAAAATGCAAATTATTTTTTTTAATTTTTTCATCTGTTAAGCCAAATCCATGGCTTGCAGATTGGTTTACTGTTATTACGCAAGATAGATTTTAAGACTTCTCTTTAAAAAATTAGTAAGGACCTTATTTTACTGGGGCAAGTAGAGACAGAAAACAGAAATGATTACTGAGAGGAAAAATAGCCTAACAAAACAAATGATGTTCTCATTTTTGTCCCCAAAAAAGATTAACAGCCAATGCAGGAAGGCTCTAGAGACCAAGCACTGCAAGTCTGTCACACAGGAAATTAGGTGCCTAAGCTTATCTTCGAGTTTCAAGTGCACATATTTCAAACACAGAAGATGAAAATGCTGTTTGCTGAGGGAAAGGAGGTTCACAACTTGTAATTTGCAAATGCAAGTATTAATTTGTTCTATTTAAACTGCTGCAATTAAAGTAACAATTATATACTGGCACAAAAAAAAAATGAAACTGTTCAGTTTGTGCAGAACTCTATTTTCCAAAATAAGGATTAAAAATAAAATCAAAATCAAACTACATAAATCGGTCCTTCTCAAGCATACAGTTTGTCTGTTTGTTTATTTTTGCCTCTGATAAAGGTAACTGAAATATTTTCACATTTTAGCACAAGGAACAAATATTACCAGTCTGAATGTTACTGGTGATAAAATAATGGCAAATAATATTCTGCATTGATTTTTATCTCATTTAAGTCAGTTTTGAAACCTGACTGATTGGCAGCATTATTTTCTTCATTCTTTTACCTGTCATGCCTGGAAATAAAATCAATTTCTAAGTTCAGCACCTTATCATATACCATATCAGAGGCACTCAACATACCATACCGAGACACTCAAATAATTGGTTAAAAACTTGTAAGCTCGTGAACAAAATCCAGATAAAAGCTGTCAGATTCTGGCTATTTGTGCTCAGAAATCCCACTCAGACTTGATGGAAGTCCAGAGAAAAGACTTCTCCAAGCGCTTTCCAGACCAACTTGACTGAATGCATTGCGGTGCATGTATATTCTGAAATAGAAAACAAGTGACAAAACACAGTTAAGGAGAGAAAGAATGGGAATAAACCTTCAGTAGTGCATTCTGAAGGGGAAAAACCTGGAAGCTGGCAGGCTAGAAATGGACACACAAGGCCTCTCATGACTTAAGAGGATGCTGGAGAGGAATAAGGAGTCAAACTGAAGCTTTAAAATGTACAGATGAAAAGAAGATATTTATGAACAGATGTTGGAAATGCCGAAGGACTGAGAGAGATGAAATGTAACAGGGAAGGTAAAGGAACTAGTTACAAGATTAGAGGACAAAACAATCTTACTCTAATTTTCAGGCTGTCTTGATAGTTTGTCCAGTAGAAATAAATCCAGTGAATAACTAAACTCAAAAGTGAGGTACAAGCAGTATTCTTTCATCTGTTCTTGTTGCAACATTTGGGACAATAAAGAAACAGGATTTCTTGAGGTCTGCCCAACTGCTGCAAGACACCTGGATCCCACTATCTGGATCTTGTTTTCCATTATCTTTTGATAAAACATTTGTTTACATCATCTTTCTTTCAATGACTCCTACATAAGCAGCGGCATACGCTTGAAAACAACAGCAGCAAAAAGCAAAGTACTGATGTTGTTGTGTTACCTAGGGAAATGGCAAAAACCACAGTCTGTTTTAGTACATAATCAGCTGGGAGCAGAAAAAGGTATGCAGATAAAATAATCAAATGGGTGGAAATTAATACTGTCTCAGTAGCAGAGAGGAGGAGGAAAGGAACAAGGATGAAACCAAGCTGAGAACACTTATGTTCATAATCAAATATCATGACTGCCAATAAGGTAAAAACAAAGTTCTAGAAATATTTCTATTAATCATTAGGTCTGTAAGAGTTTGATTTAACAATAACAAAAGCTTTTCAGCTGAGATTCTGAGCACAATAAATACAGCCAAACTTCCCAGAGGGTTGTATTTAAAAAGATCTACTATAACCCTAAGATACCAGTTGTCTTTTATAACAAATATACATAATGCCAAGTTGCTATTACCTGAATGCTACTCACCAACACATAATTTGAGACAATACAGCTTCTTGTTGCTGTTTTCGACAGCAACAGCTCAGCTCCACTGAAAACTCTGAAGTCTAAAAGCTGTTGTGTTTCATATCAGTGGCTGTGAAGGCACTCTGACAACCTAGGAAATTTACTGTAATTTGAGACCATACTTTAAAACGTTGGACTCAATCCTGCTGACATTTACTATCTAATGTGGGTAGCACAAAATGGATGGACTCAAGTAAATCAGTTATTTGCCCAGCAGAGCCCCACTAATCCTATCCTTCAAGACCCGCACGTTATAAAATGATGATACTAGAGTGAATAAAACCCCAGGCAGCAAACAAATTTTAACCATTAACAGAACTAATTAATGAACACGTGCTTCCTATTTATGATAAGGGTATTAAAAGAAATCCCTGTGGAGGTAGGCACTGCTAAAATGAACAGATTTACTCTACCTCAAGGTTATACATTTAAGTGTTTCCTACTGTATGCCTAATGTACAAATTATCCACAAAGAACTTATGATCCAGGAGTTTTACACATTCACAGGCCTAGTAAGACTCTCCTGAGTGTGAACTTCACATGCAAGGTCAATGTTGATTTGCATTAATCGAGCACATTAAATGCATCCCATTTGCCCAACACCTGTTTCATCAGAAGTGAGTAAGACAACTATTTGTCTTCTATCAGGTGCATATGACTGACAAGAAAAAAAGCAATCACGTGCAAAAAACACAGACCTGCAGTCTGGACACCGCCAGTAGTTAAGACTGTCAGCAGCACAGATACTGCTAATAGACATGAAATTGAAGGGATGAAAACATTTTATCAAGCAAATAAGATATCTGGAAAGACAAAAGCAACATTAAAATGGAGTTTTGGAGGTTTAATTTCTTTTCAAAGACATATCTTCAAGACTGACAAATGCCATAAATGATTATTCCTGACCTACTCCAGGTCCAACCCTAAAGAGATGCTTATTCTATTGAAGCTCAAGCAGTAACATAAATGGAATTCCATAACATTTTTTTGGTCTACCATAAAATACTGAAAAGTACACAGGAAATGTAGAGGAAAACCCTAAAACCAAGAATTATCTATTAAGGGCTCCAGGCCCCTAATCAACTTGTACAATCTCTTGATGTTCCCTGTCTTCCTTGAACTACGGAGCTCAGAACCGTACACACTACTTCAGACGAGGACTTACCAGGGCAGAGTAGCGGGAGGAGAATCTCCCTCGACAGGCTGGCTACTCTCTTTTTAGTGCACCACAGGGTAACATCAGCTTCCTTGGCCACAAGGGCACACTGCTGGCTCATGTTCAACCTTTTTGTTTACCAGGACACTTAGGTCCTTCTCTGTAAAGCTCCTTTCCAGCAGGTAAACCCATAACTTGTACTGATACATGTGGTTATTCCTTCCCAGGTGTAGGATTACTCGTGCTCTTGTTGGACCTCATAAGGTTTCTCTGCACCCAGCGTTCCAGCCTGTCCAGGTCTCATTGAATGGCAGCACAACCTTCTGGTGTGTCAGACACCCCTCCCGGTATCAGGTAGCAGGCTTTCTGGGGTGCATTTTACCCCTCCTTCCAGTTCACTGATAAAGATGTTGAAGAAGACCAGATCAGTACTGATGACTGGGGAACACCAATAGCTACAGCTCCATTTTCTTAGAAATAGCATCCAGAATATGTTTTTAACCATCTTCCCAGTGATGGAGGTGAGGCTGACTGTCCTGTAGCATCCAGGCTCCTCCTTGTTGCCCTCTGTTGAGTGACACTGACTTTCCTCCAGACCTCAAGCACCTCTCATTCTCCACAACCTTTTGAAAGATCTTTGAAGGTGATAGAGTGGGTTGGCAATCTCTTCTGACAGTTTTCTCATACTTCTATGTGCCTCCCTTTGGGGATTTTTGTGTGTTGAGTTTGCCTAGACAATCTCTAAACCTCTTTGCCTCGACCAAGGCAAAGTCTACCTTTATCCAGACTCTCCCTTTTACCTCCAAGGTCCGGGATTCCTAAGGGCCAGTTTTAGCTGTAATGACTAAAGTAAACAAGGTGTTGATTAACTTTGCCTTCTCAGGATTGTCCTTTACCAGTGCACCTACTTCATTCACCGGTAAACCCACATTTTCCCTAGTCTTCCTTTTGTTACTAAAACATTTAAAGAAGCTCTTCTTTTTGTCCTTGAACTCTCTCACCAGATTTAATTCCAAGTGAGCCTTAAACTTCCTTGTAGCATGTTCCTTGAACATGTTCCTATACTTCTTCCAAGTTACTGGATCCTTTTTCCACATACCATAAACTTTCTTCTGACATTTGAGATTTTCAATGAGCATTTTTGCTCATTCATGCAGGTCTCCTATCACCTCTGCCTGATTTCCTTGCCGGATTGTCTGGTCTTTCTCTAAATTTAAACAAGCCTTAACATGTCACAGTGTGACATTTTAACCTTGAGCTTGTGCATTTGATCCCTTTTCCCCAGCAGGGCCACCATTAAAGGTATAATTAGCTTTTTTAGTGGTGCCTTGAAAAAATGCATCATCATTTTCTTTATATCCATTTGAGTGTGCAGAGTACAATAGACTGCAGACAACAGCAAAAAGTAGACAAGCTGCTGAAGATTCCATAAGGCCTGTTTAATTAATATGCAATATTCTGGTTGAATTGTCAATCTAGAGGGCTCTTTACTAGAAATGCACTAGTATTTTGTGATTCTGAGTGATGGAAATTGATCTTTCTCACCATCCACTAGTTTATAACTACTCATTTTATTTTGTTCATTTCTACAGGGGAAGAGTCCAGATAATGTCTTCTACCTATCCTACCTTCTCTAGCACCAAGGAAAGTAAGAGAAGTGTAGTAGTTAATTTAAAAGACAGTAACTACTTCTCCCCACACCTGTGATATTCCAGGACTTGTTTTTCAGGTCAAGAAGAGCTGATCATTCATATTCCTCCCCCCTCCCCCTCCCCCTTTTAACATTTTTTCCCCATTTTCTTCTGTAGCTAAGTAGTCAGATGGATATTTACTGCTTACACAAAAATCCTTTCTTTTCTTGGAATAGGTGTGGGGAAACAAAATACTGTAGTACCCTGAACTCCTATTTCCTCTCCAAATTGCACCTGGGTGTGATGTATATTTGTGCAGCCTTTAATTAACAGATGGAGCTTCAGTCCCTAGCATTTCAATGGGAACTGCAGCAACCTCATCAGTGCCATCAGTGACAAAACGGGTCCTCAGAATACAGAGGAATATTCACAAGCACAACAAAATCATTAAAGGCAGGAAGCCTAAGTGCTAAATCTTTGGTAGTGAAATCTTACCATACACAAATACAGTCGTATTGGTATTCTTCTTTTGACAGAAGAATTCCGCAAGCTGAATGTGTCTTTCCAGTGCTCCATTTGTCACCAGAGCTGTAATTCTGAGAGAATATCCCCAAAGAGTTATGCAGCAGCACTACATAGCAATGTTTAAAATACTACCGAAAGGAAGAAGAAATTGTGCTGTGTAGCAGGGAAAAAAAGAATAAAATATCCATGTGACATTTACTTTTTGCCATCCTTGGATCTATGTGGGTGACACCATATGAGTGCTCAAAATTATCAACATGCAGACAGCACGCTCAGCCTTAGCATTTCATCCCTTCTTATTTATTGTTTAGGAATAAAATAGAATTTGCACCTATGAAACAAGGGACCACTATAAAACATGTAAGGTTATACTAAATACAAAGTAATATAATGCAGAGAAAGGATAACCCTGATACAACATAAAAGAACTGTAAAAAGAATGACATTTTGCTGTAAAACCAATGACAAATATATATAAAAAAGCAACAAAAGAGTGAGAGTGAAAACATCTGGCCAAATCCTTGGAAAAAAATATTAGAAAGCTATTCAATTAATTTCAAACTACTTAAAGGACTAATAAACTTCAGGAGAACTGCAAATTGATGTCACTCATTACATAATACATCACCAAGGAACTGGGCGCTTTACTTTTCAATACTAGTTTTCAAAAAGCAAAAAGAAAAAGGCTTTTCTGCTAATAGAAAAAAAGTCTAGTCTTCCAAATGACCTCTGAGGCATACCTGAGGTAGAAAAAAATTTGAAGCTGATTTTTGACTAGTTTCAAAAGAACTAGCTAGTGTCTGGATAATTTGGGGCTGGGAAGGGGCAATTCTCAATTTAAATTATCTAATGTGTAAATGAAGGAAACACAATACATCCAACTGTATATATTTTCTCAGCTTCACGGAATGCTCATGAGCATTTTAATCCAATTTCAAAGGAGTATATATGGATTGAGAATTACTGTGTTTAGCTGAATAAACAGTCATCTTCATTATATAAAAAGAACCATCTGTGGGGGTGTATAAATGTATCGGTCTGTTCATTTGTCCATGTCTCTGTCAACATCAGGGAAAAATGGTCTGACTGAAGAGCAGAACAGTCTTCTGTCAAACAAGAGTTTTTACTCTTTTTAAAATAAAAGCATGTGCATCAACCCAGACTTCCCCAAAAACACATCACAGTGTTCATTTCCTTTCATCACTTCTCAGCAAGCTGAGGCAGTCACACTTTTTATAATAGTACAATCTTTTATCTGTAGCTGCAGATTCAGCACTGAAACTGGCTACTAAATGTTTTAAAAATAAACTTCTGCCCCATATGAGGGAGGTATTCAAACATGGCTGCAGCGCTATTTAGCTCTAAGTGATCTTAAAGCAGATGATGAAAAAGCAAGTTTTGAATTACAAATTTTGTCCTTGAATGCCATATCTCAGTGTTTTTATTTTGTTCTAATGCATATAGGTACCTAAACCAGAACTAATCTTGTGAGAACTGCACAAAATGGCAACACTGAGAAAGAACAGAAAAAGGTTCATTGGTTTAAAGTTTCTTCTGACTAACGATTTCAGAGAAGTGCAAGTTTAAAACTCACCAGAATTTACTGCAATCTTAAAATGACCAACAAAGTTCCAACAAAGGAATCTCTGGGAAAGAAAATAACAATTATCATTTATCAATTATCACTTGAGACACTGAATAGGACAGCAATTAATAATTCTGTCTTTAAGTAGTCCGAGTGCATACACTCATGCACGTACAAAGGATTATCAGAGGAATCTTTATCTAGAGTCAGGGCAAGCTGACTGCTGCTCTACAGCACCTCTTGCAAAGGAAGAAACCAGGGCAGAATGCTCTTCAGAAAAGTTTATCTGATCTGGGTCTTAGTCCCTTCCCTCATCTCCAATAGCTCTGCTCTGCTCCACTTAGCTCTGACTTGGGAATTTGCTTCTTGAGAAGCAGGACTTGAGCTAAACTGTAGAGAAAAACTGACTATGGTTCACTGGAAAGACAGAATCACTTCAACCTCTAGATAAAAAGCAACCACATTTGTGTGGCAGCTGACAATCACTACAGCAGTTTTCAGCCCTTCAAAGGATGGCTCTCTTGCTAACACCAAACTCCCATTAACGGCCAGCAATCCCCACATGGCCCATTAGGAAGCCTGGACATATAATTAACCCCCTTCATTCTGGCTTCAGAGCTGACTTGTAGCAGGATGAAACCCAACAGCTTCATGTATTAACAGCATCTCTGGAGCCAAAACATTCATCTGCTGCTTTGTAGAGTTGTATTGGGTTTTTTGTTAATGTTAGTTTTCAGAATACAGGTTGCAAACTTTGGTCAAGAGCATGTTGTTCAGTCAAGAAATATTAAGCACATCATTTTGTAAAAAAATCCCCACAAAACAGCAAGAGAAACATGCTCCATTTTTGAAATGAGGAACTTGGTAAATTTTTGTTGTCAGAAACAAAATCGGCATTCCTCATTTTTTTTTTTTTTAAAGGAATGGTAGAAGAGCTCTCCCTAATTTTGTACCACTCTCATGAAACACTGGTCCACAGTAACAATCAAATAAAACCATTATGTTGAATTGTTTTAAACAACTATAAAGCACCTTTTAGCTACTTGAGAAGTACTCGTGTGGATAATCAGTGCATATCCGTACTGCTTGAAATGCAGCAGACGGTTTTACAGTCTTTTAGTGGAAGAAGGGTTCTTTGAGTAATAAATAAGGTAATTTTGTGTCCTGATTTTATCAGTATTCCATATCATAGCATCTTGCAGCAGGCTGTCTGATGCTTAAGCACAGTGCTGGGTGCACTTCCTGTGTGCTGTGCTTCTAGCAGACTCAGCTATTTCATGTGAGTTCTGGTTCTCAGAGACATAATATTCCAGTTTCAAGTGAGGAAGATCTCTCTTCTTTTATGGGAGGCTAGATTTGAAAGGCCTCCTGATAAAGACTTGGACTGACTCTCTCTCTCTGGTTTATTTTTATAGCATTTGGTTTATTCTTTTTAATTATTCTGTATTATCTCACATTCTTTTCAATAAATTAGATCCTCCTATCTGCATTGGGTATCTTCCTCTTTGGCATGTTACATGATTAACTCTTCAAGCCATGACTTTTGGTTATGCTAAAGAATGGATAATGACAAATAAGTTGGTTATCATGTTCCTTCATTTAGCTGGTGCTGAAACACTCTATTCTATAGTGTGGTTACTAGTTCAAATTACTACTGATATTTGAGCTTAATTTAGAAAAGCATATTTTGTTAATACCCCCCAAATTTTGTCATTTAAATGAATTAAAACAAGAAATTAATATCTCAGTATTTCTTTCAACATGAAATTTATCAGACATTTCATCTTGTCATCTCAGGTTTAACATTGTGTCATTTTTGCCTGTCTCTGTACAATAAAAGTGCTGCCTTAGCTCTCTCTGATAAAATGAGGTTTGAAAAATAATTATTTGTGCCTGTATACAGATGTGAACAATGAGTACATAATGTAATGAGCCTCTATCTCCACCTTATCTCAAGAATTTGTAACCTGTCCTCTGATTCATAAACATGAGTAAGAACAGCATTAGACCAGACCTCCAATTTGACTTTCCCAGAACTTGGAAAATGTTCTGATTTAACTTTAGAGTTGACTGTCCCTACATGTACAAGGAAAGCATATCACATTTTGAGACAAAAGTAACATGGAAAAGATAAAAATTTTGAAAAATGTGTAAAGAATGAGAAACAGAAAGTGCAGACAAACAGGAAAGTAACATGAAAAATGCAATGTTTTTTCCTGAGTACTCAGACTCAGTGCTGGCAAAGTCAGTAAGACTTGCCCAGCTATATCAAGGAAGCATTTCTCAGTGCATTTGATGAGTCTTGTAAGTTCTTGAACATTTATGAATATGGAAGTAATAATAGGAATACACCAAAGATATAGTACGTGTTTGCTGCCTAATAGGATGTTTGTTTTTTTCTACCAGGATGTGTTTTGTGTATAACATCCCAAAGTGCAGCAGTGTATTCTCATTAACTCAAAAATGCTCTTAAACTCAATTATTTATTATAAAACTCACAGAATCACAGGACAATTAGGGTTGGCAGGGACCTCTGATGATCATTTCGTTCAACCTCCTGCTAAAGCAGTAGGTAACACAGGAAAGCATCTAGGTGGGTTTTGAACATTTTCAGAGAACGAGACTCCACAAACTCTCCGGGCAGCTTGTCTCAAAGGTTGTTAACCCTCGGAGTAAAGAACATTTTCCTCATGTTCATATGGAACATCCTATGTTCCAGTTTGCACCCATTGTCCCTTATCTGCCACTGGGCACCACTGGGAAGAGCCTGGACCCATACACTTAACTTCTGCCTTTTTAATATTTATTAACATTGATAAGATTTCCTCTCAATCTTCTTCTCCAGGATAGTCCCTCGTCTCTTAGTCTTTTCTCAGAAGGGTCCTCATAAGGCTCTGGGCTCCTAATTATCTCTGCAGCTCTCTGCTGGACTCTCACCAGAAGTTCCCAACTGAACAGAGAAAGCCAGAAATGGATACAACACTCCAAGTCTGGCTTCACAAGGTCAGAAGGAGAGGATAACCTCCACATTCCATGTGGTGAAATTCACCTGTGTACACCAATACACCTGTATTCCCTGCCCACCATACATAGCAACTGAGAAAAAGATAAGATGTCAAACTTGACCCTTATCTGTTCTCAAAAATCTCACTAACATCATTTTCATCCTCCAATACCCACACAGTGTTGGGATGAAGGGTCTTATTTCTAGCATTCAGATACAGACAATTAAACCAAGGAGGAGCCACATTTGATAGTAGGGCACAGGTAGCTTTTTTAAAAATCAACTCCTGCCCAGGAGGTCTTATTCATACAAAGAACAGCTTTCTTCTCAGCACAGCAATTATACATGCCTTACAGAAAAGTGTAAAATCTATGATTCACATGGGTACAGAATTTTGTATAGTGCCAAATATTCTCTTTCCACATTCCAGTAAGCTTTTTTTAAACACTTTTTTTATACACTTCCTGGCTGATGCATAAAACCTGTTAGTACAAGCAGTGCCTTACATCCAAAAAGTGTTTAACACTGCAAAAATAAAACTTTTAAAATTATATTAAGGTAATAAGCAATGCATTGATTTTCCCCTTTAAGAATGCACACAGGTGAGTGTAGATTTTTTGAGAACACTGAAAACACTCTATACCTTTGTTGATTTACAGTTTACAGGAACATATGCATTGTTGCACTTCTGTTCTGATTAAAACACTTAGTCAGGATATAAAATAGAAAATCTTTTTCTAGCCAACAGATTCAAATGGAGTATCTTTCAAATAATTCTTTAACGTCTCATCAAACTGCTTCTTCCTTCTTCATGATAACAAAAAAGTGGCACAAAACACTGCCCCCAAATAAGCATATTCTTTCCATTCATCCACTTTATTCCTGAGAGCAAAACAGTTATAACATAGTGTTTGCTAACTTCCTCTTCAAAAATTATGCTTCATTTCTAAGAACGCATTATGGTTCTATAATGAACCTCAGCAAAATATTCTTTATTGGATAATGATTTTTAAAACCACATATTTTTCTCCAGGTACGTAGGAATACACTACCACACAAGAATAGAATAATATTCAGAGAATATTACTTTTTTTTTTTTACATGAAAATTGGAGACAAGAATTCAGTCTTTTTGAGTACCACTCAATTGCAGGTAACGAATGTTAAGGTTCAGGCCAGGGCCAATTCAGAGTTCATTCTGAAGAGACTGCCACGTATTGCATGACCTCCACTGCTCTTGGGGAGTTTATGTTTGATTTGGGAAACTCACTGGTTTGTGATGCAGAGGCAGGGGTCAGGCGGGAAAAAAGCTCATCGTAAAAAGCACCTACCTCTACTCCTGCCTCCCTTTGAAGTATTTTCATGTCAGTCCCCTCAACTGTCTATGTCTTCTCCTACCATATTTTTCTAGCTATGTACTTTCCACAGTGCTTGTTTTCCTTGGCTGGTTTTGTTAACTTAGGTATGAAGGTCTAATGATAAGATCCTGCTCCTTTCAATCTGCAACAAGAGGCACAGATTATTCCATATGACTCAAGTGTTTCCTCTGATTTTATTGGTGTAAGGTGAATAACCCATAAGAGTGGTACTCAGAAAAATAGCGAGGAAGATTTTTTTAGGCTTATATGGATGGAAAACACAACTAGTGAATAAAGATAGGCTCACCTTTTTCCAGGTGGTTGAGGTTTGCTGATAACTCCACAGGGGAGGGATCTCCAACAAGAGATTCTTCCACAGTGGTGGTCAGCCCTTAAATGGGATCTGGTGCATTGCCTTCACCTGTACTCCTGCAGCTGACTCAGTGATCACCTCAGGTGGTCAATCAGTGGTTCAGGCTGTGATTCGACAGTTTCCATACGACTGGGAAATACACATGGGTGAATAACCACTCAGTGAAAGCCTATTTAACTAGTGAGACACAAATGTAGCAAGTACCAACTTCAGTATACAGGTTACTTGTGAAATACATAGCAGGTAGTAAGGGACGCACATTACCTGAAAATTTTCAAATGCTGTATTCTAAATATTTAATGACAGCACAGCTTTTATACAACGTTGTGTGTGATCCATGCACTGAGATCTTACCAGAATGCAAAGTATTATAAATAAATTTGTCTTGATATAATATAAAACCAAAAACTAATGACAGCAATAAATCTCCAAGAATCAGTTTCTTCTGCTCCAGCAATAATTTTGTCTCCTGTATGAATAGCTACTTCCTGGGGAAGTGGTCAACACTGCAAGCACTTTGTGTATGTGTGCGTATAGGGAAGAGCCCTTCCAATAGCCTATTGCAGCGTGCACCTGACCAACGTGCATGTACAACTGCTAGAGACTGTCACGGATCTTCATAGGAAACCCAATGCATTTAGACAGGGACTAGCTCATTTTTCTCTGGTGTTAATAACATAACAGGATGTGTGAGATACCACTGGCCATCTCAGTAGACACTGCAGCTTCTGTTACAGGCCACAACAGTAGAACTCCAGAAGAGCTGGAACAACTTCAGTGCTCTGAAGCCATGGTACAAATGACACCTATACTTTGGCCATGACCTTAGAGTTAATTTCAACTTCCTTTTCAGTCTATCATGGATGCAGATTTTGAGCAGCTCTTAACACTTTTCCTAAACAATACACTCAGACAACAAATTATTCAATTTTTATCCCAGAAGCTAATAACCATATCCATACCCTATTAGTTCTTCATTTCATTTATTGCATTATCTCCCTGCCTGGCATGTCCAAAGCTGTAACACACTCTTGCATAGTCCATATACAATTTACAGGACCTGCAGTGTGTCTTTGTTCTCTTAGTATCTTTTCACCAGTTTCAGTACTGCACAGCACTAAGCGCAAATGCTTTCCTTCCACTTGCATAGTTATTATTGAACTTGGCCTACAATTCAGACCTAACCTAACACTTAGAAACCTCCTCTGCCTTCCCTCTGAGAAAACTGATATGTGATTTGGAGTGCCTTCCTCCACACTGAACATTACCCTTCAAGTACTTTAGCTGACATCATACACTGGAGGGACAGAAATAAAGAATTTTAGGGTGGTTGTATGTAACTGTGGCAAGTGAGCACTCAAGTTTTATGTTTTAAAACAAATTAAAAAAATGTGGCCTCTCTATAAAAATACAGCACAACCAGCTCTTCGTAGAAGGAAAAGGATCAGTTACTTGCTTGGAGCTTTTGCACAGTGTTTTCAGTTAGGTTAGGTCCAGTTAGTTAGGTTAGGTCTTTTTAATGCTTAGGTTAAGAAAGGGAGGAAATGTGCCTGTCCAACCACAAAACTTTATCTGACTGCATACTAAAGCTTTAGTGACATACTGCTATGCTTGAGAGGTCTGTGTTCATGACAGTTCATTGCACTGGGATATATGAGTTTCTTAGAAACTTTACAGAATGAAGATAAATCTTGCTGTAGGCTGTTACGTGATATCCTAGGAATTTCTTTTTTCATTCAACTATGACAGACTGTCGTAAGTATAGTCAGTTTCCCTTCTGCATTTTTAATCTTTATATCTCTTACACATTACTAAAGTCAGGAGGAACAAACATCTGTACTCTAATGTCTCGTGTTAACTGTTTATTATAGAAAGCAAAACAGAACTTACAATAGGCTGAAATAAAATGTTTTATTGGATAGCAGAAAACTCATTGTTTTTGCATGGGAAAAAGCTAAAGGATATACATTTCTCTAGTAGTTGTATGCACTTATTTCTGCATGGATATTTTATTTATTAGAAATAATCAGCTGTTGCGGTGACCCCAGGAGGATGAACCACAGCCGCGCCGGAACGATCTTCTTAAGATGCCGATGCAAGGACTCAGAGAGACATCAATATGATTGTGCAGCTGAGCCAACTTTATTGTGCAGGTTACATACATTTATACCCCTTGAACATATGCTATTTTTAGAATAATTGTTAAGCAGTGGTTCTTGCTCTGTCCTTGTAAGATAAGTAGTGTCCAATTAGTTCTTCTTTTCCCACACATACCATGGCCATCTGGTTTCACCGCAAACTTACTCCCTCATCGTTGCCCGGTCAACGGTGCACTACTTCTCAAAATTCAGTGATCTGAACATGCTGTTTTGTTCGCACTGCTACAAAGATAAGCATACACAACCACCTTTCCCAATCCAGTTCTCCACAATCAGCTACTGTTACAATTATCATATGTTTACTTGGCCAACTAACCTATCATGAGGGGTGTGACGTAAGATTCACATCTGAAATCCTTTAATGCAGGATCACAAACTATAAGAAAATTAATAATAAAATAAAAAAATAAAACAATAAAAGAAATTCCTTGTATAACTTTTTTTTTTTTAGAAATAAGTAATTCCACCTAGGGCTTTGTATGTCAACTGCCTCACATGATAAAAAAGCTCTAATAAACTGCTTTTAGTTGTAGTCTGTTTGCTGAAGAAATTGTGCCACTTCAGTAAGTCCAGTTTAAAACTGCTGACCAGTGTCAGTTTCACTTCATCCTTACTTCCCCTTCACATAGATGATCAAGAAAGTGGAATTCTTGAAATGATCAGTTATGAGAAAGCATCTTGAGGCAGGCCATAGTTGACTAATCACTGGATTTTTATCCCTCAAATCAGAAAATTTGCTCAATTATAAGACTGTGCTTTTACAATCTACCTGCAATTCTAGAATCCTATGAAGAACCATGGCCAAACTGTAAGGAGAAACCTTGTTCCTTCTCCCAAAGCTGAAAGCAAAGTTTGAAAGGGAACAACCAGATGCAGACTCTCAACAGGAGATACCTCTGGGCTCCTAGAAGGAAACACTAGCAAGGTATCAACTTCACTTAACAGTATCATTTGTCTCTGTTTTTCCCAAAAGCACAGCTTCCTGTTATCTTTCAAGATGAGAGATGTTAACATCATTATACAGAGGCTTTCAAGTGCTCCAGAAATGAGGAATTGTATCTGCTTCATTATCTGAAGACTGTGGCTTTGGTTGATTAGTGTGAATGATGTTGTCCTTGACACAAAAGAACATGCATCTATGCCACATATAATCACTACTATTCCCTTTTTTTGTCTTACTACATAGTTTTTATCTCTACCTATCAGCTCTTCCCCATTATATGATACCCTAAATCTATGTTTAGGTATGAAAGAATAAAAAGTAAAAAAAGCAAACAAAAAAATCCCCAGACTTTAATTAAGAAAGTTACCTGATCACTATTCATAAATTAGGATAGACAATGCATGCTTCCCTAATTCTTTTGTGGTATCAGTGCTTTGTTGTGAACAGAAAGAAAGGAGGTCCATGATTCCAATATATGAAAGACCAAGAAGAAGTGCATGTTGAATGGCATTATTAATTCAGTTGTTATTACCAGCTTTAGAGAATATTGATAAAATGTGTAAAAGAGATGATGAGATACTTCCACATATCCTGATGTACCATTTCATTGGTGACACTCATCACTTGATGTAATGGAGTGGCTGGGTTGTTGTTTTTTTGGGCTGCTCCTTAAGATTTTCCATCACCCATCTTGCACAATAGGACCACTCCTGACTCTCCACACTCCTCATGGGATTTCAGGAAACAGTGAGCATACGTGACTCAAGGCTGCATGCCATAGTTTGCGCAACTGCAAGGAATTGAAATAATTGATGTACAATCATTAATGTACAGGAGAGTCTGGGACTTCATGCAAAGAAATACATCTTCTTGGAGATCTACTGTGTCTTCCCATCATACTGTAGTTGTAACTTTACTAGCCAAAATGTTTGCACTTTCATACCAGTAAAGCTTCATGAATAGTAAACCACCTTTGGCTACCTGTATTTTCTTATGGTATGCACAGAAGTGACACCCTGATTTCAGGATTCAATTAATTGTTTTAAAAGTTTCCACTGATAACCTGGGTGCAGAGAATACCTTATCAGTTTTATTCCCAGGCTCCTCTAACATAAAGAAGACACACAGCTCCTCCTTAAATATGTTAACTAAGCTCACAGCTAATGAGACTCTCTGCCTGTGGCACCACTCTAATAGAGAACTACTTCCCCATCTTCAACTGCTGTCACTTCACTCTGCAGAATGTCTGCCTCTTGAGATGAAACTTCTGTGATTTTAAAGAGGCATCTCTTTTCCCAGGAAAGCTTCTTCTTTTTCCTGCCCCAAATGTGATATGATTGCTGAGGAAGGAATGACAAAATGACATCATTATGAACAACCGAAGGAGAGATACCTGCTGTCATACATCATTTAGATGCATATATCTAAATATCTTGAAATGGCTGTTAAGTAGGAAGTCTTCAGACTCCAAAAGCAAGGATGCATTTCATTACCAACACTGTGATTATTGGTAGAGCTCCTTTTCCCTCAGGTCCTTACAATGCTGAAGTTGATGAAGATAATTAAATTAACAATGGATAGGAAATTTTTGTGAAAACTGACCATTTAGAAACAGAATTGTATGCTACTAAAGTGCATATACCCCCTATGGAGTATCAGTGGCTGCCACGTGCTTAAATTTATTCTGTACTTGTACCATTACTAGCCAAAAATCTGTTACTAGCCACTATCTGTGCTTTCTTTTGGTATAAATAAATGCCATATGTAGAATTTAGAATGTAGGTAATAAAAAGTCAAAGGGAACTATGTTTGTGAAACAGACCTCATAGCCAAGGCTGTAGCTAATGCAAACCATTTGCAAACCAGCATTTACAAAAGGTTATACAAAGATCACCATTGCTTATGTGATTCATAGTTCAAAATGACTAACGTGAATGCCAAGCTTCAAGTTTAGAAACCAGGAAAAACTGAAACAAAACAACAGTTGGAAAAACAAGTACATAATATTTTGTACCACATTTTTAAAGTTTTACATCCATACTCACATGAGAATATATTTGGGAATATGAAATTTACATTGTGAGATTCATTTATATTTGTCCCTCTTCTCATTATCTTTTGAAAAGGTGTTGCAGAACCCTATCAAACAATTGATCTGGGAAATTCTTCTAATATCCTATTGAAGTTTATCCATTACTGGTTACACTGTGCTTGGGACAATACTAACTAATTAGCTAAACAGCCTACTCAATATCAATACTTATGTTAATTAGAGGTCTTATTAATACTGTTGTTATTACAAGAATACTGTTTTCCGCCTCAGTGCAGAACTGAGAATGCAGTGGTGCTTAGTAAAAAAAAAACGAGTCTCACAGTACTTGTTCATGGGTTTTATCCAATTTACGAACTAGGAGACTCTGAGATCAGAATACCATACAACTGATTTCTTTTCAGAGAAATAACAGTAAAGAATAGTAGTCAAGACAGGAAGCAAATAAGTTAAAGACATTGAAGAATGGGACTTCTGATTCTTACTGCTCATATTTACTTACTGGAATACCATGTGATGTCAAATTATCACCCATTTCTCACAAGAAATGAAGACATGCACTCACAAATAAATCTGTGTCTAAGAGGAAAGGATATCAATGTATTCACACAGTCTTCCAAAAAAGTTAGCCAGCTGACACAAGTATGCTTCTGCAATGCATTTTCATGTATAGGTAGCTGTTCTACTCTATATCCTAGTGCAGGAATCCTGCATGGGGAACACTGAACTGCTCAGTATAACGTAAAAGACAGGCCTCATTAACTATTGGACATCTTCTCATTTCTTGATCATAAATTCTATTACTTGTATTACAAGCTGCCATAAAACTCACACATAGAAGATAATTTATGCTCATTGTACAGAAGATAATGTTTCTGTACTCCTGAGAAGCATAATACTAGAAAATGAGAAACTATGTATGTGAAACATTAAGCCATTCATATTGAGCATAGCTGTCATGATAAACATGACTCTAGTGGCCTAACTCTCTTCAGCCAGAGTAATTGATATTACCAAAATTTCAAATACAAAATGTATGGACTGTTACATAAAATATCCTGGTCAAAAAGAATGATTATTCCACATTGAGCATTCAGACTTTCACATTTACAGAATCACAGGGTTTGGAAGGGACCTCAAGAGATCATCGAGTCCAACCCCCCTGCCAAAGCAGGTTCCCTACACCAGGTCGCACAGGTAGGCATCCAGGCGGGTCTTGAATATCTCCAGAGAAGGACATTCCACAACCCCCCAGACAGCCTGTTCCAGTGCTCTGTCACTCTCACCGTAAGGAAGTTCTTGCACACAGTCGTGCAGAACCTCCTGTGCTGCAGTTTCTGTCCGTTCCCCCTTGTCCTGTCTCCACACACTGTTGAAAAGAGTCTAGCCTCACCACTTTGTCCCCCACACCTCAGATATTTATAAACCTGGATCAGGTCCCCTCTCAGTCTTCTTTTCTCAAGGCTAAAGAGACACAGTTCACTTAGCCTTTCTTCACAGGGGAGATCCTCCAGGCCTTTCACCATCTTTGTAGCCCTGCGCTGGACTCTTTCCAAGAGATCCCCGTCTTTTTTATACTGGGGAGCCCAGAACTGGACACAGTACTCCAGATGAGGCCTCACCAGGGCAGAGTAGAGGGGGAGGATCACCTCCCTTGGACCTACTGGCCACACTCTTTTTAATGTATCCCAGAATGCCATTGACCCTCTTGGCCACAAGAGCACACTACTGGTGTGGTAATGGTCAACCTTGTCTTCCACAAGGACACTGAGATCCCTCTCTACAGAGCTCCTCTCCAGCAGGTCATCCCCCAGCCTGTACTGGTGCATGCAATTATTCCTCCCTAAGTACAAGACTCTACGCTTCCTTTTGTTAAATTTCATCTGGTTTCTGGCTGCCCAGCTCTCCAGCCTGTCCAGGTCTTGATGAAGAGATGTGGTCACTATGCAGTTCAGAGATGTCTATTGCCTCTTTTTTTTTTAATCTAAATGTCAATCATCACATTAGAACATGCTACGAAGTGAGCACTGCTTCCTAGAATTCTTACAAAGCCTCAATATTTCTGACTCCCATCCAAATTAGTGTTGCATGGCACACAAAAACTAACAACTCTTGGAACTGGCAAAGTCAAATGTAGCTCAATCTCTTATTTGCAATTTTTCTGAAACAATTTAAAATTTTCTCACTTTGGCACTGATAGTACCTGTGTCAGTAATCCATTCAAATCAATATTTGCTTTAGTGAAGACTGATTAAAAGATGCAGTTGATATAGGGTCTTCGTCATTAGTTTTCCTTTCTCATTCAAAACTGAGGAAAATCTTTTCCTGTGAACTTACAACTTCCGTAATTATAGACTATGTTCTCATTGCTCACGCCTTCCCCTAGTTACACCTCACTTTAAGCTTGCTTTCTTTAGTAACTATTTATTTAGCAATTTGACCTGCAGGGGAATTCATTTAACCAAACTTAGGTACCTATAGTCTCTGCCTAGACCTCAATGCATTAATCCATTATTGTCAGTGGATATAGATATTTATGGGCTGTAATTCTCCCCATCTTTCTCTCTCTTCTTATTGGCAGTTTATTCTTACAGGTAAGAAATGAATACAGAAGACTGTTCTTCCTTGTAGCATTCTTTGCTTTTATTGCCAAAATGATTGTCCCAGTAGCTTTCAAAACTGATGTTCTTCTGATGTCTAGAAAATCAGCAGCCCAACTTGCTATATACCTTGTATCCTTCCAAGGACCGTAACAGGATTAAAGTTTTCATAGATATATGCAAACATTATAAACCATGCCTCAGTCCACGTGATAGAGAACCAATACTCATCCTATGATGTAGTGAACAGAGATCAGATGTTATTTTAAAGCAAAAATATGGTTGATTTTGCCCAGATATTTTATCCAAAGAATCCAATAAAGGTCAGATTCTTCTTCCGAAGAGAGAAGGATTTCAGATCAACATTTTATAGGAAAAGCATATACTCTTAAGTGGGGTAAATAACTCCCAAGGATGGTACTTCACAACAAAATAGTATAGGTGATAGTATATTTTGAGTAGTTCTATATAGATGGGATACAAATAATACAAAAGAGAAGATGGCTCACCTTCAGGAGGTCAAGGCTCACAGGGGACTCCACACAGAAGGAATCTACAAGAAAAGATCCTTCCCAGGTGGCGGTCAGCCCTTAAATGGGGTTTGGGAGAGGTGGAGCCAGGCTCCACCCCTTCCAATCACACAGGTATATCACCTTCACCTGTGCCCCCATGGCTGACTCAGTGCTCACCTCAGGTGACCAATCAGTGGTTCAGGCCATGATTCAACAGTTCCCATACACTCCACCCCTTCACAACATGAACCACTGATCAAGTAAATATAAGGTGAGCTCCCCTTGATACAGAGACCCAATACATCACGATGCTTATATAATTGCCCATTGCTACACATGTTGATATAATCCGAGATGAGTGATGATTGGCATATGAGTTGAACTCTTCTTTGGGCCAGTGGTGGTATCTACTGGAAGCATGCAATCACACAGTGCAGGTCCATCTTACGTGTCATCAGTCCTGGTTAGACCATCACCAGATGCTGCACATGGTCTTATGGCAACTCTGGAACACTGCAGCACTGTTTGGTTCCTTCTGGCGACTCATAGACTTATGGGGAGTAATATAAGTGTTTTAGAGGTACCAGGGGAAGATCCGCTCTCCAGGGTAAGATACAGGCCGTATTCCTGTCTTGGGTTAACACTTCAGCTTGTACAGGGGCATGCCCTGGCCACCTGTACCAAACCCTTTGACCCGATGTCTGTGGCTGTATGACTATATCAGGCACCAAAGGGGGTGTCCTGATCTGCCACAGAGACATGATAGGGGTCCCCTTAGCAATAAAGGCTGGAGTGTTAACCATTATTTCAATAGGCCATGTACCAATTACCGGAGGGGCTACTGAACCCCCCACCTCCAATAATCTCCCCCAAGGTGCAAGTAGGCCGCACCATCGTGGCCCTACCTAAGGTCTTCAGGGGCAGGGAGCAGAAGATTGTTCTCACGGCCAATCTGAGGTCTCACCTCATTATCAGTGCCCGTAATTTGAATCCTAAGTGGGGAGGCCCATGTTGTCTGTAACATTTTCAAGGCACTGGGTCTGCCGTCTCTAGGTCTTTCATTCAGGTCCCGCAGGGTCTCGTGGAGTCTCTTTGTCCACCCCTGCAGGGACTGAGAGTCTGTCTTCAGGGCAGCCTTGAGAATACCATTGTAACGTTTGATAAGGCCTGTCCCCGTTGGATTATATGGCAGGTGGAATCGCCACTCAATATTATTTTCTTCTGCCCAGCGTTGTATCACTGCACCCGTGAAATGACTTCCTTGGTCGCTCTCGATGACTTGCGGTGTCCCGTAGGCAGCCATCAACCTTGTGAGTGCCTTTATAGTGTATGCCTGGTTGGCTTTTGGTACTGGATAGGCCTGCATTAGCCCACTCGCGGTGTCAACACAGGTTAGGGCATAGCTCGCCCCCTCAGACTGAGGGAGGGGCCCAATATAATCAACCTGCCACCTCTGCAGAGGATTGTGTCCTCTAGCAAGATGGGCTGTAGTTTCAGGCAACGACCTCGGTCTTATCTTAGAGCAAGCGTCACAGTCTCGGCATGCTTGAGCGATGTCCGATAGTTGTACGGGCAGTCCCCACGCTTTAGCGGCTGTCCACATGGTCTTCTGCCCAGCATGCCGCAGCTTTTGGTGTAGCCAGTAAGCGATATTCTCAGATGGCGAGTTCTCAACCCATCTAACTCGGGCCAGTGTGTTGGCTTCATTATTTCCTGGTGACTGTAGGGGTTGATGACCAGAAACATGGTAGACACGTACAGTTCTGTGTTTGACTGTATTCCATATGTCTAACCACATATCTTTGCCCCAGATCAGTCGGGAGTGGATAGTCCAATCCTGGGTGGCCCACTGTGTGATCCAAAGAGTGAGCCCCCGATACACAGCCCAACTATCTGTGCAAATATTCAGGATACCATCACCAGGTTCTTTGGTTATAACCATCCACACCGCCTGCAGCTCTGCCCACTGGCTGCTTTGACCATCCCCCTCTTCAAACCATATTGTGTCTGTGGCAGGATGGTATGCTACTGCTCTCGACTTGGGTTGCCCTTGCTGGATCCATCCGTGTACCAGGCATCTTCAGGAATAGGATATTTTCCTTCCTGGACGGGACTCTTCCGTGGTGGAGCAACAAAAGTTTGATTCGGTGCATCACTATGATACGTTACTGGGCCAAGAATCTTCTGGAGCTCTTCTTTCAATGGTGAGGAAGACAGACTACTCCTCTGACTGAGATAGGTGACCCATCATGCCACCGTCTGCGCCTGGGCCACCCCTGTCTTAGGAAGGTGGGTCAGATCTCTTACCCACACCTGGATTGGTAATGTAGTCTTGACTATAACTTTGGCCGTTTGGGTTATTGGCTCTACCGCTTGTAATACGGAATAGGCAGCCAATAACTGTTTTTCAATCATACTATATCTTTCCTCTGCTCCATGCCACACCTGAGACCAAAATCCAATGGGGGTCTGAACAGAACTCTGACGTTGCCACAGCCGCCAGCCAAAGCCATCTTGAGTTACGTGAACATCTAACTCAGCTGGGAGGGTAGGATCAAATATACCCAGTTCCTGGGCTTGTTTAACCGCCTATTTCGCCTGTTGGAAAGCATCCTGTTCTGTTCTCCCCCAATCCCATAATTGGCTCTTTTTGGTAAGTCTATATAAAGGTCTCAGCAGCTGCACCAAATCAGGTATAAAGGAACACCAATATCCCAATATACCCAGGAATTCCTGCAGCTGCTTTGGTGTTGTAGGGACTGGAAATGCCTGAACCTTATCTATGATGGCATCAGGTACCACTGTGGTCTTTCCTGACCAGACTACCCCTAGAAATTTTACGGACAGTCCTGGACCTTGCACTTTTTGAGGATTGATAGCCCATCCTCTTTCACTTAGGTAGGCAGTTAATGTATCTGCCGCCTCCCCTGCTGCTTCCAGTGAGTCGGATGTTAACAGGAGTGCATGGGAACTGCTGAATCACGGCCTGAACCACTGATTGGTCACCTGAGGTGAGCACCAAGTCAGCCATGGGGGCACAGGTGAAGGTGATATACCTGTGTGATTGGAAGGGGTGGAGCCTGGCTCCACCTCTCCCAAACCCCATTTAAGGGCTGACCACCACCAGGGAAGGATCTCTTCTTGGAGATCCCTCCTATCTTGTATCCCCTGTGTGCCTTGACATCCTGAAGGTGAGCGATCTTCTCTTTGATATTATTTGTATCCTATCTATATTGAACTACTCAAAATATACTATCATCTATACTATTTTGTTGTGGAGTACCATCATTGGGAGTTATTTACCCCGCACTTGGCAAGCCAGGCAGCTCTCGTGATAATAATCCATACTTACTCAATATGTCCTTTATTTGGAATATGCTTAAATGGGCCAGGGGGGAGAACATTACCCCCCTAGAACAGACAATCCCTGGTCTAATTCCAGGGTTTGTGGGGTCACCTGGTTGGCAACCATTACTGAGAAATGGGGACCCATGTGGGTTCCGGGGACTGCCTCTCCCTCCCCATCTTATTTGACTGACTACTTTCTAGGATTAGATATACTTGTTATACAAGGACATACTTGTTACCAAGGAGCGGTGGCTAGCTGCCTCTGCAGTATCCAGGCCTTTAGTAATTTTACTTAAATTAGATACTGCAAGTGTTAATAATTGATTTTCAGTTTCCATGTTAAGAGAGCATATTGAGAAACTTGAGCAACAGCTGGGTACATTAACAACCAAAAAACCTGGCCTAGATGTCCCCACAAGACAAATACAGAGTATATCGGTAGAGGACATCCAAAAATCAAAGGAGGCAGACTTAGATATGGCAGAAAAAAAGATCTCTAAGGCAGATCTTGAAACTCCATCTATGATGGACCCATTTGAGATTCAGCCTATTATAACGCAAAAAACAAAAAAGGTACAAGATAGACCAGCAGAGGTGCCTCCTGACCAATGGCCGTCTGCTGAAACCTGCCACCATATGACCACTCATCCATATACAGCTAATGAGTTGATGGACCTAGTACAGCGGTTCCATCAAAAACCAAGGGAAAGCATACCATCATGGCTCCTAAGGTTATGGGATGCAGGAGCTGAAAGTGTTTTAGTGAATGGGACAGAAATGTCAAAATTAGCATCCATAACAATAAACCCGGCATTGAGACAAAGGTTATATGCAGCCGTCCACTACAATGATGAAAACCATTCTATTATAGATTGGTTGATGGCAGCATGCCACCTAACATGGTCTAACAAAACCGATATTCCCCTCAGCACCGGTTTGTAGTCCTCTATGGAGGACCTACAGACATACATCAGAGAACTAGGCATGAGGGAGGCTATGTACGCGGACACTTTTGAAAGCCCTGATACAGAGAAATTTACAGCGGGTATGAGAGATCTGATACTGCAGCAGACCTCCTCCCACCTATATGGGATGTTAGTTTCCATACTAAATCCGTTGGTGGCATCAGAGGCCATTGTACAGCAGGCAGCCCAGTTAGTGGCAGACTTAGGGGAGACGGAGAGCGTTAAGAACCAGGCGCAATGTTCGTGTAGTGGAAGATGCTGAGGCCTTCCCTATTAAAACTAAAAAGCCTACTCTTTCACTTAGGTAGGCAGTTAATGAATCTGCTGCCTCCCCTACTGCTTCCAGTGAGTCGGATGTTAACAGGGGGTCATCAATATAGTGGTATAGGTTCACACTGTTCGGTTTTCTCCAATCAGCCAGGTCACATGCCACCAAATTATGACAGTATTTTGGTGAGTGCTTGTACCCCTGTGGCAAGACCTGAAAGGTCCACTGCCTGCCTCCCCACGTAAATGCAAATTGATCTTTTGATTCTTTAGCAATAGGTATGCTAAAAAACACATTTGCTAAATCCAGGACACAATGGTAGGTTTTAATTTCCCTATTAAGAGTGTCCATCAAGGAAGCAATATTGGGTACGGCCGCATGGATGGGCGGCGTGACCTTATTTAGTTCCCTATAATTCACCGTCATTCTCCATGTTCCATCCGACTTCCGTACTGGCCATATGGGGGAATTATTCGGGCTGTGTGCAGGTCTTATAATACCTACTTTCTCTAATTCCTGCACCGTCTTTAATATTTTTTCTTGCCCCCTGGGAGTCTGTACTGTCTTACATTAGTAATCCGGCCTGGTTTCGGCAAACAAATGGGCTCATGTTTCGCATGGCCCCTCAATATTGTCTGTATTGCCCAGATACTAATGTATCTCTGCTGTAGTCTGAACTCTCCCACAGTCGTCTAGAGAGCCAGACCCCATAGAATGTCTATGCCCAGGATATATTCTGGAATTGGGGCAATCGACACCTTATACTCCCAGGGCGGGAGATGCCCAATCCCCAATTTCAACCACGTCTGGGTGACTGGAATAGTCTGTCCCCCAAACCCACCAATCATCACTCTATTACCCTTAAATTTTGTTGGGTCTCCATATATAATTGACATTTCTACACCGGTATCCACTAGAGCCATCACCTTCTGCACATTTGTCCTAGACCAAAATATTGTTAATTCTACATAGGGCCTCTGGTCACATCTGGAGGCCCTATGGGGACCAGTGTTTTTCATTAATCCATGAACTTTGCCAGATCCAAATATTTTGCCACAGGTGGCTCAGGCACTGTAGCCCGTGACACCTGCGGATGTTTTTTCCTTCTGTTTGGTATTATGAAGTCAGCCAAATTCCAGGTTGTTTTCGGTGTTTCTTGTATAATTCATACTCAAGATTTTCTGGGAGCACTCTGAAATTTTTGATCATTTTTAAGCTGTTCCCACAGCTGTAACAAAACATGGTTGGGTTGCCCATCAACTTTGGTAAACGAAACCCCAGCCCTTATGAGGTCATTGAACATAGTCATCTGGGATACCCGTACAGGGCCTGATTGGGGTATCCGTGGAGCAGGCTTTTTAGTTTTAATAGGGAAGGCCTCAGCATCTTCCACTACACAAACATTGCGCCTGGTTCTTACGTGCTCTGTCTCCCCTAAGTCTGCCACTAACTGGGCTGCCTGCTGTACGATGGCCTCTGATGCCACCAACGGATTTAACATGGAAACTAACATCCCATATAGGTGGGAGGAGGTCTGCTGCAGTATTAGATCTCTCATGCCCATGTAAATTTCTCTGTATCAGGGCTTTCAAAAGTGTCTGCGTACATAGCCTCCCTCATGCCTAATTCTCAGATGTATGTCTGGAGGTCCTCCATAGAGGACCACAAACTGGTGCTGAGGGGAATATCGGTTTTGTTAGGCCATGTTAGGTGGCATGCTGCCATCAACCAATCTATAATAGAATGGTTTTCATCATTGTAGTGGACGGCTGCATATAACCTTTGTCTCAATGCCGGGTTTATTGTTATGGATGCTAATTTTGACATTTCTGTCCCATTCACTAAAACACTTTCAGCTCCTGCATCCCATAACCTTAGGAGCCATGATAGTATGCTTTCCCTTGGTTTTTGATGGAATCGCTGTACTAGGTCCATCAACTCATTAGCTGTATATGGACAAGCGGTCACATGGAGGCAGGTTTCAGCAAAGGGCCATTGGTCAGGAGGCACCCCTGCTGGTCTATCTTGTACCTTTTTTGTTTTTTGCGTTATAATAGGCCGAATCTCAAATGGGTCCATCATAGATGGAGTTTCAAGATCTGCCTTAGAGATCTTTTTTTCTGCCATATCTAAGTCTGCCTCCTTTGATTTTTGGATGTCCTCTACCGATATACTCCGTATTTGTCTTGTGGGGACATTTAAGCCAGGTTTTTTGGTTGTTAACGTACCCAGCTGTTGCTCAAGTTTCTCAATATGCTCTCTTAACATGGAAACTGAAAATCAATCATTAACACTTGCAGTATCTAATTTAAGTATGGCCATTACTAAAGGCCAGGATACTGCAGAGGCAGCTAGCCGCCACTCCTTGGTAACAAGTATGTCTTTATCTAATCCTAGAAAGTAGTCAGTCAAATAAGATGGGGAGGGAGAGGCAGGCCCTGGAACCCGCATGGGTCCCTGTTTCTCAATAATGGATGCCAACCCATAGTAGGGTGACCCCACAAACCCTGGAATTAGACCAGGGATTGTCTGTTCTAGGGGGGTAATGTTCTCCCCCCCGGCCCATTTAAGCATATTCCAAATAAAGGACATATTGAGTAAGTATGGATTATTATCACTAGAGCTGCCTGGCTCGCCAAGTGCAGGGTAAATAACTCCCAATGATGGTACTTCACAACAAAATAGTATAGATGATAGTATATTTTGAGTAGTTCAATATAGATAGGATACAAATAATACCAAAGAGAAGATGGCTCACCTTCAGGATGTCAAGGCATGCAGGGGATACAACATAGGAAGGATCTCCAAGAAGAGATCCTTCCCTGGTGGTGGTCAGCCCTTAAATGGGGTTTGGGAGAGGTGGAGCCAGGCTCCACCCCTTCCAATCACACAGGTATATCACCTTCACCTGTGCCCCCATGGCTGACTTGGTGCTCACCTCAGGTGACCAATCAGTGGTTCAGGCCGTGATTCAGCAGTTCCCATACATCTTAACTTTATGATTTACATTTGAATCTCAAAATCTTGCTTCATTTGTTTCAGTTTCCGGACTTGGATTTCAGAATTCCAGTTGATCTTCCACTGTGTTCATTCCCCTCCTACCTTGATTTCAAATTATGAAGGAGAAAGAAGAAAAACAGAGTATGCTAGGACTGTAGTTTACAAGAGAAAATATGCTGAATTCCAGGAGAAAAAAAAAAAGTACTAACAAACAAAAAATCCTTGTTTGTCCCCCAGAAGACTACTGACTTGATTTTTTTTATCTGAACTATACAGGATTAACGTTATTATCTAGAAGTACTGTGACAGCTGGCTGAAGTTGCTGACAACAAATGCAAACCAACAGTGAAAAGCAATTCTGAGTTAATGTCAGCATTGGACTAAAAGATATGTCCTTTTTTTTTTTACCTTAAAATGTTAACTGCTGACTCCAATAAAACAAATCTCACAGTCATTTCCTTTCATTACTAGTAAATATCATTATCTGATTCTTGATGTTGTATATTAAAGTTCATTAAATACATAGCCAACATTAGTGAAGGACGTGATTGCTTTGCCTAACATACAGGCCAGTCTTTGCGGACATCTATCTGTTTTCTTCAACTACATCAAACCTAAGATATGCTTCCCTCCACACCTAAGTCTCTCAGGTCAGCATGAGACTCAGGGCCTTTGTCAACGGTTTATAGGCCAGTTTGGCCCAGTTCTGTGACTAATGGGGTGAGGGACCCGCAGACCCATGCCCCAGGATTGGGGAAGGGGGGAATAAGGGAAAGATCAGGGAGATGGGTCCAAAAACAAAACAGTGGCAATGTTCTGAGGAGGAAAACTAATTTTCTAAATAAGATATTGGAATGCAAAATAACCCAGTATAATTGGAATTGATGCTAACAAATCAAATAATGTATGAGAGAGAGTGTCCAAAACCAAAGGCTCATAGGTTCATAAGGTTGGAAAGGACCTACAAGATCATCTAGTCCAACCATCCTCCTATCACTATCCCTACCCAACTACTAAATCAAATCCCTTAGCACCTCATCTAAACGCTTCTTGAACAGTGCTAGGGATGGTGCCTTCCAGTAAGGTGAGATGGCTAGGGAACCTCCACTGCTGAGATGAACAGCAGATGAGGGAAGCAAGTCTTGGGACTCGTGTGCAGTTTGATTTTTCCCTCTGAGTGGAAAATGGGGAACACAAAGTCATCTGGGGTATGTAGTTTATGTAGTTCTCTTCTGAGAACCAAGTACCCAAAAATTTGGCAGTCCACAGAACTGGAGTATTGACTCTTTAAATTCCACTACCTCACATGATATTGTGATGTGGAATACTGGTAACAAAAATCATAAAACCATGACAATCTTTCATCCTCAAATCTTAACATTTCTTCAACATCATCCTAATAGTTTACAGAAAATAAATTAATCAAAATTCAGCTTTGGTATATTGTTGTTTCATCCTCTGCAGAGCATCTTACTATACAAAGCCACTTGCAAGCTGAATGGCTGATTGCACCCCTGGTGATTGCCTCATCTCCCAGCTGCCGGTACTGTGGGCAGGAACACTTTCTCATTTGAGACCTAACCGAAGAGTCAGATGGCTGCTGCACTTATCTTTAGATTTCACACTCTCCATCAAGCCTCTGAGCAGTATTTATTTCCTATAATCTGAATTGAAGTATTTAAAAGTCTTGGTTAGAAGCTTTCAGGTCCTCAGATTATTATTATTATGTGTTTCTGACTGCAAAGCATTATTATAGAATCATAGAATGGTTTGGGTTAGAAAGGAACTTTAAGATCACTTAGTTCCAACCCACCCTGCAATGGGCGGGGACACTTCCCATTAGGGCAGGTTGCTCTAAGTCCCAGCCAGTTCAGCCTTGAGTGTCTTCAGGGGAGGGCCATCCACAACCTCTATAGGCATCCTGTTCCAGTGTAATATCATCCTTACAGTAAAGAATTTCTTTCTAACATCTAGTATAAATGCACCCACTTCCAGTGTAAAATTATTTCCCTTCGTCCTGTTGCTACCTGCCCTTATAAATGTCCTCCACATCTTTCCTATAGGGCCCCTTCAGGTACTGAAAGGCTGCTATAAGGTTCCCCCAGAGCCTTCTCTTCTCCAGATTGATGAGATCCAATTCTCTCAATCTGTTCCTGCAAGGGAGGTGCTCTAGCCCTCTGATTGTCTTCATGGTCTTCCTCTGGACCTGATACAGCAGCTTGATATTATTTCTTCCATAATGGGGATCAGTTATCTTCAGTAACTGTATTTTGAAAAGCTACCATATGCAGACCCTTAACATGTTGCAGCTCTGAAGCTTTTAGAAGTTCCACTGACAATAGCCATCAGATGAAGCTTCCAGTCTATGGCTACTGTGATTATAAGATCCTCAGCGCAAGAATCATATAACAGTGTTCCATGTATCTGGAATGATGCATTAATAACATCAGCTTCTATTCTTATTACCAGGGCCAGGGCTTTATAGTTCTGCTCATTCATTTGCATGAAAATTAAGCTATTCTCTACTTGGTGAAGAGTTATACTATTTTTCTCAGCGCCATCAGGAAAAGACTATAAAAGACAGACTGGATCAATATAACTTGCTATATTAGGATCAAACATTTAAAAAACTAACTGTTGTACTGCAGAAGGCACATATTTTCTGTGCAGATTACAGATCACACAAAGATAACATGACTAATAAAATATTCAAGTTAGGAGAACAAACCCTTTAACAAGAGACCGAACATCGAAAGGTAGAAAACACAAGTCCCTGGCTTAGCCATGATGTATTTCATATTTTCTTGATTCCATTGTAGAAACAAACTGCTCTGTTTGACTACTGATCATTATGATTTAAAAAGTGGGTCAATTCTCTGAAAATAACACTACCAAAAAGACACACTACCTGCAGTTCATTTCCAGTCAACTATGAGAAAAAATGCCCCCTACTTATCTAATGGAGAGCATAAGAAAAATGTGCTTCATTAACTTGGAATCACAGTGAAGAGGTCTTTGCAAAGGATGAGTAATTCACATACATTATGCTTTTACTGTGAATGAGCATAGAAGAGATGTTTTTCTATCTGATCTAATCTTCAAAAAGCTAAGCAACTATTCTGGCATATATTTCTCAACATTCATTAATTTGTTTTGGCTTTGATGTTTTTTTACAGCTTAACGTTAAAAATAAAGGGAACAGTTCACATGGACTGTTAATTAAAATGCTGCAATAACATGCTAAACATGTCTTCTTTGCCTTGTAAATCTGTCAGAATATCAGATAAATTCAGCTTTATTATTGACACATGGGTACTTGCCATGAAGTACAGGATCTGTCTGAAGTCATGAAGTGCTCACTGACTGTGCTTTTTTGTGACAGTCCTAGAGTTCTGCAAGTTGAAGAAAAACATTATCAAAAAGCACTTCCACATTTGAAAGTGTGACAGAAGTGACACAGTTTTTACTGTTCCTTATTCAGAAGCAATCATGCAATGATCTTGGGGACTTGTGCCCTAAAAGTTCGTTACTTAAATTGATTTTCTTAATTAAACCAATGTAGCATAGAGGAGACCTGTTGAAAAGGCATTCATAAAACAGAGGTTTGGGGTTGTGGCACACTGGGAGAATGCTAATAAAAACTACCAAAAGGGAAATGTAACTGTTATTCAGGGTTTGTATGGATCTATGAAAATGAAAAATGCAAGTCTGTGACAGGTATGAAAAAAAACAAAAACAAAACAGAAATGGGAAGAGAAAAGCTGAATTCTGCACTTGAGAGGCAGCAGACACTCTGCTTTTTCACTGCAGGGTCCTGGCAGATAGCCAGTAATAGGTATCCAGACATTATACGAATTAAAGTCTTGGAAGTTTTAAAATACACACTTTGTTGATTTAACAAACAGATGAAGAGGCTTAGTCCAGCAGAACCTTAACAGACTTTTCATCCAACAGCTATCACCTCAATTCAAAAAAAGCAGGGTTGCAAGCTAATAAACCCTGCAATCTCTGTTCCTGTCACTACACTAAGAACTTGGGAAAATGGATGGGCCATGAATGGACATGAACAAATCTTTGTCATCCCAGAGCGTAAGTTTAAAAGAAAATGTAAACCAAAACACAGGGCATTTTTGGATTTGCCCACTAAAAAGAAAAGGCCTCTCATTTTCCTAGTATAATATTCTGTATAACACAGGCTATGGAATTATATACTCAGCTACTGCTGATCAGCACAATAGGCAACAATTCACTAATGGATTGTACTTCAACTGAAATGTCCATGCTTCACCTCAACACCATCTCATCAGTTTCTTTACCCAATTTGTTTTCACACAGTGCAATTCATTTCCTGAGAAAAGGATATAAAATCCTAAATAATTGCAAAGGAATAGCTTAGATCCTAGCAAGAACAGTGTATAGTGGACTATCTAAAGCCTGACTAAATGCCTTCTACAGCATTTCTAAGTTCCACCAAGTTTTAATTTAGAAAGAGTTGAAGATCTAAGGTTGGGATTCAGTCATCTTTAAATTAAATTTATATGTTAACCTCTTTAGAAATGTCTGTAGGAGTTGGTAGTGAATAGGAGGGCTGTTAAGGGAGAAAGGAAGCATAAAGACTTTGCATATGGCAATTCAGAGCCTTCTTTTTTTTATTCTCCCCTAGGATGTACTTTAGAGCAGGCTGTGACCTTGAGGCTGCTCAGTTCCCTGCTTCCAATACCACGGAGATAACAAAAATGCAAAATTTGCTACGAACAGACTGCTGGCTTGTTAAACACTTTTTATAATAGCTTACATATTATCAATAATTTATTATAATAACTATATATAAATCATAATAAATAGCACTTCATATTCTGTGAAAATTGGTCCAGCAGACATCCTTCTCTCTGACACGGATGGATGAAGTAGTGAAGATTTTCCTTATAAAACTTATGGACTTTATTTAAGGAAAAGAGTGAAAGGACAGATTAAGCTAGGAACTGCCTGAGTTAGGCAAAACAAGCTTCATGTCTAGCTTTGTAATGGGAGCATCACTATGCCATCTAAGAGCAAAGTCAAAGGTTCAAAATGACAGCAGAGGATTCCAACTCTTCAAAACTGTGCTACTTATCTGTGATAAGAAATTGTCTCCCTAGGGTACTGTTAGGGCTCTGGAGAGGTACCTCAACAGTGTCATCTTACACATGAACTGTTTCAGGCAGACAATTTTCAAACAAACTTGCCTGAGTCTCAGAGGAGTGGACATCTGACAACTGATGTCCCTGGAACAAACAGCAAGAAAGACTGCCCTAAAAGAAAGAGGGAAAAGCTCTGGGGTCATAAATAAACCTTCCTCCCTTTGAGACCAGAAAGATCATTGCTATTATTCCATGTATTTTTATGACAACTGTTGCTCAGATATTGGTTTTGATTTTAACTCTACTTCATTGTCACCTTCATGATCTTTCTTCCTTTCCTAACATTCAAAAGTGTATTGCTTTAATATAGAATACTGGAGGAAGATGATAGAGAATGTATCAAAACATATTTTATGCTAAAATATAAAAAATTAATTAGTTGTGTGAACATTGTATTTATTATTTCTTTTTGAATTTGACACTATCAATTTTAATCAGTTTATATGAGAAGCCTTTTTCCTTTGTAGGAAAGTTTTAGTGACTCAGGACATTGTTTGAAAATCCTGGTATGTTTTGATCCCTCCTATAGAAATAGAGAGACTGTAACTCATGTATTTTACACAGCCCTTACATGCTTTTAATGCAGAAATTACCAGTGTTATGCAGTATTCAATTTCTGCTTTGTCAAGAGGTGTAATTTCTGAAGTTTTAGCAAATTTGGAAAACACCAAAATATCTCTATCATCCATATTGTTTATGCTGAACACACTTTACTTTTACAGTTTGTCTCCCTGAAGACATGAAGGAACTTTCCATAAAGAAGAGAGGAATAAAAAAAGGTGGGAGAGGGAATAGTAATTAAAAAAAACCAACAAAACAATGATAAGAAGAAGAGAGAAGGGAAAGTTTTACTATACAGAAAATTGATTATAATGGTCCAAATCCTTAGTGGTAGGCAAAAATACAGTGCTAAGTTTATAGTTTTGGTTCTCAAAACTGACTTATAACTTACTGACTTATAACTGACATCACTGCTAATAGTGATGATTTTGTGATCATAAAAAAGTGATAACAGTTAAGATTATGATATTGGAGTACATAAAAACCACACTGGTGCAGATGCCCTTTTCTCATAACTTGATGTTCTATAAAGATTATGGAGATTATGAAGAGTACGGAAATCTCAAATAAGGGATTTGAAGCCTCCAAAGGTGGGGGGGTAGGTGATGTCTCAAAAACTAATTATTTAACACTTCCATCTGGCTGAGGTTTTTCAATCAAGGTTGAAGCTTCACTTTATATCCTGTTTATCAAGGACAAAGCAACTTTCTCAGGATGGAATGTTTCTCTTCAAAGACCCAAGATGGCCATAAATAAGAAATAACAAGAGTAAGACTGAATTTTACTTAGCTGCTTGCTTCTGTCAGGATAGTATAATAAGCTAGACTCCAGCACACGAGAATATTTCCAGGGATTCCCCTTGAGATTCCTCACCAGGTGACGAATATTCAAAAAGCCTGTTCAATATTCAAAAAGACAGGTGTGGCATTGAGGCCAACAACAACAACAGGATGCCTTTTAGCAGGTAAAGGTAGCAGTAAAACAAGCATAAGGCATTGCTGACACCGCTCTTCCCACTGATTTAGACGTGCATGTGACTAAAGAAGAATCTGGGTGGGTATTGTAGCAGTGACAGGGCTCTGATAGCACTCTAACAGGGTTTCTTCCCAGGTCTGGAATAGCGCAGAAGAAAGATATATATAATATGTTAAAGAGACAATTATTAGTCACTTACTCTGCACTGTACCCAATAACACAGCTGAAGTTATATTAAGAACATCATTACCTATCCGAGGTGGTGGATGAAACATCTAACACATATTCTTAAGACAGAGGCAGTTCAATCTCAAACAGCAGTGTGCTGAGGCACCTATTAGAGTCAACTCAGTTACTTGTCCTCCTCTCCATTAAAATAACTACAGAAAATCTTAGGTCCAGTTATTTATTATAGCAACATGTCATAAGCTATTATAGTTACTCCTTCAGGATGAAGTTCTGTACAAGAAGGCAAATACCACATTCCAGACTTTGTGATATACTGATGGGGCCAGCAAAGGAAACCCACCCCACTGGTGCACATTTCCATACAGATTATCTATCAAAACAATCTGATTTAAGGAAGGGATTGGACAAAGTAGCCAAAGGGGTGAACTATGAGCTGTATGAATACAAGAGTAAAGTGATGGCATTTTGTTTATTTTTATGAATGGTTTAGCAGTCTGTCAAGGGCTCGCACTCTGGCTTGTACAATAGGCTGCACAGAAATTGACCATTCATGCATAGCCATTATGGAGTTGTGACACATGGCAAGATATTTTGAATGTGGTTGTGCACATGCATACCAGGTTTCTGGACATCAGCTCTTGTAGTTACCAGGTAATGATGAAGTGGACGTCCTATCTGAGGGTTACAAGATTTAACATCTATGTATTACTGCCCAATATTTCTATAAGATACTAACACATGTAGGACAGAAAATCACGTGGGCAGCAGTAAAAGCTTGGGGCCTGCTGTTTTACATGTCTGATGTGTGTATCGCATGTCAGGATTGTGAAGCCCTTGCCAGGATGTGACCATGTCCCCTACTCCAAACAACAGCCTACCTTACCAGAGTGCATTACAACAGTAACAAGTTGACAGTATAGGCTCTTTGGTCCAATCTGATTGGCAGTGTATGCTTTGACATGTGTAAATGCAGTAAGTGATCTAGAATTCTATTCAGTTATCTGAGCTGAGCAAGCCCATAGAATCAGAGGAATAACAAAATAAATGACATCATATGGAACCTGCAAGTCATCGAGAATGATCAAGGAGTGCATTTTACTAGCACTCCTGTACAGAAATGGGCTGGAGATAATAACACTGAATGACATTTCTACTTACTGTACAATCCCACCAGAGCACATTTTACAGAATGTAACATTCTTATCTCTAAATTGGAGAGATACATACTTGAGGGGTGGGCTGTTCATTGGATAAGGACTTGGCTGGAAGGCTGTAGACAGAGAGTGGTGATGAATATCATTATGTTCATTATGTTCAGATGGAGGCTGGTGATGAATGGTGACACCCAGGGGTCTGTCCTGGGACAAATGCTCTTCAGCATCTTCATCAAGTGCATCTTCAGCAAGTGTGCCAATGACACCAAGCTGAGTGGTATGGTCAACATGTTAGAAGGAAGGGAGGCTATCCAGAGGGACTTTGACAAACCTGAGAGAGGCACTTGAGTCAGAGTAATCCCAGATATGTATACAGACTGGGAGAAGAACTCCTTGAGAGTAGCCCTGCAGAGAAGGACCAGGGGTCCTGGGGGATGAAATACTGAACATGTTCCAGCCATGTTCCTTTGCATTTTAGAAGGCCAGTGGTATGCTGGGCTCCATCAGAAGAGGAGTGGCCAGCATGGACAGGGAGGTGATTGTCCTTCTCTACTCTGCCACTGTGTCCAGGTCTGAGACTCCCAATACAGAAAAGAAGTGGAGACGTTGGAGAGCGTCCAGAGGAGGGCTAAAACATGATCAGAGGTCTGGAGCATTTCCCCTACAAAGACAGTGTAAGGGCACTGAGCTTGTTCAGTCTGGAGAAGAAAAGGTTGTGAGGAGACCTCATTGTAGTGTTTCAGTATTTATAAGGGGATGATAGAGGGAGAAACAACTTTTTACATGAGTAGGCAGTGATAGGACAAGAGGGAATGGTTTTAAGCTCAAGGAGGGAAGGTTTAGATTATATGTCAGGGGTAATTCCTTTACAGAGAGGGAGTGGTGAGGTGCTGGAACAGGATGCCCAGAGAGGCTGCGATTGTTCCATCCCTGGGAGTGTTCAAGGTCAGTTTGGATGGGGCCCTAGGCAACCTGGTCCAGTACCAGACCTGGAGGTTGGTGTCTCTGCCTGTGGCAGAGGGGTTGGAACTTGTTGATCTATGGGGTCCATTCCAGCCCAAGCCATTCTATAATTCTATGACACTTCGAAAACAATACGTAGGGCCGAAAGTCTATGAAGGTGTGAAGAACATAACTACATTAAGTATTAAAAGATTTAAACAAAAGACTTTGAGATGGCTGATCCAGTGCTTTACAAGCTCAGCAAACTACCTGGGCTTCTCCACTTAAGATACACATAAGGGGAACTGAAAAATTTAGAATTGCAAATGGCACCATGACCAACCTACTGGTCTCTGCCCTGCTAACCGTGAACCTGGAAATCATACTATAGAATGGGCATGGAAGGTGCAATTGGTTCCAAAATACTGTGGCCTCCTTACTTCTTGTGGGACACTGATGAAAAACAGAGGCTTTGTAACCCCCAAGGTTCTTGGTACTCAGTGCACTAAAATACTCATCAATACACAGATTTCTACTGTACAATAAACTCTTCAATAGAATAAACCTGCAGGCATAAATGGTTAGCTGCCCTTCAATGAAACAGCTGCCAAAATAAAGGGTTATATCTGAATGCAGAGTTGTGTGTGATCTTATCACTTGACAGACAGTCACAATATTTGGATGAATACATGTCAATGGTTTACGGGCAGGTTTGGCCCGGTTCTGTGACGATTGTTCTGGGGGAGTAGTGTTTGTCTTTCTGTAAATGAAGATCAAGTTTACAATCACCTGAGGAATCTGAATACACGTAAGTCTGTGAGTCCCAATGAGATGCATTCCAGAGTCCTGAAGGAATTGACTGATGTAGTCACAGACTCTTCCTTAATGATATTTGAAAAGCCATGGCAGTCAGGTGAAGTCCCTAATGACCAGACAAAACGGCAACATCACACCCTTTTTAAAGAAGGGCAGCATTGGTTGCAGTAACTCCCACTGTAAATACAATCTGGGAGATGAAAGAATATAGCATAGTCCTGCTGAAAAGGACTTGGGGGTACTGGCAAATGGGAAGCTGGACATGAGCCAGCAATGTGCCCTCACAGCCCAGAAAGCCAACCATGTCTTGTTCTGCTTCACGAGAACTGTGACCAGCAGAATTAGGGAGGTGATCCTGCCCCTCTACTCTGCGCTGATGAGGGCTCACCTGGAGTACTGCATCCAGATGTGTCCTTAGTACAGGAGAGACATGGACCTGTTGGAGTGCATCCAGAAGATGGCTGCAGAATTTATGTATGTAATAGAAAACTTCCCTGATGTGCACAGTCTGAGAGGGTTTCAGCTTTTCAGTCTGGAGAAGAGATGGCTCCAGGGATACCTGATATCTTATCAGTGTCTAATGGGAGGGAGGCTATCCAGCTCAAATGTTTATATGATTCTATTAGTTGTAGATTTTACTTCTGATGTTTTTCTGACATCTATTGAAAGACTGACTATTTCTTAATGTAGATACAGGTTCATCAGGTTAAAAAGATTTCTAAGGCTTCAGTGATCCTCCTATTAATAGTTCAAACGGTGTGTGCAATTTAGGATTTGAAATACTCCGCATGATTTTGCCATGAAGTTATACAACAAAGCTGTCAGAAAACGGTTCTATTCTTGAATAACATTTTAGAGTTATTGTCAAGATTGCATTTCCAAGTGAGTTGTGTGGGTGATTTGGGGTGTGGATTTTTTATTCATGCCAAACTAAATTAATATCATAATGTTCCAGAAATGTCATAAGTTTTCAGGAGGTGATTTGTTCAGTGGCACTTCTTTAAAGGTGTACATGGCAGACAGTCACACTAGATGAAACGCTGATGATGCTGTGATTTCTTCTTGTAATATATGGTTTATAGACTTTCTGAGTCAGTAGTATCATGGTGCCTAATAGCTTAATATTCACTCCTCCTCAAATTCACAAAAAAACCCACACCTAACTGTGACAACATTCACAGTTCACTGTGATGATATTCACTGTGAATGAACATGCCTTTTCCCTCTTGTTCTGACTTATATTACTATGTTTGTACTGAGCATTTCTTATCACAGGTAAAATCATAATGTTTGGAAAAGACTGCTTAGATTATCTAGCCCAACCATAAACTCATCACCACCATGCCCACTATATCATGTTACTCAGTATATCATCTATCCTTTCTTGAAAACCATTTCAGTAGGTATGTAGGTGTGTATGCACAACCAAAGCAGCTAAGTAGTACATATTCTGGCTTAAAACTTTGTTTAGCCTGTTTTCTATCCTACTGAGCTAATGTGAGTAGAATGGTCAGGCAGATCTTTCATATAGATCGGAGTTTCAGGACTTGCATTATATTGTTCTTATGTGACAGATAAAAACAAACCAAGAAAAATCTCTCTCCAATTCCATATCTCATTCTTTACACTTCAACCAAGGTAGCAGCTTCCTGAAAATAATAAATCTATTTAAATACAGATAATATTTGATAAAGAAATTCTATCATAATCTTTTACTATTTTTAATAAAGTGTGTCCTTTGTTTTATCTCCTGGTTTTGTACATCATCCTTGTTAAACCTGAATAAATATTTAAGTCCTATTTGTGTAAGATCAACTTAATTCTGTTTAGTTTCATCTGTTTTTTAGGTCCTTGAGAGCCCCTGTATATTTGTAATTGAACCTGAATCAGGCTTTAATTTATCTAATATAATAGTGAACACAATACAATCAAATTCTAATGATAATGATAATTTGTTTCTGAATTTCCCAGTTTGGTTTGATGTCCTTCAAATTACTGAAAGTTCAAGGGAAACTGACAAATCTGGTGACATCACTGGCTGAGCTTGGAGCTAGTGCATGCTAAAGAAGCTTTTGATAGGGGTCTGTACAGCTAGAGAAAATTATTATTATTATTTTAATGTAGTTGACTTCAGTGCTTATGTTTGAATAAAGAAAAATGGTTTATTTTCTCCTTCAGTACATCACCAAAAATGAGGTATGAGATGATAAGAAGTGCAGAATAACTCATAAAGTGCAGAAGGGCTTGGTGAAGAGAAGCAATCAATATTCTCTCCAGCTGCAGTGAACAACCATATGTGTGCAGTAAATTGTTCCATTTTTAAATGCAGAATGTGGTTAGATAAGCATGTCTATGTCTATATAACATATAAGATTACTTTATTTACTAAACAATAAAGACACAACTGGGAGTAGAGTGTGGAATGGAAGGAAGAAGTACAATTTAATGTGGATTGGAGTTGGATGACATACAAAGCCTGGCTAGAAAATTCGATAAGGATGGCAAGGAGTAACTGAAATTCTGTGTTTGATACAGCACAAGAATCTTGTCAGATAGAGAACTAAAACAACAATATTACTACTTACTACACCAGTAAGGAGTAGTAAGAATAAAAAGTAAAATTCAACATGAAATAATACTGTAAGTTTATAATAAAACTAGGGACAAAAGCAGCCATCTGGACTCACTATTTTAGGTATGAGGGTGGTGGCAGATACTTGCAACAGACAGCCATTGACCAGATAAGAAGTAATAATGTTTTCAGAGTTGCTTTAGTAGGCAGTGAGACATGATCTTTTAATTTGAAATCCAAAAATAACACAGGATAGAATGATCAATAGTTGAACTGAGTGAGCACTGTGGAGATGAGTGGAAAGTCCATTAGGTCTGTGCTCTAGCATGATGAAGCTCTAGCATTTATTTTTTATTATTTCATTCTATTTCATTTATTTACTTATTTATTTATTTATTTTTCATTTTTAACTCTAACTGCATTTTAAAAAGACAAAGCCTTGAGAAATTGAGAACTGGCCTTTAGCACAAAAACATGCATTAAATGGTGAGAAGGCAGATTTCCACACCTTCTATCTTAAAAAACTTCTGATTTATCCTGGTTCTTAACAGAAGTTGAAAGATAAATAAGTCGGACTTCAAGCACTGGAACAAGTTGCCCAGAGAGGTTGTGGATGCCTCATCCCTGGATGCATTCAAGGTAAGGCTGGATGTGGCTCTGGGCAGCCTTTTCTACTGGTTGACAACCTGCCCATGTCAGTGTGGTTGAAAAAAGATTACTCTTGGGATCCTTTTCAAGCCAGGTCATCCTATGATTCTACCAAACATAGTTTTGAAGATCAGAACTCTAAGTTCCATCTGTTGTCTGTGAGCTTCACGTGTAGTAATATGTGGTTCAGTTACCTAAAGAACACAAAAAGATTAAGTGGGCAATTTGAGCCATTGCATCATGCACCATGGGGAGAGCATGGTTATTAAAGATCAATGACTACACTCCATGACAAAAAGCCTTGAGATTTTGGTATAGAGGACAGAGTACATATTAGGTTAAATGGGAAGGAATGCAATGAAAAGAGAAGGGTGTGGGTGGACCTTGCTATTGTCCTTTTGTATTTCAAGAGAGGTTATGAACAAGAAGGAAATCAACTTTTTACACAAGAAGATAGTGACTGGGGAGGAATGGTTTTAAACTAAAGCAGAGAAGATTTAGATATCACATTAGATATCAGAGGGAATTTTTTTCACTGAGAAAATGATGAGCTGCTGGAACAGGTTGTCCAGAGATGTTATGGATGCTCTGTTCCTGTAGATACTCAAGGCAAACTCATAGAATCACAGGGGTTGGAAGGGACCTCTAGAGATCATTGAGTCCAACCCCCAACTGATCTAGTGTCAACGGTTTACGGGCAGGTTTGGCCCGGTTCCGTGACTATTGGTGCGGGGGACCCACAGACCCACACCCCAGGAAAGGGGAAGGGGGAAAGGGAAAAGGGAGATGGGCCTAGAAACAAAACAGCGGCAACGATCTGAGGAGGAAAGCTAATTTACTAAATAGATATCAGAAAGCAAAATAACACAATATAATACAATATAATTGGAATTAAAACTAAGAAATCAAATAAAATGAGCAAGAGAAAGTGTCCGTCCCAGGAAAGGTCATGAAGCTTATCACACTGAGTGTCATCACACATCACATACATTACAATCGGCTGACCAGGAGCAGCCAACAGAGGTGTATGAAATAAAGAGCCTGCCTGACTAATCTTTTCTCCTTCTACAACAAGATCACCTGCTTAGCAGAAGAGGGCAAAGCTGTGGCAGCTATCTACCTGGAACAGGAGGATCATAGCTGTAGTAACAATAAACTCCAAGAGAACCCTAGATTGCTGTGGGATTTGACGCTTCTGCTGGACACATGTAAGACTAGAGCCCAATAGTATTTGTCCCAGGATACTCAAAGAGCTTGCTGATGTTATCACAAGACCTCTTTTGATTATTTTTCAATGGTTTTGGGAATTGGAAAAGGTTCCAGCTGACTGAAAGCTGGTAAATGCAGTCCCAGTTTTCAAGAAGGGCAAGAAAGAAGACACTAGTAATTACGGACATGGTGGTCTCACTTCAGTGCTGGTCAAAATTACAGAGAAGATTACTCCAGGAGTTACAGAGAAACACCTGAAGGATGATGTAGTCATTGTCATAGCCAATACAGGTTCAGAAGAATAAAGTTTTGTTTAACAATCTTAATCTTCATTTATGACAAGGTCACCCATCTTGACCAAGTGAAGGCAGCAAATGTAATCTACTGGGATTTCAGCAAAACTTTCAATACTGTTTCTCACAATATCCTTCCTGGGGAAAAAATGGCCAGAATACAATTTGGTAAAAATATAATGCAATGGTTGAAAAATTGTCTTATAGGTTGGACTCAAAGGGTTACAGTAAATAGGGTTACATCATGCTGGAGGCCATAATCACTGAGTTCCTCAGGGCTATATTTTAGAGTCAGTTCCCTTAAAATGATTTCAGTGACTTTGATAAAAGGCTTGAAAGTATACTAAGTTGTCACCGGTTTGCGGGACAGTTTGACCCGGTACCATGACAATTGAGGCAGGGGACCCACGGGCCCACACCCCGGGGAAGGGGAAGGGGGAAAGGGAAAAAAGGAGAAGGGAGATGGGCCCAAGGGCAAAACAGTGGCAACGATCTGAGGAGGAAAGCTAATTTACTAAATAAGATATCAGAAAGGAAAATAACACAATATAATATAATATAATTGGAATTGAGGCAAATGAATCAAATAAAATGAGCAAGAGAGAGTGTCCAATAAACCGAAGGCCTTATGCTAACGCTGAAGGCGGATGGCTGCAACAAACACCCACTGCTGAGCTTGGTCCCGAAGGGAAGAGAGAGTCCTGTGACCGCAGACAGTTTTTATCTTTCCCTCTGAGCGGAAATATGTAAAAATGCAAAGCATTGCAAAGTCCTCTGGGGAATGTAGTTCTTCTCTTCTGAGACAGGTACACCCAGAACTATCGATGATCCACAGAGCTGGAGCATTAACTCTTTAAGTCCCAATACACCACATGATGTTATGATGTGGAATATCAACAATACAACAAAAATCACAAAGCCATAACATAAGTACATTTGCAGAAAAGGCTAAACTGGAAGGAGCTGTTGAATCCTCTGTGGTTAGAGAGGCCACTTGATGGACTACAGCTTTTACATGACGTTAGCAGAGGGGTAGGAGTTGATCTCTTCTCTCTGATAACACTCTCCAAAATACAGTTTGAATTCTGTCTGGACCTTACTGGAATCATGTGTTGGATTTTATCTCTGTGAGTCCCTTTCAACTTGGGATTTTCTGGTTGTGGATGTCCCACTTGCAGACAAAAGGAGCAATGGGGGTAGATAGTGGAGACTCCATCCTCCTGGACATGCTTGCCACTCTTCTACTGAAGGGACATGGGATGAAGGGGGTGCTGGAACCCCTGTAGGTCCCTATATCCAAGGGGAAGCCATTCTCTTTATCAGAAACATCTGAGATAATCTTTTGGAGACAGGATCTCTGGTGAAGAAGTTTTTAATTTGCGATTGCAATGATGTGCGTCCTGCTAACAAGTGTGCCTCTATGGGATGACCATTACAGCTACTATAGTTTTTCATACTTACCCCCTGCCCTGTTTTCTCATTGGCTAGGTATTCCAGGTTCACAGTCTTACCAGATTTATGTTTGGTAATTACATTTTGACACTTGTTAATTCATATTCTACCTTGTGCCAGTAAATGGTAAATTACATTCTGGTTTATACTTTATCTTGCTGCCAGCCAATCACCATCCTGTTGTTTCCAAGATGTCTCAGAACTCTTCTTATAGTATTTACATGGTGATTCTCTCCTAGGCCTCTTTGTTTCTGTCCAAGAGACATTTCTTTTGTTTCAAAGAGCACCGGGGAGTGTCAGGTCTTCCTGATGCCTTTTCAGACAAGCAAGTTCCAACTTGCCCTCACTTTCTTGGGCATGTCATGTGACAAATTACTACATATATATTCATACTGGCTAAACATAGATTGTTACTAGCTATACCTGTATATTGCTAATCAGTTTATACTCTTTATTTCTAACTTCCATGATGCTAGTTGGCCACAGAGACCATGAACTAAATTCTTAACTTGTTCTTCTGTAGAAACAATATTCTGTTCCCACAACTTAAGCAAGCAAAATGGTGCAATGCCATTCCCATGAAAGGGGCACTCAGCAACCCCAACATTCCTCCTCCTTCAAAATTGCAGTTACTTCTTCTCTTGACAAAACACGTAATCTTTTATTCACCAAGAGTAATAAGAGAGGTCAGGGACTGAGCTGCTGCATGGGGACAACAGGAAGAGTTCAGCAGAGTGATGCAAGATGCCTCAACTGTGAGGAGCCATAAAAGAATTGATGGAAGCAGTGCTTATTGTGGAGAAGAAAAAGACTTCAGTGCTGACAGGAAAAAGGCTGAAGTGCAGCACAAAGGAATTTTTTGTTTTTAACGCGACAAAGATTTATTCCAATAAAAAAAATACAGAAAAAATGGTAATAACAAAATGAACAATACTTAAAATGAATTTACCAAAATAATCAAAACAATAAATGCTTCTCTTTTTGGAACTCAAGGCTGTGTGTGGATTCCTGTGTCCTCTCCTGGCCTCCTCAGTACAGCAAAGACACTGCCAATTGGGGTGTGTTTGCCAAGCACAAGGCCTGGGCACTTGCCATTCCAGAGCAGAGTGAGGGAGCTGCCTTCAGTCAGTGTTAAGAACAGAAGGCAGAGGAGTATCTGAATATTACTTGTAGCTGGTGCTGGGAGCATGGAGAAAGACAAAGCGTGGCTTTTCTAACATATGATCGGTGGTGGGAAGACAAGAGGCACCAGGCCCACACTTGTAACATCAGCAACACTCAACAGTGGAAGACTGAAAGACTATCACCATGAGGGTGCTCAAGTAAGGAAATGGCATCCAGGGAGGCTAGGAAGTTCTGTCCTCCCCAAGGTTTCCAAAATTGCCTGTGCTTATCTGAATGGAACCTTCTATGAAGTCACCACCAGATATACCAACACAGTTTTCCTGAGTTCAACAGTCTGTATTATCTTGGCACACTGTTTGCAATTTTGTCACTGCATAGGAAACAGAAACACCTCCCTTTATGCATTACCTGATTTTAGGCACTAAACACTTGCCTGGTGTATGAGGTACATACGTAGTGGTCAGCTAATCAGGGACATCCACCTACATGCTGGTGCCCTTCTCCCTTAGGATGACCCCCATAAGACCAGAGGGAACAGGTAGATATTAGGAAAGGTGTCTGGCTGGAATACAGTAAACATGTGGACAACAACTTCCAAAATATAATTCAATCAAAATGAGTCCAGTCACTCTAAGACTAAACAGTGGGTACTGCATCATATCATACCCAGTCAAACTGATTCATCAGTGTTCATCGCTTCACAGGTGTTGTAACTACTATATTTTTCACTCAGTGGTTTACCCTTAAGATGAGGATAGTCTTATCCACAGGGCAAAGCAGAAGCAATTACATCCCATTCCCTTAAAAAAATAGTTTAGGTATTTAAGTGTAAGACTCTCATTCTCATTTATCAGTGGTATTAAGTAGCTTTAATCACAGTTTGAGGGCATAGCTCTTTGTTCTTGATAGTACTTTACGTGAAAAAGACAGACTCTAAACACTTTAAAATGAAAAACTAAAAGTATCAATTTTTAAAATGGAAACTCTCTTTGAATACAATCAAATTTAAAAACAAATCTTAGGCGAGGAACCAAGAGAAGTAGTTAAAAGAAAAATGGATTTATATTTTCAAGCTCTACTTCTCATTGCATTCTAAGATGCTTTAAGTCCCCATTTTGCAAGCTACTGGCTTCACTAACACTAAATTTAAGTGGATTTGAAGTATGCAATGAACTATTCTCAAAATAAAGGTGCCCATTTGAATGCAAGCTTATAAGAACTTCGGGCTTTCACATAGTTATAAAAGGGGAGCGTAGTCTAAAGAAGAAAGAGAACAGTGAAGAAACACAAGAAAGAAACAGCCAGAATGTGTTTACTCTCAAACAATCATTAAAAAGTTTACCAAAAGAGCATTTTAGTCAGTAAAAACCAATCTGAATAATTTATCTATGTGTGTTATTTGTGTCTGGTACCTTTAAGTAATATTCTATAATTTAAGCACATCTGAGAGGACTGCACCCTCTCTCCAGTTTCTAGACTGTTAAAAACAAACAAACAAACAAACAAACAAAAAACAGTCTGAAAGTAAACAGGCATTGTAACACTGATAACCCTCCCTACATCTCTGAAGACATGAAATTTCATGGCAGATTATAAAATCATAGAATCACCAAGGTTGTAAAAGACCTCTAATATCACCTAGTCCAATCTTCCACCTAACACAAATATTTTCTTACTAAACCATGACCCTTAGTGCCACATCTAAAGATTTCTTGAGCACCTCCAGGACAGTGATTCCACCATCTCCCTGGGCAACCATTTCCAATGTCTAACCTCTCTCTTAGTGAAGAAATTCTTCATAATGTACAAACTGATTCTTCTCTGGTACAGCCTGAGGCCTTTTCCTCTTGTCCTATGACTAGCTACATGGGAGAAGAGGTTGACTTCCACCTCAAAACAACCTCCTTTCCATAGTTGCATAAAGCCTGACTAAACCATCCTAGTTCTCTCAGCTACTCCTCAAAAAACTTATTCTCCAGAATATCCACTGGTTTTGTTGCCCTTCTCTGGTCATGCCCAGGGCCTCAATGTCTTTCTTGTAGTGAGGCAATCAAAAGTGAACACAGTACAGCAGGTGCCACCTTAGAACTTTGTACAGGGGGATAATCTTCCTGGCTCTGCTGGCAACACTATTTCTGGTGCAAGAAAGGATGCTGTTGTCCGTCTTGGCTACCAGAGCACATGGTTGGCTCATGTTCATCGACTACACCCCCAAATCCTTTTTCACACTGCAGCTTTCCAGCCACTTTGTCTCAAGCCTGTAATGATGCATGCAGTTATTGTGACCACAGTGCAGGACTCAACACTTGGTCTTGTTGAACTTCATTCCATTTCCCTCAGTCCATTGATTCATCCTGTCCAAATCCCTTTGTAGGGCCTTCCTACTTTCAAGCAGATCAACACTTTCTCCAAGATGACTTGGTGTCATCTGCAAAGTTACTGTGGGTACACTCAATTCCCTCACCCAAATAGTCAATAAAGATTTTGAATACAGTACTGGGGAATATCACTCATGAACAGTTGCCAGCTGGATTTAACTTCCTTCACCTCTACATCAGCCAACTTCAAGATCATTTAATAACATTCATTTTAAGACATGCATAGCATATGTATTTCTGCCCTTTGAGACCAAACACTGATTTATTGTGACATAAACCCTGAAATCACCCAGATAGCAATTACAGTGCTCTACTTACAGTACATTAGATGCTCAGGTACAGCTATTTGAAGAAACTGAAGAGATACAAACCTGATTGAGAGACCTGGGATTAACTGAAAGTGTCCCCATATTCTTCTTTCCTCAGTTGCTTCTCCCCCAACATACATACCTTTTTTTTCCAGAATTACTGTTCTGCACAAATTATAGCCCTTTATTTTATTGGTTGTCAATTACAACTTTCTTATGTGCTCCTAACAGCACAGTTCTATGGGCAGAGCAACCTCATGGGTAGCCAGTTATCTAAGTCAGACTCAGTCTACCCTGTGTTTGCTTGTCACTCCAAAAAAGTACTTAGGTCTGTTGATGTGCTTATAACAGCATGGTTCTAGCCTTCTTTGAATGCCTTAAGGTATCAAAACATGAAACATCTGTGGATTTGTGCCAAAATGTGCAGGTACCTGAAATTCTAATGTGGGTAAATTCCACCTCCACCTAGGATCTTACCAAATTCCTTATTTTATGCTGATTTCAGAAGGAATTATAATGGTTCATCCCCTTACTATTACTTACAAATACTACTTCAGTATACAATTTCTATTTCAAACAGCAAGACAATCAGAAATTTAACATATAAATCATTTTGCTTCAACTAAATTTATACAATATTTATAGTACTTCATTGATGTCAACGGTTTACGGGCAGGTTCGGCCTGGTTCCGTGACTATTGGTGCGGGGGACCCATGGACCCACGCCCCAGGAAAGGGGAAGGGGGAAAGGGAAAAGGGAAAATGAAGATGGGCCTAGGAACAAAACAGCAGCAACAATCTGAGGAGGAAAGCTAATTTACTAAATAGATATCGGAAAGCAAAATAACACAATATAATTGGAATTAAAGCTAATAAAATAAAATGAGCAAGAGAGATTGTCCAATAAACCAAAGGCCTTACACTAACGCTGAAGGCAAGACAGCAGTGAGCACCCACTGCTGAGTCGTTCCCAAAGGAAAGAGCGTGTCCCGTGACCGCAGACAGTTTTTATCTTTCCCTCTGAGCGTAAACACGTAAGAACGCAAAGCATTGGCAAAGTCCTCTGGGGAATGTAGTTCTTCTCTTCTGAGACAGGTATACCTGGAACTATCAATGATCCACGGAGCTGGAGCATTAACTCTTTAACTCCAAATGCACTACATGATGTTATGATGTGGAATACCAATACCAAAAATCATAAAACCATGACAATTGATTTTTCTTTTTTTCTTTAAAGATCAGATGATAATCTGAAGTTCGATTTTCAGTTTGAGGATAAGGTGGAAAATTCCAATCTCAGTCTCTGTTATGGTTTATTGAACATAGTAATGATTACAATTAGAAGAACTTCCAAGTTAAATAGTTGTAAAACAGCTTTTGCAGATGTTTGTACTTGTTTCTCTTTCAAAACCTACCTGCCCATGTTGCGATCTGCAAAACAGAGTACTTCCGTCCCTCCTAAAATTCTCAGCTTAAACCAAACTATGGCAGTGTAACTTCCAGATTTTTCATTTATAGCATATGATGACTAACAGAAGTTAAACATTGTAGTCACTCCAGGGAATATATACAACTGGTCTGGCTTTATACTGAAGCTTAATATCAAAAGGAACCCAGCAATAAATCCTTTCAAGAAGAACCATTGATTTTCACCCTTCATCATTGCTATGATTGCTATGATTGCAGGCAGAAAATTAGAAATGCTAAAGCCCAGCTTGAAATTAGGCTGGCTACTGCTGTAAAGGAGAACAGGAAACCCTTTTACAAATATATTAACAGCAGGAGAAAAACTAAGGAAAATTTCCCTCCTTTACTCAACGAGGCAGGCAATATAACCACAGATGATAAGGAAAAGGCTGAGGTTCTCAATGCCTTCTTCACATCTGTCTTTAATAAACAGGACAGTTATCCAAATGGTACTTGCCCTGACCTGGAAGTCTGGGACGGGGTGCATAATGCACCCCCTGTGATTCAAGCAGAGACGGTCAGAGATCTTCTCCTCCATCTGAACTCCCACAAGTCCATGGGGCCAGATGGGATCCACCCAAGGGTGCTGAGGGAGCTAGCAGAGGTGATTGCCGAGCCACTTTCTGCCATCTATCAGCATTCCTGGTTATCTGGAGAGGTCCCACAAGATTGGAGGCTTGCCGATGTGACTCCCATCTTCAAGAAAGGCCGTAAGGAAGACCCGGGGAACTACAGGCCTGTCAGCCTGACCTCGGTATCAGGGAAAGTTATGGAACAGATGTTATTGAGGGAGATCACACGACACGTGCATGGCAATAAAGGGATCAGACCCAGCCAGCACGGGTTCACCAGGGGCAGGTCGTGCTTGTCCAACCTCATCTCCTTCTATGACTGGGTGACCAGACAGGTAGATGAGGGAAAGGCTGTTGATGTAGTCTACCTGGACTTCAGCAAGGCCTTTGACACGGTCTCCCACAGTATTCTCCTAAGGAAACTGGCAGCCCGTGGTGTGGACAGGTTCACTCTTCTCTGGGTGGAGAACTGGCTGGAGGGCCGTGCCCAGAGGGTAGTGGTTAATGGAGTTAAGTCCAGCTGGCGTCCTGTTACGAGTGGTGTCCCCCAAGGGTCAGTTTTGGGGCCCATCTTGTTTAATATCTTTATTGATGACCTAGACGAGGGAATTGAGTGTACCCTCAGTAAGTTTGCAGATGACACAAAGCTGGGAGGATGTGTCAAACTGCCTGAGGGTAGGGAGGCCCTTCAGAGGGATTTGGATAGGCTGAACAGCTGGGCTGAGCAAAATGGGATGAGGTTCAATAAGACCAAGTGCCGGGTCCTGCACTTTGGCCACAATAACCCCATGCAATGCTATAGGCTTGGGGCAGAATGGCTTGAAGAATGTACAGAGGAAAAGGACCTGGGGGTGTTGGTTGATGCTCGGCTCAACATGAGCCGGCAGTGTGCCCAGGTGGCTAAGAAGGCCAACAGCATCCTGGCCTGTATTAGAAATAGTGTAGCCAGCAGGAGCAGGGAGGTGATCATCCCCCTGTACTCAGCTCTGGTACGGCCGCACCTCGAGTACTGTGTTCAGTTTTGGGCCCCTCACTACAAGAAGGACATTGAGGCCCTGGAGCGTGTTCAGAGAAGGGCAACAAAACTAGTGAGGGGTCTGGAGCACAAGTCTTATGAGGAGCGGCTGAGGGAGCTGGGATTGTTTAGTCTGGAGAAGAGGAGGCTCAGAGGAGACCTTATTGCACTCTACCACTTCCTGAAGGGGGGTTGTGGTGAGGAGGGGGTAGGCCTCTTCTCCCTGATAAGTAATGACAGGACGAGAGGGAATGGCCACAAGTTGCGCCAGGGAAGATTTAGATTAGACCTCAGGAAGCATTTCTTTTCTGAAAGAGTGGTCAGGCACTGGAATGGCCTGCCTAGGGAGGTGGTTGAGGCACCATCCCTAGCGCTGTTCAAGAAGCGTTTAGATGAGGTGCTAAAGGACTTAGTTTAGTAGTTGGGTAGAGATAGTGATAGGAGGATGGTTGGACTAGATGATCTTATAGGTCCTTTCCAACCTTATGAACTTATGAACTTATGATCATTTGATTCAGAAACCCAATAAGCTTGGTACATATCAACACAAAATCTGCTTAGTGTTACTATTGCCCTTGTACTTTCATGAAATACCTACCATTAGGAGAACTTAATCTTAGATTAAATTGATTACAGAATCTATGTGCAACTCTTGAGATGATTCATAGCAGGGTAACTCATGTCATAGCCTGAACTGATGATTGAAACCTTGGGAAGGGAGTAGCTGGCCCAGGAATCACTGGTGCAAAATTTACCTATGCATCCCACATAACCCTGGGCTCATTTAAGGGCTAGACTCTGAGGGAAAGATGTCTCCAGGATGCAGACCACTTCCTGAGAAAAAGTGTTCTCTAGCCAGATGCTCTTATAAGCAGTAAGGTAAGTCAACTTTTTTTTTTTAACATATGATTACTGGCATTTCCAATGCTACTTAGCCTGGTATTGAAGAAAAGAACTTGTCAGAAGCAGTTTTGCTGCTTCCTAGGGTCAATACTAGGGTTTTCTAAAATAAACACGGAATTATGAAAGTTTAAAACCAAGATCTCATAACTATTGGAAAAAATGTATTTGAAACTGTGAGTGAAATTGTACTAAACTTATATAAGATAACAACTAACTGAAACAAATTATGTAACTTTAAGTGAACTAATCTTTCCAACACTTAGCACTAAGCAGCTCTCTGTCATATTTCTATAGTAAGAAAAAATATAAACTGGACTCAAGTCCGGTATATCCTAAAAGGAGCTTGGTACACATGAATGAGTTTTCTGAATGCTTCTGATGCATTTATTAAGATGAACTCAAGATTCTGGCTTTTTTTTTTTTTTGTCTTTAAAAACTGCTACAGCCTTCAGGTTTCTGGCAGAAATGTCAGATGTAAATTTCCTTTAGTCATCTTATAAATAAAGCACTGCCTCAGCTCTCAACTTGCCTGGCTTCAGATGGAAATCCCTGATTTCAAAGAACTGTTCACCACCAGCAGCAACAGGAAAGCCACTTCAAATAGTTTTGACCCCAAATTTTCAGAAAAGCCAATATTATCTTTTTCTTATACATTACATTACATCAACATTAATAAAGAAATTTTCACATGTAACTATCACACCTACCTTAAAACATTAAGATGAACAGATTTCAAAGACAAGAGACCATTTTACTCTTCTAATTGTGCAAGAGAAGATTTCATCATATGTTTTCTCCATCCATGCCCTAAATTTTCTATGAATATAAAATGGCTTTGAAACAATATCTAGTTTAATCTGAAGACTTATAGCAAATAATTTATCTCGACCTTACATTAAGGTACATCAATGTCTAATTTGGCTAATAGCCTTCATAAGTACCAATCCATCATGAACAAACTGAGGTATATATGAATTTCTCACTCTTGGATCCCATTAGGGACCCACTATTCCATGAGAAGAAGTTCATTCAGGAAAAAAGATCTCATTTTACTCATGGGTATAGCTAGCCATTATTCCACTTCCATTCTGGATGATCTTGACTTTGGAAACTGTACTTTCTAAGATTAGGCAAATTCAATGTAAACAAGAAATTGCCAGCTGAGGAATCCAACAAAAAGAAGAGAGAATGGGTGATGAACTAGTGCTACTAACCCTTATTACACATACAGGAAGATATCAAAACAAAGACAAATCTGATTTATCTTTCCACCTTTCAGAGAAGCAAATATACAACTACTTTTCCTCATGTAAAATACACCATATTTGTTCTGCTCTTCTGATGTTAAGACTGTTGCTCTCTACTCAAACTTTTGAGGCAAAGTAAAACCCCTGGAAAATTTATTAATGACCAATTGTGTATGAAATTTATTTTTATCTTTCTGGGCATGGAGCTTATACAGTTTGCTTCAACTTAATATCTGTAAGGTTTTTAATTTTAAAATATTTTTCTATTCTTTTTTCCGAGGCTTCTTCATATTCATTACCAGCAGCAACAATTTCAAGAAAAGTATGTGAAATGTCTTGTTTTCAGGTAAAAAAATTCCCTAACCGTTAGCTGAAACAGCTGTCCAGTAAGACATCTATTTCCCATTCTAGTTTTTCAACACAGAACAATAAATTGAGTTCATTATACGAGTGAAAGAAGGAACAGCACTTTGTGCAGCTAATGCAGTTGCTTCAGACTCACTACATAGTTTATGCAAGTTAAAGGAAGGTGAGTAGTACCACTGAAAGACAAATTTTGTGCAGAAATCTGTATCCCTAAATGGAAGCTGCTTCTAAAAAGATTTTTTTGAGGGCTGTGCTTGAGGTTTTGCAGCTGTACCAACTGGAAATACTAAAAAAAATAATAAAAATTGTTTTTAGTATTCAAGGACTCTTACAGAACTTCTTGGAGCTACCTCATTGCATGTCTAGTTCAGAGATGAATTATAAGTAAGTGCATTTTCATACATCACAAAATTTCATTGTATGTTACATCAAAATACACAATCATTTTTCAGCTTCACTTCTACTCTTAACCTTTATGTAGGCCACAAAGTAACTGGATATGGAGCACAGGTGATAACCCTCATGATTGCTAATAACCCACCATGTGTGGCACAGTGAGTCTGATGCACTACAATACTAAGCAGCATCCCAGAAAGCCAGTAGTTCTGTGAGAGAGTAATCCTTCCTCTTCAGAGGAAGCCCACTGCTCACCACTTTCACCTGAAGCACTCAATATTGGAAAACGTGGTATTTGGCATCTCTCTGGAAAATAGCATCTGAGACACAAGTACTAATAATTGTTGTTACAGCTTTCAATACAATAAGAGATTTTGATACATTTTTCACCTTCATATACCCCAGTGACACAGAGGCTAATTGATGCCTTAATATTTAGACAGGAGATGTTGAGAAATAAGTTGCTGTAGTGTGATACAGATAAACAACCTTCCTTTGGATGTGGATAACAGTTCTTCATAGTAGTTCAGAAAAATGGCAGGGCAAAAGAGGCAGGCAGAATAATGTAGAGGAAAAAAAGAAAAAAGGCCACTAAAGATCACTAACTCACCTTTAATTTTGCCTAGTTGCAATTGTTCAGCAATCAAGATTGTCCTTATTACTTACTGGGATTTAATCCTTATTACTAACTGGGAACTGACATTATCAGAGGAAAAAGTGCTAATCAAAGGACAATAGCCTCTCTGGGTTAGAAAGGTTATTAAACAGAGAGGGAAAAGAAAAGTAAATAAGTAATGTGAGTACACTACTCATAAAAAGTAAATGAGTAGTGTGAGTGTCAGCCCCTCCCCTTCTGAAATTCCGTTTTTGTTGTCACATAGCTTCCAAGGTTGGAAACTCTTAAGGAAAAGTTAACTTTTTACATACTTTTCTTTCCACTCCTACTCTAGAAGGTAATTTGTTCTTTATACAACACTGAATAAAATAAAAATAAAAATCAAGATTACTCCTCAACAGTAATTACAAAAACAAAGATTTTCGCTTCCCCACCAAAAATTTGGAATTCAGATTTATCTGTTTTTTTTTTTTTTTTCATTAATTTGCAAGCAGGACAAACAAAAAAATTGAAACCACAAAAGAAAAAGTCAATAAAGCCTGACGTCAAAGAAATCCTACAAAAAACAAACAAAAAACAAACCTTCAGAAAATCCAGCAACAAGTGAAGATGCAAAACATAATTTAATGTTATTCCCTACACAATCTGACAAAGACATTGCTAATGTAACCCATGCAATGCTGTAGAGAAGAATTGAGAGCTCCCTTAACTTGATGGGAAAAGGTCAGTTATACAAGTACAGAAGGCAGTACAGAAACTGATTTACCATTTTTCATGGCAACACAGAGGCAGGAAATGGAGGATCTTTGCATTTTCTCTTTCAACTTTTCCTTCAAAAGCTCAAGCTGACTTTACACAAGATGTATATTAAAGTACTATTCAGCACTGGGTGAGCCTCTTGTCCAGTTTCAGGCCTAGCATTTTGAGACAAATATGGATGAATTAAAGATATGCCAAGAAGAGCAATAGGAAAAGATGACCTGCAGAGAAAGACCAAACCACAGAAAGCTGAACAGATGTGGAGGGAGTCACAGTTAAATATTTTCAACTATTAGCTACCCCCCAAAAAAATCAGAAATGAATCAGGTATGTTTGTCTTCACCATGAGACATGGGAAATTATAGAACTCCTGCATTCATTTCTAGTCCTATTTTTTTTCCCAGGATTTGGCAATAAGCCCTTCAAATAAGCCCTTCAACAGCTACTTCACTTTTCTCCAAAAGCAAAACATGAATAATAAGCAAGCTGCCCTTCTCCCAGAATATTATAGTTTATTCTTAAAATTTGTTCTGGTTCTAATAATAATCAGTTCTTCACACTGCCAGAACAAAAGAAAGACTTCAGGAGTCACTGAGAATAAAGCCCAAAATATCAATCAAGTTTTTTACTCAAATCTCTTCCATAGAATTACATCTCTAAAATTAAATGACTGTTGTTCTTAGGCCTTGATAAAGTACAATTAGCTATCTAGGCTATGAGTAAAATACAGTATTAAACAGGAGGTTATGGCAGCATTAAAAAAGATTAACATGCCAGTGGAATCCAAGAACACAGTTCTTTAATCACACTGGACAGGGAATTTAAAGGAAAATACCTCAGAGAAGTAGATGAATATACTTTCAGCAGAATGATTTCTTTAAAGACAGAAATTAAATTTATTCAGATCTTTTTTTCACCTCTGTTTCACAGCAGGTTGTTATTTCATGAGAGTCACTTTGAAGGTAAAATATACCCACTACCTAGAGCAATTATGATGAAAAGAAGAAAGACAGAGAAAAAGAATTCTCCAAGTGCCAAGTATGTAAGACTGAAAGAACTATTCAGCCAAGGTATAATAATCAATTTTTCCGTGAATTATATTTAATAAGAATATAAAGGTTTGCAGAAGAAATGACAAGTGAAAGCTCTGAAATATTGCTTTGTCACTCCCTTTGTGTCTCCTTGTAAAGAATCGCCATAATCAAAGAGAACTATTTGGTGCAAATCAGATTTCTGTTTGTATTCTACATTGCTATATATATGTTTCACTGACTGAACAGATCCTGTTCCTCAACATTCTATTTTTTTTTTTAATATGACTTTCATACTCTGTGACGTCAAAATTGCTCTTTTAACGGCTGCAGAGACCTGCTGCTCCATTGCAGACATCAGCTGACTGAAGTCGCTCTTTCTGTCTGCCAAATTGCCCAAGATGGGTGGCTCATGGTGAAAAGTGGTTTGGGAACCGCTATTCAAACTACTTGGTTTTAGCCGACATCGCTCAGCTCCACATGTGCTGTTCTGTGTACCTCAGGGAGGAATACACTGCAGGAGAACCTGAGCAATGTTCCAGAAACAAGAAGTTGTAAGCTTAGCAGGGTTGCCGCCCACATAGCTCTGATTTTATTTGTTATGCCTCCTTATGACAGCTGTTCATTGAAAATTAGAAAAGAAAAAAAAAGAAAGAAAAGTACTTGTGCAGAAAGGAAAAATGATAATTTGGAAAAAAAAAAAAACCCCAACATTCTTTTTCTAATTTTCCTACAATTTCCTATCCATTCACACATTTGCCTACCATTTACCACGCTTTCACTTGTTTCCTTCCTTTTACTATGTTTTCCCATTTTTTCACAAAATTTTCTTCCTTTTTATGATGGCTTAACATTTTCTCATTCTTTTTTTTTTCCCAACTTGATCTAATGGCTTCCAAACCTTCTTGTTTATTTGCCCATGCTATGTGTATTGGCATAGATGCACTTCAGCTAAGCCTCTTACCTCACCCCAATCCTGTTACCACTCCCTTAGGCTCATCTCTAGGAGGCCTGGTTTTATCCCCTTACCCCTTCATATCTAGTTTAAAGCCCTCTCTACAAGCCCTGCCAGCTCCTGGGCAAGAATCTATCTCCCCCTTTGAGACAGGCAAGACCTATCAGCAGACCTCAGTCCAGGTGCCAAGCAGACCACCTCATGATCAGAGAACCCAAAATTCTTTCATTTACACCAGCCTCTCAGCCATGTTTTTCTAAGATGGGTTTTCCTGATTGTCTCAGTGTCTTTCTCTGCTACTGAAGGCAAATACTACTTGAACGCCTGCTCTATCAACTAACCTCCCCAGTCCCCTGAAATCACTTTTGATAGTCCTCAGGCTTCTGTCAGTGACTTCATCACTGCTGGCCTAAATTACCAATAAAGGATAATAACCAGAGGGGCAGATCAGACTGGGGAGTTTTCTACAAATATCCCTGACCTGGGCCTCAGGGAGGCAGCACACCTCCCTATAGGAAGGGTCAGGCCAACATATAGGGCCCTCTGTTCCTCTCAGAAGGGAGGAACACCTACAACAGCCACCCTCCTTTCTTTCTTGGCAGAGGCAGTCTTTAATCATGGAGCTGATCGCCTCCCCTTAGACAGCTTTGGAAGCAGACCTCCCGCCACATCCTCACTCACCTCTCCTTCTGGTTCCAAGGCTTCAAACATACTACACAGAGGTACCTGGGGAACCAAGGTAGGTTAGGATGGGGGTTGCCTGCATTGCCAAGGTGGGACCTGTTGCTACTCTTTCTCTCCACTCAAGTTGGCTCTCTCTGCTTGATTATGGCAGGGGACAGGGTCCACCATGGTTTGGGAAGTGCAGTCCTGGTGTCTTTCTCGCAAAGATTCACTCTACCAACCAGTCTTATGCTCATAGGTTCATAGGTTCATAAGATTGGAAAGGACCTACAAGATCATCTAGTCCAACCATCCTCCTATCACTATCCCTACCCACTGAACTACTAAATCAAATCCCTTAGCACCTCATCTAAACGCTTCTTGAACAGCGCTAGGGATGGTGCCTCAACCACCTCCCTAGGCAGGCCATTCCAGTGCCTGACCACTCTTTCAGAAAAAAAATATTTCCTCAGGTCTAATCTAAATCTTCCCCGGCGCAACTTGTGGCCATTCCCTCTCGTCCTGTCATTATTTATCAGGGAGAAGAGGCCCAACCCCTCCTCACCACAACCTCCCTTCAGGAAGTGGTAGAGTGCAATAAGGTCTCCTCTGAGCCTCCTCTTCTCCAGACTAAACAATCCCAGCTCCCTCAGCCGCTCCTCATAAGACTTGTGCTCCAGACCCCTCACCAGTTTTGTTGCCCTTCTCTGAACACGCTCCAGGTCCTCAATGTCCTTCTTGTAGTGAGGGGCCCAAAACTGAACACAGTACTCGAAGTGCGGCCGTACCAGAGCTGAGTACAGGGGGATGATCACCTCCCTGCTCCTGCTGGCTACACTATTTCTAATACAGGCCAGGATGCCGTTGGCCTTCTTGGCCACTTGGGCACACTGCCGGCTCATGTTAAGCCGAGCATCAACCAACACCCCCAGGTCCTTTTCCTCTCTACATTCTTCAAGCCATTCTGCCCCAAGCGTGTAGCATTGCATGGGGTTATTGTGGCCAAAGTGCAGGACCTGGCACTTGGTCTTATTGAACCTCAACCCATTGAGCTCAGCCCAGCTATTCAGCCTATCCAAATCCCTCTAAAGGGCCTCCCTACCCTCAGGCAGTTTGACACAACCTCCCAACTTGGTGTCATCTGCAAACTTACTGAGGGTACACTCAATCCCCTCGTCTAGGTCATCAATAAAGATATTAAACAAGATGGGCCCCAAAACTGACCCTTGGGGGACACCACTCATAACAGGATGCCAGCTGGACTAATGCTCGCACTCTCTTATAGTCTTTAATGTCTCCACCTCCTTCTTGAACTCCACTACCAGGCTGAGCAGCTCATCCATCTGCTTGCAGCTCATGCAGGCAGAATCCTTGCCACCTCCCTCTGTCAGTAGCAGGCTCAGGCACTCGCTACAGTCAGAGACCTGAACTGCTAAATTTCTGGATAGGTCCTCCATCTGGGTTACCACAGTTTTCTTTGGGTAAGCCCAATGTCTGGTAGAGACCTGTGGTCTCAGGGACAGTCAATAGGAGATCTGGTCTCCTGAGCAGAGATGGATAGCACTCATGCACCCTGGCTCCTCCCACATCTGCTACTACAGTGCTACTACAGTGGTATGTGCAGTGCATTGAGTGGGCAGGAACTAACCTCCCTAGGGCTGCTTATAGCCTAGCAGCCAAGGGTCAAGGTCAAGATCAAGTGATTAAAAGCGAGTGTTGTGGTTTTGTGCTTCTAATGCTGGTACACCACATCAGAATATCATGTTGGGAGTTAAAGAGTTAATGCTCTGGCAGGGAGTGGAAGAGGAATGCAGTTGCGGACCCAACACCAGCCTGTTGCTTGCTGGCAAGACTAGGTCTCTAGGTCTGCCATGGAGAACTTCCCCTGCAGTTTTTGCTAATGTAAGTATTTGTAACTTGGTTACAGAATCACAGAATTATACTCAGAACTCAAGGTGAAAAGCTTTCTAAAGACAAGGCTGTGGTTAGTTCTCCTGTCTGTTATCAAACCAAAGTTAGACTTACCAGTCCACCTAGTCTTGACCTGTGAAATCATGTCAATGGTATGCTCTTCTTTGTACTCACTGATTTCAGGTGAAGAGCTAACCAAGGGTAGGTAAGAGCAGGCTGTTCTTTTAAAGAGATAATCAGGCTTAGAGGTGAGTGGGAACTGAATATGCTCTGAATGGCTGTGGGGAGGATGCTTATAAGTGAGCTGTATTGGACAGTTATGAGCATGGTGTGTTTGTGCCTGGGATGGGTAAGAAATATGAAGAGACTAAGCAGAGCTTTTCCCTAGAAAGATCTGACAGGTATTCTTTATCAGTGACATAATTACATGGATTTTTAATGGATTTTTTATTGGTTTTTAAATATAGTGTTAGTTTATTATATTTTATGCAAGAAGAAAGAAATATCATGTTCAAAATATAACTTAAAAGATAAGGACAGCGATGTAACATCAGTTTCTTAATGTGACTCAACATTAGGTTCTGATCTGATTTACAGCTCTTTCAGATCCAGAGCAGATTTGTTTTCTCCATCAGCATGAACCCAGAATAACCAGAACTAGTGATTTATTCTTATGAAATATATTTGAGATCAGGATCCTGTTGTAGGTAATAAAAGTCTGTTGACTACACTTGACAAACTGCAATATTATAAATGACAGCACCAAGCAGCTGCCAGGCACTTCAAAAATGAATTTTATAAAAGCATTTCATTCCAACTTTGAGCCATGAATTTGCTAGGAATGGTATACACAAACTAGTCAATAAAATTACCAGGGTAGCAGTGTGTCTACACATTAAGAGAGATGCAACGTTCAAAGTGTTATTTGTCGATAATCATTAGGGCAAGATTATTTTATGCTTGACTAATTAATCTAACAATTTCAAAAAGGTGCTAATTAAAAAATGCCAGGGGCTATCATTTGCTGCCAAAAATTGTAGAGATGCTGCCATTGAAGTGTTTCCATCTAATTCCTAAATAAAGCATTTGGTCTGGTTCAGGAGTAAGAGAACAGACAAAAACTTTCTGTAGTGTAAGCAAATCTCTCTCTTAGAACTTTCTATATCTGATTATCTCAAGATTTTGAACAGGTTTAAGAGGAAGTGACACCGGCAATAAAGGCAGCAGAAAGCGATAGATCCTTAGGTATTTACGTTTTAAACAAACACCATCTCATACGCCTCTGTTCTTTCTTACATTGAGGTATGTAAATGATTTTGATCTTCCCGGAGAAAAAAGTTAAAGAAATGAGATTTACAAATATTTCCTTGCCAGCTCTGATTACAATTGTTAATGATGATGCTATGAAATTTGGTGCTACTTTGTGGTGGAAAGCTGCTGGGTACATTTGTAACTGTTGAACAGAAGACTCCCCAAATTCTTTTATGGAATAATGTCTTGGATAAATGAATGAAGAGTGATGAATAAATAAGCAGAGCAACTGACAATCTCACTAGTGTCTGTGCAGGATGAAATAAAGCTCACCAGGAGCTGCTGCAGACTGGGGCATCACTGGGACTGGGGGGATATAGAAGGCCCTATGACTTCCTCATGCTGTGAAAAGCAACTTCTCCCTCCCATGTGGACCAAAGGCTTTTTTCCCATTTACAGGTCCAGCTGCAAACTTTCCTTTGATGAAGAGGCACACTTCTACCATGACCTTATTGCTGCTCCTTCCTCATATCCCCTGGAACTCAGAATCAGTTTTTCCAAACTGCACAGTGAAAAGGGTTTTCCAAAGAAACAGAGCAATAAAGCAAGAAACCCAAGTTAGCCATCTCACTAGAAGCTAAGATTTGGACAGGAGATGGAAAAGCACTGGTGCAGATTTCTGGGACCTGATTCCCAGGCAGAGATGCTTTAAGTGGCAGTGACCAAACACCTCACCTCCTGCAGAAGCAGCCAGGAGTACATGAGCAGCATTCTGCACTCAGCCATTGACTTAGCAAAACTGCTGTTGTATTGGTAGAAACTTTCAGGTCATTCTCAAGACATCCGCACTTAGAGACACTGCATCTTTGTTCTGTGAACAGGAGGTCTCATCATAGTTCCTCAGATTCAGTGCCTAGAATCTAAAAGAGCCCAAGTCCCAGATCCACTCAAGGTTCACATAAAGCAAAGATCTGTGGAGGCACAAGGGAGGAAGGGGAGGCATTTAAAAATATTTTTAACAGAGCAGGAAAAAATGTATAGCAACAAAAGAAGTTCTAGTCTTCTGAGGTTCAAAAGCCATTCCCACAAAAACATCCAAAGCCAATTTTCAGTTCTCACATACCCAAGTTATGTTCTTCTGCATTCTGTAATGCTCAAGTTACTACATGCTTTCATGGCATTATATTTTCATGGCAGCCTTTGTGAGTGCAGAGACTAGCAAGCACACTCCCACTTGAATTATTGATGTATCTGCTTTGGCACGGGCATCCGGAAAAATTTCAGGAGACCTCAGTAGTATTAAGAAACAAGAACCCATAACGGCAAATCTGAACCAAAGGCCAATGTTATACTTAAACTGAAAGCAGGACCCAACACAGACAGCCAATCATAGGTGAGCAGAAAAAAATAATTGAAAAAAATAAGGAAAAGTCATTCATCTTTGCAATGGTAAGATTTTTTTTCTCTCTACTTATATCCCATTCAACTTTTCACTATAACCACCCCAGGTAAATACTTCTGAGCTATAAAGCAGGTACAGGGTAGATTAAAAGATCACAAAGAAACAAACAAACAAAGAAAACAGTACAATTGTAGTTTACAGAACTTGTAAAAAAAAAAAAAAAGAACAGCGGTATGTGTTACAAACTGAAGTGCGGGTTTACCAAAACCAAGTAAATCATAGAATAAGAAAATCACAGAATCATAGAATAATTTGGTCTGGGAAGGCCTCAAAGATCATTTAGTTCTAACTCCCCTGCTTTGGGAAGAGTTGCCAGCCACTAGATAGTTTGCATAATGCCTCATCCAGCCTGACTTAGAATGCACTCCAGGGATGGGGCTTCCATGACTTCTCTGGGCAACTTGTTCCTGTGCCTCAGTGCTCTAAATAAAGAATTTCTCCCAAACATAAATCCTACTCTTAGTTTAAAACCACTTTTCCTTGTTCTATCACTATCTACCTGTGTGAAAATTCAGTCTCTTGTCTCTCATTTTCCTTTTCCCAGTCACTGCGGACTTTGCCAGACAATCATGACTTTTCAGATATGATGGAGACTGGCTTGGCAACCACATCTGACAGTTCCTTCAGGACCCTGGGACACGTGTCATTGGGCTCTATATGTTTGATAAGTCTCATCTTGCTCTTTGCCTAAGGCAGGAGGGATTTTACTCACCCAACCCCCATCCAGAGGTTCAGGAACTTGAGAGATGTGGGAAGCCTGACTCTCAGTGGAGACCAAGGCAAAAAATTTCCTGAGTATCTTAGCCTTCCCCATGTCTATTGTTATTAGTTCCCCATTCTCATTCATGAGAGGGGGTACATTCTCCTTCACCATTCTCTTCTGAACAATATATTCATAGAATCCCTTCCTTTTATTTTTCACATTGCTTACTAAGTTGAGTTCCATCTGTGCCTTGACTTTCTTGATCCCATCTCCAGAAATTTGGATGGCATCCCTATATTATTCCCTGACCACATGCTCCTACCTGCACAATTCCTTCTTATCCTTTTGTTGTTTGACCAGCAGGTCCTTGCTCAGCCATGCCAGTTTCCTGCCTCCTTTGCTTGATTTCTTATGCTGAGAGATGGACAGTTCTTGTTCTCTCAGTTTTCCTGAGCTGCCAGCTCTGTTATGTTCCTGTGTCCCTAAGGACAGTTTCCCAGGGCATCTCAGCAATTAATTCCTTAAATAGCCCGAAGTTCACTCTCCTGAATTGCATTGTCCAGACTTCACTCTTTGCCAGGCATATATTCCTCAAGATCACAAACTCAATCACAGCATGGTTGCTATGGCGCAGACTTTCTCCAATCTTAATCTCTTTAATGAGCTAATCTGCACTGGTCAGCAACAGGTCCAGTAATGTTTCACCTCTGGTTGGTTTGTCTAATACTAGGAAAAAAAGATCTCATCCTAAAAGTGAGACTTTTTTGGCACATTAGCCATGCATCTGAACTACTTATTTGTGTTTACTAAACAAGTTGGTTGCTCTGTCCTGTCTAAAAGTGGACTTGCAACTAGGTTCAGTGCACTTGAAAAGATACTCCACTTGCACTTTTTGTTGCTACTTCTGTATTTCTTATGTGATCGAGTCTTACGTATAATGCATGAAACCACTGCATATTTTTGACAGCTGCCTTTGAATGTCTGAATATCCACCAAGAGGTGCCCCCAAAAATGTTTCTACCAGAATAAAATAGTCTTCTGCTATGAAAAGAAAGACATCACTTCATTTTCAATCCAACTTTGTCCTCAGGAAAAAAAAGAAAAAAGATGCTGTAAGGTTGTCTGTCATTCAAGTCTGGGAATGAAACTCGATAATCCTAATGACAGATTAGAAAGCTGACATTACATTATTGCAGCACTGGGTGCATCCATCCTCCTAGCATGCACACCCAGGACCTAAAGCACATAGATTTTATACATTTTAGTATGTTAATATTCCTGCCTATTCCTAGAACTGCTACATATCAAAACCAAATACTGTGCACAGACTGTGTTAATATGGGGCTCTTCCAAGGGTTGCTTTGGTGGTTGTGAGGTTCCATGGGAAGGTGTTATCCAAGCAAAATGTTGCGTGTAATGCAGACCAGGTTTCATACATGGTCAGAATCTTACAAAAAACATGGCTGTTGACTAATCTTCTAATTAACACTCTGACTTTGTTATGATGCCAATAGAATCAGCCCTAGCAGGGTACAGTGTGCCTACAGGGCTTGTTGAATATTAAATCTCTGCTTTCAGGATCTAGGAAAAAAAAACAAAACAAAAAAACCTTTTCTAGATAGAGGGTCAGTTTGCTGAAGATTTTTAATTAATGCTGATGGCCCTGAATTTACTTCCAGGTATCAATATTAAGAACATTTTCACCAAATTCTTCCTTTCTTTTCAGTTGCCATTTACCGGAGCGATACTCAGAGGAAGCAGTTACTTTCCTTCTTATTGCATTTTTATTTGATAACCACAGAAACTATGGAGAATGATACTGATTGGTACAAAACACATGCAACAAACTTAAAAAAAAAAAAAAAGGGGGGGGGGCACACCTCAAACAGAGAATTGAGAAGTGGCTAAAAATTAGAGAAATCACAACCATTAGCTGCAGCTCCACTAAACCAAAACAAAATACCGCAAGCATTGTACCAGAGGAACTGTTAAGTATTTGATTTTTCTCTCTTAACCTCTCAGCTGTACACAGATGATGGAGGCACACCTATTCCTCTGTTAACTTCCTCACATTGCTTTTGCTATTTAGAAGCCTTATCTTCAAACATTTGCAATCTGAAGGGATGTCATTTTAGTATACTGACCCTTCTGTCTTACATCATTAAAGGCATAAAGACACAAATCTTTTAAGTGCTCTCATTCCCCAGATCTTTCAAATGAAATTGAATACTGACTTTGTTTAAAAGGTAATCTTTAAAGTTATGCACAATAAATCTAGAACTGGTAAAAATATATGTTAGCAGAATTCCTCTCTCATCCACACACTTCATTTCCACTGAATATTAAGCAGCACAAATCAGAGAAGGGGGCTTTTTGTCTGCTTCAGACTAGAAACATCTTCTGCAACCATGGCATTAAAATCTGATTGAATGGCATTTCAATAAGCCCAATGATAGGGACAAAACACTTTGTCATCTTCTTCTGAACTCTCAGTCTTAGCCACCATTAAAAAAAGCGTAAGATGAGTAATGGGTGCACACTAAGGTGGAGCTGTTGTTTTCCTTTAGTATTAAGACAGTTCAGACAGAGGAAGTCAACATTTTACTCAGGTAGACAGCAGTAGGACAAGGGGGATTGGTTTTAAGCTCAAGAGAAGGCTTAGATTTGGTATCCGGGGGAAGTTCTTCACAGAGAGAGTGGTGAGGTGCTGTATCTTAGGCCTATATTGGTCCTCATTATCCTGTTATTAAAAAAAAATTCTCTTGTTATGTGTAGCAACACCTATACTAATCTATTCATTTTAGCAGGCAAACATATACAGGTGGAACCCACTTGTCAGTCTTTAAGACTCCATATGACTGGTTAAAGATGTACTAAGCCTGACAGGAAAGGTGAAGTGCCCAATAAAGCAGAATACAATGTTTATTGTACTGTGCATCTTTCTGATTTTGATTCATTTGTTGTAACTGTTTCTCAGATTTCATTGTTTGAAATAAACTTGTGCAATTCTTCATATATGAACACATTTTCATTCCTTATAAATTTGTTTGTATCCTTTTCTGATATGTGACAGAGGTATTACCTTTATGAAACAGGCTAAGTAGCTGAAATTAACCATTCTGAGACAGGCAGATAATATTTTCACTGATCAGGTAAACTGATCTGAGAAGAACTTGTGCACACTTTGAAAAGAAAGCTGCAATAGTCAGAACTGACAGACTGCAGTCAGTTTGAGGAAAATTCTGAAGGAAATACTGCTTGTTATGTGACCTTGGAGGAAATACTACAGTTTAGGAGGCTAGCCATGATTTCATTTTGCACTGCTGATTCAGTGCTTCATAATCTTCAGTGACTACCTGACTGAGATACGAAGATCTCTGCTGCTGGAAGTATAGATGAAGATTTTGGACCTTTCTGTAAGGCACTGTAGAGAGAGTTTCATTATAAGCAAGATGTCAGAGGTGGTTCTTAGAGGTAGTAGTTAGGATGAGATCGGTAAGGAACTTCATTTTCAGACTGGCAAGGTTTCTAGGGGCTGCAGACCTCCTTTACAACTCATGACTTAAAATAACTGGAAACAGCACTTACATTCTATACTGTTGCAGGACTTAAGATTTCTTTGGTGACAACTCTAACTGCAGCTTTTCCATATTTGATTATGTACTGGAGATTACTGTCAAGACTTGTAGAAGTATGAAAGAACAATGATGGAATAAATATTCCATGAATTGCTATGGGCTGTGGATGCACCCAATTCTGCTTACTAATTAAAACAATAAAAATAAAATAAAATAAAAAAAATATATAAATTCTATGCTCTATGGAAAGCAACATCTTTCTTAAAATCTTATCTATCTTATGAAAAAAACATCTTTGTTTCTCAATGTCAGTGCTGTTCTTGATCCGCTTCCTGTGTTCATATGACCATTTTCTAATGACAGTTCTCGCCCATGGTCACTGTAGTTAACATCTCCTGTATGCCATATATAAGTCTTTCTAGATTGAATTTTATTTTTGCATTTGCAGATTTCCAGAAGATTGCAATGGAAACAGAAACACATTTTGCAAGAATGGGATTTATTTATTTCTTTGATCTATATCCCAATCAATATTACTGTGTAAGTAAATATAAAACTTGAATTTTGCCAAGATTTACATTAACTTCTACCTGTTAAAATAAAGAATGTTAGCGAGTCTTTTCAGCATGGATGTCCAATCTTCTGTCTTGCCTGGGTGGTATTATGTGAAGAGTAATTGTCTTTGATAGAAAATAAAATTTATAATATAAAAATGTATATAAGTAACAAAGCTTATTTTTTATATATTACTAAATCATTAAAAAAAAAGGAACAAAAAGATCAACCTACTGGGATATTTGACCTTGTTTTTGTGAAACTAATGCATAGATGTCTGATTCAGTGGAAGTGGTTACAATTAGGGAGTTCTCAAGGTTTTTGTCAGAGGTTTTTGATGAAATATTGCTCTACCTGATTCATCTTTGAAAACAAGTGTATGTACTGCCAAGAAACAATGACAATAATAAAGCATGAGTGCGAAATAAGGGATATTATTATGTGGCAAATTAGGTCTTTGATATAAAAATCTAGTAAAGAGACATGATCAAGTATTTCTTTTTCTTGAACGTCCAATTGTAACTCTATACATTCCGTTTGAAAATTTGCAGCTAATGTATTTATGTCGATATACAATGGAATCGAGAATATGTTAAAAAAATGATTTTTCTTTTTGAAATCTTGAAACCTATACTCAAATTCCTTTATCAAAATTGAAAGCAAGGCTGCACATTTTTTCACTGCTTACAGGACTCTGTTTAGCCAGCACATCAAAAAGCATGAAATCATTTGCCATAAGTTGAGCTTGCTGTAATTTAAGTTTCATTCTGATTTTTTTTCATTTTGTTATGGTTTGAAACATAGCACAGTTCAGTTGATTTTTCATCTTGAAGATGCATTTTTAACTCATTTAAATGAGCAGTCAAATACACCAAAAACACTAAATCTGTGAGCCATTTTTCATCTTCATGTTTTGGAACAAACCTTCCTTTTGAGTCTGTAAATGATTTGATTTCATTTTGCGAAGCATAATATCTTCTTAGCATTTATTAGTCACTTTCCTCCAGAAAAATAAATGATATCTCCGTAATCAGCATCCATAGTTTTAATGAACTGCTGGAACTGGCGACAATTCAGTCTATTGAACTTTATGAAATTCACAGCTTTGATTATTATTTCATGAAATTATCAGTTTTTAAAGCTTTTGCTTGTAAACTTACTTGATGAACAATGCAATGATATTTTATCAAATGTGTATTGCTGGTGGCAACTGCATCATCTTTTACTAACCTTATAAGTCTCCTTTTCTTACCATCACCAAGACACCATCAAAAGCTATACCAAATATGTGGACAAAGGTTAAAGAAAATAGCTTTAATGTAATTTCTACTGTTTCATACAAATAAAGAGATTTAGTTATGTCTTTCAGTGGGACCAAAGAAGCCATTTCTTTTGTGACATTATATTCATTATGAATACCTCTAATGAAATTGGCAAGTAGAGAAGTATCTGCTGCATCAGTACCTCCATTTTTTTCATGTTTGAAATTAGCAGCTTTACTCTCCAAATTTATTTTGACAGATTTTCCTATTTCTTCAGTTTGCCTGGCTACGATCTGGTGAGACAAACTGATTTTAGAAAAATCTGTTTTTATCAGGACACGTTATATCTACCATATTTTCCAAACCTTTAATTATTTACCATCAGTAATTTTTTTTCCAGTCAGATTTGCTGTCACATAACTAGCTTTTATAACAAAGTCCATTTGAGTTGTAGCTTTTTTAAAAAATATTTTGCTGAGGTGACAAACTTTTTTTCATTTACACTATTCTCTCTTTACAAGCATTTCTTGGTATGCATCAAATTTGGCAGTATGCTTTTAAATATAATGTCTTTTCAAATTACAGCCTTTGTAAACTGCTTCCTTAAAAATTGAATTTTGCATAGTGCCATCTTATTTGTCTTGTCAAAAAAAGTACTCATCTGTCCATTTTTCAATGAACACTTCCATCATCCATGTTCTTTTTTGTTTTGATTTGTTTTGTTTTTTGGGGGGGCAGGGAGCAGTGGGAAGGGTTCTGTTTTCTTCAAATAGGCCATTAAGTAGGCTAAAATATTAGTACTGGTAATTACTGTGTTTCATTCAAGTGGCACAAACACTTCCATGTGGAATACGTACAGGTTTCGAAGTGATTGAGTGTGTGTGATAGACACAAGAGGAAGAGTCAGAACTCTGCTGTCTTCCCCTTCCATTGTTTTTGATCCAGACAGTGACAACCACAGATCAATGGTTAGATTGTTACCAAGCAATGGGTGTGCATCTGGGTCCAGGCTGGGCCACCTGGTAAAGAACTGTGCCAGGTTGAATGTGGTTTGCGGTTTGTGGATCGACTGCTTTACAGGATACAGGTTGCTTTATTATCTGTACATTTCATATTTTGGTGTAATGTGAAAAATACTGGTAAATATTCATGTAACTTTACCATTAAGTAGATCATTAGTAGATCATTAGAGGCATCTTAGCATGCTGCAAAATATTAGATCCTTAGTTGTTTAGTTTCTTTTCAAGTATCTGCTTCAAAACTGAATGTCAAATATTTTGATTTCCAGTTTTTAGTGTACGCTTACCTGTAATAGACAGGTAAAATGCTATTCTGTGACCACTAAACATAGATAACATGTCTCTAAGTGCTCTCCTCTAAATAAAGTTAAATGTTTAAAAATAGAATACATGTTACAATGCTAATAATATTCTTCCTAACAAGGCAATGTTGGTAAGCTAAATTAGATTTCATACAGGATTACTTGATGTCGGGTTAGTTGAAACTGGTGACTGTTCTCTCAACAGAGGAAGGTGAATGCTCATGGTGATGAATGAGATATTGTGACACTGAAAAAAATTCACAACTTTGTAACTTTTTTTGTTGTTGTTGTTAAATAGTTTGCAAACTTTGGGTTTTCAGATGTTCCTGATACCTTATTACTCCTTCAAAGGGTACACAATCATATCTGTCTACATTCCAACATTTTCTTTTTGATCAGTAGAGTGTTTTTTTGTTACTTTTCTCTACTGTAATAGAATAATTCAAGTACGAAGGAAACTTGAGACATCCCTACTCCAACCTCACACTGAAAGATTGGTCAGTACTGTATTCTGACAAGATGACTCACAGTTTTGTCCTGTTCAGTCCTTAAAACTTCTAAGGGTGAATAATGTACAGTCACTTTTCAGAAGCTGTTCCACTGCAAAGGTAGGCAGTGAGAAATCATCATTATTATAAGTAGTGAGTTAAAAGTTTATTGAATTGAATTATTGTAATTAATTTCTGGAATCAACATTACCTCTAATTCATTTCTGCATTTGCAACTGATTATACTATGTATTTGACAGGAAAAAGAATTAGAAAAAAAATTAAAAGAATTTGTATTGCTGATCTTTATTCTTATTAAGGACACAAAACTTGGTTACTAAAATGAACAGTTTGAGGTTAAGTTAGTTTTCAGAGATAGTAAACAGTTTTTCAGAGAATTAACCATTATTCAGACTGCTGGAAAGGAACCATAGCCTTAGTGACTGATTTTAGATACTAGTTCTGTCTAAGTCATCTGCATAAAGAATTATTAAGGCCTCTGCATACTTAGATCTAGACATTTCAACTACTAAATGACTGAATACATTAATTTAAAAAATAAGCTTGCAGAAATTGGTAGATGCATTGCTCTTGGTCTGCAGATTAAGAACAAGAAATTTGTACTTCACTCCAAGAAGCTTACTAGAAATATTTGGTAATTGTAGAAGTTACAGTGCTACATTGCTTTGCAGACTTCAAATTAATGATGTAAAGTCTGATGTTGGAGTTACAACAAAACCAAAGCTTCTTCAATGGACATACTTGCCTTATGAGTAGAAAGTCTTTAAATTATTACTCTTTTAGAGAAAACGTCACCAGCAACTATATATGTTAGAAATAGGGATAGAAAACAATTATGCTTAATGCTATCACATTTTCATTATGAAGGTGTAGTCTGTGCAACTGAGTACCGTACCCTTCTGGCAAAATGTTAAGTCCAAACTAACCAGGTTTGCAATTTATTTACATCTGCTTCTATTTGTGATCATATAGGGTGGCAGTTCATCTTCTGATTTGTTGTTCCTAGACTCAATTTGGTCTTAAATGACTTTTATTTCAGACCTGTTTTCCATTTATTACCTAAAATCAGTGCATACTTATTCCCTTAGGATCAGTTTTACTGCCTCAATTCAGTGAAATTTTGCAGTAAATTCAGACGGATCAGAAAAGGTAGCTGCAATTCATCTTAAAGTTTGATTGCCATTGTCCACAGCAAAGGCTTGTCTGTCTCGATGGTCACACTCCCAGAGTTGTCATAGGTATTGGAAGTACTGACAAGTGTTCCGAACTTCAACACCTGGTTAGCTACAAAAAGAAAGAAAGAGGCTTAATGGTACTGTTGAAACAAAAGCATTTATGAATGGACATTTGCTAGTCCTACAAAGAAGACCCACATAAAAACAGCTGAGCAAATCTAACCTAGAAAAATACCATTAAAATAGGTGTAGTAAATACCAGTTAGAAAAGTAAAAACTTCAAAACCATCCTTCCTTTCAGTCTGCAGAACAAACCAAACGACAGGTGCCAGGTGGTGACTAAGATGTGTGCAAAGGAACATATTAAGTTATTTTCTGGGTTTTGGACAGAAGATAGACAATTATTCCAATTGTGGTCAAGGTGAGCTACAATAAACTCACATGCTGTAATGAAGTCATGCAGTGCACACTATAGTGTCCACCAGTTGCTGCAAGCTACACAGGTGCAGTTGATCTTGACAGCATGCATGACTTAAAAGTAAGGATAAGTCAGATAAAAAGCAAGACATAAAATGTATTCAATGTCTCATGCCAAATCTGCAGTTGCCCCTGCTCATTCCTGCTCCCACAAATTATGAGCCTGAAATGCACTGAAGAAATGGTTTCATTTGCTAGCTATACATGGTTGGAAGAAGAGTATAACATCTGAGTTCCACTTCTGCTTTAAACATTAGATTCCAACCATTTGAGTATCCTGGGAGTTTGCAGCACAACTGCAATGCAGTACAGAGGATGAAGAAGTTAAAAAACAAGCAGTACAGTACTTGATAATTATGCAACCAAAATAAAGCTACTATATCCTTCCAGGATGATTTTGGACATACACAATGCTAGGCAGCGTCCTCGTGAAATGGCAGGACAAAGGAGTTGTGGTGTTTGCCTCTGGAAGAGAGAGCAGAGGCTGATGAGGCTGTGCCTTGCTATAAGCGGCATGGGGTGGGGTTGGCAGAGAAGTCAGATTTCACACTCAGAGGTGAGCAAGTCATTGAGGAATTTGAAGTAACACATGGAGGGTTGCCTATGTAGAAATAGGTGTTTGCCATAAAAATAGTAAAAATACTGTTCTAAATCCATCCTGTAAAAAAATGTGTTAACACATAAATTACCAATGTTTGTTACTGCATAGCTTGAAGGGAAGAAAATCCCCAAACATTATGGGTCCACTCTTTTTTTTTTTTTAAATAAACCCACTCATTTTGTAACATTCACTGTTTTTTGCTCGAGACTATCAGAATAATTCTTACTGTTTTGGTTTTGCTTCTGAAACAATGGCTTTGTAGAAGGTAAGAATTAAGAACAACGTGTCAGCTGAATGAAACAAAGCAGTATTTCCTCATACTTAAAATGTTTCTGAAGTGTATGTTACATATAATGTATGTAAGTGAAAACCTTGTTTTCTCCACTAGGTGGAGATTTTTAGCTTTCTTTACCAGATTTTTTTTTCCTGCATATGGATCAGTTTGAAATGCTGAGGTGGAAAATGCAAAGACTATATAAAAAAAAGTACTTTTAATTCACATGGCTCAAATGGACAAATTTCGATTATTTAGTTTCACAACCAGCCTGCATTTCCACTAACACAATTAAAAATGCATAACCATATTTTCATGAATCAATGTGAAAATATGTTTAAACCAGTCAAGGAGATAACAGGATATACATACATACTGCTTCCAGGAAAACTTCCTACTGTGTCAGGCACTATGATGTGAAGTTTACAAGGTCAAAAAAGTGATAAGTTTTACCACTTCATACTTCATGTATTCCTTTTCATTTTTAATAGCTTTCAGTATGCCTTGTTAAGTCCTAGCAAGAGTTTAAGCCTTGGATAAAAAACTATTATAATAAAGCCATTCCCACTGTTGATGTTATTTTTCTGAAACTCCGTCCAAAGAAAACAACCTTTTTGTTGTCTTGTAGTGAGTATTTACAGTTTTTACAGGTAACAAAGCTAATGTTAATTATGGATTTCAGTTTGTGATTTTTATAAAATTTCAGTCTGGAAAAGACCTGGGATTTTTACAATTCTATAATTAAAGTAAGTTTTATTTTGGGTTGTCAAAAACTTTAAGAGAAATAGCAATTTTTTTTCCCCATGCAAAATAATTCAAGGCCTGATTTAGATGAAAAGAGGTGGTTCAGCAAAAATGACAGTTCGAACCCCCCACCTCCCAGCAGCACTAGACCTTTTTTCACCTAGAGTTTGGCTTAGTGCTTTGGTTCCAAAAGAACTGTGTTTATTGATAATAAAGTGTGAAAAATTATTCTACCCAGCTCTTCCAGGGTACCTCTGCTATTTTTCATTGCTTTCCACCCATAAAGTCAGTGTATCTCAGAGGTACTGGGACCAGGTGGTTGTGCCTCCAAGGAGAACAGTGGAGGTTACACGAGAACACAACCAAGCCCCAGTTCTATGGTGTGTTTCTGAAGTCTGACAGCTTTGGAGTTTAGAAATAATAATAATAATAATTGAAAAAAAACAACCCACAACCAACTAAAAAAATACCATTAAGAAAAAACTGAAACCTAAAATTACATTTATAAAATCCCTATCAATCCATATCATATTATGTATCTAGAACAGTTGTGAGGTTTATTTCTCTGCAGGAAGTGCTGAAAATAAAGAAGACCCAAGGTTGCTGCCAGCTGATCTGCCCACTACTGCACTGCACATTTTCATCCTGTAAACTGAGCAAACAGACTCCAGCTGCATCTAGATTTGGCCTCCTTGTGCCATCAACCGTTGCAAAAACACTAACTCCAAATATCAGATTACTTACTCCTCAGTAACTGTGTTCATGGTCTAGTAGATCTATAGTCATTATGCAAAGGACTGCATTGTATTATTTAAAGTACTTGAGACAGAAGAGAACTTACATTAAGTACATTAAATACATATCTTACAAGCTGTACTTAAGCAGAGCTTGAGAGAGGCATATATAGAGAATAAGTTTCTTTGTACACATATGTGGCAAAAGCAAACCATGTAACAGAACCGGGGAGGACTTGAGAACACTGAGGGTCATCTAATGGTCATGTTGGAAAGAGGCAAGTCCTTCTTGATCCAGGAGCAGATTTAATGATGGCAATGAATTTGTTGTGAGAAGGGCAGACAGCCATGCCTGGTGTCTTTATCCAAAGACAGTGAGGCAAATGGAAGCCTTCTGGAACCCCCTGGCCCCCAGTAATACAGGGGTCCCCACTCCACGGGACTTCAGCAACAATTCAGAGTCTTATGCTGTGACCACAAATGTTTGACAGCAACACACCCCTACAATGAGCATGATGTACTGTGATAGCTACACAATAATGCCTTTTCTCAGCTGTGTGTCTCATTTACTTCCTGAAATATGTAAAGTCACACTTTACTGATTTTCATCACTCAGAATAGATTCCTGGCATGGATGTTTGGAATCTCAAAATAATTAAACATAATAAACTAATATAACTAAATATTAATTATAAGTCTTATTACAAACAACGTAATTCTCTTCTCCCTAAATAAAAGATGCAACAAAATGATAGGAAATTAAGAAATTATTAGGAAATTATCATAAGCTAAAACACAAGTTAAATTGAAATACTTGGTATCCTATTGCAGTTTATCTGGAGAGGATTTCCTTAAAGTTCTGTGTTAGGAGCAAAAATTTGCATTTAAATAGGGTGTATTAATAATGTATGAGCTTTAAAAAATTAGTTGACAGCCTGATTTTCCTTTCATTCCTCCTCATTTTACACCTGTCATTATTCTGACTTCACTGAAGTCAGTCTTGGTTTACATGGATGCATACAAAAGAAAAAATTGGGTCCTTGATCTCTATGCAGTGGGAACTACAGAATGGGAAGTTGCAAATAGCTGGAATGTACAATAAAGCATGAACTGTTCCCAGTACTGACACTACACAGAAGTGCCTCAAAGGCTGCCTAGGAAAACAGCAGCAACAAGCTAAAAGAAAAAACTTATTTTACTAAATACAACAGATGAATGTAAGATTATACAGTATAATACAGTATGATTGGAATTGAAGCTAATAAATCAAATAAAATGAGTTTCTGAAACCAAAGTCCTTAACTCTAATGCTGTAGGCAAAATAGCCAGGGAGCAAAAACAGAAGGGTCTCATGACTCACTATCAGTTTTATTTTCCCTCCAAATGGAAAATGGAAATGGAAAAATGAAATCTTCCGGGAGTTGTAGTTCATTCTTCTCTTCTGAAACCAAGAGACTGGAAATACCAACAATCCACGGAACTGCAGCATTAACTCTTTAACTCCCACTATACTACACAAGATTATGATGTGGAATACCAACAAAAAACCATAAAATGATACTTACAAAAAATGTAAGCACAAAGAAAATCAGGGAACAAGCTGTCCAAGGACTGTTTTGCTGTGCTAAGGCAAACCCAGACTATGAAATGAAATAAATAAAATTTGGTTTAGTCAATAAGAGACAAAGGCAAAGATGTACTTTATGTTTGATGCTTTCCAGTAAGTTTGTATAATGTCTGTCATTATAGGTCTGAAGGCGTATGGAAGCGACAAGTCCTATTATCAATAGGACTAGAGCAATAGGAGCTAGAGCAATGAAGAAACAGGTACTGAAATAAAATAGTTTCGGTTTGACAGTCACTACTGCAAAGATCTTGCATATGATACAGACAAAATAACTTGTTGCTATTGTGGTCCTCCTCCACTTGTGTTGTGAACTGAAGTTCAGTTCCAAAGTGCCAGAAGTCTGGTGCAGAAGCTTTTCCTAACACAGCTCCATACCAATCTGTTGGATCCTGTTACAGAGCTCAGTGCTGCCTCTCTGATCCCTTCGTGAGGAGCTGTAGGCTGCCATGAAGCTTTTCCTAGGCCTCCTCTTCTCTGGGCTGAACAAATCAAGGAATCTCACATGTCTTGCCCTTCAGACCCTTCCCCATCTTTTCCCCATCCTTTAGATGCTCTGTAATAGTTTTATGTCCTCCACATATTATGGTGCCCAAACTTGCATGCCAGGATACAGCTTCCACTTTTGGCTGCCTGGGCACATATTGAACTTGCTGCGCCTGAGAGCAGCCCTGCTGAAAGGGATCTGGGGAGTCCTGGTCAACAGTAAGTTGAGCATGAGTCAATAGTGTGCCCAGGAAGCCAGGAAGGCCAACCATATCTTGGGGTATATCAAGCACAGCATTGCTGGCCAGTTGAGAGAAGTGATGTCCCACTCTTCACTGAAGTGGTGCAGCCTCACCTTGAGTACTGTGTGTGGTTTTGGGCACAAAAAGGACATAAAACTATTCGAGAATGTTCAGTGGATGGCTACTAAGACAAGGGTCTAGGGGAGAAGATGTATGAGGAATGGCTGAGGTCCATCAGTTCATTCAGTCTGGAGAAGTGAAGACTGAGGGGAGACCTCACCACAGCTTACAGCTTCCTCTGATGGGGAGTGGAGGTGCAGGCGCTCTCTCTGGTGACCAGTGATAGAACCTCAGGGAATGTTGTGAAGCTGCAACAGGGGAGTTTCAGGTTGCATATCAGGAAAAGGTTCTTCACCAAGAAGGCTGTCAGGCACTGGAACAGTGTTTCCTAGGAAGTGGTAATGGGACCGAACTTGACAGAGTTCAAGAAGCATCTGGACAATGCACTCAATCACATAGTCTCTTTTTTGGGTGGTCCTGTGTGGAGCCAGGAGTCGGACTTGATGATCCTTATGAGTCCCTTCTAACTTGGGATATTCTATGATTCTATGAACAACGTTGCTGTTTTGAGGAGAAGAGGCAAGCATGACGTGAAGATATGCCCCCTAGCGAACTGCCTTCATTCTACATTCACTCATCCAGTGTTCCACAGCAGTGTGCTATCATGCTGCAGCCCTTAGGGACATTGCTGAATTGTGTGGAGCTCAAGATAGCAATCTGGTGTGGTACTGAAACTTGACATAGCTGAAAGCAGCAGTGTGCTGTCCTGGCACTTGGCTCTGAAGCTCCAGCTTAGCATGACTGCAGAGAACTACAAGCACTTGCTGCTGGAGAGCAGTTATGTTGCCCAGTTCACGCGATGTCCCTAGCAGCGAGATCTACTGCGTGTGTTAGAAAATAACAATGATCCCAGCAATGACTACATGCAGAGAGCACTGACTTCTGCACTCCTTGTGATCCTGTTGTTTGCAGAAAGGGATGAGAGGAGGAGAAAGGAGAAGTGATCTTTTCCTGATCCAAGCTCCAGGCCAGCAGACAACTGTGCTCACGCTCCCAGGCTTCAGAACAATGCAGCATCTGAAACCTTTCAATATGCCAGGTCTGATCCTGATCCAATATCTTGCCTCTAGCTACAGGCATTTCCCAGCACTTCACAGCAACGTGAAAACCCATCCTTTCATAGACCATTCTGTCCTTCAATGAGTTCATAAGTGTGATACTAGTCAACTGAAACGCACAGTTAGTTTATTTCTCTATTCTTTGGAAGCATGACAAATCTGGTCACATTTAGACCCATTAATCAAGAAGAACAGGCAGTAAGAGATGATTTTAAAATATGTGTATGATTCACAATCAGCTTCTGTGTGGAACTGCTGTCCCACCACTTGTAGAGATGTTTGTACAGATACAGCAATTGCTCTTGTAATGCTCAAACTGGGCTGCCAAAAGCTATGTGGGTATTTGCTCAAGAAATACTGATGCAGTGTGGCCTGTGTGGGGATCCTCCCCACTGCAGCTCAACACAAGGTACCAGCACTTGACAGTTCTGTCAGCAAGCTCTTTTGTGACCACCAGTGATGGAGAGTACCAGCGCATCAGCTGCCAGACCTGGCACTGTTCTGTCTCCTCTCTCCATGGTGGAGACGTGACATGCCTGGGAGAGCTGATCTGGAGCTGGTCCTCTGCCAGATCTGACAAACAAATCTGAACAGGTTGGCTTCTCACCCTGCAGCACTGCCAGCTCCATAGCCAGTGTCCTGTTGCTCTGTCACGTGACTACAGTGCTAGAATCACAATGAATTATATCTAACCAAGCTTTGCACAGAATCAGTTTTTCCTGCAACATTTTGGAGGGGCAGGAAACCAAGCAGCCTGCAGCAGTTGCTAGAACCAGCAACTGTGGCACTGCCAGGTGACAACACCATGAGCTGTGCCACACTTGGGGTCCTGGTGCTCAGGGAGCTTGCTGAGATGCTGCCCCCACCTCCTCACACTGGGTATGTGCAGAAGGACAGTACAAACGGTTTACTGGCTCCACTGAGCCCCAGGGCAGCAGGGCACAGCTGGGATCAGGGGCAGCCTGGTGTTCAGTGCAAGCAGCAGCTTCTTTTGGATCCTGGCACTACACTGCAAATAAACAGCTCACATCAAATTTAAGCCCTGACAAATGATTTCAGTATGCAAGCTTTAAGAGTGAACGGCGCTGTTTCCTAAAAGAGTTTTACGGAAACATGATATTACGTTTACCTGGAAAAATGAAAAGAAAAAAACAGAGTATTCATCCTTATGCACAAAAGACACTGTCAGTAAAGCAGCTATGCTTTTGTCTGAAACATTTCTGTGGGAGTGAATAATTACTATTTGAAAACCTACCTTGATCAGCCACTGACAGCTCACAAGGCACATGTTCAGCTGCTTGCTCTCCCTGACAGCTGAGCTATTCTGAGCACAGGTGATCAACCAATAAACTCTATTATACTTCTATTAGAAAAGTGATCCCACTTATCTTTACCTTCCTGGCAGCACCACTTCCTCTCAATGTATTGAGTGGGATCTGTAGGAGGTTTCTGAAATGAGTTTATTTTAACCCCTATAATTGTTTTGGATTACTTAGACTGGTTTGCTATCTTCAGGAAAAACAGTTATACATGGATAATATCGCCACTGAGGAAGGAGCAGAAGTAATTATTTCTGTTGCAAAATGTCCCCTAGATCTGCATACATACAACTAAGCTTTTGTATTTTTATTTGTATTTGTCTTTCTGTTAAACAAATAAGCAATATGTTTACTAACACCACACGTACCTCTGAAGTCTATACTATTTCAATTATAAAGCCATTACTGATGTTCATTAATTCTATCCTGTTTATCCTCAAGCCTGTATGGTAAACATGCAATGTGTTGATGTTTGTGGAGCAGCAGCTACTCTGAGCTCACTCACAGGCAGCTCAGCACAACTGTCAGCCTGAGACAGAACATGAAATCCAACAGGAGACAGCAAATCACTGTTCTCTGTTCAGTCACTGGGTTGGATCAGCCTGCTTCCCTGCCCTCACAAAAATTAAGGACTGCACTGAAACTGTCTTTCCCATCTGTGTTTTGCAGTAGTCTAAGCCACTATGTCTGCTTTTCCCCCCCCCCCTCCTTTCCAACAAAAACATAACTTACCATGACACAGCAAAGCCTTTTTTCAGCCAAAGATAACTGCTGCTTCCCGTTCACTTGGCTGCAGGAAGGCTGCAGGAGCAGTGTCTGCCACGAGCACGAATCTGTCAGTTGTATTTGCACAAAGTTCATTTAAAGTTCTTGTTTGTTTTTAGATACAAGACTCAAGTTTGTGGTCGATACTGCAAATACAAACAGCTTCTATAGAGAGGTTTGTCCCCATAATTAGAAATAAGGAGATCACAGAATCATATAGAATCATAGAATGGTCTGAGTTTGAAAAGGACCTCGAAGATCATCTAGTTTCAACTATGCCATGGGCAGGGTTGTCAACCAGTAGATCAGGCTGCCCAGAGCCACATCCAGTCTTACCTTACCTCCAGGGATGGAGCATCCACAACCTCTTCTAAGCAACCTGTTCCTGCATGTCACCACCTTCTGAGTAGAAAACTTCCTCCTAACATCTAACCTGAATCTCCCATCTTAGTTTAAAACAATTTCCCCTTCTCCTATCACTATCAACTCATGTCAACGGTTATTCCCCCTCCTGTTTATGCACTTCCCTCAAGTACTGGAAGGCTACAGTGAGGTCTCCCCAGAGCCTTCTCTTCTCCAAGCTAAATAACCACAGTTCCCTCAACCTTTCCTCATAGGAGAGATGCTCCAGCCCTCTGATCATCTTTGTGGCCCTCCTCTGGACCCATTCCAAGAGCTCTGCGTCTTTCTTGTGCTGGGGACCCCAGGCCTGGATGCAGTACTCCAGATGGGGCCTCACAAGAGCTGAGTAGAGGGGGACAATCACCTCCCTCCCCCCCTGCTGGCCACCCCTTTTTTAATGCAGTCCAGGATACAGTTGGCTCTCCAAGCTGTAAGTATGCACTGCTGACTCTTGTCATATCCTGCTTCTTGTCTACCAGGACCTCTAAGTCCTTCTCCACAGGGCTGCACTCCAGAAGTTCTTCCCCCAGTCTATATAAATACCTGGGATTACCCCAGCCCAAGTGCAACACCTTGCACTTGGCCTTGTTGAAGCTCATTAGGTTCTAACAGGCCCACTTCTCAAGCCTATCCTGGTCTCTCTGGATGGCTTCCCTTTCCTTCAGTGTATCAACTGTAATGCTCAGCTTGGTGTCATCCGCAAAATTGCTGACGGTGCACTCAATTCCATTGTTTATGTCATTGATAATGATGTTGAAGAGCACTGGTACCAAGACGAACCCTTGGGGGACACCACTTGTGATGGGCCTCCACCCAGACATAGAACCATTGACCACAACCCTTTGGCTGTGACCAGCCAATCAGTTCCTAATCCATCTAACAGTCCATCTTTCAAACCCATACCTCTCTAACTTAGAGAGAAGGATGTAGTGAAGGACCATGCCAAAGGCTTTGCAGAAGTCCAGGTAGATGACATCCGTTGCCCTTCCCCTGTCCATCAATGCGTTCTCTCCATCATAGAAGGCCACAAGATTGGTCAGCCAAGATCTGCCCTTGGTGAAGCCATGCTGGCTGTCTTGGATCAACTCTTTGTCTCATATGTTCCTCAACATGGTAACCAGGATGATCTCCTCCATGATCTTCCCAGGAACAGAGGTGAGGCTCACTGGTCTGTAGATGCCTGGGTCATACTTTCTCCCTTTCTTAAAAATGACAGTAATGTTTCCTTTTTTTCAGGCACTGCGGATTCCACCTGACAGCCATGATTTTTCAAATATGATGGAGAGACATCTATCTCAGAACCCTTGGATGCATATCATCCAGCCCTTTGGACTTGCATACATTCAGTTTCATGAGGAGGTCTCGGCTTGTTTCCACTGTTACAGTGGGACAGAATCCACTCCTCTCACCTGCATTTTTAGGTTCGGGATCCTGACAGACATGGAGAGCCTGACCACCACTGAAGACAGAGGCAAAACACTTATTGAGCACCTCAGCTTTTTCCATGTTTGGGGAAGCCAGTTCTCCATCTTCATTAATCAGAGGGGGACCACTCTCCTTCTTCTGTCTCCTGCCTATGTACCTCCAGAACCCCTTTTGTTATTTTTCACATCCCTCGCCAAGTTCAACTCCATCTGTGCCTTGACTTTCCTGATCTTAACTCTGCACATAGACAACCTCCCTGTACTCTTCCCAGGCTACACAACCCTGCTTTCACTTCCTGTACATTTCCTTCTTTTCTCCCAGTTTAAGCTGCAGGTCCTTGCTCAGCCATGTTGGTCACCCACTTCCCCTGCTTGATTTCTTCTGCTGGGGGATGGAGAGCTCTTGCGCTTGCAGAAGGGTGTCCTTAAAGAGCTGCCACCTCTGCTCTATTCTTATGCCCTTAAGAACAGTTTCCGAGCGGATCCCTTCCAGCAGTTCCTTGAGCAGACAGAAGTTTGCTCTCCTGAAGTTCAGGGTCCTGACCCTACTTTTTGCCAGGTCTGCATTCCTCCAGACCACAAACTCCATGAGGGCATGGTCACTACTGCTCAGGCTGCTTCCAATCTTCCTCTCTCTAATGCTCTCCTCTGCATTGGTGAGCACCAGGGTCAGTAAGGCTTCACCTTGGGTTGGTCCATCTAGTACCTGGACCAGGAAGTTATCCTCAACAGGATATCTCCAGGAATCTCCTGGATTGTCTGCCACCTGCCGTTCTGCTATCCCAGCAGATATCTGGATGGTTGAAATCCCCCATCAGGACAAGCGCAACACCTCCTGCAGTTGAAGTAAGAAGACCTCGTCAACAGGCTACTGATGATGATGTGGTCTGTAATAGACCCCAACCACTAAATGTCTTTTACTGGACTGATCCCTGACTTTAACCCATAGGCTCTCAACCTGGTCATGGCTGTTAATCAGACACAGCTCTTCACAATATATCTACTTCCTAACATAGTGGGCAACTTCCCCTTTCCTCCTACTGTGCCTATCCTTTCTGAAGAGCCTGCAGCCTTCAGTCACAGTATGTCAGTCATGAGATACATCCCACCACGTTTCCATGATAGTAACCAGATTATAACTTCCCAAGCACATCACAGTTTCCAACTCCTCCTGCTTATTTCCCATGTTTTGTGCACTGGTGTAAAGGTACTTCAGCTGAGCCTTCTGGCACACTACCTTTCAAGAGGGGCCCTCCCTCAAATCTCTGAAAGAAACCTGAAGTTTTCCCCACTGCTTCCTAGAGGGAATTTCCCTGCAATCTCCTACATACCCAAGCCCTTCTCTGTCCTGTTGACCTCTACCCTCTTCCCTAATCAAATCTAGTTGACATATCTGAACTACTCATTTCACCCTAGTGAGCAACATTTTCTCCCCTTCCCCCTTCGTACCTAGTTTAAAGCTCTCTCAGCGAGCCCTGTCAGTTCCTGGGATAGGATCCACCTTCCCCTTGGAGACAGGCAAGACCTATCCATAGCCATCAGGCCAAGCACCGAGTAAACTGCCTCATGACCAAAGAACCCAAAGTTCTTGTGGTGGCACCTCCCTTTCAGCTGCTTATTCAAGACCTGAGTTTTCCTAGACCACTTCATATCCCTCACTACCCCAGAAGGGAGAGCGAAAAAAATGACTTGCCCTCCCACTTCCTCAACCAGTTATGCTAAACCCATGAAAGCTCTTTCGATAGTCCGCAGGCTTCCCTGAGCAATTTCATCAGTTCTTGCCTGAAGTATCAGTAACAGGTAGTAATCAGGGGAACGAACCAGACCTGGGAGTTCTTTGGTGATGTTCATGACCCAGGCCCCAGGGAGGCAGTGAATTTCCCTGCAGGTCAGGTCAAGTCTGCATATTGGGCCCTCTGTTCCCCTGAGAAGGGAATCACCTACCACAATTACTCTTCTGTCTTTTCTGGCAACCTCAAGGTGTGGGGATAACCTTCCCAACCTAGTCCCCATTATAGGTGGATCCAATTATTTAGGAGATTAATTAGGAGATCCATTACTGAAAACAAGTTCTAAGTCTCATCGGCAACCAAAGACTTCATCTGAGTGGACAACTGGCTGCTGAGGATCCTTGAGCTAGTTGTGCTCTCTGAAACACTCTAACTGATTTCCTGTAATAATTTCCAATAAGAGTGCTCTCAGTCCTTCTCTGCTTCCTCCTTCTGACCTCTGCAAAGCTTTTCTTCTCCTTCCCTCCTCAGTTTACCAACTGGATAGCAGTTCACCCTCTACATTCAGAAATGGCACAGATGCTTCCAAAGCCCTGGGACTACTGTGGATTCAGTGCTTTGGAGTGAGTGCTTTCCCTTGCCACCTCTCCCCTAGGAACATCGCCTTGGGGCTGGACCATGCTCTCTGCCCTGGTGGTGTGAAGCAAAGACTTCTGCATGGATCACACAGCCCTTTGTCAGGAATAGTTCAGCAGAGGCTAAGTACACACTAAATTAATGCAGGGCACTAGGCAACGCCATTGAAGGTTTAATGCAGCTGATTCAATGCAATTCAACTTTCAAGTACACAGATATAGATGGATTGCAACACTCTCACTGTGGCACAACAATGCATATCAGTAGGCTCTCTGATTTTACTGTAAGGAGGGCATGACTTTGGTGTTTAACTTAATGCCAACACACTGCAAATGTGAAGGGAATTACAAATCCAGGAGTCACAATTAAAATAAGGGGCCAAGCCAAGTGCTTTATAACTTGCCTGCTTCTGCAAATAGCTAACAATTTCTAGCACCTGGGGCTGAAAAACCTTGACAGCAGCAATTGCTAAGGAAGAAACATATCCTAAGGTAGACTTTCTTCAGGCTACAGCGAGCTTCTGTAAGGTAAATCACATTTATAGTCCAGAACATTACTGTTCTCTGATAGTACTATCATCTTTGAACATCCATCACTCCACATTAATTGCCAGTGACTGAGGGAAGTTGTAGGAAAAACATTCCTATCAATAGCTAAGACAATCACCCTTATGGATTTTATTTTAAATTCAAAATCAAGCTTATTAAATATGAGTGGATCCTAGTTGACATTGGTCATTTGACATACTCAGCATTCTCCACTCCTGTTTAGTAGTCATTTTTCAGAGTATATGATACCTGGAAGAATTTCACTGCCTATTAACTATCTGACTGGTTGTTTAAAACCACAAGAATGGAAATATTCTTCTACTTTGCAAATAGGGAAAATTCTACTGAAAGCAAGATTACCTCACATGAAAAGTAAAAATCCTTCTGCTTAAAGTCACTTCACAAATATTTCTGCCAGTTCTCGAAGCAATAACCCTTCATTTCCTCTTAAGTTCACATCCCTCTTAAGAGTATCTGAAGGATGAAAAGAATAGCGCTGTAAGAGGCTTCTGGTTAATCTCTCCATCTACAACACAATAATAACTGCTTTTCAGAGGTGCAGTATAACTGTTGGAAAAGGAAATGAGTAGAGTTAAAAAAAACAGCCAACAAACAAACAAACAAAAAAACCAACAGACTTTCTATTCTGAGAATATTCATAGATGTAAAGGTTTATTTCTCATATTACTTTGAAACCTTCTTTAGATAGGTATGTTTACTTAAAATAGAAAAGAATCTTGACAACATGAATTTTTACCTGAAAACAATGCAGATCAATAATAGAGCACTCAACTATTTCCAAATGATAAGCATTCCCTTAACTACCACTAGGGGGGTTTCATGCCAATAGTTTCCACAAGTTAGATGCAGAGGACATTAAAAGATGCGCTTGTAGTAAAATTGTTATATAGCTCTAACCTTTCCTTTTGAGTTCTACAGTCACCTATACTAAATATTCTACAGCATACAAATAAGAATATCTCTGATGTCTCCTTATGTGCTTGTGATGAAAGCAGAAATACCAAAGAATATATTGATGTCTGAAGATCAATTCTGGGTTAATCCAATCGGAATAGACACTTTTCATAATTATCCAAATGCAGAAGTCTCAAAGCAAGTGAGACTTACAACTCCATTTCAGCTCTTGGAAGATGTGGAGATAGGCTCATACTCTTCACATTACCATAATTTAAGGAGTATACCAAGCACATATCACTACAAAACACCCACTGCTGTCAGAACACTCAGCATATCTCTACGGAAATCCTCAAAAACAAAAGTTGTTTCCATCACTGAAAGTGATATATCTATTTTGTAACTAAAGGAACGTTCACCTTCCAAAAGGCTCAGCTACTATGGAATAATGCTCTTCTAGTAAGTGGCAGCCTTCTTTTAAGAATAATCAAAATATTACCACACACAAGCCCACTGCAATGCAGACCAACGGCAGACAATTTGCAGTGGTGCTCTACATCAGGCAGGAAGAAAGTCTGAAGAGAGCATTATTGGAGGGTAGGTTTGGAAAACATCAGGTGAAACATCAACATTTCTAGGGAGAAGTGCAGAATTTGTGCAAGTTCTGCACAGAAATGTCACAGAGAAGTTCTGCAGCATAGAGGCCTGTGTGTGGCAAGATGTACTGAGTCACAAGCAAGAATGAGATCTTGATGATACAGATTTTGAAGTACAGGGGTCATTTACACGTATGTAAGTAGAAAAGAGATCAATAAAGTGTCAAGCTAAAAGCTGTGAACAAAAATGTAGTTATATGATTTCTAACATCACTACTGGCCAGGCAGATAAATCTCTGCTTGCTGCCTTGAAAGGTTACTCATAAATAGTCAGAGGGTTCTTGGGCAAAGCACAGAACTCTTGAGGAGGCAGAAAGATCTTACTCATGTGAAGCTGATGTCAGTCAGCCACAGAAGGGTGCCCTACAGAGGCCACGCACACAGAGATATGCACACTCTATAGTGGAAGCAGGATGAGGGCTTAAAACAACACTGTAGAACTGAAAAAGCCTCACTCTTCAACAGGTGAGTGCAGAAAATCTGTGCTCAAACCTGTCATTTTGGGAGACAGGAGGGACACGATCTGTAGAGCCTCTGGGAAGCCAGCTTTAGAATTGGTTCACTCAGGGAAAAAGCTGATCTCCTTGATGTATGTGATGTAAAGTGATGCAACAGTGATTGACAGCTAGACGTGGGAAGAGAGGAGAGGAAAATGAGTTAAGTCGAGGTATGGTGCAAAGGAGCATAAGGGAAAAGAAAAGCTTCCTCATAACCACAGCACATGTGCAGTGCCAGAGATAAGGGCTGCTGTTTTTTTAGAATAATAATGGTTACTAAAATCAGTTAGCTTGAGTTTATGATGATATAAATAATGCCCTGGTGATTACTGGATGTTTTTCTTCAAAACCTAATCTTCCCAAAACAGAATACAGTAAGTCTTGGAGTCTGCCAGACTACTCCCCTTTACATTGTATGAGAAGGAGACGTAATGAGAACATAACCTCCAGGGCCTAGCCTTGTCTGTGCTCCCATTGATATGGGAACTCCTTATGCATATTTATGATGAGCCAGAACTTGCCTGCCAGCTTCTCCTTCTCTTTTGCATTGCTGAGCCAACTGTAATCTTCCTTGAGTGATGTAACTACACTGCAACAAATCGCACAAAAGCTGATGCTGCTTTGCACTTTGTTATTTAGGGTCTGAAAAGAGAAGAAAAAGCTGTAATTGATTCCTTCAGCCTTTTTTTAATTAAAATAAAATGTAACACCCAGAGAAACGTCCTTCCACTAGAAATATAAGGAACTCAGAAGTTTTGAGTCTTTCTTTCCTTCTGAAGGAAGTATATGCTCAGCAGATTTGATCAACTTCAGCAGACTGTTAGGTTCTAGATCACTAGCAAGGAAAGCTGAAGTCTTGGTTAAAACAAAACAGAACAAACCAAACCAAACCAACCAACCAACCAACCAAACAAACAAACAAAAAAACTACAGCAAAAAGCAGAATTTTACAATCTTGAAGACACTTGTAGCAAAACCAAAGTTATTAAAATACATCAAGGAAGAAAGAGGCTATTTCAACAGACCCCAGATGGCTCTTCTTCTTACTGCTGAGTAAAATATTAGTTTCCAGAGCTCCAGGAGATGTGCTGGAAACCGCTACTCACTGCTGCTATTTGGAAAGAAAGTTATACAAGCATCTCATAAGAATATACCATGCTTGCATTCAGCCTAAAGGTACTACCATCATCAGTAAAAAGGTTATGCTGTAGTTTTCCTTCTGTTGCTGATATGCATGAAGCTCTGTATAACAAAATCATAGAAGACAAGGTAAGGAAATTAGACACACAGCAGTTGTCCCTTGTAGTGGGATTGCCTGGTCACAGCCTGAACCAGTGAATGAGCACCTGAGTGACCCGAGCGGAGGAGCCCAGGTCCAACCTTCCTCTCTCTCTCTCCCTCTCGGTGGTGCTTCCGGCTGTACTTCTGGGAGCACAGATACGCTCAGAGCATGCCCGGGTTGCCCCCTACCTCCTCCCTGGCTCCCTTCCTTCTGGCGCGCCAGTGTTCGAACAAGAGGCGGCTGCATTCCTTAACTAAACGGTCGCCGGGAGGGGTGAGTTCATTCCCCTTATCTCTAACATCTTTCTGTAGCGCCTCTACCTCAAATAAAGGCACTATCACCGCCTTTGCTTGCTTTACATCCCTCTTTTAAAACAAAAAACTTTTCTTCCAGAATAGGACCCAAATGCTGGACTTCTTGGATTAAATTCTGATTTTACACAAATGTGAGTATCAGCATGGAATCATGATCAACTAAAATACAAAACCCACTCCCAACAAATCCTTAATTGCTAATGAGACTAATTTCATTGAACTGTGCTCTTGAAAATCTTGGCACTCAGATCTTTAAATCTTTGTTCAAGAAGTCATAATTAAGAGTGTAGCTTCTGATTACATTCAATATCGTCCTCAGGGACAGCTGCAATTCTAAGACCCCCACACACTCATCTTTAGAGTAAATATGTACCTAATTTGGATCTTATCTAGTCAGGCTAGTTAGCTGCTACAGGCTACATTTCAAAGAGGTACTAAATAATGTGCTGAAGCTAAGTCAACACAAACATGGCAATGATACCATAAAAATCTCAGCGCCCGATGTAGTACTGAATCTAAGTCCAAAGGATTCCTTTTGAAGCTCTGACCACATAGTGCAAAGGAGAAAGGACAGAAAAATTTGTAACTCCTTGCAACAACATCTAGACTCACTGGTTTATTTAACACTTGTTTTGAAAACAAGATGAAACAAAGTCCAGCAAAGCCCTTTTACTTTTAAATTACTCTCTTTATATACTTAGTATATAAATATTTATTTATTAATGACAGTAAAACGCATCAATAACAACATGGTATGAAAACTCCACAGTTTTACCCCAGCAGCAATTTTTCCTAGAACTACTGTGCTAATTTGCCTTGTTTTTTGATGAAATGAAGGCAATTTGCTTTGTTTAGATATGGCTTGTCTGAAGCAAGCTGGCTGGACCTTTGGCATGCACACAGAACACCAAAAGAACAACAAAAAAAAAGGCTAAGAAAGATCTATCATCCCAAAACTACTCAATCTTGACATTATGTAGTTTCTCAAAGTTTCATCACATATTGGCTACAGAATAGAAAAACTTATTTGTCACATTAAAATAAAATTGGATTAATGTGACCTTGGTGTCAACCAGCCAACTTCAGGCACACAAGGAAGTCCAACACTACATTTTAAGAAATGTTACATACAGAAATTATCCTCAGATAACTTCTCAGATCCTCAGATTCTCTTGTCCCCTACAACTCAAACTGTAGATGTATGTTCATAAATTCATCCTATGAAGTGATCTGGACCTTCTGACTCCTCCAATTTACCAACAGAAATTACTGGGCTTCTGTCATAAGAAAACATTGTGTGCCCTACGTTGTCTGGTGCCCAATAATCAACCTGGCTTTCAAGATCTAGAGATTTTCTGTTAAGGACACCTCTGTGCACATAGTGGAAAAATAAATAGGTTCATACACATCACTGGAAACATCCATGTGATGCTCTATTAATCTTTAGATTGGGGTCATTTTTCTCTTGAGATGTTAATAGATTACTTGGAGAGAAAATGAAGGAAGAGGACCCAGACGGAGGCCTTTGTAATACTAAGCAAACTTGTCTCCTTCCCTTTTGGTTGAATTCTAAGTAGTATTTAATGGCCAAAACTGCTGTTAACTCTGAACTTGCCAACACAGATGCAAAAGGCATGTGTGATGCAATAGAATTGTCATCCTGCCTTTACATCCTCTTCATCCTACACTGATAGCCACATGGGCAGTGTTCTTTTTTCTTTCCTGATCACAGCCCATTTCACTGGTTCCAGTGCTATCGCTTACCTGCTTGAAAGCATCTGGTATCCCCTACACAACCATCCTTGCACTTCCCTATTTTATCTGGGAGTCAAAAATCTACTCACTTCTGCTTAGACACAGAAGATGTTGGACAGGTTCACACCTTTTCTGTTCTTCCCCATGGAGTCTCTATGTTACTATAACTAGGAAGGAATTTCATCTTATTGCTTAGTCCTTCTGAATGTCAGCTGATGAAAAACTGAACACGAGCCAGCAACGTGTGCTTGCAGTCCAGAAGGCAAATCAAACCCCACCTGAAGTACTGTTTCCAGTTCTGGGGCCTCCAACACAAGAATCACAGAATCACAGAATTGTAGGGGTTGGAAGGGACCTCTAGAGATCATCGAGTCCAACCCCCCCTGCAAAGTAAACTACAGATAAGAAGGAGATGGAGTTGTTGGAGCCAGTCCAGAGGAGAGCCATGAAGATGATCAGAGGGCTGGAGCACCTCCCCTATGAGGACAGGATGAGAGAGAGCTGAGGCTCTTCAGCTTGGAAAAGAGAAGACTTCGAAGAGACCTTCCAGTAACCTGTCAGGGGCCTCCAGGAAAGGTGGAGAGGGACTTTTTATAAAAGCAGGTAGCAGGAGACAGCAGAACAAGTGGAAATGGTTTTAAACTGGAAGAGGGAAGATTTAGACTAGATATTTGGAAGGAACTCTTTACTGTGATGGCGGTGAGACACTGAACAGTTGCCCAGTGAGGTTGTGCATGCTCCCTCCCTGGAAGCATTCAAAGCCAGAATGGATGGGACTTTGAGTAACCTGGTTTGGAAGGAGGTATCCTTGCCTATAACAGGGATTGAAACTAGATGATCTTAAAGGTCCCTTCCAACCCAAACCATTCTATGATTCTATGACTGAGGCTCAGCATGTTCCCCGATTGTCAGTCCTACATTTTAATATTCTTTTTGTTCTTTAAAGTTGCATGAGAAAAATATACCTTCTCATTTACAAGAAGGAATGCAGCCTTACTTTCTCCAGTACCTGTGGCAGAAAGGTACAGCATGTAGTACACAGTATTTCCTCCCTTGTGGGCTCTCAAAACTGTGATGACAAGCAACAAAGTGATGAATGCCCTCCACAATTTTCCACCCACAGGTCAGACATCAGAATTGGCACATTAAATCAGTGAAAGTTTCCTTGGTGCAAATGAACAAGAAGGAAGCAGTGCTCTCTGCACTCATTGTATAGTTGCTTGTCTTTGGAGGACACTGACCTACTTCTCTTTAAGCTATTAGTCACTCATTGTACAGCAGAAGAGGTGATGTGTTAAAATCACAGAATATTTTGAGTTGGAAGAGACATACAAAGATCGAGTTCAAATTCCCGGTTCTGCAGAGGGTAACATAAAATTCAAACTCTTTCTCTGAGAGAACTGTCGAAATGCTTCGTGAAATCTGACAGGCTTGGGACCATGACCACTGCCCTGGGGAGACTATTCCAGTGCCCAACAACCCTCTCAGTGAAGAATCTTTCCCTAATACCTAACCTTATCCACCTCCCTGATGGAGCTCCATGTCAGTCCTTCAGGACCTGTCACTGTCACCAGAGAAGAGATCAGCATCTGCCCCTGTGCTCCTCTGGTGAGGAAGCTGTGGGCTGCCATGATGCCTCCCCTCAGTCTCCTCTTCGTAGGGCTGAACAAACCAGGGGATCCCAGCTGATCCTCATATGTCTTGCCCTCTAGATCCTTAACCATTTGGATCCTGTCCAATAGCTTTCTGTCTTTCTTATATTGTGGCTCCCACAGTGCTTGAGATGAGGCTGCACTAATGCTGATCAGAGTGGGACAATCCCTTCTCTCACCTGGATAGCAATGTTTGGAGAGAAGAAAAGCACTTAATGCCCCACAGTGCCTAACTCAGCTGAACTGCCATATCCACAGGCATAACAATACTAGTCTCAAGTTGCTGCATCTCTTGCCAGCATCCCAACTGGCTCCTTGATGGCTCAGGAACGAGGAAGGACACTTCAGCTTTGTATTTCTACAGATTTCTGGCATGCTTATAGCTCCAGAGAACCACAGAATTCAGCTCTTGGGACATATTTCTCTCTGCTCAAGCTAACCTCAACACACCTCCTCTTGTAAAACATAGGCACGTGGTATGCACTGGCAGCTCTGAGGGTAAAGGGCTGAGGGTGAGGGTTAGGATTGTCATTGCATCTTCCCATAGATATCAACCTCCTCTTCAAGCTCTTCTATATTATCATCAGTGTAAATTTCTCAGGATGCATCTAACTTTTAAATGATAACTTCATATCTTAAAAGTTTGAGGTTCTTCATTATCGGTTAGGAAAATCTACTATGAGACTGGACACATTTTGAATTTTTGAGACAATGGACTGAAAATGATTGAGACAGAAAAAGAAGAAAAAAAATTTTGAGAGGAGTGTTACCAGGTAGTTCCGTAGATATATTAGAATTGACTTATATTCTACTACTCCATTATATATGGAGTAGTAGAATATAAGTCAATTCTAATATATCCTCTAGCTGTCCTGGTCAATCTCTCATTTATTTCAGTCTCGAATCCCTAAATGTCATTCGTCCTGTGGGAGAATTATTACAGACCCTCATTTACAGTAGTGACGTCTATTTCACAGAGCTATCAAGCCCCTGACAGCACCAGACATTTACAGCTTCAGAGCTTTTAGGTTGTCCCATTGCACTTTATCACAGACCATGTGACATTCTGTGTATCCACACTCTTTGGGAACAACTCTCCAGTTTCAGAGCAGGGATGACTTGCTCACTCTGCTCTTTCTTGTTGTTTAGATGTTAGACACTTTACCTTGTAGAACCCTGTCTCCCTCCCTTTTTGGGCTCATGCCAGTTTCACAATGTCATGGAGAAGAAAGCATGCACTCTGATTTTTGGGAGAAGTTTCACAAACAAATGACAAAACTCCATACTGAGACCATTCAAAAAAAAAAACCAACAACAACAACAACAACAACAACAACAAAAAAAAAACCCAACATTTAAAAAGAATAGCCAAATATTGGTTCAACCTGGATATTGGTTCTGCCTGCTTCTATCAAAACCGTTTTGGGCAGCAAGAAATGCTTTTGAATATCTGCACAAGACACTTTGAGCACCAACTCCACTATCTTTTTTTTTTTTGCATTAAATGCTCAAAACTTTTGTTCCCTAGTCACTGTGAAGGGGCAAAGCAAAACTAGCAATGACACCAGTAACACTGGGGAGATGAGGTGAGGGCAACATGACAGAGCTTACTTCTCCATTAAAGCAAAGCAGTGGCTGCTTTAATTATATTCTTGTGTTCCCTGCTGTCATTGGGCTGTTAAGGGAGTAATGGCTGAAGCCAGTTGCAACAAGAGAAATGCATATTACACTCAGAAGTTATACTCAGAAGTATAATTCAAAGTCTACACTGCCACCCCTACAGAAGAGTAGTTCAGACTCTAAACCTATGAACCATCTGTGTAGACGCTGACAAGGTACACACAGTCCCAGGGGAGGTACTCTAAACTTAACACCAGTATGAAAGAGGACAAAAGATGGCTTACCATCAACCCCTCCTACCTGAAAAAAATGCAAGCGATACTTATGACCTGAGAAAAAAGTATTACTGAGCCAAGTGTATAGAGAGGTCTCTGCACCATCCAATTGGGTTTAATAGCTCAAACATGCCACTGCAGCCTTCTCAGGGCAGTTTTCCTGTAAATAGACATCTGTGATTGTAGAACACAATGGCTTCCAGCCAAAAATATGCATTTTAATAACTTTGTAATTGCATGCTTCTATAATCCATTGACTCTAACTCACAGTCTAATGTCCTGAAACTGTGATCCCTAAGGCAGGCTTCTAGGGACACCACCTACAAGACACCTAACTGCAGTATTTCTTTCATGCCTTTTCTTTCATGCTTTGGGATATTTGGAATTTTTTTTGTCATTTGAAATTGAAATAATAAACTTTTTACATTTTCACTCTCTTAAGATGTATGGACCATTCAAAGTCAACCACTTGAGCTCCAGATCTTCCACCAGAACTCCAGTTCTTAAACAGAATAACAACAACCTTTCAGTTTTGTATTTCTAGTGCTTTTTTCCAATTACAAGTCAAAATTTAACTACTGAAAGGCTTGCTGTTACACTTCATGAGTGGAAAAGGAAAAAAGCATAGTTCCCTGGCCACTCTTCAAAGGAGGCAGAGAGATGAAATTAAAATCAAGTCTCTTAACTTCTGAGATTGTCATCTAAGGAACTGTTTCATAAGAAAAGCAGGTATATAAAGTAGAATGCATATCTCCAAGGTTGTTCAGATTGAATGAACAGTGACTGACTGCTTTTGTTCCCATTTCTTGAAAAGCAGCTAGAAATGCTTTTTGTAGGCTGGTGAAATTCTCCAGCCACAGTAATGCACTGAGGAGGACTGCAAGACCTCTGGAGTTATGCTATAAGACATAGCTGCACAAATGCTAAACTCAAAAAGTGGGTGGCTCAACAAAGCCCCCTCATTGTCATTCCTTCCCATTAGTTTATTTATTCAGTAAGGCCTATGTATTCACTAGCAAGAGAGGGAAAGTGCTGGGTGACAGATTGTGATAGATTTTCTTTATCTAATGATATACTGATGTGATTTTCATCATAATTTGCTGAAGGAAATATTTTCACCTAATTCTGAAGAATGTCAAAAACGTAGGAGGTGTTTTTTTTTTAACTGAATATTTAGCAATGACCTCCTTGACAACATGTTGCAATTATTTTTCTGTTATACCGTTAATCTCCTAATTGTTCTCTTCAATAGCCACTACACTTACCATATGAAAACAGTTTGAAAAATGATCACTCAGCGTCAATGCAGCTACCAATATTACCAGCAACATTTTAACCAGCAACAAATGTAATATCAAGGGAAAATAAACTAGAGATCCAAGCATTTCATACCAGTCACTAAATAAACATCCTCCTGTGTTTTCAGTTGTGAGAAAATGTAAGTTCTTAGAAGGATGGAGACCGTGTTAGACAAGACTCTTGATCTATGTTGGGTGAAAACTCATCCTACCTTCCTAACCCCATTCCTTTTCAAGCGACAAGGGAAACACGGCAGACTTTTCATCTCCTTGTCAGCTCCAAAACAGCAACTGAAGAGCTGTATATTCACTAACAAAATTAAAGTAAGAGAAAGCAAAAGACCATTTTGAAAGATTTTCCAACACTCCACCTCTAAGAGATGTTCACTGCTATGGCAGCAGCAGAAACACTTTTGAGCAGGAGCTTATGGTAGTTGCTTTGGCTTGGTGATCTCTTAAGAGGAAAATAACACTTAATTTTATATCTTTATCGGTAAGTGAGAGGGATGGGAATGTAACAAACAACCCTTGGCATAAAGCACTTCATGGAGAATTGACCAATTGGAATTAATGGCCTTTTGCTGCAATTGGGCTACAAAATTTATCAGCCAGCCATTCATTTTTGGGAAATGCTCTGTACTTCAGTTATTATTACTAAAATAAAAATATACTGTATTTGTGGTCAAATCAAATTATGGATAGAATTTTGTCAAGCACAGATAAGGGAGTAAACTTACTGTGTTATCATATCGCTTTACCTTCAGATGGCTGCAGTTTGGTAGTGGGGAAGTTAATTGTTCATGCCCATGGAAAATGCCCTTGCTTTGTTCTTGTGTAGAACAACCACAGGATTAGAAGGATTAGAACTATTTGGCAATAAATAAATAAATAAATAATCAATTATCTTCATTTTTCTGTTATAGTCACAAAGAAAAGCTGAATTGTGTATATGTGCACACATATACTTGCTCTAATTTCACATATGTTTATCACACAATATTATATAGAGTGTATTAAGCATATACCAAGTAGTATGATATTTTCACAATGGATTTGGGCTGACTACATTAATTATGCACACCAGAACTGTAAGTGTGTAGAGCAGATAAGTCTGAAAAAAGGCTAATAAAAGCTTCCCATTACATGCAAGTTCCCTATTTGTAACTGCACATCCCAGGAACACCATTTTATAAAAAATAGTTGAACAAAATTTAATTGAAGCTGTGGTTTGCAAGCCTGAGTCTGTAAAGCCAAGTATTGCATAATTGCTATAGGTGACTTGGAAATTAAGGTACAGCATTGTTTACAGGGCTGCAAAAGCAGAGCGCAGCTGATATGCAAGGAATTTATTCCACAGAACGAAGGCAAGTTTCCCTAGGTTGTTGGTGACATCAGGAGAACTTCTTGTGTTAGCCCTAAGAAGAAATGGCATGGACAGTGGAGCAGAGTGGAGTATCTGCAGCCTGGGTTCTGTAATAATGTTGCTGGGATGGGAACAATATGGTACTACAACACTGTTAAAGCTGCATAGTTGCTACCCTGGGCCAACTGTCTGCCTTCTCTTGACAAAGTACCATCCTTTGGGTAAAATTTGCTCATTATATGCATCATTTTACGTCCATGATAATATCAAAACACACTGCCATTCAAAAAGCTACCCACCTTCAAGGTACGATCACCACTCTCTAAGCCTGAATTTTTTAGCCTATACCTTCAAAAGCAAGGCAAGAGAATTTTACACCAATCATAAACAAAGATATGCATGACTAGTATCTCTCAAGCTCTACCTGAAAAATAAGAAATAGTATAAAAATGGCTTATGAGAGGGGGGATTTTGGGGAAGACTACTCACAGAGTAGTCAAGAGGACACTGCTGGCTTCTGGGATCATTCCCAGAATGATCCCAGATCACTCTCTTCCCTCCCCATAGTGCCTATTGAGTAAGTGTCATACACCTGGTTATAATGAGTGCTTCCTTAGGCAACTTAGAAATCTCTGCAGATTTGCTTTACAACCTAGCACGCTTGTGGTGAGGCTGTGTTATTCTTAGTTATTTGCACATGCCTTGGAGACAATGAATTTATCAATGGCAATCCAAAGAATGTGTGCATCTGTTGCATCGGTAAAGTGCTTTATTCACTAAGCTAACAGTGTGAATTCTGATTGAGTGCAGCCAAATTCCTTCACTGATCTAGCCACGTGAGTTCTGATTGAACACCACTAGATGAATAACAAGGACGTTATGAATAGGTCATTGAAATCCAGTGAGCAAATCGGACAGAGCATTATTTGTGAATCTGTAATCATGACAGTTCATATATTGAACATGATCACATTTATAGTGCCAAAAAAGGTATCACTTAGATCTTGCCCTTTAATGTGACATCAGGTATATCAGTTTCTATCAGTGAAACCAGTGACCTGAGAAAGACTACAATTGGTACAATTTTAGAAACCTCTGTAAGTCACTTAAAAACAGATCTTGTATGGAAATACAAGTGCCTTGACTTGAAAATCCAGCATTAAGGTCTGCACCCACAATAGCTATACAGTGTGTTACATTTGGTATAAACGTAAGCTTTTTACTAACAGAGGGAATTATAGAGTACCAGAGACTTTGAAGCATCTGTGTAGAGCCAAGGATGATTCACAGATACCTGATTTTAAAATCATAAACATTTTCTTTGTATACAGAAGTAATATCTAGAGATGTTTTACTTTTACATTTTACCCATTTTTTTCTCCACACAGTCTGGAGCAGCATGCCTCCTGTGACAGCTCATCCTGAGTTGTAGGGCTGTCCTTAGGTGCTTCCACCAAGGAAAAGGGTGGAAGCTCTGAGGGGACAGAGCTAAGAAAGTACCCATGAGCCTTCCCCTCACTCTGCAGTGGTCTGATCTCTAGAAGCAATGGGGGACTCATGCCAGGCAGGCCCTGTCTCTGTTTAACAAGCTGTTCCTCATTTGGCCAAGTGAGAAGGGAATTTCCTAAAACAAGTGAAACCTGGTTTATTGTTTCAGTCCTCCCAATCAATCACCATTCTTAACATCTTCTGCACTCTGATAATGCCTTGGTGGCTCTGCAGATTGTGCAAAAACTTTAAGATGAAAAACTGTGTAATACTGAAGGTAGTTGTCATGGTTTTATGATTTTTGGTATTGGTATTCCACATCACAACATTATGTAGTGTATTAAGAGTTAAAGAGTTAATGGTCCAGGTCTGTGGATCAACGGTAAACCACTGACATTTCTGGCACCCAACGTGGGGCACAACCAGCTGCCTTAGCCAGGTATAGACATACTTTTAGAATGAATCTCTGTCTCTTGTTAGCAAGCTTATCTGTATTGCAGGTGCTGTACGGTAAAACATGACCTTGAAGTCCGGGCATACTGCCAGTTGTTCTGGGATGTATGTAAGCTTTTTTGGGTGCTGCTAGCTTGTTTCAGTAAAGAAAAAAAAATGCTTTCTCTTTTAAAACTCCTCTAAAGGGACTGCATTTCGTTGTTTTTTCCCTTTTAACGCTCAAAATGTACTGGGACTTTTTCCCTGAGCATCTGCAAGATCCTGAGAACTTAAGCAGATATTTGAGACAGGGATGTTGCGGCTCAGACAGATCTGAGGAGGCCCAAATTATTTGGGGTCTGACTTATGCCAATTGGACCTTATTCAACACTATCCCAGAGAGGCATAGAGTTTCTGAAATAGAGCGAGAAAGTCTCTGAGCTGAAAGGGATAGTGTCTAGATCCAGAAAGACAGTCTTTTAGCTGACAATCAGACTCTCCTGTCCAATTTAGACAGCCTCCAGTCTGATCAAGACACCCTCCAAACCAAGCAAGTCGCTTTTCAGTTCGAGAAAGACGCCCTCCAGCCCGAAAGAGATGCCCTCCAAACTGAGCGAGACGCCCTCCAGACCAAACTCAACAACCCTCAGTTTCAACAAGATGGTCTCCAATCTGAGCAAGGCACCCTCCAACCTGAAAGAGACACCCTCCAGTTCGAGCGACACATCCTCCTGTCTGAACAGTACACTTTCAGAACTGAGCAAGGTACCTACCAGCCACAATAGCCCCTGCCCCTCAGCCGGGGGGGGAAAGGGATAATAGAGTGTAGTGGACTGTGTGTATTCGATGGCCTGGCACATCAGAACCACAAAACTTATAGGCACTGGTTGACACTGGTGCACAGTGCACTCTAATACCCTTGAGTCATCAAAGGACAGCATTAATCTATATTTCTGGGGAGACTGGGGGTTCCCAAGAGTTGACGATGTTGGAGGCTGAAATAAGCCTCACTGGTAAAGACTGGCAAAAACATGCTATTGTGACTGGCCCAGGGGCTCCATGTATACTTGGTACTGATTACTTCAAAAGGGGATATTTTAAGGATCCCAAGGGGTATCGATGGGCATTTGGAATAGCTGCTGTGGACACAGACAACGTAAAGCAGCTATCTGCTTTGCCTGGCCTATCAGAAGATCCGTCTGTTGTGGGGTTGCTACAAGTGGAGGAGCAACAGGTAACAACTGCTACAAAAATGGTGCACAGAGGGCAGTACCGAACTAACAGAGATTCCTTGCTCCCCATTCATAACTTGATTCGTCAGCTAGAGAGCCAGGGAATGATCAGCAAAACCCATTCACCTTTTAACAGCCCCATATGGCCAGTGCGTAAAGCCAGTGGAGAATGGAGGCTGACGGTAGATTACCGTGGCCTGAATGAAGTCACACCCCCACTGAGTGCTGCTGTGCCGGACATGCTACAACTCCAGTACGAACTGGAGTCAAAAGCAGCCAAGTGGTATGCCACCATTGACATTGCTAATGCCTTCTTTTCAATTCCTTTGGCCACAGAATGCAGGCCCCAGTTTGCCTTCACCTGGAGGGGTGTTCAGTACACCTGGAACCGTTTGCCCCAGGGGTGGAAGCACAGCCCAACTATTTGTCATGGGTTGATCCAAACTGCATTGGAACAGGGCGGTGCTCCTGAGCACTTACAATACACTGATGATATCATTGTGTGGGGCAATGGGAAGTTGGGGAAGTTTTCAAGAAAGGAGAGAGAATAATCCAGATCCTCCTGCTGAGGTGACTTCTCTATTAAGCGAAGCAAAGTGAAAGAACCTGCATAGGAAATTCAGTTCCTAGGTATAAAGTGGCAAGATGGACGTCGTCACATCTCTACAGATGTGATTAACAAAATCACTGTCATGTCTCCACCCACCAGTAAGACAGAGACACAAGCTTTTTTGGGTGCAGTGGGCTTTTGGAGAATGCATGTTCCAAACTACAGTCTCATTGTGAGCCCTCTCATTCAGGTGACGGGGAAGAAGAATGATTTTGTGTGGGGCCCTGAGCAGCAGCAGGCTTTTGAGCAAATTAAGCAGGAGATAGCCCGTGCCATGGCTCTGGAGCCAGTGCGGACGGGACAGGATGTAAAGAACATCCTCTACACTGCTGCTGGAAAGGAAGGTCCCACTTGGAGTTTGTGGCAAAGAGCTTCTGGAGAGACCAGAGGCTGACCCCTTGGGTTCTGGAGTTGGGTGTACAGAGGGTCTGAGGAGTGCTACACTCCAACTGAAAAGGAGATCTTAGCTGCGTATGAGGGGGTTCGAGCTGCTTCCAAAGTAATCGGTACTGAAACACATCTCCTTCTGGCATCTTGACTGCCAGTGCTGAATTGGATGTTCAAAGGAAAGGTTTCCTCCACCCACCATGCTACTGATGCCACTTGCCACTTGGATTGCACTGACTCACAGCAAGTTTGGATGGGGAACCTCAGTCATCCAGGAATCCTAGAAGTGATCATGGACTGGCCTGAAGGTAAAAAGTTTGGAACAACACCAGTAGAGGAGGTATCACGTACCAAAGACGCGCCACCATACAATGAACTACCAGAAGATGAAAAGAGATGGATCCTGTTCACTAAAGACCTGTTCACAGATGGATCGTGTTGCATTGTGGGTAAGCACCGCAGATGGAAATCTGCTGTGTGGAGCCCCCCATGACAAGTTGCGGAGGCCACTGAAGGAGAAGGAGAATCAAGTGAATTTGCAGAGGTAAAGGCTGTCCAGCTGGCCTTAGATATTGCTGAACAAGAGAGGTGGCCAGTACTTTATCTTTACACTGACTCATGGATGATGGCAAATGCTTTATGGGGGTGGTTACAGCAATGGGAAGAAAATGACTGGCAGCGAAGAGGTAAGCCTCTTTGGGCTGCTGAACTGTGGAGAGACACTGCTGCCCGAATAAAGAATATGGTTGTAAAGGTGCGCCATGTAGATGCTCATGTTCCTATGAGCCGGGCAAGTGAAGAACAACAAAATAACCATCAGGTAGATCGAGCTGCCAAACTTAAGGTGGCTCAAGTAGACTTGGACTGGCAACACAAGAGTGAATTATTTTTAGCTCGATGGGCCTGTGAGACCTCGGGCCATCAAGGAAGAGATGCAACATATAAGTGGGCTAGAGACCAAGGGACGGACTTAACTATGGACGCTATTGTACAGGTTATCCATGACTATGATACATGCACCACAATTAAACAAGCCAAGAGGATGAAACCTCTTTGGGGGGAAGGGCGATGGCAAAAGTATAAATATGGGGAGGCGTGGCAGGTTGATTTTATCACCTTGCCACGATCTCGTAATGGTAAACATTATGTGCTCACCATGGTGGAAGTAACCACTGAGTGGCTTAAAACATATTCAGTACCCCATGCTACCACCCGAAACACCATCTCAGGGCTTGAGAAACAAGTCCTCTGTCGATATGGCACTCCAGAAAGAATTGAGTCAGATAATGGGACTCATTTCAAAAACTGTATTGTAAATACTTGGGCCAAAGATCATGACATCGAGTGGATTTATCATATCCCCTATCATGCACCAGCTTCTGGTAAAATTGAAAGATACAATGGGTTGCTAAAAACAATGTTGAAAGCAATGGATGGTGGAACATTTAAGCATTGGGAGAAGCATTTGTCAGAAGCCACCTGGTTGGCCAACACTCGAGGATCCATCAATTGCAATGGTCCTGCCCAATCCAGCTCTCTACCTACTGTAGAGGGAGATAAGGTCCCTGTAGTACATGTAAAGAACATGTTTGGAAAAGCAGTTTGGGTCCTTTCAGCTTCTGGAGAGGGCAAACATCTCCGTGGAACTGTCTTTGCTCAGGGACTTGGGTCCACATGGTGGGTGATGCAGAAGAATGGGGATGTTCAATGTGTACCACAAGGGAATTTGATGTTGGGGGAGTACAGTCAGTAACTCCATGTATATACATGTATATATGTTGTGTGTGTGTGTATCTAATGTATATTAATCATTGTTCCTCTATATATATCAAGCATGATGTAGTGAAGTGGAATAAATGGTGGAATGTCATGGTTTTATGTTTTTTAGTATTGGTATTCCAAATCATAACATCATGTAGTGTATTAAGAGTTAAAGAGTTAATGCTCCAACTCCCTGGATCATCGATAGTTCTGGGTATGCCTGTCTCAGAAGAAGAAAGAAAAGAAGAAGAGAAGAAAAACTCAGAAGAAGAGAAGAAAAACTACATTCCCCAGAGGATTGTGCGATGCTTTGCATTTTTATGTGTTTCCACTCAGAGGGAAAGATAAAAACTGTCTGTGGTCACGGGACACTCTTTTTTCCTTTGGGATCAACTCAGGAGCGGGTGCTTGCTACTGTCTCGCCTTCTGCTGAATTAGCATAAGGCCTTCGGTTTATTAGACACTCTCTCTTGCTCATTTTATTTGATTCATTAGCCTCAATTCCAATTATATTGTATTATATTGTGTTATTTTGCTTTCTGATATCTTATTTAGTAAATTAGCTTTCCTCCTCAGATTGTTGCTGCTGTTTTGTTTCTAGGCCCCTCACCCTTTTCCCTTTTCCCTTTCCCCCTTCCCCTTTCCTATTTGGGATGTGGGTCCATATGTACCCCGCACCAAGTGTCAGGGAACCAGGCCGAACCAGCTCTGTAAACTGCTGACAAGAGTAAAAGATGACAAAATGAGGGCCTAGCATAACGCATATGCTATAATAATATTAATTTTCCAAGGGAAATAGTTAACTTTCTGCCTCCACATTTCATGGCTGCATTTGAAATCAGGGAATTAAGATTGCATGTTCTGATTCACCTGGGCCTTCTTCAGCCTTGAGCTTAATGCCATTGCTGAGAAAACTGTTCTCCATGAGCATCAAATCTCAAGAGATTAATTTGGCTGGTTCTAATGAATTAATCAAAGCTGGGGAATATCAGCTTTGATCAGGCTTAGATACTGAATAGCTGCATATTCAGTCCTAAATATTCATTTTCTGGCTACTGCCCTTTTAAGTTGAGCATGAACTGCTGGAAAAAAAAAGAAATTAAAAGCATGGTTTTTAAGCACACAATACTGCATAAAATTTATTCTTAAATCCCAGTCCAAGTACATCCCATTAATCTAATGCACTATAACTGAGAACGCAGCCAAAGTTTCTTACATTCTTCTTTCTTTGTACAGCAATACAAATAGTTCTACACAATGTGTTAAACCATAAAAGAATCAAAAAGAAAGTATCAGTTTCTGCCATAACCGTGAAGAGCAGATATAAAAAGAATTAATGTTGTGATTTCTGTATCAGTATTGTAAATGTTGGTGGAAAATGTGTGTCCACTTTAAAGGGCAGTGAAACCCTATAATGAAGGTTAGTAGTAATTATATTATTTAATTCACCAATCACATAGTGTTAAGTGAATAAACAATATTTCTGTCCTGGAAAAATATGAAAGCAATAGAGAAAAAAGATATATTTGTATGTCATAAACAGAAATTCTGTTCTGAGTAGAAAAAAAACAGGCAGGAAGACATAATCAGGTGATATTGCCAGGTAGTCTTTGTGCATGACTGCACTTGACACACAAGTATCCCTAGAAGAATTATACTTTAGTTTAATATATACAGCTAATGTACAAAAATGACCCTCACAAAGCTGTATGTCTTGCCATTTCAAAGAAATATACCAAAAGAGAAAACAGTAGTCCATTGAATCTTCCAGTCATTTCTGTCTCCTTCCTTATTCCCATTACAATCATACTTCATCAGCTCATTCTGATGGCACTGACAAACCACTGGCTCTAGCTAAATTTTTCTCTTTAAAACAACAAAAAGGAGCCCATATCTTTTTTTTTAATTTTTTTTCTCTTCTCCTAAGGTAAATGCTTTCCAAAAACAGCATGGAGAGGTAACAACTAACTGTGACCATTGGTTAATGCAAATCCATTTTCCTCTACTGCTACATACTTCTTTCTGTATTTTCCTCCATTCAGGTATTCATTTATTTGTATAAGATTGAGAGCTTTTGAGGCAAGGATTATGTATTTTTTCTAAATCAGTCATGTCTCTTTCAACTTCCTTATGCATGTACAAAACAAAAAAATCTTCCCCTGAGAAGCAATTACTAGTTCCAATGAAAAGAATCCATTATTTGGGAAATCAATATATTTTAGCTTTAAAACAAAATTAAAAAAACACTAAAATTGTTTTTTTAGTGGCAGATCCAATTTTGTTTTAAAAACCAAACCAAAACATATGTCAATCAAATAAGGGCTATATAAACATCACTGACTAATTATCTTTAATATAATGCCAAAATACTTTCTCATATCAGACTTTATAAGGTATTTGAGGATTCTGCTTACATACACAGAATACATGGCTTTATTTCACAAAAACAAAAACAAAACAACAAAAAAAGCATTGCTAACAGCACCATCTAGTCACTCTAAATAGATGCTAACAGTGAACATGAGAATTATTTACCTCATTTATACTCATCCATTAAGATAACATTTTAATCATTTGTTCAGAAGACATTTTTTGTCCCGCCTCTTTGATACTTACAGGTTTTGAATCAGATTCTGCGAGTGTTTTTGCCTATGTAGTATCCTAAATCTAATTCTGCACCATCCTTATCCCATCAGGTTTCTGAAAGGTTTCTGTCCAGTGCACAGCTCAAGTTGCAGTGATGCTGAATTCACAGGATAAGAAACAGCAGGAGCTTGCCTGATTTTGGTATTCTGCTTTTTGTTCCCTCCTGACTGAGCAGGTCTAAAGATGAAAACTTTGGGAAAGAAATTTCAGGCCAAAAACCTACAGTGAGATGCAGTCTCCAGAAAGGTTACCAAGTTCTTCAGAACTGCAAGATAGATTGCTGCTCACAGGGAACACTGTGATCCACTTTGCCAAAACCAATCTTGCTCCTTCTGGTTTTTTTATGCCTTTCATCATTCTGTATATAGGAAAGTATTTCAGTTTCAGCTGGGATGGAATTGTTTTTTTCAGGGTTTCTGATATGATGCTATGTTTTTGATTCAAGGAGAAAAACCATGTTGATAACACACTGATGTTTATAGTTGCTGATAAACAGTGTTGTACAGAGCCAAGACCACTTTCAGTGAAAGACCTAAGGAGCTGGGAGGGAACAGAATTAGGACAGCTGACTTAAACTGGATAAAGCGATATTCTGTAACATGAGATCATGTTGAAGTAGTTTTGAAGGGGGTAGGAGTTCATCTCACTCTCCTCTGCTGCTTTGTAGGCTAGATGGGCATCAGTTGGGGGTGTGGAGAGTACACTTGTAATAGAGCTTGTGCAATGCTTTTTATATACATATATATATATGTATGTTATATATATGTATAGTCATAACTATTTACTAAGATAGAGAAAAGAAAAAGGATCATAATTACGACTATATATATGTTATATATATAATTATATATATAACATATAGTTATATATAGTTATATATATATGTTATATATATAGTCATAATGTTATATATATAATCATAACTAACCATAACTAGTTTTATCTCAACAAACTAGTCCTACTCCACTGGCTTTTTTTTTTTTTTTTGACTCTCCCCCCATCCCACAGGAAAGGGGGGGAAGTAAGCAAACAACTGTTTGATGCTCAGCAGTCTGCCGGGTTAAACCACATTGGTAAAGCAAACCATTGATGCTGGCCCGACATCTTGTCAGATATTGCCCTGTTCAAAAATCAGAATAAACAAACATAACGTTTTCCCCCAGTGAAATCATAACACAAGTTCCCCAGTCCTATGCAGGGAGGTAAATATATGGAGAGGTAGAAAAAAGAAGAGAAAAATTTGCGTAGTACCACTCTTCCAGTTTACTTATCTTGAGGCTCCATAAGGCCTCTCTCATACTCAAGTAATGAGCCTTTTACTAATAAAAACAAAAATACAACACCGTCCCTGCAAAGTAAAATCAACAATAAATATAACCTTTTCACTCTACTAAATGATAGAAAAATGCATGGAAAGGAGATCTTCCCTCTTAAATTACTTAATGCAATATGTTTATGTCAGTATAACACATGGACGCTGTTCCCAGTAGAAAATGGGAGAAAAGCTCTTGATGACTCATGCTGTATTGGAAAAGAAGCAACAAAAAAGACGTCTAAGGTAGAATAGAAATTTTGTCACACTCTAAATAAAGATTATTTAGAGATCTGTACAAATAAAGACATTATTCTGGGCTAGAGTTAATTCATTTGCAATTTCTGCACTAAATCATAAATCATTGATAGAATGATCTATTTTTAGAGATGGCTTACATTGGCAATGATGGGCTATTTACTTCTAGCTTTGATCTTATGGTTCAGATTCCTTTTATTGCCCTAAGAAAGGTTTGGAGACATGGCCTCAGGTCTCCAGCCCAAGCCAACAAAGATGAATGCGTATTGACAAAACCTTTTAAAGTCTTCCACACTGCTTTAGGTTTTTCTTTTGTGCATTACTTACTGTCACTCCATGAATAAGCACAATGTAACAAACTCAAGTAATGAAACTCCCTCTAATATTCCCAAGAGCAAGTATTCACAAACTTTTCTTTAGGTATCTTGTGTATCTGTGTATCCACACAGAGGAACATCATGTTGCCTTCCTTTGCAGTGGAACCAAATTGCCTGACTTTGAGTCTCAAAATCATAGGTAAATTAGAAGAATATTGTGATTTAAAAGAAGTGGTGGAGATACCTCTACAGGAGGCAACAGGAGGCATCTCGAGAACGCTTCTAGGTCTCTTCTGATTCACCTCTCAAGACCTTCATGGAGACTGTATCATGAGCTTATGGAATGAAAGGTCCAGTGTCAGAGACGCAGAAAAGTGCAAATTACAGAAGAGTCTGCCTTGGAAGTGAAGTAATTATCTTCATATCCTGGAAGCAGTGAGTATCAGCAGGCCTTTTCAAAAGCCCCAAAACCCGTATTCCCCAAACAGAGAGGCCAGGAGAGAAGAGGTATTTACTTCTGTGTTATAGCTCACTCTTTTCAGATTCAGGACGATTCAGTATGCCATCTACAGAAGCAAATCCAGCTTTGAATTCCTAGGGGAAGCAGACTGCCAGATAGCTTTTGGCAAGAAACTGCAGTGGGTATCCATTTCCCCACCTACACATTTTGCTGAGCATAGAAGTCAAGAATCAGCCAAATATAAGCTAAATTTGGATGAGGCTGGGGTGAATCATGACTGCAACAACTTGCTCACCTGGGGCATGTCTCCTGCATGCAGACAGAAGCTCAATCAAAGCAGTCTGATATAAATGGTGTGGTATAATAGGGAATGAATTAAGCTAACTTGGTATGTGAACATTTTGTGTTGATCACAACCTGAAAATTGATAGGAAATGCAAATTCAACCATTTAAGTTTTTGAGTCGTGGCAGACCCTGACATTTGTTCTGAACTCCACAGATACTCATCTCTCTCTTTTCAAGTATAGGCATGTCTCCAAATCAAACTGTCCATTGCACCCACTTGGCATAGTGGATCTTTGCATTGACTGTCCCTTAATTCTTTTGGATACAAAGATTAACCAGGCCAGCTGGTTTAACTGGGATCAAGAAGGCTAATCTTAACTGGAGCACACCAGGAAACATACAGATGTACTGCTCTGACTGCAGCAGTAGCAAGTCTGCCTGGGAGAGTGAGTCAGGGAAGTACTTCTCCCATTGCTGCATCAAAAGCACACAGAGGACACAGCCTCAGGGGAGGATGAAAGAATTTACTTTAAGGTCCTGCCACAGCAATCCCTTTTGATGGGGTAATCCCAAAATGACTTCTTTCTTGTTTGCATTTAACTTCTCTGTAAAACAAACCAGGCTTAATCCCCGTGAAAACACTCTGGTTAATATAAATGTTTAAAGCAAATACATAACCTCCATGAAAACTTCCTCTTTTTCAGCAGAGCACAGCAGTACAGAAGCAAGAAACTCCAACTCAAATCATCTGGCTGCTCCATATGCCTACAACTGGTATGTGCATTAACAGAGACAGGCCCTGAGTTATATATGTGAATTTATTAACTAATTCTGTTGCTTGTGGTACTAATTCAGCACAGATGATTTTAGGCAGTCAAGTTCAAAAGTTTAAATAAAGTCCCCCTTGACAAAATGAGTGTCATAGTTTTCTCTCTCTCCATATAAATTAAGTGAACAAAAACTGAACAGCTTTTTCGTTTTTTTTTTCTTGCAAGAGCTTATGTAGGATGCTTCAACAGATATTACATTAAAATCTAAAGTAATGTAAGCTGTGTCTAGCATACTAAATTACTCTCCATGTAACACAAGGACCCAAAGGAAGAAAAAATAAAACCAACAAGACAGAAAAAGTGATAGAACAAAATGGGCTCTATGCCTTGATAAAAACAAAGTAGCTTGTAATAAGAACCCAAAGCAATATTCATATGCTTTTTCCTCAACAGGCAATAACTATTCACTGGAACAGGCTGCCCAGGGGGGTTGTGGAGTCTCCTTCTCTGGAGATATTCAAGACCTGACTGGATGCCTACCTGTGCAACCTGGTGTAGGGAACCTGCTTTGGCAGTGGGGTTGGACTTGATGCTCTCTAGAGGTCCCTTTCAACCTCTACGATTCTGTGATTCTGTGATTATTCGCTGACTGGCCGTTCAGATCACTGTTAAGTTAGAGATGGGTTCAGAAGATCTTATGACGATTGGTGCGGGGGACCCACGGACCCACATCCCAGGAAAGGGGAAGGGGGAAAGGGAAAAGGGAAAAGGAAGATGGGCCTAGAAACAAAACAGCGGCAATGATCTGAGGAGGAAAGCTAATTTACTAAATAAGATATCAGAAAGCAAAATAACACAATATAATACAATATAATTGGAATTGAGGCTAATGAATCAAATAAAATGAGCAAGAGAGAGTGTCTGATAAACCGAAGGCCTTATGCTAATTCAGCAGAAGGCGAGACAGTAGCAAGCACCCGCTCCTGAGTTGATCCCAAAGGAAAAAAGAGTGTCCCGTGACCACAGACAGTTTTTATCTTTCCCTCTGAGTGGAAACACATAAAAATGCAAAGCATCGCACAGTCCTCTGGGGAATGTAGTTCTTCTTCTCTTCTGAGACAGGTATACCCAGAACTATTGATGATCCAGGGAGTTGGAGCATTAACTCTTTAACTCTTAATACACTACATGATGTTATGATTTGGAATACCAATACCAAAAATCATAAAACCATGACAGGTCTACCTAAGGAACCTGAATATCCACAAGTCTATGGGTGCAAATGAGATGCAACCCAGAGTCCTGAGGGAATTAGCTAATGTAGTCACCAATCCACACTCAATGATATTTGAAAAGTTGTGGCAATCAGGGAAGTCCCTGGTGATTGGAAAAAAAAGCAACATCACACCAATTTTTAGTAAGGGTAAAAAGAATGACCCCAGGAACTACTGACCTGTTAGTCTCTCTCTGTGCTGGGAAAGATCATGGCACATGTAAGACAGAAAGGTGATATGGGGAGACCAAGCATGGCTTCACCAAGGCCAAATCCTTCTTGACCAACTTAATGGCCTTCTATGATTGTGTCACTGCATCAATTGACAAGGGAAGAGCCATTGATGTCATTTATCTTGACTTCCGTAAGACTTTTGACATGGTACCCCATAACATCCTTCTCACCAAGTCGAAAAGATATTATTTGAAGGTTAGACTGTTCAATGGATGAAGAACTGGCTGCAGGATTGAGTCCAGAGAGTGGTGGTCAATGGCTCAATGTCTGGAAGGAGGTTGGTGATGAGTAGTGTCCCCCACTGGGGTGTGGGACCAACAGTCTTTAATATCTTCATCAGTGACATCAACCGTGAGATCAAGTGCTGAAGCAAGTTCGCTGATGACACAAGCTGTCAGGTTCAGTTGACACACCAGAGGGTTGGGATGTCATCCAGAAGGACAAGATAGGTTTGAGCAGCAGGCCCAGGTGAACCTCATGAGATTTAACAAATCCAAGTGCAAGGTCTTGCACCTGGGTCATGGCAACATTCAATTCTACTTCAAGCTGAGGGATGCAGGGATTGAGCACAGCCCTTTTGGAAAAGACCTTGAGGTACTGGTGAATGGGAAGCTGGACATGAGCCAGCAGTGTGTCCTCACAGCCTAGAAAGCCAACCATGTCCTGAACTGCATCTAAAGAAGTGTGGCCAGCAGGTAGAGGGAGGTGATCCTGTCCCTCTGTTCTGAGCTGGTGAGACCTCACCTGGAGTACAGCATCCAAATGTGGAGTCCTCAGTACAGGAGAGACACAGACCTATTTAAGCATGTCCAGAAGAGGGCCACAAAAATGATCCAAGAGGTGGAACACCTCTCCTACAAGAACACGCTGAAAAAGCTGGGGCTGGTCAGCCTGGAGAAGAGAAGGCTGTGAGATGACCCAATAGCAGCTTTTGAGTATCTAAAGGACAGCTACAGGAGAGAAGGGACAGACTCTTTAGCAGGATCTGTGGTAACAGAAGAAGAGTAAATGCTTTCAAGCTGAAAGAGGATGGTTTTAGGTTAGATATAAGGAAAAGTCTTTTACAGTGAGGGTTGTGAGGCAATGGAACAGGTTGCCCAGAGATGTGGTGAATGCCCAATCTCTGGAGACTTTCAAGACAAGGCTGGATCAGGCCCTGGGCAACGTGGTCTAGTTATGGATGTCCCTGTTCATTGCTGGGGAGTTGGACTAATGACTTCCCTTCCAACTCTAAGGATTTTATTACTGTAAAAGGAAGTCAACATGAAGTTCCTCCAGAATGCTGTTTTTGGAAAACCTGCTGACTCAGCAAGCAAGCATCTGTCAAACTATTGCTGTATATCAAACCAGCAATTAACATCCGGATTCTAAACTTGATTTTTGCATCTGCTGACATTCATAGTAAGAAATACAAGGCACATTGCTCCTACTGACTGCTTCAAAGTGGATGTCTGGGCAATTACATTTAGTAAAGAGACAGGTTTGAGGCATGCATATTTTTATTTAAAACAAAACATGTAGACATATGTTTGTAAAATAGCCATTTAAGAACAGGAAAAAAATAGTATGTTGAGGAATGTACTTCTTAGTCTTAGAAGAAATCATAATCATCCCATCCCCTTAATTTAGTGAGGATTCTCTTCAGTCCAGCTTAATGTTATTGTCATTGCCTCTGCTGAAAACAGTGGCAGAGTGAGTAATGAACAACAAAACTTCCAAGTCTCCTAGAGACATTAAGAATATGCCAGGGCATGGAATACAGCAGGATGTGTACAGTCATTATCTGTCTTCACCTTCTCTCCAAAATTAGCAAACCACTCAGTTAACACAAATAGTCTTTTCAAAATGTGACTGAGGCTAGGGTGATCTCAGGAGGGTGAGGAGCTGCCAGTATTGAGACTACTGCTAGCTGGGAAATAGACAGACTTGTTCAATATCCAGAGTGTGATGTCTTACATCAGCTTTTATATTTGAGTGTTATATGAAGTTGCCAGGGAGACTGATTTTTAAGAAATTGAAAGGGAAACAAATTACTTCCTTTACTTTAAATTAAGTCTGAGGACCTTCCCTCATTTCCCTAAAGAAGTAGAGCAGTATACCGAACAATGCTCATTATTTTCCAGCAATGCTGAAAATGAGAGAGGTACTAACAGTCATCTTACTGAGTTAAATCTTAATTCCCTGTTCTAGTGCTTGTTCTTGTTACGATCAGGATTAAAACAAACCGAAGACTCTATCAATACAGATGAAAAATCACAGTAAAGAGAAGCAAAAACACTAATAAAGAAGAAAATGGAGTTAAAATAAGTTGGGAATAAGAAGAATCCCCTGCCTCAAAACTGCCTCTATTCATATAAATTATATAATTGCTTTTCAGTGTTTGTCACAGATTACAGGTCATGCGAGACTTCTAAATTCAGAAGTGATTTCTCAAAGACTGACAGCTTCACTAACAATTCAACCAACACACAATGCTGATTTCTGAACAGAGGGGAGTTCAAGCAGGGCTGCTATTAAGCACTGGCAATTAATTGGCTTTCTGTTCTTAAAAAAAAATAAATCAGAAGAATAAAACCTACAATACCTTGTTGGGTATTTTTTTTGTATTTGCAAAAGTGACCTTTAAAATTTATTATAAAGACTCTTAATTAAGTGGTCTGATTTACAGCCAGTAAAAATATAGAAAAGCAATTGCTGTACTTTCATAGCAAAGTGCTAAAGGAACACTCATTTTCCAGTTTCCAAGTTGCAGCAATTGTTAATATAACACCTTAAAAAAAGAATGTTACACTACGGAAACATAAAGGAACTATTTGTCAGAGTAGTCATTGTCTTCTTTTCAGATAATCAGAGGACTGAGATGGCAATAATTCCCCAAACAGCCAATTCCAACTCTGCAGAAGACAAGATGAAGTATTTTGACCTTGTAGGACAGATAAGAAAGTCTCTAAATAAAGTACGCACTCACAAATGCATGTATGTGCACCCTCAGTGAAAAATCTCTGAATATATATAGAAATAATAATAATAGCAATTCATGAAGTACTTCTTCCCGAAAATGTTGTACCTAGGAGAGCAAACAGGAGGTGAGTCTCATCTGAGTAAGTGCAAACATTGATAATGTCCTGTAGCTACAACTGTACACAGGATGTGACTCATCGTAAGGTAAACATCTCAAATATATATTATGCTCTCCAACTGCCCACTCATCTACTGAGCAAAAAACGACCTAGTGTGAGTAATGAGCTGCAGATCTCTAATGTTTTAGCAAGATGAATCAAGGGGATCTACATTTTCCTAACAGCACTAACATGGACAGGCAATTAAATCCTATAATCCTTAATCCCTTCTCCCTCTGCAGATGTTATACTTCCACATATTTTCCTATTCAGATTTAAATACAGTATGAACTTAAACTGTTACAGCTCTTCTTGTGTAATTTCCTGTAGTAACTGAGAGCACCTTTTCAAACAGATCAGTTTTTCCTGGGCAGGAGTATCAAGATGAGCTAAAAGCACAGATTGCAGGGATAAAAGTACCTGAAGTAGTGTTTCAGTGGTAGTTTGACTTTTGGGATATGAGTAGGTACAGGAAGGTTAGCAGGACAGAAGCTATTTCCTATAGAAAATTGGTAAGTATACAAGCAAGAGAGAAAAATATATGCTCTCTCCATGGTATACAGTATGACATCAGTGGTATGATACTCAAAAAAATAGGATGCATCTCCTAAACCTTAAGGCAGACTTCTCCAGGATCAAGCTGCTTCAGAACAGTGGCTGGGCTGTCTGGCAGCAAAAGGCAGAAGATATCCACGCACTCCCCTCTTGCACCTCCAGATGCATACAGACCCACAGCTTCGCCCTTGCGAGTTCTGCAGAGAAAGTCAACTTCCAGCCTTTGCCAAGGCTTCACACTCTGCCCTGTGCTTTGCTGAACTGCATTTCTTCCTTGTGTGCTGATGATACCAGGACAAAAGCTGTACAAAGACTACTTCTTTTGCAGGATGCAAAAAAAAGGAGCAACAGGGATGGATGGGAAGGAATCAAAGAAAAGATTTCCAGGCACAGGATGAGAGCTAATGTACAAGATCTTTTTTTATATCATTTGACGGTTACCAGATATTTCAAGTTATTTAATGTTAAAAATGAACTTCATACCTGTGGAGCTGGTAATGGACAGGCACATTGGATTCCCAGACAGAAACCTAAGGCTGCCTTCTCAGCAAGCCCTTACAATTCTTAATGCTACTTTTTCTACATCATGCTCACTGAGACTACAACTCTTTGATGCTTTGTAAAGACTTGTGTAAATAATGGACACCTTGTTCAATAACGAATGATGGAGCAGTCTTAAGAAGTGTTCAACAGAAAGAAAAACAGTATACATGGTTTATATCAGCACTGCAAATGGAGATCCACCTATGAGCTGAGACAGCTGAGAGAGTAACCTTGCAACCTTCTGAACTCTTTTGAAATTCATCGTTTACTATTAATGCTGTTTTTGCTATGTAATTTTGACTTTAAAATGGAGTGCCCCCCCCCACCTCCCCCATTCAGTGTTGTCACTGAACTGTGACTGGGTAAAAGCAGTGAGAAAGAATTTATTTTTTAATGCTCCAATACAACCCACTGATTGTGCCACCTGTCCAACACATGATGAAGAATCTCTAAGCAGAGAATAGCTGTGGGGGACATAGTACACTGTTTGTAGATCTGTGCTTGGTAAGAGATGAGAGCTTTTGTTTAAAAACCAAATGTGACTTCTTTGAACATATGTTGGATATGAGGTATGTTTCCTGTACTAAGTGAGGAAAAAAAACAGCAGATCAGTCCAGATGGAATGGAGGAGTAGAGCCAAAGGAAGGACAAGTGAAAGGTACTTGCTCCTGTGTGCAGACTGAATCAATGCAACATGCATGTTGTAATGGTAAAGGAAGATGTTGGGCATTATAAAGTCTTTCTGCCGTGCTAGGACTCACATGATAAATGAAAAAAACCTATATAATTCAAATTGCCATGGAGAGTGCGTGTAAAACTGTGCTAACAGATGTGGGAGAGCTAAGTGCTTCAGCTAAGTATTTGATAGTATTTTAACAGCTGTCTCAATAAATCTGCCCATACCAAATATTAATTACATAGGGATCTCTCCTGCTGAGATAATTCCTCTAAATTATCTCCTCTTTGGCACCTCTCTAATTACTTCCAGTAGAAAGGATCATACATCTTTATACTTTTGATGGGTGTATGACAACATATATTTCAAAACTCTCATGCACTGGCAGGTCACTTCACCTCTGACAAATCTGTGTGCACTGAGGTCTCATCTCAAAGAATTTTAAGGTCTCCAAGAAAAGCAGTAGAGTGTGGGGACAGACAAAGCCTCCATCTGTTGAGCAGCTCTGGTTTTGACTCATCTGCAGCACTGCTGTCTGCTACAGTGTAGGGGCTGGAAAGTGCCCGCAAACCTTGTGTATGGGGGACAAAGGAGAGCTGCAGGGCCAGCTCCCGCCTGCACCCTTGCAGGTACCAGGCTCGTTGAGGGCAGCTTGGGGCTGCAGGAACTGGTCTGATCACAGGGTTTTACACCTGCAGTTTTCTCAAGCTACTTTTCTCCCCCAAAAATGCATTGCTGCAATACCAATCCTTACATTGGGTGAGGGCCATCCTTCAGTCGTGCTTCTGCTAAATCTGATGAGAACTGAGGCATTCTGAACTCATTAAATGTTTGTGTATTTGCTTAAATAGAGTGACCAGAAACACTCTTTCCTGTAGCTTCAAGTTCTTTACTCAAGATCATTAGTTTAAAGAAGTTTCTTGTTTTTATTTTAAGGTGTATATATGAAACTGTGTAACAGAATACGTAATAAAAACACATAGCAAGAGGAGATCACTTAAGAAGAATAAAAGGAGCAGTGCTAATTTAACCTATGTACTGTAGGAGCAGTGCTAATGTAACCTATGTACCTTATATTGAACAACCTTCAATATAAGGTAAACCAGATACTGTCTTTTTTTTCAGTGCAACTAGAAAGAGGAAAAAAAAATTAGAAAACATTTGCATACCTGTGAGCATCTTTCCTAGAACAGCACACTCAATGCAAATCAAAATACACTTGATGCCTTCAGACCACTTGGGCCTTCAGACCACTTTTATATCTTTAGCCCTGTTCCTACACTTGGAGACGAAGGTTTCCAGTTAGGTAAAAATGTGGTCTAAATTCAGAAATGATTTTAATTCCTGTCTTTGAGACCTCTAATAAGCCAGCTGTTATGTCATCCTTTCAGGGACCACTCCAAATTTTCATTCCTACAGAAGACTGTGGCTCTGTAGCTGTTTTTTTCCTGCAAAACTTCCTATCAAAAATCAGCATGGTGATGGGCTCATTTTCTGTGATGAGGAAACTTAATTTACTAAGACTGACACATTACTTCTAGCAGTCTTCCCAGTAGTTAAGATGATGCCCTGAATACAACTTTATTGCAAAGGCTGTTTATGTTGATGCTGTCACTGAAACTGGCTGTAAAGCTATTGAAGCACTTCTGATTTACTAACGATGATTCTGAAGAAAGTTAAAACAGAAAGAGGTAAAGACCTTCAAGATTACCAAGTCCAACCATCAACTTGACAAGATGAGCTTCATCACAAAGCCATGTCCCTTAATGCCACATCCATACATTCCTTGGATCCAGGAATTAGGACTACCATGGCTCTGGGCAGGCAATCTACAATGCTTGACCACCCTTTCCTTGAAGTAAATCTCACAACCAGTGCTGAACAAAACCCAATACCATCTCAGTATGACGTACTCCAAAGTGAAATCATTCATTGCAGAAAGCAGCACTATCTCATTGCTTTTCAATTTAGCACTGATCAGTTTTTCTGAGTATTCCTTGCTGGCCACTAAGTCTGCATTTCATCCAAGTTGCAGAAGAACAAGATGTATTTAGTTAATTATCTAACTGTAATAACCAACTGCTAAATCTTTCAAGAGCAGACAGGATAATGAATATGTATGTATTCCAAAACTCTAACACACAAAGCAATACTATTTTACTGATAATGAGGTTTGCTTTGATGCAAAATGTCATGAGATTGTATCAGGAGGCCTGAATCAGTAAACACTGAAGTGTTTGATTTACTGCTTTGGGCTGTTCAGGAAGCAAATTCTCTATAAAGAAAAATCTGCTTTTCTTTGCCTCTTAGTCTCTGGAGCTCCCATGTAGTTATCACTGTGATTGTCATTCCCAGCCAGATTAGTGTCAGTGGAGACTAAAGTGTCATCTCCAGACCATGGCAGAAGCTATATATTTTAATCAACCTCTGTTAGCTCCAGCAAAGCTTCATCTGACAAGGCAGAAGGCTTAAAATATTAAGTACTGTAATTCAATATATTTTGCTTTCCAAGAGAAAACACTGCCCTTTCAAGCAGTAGGATGACTTTTATTCTGAAGAATTTCCTGCTACTGCCAGACATTAGCTGATCCATTGATTAGCAGGCAGAAGCTTTGGCACCATCTATTCCCATCAGATTTTCCATTTATAACATTGAGAAGATCACATGCTTCACTCTCAGCAGGGAGTACAGCACTGCCAATGCTTGCCTCAAGGGACTCATCACTTCTCTGCCTTTTGATCCAGAACACAAGACTGACAAACATTAGTATCTGCAACTTTCAGCTTGTGAACTGTTTTTTCTTTACATTACTTATACCTAAATGAGGGGGAAACAGCAATTTAGGGTCACAGAGCATTGCGTACGGGCAAGTCCATATGTAGATGTCACAACACTTGCAACACAAAATAACACTACAAAAAGAATCAGAAGAACTATTTTTGTACTAGGGATCATACGTCCTCAAGGTCAACCACTGCTGTATGGGTTATTTGGGATGATCTGGTATTTTCATTCAGGGACTTAATTTAGGAATCAAGCTTTCTTCCAGAATTAGAGGGTGGAAACAAAAGAAATGTATGAAGTACTAAACAAATTTCAACATTATCTTCCTGAAGATTGCACTGATTACTGATTAAAGAAGTACCTCTAATAATCTGAACCCCTTATCCCACATATATTCAAGTCCTTCTACACTTAACTCTTGCAAACATGTCTCCCATCCACATAACAAATTTCCATCTTCTTTTTTTTTAACCTGCACTAGTCCCACATGAGAAGAGAGGAGAGGGAGAAGGAGAAGGAGAGGGAGAGATTCATGTCCATACTACTTAGCGTCTGCATATGGGAAATCTTCACAATGCTATACCCTTTGCTGTATTAATATACAAATTCAATTATTTTGTATATTAGCTCTGTCCTGCCTTAGTCAAAGAAGAAGATTGAAAATAAAACAGTTTTGGGAAGGTGATGGGAAAGCAGCCAGGAGGGCAGCATTGGTGGTAGGATGGCTGGCATGGCCTGGGGACAGCACAGCCCTGCTGAGGTGGTGTACTAGGGAGCAGAGGAAGCTATGACATGTAGGCCATGGTGTGAGGCAGTAGGGTGGGGTGTAGCAGTAGGCTACTGAGAGAAAAAAGACTGAAAGGAGGGGGCTGCTGAGGTAGTGGCATCAGAGCATGGCTGTGCCGAGTTGACTGCATGTGGTGGTGGTAGGCCTAATTATCCCAGTGGCCTCTACTGAGGTTTGCAGAGCTATGCAACGGGGGAAGAGTCTGGGGCAGTGCCCAGGGGTGACCTCAGAGTGGAAACCAGCTGGGCTGGGGTCTTTGCTAGCATGCCTGGGGGCTGGCATGCCCATCAAGCTTCATAGGTGGTACAAAGAATCAGCTGTAATAGTAGCTGGTAATAATTCTAATACAGGAGAACTTGTTTTTCAGCAAGCACTGTGAGGAGACACTGAGAGAACTGGGGTTACACAGTCAGGTGCACCTGATAGCAGTACTTATCATGGATAAGGATCCTGGTGCCTGATGGGCATGTAGCAGGTACACAAAAGCTGTAAGAGGTGCAAGAAAGAAGAGGTAAGATCCTTTAGAAGGGTCTATTGTGATGGGATAAGGGGTTCAAACTAAAGAGGAAATCTGGATTAGATATAAGGAAAAAGTTTTTTTTTACAGTAGAGATGATGAAATACTGGAACAGGTGGCCCAGAGTTGTGGTGGATTCCATACTCCCAGAGTCATTCAAGGTCAGACTGGACAGGGCTCTGGGCAATTGGATCTAGCTGTAGATGCACCCTGCTCATTGCAGGGAAGCCGGACTACAGGACCTATAAAGGTCCCTTCAAACTCAATGATTCTGTGATTCTATGAAAATATCAGGACATTAAAACATGTATGAAAAATAACACATCTTGCTTCATATGGATAAATAATATTACCTTTCTAAATTCTAAGTTCAAATTCTTTACAGATTTGGATGTAAACTCATAACAAAGCAGTTCAAGACAAGTTCTTGAAATTTTGCATAATAGAAAACAGGCCAACCATCTAAGATTCATAGAATCATAAAATCCTTAAGAGTTGGAAGGGATGTTTAAAAGTCATTAGTCCAACTCCCCAGCAATGAACAGGGACATCCATAACTAGACCACGTTGCCCAGGGCCTGATCCAGCCTTGTCTTGAAAGTCTCCAGAGATTGGGCATTCACCACATCTCTGGGCAACCTGTTCCATTGCCTCACAACCCTCACTGTAAAAGACTTTTCCTTATATCTAACCTAAAACCATCCTCTTTCAGCTTGAAAGCATTTACTCTTCTTCTGTTACCACAGATCCTGCTAAAGAGTCTGTCCCTTCTCTCCTGTAGCTGTCCTTTAGATACTCAAAAGCTGCTATTGGGTCATCTCACAGCCTTCTCTTCTCCAGGCTGACCAGCCCCAGCTTTTTCAGCGTGTTCTTGTAGGAGAGGTGTTCCACCTCTTGGATCATTTTTGTGGCCCTCTTCTGGACATGCTTAAATAGGTCTGTGTCTCTCCTGTACTGAGGACTCCACATTTGGATGCTGTACTCCAGGTGAGGTCTCACCAGCTCAGAACAGAGGGGCAGGATCACCTCCCTCTACCTGCTGGCCACACTTCTTTAGATGCAGTTCAGGACATGGTTGGCTTTCTAGGCTGTGAGGACACACTGCTGGCTCATGTCCAGCTTCCCATTCACCAGTACCTCAAGGTCTTTTCCAAAAGGGCTGTGCTCAATCCCTGCATCCCTCAGCTTGAAGTAGAATTGAATGTTGCCATGACCCAGGTGCAAGACCTTGCACTTGGATTTGTTAAATCTCATGAGGTTCACCTGGGCCTGCTGCTCAAACCTATCTTGTCCTTCTGGATGACATCCCAACCCTCTGGTGTGTCAACTGAACCTGACAGCTTGTGTCATCAGCGAACTTGCTTCAGCACTTGATCTCACTGTTGATGTCACTGATGAAGATATTAAAGACTGTTGGTCCCACACCCCAGTGGGGGACACTACTCATCACCAACCTCCTTCCAGACATTGAGCCATTGACCACCACTCTCTGGACTCAATCCTGCAGCCAGTTCTTCATCCATTGAACAGTCTAACCTTCAAATAATATCTTTTCGACTTGGTGAGAAGGATGTTATGGGGTACCATGTCAAAAGTCTTACGGAAGTCAAGATAAATGACATCAATGGCTCTTCCCTTGTCAATTGATGCAGTGCATCCCTCAGCTTGAAGTAGAAGTGAATGTTGCCATGACCCAGGTGCAAGACCTTGCACTTGGATTTGTTAAATCTCATGAGGTTCACCTGGGCCTGCTGCTCAAACCTATCTTGTCCTTCTGGATGACATCTCATCCCTCTGGTGTGTCAACCACAACCCACAGAATGCTGAAAATTACATCATATGAAACCTCAAAAGTAGCATTTCTTTCCAAGTATATTATTCCTGTCAGTGTTGGATTTTGTTACTGGAATGTGCAGATTTCTTTCTACTTACCTGCTTTTTCCATCACCCTGTACATAAATGTTATAGAGTAGCATAAAAGTCACAGATCTAGTACAGCTGCAATAAGAACTCTCCAATGTAATGTTCCTGGCAGCTGCAAGCATATCTGCAGTGAAATAAGGAGACATTGCAACCTTTAGAAAGCACCATCAAGTGGCTATTATACAGCAGTTTTACCCTTCAGGCCAGTAATGCAACATGCCAACAAGGTATCCATAGAACAGCTAATCTGTACTTCTAAAACTGAGTCCTAAAACTGATTTTCACAAAAACTGCAATTCCAAAAAGTAACCTGGGCTAGACATAAGGCAGCTAAGGCAATGTTCTTCAGCAAAGTTACAAACAGGTTGAATTTGAAGAGTATTATTATTTCTTTAAGAGGGCTTGAGGAAAGTGGTAAAGTTTCTGCTTGCCAGGTCAGCTGCCTAGAATCCACTTGTGGTCAGTAATCATAGCCTGACAAGAGTCATTAAGAAAACATAAACATCCTAATGCATAACAAATAGGATTTTCAGTTACATACACCTCTACTTCCTCAGAGTAAAACTTCCATTACATTGTAGCTGCATAACCTTCTACACAAAGTATAGAGTGGAATTTGCGATCATATCAGCCCTGTTAAAAGTCCCGCACAAACAAAGTAGATTTTCAAGCAAAGGAGCAGAAGTCCCCCTTTGAAATCCTTGCAGCCAAAGCTCTTTAAAGTGCTGAGGCAGACTCCCGATTGCCAACTGAGTTTGACAACTCTGCAAGTAATCCAAGGCTGTATTTTACAACAGCCCCAGACTTCACAAGCAGAAAGTGGCTAGAGATGTTAAACAGAGATCTGGCAGGCTAGATCTTTCCAACAGAGAGAAACACATATTACTGTCATGGTGCAGGGAGCCTATTGGGCCAAGGAATGCTTTCTGAGGAAGGGCATATGGCTGTAGTTCTCTGCCCAAAAAAGGACAGTTTAAACTGACATGATGAATCCATAATATAAGAAGAGGGAAAAACAGCTTGGGAGAGGAGGCCAAAGTAGTAAAGTATCTAATCTCTTGTGAGAAAAAAGAGTCTTAGGTCCACAGAATGGCTTAGGTTGCAGGGAACCTTAAAGAACATTTAGAAGACTTTGAGACTTCTCGACTTCTCTTTGAGAAGAGAAAGCTCCAAGGAAACCTCACTGAGGCCTTCCAGTACTTGAAGAGAGCTTAGAAGCAAGAGGGAGACCAATTTTAACATGGTCTGATAGTGACAAAACAAGGGGGAGTGGCTTAAAAGAGAGTATATTTATGTTAGATGTTAGGAAGAAATTTTTCGATGGTCTCAGATAAGACAAATGCTCAGTGACTCAGTTTCCTCAGTGAAAAGAATGGGAATGCAGCATTTTCTCACTACTAATGTGTATTCCAGATTAGGTAATGCATTTATTTTCCATAAAGCACCCATATAAGCTGCTGATGGCAGGTGTTATACAAGTACAGTGAATTATTTCCTTATGTTTCTCCACTTACTTCCTTCTGAATGAGTGAATGTCTCTATGTTAAGAGCAAATGCAGCTGGGAGCTACATACCTCGGTAACTTCGGCTGACTGATGTGGCACTGGTTATGCAAGTAGGCAGCAAGGAATGCTAAATCAGAGCCCAGACAAATCTTAGGCAAAGTAAAAACCTAGCATAATCTAAAAATTGTATGGTCCAGAAATTGGTGTTCTGTTGGTAAAGATCCCAATTTTATTTCCCAATTTAATTTTCAATGTCAATACTAACGTGTTACTGTGGAATGTGCAGGGACAAAATACCAAACTGGTTATCTTCCCAAAATTTAGAAACATCTGTTCTGAAGTTCTGTTTGGCTAAGCAAATTACAGGATTCACAGACCAACTAAGCCCTGAAACATAAAAAATACTTTCTCCAGTGCAGTGCTCAGCCTTTAGCTGAGCTGTTTGCACACTGCCTCCCATGCATCCCTTCTCAATCACCCTGTTGTCTGCATTGCCAGGATAGCATCTCACTGGAGTGCTCCACAAAGGCAGGCATCACTTGGTGTGGAAGGAAACAGAGCAACCATTTCACTTGCATCTAAAAGGTCAACAAAACAGGACCTTATTTTCTTCTTTCACACAAGCCCAATGACAGGCACATGGCAGAAATGCTGTGAGTTCATTGTCAACTCTACAATGTCATTGGAAAAGGAACAGCTGGATTCTAGCACTGCAGGTGAAGTGATGGAAAAGAAACAGAGCAGGGAGCAAGGCTGCTAATGATTAGGGGCTTGTCTTTGGTAATATCCTGCTCATTGTTTCCTCAGTGAATAGAACAAAACAATTTATGGAGAAGGAGCAGTTACCTTGTAATTTAATTACCCCAGGTTAGTTTTTGCACTGTATGACAAAGTGCTGATATTAAACTCAAGCTGCTGCAATACAAACCCCTTTAATTTAAGCTCACTACCAAATGCAATTGCTGTGATTAATAATTAGCAAATGGCAGGTGACAAATCAAATATAATGTCATTCAGACTACACAAACCTCTTATCCCACTCTGTTTTTCTGGTGACATACTTGTTTGTCGTCTTGTTCCCAACCACTTCCAATTATGCAATCACTCTCTCTGCCCTGAATGGTTCTCACAATCTGGCGGCTCCATCACAGTTAGCCCAGTGACTGTCAAACACTGCACTATAAATGTCTCACAAACCACAGTGATCTAGGGGCAGGAGCTGCACAGCCGACCTGTCCTGAGGAGATAGAACACTGAAAGTTGAGAAGAGGCAGGAACCACTGAAGGGTGATGTAAGGATGAAGAGAAATGATATGGATGGGTGGCTTCTTCCCCAGAGCAGTCTCTCAGCAACACTCAGCTACTTCATGTGCACTTTCCAGCCCTTGCCAATGTATTCAGGCTTGGAATGCAGCAGAACGAAGCTTGTTTCATAGCCTGCTGATATTGCAGTAAAATTCACTCCTACAACAGCTCTGCAGTTACACCAGCCCACAATGTTGGGCCCCTCCCTGCTGAGGAAGAGTTTATGTAACTGTAAACACATAAAGCCCTCATCTGTCACACATCAGCTACAATTACCATTTGCATCCATTTCTTTAATCACAGAACTGCCAAACTTAAGCAGCTCAAAACCACTTTGAAGTTGGAAATGTATAGGGTATCTACTAAATAATTACCTTCACATTTTGCAGCTCTCTGCTAACTCATACTTCTGTCCCTTTTCAGGTTTAATGTATATTAAATAAAAAGGAATTATTACTTACATTCACCACGCTTATCTATGCACTGACGGTGACAGTGCAGGTGGGAAACAGCAGAGCATGCTCAGAAACCCTGCTTAATGCACAACTTCAGCTGTCCGGACACTCAGCACCCTAATTCATCTCTGTTGAGACTTTAAGTATGTTGCACCTCACATCTAACTATAAAAAAACAGAATCTCCCTTCATTTTCCTTCTCCTCCTCTGCTTGCAAGATAAGCCGCCATAGAACTATTTCCTGCCTGTCTGGATGTCAGAATTTATTCTGAGTTCTCCCTTCCCATTTCCCTTTTTAAGCCTCACCAACCCAAAGACGCTAAACTCTGTGTCCTGAGCTAGTGAGAGCTTAAAGGTCAGAGGACTTCCAGTGTTCAGAAGCTGGACCATAGAGGACAGAAAGCAGTTTGTTCTTCAGTGCCTGCTTAATTTGCTGAATTACAGAAAGCATGGATCCCTGAGGATGGAAGGAGACGTATCTGTGTGTTTCACTGTCATGGTTTCTTGGTTTTGATCAGTATTCCACATCATAATATTATGAAGTGCACTGGCAGTTAAAGAGATAATACTGTATTTCTGAGGATTATATGCCATGAGTTCTGGTCTTCTGGTTTCAGAAGAGAAGAATGAACTACAACTCCCAGAAGACTGTTGCTTACATTTCTGTTTTCCATTTTGAGGGAAAGATTGAGGGAAACAAGCTGGGAGTCATGAGATTTACTCCCATTTTTGCTCTCTGGCCACTTCACCTACAGCATTAGAGGAAGGACTTTGGTTTCAAAAACTCTCTATTTCTTCTAGTTATTTGATTTATTAGCTTCAATTCTAATCATATTGTATTATATTGTATTATCTCACATTCCACTACTATATTTAGTAAACTGAGCTTTCTTCCTTAGCTTGTTGCCACCGTTTCCCTTCATCCAGAACCATTTCTCTACTTTTTCCCTTCTCCCCTCCACCCATCTCTCCCAGGGTGTAAATTCATGGATTCCTTCTCCCTGAATTAAGGAGACTTTCATAGCCTTGTTTAAACTAGACCTCATAGCTTGTGCAAACAGGTAACTTTAGGAAGGAACAGAGTGACTATAGAAATGTGTGGTCTGTTGAAGCTAAGTGAAGACAAGTAGAGTTGCTGTTCGTAACTCAATGGGGAGGGAGGGGGGATGTACGGGGGTGGTCCTGTGAAGATAAGGACAACAAAACTGTGGGTAGGGTTGCTGTTTACAACACAACGGAGAATCCAATGAAGGTAAGTGGAGTTGCTGTTTGCAACAAAATGGGAAGTCCCATGAAGATGAGTTGCTGTTGCGCAACCCCCTAAAGGTTTTGCAAAGATACCACCAGATAGGCACACAGACCCTCCCCACATTCTGAGATGCAACCTATTTCTTGGAAAATGTGAAGTCAATGCTTTCCTTGTCGTGCCTGCTTGGTGGAGTGATCCCCCATGCATCCAGCACAGTAACAAAGGGAATACCTGCTTGACATTGGCATGCCAAGTTACTCTGTCTGATTTTTTGGCTTCATCCACCTTGTCACACAAACCAGACTGAATCATAAGAATTTTGTGAGAACAACTTAAGCAGATATAAGCTGAAGGACAGGAGGCTTGTGTAAATGTGTAAGTGCAAGCTCAAGAACAAAATGTGGAAGTCTCAAAACTTGTTGTCAAATGAGGATATGAAAGTGGAGTAGATGTCCTATTTTTGAAGATGAAATGGCAAAACAGATACCTTGGCTCAACGTACATCAGTGGGAACTGGTTTGGGCTATGGCCCCTTAAATTTACAGCAAAAATAACTCAGCTTTAATCCCATGACCACCAGAGATGTCAGTCGTTTCTGGAATTTCTGTCCATGTCCTTGGAATGTGATGAATACGTATTGAGTGGAGGCAGAGACCCCAGGATGGTCCCTGTACACGGCAGTTGTTGGGGGGTGGGGGGTTAGGGTTAGGGTTGGGTATGATGGGAACAGAACCAACCTCCCAAGCAGCAGCAGCTGAGAGCAGCAGTCGCAGTGCTGCACATCACCATGAAGCTCTGTCAGCCTGCAGGCTCTCAAACTGCATCACACAAGATCGGCATCCTTGTGCTCTGGTTCTGCAGGCACCTGCTGAAACTTCTCATATGCTTTCCAGCTATGAATGGCAGCTGTACTCTGACAAGAAAAGACCCAGCAAAAATGACAAACAAAAAATCCATGTAATGCATGAAGCGCAAGCTGGACATCCTATTCTGTACACCCTGCTCTGTAGATGGCACTGTGTGTTAAACAATGGTTTCCTTCCCACAGTAAAATTTCTGAGGCTAACAACCCAAATGCAGTCTCTAACATAATTCAAAATATGCATTTATTTAAAATCAGGGATCACTCCATGGCATTAGCTTTCAACTGCAACTCTATGAGTTATTTCCCTGCGGCACTCAATCATCGTTATTCCAGTAGCACAGGACTACAGGCAGGATGAGGAGTGCTGTGCAGGCTCAGGCTAACAGCTAGCCCTGCCCCAAAGAGTTAATGAGACAAACAGCTGGAGGAGAGGCACAGGAGACTAATGGCAGCTAATGATGTGTTCCATCCCTGGTTCCAGCCTGTTGTGCTGCCCACTCAGTCAGCAAGTAGTGCTGTGAGCCATGGTAACCAGTAACAGTTTATTTTCTTGAAGACTGTCTTCATCGTAGGTAACCACTGAAGGGTTTGTTGAGAAGGGAATCGCAGGAGGTACACCACAAAACTGGCAGAGAAAATCAGGAAGTGTTGCTGCAAAACCGCAACTGACAGACAGCATGGGAATCGATCGTTACACTGGAAAGTTGGAAAATGGGGTAAAACAGAGAACATATGACAATAGTAAAGTTCTTCTGAGGACACTCAGCTGGGATGCTCAGGTAATTCTGGTAGCAGTAAAAGGAATACAAGCTAATCTTAAGATTCACTGACAGCAACGTTTGCCCGAGGGATGCAAAAGGAATTGTCAGCAGGAATCCTCCCAAAATTCCAAGCAAGTCTTTAACATTTCAGTTCTGCAAGCATGTAGCCTAACAAAAGACTGCAGGGAGGAGCAAGCGGCATGGGCTTAGCTTCCAGCCTGCCTTCCTAGTGCATGCTGCAGGTACACAGCACAACCTCTACGTGCACGCACAGCAAAGAGCTGTCTCTCAGAGCACTGCCAGTATTGATTTGCATTGTCAAAAATTCATTTTCAGGCTGCTACAAGGTACGCACACTAACGTTTCATATTTAAACAGAAAAGCAATTATATTTAATTATTTCTACTACAACTAAGGTTTGTAGTAGTAAGGTTAACGTTAATATTTAACTCCAGCCCTGGAAATGATGAAAATTTTCCACACTCGCCTCCAAATTCCTTGCATTGGCCACTCTGGATTGCATTTTAATGGACTGAAAATTTTGCTCTACGCACAGCAGAAAAAGCTGGAGAATGGTGTAATTTTCAGCACTGGAATAAAAGCCAAACACCCAAATCCACATCTACTGTGGTTGGTTCACTCAGTCCTGGGTGTCTTGTTCTTATGCAGCTCTGCAGACATCATATCATATTCTAATGGTTTTAGAAATTTCAGTGAAAACTTCATGACTGCTTATAAGACACTTAAAAGATCACTACAGAGATCAGTAATACACAAAATGTGCAGATCTAAGGAAGGGAGTTTTGCAGTATTAGATTCAAATGGGAACCTGCACCAACATCTAGCCATGGAGATGGAGACGGAAGTTTCTAGGACATTATCTGGCATACAGAAATGCCCTTCCAGGCATTTTTGAAGGTTATCTCTCTTGCTTCAGAACTCAACTTTAGTATGCATGTACACACACACACAGAGTATCACCAAGGTTGGAAAAGACCTGTAAGATCATCCAGTCCGACCATTCACCCATCACCAATAGCTCTCACTAAATCATGTCCCTCAACACAATGTTCCAATGTTTCTTAAACACCTCCAGGTTTGGTGACTCCACCACCTCCCTTGGCATCCTGTTCCAGTGCCTGGCCACTCTTTCAGAGTAGCAGTGTTTCCTAACATTCAGCCTGAATCTCACCTGGTGCAGCTTGAAGCCATTCCCTATAGCCCTGTAACTAGTCACACGAGAGAAGAGGCTGACCCCCAGCTCACTACAACCTCCCTTCAGGTTGCTGTAGAGAGCCATAAGGTGTCCCCTGAGCCTCCCCTTCTCCAGATTGAAAAATCCCAGCTCCTTCAGCCACATAAGGCCTGTGCTCCAGATCCCTCACCAGCTTGGTTGACCTTCTTTGAACACACTCCAGGGCCTCAATGTCTTTCTTGCAGCGAGGGTCCCCAAACTGGACACAGTACTCAAGGTGCGGCCTCACCAGATCTGAGTACAGGGGGACAGTCACTTCCCAGTTCCTGTACTCGTGCAGATGTTTAGCTTTACACACAGAATAATCCTCCTGTATTCCACAAAATCAGCCACAAGCATGAAAATACTGGGGAGGCTAAACCTTTGGATAAATCTGGGGCCTAAGCTCTCATAGTTCAGTGAAGAAAGGGACAGAGGTACTTCTAGATTACCATACTGAGCCAGTGTATAGTTTTTCCTTTAGTTCCACAAGCTTGGCATCTGGCTCTAATGCTTTTATATTAAATATTAATTAATATTAATGATTCAGTGTACATTGGATCACATTATGAGAAAGTAAGTTTGTAAGGGTTTGAAAATTTCAGACAGTTATGATACTTCTGTGTATCAAAGCTGTTCATAAATTACATGGGTCAGCTGATGCTCATCTTGTCCACAGGCTCATGCAACAGCTTGGGTTGACTGGGATCTTGTCCCCTGGTATGGGCAGGGACACATCCCACTAGTCTAGGTTACCTAGGGCCGCATCCAGACTGGCCTTGAAGACCTCCAGGGATGGGACATCCACAGCTTCTCTGGGCAGCCTGTTCCAGTGTCTCATCACCCCATGAGTAAAAAATTTCCTTCAAATATCTAACTTAAATCTCCCCTCTTTTGGTTTAAAACTGCTTCCCTTTGTCCTATCACTACACTTGGTGACAAAGAGTCCCTTCTCCATCTTTCCTGGCACCTCCTTCAGGTGCTAGAAGGTTGCAGTGAGGTCTTCCTTCTGTTCTTCAGGATGAACAACCCAACTCCCTCAGTCTGTCTTTGTAGGAGAGGTGCTCCAGACATTGGATCATCCTCATGGCCTCCTCCAGACCCATTCCACCAGCTCTATGTCTTTCTTTTACGCTGTGAACCCCAGAGCAGAACATAATATTCAAGGTGTTAAAGGCTAAAACCTCTTAAACCATATGATGAATTGATTCCATGGCAGACACGCTTAACTAGTTTACATGAGTTTTAGAAAACATTTTTAAAAACTAAAGATGTTCTGTGTAATACATTAAAAATAATTAAATATAAAGAAAATGTGTGGGTTTTATTTATTTATTTTTTGGGGGGGTGGGGGGGCAGAAAGAAGAAAGGGTTGGCTAAACGTATGGAAATGAAAACTAAGATTTGACATGTAAAACAAATGCAAAACTGACCACGCTTCACCTTCAACTGACTAGACTCAAATATCTTCAACAGAAAATTATTGTAATTATTATTAAATAATGAATGGAAATATAAAACATAGTAAAATTTTAAGTCGCCATCACCCAATTTCAAAATACAATGAAAAACTACCCTGAAGAATACTGACTCATTCATAGCACAATTTTAAATTCTACATTAAGTTTTTAAATTCTTAATCCAGATTAAAGCTTTTTATAATTGTATGTTTTAAGCTGTATCAATGCTCTATAGAATGGAAAAGCTCCTGATATTTCTCTTTGTAACTGTTTTTCCTCTCTTTCTTTTAATAAGCAAAACAACCACATCATTCTCTCCAACTTCTTAGCTTTAAGTCAAGAAGCAAGCAAGTGCAAGTGTTCATGCAGCTGATTAGAAAATTGTCTTACAAATGGCATCACTAAGTGGCATGCCAATCAGCAGTGATACAGTGGTATTGCTGCTGCCTGTGTAAATTATAGAGTAACGCCTTGCATTTGGAAAACTCTAACATACAATTTTGAGGCTTCTTATTGGCAATTAGAATATAAATACTCTGTCTCATGCTTAGCAGCAGGAAAATCTATTCATCCCAGACTGTATTTGTACAATAAAGAAAGGGAAAAAATCCTAATTGGAGCAGACTTTATGGAGAAACTGTTATGAAGGAACATCTGACATTGAAAACTTAGAAAAGACAACTTTTTTTTAGGTTTTCAAGAGTGACTTAAGTATACAGATACTGCTATAGAACAATCTATACAGACTATAGGACCCCCTGACCTCTTGCCCAATTGCTTGAATTTACTATTTTATGACATGTACCACCACCTACTTAAAATACATTAAACATATTTTGACTTGTTTGAAGTGCTTCTTTGGTTTTATCAATATTTTATTAAATAGAGGAGGAAACTTCAAAATCTGAAAACCACAGCAAGCATGGCTACTGCATACAGACCTAGACTTGCACTGATCCATGGAGACATGCTACACACACTCACCTGTTAGTAGCCCATGGATACACTTGCACTTGGTTACAATAGGCAAAGAGGATGACTGAAGAAATACAAGGTTGTGAAGTCAGGGACTGGAGAGTTATGGGATGTTGGAATTTAAATATGCCCGTGAAGTCTTAATCCAGGTTCTTTACCATTCATCCTTTAATTATATGGTCACATTAACCAAGCAGGCCAGACTTCTTCAGTAGACAGAAACTTCTGAACTTCTTGTTAAGGATTTTTGCTTTATTTTCTGTATGGATTTAAGCTGCACTGAACACATGCACATTAAAGCCCTCAGCAGCTTCCTTGTGGGGCTCACTACAACAGAACCCATAATGCCATTGCACCTGCTCAGCTGCTCCAGAGCAATGGCACAGTTAAATGAATGTCAACATCAATAGTCTCCACAGGCTTCACTACTGAGCACCCTTCTGTGCTCTGCTGGACCAGGATAGAGCCCTCAGGAACCTCAGGGTGCTGGAGAAACAAACACCTGATGTGTATGTCCTCAAAGCACCTGCTGGAACACAAACTCCAGACAACTCTTGAATGGGTGGTCCTGAGATTACAAAGTAAGAGGAAGCTTTTCTTCTTGTTTTTAAATCCAATAGCTAATGCCATATCTCCAACTGGATCAATGCCTGTGATAGATTCTGAGAACACCTGAGCTGAGCAGCCTCCTGACACCAGCTGTAGATTGTTAGCCCCAAATACCAGTGGGAAATGAGGGGTTGGAAACAGCAGAGAAATAATACCACCAGAAATTGTGGACTTAGTTCTAAGAGCTTCAAAACACAAACTGTCTACTTAATCATCTCTGGCTTTACTTTCTCAATCTCTGCATTCATATCTCCCCATAATCTGACCTTATATTTCCATTCTTCTCTCCAAAACCCATCTCTGATCCCAAATATGATCTTCTAGCATTCCAATTTTCTTTCTCTTTCTCTTCCCCTTCCTTCTGTTGCTCTGATTCCACCATATGCATTTACTGCCCCAAAGAAGCCACAGTTACTTCTATAGCAAGATATGCATTTATCTATTAGAAATTTTTATTTTCTAACCCCCCTGAAAGAACAGATTTGCTTAGTGATCTGTAATTGTTATGTGCATTTAAAAGTAATAGTTTCAGAACACAGTCATTACATTAGTTGTTACTGGTTGATTAATCATCATCCCATAAATAATTTACAGCCAAAACATAACTTTGTAGAAGTGTACAACAACAGTCAGTAATGACATCTACCAGATATTTGTCCTCTCCAGAACCTCATGCAACAGGAAGGAAAAATCTACCTCTTTGTCTTTTCCACAAACACCTACTTTCAAAAACAGGGAAAGAAAAAAGGGTGCACAGGCCCTTCAGAAGCAACATACAAAGCATCTGGAAAAGGAGCAACAAATGAACAATTGAGACATACAAAAGGGAACAGAACTGCTTGTGAGTAAGGTACAAGAATAGATAAGTGCAGAAGATGTCCCTCAGTGCTGTGTTTCTGGGGAGAAGAGATCAATCACATACTGGAGTCTCTACTAAGATCCAAACAGAACATAAAGATCCATACGTGAATTGGAAAGGAGGGATCACTTCTGCTAATTAGAACTCACACAAAATCTAAATAGCCTGTTTGCTTGTTAACTGAGCCATCACATACAATTTTTAAAGTTATTTTAAAACTCTAGGAGACTCCAGCCAAACATGACTGATTTTTTCTCATGATGAGATCAATTGCTCTTTTGCGATCCTGCAGAGAACATTGGAAATTGGCAAAAACTAACCACACACCTCAGAAAGCTTACTTGGAAATCTCCTAGCAGTGTGATTCTTACATTAATTATGGCTCTTGGCATTTAAATATGAAAACAACTAAAATATATTTGCAAGGGATATGACAAATGAGTATGTGCACTCTGGACAGTGTTTCACTTGACTTTCATTCAAATGCACAGTGATGTTTCAGCACTGCCTCTACAATTGTTCAAAAGAGATGATTTCCCAATATCCACATGGACAGGTTGGCTGATGAGAATTCCTCAAGGACTAAACACCTTCAGTATGAACTTCAAGGTCTCTTTCTTGGACAAATTAGGCTTCAAAACCCACTGAGAAAATTTCAGAGCCAACACTGAAATCCATAGAACTCCTCTGTATTCACATCAATCTAAATGGTAGCACTCTACACAACTGTATATTCCCCAGAAAGGTGCTTAGTGTTTACAAGTCCTATCCTTCAGTGGCAGCAGGTTGTTTCTGATTTTCAAGTGATTTTAGGATCCTCACCAATAATTTGCAACCAAAGATATGAGAATGATCTACACTAAAACTGGGCTGAAGCAAAACACCTATTTCTTCACATCTCCAGATATTTCCATTAACAGAAGGAACTGAAGTAACAGAGGAGATGTAAGGGAAAAAACAGTATTTTTCCCTCTTGACAATCTCTCAGCTCAATTATTACACTATTATTAATAATGAAATTATTCTGTGTAGTTGCAGTGTGCCATGGCAACATAGCTAAAGATATGTAAGTGCCACCAGTTTATTTCAGGATGTTCTTACGTGTGACAGGAAAAAACTCAAACCCTCACCTCAAGCTCCTTCACAAGTTCTGGCTGTGTTTTGCAGCTGCTGTTCAAGAGAAAATGCACCTCCAGCTTTAGGAGTCAAGCACTACTTGTGTAGCTCTGTATTCATCTATCCTTTAACGTACATCAAGTGGTATCATCACAGGCAATGCTAAGCAGTGCCCTTGCTGCTGATATGCTGACTCACAGTGATCCAGTGGGATGCCAGACTGCCCCCTCCAGAACATCTGCTTTGCTGGCACCCCTCACCATGTAATGAATGATCTTGGAGGCAGACAGCAGCACTCCTGCAGGGAAATAGCTTGCAAAAGACCAAAAACACCCAAAGCTTTGGGGGCAGCATCATCTTTTTTGTCACTGCACTATCCAGGGTCCTAACACAGCAATGAATAGGGAAAAACAAATCACTAGAAGCTCTGCAGATAGATCCCATCTAGTGGACTGGGAAGTCTGCTACTAGTGAAGAACACAAGAGGAGAGAGGATAGCAAAGCAGAGAGGAAGGGCGGGGAATTCAGCTGCGTTGCTTTTTCTCTCTGTCACAGAAATTGTATGTACTTCCTCAAGCACAGTAAAATATGCGATATAAACCATTTCTGTTATCAAAAATGTTGGAGTGTTTACAGAAATAGCATTGCTATTTCATGCATACTTATCCACTGTCTTAATTTATGACTCTTTTACAGAGTGCTACCTTACTCTTATGCTTTCTTTTTCTCTTTTAAAAAAAATTTTTTTAAAGGAGGTACTAATTTTTTTGCATACTTTCCTAACACATAGAGCCCCACTACTTGTGTAATCTGTTAGTCCCATTTGCAGCTCCCAATGTCAACAAAAACCCAATGAAGAGAAAAAAATAACAGAGCAAAGATTTCACTTCTACTAACAATTTAAACAGCATCAAAAAGATTTGGGATCCTATTTTTCCACCAGACACCAGCAGTCAGTGTATGTACAGTCAGAGGAAGAAAATCTTGTTCCTGTTGCTATTGTTATTGCTTTTTGAAGTGAAATGATAGTGGGACTTTTTTGAATGACAACATTTTACATCCATTTTACTTCCTGCCTAACAAAATCAATTTGCATGAAAATTATCTGGAAAGCACAACTGCATACGCACATTAATATAGATCTATACCTTTCTAGTAGAGGTATGACGTACAGCATATCAAATGCCTTAGTGATGAAGAATAAATAATCTGGTAATATTTCCTAATTTTCCTAATTTCCTAGAAAAGGAACCATTTCTTAGAAAAGTCTACCACTGCCTTCTAATCTCTTCTGTGATGAGCACTGCAGCTGATTTCTATCCTAATTCAAATTCCATGAAAGCACCACAGAGGATCTAATGACAAATGGTGGGTAATTCTGGCATGATTGGATTATTCTTTATTTATCAGCTGTTGTCAGCAAGCAGACAGGTAAGTCCAATCAGATAAAGCATTATCTGATTCCTATGCTGTAAATCAGATTTAAATAGAGAAAAGATCTGTGTCCTTATGGAAATGAAAAGAATATGTTTATAATGTATTCTGAATGTGTACTGCACAATAGCAAGCTTGGATAAAAAATACTTTCTCATCTCTGTAAGATGAGAACTAAAATAAAAGAATGTTCTGCTTGGATCAACTAAGATAAATGTGCAAAAAGCATGCATACATGCTGTATCCTCAGACACAAAAAAATACTGCATTACACTAAATTAAAAGTACAATCAAGAAAACAAGTGCATTTGTTTTTCAGCTGGCAGAAAAACAAATGATTTTCAGGTTTATCTAATTTAGCCATTAAAATTAGAGCTTTGGTATCCTACTTGCAACTCCAGTACATCTTCTGTCTTAGCTATTTATCCTTGTCTTTTTCTATTCAGAGACTATGAAATCTCATGACTGCACCTGTAGTTTGTACAATGTTTGACTACCTGTTGAAGGATTTGCACATTTTCATCAGCACAGCAATCTAGATACGCTCAGACATAATCAGTGTTAAGCATTAAAAACCTTGATTGAAAGCCTGCTTGTTTTTATGTGGTGATAATGTAGAGAAAAAAATAATAGGATAATTAAGGCTGGAACAGACCACTAAAATAATCTATTCCAACCATCAAGTCATCATCATCATGACCACTAAACTATGTCACTCAGTGCCACATCTATGCTTTTTCTGAAAACCTCCATTGACAGCCTGCTCCAATGCCTCATTACACTTTTGGAGAAGAAATTTTTCCTAATATGTAACCTGAACTTCCCCTAGCACAACTTAAAGCCATTCCCTCTAGTCCTATTGCTAGTCATCTGGGAAAAGAGGCCAACCCCCACCTCTCTACAACCTCCTTTCAGGTAGTTGTAGAGATCAATAAGGTCTCTCCTGAGCCTTCTTTAAACAATCCCAGTTCCCTCAGCTGCTCCTCATAAGACCAGTGTTCCAGATTCTTCACCAGTTTCATTGCCTTTTTCTGGACACACTCCAAGGCCTCAATGTCTTTCTTGTACTGAGAGGCCCTGAAACTGAACACAGTACTCAAGGTGCTGTCTAACCAGTGCCTAATACAGTGGGATGATCATCTCCTTAATCCTGCTGACTATACTATATCTGATACAAGCCAGGATGCCATTGCTCTTTTTGGCCACCTGAGCACACTGCTGGCCTATGTTCAGCCAGCTGTCAACTAATACCCACAGATCTTTTTCCTCCATGCAATTTGCCAGGCACTCTGTCTAAAGCCTGTAGCAATGCATGGGGTTATTGTAAACAAAGTGTACAATCCAACACTTGGTCTTGCTAAAGCTCATACAGTTTGTCTCAGTCCATCAATCCAGTCTATCCAGATCCCTCTGAAGGAGCTATCTACTCTCAGGCAGATGAACACTTCTCATCTTGGTGTTGTCTCCAAACTTACTGAGGGTTCACTCACTCTCCTAATCCAGATCATCATTAAAGATATTAACCTTTCCTGATTGCTGAGGAACACTACTAGAGACTGGTCACCAGCTGGATTTAACTCCATTCACCACCACTCCGTGTTCCCAGACATCCAGACAGTTGTTTCCCCAATAAAGAGTACACTTGTCCAAGCCATGGGCTGCCAGCTTCTACAGGAGAATACTTTGGGACACAGAGTCAAAGGCTTTACTAAAGTCTAGGTAGATTACATCCACAGCCTTCCTGTCATCCACTAGGTGTGTCACCTGGTAATAAAAAGGAGATCAGATTGGTTAAGTAGGACCTGCCTTTCATAAACTCATGTTGGCTAGGCCTGATCCTCTGGTTGGTCCGTATATGTCAAGTGATCACACTCAACATGATCTACTCCATACCCTTTCCCAATACTGAGGTAAGGTTGACAGGCTTCTAATCCCCTCAGATCCTCCTTCCAACCCCTCCTGTAGATGGGCATCACATTAGCAAAAGTCTCCAGTCATCTAGGACCTCCTCAGTTGACCAAGACTTCTGATAAATGATGGAAACTGGCTTAGCAATTGCTTCCATCAGCTCCCTCAGGACAAATGATCCCATCTGGTCCAATAGACTTGTAAGAGTACAAGTGGAGCAGCATGTTTCTAAATGTTTCCTCCTGAACTGTGAGCAGTTTATTCTGCACCCCATTCCAGTCTCCAAGCTCAGGCTGAATACCCTAAATATAGTTCATCTCACCATTACAGACAAAAGTGGAGGCAGCATTGAGAATCTCAGCCTTTTTTTAATCCTCACTGGTAATGTTACCCACTGCATCCAATAAAGGATGGAGATTCTTCTTGGCCCTCCTCTTGCTGGTAGTAAAAAAGATTTTTTTTTAATGTATGAAAAAACAATTTTTATTTAACAATGGTGACCAGATTAAGTTCTTCCTGGTCTTTTGCCTTTCTAATTTTCCTTCTGCATACCCTAGCAACATCCCTGAACTATTCCCAAGATGTCTGACCCTTCTTCCAAAGATTGTAAAGTCTCTTTTTTTTTCCCAGAATCTTAGCAAAAGTTCTCTGTTCATCCTGGCTGGTCCTCTCCACTGGCTAATCTTATGGAACAGGGATACAGCCTGATCCCATGCCTTTAAGATTTCCTTCTTGAGGAATGTCCAGCCTTTCTGGAGCCATTTGTACTTCAGGACTGACTCCCAAGGGTCTCCCGACCAATGTACTAAACAGCTTACAGTCCGACATCCATCCTAATTTCTCCAAGAATGGAGAACTCAAACAATGTCCCACTATTCTTTCTCTGTTTGTCAAACATTAGGTAAAATAGAATGCTTCCTCTGGTAGGCTCTCTTAGCAGCTGTGTCATAAAGCTTCTGTTCCTGTGTCAAGGAACATCCTATACTGTTTTCTCTGTTGTATTCTATTTCCACTGAATGTCAAGTAAGTTGACATCCCTCATTAGAACAGGGACTAGCAATTGCTTGAATTCTGCCAACTGTTTACAGAACACTTAATCTTCTCTTCATACTAGTTAAGTGTCAGCCTTGTTGGCCTTCCCCCAATCCTTACCCATAAGGACTCAACATTATCATTCCCAGAATTGAGCTCTACAACATCAAAATGCTCCCTAACACAAAGAGCCACCCCACCACCCCTCCTAAAGAGGGCTATAAGCCTTCCATTGAAGCATTCCAGCCATGAGAATGATCCAGACACGTTTGGGTAGAGTTGACTAAGTCACAGTTTTACAGTCGCACTACCTCTCATCTTGTTTGTTGCACATGCTGTGTGCATGAAGGTAGACACACTTCATCCCTAGCCCCTGGAACACTGGCCCCAGGTTCATCTCAAGTGAGACAGATTTTATCACCTTCTCCCTTCAAACCTAGCTTAAAGCTCTCTCAGTGAGCCCTCCCAATTCCTGGGTTAGAATCCTTTTCTACCTTTGACACATACAGACCCCATCAGTTGCCAGCAGGCCTGGTGCTGAATGTTAAATATTAAAAATGTTAAAAATAAACAAACCAAAATTCCTCTTATGGCACCAACCTTTTAGGTATGTGTTGATCAGGTGGGTTTTCCTCCTCCTCTCAGTATCATTCTCTGTTTTCTAAGGGATCAAGGAAAACAGCACCTGAGCTCCCACTCCATCAGCTAACCATATCAAGGCCATGAAGTCTCCCTCTACTCATCAGAAACAGGAATACTGAGAATGAAAGTGTAACCTATAAAAGGATGCAGTGTACACATCACTAAGGAAGACTGTAAAGCCCTGAGGTTCCCTTTTGGAAATGGAGAAGAAGGACCAGGAGAAGGGATGGTGGTGCCATATTAACATGAAACAACAGGCACTTAATACTTTTGTGTCTCCCAAAGAAAAAGACTGAATTATATGTAATAAAAATCCCAGTAGGTCCATACCTACCTATTTCTCCTAACAAACTGAAGAAATTTGTTACAGCATAATTATAGACACCGAAGAAAACAATTTCTCAACCCAATCCTAGCTATGAGTTATTACAATTTGTTACCACTATATCTTCAACTGTGTTATCCCCAAATTGGGACAGGCAAACTGGCAAACTGCTTCCTCTTAAAGTGTGGGGAACTTTGTTTAAAATACATATATCGTTCTTTTGTACACGGTGAAATTTAGTTTCAGCACATGAAGGCAAATCATAACTCCAGGAGTAACAAAGCCATGTCATTGGTGATAGCAGACAAACCTTTAAAATTACTGTTTTTCTAGTGAGCACCTTGTAAAACTGATGAAATGTATTACATTAAACTACAAAAAAAAAAAAAAAAAAGATTAATCTACAAATAACATGTTTTTTGAACTAATCAACCAAAATCTCAAGAAAGGACAGCAACCTCATAGAGCCCAACACGTTTTGATCCATCTAGCAGTCTTTCATGAAATAATGTAAGCTTTAAAGACTTCCCCCATTATTGTAAGGCTGATCTGAACTTCACCTCACTCTGAATGGTAGAAAAGTTGCTGAGAATTGGCTGGTTCCTCAGTTTAACTGGCCACAAAATTCACTGCACAGCAGGACTGAGAAGAGGAAGATTCTATAACTTACTTGTCAACTGTACTTAGCAGTACAAATGAAAACATTACACTTTTTTAAACATAAAAGACAATCTCTTAAACATTCAGCTCTTAAAACTCAGTTTAAGAGAATGAAACTTTCACTAGTCAGACAGATCTCCATATCTCCATCTGGCAAGTCTCTCATAACCTGAAATTCATGCCATACTTATATCCCATTATTTTCTTTATTAAATACAGCCTAAATCACTCAGTGAAATCAGTGGAAGAGTGGGCAGGAAAATGGAGATGAGTACAAATTTTCTTTTTTGTCAAGAAATCTTTCTCAGATAGCTGTCTGAGAAAGTTATCTGCCCATTTTAAAATAAAATAAGAAAAAAAGACAAAGATACAGTCATTCAGAGTTGACAAACAGACAATGCATGTAAAGCAGTTCAGGGGAAGTAAGGCAGCTTTAATAATCTCTATCACATAATTATTTGCCTGGTGTAACTTTATGACTTATAAGTAGGACTTCAGGCACTCCCAGTTTCTTCTCCCTAGAGGGCAATGTATCAAGATGACAATTAATCATAACTCCAACAAATGTTCAACTTCAATAGCTCAGTGATTCCCAATTTGTAAACATGTCTCTGCCTGCAATATCTCAGTTTTAAATATATATATATATGTATTAAACTTCATTCCTAGAAACACTTTGCCCAGCAGGGATGCAGGAATGCAGTGCCACACTCCACTGCCCAGTGCAGGAAGCCCCTAGGTGGCATTGAGGCTGGCATGGACGTTCAGCCTGTTCAGCTACATGGAGGTGTGTGGCCACAAGGACAAAGGTGGCTCTGACTTACCAAGGTTCCACCTGAGACCGGTTGTGGTCACGTTGTCACAGGAGCTCCCAATTGGGATGAGCCCACACCAGGAACCTTCCAGTCCTGTATCCACCTGCAGCTTGTGCTTGCCCTGCGACACAGAAAGGACTGAGGTTCAGGATCATTGCAGAGGGAGGGGAGACATCAGCTGGAGTTGCAGGCCCTTTTCAGCCAAAGTTATGCTACTTGGTCCTTAGAAATTTCATTTTTAATTTTCATTCTTTTTTTTTTCCCCTGATCTAAACTGCTGTGAGTCTTAACCAACACCAGTCAGAGCACTGCCGAAACTCCTGCATTTCTTTGATAACATCTGCAAAATTCCATGTACTTCCTCAAGCATTTACTTTTCCCAGCAAGCAGGAATACCTGTAGAAACTGACCTAGGTGCTGAAGAAATTAAGCTAAATATTCACAAAAATGTGCTTGTACTAACAGTAAAGAGAAATTAAAACACATTTTTTCAGCTTGTAACCACCAAGCTTATGGCATATATGAGAAGCAGCAGCTATTAATGACAGTGGGTTTGTGACCAGGCTTGCAAGCAGCACTCATAGATCTCAGGTGAGCAGCTTTCCATATACCAGCATATCAACAGTCCCAGTGAGGAGTGGATAGTGAAAATCTTGCACAGAACAAAAGGGAAAAGGTGAATTTCAGAGTTATGGCTCAGTTTTAATTCTGAGAAAGTTACTTGTTTATTACTATTAGCAACAAGAAGACCACAAATGATAAAGAGAAACTTCTGAGGTGTTTGACAGATTCTCCTGTTAATGCCAAATGCATTATGAAGAAACAACTTCAATATGTGTCATGCTCTCAGATAACAAATGAACCTTGAAAATGCTGCCAATTAGGGAGTATTGGATTACATGGCTTGCACATCTTTGACTGTGCATGGCAGAACGATGACTGATCCAATATCATCTGTCTTCTTAGGGTGTCCAGCTTCATGTGGTGAAGGGCTGTGTATTTCTGTAATAGTTGTGAATGCCTGCCTGCCAAATGTAGAGATGCAATAAATTCAGGCTTGATATTCTTTGAGATATGTGATTTGCCATACCACTTATTTCTTGTAGTATGGAGAGAGAGAGAAAAGGAATACAAATGCAGGCTGTCTCATGATGGAATTGCAGATGCTGCTTATAACAAAGATGATCATGAAGAAGAGGATGAAGGACTGGGACTGTCTGTTCTCAATGAACGTACATATCACTGCTGCGCAGAGCTACTCAAGGGAAAAAAATTACTACATTCATCTACTAAACAGAGAGGTAAAAGTGCTTCATAGAGAACTTAATAAAGATCTGTATTACTCAAAATTGAGCCCACCTGTTATTAACTTTGCATTTTTCATTTTCTGACATTCTGGCCCAGCTTACTGAATTTAATCCTTATCTATACAAAATTTACGCATAAATCTGTCTTTTTGTTCTCATGAAGTAAATGTGTAAAACAAAAGATGACATTATCAGAAGCTCGCCAATATTCAGGATTTTATCACAAGTCTTCCAATATTTGACACTTCTCCAAAATGTCAATTCACATGTCCTAGTGAGTATATGAGAACCTTGACTTTCTTCTATAAAAGCCAGATCTCAAATGTCATGAGCCCAGAGGACTGTCATACAAGGAGCACAAAGGGCTAAATCCAATGCAGTAGGTAAACAGGAATTAAAATATTAAAATGCAATATATGTTTTTCTAAAACCTCTCATTTGTTAAGCCAAACCCATGGCTTGGAGACTGGTATACACTTATTAACCAAGATAGATTTTAAGATTTTTCTGTAAATATATCAGTAAGGACCTAATTTTACTGGGGCAAGTAGAGACAGAAAACAGAAATGATTACTGAGAGGAAAAACAGCCTAACAAAACAAATGATGTTCTCATTTCTTCCTCAAAAAAAGATTAAGAGCCAATGCAGGAAGGCTCTAGAGACCAAGCACTGCAAGTCTGTCACACAGGAAATTAGGTGCCTAAGCTTATCCTCGAGTTTCAAGTGCACATATTTCAACCACAGAAGATGAAAATGCTGTTTGCTGAGGGAAAGGAGGTTCACAACTTGTAATTCGCAAATGCAAGTATTAATTTGTTCTATTTAAACTGCTGCAATTAAAGTAACAATTATATACTGGCACAAAAAAAATATGAAACTGTTCAGTTTGTGCAGAACTCTATTTTCCAAAATAAGGATTAAAAATAAAATCAAAATCAAACTACATAAATCGGTCCTTCTCAAGCATACAGTTTGTCTGTTTGTTTGTTTGTTTATTTTTGCCTCTGATAAAGGTAACTGAAATATTTTCACATTTTAGCACAAGGAACAAATATTACCAGTCTGAATGTTACTGGTGATAAAATAATGGCAAATAATATGTCTGCATTGATTTTTATCTCATTAAGTCAGTTTTGAAACCTGACTGATTGGCAGCATTATTTTCTTCATTCTTTTACCTGTCATGCCTGGAAATAAAATCAATTTCTAAGTTCAGCACCTTATCATATACCATATCAGAGGCACTCAACATACCATACCGAGACACTCAAATAATTGGTTAAAAACTTGTAAGTTCGTGAACAAAATCCAGATAAAAGCTGTCAGATTCTGGCTATTTGTGCTCAGAAACCCCACTCAGACTTGACGGAAGTCCAGAGAAAAGACTTCTCCAAGCGCTTTCCAGACCAACTTGACTGAATGCATTGCGGTGCATGTATATTCTGAAATAGAAAACAAGCGACAAAACACAGTTAAGGAGAGAAAGAATGGGAATAAACCTTCAGTAGTGCATTCTGAAGGGGAAAAACCTGGAAGCTGGCAGGCTAGAAATGGACACACAAGGCCTCTCATGACTTAAGAGGATGCTGGAGAGGAATAAGGAGTGAAACTGAAGCTTTAAAATGTACAGATGAAAAGAAGATATTTATGAACAGATGTTGGAAATGCCGAAGGACTGAGAGAGGTGAAATGTAACAGGGAAGGTAAAGGAACTAGTTACAAGATTAGAGGACAAAACAATCTTACTCTAATTTTCAGGCTGTCCTGATAGTTTGTCCAGTAGAAATAAATCCAGTGAATAACTAAACTCAAAAGTGAGGTACAAGCAGTATTCTTTCATCTGTTCTTGTTGCAACATTTGGGACAATAAAGAAACAGGATTTCTTGAGGTCTGCCCAACTGCTGCAAGACACCTGGATCCCACTATCTGGATCTTGTTTTCCATTATCTTTTGATAAAACATTTGTTTACATCATCTTTCTTTCAATGACTCCTACATAAGCAGCGGCATACGCTTGAAAACAACAGCAGCAAAAAGCAAAGTACTGATGTTGTTGTGTTACCTAGGGAAATGGCAAAAACCACAGTCTGTTTTAGTACATAATCAGCTGGGAGCAGAAAAAGGTATGCAGATAAAATAATCAAATGGGTGGAAATTAATACTGTCTCAGTAGCAGAGAGGAGGAGGAAAGGAACAAGGATGAAACCAAGCTGAGAACACTTATGTTCATAATCAAATATCATGACTGCCAATAAGGTAAAAACAAAGTTCTAGAAATATTTCTATTAATCATTAGTTCTGTAAGAGTTTGATTTAACAATAACAAAAGCTTTTCAGCTGAGATTCTGAGCACAATAAATACAGCCAAACTTCCCAGAGGGTTGTATTTAAAAAGATCTACTATAACCCTAAGATACCAGTTGTCTTTTATAACAAATATACATAATGCCAAGTTGCTATTACCTGAATGCTACTCACCAACACATAATTTGAGACAATACAGCTTCTTGTTGCTGTTTTCGACAGCAACAGCTCAGCTCCACTGAAAACTCTGAAGTCTAAAAGCTGTTGTGTTTCATATCAGTGGCTGTGAAGGCACTCTGACAACCTAGGAAATTTACTGTAATTTGAGACCATACTTTAAAACGTTGGACTCAATCCTGCTGACATTTACTATCTAATGTGGGTAGCATTAAATGGATGGACTCAAGTAAATCAGTTATTTGCCCAGCAGAGCCCCACTAATCCTATCCTTCAAGACCCGCACGTTATAAAATGATGATACTAGAGTGAATAAAACCCCAGGCAGCAAACAAATTTTAACCATTAACAGAACTAATTAATGAACACGTGCTTCCTATTTATGATAAGGGTATTAAAAGAAATCCCTGTGGAGGTAGGCACTGCTAAAATGAACAGATTTACTCTACCTCAAGGTTATACATTTAAGTGTTTCCTACTGTATGCCTAATGTACAAATTATCCACAAAGAACTTATGATCCAGGAGTTTTACACATTCACAGGCCTAGTAAGACTCTCCTGAGTGTGAACTTCAATGTTGGTTTGCATTAATCGAGCAAGGTCAATGTTGATTTGCATTAATCGAGCACATTAAATGCATCCCATTTGCCCAACACCTGTTTCATCAGACGTGAGTAAGACAACTATTTGTCTTCTATCAGGTGCATATGACTGACAAGAAAAAAAGCAATCACGTGCAAAAAACACAGACCTGCAGTCTGGACACCGCCAGTAGTTAAGACTGTCAGCAGCACAGATACTGCTAATAGACATGAAATTGAAGGGATGAAAACATTTTATCAAGCAAATAAGATATCTGGAAAGACAAAAGCAACATTAAAATGGAGTTTTGGAGGTTTAATTTCTTTTCAAAGACATATCTTCAAGACTGACAAATGCCATAAATGATTATTCCTGACCTACTCCAGGTCCAACCCTAAAGAGATGCTTATTCTGACAAATGCCATAAATGATTATTCCTGACCTACTCCAGGTCCAACCCTAAAGAGATGCTTATTCTACTGAAGCTCAAGCAGTAACATAAATGGAATTCCATAACATTTTTTCAGTCTACCATAAAATACTGAAAAGTACACAGCAAACGTAGAGGAAAACCCTAAAACCAAGAATTATCTATTAAGGGCTCCAGGCCCCTAATCAACTTGTACAATCTCTTGATGTTCCCTGTCTTCCTTGAACTACGGAGCTCAGAACCGTACACACTACTTCAGACGTGGACTTACCAGGGCAGAGTAGAGGGAGGAGGATCTCCCTCGACAGGCTGGCTACTCTCTTTTTAGTGCACCACAGGGTAACATCAGCTTCCTTGGCCACAAGGGCACACTGCTGGCTCATGTTCAACCTTTTTGTTTACCAGGACACCTAGGTCCTTCTCTGTAAAGCTCCTTTCCAGCAGGTAAACCCATAACTTGTACTGATACATGTGGTTATTCCTTCCCAGGTGTAGGATTACTCATGCTCTTGTTGGACCTCATAAGGTTTCTCTGCACCCAGCGTTCCAGCCTGTCCAGGTCTCATTGAATGGCAGCACAACCTTCTGGTGTGTCAGACACCCCTCCCGGTATCAGGTAGCAGGCTTTCTGGGGTGCATTTTACCCCTCCTTCCAGTTCACTGATAAAGATGTTGAAGAAGACCAGATCAGTACTGATGACTGGGGAACACCAATAGCTACAGCTCCATTTTCTTAGAAATAGCATCCAGAATATGTTTTTAACCATCTTCCCAGTGATGGAGGTGAGGCTGACTGTCCTGTAGCTTCCAGGCTCCTCCTTGTTGCCCTCTGCTGAGTGACACTGACTTTCCTCCAGACCTCAAGCACCTCTCATTCTCCACAACCTTTTGAAAGATCTTTGAAGGTGATAGAGTGGGTTGGCAATCCCTTCTGACAGTTTTCTCATACTTCTATGTGCCTCCCTTTGGGGATTTTTGTGTGTTGAGTTTGCCTAGACAATCTCTAAACCTCTTTGCCTCGACCAAGGCAAAGTCTACCTTTATCCAGACTCTCCCTTTTACCTCCAAGGTCCGGGATTCCTAAGGACCAGTTTTAGCTGTAATGACTAAAGTAAACAAGGTGTTGATTAACTTTGCCTTCTCAGGATTGTCCTTTACCAGTGCACCTACTTCATTCACCGGTAAACCCACATTTTCCCTAGTCTTCCTTTTGTTACTAAAACATTTAAAGAAGCTCTTCTTTTTGTCCTTGATCTCTCTCACCAGATTTAATTCCAAGTGAGCCTTAAACTTCCTTGTAGCATGTTCCTTGAACATGTTCCTATACTTCTTCCAAGTTACTGGATCCTTTTTCCACATACCATAAACTTTCTTCTGACATTTGAGATTTTCAATGAGCATTTTGCTCATTCATGCAGGTCTCCTATCACCTCTGCCTGATTTCTTTGCCGGATTGTCTGGTCTTTCTCTAAATTTAAACAAGCCTTAACATGTCACAGTGTGACATTTTAACCTTGAGCTTGTGCATTTGATCCCTTTTCCCCAGCAGGGCCACCATTAAAGGTATAATTAGCTTTTTTAGTGGTGCCTTGAAAAAATGCATCATCATTTTCTTTATATCCATTTGAGTGTGCAGAGTACAATAGACTGCAGACAACAGCAAAAAGTAGACAAGCTGCTGAAGATTCCATAAGGCCTGTTTAATTAATATGCAATATTCTGGTTGAATTGTCAATCTAGAGGGCTCTTTACTAGAAATGCACTAGTATTTTGTGATTCTGAGTGATGGAAATTGATCTTTCTCACCATCCACTAGTTTATAACTACTCATTTTATTTTGTTCATTTCTACAGGGGAAGAGTCCAGATAATGTCTTCTACCTATCCTACCTTCTCTAGCACCAAGGAAAGTAAGAGAAGTGTAGTAGTTAATTTAAAAGACAGTAACTACTTCTCCCCACACCTGTGATATTCCAGGACTTGTTTTTCAGGTCAAGAAGAGCTGATCATTCATATTCCTCCCCCCTCCCCCTCCCCCTTTTAACATTTTTTCCCCATTTTCTTCTGTAGCTAAGTAGTCAGATGGATATTTACTGCTTACACAAAAATCCTTTCTTTTCTTGGAATAGGTGTGGGGAAACAAAATACTGTAGTACCCTGAACTCCTATTTCCTCTCCAAATTGCACCTGGGTGTGATGTATATTTGTGCAGCCTTTAATTACCAGATGGAGCTTCAGTCCCTAGCATTTCAATGGGAACTGCAGCAACCTCATCAGTGCCATCAGTGACAAAACGGGTCCTCAGAATACAGAGGAATATTCACAAGCACAACAAAATCATTAAAGGCAGGAAGCCTAAGTCCTCGTGATCAACTTATAAGAGAGAGGAGAGGAATGAAAACTTATAAGTGCTAAATCTTTGGTAGTGAAGTTCATAAGTTCATAAGTTCATAAGGTTGGAAAGGACCTATAAGATCATCTAGTCCAACCATCCTCCTATCACTATCTCTACCCAACTACTAAATTAAGTCCTTTAGCACCTCATCTAAACGCTTCTTGAACAGCGCTAGGGATGGTGCCTCAACCACCTCCCTAGGCAGGCCATTCCAGTGCCTGACCACTCTTTCAGAAAAGAAATGCTTCCTCAGGTCTAATCTAAATCTTCCCCGGCGCAACTTGTGGCCATTCCCTCTCGTCCTGTCATTACTTATCAGGGAGAAGAGGCCTACCACCTCCTCACCACAACCCAATCTTACCATACACAAATACAGTCGTATTGGTATCTTTTGACAGAAGAATTCCGCAAGCTGAATGTGTCTTTCCAGTGCTCCATTTGTCACCAGAGCTGTAATTCTGAGAGAATATCCCCAAAGAGTTATGCAGCAGCACTACATAGCAATGTTTAAAATACTACCGAAAGGAAGAAGAAATTGTGCTGTGTAGCAGGGAAAAAAAGAATAAAATATCCATGTGACATTTACTTTTTGCCATCCTTGGATCTATGTGGGTGACACCATATGAGTGCTCAAAATTATCAACATGCAGACAGCACGCTCAGCCTTAGCATTTCATCCCTTCTTATTTATTGTTTAGGAATAAAATAGAATTTGCACCTATGAAACAAGGGACCACTATAAAACATGTAAGGTTATACTAAATACAAAGTAATATAATGCAGAGAAAGGATAACCCTGATACAACATAAAAGAACTGTAAAAAGAATGACATTTTGCTGTAAAACCAATGACAAATATATATAAAAAAGCAACAAAAGAGTGAGAGTGAAAACATCTGGCCAAATCCTTGGAAAAAAATATTAGAAAGCTATTCAATTAATTTCAAACTACTTAAAGGACTAATAAACTTCAGGAGAACTGCAAATTGATGTCACTCATTACATAATACATCACCAAGGAACTGGGCGCTTTACTTTTCAATACTAGTTTTCAAAAAGCAAAAAGAAAAAGGCTTTTCTGCTAATAGAAAAAAGTCTAGTCTTCCAAATGACCTCTGAGGCATACCTGAGGTAGAAAAAAATTTGAAGCTGATTTTTGACTAGTTTCAAAAGAACTAGCTAGTGTCTGGATAATTTGGGGCTGGGAAGGGGCAATTCTCAATTTAAATTATCTAATGTGTAAATGAAGGAAACACAATACATCCAACTGTATATATTTTCTCAGCTTCACGGAATGCTCATGAGCATTTTAATCCAATTTCAAAGGAGTATATATGGATTGAGAATTACTGTGTTTAGCTGAATAAACAGTCATCTTCATTATATAAAAAGAACCATCTGTGGAGGTGTATAAATGTATCGGTCTGTTCATTTGTCCATGTCTCTGTCAACATCAGGGAAAAATGGTCTGACTGAAGAGCAGGACAGTCTTCTGTCAAACAAGAGTTTTTACTCTTTTTAAAATATAAGCATGTGCATCAACCCAGACTTCCCCAAAAACACATCACAGTGTTCATTTCCTTTCATCACTTCTCAGCAAGCTGAGGCAGTCACACTTTTTATAATAGTACAATCTTTTATCTGTAGCTGCAGATTCAGCACTGAAACTGGCTACTAAATGTTTTAAAAATAAACTTCTGCACCATATGAGGGAGGTATTCAAACATGGCTGCAGCGCTATTTAGCTCTAAGTGATCTTAAAGCAGATGATGAAAAAGCAAGTTTTGAATTACAAATTTTGTCCTTGAATGCCATATCTCAGTGTTTTTATTTTGTTCTAATGCATACAGGTACCTAAACCAGAACTAATCTTGTGAGAACTGCACAAAATGGCAACACTGAGAAAGAACAGAAAAAGGTTCATTGGTTTAAAGTTTCTTCTGACTAACGATTTCAGAGAAGTGCAAGTTTAAAACTCACCAGAATTTATTGCAATCTTAAAATGACCAACAAAGTTCCAACAAAGGAATCTCTGGGAAAGAAAATAACAATTATCATTTATCAATTATCACTTGAGACACTGAATAGGACAGCAATTAATAATTCTGTCTTTAAGTAGTCCGAGTGCATACACTCATGCACGTACAAAGGATTATCAGAGGAATCTTTATCTAGAGTCAGGGCAAGCTGACTGCTGCTCTACAGCACCTCTTGCAAAGGAAGAAACCAGGGCAGAATGCTCTTCAGAAAAGTTTATCTGATCTGGGTCTTAGTCCCTTCCCTCATCTCCAATAGCTCTGCTCTGCTCCACTTAGCTCTGACTTGGGAATTTGCTTCTTGAGAAGCAGGACTTGAGCTAAACTGTAGAGAAAAACTGAATATGGTTCACTGGAAAGACAGAATCACTTCAACCTCTAGATAAAAAGCAACCACGTTTGTGTGGCAGCTGACAATCACTACAGCAGTTTTCAGCCCTTCAAAGGATGGCTCTCTTGCTAACACCAAACTCTCATTAATGGCCAGCAATCCCCACATGGCCCATTAGGAAGCCTGCACATATAATTAACTGTTCGTTCTGGCTACTGAGCTGATTGGTGGCAGGATGAAACTGGTCAAACAGCTTCATATGTTAACAGCATCTCTGAAGCCAAAGCATTCATCTGCTGTTTTGTAGAGTTGTATTGTTTGTTTTGTTTATGTTAGGTTTCAAACAGAAAATAAATGTAAGGTGAATACAGAGTTGCAATTTTGGTCAAGACGTGGATAAGTCAAATACAGACAAGAAATATTAAGCACAACAGTTTATAAAAAATTCCCTCAAGACAGAGAGAAACATGCACTGTTTTTGAAATGAGCAACATGGTATATTTGTGTTCTCAGACTACAAAATAGCCATTCCAGATGTCTTCTGGAATGTAATGGTATAAAATCTCTTCCTAATTTGGTACAACTCTAACAAAACATCAGTCCACATGAACATTAAGAAAAAAAAACCTCTAAGTTGAAATACATTAAATAGCTTCAGAAGTCTCAAACTACTTGAGAACCACTTGTGTGGGTAATCAGTACACATTTAGAGTGGCTGAATAGCATGAAGTTTGACATGGTCACTTAGTGAAAGTATATTTAGATCAGTAAGTAAGTTAATTTAGCTATGCTATAGAACGGGTAATGACAAATAAGTTGGCTACCATGTTCTTTCATTCAGCTAGTGCTGAAACACTCTGTTTTACAGTATGGTATTTCCCTACCAGGGGGCTGCAGTACTGGACCTGGTGTTCACCACTCCAAGTGAACTGATAGGTCACATCAGGATTGGAGAGTGCTTGGGCAGCAGAGACTATGCTATTGTGGAGTTCACACTCCTGAGGAATATAGGACATACAAAGAATAAAATAAGAATGCTAAATTTCAGGAAAGCCAAATTCTAGCTCTTCAGGGAGTTAATCAACAAATCCCCTGAGAATCTATCCACAAGGAAAAGGGAGCAGAGCAGAGCTGGGAAACGATTATGGAAACTTTTGTCAGGGCACAGAAGTTCTTAATTCCTAGGTGTTGTAAGTCTTGAAAGTGGGAGAATGGCATGGATGAACAGGAACAGACTGGTCAAACAGGAGGACAAGAAGAAAACGCACAGGCAATGGAAGCAGGGACAGGTACCTGGGAAGAGTATAGGGATGCTGACAGGCTGTGTATAGGTTGCAAACAGGAAGGCCAATGCCCAACTGGAACTGGACTTGGCAAGGAGTACGAAGAACAAGGACATCTACACGTATGTAAACCAGAAAAGGAAAACCAAAGAGGGCATATTGAGCAATACAAGCAGGCTGGTAACAATTAACAAGGAGAAGGGTGAGGTACTTAGCAATTTTTTTTTACCTCAGTCTTCACTGGGGACTGTTATTCACATAGTCCTTGAGCAGTCAGTTTGGAAGGTGGGGACTGGTGAAACAATGTCCCTCCCACTGTAAGTGAAGATCCGAATCACAATCACTTGAGGAACCTAAACATCCATAAGTCTATGGGTCCCAAAGAGATGTATCCCGGAGTTCTGAGAGAAATAGCTGATGTAGTCACTGAGTCACTTTCAATGATATCTGAGAAGTCATGGTAGTCAAGCAAAGGCCCTGGTGACTGGAAAAAAGGCAATGTTGCACTCATTCTTAAAAAAGGTAAAAAGGGTGACCCAGGGAACTACTGTCGGTCTCGACTCTGTGCTGGGGAAGATCACAGAGCAGATCCTCCTGGAAACTATGCAAAGGCACATGGAAGAGAAGGAGGTGACACAAGACTATCTATGTGGCTTCAGCAAGGGCAAGTCCTGCCTGACCAACCTAGTGGCCTTCTATGATGGCATAACTGTGCCAATGGACAAGGGAAGAGCCACTGATGTCATCTATTTGGACGTCAGTAAGACCTTTGTCATGGTCCTCCTTAACATCCTTCTCTCTAAATTGGAAAGATACAGATTTGGTGAGTGGAGTTTTTGATGGAGAAGGAACTGGTTGTGAGATTGTACCCAGTGAGTAGTGGTCAATGGCTTGTATTCGGATGGAGATAGTGATGAGTGGTATCCTTCAGGTGTCAGTACTGCGATCAGTGCTCTTCAAGACCCTCAATTACATCAACAATGGGATTGAGTGCACTGTCAGCAAGTTTGTGGATGACATCAAGCTGTGTGGTACACACGTGAGGGACAGGATGCTATCCAGAGATACATCAATAGGCACAAGCAGTGAGGCCAGGAGAACTTCATGAGGTTCAACAAATCCAAACATAAGGTTTTGCACTTGGGTCATGGCAACCCTCATTATCAATAAAAGCTGGGGGATGAAAGGATTGAGTACAGCCCTGCCAAAAAAAGATCTGGCAGTACTGATGGATGCAAGGTAGATGTGAGCCAGCAATGTGCCCTCAGTGCCCAAAGAGCCAACCATATCCTGGGCTGCATCACAGGCACTAGCCTAGGATTCCCCATGGGTTTATCAGAGAATGCCAAGAGAATGACAAAAATCAGTGGATTTTCATTTTCTGTCGTTCAAATCCTTCCTTTGTTTCTCGATAAAGACACAGTAAAAGCCTATCAAAGTGGATGTTTAATTGTATCAGGATTTCCTCTTCTCACATCTTGGCCTTAAATGCCATACCAGATTTTAAGTCATAACCACAAATCTTTAATTTTCAATAAGGAATCTTTCAGTAGTACAACTGGAGATGCAGTTGGCCCTCCCCTTTTTCATATTCTACCCTTGATGCTTACATTTTAATTTTAATGGGAAAGAATCATAGAATCATAGAATTGCTCAGGTTGGAAAAGACCTTCAAGATCATTGAGTCTAACTGCAACCTAACCATACTACCTTAATTCTAACAATCCAACACTAAATCATTACCCTGAACTCCACATCCAACTGGTTTTCAAACATATTCAGGGATAGTGACTGAATCCCACACCCTCTCCCCCGGGGAGCCTATTCCAGTGCTTAACAACCCTTCCTGTAAAGAAGTTTTTCCAGATATCCAACCTGAACCTCCCCAGCACAACTTGAGGTCATTTCCCTTTGTCCTGTCACCTGTCACCAATGAGAAGAGAACAACCCTGGTCCCACTGCAATCATCTTTCAGGTATTTGAAGAGAGCAATAAAGTCTCCCCTCAGCCTCCTCTTCCCCAGACTAAACAGCCCCAGCTCCTTCAGTTGCTCCTCATAGACTATATTCTCCAAGCCCTTCACAAGTCTTGTTGTCCATTTCAGAGCTGTTCCAGCACCTCAATTTCCTTTCTGTATTGAGGTGCCCAAAACTTAACACAGAATGCAGAACTCAGATTCCCCAAAAGTTTGCCATTGCAAATACAAACACCAAGACAACAGAAATTTCACCATTTTACTGTATTATGACTACAGAACTAAATACAAGGTTTTATTGGGGCAGAAAAATTTTTGGGCAGCATAACCTATGGCAAACTAGAACATAACTGATGGCAAATTAAAGCACATGAAGCTTTTGAGAATTTAAATAAGAGTGAGAAGGAAAGCTCATAGATGCTAAGGAGCATTAAGGACAGATAAAGACATCTGCCAGAGACAGAAGCAACACAAAGTTAAGTTTGAACCTGGTAGTGGAAGACAGGACAAAAAATTATTTTTGAGATGAAGGAGGATCAAGCTGAAATCCAAGAAGTAATTTACATTGAGGAAAAAATGAGTGATCATTAAGGGGTGATAAAAGAATTAAATAAAAATATGCCTACATGTAAAATGATGGAAAACTTAAAGAGCTGTAAAAGTTGTAAAACAGAAACACACATACTAGTAAGGTTTTACTATTTGCAATTCATACTGTGTTTATATTAACATTTTAGCTTAGATCAGGGAGAGCTTTTTGTTGTTGTTATTATTTTTTGTTTTTGTTTTAATTAATCAAGCCTCCCAATTGTCTCCACTTGCTATGTTTTGATTCACAGTGAGCTGGAGCATGCACAGCAAATTCAACCTGGACAAAAGCAAACAGGAAGACTGTCTTCAGAAGAGCACCTAAACCACTTCAATCTCTGGTAGACATGTACAAAATCACAAACCAAAAGTAGGACAAGTCCGAAAAAAAACAGCATGAAAGGGATGCAGTGTGGACATCAGCCACCACCAAGTGTTCTGGCCCTACATACCTCCTGCCATTGGCCTGCACTGCTTGTTAAAAGAGACAGGGACTCAAAGTCTAGAGATGAAGTTCTAAAAGAGATGTGATCAGAGATTAGGGACAATGTAAGCTGCCTACACATAAAATGGCAAGTGGTTATATTCAGTAAGACTTAGGAAAGCAAATTCCTGATATGTTGAAACAGTTTATGTGACATCCTTTGCAACAGTGTGTAAATACTGTACACTTAGTATATGAATACTGGGATATATCTTAAAACATTTAAAAAACCCAAATGGGTAGGCAGCGACTGCCACCTCCAGATAAATCCACCTTGAGGAGATAGCTGGAGACTGTTATGACATGATGGTGAAAGTAATAACTATGAAGATTTGAGTTTTTAATGACACACACACACACACACACACACACACACACACAAACAACAAAAACAAACAAACAAACAAAAGAAAACATTGGCTCAGAGAACCTGAATAGTTTGCTTCTGGTCATATGGAAGGGCACATCACACCCTGACAAGGAGATGGGGACTTCGAGGAGCTATTTAATGAACCTGTTGAGGATGTCTGAAAATGTAGTTTTGCCAGCACATCACCAGAGAAGACTAATGCTGACTATCTGACAAAATTTTAAAAAAATTTAAGAAAATTAAAAGCAGCGAACAGTCTGCAAGCCAACTTCCTTACAAACTTTCAGTTTTCCTATTAAAGTGCACAATAGGTTGATGTAAGAAGTGTTCAGTGTCACTGACTCCTGGAGGGAGGAATCACAGGTTCACAGTAGCATGAGACCTGCACTGGATTCCTAGCTGTGGAACTGGCACAGCTGCTGCTTGGATCTGCTGGCTCATGAAGTAAGAAGCTTTCCTCACTTCTGCTCAGGAAGCCCAGAGCTACTTTAAAGACCAAATGAGCTGGTAAAAACAAAACATGGAAATAATTTTAAAAACAACAACAACAACAACAACAACAATAACAACAACAACAAAAAAAAAAAGAACAGCATTCTGGGGCCTGCTTACAAAAGAATTCAGAAAAGTTCTGCTTCAATGGATCTTCTTCTATCTGTTTACATTTTGCACTTGCTATTAAAAATAAAAAGATACTGAAGGGAAAAAAACAGCACTGGCACATGGCTAGATGCGCACAAGATGGCTCCTTTCAAAATTGGGATTATACCTGGACATGACTTAGGACATAGTGTGAAAAACAACTATTACCTTCCTACCTATAGGGATATACATAGATTTAAAGAATAAAATGATTACAAACTACAACCATAACTAAAACTAAAAAATAATCAAAGAAAAAATAAATAACTTTCCACTTACTAAACCTTTTCCCCTTTCCTTTCCTCCGTAATTATAACCCTTATTTTCATAAGAGAATGAGTGGTAATGGAATGGAATAAGTGGTACACATTTGCACTGCTGTGCAAACTTAAGTTTTTCCCTTTTAATAGTTTAAATCAATGTGCAAGGAACGACAAATTCAGACACAGAAAATTCAGACCCTATCTTAACTCAAGCTTTCACTAAGCCTCCTATAGTGGTAAGAAGTAGGGTTTTCACTTTCTACCAGGTCTATTTCAATAGTACACTGCAGCACATAAACCTGCTTTTAGACCAACACAGGAGAAATAACCTATGGAAGATTTGTACAAGTGGTTTAGTTTTAGAGCAAATTAATATAACAAACATACATAAAGGGGCAAAACTTGACTGTTTGTTCCAGACTGCATGCCAAAAAGCAAAATATACATGTTTGTCTTACTTGCTCCTGTAAAGTCTCTTTGCCTACCTGTTGTATGTATGAATATTCCTATCATTTTTTAAACACCTACAGCTGCTGATACTGAGACAAGACCTGTTTTACAGACTGCTCTGCAATTTCCACAGATGCTGAATTGTCTTCAGTATAGATGTTACTTGTAATAGAAATCCTGTCTCTAAGTAGACTCATCAGCATGTGGGGATTCCAACTACAAACTGTTTTGGAAAGGAGTAAATTTTTTGCATGTCTTTTTTTAGCATAAAAATTGCTAGCTGCTTCACTGCTCATGTGTTTACTACACGCTGTCTTTGCAGTTATCAATCATGAAATCATCTGATATTTAGTGCATCATGTATAATCAGCAGACAGCTTCATCAAATCAGACAATTATTTTCTCAAAGGATTCTTAAACATTCAGAGAATTTTTCACTTAACTGTGAGTTACTATCCCTAAAGATACCACAGGTACATTCTTGAAGAAGTGTGTTAGTACTTAAAGATTCATGCTCAAAATCAAAAGCTTTCGCATCTTTGACTAATAATCAGTAAATTGAAAAACTCCACTTTGTTTCCTGGCTTTCTCATATTTAAGACCACCTTAAGTTCACTCACAGTTTGGCAGTGTTGTTTTAAGCACTTGGTACTTAGGGGCACAGTTTTGAAGTCTTCACTTTTTCTGCTTGTATTTACAGGTATGTATAAACATAGATGCAATTTAAATGTTTTAGACTTCAGGAATCATACTTGAAGGTTTGATGAAATACTTATGTGGACAAAAATATATTTGTTTTAAAATCTGAAGAAGAGCGAGCTCTACTTAAATATTTCTGTTATACATTCATACGAGCTATTCCTACTATCACTGTAAATAATGTAAGGCTAGACATCTGTTTATACATAAAGCCAAATAGTTAGTAACATGTTTTCAACTGGAAAGGTTGTACATACATGCAACCACACACTACATGTTCTTCTTTTGCCTCTGCCAAAAATCAGAAGGACTTTTTAAATAATTACCCTTTCTCCACATTCCATCTTAGATAAAATGATCTAGATAACTGAATTACCTGAGATTATTCTGAATTCCTGCTGAATCATGTCTGGAGAATTGAGGAAAACATGGCATACAGATCTGTTATCACACCATATTTATTAGCCTAAGTCCCAGTAATACATTAAATTTAGGGAGTTTTTTTATTTTTTCTTTATTTTTTTATTTTTAAATATGATTCTAAGATTTTGAAGGTTCAATAGCACATGCTATAAACTGGATGTAATTAAACCTGTGGAGGATGACCTGTCTTAAACCAAAGGTGAACTACTCTAGTACAACTTCTCAATTTGTCTTTTTTTTTTTTTTTAATTGCAAATACTGTCAACCTTCAACTTTGACCATTAAGATTCTTATGGAACCCCAAATCCATAAGACTCTCCATGACGTAGATCTCTATAGAGCTATATATACATATAATTCTACTCATACCAAGCACATTTACATGCTATTCCCATGATGAAAAGGATAAAATCCTGACTTAGAAAGAAAAATTATAATGTGGCCTAAGTTAAAGATAAACTGCTAAGCTGTGTAAGGAAATTTGTGCTACATCTTCAACTGGTTCATTGCACATTGAAGCTTAATGAGCTTATTTTTTCAACAATAAAGTAATACTGGATGATGGTAAGACTAAGAAGCTGGACAGCAGCCAAAGATGGAGTTCACCATAGTGATTAATTGAAGACAAACAAGCTCCAAATTTGAAAGTATTTTCTGTTCCACACATAAACAGAATGTTCATATTCTGTCTCAAGAATTTCTTCTATGTTGCCACCTGCCTTCCCATCATCATTGCAGAACTGTTAGGTCATGGCTTGAACTGGTGAAAGGTTGTGACCAGAAGGCATGGACACAGTGCGGAGTCACCCTGGTCTCATATGAGGGCCAGTCACAAAAGGGAACGCATCTTTTGGACTTACTTAGGATGTTTTCTGAGAAGGAGTGCTGCACATCCATCAAAAGAGGGGTGGCCAGCAGGGAGAGGGACGTTATTGTCCATCTCTACTCTGCCTTCATGAAGCCCCATCTGGAGCACTGCGTTCAGGTCAGGGGCCCTCAGTGCAGGAAAGAAGTGGAGCTTTGGAGAGGGTCCAGAGGAGGGCAACGAAGATGATCAGATGTCTGGAGCATCTCCCCTATGAAGACAGTGCGAGGGAGCTGAACTTGTTCAGCTTGGAGAAGAGAAGGCTGTGAGGAGACCTGATTGCAGCCTTCCAGTATTTAAATGGGGATTGTAAAAAGGAGGAGAATCAACTTCTTACTCTGGTAGACAGTGCTAGGACAAGGGGTAATGGTTTTAAGTTCAAGGAGGGAAGGTTTAGATTAGATGTCAGGTGAAAGCTCTTTACAGAGAGAGTGGTGAGGTGCTAGAACAGGCTGCCCAGAGAGCATGCTCCATCCCTGGAAGTTGGATGAGGCCCTGGGCAACCTGGTCAGGTACCAGATCTGGAGGTTGGTGGCCCAACCTGTGGCAGGAAGGTTGGAACTTGATGATCTCTGGGGTCCCTTACAACCCAAGCCATTCTATGATTCTGCTCCACAATGGTTTGGATGTAGGAAATCTCTCTTGAAAAGGAGTTACCCAGACACATCCTGGGGTTTCTAGTGTGTCTGTGGCATTCTGCTATGGAGGTAGTCGAAAAATGGGGATCATTTACGAGTTATGGAGACACCCCCAAGTTGCCATCTTGTATAGCTGAATTTCTTGGAAAATTTTGGAAATCGTATTTTGACAACTTAATGCATCAACAATGGCACAGCCACAACTAGAAGCAACAAATTCCATCAAACCTGAAGAAGAGTTAGGGGAGGAAAATGAGATTATATTTACTCAAGTAAAGCAATGACAGCATAAACATACCTTGTTTTGTGGGATGATATATCCAAAAATCATGTAGGAATCTACCAATGAAGAAATTAAGACCTGTAGTCTTAAAAGATTATTAGAACCTAGAGCAATAGGATCCTTTTAACATAAATGGACCAAAAAAATAAGAATAAAATATTCTTCTGATATAGTGAAAACTATTAATGTAACCAGAAGAAAAACTACAAAGAAGACACAACTAGAAGCTCTAGTACAACTGGAACTTCTAGAAATGTGACCAGTAATGACTCAAAAAACTAAAAATTTCCAGGGAAGACCAGCAGGTGTACTGCCTGAGGTATGGCCCCTGGTGAAACGGGGATTCAGACCCATATGCTGAAACCATACTATGTCTGTACAGGGCAGCTGAATTAATGGATCTAGTACAAAGACTTAAACAAAAACCAAGAGAAGGTGTCCCTGCATGGTTATCAAAACTATGGGACATGAGGCCAGCAGGTATTACAATTAATGGGTCTGAGATGCCAAAGCAAACTTCCATCATATCCCAACTGGCCAAGTGATAAAGATTAGATTCAGTGTCATCAGGTATACCTGTCTCAGAAGAAAAGAACTACATACCTCAGAGGATTTTGCATTGCTTTGTGTTTTTACGTTTTCCGTTCAGAGGGAAAGACAAAAACTGTTTACATGTCATGAGACACAGTCTCGTCCCTTTTGGATCGATCCAGCAGCAGGTGCTCACTAGCCATCTTGCCTTCAGCTTTTAGCATAAGGCTTTTGGTTTTATCAGACACTCTATCTTGCTCATTTTATTTGATTTATTAGCTTCAATTCCAATTATATTGTATTATTTTGCATTCTGATATCTTATTTAGTAATTCGCTTTCCTCCTCATATCATTGCTGCAGTTCTGTTTTTAGGCCCACCTCCTTTTTCCCTTTTCCCCTCCCTGGGGCGTGGGTCCATGGGTTCCCTACCCCAGTCATCATGGAATCAGGCTGAACCAGCCTGTAAACCGTTGATATTCAGTCATTAGGCACAGTGATGAGAATAATTTACAATGGCTAGCTTCCGTGTATAAGCTTACATGGCCAAATGAAAGTGTGAATGCCCACTCAGAGTGGAATGTGGAGTAACATGGAAGATATGCAAACATATATAAGGGAACTAGGAATGAAAGGGGCCATTTATGAAAGGAGTTCAAAAGTCCTGAACTAGTTAAACTCTCAGCTGGGATGAGAGATCTGACCTGCACCAAGCCCCCTCTTATCAGTATGGCACCCTAGTAGCTATTTTGAACCTTCCGGTAGCTAGAGATGAAACTGTCCAACAAGCAGAGCAGATAGTAGCTAACCTAGGAAGAAGAGAACACCTAAGATCCAGGCAAAATCTGTGCTCTATAGAAACTAGAGACACTTGACTTTGCAAATCAGTTTGAAGGGCTCCACAGTCAGGGCTAGTGAGAGCATCTCGCCAGCAAATGTGAAATGATCTAATAATAGGAAGGGTCCAACCCCAAAAGATAAATCACCAAATCATGTATTTATGGTAGTACCTTAATGCCAATCAATGTTTTAAGCCTACCTGAAAAGAAGGTGTAAGCAGAACAGAGCAAGTCCCCACTCATGGAATTTACTAGATGTCTTTGAATCTGCAATGAGAGGGCCCCAGGTGACTCAGTTGGCTACTGCTTCTTTGGGGCTTCTTTGGAACAAGATCTGTGTCTAGATACATTAATGGTATAAAATGAGGGCCAAGGTCCTCCTAGGGTTTGGGCCTCCTTGGCCCATATGTTGATCTGACAATCTATTGGTCCTGAAAGAATATACAGCAGGTCATCACTCTAGTAGATACTGAAGCTGAAACATATATAATTTATGACAATCCATTATGATTTCTGGGCATGTGTATTGTTATAGGAGGGTTTGGAGGGAAAATGATTTCAGTAACCCAAATTTTGTTGAAGTTAGGCATTAGGCATCTACCCTCTCTGGGAGCAGAAAGTTTCCACAGCCCCATCTCAGGAATATATATTGGATACAGATATACTATGGGGACTGATTCTCCAAACTAATACTAGAGTTCAGGCTATGGTACAGGTGTCTGGGTGGCACAATTGATTTCTATGGTGATATACAAAGCATAGAATCACCAAGGAGGAAAAGACCTCCAAGATAAGCTAGTCCAACTCTCCACCTACTATCAGTACTTCCCCACTAAACCATGTCTATTAGTACAACATCTTAACATTTTTTGAACACGTCCAGGGATGGTGACTCAACCACCTCCCTGGTCAGCCCATTCTAGCACCTGACCATACTTTTGGAGAAGAATTCAGCCTTCCCTTGTGTATGGGAACTGCTGAATCATGGCCTGAACCACTGATTGGTCACCTGAGGTGAGTACCAAGTCAGCCATGGGGGCACAGGTGAAGGTGATATACCTGTGTGAGTGGAAGGGGTGGAGCCTGGTTCCACCTCTCCCAAACCCCATTTAAGGGCTGACCACCACCAGAGAAGGATCTCTTCTTGGAGATCCCTCCCATGTGGAGTCCCCTGCAAGCCTTGTCATCATAAAGGTGAGACATCTTCTCTTTTGTATTATCTGTATATTGTTTATATAGAACTACTTAAAATATACCATCCCCTATACTATTTCTTTGCAGAGTACCATCATTGGGAGTTATTTACCCCACACTTAGCGAGCCAGGCAGCTCTAGTGATAATAATCCATACTTACTCAATATGTCCTTCATTTGGAATATGTTTAAAAGGGCCAGGGGGGAGAACGTTACCCCCCTAGAACAGACAATCCCTGGTCTAATTCCAGGGTTCATGGGGTCACCCTGCTATGGGTTGGCATCCATTATTGAACAATGGGGACCCATGCGGGTTCCAGGGACTGCCTCTCCCTCCCCATCTTATTTGACCAACTACTTTCTAGGATTAGATAAAGACATACTTGTTACCAAGGAGCGGCGGTTAGCCGCCTCTGCAGTAGCCTGGCCATTAGTAATGGCCATACTCAAATTAGATACTGCAAATGTTAACATGGAGACTGAAAATCAGTTATTACGAGACCATATTGAGAAACTGGAGCAACAGCTGGGTACATTAACAACCAAAAAGCCTGGCCTAAATGTCCCTACGAGACAAATACGGAATATATTGGTAGAAGACACCCAAAAATCAGAGGAATTAGACAGGAAAATGGAATCACAGGAATTAGACAGAGGAATATGACAGGAAAAAAGATCTCTAAGGCAGATCTCAAAACTCCATCTATGATGGACCCATTTGAGATTCGGCCTATCATAACTCAAAAAACAAAAAAGGTACAGGATAGACCAGCAGGGGTGCCTCCTGACCAATGCCCCCCTGCAGAAACCTGCCTCCATGTGACCGCTCGTCCATATACAGCTAATGAGTTGATGGACCTAGTACAACGGTTCCATCAAAAACCAAGGGAAAGCATACCATCATGGCTCCTAAGGTTATGGGATGCAGGAGCTGAAAGTGTTTTAGTGAATGGGACAGAAATGTCAAAATTAGCATCCATAACGATAAACCCGGCCTTAAGACAAAGGTTATATGCAGCCGTCCACTACAATGATGAAAACCATTCTATTATAGGTTGGTTGATGGCAGCATGTCACTTAACATGGCCCAACAAAACCGATATTCCTCTCAATACTGGTTTGTGGTCCTCTATGGAGGACCTCCAGACCTACATCGGAGAATTAGGTGTGAGGGAGGCTCTGTACGCGGACACTTTTGAAAGCCCCGATACAGAGAAATTTACATGGGCATGAGAGATCTGATACTACAGCAGGCCCCCTCCCACATATATGGGATGTTGGTTTCCATATTAAATCCGTTGGTGGCATCAGAGGCCATTGTACAGCAGGCAGCCCAGTTAGTGGCAGACTTAGGGGAGATGGAGCGTGTAAGAACCAGGTACAATGTTCGTATAGTGGAAGACGCTGAGGCCTTCCCTATTAAAACTAAAAAGCCTGCTTCACGGATGCCCCGATCAGGCCCCGTACGGGTATCCCGGAGGACTATGTTTAATGATCTCATACGGGCTGGGGTTGTGTTTACCATAATTGATGGGCAACTCAACCATGTTTTGTTGCAGCTGTGGAAACAGCTTAGAAATGATCAAAAAATTCAGAGTGCTTCCAGAAAATCGGGAGTACAAATTATACAAGAAACACCGACAACAACCTGGAATTTGGCTGACTTTATAATACCGAACAGAAGGAAAAAACATCCGCAGGTGTCACGGGCTACAGTGCCTGAGCCACCTGTGGCAAAAGATTTAGATCTGGCAAAATTCATGGATTAACGGAAAGCTCTGGTCCCCATAGGGCCTCCAGATGTGACCGGAGGCCCTATGTAGAACTAACAATATTCTGGTCCAGGACAAATGTGCAGAAAGTGATGGCTCCAGTGGATACCGGCGCAGAAATGTCAATTATATATGGAGACCCAACAAAATTTAAGGGTAATAGAGTGATGATTGGTGGGTTTGGGGCACAGACTATTCCAGTCACTCAGACGTGGTTGAAATTGGGGGTTGGGCATCTCCCGGCCCGGTAGTATAAGGTGTCGATTGCCCCAATTCCAGAATATATCCTGGGCATAGACATTCTATGGGGTCTGGCTCTCCAGAAAACTGTGGGAGAGTTCAGACTACGGCAGAGGTACATTAGTATCCGGGCAATACGGACAATATTGAGGGGCCATGCGAAACATGAGCCCATTTGTTTGCCGAAACCACGCTGGATTACTAATGTAAGGCAGTACAGACTCCCTGGTGGGCAAGAAGAAATATCAAAGACAGTGCAGGAATTAGAGAAAGTAGGTATTATAAGACCTGCACACAGTCCATATAATTCCCCCATATGGCCAGTACGGAAGTCGGATGGAACATGGAGAATGACGGTGGATTATAGGGAACTGAATAAGGTCACGCTGCCCATCCATGCGGCCGTACCCAATATTGCCTCCTTAATGGACACTCTTAGTAGGGAAATTAAAACCTACCATTGTGTCCTGGATTTAGCGAATGCGTTTTTTAGCATATCTATTGCTAAAGAATCACAAGATCAATTTGCATTTACGTGGGGAGGCAGTCAGCGGACCTTTCAGGTCTTGCCACAGGGTTATGTGTACTCACCAACATACTGTCATAATTTGGTGGCACGTGACCTGGCTGATTGAAGAAAACCAAACAATGTGAACCTATACCACTATATTGATGACCTCCTGTTAACATCCGACTCACTGGAAGCAGTAGGGGAGGCAGCAGATTCATTAACTGCCTACCTAAGTGAAAGAGGATGGGCTATCAATCCTCAAAAAGTGCAAGGTCCAGGACTGTCCGTAAAGTTTCTAGGGGTAGTCTGGTCAGGAAAGACCAAAGTATTACCTGATACCGTCATAGATAAGGTTCAGGCATTTCCAGTCCCTACAACACCAAAGCAGCTGCAGGAATTCCTGGGTATATTGGGATATTGGTGTTCCTTTATACCTCATTTGGCGCAGCTGCTGAGACCTTTATATAGACTTACCAAAAAGGGCCAATTATGGGATTGGGGGAGAACAGAACAGGATGCTTTCCAACAGGCGAAACAGGTGGTTAAACAAGCTCAGGCACTGGGTATATTTGATCCTACCCTCCCAGCTGAGTTAGATGTTCACGTAACTCAAGATGGCTTTGGCTGGGGCCTGTGGCAATGTCAGAGTTCTGTTCAGACCCCCCATTGGATTTTGGTCTCAGGTGTGGCATGGAGCAGAGGAAAGATATAGTATGATTGAAAAACAGTTATAGGCTGCCTATTCCGCATTACAAGCGGTAGAGCCAATAATCCAAACGGCTGAAGTTATAGTCAAGACTACATTGCCAATCCAGGGGTGGGTAAGAGATCTGACCCACCTTCCTAAGACGGGGGTGGCCCAGGCGCAGACGGTGGCATGATGGGTCGCCTATCTCAGTCAGAGGAGTAGTCTGTCTTCCTCATCATTGAAAGAAGAGCTCCAGAAGATTCTTGGCCCAGTAATGTATCATAGTGATGCACCAAAACAAACTTTGGTTGCTCCACCACAGAAGAGTCCTGTCCAGGAAGGAAAATATCCTATTCCTGAAGATGCCTGGTACACGGATGGGTCCAGCAAGGGCAACCCAAGTAAGTGGAGAGCAGTAGTGTACCATCCTGCCACAGACACAATCTGGTTCGAAGAGGGGGATGGTCAAAGCAGCCAGTGGGCAGAGCTGCGGGCAGTGTGGATGGTTATAACCAAAGAACCTGGTGATGGTATCCTGAATATTTTCACAGATAGTTGGGCTGTGTATCGGGGGCTCACTCTTTGGATCGCACAGTGGGCCACCCAGGATTGGACTATCCACTCCCAACTGATCTGGGGCAAAGATATGTGGTTAGACATATGGAATGCAGTCAAACACAGAACTGTACGTGTCTACCATGTTTCTGGTCATCAACCCCTACAGTCACGAGGAAATGATGGGCCAGTGTGTCGGCTTCAAGTTAGATGGGTTGAGAACTCGCCATCTGAGAATATCGCTTAATGGCTACATCAAAAGCTGCGGCATGCTGGGCAGAAGACCATGTGGACAGCCGCTAAAGCGTGAGGACTGCCCGTACAACTATCGGACATCGCTCAAGCATGCCGAGGCTGTGATGCCTGCTCTAAGATAAGACCGAGGTCGTTGCCTGAAACTACAGCCCATCTTGCTAGAGGACACAATCCTCTACAGAGGTGGCAGGTTGATTATATTGGGCCCCTCCCTCGGTCTGAGGGGGCGAGATATGCCCTAACCTGTGTCGACACCACGAGTGGGCTAATGCAGGCCTATCCAGTACCAAAAGCCAACCAGGCATACACTATAAAGGCACTCACAAGGTTGATGGCTGCCTACGGGACACTGCAAGTCATCGAGAGCGACCAAGGAAGTCATTTCACGGGTGCAGTGATACAGCGCTGGGCAGAAGAAAATAATATTGAGTGGCGATTCCACCTGCCATATAATCCAACGGGGGCAGGCCTTATCGAACGTTACAATGGTATTCTCAAGGCTGCCCTGAAGACAGACTCTCAGTTCCTGCAGGGGTGGACAAAGAGACTCCACGAGACCCTGTGGGACCTGAATGAAAGACCTAGAGACGGCAGACCCAGTGCCTTGAAAATGTTACAAACAACATGGGCCTCCCCACTTAGGATCCAAATTACAGGCACCGATAATGAGATGAGACCTCAGATTGGCCGTGAAAACAATCTTCTGCTCCCTGCCCCTGAGGACCTAAAACCAGGTACCAATAAAATAAAATGGCCCTGGAAGGTGCAGGTAGGACCACGATGGTGTGGCCTACTTGCACCTTGGGGGAGATTATTGGAGGTGGGGGGCTCAGTAGCCCCTCCGGTAATTGGTACATGGCCTACTGAAATAATGGTTAAGACTCCAGTCTTCATTGCTAAGGGGACCCCTATCATGTCTCTGTGGCAGATCAGGACACCCCCTTTGGTGCCTGATGTAGTCGTACAGCCACAGACATTGGGTCAAAGGGTTTGGTACAGGCGGCCAGGGCATGCCCCTGTACAAGCTGAAGTGTTAACCCAAGACAGGAATACAGCCTGTATCTTACCCTGGAGAGCGGATCTTCCCCTCTTGGTACCTTTGAAACACTTATATTACTCCCCATAAGTCTATGAGTCACCAGAAGGAACTGAACAATACTGCAGTGTTCCAGAGTTGTTATAAGACCATGTGCAGCATCTGGTGATGGTCTAACTGGGACTGATGAAGCATAAGATGGACCTGCACTGTGTGATTGTATGCTTCCAGTAGATACCACCGAGCACTGGCCCAAAGAAGAGTTTGACTGATGTGCCAATCATCACTCATCTCGGATTACATCAACATGCGTTGCGACAGGCAATTATGTAAGTGTCGCGATGTACTGGGTCTCTGCATCAAGGGGAGCTCACTTTATGGTTACTTGATCAGTGGTTCATGTTGTGAAGGGGTGGAGTGTATGGGAACTGCTGAATCATGGCCTGAACCACTGATTGGTCACCTGAGGTGAGTACCAAGTCAGCCATGGGGGCACAGGTGAAGGTGATATACCTGTGTGAGTGGAAGGGGTGGAGCCTGGTTCCACCTCTCCCAAACCCCATTTAAGGGCTGACCACCACCAGAGAAGGATCTCTTCTTGGAGATCCCTCCCACGTGGAGTCCCCTGCAAGCCTTGTCATCATAAAGGTGAGACATCTTCTTTTTTGTATTATCTGTATACTGTTTATATAGAACTACTTAAAATATACCATCCCCTATACTATCTCTTTGCGGAGTACCATCATAGGGAGTTATTTACCCCACACCTTGGTACAACTGGAGCTTATTCCCATGAGCCCATTCTGTTACACCAGCTGTACGGCATCACTAATATAAAGCAATATTGACTCCTAGGGGGATAAGAAGAAATTACAAAAACAATACAGGAATTAGAAAAAGTAGGAATTATACGACCAACATATAGGCCACAAAAATCCTATATGGACAGTCTGGAAACCAGATGGAACAAGGTGCTTCTCTGTTGATTACGGAGAATTAAACCAAGTAACCCTTCCCATTAGTGCTGCAGTATCCAACACTGCCACATTCCTGGATGGATAGAACAGAGAGCTGGAAACTGCTCATGCAGTCACCTGGGAACAATGAAGCCAACACACTGGCTTGGGTCAGAAGACTGAATGATTTGCCAGCAGAGAACATTGCTCATAGGTTGCAAACGAAGTGGAGACATGTTAGACAAAAGCTGATGTAGGTATCAGCAAATGCAAGGGAACTCCTAGTCTTAATGTCAGATATGTAATGACTTCAAATCTTGTACCAGAATGAGACTTAGGCTACTATTGAAGACAAAAAAACAACTTGCCAGAGGACACAACCCCTTGTAGAGATAGCAGGTTTACTATATAGGTCCCTTCCCCCAGTCTGAAGGGGACAGGTATGCTCTGACCTATGTTGATACACTGAGTGGAATCTGCAGGCACAGCCAGTACTTCAAGCAAAATAATTCCTACATCATCAAGGCACTCAGCAACCTGATGGCAGTGTATGGTACTCCTCAGGTCATTAAGAGTGACCAAGGAGCACATATTACAGGTACAGCTGTACAGAAGGGAACAGAGGAAAATAACATCAAATGGTAATTTCATCTGACCTATAATCTGATGGAAGCAGGTCTGATAGAACAGTATAAATGGCTACTCTGAAGACTCCCTCCCTGTTCCTGCAGGGATGGACCAAACAGCTGCATGAGATGCTGAGAGATTTAAATGAAAGGCCCAGAGATAGTTGATCTATTGCCCTTCATATATTACAAACCGTTGGGCCACCCTTCTTAGGATCCAAAGTGAAGGAAATGAAGTATGCTTGTCCCATATTGGGATGCTGAATAATCTTCTGCTCCCTTCCCTTGAGGACTTCAAGTCATAAGGTAAAGTGGTCTTGGAAGGGTGCAGGTAGGACTGAAATGGTGCAGCCTACTTGCTCTGTGGAGGAAGTTACTAGAAGAGGGAGAATTTGTAACTCTGAAAGTAATTGGTACATGGATCTCAGAAATTATAATACAAATCCTCATTTTCACTGTGAAAGGAACACTGATAGTGTCACTTTAGCAGATCAGAACCCCTCATCCCCAGTCCCTGATATAATCAATCATCCATCAATATCAGGCCAAAGTGTGAGGTACAGCCTGGGCATGCCCCTGTTCAGGCAGGAATACTGACCCAAGACCATAATACTGCATGTATTTTACCTTGGAGGGAAGACCTGCCTGCTTTGGTACCGCTTATTCATTTGTTTAACTCCCTTGAGATCTGTGGCCCACAAGATCAATAGCAGGAGAAACACCACTGAACTCTGATAACTGCCTCTGAAGAGTCATCATAATGTTCTGTTCTTCAATGGCGCCTGGTGGTGGGTATTCTTAAAGAAAAGAAATGGATATTCTGGAAACATCTATGGAATATATCCTGTGACAACTATGAACCTTGCAGGTGATCCTGCAACAACTACAAAGCCTGCACACACAAGTGAACAGATCTATGGACTTCTGTGTATTCAGTACGGAAACTGCTGATTGTGTATTTTGTACTTGCAAAGTATGCGCTCATCTCCAAATGCAGCCAATCACTGTTCATGCTGTGAAGGGGTGGAGTGTAGGGGAACTGTTAGGTCATGGCTTGAACTGGTGACTGAGCACCTGGTGAAGGGGGAATATGGATGGCAAATTGTTCACCCCTGTGTTCCCCAAGCTACCAAGAAGGGGTGGACTCAGGATGGAGCCACTCTGGGCTCATGTTAGGCTTGGTCACTAAAGGATAGCATCTCTTAGACCTAGGCTTCTTTCTGAGGAGTGCTGCATAATCAGAGACTCCCTTTACCAGGTGGTTGAGTTCAACTCTTCTTTCTTTATCTTTCTGTATATTGGCCTACTTTGCCTGATATCGCCAAGAACCTGTGAGAAGCATATTTTTCTTCTTCATGAACAGAACAATCATGTAAAAACATTTCGAGACATTTCAAACAAAAACATCACTTAATACTATCATATGCTGAGCTGGAAGAAAAATGATTTGAGTTTGTGATTGAAAGATTGGTTTAGTGACCACCACCGTACATACATGTTAACCAATCAGCTGACAATGTTTAATTCTCATCATCTCCTTAAAGCCTTGTTAATGACTTGTGCAAATTACTTTCATACAGTCAGACTCAGTTTGTGTGAGCAGTACTGCAGCACAACTAAAATCCAGCAGGCTCCAGGCCAAATCTTAGTTCCACTCCAAGACAAGCTTTTATCATAAATTTCAATGTCTAGAAGTGCAGTAACCCATTCAATCTCTTTCTGTTTTCAGATTTTCTGTTATTAAGAAAAGGCTGCAAAAGGTACCAGAAGATGTCGCCTTCTGTGGCTGTACCTGCCTGATGAGGGGAACATCCTTCAGCCACTCTAAAGAGAAAGGAAAAAAACAGAACCTACCACAAACAACGTTGTCTTTGCATACTATGAATTTTAGTAATTGTCTTTGCATACTATGAATGTGCTTGTCACTAATGAACCTTGTACTCCCATGCAGTGTGGAGGCTTGCTTCCTCAGTTCTCCCCATTGTGTAAATAACTTTCTTGGTCCAGGGCTCATATTACTGAGGAAATCTCTTTCCATTGTCTGAAAATCAGCAGGTTTTATAAAACTATAAGCAAAGTAAGTAAAGTGGAAATCGGAAGATTTAAATTGTACTTCTCAAAGTAATGCAACATCTTCTACCTGCAGTCTGGTGTTCTGCTACCTGCAGAAGCTTTTGCATATTACATTCATCTCTCATGCAGTGCTCCTAGGTTTGTCCTCTAGGGCCTAGAAAGCTTGAGCAAAGGAGACGGCTGTGACTGTGCCAGCACAGAACAGTAGAAAGTCTGAGGGAGGAACAAGTTCTTCCATGGGTAAGAAGGGAGGACTTAGCTTGCACAGCAACTAAAAGTAACTTGAAGGTCCCTCTCATGTGAATTATCTGATTAAAGACATCACTAATTTTAATCACCAAATCCCACTCCCATAACCTTGCCATGGCCCCAGGGGCACTGTTAACCCTCCCTGTCCCTGCCCAGACTCCCTGGTGCTCCCATGACCATGACCCTTGTCTAGTGAGGCCACATCAGGAACAATCTCCAGCCCTCTGCCACCCCACCCTTCTGGGACATGACCTGACAAGCCACCAGATTCATATCCTGGCCCAGGCTCTGCCTGTCCCTGTTCCCAGGGGAAGGCCCAATGACTGGAGCTGCCTGGCTCCTGGCTGCATCTGTGGGGTAGACCCTGGCTCCTGAGCCCTGCACCAGTGGGACTGTGGAAATCCTCAGAGCTCCCAGTGCCAGGTAGGCTCCTGCCTTCTCCACACACCGACACACCATAAATGTCTATGCTTTCATGATCCTCCTAATTAAAAAAATAAAACAAGGGAATGTGAAACCTGGATATGATGAGGGGGAAAGAGGGAGGAAGTTTGCAATTAGACTTATATCTTACAGTGAGATCTAATAGCATAAAGTGGAAGAAAGATTTAATAAAAAAATTCAGGTCTTTCTTATAAATCAAGCAGCAGGAAAAGGATGCAAAAAATGATTTGCTTTTCCCACCAAGGAATTCAGCTGTCAGTGACTAACAGGCAGCCAAACTGCATTTTGTTATTTCATAGAAACAGGACACCTCTTGAATCATCTTTTATTCATTATCTTGCAGAAGTTGTTTCATTTTGTTTGGTTTTGCAATATTGAAATGAAGGTCGAAAAGGACCATCTCTTGTCAGTTACGAAGTTATTCAGTTGAGTCCACTGCATTAATTACGGACTCTATACTGCCATGTAAATTATGGTTAAAATAAGATTGAGTGAGAAAAGGCATTTAGTGTTTGAAATACAAATCTGAAAATAAGAGTTCTGCATGCTTTTGTAAGACAACTTATTTCCAAAATCAATTTGTTTTTTCTTACAGTGACAAGTCAGCAGTACGTTGGTGTTTAATTGATGGATATAGTAAAACAACACCGAAAAATACTTTCTGTAGACTCATTTACAGGTTTTTCCATATGTTTCTTTGGGTTCCTCAGTTTATGGCTGTTAGGCTTAAACTTTCAAAGAACTAGCCTTGGTCTTCAGAGATCTGTTTTGATTAAGACATTCTTTACTCTGAAAAAATTAGGAAACCAATTCACCATGCCAAAAAGATTGTTGATCCGAAACACTAGAACCAACCAAATTAAAAAAGACAAGCCTCCCCGAAGCTCATGCTCTTGGAGGTACATACGTAGGTGCCCCAGTATTACTAACCATTGCAGATGCACTGAAATGTAAAAATTAGCTTTCAGTTCAACATACATGTACCTTCTTCCTCATGCCCCGCACATTTTAAACATCTGACACCTGTTCCATTTCAGGATGGTTAATCAACCATGAGTATTTACTTACAAAAACCTATCTTCAAGGGAACATAACCAGACCATAGAAATTTGCTTTAGGCACAGGCAAGCACAAAATGAAAGTTAATGCTTTTAGTTTCTGTCCATAATAATAAAAATGTAAGCCATTTGAATACTCCTAAGTCATCAACACCAGTGGGTTCAGTAAAAACAGCTTTTTACTTCTGAATTAAGTTTTACTTTACAGAGCGTAAAGACACCCAACTGCTTGCATATTTATTTTAGGACTAAGGTGCCTCAGAGAAAAGGAGAAAGAACTCTTATTAAAAAAGCTTAAATTTCTGCAACTTTCAGACTGCTGGAGAGAAAGCCTGTTGTAGGTTATGCTCCTGTAACATTTCAGCTGCACATCAGAGAAATTTTGGAGGAGTGCTGTCAAGCACACTGCACTCATCTGCCTTTCTTTTCACTAACATGCACACTAAAATTTACAGTGGCCCAGTGGAAGTTATATAATTCAAGTGCACATTTTCTGAGAAAATGTTAACAATGACTTATACTACAATGTGTAAAAATAGAAGAATTCATTTTTATAATACCAACCTCCTTGCCTTATGCCACATTATTCTCTTTCTCACTTCACATTAGCTGACTGCCTAAATCACTGGTTTCTCTGTTGGTCTGACAAAATTATTTGAATATGTCTATAAGAACATATATTTTTAGACTCAAATGGATATATATATATTCGTATTACATTCTACAACTAATGCTATTACGTATAGGGTATTTCTGTTAAAGGAATGATTCACCATCCCATCTTACCTCATCTACTCTAGACTGAAGACTCTCAAAATTACTTAGCTTATTTTTAAGAAACAAAGAAACTACACAATCAAATGTTACTTTGTTCTGTAGAAATAGGCACTATTCCAAAGTAAGACATGTATAAAACATTAAATGATCTCTAACCACTGCTGTCAGATTCTACTGAGCACATAATCTCAACATACGTACACAGACTATAGCTTTCCAAACCCACTATTTTCTGCCTTCTTTATTTTTTTAAATGCTGTTTACTCTCTATTCTATTTTTACTTTCTTTATCCTCTGAATATTCTTCTATTTGTTCCCTGCCTCGATTAGAACCTCCTGAGAGCAATACAAGTTAAACCATATTTGAATTTAGCTATTCAAACTGCAGTTATCATATGGATTTGAGACTACAAAAAGTGCTCTTATTCATAAATAAGAGTAAGGATGGCCTTAGACTAAACTTGCAATATGACCTCCCCTAACTTGGAGAAAGTTCTGAAGTAGCATTATAGGTGACCATCCATACACATACAAGCAAAATCCATCACATTTTGAGACAAAAGTGACATGGGAAAGGTATAAAATTTTAAAAAATATATCAAGAATGAAGAACAAAAACACAGTTATAACTTCCTCTTCAAAAGTTGTTTCATTTTTGAGAACACATGGGTCTACAACCTTAGTAATATGTTCTTCATTGGATAACACTCAGTTTTTAGAAGTAATTAATTTTAAAATATAATTCCTACCATAATTTCATAAAAAAGAAATTTAGTTGTATATAACTGTGGAGAATGAGCACTCAAATTTTGTATTTTAAAACATATTTCAATAGATTTGGCCTCTCTTTAAATATATAGGTCACCAGCTTTTTATAAAAAGAAAAGGATCAGTTACTTGCTTAGAGCTTTATACAAAGTTTACAGTTAGAGATTAGGTTAAGAAAGGGAGGAAATTTGGCTGTTCAACCACAAAGCTTTATCTGGCTGTATAATAAAGCAGTAGTGACATACTGCTATGCTTGAGAGGTCCGTATTCATGGCAGTTTATTGCACTGGAACATGATATATAAGTTTCCTAGAAACTTCACAGAACAAGAACAAATCTTGCTGTAGGCTCTGCTACATGATATCCTAGGGTTTTCTTTTGCTCATTCAAAAATGACAGACTGTCACAGCTATAGTCATTTAATCTTATGCATTTTAACCTAAATATTTCTAACAAATTAAAAAATACAGGAGGAACATCTGTTCTCCAGTGTCTCCTGTGAACCGTTGTTTGTTATGATAAGCAAAACAGAACTTGTAGTATGCTGAATAGACAGAATATTTTATTGGATAGCACAACACTCACTGCTTATGCATGCACAAAAAGCTAAATGATGTAGCTTTCCAATAGAAATTGAATGTACTATTCTAATAGTCATCTGCACATGATCCTGACTAGCTCTTCTTTTCTTTTTCTCCATGGATTTGTTTTAATTGGCATGTATTTATTTGGCCAAGTTAATCCATTCCCAGATTCAGCAGAGAGAGTTTTTTCATACTTTTTAAGTACTGGTATCAATTAATTTATCTATGCTCAGCCTCTCTACAATATCTTCTAAGGGACTTTTGAGTAATGTAGAAAAGTGAGCTTTTGTGTTTTAGGAGAATAAACACTTTCAATGACCTCTAAAGGTTACTCCTAATCAAATCAAAGCACCAAGAAGAAGGACAAAAGGTCCCAGCTTGCAGGTCAATGGAGATAGAAATGTGAAACACTGAATTCAATTCTCAAAATGCTGTTGACTCCCTAGGTAGCTAGGCATTTGACTTCTTCTTCGCCTTTTTCTTGCTCCATCTGTAATGTCAGAGTAATACACCTTGAGATCTAGCTGAAGAGTGTTACGTGAGATTCACATCTGAAGTTCTCTAATGTAGGCTCACAGACTGTAGGAAAAGTGAGGTATGCTATTATTCCTCATCTTAGAGATTCTTCTAAGAAATAACAATTTCCACCAAGGACTTTGTGTGTCAGCTGCCTCACATGATAAAAGAAGGTTGAGAATACACAAAGTTCTAATAAACTGATTTTAGTTGTATAGTCTGTTTGCTGAAGGAAAAAAAATATGCCACTGCATTATCATAGTCTAGTATAAAACTGTGCAGACCAGTGTAATAGAGATCTAAATTTTAGTCTTCTTTTCAAATTTACTTCACCCTTGTTTCGCCCTCATTATGATGACCATGAAAGTGGAATTATTGAAACAATCAGTTAAGAGAAAGCATCTTGAGATAGGCCATAGCTGACTCACCACTGGACTTCTATCCCTCAAAATAGAAAATACGCTCAATTATAAGATTGTGCCCTTAAAATCCATTCACAATTCCAGAATCCTATGGAGAAACACTGTCAAAGTGTAAGGAGAAATCTTGTTCCTTCTCTCCAAGCTGAAAAGGGAAGTTTGCATGGGAACAACCAGATGCAGACTCTCATCAGGAGATACCTCTGGGCTCCTAGGAGGAAACACTAGCACGGTGTCAGCTTCACTTAACAGTATCATTTGTCTCTGTCAGAAAAGCACAGCCTTCTGTTATCTTTCAAGATGAGAGATGTTAACATCATTAAACAGAGGTTTCCAAGTGCTCCAGAAATGAGGAATCACATTTGCTTCATTATTTGAAGAATATGGATTTGGTTGATTAGTATGAATGATGCTGTCCTTGACATAAAAGAGCATACATTAGGAAATCTATGCCACACTTTTGGACTGTACTCCTGATGTCAGTCAGCTCACCATAGTGCTCACAATTATTTCTGACCATTTAGTGCCTTTTAGCAGATGATGCTAAACAGCTAATCACTTCCTGAGGTAACTTGACATAAAAAATTGAATGCTTTAGTACTTTATCCCCTTACAATTTTCTAGGAATATGTTTGACAACTTAATGTATTTCCATGCTGGAAGCACTTTAAAGATTCCTATCAGCTGGGACAAAATTGATCTTCTTCATGGTATCTGTCATAATGCTATGTTTTAGCTTTAGGAAGACAACAAGGTTGGTATCACACTAATGTTTTAGTACTTGCTGAGTAGTGGTGAACAAAGCAAAGGCTGCTCCAGTTTTTCAGCTTCCCATACTGTTCTGTCAGGGAAGGAGGAAACAAGAAGCTGGGAGGGAACACAACCAGGACAGCTGACTTAGACTGGTCAAAGAGATATTTCATGTCTTATAGCATCATGCTTAACTTATAAAGCTAGAGGTGCAGTTGCTTGAGGACTGGCTGGGCACTGGTTGATGGGTAATGAGCAATTGCGCTGTGCAGCACCCATTCTGTAAATATATTATGTACATATATTATAATCATCACTATTATTTCTTTCTTTTCTGTCTTAGTAAAAGACTTTTATCTCAGCCTATGAGTTCTATTTCAGTTCTCTCCTTCGTCTCACTGAGGGGGAATGAGTGAGTGAATGGCTGTGTGATGCCTAATTGCTTGCCAGGATAACCACAACAAATGGAAAATCTATTTTCTACATCTACAGCTTCATACCTCCCCAAGGAGACACAGAACACAACTGTGTTTAGGTATGAAATAACAAAAGGCTTTAATGAAAGAGGTTATCTGATTACTATTTATAAATTATAATGGAGAAGGCATGCTTCCCTGATGCTCCTGCGGTGTCACTGATTGCTTGTGAATATGGAAGAAAGGAGATCCACAAGTCAGATACATGAAAAACAAGAAGAAATACAGGGTAAATGGTATTATTTATTCAGTTGCTATTGTTGAGTTTATAGAAAATTGATAAAATGCGTTAAAGAAATGATAATTCCACAGGTCCTGACATACACTTTCATTACTGACACACATCACTTGGTGCAATGGAGTGACTGGATTTGTTTATGATAACTCAGGCTGCTCCTTAAGTTCCGTCACTCATCTTACATAACAGGACCTGTTATCTCCACACTCTCTATGGCATTTCAGGAAGCATGGTTGGATTAAGGTTGCATGCCATAGTTCATACACCTGAAACATGTGGAAATAACTCCTGTGCAGTCATGAATGTATAGGAGCATCTGGGATGCAGAGAAATATAAGGGGCTTGGAACCTTTCTGGGCTGATGTGTGCACCCAGACAGGCCTCCTGAGGAGAGGGCTACACAGATCCTTGGCTGTGGGGTGCTCTGAAAACTGGAGGCCATCTAAGAAATGGAGGTACGCGAGGGGTGTAATGGGTCCAGGAGTGCCCAACTTGATTTTTTTGAGCAGCTGACCAGGTTGTGAGAAGTTGCCAGGCTGAGAAGTATTCAGCAGTCAGAGAGACTGATGCTGGTATCATGCAGTGGCACAGGAAGACAGACAACTCTATCTTGGGGCCTAGCCAGAGGAGAAAGATAAACAGACTTCTGATCTAAGAGATCTGACTATCTCGCTCAACTCTGCATTTAGGATGAGGGAGACTAGATCCTGGTCTCTGCTTAGGGCAAAAGAAGAAGTCTCCCTCTTGCTCCTGAAGTCCCACTATCCAAAAGATCTCAAGAAGAATGTATGGATAACAGCTTGGTACCAGGAAGGGTGATCACGTGAAAAAGATCCAACTGAGGAGCTGAGTCATGACCAGTACCACTAAAAAAGGGTGAAGAGTCTTAGTAATTCAAGACTCTTGGCTGAGGGGCACTGAGGCACCTCTCTGCCTCCCAGATAACTTATCTAGAGATTTGCTGCCTGCTGAGGGCCTGCACTGGGGACATAGACAAGAAGGTATCAATCAGAGGACTACTATCCCCTTCTGGTCTTTCAAGCTGGGTCACTTGAGGCTGAGACCAGAAAAACAAAAAACTGTGATTTTCCAATACTTGAAAGGAGCTTACAAGTAGGAGGAAGACTGACTTTTTAAGTAGGCAGATAGTGACAGGACAAGGGAGAATGGATTTAAACCAAAAGAGGGGAGGTTTAGGTTAGATGTTAGGCAGAAATTCTTCACCTAGAGAGTGATAAGACACTGGAATAGGCTGCCCAGAGAAGTTGTGAATTCACCACCTCTGGAGGTGCTCAAGGCCAGGCTTGGTAGGTTCCTGGGCAGTCTGATCTACTGGTTGGCAATCCTGCCCACGGCACAGGGATTGGAACCAGATGATCTTGGAGGTCACTTCCAACCCAAGCCACTCTACAATTCTATGAAACCTCAAGCCATTCATTTTTAATGTGGCATGATAAGTGTAACTCTAATGGCCTAATGCTCTTCAGCCAAGATATAATGGTAATTGATATTTCTAAAATTTCAAGCATACAATGTATGGACCATTACATAAAATATCCTGTTCATAAAGAATGAGATCTCATTATTGAGAATCTAGGCTTTCCACTTTCCCTCAACTGTAGGAAGAAATACAGTGACTATGCACTGCAGAGATACCCAAACTCTCCCCTCCCCTTTTTTTTTGTCACACTAGAACCTGCTTCAAAGCAAGCATCACTTCCTAGAATTCTTACACAGTCTCCTTACTTCTGACTCTCATCCTACCTAGTGTTGTATGGCACACAAAAACTAACCCTTGGAGTTGGCAAAATCTTGTATTTGCTCTTCCTCTGAAAATTTAAAGTCTTCTCACTTTGGCACTGATAGGTATGTCAGTTATCTGTTCATATGAATATTTACTTTACTGAGGACAGAAGAAAAGATGCATTTAATGTAGGCTTTTTGTCATTAGTTTTCCCTTCTCATTCGGAACTGAGGAAAATCTTTCTCTGTGAGCTTACAACTTCTAGAATTACAGACTATGTTCTCATTGCTCTCCCTAGTTTCACCTCACTTTGAGCTTGCTATAATGATTATTTAGTAATTTCACCTGCTGTGGAATTCATTTAACTGAAGCTAGGTACCTACAGCGTCTACCTAGACCTCAGTGTATTAACCATATTCCATATAGTGTCAATGAATACAGGAATTTATAGGGTGTAATTCTTCCCATCTTTCTTTTTTTCTCTTCTTTACTGCTTGGCAGTATACTTCTACAGGTCAGAAATGAATACAAAAGACTGCTCTTCCTTGTAGCTTTCTTTGCTTTTATTGCAAAAATGTTTTCCTGAATAGGTTTCAACATCTTGCACTGTCTATCCATTTCCCAAGAGATGTTTCAGCACAAAAAGCCATTTACCCTTACATTCAGTACTGAGGTAATTTTATTGGCTAATCAAATAAGGCTTTGTTGATCTGGTCCACCTTGCTTGGTAGTCTGTCTGGACTTCAAGTTAGTAATTGTCCTTGTTATATTTTCTCTATCACCCTGAACACTTCTGGCAAATCTACAACCATGTTTCCTACAATACTTTCCACTTTCACGGGTGTATCACATATTGACATATTTCTTTCAATGTGCTTCAATAACGTGAAATTGTTAGTAATTATTTAATATTTTTTGTGCTGTACTTAGATAAAAACTTGTACCAGTACTTGTACTTGTACTTGTACTTGTACTTAGATAAAAACTACTTAGATAAAATTCTTGGATATATCCAAGAATTTTAGTCTCTCCTTAGGTACACATGATACAGAATCAATACTCATCTCCTGCCACAGTGAGCAGCGGGTTAACATTATTTTAAAGAAAAATATATACTTAACTTCTGCTTATATGTTTTTAATTAAAAGAATTAAACGTCTTTCCAGTCCAAATAAATATTTGTAAGCTACATTTGGTATTCTCCAAAACTCTGCTGAAAATAATTTACTGTGGCAAGCAAAGTGCTGCACCCACAGACCCACCTCAAGTTACTCCTCACAACCAGGTTTTAAACAGCTGCCTTTTAGCCCCTCATGTTGTCCCCACATTCTGCTGCCACCTCTATCCATTTAGTCATGCAATTAATGATCAGTCACATTGGCAAACGAGCTCCTGTGCCCATAGTCTTTCCTGCAGGCACAATGCTTCAGAGTTATTAATACAACATCTGCCCCTGTGGATTTAAATCTATAAGCTCAGACCTTACTAATGCTTTACTCAAATTAAAATGAAGCATGTATGGTGCAGGGCTTTGTCAAATTTATTTGTGAGTGTTACTTATTGTAATGAAAGAAGTACAAAAAAGACAGGGAACTCCTCAAAAGAGTCCAGTGGAGTGCTACAAAGATAAAGGGCCTGGAACACTTCTCTAATGAGGAAAGGCTGAGACCTGGGTCCATTCTGCCTTGAAAAAAGAAGACTCAGAGGGGACGTGATCCAGGTTGAGAAATATCTAAAGTGCAGGAAGCAAAGAGATGAGGCTGGATTCTAATCACCACGCACTGGTGAGAGGATGAGGGGAAACAGTCACAAACTGATGCATAGGAAGTTCCACACAAATGTGTGTGGGAACCTCTTCACAGTAAGGGTGACAGAGCACTGGATCAGGCTGCCCAGGGGGTTTGTGGAGTCTCCTTCTCTGGAGATGTTTAAGACCCACCTGGATGCCTACCTGCGCAACCTGGTCTAGGGGGGGGGCTTCGACTAGATGATCTCTCGAGGTCCCTTCCAATCCTACAATTCTGTGATTCTGTGAAGCCTTCTTTGATAAAATTGAAAAGTTAGTTATGTTTATAAAAACCCCAATATTAGGAAAAGCTATTTTCAAGCAAAGGAATCACTGTTAGAGAAGACTCGGACGCTTAGATTTGCCTTTAAATCTTGGAAGCAAGATCTTTCATGCAAATTTTTTATGACTCGATAAATGGAGTAAGACTTTAAAAATCTCAAAAAATAATAGAGCTTAAATAAATTATCTTGATGATCCTAGCTAGATCCCCATCATAATGATGTGTACCATTCAGACTTAATCTTACTGGAATCTAATTAAAAAGTTTAAAGATTTTTTTTTCCATTTATACTGAAATTTCCAGAAGTAATGAAATTTAGCTTTCATACCTCTTTGATTTCTGCATTCCTCCCCTCTTAAACAAACCTATCTTCAACAAACCAATCCTTTTTCAAGGCAGGAATGCAGAGCATGTAATTTTCTGTCTACTTCCCTGCAATATATTTTCAATTTAGGTTCTGTCCCTACAGATTGCAATTAAAAAAATGAGCAATTAAAGATGGCAGACCTACAGGAGTAGGGTGGATGAAAGGTCAGGTGTTTAGAGCACTTACTGGTTGTAGGAGGTAAATCAGCGAGCTCTCCTGGATAACTATCACTGGAAAAGGAGTGATATTTGTTGCATGAAAAAGCGTTTCTACTGATGCCATTGTTTGGTCAAAACGTCCTCCAAGTCCACCCAAAGTCACAATCAAATCAATCTAAAAGATAAAATAAAAGCAGTCACAAAGAGAACTATCATCAAGATACATTTTCATATGATCTTTAGATACTGAAAATAAAAAACTGAAACTGAAAAAAATGAAAATGTATACTTTGTTGAGAAAAATAATAGTAACAAAAAAAAACCATTAACTACTGAGTATACAACAGCAAATCTCAAACACAGCCATTTCCTTTCATTACTAATAAATATCATTATGCAATTTTTGAAGATGAGTACTGAAGCTCAATAAATTCACAGCCAACATGTGGTACTTTAATGAAGGATCTAATTACTTTGCCTAACACAGACCAGTCACAGTAGACACCTATCTGTTTGGCTTGACTACATAGAGCCTAAGATAAATCCCTTCACACCTTTGATCTTTCATCCCCAGATCTTAAAACTGCTTCAGCATCATTCTCATAGCCTACAGAGAAAATAAATCTTTGGTACGTTGTATGCCATCCTTGCTCCCTCTACAGAACATTTTAGCATGCAAACCCACACACAGCCTGGCTCTCCTCAAGACTAAACACACTACTGCTCAGAAGAGACTACATGCACCCCACATAACTGCCGTATCTCCCAGCTGTTGCTGCTGGGGATGGAAGCACTCCTCACTTTAGCTTCAGGTCATGCAGTCACCCAGCTGCTGCTCTTATTTTTGAGCCTCAAACACTCCATCACGCCTCTGTACACTCTTTACTTCTTACAAGTAGAGAGGGAGCATTTAAGAGCCTTCAGTTCCTCAGATAAAAAGTCACTGAGTGTAAATTATTATTATTGCTTTCACCATGCAGGTCAATTACGTTCAGTAATTATAATTTAAAAAGCTACTATTTTGTAAGTAGTATGCAGAACCCTGACACACTGCAGCTCTAAACTTTTAGAATAGAAGCTACATTGATAATCACCATCTGGTTTAGTTTCCTGCTTTATAGGGCCTAAATCTACAGCTACTGGAGATGATGTGTATGTATACTTCTATAATCTGAAGTGTAAGTTGTGGAACTGCCAGGTCACAGCCTGAACCAATAACTGAGTACCAGGTGAGAAAGTGTAGCTAACCCAGGGAGCTCAGGTGCAAGCAGTGCATCTGAGTGACAGGAAGGGATGGAGGCTGGACCCATGCCTCTTCACCCCTCGTTTAAGATTTAGCAGCATTTCTCTGGATAGAGATTGTACTTCTTTTGAGCTGTCACTGGTTGTTGTGTGGGATGGGCAATTTTTTTTGTCTTTATTACCTGCTATTGCTCCATAGCGCTTGTATCTTACTGGAAGGCACTCTCATTGCCTTCTTTTGCCATACATAAGTGATACAGAAATCCTACTCCTTATTCAGTAGCAGTTGCACAGTGATCTTGGGAGCTGGAAATGTAAGAAAATAAAACCAGTGTAGCACAGAGTACTATTGAAAATAATGGCTTGGGACAGATGGCACCTTAAAGATCATCTATTTCCAACCCCTCTGCTATGGGCAGAGTTGCCAACAGTCAGATCAGGCTCCCCAGTGCCCTTTGCAACCTGGCCTTGAACACCACCATGGATGGGGCATCCACAACTTCCCTGTACAGTCTGTTTCAGTGCCTCACCACCCCCTAAATAGAAGAGGGGGAAAATCAAATCTCTCATTCTGCTAACCACCCTCTTTTGACGCAGCCCAAGATGCAGTTGGTATGTGGGTTGCAGTCACATGCTGCTGGCTCATGTCCAGCTTTTCATCCACCAGGACCTCCAGGTCCTTCTCTGCAATGCTGTTCTCTGTGAGTTATTTTCCTAGTTTGTACATGTAACTGTGATTGCACCCATCCAAGTCCAACACCATGTACTTGGCCTTGTTAAACCTTTTTTAGTTCATGTGGGCCCACTTTTCAAGCCTGTCCAGGTCCCTCTGGATGACATTCCTTCCTTCTGTTCTATTAACTGTACCACTCAGCTTAGTGTCAACAAACTTGCTGAAGGTGCACTCAAGCCCACTGTCCATGTCATTGATAAAGAGTATCAGCTTCAGTATGGATCTCTGGGAGGACACCACTCAAGACCAGACTCCATCTGGACATGAGTTGTTGACTGTAACCCTATGGCTGCAAATGTTCAAGCAATTGTTTATCCACCAAATAGTCCAGCCTTCAAATCTGTATCTCTCCAACTTAGAGATAAGGATACGATGTGGGACCATGTCAAAGGCCTTGCACAAGTCTGGGTAGATGACATCAGTTCCTCTTCCTTTGTTCACTGATGCCATAATCTCATCATACAAAGACACAAGATTAGTCAGACACAATCTGTACTTGGTGAAGCAACAATAGCTGTCACGGAACACTTCCTTATCTTCCATGTGCCTTAATACAGCTTCCAAGAGAATACATTTCATGATTTTCCCAGGCACAGATGTGAGGGTCACCAGCCTGTAGTTCCCTGGTTCCTCCTTTCTCCTTTAAAAACAGGAGTGATGTTTCCCTTTTTCTAGTCACCTGACAAACTTCATCTGACAGCCACAATTTTTCAAATATGATAGAGAGTGGCTTGCTAAGTACATCAGCCAACTCCTCCAGGACCCTGGGATGCATATTATGAGGCCCGACATGCTTGTACAAACACACTGGCAAAACTGAGGTTTGGCACTGTGGCATGTTTGGAGAAAGCTAAAAAAGATACTAAAAAAGGAAACATAACTATTATTCCAGGTTTGTATGTTCCTGTGAAACTGAAAAATACATCTGTGGCAGGTATGGGAAAAAAGAAGCTAGAGTACCCCAGAGTATCCCAAGAATGGAAAGAGAGAAAAGCTGAATTCTGTAGTTGGGTAGCAGCAGACAGTCTGACTTTCACTGCAGAGTTGTGGAGGCAGTGATGGACATTCAGACACTGTGGGACATAAAGTCTCTGCTGGAAGGTTTAGGATACGCACTTTGTTTTTTTAACAAACAGACAAAGAGGCTTACTGCAGCAAAATCTCAACAGATTTTTCATCCTAAGGCTATCACCTCCATTCAAAACAAACAAACAAATGAAAAAAGCAAATCTACAAGCTAAGAAGACAATCAGCTTCTTCCCTTCTCTCACTCCACCAAGCACTAAGGAAATTGGATGGACCGTGAATGCACATGCATGAATCCTGGTCATCCCAGAGTATAAGATAAAGTGAAAACCAAAGCACAGGGCATTTATATATTTGCCTACTACAGAGGAAAGGCCGTTCATTTTTCCAGTATGTGGCTAGAGAATTATACCCAGCTCCTGCTAATCAGCTTAGCAGGTAGCACGTGACTAACACTGCACTTCAATTGAAATGTTCGTAATTCACTTAAATGTCCTGTCACCAGTCAATTTGTTTTCACATAGTGCTATTCATTTCCTGAGAAAAGGTATAAAATCCTAAATACATACAAAGAATAGCTTAGATCCTTGCATGAACAGTGTTAAGTGGACATTATTCTCTTAGACTTTAATAAAACCTGATTTAAATTCATTCTACAGCATTTTTAAGTGCAATCAAGCTTTAATTCATAAAGAGTTGAAGTTCTAATGGTGGAATTCAGTCATCTTCAAATTAAATTTATACATCAACATCTCCTGAAATGGTTTTAGGAGCTGCAGAAGGGCTGTTAAAGGAGAAGGGAAGCATAAAGAAAGACTTTGCACATGGCAATCTGGATACTTCTTTCTTCTCCCCTAGCGTGTACTTTAGAGCAGGCTGTAACCTTGAAGTTGCTGAGGCTGCCACCAAATCAGGGTGAGCCTGCTCAGCTCCCTGGTTCCATTGCCACTTAGACCACAGAAATGCACAGTTTGCTATAAACTGTCTGCTATCTTGCTAAATACTCTTTCTACATGGAAAACTGGCCCAGCAGACATCTCTCTTTCTGGTATGGGTGAATTAAATAGAGAAGATTTTACTTATAAAAGTGATGGACAAGTTATTTAAGGAGAAGTGTGAAAGTACAGAGGAAGCTGGGAACTGCCTGAGGCAGGTAAAAAGAGCTTCATATCCAGCTTTGTAACATGCCAAGTCTCAAAGGCTCAAATCGATAGCAGAGGATGCCCACTCTTTTTTGAAACCATGCTCCTTATCTCTGATAAGAACTCTCTCCCCAGGGTACAGACACCTTAAGGGATCTTCTTACATTCAACCTCAGTTTTAGGCATACAATTTTCAAACAACTGTGCCTGAGTCTCAGAGGATCAGTTACCTGAGAGGGAACCACTGCCTGACAGCAACTGGTGGCACTGGAACAGCCAGCAAGAAAGACCATCCTAAAGGAAAGAGGGAAGGCAAGAACAACATGTTGTGAAAGCTCTGGAGCCATAAATAAACCTTCCTCCCTCTGAGACCAAGAACACCATTCACTGCTATTATCCAATGTATTTCTATGCCAATTACAGATCAGATATTGCATTTGATTTGAACACCACTTCTTATCACCTTCACACTTCATTGGTATCTTGTCACCTTCATGATCTTACTTCATTTCCTAGCATTCAAAAGTCTATTGCTTTAATATAAAATAATGGAGGAAAATGAAAGAGAATAAATTTATTGTAGCAATATGCATATATTGAAGCATATTTTATGATGAAAAGTTAACAATTAAATAGTGGTGTGAATACTGTATTTATTATTCAATTTGATACTGTAAGGGATGCACATACAAACATGAGCCAACACCAAGGAACCCAAGCCTGACAGGACAGTATAAAGGACTGTTTGAACAATAGAAAGAGAGAAAAAGGAATCAAGGAAGAGAATCTTCCTCATTGACCTGAAGATATCCTTGGACAGCAGAAACAACACTTATTCCTGCTCATTTGGAGTGAAGCTTTACAGTTCATACTGCAGATAAGACTGGTGTCATCAGAACTCCTCACTACCTTAAACTTTCTGTGTGAAGGGTTCATTTCTACTACACACCTTTCCAAGCTGTTATATGCAGGCAAAAGTGCGCTAAAGCCTCGAGATCAACCTGTTCACTGAGACTTTGGAGGAGAACCTGTTCTGGTTTTGACCCTGACATACTTATTGTGTGCAGAAACAAGGATTTCAAGACCATCAATCATGGGTCTTCCACAAACATTATACACTCTTCTTTCAAAACAGTAAGGAAAGACACTCAGAAGTACCAAGCAAGCTTGATTTAGCACCTCACTGCTTTTACAGCTCAGTCATTGTGATACTGTGACAATGTGGTGTAACCCCTATGGAAAAGTAAAATTCATCACTGTAAGCTATCACCCCTAAGAAAGTGAGCCCTGGATTTTAGCAGCAATGAAAGTGACCCTCAAAAAATTATGCTGAAAGAGTCTAAAAAATCTCTTTAAATTATCCCATAGTCACATATTTTTAGTTCCAAAAGCTGTGTTTCGGTACATACCGTGTTTCTAATCTCTTTGTATCCAGAAGTAGAAAACGAAAAACAAACTAACTAAAACCTCCCATCAATAAACAACTCAAGAGAGGAAGAAAAATGATCCTATTTACTCCTAGGGAATCTGTTCTTCGTGAGCTTGTTATTACACATTTCACTTATATCTGATTGTCAGTCTTTATTTCAAAGAAATCCAGAGCATAATCCCAAGTTTTCAGCTGAAGTCTTAAATTTATGTATTTGTTTCAAAGAGGTCAGAGATATTCTTAAACTGAAGGAAGGAAGTAGGTTAGGATGTTGGACACCAATTTTCCTCTTCACAGCAGGTTCAGGATTTATAGCATGTAAGCTAAACATAGTCTGAATAAAGTCATCTTACATACATTACAGATCCTGTTTACTTTGTACAGTCTTTTAGACAAACACAGCCATGCACTCAAAAAGAAATGAAGAGGGATTTCTTTTCACTGAAAGTGTTTTTGAAGCTGTAAACATTTTATGCTCACATTTCATTTGCATAAATATCAAGATCTAATTTGTCAGTGTTTCAGTCATTTAAAAGGGAATTTCAATGGGTTTCTTAAGCAAGCTGAAAAAACTACTACCCAGGCCTCCCCTTTTACTGTGACAAAGCCAAATTAAAACATAACTAATTAAGAAAAGAACAGCACTGAACAACTGATCTCAACAGGGTTGCTGTGCTACAAAGATACCATAGTGCTACTAATGAGAATATCTCGGACCTTTCCATCCCCTGAATCGCCCCAATAAACTGTAGTTTCCTCTTTTGCTCTTCCTGTCACCAAAATTTTAATTGGGGTTTATCTTTGTTTTCAACAAATAGAAATCAGTGCATTCTATATACATCTCACTCTGCTTTATCTTCGCAGATCAAATACTAGCCCAGCAGAGAGTACAAAAATTGTGTAAAGAACATTCACAGTACGTATGATGTAGTGTGTTCCTGCTAACGTCCATTTTACACATCATTCTTTAACACAAATGCCTAAGATATTCAGTGTCTCTTCATGTCCACAGCTATAGCTGAACATACAGACAGCCTGATCTAACTGTTCCCTAGGATTAAGGTGTTTCTGATATCCCTAACTGCAGGAAATGAACCCTGCCATACCTTCACAATATGGAGCCTTAAAATATTTCAGCAGTAGGTAGAAAGGGTTAGATGATGCCTTTCTAGAAAGTGGATTTGGACCTTAGAGTTGAAATGGTCAGTGCTCAAGGATAGGTCTTTGTGTTCTACATGACAGATTTACCCCAGCTGAAAGTTATTAAGAAATTACAGATGTTAGAAGTGCAAATTAATAGGATCTTCAGACCCAGCTGTTTCTCACAAGAGAGGTTTATGAAGAGGATTTTACTATTAATAACGTATTAAAATCTTTTGATACAGCAGTTGACAGCACATAAGCCTTTTATAAATGTATTTAACTTCCCTTAAAATATATATCATTTGCATTTTCTATTCTCCTCCAGTGAGGCATTAAGAAGAAAAACCCAACAATGCCACTAAATACGAACAGGTTTACTCTTAGCTACTCATCCTAAATAGCATTTGGAGAAAGATTTTTTTCTTTTTTTCATATTGACACTGATGCTTCAATCAATTGAATTATAATCATATTAAACCACTAAAAAACAATTTTCAATAAAATAAATTTTTAATATCTTCAGAGAAAATAAGAGACTGAGTTCAGAGAAAATAAGTCACTGGTTTATGGATCCACAGAATGCACTGATAGTTTCCTTGTCTAGTAATTTCAACTATCAGCAATTGGAAACAGGCCTGTAGTGTCTCTGAATAAGATAGTAGGTAAAAGTCAAAGCTGCAGAAATATAACTTTGTTCACTTGGAACCAGGAAAACATGTTCCACTTTGACAATATTCTAAGCTAAAAGCTTTTATGATAATTTTTCCTGAAGAAGAAAAAAAAATCCACATCATAACATATAAGTTTGCATTTCAAGCCATAAATGGAAATGTAGGCAAAGAACTCCTCTCTCCACTTCTAGACCCTGAACTTTCTTCCCTGCTATATCAACTTCCTGAATAACCACAGAATTCAATGTCAGCTTTCTCTCTAAGAAATTTGTATTCTCCACAAAGGTTTTAGATCTGTGACTTCAACAGTGTGTCTTCTTTGCTACCTGTCATTTTTTATGCCAAAATACTTCCCATAAAGATTCCTAAATTAAGTGCAATTTTAGGTACTTATAATAGCTATTGTTTCAGAGAAGCCAACTGGTTGACTGAGGCCAATAAATGTTGCGACTGCTTAGAATCTCTGTATTATTGAGGAACCAGCCATCAAACTAAGCTCTGTGTCATGAGGACATCCAAAAACATCACCAGTCTTCCTATTAATGAAGTATGCCTACCACTTCTGAACAAAGGGCAGATTTGAACCTATTACTTTATAAGTTGTGATACAGATTTGTGTTCTATTTGCTTAAACTGTGCATTATTATTGTGCAATGTACTTATTATTTGCTTAAGCTGAATTAATGTCTTCTTAAAATTAATGTCAGAAAATATAGAAGGGTCAAAATATATATACATATGCTTTATCTGGTGTGTTTGAAATAGCTGATGGCATATTCTTATATACTACAGAACAGGAACTGCAAGAAAGAAGCAGCTAGCATTTAAGGACCTTGATACTTAACATGTCTGTGTTACTTCTCGTACCTCTGAAAAGCTCAGACTGCATTTAAAGCAGATCTCAGCTATATCTTAAGCATTAACAGCATGAAAATATAAGAAGTCATAGCTTTAGTGTTTTGGCATGAAATCTACACAATTACAGACATTATATTCTGACTTAAACTTGACAAAACATCACAAGGGATTACAGTACAATATCCTTTAGCTAATTTAATAGAATTATCCCTAGCAGAGTATTCAAAGAATTTAAACTTTACAAATAGGCTACTTATTCTGTAATAAAACATCTGTAGCTGTCATGTTCCCACTGTTTTTATTAACTACATACTGATTATCCACTATAAAATCATGACAGCTGCTTCTCCTATTGAGAGAGGGGGAAAAAGAGCTCAGCCCTTAAGAAGGAATGCTCCATGAGGAGAAAGAGGCAGCAGTTCCAAGAGCATGCCTGTTATCAGATCATCCTGTTGGAAATTCCTGAAAAACTGTAACTTTGCATCTCCGAGAACTGAAACAGAAGAGCTTCTGAAACCAAACTATGGAAGGGGAGGGGAAGTGGTGCCTCTCTTGCATTTCCAGTGAAAGAAGCAGCTGACAACTCATACGGCTCATTTTAAGTTTAGTGCACTGCTTTATCTGGTTCTCTTGGATTTCAAGGGAACCTTTTGCAGAAGGAGGTAATGTTCACCATATGTAATGCTGACAGAATAAGGTTCTCCGTCCCATTTAATCTTTGGGAATAGAGAACAAGGAGATATGAACATCATGACTCAGAATGCCAATGATTGAAAACATACTGACATGCTAAAGTAGGGCTCTCACTTTGAACACAAGCCACATCAGCTCTTCTGCATTTTGAGTTGTTCATTAACAGATATCAACAGAAGCAACCTTTTAGGAAAACCAGCACCTCTGCATTGACACACTCAGTGATTCTATTCAACAGAACAATCAGAGTCTTCAGAAAACACAGCAAAACCTCAGAATGGCTACGTAAAATGTTGCTTCATTTCAGTGCAAACTTAAAAGAAAAATCTAAGTATGCTGAGAGGAAGAGTAGATAGTAACAAGAAGAAACAAAGACATGTCCTTACCTGGAGGCCTTTCTCTTCTATCTTTTTCTGGAGTATCTGAAGGCACTTGGTGAAATCTGTGAAATCTTGATCCATGGTCTCAATTAACTCACATCCCTAGTGAATAAAAAGAAAAACAGAGATAAAACTATTAAATTTACTACAACTTTCACTTTTGAGAACTAATGCTCTCTCTGCTGAAATAAACTGAGTTTAATTGTAATTCTGTACATTCCATTTGAAAATTCAAAGGCAATGTATTTATGTCAACATAAAATGGATTCATTAATATACAAAAAAAATATTTTTTCAGAAATCTTGAAAGATATTCTCAAATTCCTTTATCAAAATGTAAAGCAAGGCTGTGTATTTTTCACTGTTACAGAACTGTGTTTAGCCAATATATCAAAATACATAAAACTATTTTCCATAACTTCAGCTTGCCATAATGTAAGCTTCATTTTGAATGCTATTATGGTCTGAAATACAGTAGAGATAAGTCAATTTTCTCCTTAAAGATCAATGTTTAGCTCCTTTAAATAGAGTCATCAAATTCACCAATATAATTTCAAATTGCAAATAATATATTTCTTTTAACCTTTTACCCATAGTTAGCAACTTTACCTCTCTGGGCAACCTGTTCCAGTGCATCACCACCCTCTGAGTGAAAAATTTCTTAACTAGACTAAATCTCCCTTGTCTTAGCTTAAAACCATTCTCCCTCGTCCTGTCAATATAAACTCATTTAAACAATTATTCCCCTTCCTTTTGATATGCTCCGTTCAAGTACTGGAACACCACAGTGAGGTCTCCCTAGAGCCTCCTCTTCTCCAAGATATATAAGACCAGTTTCCTCAACTTTTTTTTTTTTGTAGGAGAGATGCTCCAGCCCTCTGATCATCTTAGTGACCCTCCTCTGGACCCATTGCAAGAGCTCTGTGTCTTTCTTCTGCTGGAGGCTCCAGGCCTAGATGCAGTACTCCAGATGGGGCCTCTCAAGAGCTGAATAGAGGGGGACAATCACCTCCCTCTCCCTGATGTCCACCCCTTTTTTAATGCAGCCCAGTATATAGTTGGCCTTCTGGGCTGCAAGTGCACACTGCTGGCACATGTCCACCTTCTCGCGCACTAGGACCTCCAAGTCCTTCTCTGCAGGGAGAAGGAGTCCTCCAGGAGCTCTTTCCCCAGTCTGTATGATTGCCCTGGCCCAAGTGAAACACTTTGCACTTGGCCTTGTGAAACCTCATTAGGCCCACTTCTCCAGCCTGTCCATGTACCTCTGGATGGCTTCCCTCCAAAATATCAACTGCGCTGCTTAGCTTGATGTTGTCAGCAAACTTGCTCTGAATGCACTCGATTCCATCGTCTCTGTCATTGATGAAGATGTTGAAAAGCACTGGTCCCAAGACTGACTCTTGGGGGACCACTTGTGACCAGCCTCCACTCAGATATAGAAGCATTGATCACAACACTTTGGCTGTGACCAGCCAACCAGTTCTGTTCCTATGCCCTTAAGGACAGTTTCCTGGGAGATTCCATCCAGCAGTTCCTTCAGCAGCCAGAAGTCTGCTTGCTGGAAGTTCAGTGTCCTGACTTTTTGCCAGGCCTGTATTCCACAAAATCACAAACTCCACCAGGGCATGGTCACTACAGACCAGGCTGCCTCCAATCTTAATCTCTCTGACACTTTCCTCTGCACTGCTGAGCATCAGAGTTTACCTCGGGTTGGTACATCTAATACCTGGACCAGGAAGTTATCTTCAAAAGACTTCATGAATATGGATGAGAACATGTAAAAGTGGAGAAGGGTGGGTAGTCAAAGTTCTTGAGTGCTAAAACAATTCCTAATCCTCTGATAAAGAACCAAGTAAGGAAAAGTGAAACTTACCTGCCACATAAAGTCACTATTCAAAGAGATTTCAAAGATTCAAAATAGTCCTATACCATTGTAAATTTCAATAAGAACCATATATGCTAGATTTAGAGGTTCCCTCTCCTACCTCTTCAAGGTTGCTTTATAGGACTCCTAGTTTTTTCTTCATTTGACAGATTTTATGTTTCTGCTGTATACCACAATAACTGACAAGAGATAAACACTCAGAATACTGAATCTTTGTATGTGTTCCTGTATATAAAATACATTGTTTTGTTTCACAAGAAAAAAAACAAACAAACACAAAAAACTCAGAACTTTCATGTTGCCTTTATCTAAGTGGTAAAAATAAAGGTATAGAAGATAAAATTTCCCAGATCAGTGCACAAACAGTGTTTAGAGGATTGCATGCAACAAAACAATGAGTCTCCAGTAGAAATATATATACTATCCCTGAAATGCTTACCTGACGTATCAGAATGCATATAAAAATAATCAAAGCTGTTGTGCAGTAGGGGATCTGGATGAAGAGAGAAGAACAAACTGGTGATAATAGCACGCTTTTTATTATAACCCTTCCTCCTGTGGAAAAACTGTCAAAAGTGAAACTGAAACCTTCCTGGTACACTTTATTGCTCCAAATGCCTTTTCAAGCAGTAGTAACATTCCTGATGAGGTGTAGCATGCCACAGATGCACGAGTATATGTAATCAGAGGTTCCCTTTGCAGAGGCAGTGCTGCTGCTGCCATGGAGAGGCTAAGAAACACAGTTGGGACCTGTACACAGTGCAAGTGTTAAAAAGTATAAGAGTTGCTGCATCTTCACTCCTGGCAAGGAATGGCCACAATACACCACTGGCAGGGGCGAAGGGTCACAAGGTGTGGGGTCTGTAATGAAGGGGAGGGTGCTCTCAGGTGCATTTATTATTGGCAGTGATAGTAGCAATAAGTAACAACATGTGGGAAACTATAACAGACTTGCACAACCAGCTTTTGATTAGATGAAGACAAAGTCAGTGACAGGTAGACTGCGAGCCAGACAGAGCTGCTGGCTATGCAAGAATTTGACCACAAGCCTTGGATGCAGGCTGTGTAAAGATAGGCTGACAAGATCAAGATAACCACGTTCAAGAAATGTAAAGAAACTGGACAAACAGGATATAGCAACGGGAAGCGATTGGGAACTGTTTTATTCAGATGATTAAGAGTGCCTTGTACTGTTAAAATGTTTTTACCTTAAGGAGTGTAACCTTCTCCCAATCAGATCTTAACACACGTAGCCTTTCTGTGTATATAAGGTTTGAGTTGTTGCTTAATAAATGAACATTAGCTTGCATCAAGCTGGGTTCCTGTCCCTTCATTGCAGCACATACTGAAAAAATGTTGTCAGAGTGCCACCAGTAAAGCCACAGTTCTGTCAGATCAAACTGTAACTCTTCATTCTCTTTTTACATCAAATGGACATCCAGCTTTGGAAAGGACAGAGGTTTTAGATCTGCTCCTTTTGCCACAACAGTGAAGAGACAGGCACAGTCAGAACTAAAAGGGAGGAGGAGAGAAGCAGCACTCAGATCCTCCTGTGTCCTATTCCTGACCTTCCTGGAGTGGATGACTGTGCAGCTCATGCTCACAGAGGGTAAGAGTTTTAGATAAATCTGTTGCTATGGACTACCAAACCTAGTGCTTTTCACCATAGGACTGAATGACAGTTCAGGTACAGTTCTTGGTAACCTTCACCATATTACTCACAAATGACAAAAATCTTCATGGCAGAACTCTGCTGTAGCCAGAGTTTTATGAAAGGACACCACAGCAATTGCAAGATAGGCAATAATGCTTGTAGTTTTATAGATATCTGCTCAACTTAATAACATTAACCTTTGGTAAGAAAGTTAAAAAGCCAAGCACAAGTAACATTAAGAAAGGTTAGAAAAATCAATACCACACAGCAGGAAAGAAAAGAATAGATTGTATTTGATGACAATACAACTTTGCTGAGTGATAGGATGCTGCACACAATATTAAATCTTAGCTGTTCTGCCTCATTGTAGCAGTTACAGGAGGCCCATTGCTAAAGGAGGTGGAATGTGCCAGACGCACATAATAGGATTATTGAACCCTGTATTTCAGACACAAACCAGACAGTCTGTGAAATGTCAGTTTGAATATCTCAGTCCTTCTCCCATTTTTAGGAATAGGTTGCATGACAGCATGTTATGCATTTGAAGACTGCAGTTTGTAAATGTCCATTTGCACACAACCTCATTAATCTTTCGCTCAGTTAGTTATATAAGTTGCCTTTTGATTCATGTAATAAAGAATACAACAAATAAAATGTAATTGAAAATGACATCAGATATTTAAATAGCCAAAAATATGTAATAAACTGAAATGTATTTTCTTTCAGTTCTTGGACTCAAATTTGGCTGAATGCTTGGCATCAGTGCAAAACTAATACTGTACAGATTGCTTGGCCCTTCGTTCTGATGTGGCTGACCATTTGACTCATCCAACTGCACATTAAGTGGTGCTGACACTCTGATTAACTAAAGGAATTTGTTAATCATGATGATGTGAATGCACTGGAAGCCAAGTAACGGAGATCTGCACGCAAATGAAAATCTCATTACTGAAATGCAAAGAACGTCCAGTTTTGACCATTATTTCTAACTCTACACAACACTACTTGTTTTAATCAGCAAGTATTGTCTGATGGCATGAAACAAAACCAGTGTATGTAAACATCTGCACACCTCTGCAAAACAAAAGCTACATGAACTTGTCAAATTTGACAAGTGTTAAAAATAGAGCTTTGTAGTTGAAAGTTAGACTGCAACAGCTGCAGCCTCCTCTTCCTTCCTCTTTATCTATTTTGATGTGGTCTTTTACAGAGTAAATAAAATGTTTCCTGTTTTAGTTTTTAATGAGGCAGCATGTGGCTTCTGCCGGAGGGCAGCTTTTTCATAGCATGTATTTGATGTGGAGATAGCGAAAACAAAAGTGTTCTTCTGTATTAATTAGGTTGCCCCCTTTCAAAAGAAAACTCAACGGATTATGAAATCCTGGCAGTTGATTGAAATTAACAATATTAGAATCAATTTATCTGGTATTTAAATAACACCAAAGATAGCAAACATGCCTTATTTGAGACTTCTAACAAAATGAAGTGTAAGAAAACTGAAGATGACAATTACAGGAGTGAAACTCCCAAAAAAATCTTTCTTAAAGGAAAAATACAAACAAAAAGAAGATCCAAGAGCACTGTTTATATTCCAGTTGCTGGGTACACTTCAAGTGATTACCTGTACTGCAGTAAATTCTGATTTATTAAGCATAATGAATAAAAGCAAACATCTTAGGAATTTACTACCCACAGACCAAGAACTGCAATGAAACGTATATAACCACAATGCCTTTATCAGAAAACCACTAACACCTTTTAAAATTTTTGAATAATCAAGCAAAAAGGTAAGAGTGTTATGGTAAAAATTTGAAGTAGAAGGGCCTATCAGAAGATGCAGTCTCATACATGCAGCCCCTGCCTTTCCATATCCATTTCTGGCATATAAAAACAGTAGACCTGCATTTGTATATCTCTGTGCAACCCAGATACACAATTTATCCTATCTGATGTCTACAACTGAGTACAGCACAGCAGTGACAATATCTGTTATCTTCAGGTCTTCTTCAAATTTTCCCTCACATATTCTTCCTTGTCTGAAAAACAAAGATCCAGAGAAAGGAGTTTTATAATTGACAGTCAGACTGATTCTATGATCACTGCTGAGAAAAGATTCTGTCAACTGCACTGATTAGGCCCTTTGGGCACTATCCTATTGATAAGGTTGAGTATGGTACCTTTTATACCTTGGAAAGTTAAGTGTAAACAGCAACTGCAGCTCTAGCTGTGTGCATTTATGTTATGAAGACAGGATGCAGCTCATGTAAGGGGAACCAGAATGTTGGAACAGCACCAGCCTCTGACAGAAGGGAAGAACATTCCATCAGCTGTAGGCAGCAGAAACCATACCCAGACTCATCAATGAGAACCTTTGTGCTGACTTGAAGGCTGACTTTGAACCAAAACTCAGAACTCTATTACTTCTAAAATTCTGTAGCTATGACTAAGCACACATTAAAACTAACATTATCTTTGGCACTCCATACAAATGACAGTGCAAATAAACAAAGCACTTGCATGCAACAAAGCAGAAAAGCTGCCTCAACCACAGAGCTGGAGTGGGGAATGCAGCATTCCTTGCAGCTATTTGAGCTATCTTTTATGAGGTGATAGAGGCTTCCTGAATTCCAAATCACACAACACCAAATGCACAGTAACCTTTTTTTCTTTCCCCCTCTCAATTAAAAGAGCTACAGGTTAACACCTTGTGGGCTGACAGACATTCTAAGGGACTCAAGTTAATTAGTAAGCATTGTGTGTGAATTAACTTCAGATTCCAGACTGATTTCCAGTCCTCACTACTAGATTTCCATATATACTACTACTATACTACTACTGATTTCCAGTCCTCACCTAACATCAAGGTTAGACAAAGAAAGAGAAAACAGTAAGGCTTCTTGCTGAGGTGTCTTCAAGGTTTTTGAAAAAAATTTTGGCAAATTTTAGCCATACTGAACACTATCTACTTTGTCAAACAGGGGACCAAGGGACCTCTCAGCATATACAAAGCCAGAGCAGCTAATCTCTATCTTGTGATCTCAGATTTATGGTCAGATTTTACTCCTTATCTACTACTATCAGTCAGTATTTCCCTAGTTTTCAGAGATATATAATTGATTTGAAAAGACCTTGGACTGAGTGAGGGGACCTGTATCTCAGACATCAATCACTGGATGGAACTGATCAGGATCAGGCCCCAAATGTGCAAAAAGCTCACAAATCAGTGCTTATTTACACAACTCTGCCTACATATACAAAAAGAGTACAAAAGGATTCAAATTTTTTAAATCCCTAGAGACAGCAGATTGAAAAGAAAAATACTGTCCTATGTAAGGATAGAACTCCAAAATTTTTGCCATCAATACAACTCATCAGCACATTATTCCTTTGATACTGAGATGTTAATGAAAATAGCAAGTCTAGTCCCAAGACTGAAACCTTTGGGAAAGTCACTGACTACTTCCAGTAAGTTGTTAGTTTTCATTTATGAACAGCTTCCTGCCTTTAATGTGTAACTTCTACTTGAGCCTGGTATGTTGTTAGATTGTTAGATAGCACCAATTTTTAAAAGTTGTATTGTTTTGTCTTACAGTTTCTAAAATCTCTCTCAGCCTCAGCCAAGCAGCAGAAAATAACTTTGCATAGTGGAAGATTATTCCTTAGAGTTTCTTACTGTTTCAGGATCATCTCATATAGATCAGAAGAACGCTAACTGCTATGTATCCATACCTCAATTTCATGGGTCAGCTTCTGTACCCAGTATTTCAAATGGCATGCACAACCCCTCCTTCTCTTCCTTTAGTTTTGCAAACTGCTTTCCAGCTACATTTCTGCTTCTCTATGAAGGGCAAATTCCTACTTATTTAGCAACAACACTGAAATGATCATTGATGAGTCCAAGAATTATAAAGACTGAATAGATTTTGCAAATGGTCTTCACATGGACCAGTAGAAACACATTTCCCTAAGTCGAAAGAAAATTAATTGAAATCATCCTGTATTGCAACAGGTTGTATAACAATGCAAGGAATGACAACTGAAATAATAAATAAATAAACATAGCATTATAATCCTTTTTAATGACCACCAAACCATCAGAGAGGAATGAGCTCAAGGAACTGACTTGTTGACATTCTGACAGACAGAATGACAAGCTCAGGAAAAGAAAACCACTGCCCACCACAGCATTTTGACTTCACTGTCAGCAACTGTTGAGTACATTCCCAAATGATATTCAGTACATATATATACATATATGTGTAAATATTATTTCCACATAAAAAGATAGATTCTTGAAAAATCAACATTCACACACAATACCCACACAGTTGTACTTTCTTTTCATTTTTGGAAGCATTTAGTTACTTTTAATTGAAATGTGAGGTTCTGAACAAACAATAAGTCTTCAGGTCTGAAAAAGCTTGATTAAGTTGTAAGTTGAAACCAAGTTAATCTTCCAAGCATACTTCAGTGCCTGCTTGTTCAGCAGTTAGGTGCTGCATGTTTAGTGGCAAAGAACATCCTGTAACTGGGTGGTGTATCCTTCTCCTCACCTCTGTTTTCCACCTGATACATTACCAAAGCACTGAGGGACTGTTCAGTTAGATAAAGGTATAAATATCCAGCTTACTGCACTAGAAATACTGGCATTTTGTGTGTAAAATGTTTTGAGTTTTAAGCAGGTGATAAAAAGTATACTGAACAAACCAAGTAACATGTAGCCAGCTAATACTAAGTGCTCTATGAGCAATACAGAGCTTTGCAGAAAGATTCTGCACTGGTACATCCCAGGTCTCTCCTAGTAGGATATTGCCTATCAGTGATATCCTGATGACTATCAATGACATTTCTAGGTCTCTCTACAGAGAGCTATCCACTACAATACTTAACAGATTATAAAATGTGCTGTGCTGTTACCTTCTTGGGCTGAGAGGATCCATTAGAATCCATTCCAGTAACCATTCCACAAGCTGTGGCCAGTCTGATGGATTATACTTCAGGGATATGCCTATCTCTGGACAGCATGGCTCCTAGTCTAATGCCTATTAATGTTCAAGTGTATGCCTGAAGTTACTTTGAAGAGTATCTTAAAAGATCAGATTCAGTGATCTCCCCCAACAAAACAGAGAGCAGAGCTTGGCCCCATGTAAAGTGCTATGGAATATCCAGGGGACGTTCATAATTCAATATACAAATTAAAGCTAAAGTGAAAAGAGCTGCAATTTGTCTGGAACTGAAGAGAGTAAAAAAGCAGACTGCACTGTACAAATTGTACCTGGTACATATTGCCCTATGGTATGACTGCAAGCACTAAAGGCAGCTGAGTTTACTCAAGGGATGAGTGAACTGGGACAAGCAAGAAACCAAGATAAGCTATTTTCTCTTGATTTTACTTCTTTCCACCAGAAAATCATGACACAATGCAACAGATCCCACTGGATTTTTCTCCTTGTATTTACTAAATGTGCTCTTATAAAGCCATATTCCACCTTCTGTATAGGCTTTGTATTACTGATAAATCCCCTGTCTCTCCAAGTGCCAGTAACACTACATCTCTTTCCCCATCTGTACTCAAATTCATGTTTCAAAATCCCTAGCATCTGGCTAAAGGAAACAAAAGGAAAGCCAATACACAAGCATAATGGTTACATACAAAGCAGTCTTAAAGCCATTAGAGCTGCTATTTTATTTTTATTTTTGCAGAAACTCACTGTACTCATATGATAGGACTGCTGTCCTACGCCTGAATCCAGCTGTAAAAATTACTCGTGATGAGAGGCTTTGCTGTTATAGGGCATCCACTAAATGCCAGGAGATTCCAGTTAATAGTTTTCTCTTAACTAAAGTCTCCCCTTGTGATGTGAGTAATCTCAAAGATGATACTCAAAAAATAGTATAGATAGTGGTATATTTAAATAGGTCTATATAGGTGGTACACAAATAATACAAAAAGGAAGATGGCTCACCTTTCTCACCTTTAAGATGACAAAGGTTCACAGTAGACTCCGTGTAGGAGGGATCTCCGAGAAGAGATCCTTTCCTGGTGGTGGTCAGCCCTTAAATGGGGTTTGGGAGAGGTGGAGCCAGGCTCCACTCCTTCCAATCACACAGGTATATCACCTCCACCTGTGGCCCCATGGCTGACTTGGTGCTCACCTCAGGTGAGCACAATTAGTGGTTCAGGCCATGATTCAGCAGTTCCCATACACCCCTGAACCTTTTAATTTCATGTTTGTCTAATTACAAGACCAGATTACAAGATTTAGAGACAATGTCCAGCTTTCACTGTTCACTGTGAATTAAGACATCTCCCTTCTCCAGTCTTTAGTTTTATTCAAGCGATTTGGAAACCAATTGACTCACAATGAAGGCACTGAGAAAATGTTCATGAAACCGGGATTCAGCCACTGGGGTTGCCCTGAGAGGCCTCTATGGCCTGGACAGTTACACAGCCATGCCAAGGCACAACGTGGCTCCCAGCTCTGTGGGCACCAGGCTTTGGTTTTGGACTCTCTTGGTGCCACTAGTGTACAACAAATCAATGCTTCTAGCACGCACTGTGGAAATACATGAGCAAGTACTCATGAGGTGTTCTGTAAGGCAACAGGAACCAGAATGATGCTGACATTCTTAACACATAAGAAGCTACTTAAGGAGAGCTCTAATCCATCCTCCTCTATTAGAAGTGTTAAACTTCTTCTCCTATACTGAAATTCTTAAAACACATAGTTTCTTCATCTTGACTTAAAATAAATAAATAAATAAAAAGGAAGTCAGTATAAAAATGTATCAATTACCATCTACTCTGTATCCTCACTTTAGCCACCACAGAAATTTTTTCCTTTTAAAAACTAGGCACTCCAGAATTACATGTTGCATCATATGGTAATAAAAATACTACAGAGGAAGTACATAGCTAGCTTATTTTGCTTATTTTAGCATTTGAATTAATCACATCACAGATCCACATTGGATTTTTTTTTCTTCCCCCCCCCCCCAGATTTAAAGAAAGAGCTGTTATTCCAATCAAATTATACTTTTATCTAAGCAAAAGAAGACAGATACTTAACACTTCCTTCATGGAAAGAATTGTTGCATTTCTGTTTTATATATCATGTCAATACTTTTATTCCATAGGTACTTTAACTCTTTCCAGTGCTTTCATGAACATAATTCAAAGGAAGTGTAAAACTGCAGCTTTCAATAATAGTTTCTTGAATGTGACAGTTAGCTACTAAAATCAGTATCTGAATGCATGGTACAGAATGTAAAATACATAGTTTTATTCACTAAAGAAACCCCACCAAAATGAAAACTACTCTGATCATTTCATTCAAATTGTTAGTGAGCAAATAAAGAACTTTAATAAATTGGTAGAACATAAGTGGAAAACAATGCAAAGTTAGTTAATAATACACCATAAAGTAAAAGTTTTGTGTTCGGTATACTTTGCAACAGACTTTATAACACCTCTTCTGATAATAGGAGCATTTTCCTTTGTTCTTAGTAAGCTCAACCAAAATTCTGCTAATGTTAGACTTCAGAGAATGTAATAGCACCACACATTTTAATTAACTACTTACTTTTTACAGATATTTTAGCTGAGAGTGAACAGATCACATTTTAAAAAGACCTAAGATTAACAGGTGCAAGAAGAAAAACAGTCCCTCTTTCTAGAAGAATTAGTAGGTCACTGTAAATAGCATTTGTGCATTTACTGTAGATCATTTTGGAGATAAGAGGTATTGTCATACAATCTGATCAGAGTTGCCAGTGTAGCACAGCCAATTATTTTGATATGTTTGTAAGACAGACTGCTGTTATAAGTCATAAGTCAACATTGGGATGTTTGATGTAGTTGCGTAGAGCTGCCATTCCCAAAATTGTTTATGCTCTCAAAAAAGCGTTCCTGCAAAAATTAAAGTGAGAAGCAACGGAAAGGATTTTCTTTTACTTGCATCATGCAACGTTCAACTTCAAGCCACATTTTAACTGTGAGCAATCAGTAATGAGCCTTCAAATCTATATAGACTAGTTTATGTTATACCTTCAGCATATTCCATCATCAGCATCTGCAAACAGAAGTCAACTAACACTTATACTTTGCATGATACTACACTGAACAAAGCTTCCCCATTCTTCTGATCTGGAGTAACCAAAAGTCAGTCTCCCTTTGCTTCAGGAATAAGCTACTTTCCTCAAGTGCACTAAGCAGACAAGGTACAATTGCTTTACCTACAGACCAGTGGAAAGGGGAAGCAGTAATTCTGGTTACATTCTGTCATTGCTATCACAATGATACTGGTGTAAGGTGCAGGGCTCCCATTCTGGGGAACAGGAGAACTCCACACTCCTTGAAAGACACTCCTAGACTTGAGGGCCCAATGACTACATTTTGAGGGATCCAGCTGTTTCTTTTTGTAGACACAGAAGATGAGAAAAAAAGTGCAGAGAAAAAAACTGGGAGGTGATAAGCAGAAAATATGAATATATGCTAGAAGACACTGAAGTGCAGATTGTTGTATGTTTGGCAAAGCAGAGTACATACTTGTGAAGGTATGAAGGCAGTAAGAGATTCACAAACACTGAAGATGGACTTGTAAGAAGTCCCAGTAAGTGGGATTTGTGTTTGCTTATGTTCAATTTCATTTCCCATAGTACCTTGTATACATTGAGTAAATACTGAATTACTGACACATATATTTGTTTTTACATATCACACACTCATCACAGTGGGAATTATGCAAGCCCTGACCATCACTCTGTGGTGAACAGATCACCTCTGAGAAGGCAGATATGTTGCCTCCTTCACATTCATATTTTTTTTTCCATTAAAAGTAATGCATTTAATAGCTACTCAGGTCTGAATTCCTCTATCAGTAAATCTCTAGTGACACAAAGAGAAATTAATGATCTGAGAGGATATTCATCCCACAACACCCAGCTTCCACATTCATCTGTACCACTGCAAATATGAAATTATTTTATTTCCCATGTTTCAACTCACTAATCACTTTCCTAGATTTCTAGCTCAGATACAGAAGACAATGGAAAACATAAATTGTGAGCAAAGTAGCAACCCATATAATTCATCCCCATGCTCCCAGCAGTGGCCTTTTCCTATTCAAGTGATTGATTCCCACTATGCACAGCTTACTGTCACTACACAAACCTTTTAGTCAAAAAGCTTCTTCAGCAGGATCTGATGTTTCATTAGTACTGCTACCATTGAATGGTCTGAGCCCATGACCTGAGAAACGCCACAGGGAAGGCAACGTCCTTAATGTTCTCAATGCCTCTGACAGCATGGCCTTGAGCTGGTGGACAGCAAATCCTAGAGCTGACAGGATGGCAAGGCCTTGAGACTGCAGGACAGTGGAAACAACAGGGCCTAGGTGGCTTAGCAGGGCCTGGAGTTGGCAGCACCACAGGGCCTTCACCTGAGCAGAGAACACAGGCTTACTAATTGCTCTGCTCCGAACAGGGTATAAGAGAGGCAGAAGATGAGAGGAGAGGCAAGGAACAAGAGGATTTAAACATGTGTGGCTACCTGGTACTGTGCCACCATGAGTTATATACAGCAGTAACATCAATAACTGGATTTCTAGAAAAAGTGCAGGGATGTCATTGTTTAACCCCACAGGCAGCTAAACACCATGCTGTCATTCATACCACTCCCCCATCCAGAGGGATAGGGGAAGAAAATCAAAAACAAACAAAAAACCAACAAAGTAAACCCATGACTTGAGATAAAAACTATTTACTACAAAGGAAAAGAAGAAAAAAAAATTAACAGTAACAATTATACATGTTGTATGTATACAGAAATGATACACAGTGCTATCACTCACCACTTGCTGACCAATGCCAAACTTGTCCCCAAGCAGAGGCTGTTTCCCCAGCTAGTTCCCCCAGTTTTTCTAGCTATTTTTGCATGATGCCATGTGGTATAGAATGGTCCTTTGGCCAATTTATATCAGCTGTTCTGCTTCTCTGCTAATTAGTGTTGGAAATTCCTGTATGTGTGAGGCCTTGTGAAGGAAAGCAGCTGTCTTCCCTTATTTCTGTGCCTGGTGCCGTTGTGTTTGAGCAAATCCTCACTCATTATGGATCTTGCTGCTCTATTCTCAGAGTTATTCTTTCTACTGCATTACACGTTGCAATAGTCATTTTACTGGATTATTAATTTTAGTGAAGCAAAAAGCATACTTCAATTCTGCATGTGAGAAGATTATATTTTCCCTGAAAAAGACAGTGTTACATTCACAGGGCACTTACTAGCAGTTATTAAAATACAATTCAATTAATGAAATAAATACAAATACTTGAATGCTCTTAGTTCATTAAATATTTAAAAAACAATTCATCCATGCATCAGATGTAAGTTGAAACAAGAAATTCATGATGTATGTTTTTGCTCTTTTAACTCTGGCTTTCAAGTGTGATTTTACTGGTTGCTTAGAAGTCCCTGGGTTTCTAAACACTCAGAAAAGGATCCCTGAAAAATATGTGTCAATAATGAACTTACTTTTCCGATTTTGAAAAAGAATGATGTTATCAGCATTCAGCATATCTACATTATCCTCATTCTAAATTACTTAACAAGATTTAATTTATCACTGTTCAAATTATCCAATAATGTCATTAAATCAAATACACTCTCTGCAACATCAGGTCATTAAATTCTCCATTAAAAATGTGCAGATTAATACTAATCCAATGGTTGTAAAATCTGTTTTTACTTCTAAAGAAGGAATATTATTGTAGATTCAAGTGTTTTTTTTTTAAACACCACCATGTAACTCAAGAAATAAAATCCAACATACAAACAAAATAAAGCAAAACATGTGTCTTTCTGCTCATCTCCATAATTCACAATTCAAGTTCTGATCATTCTACTCAATGTTATTTTTGGGCTCCAAATCTAACAGATACCGTGCCACGATCTAACAAAACTAAACTGAAAATACCATTGCTTCCTGTCTGTTCAGTAAGTGTATGCTGAAAGTCTGTCATCTACCCTCATGCTCAAAAAAATTAATGCAGATTGGCTGCTTTTGTTCCCAGTCTCATTATAAACTTACAATGTTATTTCAGATTAACTGTTACTTTTTATTCTTTCTATTCCTGACTCAGGCATGCCTTGTAAAATTTCTACTCCATACTTGCCTGCCACATTGTCATATTTCTGGTAAAGCAGTAAAACCAACCTGAATATGAATGACAGTTGTTTTAGTTCTCTTTAGCTGACAAGGTTGTTGCACATTACAAAACAGAGCATTTCAGTTACTCTTCGTTGACCTTATCCAATTTTCTAGATGGGTTATGTACATCATATAACTACAGCTCCAATCCACATTAAATTGTACTTCTTCCCTCTGTTCCTCTCTCTACCCCCAGTTGTGTCTTTATTCTTTAGTAACTAAAGCAATCTTATATGTTATAGAGACATAGATATGCTTATCTAAGCACATTCTGCATTTAAAAATGGACTGATTTAGTGGACACGCAGTTGAACTCAGTAGCTGGAGAGAAAATTGATCATTTCTCATCACCAAGCCCTTCCAGTTTATGAATAGTACTCCTCATCATCTCAAACCTCATTTTTATTCATATGTAGAAGGAGAAAATAAACCATTCCACTTTTTTAAAACCTAAGCATTGAACTGAAGTCAAATGGCTACATTAAAATAATAATAAAAAAAATTCTCTAGCTTTATGATATAGAACCCTGTCAAAAGCTTCTTTAATGTACACTAGCTCCAAGCTCAGCCAGTGAAGTTGTTGCCAGCACTGTCTGTTCCCATTAAACATTCAGTAATTTGAATGATTTCAAACTAAATTGAGGTATTTGGAAACAAAGCATCACAATTTTCACTATTATTAGGTTTACTTTTCAAAAGAAATACATTTAGTGAAGTCGAATTTTAATACTGTGTTTCTGTTTTTCAAGTTTTATTTTTAAATTTTGCTGAATCACAAAATCTTGAGTTGAAAGGGACCCTTAAAGGTCATCTAGTCCAATTGCCCTGCAATGAACATGGATATCTACTGCTAGATCCATGCTCAGAGACTGGCCTAGCCTGGACTTGAAAGACTACAGAGACGGGGCTTCAATTATCTTTCTGAGCTACCTGTTCCAGTGAAACATCACCCTTATTGTAAAAAACTTCTTCATTATATCCAATCTAAATTTCAATTTTTTTATTTTTTTTGTTTGTAACCATTTCCCCTTGTCCTGACACCACAGATCCTGAAAAGAGTCTGTTCCCTTCCTCTGTATCGCCCCTCTTTAGATACTGAAAGGCTGCTATCAGGTCTCCCCAGAGCCTTCCATTCTACAGGCTTAACAGCCCCAGCTCTCTCAGCCTATCCTTGTAGGAGGTTGTTCCATCCCTAGGATCATTTATGGGGTCCTCATCTGGACATAGTCTAACAGGTCCCCACCTCCCTTATTACTGAGGACTACCAATCAGAACACAGTACACCGCTTGAAATCACACCAGCACAGAGTAGACGGGCATGAACACTTCCCTTGACATGATGACATTGGCAGGGTTTGCTCTGGGAAAAAGTAAAGGATCTATGACCAGATAACAGAGTAGTAAGTCGTCATTGCTTACATTTCCTTCTGTGCAACTTCTATCAAAGTCTCTCTAACTAAACAAGAGCCACTGTAAGCACCAGTAAGATGATTTATGGACTGTTCATTTTCACAGTTGTTTTTTTTTTTAATTTTTTTATTTATCAATGCAAATCTGATTTACCCCAACTCTTAAAAGCATCTAGAGTCACCACAAAAACTGCATCACACAAGCAATAAATACTTCTCCCTAAGGATCCTTAAACCTTTTCTAGTATTTTCTTCCTTATCTATCCACTCATTCTATGTTGGTCTCTCTCCTGCTCTACCACTTTACTCCTGCCACAGAGAATTCTGAATTACCACTGCATTTCTTAGCTGTCAACTGCTACCTACTTTTCCACACTTTATAAAACCAAGTTCAAGAATGACTTGTCAAAAATGTCAAATGCAGTTATTCTTTTTCTCATATTGCTTCATTTCTCTACATATATATTTACTTGAGCTTTAGGTCTCCACTTACAAAAAAATATGTTACACAGAGCTATCCAGTATTTTGTACAGGAGGCCATAACCCCAGAATCACCTGCTTTACCACTAAAATGTCTCATAACCTCTGCACCTTCTGATAGGATGCTCTTGTATATCCTGAATCCATAACTGCTTCGATCCAAGAAGACACAGATTGTCCAAACACTCCCAAAAACCATAAGGAGCATTTGAAGACTTCTCCAAGACCCTTTCCAAGATCAAACCAAGTGTGTTTTATCCACAGCTACTGGAGAACATGAAAGTAGATTCTGCTGTTGTTCACAAAAAAATCCCTTACAACACCCTGCCTCTCAGACCAAATTACAGTTGTTCAAGGTCCAGTGGGTTGTGAACTCTTTTGGGACAGTAATGAAGCTTTCATCATGGAAAATACATCAGAGAGTTTCAGAATCTCCCCACCATCCCTATGATTTTAACCGATCACTAGCAGAATAAAACAGAAGTTGACCTGTGAGATTCCCAGTTTCCTCACAGCACATGCTGTACTTCTAGCACAAGTATGCTCAAGATACAGAAAACACAATTTTAACAAAGCAAAGACTTTTCTGAATTGCTTTTGACACATCTCTTTGTGTGAGCAACTGCTAATACTAGAACAGAAACACACTTCTGCTTCTATGCTAAGCATGCTAATACTTGATGAGTACATTTACATGCTCTTAAAGCCTGTGGTGAATAAAGGATGCAGAGCGTGTTTAGATGCCTGAAGAAAAGTCCTCACTTCTGCCCCTGTTACAGCTTCCACCAGGAAACTGTAGTAATAAATAGTCCCAAGAGACAGACCTGTGCTTGATTAGATGACAGAAGGGATACAGTCCCCCTGTGAACACCAGTACACTGTCCAGGCAAAAGCTGACCCGTTACTCTAGACATATTTTTGTGGCAGGATCCAAGTAAGGAGCTAGTGGATATACAGAAAAGGGATAGTACCACAAGGACCTTTACAGGCATTATTCCTTCTCTCAGATCAAAGCAAAGAGAATGAATAGAGTGCTAGAAATAGAGTCGTGCCTGCTGGACAGTAATAGTAAGGCATCCAATGCAATTATCAGTCTGTTGCAAACCTTGAGATGCCTCTAGAGGCAGGTCTCCAATTTTGACTTCTACCTACAAATGTCATTTTTATCCTAATTAAAATATAAAGTATTTAAGCAACTAAATTATAGTGACTTCTTTTTCAGTATATCTTGAAACATTGGATGGTGAACAAAACAAATGGAGGGCTCTAATAAGCGGTACCTGTACACTGCTAAGTCAAATGGTTCTGTCTTTTAAATGCCAGAAATAAATGGAACAAGGCCACAATAACCAATTATATTCCTTGTTTAATCCCTACCTGTTCTCTGAAAGTGTCCACTCACAGTTGAGCTTAAAAGGATGAAAGTCTCTGAAGCTCGCAATAGAAGAATCCTCTTGAAGGCCACATTTTTTGCAAGCAAATAAAAGTATGGTAATGTTAACCAGCAATTTTTGGTGAAGTGACAACTCTTCACATGAAGGACTACTAGCAATTAGGTGCAAAGTAAAGATTGAATTATTTGTCTCAATTAGATGAAATATATATTCAAAATATATGTGAATGCAACTTTTACCATCCTGCACTGTTTCTCAGTGCAGCTATAAAAGGAAGTGTATTTTGCAATTTTTTTTTACCAAATCAAAATTCAGTAAGGAAAAATAATTCTCCAGAATCTCCTCTTGAACTTTTCTGAGGTGTTGGGACTCCCATCTCTTCTGTGTTTCATAAGTCCAAATTACCTTACACTTTCACAGTTAATTAATACAAACAACTTCAAATTTGGCAGCCTTAGTCAATCCTTTGTTTCACTGGCAAGCTACAAAAGACGTTCAACTTTTCTATCTTATCAACATCTATTTTATCTGACTTTTTCATTTGGATACTTGTATAACACTGCAAAAATACAAACAGACCAAACAACTTCCTTTTGTCTGGATTATCATCCTTGAGGTTTTGTAATTGCATTGCTCCAAGTGAAGTGTAAGCACAATGACGAAAACATTATGGTAAATACACAGTAGCTCTGAAATAATATGCTAATCTATTGTGCCTTTTTAGTTCACAGTTGCATGAAACTAAGGGAATGACATGGAGCTGCATCAGGGTAGAGTCAGGTTTGGTGTCAGGAAGAAGGTTCTACGCTAGAGAGTCATCAGGCACTAGAATAGGTTCCTCAGGGTAGTGGTCACAGCACCAAGCTGTTGTTCCAAAAAGTGTTTGGAAAATGCTCTCAGACACAGACTTTGCATTTTGGGTGGTCCTATGTAGAGCTAGGAGTTGGACTCAATGATTGTTGAGGGTTCCTTCCAAATCAGGATATTCTATGATTCTATGATGCTTGTGTCAAAAATGAAGAAATTCATAGAGGTCTTGGTGAATCTCCCTCATGAGGCTGGAGGCTATGGAGAGTGAACTCTTCACAATCTATGCACTCTTTCAAAACAGGGGAATGCACTCAAACAAATGCTCACTACAGGTCCCTGAAATCATGTCCAGAGCTTTCCTTCTCATCCTTCTATCCAGTCCACCTTTCCTACTCTAAAAGGAGGAATGGTCTGCATATTCACCCACTCCTCTGCTTCTGAAATGAGAACTGCATGTTCTTTGACAAGATGCATAAAACATTTGCAGAAGCTGCCAAGCTTTTAGAATTACTTAAGTGTAGCACCATGATTTTGGGGAATCTTTTCCCATGCTAATGACTGCATTTGTGTTGCTGTGCTTTTGCTACCTAATGGGCTCCCCTGCGATAGAAGCAAGTTTACAAATTACACAGTGCATTTTGGATAAACTTGGGAGTTTGCAGCAACATTTCATGAGCTGCAAGGTTCTGGATTCTGCACTTTTTTTGGAAACCGCTTTAATTAGCACTCCACAAGCATGGCACTGAGCTCTGAACACAGGAACAACGTGCTATTAAATTCTCTAAAAGGAAAAAATGGATATATAAACCCTAGTTACATCTAAAGAGGCATATCATCCAAGTTCTCAACCACTAGTACCATATTAAAGCTCTCTATTTTATATGGAAAAGCTTAATCACAAAATAACTGTTCAATTTCCTTCTCTAGATAAAACTGTTTTTGTTTAAAACATCTTTCTCATTCTTGAAGTTAATTTTTTTTTCAACTTTTTTTCCCCATTTTCTCCATCAGAGACTGACAGATTAATGAATTATTTTTGAGTTTAACAGCAGATTAATTTTTTTAGAACTCTTGGAAGTAACTCAAATGCCTAATGCAATACAGATTCTACCCTTTTCCCTCCTCAGGCCATAACCCTTGAGAGGAAGAAGTAAATTTCACTGCAACAAAATATTAAATTGAAATTGGATGCTTGACTAAAATATCTCCACCATGTATTTTTTTTTAATACGGTGTACTGTTATCTTACACATTCTACTGCCTGGCAGTTATCTTCAGCTAAGGCACTTGATAGAACAAAGAAAACAGCCTGTAACCTGTATGATATTTAGATTCTAAGCAAAAGACAAATCAGCTCTATTAAGAGCTTGATCTGTTAATTTTTCTATACAGCCCATAAAGCCACACAACAAGCATAAACATACTGCAAATGAAAACAGAGTAAAACTTTTTATTTACTTGAAAATGTTACATTCTTTATTATACTTGATAAATTAAAGAACAACTCAGGCATTAATACAAATACACAGGGGCTCTCAATGACCTAAAACACAGCTGAATCTCAATAGCATTAAGTTGATGTCACCACACAAGTGGGCCATAACTGTTTATTCAGGTTCAATGGGGTGATGTACAAAACCAGGATGTAACACAAAGAACTCATGGTTAAAGAATATGCACTGAATTACTGATTGTCACAAATCTCATCTACAACAATTTTGCTGGCCAAGGAATAAGGATAAATCACTGCGTCCCAGCACAAAAGCCTACATGTGTAGGCAGATGAACTGTAAAGGAAGAATAATAAGCTAAAACCAGAACTTTTAAGCCTGACTGAAGTGTAGCCAACAATGAGCTTTACGACCTAAGAAACATGAGTTCACCCTTACATTGCTCACTGGAAACTTGGTGGGTTTCCAGTGGGAATAAATAAATAAATGCAGGAATTTCTCCAATACTTCATTTAAAAAGGCACTCTACTGCTGAAGCACAGAAACGGTCAAGGTATAATTCAGTGCTTCAGTGCCTGATGAAAGAAACAGATGTCTTCAGCTTCCTGCTAAAAAGGTAAAGCCATATCATGCAAAAATCGGAAAATCAAACATAGAATGGTTTGAGTTGGAAGGGACCTTTAAGATTACCTAGTTTAAACCCTCCTCCTATAGGCAGAGACATCTCTCACTGGACCAGGTTGCTCAAAGACCCCTCCAGACTGGCCTTGAATGCCTCCAGGGAGGGGGCATCCACAACTTTGAGCAACCTCTTTCAGAATCTCACCACCCTCACTGTAAAGAATTTCATCCTAATTATCTAGTCTAAATCTACACTCTTCCATTTTAAAGCCATTTCCTCTTGTCCCATTGCTATATGGCTTTAAAAAATCCCCCCCATCTTTCCTGTAGGCCTTCTTTAGATAATGGAAGGCTGCTATGAGGTCCTCCCTGGAGTCTTCTCTTCTCCGGGCTGAAGATCCCTTCTCACCCTGTCCCCGTAGGGGAGATGGCTCAAGCTCTCTGATCATCTTTGTGACCCTCAGAGAAATCACACAGATAAACTCTCCTGGGAGTTTTTGTGGGTGCCAGCCATTTGGAAATCTTGAGAAGTTTATATTTATTGCTCTGTATCGCCACAGGGCAAAGGAAGGCACATATTTTTCAGGATGTTTTACCATAGTTTCTTGTTGCTATAATCTCCAGTAATACATCTTCTATTTCTCAAGCTGGTGCTATGAAACTTCATCTAACATAGGAGTCAGGCAGTAATGCAGCTCCAATTTTTTACTTTAAGGATCACTACCAGTGAGAGGCAGAGCACAACATCTAAGCCTGTAAGGTTCTTCACACCCAAAGACCCAAAGACATCAAAGAGAGCTAAAAACACCTAATAACCAAATGAGGCACCAGGTAATTGGATTCTACAACACTCTGTCATGGTTTTATTATTTTTATTATTGGTATTCTATGTCATAACATCATATAGTACACTGGGAGTTAAAGAGTTAATGCTCCAGTTCCATGGGTTGTCAATGGTTTCAGGTATAGCTGTATCAGAAGAGAACTACATACCCCAGGGGACTTTGTGTTTCCATTTTCTGTTCAGAGGGAAAGATAAAACTGTTCGCACATCACTAGACATCTCTCTTTTCCCTTGCTGCTTGTCTGCAGTGCATACTCCCTTGCCATCTTGCCTTCGATATTAGAGTAAGGCCTTCGGTCTTTGAACACCCTCTCATTTTATTTATTAGCTTCAGAGCCAATTATATTGTATTATATTGTGTTATTTTGCATTCCAATATCTTATTTAGTAAATCAGCTTTTCTCCTCAGATCATTGCTGCCTTTTCCCTTTCCCAGGGCATGGGTTCTTCAGTCCCCCCTCCCCATTAGTCACAGAACTGGGCTGAACTGGCCTGTAAAACATTAACACTAAAACACACTAACACATTCAAGGGATACTGCTTTACCTTAACCTTGTAGTACGCCTTGACTTCAGGCTGGATGGAATCAAAGTCACCACTGATATAATCAGGCAAGAAGCTGAAAAGAAAGAAAAAAGCAATGAAATGAAAAATGCATTCAACTTAATTTTTTTCAAGAGTTTTAAGGAGTGGAAGCATTAATCTCTCAAGGAAATACGAGACAGTTACAAGGAAGTTAAAAGAGCAGCTGACACAAAATAATGTTACAGGCAAACAAATTTTTCCCTTCTCTGCTAAAGGAGCTGAACACTGGCAAAATGTTTACACATCTCCCGAAGTCCACAAGGTGAGCCTTGTACCTGCATGTTCCCTCAAAGATCTTTTTAGTGTATCATACCAGAAAACAATCATAGAATCGTAGAATCATTAAAGCTGAAAAAAACCTCTAAGATAATGAAGTCCAACTGTACACCTACCAGTAATACTGCCCACTAAACCATGTCCCTGAGTACCACACCTACATGTTTATTGAACACCTCCTATGGCGGTGACTCTACCACTTCTCTGGGCAGCTTTTTCAGTGCGTAGAACAAGTTTATCTTTGTGCTGTACAACAAGTGTTTGTGAGACTGCTACCAGCTGCCTGTAGAAGGTCTCACCAACTTCCTCATCCTGCTCCAGCGGCCTGTGATAGACACCTGCAACAGTATCACCCATACCAGCCTGCCCCTTAATTCTTGCCCACAAACTCTCAACTCTCTCCTTATCCTCCTCTGGACAGTACTCAATTCATTCTAGTTGCTCTCCCACATAAAGAGCAATTCCACCACTTCTCCTTGCTGGTCTGTCTTTCCTGAGGACATAGCCATCCACAACCACATTCCAGTCACTGCGATCTGTCCCACCATGTCTCAGCAATTGCCACCAGATGATAATCTCCGGTCTGAAAACAGATTTCTAACTCCTCCTCATTCCCCATGCTGCATCCAATGGTGTACAGGTATGTCAGGGAGTGAGTTGAGTGCACCAATTTCACCCTAGGGGGTACAAGGCCTCCTGATCTGCATCAATACTAGAACAATGCCCCACCAGCACAAGTCCATCTATAATCCCATCCCCCTTCATATCTCCTCTAAAGCTCTCTGAATGAGCCTTGATAATTACTGTCCCAGAATCCTTTTGTCACTGTGAGATAAACCTTTCCCATGTACAATTGTCAAGTCTGATATCTTATAAAACCAGCCATTATCAAAGAACCCGAAGCCCTGCCTATAACACCAGTCTCACAGCCAGGCATTTATGGGCTAGATCCTTCTATTCCGTCCCACCTGCAAATGGAGGGAGGGAAGAGAAAATAACTTGCACTCCAGACTCTTTCACCAATCAGGACTTGAAGTCTTCCCTCATTCCCCTCAGACTATGGGATGCAGCTTCTTCCCCACTTATCTAGAAGATGGAAACCATGATTCACTTGGAAAGTTATGACCTTTTTATTATCACAGAAACATGGTGGGATGACTCCCATAACTGGAATACCACCATTGAGGGGTATCAGCTCTTTAGAAGGGATAGGCAAGGTAAGTAGAGTGGGGGAGTTGCCCTCTATGTCAAAGTGTAGATAGACTGTGAGAGCTCCCTCAGAGAAACAGTCATGGACAGGTTGAGAGCATGTGGGTTAGAATTAGGGACGGGACTAACAAAGGCCAGCTGTTGATAGGGGTATACTATAGGCCACCTGATCATGGGGAGACTGTTGACGAGACTTTCTTGCTTCAGATGCAGGAGGCATCATGCTCACAGTCCCCCTGATGGGGGACTTCAACCATCCAGGTATCTGTTGGAAAGACCACACAGTGAGCTGCAAGAGGTCCAGAAGGCTCCTGGAATCCATTTATAACTTTCTGGTCTAGGAACTGGACAGACTGACCAGAGGTGAAGCGTTGCTGGATGTGCTGCTCGCCAATGTGGAGGAGATCATTAAAAGTGTTAAGGTTGGAGGCAGGCTGTGCTGCAGTGACCATGCCCTGGTCGAGTTCATGATCTTGAGGAATGTGGGCCTGGCAAAGAGCGGGTTCAGGACCCTGAACTTTGGAAGAACAAAGTTTAAGCTGTTCAATGGACTGTTGGCCAAGATCCCCTGGGATACTTTCCTTAAAGACAAGAATGTTGAGGAGAGCTGACTAATCATCAAGGACGCCTTTCTGGTAGCACAAGAGGTCTCCACCCCTCTGAATAAGAAAGCAGGCAGAGGAGGTAGGAAACGGGCATGGATCGGCAAGGACCTGTTGGGCACAATGAGGGCAAAGAAAGGTGCATACAAGCTCTGGAAACAAGGACGTGTCACTTGGGAAGAATACAGGGATGCCATCCAGATTTGCAGACATGGGAACAGAAAGCTAAGGTGCAGGCAGAACTGAACTTGGTGAGGGATGTGAAAAACAATATGAAGACATTCTATAGGTATATTGGCCAGAAGAGATAGGTCAAAATGAGTGTACCTCCTTTGTTAAATGTAAAAGAACTGTCTTCAATGGATGAAGAGAAGGCTGAGGTACTGAAAGAGTTCTTTGCCTCTGTCTTCACTGGTGACCAGGATTCTAGTATTTCTCATGTCCCTGAGCCCTGCATCCCTAAACCTGTAGGTGGGGACCAGGGTGGTAAATCGCACCCACTGTAAGGGCAGAGCAAGTCCAAGACTGTCTCGGGAGACTGAATGTGTACAAATCTATGGGGCCAGATGGCATGCATCCCAGGGTTCTGAAGGAGCTGGCTGAGGTAGTTGCCAAGCCACACTCTATCATATTTGAAAAGTCGTGGCTGTCAGGTGAAGTCCCCGATGACTAAGAAAGGATCACATCACTCCCACTTACAAGAAGGGGAGCAAGGAGGGCCCAGAGAACTACAGGCTGGTGAGTCTTACCTCTGTACCTGCGAAAATCATGGAACAGATCCTCCTGGATGACATGCTTGATCACATGAGGAATGAGTGTGTGATCCGAGACAGCCAGCACGGCTTCACCAGGGGAAGGTCATGCTTAACCAATCTTGCGGCCTTCTATGATGGAGTGATGACACTGGTGGACAAGGAGAAGGCAGCCAATGTATTTACCTGGACTTGAGCAAGGCCTTTGACATGGTCCCCCACCACATCCTGATCTCCAAATTGGAGGGATGTGGATTTGATGGGTGGACCACTCAACAGATAAGAAATTGTTTGAAAGGCCGCAGACAGAGGGTGGTGATTAATGGTTCTATGTCCAGGTAGAGACCAGTAATGAGCAGTGTCCCCCAGGGGTCTGTCTTGGACCGGTGCTCTTTAACATCTTTATCAATGACATTGACAATGGAATCAAGTGCACTCTCAGCAGCACACTCAGAGGATCCAGCACTACTTGCACAGTGTCCTCCTGGTGCCTTTCTTGCAGGGACGTCAGGGAGTGGCTTTACAAGTCAACCTCCCTTTTGTACTCTCTGATGATTATTAATCTTTCAATCTCCTCCATTAACTGCTCCATCACACAGAGTACATAATCTACCTGCTCACACTACACACTGGCAGTATCCCCGCTACACTCCAGGCACCAGGCTTAGGCACCCTCTGCAGCCAGAGGTGTGAACAGCCATGTTTACATGCATGCTTAATCTTGGTTGTGAAAGTATTCTTGTAAATGGCTTTAGGCTGAATGTACACCATGACCTGCTCAGTTCCACTGAGAAGGTGATGCATGCTAGGTGAGCTGGCCTCTTCAGTGGGGAGGAGGACTACACCTTCCCTGCTCACCATGCCCACACAAACTGCCATGCAACCCCCTTCTGACACATGATGCCATACTGCCATGTCACACCCTGTTTGCTCATCCTGTTCACTGCACTCTAGGTCACTGCATGTAGGCAGTGGGGTTGCCTTTGTACACATAAGAGGTTTTCATTGATCCTCCAGGCTCTGCCTGCACTACATAAGCACAGCTTCTGATCAGTAGCTCCGTGCTTCTTTCCTTGGGAAGAGGCGGGATGGAGCTTCCTCTCTCCATGTGCTTGTGTTCATGGCTTCTGTTAAACTTATGATTCTGTGATAAAGGCCCTTTGACACGAACCTCCAGATCTACTTGTGGCTTATGCTGAAATGGTGGTTTTGCTGGCTTTCAAAGCTGCTGCTGATCCATTAATAAGTTTCATGACATTATAAGCTTTAAGTGTTTTTGTGGACTGTCAGATTTTTTTTTTGTTTTAGCTTGTGTATTTTATGCTTGTGTAAATCCCAAAGTGTCTGATTTTTTTCTCCACAGTCACCACAGACTGCAGCAGTTTTGAGTAATCTGTGCTTCAAGAGCACAAATGGGAGAAGAATGAGATGAAAAATATGCCTTATCTTAATCAAATGCTTTTGCTCTTGTCCAAGTTGACAGTGCCATGACAAAAGGTAGCTGGAATTCTATCTAAACTGTTATGGGAAAAAGCAACAAGAACCTCTGCTAAGCCTCCTGCGTGCTCTGTCAGTGCTCATGTTGACATGGTGCAGATGGGTTTCCCCTGTTAGGAAGCACTACCTCCCTTTCCAAAACATTCTCTCTAAGAACTTCACTTGCAGCCACCACAAAGCCAGAAACAACTATCAGGCAGTAAGGAATACTGGCTGGGAAATCTAGAATTTCAGAAAGACTAGGCCTCATCTTTAACAAACACTGCCTTTTTTTCTAGAATATCACCAATTCTTTCTTCTCTTCCTCTTTCCTTTGGCTAACAACAGAAACAAGGAAAATTAAAAAAGCAATTCCCTATGAGTTCAAAAAAATATCTTGAGTACATCTCAACTTGCACTGTCTGGTTCATAAACGTGATAAAACATTGCAGCTTTACTTTAAGGGATGACTGTTGCTCTTTGTAGTACACTCACTCTGCAAACCAACAAAAGCAAGCAGTGTTCAGTAGAGAATCAAAAGCAGTGTTTGATTTAGTCCTTTCAAGGTCTGTGGAACCAATTCTCTGGTTCAGGAGAACAAAATTTATTTAAAGTTCTTTCATCCTGCAATTAACCAGACTGAAGAGGAGTCACCATGTGCAGAGCTGTCCCAGACTAACTAACCTCTGAGAACATCAGCACCAGATAACAAATAAAGAGGGGAAATATTTTAGGTACATGTTGAAAAAAACAAACCACACTAAATAACTTTATTACTAAGAATACTTTGTAATAAATAGTTTTCACTTTTTTGCTTTTGGCACAGTTTTGTACTTACTCCAGAATATAGAATAGTCCAGAATAGGCCCTGAAGAATCACTCTGTCAAGCTTGCTACAGGGGGGTGAAAGAAATGGTACCAGTGAAAAGAAACCAGAAGGGTATCTCCATAAAATCTGTAACATTATCCCTTACTGAAAGTATGCATTAGAAGCATGTATTTATCAGTCTTTTCCCTCTGAACTCAAACTCATGAAGAATTCTTATTCTGTGTCATAACTATATGTAAGATCGCTTCTCAAAGTGACACATATAGTACATATCCTTCAGCAGAGGAGGTTATTTTTGCCTAAGATGGAAAGAAATGTCTATAATTGATTTTCAAAATTCCTGTTAAAAGTTTTCATATAGAATGCATCATCTGGACTGTTTATAAGGCATTGTGGAACCATGTGCTAACAGTCTCATTTATCTATAAATCAGCACTCTGCATATTAGACTATGATCAGCTCACCTGGCTTGATTCTCTACTGCTTTATGTTGACATTTATCAGGATCAAACCAACTCCATAATCCTGATGGGACTGAACATGTGACATTCACCTGAGATCAGTCCAGTCGACTGAGCTACTCCTTGAGCTATTATGGAGCAGAACACCAGGTAGTAAGCATCAGATAAACTTCAGATGTTTGATTCTCTTCACTGTTTTTCCTGTATTTAGGTTTTCGTTTGTTTGTTCATTTTTTCCTGGTGTTCTAGGTCATTACAGAGACATACAGCAGCCACCTAAAATAAGTCAGGATTTATGAGTGCCAGAATTGCTTTCAGCTAAGGACCTGAAGGCACTTCCATAGCAGATTGATTATGGTACATTTATAAAAAAACTAAGAAAAATAAGTAAGCAAATTTTCTATATGAATCCTGTAAAGGTTTGACTATCTTACCAAAAAACCTAGCACTGTTTATTTCTTGTAAGTCTTGAGACCAACCCAAATGGTTTATTTATCCAAACTAGATAAGAGCTCAGTATTGACTGAGCAGAACATTGGGCCTCAGAGCAAGAAAAAAACAAATTCCAGTGCATATGTCAATGTCAAAATATACCAGCAAAACTTTGTTCACCAGCCCCTTAAAACAGTGACCAACTGTAACCACAGATGCAGATTATAAAGCAAACAGAAACCATCTAAACTCTGAGGTTCTCATGCTAAGTAAGCATTACTGTGCCCTTACTCATCCAGAAACCCATTTACTAGATGCAGTTTAATACAACAAGCAGCGCTATTTTCAAATATTCAACACAAATGAACATCTTATTAATTTTAAAACATCTGAAAACTTGGTTCTTTATTCACTTGCTTTAGGAATGCAGTGTGGAGTGGTAAGCGTGCCTTTGTTTAGAGTTATAGAAGAAAAAATACATAACACTATGGCAGTTTATAATAAAAAAACAACACACCCCGTGCTGTCTCCTTAAAAAATTGCTCTGGCATATCTGTTCAGTTCTATCATTAATCCAAAGTTACCTAGTACTACTGACTTTTCTTGTGATGTACCTCCTTTAGCACATGACGATCTACAATTAACCTTTTTGAAACAAATATTGACATCAGAGACACAAACATTTAAAGGCAGTATCTGTGGTACACTGCTTCCTTCAGCTGCAGCACAGAAAGCAACCCTCCACAGAAAAGCTGCACATGACACAGCTGTATTACTTAAGGGCATGGAGTAGGTTTGACATGCTTTTCTTCCAGTACTAAAGACAAATTTTAAATCAGTGATTTTTGCCTTAGATAGATACAGTTAATCTAGTTCCAGGTAGAAAAGTACAGTGAAGATTAGAAAACTCTGATTTAAAATGAAAGAAGTCATGAAAGTCAGCTTTTACTTTTGTAAGCCACACATAATTGAGAATTTCAAAAGTACAATTCAAGGAGATAAAACTATTAGAGAATGTTCAAATGAGAGCTAGTAAGATAGTAAAGGGTCTAGAGGGGACGATGTATCAGGAGTAGCTGAGAACCTTTGGTTTCTTCAGACTGGAGAAGACTGAGGAAAGAACTCATTGTAGACTATGGCTTCCTCACAAGGGGGAGCAGAGGGGCAGGTGCTGACCACATCTCTCTGGTGACCAATGATAGAACCCAGGGTAACAGCATGAACCTGTGACAGAGGAAGTTCTGTCTGGACATCTGCTGCGGATATCAGGGTCCGAGTGGATTGCTCTCGGGCGGGGAGCACGACAGGAATGATCAGGCTTCAGTTTATTACCCGGACAGCCTTATTCTTATAGTGTTTAAGACAGGGGCGTACAGAGAATAGCACACAATCATTGGCTGAGAGCCTCAGAGAAAGACAACTTTAAGCAGTTCCCAACAATTAACAGCAGTGAGAAACCATCCTGAGGGAGGTAACTCTTGATATCATCCTAATCCTAAAAAACCCAAACAGGAATGCGTCAGCAGTGGGTGTGAAGGGCAGTGATGGCAGGGCATCCCCTGTTCAAAGTGCACTTTTCCTCCCCCACTCGCCACAGACCATCTCCTGCTTTTACTTTTCTCAAGGTTCACACAGTGTACTTTCCTTTGAGCACGGTATCAGCATGGCCAGTGCATAACACAGAGCCCAAAGGGAACACCTGCTAGATAAACAGACTAGACTACCAAGGACAGTTTACTCTAAAAATACCTGTAGTTACAATTATCAACAGTCCTGTGAAGCCTTCTTCACTGAAAGCAGGGTGAACAACATAATCACAGAAGTTTCCAATAGACATCTTGGCAACTTGAGTTGCTCAGCTGAAGCAGTTCATGTCCGCTTTGAGTTGTTTGTCACTTGGCCCAGGAGCATCATGACCTCCTATCAACATCTAATACTTTTCCATGAGTATATAGTCTGTGCTGCAGTGCAAACTGTGCTTGTACATATCACTGTGACCTCCCTGCTCCTCCAGCCATTTCCCAACAGACATCAGGAGAAGGTACTTCATCAAGAGGGTGGTTGTGCACTGGAATAGCCTCCCACAGGAAGTGGTCATGGCACTATGCTTGCTGGAGTTCCAGAAGTACCTGGACAAAGCTCTCAAAAATATGGCTCAACTTTGGGCCAGGAATCGGGCTTGATGATCCTTATGGGATCCTTCCATTATAAGATATTCTATAGTTCTATGATTCAATAATGCACAAGATAAAGTACTTCGATGTTACATCAGGATAAATGCACTGGTTAACAGTAATCCAGTAAATGTCTCCAAATCTGCATTTTCTAATTGCTAAGACACAGGCTCAGCTTGCCTTCCCAACTGCAGAATTAACCAACAAACAAGGGTTGTCCTGGTCAGCAAAGTGTTACGTCTGTTTGAATATATTGGATGAATGCTTCTGTCTGCTGTGAAAATGAAAGCCTCTCTTTAATTCCCAGGAACAGGCACAGCACAGGTAGATGTCATTTATATTGTCTCAAGGCAGCACATTCAGATGCCCCATCTAACTGTACAGATGAACATTCTTGGGGAAAGGAGAAATGTCAGACTACAAGATGTATTCAGAGTTAATTCTTATTAAAACTGTAAATGCCTTCTTGGAATTACCTGCAAAGTTACCACAAACAAAGGTCACACCTGAAGCTTATAAGCCAAACACAACAGAGTTAATGAATTTCAGAGATTGTTTCAATTGGATTGGAAGGTTTCTTGTGGGGTAAATAACTCCCAAGGATGGTACTACACAAAGAAATAGTATAGATGATGGTATATTTTGAGTAGTTCTATATAGGCAGTACACAAATAATACAAAAGACAAGATGGCTCACTTTCAGGATGTCAAGGCCCACAGGGGACTCCATGTGGGAGGGATCTCCAAGAAGAGAACCTTCCCTGGTGATGGTCAGCCCTTAAATGGGGTTTGGGAGAGGTGGAGCCAGGCTCCACCCCTTCCAATCACACAGGTATATCACCTCCATCTGTGGCCCCATGGCTGACTTGGTGCTCACCTCAGGTGAGCACAATTAGTGGTTCAGGCCATGATTTGGCAGTTCTCATACAGTCTTGTTTGGAATTGAAACAGTCTAGTTTGAATTGGAGAGTTTCTCATTTGGATTGGAAGATTTGGCTTAGAGATTCTCTCTTCTCTTTCTGGACCTGAAGATTCTCCCTCTCAGTTCAGACTGCTGGAAACTCTCCTTTTCAGCTCCAAGAATCTCTCAGTGCATATTCTCTCCCAGAGATTCTTCTTTTCAGCTATGAGACTCTCACTCACATCTATTCCGTGATCTTCCCTGGCACAGAGGTGAGACTGACAGGTCAGTAGTTCTCAGGGTCAACCTTTTTACCCTTCTTAAAAATGAGTGTGATGTTACCATTCTTCCTGTCACCAGTAATTTCATCTGATATCCATAACTTTTCAAATACCATGGAGAATGGCTTGGTGACTACAGCAGCTAGTTCTGTTAGGGCTCTGGTTCTCTCATTGGGAGAGAAGACTTGTGGATGTTCAGGTTCTTCAGGTGATCACAAACCTGACCTTTACTTACTGTGGAAGGTACAGTGCTTCCCCAATTCCCTCCTATCAAACCAAATGTTTGAGGGCTGTGTGCCAAGCAATTATAAGGGAAGACCGAGACAAAAAAGAAGTTGTTCAGTACCTCAGCCTTCTCCTTGTCTGTTGTTGCTAGCCTGCCTATGTCACTCACTGGAGGGGGAGGGGGGCAAACATACCCCTTGTGGACTTTCCCTTTCTGATTGAGGTACATGTAGAAGCCTTTATTGTTTTTTCTGTCACTCCTAGCCAAGTTCAATTCCAGCTGGGTCTTGTTTTTCCTGACTTCATCCCTACACAGCCTAACAGCTTCCTTCTATTCTTCCCATGGTTACCTGTCCTTGTTTTCACTGCCTGTGTATTTTCTTCATTTTTCCTCAGTTTGACCAGAAGGTCCTGATTCACCCTTGCTGGTTTCTTGCATTCCTTTCCTGACTTGCTATACCTGGGAATGGAGAGCTCTTGCACCTTAAAGAAAGTCTCCATAAAGATCTGCAAACTCTGCTCTGCACCGTTGCCCATACAGACAATTTCCCATGATGTTTCATTGACTAACTTTCTGAAGAGCTGGAAGCTAGCTGTCCTAAAGTTTAGCATCCTAATTTTACTCTTTGCCTGTCTCATGTTCCTCTGGAGCATGAAATCAACCATAGCATAGTCACTACAGCCATCAATCCTGATGTCACCAATCAGCTCATTTTGCATTGGTTAGCAACAGGTCCAATATTGCATCCCCCTGGTGGGGGTGCCTATTACTTGACTCAGGAAGTTATACTCTGTGCATTCCAGGAGCCTTCTGGATTGCCTACTGCTTGTTGAGCTTCTTTCCAGAAGATGTCTGGAAGGTTGTAGTCCTTCTCCAGAACAGCACTTGTGATTGAGATGCCTCCTGCAGCTGGAGGCAGAAGGCCTCATCAACAGGCACCACTTGTTCTGGATGCTCTCTCCAGGCAGTTGGAAGAAAAGAGTGTTATCAGAAGTAGTCAGCAGGGGTTCAGCAAAGAGAGGTTGTGTTTGACCAACCTGGTGGCCTTCTGTGATGTCATCACTGGCTGTGTGGATGAGAGGAGAACAGCGGCTGTAGTCTACCTTGATTTCAGCAAGGCATTTGACCCACAGCACCCTTATAACAGAGCTGAGGAAGTATGGAATAGATGAGTGGATGGTGAGGTGGGTTGAGACTGGATGATTGGCAGAGTGCAGAAGGTTGTGATCAGAACTTCACAGTCCATTTGGAGGCCTGTACTTAGTGGTGTTCCTCAGGGGTCAGTGCTGGGTCCGGTCCTATTCAAGAACTTCATCAATGACCTTGATGACGGGATAGAGCCCACCCCCAGCAAGTTTGCTGATGATATGAAGGTGGGAGGATTGGCTGACACACCAGAAGGCTGTACTGCCATTCAGCGAAACCTGGACAGTCTGGAAAGCTGGGTAGTAAGGAACTGGATGAAGCTTAACAAGAGCAAGTATAGAATCTTGCACATAGGGAGGAATAACTGCATCTACCAGTACAGGCTGGGGTATGAACTGCTGAAGAACATCTCTAAGGAGAGGGACCTGGGTGTCCTGGTGAATAACAGATTGGCCATGTGCCAGCAGTGTGCTCTGATGGCCAAGGCCAGCGATGTCCTGGGGTGCTTTATGAAAAACACAGCCAACAGCTCGAGGGAGGTGAACCTCCCCCTCTACTCTGCCCTGGTGAGGTTTCACCTGGAGTGCTGTGTCCAGTTCTGGGCTCCCCGGTACAAAAAAGACAGAGATCTCCTGGAAAGAGTCCAGTGGAGGGCTACAAAGGTGATAAAGGGCTTGGAGCTTTTCTTTTGAGGAAAGGCTAAGTGACCCGGACCTGTGCTCAACCTTGAGAAAAGAAGACCCAGAAGGGATCTGATTCACGACTGTAAATATCTAAGGAGCAGGAAGGAAAGGGATGAGGCTGGACTCAGCAGTTTGTGGTAACAGACTCTGGGAAAAGGCCACAAAAAAGCATAGGAAGTTTTGCACAAATGTGCGTGGGAACTTCTTCACAGTGCTGTGACGGAGCACAGGCACAGGCTGCACAGAGAGGTGGTGGAGTCTCCTTCTCTGGAGACGTTCAAGACCCGCCTGGACACCTATCTATGCAACCTGGCTAGGGAGGTGCTTTGGCACCGGCGTTGGACTAATGATCTCTGGAGATCTCATCCAACCCCTACAATTCTGTGATTCTGTAAAAGGCAAATTTCATCCGGTGCTTGCAAACCTGGTACCATGTAGGTTAATTAGTTGACAAAAAAACAAAAGTTCTGACTATGGCCACAAATTCAGGTATTTAAAGATATGATCCATTGGTTTGTTTCTGTGTCCTTTCCCAATACAGGAGGCAGAGAAGAATAAAATATTAAAAAGCTTGGTGTTAAAGAGCAAAAGAGTTTTATTTTCTTTGCCAATGCTATGATTTAAAGAAAAAGATTAAACTTTGTAAAGATATGAGGGTAATACCTACATTTATGCTTGACAGTGTCACCTTGCAAATAAAAATTAAAAAAATAAAAAAGTAAAAAATTTTAATTAAAAAAAAATAAAAAATAAAAAAAAAAATTCTGAAATAAATTGCAGAATATACTACCTTCCACTCAAAGTGCTATGCCGACACACATCAGGGGAACATTTTCTGCAGGGGGAAGCTGATGAGCTCCTATTATTATTAACATGAAAGATGCAATTAAAGTCCTGCTTTGAAACTTTTCCTTCGTGACAGTCTTCACAACAGCTACAGTTATTGCATTATTCCTCTTTGTCAATATTTGACTGTTCTTTACCTGCAGTCAGTACTGGACAAACTGAAGGGATACTGCAAGATTACTCCGGTGCTGTGTAGTATAGTCAACATGCCAAAGGGATGGGGTGCCATCCTGAAAGAACTAGACAGGCTCGAGCAGTGAGTCCAGGTAGACCTCATGAGGTTCAACAAGTCTAGGTGCAAGATCTTGTACCTTGGTCATGGCAACCCCCACTATCAGTAAAGCTGGGAGATATACTGGAGTATTGCTGGATGGCAAGCTGGACATAAGAGATCAATTTGCCCTCACAGCCCAGACAGACAACTCTGTCCTGGGCTGCATCAAAAGAAGCATGGCCAGCACATCGAAGGAGATGATCCTGACCCTGTACTCTGAAATAGTGTGGCCTCACCTGGAGTACTATATCCTGATGTGGAGTCCTCAGTACAGGACTCGAGAGACATGGACCTATTGGAGCATGTCTACAGGAGAGCCTCAAAAATGATCCAAGGGATGGAACATCTCTCCTGTGAGGACAGGCTGAGAGAGCTGGGGCTGCTCAGCCTGGACAAGAGAAGGCTCTGAGAAGACCTGATAGTGACCTTTCAGTATCTAAAGGGGAAAGAAAGAAGGGAACAGATTCTTTAGGAGGGTTTGTGGTGATAGGACAAGGGGAAATTGTTTTAAACTAGGAAAAGGGGAGATTTAGGTTGGATACAAGGACCCCTCTCTTTGGTACCCACTATAGTTGTGCAGCCTCAGATATTGGGCAGGATGACAGATGGCCAGGACATGTCCCAGTGCAAGTTGAAGTGTTGACCCAGGACAGTAACACGGCCTGTATCTTGCCATGGAGGGTGGAACTACCCCTTCCTGTACCTCTGAAACATCTAAGCTAATCCCCATGAGTCTCTTTGTGTCCACAGGATCCCAGGGGGAGTAACATGGCATCAAGATGCTCCAGTGTCACTGTAAGATCAGCAAGACATCTGGTGGTCTACTATATGGGACTAATGGAACATGAGCTGAATCTTCTCTGGACCAAGCAATTATTTGCCTCCAGGAGAACCATTGAGTACTGGCCCACAATGGAACACTGATATCAACAATCAATTGCCTCACATTTTGTCAATCTGCATCACAAAGGAAAACTGTACAAACGCTGTGGTGTACTGGAACTCCGTAACGGAAAGAGCTTACCTTTAACCTGACTAATCACTGGTTCACACCATGAAAGAGTGGAGTGTAGTGGGAATGCAAGTCGTGGCTTGAAACAGAAATTGAGCACCTAGCAGGAAGGCGGGGCCTTTGTGTGTGGTCAAAACTGCAAACAAACATTGGTTTTACATAAAACAGTGTTAATGCACTTTTATAGAAAGTCAGTAGCGTGGCTGCTGACTTTATGTTTGGCAAAAGTAGCCTACCCAAAACATGCATGCTAGGCAGATGGAGAATGAGATTTAATTAAAAAAGAAAATGTTATTATATTCTGAGAACAAAGTGGCAAAATCTTCTGACTGCGTAGGAATTTCTGTTGAGAAATGGAAGGCACTGACAGGCAGCCTTCCTACTAGCACATCTGCATACACAGTCTACTCCCATCTTCCCCCCCTCTTAATTTTCCTTGCCCCTTTTTGTCTACATGTGTCAAAAACACTCTTAGATAGAAAATATAACTTTTTGGATAAATAGCAGTCATCCAAAGAGCACCTACAGTAGCGTCAGTACAAGCAATTTTCTCTGAAAAAGAGAAGCTGAAAAAACTTTTAATGTAAACTCTAATGCTGTTGATACCTCACTTATTGTATTAAAATGTTAACAACAACCCCCACATCAACTCCACTATTTATTCTGATTAAAAAAATAGCTATAAAACCCTAAGTTATATTACTGTCATTACCACCTCCATTTTATCTTTTATTAAAATTCAAATCACTAATTAACTTTTCTCCTAAAATCAGAACTAGATCTTATGGTCAGAGGTATGCCCGTAAATACACCAAATCTAATGGTGAGCTCTCGGAAAAAGCTGTCCCCTTTATATACGGTACCAGCATTTTCTTATCAGGAAAGTCATGCAGAGTATGGACTGGGCACTGCTCCTCATGACAAGGTGCAGTTGTTTGCATCTCCAGAAGGGAGTAGGATGGTGGTGTGCAGCTGCATTCTGTGCCTGCTTTCTAATGATTGGGCACAGGTATTTGGGAACAACACACCTTGGGTCAGCACACATTGAGATGCTGAAGAGTTCAAGCTCCCCCCAGGTACCAGGCTGTGCTGAGGATACCATTTAGTACCAGAAGGAAGTTCATAAGTTCATAAGTTCATAAGGTTGGAAAGGACCTATAAGATCATCTAGTCCAACCATCCTCCTATCACTATCTCTACCCAACTACTAAATTAAGTCCTTTAGCACCTCATCTAAACGCTTCTTGAACAGCGCTAGGGATGGTGCCTCAACCACCTCCCTAGGCAGGCCATTCCAGTGCCTGACCACTCTTTCAGAAAAGAAATGCTTCCTGAGGTCTAATCTAAATCTTCCCTGGCGCAACTTGTGGCCATTCCCTCTTGTCCTGTCATTACTTATCAGGGAGAAGAGGCCTACCCCCTCCCCACCACAACCCCCCTTCAGGAAGTGGTAGAGTGCAATAAGGTCTCCTCTGAGCCTCCTCTTCTCCAGACTAAACAATCCCAGCTCCCTCAGCCGCTCCTCATAAGACTTGTGCTCCAGGCCCCTCACCAGTTTTGTTGCCCTTCTCTGAACACGCTCCAGGGCCTCAATGTCCTTCTTGTAGTGAGGGGCCCAAAACTGAACACAGTACTCGAGGTGCGGCCGTACCAGAGCTGAGTACAGGGGGATGATCACCTCCCTGCTCCTGCTGGCTACACTATTTCTAATACAGGCCAGGATGCTGTTGGCCTTCTTAGCCACCTGGGCACACTGCCGGCTCATGTTGAGCCGAGCATCAACCAACACCCCCAGGTCCTTTTCCTCTCTACATTCTTCAAGCCATTCTGCCCCAAGCCTATAGCATTGCATGGGGTTATTGTGGCCAAAGTGCAGGACCCGGCACTTGGTCTTATTGAACCTCATCCCATTTTGCTCAGCCCAGCTGTTCAGCCTATCCAAATCCCTCTGAAGGGCCTCCCTACCCTCAGGCAGTTTGACACATCCTCCCAGCTTTGTGTCATCTGCAAACTTACTGAGGGTACACTCAATTCCCTCGTCTAGGTCATCAATAAAGATATTAAACAAGATGGGCCCCAAAACTGACCCTTGGGGGACACCACTCGTTACAGGACGCCAGCTGGACTTAACTCCATTAACCACTACCCTCTGGGCACGGCCCTCCAGCCAGTTCTCCACCCAGAGAAGAGTGAACCTGTCCACACCACGGGCTGCCAGTTTCCTTAGGAGAATACTGTGGGAAAGGTCATAGTTAGCCTGCCTCACAATGGCTTCAAGCTCTTCTTGTTTATTGCCCATGCTGCGTGCATTGGTATAGATGCACTTCAGCTGGGATATCTGCCTCACCCCTTTTTCCAGGGCAGCCTCCTTAGGCGCTTTACTGGAGAGCCCTGTTTTATCCCCTTCCCCCGTCACAGCTAGTTTAAAGCTCTCTCAATGAGTCCAGCTAGCTCCTGTGCTAGGATTCGTTTCCCCCTTTGGGATAGGTGTGTCCCATCAACAGATAACAGGCCAGGAGCCGAGTAAACTGTCCCATGGTCAAAAAACCCAAAGTGTCTATCTCTACACCAACCTCTCAGCCAGTTATTCATCACTTGTGTTTTCCTAGCCCATTCTGTGTCCTTCACCGCCCCAGAAGGTATGGAAGCAAACACCACTTGTGCTCCCACCCCTTGAACTAATCGCCCTAATCCCCTAAAATCTCTTTTCATAGTTCGCAGACTTCTCTGGGATATTTCATTGCAGTCTGCCTGAACTACTAGTAATGGGTAGTAGTCGGTGGGGCGAATCAAGTCCGGGAGTCTTCTAGTAATGTCCCTGATTCGAGCCCCAGGGAGACAGCACACTTCCCTGCGGTTTGGGTCTGGTCTGCAAATGGGGCCCTCAGTTCCCTTTAGAAGGGAGCCACCCACTACGATCACCTTCCTTTCTTTCTTAGTAGCAGCAGTCTCAATGCACGGAGGTGACTGCCTTGCCATTGGTGACCTCCTGCGGGAATCTTCCTGCACTTCACCCCTTATCACCTCTTCAACTTCCAATGCTGCAAATCTATTGCTTAGGGGTATCTGGGGGCACTGGGGAGGCAGAGGGGGAGATCGCCCACGGCACCGAGTAGGGACTCTCTGCCAGCCCTCCCTATCCCTCAGATATCCCCCTTCTGCCCTACGGGGACAGGTCAGGGAGTCCACCAGAAACTGTGGGGGATCTCCCTGGTACCTTTCTCTCTGGCACTCTAGGGAGTTACTCCACCAGTCAATCTCCCTCTCACAGTCCCTGATGGCCCTCAGTCTCTCAACCTCCTCCTTCAATTCAACCACCATGTTAAGCAGATCTTCCACCTGCTCACACCTTGCACAGGAGAACTGCTTAGCACCCTCATCTAGTAGTAGCAGGCTCTGACACTCCTTGCAACCAGAGACCTGTGTAGCCACACTTCTAGGCAGACCTTCTGTCTGGGTCGCCACAGCCTTCTTAAGGCAAGCCCTCTGTCTTGTAGAGACCATGACAGAAAAAAAATAAAAACAAAGAAACGAAAAAAAATTGAGAGTAAATAAATAAATAATGGTTTATAATAATATATATATAGATATGAATTGTAATGTGATACTTCGCGGCCCTCCCTGAGCCCTTCAGGGATATACCTCTTCAGCCCTAATCAGCTGAGGAGTGTGGGCTCTGGACAGCAGCATAGCCCACTCAGGTAGTGTAAAACTCACTACTAGGCAATTTCTTATACACACTTTAACACTGGCAGACCATTCTCTTGTGATTTGTAAGTTCTCAAAATGTTTGTAAAGGTGTGAGGAATTATCCAGTTTGACAATGAGAAAAAAAGCCCCATATTTAACTGGAATGACAGAAAAACTCTCAGTGAAATGACTTTCTATGGTCCTCTGAGACAAACTGGAAGCCCTCCTGAAGATCAATGGAGAGCTACATTTCACTAAAAGCAGAACCACCACCTAAACCCTCTGTAGCCAGACAACTCTGCGAGCTCAGACACCAGAAAAGCTGGCACCAGCTGGAAACAAACAGGAACTGTCAATGACACACAGTCAAAATGCAGAAAGCTTAGACTGCTCCCATCCCCAAACTCAATGATGGGGGCTCAGGAGGTGAGTGAGACCCAACTGCTATCAGCAATGCCTGGTGAGGTTTACACTGCAGCACCTCTGGGGATCCCACTCTACTACCATGGTGTATGGGAACTGCTGAATCACGGCCTGAACCACTGATTGGTCACCTGGGGTGAGCACTGAGTCAGCCATGGGGGCACAGGTGAAGGTGATATACCTGTGTGATTGGAAGGGGTGGAGCCTGGCTCCACTTCTCCCAAACCCCATTTAAGGGCTGACCACCACCAGGGAAGGTTCTCTTCTTGGAGATCCCTCTTACATGTAGTCCTCTGTGAGCCTTGTCATCCTGAAGGTGAGCCATCTTCTCTTTTGTATTATTTGCATCCCATCTATATAGAACTACCCAAAATAAACCATCATCTATACTATTTTGTTGTGAAGTACTATCCTTGGGAGTTATTTACCTCACACATGGCAATATGGCTCCTGGGCTATCAGAAGCCCACCTCTATACTTAGGCCTGCAACAAGGGTAGTCAGTGAGAACAAACTCCTACTGGAGTCATGGGATGGCAGGCAGGCCCACACGGAAGGGCAGTCTGCTGGGCTGAGTGAGGAAACAGCCATTTCTGTTCAGCTGTTCTCCTGATGGGTGTTGGTAAATGGAAGAGTCAAAGTACTGCAGAAAGTTTCTCATGTTCTATAGAATTTTACAGAATTCAGGTTCTGAGATTCCCATTTCTGCTTTATACAGCATGAGTAGGATTATGTGTGTTCAGTTCCCCTACTACTTCATTTCACTAGCAGCTTACAAATGCAGCTTTGATATGTTGATGCACAATGAAAGAAAAAAAATAAAATTACTTTTATAACACAAAAATGAGAAATTAAAACTACAAGCTACTGGTAGCTCATCCTCTAGATAAGTATAACACGTTCAATCACTAAAATAATTCACTTCACAGGTAACAGAGTATGAATGTCAGAATCAGCTGATTTATAATGATGGTTGGGAATTTTTATTTTTTTAAATCTACTGTCAACTTTACTGTGTCCCTGTGACGAGATCCTGCCTAATACTCTAGAACACTCTGAAATACGAAACTCCAGAAGCACAAGAATGAAGAGAAAATTTGAAAGGCTATTAAAACAGTGTCACAAACAAGTCTATACTGTTGTTGGTGATACTAATGGAAAACTTCCCTTGCTGTGTGAACACAGGTAGGGAAGCACATCCTACTCTCATTAAAAATGAAATTCTGTAGAACTATGAAGGTAGCACCTCCTGACTAAAGTACCCCAGGATCGCTGGCAGCCTCAGAACCACTCCTGTGCACTATATTCACACACATGCCTGAGAGTGCTGAAGACTTCTGTCAAATGCTAGTTAGAGAATATAAATTACATTAACACTCAAGGGTATTTTATAATAGCATATGATATAAAATAATACATTTGCAGATGATTCTGGCTTTGCTGTGCAGTACTGAATTATACATCAAATATTCCTGGCCTCTCAAGTCATTACTATTTAATTACAACAGAACACCTTTCTTTCATAATTAATTAACCTTTGAAAGGAGTTTCTGACCTTGGGATCCTTATGCACACTTGTACCACACTGATGGAAAATTGCTCTGCCAGGAAAAAATTACTTTTAAGCTGAGGCTTAATGAAATGCAGGGTTTTTTCATGGGAACACGTGATATGAAAATCTTCCATGCAGTCACAGAATCACAGGATTGTAGGGGTTGGATGGGACCTCCAGAGATCGAGTCCAATCCCACTGCCAAAGCAGCTCCCTAGCCCAGGTTGCATAGGTAGGTGTCCAGGTGGGTCTTGAACGTCTCCAGAGGAGATTCCACCACCTCTCTGTGCAGCCTGTGCCAGTGCTCCGTCATTGCACTGTGAAGAAGTTCCCACACACATTTGTGTGGAACTTCTTATGCTTCATTTTGGATATCAGTCCCCCCAAAAAAGAGATGTATGTTTCTTTTAAACCAACACTTAATCTACTTCATTATTTTCATTATTACATAGTGCATTCATAAAGTATATTTGAACTAAAGAGGATTATTGCAGGATAGATGCATGGTCATTCCAAAAGCAGTCATGATCACATTGTGTCTCACACCAGACAGGTACTGGTGGGTATTCTGAAATTACTACCTATCTATTCATTGACTGCTCTTTTCTGTCATCTCTCTGAAGTTCTCACTAATGCTAGCTCTCCTCCTCAACTTCTCATATGTCTGCTGCAACAAAGGATGACTACTGAGCAGTTGTCAAGTTATGCGGGGACAAAATCTGAAGGGCCAAAGCACAGCTGAAACTCCATTTGGATAGTGCAATGATATACAATAGAAGTGCTCTTTAAAATATGTCAACAGCAAAAGGAGGATTAAGGTGACTTTACATCTTTTATTGGATGCAAAGGGAAACACAGTGATGAAGGAGGAGGATAAGGCTGAGGTACTTAACGCCTTTTTAACCTCACTCTTTACTAGTAACAGTTCCCAATGTACACAGATCCCTGAACTAGGTGAAGACAGAGGGAGTTGAAGTGCCTCTAGTCTCATACTTGAATTTTATTAAATTCACCGGGTCAGATGGGATTCATCCAAGTGTAATGAAGGAGATGGTAGAAGTGCTTGCCAAGCCAATTTCAATTATTTACCAGGGAATTACATGATTGTCACTCTGATCTCGGTCTCAGGGAAGGTCAAGGAGCTGATCATCCTGAGCGCCATCACACAGCACATTTAGGACAACTGGCTGACCAGAAGCAGCCAGCAGGGGTTTATACAATGCCCGAATAATCTGATCTCCTGTGACAAGATCGCCTGTTTAATAGATGAGGGAAAAGCTGTGGCTGCTGTCTACCTGCAGCTGGAAAACCACTGTTGTCATAACTATAATAAAACCCCATCCTACCCCAAATTGCTGTGGGATTTGCTGCTCCAGCTGGAGGTCCAATAGGATATGTCCCAGGGTACACAAAGAGCTTGCTGATGTCATCAGGAGATGTCTCACAAGTATTTTTCAACAGTTTTGGGAATCTGAAAAGGTTCCAGTCAACTGATAGCTGACAAACATTGACCCAGTTTTCAAGAAAGGCATGAAAGAAGATCCCGGTAATTACAGACATGGTGGTCTCACTTCAGTGCCTGGCAAAATTATGGAGATTATTCTAGGAGTTACTGTAAAACACCTGAAGCACAATGCAGTCAATGGTCACAGCCGATACAAGTTCAGAAGAGTAAAGTCCTGTTTAACAATCTTGATCTCCATTTATGACTAGGTCACCCACCTAGTTGACCAAGGGAAGCCAGTGCATGTAATCTTTGGGATTTCAGCAAAACTTTCAATACTGTTTCTCACAATACCCTTCAGGAAAAAATGTCCAGAACATAGTTAGGTGAAAACATAATATAGCAGGTGAACAAGTAGCTTATGGGTTGGACTCAAAAGGTTACAGTAAATGGGGTTACATCACGCTGGCGGCCAGAGTCAGTGATGGAGTTCTTCAGGGCTTTATCTTAGGGCCAGATCCCTTTAATGATTTCATCAACGACTTCGATAAAGGACTTGAAGATATATTAAGTATGTCTGCAGAAAATGCTAAGCAGGGAGGAACTGCTGACTCCTTCAAAGGTAAAAAAGCCTCACGGTAGCCTACAGCTTCCCCTTGAGGGGAGAGCACTGATCTCTCTGATGGCAGTGACACAACTCAGGAGAGTGGCATAGAGCTCTGTCATGAGACGGTCAGATTGTGCATTAGGAAAAGGTTCCTGCCAGAGTTCAAGAAAGGCTTGGACAATACTCTTCAGAATACAGTTTGAATTAAGTGCAGTCCTGGCAGAAGGCAGGTGTTGGATTCAAACCCTGAGAGTCCCTTCCAGATCCTGCAGGATATCAGTAGGCTTGGACCCCTCTCAGCTTCTGTGAGGCACCAGTGACAGCAGCAGCATCAATACCACATTAGTTTAACTTGGTGATAGCTGAAGGGGAGACAGAAGACAAAGATTTGGCTGGAATCCCTGCAGGTTTCTAGGACCAGCTGTGCAAGACAGCTGCCCCTAGGAAAGGGACCCTCAGCAACCACAGCACTCCCCTTCCTTCAAAATTGCATCAACTCACAGGCCACAGGCCCCAACTTCACACACTGATGTGTTTTGGTCACCATGGGATACTGTTAGAACATGTCTATGGCTGCCTTATGTTACCAGCCACCTCACAGCCATCTGCTCTGGACCCTGTAAATAGAGGAACTCTGCAACCAGAACTCCAGATGTTAAGCAAGTGATGCCAGTGGCAAATGCTTTCCTTGGGAGTTAGCCTAGCTGTGAAACTTGAAAGGAAGCAGGATGGATTGCCCTCCTGAAAAGAGTGAGGCTCCACATCATTGAACTGATGGAGGTAGACCTGCTTGAGAGTGATAAAGAGCCCAGAGAGATGGATCCTGAGCTGGAGGAAGAGCTGATGGAAGTGGATACACCCCCATCAGGGAAGAACCACAAGCCACTGCTTAGGCAGTGCAGGAGGAAAATCAGACTGCAACAATACCACCTCAGTGCCAGTGCAGAACTTCTCATTAATAATTAGTCAGGCAAGACTCAATTCCAGGACCACCCTACAGGCTCAAACTGGACATTAATTTTCTGAGAATTCTTCTTTTGACAGTCAAGGCTCCTATGAGCCTATCTTTTCCTCCCCTCATCCTCCTCTCTCATAAAGGCCTGTCATTTCTTTTTCACCAAGCCCTGAGAAACAAGGAAGAGTAGGAACTGGCATCCCCTAAGATGCCACAATGGTACAACAAGAGGAGTTCTGCAGGGGGACCCAAGCTGCCTGGGGCCTCGAGGACCAGTCAAAGAATTTACAGAGGAGGCTATTCCTGTGGAGAAGCAGAAGATGTCAGTTCTGACAGGAAACAGGCTGATGTTAAGCATGAAGGCCTTTTCTTTAACATTGGACGCTAAATGATTCAACTACACCCTCAAAAAATTAGCAGAAAACACCACATTGAGCAGGACTGTTGATCTGACTGAGGGCAGGAAGGCTCTGCAGAGGGATCTAGATAGCCTCAATCAGTACACTGAGCCAAATCACAGTAAGACTAAATGCCCCGTGTTGTGCTTTGCTCTTAACAACCCCATGCCATGGTATAGGCTTTAAGAAGACAGGTTTGAAAGTTGCCTGGCAGAAAAGGGCTTGGGGGTGCTGGGTAACAAGTGACTGAACATGAGACATCAGTGTGCCAGTTGGACAAGGGCATCCTGGCCTGCATCAGAAATAGTGTGGCCAGCACAACTTGGGATGAGATTATTACCTTGTACAAATATCGTACTGCTTGAGCATGTGTACAAAAGAGCAATGAAGCTGATAAAGGGATGGGAATACAAGGGTTGTGAGAAGAAACTGCAGGAAATAAGACCGTGAATAAGAGGAAAAGAGACCTCATGCTTAGGTCCATTGATGTAGTTAAAATAACACGGTCCTGATGTCTTCTTTGAATGTCTTGAGTAACATTAATTTCCTGGGAATTCTTTTCACAGTCAGGGCTCCTATGTGCCCATCCTTCCCATCCCTCACTCTCTCTCACCAAAGCCTGTCATCTCTTCTTCATCAAAGCCCTGAGGAAGAAGGAAGAAGAGAGACTGGTATCCTCCAAGCTGCTGCACTGAGGCAACAGGAAGAGTCCATCAGAGGGACTCAAGCTGCATGGGCCCTTATAAGCTGTCAAAGAATTTACAGAGGCAGCTTTTCTTGTGGAGAAGATGACTTTGGTTGTGACAGAAAAAAGGCTGATGTTTAATACGAGGGATCTTTTTTCAAGATTGGACAATAAATGATTCTAATAATAAATAAAAACAAAATTAACAATACTAAAAAAACACAAGCCTGCAAAAATAACAATGGGATATTGTTTGCCATTTAGTCTCTGCACAGGAAATGGAAACACCTCCTTTTCTTCTGAACATTTTCAAGCTGCTTGAGGTACACAAGGGTCAGGTGATGTTTATGTACATGCTTTTGGTCCATCTCCATAAGCCCTCCTTTTATGACACTCATAGAACCTGAGGGAACAGATGGGTTTTAGGAAAAGTCTCCTAACTGAATTCAAGAAGCATTTGGAAAACACCAATCAGTATGAGTCTGATAACACTACGACTAGATGGGTGCTGCACCATACCAAGCTCAATCAAACTGATTAATTGGTGCCCACCGCTTCACATGGCTTTGTAACTGTTTCTGTATTTTTTGCTCAATGGTTTATCCAATTCAATTTCTAACCAGGATGATGTTGTACACTTGGCAAAGTAGAAAACATTACATCAAATCATTGAAGTATAAGCCTCTCATTCTCATTTTTCAATGGTATTAAGTGGTCTTAACCATAGGATGAGTGCATAGCTCCTCATTCTCGATAGCACTTTGCATGAAAACAACTGCGACTTTAAATGCTTTAAAATGAAAACCTAAAAGAGACAAATTTTAAAAAGAAAACATACTTTGCATACAACTACATTTAAAAACAGAGGAACTAGGAAGATAATTAAAGCATAAATGGATTTATATTTTAAAGCTTACTTCTCATTACATTCTAGAATGCATTAAATCCCCTTTCACAAGATACTGGCTTAACTATTACTAAATCTAACTGGATTTGAAGTGCACAATCATCTCTTCTCAAAATAAGAGTGTTCACTTGAATGCAAATTGTTAATATTAAGAACTTTGATCTTTCACATATTTATAAAAAGGGAGCACAATCTAATGGAGAAAGAGAAGAAAGAAAAAGAAACAGCCAGAATATGTTTAATGCTCCAACAATCACTAATAAGTTTACTGAAAGAGCATTTTATAGAGCAGAAACTACTCTGAATAATTTATCTATGGGTACTATTTGTGTTTGCTCTAATTAAAATTCTGTAATCTGAAGATATCTTGAGGGACTGCACAATCTCTCTCCAATTTCTAGACTGTTAACAAACACTGTAACGCTGGTAATCCTTCCATACATCTCTGAAGGGCAAGAGAACAGATCAATCAACTTCAAGGTCATTTATTTATTTTAAGGCATTGATAGCATATGTATTTCTGTGCTCTGAGACTGACTCATTTGGACTTCTCCTCAGTCTTATAAGAGTTTATTTCAAATCTAAGATCACTCTTGTCATGTTCAGTAGAAGTGCATTTTTTAAATTGGCACTACTCCTGCAAGGATACAGCATAGCTTCAGGCTTATATGATCTTCCTAGCTTTGCTTTGTTTCAAACAAGGGAAAACTCCTCCACTACCCCAACACACATGTAAAAAGTATTGCTCCATAAAAGTAAGCCTTGCCCACCTAATACTTAATTTCTATGGAAATTCAGATGTCCAAAAGAGACACACAGACATATATTTCACCCCAGCGCTATACTCAGAGCCAGCACTGCCTGGCTCCTCAAATTGCACCTTAGGCACCACAAACCAAAACACCGTAAAGTACAGAGTGGTCCTAGGTCAGCTCAAGACTGTTTTCTGAACTGCTTTTCCCAGTGGTGATGCAATGCACAGATATTTTATCACTACAAAGTTCTCACTTCTAGCATCAGTGTGGCCATAAATGACTTTGATCATGTCATAAACCCTGAAATCATCCAGATAACAATTACATTGCTCTACTTACAGTACATTAGATGCTCAGGTGCAGCTATTTGAAGAAACTGAAGCAATACAAACCTGACTGAGAGACCTGGGATTAACTGAAAGTGTCCCCATATTCTCCTTTCCTCATTCGCTTTCCTCCCACCTGCTTTTTCCAGAATTACTGTTCTGGACAAATTACGACTCTATTTTATTGGTTGGCAATTACACCTTGGCTTATGTACTCTTACTGTTAAACAGCACAGTTCTGTGGGCAGAGCAACTCACTGATAGCCAGATGTCTAAGTCTAAGACAGTCTACCTTGTCTTTGTTCATCACTCCACATTTTCAGATTTAGGTTCTGGTCCTTCCTTCCTTTATTATCAGGACCACTCAGAAAAAGCAGAATCTCATGCTTAGGTCCATTGATGTGGTTAAAACAAAATGGTCCCGATGTCTTCTTTGAATGTCTTGAGGTATCAAAACATGAAACATCCGTGGATTTAAGCCAAAATGTACAGGTACCTGAAATGCTACTGTGGGTAAAGTCCATCTCCACCTAGATCCTACTATTCCTTATTAAATTCCTTATTCATTCTGATTTCTCTTTATAGACTGAGCATGTAACACAGAATCTCAGAAACTCTGATGAAACCATGGGAACAAGGACAGGTTTTTAGCTAAAAAGGTGTTAATGTCCTCATTTTAAGACTGCCTGAGAATCTGAGATCATTTAGTAACTCACTGGATCATACTGTTTTGTTCCTAATTATCTCAAAGTTCTATTCTCAGTTCCCTCTTTCAAACATTAAACAATACTCTCACTCTTGCCCTGGATAAATGTCAGGTCCACCTACCTCTGTTACTCATGAATTTAAGAAACCCATTTCAAAATTCACATTCAGAAGTTCTACCTAGCTGAGCTCTTTCATTCTTTCTTTTGTAAAGAAAGCACAGTGCTACACTAAAGTTGTTAACAGCCATCTCCTGAAACAAACAAACAAAAATATCTTGAAATGAAACAAGACACGCATGTGCCTGTGATACATGTGTACATCAAGGATGAAAAGCTAGCTCCTTTACAGCTCTGCAAGAGAATGATGATACTAAGTGCCCTTTCTATTCAAGACCTAATTTCAGGGAGTCAAAGCAATGGGCAACGCTGTAACCTCCCCTCACCATTACTTAAAAATATTACTTCAGTGTACAATTTCCATCTTGTATAGCAAGAGCACCAGAAATTTAACATAAAAATAATTTTGTCTTGTCATAGTTTTATGATTTTTGGTACTAGTATTCAACATCATAACATCATGTAGTGCATTTAGAGTTAAAGAGTTAATGCTCCAGCTCCGTGGATCATCGATAGTTCCAGGTATACCTGTCTCAAAAGAGAAAAACTACATTCCCCAGAGGACTTTGCGATGCTTTGCGTTCTTACGTGTTTACGCTCAGAGGGAAAGATAAAAACTGTCTGTGGTCACGGGACACTTTTTTTTCCTTTGGGATGGACTCAGCAGTGGGTGCTCGCTGCCGTCCGCCTTCAGCGTTAGCGTAAGGCCTTCGGTTTATCGGACACTCTCTCTTGCTCATTTTATTTATTAGCTTTAATTTCAATTATATTGTATTACATTGTGTTATTTTGCTTTCTGTTATCTTATTTAGTAAAATAGCTTTCCTCCTCAGATCATTGCCGCTGTTTTGTTTCTAGGCCCATCTCCCTTTTCCCTTTTCCCTTTCCCCCTTCCCCTTTCCTGGGGCGTGGGTCTGTGAGTCCCCCGCACCAATCGTCACGGAACCGGGCCGAACCTGCCCGTAAACCATTGGCGCCCAACGTGGGGCAAAACCAGCTGCCTTAGCCAGGCAGAGACATACTTTTAGAACGAATCTCTCCTTGCTCTCAGGGAGAACTTCGTTAGGAAGCTTATCTGTACTGCAGGTGCTATACGGCAAAACACAACCTTGAAGTCTGGGCATACTGCCAGTTGTCCTGGGATATTTGTAAACTTTTTGAGTGCTGCCAGCTAGTTTTAGTGAAGAAAAAAAAAAACAACACCCTTTCTCTTTTTAAACTGGTCTTAAAGGGACTGCATTTCATTGTTTTTTCCCTTGTAATGCTCAGAACCTACTGAGACTTAATTAAGTTTGCCAGTCTGATCCTTGGAGCTTGGTCTCTATATGATAAACTAAAAACACTGATGGAAATACCTTCCTGGCTTTTTCCTGACTCATGGATGGTGGCAAATGCTTTATGGGGGTGGTTACAGCAATGGGAACAAAATGGTTGGCAACGGAGGGGTAAACCTATTTGGGCTGCTGAACTGTGGAGAGACATTGCTACCCGAATAAAGAATATGGTTGTAAAGGTGCGCCATATAGATGCTCATGTTCCTAAGAGCCGGGCAACTGAAAAACAACAAAACAACCATCAGGTAGATCGAGCTGCTAAAGTTAAGGTGGCTCAGGCAGACTTGGACTGGCAACACAAGAGTGAATTATTTTTAGCTCGATGGGCTCATGAGACCTCTGGCCATCGTGGAAGAGATGCAACATAAAAATAGGCTAGAGACCGAGGGGTGGACTTAACTATGGATGCCATTGCACAAGTTATCCATGACTGTGATACATGTGCCACAATTAAACAAGCCACGAGGATAAAACCTCTTTGGGGGAAGGGCGATGGCAAAAGTATAAATATGGGGAGGCGTGGCAGGTTGATTTTATCACCTTGCCACGATCTCGTAATGGTAAACATTATGTGCTCACCATGGTGGAAGCAACCACTGGGTGGCTTGAAACATATGCAGTACCCCACGCTACCGCCCGAAACACCATCTTAAGGCTTGAGAAACAAGTCCTATGGCGACATGACACTCCAGAAAGAACTGAGTCCGATAATGGAACTCATTTCAAAAATTCTCTTGTAAAAACTTGGGCCAAAGATCATGGCATTGAATGCATTTATCATATCCCCTATCACGCACCAGCTTCTGGTAAAATTGAAAGGTACAACAGATTGTTAAAAACCATGTTGAAAGCAATGGGTGACGGAACATTTAAGCACTGGGAGAAGAATTTGGCAGAAGCCACCTGGTTGGTCAACACCAGAGGATCCATCAATCGCGATGGTCCTGCCCAATCCAGCTCTCTACCTACTGTAGAGGGAGATAAGGTCCCAGTAGTACATGTAAAGAACATGTTTGGAAAAGTTTGGGTCCTTCCATCTTCTGGAAAGAGCAAACCTCTCCAGGGAACTGTCTTTGCTCAGGGACCTGGGTCCACTTTGTGGGTGATGCAGAAGAATGGTGATGTTCAGTGTGTACCACAAGGGAATTTGATGTTGGGGGAGTGCAGTCGGTAATTCCATGTATATACATATATATGTTGTGTGTGTGCATTTAATGCATGTTAATCACTGTTCTTACATATATATATGTATATATAAAGCATGATGTAGTGATGTGGAATAAGGGGTGGAATGTCATGGTTTTATGATTTTTGGTACTGGTATTCCATGTCATAGCGTCATGTAGTACATTTAGAGTTAAAGAGTTAATGCTCCAGCTCCGTGGATCATCGATAGTTCCAGGTATACCTGTCTCAGAAGAGAAGAAGAACTACATTCCCCAGAGGACTTTGCGATGCTTTGCGTTCTTACGTGTTTACGCTTAGAGGGAAAGATAAAAACTGTCTGCGGTCACGGGACACTCTTTTTTCCTTTGGGATGGACTCAGCAGTGGGTGCTCGCTGCCGTCCGCCTTCAGCGTTAGCGTAAGGCCTTCGGTTTATCGGACACTCTCTCTTGCTCATTTTATTTATTAGCTTTAATTTCAATTATATTGTATTACATTGTGTTATTTTGCTTTCTGTTATCTTATTTAGTAAAATAGCTTTCCTCCTCAGATCATTGCCGCTGTTTTGTTTCTAGGCCCATCTCCCTTTTTCCTTTTCCCTTTCCCCCTTCCCCTTTCCTGGGGCGTGAGTCCGTGGGTCCCCCGCACCAATCGTCACGGAACCGGGCCAAACCTGCCCGTAAACCGCTGACATGTCTTAATCAAGATCTGACAGTATTTATAATGTTTCATTGATATATATATATTTAAATCAGATGATAATCTGATTTTTATTTTCAGGTTCGAGGACAAATTGGAAAAGCCCAAGCCCAGTTTCTGTTATAGCTCACAGAACAGAGCAGTAACTACAATTAGAGGCATCTTCAAGGAAACATAATTGTAAAACAGCACCAATGTCTGCCCACAGTGTGATCTGCAGAACAGCACTTCTCTACTTCCTAAAATTCTGAACTGAATCTGAACTGTGGTTACATAACTTCCAGATTTTTCTTTTTTAGCATCTGGTGATTAACAGAATATAAGTTAAACACTATAGTGACTGAATTAGTAACTCCATACAAGCAACTAGACTTGCTTTTTATTGATGTTTAATATCAGAAGGAAGCCAGTAGTAAATTCCTTCCAAAAGCACCATGATTTTCACCCCTCATCATTCCTTTGATTATTGGATTCAGAGACCGAATAAGCTTATGCAGCGTAGTGATATATTGCCATAATACTTTCAAGAGGTACCCACTATAATAAGAAGTTAATCTTAACTTAAATTGAGTACTATGTGCATCTCTTGAGGTGAATCATAGTTTCTTAAACAAACAAGGAACTACAAAACGTTGAACTACAAAGCACTTAAGTACTGGAAAAAAGAAAGAAATTTTGTATTTGAAATTGTATGTGAAAATGTAAACGTGAGTGAAATTGTACTGGAGATACTGAAGAAAAAGGCTAAAAGATATACGATCCTAATGTGCCTTGATACTGAAAAATTCAGACAACCACTACCTGAAACAAACACACTGTATCCAAATGGATTCATCTTTCCAAACACTGAGAGGTGTAGCAGTGGGGTTTTTTTTGTTTGTTTTTTAATGCTTGGCGCTTTTCTAAAGTAATCTAGGAATTAAAGGTAGAGTAGACATACCAATGGGTTTTCTGAACACTCATGATGTCATATTTAGATAAATTCAATATTTTGATTTTTTGATCTTTAAAAACTCTTCCAGCCTTTTGGGTCAGGCAAAAATGTAGATGCAAAACATTTACTTAAGCCATCTGACAAATAAAGCACTGCCTCAGCTCACAACTTGCCTGGTTTCAGATGATAATCCCTGAAATTCAAAGAACTGTTCACCACCAGCAGTGACAGGAAAGTCACTTCAAATGGCTTTGACCCCAGTGTTCCCGAAATGCTAGTATTATCAATTTTTATATACATTACAGAAACATACATCAATGTTAACAAAGAAAAAACTTCACATGTATTACACCTCCCCTCCAAAATACAAAATTAACAAATTTTAAAGACAAGGAAAGGTCACTGTACTGCTCTAGTACAACTATGCATGAGAGAATCTCATCTACCACTTTTTATACCAGTACTATAAATTCTGCCTGAATGTAAAACAGCTTTAAAATAATGTCCAGTTTAGTCTGAAAAGATCAAGAAAATAATTTATTTCAACCCTACACTAAGCTACATTGTTGCAGGCACAGAACAAGATCTCGCGAGACAATTCCCCTCTTTTGCAAAGTTGCTTCTAGAAAGTTTTAGAAAGTAAAATGCTGCGTCACTTAGGAGTAGTAATGCGTACGTGCAATCCTAACTTATATAGGGATGCTGCTGCTAACAATAAACGCCATTTGCTGTTCACCACATTGGTGTGAAGTGCAGTCATTTGGCCCCAGCCAGGCAGGTCGGTTGCGCAGATGCTAGCGGGGCTGGATCCGTAGGCCACTAACTCCTGGAAAGGGCAACAAATGGTGACCCCAACGTGATAAGTGATGTCGTCAGGAGTTTGACATTGCCTGCGAGCCTGCGGAACCAAGACCGCGGAAGGCCGGTGCGGCGACATTCTGCCGAAAGGGTGGTGCCTGTGGCGTCCTGAGTGCTGAGTCCGTCAGTGGCCACAGAAGTCGGGAGCGGTGAAGATACTGCGGCCGGCAGCTAGGCGTTCCCAAGCGCGTGATATCGGAGCCGTTACAGTATGGAGCAATTAATTAAGGTACTCCTTTATTTGTCTAAGGATTACTGTAGCAAGAATGCACCTTCAAAGGAGGAGATTGCTAAACTCATGTCTTGCTTGATGTGGGAGCGGATTATCTTCGCCCCCCGGGATGTTATACACTCCGAAAAGTGGGATGACATCATGGCCACCCTAGCACAGTATTCTATGTGGGATACTGTGACTAAGAAAGCCGCGGAGTTAAAAACTTGGGGGTTGGTGCTGGGTGCGCTCAAAGTGGCCAGGGAAGAAGGGAAGCTCACTCGCACTGTGAGCGACCTTGACAGCCTTGAGAAGGTTACAGAGGGAAAAGGGGGGTCAGGAGGCTCTTCTCTTTTCACAGTTGATCGCGTGGAGAAAAATGCGCAACAAGGACCGTCAGACTCGAATAAGATGGTGCCTGACGACGATCAGAACAAAATGGTTCCCCTGGAGCCGCCTTGACCGGCAGAATCGCCACCCCCCACGTCGGCTCCACCTCCTTACCCGCCGTTGTATCCTTCTCTATCGGCGCTACCTCCCACAGCGGGGCGGGACGATCCTGTTATCTCTCCCGACCATAGCAAGGCGGATCCCTGCCACCCCCCTCGGAACCACTCCTCTGAGGGCGGAGCGCGGTCACAGTCCCAGATCACTGATTGGGCAGGGATCAGAGAGGCCTTGGCTGGAACATCCGCTCTGATGCAGTTGTACTTCCGGTGGTGGTTGAGGAAGGAGGCCCGCTCTGGGTCCTGCTGGACCCAAAGGGTGTTGCCCGCTTAGTAGAGGCAATTGAGAAAAAAGGCTTGGGATCACCACTAACATTAAATGCGCTAGAGCTTTTGGCAGGAGCCGGCCCGCTGTTGCCGTATGACATAGAGGCACTTATGCGGATTGTTTTAAAGCCGGTTCAGTTTACAGTATGGAAGGAAGAATGGATTGGCCAGCTTAAGCGCATATTAGCTACAGCTCAGAGGGATCCCGGCCACCCAGTCCATGGGTCTGATATCACCCGATTAACTGGGGCTGCAGCGGGATTGTTAACACCACAAGACCAGGTCGCTCGCTTGTGGCCGGGCGAAATGTTGGCCGCTTCAGAATCGGCTTTAACAGCGTTTAGGCGATTTGCACGAAGCACGGAACCTTATACGCCATGAACGGCAATCAGTCAGGGGCCGATAGAGTCCTTTCAGGATTTTGCTAATAGACTTATAAAAGCTGTGGAGGCCTCAGGTCTACTGAGAGCAGTCCATAATCCGGTTATTTTAGACTGCCTTTAACAAAAGTCGTCCGAGGAGGTAAAAGCCCTGTTGCGTTCAGCTCCCACTAAGTTTCAAACACCAGGGGAGGCCATCAAATATGTACTAGATAAGGAAAAGATTAACCCGATAGAGCCAACTCAGGTGGCAGCGGCCGTCATAGAGATGTGCAAAGGTGGTTGGGGGGGCCGTGCTACCTGGGAAAATTAACTATTCTATCACCACAGATGAGGGACTGGATGAACATAGCCCAGAGTTTCACACAGCGACGGAGCAGAAGGTCAATACACACACTGAAGGAGGACTGTGGCGACGAGGTTCGGCTATGGGGACCTACTGCTCGGATTTTTGCCTCCATTGTCACCCCAATTGGCACAGCCCAAGCCCTGAAAGAAATTGAGAGACTGGTGTGTTGGCCGGCGAAGCAAGCAAACGTCACCTCGCAGCTTCTGACGGATCTTCTAACAGACGTCGACAGTATCAGACATGCCGTACTGCAAAACAGAGCTGCGATCGACTTCCTGCTTTTGGCTCAAGGTCATGGTTGTACAGACTTAGAAGGAATGTGCTGCTTCAATCTTAGCGACCACTCAGAATCGTTGCATAAATGGTTGGACTGGTTGAAGCAACACATGCAAAAGATAACAGTTCAAAACGACCCGATTGGGGACTGGCTGAGGAATATCTTTGGGAACTGGGCTAGTTGGTTATCCCCTGTATTCAAGTGGCTCGGAGGTGCCCTCTTGACACTTGTCATATTGTTGCTGATCATCCCATGTATACTCCGATGCACACAGAATTGCTTGCAGAATGCATTAGATCGCGCTTTTGATCAAAGAACAGAATATCATAGGGTTAAGGAAAGCTTGTAGATTAAGGCACAAAAGTAGTCATTAGATAGAAGGGTGTACGATTGGGAAAATTGCGTTCACGGTGTACTGGGGCAAGGCTTACATGGCTTACTCGAGAGGACAATAGTATGTATAGGCGCAACGCGTGGATTTCGGGATGTATGCGATAGAGTCCTCTTGAGTTGTATTAGACTTGCTTTGGCAAAAAGGGGGGGAGATGTTGCAGGCACAGAACAAGATCTCGCGAGAAGAGACAATCCCCCGCTTTTGCAAAGTTGCTTCCAGAAAGTTTTAGAAAGTAAAATGCTGCGTCACTTAGGAGTAGTAATGCGCACGTGCGATCCTAACTTATATAGGGATGCTGCTGCTAACAATAAACGCCATTTGCTGTTCACCACATTGGTGTGAAGTGCAGTCATTTGGCCCCAGCCAGGCAGGTCGGTTGCACAGACGCTAGCGGGGCTGGATCCGTAGGCCACTAACTCCTGGAAAGGGCAACACTACATCAGGGGCTAATTACTTCCATAAGTATCCCATTTCCAATACAGAACACACTGACGTACATACGAATTTCTCACTGCAGGATCTCATTCAGGACCCATGTTTCCATGAGTAGAAGATATTCAGAAAAGAAAACAAAAGATCTCATTTTGCTTACGGTTATTGCTAGCTGTTCCATTTTTTTGTTTTGGATGAACTTGTCAATGGAGACTGTAATTTCTAAGATTAGGCAAATTCAGTGTAAACCAGAAGGAGCTAGCTGAGAAATCCAACAAAAAGAAGAGAGGATAGGTGGTGAACTGCCATTATTAACCCTTACTATCCATACATGAGGACATCAAAACAAAGATAAATTTAACTGTGATTTATCTTTCCATTTTTTAGAGAAGCAAATATACAAATGCTTTTCCTCATGTAAAATGCCATTCTAGTTCTGCTCTTCAGATGTTAAGACTATTCTCTTTATTCAAACTTTTGAGGCAAAATAATTCCCTAGAAAATTAGTCAATAATAGCCAATTGTGAATGGAGTTTATCTTCATTTTTCTGGCCATGCTGCTTACATGGTTTGCTTCAACACAGCATCTGTAGGGTTTTTGTTTGTTTTTAAACATAGTATTTTATTCTTACACTTTTTCTAAACACCCCATATCTACTACCAGCAGCCACAATTTGAAGAAGAGTTTATGATATGTCCAAACCTGCTTATAGGTACAAAACTCTATATTTAAAGTTGTAACAGCTGTATAATAAGACTTCTAGTTCCAATTCTAGCTTTTCAATACAAAATGTAGTACCTCAAAGTGTTTATTAAATTTTAATTAAAGAAGTAACAGCACTTTCTACAGCCAATACCTTTGATTCACTGTCAATAGTTTATTTAAGTTGGATGAAGGTTGGGGGAGGGTGTTACTGAAAGAAAAATTTTATGCAGAAATTTGTATCACTGAATGGAAGCTGCTGTTAAAAAGAATTTTTTGAGGGCTGTGCATGAAGTTTAGCAGCTATATCAACTGGAAATACTTACGAAGTTGTTCAAAGGCTTCCTGGAACTGCCTCATTGCATGTCCAGAAATGAATCATATAGCAGCAATTGCATTCTCATGTATCACCAAAGTTATGTTTTCTACAAATGAAATGCTACATCAAAATATGCAGCCATTTTTCAGCTTCACTGCTACTCTTATGCTTGCATAGGTTGCAGAAAGAAACTGTATGTGTAGCACAGGTGTAAAGTGTGCATACACAACTCTGCAAGCAACTAGTAGAAGATACATAAGCTTTGTAAGCAATATATATAACAGTTAGTAATGATTGTTAGACTTCAGTTCCAGTATTAGCAGTCATAGATCTCAAACATCAAACTCTTCACTGATGACAAAGGAAGAAAATCTAAGTTAACTCCCACTTGAATGCTACAGTCTTCCCTTTTAGCTGAACTTTGTTGTGAAGGACAAGAGGAAATCAAGCTTCTCCTGTCCTCCCTTATACATTTTGCTGCCCATCTAGTTGCAAATATGTGCCAAATTCTGCTGTATAGACAAAAATGTTCATAAATTTCTAAGTTTTGTCTCACTTGTTTACTGTATTTATTAAACTATTTTTTTCATGAATCCTTGCTCACAACAACTGAAAATCCTGAAGGCAAGTAACAATGGGTGCTTAGTAACCTGGAATTACACTGTGTTTGATGGTTCCATTAGAAAATGCGAAACCATTGGAATGCAGTTATTTTGCACCATACAACCAGCAGCATGAACACTTCTGTGGAAGAAACTCAAGATTTTATGGATTTAAATGCCATTAAAGGAAGCAAGCACTATTCTTCCTTCAGACCTGTTTCCTCACCTAACAGATACAACTCTAAATAACCTCTGTATTTGCCTTTGGTCAAGTATGATGTCCTACCACTAATACAGAAATATTTTAAAAGTAGGCACCCTCTTTTACTACTCATCCCACTTCAGAAATGCAAGGAGATTTTCCCTAATAAAGAGGACAGTTTGTTTCAGTCCCTGGTGAGAGGCATCAGATATTTCTTGTCAACCTTTCCCAGGAGCACAGTAAGTTTTTCAAGAGGCTGCAGCAAAGTCTTAGCTCTGATGGAGGCCTAAAATGAGACAGATTGAAAGCTAAGCTACAAATCAGAGGAAGAAAGATCGGTAACCTTAAGAAAATAAGGTGTTTTAGGCTACCTGTGAATTTTTAAAACTTATAGCTAGGAAAAGCAATTAAAGAGAGCAGCAGAAAAGAAATTCCACTGCCTGCCACTCAACGACTCTCACAGCTGCTTCCTCACCAGCTGTCATTCAAAATGAAATGACTGTCAAATCCATAGATGAGAGTGCTCCATTGTATTCCACCCTTACACAGAACTGTGGTTTTCAAGGAAGAAGCAATAGTTTGAAATTATCTATAGCTTATTGTTTTGTTCCCACCTATTTGACCCTTCACAGTAAACATGGAAAATAAGTTTAATCTTCAGAGGACCTAAGCAGAAGATAAAAGTTACTAAAGGAAATATCAACCACCTTTAGGATATTAAAAACATTCATAACTGAAAACTAGTAAAATACACTAATTTAGCATTTTCTCAGTAGTTATGCATACGCAGACTTCTCTAGAGTGTTCAGATTATGTTAACTGCTACCACATGGCCAGTTTGCTCAAGTACTATGTACAAAGTAGACAGCTGCTGCACTGACTGAATAGATCCCGTCCTCAACATTTTACTCTTATTTAGAGAATATGAGTTTAATGACTTCATATTTATTATTAACATACCTGTCCTGACTTCCTTCTGTGATGTGGTAGAGATGATTAGCACCTCCATCAGCACAAGCTCTTAGTGCAGCTGAAAGTGAAGAAAGAGATCATCAATATCATCAATATACTGGCATTTGAAACAAAAAAACTGACATACTTTTGTTTCCTCACTTACTGACATTTCTGTGTAATCTCATGGTCCACCGCATAGTAAGAAATAAACTTTCCAGTCTCAACGTCGCAAACTTTCTATACTTCATTTGTTCTCTTCTTTCTCTAAAAAGACCAGAACATTTTAATGGCTGTTATCAGCCTAATGCCAATCTTCACCTAACTACGTCACTGCATTTTCCAAATAGCTGCTTAAAGTCTGTCCTAACCTACTGCCCACTCATCTTTAACTGAATGGGAGGGCAAGTATTCGAAATCTGAAAAGGGAGCATCCACCACATATGAGCATATACTTGTCGAAAGAAGCTGAAACGTGCACCTTTTATCTAACAGTTCTCACTCGGCCAAAAGGTTACTGAAGACTTGTTGTATAAAAACTAGCAAAAAAAAAAAAAAAAGTAAGGCATTATAAATGCTGTATACTATCTCCCAAATGTCATGAAAGTGATAATTCCACTACAGTTCCCAGACTGTTCTACAGACTGTTTGAGTTATCAGAAATAAAGACAGGGGCTAACACTGAAAACACATTAAATCTTGAAGGATCCTGGTACAAAAGGAACAAAACCACAATCACTTCTACCGCTTACACAACTTGTGACTGAAAAGAGCATGCACCACTAATTCCAGTTGATTTAAACAAACACAGATATGTCTTTGTATTTTGGTTCCTTAATTGGATTTTAGAAAAAAGTTAGATTTTAGAATAAAGTATTCTAATGCTATTTTACTACATAATCAGATATAAATTAGTGTATTTTATTCATGAACACCGCCATTAAGGATTACTGAGCTAAACTGCAGTTCTTAGACAAAAATTTTTATATATGATAAGCTAATAAAGACTGAAAATGACCATGACAATAATAATCTTTATCAGCTCTTTTCAAAGATACACAGGTCAGATAATTGCAGCTAGTGGAGAGACATCCATACAGTGCTGGAAGCAGAGAGATGGGCTGGTAGATCAGAGAAGGCTGAAAGTTGTAGTATCGAGGGTGGTAGTGAAAAGGTGAGGAGAAAATCAAGGAGAGACAAAGAATAGGAACAGCCTGTCAAAGCTTGGGGAAAAAAAAGCCATAAATAATCAGATCAGGTACTTCCTGCTGCTAAGAATTCATATTTCATCTAAACCTATTTTCCTTTGGTGCTAGTTTCTCAGTCAGAATGACCTCTCAACAGTGATACAGACCTAGTTTTTTCCTCTTGGTACTCATTCAGTAGGAAATCTGGCCTACCTCTCTAGCTTAGTAATCAGCATTGCCAGACTTTACAAATTAGAACAGAATTCATCTGACTGCACTTCTGTATTTACTATCATTTTTAAGCCATTCCATTTTATTTGGCAGCTGAATTCTCAGCACAGAGAATGTTCCTTGTGTTAAAACCACTACCCAGTACAGTGCAACCTTGGCTGAGGCTTCTTGGAAAAAAAGAAAAAAAGGCAGAGCAGCAAAATGCTACTATCCATCACATGGGTAGTTCAGTGTACAGCAGCTTCTTTCCTGCTGACAACTTTTATTAAGAATTCTTAATTATTTAATTAAAGAAATATACAGGTGCTTGTCAAGCTTGTCAAAAACTGTTACAGGTGAACGTTCATGCTGTTGAAAGCCAGTGATAATGAAGTCAACTTTCTGCAGGAGTACACAGCACATTCTAGGACTGTGGCCAATAGAAATTTCTTCAAAAATTTCTTCTTCTGATTGTGGCGATTTATGGTTTTACATACACATTTCCAACCCAGGAGTAAATTGCAATTTGTACAAATGCTATACAAAGCAATGGCTGTTATTCTTAAATTGACTGCATGCTCAAGAAAGGCCAATCTACTGATCATGTTTCATATCTGACCTCCATACAATCTGTATCAGTCAGTGAACATGAAGGCCCACTATGTATAAATAGTTAGCCAATGCCAGAGCTGACAGACTGCTTCTTCTCTATGGAACAGATTCTGAAGATCTGCTGTGCACATAGTAAGGTATCTATACATTTCCTACAAAACTGCTGCACATCTTTAATCACTCACTTGGAACTGTAAGCATCACAGAAATATCAGGTAAGCAAAGGCGGGATTCATTAAGCAATTAAATATAGGAACACAAAGAAGTAAACAATGTGCTGATGAATTAGGATACACTATTCTTTTGTCAGCCCACTTGTTCAATACTATGATAACAAAGGGAAATAGAAATGAAACAAAGGGAAAATGAATCAATTTTACCCACAGACAATAGCCTCCTTTGCATTTTAGCAAAAAACTAAGTTATACAGTTCACAAATCAAAATCTTATCTGAACAAAAATTGAAATCTCGCTGTATAAAAAAGGAAGAGAAGATTAGGTCAACACTTTCTCCAAAGTAGTACCAAAAAACCTACAACTGCAAGCAAAAAGAAACCCAAATATCAGTAAACATACCAGGAGTAATGTTCAGTCAAACAAAGAGGCAAGAAAGCAACTATGTTTTCACGAGATTGAGCTTCTGGACTGTCTCAGGTACTGTTCCATACACAGTTCATTACAATTACTCATATTCAAGGTTGCCAAGTTTGAAGCAATCTCTTGTCAGTACTAGATTTAATATTCCAGCAACTCTCACATAGTGCTTGACTTTCTTTTTTCTTCCCTGCCATCCTTCTGAGAGTCTGTCAGATGAGGAACTCTGGTGTCCACCAAGCAGCCTTGAATCTGTTTGAAACACGCTCTGCAGGTCCAGCTGTGGGAGTGCTCCTGTGCTGTCTTGGTGCTAGATCAAGGGGATGGAACCCAGGCATACAGCAAAATACGTACTGCCCTCATTTACACTAACAGCGATGTGACCTTCTCATGACAAGGCTGTGTGGTCATGCCTCTGCAGACAGAATCAGGAGGAAGTTTATTCTCCCTGTTTACACTCTCTGCTTGAAAAATGGCAGCTAAACCAACAATGTAATCAGCTTCTTGCCTTACACTGATGAAACATAAGGAAGTCTTACTGTCTTTTTTCAGAGAGGAAAGGAATTAAAGGTCTCCACCACCCCAGTTCTGCATTCTGTTGCTGGCAGGCCCCTGATGCCAGAAGCTGCCTGGAGTCACAAAGCCTCCCTTCATCCACACATGGTAGCCCCAGGGGCTGGGCTGGGTCCCATCCCCTGACTGACTGGGAAGCGCTCCTGCTGAGCAGGGCTGGCCCTGGACAATCCTGTTCTGGGACACGCACAGCTGAGGCCTGAGGGGGAGAGGGGAGAGTGCAGTAGGAAGCACTGCGACAGGGAGCAGAGAGGGAGAAACAATCTCATACTGCTACAGACAACCAGTGAGTCAAGGTTCCTCATTGCATCCATGCTCGTGAGTACTCTTGCTTCCACTGAACAATATGGATTATTAATTCAAGCCAACTGGCAAACATAAAGGAATGTGCATGATTAAGTAAGTTTGTATTCATGACTATGATTAAATATTTTAAACTAACACATATATTTCAAATTTTGTTTTCTTAAATTGGATTTGCAGTAGTCTGCAACTTATCAAAAAAATAATCACACACATTTTAAATAACGCAAAATGCATTAATTCTCAGGCTACTAAAATACAAACCACTTCTTATCAGCCTAGCATGCATTTCCAGAAAACCATATCACAGTCTAGTAAAACTTTTGTTTGCCAGGATTTCTGAGGTCATAAAAATGAGAAACTCCGTTTTTTAAGAGTCAACTAGTGTATCATAATGTGTAAATTTCTAAACAAATCAAATTAGTATCAACACTTCCTTGAAAAATTATTTCAACTGTTCAAAAGAATAATTTGGTCTAAAAGCTGTTTGAAAATAGATATCAAAAAAGAGAGACAGAGACAGAACCAGAGACGGAAAAATAAAACATCAAATACAGTTTTCTAGCCCGTAAGAACTTGCTCTCAGTAATGTATTTTCTAAGGTCTTCACAATATACAGTAGCCCTATGCTCATACTATGTAGTTTTGTGTACAGATATTCTCCCTACACAGTTTTCCCTAAGCAGATAAGCTATTCAATATATTTTCAACAAAACAACAGTAAACTAATAAAAAAATACCAAGATAAATGAACAAGAAAGTATTCCCTGTGAATAACAACAGGAAACGCTTTATGTGGCATTCTTTACAGGCAGCAAAAGCCAACTTAATTTCAGAAATGGACACACATTTTGAAACTAGCTCAAATTAAGTGAATATTTTGAAACAGAAAATAAGCCCATATCTTGGAATTACTTGTCTAAAACACTGGTTGCAGATAATAACATAACTTCATTTATTTATTTATTTTATTTATGACAGATTCACTCTTTGTGTTTGACCCACATGTCTCTTAACTCACATTTTGGCAGTGGAAGTTTTCCAAAAAAAGTGGAAACATAAAATAGACTATGAAGTAGACTCAATCTTACCTGGTCCATTATATATTAGTAATTGCTGGAGGTACATACACACAGGTACTTGAATTACTATAAACTGGAATGATTTCAGGGAATTGCTGGATTTGCATTGAAATAACCGTGGTGCTAGCACCTAAATAGAGCTCTAAGGATGAACGTGAACATTATTTTGATATTTAATCAATATTTTGATATTTGATATGAAAAGTCCTCCTTTCAGGTGAAAAAAAAGCTTTAGCCACTCCACATCAGAGCTAATCTTGATCTCCAAAATCTTTCTACAAAGAATAAATCTCATATTGAAATAATATTCATGTTAGGCCTTCCTTCCTGCCAGCTTGAGCAGTGGTCAAGAAGGAAGGTCAACTAGTATAAATCAGTAGACAGACATGACAGACCAGATCCATGGTATAAATTCATTGAATGTGTAATTCTTTTGTCATACATATTTTTAAGAAAAGTGGGAAGGTCCATAATGAAGGACAAAACACACTATTTGCATTTTTAAAATAAGACACGTGTGTTAACATTTTAAAAAGCAAAAAACACCAAGAACAATCATTCTGGGGATATTTTAAGCTATAGTGATGAAAAGACACTTTAAGTCATCACAGGACACAAATTCCTTATTTGGATGGGCAGAGTCGGATACAAAACAAGCTAAAAATATGAAAGAATGCATCTGTAATTCTGAATGCAAAATGGTATTTCTCATCTGAATGAAGGCAGAGAGGAGATGCAGGAGCTGTAACAACAAGAAGAGTGTCAGAGGTCCAGCTGGGTGTCAAGAAAAAGTTCTTCATCAAGAGGGTGGGATGGCACTGGAACAGGCTCTTATGGGCAGTGGTCATGACATCATACCTACTGAAGTTCAGAGTGTATGGCCAGCGCTTCCAGATATCGAGTTGAATTCTGGATGCAGAGCCAGGAGCTGGACTCAGTGGTCCATGTGGGTCCCTTCCACCTCAAGATATTCTATGATTCTATGACTTTCTTAAATAGAACAAATGGAAAAACAATAACATTCTTCCTGGAAAGAAAAACTGACGTCTACATAGAAACAGTTACAAATGAAGATGACTTAGCACTAGCTTCTTGGTTCATAAAAGTGATGAATAAACAAGTACACTGATTTAATTATGGTTATAAGAGAGCCTTAATGTGAAATTTCCAAATATAAATATTTGTAGGAAACAATCCAGAATTTACTGCAAAAAAGAACCAACTGTGTTCTCGGAAATAAACTTCTGCCCAGTACCTCTCTTCATAGCAAGGCTGTACACAGCATCAGAGTCATGTAAAACCCAATCTTTGTAACATTCACAATGTGCACATGGGAAAAGCAGCAGGATGTACCAATTTTCAAGACGGTCTCTATTCCTCCTTCTGAAATAAGGAAAGGTTCACCACCATGAGTCTTCTGCAAAAATTTTCCATTGAAAATTTTTTGTTGGGGTTCTCCTGAAGATACACACTTAAGATGCAGGTTTCCAGGTGGTGATGCAGATGAGGAGTACAATTTCATTAGTTCACCAGAGTGCTGAGATGGATGATCACTAAAATGAGAAAAGCATATGCTCTGTGCATGCTACTATTAGGACCCTGTTCAAACCCTATATGAGTTGGCATTCATACTGAAAAAGCTGATGATGACCTGAAAGCTTATGTCACACTGAGCAGAAGCAAAATTTAAGGTTAAACTGTAACAAAACTTTACTGGAGGTAAATCCAGCAATTCACAAAAAATTTTACCAGTGAGAATGTCATAATTTAACACCATATTTTCAGAGAAATATGATTCAGATATTTTTTAAAGAGTCATACAATTAGTGATCAATTGAATGTCACTAAAACAACAGATCTCTCTAGTCTCCCATGGAAACTGCTGTAATGCTAAAACTTTAATTTTGATATTCCTCTGCAGCAAGTGATAGGAAAGGCATTTGTAAGGATGCTGTTCAATTACTGGCATCAAGAGAATCATCTGAGGTAATCCTTTTATAGATCTTTGTGCTAAGCAGACACAGTGCTTGTTTCCTGGCCCTGGACTAGCATCTTGGGCAGTTCCCTGAGGCTTACTACAGGGAGAAAGGCTTGAAATGAGCAGAGAGGTCAGCCTGCACATTTTGGACAGTGTTTCAGGAAAATCTGCAAAATTCTGAATGATTCAAAAATTACTTTTAGTACCAGATCTGTGCATATCTCATTTCCATTTACAAAGATGATTGGTACATTGCATGTGATTTTTATCAAAATGTCACTACATTATGGCTTTATGCTTTTGGTTTCAATGTGCTACAAAGATAGCCTAAATTGCATAGCCTTAGCACTGCACTACAGAAGGACTTCCTGCTCTCATTCTGGGTCACATTTTTATTTCAAAGAGAAGACACTGGGTTTAGGCACATGTTGAATTCTGAAGTTCAGGTATGAATTAATGGTAATTGTGTAGATATTCTTTGTTTTGTTTAAATTGCCTGCTGTCTCAACTGCATTATTTCCTCTATTAAAGTAACACTAATGTGGAAGCATTCTCACATACCCTTATGACTGTCTGATGGAAGAGGAACTGCTTGTGAAGTCATATGTAGACAGCAGTGGTCAAAGCTTGATGCCCAGATGGAGCTCAGTGACAACTGGTGTTCCTCAAAGGTCAGTATGGAGACAAGTGATCTTCAACATTTTCATCAGTGTCATCAACAGGGAGTCAAGTGCACTCTCAGCAAGTCTGGGGATGACACCAAGCTGTGTGGTACAGTCAACGTACACACAGGGATGGGATGCCATTCAGAGAGAAAAGAACAGGCTGAAGTAGTTGGCCCAGGTTAACCTAGTGAGGTTCAATAAATCAAAGTGCAATGTGCTTGTGGGTTGTGGCTGGGTTGTGGCTATCCCTGCCATCAGTACAAGCTGTTGGATGTAAGGATAGAGCACAGCCCTGCTGAGAAGGACTTGTGAGTACTGATGGATCTTGTGGATGGCAAGCTGGACATGAACAGCAATATTCCCTCACAGACAGCCAACTCTGTCTTGGGCTGCATCGAAAGAAGCATGGTCAGCAGGTCAAGATGTGATCCCTTCCACTCTGCACTGGTAAGACCTCACCTGGGTACTGTGTCCTGATACGGTGTCTGCAATATAAGAGTGTCAATGGTTTACAGGCCTCATTCAGCCCAGTTCTGTGACAAACTGGGGCAGAGGGACCCGAGGACCCATACTCCGGGAGATGGAGAAGGGAAAGAGGGGAAATGGTAGGGACATGGGCCTAAAAGCAAAACAGTGTCAACAACCTACGGGGGAAAATTAATTTACTAAATATGATAGCAAAATGTGAGATAACACAGTATAATACAATATAATTGAAACTGGAAATCAAATAAAAATGAGTGTCCAATACTGAAGACCTGACTATAATGCTGAAGGCAAGACAACTAGGGAGCATACTCTGCAGAGATGAGCAGTAGAAGAAAAGGCAATCTTGTGGCTCACAAGCAGTTTTATCTCTCCCTCTAGATGGAAACAGAACAGTAGAAGTCTTCTGGGATATGTAGTTCTTCTAAGAATCAAGTACCAGGAAATATCGACAACCCACAGAACAAGAGCATTAACTCTTTAACTCCCAGTGCACTACATGATGTTATGATGGGGAATACTGGTTACAAAAAATCATAAAACCATGACAAGGAGAGATGTGGACCTGTAAGACCACATCAGGAAGAAAGCCAAAAAAATGATCCAAGGGATGGAAAACCTCCCCTGTGAGGATAGTCTGAGCAAGTGGGGCTGTTCAGCCTGGAGAAGGCTCTGGGGAGACCTGACAGCAGCCTTTCAGTATCTAAAGGGAGGGCTATAAGAACGAAAGAAACTCTTTAGCAGGGTATGTTGTGATAAGATAAGGGGAAAAACTAGAAGAGAGGAGATTTAGATTCAGTATAAGGAAGATGTTTTTTACAGAAATGGTGGTGAAGCACTGGCATAGTTCACCCAGATGTGTATGACCTGTCCTTGGAAACATATGAGATCAGGCTAGACCAAGTTCAAAACAACCTGACCTAGTGGTGGACCTTTAAGGGTCCCTTCCAACTCAGAAGATTCTGTTTCTGTGATCATAAGTCAAAGCATGTAATCATTATTGAACAAAAAATTTGGCCTCTTTTTTGGGTGGGCTGTTTGCTCCTTCTGGTTGTTCATTCAAAAAATAAAGCCATAGATCTAATAAGCTGAGCTTATTCTGAAAATTTCCTTTAAGAAACTCATTCCTAGTGAAACAAACAAATCAACAAAAACACTGACACAACCTTGTTCAAATAGAAATATGTTACACATCATATTATGTTGGGTTTTGTTCCCCAGATGGTTCCATGATTAGATGAAAACACCCGAACAACTACATAGCAGTTGTGAATCTTCCTAAAGCAAGCATTTCTTTTAAATGTTGCCGCTTAATTGAGATTTGTCGCCCTTTCAATTTTCCCATAGAAACACAGCTCACAAGCACGGGAGAAAAAATAAACCTATTTCTAGTATATCTTTAATTCAGACAAATGTTGGTCAAAAAGAATACCAATATTCTATTTAATTTGCAATCTCTGCCCATAATAAACACTTCCTTATCAGTGTCAAAGGTTTACGTGCTGGTTCAGCCTGGTTCCATGACAATTGGTGCAGGGGACCCATGGACCCACACCCCAGGAAAGAGGAAAGGGAAAAGGGAGATGAGCCTAGAAACAAAACAGCGGCAACCATCTGAGGAGGAAAGCTAATTTACTAAATAAGATATCGGAAAACAAAATAACACAATATAATACAATATAACCAGAATTAAAGCTAATAAATCAAATAAAATGAGCAAGAGAGTGTCCGATAAACAAAAGGCCTTACGCTAATGCTGAAGGTGAGACGGCAGCGAGCACCCACTGCTGAGTCGATCCCAAAGGAAAGAGAGATGGTCTTGTGACTGCAGACAGTTTTTATCTTTCCCTCTGAGCGTAAACATGTAAAAATGCAAAGCATTGCACAGTCCTCTGGGGAATGTAGTCCTTCTTCTCTTCTGAGACAGGTATACCTGGAACCATCGATGATCCATGGAGCTGGAGCATTAACTCTTTAACTCTAAATGCACTACATGATGTTATGATGTGGAATATCAGTACCAAAAATCATAAAACCATGACAATCAGTAACAGAAAATGTCAGAAGACGGGATGTTCAAACGTGATTCAAGTTACTGCACCCATCCCTCACTATTCTAGCTACCAGATGCACAGGAGATAACAGAATATTACATACATAAAGTACTGTGTTCCTGTATGTGCTCTGGTTTTAACAGGCATTGCTGGTAAAATGTTCGAAGATGTTCACCTTCCTTAATCTCTATTTCATCTTTTAGTAGGACTAGCAGCCCATGTTATTATTAGTTTTTGGGTTTCAAAGTGCAAGAGTTATACTGAAGTAAGTTTCTTCACTCAGCTATTATCTCCTTCTTTATAGGAAGAGCATTCTTGGCTTCTCCCGAAGCTCAGGTCTCTTCCCTCATTCTTGACCATGTCCTCTGCTGCCTTCCCTTGGTCTGTCACTGAATTGTACGGGCTGGACTGACCACTAGAGATCACCTAGACTAACCCCCTGCCAAAGCAGCTCCCTAGACCAGGTTCCACAGATAGGCATCCAGGTGGGTCTTGAACATCTCCAGAGGAGACTCCACAACCTCTCTGGGCAACCTCTTCCAGTGTTCTGTCACCCTTACCAGACAAAATTCTTACTTCTGATGAAGTTCTTACATTTCTGTGCTGAACTTCCTGTGCTTCAGTTTATGGCCATTTCCCCTTGTCCTATTGCTGCACAATACAATATAACTGAAACCGAAGATAATAAATGAGAGAGAGAGTGTTGAAAACCAAAGGCCTTACACTAAAGCTGAAGGTGAAATGGCTAGAAAGCTCCCACTGCTGAGACAAACAGCAAGAAGAGGAAGTCTCAGTAATTGCACGCAGTTTTATCTTTCCTTCTGGGTGATAAATGTGAATGCAAAGTCCTCTGGGGCAAATAGTTCTCTTTTGAGAGCCAGATACCTGAAAATTTGGCAGTCCATGGAACTGGAGCACTAACTCTTCAACTCCCAGTGCCTTACGTGTTATATGGAATATCAATAACAGAAAACATAAAACCATGAGATGAAGTCACTTTTAACCTTCTAAGAATTACATTTAAATGTTCCCATCCTACACATCACATCTTTCCTTTGTTATTAGAAGATGATATTTTATTAGTATGCATTCAGAAGTCCTACTGATAGGTTATTCTTTTGGTCAATTTTATATTTACTACTCCTTCTGTAAATCTAAACTGGGATTACACAATGTTTTCAAATTATTTCTAATTTTGAAACATTTATTAATTTTAATATTATGAAAGATATAATATTTTACATTGGTAATCACTGCCTTTTAATAGCCAAGTGGCACAAATGCACGTAATACAAGTCAATTTCAATTTGACTGAGTGGCGGTCACTGAGAAGCAGAGTTAATATTGTACTGTGCCCTTCCCTTCAAAGTGTTTCATTGTCACCTTTGTAGTCCACTCTCATGCTGTGTGCAATTGATTCATGATTCATGAAAAAAGTTTGCTAAAATCACATAATAATGATGAAAGTTTATGATCTTGTGGGGTCTACATTACTAGCCATACATAGCAGCATGGTTTGGACACATCTGTTTTTAGTCATCCTTTGAGAGGCTACCTTACACCCTCTGGAAAGTTCTCTTATTTCAGTGAAGTCACCAGATCAGCAGAATTCAAACCATACTGTGTTATTACCACTATGTCCCAATAGAAAGAATCAATAACAATTCAGCCCTAACGCTACTCATCTTTGCTCTTTCTGTTTTCACTGTCCAGCTTGAGCCCCAGTAACTCCCCCTGACCTATTTCACACATCTTGTCTTCAAAAGATGCATCTCATCAACTCACAGACACACAAATCCACTGCCATCCTCAGGTCCCATCACACATGTTGCATTGGGTCCAAATGCAGTTAACCTCCTTTTCATCTACTGTTTCCAGTCCCACTCTCCACTTCTAGCCTTATGTTAAAGTGGCTATTCTATAAACTCCATAATCATTTTACTTCACCTAGTATTTAGTAGTTGAGAGACTAGACAAAGCAGAAAGCATAACCATAAGAGCATGGGCTTTCTGGCATTTTTGTACAAATGCATTCATAAAAAGAATAAAAGAGGACAGGCTTTCATTCAAGAAGCAAGAATAAAAAGGGATTTGTTACTTAGGATTGATAGGAAACTTAATTTTCTGCCCAGGCACGAGTGGAAGATTTCCTCACCTATAACAAAAACAACACCAAATGTTTAAAGAAACATTTACTTTCTGAGGCAGCTTAATTCACCAGGGCATTTCCAGTATTTCCTCTTCTAAAGAGGAATGACACAACCAATTCAACAATAAAATTGTGTAGCATGTTTTTTGGAAAAATAGTCCAAAATCAACCCCCCCAAATTGCCATTCTGCTACAATTAAAAATATTGAGAAATAAATTATTGTGTAACAGGAGATAATTCAAAGTAACTATAGAAAAAAACAACAATAATTAAAGCTAACTTTAAATTTATTCTTGCAGTCTGTAATAGAAAGGTCTGCTACAAACTTCAATAATACTGTTTGGAACATCAGCCATTTTGCTTGTGCTGAAACTCATTTTTTATAATGCAGTAGTAACATCTCAGGAAATATATGAAGTTTCTATTTATTATTAAAGTAGAATTGTGTTAGCATGGTAGGTTATGCATATCCCTGCTGTGATTGTCTTCATGCTGGAAAAAAAAAGATGTTATTTTTCTATTACTGAAATAAACTATTTATTTTGACAGGAGAAAATAAATTTTAGTGAATCGCAAACTGAAAAAAAACTGTAATCTAAGTGAACAACAGTAAAGATTCTCATATTGTACCCTTCCAACTTTAAGCCAGCTGCCATTTTGCTCCTTTTTTTTTGCATGAATTCATCTGACCTGTGGCATACCTATGAGCCCATATATTAAAGTTAGTATCTTTCCTCAGTCCTTGACCAAACTATTGAGGAATCCACCAGAAGAAAGAAGATTGAGATTGACAGATCTAAGTCTTAGAGAAAAATTAAACTGCCTCCATTCCAGGATCTCTTCCAATCCCGTCTCCAACCCTGCCTACCCTCTTACCCTAAAAGTAAGCCCCGGAGACGCCTGGGAAGAGGGAGAAATGGGGAATCACAGTTAGCTTACATCTAAACACATCTGTACTTAATGACATCGTTTTCCAGTGTGCTCAGCATCGTGCTATTTTCCAGAGCTCTAGGATCATCGGTTTCCATTAATCTTTCCTAATGCAGAGTAAGACTGAACCTTCTCCAGATAGCCCAAACTCGGCTATTTATTCATAGTATCATAGAACCATGGAATCACCAAGGTCGGATAAGACCTTCAGGATCAGCCTGACCAAATGTTCACCTTCCACCAATATTGCCCGACTAAACTATGTCCCTTAGTACAATCATAGAATGGCCTTGATTGAAGAGGACCTCAAAGATAAAGTTTAAACTCCCTTGCTACGAGCAGAGTTGCCAACCACTAGACCAGGATGCCAAGAGACATATCTAGCTTTGCCTTGATGTCACGGTGTTATCCGTGACAGTGACCCCAGGGAAAACGAGGAGAGAGAGAAAGGAAAAGAAAAAAAAACTGCACCATCAGTGGCCACGCGGCCGCCCGAGCAAAGCCCGCGCTCCGGGGGGAGGGGGAAACAGCGGTTAGAGATGGGTCTACAAAAAAACAACGGCATGATCTGAGAAGGAACGGTAACTTTACTAAATCTAATAAAATTGAACAACTGAGAGAGAGAGAGAGACACTTTCCAAAACAAAAGCTGGGAGCTTACGTTAGGGAGGAATTGCAGGGGAAGCACACGTGCTGAACCTCCATGGCCGCCGAACTTGCCAAGAGCGAGAGCGGCCTGGCACCCGGTGCGGAGCTCCGCCCCTCTGCTGCTCCCCAACAGCATTAACTCCTCAACTGCTGCATGATGCTCTGATGTGGAATACCGGCATCAAAACCACAAAACCACAACATTCCACCCCTTATTCCATATCATCACATCATTCTTAACACATATCTATACAGAAACAAAACAGTAATAACATAAATTACATACAAACATATATATATATATATATATATATATATATATATACACACACACACACATATGTATACGTGGAATTACAGACTGCACTCCTCCAGCATCAAATTCCCTTGTGGGACACACTGGACATCCACATTTTTATCCATTACCCACCTTCCATCTGCGATGCTTCCCAACAATACGACATGATCCATCAGTGAACAGGGCATGTGTCTTTTCATTTTCTGTTAGTTCATTATATGGTGGGGCCTCTTTAGCACGTGGTATCTCCTCTGATGGGGATGTTCCAAATTTCTTGCCTTCAGGCCAGTCCATGGTCACTTCCAGGATTCCTGGATGGTTGAGGTTCCCCATCCAAGCTCGCTGTGTAATCAGTGCAATCCACTTACTCCAGGTGGCATCGGTAGCATGATGGGTGGGGGGAACCTTTCCTTTGAACATCCAGTTCAGCACTGGCAATCAAGGTGCCAGGAGGAGCTGTGTCTCAGTGCCAATTACTTCAGAGGCAGCCCAAACCCCCTTGTATGCTGCCAAAATCGCCTTCTCAGTTGGAGTGTAGCACTCCTCTGAACCCCTGTATGCTCTGCTCCAAAATCCAAGGGGTTGGCCTTGGGTCTCTCCAGAAGCTCTTTGCCACAGACTCCAAGTGGGACCTTTCTCTCCAGCAGCAGTGTAGAGGATGTTTTTTATGTCCTGTCCCATCCATACTGGCCCCAGGGTCACAGCACAGGCTATCTCCTGCTTAATTTGCTCAAAGGCCTGCTGCTGTTCAGGACCCCATGCAAAATTATTCTTTTTTTGGGTCACTTGATAGAGGGGGCTTACTATGAGGCTGTAGTTTGGGATGTGCATCCTCCAAAAACCTACGACACCCAGACACAGATCTTGAACTGGACTCAGTTTTTTTAAACAGATTACTATTCAACAACAAAGTATAGTATAGCTAAGGAACTCCGATAACACCTATAACCACAGACATGCCAAGAGCTGAAGTGGGGAAAATGGGGAAGACTTTTGTCTGGAGAACTGAGTGGTCAAAGGCCAGAAAAAAATGTTCCAAGATGATGTATTTTGCTGGAGATTGTAGCCAGCCAGCTGTGCCTGACAGCTATGGAGGAGGTGGCAGGCCAGGCAGTCTATGGCCAGGAGAGAGTCCTGGGGCCAGGCCAGGAGGTCTGTGGCTAGTAGAGGTTTGGCTGGATGTGAGGCCTGGAATAAGGCCAGGTGTGCTATGGCCAATAGCAAAGCCTGAGGTCGACTTGTAGGCTCTGGATAAGTTTGGTCAAGGCAGACACCACCCAAGCCTTGCAAAGCACTTTTCACTGCCATCTACATCTTAACAGGCAAATGTGAGGCCCAAACCAAAAGCACACCCTGAGTCAGGTTCTGTGAACATGCAAAGCAGCTGATGTGCCTGTAATGTGAAACAGCTTTGCAAGAAAATTCTATGGAAAATCATACAAAGAGAAAACCTGTAAAAGCTTTCACTTCACATAAAACATAACTTCAACTTGGTGACAGCCGTTCAAACAGGCATCAATTTTATTTGAACACTTGATTTTGACTGTTTCTTTTTTTTTTTTTTTTTTAAACAGATAACAGAATTGTATGGTCTGTTAAAATTTGACATTCCTTAGATTTAAGTAACGAGCTTCCATGTACATAGCAGGAATACTCTGCTTGCAATGTTCCTTTGATGATCGAGTTTCAGCAAAATCTGAAAACATGTTCAGTAGTTAAATTGGAAACCATTTTCAAATGAAACATTTCAGTTTTAAAAGGCATGATTTTTAATTAATTTTTTAACTTTTGTGGTAACCACAGTGTAATTGCACGTGCAAGGAAAAAGGGTAATTGCTCAACATGTTCAATATATTCAGTACATGTGAGTATATTTGAAAAAAATTTAGTCAAATGGAATATTAAAACATGTTAAATTTCCTTTTTTTTTTGTTCTGTATTTACAGTTGTGTGTCAAGAGCAAATCTGTATTTTTATTAGTTCTGTAATTTCAAAATAATTTTTATTCCCCTCTTTTGACTAGTAGCTTGAACTGTTTAAGGACTGTTAACATTTTAAACTATCAGACAGCAAAGCATCCCTAAAAGCAGCAAAATCAGATTTGGTTACCATCAGATTTGGCTATCACTAAATTCTGGTAAGTGTTAGAACAGCAGAAAGAGCACAAGACAGAGGCTTGTGCTTCTGTAGCACATCGCAACCTGACTGGAGATTCACAATGAAACAAACAAGTATTTACAATTCAATATTTACCTTGAATTCATAGAATCATTTTCAAATATACATTAAAAAAAAAAAAACACCTTTCTTTCAGCTCTAGTTGAGGGAGAATACTATCTGAATCAAAAAGCTGCTATTTTCTTGATGATATGAAGATCAAAGTGTCTTCTTCAAGGTATCCAGTGAATCACATAGGAAACTCCCTATGTTCCACTGATATCAGGTACTTAAATTGTGCCTTCTGTGCACATTCAGTAGTCTCTCCAGCAAGCATATACTTCTTTTGGCCAATGCTAACACAACTCAGATGCTTTTCTCAAATAACTGCAATATTTGGTGCTATAACTAAGCTACTTAAAGGGCTTCCTGAGCCAAAAGCTGAGAAGAATCAGCAATCATTATTTCAGAGGGAGCTTTTTTGAGAAACTACAGATTGAGACGTTTCATTTTAATCTTTAAATCATATTATAAAGACATAGTACCTTAAGGTTCAGGAGAGCTGAGCGTGGAAGCAAAATACAACTAAAGCAAGTTGTAAGATTGAAAGTGATTAAAAACTAACATTAACTGCTTTAAACTTTCTTACAGAAATTTTCCTTCAGTTTTCAACTTAAACCAAACAATTAAAGGACAAACTAGAGAATATTTTCTTTGTTAGCACATAATAGAGACAAGTATAACTACTCCAGATCTGTCTCTCTCCAACACTGTAGGCATTTGAGAACTTGAGTTACAGATCTCAGCAGCAGGAGCCTGAATGGGAAGGGGTCTTCTTTGCAGCGTTGTCTTGTGTCTGCTTAAAAGCTTGTCACACAGAATCTCACAGATTCACATATGGGTTAGAAGGAATCTCAGGAGATCATCTAAGTCCACACCCCTCTGCTGAAGCAGGTTCCCTAGAGTAGGTTGCACAGGAAAGTATCCAGGCAGGAAGTTGTCCTTCATGCTAAGCATCTCAAGCTTTGTAAGGAGGTAGCATGGATAAGAATTTAGTGCCCTAGGGAAATTATGAGTTAAAGTGCTGATGTAATCTAAATTGGTCTCCATGTACATGCATATAATAATTACAGAGCAGGAGAGATCTACACAGATGCCTGAATTTAAGCATAAACTCCAGTGATTTATTGACTTCTGTTAGCTGTGTAGGGGAAGAAAGCATGAACTACTTCTTGTATGACAGCAGTATCTGGTGGGTCACAGAGCTTCCTACCATATATTCTGCACAGCAGCATCTATTAATAAAATACTACTTAGCAGGATCTTAGGTTTTTAAGGAGATAGTGCTGGGTTGAGAGATGTGATGTTCTCATGCTACACTTTTATTGGCATCAAATCACTCTAAAACAGTCCCCTTCACTAATGATTCAAGTATGTCACACTGTATTCCCTTATTCCCTTCATCAAAGCTTATGGAAATCATTAGTATTATTTTGATACCACTTATTAGGCCAACCATTTTTAGTGATCTGTGGAAAAATGGACATAAACTGGAGCACAGGAAGTTCTGCATCAAGATGCAAAAGAACTTCATGGTAAGGGTGACAGAGTACTGTAACGGGCTGCCCAGGGAGGCTGTGGAGTGTCCTCTAGAGATATTCAAGACCTGTCTGGATGCCTACCTGGACAGCCCGGTGTAGGGAGCCTGCTTTGGTAGGGGGGTTGAACTCAATGATTTATGGTGGTCCCCTTCCAACCCCTACAATTCTGTGATTATTATTGCTGATAAGATAAAGAAATGTCTAAAAGAAGAACGCACAGTTGCTTATTACAAGGTCGTACCACCTACTTTCCATACTTTCACTAGAAAACTGAATAGCAATACCTGGAAAACTAATAGAATCTAGATTCAACCACAGATTTCTACTTCCTCTGGTAATCTAAGTAATGTAGTTTCTTATTTGGACAGTTAAAGAACGTGATTGGATAAAATACAAATCAAACTCATACATTCCCATTTCCTCTCCATTGAAATACAAACATATCTCAAGCCTCAGCATATCCAAGAATAAACCACACTGCACTCCTGGTATTCACAAGGTTGTCTCCACGTCTCTTTCTTCTTTGAAATATTCAGCTTGCCTTGAATCTCTCTTGCCAAACTACTCTTAAAGCGGAAAGAAAATACATATTTCAGTCTCTCTCCCTATAATCAAATCCGAATAAATAAAAAGGCACCATCTAATCATGTGTCTGAACAAAGAATGACAGTAATAAAGACACAGAAGAAGTCTAAGGAAGCAGTGTTATTTTGTGCGTTTTTTCCCCCTCTGTAACATAATGACCATTAAACTCCACTTTTTTCTGCCATTAGAGAGTTATGTGGTAATCTCAAACACATGAAAATAAATTGTTTACTCCAGCTCCTCCTTCACACTCTCCATATTTATGGTGGTTGTTACTTTGTTATTCATAAACAGTAGCAGAGAATGCAGTGCAAATGCAGGAAAGTCAGCATTAACTAACAGAAGGAAATCTCATCACAGAAGGAAAAAGTAATCAATGAATTTAAAAACCCATCTGAAATTTGCTCACAAATCCACCTGAGGATAGCACTGCAGAATATTCAGAATAAACTCCCTCAAGGAATGCTGAACTTAGAAAATGGAAATAGAAAGAAGAAATGAGAAGTAAGTCGGGAGAAGCTCTATGTGCACATTTATATACATAAATTATTTTTATTAGCATAGCTACTCGACAAGCTTATTTTCCACAAATTTAAATATACAACTTTAACATGTTAGTTCTTGTCTACTGTACAATTTCCACTGCAGCTTCTAATAAACTTAAGCATTTGAAAAATAAAAAATACATGCTCATCTTCAACAAAATTAATTCAAGCAGAACTTCAGTTAAGTCTGTTTTCAAAACAAGCAGAATAATCCAAATAAAAGTGAAAAAAATAAAATTATTCTTTCAGCTCATGTAGATCTATCAGCATATTGCATTTCATTGCTGTCCCTACTGGGATTGCCCACTTTCATTCCAAAATCCCCTTTTTTGGCATTATAAGTATTTTGAATTTACTAGAATCTCTAGGGACTGCCTTAAAAAACATTAAAAAAAAAACCACCAACAACAACTAAACAAAGATCAACACTATTTATATATGCACATAAAAATTGACTGTATGCATATTAAAACAATATACACATGAGCAACTAAAGTGAAAAACTTTTTTCCTCTCTTTAAAAACACTAGTAGAAAACTGTTTTGTAATTTATGTAAACCTCATTTAGAAGCAGAAAAACAGAATCTACAGTCTACACAGCATGTTATCATTACCAGATTCAGTTTCAAAAGTATTTTGACTAATACTTAAAGTATATAGAACTAGATATCAACTGTGCTAATATTCAAGGTAAAAAGGTAATATTTGTAGAATATTAATAGAGTAGTATTTATTTTCAAAGCAATAAAACAAGAAAAGCTTCAAACGAAAGTTCTGCTCTTTCAGCAATGTTTCAGATAAATCCCTTTTGAAGTAAAGTCAATGAGCTTCTTTCAATGATCATAAAAAACTACTTTAATCTGTCTGTCTGAACAGTATCTCTGTCTTTAACAAATCATTAGTCCTTAAATACATAAAAATGAGTTTAGAAACTTAACATCAGGCTCCTATTTATAAGACCCCCTATTAGTCTATTTCACACCATGCTGTGATGCAGTATTTTTTTTTTTATAGCTGTGGGTAACATTGAAAATCAGAGAAGTAACATCATTTGAATGTTGGCTGCTCTTACAATATGTACAACATAGAATATAATTCAGCAAGTTTACTTCTACTTATGTGAATTTTCAGCTAACTGTGAAAACTGCACAAGATGACAAAAAAAAAAATCAACACATGAGTCTCAAACTCTTTATGTCAAGGGTCAATCCGTGAGCCTGAAGCACTCCAGAGCAGAATGGTCAGGCTCCTTGGAAGCGAAAGCATGAATCTCAGCATGAGTCAAGAAAGCCACTTCTTCCTACTGGTGTTGGAAAGCAAAGTGGCATGACTTGAATGAAAACATGAAAGCTATCTTTGAGCACTATTTAGGACTATGAACAAAAGTAAAAAAATAATACCTGTGTTGTTTGCTGTTTTTTTGTTTCTTTTTTTTTTTTTAGTTTCCTACAAAGAAAGAGAAACACTTTCTTAGCTTTAGAATTAGTATGCACACCTTCCGCCCAGTTCCAAGCTGAGATGAACAGGTAACATGACATTGCTCAGGACTGGGAGAGAATCACACTGCCATTCACATATGCTCTCAGATTGTAATTAGGCTTTTAGGCAAGAGCCTTAGGGGATTCTGAAGAAAAGAGGGCAGAGGTGAAATCTTGCTTTTGCAGCATTAGAATTAAATTGACAGAATACTGAGGTATAATTTTTAACTCTTTCACAGATGCGTTGCTACCTGTGTAACTTCAAGTCACATGACCTTTTCTTCTGTACCCAATTCAAAGCTCTTAAATGTTATCCTATCTTGTAACCAGAAACTAGAACTCCTACTTATCACGCCCCCCTATGTAGGAATATTATCCATAAAATGACATCTATGCCAGAGAATTTAATCTATGACATTTCATACACAAGTCTGTATTGGGCAGAAAGTCATGAAGGATTAGTAATATAAAACAAATGCTGCACAGAAAAGAGCTGAATAAACTCCAGTTTGCAATTATTTCTGTCATATCCCATGACAGATGTCAGGAAAAGAAAGTGATTCAGCTCCTTATACACTTTTGAGTTTCGGTTGCAAACCATGTCAGATGTATTGTTGCTCCTATGCTTAAGCAATATCATACCAATGATGTGTGGCCATGCTACTCCCAGATTCAAAAGAAAGGAATGGTAGCTTCTTAAACCAAATTCCTAGGTCATCCTGAAAGCAGGCTACATACCAGCTTAGTCCTGTCTCCAAAATGAGGAGTAGAGCCACCAAGGAATCACTTATATTCAGTCTCCTCATCTCTTAATTTTCTCAGATACACAATGATAATGTATCTCTTAGCCCCCTGCCTGGACAATCTGTGTTTTGACTTGTCAGAAAAATTGCCATGGTTCTATGATTTTTGGCATTGGTATTCCACATCATAACATCATATAGTGTATTAAGAGTTAAAGCTCCAGCTCCATGGATCATTGCTAGTTCCAGGTATACCTGTCTCAGAAAAGAAGAACTACATTCCCCAGAGGACTTTGCGATGCTTTGCATTTTACGTGTTTCCACTCAGAGGGAAAGATAAAAACTGTCTGCAGTCATGGGACTTTCTCTTTCCTTTGGGATCGACTCAGCAGTGGGTGCTCGCGGCCATCTCGCCTTCAGCGTTAGCATAAGGCCTTCGGTTTATCGGACACTCTCTCTTGTTCATTTTATTTATTAGCCTCAATTCCAATTATATTGTATTATATTGTGTTAATTTACTTTCTGATATCTCATTTACTTTCCTCCTCAGATTGTTGCCGCTGTTTTGTTTCTAGGCCCATCCCCCTTTTCCCTTTCCCCCTTCACCTTTCCTGGGGTGTGGGTCTATGGATCCCACGCACCAACTGTCGTGGAACCGAGCCAAACCAGATCAGTAAAACATTAACAAAAATGAATAAAAGTTCAGTACTATTTTGCCTATCGAAGACTATCAGGAATAGAAATTGTGTAATATTAACCTGGCATCCATGTGGTGGGATGCACCTCCTCTTTCTCAGTATCCCTGATCCCATAGCTACCCAAAACAAACCAAGTTCAAGCTGTTCCATGACACCTTTCTTTCCATTTCATGCAGGACACAAGAGTGAAACTGACCTCAAACCCAAGAACTCTTTTTTCCTGTTGTTCGTTTCCAGAAATGGAGGAAAGGAAAGAAGACAAGGAAAGATCATTTTTCTAACTCCTATCTACTCTTATGTAAGGCGTAACTGGTAAATGCTTTACTTAGGAGAAATTAAAGAGGTTTTTGTGCACCAGTCCCTTACCGGCTGTTATAACATGGTCTGATAGTCCCTTGACACGCAGCTGTGTGCTCCCACATTTAAAGACATGCTACTGTAAAAGACTTTAATGACATGCTACAGTACAGGACACTAACGTGTGAAAAAAAGCACACTACAGAAGGGATAAAAGTGATGGCAGAACACACAGAAAAAATTTTCATTGCCCAAATTGATTGAAACTTACGAACTCAGGAAAAAAGGGCAAGCATTGCAGGACTATTACAAGATTGCTACCAAGCAGTATAGTGAGAAAACCTAGTGTCCATTAGAGAGACAAAGTCCAGCTGGAACTCCATCTGGCTAGCATAGAAAAATAGAAATGCTTTTTGAAATATGTCAACAGCAAAAGGAGGATTGAGGTGACTCACCATCTTTCATTGGATGCAAAGGGAAACACAGTGATGAAGGAGAATAAGGCTGAGGTACTTAACTCCTTTTTAACCTCAGTCTTTACTAGTAGCAGTTCCCAATGTACACAGATCCCTGAACTAGGTGAAGACAGAGGGAGTTGAAGTGCCTCTAGTCTTACAGGAAAACCTAAGTGACCTAGTGAAGCATTTGAATATTCATAAATCCACAAGGACAAATGGGATTCATCCAAGTGCAATGAAGAAGATGTTAATGTTAAAAGTGCTTGCCAAGCCAATTTCAATGATTTATCAGCAGTACAGGCTAACTGGGGATGCCCCATTAGACTTCCCATAAGCAAATGTGACTCCAGCCTACAAGAGCAGAAAGGAGGATTCAGGGAATTACATGATTGTCACTCTGATCTCGGTCTCAGGGAAGGTCAAGGAGCTGATCATCCTGAGCGCCATCACACAGCACATTTAGGACAACTGGCTGACCAGAAGCAGCCAGCAGGGGTTTATACAATGCCCGAATAATCTGATCTCCTGTGACAAGATCGCCTGCTTAATAGATGAGGGAAAAGCTGTGGCTGCTGTCTACCTGCAGCTGGAAAACCACTGTTGTCATAACTATAATAAAACCCCATCCTACCCCAAATTGCTGTGGGATTTGCTGCTCCAGCTGGAGGTCCAATGGGATATGTCCCAGGGTACACAAAGAGCTTGCTGATGTCATCAGGAGATGTCTCACAAGTATTTTTCAACAGTTTTGGGAATCTGAAAAGGTTCCAGTCAACTGATAGCTGACAAACATTGACCCAGTTTTCAAGAAAGGCATGAAAGAAGATCCCGGTAATTACAGACATGGTGGTCTCACTTCAGTGCCTGGCAAAATTATGGAGATTATTCTAGGAGTTACTGTAAAACACCTGAAGCACAATGCAGTCAATGGTCACAGCCGATACAAGTTCAGAAGAGTAAAGTCCTGTTTAACAATCTTGATCTCCTTTTATGACTAGGTCACCCACCTAGTTGACCAAGGGAAGCCAGTGCATGTAATCTTTGGGATTTCAGCAAAACTTTCAATACTGTTTCTCACAATACCCTTCAGGAAAAAATGTCCAGAACATCGTTAGGTGAAAACATAATATAGCAGGTGAACAAGTAGCTTATGGGTTGGACTCAAAAGGTTACAGTAAATGGGGTTACATCACGCTGGCGGCCAGAGTCAGTGATGGAGTTCTTCAGGGCTTTATCTTAGGGCCAGATCCCTTTAATGATTTCATCAACGACTTCGATAAAGGACTTGAAGATATATTAAGTATGTCTGCAGAAAATGCTAAGCAGGGAGGAACTGCTGACTCCTTCAAAGGTAAAAAAGCCTCACGGTAGCCTACAGCTTCCCCTTGAGGGGAGAGCACTGATCTCTCTGATGGCAGTGACACAACTCAGGAGAGTGGCATAGAGCTCTGTCATGAGACGGTCAGATTGTGCATTAGGAAAAGGTTCCTGCCAGAGTTCAAGAAAGGCTTGGACAATACTCTTCAGAATACAGTTTGAATTATGTGCAGTCCTGGCAGAAGGCAGGTGTTGGATTCAACCCTGAGAGTCCCTTCCAGAACAGGATATTTTGAGATTCAATGACCGTTCTTCCCTTGTCTGCCTGCAGTGTCAGTGGGCTTGGACCCCTCTTAACTTCTGTGAGGTACCCACAGACATCAAATTAAAATTCATCTGTTTTTGTTAATTAGTAGTACCAACACATAATAATAATGAACAGACAATCAAATGCCAAAACGACAACATTTTTAGCTCTCCTGGAATCCCGTGGAGAAAGATGTGTGGATGCAAAACAAAATAAATGCAGCTTTGCAGCCTGCTTCAAATACACTGAATTCCCCCAGACTCCTGTTTTGTTTTAATCCCAGGCCTACTTTTTTGTCTACGGACAGCCTCCTACCATTACATATGTACTCCACATTAAAGAATAGGTAGTCTATAAGATGCAAGCTTTACCAGTACTATTTTTCATTAATGTTTGGCTTTTGTTTATTTTGTCCCTGAGGACGGAAAATATTGATGAAGAATTCTTGTTTACCTAAATAAAAAAAGAGAGAAGTTATAGGGTGGATAATACAAATGGTGGACTTCAGAGGAGATATTGCAAAGGAGGGTATATTTATAGGTTCATAAGGTTGGAAAGGACCTACAAGATCATCTAATCCAACCATCCTCCTAACACCATCCCTACCCACTAAACTACTAAATCAAATCTCTTAGCACCTCATCTAAACACTCCTTGAACAGCGCTAGGGATGGTGCCTCAACCACCTCCCTAGGCAGGCCACTCCAGTGCCTGACCACTCTTTCAGAGAAAAAATGTTTCCTCAGGTCTAATCTAAATCTTCCCCGGCACAACTTGTGGCCATTGCCTCTCGTCCTGTCATTATTTATCAGGGAGAAGAGGCCCACCCCCTCCTCACCACAACCCCCCTTCAGGAAGTGGTAGAGTGCAATAAGGCCTCCTCTTCTCCAGACTAAACAATCCCAGCTCCCTCAGCCGCTCCTCATAAGACTTGTGCTCCAGACCCCTCACCAGTTTTGTTGCCCTTCTCTGAACATGCTCCAGGGCCTCAATGTCCTTCTTGTAGTGAGGGGACCAAAACTGAACACAGTACCCGAGGTGCAGCCATACCAGAGCTGAGTACAGGGGGATGATCACCTCCCTGCTCCTGCTGGCTACACTATTTCTAATACAGGCCAGGATGCTGTTGGCCTTCTTGGCCACCTAGGCACACTGCCGGCTCATGTTAAACTGAGCATCAACCAACACCCCAAGGTCCTTTTCCTCTCTACAGTCTTCAAGCCATTCTGCCCCAAGCCTATAGCATTGCATGGGGTTATTGTGGCCAAAGTGCAGGACCCGGCACTTGGCCTTATTGAACCTCATCCCATTGAGCTCAGCCCAGCTATTCAGCCTATCCAGATCCCTCTGAAGGGCCTCTCTACCCTCAAGCAGATTGACACATCCTCCCAGCTTGTGTCATCTGCAAACTTACTGAGGGTACACTCAATCCCCTCGTCTATGTCATCAGTAAAGATATTAAACAAGATGGGCCCCAATACTGACCCTTGGGGGACACCACTCTTAACAGGACACCAGCTGGACTTAACTCCATTAACCATTACCCTCTGGGCATGGCCCTCTAGCCAGTTCTCCACCCAGAGAAGAGTGAACCTGTCCACACCATGGGCTGCCAGTTTCCTCAGGAGAATACTGTGGGAGACAGTGTCAAAGGCCTTGCTGAAGTCCAGGTAGACAACAGCCCTTCCTCATCTACCAGTCTGGTCACCCAGTCATAGAAGGAGATGAGGTTGGACAAGCACGACCTGCCCTTTGTGAACCCATGCTTGCTGGGTCTGATCCCCTGGTTGCCATGCATGTGTCATGTGATCTCCCTCAAGATCATCTGCTCCATAACTTTCCCTGATTCCGAGGTCAGGCTGACAGGCCTGTAGTTCCCCGGGTCTTCCTTACAGTCTTTCTTGTAGATGGGAGTCACATCGGCTAGCCTCCAATCTTGTGGGACTTCTCCAGATAACCAGGAATGCTGATAGATGGCAGAAAGCGGCTTGGCAATCACCTCTGCCAGCTCCCTCAGCACCCTTGGGTGAATCCCATCTGGTCCCATGGACTTGTGGCAGTTCAGATGGAGGAGCAGGTCTCTGACCGTCTCTGCTTGGATCACAGGGGGTGCATTATGCGCTCCATCCCAGACTTCCAGGTCAGGGCAAGTACCCTGTGGACAACTGCTCTGTCTATTAAAGACAGATGTGAAGAAGGCATTAAGAACCTCAGCCTTTTCCTTATCATCTGTGGTTACATTCCCTGCCTCATCAAGTAAAGGAGAGAAATTCTCCTTAGTTTTTCTCTTGCTGTTAATATATTTGTAAAAGGATTTCCTGTTCTCCTTTACAGCAGTAGCCAGTCTAAGTTCAAGCTGGGCTTTAGCATTTCTAACTTTCTGCCTGCAAATCTTGGCCAGTTCTCTGTAGTCTCCCCAAGTCGCCTGTCCCGTCTTCCAGAGGACATAGACTCTTCTTTTCTCTCGGAGTCTCAACAAGTTCCCGGTTCATACACACTGGTCTTTTCCCCCTCCAGCTCTACTTACGGGACTCCGGGACAGCCTGCTCCTGTGCCTTTAAGATTTCCATCTTGAGGAGCATCCAGGCTTCCTGGACCTCTTTACCCCTCAGGAGCAATAGTCCCAAGGGACCCTTGCAACAAGTGTCCCGAACAGGTCAAAGTCTGCCCTCCGGAAGTCCAAGGTAGCAGTTTTGCTAGTCACCCTCTTGACATCACCAAGAATAGCAAACTCCACCATTTCATGGTCACTCTGGCCAACACAATCTCCAACCTTCACATCTCCTACTAGTCCTTCCCTGTTAGTGAAGAGCAGATCTAGCAAGGCATCTCCCCTGGTAGGCTCTTGCACCAGCTGTGTCAGGAAGCAATCATCCACACATTCTAGAAATCTCATGGACTGCTTCCTCTGTGCAGTATTATATTTCCAGCATATGTCAGGGAAGTTGAAGTCCCCGATGAGAACGAGTGCTGTCCATCGTGCAACATCTACTAGTTGCTTATAGAACACCTCGTCTATTTCTTCATCCTGACTAGGCAGTCTATAACAGACCCCCACCACGATGTCACCCCTAAAGACCATCCCCCTGATCCTTATCCATAGAGACTCTACTTTATCATTTCCAACCTCAAGCTCTTCAACATCAAAACACTCTTTGATATAGAGAGCTATGCCACCACCCTTTCTTCCCTGTCTATCCCTTCTGAAGAGCTTGTAGCCATCAATCCCAGTATTCCAGTCATGGGAGAGGTCCCACCATGTTTCTGTAATAGCCACAAGGTCATAGTTAGCCCGCCACACAATGGCTTCAAGCTCTTCTTGTTTATTGCCCATGCTGCGAGCATTGGTGTAGATGCACTTCAGCTGAGGTATCTGCCTCATCCCTTTCTCCAGAACAGCCTCCTTAGGCTCTTTACTGGAGAACCCTGTTTTAGCCCCTTCCCCCATCACAGCTAGTTGTTTTTTTTCACTCTCTCAATGAGTCCAGCTAGCTCCTGTGCTAGGACTCGTTTCCCGCTTTGAGACAGGTGCATTCCATCAACAGATAACAGGCCAGGAGCCGAGTAAACTGCCCCATGGTCAAAAAACCCAAAGTGTCTGTCTCTACACCAGCCTCTCAGCCAATTATTCATCACCTATGTTTTCCTAGCCCATTCTGTGTCCTTCACTGCCCCAGAAGGTATGGAAGCAAACACCATTTGTGCTCCCACCCCTTGAACTAATCGCCCTAAACCCCTGAAATCTCTTTTCATAGATCGCAGGCTTCTCTGAGTTATTTCATTGCAGTCTGCCTGAACTATGAGCAACGGGTAGTAGTCGGTGGGGCTTGTCAAATCTAGGAGTCTTCTAGCAATGTCCCTGATCCGGGCCCCAGGGAGACAGCACACTTCCCTGTGGTTTGGGTCTGGTCTGCAAATGGGGCCCTCGGTTCCCTTTAGAAGGGAGCCACCCACTACAGTCACCTTTCTTTCTTGGTAGCAGCTGTCTCAATGTGTGGAGTTGAATGCCTTGCCATTGGTGACCTCTTGGGATTTTCCATAATGTTTTATATAGGTGGGACACAGACTACTGGTAAATAAAGAGTAGCTCACCTTTTACGATGGTTGAGACTCACCTATGATTCCACACTGGAGGTATCTCCAACAAGAGATCCTTCCTTTGTGGTGGTCAGCCCTTAAATGGGGTCTGGTTGAGGTGGAGCCAGACTCCACCCCTTCCAATCACTCAGGTACATTACCTTCACCTGTGCCCCTGCAGCTGACTCAGTGCTTGCCTCAGGTGATCAATCAGTGGTTCAGGCCATGATTCAACAGTTCCCATATAGTAGTACTGTCTCTCTTCTCCTTTATTCAAAGAAGCTGATGTTTTCTAATTAGATAAAAGTTTTGATCCAGCTGACTTTTCATTATTACTTTTGTACTGTGTTCTACTTGTTTATTCCAAACACCCACCATCTCCATCAGCCTTCTTTGTAACAAGCTGCCAGTTTGCTGCTCTGTTCAGCTCATTCCCATTATCTGCATTTCTTGTCATCTGAATATATTTAGCCTCACTCAAGTATCTTTAATTATCAAGATTCTGCTCCAGTCTAATTAGTGGCATTTTTATTACTAATTTGTCACTCAGACACTTGCATTCACATTAAAAATTCTTGCCAGCTTCTCTGTAATTGCTGAGTGCTTGTGCTCTTTTACTTTTCACACAAGATCAACTAAGCACTTTAATTTTGCTGGCTTGCCAGGAGACTTTTAAAGAAACACTCAGGTAAAATGTCTCAACATGTGACTTTTGATAACTGCAAAGAGCAACTAGTCCAAGGAACTGATACATAACACTTTAGCAATGATTTGAATACCACTGAAAAAGACATAGAAGATACCCAACACCTTTATATCCTTTCAATTTTGTTTCTCAAGACATGGAAGTAGTTGAGCTCCAAGGGGACATGTCTATGTTGAAGGCCTGCCACAGCAGTCCAGTTCAGGACCTCAGAAAAGGAGCACCAGCACGAAGAATGAAGTTTCTCACATAGCTCACCATCCAGCAACAGCTTTCTAACAGTTCCTAACAGTACCTGCTTTATAGCTGGCTCTGCCACATTGGTCTCTTGAGGAGCTTCCAGCATGTGCCAAAACAAGCAGAAGGGGTGAAGCTGCAATTGGTAAAAGTCTGCAGACCCATGCAACTGTAGTCAATCAAGATTGAATACTAAGTGCTTTTATATGTATCATGGTAGGACTTTTCTTTGCAATGAATGGAAGACAGGTTCACTCATACTGTCTGAAAAGGAACACATTGCTCAGGCTGACCAGACTCAAGCAGTATCACTGCATCTACCCTCACCAAGCTCCAAATTTGAGAGAGATAATCAACCACCAGGTGAATACCAAGTGTCCAGTTCTGGGCTCCCCAGTTCAAAACAGACAGGGATCTCCTGGAAGGAGTCTAGCAGAAAACCAAAAAGGTGATAAAGAGCATGGAACATTTCCCTTATGAGGAAAGGCTGAGTAACCTGTGTCTGTTCAGCATGAGGAAAAGAAGACTGAGAGATTAACGTTTATAAATATCTAAAGGAGGTGGTGGGGGCAAATGTGGCCAGGCTCTTCTTCTTAGTGTTGTAATAGTGACTGGACAAGGAGCAATGGCCTAAAACTTGAGCATAGGAAGTTCCACAAAAAACATGAGAAAGAACTAAGTTACATAAGGGGGACAGAGCACTGGAACAGGTCACTCAGAAAGGTTGTGAAAATTCTACCTAAGAAGATATTCAAGACCCATCTGGATGCCTACCTGTGTGACCCACTGTAGAGAACCTGCTTTAGCAAGGAGGTTTAACTTGATCATCTCTTGAGGTCCCTTCTAATCCCTGCAATTCTATGAAAAAAAAAATCTGAATTTTCTTTAGATGAATGTGATCACAGGATTTTGGTAAAAATGTGATGAAACTTTTAAATGAAATGTGGGAACACAACTTTTTCAGTTTCCTTTGGAATAATATTATCATTGAATATCCTGAGCTGGAAAGGACCCGTAAGGATCATTAAGTCCAACTCCTGGCTTCACACAAGACCACCCAAAAATTAGACCGTATCACTGAGAGCACTGTCTAGATACTTCCTAAACTTCTGTGAGTTTAGTCCCTTGACCAGCTAGGAATGTACCTCTCAACACACTGCAGGATACACTTGGCCTTACTGGGCACACTATTCACTCACGTTCAACAGAGATGCCCAAACCCTTTTCAATGGGGCTGCTCTTTAGCCTCCAAGTCTGTATGGATAGCCAGGGTCACCTTTTACCAAGTGCAGAACACTTGCTCTTGTTAAATTTCATGCAGTTCTTGATTGCTCAGCTCTTTCATTTGTCTGTGGTCTCTATGAAAGGCCTTTCCATCTTTGATAGAGTCAGCAGCTCCTCCCAATTCAGTAATATCAGCAAATTTGTTCAAAACAATTCCTAGTCTTACATCCAAGTAATTTATGAACTGGCCCTAAAATGGTATTTTGAGGAATTTCATCAGGTGTTTCTGACCATCTGACATGTAACCCCAATTACTGTAACTCCTTGAGCCCAACCCATTAGCAAAGTATTCACCCTGTGTTATGTTTTTATTATCTGTATTCTGGAAGTTTTTTTCCCAAAGAGTACTGCTGAAACACCAAAAGATTACATCCATTTGGCTTTCCTTGGTCAAATAGATGGGTAACCTTGTCATAAAAGGAAATTGTTAAACAACACTTTACTCTTCTGAACCTATGCTGGCTGTGACCAATGAGGGTAATTTTCCTTCGCGTGTTTTTCAATAACTCCCAGCATAATTTTCTTCATAATCTTGCTAGGCACTGAAATGAGACTGACAGTTTTATAGTTCTTTCTTGCCCTTCTTGAAAACTGGGACAATGTTTGCCAGCTTCCAGTCATCTGGAACGTCTCCATGATCCTAAGACCATTAAAAAATAATTGAGAGAAGTCTCACAATGACACGAAACAGATGAGTACTCTGGGATGGATCCCATCTGGCTCTGTGGACCGATATGTATTCAGGTGGAGCACAAGCCCAGGGCTGGCTGGGAATCAAGTTGTACAAGGTGTGATTCAGGCTGGATGTTAGGAAGAAATTCTTCACCAAAAACAAGTGTTTAGGTGCTGGAACGGGCTGTCCAAGGGGGTGGCTGAGTCACTAAACCTGGAGGTGTTCAGGAAACATTGAGATGTTTTACTAAGGGACATGGTTTATTTGGGAAATATTGCTGATAGATGGATGGTTGGACTGAGTGATCTTGGTGATCATTCTAACCATGGCGATTCTATGAACTGATTGTTACTGCAGCCACAGCTGTACAATTCAGGGCACCTGGGGTGCCAGAACTCAGGCAAAGAAGGCATTAAACTTCCCTCCTTTGCCTGTGGCCCTGTTTGTAAGATAACCATTCTCATTAAATAATGAACAGGGGGTCATTAACAAAACTTAATAGTTGAACTGTGTCAGTGTATGGGAACTGCTGAATCATGGCCTGAACCACTGATTGGTCACCTGAGGTAAGCACCAAGTCAGCCATGGGGCCACAGGTGGATGTGATATGCCTGTGTGATTGGAAGGGGTGGAGCCTGGCTCCACCTCTCCCAAACCCCATTTAAGGGCTGACCACCACTAGGGAAGGATCTCTTCTCAGAGATCTCTCCCATGTGGTGTCCCCTGTGAGCCTTGTCATCCTGAAGGTGAGCCATCCTCTCTTTTGTGTTATTTATTTACTATCTATATAGAACTACTCAAAATATACAATCATCTATGTTATTTCTTTGTGTAGTACCATCCTTGGGAGTTATTTACTCTACAGTCAGCCAAACTGATAATTACATTTACTGTTTCAATCCTTTCTTATACATCTTTCTTATACATTTTTGCATAGATGATTCTGCTGGCCAAAGCATTTCTAGAAGAGGGATACAAAGGATATCAAGTACTATAATCATTGAATGGAACATGGCTGATGTATTAATGGTCACTTAAACCTACAGAGCTGAAGAAAAAGCAGTAAAATTAAATGCATGATTTGGAAGTGAGTTTAAATACTAATCTGATCTTAAATTCACTGAGGGAAGAAAACGTCACAAATCATTGCCAAGAGCCTTAGCATCTCCATTCCAGACAAAAGGTCAATTTCATATGTCTTGTTATTATATAACCGGGTTTTGCCAAATTCTATTGACAGTGTTACTCTATCTTAAAGATGCATAAGCCTTCAGAAAATAGATATTAAAAAAAAAGTTCAAAATTAGCTTATAGCTTTGCATTCTCAAGAGTTAACCTCACTGTTCTTTCTTCAATGTTAAGTAGAAAAGAAAATTTGGGGCTGGTCAATTGAAAAAGAGTGGAGGTACAGTGCATATAACAGTGAGTCAAAATATCACAGATTAACTATGGACACCAGCTACCATAAAATTGACTTGATGTGTTTTTGCAGTAAAATGGCCAAGGAAACCAACTCAGAAGAGAAAATAACCTCATACCTGAGTTGCTGTTCAGTCCGCCCCTTGCCCTCAAGTTTAGGGACCTTACACATAAATCTAACTTCTCTGAGGATAAACAACGAGACAACTCAGATTTTCAAGGTTGGCTAAGTTACATTTTTGAGATATTTCTTCTCTCTGTGTTGACTGAAAACACTGGAACTGACCTCAGAAACTCCCGCTAGATGTCCCAAGTTAGACAAGATCTGAGTTCCCCTACAGAATGGAAAGTACAACTTTAAATCTTGTCAGTATGACTTTCAGTGGACATTTAATGCACCTCACCCATCCTCTTATGCTTTCTCTTTTCTTTCAGGAAGCACAGTGAAAGAGATTCAGACACACAAGCGCACACAAATTAAAATGGAGAACATATGGGTTTTGAGAAACAGTTGCAAGTAATATGGTTATTTATATTACAGTAGCAATCACCAAGGACAACAAATAGACAAAATAGATAAGCCAGTCTTCTTCCACAGTATTTCCTGAAATCCAAAGTGGCTGGCATCCATATTTGCCTGACCTAATCTGGTCAAACACACATACAGGATCTACAGCAACGCTGAATGTACTTCGGAGCATTCCTCTCTCTTTTTCTGTCTCCGCCTTCTATTTACTCACTGTTTTTTTTCCCACTGTACTTTTTGAAATACATATCCAAACCAAGGAGCAGAAACTGCAAGAAGAAATCTTCCTCTGAGTATGAAAATCAGGCAGGTAGGTAGAGTGAACCAAAAACAACAGTCCTAAAAGACATTCAGAAGTTTCAGTGGGCTCAGTTCTTGGTGACGCTCATATCAGAAGAGGCTGCTGACATTCTTGTAATTTAGATACTCCTTCTGATAAAAAGAAATTCTAATAGAATATTGGTCATATTCTATAGCATCAAATTACTTCAGTTTTAATTCAGCTTACATTGAGCCAACATCCAATCTTGTGCTGATAACATCTTATCAAAGACATCTGAGTTAATGTTGAAATTTTTTTCCAGTAAAAGTAGGACCAGACCATCACTATAGCAAGATATTTATGAAGGTCTGAAGCAAATTAATTCCAAGTAACTAAAGGAACACTATGTCAACAGTTTATGGGCAGGTTTGGCCCAGCTCCGTGACAATTGGTGCAGGGGACCCATGCCCTGGGAAAGGGAAAAGGGAGATGGGCTTAGAAACAAAACAGCAGCAATGATCTGAGGAGGAAAGCTAATTTACTAAATAAGATATCAGAAAGCAAAATAACACAATGTAATACAATATAATTGGAATTAAAGCTAATAAATAAAATGAGCAAGAGAGAGTGTCCGATAAACCGAAGGCCTTACGTTAATACTGAAGGCAAGACGGTAGTGAGCACCCACTGCTGAGTCGATCCCAAAGGAAAGAGAGCGTCCCATGACCGCAGACAGTTTTTATCTTTCCCTCTGAGTGTAAACTCGTAAGAACATAAAGCATCACAAAGTCCTCTGGGGAATGTAGTTCTTCTCTTCTGAGACAGGTATACCTGGAACTATTGATGATCCACGGAGCTGGAGCATTAACTCTTTAAATGCACTACATGATGTTATGGTGTGGAATACCAGTACCAAAAATCATAAACCATGACACACTGACATCAGGAGCTTTTACATCAGACATAGAACTTCCAACAGTGTAAGACACTTCTAGAAATAATGTGCCGTGTCTGCTATTTCTGAGGTCAATGGAATTTTCCAGAATGAAAAACCTATGATAAATTTTTCTTTCCACTTCATTGTGATTCACTGTCAATGAAATTGAAGTCAGGCTACCATGTTACTATCTCTCATCAGTGTACTACATAAAGAATTGTAAATTTTTAAGAGAAAAGCTGTTATATGAGGTCCATGGTTATGTGTTATATTTCTGCCTGGTGTAAATACATGGAACTGAATTAAAATGAGTCAAAAAGAGCTTCATTCATTTACTTAAGCAAATCTCTGCTGCAATCAGAAAGAGCCAAGCTAAAAAAACCAAAAAACAAACTAAAAAAACACCACTACTCCAATACCTTAATAAGGAAAAGACGAACAACTGAACATCTATGCTCTATGTGTTACATAGAGTAACACATGACAGAGAAAATAAAATAGGGTGCCATAAACTCACTAGATCCTTAAATAATTATTATATTTTTCATAATTAATACTGTGCGTAGCTTTTGTGGCTCACCTCATCAAGAAGCAGATCATGCTAGATCCTGCCAATTGTCTGGTTACATACTGTAGCTGTGACAAGGACAAGAACAGTCATCACACTTAGCTATTTATTTGGCATCAGTAAGAACAATATTTTCTTACACAAAACTCTTAGCATCTCCAACTAGACATTTAAGTTGAGGAATCCAGCTCTCCCTTAACTTTTCCAAAAGTCTGATCTTTGTCAAAGAATAAACAACACTGAGAAATTTTTCATGATCCCAAACTCAAACAAAACACACTTGTGAATGTGTTAGAATAATGTTAACAAAATAAATGCTTAGAAGCAATGGTAATACAGCAGGTAAGTAACGAAGAGAAGAAACAAAGAAACCTGCCTTTGATGTAAGCCCAACAATTATTTTAGAGCTTGTCACATAGAAATTGTGCAGCAATCTGAACAGTTATGTATTACCAAAAATACCCTTGAAACCTAACAAACAAAACAAAACTCTGCTGTTTTTAGTGTGTAGGATCCATATAACTTCCAGTATCACATTTAGTATATTTATGTGCTGCTATATCTAACAAAACAGACCACCTGAACAAAGGAGCAGAGGCAATGAGTACAGCAGAAAAGTTAAGTATTTTCTGGCTTGCATTATTTATAGTTCAGTTTTATTACTTGATAATGTGTGCGAGCTCAAGACAGATGAGAAAACCAGCAACGCAACACCCATCTTCTCAGACTACTGATGTCACTTCAGGCAGTTAAAACACTGAAGGATGTACATTTTATCAGCACTGCGTCCCACAAATAATAGCAGTCTCAATTTAGTACTGAAGAGCTAAGCTGTTCACTGGTTGCGTTGCTCATTCTTATTATCATGGTAACTAAGTGTATGGGAACTGCTGAATCACGGCCTGAACCACTGATTGGTCACCTGAGGTGAGCACCAAGTCAGCCATGGGGGCACAGGTGAAGGTGATATACCTGTGTGGGTGGAAGGGGTGGAGCCTAGTTCCTCCTCTCTCAAACCCCATTTAAGGGCTGACCACCACCAGGGAAGGATCTCTTCTTGGAGATCCCTCCCATGTGGAGTCCTCTGCGAGCCTTGTCATCTTAAAGGTGAGCCATCTTCTCTTTTGTATTACCTGTATAACTGTTTATATAGAACTACTTAAAATATACCATCTTCTATACTATTCCCTGGTGGAGTATCGTCATTAGGAGTTATTTACCCTACATTTGGCGAGCCAGGCAGGAGACCATGTGGGCAGCCGCTAAAGCGTGGGGACTGCCCGTACAACTATCGGACATCGCTCAAGCATGCCGAGACTGTGACGCCTGCTCTAAGATAAGACCGAGGTCGTTGCCTGAAACTACAGCCCATCTTGCTAGAGGACACAATCCTCTACAGAGGTGGCAGGTTGATTATATTGGGCCTCTCCCTCGGTCTGAGGGGGCGAGATATGCCCTAACCTGTGTCGACACCGCGAGTGGGCTAATGCAGGCCTATCCAGTACCAAAAGCCAACCAGGCATACACTATAAAGGCACTCACAAGGTTGATGGCTGCCTACGGGACACCGCAAGTCATCGAGAGTGACCAAGGAAGTCATTTCACGGGTGCAGTGATACAACGCTGGGCAGAAGAAAATAATATTGAGTGGCGATTCCACCTGCCATATAATCCAACGGGGGCAGGCCTTATCGAACGTTACAATGGTATTCTCAAGGCTGCCCTGAAGACAGACTCTCAGTCCCTGCAGGGGTGGACAAAGAGACTCCATGAGACCCTGCGGGACCTGAATGAAAGACCTAGAGATGGCAGACCCAGTGCCTTGAAAATGTTACAAACAATATGGGCCTCCCCACTTAGGATCCAAATTACGGGCACCGATAATGAAGTGAAACCTCAGATTGGCAATGAGAACAACCTTCTGCTCCCTGCCCCTGAGGACCTAGGACCAGGTACCAATAGAATAAAATGGCCCTGGAAGGTGCAGGTAGGACCACGATGGTGTGGCCTACTTGCACCTTGGGGGAGATTATTGGAGGTGGGGGGTTCGGTAGCTCCTCCGGTTATAGGTACATGGCCTACTGAAATAATGGTTAACACTCCAGTCTTCATTGCTAAGGGGACCCCTATCATGTCTCTATGGCAGATCAGGACACCCCCTTTGGTGCCTGATATAGTCGTACAGCCACAGACATCGGGTCAAAGGGTTTGGTACAGGCGACCAGGGCGTGCCCCTGTACAAGCTGAAGTGTTAACCCAAGACAGGAATACGGCCTGTATCTTGCCCTGGAAAGCGGATCTTCCCCTCTTGGTACCTCTAAAACACTTGTATTACTCCCCATAAGTCTATGAATCACCAGAAGGAATCAAAACAATACTGCAGTGTTCCAGAGTTGTTATAAGACCATGTGAAGCATCTGGTGATGGTCTAACCGGGACTGATGACACGTAAGATGGACCTGCACTGTATGATTACATGCTTCCAGTAGATACCACCGAGCACTGGCCCAAAGAAGAGTTCGACGGATGCGCCGATCATCACTCATATCAGATTACATCAGCATGCGTTGCGACGGGCAATTATGTAAGCGTCGCGATGTATTGGGTCTCTGTATCAAGGGGAACTCACCTTATGGTTACTTGATCAGTGGTTCATGTCGTGAAGGGGTGGAGTGTATGGGAACTGCTGAATCACGGCCTGAACCACTGATTGGTCACCTGAGGTGAGCACCAAGTCAGCCATGGGGGCACAGGTGAAGGTGATATACCTGTGTGGGTGGAAGGGGTGGAGCCTAGTTCCTCCTCTCTCAAACCCCATTTAAGGGCTGACCACCACCAGGGAAGGATCTCTTCTTGGAGATCCCTCCCATGTGGAGTCCTCTGCGAGCCTTGTCATCTTAAAGGTGAGCCATCTTCTCTTTTGTATTACCTGTATAACTGTTTATATAGAACTACTTAAAATATACCATCTTCTATACTATTCCCTGGTGGAGTATCGTCATTAGGAGTTATTTACCCTACACTAAGTAATCAAAACTCTTGAAATTCAAAGGCTGGAAACACAACTAGATTCAGGCAAAGTGAAATGAGCATACTTGCATTTAAAAAGAAATTATCATTCTTTTTTTATTTGTTTGTTTTTGTTTAAATGCTTGTCTGCCCTAAGGCAACTCTAGAATGAGAGAAAAAAATCTATAAAACAAACACTTTGATACAAATATAATAGCAAACAGTAAGAAGGCTCTAAAATCAGCAACCCTAGAGAACTTCAAACATCTACAAGATCTTCAGCCAAGTAGTGGAATCTTTAGTTCTAGCTATGAAAATAATACTTCTGCCCTGCAGTGACTCCCAGAAAACATATGTTCTTAAACACTTTTCACTTGGGTAGCTTGAGGCAACGGAAAACCAAGTGTTTCTTCTACGGAGTTAAGAACCTTCTTCTTTCTCTCATGGGTCTTACTTGTACTGACTTCATGCATTTACCCTTAGTTCTTCAGTTCATTCCCAGCATCATTTCTCTTGTTGAGTCTCTAACAAATACGATATATATATTTTTTGTATTGCTTTATATTTCACTCATTACATGGGATTGCACTATAGCATCCTCCTGACATCATTTTCCAAAGTTCCTTCTTTCAACGGTTCTCTGGGAAACATCAGGGTAACATAATATATCATCTGACGCTATCAAAGGCTTTTATATAGCAAAACTATTGACAATATAAGTCCCTAATGGTATTTGCCTCCCAACTCAATAGAATAAAGCACTGTAATAACCCACCATTTTTTTTTCTTCCGCTGTAATAATCTGTTAAACTTTTCCCATACTTCAAAGAAATCCCTGATTGTTCTGTTACTGTGAACTGCAGGATTTAGCATTTCAAAGCATCACAGAAGAGAATCTTAATTACTCACTCTTCATTTCTCTAAAAGCATTTCAAACATATTAAACAAAGAGATCTTGGCATTTCTTGTTGCTGGATTTACAGTGAACTAAAATCAGCAAAAAAAAAATGCATTCTAATAAGTCTCAAATTTTACCTAAAAATTTTATGCAATGAAAAACTTATACAATGATCTGTGGGTGAAGCTCAGCCTGGTAAAAGCTTTTTGCCCAAAATATCAGGTAATACGAAAACACTGTCATAGTTTTATGATTTTTGGTATTGGTATTTGTATGGGAACTGCTGAATCACGACCTGAACAACTGATTGGTCACCTGAGGTGAGCACCAAGTCAGCCATGGGGGCACAGGTGAAGGTGATATACCTGTGTGGGTGGAAGGGGTGGAGCCTAGTTCCTCCTCTCTCAAACCCCATTTAAGGGCTGACCACCACCAGGGAAGGATCTCTTCTTGGAGATCCCTCCCATGTGGAGTCCTCTGCGAGCCTTGTCATCTTAAAGGTGAGCCATCTTCTCTTTTGTATTACCTGTATAACTGTTTATATAGAACTACTTAAAATATACCATCTTCTATACTATTCCCTGGTGGAGTATCGTCATTAGGAGTTATTTACCCTACATTTGGCGAGCCAGGCAGGAGACCATGTGGGCAGCCGCTAAAGCGTGGGGACTGCCCGTACAACTATCGGACATCGCTCAAGCATGCCGAGACTGTGACGCCTGCTCTAAGATAAGACCGAGGTCGTTGCCTGAAACTACAGCCCATCTTGCTAGAGGACACAATCCTCTACAGAGGTGGCAGGTTGATTATATTGGGCCTCTCCCTCGGTCTGAGGGGGCGAGATATGCCCTAACCTGTGTCGACACCGCGAGTGGGCTAATGCAGGCCTATCCAGTACCAAAAGCCAACCAGGCATACACTATAAAGGCACTCACAAGGTTGATGGCTGCCTACGGGACACCGCAAGTCATCGAGAGTGACCAAGGAAGTCATTTCACGGGTGCAGTGATACAACGCTGGGCAGAAGAAAATAATATTGAGTGGCGATTCCACCTGCCATATAATCCAACGGGGGCAGGCCTTATCGAACGTTACAATGGTATTCTCAAGGCTGCCCTGAAGACAGACTCTCAGTCCCTGCAGGGGTGGACAAAGAGACTCCATGAGACCCTGCGGGACCTGAATGAAAGACCTAGAGATGGCAGACCCAGTGCCTTGAAAATGTTACAAACAATATGGGCCTCCCCACTTAGGATCCAAATTACGGGCACCGATAATGAAGTGAAACCTCAGATTGGCAATGAGAACAACCTTCTGCTCCCTGCCCCTGAGGACCTAGGACCAGGTACCAATAGAATAAAATGGCCCTGGAAGGTGCAGGTAGGACCACGATGGTGTGGCCTACTTGCACCTTGGGGGAGATTATTGGAGGTGGGGGGTTCGGTAGCTCCTCCGGTTATAGGTACATGGCCTACTGAAATAATGGTTAACACTCCAGTCTTCATTGCTAAGGGGACCCCTATCATGTCTCTATGGCAGATCAGGACACCCCCTTTGGTGCCTGATATAGTCGTACAGCCACAGACATCGGGTCAAAGGGTTTGGTACAGGCGACCAGGGCGTGCCCCTGTACAAGCTGAAGTGTTAACCCAAGACAGGAATACGGCCTGTATCTTGCCCTGGAAAGCGGATCTTCCCCTCTTGGTACCTCTAAAACACTTGTATTACTCCCCATAAGTCTATGAATCACCAGAAGGAATCAAAACAATACTGCAGTGTTCCAGAGTTGTTATAAGACCATGTGAAGCATCTGGTGATGGTCTAACCGGGACTGATGACACGTAAGATGGACCTGCACTGTATGATTACATGCTTCCAGTAGATACCACCGAGCACTGGCCCAAAGAAGAGTTCGACGGATGCGCCGATCATCACTCATATCAGATTACATCAGCATGCGTTGCGACGGGCAATTATGTAAGCGTCGCGATGTATTGGGTCTCTGTATCAAGGGGAACTCACCTTATGGTTACTTGATCAGTGGTTCATGTCGTGAAGGGGTGGAGTGTATGGGAACTGCTGAATCACGGCCTGAACCACTGATTGGTCACCTGAGGTGAGCACCAAGTCAGCCATGGGGGCACAGGTGAAGGTGATATACCTGTGTGGGTGGAAGGGGTGGAGCCTAGTTCCTCCTCTCTCAAACCCCATTTAAGGGCTGACCACCACCAGGGAAGGATCTCTTCTTGGAGATCCCTCCCATGTGGAGTCCTCTGCGAGCCTTGTCATCTTAAAGGTGAGCCATCTTCTCTTTTGTATTACCTGTATAACTGTTTATATAGAACTACTTAAAATATACCATCTTCTATACTATTCCCTGGTGGAGTATCGTCATTAGGAGTTATTTACCCTACACTAAGTAATCAAAACTCTTGAAATTCAAAGGCTGGAAACACAACTAGATTCAGGCAAAGTGAAATGAGCATACTTGCATTTAAAAAGAAATTATCATTCTTTTTTTATTTGTTTGTTTTTGTTTAAATGCTTGTCTGCCCTAAGGCAACTCTAGAATGAGAGAAAAAAATCTATAAAACAAACACTTTGATACAAATATAATAGCAAACAGTAAGAAGGCTCTAAAATCAGCAACCCTAGAGAACTTCAAACATCTACAAGATCTTCAGCCAAGTAGTGGAATCTTTAGTTCTAGCTATGAAAATAATACTTCTGCCCTGCAGTGACTCCCAGAAAACATATGTTCTTAAACACTTTTCACTTGGGTAGCTTGAGGCAACGGAAAACCAAGTGTTTCTTCTACGGAGTTAAGAACCTTCTTCTTTCTCTCATGGGTCTTACTTGTACTGACTTCATGCATTTACCCTTAGTTCTTCAGTTCATTCCCAGCATCATTTCTCTTGTTGAGTCTCTAACAAATACGATATATATATTTTTTGTATTGCTTTATATTTCACTCATTACATGGGATTGCACTATAGCATCCTCCTGACATCATTTTCCAAAGTTCCTTCTTTCAACGGTTCTCTGGGAAACATCAGGGTAACATAATATATCATCTGACGCTATCAAAGGCTTTTATATAGCAAAACTATTGACAATATAAGTCCCTAATGGTATTTGCCTCCCAACTCAATAGAATAAAGCACTGTAATAACCCACCATTTTTTTTTCTTCCGCTGTAATAATCTGTTAAACTTTTCCCATACTTCAAAGAAATCCCTGATTGTTCTGTTACTGTGAACTGCAGGATTTAGCATTTCAAAGCATCACAGAAGAGAATCTTAATTACTCACTCTTCATTTCTCTAAAAGCATTTCAAACATATTAAACAAAGAGATCTTGGCATTTCTTGTTGCTGGATTTACAGTGAACTAAAATCAGCAAAAAAAAAATGCATTCTAATAAGTCTCAAATTTTACCTAAAAATTTTATGCAATGAAAAACTTATACAATGATCTGTGGGTGAAGCTCAGCCTGGTAAAAGCTTTTTGCCCAAAATATCAGGTAATACGAAAACACTGTCATAGTTTTATGATTTTTGGTATTGGTATTTGTATGGGAACTGCTGAATCACGACCTGAACAACTGATTGGTCAACTGAGGTGAGCACCAAGTCAGCCATGGGCGCACAGGTGAAGGTGATATACCTGTGTGATTGGAAGGGGTGGAGCCTGGCTCCACCTCTCCCAAACCCCATTTAAGGGCTGACCACCACCAGGGAAGGATCTCTTCTTGGAGATCCCTCCTATGTGGAGTCCCCTGTGAGCCTTGTCATCCTGAAGGTGAGCCATCTTTTGTATTATTTGTATCCTATCTGTATAGAACTACTCAAAATATACCTTCATCTATATTTTTTCTTTGTGTAGTACCATCCTTGGGTGTTATTTACCCCACAGTATTCCATATCATAACATCATATAGTGCATTAAGAGTTAGAGTTAATGCTCCAGCTCCATGGATCATTGATAGTTCCATGTTTACCCGTCTCAGAAGAGAAGAACTATGTTCCCCAGAGGACTGTGTGTTGCTTTGTATTTTTACCTATTTCTGCTCAGAGGAAAAGATAAAAACTGTTTGCATGTCATAGGACTCTCTCTTTCCTTTGGGATCGACACAACTGGACTTCAGCAAGGCCTTTGACACGGTCTCCCACAGTATTCTCCTAAGGAAACTGGCAGCCCGTGGTGTGGACAGGTTCACTCTTCTCTGGGTGGAGAACTGGCTGGAGGGCCGTGCCCAGAGGGTAGTGGTTAATGGAGTTAAGTCCGGCTGGCGTCCTGTAACGAGTGGTGTCCCCCAAGGGTCAGTTTTGGGGCCCATCTTGTTTAATATCTTTATTGATGACCTAGACGAGGGAATTGAGTGTACCCTCAGTAAGTTTGCAGATGACACAAAGCTGGGAGGATGTGTCAAACTGCCTGAGGGTAGGGAGGCCCTTCAGAGGGATTTGGATAGGCTGAACAGCTGGGCTGAGCAAAATGGGATGAGGTTCAATAAGACCAAGTGCCGGGTCCTGCACTTTGGCCACAATAACCCCATGCAATGCTATAGGCTTGGGGCAGAATGGCTTGAAGAATGTAGAGAGGAAAAGGACCTGGGGGTGTTGGTTGATGCTCGGCTCAACATGAGCCGGCAGTGTGCCCAGGTGGCTAAGAAGGCCAACAGCATCCTGGCCTGTATTAGAAATAGTGTAGCCAGCAGGAGCAGGGAGGTGATCATCCCCCTGTACTCAGCTCTGGTACGGCCGCACCTCGAGTACTGTGTTCAGTTTTGGGCCCCTCACTACAAGAAGGACATTGAGGCCCTGGAGCGTGTTCAGAGAAGGGCAACAAAACTGGTGAGGGGCCTGGAGCACAAGTCTTATGAGGAGCGGCTGAGGGAGCTGGGATTGTTTAGTCTGGAGAAGAGGAGGCTCAGAGGAGACCTTATTGCACTCTACCACTTCCTGAAGGGGGGTTGTGGTGAGGAGGGGGTAGGCCTCTTCTCCCTGATAAGTAATGACAGGACAAGAGGGAATGGCCACAAGTTGCGCCAGGGAAGATTTAGATTAGACCTCAGGAAGCATTTCTTTTCTGAAAGAGTGGTCAGGCACTGGAATGGCCTGCCTAGGGAGGTGGTTGAGGCACCATCCCTAGCGCTGTTCAAGAAGCGTTTAGATGAGGTGCTAAAGGACTTAATTTAGTAGTTGGGTAGAGATAGTGATAGGAGGATGGTTGGACTAGATGATCTTATAGGTCCTTTCCAACCTTATGAACTTATGAACTTATGAACAGTGGGTGCTCGCTGCCGTCTCACCTTCAGCATTGGACACAGTAAGGACTTCAGTTTATTGGACACTCTCTTGCTCATTTTATTTGATTTATTAGCTTCAATTCCAATTATATTGTATTATATTGTGTTATTTCTCTTTCTGATATCTTATTTACTAAACTAGCTTTCCTCCTCAGATTGTTGCTGCTGTTTTGTTTCTAGGCCCATCCCCCTTTTCCCTTTCCCCCTTCCCCTTTCATGGGGCATGGGTCCATGGGTCTCCTGCACCAATCATCATGGAACCGGGTTGAACCAGACCTTAAACTGTTGACACACTACAGGTTCCTGAGCTGAAAGCATGGTGCTAGCCAATCACATTCAGGGTCAGAGTTGTTCTTTAAGTATAACTTGGATACCCTATCCTCCAGGCACTTGAAATAACTGCCCTCAGGCTGCTGTAGTTGAAGGACACGAACTCAGTGCATACAGTCCAGCACCAGTTACATTACTGTAAGAAAACATTTAAATCTACATTAAGTGGCACTGAACAGCAAATATAAGTTCCTAGATACAAACTAGAAATTCGATTGCTGTTCTGATTTATATTAGGAAAAATGAACTTGAGTGCTGACTTATCAGGAGGCTAATGTTGCTCTGGGGAAAACAGTAGTTTAGCTGAGGCCAGTGGTAAGAATTACTGTTTCTCTGGAATACCTGCTGGATATGGCAATAAAGCATGCAAGTCTATGAGACTTCCCAATCACCATTTTTATGAGCATTTTCCTATTTATTAATAGTAGATGCTGTAAATTCACTGAAGCTTTATGCCAGCTGCCAATTCTAGATCTACAAATTTGAGATATATTACAATTCATCGAGAATGAAATAAAGATGCAAAAAAAGTGAGTGAACTGCTGTATATACAAAGAATTCTAGAAGTTTAGGTGAGCTCAACCACTACAGAAAACAGAGGAAAAGGTATCAATCGTGGAAAAGAGAAACAATTTCCAGGGACACAGGGTTACACCTTGATATACAGCTCTTGGACCTCAACAGCAGATGCTCAAAATATTAGTCACCAATTATATCACAGATAAAAGCACATGGAGCATTAAGCACACACAGAAGCATGTGGTATTCAAAGACAGGTGACTCTGATAATCATTATACAAATTAATACTTTTCCTTGTTTGATTACTCAGAAAGTGTTCTGCAATTCATGGTCACCACCAGGTGCTAACAATTCATTCATTAGCAATATTTTCACCTAACAGTAGACCAACCTTGACCGTAAAGTTGTCTCACAATCAAGATAATATTTAAAATCTAATAGTGACTTTGCTGTAAAATGTGTATTGATAGAGATGGAGATGTGAAAAAGTTAAATTTATGGATAAGATATGGACAAACTGACAAAGATGTACCTGAAGAGGACCTAAAGCAAGTTTAAATTTGGGTATATTTCACTGCTGCTGTACAAGTCTGCATTCTGCTATTTAAAAATATAGACTTCCAATAATAAAGTGCTGAAATTTCTATGGTGAGCAAAACATGTTCCTCTTCCTCCATATCCACAGTCCATAAGGTGTCATAAAATCCCTATGTATTATGCCTGAAGAGAAGTGGCTGGGAGAGCAGCATAATAAGGAGGCATAGCTAGACCTCAAATTCTGTAACTGAAAGCAAAGGTCCATGAAAGAGACTATTTAGGGAAATACTCCAAAAACAACAGATGTTACAGTCTTACAGATTTACAAACAGAAAGGACCAATACAAATCTTATCTCCGTCTTGTCTGCTTAAATAAGTATTCCGCAAGTCAGTATTCTGTCAGCCTACTCCAAAAAGATTTTGGTACTCTATCCCACTACAGTGGTCAGGGAGATTCTATAGTATTAATGGCAAACGTTCTGTTTGATTTAAAGCTTTCTCAGACAGCTTTTATTGGCAGAAAAAGATCATTCTTTTGAGGAAAGCACAGTGGCTAATGTGTCACAGCTGTTGGAAAGATTGAAAGATTCCCATGGGCATATTTTCTTATCATAATGCACAAGTGTAATAGCCTTGCTCTTCAGTTAAGCAGCATTAGACTAACCAGTATTTTAATCCTGCAGCTGAATTTATCAGTAAGCCCATGGACATAAGAATACTCAGCCAGAGGTTAAATGAAACCTAAGGGGAAAAACTGCTGTAATCCCCACTTTTCCCACTAGCAAACTGAAGATGCTATTTTAAAAGCACTCTACCATTTCTGGAAATATAGCATGGATGGGAACTTCATCAGATGCTGTAGAACATTATCATATTACTCCAATTCTTGAAATAATTCCTTTCAGTGCATAACTTTTTATTCTTTACAGTTGTCTCTGCCAGAATTTCAAAAATTGAAAGTACTGCACAGCAGATAGCCAACTAGGATTCTACCATCAAGTGAGGACATGCAGCTATCTCTGGACCATTTGGGTAACACAGCAGTGCTTTCAGAAACAAGTAACAGTTTCAGGTCCTCAACTTGAGAAAAATGTTACACAGAAGAGGTCTTAAAATTGTAGTAATATTGCCCCTTACATTGAACTTTACTAGGGAGACAAAAAAACAAACACAGATAAATTTGCAATTGATAGACACTGATGAAATTCCTGGCATAAGTAATTGTTCTTTTTTTTTTTTTATAAAAGAATTTAAAGAGCAGATTCAAAATCTTGGCAATTTTCATTTACTCCGTAAGACTAACGTTTTTCAGCTTCAGTATATGGGCTTCAGAACTTTTCCAATTTAACACAGAAACAACATCAGACATTCAATGAAGTAATTTCAGTTAAAGATATATTTACATTTAGAACCATTTAAAAAGTAGCATTGCAAACTAAAGTAAACAAGATATTTTTCCCCAAACATGATATTTTTCCCCAAACATTTTTCTGGGAATAAGGAAATAAATTGGAATCTACAAACACCACTGAAATAGAATCACATAATGGCTTGGGTTGGAAGGGACCTCAAAGACCACCTAGTTCTAACCCCACTGAAGTGGGCAGGGTTCCTGACCACTAGACCAAACACTAGCCTCAAGTTGCCCAGGGTCCAATCCACATGACCTTGAACATCTCCAGAAACGTGGCATCCACAATCTCTAGGCAGTCTTTCAAGCACATAAACACACTTTCTGTGGAAGAACTTCTTCTGATCATCTAATCTAATCACTGTCTACCCGTGTAAAAAGTTGATTTCTCTCCTGATCATAATCTTTTAAATTTTGTAAGGCTGCAATAAGGTCTCTCTGGAGCCTTCTCTTCTCCGCACTGAACAAGCCAAGTACCATCAGTCAATTTCATGGGAGAGTTGCTCCAGCCCTCTGATCATCCTCATAGAATTCCTCTGGACTCCTCTCCAAAACCTCCCCATCTTTCCAGAGTTTGGGTCCCTAGACATGGACACAGTATTCTACATGGGGACTCATGAGGGCAGAGTAAAGAGGGACAATCACCTCCTTCACTCTGCTGGCCACAAGCAGAAATTTATGGTACTTGATAGGGTGAAGGTAAGGCCTCACTGAATCAAGTCTTCCTTATAGGCACTTCCTAGACACAAAAATGCACACCTCCATGGGACAAAATAATAAAAGCCCAGTCTCTTCCATATGTTTTCCACAATGAGGGTAAGGACTGTGAGGAAAGTCACACAACTTCCATTACTAAGAATGGCTACACTAGTAGATAAATTCAGAGAACTTTTAAAGGATTTGATTGATGCTTCCTGCCTTGTTCACTCACAGACTATTTTCAATATGCTTTATCTGCTTTATCATCCAACATTTCCCCTCTACTCTGCCCTGGTGAGGTCTCACCTGGAGTATTGTGTCCAGTTCTGGGCTCCCTGGTACAAAAAAGGCAGAGATCACCTTGAAAGAGTCCAGCAGAGGGGCTACAAAGATGATAAAGGGCATAGAACACCTCTCTTATGAGAAAAGGCTGAGAAACCTGGGTCTGTTCAGCCTTAAAAAAAGAAGACTCAGAAGAGATCTGATCCACCTCTATAAATATCTAAGGAGTGGGAGGCCAAAGTTTGAGGCTGGACTCTTCTAAGCAGTGTGTGGCAATAGGATGAGGGGAAATAGTCACAAACTGAAGCACAGGAAGTTCTGCACAAATCTGAGTGGGAATTTCTTCACAGTGAGGCTGATAGAGCACTGGCACAGGCTGCCCAGAGAGGTTGTGGAGTATCCTTCTCCAGAGATGTTCAAGACCCACCTGGACACTTACCTGTGTAACCTGGTCTAGGGAGCTGCTTTGGCAGGGGGGTTGCACTCGATGATCTCTAGAGGTCCCTTCCAATTCCGACAATTCTGTCATTCTGTGATTCTGTTTCTTCATATTAGTTTCACTTATCACGAGGCTGTTTTCCTTCACCTATTCCCCTTTAGTGACACGTTCTCTTCAATTTCTCTTTCCACTTGGTTTGTCCACTCTCTACTACACCCAACAGAATAAATTCTTCAATAAACCATGGGTGTCTTATACCATTTTACTCTGTATTCTCCTTTTCCACAATATCCTTCTCCAACATTTAATCCATTCTGTCTTTAGGGCAGTGCTGTCTTATACTAGCAGTTGATGACTCTACCCAACACAAAAGGAAGAGGATGATGCTTTAATATATAGGAAAAGAAAATCATGCATTACTTCACTACAAGCAGTAAAAACTACTACGTCTCCTGTAAGCAAAGAATTTAGATTTATGTCATTCATGAAGCACAAGAAAGGATGTTCATTCACATTTGCACAGACTGAAGTAGTACTTTTCAAAGTATGTCAGTAAAAATAGATTTCATACAAGTCTAGTAAAAACAAAGGCTAATTAACTGCAACCACTTTTCTTGAAGTCAAGCAAAATTACACCTGGAATGATTTTTCCACACATTTTATCAACACAAAAAAACTCAAGGCACATCGCACCTTCATTTTTCTTGATGCTAAAGTGATGGGACTAGTGAAAAAATTAAGGGACACTTATTTAGATAGGAAGAAGCAACTTACTTGAAAATAACACTTCTGCCTCAGCATTTTGTACTCAGTATAACAAGACTGTGGTAACTTTAAAAAAGTTGGTCAATATTTTCGGTTTTCTCCCCCTGCACATTTCTCTCTTTTTATCTGATTTATGTAGCTGGCAATATTTTGCGGATCAACAGCCATGGTGCTTCCTTCTCATTACTTGGACACAGTAGAATTCTTATGAGACCTCAAGCTGCTGATCTGGCACTGTTCCTGAGGATGTTTAATTCCTTCAGAACTCCTTTCATTTTGCATACGAAAATCCAGAGGGCCTCCTAGTCCTCTGCAGAGACTCCTCAAGAATCAAGGTCCAGGAGGCATAAGAATGCTGATGACTTCAGTAATCTTCTAGTCAGATATTACCAGAACCCTGCCCTGGGTTCAAAGCTGAGGCTTACTAAAGCTGAGATGTCTTTTAGGTTCACTGTGTCACTACCTTCCTCTTTCATTTTTCTATTGACAAAAAATATCCACCTCTCACTTGAAACAACCTACCAACAGAAGTTCTATCAGCTTAATTAAGACTTCTGCTCCTAACTTTCCCTGACACACTGAAAAAACTATATGCATCATCAATATACTTCCAATGCAGATATGCTCAGAGGACAGGAACCCATTGCAGTAAACTCAAAAAAGACAGTTTGTAGTCCACCCAATTTTATTCAGCTTCTCATCCCAACCCTTCACTGAAGCACTATGGTTTAGGATCCATTAGTGTTACAGTAAGAAGCACTCTAAACTCTGCACAAGTTTGATGGCAAGAGGAAGACCTAAACCTCCCAAGGATAGACAAAAATTGTCTGGTTTAACAAAGCAGAGCATAAAAATACTGCCATTCTATGACTAGTCTGGTTTGCTGTCTGTTTTTCTACTTCAGCCCTCAAAGCAGAGGGAAACTGGGTCAAATTAATAAGGTCAAAACACCCTTCTTCCATTCAGCATTTAATACAGAATATGCCATTTCAGTGCATCTTCTCAAGTAAACAAAAGTACATAAAATCACATCTAGAAGATTCCTCAAATACACCTGACTGTCCTTTCACTGAGTATTTCTGGAGGATAGTGCAGTTCAAAAAGAGCCTGTCTGGGGTACAGCACTAATTCAGATTCTTTGAATCCCCCTGTGCAATTCGCTTTTCTTTTCTCCCTCCTGAGCCTAGACAGGCATCTAGTTGGGGTTTGCTGGAATTAGATGGCATATGAATACATCTTACCAACTTCATCTCTTATTCCAGTTACTTCCGATTGCGCAGACACCCCATGCCTACAGTGAAATAAAATACCTCTATCCATCTCACTAACTTTGGAGGAATCCCACTACAAGGTTCCCAGACTGGTAACAAGTTAGAGACATCTCCTCTCATTTCCCACAAAGCATTTTTGCACAGGAGAAATTAATAGCTCCAGGTTTTTTAAGATCTATGTATATCCACACAATGTCAGTAAATCTACATCTATCACACCAGAGATGATGACTAGCAGTGCACATCAAGCAACAGGGTAGTAACACTCAAGGTCACTTGGGACTCGCTCCTGAGGGGTAAAGGAGTTCAGGAAGCCTGGATGCTCCTCAAGATGGAAATCTAAAAGGCACAGGAGCAGGCTGTCCCGGAGTCCCGTAAGTAGAGCTGGAGGGGGAAAAGACCAGTGTGGATGAACCGGGAAATTTTGTTGAGACTCCAAGAGAAGAGTCTATGTCCTCTGGAAGACGGGACAGGTGACTTGGGGAGACTACAGAGAACTGGCCAAGATTTGCAGGCAGAAAGTTAGAAATGCTAAAGCCCAGCTTGAACTTAGACTGGCTACTGCTGTAAAGGAGAACAGGAAATCCTTTTACAAATATATTAACAGCAAGAGAAAAACTAAGGAGAATTTCTCTCCTTTACTTGATGAGGCAGGGAATGTAACCACAGATGATAAGGAAAAGGCTGAGGTTCTTAATGCCTTCTTCACATCTGTCTTTAATAGACAGAGCAGTTGTCCACAGGGTACTTGCCCTGACCTGGAAGTCTGGGATGGAGCGCATAATGCACCCCCTGTGATCCAAGCAGAGACGGTCAGAGACCTGCTCCTCCATCTGAACTGCCACAAGTCCATGGGACCAGATGGGATCCACCCAAGGGTGCTGAGGGAGCTGGCAGAGGTGATTGCCAAGCCGCTTTCTGCCATCTATCAGCATTCCTGGTTATCTGGAGAAGTCCCACAAGGTTGGAGGCTTGCCGATGTGACTCCCATCTACAAGAAAGACTGTAAGGAAGACCCGGGGAACTACAGGCCTGTCAGCCTGACCTAGGAATCAGGGAAAGTTATGGAGCAGATGATCTTGAGGGAGATCATACGGCACGTGCATGGCAACCAGGGGATCAGACCCAGCAAGCATGGGTTCACAAAGGGCAGGTCGTGCTTGTCCAATCTCATCTCCTTCTATGACTGGGTGACCAGACTGGTAGATGAGGGAAGGGCTGTTGATGTAGTCTACCTGGACTTCAGCAAGGCCTTTGACACAGTCTCCCAGAGTATTCTCCTGGGGAAATGTCACTGGTTTGCGGGACAGTTTGACCCGGTACCGTGACAATTGAGGCAGGGGACCCACGGGCCCACACCCCGGGGAAGGGGAAAGGGGAAAGGGAAAAAGGAGAAGGGAGATGAGCCTAGGAACAAAACAGTGGCAACGATCTGAGGAGGAAAGCTAATTTACTAAATAAGATATCAGAAAGGAAAATAACACAATATAATATAATATAATTGGAACTGAGGCAAATGAATCAAATAAAATGAGCAAGAGAGAGTGTGTCTGATAAACTGAAGGCCTTATGCTAATGCTGAAGGTGGATGACTGCAATAAACACCCACTGCCGAGCTCGATCCCAAAGGTAACAGAGATTCCCATGTACTACAGGGACCTTATCTCCCTCTATAGTAGGTAGAGAGCTGGATTGGGCAGGACCATCGCAATTGATGGATCCTTGAGTGTTGACCAACCAGGTGGCTTCTGCCAAATGCTTCACCCAGTGCTTAAATGTCCCGCCACCCATTGCTTTCAGCATGGTTTTTAACAACCCATTGTACCTTTCAATTTTACCAGAAGCTGGTGCATGATAGGGGATATGATAAATCCACTCGATGCCAAGATCTTTGGCCCAAGTATTTACAAGAGAATTTTTGAAATGAGTTCCATTATCGGACTCAATTCATTCTGGAGTGCCATGTCGCCACAGGACTTGTTTCTCGAGCCCTAAGATGATGTTTTGGGCGGTAGCATGGGGTACTGCAGATGTTTCAAGCCACTCAGTGGTTGCTTCCACCATGTTGAGCATCAAGCTTACCATTGCGAGATCGTGGCAAGGTGATAAAATCAACCTGCCACGCCTCCCCATATTTATACTTCTGCCATCGCCCTTCCACCCAAAGAGGTTTCATCCTCTTGGCTTGTTTAATTACGGCGCATGTATCACAGTCATGGATAACTTGTGCAATGGCATCCATAGTTAAGTCCACCCCTCGGTCTCTAGCCCACTTACATGTTGCATCTCTTCCTTGATGACCAGAGGTCTCATGAGCCCATCGAGCTAAAAATAATTCATTCTTGTGTTGCCAGTCCAAGTCTACTTGAGCCACCTTAAGTTTGGCAGCTCGATCTACCTGATGGTTATTTTGTTGTTCCTCACTTGCCCGGCTCATAGGAACATGAGCATCTACATGGTGCACCTTTACAACCATATTCTTTATTCAGGCAGCAATGTCTCTCCACAGTTCAGCAGCCCAAATAGGTTTACCCCTCCGTTGCCAACCATTTTGTTCCCATTGCTGTAACAACCCCAATAAAGCATTTGCCACCATCCATGAGTCAGTGTAAAGATAAAGCACTGGCCACCTCTTTCGTTCACCAATATCTAAGGCCACCTGGACAGCCTTTACCTCTGCAAATTGGCTTGATTCTCCTTTTCCTTCAGTGGCCTCTGCAACTTGTCGTGTGGGGCTTCACACAGAAGATTTCCATATGCGGTGCTTACCCACAACGTGACCCGATCCATCTGTGAACAGTCATTTTCATTGTCTGGTAGTTCATTATATGGTGGGGCTTCTTTAGCATGTGACACCTCCTCTGCTGGTGTTGTTCCAAACGTTTTACCTTCAGGCCAGTCCATGATCACCTCCAGGATTCCTGGACGGTTGAGGTTCCCCATCCGAGCTCGCTGTGTAATCAGTGCAGTCCATTTACTCCAAGTGGCATCAGTAGCATGATGGGTAGAGGGAGTTGTCCCTTTGAACATCCAGCTCAGCACTGGCAATCGAGGTGCCAGAAGGAGCGGCGTTTCAGTACCGATTACTTCGGAAGCAGCTCGAACCCCCTCGTATGCGGCTAAGATCTCCTTCTCAGTTGGAGTGTAGCACTCTTCTGACCCCCTGTACGCCCGACTCCAGAGTTCAAGGTGTTGGCCTCTGGTCTCTCCAGGAGCTCTTTGCCACAAACTCCAAGTGGGACCTTCCCTTCCAGCAGCAGTGTAGAGGATGTTCTTTAAATCCTGTCCCGTCCGCACTGACCCCAGGGCCACCGCACGGGCTATCTCCTGCTTAATTTGCTCAAAAGCTTGCTGCTGCTCAGGGCCCCACACAAAATCATTCTTCTTCCCCGTCACCTGAATGAGAGGGTTCATAATGAGACTGTAGTTTAGAACATGCATTCTCCAAAAGCTCTCTACACCCAGAAAAGCTTGGGTTTCTGTCTTACTGGTGGGTGGAGACATGGCAGTGATTTTGTTAATCACATCTGTAGGGATGTGATGACGTCCATCTTGCCACTTTATACCTAGGAATTGAATTTCCTGTGCAGGCCCTTTCACTTTGCTTTGCTTCATAGCAAAGCCAGCTTGCAGAAGGATCTGGATTATTCTCTCTCCTTTCTCAAAGACTTCCCCTGCTGTATTGCCCCATATAACAATGTCATCAATTTATTGTAAGTGCTCAGGAGCACCACCCTGCTCTAATGCAGTTTGGATCAACCCATGGCAAATGGTTGGGCTGTGCTTCCACCCTTGGGGCAAACGGTTCCAGGTGTACTGAACGCCCCTCCAGGTGAAGGCACACTGTGGCCTGCAATCTGTGGCCAGAGGAATTGAAAAGAAGGCATTAGCAATGTCAGTGGTGGCATACCACTTGGCTGCTTTTTGACTCCAGTTCATACTGGAGTTGTAGCATGTCTGGCACAGCAGCACTCAGTGGGGGTGTGACTTCATTCAGGCCACGGTAATCTACCGTCAGCCTCCATTCTCCATTGGCTTTACGCACTGGCCATATGGGGCTGTTAAAAGGTGAGTGAGTTTTGCTGATCACTCCCTGGCTCTCTAGCTGACGGATGAAGTTATGAATGGGGAGCAAAGAATCCCTGTTGGTGCGGTACTGCCGTCTGTGCACCGTTTTTGTAGCAATTGGTACCTGTTGCTCCTCCACTTGTAGCAACCCAACAGATGGATCTTCTGACAGGCCAGGTAAAACAGATAGCTGCTTAATGTTGTCACTAGTGTGCAGGCGTACCTCTCTGGTGCTGTTTTTGAAAGCTTCTGACATATTTCGGGTGTACTCCTTACTTTCTCTGGATCATGGTCCCGATCTTCAGGATCAAACGTGGGATCATACAGCATTTCCGCCACAACCGCTTCTCTGAAATACTGGATACCTTCCTCAATAGTTTTCCATCATTTCACTTTAGGTGCCAGGTCACTCTTGTAGGGATATCTTTCCCTCACAGCTACTAACATCCGTTGCCAGAGGCTGGTGATTCCATCCATATACCTGCTGAACCGTCTGTCGATAGCCGGATCATGGACAATGTTTCCAAGTTGGCGAGATTCGTTACTATCAAGGGACACGCTGTTGGCCCCATTGTCCCAACACCAAAGCAACCAAGTGACAATACTCTCATCCATATGTCGAATAAACTCCTTTCTTGAGCCTTGGATCTCAGACATTTTAATGGGTCGACGAAACGTGGTAACTTTGACTCTCTCATCATCCTCATCATCACTATGTCCATGCCTCTCACTTTTCTTTGTTGCCTTTCTTGGTGGTGGTGGTGTTGAGGCCTCCCCCTCGCCTGTATCTTCCTCTTCTTTCACCACCTCTTCTTTGCGTTCTAGGCGTGAGGACACACGTTTCCATTACTGGCCTTACACCGGGGCAACCAACTTTGATACCGGTGCTTCCTTTGGCTGGTCAGATGTGCCTGGGAGGTTTTCCTCTTTGGTCTGAGCCTCAGTTTGGACACTCTCTCTCTCCAGAACAGTATACATGCCTTGGTAAGCATAAGCCAAGCCCCAGATAAGCTGTTCCACCTCAGATCTTTCTGAGCCGCAACACCCATTACTCAGATACAGGCCCAGCTCCTCAGGATCCTGCAAGTGCTCAGGAGTAAAATCCCATGGCACCGGGGGTCCCCATGCTTCTAATTTCTTTCCTAAAACTCTCCACTTTCCCTGCCATTCAACATTCTCTGTTTCTGGGAAAAGCTTCCTCCACATGATGATAAAATCCTATTACAAAGAGTACATTCAGGAGGACTGATATCCCAATCGTTAACATAGTCCCTAAGCTGTAATCTTGAAAATTCTTAAGTAACTGAGAGGAGAACCTGGACACCCATTCAAATATTGTTTGGTTTGTTAACATGGTATCGTCTGTTACATTAGTCGGGGTGCCCAGGTATTTGGTAGGTGCCTCCATCACTGCTTTTAGTTTGTCATATAGGGACCAGACACCTTGAATCAGAATGGCAAGCTTAACCAAGTTCCAGTACGTTTTGAGCATTAAAAGGGAAAAAGCAATGAAATACAATCCCTGTAACGGCAGTTTTAACAGAAACAGTAAAAACATTTTTTTTTCTTTTACTCAAACAAGCTGGCGGCACCCAAAAAATATCAATATAAATATCAATACAAATATCCATATACATATAAATATACATATAAATATACATATATACATATATCAATACAAATATAAATATCAATACAAAATATCAATATAAATACCAATACAAATATCCCAGAGGAACTAACAGTACGCCTGGACTTCAAGGTCATGTTTTGCCGTACAGGACCTGAAGTATAGAAAAGCTTCCTAACAAAAGACAGAGATTCACTCTAAAAGTATGTCTCTGCCTGGCTAAGGCAGCTAGTCATGCCCCACGTTGGGCGCCAAAAATGTCAGCGGTTTGCGGGACAGTTTGATCCGGTACCGTGACAATTGAGGCAGGGGACCCACGGGCCCACACCCCGGGGAAGGGGAGAGGGGAAAGGGAAAAAGGAGAAGGGAGATGGGCCTAGGAACAAAACAGTGGCAACGATCTGAGGAAGAAAGCTAATTTACTAAATAAGATATCAGAAAGGAAAATAACACAATATAATATAATATAATTGGAATTGAGGCAAATGAATAAAATAAAATGAGCAAGAGAGAGTGTCCGATAAACCGAAGACCTTACGCTAACGCTGCAGGCGGACAGCTGCAACAAACACCCACTGCCGAGCTCGATCCAGAAGGGAAGAGAGAGTCCCGTGACCGCAGACAGTTTTTATCTTTCCCTCTGGGCGGAAATAGGTAAAAATGAAAAGCATTGCAAAGTCCTCTGGGGAATGTAGTTCTTCTTCTCTTCTGAGACAGGTACACCCAGAAATATCGACGATCCACAGAGCTGGAGCATTAACTCTTTAACTCCCAATATACCACATGCTGTTATGATGTGGAATATCAATAATACAACAAAAACCATAAAACCATCAGGAAACTGGCAGCCCATGGTGTGGACAGGTTCACTCTTCTCTGGGTGGAGAACTGGCTAGAGGGCCATGCCCAGAGGGTAATGGTTAATGGAGTTAAGTCCAGCTGGTGTCCTGTTAAGAGTGGTGTCCCCCAAGGGTCAGTATTGGGGCCCATCTTGTTTAATATCTTTACTGATGACATAGACGAGGGGATTGAGTGTACCCTCAGTAAGTTTGCAGATGACACAAGCTGGGAGGATGCCTCAATCTGCTTGAGGGTAGGGAGGCCCTTCAGAGGGATCTGGATAGGCTGAATAGCTGGGCTGAGCTCAATGGGATGAGGTTCAATAAGGCCAAGTGCTGGGTCCTGCACTTTGGCCACAATAACCCCATGCAATGCTATAGGCTTGGGGCAGAATGGCTTGAAGAATGTAGAGAGGAAAAGGACCTGGGGGTGTTGGTTGATGCTCAGTTTAACATGAGCCGGCAGTGTGCCCAGGTGGCCAAGAAGGCCAACAGTATCCTGGCCTGTATTAGAAATAGTGTAGCCAGCAGGAGCAGGGAGGTGATCATCCCCCTGTACTCAGCTCTGGTATGGCTGCACCTCAAGTACTGAGTTCAGTTTTGGTCCCCTCACTACAAGAAGGACATTGAGGCCCTGGAGCATGTTCAGAGAAGGGCAACAAAACTGGTGAGGGGTCTGGAGCACAAGTCTTATGAGGAGCGGCTGAGGGAGCTGGGATTGTTTAGTCTGGAGAAGAGGAGGCTCAGAGGAGACCTTATTGCACTCTACCACTTCCTGAAGGGGGGTTGTGGTGAGGAGGGGGTGGGCCTCTTCTCCCTGATAAATAATGACAAGACGAGAGGGAATGGCCACAAGTTGTGCCGGGGAAGATTTAGATTAGACCTGAGGAAACATTTTTTCTCTGAAAGGGTGGTCAGGCACTGGAATGGCCTGCCTAGGGAGGTGGTTGAGGCACCATCCCTAGCGCTGTTCAAGAAGCGTTTAGATGAGGTGCTAAGGGATTTGATTTAGTAGTTTAGTGGGTAGGGATGGTGTTAGGAGGATGGTTGGACTAGATGATCTTGTAGGTCCTTTCCAACCTAATGAACCTATGAACCTAGGAACCTATGAACACTTTATTTGCATTATTTCTGATATGTACACAAATCCCCACATATGTTCCACAGCATAATATCTACACAATTCATTTTATTTTGATTAATAGTTACACGTTTCACTAATGAACTTTAAAGAAATGCTTGCTTCCAGACACTTAAATGCATCACTTATATACTATACTTTGTCAGCAAAACAATGATCATGCTCACTCACAGCATTCAGCAACGAGGGACACATTCTGCCAGTTCACACCCTTACTAGAAGGTTGCCCTAGTTAGAGGAAATTGCCACAGTGCAATTCAATAGGCATTAAGTTTATTAGCTGGGTAGCAGCCAAGTAAATAAGCATATTACGTATACACATTTGTAAGTTATTATTACCTTTGCTCCACAGGCAATGAAAATGACCTCTGTTGAAAGGCTGGTTCAGAATCAGAAGGCAAAACTTCAAGTTTCCTGTAAGATAAATGTTGACTCTTATTAGTAAATATAGATTTTTTTTCCTCCTTTTCACTGTGTTTAATTTTAGTCTAGCTATCTCAGAGCTTCTCTTCTCATTTTTTTGCTTCTTAGGTTTCACCCTTTTCAAGATAAAGAAGCTGCCAGAATGTCATTAGACACCTTTTACTTTGCAAGATTTTACTGACAAACTTTGCATTTATGAGACACTGTTATACACTGAAGAGCACTCTTAACAGGAATGACCATCTACACCCATCTCCCATTTAATCTCCTGCTTGTTGGTGTCTCCTGGATGCAGCATTAGCTGATTCTAGTTTTGCCATGTTCTATGCTAATGGGAGGATGTGGCTATCTCTGAAGTTGTCGCTAGTTTATGATCAATAATCCACTCCCCAGCTAAATGGAGAACTCTTAGTGACATCAGTTGCTTCTGTACATATATTTTCTATCATCTAGAAGCTCTAATCATCATGGTACATCCACTGTGGTAGATGCTTGACAAATGCAGAACCAAAGGTCAAGACCAAGGAGCTTAAAATCAAGGTTAGTAAAAGCAAAAGCAAACTTTAGCCCATGTTATCTAAGTGATATCAGAGAAAAACCTCACTGATTTTCCTGGTAACCTGAACTCCAATAATCTGAACCAGAACCAAAACTATTCTGCCCTAGCAATATATCCACTGTGAAGAACCAAAATAAATCTACAAATACAAAAGCCTATAAACAGGACTTAAAATACTGCACACTTTGTCTTCAAAGATAAAATACACACCCTGTCTTATTACAGTTCCTTCTGCTGGGATTTGCATTATATAACTTCCTAATTACCCTACCTATCATATAGGAATAACAGTTTCTCCTGGAGCTTCATAACCTTAGACAATCAGGTTAATGAAGTAGTATTTGGTCATGTGAAGTTACAGTAACTGAAAGAAGAAAACCTCCATCACTACGAAGTCTTTCAGACTTTTGAGCAGGAGGCAGAAAGGCTAAAGGTTAAATCATACAGTTTAAGGCAAAGCTCGCTAGGGCAATTAAAGGGCAAATAAAAGCGTTGAAACTCTTTGAACGTGAAAGAACAGCTTTGGATGAGGGTGGAAAGAGACAATATTTAAAATCACGAATGGCAGCAAGAAGTGAGACTAAGACACCAAAGTGCTACTATTTTGTATATCACTTTTTAGGGCTTCCCCAGTGATGCCCTCTGCTTCAATTCCCTTACCTGTAAAACAGAAGTAATAATATTGTTCTACTGTAGAGTAGAGATACAGTACTGAAGACTTAGATGCCTGGAGTGCATCAGGCCCAGCACCGCTAGCCAGGGGAGAGAAGGGATTGTCCCTCTCTGTTCTGTGCAGGTGTGGCTGCACCTTGAACACTGTGTGTGTTTTGGATGCCAAAATATAAGGACATAAAACTATTACATAGCACTCAAAGGTGGATTACAAAGACGGAATCGTCTAGAGTGCAACACACATGAGGAGCGATGACATCACTGGGTTTGTTCAGCTCTAAGAAGAGAAGAGTGAGGGGAGGCGTGATGGCAGCCTATAGCTTCCTCATGAGGTGAGCAGTGGAGCAGGCACTAAACTCTTCTTTCTGATGATGACAGGACCTGAGAGAATGTCATGGAACTGCATCAGAGGAGGGTCAAAATGTCAGGCATTCCTCAGGGTTATGAATCCAGTTTATCAGAGTTCAAGATGCATTTGGACGATGCTCTCAAATACAGGGTTTGAATTCTAGGCAGTTTTCTGTGTGCGGCCAGGAGTTGGACTTGATGGTCCTCGTGGATCCCTTCCAGCTCAGTATGTACTATGATTCTATGATAATTTTTACTCCCACACAAAAAATGTACATGTTTACCACATCTAACTTCTGTTTGGTCCTTTTAAATATCTTTCTCAAGTCCTACGCTTGCCTCTCTGCCAACAAGCTCCACTCTGCTATTTAATTAGGGGAATAAATTTACTTTGAAAAGAATGAATGGGTGAGAGAACCAAGTAAACAAAGGAGAGCATGAAAATCTTTTTCTTTGCTTAGTCTGAACAGTTTTGCCTTGCCCTTGAACTTAAAGAGAAAGGAACAAAACTATACATTCAAACTAAGTGCCAATTTTCAGCTGCCTCACAAAATGAGACCTCAGTAGCAGATCCTCTAATAATGCTTAAGTAAGAAAGGCTGCCATCTCCTTCTGTTAAGCTTAATCTAGTGGTGCCCTTCTCAGAAAACAGCCGGCAAAATCATAAGTTCTTATGCTGATACAATCCAAATAAGGCATGGGTACTGTAAACCTGTCCCTGATGCTGAATCATGAAGTATTTCTGTGTCTCATTTAAACCCTTATATCGTATCAGCATATGGAAATGCAGAAGACTTTAGCTTTTCTTGCACATTAGGAGAACTCTTGCTATATATTAAGATATGGTTTTGAAGTCAGAGTCCTGGTTGCAGGTGTTGATGCTAAGTCTTCCAAGGCTGACTTTCCAAGTTGAATTCCAAGAGCTCCCAAAGGGGCCTATAAAAGCTGCTGATTCTTATTTGTTCTGTTGTTGCAAAGAGCTAGATACCCCCACTACATTGATGAGGATTTTTTTTGTTTGTTTCTTTCTTTCTTTTTTAGCTAAGTCATGGGTTGCAGAAGGGGAGAAATGTAAATTATTGTTTCTCCTGCTTTTAGAAAAAGGTATCATGCTCATCATTTCAAATTACTGCAGTTGATGTGTGATAAAATGCTACTGATGCTACCAAAATGAGACCAAATGTCAATATTTTAATGGTGTTCACTGAGCTAATATAAAGCCACAGAAAGGACTCAGTCCTTGGTAGATATAAAACAGTAATAAAATTGGACTGCAGTAATTTACAACCATTATCTTAAAAGCTATTAAGAAGTTGGGATTTCTGATGGCAAAGACAATGTCAATGGACAGTATATGCAGCATACATTACTCTGAGAAAACCTGACAAGAACTCACTTTGCCAGTGCTCTGAGCGAGTGCTTATTCGTTCAAAAGCAAATATACCTCAAGACCACTTATCTTTCAAGCCCTTAACAAATTAGGAAGCATCTATTTCCTGAACTGTCCACCCTTTTTAACAAAGATAATTATCAACCTGACCCAATCACTCACAAAACTGTGCTCAGTTTGGATTAATGGGAGACAGAATTCTGTAAACAAAAATTCAGCAGCAAATCCTAACTTGTCTCCAAACCTGTGTATCCACACTGAAGAAGCTTTTGTTGGCTTTTCCTTAGAGGAAGTAGAAGTTGGTCTCCTGCATAGCTTCATCAATTTTTAGTATAAATTTCTCTTTCATTATGCAATTCTCTTGAAGTTTTTACAGGCAGAGCAAATTCAGCCACCTACAGCACAAGCAGAAAATAATAAATTACGCCATAGAAAGTCTCTAGATTACTCTTGATATTTACATCAACATGGGGAATGAATGGAGCACTGCATGTCCACCTGTAGTGTTTGACATGTGCAAGTGCTACACAACGATGACAAGTTTTTACAGGACAGAAAGAAAGAAGACAGCAGTAGGAAATTTTTGCTCGCATTCAAGGAACCAAATTTGTTCATCTCCAGTCTCAGCCACCTCTTGTCCTAGCAGCTGCATATATATCTTGCAGTCTTACATGCATAACTTACAGACATAACAGGTACACAATTACATGAACAGACAGTTATATGCAAAAAATGTAGTTAAAAGAAAACCTGTTCCTCTCAGCTATAGTCTTCTATCAGCCTTAGAAAACTCCCAATCTTTGGATAAAGTCTATCATTTTAATTCTGCTGCAACACAATTTTAATTCAGCTGTTTCCTTACTTTCCAAGGTTGCAAATCAACCAAACATTCCTTTGTGACTCTGTGGGACAGTCAGTGACCTGACTCATTCTTTCTGAAAACTGTTATTTCCCTTCTCTTCTTTTCTGCTTCTATTCAGCTGCACTCTTTGACAAAGATTTTCTCGTAGTTGCTTAGAAAGGATTTTACTCAAAGGTGGTGTGAACCTCCCCAACAGACTATTTAGTGTCTTTAATTAGTAACAAGAATTCTAATAGGTTTTAGAGCACTCATTTACTCTTATAAAAGCCTTGTGGCTTACTTATGTCATATTATACTCATCTAGCTATTCTAAACATATATATATATATGTATATAAAATCATTATACATTTTTATTAGTGTCCCCTTGCCACGTGCCAGTTTTCAAGCCATTTGTCTGCCACAATAATGTTCAAAAGGTGTATATATTCTTAAATGCAGCATTTTGTCTGGGAGTCAGTGAGACAACACATGCCTCTTCTTTGCTTCCCTTCAGCGTTAGAATATCACTGGAAGCTACTCTGCATACTCTGAGCCTTCTGGCTACTGAATTTTCAGGAGGAAAAAAGCTTTAATTACTTCTAATTAAGAATTCTTTAGAAAAGACTTCTGCTAGATGCCTTCTTTGTGAAATGATGTAAGCAGCAACACACCACAGGGAACTTGTTGTGCAAGACACTGTCGTGCCTCAAGGTGCTAACAAAATACGACTCTCATATCCAGACTTCAGACAAAGAAAGGACATTGTGCAAAGCAATATTTTTTGTGTTTTACTGCTTGCCTGTAGGAAAGGCATTCCTCACACTTCCAATGATCTGCCAAGAATCTTTCACAAAGAGAGGCACAGAGGGAAGAAGAGAAAATAGGTAGAATGGAGGCAGAAGAATTTTACCACTAGTAAAGTATTTCATGAATTTAACATAGGTACAAAGCTGAAAGATAGTTAAATATTTTCAGAAAATTCCTGCATTTCTTGAAATACATCAAGGTATTTATCAAGACCCTTGTAAAAGATGCTGCAGAGACTTACGTATTTCTGATCACATAGATGAGAGATCAGATATACAACAGGCTTTTGAGACAAAAGCTCAGAATGATTCCTCTGTAAACCTTATGGACAGTATGAAGACACTCTTATTCATGCTCTCACATTGGTCTACCTTCCATGATTTAGAAAAAAAAAAAGTTATTTGGTTTCAAGTACCATCAATCAGGAAATCTGTAACTCTGCAAGTAACTGATACATGTATCCCAGAAATTACAACACAAACACAGATTTTCATTGTGAAGGGAACACTGTGCTCATTTAAGTTAGAAATCAATCTCAAGTTAGAATCCCCCCCCTCCCCCCCCTCGCCCTCTCTGGTACCTGATATCCATTAATATCAGGCCAAAGTGTATGGTACAAAAGCCTGAGGATGCCTCTCATCAGGCAAAAATGACAACTCAGGACTGTAAAAGCACACATATTTTTCCTTCGAGAGCAGACTTGCCTGTTCTAATACTAGTTAAACATTTGTTTTACTCTGAGAACCATGGCCCACAAGACCACCAAAAGGAGCAACATCACTGAACTCTGAAATGCTTCAGTCACTGAGAAGTCATCATAACATTCTGCTCTTCAATGGCACCCAGTGGTGGACTTTCTTGAATGAACATTAAAAAACAACCTAGACATTCAGGAAGCATACACTGAACAAATCAGGGTTTTGTAGTCTCTTGTCCACTCCTCCAGAGACTGAGAGTCTGTCTTCAGAGCAGTCTTGAGAATGCCATTATATTGTTCAATAAGGGTCTGCCTGCCCCCATCAGATTATATGGCAGGTGGAATACTCACTCAGTGTTGTTTTCTTCTGTCAAGTGTTGCAACATTGCCATCAGGGAAGTGAGTCCCTAGGTCATTGTCACTGTCAATGATTTGTCACTGATTTCTTGTAGGTGACCATCAATTTGGTGAGTGCCTTAACGATATATGTCTGGTTTGCTCTTGGCAGTGGATAGGCCTGCATTAGCCCACTTGCTGTGTCAACACAGTTCAGGGCATTTCTCACCCCTTCAGACTGAGGGAGGGGCCCAGTTAAATTGACCTGACATCACTGGTGAGGATTGTGTCCTCTAGCAAGGTAGGGTGTCACTTCAGGTAACGGTCTCAGTCTCGTCTTGGCATGGCTTTACAATGTCAGACAGTTATATGGGCAGCCCTAATTCTTTAGCTGCCCATATTGTCTTTTGTCCGGCATGCTGCAGCTTCTGATGTAATCAGGGAGCAGTGTTCTCAAAGGGTGAATCGGACACCTGACTTGAGTCAGTGTGTTGACTTAGTTTCCTGGAGAACGCATAGGTTGGTGGCCAGAAACATGGTAGACATGTAAAAAACTCTGTTTAACTAGTTTCCTTGTGTCCATCCACATGTCCCTTCCCCAGATTAGTCAGGCATGAATAGTCCATTCCTGGGTCACCCCCTGTGCAGTACAAAGAATGAGCGCCCAGTACACAGCCCAACTACTTGTGTTGGTGTTCAGGATACCATCACCAGGTCACCTTGGTTATAACTATCCACAGTTCTGTCCATTAGATACTCTGACCATCTCCCTCTTCAAAGCAAATAGTTTCAGTGGACGGATGGTATGCTACTGTTCTCCACTTGCTTTGATTACTTTTGTTGGACCCATCCATATACAAGGCATCTTCAAGAATGGGATACTTCCCTTCTTGAAACTCTACTCCAGTGGAGTGACCATTGACTCTTCTGGTGCATCGCTGTGGTAAGTCACCAGGCCAAAGATCTTCTGGAGTTCTTATTTCAATGATGATGAATGAAGACTATTTCTCTGGCTGAAATAGGCAATTCATCATGCCACAGCCTGTGCTTTGGCCACCCCTGTCTTAGGAAAGAGGGTTAGGTCTCTGACTCACCCCTGAATTGGCAAAGTTGTTTTAACTATAACTTCAGATGTTTGCATAATTGATTCCACCACCTGTAAGGTGGAGTAGGCAGACAACAACTGTTTCTCAAGCATGTAGTATCTTCTGCTCTGTACTGGACCTGAGACTAGAATCCAAATGGGGTTCAAGTGGAACTCTGGAGCTGCTGTAACTCACAGATGAACTCATCCTAAATTACACATGTCTAGTTTGGCAGGAAGGGTAGGACTGAATATGCACAGTGCCCAGGACTTTTTAGCAGCTGTTTTTACTTGCTAGAAGGCCTTCTGTTCTATTCTCCTCCAGACCTATATTTGGCTTTTTTTTTTTTGTGAATCAATATAAAAGCTGCTGTGCTACGTGAGGTATAAAGGATTGCCAATATACTCAAAAATTTTTGCACCTGCCTTGGCATGGTAGGGACTGGAAGCCTCTGAACATTATCTATTATTTTACTGGGTAGTACTTTAGTCTTCCTGACCAAACTACACCCAGGAATTTCACTGACAGGCCTGGTTCATGTACTTTCTGTGAATTAATAGCCTACCATCTCTCTTGTCAATAGGCGGTCAATGTATTCACCACCTTTTCTAATGCCTCCAGTGTGTCAGATGTCAGCATGACTCTCATGGGTTGGCCCTGCCTTCCCACTACATGCTCAACCACTGCTTTCCACAATGACCCAGCATTTCCACTGCACTGCTCATTGCAATTTAGAAAGCCTCAAGGTAAAACATTTGTCGTTCTGTTGTATTTCTCCTAGCAACATGATTGACTCTTTCTTTAACACTGAAAAATGCTGAAACTCATCAGCGATTTTACTGCAGTCATAAAGGGCTACATAAATCAAAAGATGTTTCCACTAAATGCATAATGATTTTTTACCTAATTTTCTAACCTAGCCATTATGAAAAAGCAAATAGATGCTCAGCACATACACAGATGTCACCTAAACTCTGAGAACGGGAAATTTAAAAACTAAAATAAAGGACTTCGGGGGATCAGCAATAAATCTACATCATTTTCTGTCACACAAGTACCAGTCCCCAGGTGTTAATTCCAGAACGGATGCTCTGGGAAGAACTACTTGAATTCAGAGGCCATTGCACTCAGAGCTCTTTCAAATAGCATTCATCATCTGCTTCAGAAACATATTCAAATGGAACAACCAACCCTCCACCAATGGTTATTAGAAAAAAAAAAAAAGAGAAGCAAAACAACACAATTTTTTGTTTGTTTGTTTGTTTTTTAACATTGAAACAAAACATTCTAGTGGCAACCTGACATACTGGAGCAGCTCTGAGCAGTCAATTTACTGGCTGATGTGTGAATTAGACTTGAAAGTTCACTTCTGCCTCATAAGACCAGATTCTGGTTTTATCAACTGTGTTTCTCTGGCAACTCAGTGAATGAAGACTATCTACATTAGCAAGTAGCATGACAGAATAAAATTAGTTCTATCGAACAAAACTGGTGATTTACACTATACATATTTGGAAAGGAAAAAACAGGAGGAAGGCTACTCCTAGTCTAGTCCAGTCCTGTAGAATGAATGCACATTAGTAGTAGGGAAGAGCATTACAAGTAGCTTCTGGAGCACAATTGCAATTTCATCCCTAGGGAAATTAGTTTACATATACCAAAGTCACAGTGCAATGTAAAGCAAACCATAGTACACAGACAGGAGACTCAGTTCAACAGTATATTCTTGATCCAAAATAAAACACTGTGGTAAATATATTGACAGTCACATGGCTTTTGGATTATCAAGGCTTCTTCTTTATTTTTACAATTTCTTGATGAAAGATGGCATAGGATCAGCTGATTTTAAATGAGCACTAGGTATCCGTAATCAGTACACTTACATTATACATTTAGACTGCAATACTTAAAAGTCAACCTCACGCTCCAGTCTAAGCTTTAAGTGGAGGGAGAGAAAAATTTGTGGAGGTGCTTAACCCAGAACATTACATTGTCTGCTCTACACACTCCTGGCAAAGCATTTAATGTCAAAACCTAAGACAACATCTTTAAGGCTATCTTTCAGAATAAAAACTCACTTAATATGGAACAAATAATGCAACTTATAAAAAAGAGCTCCTCATTCTGATGTTTTGTTGTTTGAACTTTTACTAGTGCTTGACTTCACCACAAAAAACAGAGCTCATCTGTGTCACAGGGGAATCCAAAAAGGATAATTTCAAGCTTACGCATCCCAAATTAATACTCTGAAATGTAAATGCTTCATGTAAAAGAAGTTTCACACCAAATCCTGCAGAACTGCTACATTTAAAATGGAAAAACTTCTTTAAAGCCAGTTAAAAAAATCGAATCCCTTTATCTGTGCTCCTGTTAACAAGGTAGTTGTCAGCCTTAATTCAAACAAAGACCTAAGCTTGGACTATTATGTTAATTATAACTACTACTTACAAAACACTGGGTAGCTGTGTTATACAATAATGAAATTCTAGCATCCAAACAAGTCATTCAGTTTTCCTCATTAGAGGAATAAACCAGCACAAATTAGGCAAAAGGATCACAGACTTTACAAACACGTTCTCAGACTTATTGTATGAATAAATCAAATATGCATACCCAGATGCCTTTTGTGCGAGTGCTGTTATCCCTGTCAGTGCACTTCAATGTTAATTTTTTTCATGTGAATTTTACTAATTTTTAAATATTTTACAGCTCTTCACTCTCAAGACAAATTGCTACAAGAGGACTAGGAAGAAAAGGGAATTTGTGCAAACTGTCTTATTTTAAAGCTGGAACATGAGACTCTGAGGACTCTTCTAGAAGAATTACATGCATGAATTCAAAACAGTTTTTCACATTAAGCCACAAACACTGTTATGTTACTAACCACTTCTGTTCATTGAAGGGTACTATGCTTTGCAAACTTGCCAGTTACCTCTGATGGTTCTCTGGAGACTGTGAAGGCTGCATTTTTCACACAGCTTTCACATGAACTCCGTAGCCCCCAGACGCATTTCTGGATACTAGCATGAAGGTTCAGCCTCTACTGCCATACCACCAACTTTCATCTCTGACATTGTGGCTCTGTATGGGAACCGTTGAATCACGGCCTGAACCACTGATTGATCACCTGAAGCAAGCACTAAGTCAGCCGCAGGAGCACAGGTGAAGGTAATGTACCTGTGTGATTGGAAGGGGTGGAGCCTGGTTCCACCTCTCCCAGACTCCATTTAAGGGCTGACCGCCACCAGGTTAGGGCCTCTTGTTGGAGATCTCTCCTGTGTGGAATCATTGGTGAGCCTCAACCATTGTAAAAGGTGAGCTGCCCTTTACTTACCAGTAGTCTGTGTACTATCTATGTGAAGCCTTACAGAAATATACCATTCTCTGCGATATCTCCTCTGCATTCTATCCTTTTGGATTATCTGCCCTCCAGGGCCAACATAATAAAGTAGAAGACATTACTTTTGAAGCAGCCCTTGTATGTTGACATAGCACCACTTGTTATTGTAAGGCCTTTGACTTGGTTTATCTCATATCCATGTTGCTTGTCTCTAGAGATTTTACTGTACTCTCTGTTCATGATTCTGTGCTTTGTGCAGATAAGTCTATCATTTCATGCTGAGCATAATTACATTCATAATTGTCTGAAAACAGCAGGTATTTTTAAGCTAAGCTATGATCACCCAAACAGTCATACTCCTCTAGCTCTTAAGGCTACCCTTGGATTTAAATCGCCTAGCAATTGCCAAAGGAAAGATATCTCCTATTTACACACACTAAAGTAGGAGTCTAGGAGAACAGTTGGATGTATTTCATCCCATGGCATGGAAAAAATAACCAGCTGTGGCTGCAGTAACAACTAGGAGTAAAAGAACAAGAGGAGCATCTTTCTGCAGAACAGGAGACACTCATCTCAAACATTCAAATTTTAAATAGGCATTAAGAGAGAAACTTGGACACTATAAAGGCTAAAGGTATTCTTGGCTACATGAGGCAAAGTATCACCAGCAGGTCAGTAGAGGTGGCCCTTCCCCTCTATTCACTGGTGAGGCTGTATCTGGAATGCTGTGTCCCTGGGTTCCCAGTACAAGAGAGACATGAACATTCTGCAGACCTTCCGGTGAAGGGCTACAGAGATTATGAAGGAACTGGAGCACTCCTATGAGGAAAGGCTGAGAGAGCTGGAACTGTTCAACTGGAGACAATGCCTATAAATACCTGGAGAGAGGTGGCAATCAGGACACTGTCAAACTCTTTTCAGTGGTGTCCCTTGCCAGGACACAAATTAGAAAAAGGAAGCTATCTCTTCCTTTATACACTTATCAAGTGTATGAGGACTGCTAAGTTACAGCCTGAACCATTGATTGAGCATCTGAAGGAAAAACTTGGTCAGCCTTGGGAACACAGGTGAAGGCAATTCACCTGTGCAACCAATAGGGGTGGAGCCAGGCTGCACCCCTCTTAGACTTCATCTAAGGGCTGACTGCCACTGAGGAAGAGTCTCTTGTTGGACATCCCTCCTTTTGGAATTCTTTCCCTATGAGCTTAGATTCTTGGAGATGGGTGAGCATTCATTTTCCTTCCTTTTTGTAACATCTCTTTGTCTGCACTGGTCCCTTTGCCTTTACATCAGGAAATGATTCTGTGTGGTATGGGTAGTAGAGCCCTGGTATGTGCTGCCCATGGAGGCTGTGAGGTCTCCTTTTTGGAGACCTTCAAAAGCCACCTGGACCAAGAGCCTCAGACCCTACTTGAGCAGGGGTTGGAGCAGATGAACCCAGAGGTCTCACCTGGCCTAATCTACTCTGGGATTCTGTAAAGAGCATGGATCTACAACTGCCTTATTCAAAGTATACACACTAAATATTACGCTTTTTATTTCTTAGACATTTTCTGAGATAATAAGTCATCTATGTTTGATACAAATCACAGAATTGTAGGGTGTGGATGAGACCTCTGGAGATGATCTAGTCCATTCCTACTTCTAAAACAGGTTCCCTAGAGTACGTTGCATAGGAAAGTGCAAATATCTCCAGAGAAGGAGGCACAACAACCTCTCTGGGCAGCTTGTTCCAGGGCTCTGTTGCCATCAAAGCAAAGAAGTTATTTTCTCCCGTTCAGTTGGAACTTCCTGTGTTCCTGTTTGTGCACATTGCCCTTTTGGTGGGGCCTCTTCTGCTGGGCACCGTTGTAAACAGCCCAGTCCATGTACCTGAATCAGACACTTCAGATATTTTTAAGTGTTGATAAGATCCCATCTCAGTTGCTCTTCTGCAGACTAAATAGTCACAGGTCTTTTAGCCTTTTCTCACAAGGGACATGCTCCAAGTCCCTCAGCCTGTTTGTGACCCTCTGCTGGACTCCCTTTGGTAGTTCCCTGTCTTTCTTAAACAAAACATGGAAGTAAACACTATTACAGATGTGGTCTTTCCATGGTAGAGTAAAAAGGGTGAACAATATCCCACAGTCTGCTGGCCTCACTCATTCTAATGCACTCCAGAATAACATTAGACTTCGTGGCTGCAAGGGCACACTGCTGGTTCATAGTCAACCTGCTCTCCACCAGGACACCTGGATTTTTCTCCAGTGTTCCTTTCCAGCAGGTCAGCCCCTAACATGTGCCTATATGTGTGGCTATTCATCTCCAGGTGCAAAACTCTACACTTATCCTTGTTTAACCTCATAAGGTTTCTCTCTGCTCATCTCTCCAGCCTGTCCAGGTCTTGCTGAATGGCAGCACAACCTTCTGATGTGTCAGCGATTCCTCCCAGCTCTGTATCATCAGCAAACTTTCTGAAGGTAGAAACTTCAAGAAGATGAGAATTAGATGCCCAGAGTCTACATTAAAGTGAAAATGAAAATAGATTAAGAGAAAATCAATGAGATTTTCATTTTATCTTCAAGCTGAAAAATAACCACCAATTATAAAACAGTTTTAACCCTTTTTCCTTTACAGGACAGTAAACTCTTTGCTTTGGAGAAACTTTAGGAACCATTGACCTTCAGTGCCTCCAGAAACTACTACTACTCAAGTAAGTTCCAAACAAAGAAATTCCAAGAGTTTGCTCGCATTCCAGCTAATCAATAGTAATGTCAAATATAACATTCTCCTTGCATTTTCAAAGTGCACTGTCACGCAGTCTGAATATACTACACTTAAAGAACTTGCTGTCTATGATGTCTGTATTTCTAGGAATAAAACTCAGCATACAACTCCTCGAATGACTTGAGAACTTCAGGTACTGCCTCAGCTCTGTGTGCACACTGTAAGAGTAAGGTGACATCAAGGAATAAGAAGGCACAGAAGGAAGATGATGGTATTCAGCAGTCTCTATTTGCAGGTTGGCATAAAACATGATAGCCTAAGCAAACACTCAGAAGCATAGCTCTGAACAGCATATCAACACCTTATCTTACCTATATATAGGGTATTTTTTTTGTGTGTGCTTGCTACAAGGAATAGAAAGATGTAGTAGAAAACTATTGATTTACATACCAGGGTGCTGAATAAAGAGTAAGATCTAAGTGAAGGTGCTTAACTTCTTAGCACTGAAGCCCCCGCTCTGGTGCAACAAAGCACTCCACTGACACTTCTGGCATTAATGTTTCACTAGTATGTCACTGTTTGGTTTCTAAATGTGCTGAGAAGCACCCGGCATTTAGGAGGCTGATGCAGACTGATACCTTCTTTAATCTCAGAACTGCTGTTATCCCCCAACTCCGTGTTTCTCTGCTGATCTGATTTCAAGGGCACATTTTAAGTGGCTGCTCTCAGAGCATACCTCAGAGATCTGGTTTAACAGCATCAACTACTTACTTTTTAAAAACTGGAAATGAGCACTACATCTTACCAGCACAGAATAATTGTTGGAGCAGTCCTTCAGGAGGTTGATGACTTCCTCTTCCCCCCCCTCAATCAGGTTCCTCCTCTGTCAGAGGGAATTCACATCCAAATCCTGCTTCAGTCAAACACCTTTTTCCCCACAACGTTAACCTCAGGGAAGCAGACTGTTCTCTCTGCTCCAAAGGTTCAATAAGTTACTAGAATCATTTTCATAGAAGAGCTCAGATGAAAAGAGCTAAAAAGAAAAAAATATATTGAAGTTCAACTCTGCAGTCCACTGGCTTGGATATGGTTTGTTCTCCGAAGTCTTTTTATCCAAACTTCCCATTCACATCTTGAATAAATACTCATCATGTTATTACATAATAAATAACTGATCAAAAGCTTCATAAACATATTACATAATAAATAAAGATTTCCTCTTGGTTATTACAAGAACGTTATATCCACTGTTGTCTTCTTTGTACCATGGTGACAGTCTTTCAAACAGAAGCACAACCTCTGGTTTGGTAAGGTATCTTTCAAGTGAACAGAGTGGTTCTCTCTCTGTCCTCAGAAGATGTGGTACATGGAGTTCCAAAAGGAGAAAATCACTTTCTGCAACACAACAAAAGATGACTAAATTCATCAGAACAATATTTTATATGCCTCTTCTTTCCCCTTCCTCATAGTATTCGTACTGACTTCAGCTAGATTCCTAGGTTCATTAGGTTGGAAAGGACCTACAAGATCATCTAGTCCAACCATCCTCCTAACACCATCCCTACCCAACTACTAAATCAAATCCCTTAGCACCTCATCTAAACACTCCTTGAACAGTGCTAGGGATGGTGCCTCAACCACCTCCCTAGGCAGGCCATTCCAGTGCCTGACCACTCTTTCAGAGAAAAAATGTTTCCTCAGGTCTAATCTAAATCTTCCCCGGCACAACTTGTGGCCGTTCCCTCTCGTCTTGTCATTATTTATCAGGGAGAAGAGGCCCACCCCCTCCTCACCACAACCCCCCTTCAGGAAGTGGTAGAGTGCAATAAGGTCTCCTCTGAGCCTCCTCTTCTCCAGACTAAACAATCCCAGCTCCCTCAGCCGCTCCTCATAAGACTTGTGCTCCAGACCCCTCACCAGTTTTGTTGCCCTTCTCTGAACATGCTCCAGGGCCTCAATGTCCTTCTTGTAGTGAGGGGACCAAAACTGAACTCAGTACTTGAGGTGCAGCCATACCAGAGCTGAGTACAGGGGGATGATCACCTCCCTGCTCCTGCTGGCTACACTATTTCTAATACAGGCCAGGATACTGTTGGCCTTCTTGGCCACCTGGGCACACTGCCGGCTCATGTTAAACTGAGCATCAACCAACACCCCCAGGTCCTTTTCCTCTCTACATTCTTCAAGCCATTCTGCCCCAAGCCTATAGCATTGCATGGGGTTATTGTGGCCAAAGTGCAGGACCCGGCACTTGGCCTTATTGAACCTCATCCCATTGAGCTCAGCCCAGCTATTCAGCCTATCCAGATCCCTCTGAAGGGCCTCTCTACCCTCAAGCAGATTGACACATCCTCCCAGCTTGTGTCATCTGCAAACTTACTGAGGGTACACTCAATCCCCTCGTCTATGTCATCAGTAAAGATATTAAACAAGATGGGCCCCAATACTGACCCTTGGGGGACACCACTCTTAACAGGACACCAGCTGGACTTAACTCCATTAACCATTACCCTCTGGGCATGGCCCTCTAGCCAGTTCTCCACCCAGAGAAGAGTGAACCTGTCCACACCATGGGCTGCCAGTTTCCTCAGGAGAATACTGTGGGAGACAGTGTCAAAGGCCTTGCTGAAGTCCAGGTAGACAACAGCCCTTCCTCATCTACTAGTCTGGTCACCCAGTCATAGAAGGAGATGAGGTTGGACAAGCACGACCTGCCCTTTGTGAACCCATGCTGGCTGGGTCTGATCCCCTGGTTGCCATGCATGTGTCATGTGATCTCCCTCAAGATCATCTGCTCCATAACTTTCCCTGATTCCGAGGTCAGGCTGACAGGCCTGTAGTTCCCCGGGTCTTCCTTACAGTCTTTCTTGTAGATGGGAGTCACATCGGCTAGCCTCCAATCTTGTGGGACTTCTCCAGATAACCAGGAATGCTGATAGATGGCAGAAAGCGGCTTGGCAATCACCTCTGCCAGCTCCCTCAGCACCCTTGGGTGAATCCCATCTGGTCCCATGGACTTGTGGCAGTTCAGATGGAGGAGCAGGTCTCTGACCGTCTCTGCTTGGATCACAGGGGGTGCATTATGCGCTCCATCCCAGACTTCCAGGTCAGGGCAAGTACCCTGTGGACAACTGCTCTGTCTATTAAAGACAGATGTGAAGAAGGCATTAAGAACCTCAGCCTTTTCCTTATCATCTGTGGTTACATTCCCTGCCTCATCAAGTAAAGGAGAGAAATTCTCCTTAGTTTTTCTCTTGCTGTTAATATATTTGTAAAAGGATTTCCTGTTCTCCTTTACAGCAGTAGCCAGTCTAAGTTCAAGCTGGGCTTTAGCATTTCTAACTTTCTGCCTGCAAATCTTGGCCAGTTCTCTGTAGTCTCCCCAAGTCGCCTGTCCCGTCTTCCAGAGGACATAGACTCTTCTTTTCTCTCGGAGTCTCAACAAGTTCCCGGTTCATCCACACTGGTCTTTTCCCCCTCCAGCTCTACTTACGGGACTCCGGGACAGCCTGCTCCTGTGCCTTTAAGATTTCCATCTTGAGGAGCATCCAGGCTTCCTGGACCTCTTTACCCCTCAGGAGCAATAGTCCCAAGGGACCCTTGCAACAAGTGTCCTGAACAGGTCAAAGTCTGCCCTCCGGAAGTCCAAGGTAGCAGTTTTGCTAGTCACCCTCTTGACATCACCAAGAATAGCAAACTCCACCATTTCATGGTCACTCTGGCCAACACAATCTCCAACCTTCACATCTCCTACTAGTCCTTCCCTGTTAGTGAAGAGCAGATCTAGCAAGGCATCTCCCCTGGTAGGCTCTTGCACCAGCTGTGTCAGGAAGCAATCATCCACACATTCTAGAAATCTCATGGACTGCTTCCTCTGCGCAGTATTATATTTCCAGCATATGTCAGGGAAGTTGAAGTCCCCGATGAGAACGAGTGCTGTCCATCGTGCAACATCTACTAGTTGCTTATAGAACACCTCGTCTATTTCTTCATCCTGACTAGGCAGTCTATAACAGACCCCCACCACGATGTCACCCCTAAAGACCATCCCCCTGATCCTTATCCATAGAGACTCTACTTTATCATTTCCAACCTCAAGCTCTTCAACATCAAAACACTCTTTGATATAGAGAGCTATGCCACCACCCTTTCTTCCCTGTCTATCCCTTCTGAAGAGCTTGTAGCCATCAATCCCAGTATTCCAGTCATGGGAGAGGTCCCACCATGTTTCTGTAATAGCCACAAGGTCATAGTTAGCCCGCCACACAATGGCTTCAAGCTCTTCTTGTTTATTGCCCATGCTGCGAGCATTGGTGTAGATGCACTTCAGCTGAGGTATCTGCCTCATCCCTTTCTCCAGAACAGCCTCCTTAGGCTCTTTACTGGAGAACCCTGTTTTAGCCCCTTCCCCCATCACAGCTAGTTGTTTTTTTTCACTCTCTCAATGAGTCCAGCTAGCTCCTGTGCTAGGACTCGTTTCCCGCTTTGAGTCAGGTGCATTCCATCAACAGATAACAGGCCAGGAGCCGAGTAAACTGCCCCATGGTCAAAAAACCCAAAGTGTGTGTCTCTACACCAGCCTCTCAGCCAATTATTCATCACCTGTGTTTTCCAAGCCCATTCTGTGTCCTTCACTGCCCCAGAAGGTATGGAAGCAAACACCATTTGTGCTCCCACCCCTTGAACTAATCGCCCTAAACCCCTGAAATCTCTTTTCATAGATCGCAGGCTTCTCTGAGTTATTTCATTGCAGTCTGCCTGAACTATCCCGTTGCCTGAGTAGTCGGTGGGGCGTATCAAATCTGGGAGTCTTCTAGCAATGTCCCTGATCCAGGCCCCAGGGAGACAGCACACTTCCCTGTGGTTTGGGCCTGGTCTGCAAATGGGGCCCTCGGTTCCCTTTAGAAGGGAGCCGCCCACTACGATCACCTTTCTTTCTTTCTTGGTAGCAGCAGTCTCAATGTGCGGAGTTGACTGCCTTGCCATTGGTGACCTCCTGGGGGAATCTTCCTGTACCTCCCCCCTTATCTCCTATTTAACATCCAATGCTGCAAACCTATTGCTTAGGGGGATCTGGGGACACAGGGGAGGCAGAGGGGGAGATTGCCCACGGTACCGAGCAGTGACTCTCTGCCAGCCCTCCACATCCCTCAGATATCACCCTTCTGCCCTCCGGGGACAGGTCAGGGAGTCCACCACCAATTGCGGGGGATCTCCCCGGCGCCTTTCTCTCTGGTGTTCGAGGGATCCACCAGTCAATCTCCCGCTCACAGTCCCTGATGGCCCTCAGTCTCTCAACTTCCTCTTTCAGTTCTGCCACCATGCTAAGTAGATCTTCCACCTGCTCACACCTTGCACAGGAGAACTGCTTGCCACCCTCATCCAACAGTAGCAGGCTTTGGCACTCCTTGCAACCAGAGACCTGTGTAGCCACACTTCGAGGCAGACCTTCTGTCTGGGTCACCACAGCCTTTTTAAGGCATGCCCTCTGTCTAGTAAAGACTATGGCACAAAAAAGAATAAAAACAAATAAATGAAAATTGAAAGTAAATAAATAAAAAAATAGTTTATAATAATAATATATATAGATATGAATTGTGATAATTTAAAAATAAATAAATAATAATAATAATTAAGAAAATATATAATATAAAATAAACACAAACAAACACTGCAGACAGCCCAGAAATAAATGGATTTGCAAGAGAGAAGGGATAGTAACCCTGCACCCTGCCTGCACCTGCAAAAGCCACACCCACACGAGCTCCCACACCTATAGCAGCACAGTAAGGGGGCGGTACTCATGTCTAGATCGCTCCTCCCTGTCCTAGTTGGCAGTGACACTTCGCTGTCCTCCCTGAGCCCTATTCAGCTGAGGGGTGTGGGTGAGGGTGCCATTACCCTGGCAACGCCTAAGCCACATTAGCCTCTCACGAGAACAGCTGTGGGGACTGGCCACTCTCACTTGGTTCCTTGAGACAGGAACCTCCCAAAACCCCCCCCCTGTACCTCAAATCAGCCACTGCAGCTCCAGCTATGCCGATTTCAAAGCAGTTGATCACGAGGACTCCTATTTCACGAGACTTCCTATTTAACACCATTTGTTTTTCTAACAGAATGTGCTCTCTGTACACCAAACTCTCCCACTGCCCTGTGTATCACACTCCCCAGTCTATCACACCCAAGGCTAGGCCCTACGGCTAAGTGTACTGTGTGAATTCAATGAATATTCCTTGGGTTAAACTCCAGAACAGTGTTGTGGTTTCATGCTCAGACACAGAGAAAAAATCAATGATGTAGCTGCAGGAACATCACATTTCTACTCATCAACTGAGCAAATACTTAAAAGTTCCCTTTTACTATTTGAAATGATTTTATATTAAAAAAAATCAAATGTGGATTCTGGACAAACTCTAGTTCAGGTAAGTTTATGAAGTTGTGTTTTCCCATTTTCCCCTAGCCATATCAAGGAAATACAGTATACCTTATTGTCTTGAACTCCTGCTTGCTAATCAAGCACATGCACAGAGCAGGAATTCAACCAATGTGGACTTCAGAGTCAGCTGTTCCTCATATTCAGAAGGCTCACTTGAGTTTACATGAGTTACTTAAATTATAAAGTGATCTCTGCAACCTGATAGTTATTTACTCCTCAGGAATTATTGGTGAGATCACTGAGAAAACTCCTACTGATTCTCAGTATTTCACCTCATATGCTTTGATGTAAATCCATGCTGAGACAGTGGCGTCTGCAACATCTGCAGCCTGTTCTAGCTGTATGCCAGCCAGGTGTCAGAGCTCATATCTTCTCCTCAGTCTTGAAGTTTTTCCAAAGTGGAATTTTCTAAACTCTGAAAGAAGCAGATCTGATGCAGGATCTGAAGTGCCACATGGAACATTCAGGAGGCATAAGGGGCTTTTGCAAAGGTCAGTACAACAGTCTACCTCAGCAGTGGTGGAGGTGGTGGTAGGAGCAAGGTTCTGGTAAGCAGTGATGAAGGGGATAAAGTTTTCCATGAATATCCTGAGAAACAGGATACGTCAACAAGATATGTGAGAAACATCCTTCTAACAGATGTAGGGAGTAAAGGCAGTGACTGCAAATTCATAACAACATGCACAAGCGCTTAACTTTCCTTTTCTCTGATATGCTGCAGATCATATACAGTTAAAGCCAACTGTTTATTTCTTCCTTCCTTCCTTCCACGTAAAGCCTGTAAGCAAAGATGAGCTCTGGGATCATTAAGAGAGGTCCCTGTTTGCAAAGTGTCTTTCCAACCATCTCCTTCAATTTCAATACTAAAACTGTCAAGCTTCATTAAGAGTTACGGGGCATAACCATTTCACAACCGTAAATCCATACAGCAGAAAAATAACATGACTGCCTTAACCAACATCTCTTTTTTAAATAGGTAATATCTCTTTCTGAGACATAATTTAGGTTCCCTATATTCAACTTTATATTGTAAATATCTTTATTGCTTTTCCTTCAGTGAATATAAAAGACCATCACAAAATAATTTCATACTGATTTCTTTCGGTTTCTTTGACTATTTCAAGCAGCCTTCAATGCTTATTCTACTGTTTAGACTTCTGTCCTGTCCAAATTCACAACGGCTTTTGATTTAAACCTTAAAGCAATCATCCATTTCAGGAGTGCTATGCCCCTGCTTTCATTTTAAATGTGTTTCAGTCCTCTACTGGAACCTCTGCCAAATCAACATCCTTGTGAGCATAAGAATGAAGCAGAAAACCAACATAGTCTGAAGCATATTTGTATTTTCAGAAAGATAATGAAATATAACAGACAACTGCTTACAGAGCTTTACAGGCTTTATATCCATCCAGTGTTTGATGGATATAAAGATCAATGGGACTTTGCCATTTCCTGTATTGAAAATGTTCAATTTACAGTCTCACCACTAACTTCCACTTATGTAAAGAAATCTTCTATTTTTTACAGATAAAAAGTTACACCTGAAAATGCAAATCCTAAAGGCTTAAAAATGAAAGGATGATTAAAAGCACTATCGCATTGCTATCTCTCACTCTAACCATTTTTCTAATATGACTGCCTGAAGAAACCTTTGTCTTTCTTCATCTGCTCCATGGACCAAGAGTACTGTTCATACAAGAGCAATTCCAAAAGTAATGCCTCCTATTTTGTTACCTTCGTCCATTACATGAGAAATGAATGTTGATGGTACAGAAGTAGAGGTTCAGCCTTCCTGCCAAAATCGCACTACATTTTGTTCCATGTGATACACAGCAGCAGAGGGGCAGTTTGACAGAATGGCATCTGACGTGGAAGTAGAGCTGAAGCAGAGGTGTAAAACTAAATGAAGAAAAAGTTGCACTTACTGACATTCATCAAAGCTTCCTGAACTTTTATGGAAGCCAAACAGTGAGATGGTGGTTGTGGCATTTCAACATTGGCTAAAGTTACAGTGAGTCACCTCTGCTGGTACAAATTTTAATGAGTGCAGCATGCAGTCTCTTTTTCAGCATTGGTGAAAATGTATAGCTAACAGTGAGGACTATGTTGAAAAATATTGCTTACTCTATCAAATAGTTTTACTGTTCTCTTGGCACAATATGGTAGTTTACATGGAATGAAATACAAGGCATTACTTCTGGAGCAATCTATGTACAACTGCCAGTTGGCCAATAGTCAGACCACAGCTATCCCCCCACAGAATAAAAGTTACATTAAAAAAGAAACAGTTTCTACAGGCCCCTTGACAAGCACTGTTTTATGCAAAAAGCAATGTTTAGGTCAACTATTTATCAGATCCAGAGAGGTACAGAAAATAGACTGACCAGTGAGTTAATGCATTATGGGCAGAGATGCTGAGAAAAAACAAAACACAAACAAGCAAACACACACACAAAACAGCAATCCTCTCTTTTCTTCATTATCCTATCTGAAAAATGTGTTTAATAATAATGCTTTAAACTTAGATTTCCATTTCTAGGTTTGAAATCACTTCAGAAAGGTGCATAAGCATTATTATCATCTCACAGTTGGCCTCATTAAGTAAAGAGATTTGCAGCAATTTGTATGAGAAGCAGTGTTCTTTAGTGAATAAGTTAAGAATCTGAAATTGTCTCCCCAGGGTTTTCTTCCCAGATAAGCTGTAAACTTCAGACTGTGCTGAAAACCATGGGACAAAAACAGACATAGTCAATTTAAAATTGGTGGGTCTCTGTGTGGGAATGCACACCTGAAACTCATTACATAGATCTGAAGAATTATGGCATTAAGCCAAAAACTTGTTTGCTTGCAGATTTCTACACTGAAATTTACAGAGACCTTAAGTATTTGCAAAACTGGTTTCTAAACAAACAAACACAAACAACAGTTGGCACTGGAATCAATCTGCTTACTCATAATATTTTCCTCAGTTCTTATTGCCAGTGCATGGGAAAACAGTAAGGATGAACAATTTTGTGGGTAAAGGATAAAAGAGTAAACAAAGGTGAACCATCAAAACACAACAACCAAATCCTAGACGGTTTTAGCTCAATAATAGTTCAGTAAATTTTATGCAGAAAATGAGTATGAAATACACAGATATAGTGATTTTTTCAATCCCAAATTGTCAAAGAGCAGAAGATGCTAAACTGCAGTTCTACTAATAAAAGATTTTCAACAGAGGTTTAATCCCTATAAATTTTTTGAATGTACAGTTAATAAACAAAAGGTTTAAAGGCTATTAAATAATCTAACTTGCTTGACAGAGCAATTTCTTTAACTCACACTTCTATTAATAGTGTGAGACTTGTTCAAGGCAGTCAGAAACATCAACAGTTGAAACAGTCACCATGGACTTGTAGTTTATTTCAGGACTGTATCACCTCTCTTTATGTGTCACAGTTTTGCATAAAGATGCAAATCCCTGGGCTCATTTGCATCCACCCTGATAACTGTTATATCACATCTTCAAAGATTACAGCCCTGCTTCTCCACACAAATGTATATTAATAGGAATGTTAATTCACTGATTACAACCACAGTTACTCAAAATCAAACACAAATGCATGCTAATGATTGCAACAGACAAAAATGAAAACGTGGGTTCATATCTTTAAGGCAAAGATGTTTGGTTTGCCAATCAGCCTCAAATCTCTTGATCAGTCCTGCACTGTGCTATACAAGTGAATGAGGTACAGATGTCAGCTCCAGGTCCAGCTAGTCCCAGTTACTCCACCTGCAGCCCCTTCCCTCACCCAAGGGCTTTATTGATCTCCATGCTGGGAAACACTGCCTGCATGTGAGACTCATAGGTTGTGGTAAGAGCCTTGAATTTGGTGTAAAATTTCACCATAAAAATCACAGAAGTTGCAATCTGTGAATCATGGTTAAGAACTTCTGCTTCTACTCCACTGTAACTGCACTACAAGCAAATCGAAGATTCTTGTCAGTGAGATCTATTGGGAACATACACATTACTTTTAGATGAACAGCTTTCTGTCTCCTTATGCCACCTCTCCCTTCTGCCTGAAGTTACCATTGAGTTACCAAGATCTTTATTGACTGATACGGCAGCACTTAACAAGGGCATGGGTGATAGGTTTGATCCTATCTACTGCACTCAGTGCTCCTGTGCTTCCAGCAGATGGTTCATGGTCTGATTTCAGAACAGGAGGCAGCATTCTGTATGCAGAGGAACAGAGGAAAACTACCAAGTACAAGTTTTTATTTTATAAAGTACGTTCAAAGAGCATCTCTAATTATGAAGAGACTGAAAAGAAAGAAGGATGAATATTAGTCCTCTCAGGATGGTATTTGTGAATATAAATGAAATCTTCTACCACGGTTGTAGACAAGTTTTGGGGAAGCAATGGAAGTCAGAAGACAAACTACTGAAGTGCCAAAGTGGCCATGTACTCACATGTGCACACATTCTTAACAGCAAGGCATATTTTGCTATATGGGATTACAGCTCTGTATTTAGCCAAGAGATAAAGCACCAATAATTCTGAAATAACAGAAAAGAAAAGCTGAATATTACTTTTCTAATAAAAATAAGCCAAGGATTTAAAATAGAAAACCCTTCTTAATGAAAAACACGTGGCATTTAAAACTTAATAGACTTCAGGTCTAATACAAAAAAGAGTAAAATCCTTCATTTAAAAAGAAATTAGACTTTTTTAATAAGCACAGAGACTCCTACTTGCAAAAGGAATGGGTGCTATCTGTAACAGTCTAACTATGTGCCTAGGAAAAAAAAATGACAATCTTTAAACCAGATAAAACTCTAACTACAAGAATAATTTCTTTAAAAGAATGTAAAAAAAAACCAACAACAACAACCAATAAACATTAACAAGCATAAACACTTTTGAGATCAATTAATAGCCAAATACTATCACATCTCTAGAGACCCTCATTAAGTAATAACAAAGGTTACAAAACTTGGAGCAACTCTTCAAAATTAAGCACACACAGAGGTGGCTGACCAGTACTGGCCTTCCTATCTGGGCCTTTACTGGTGTGACGCATGCAGTCGCTAGGGCATACGCAAATTGGCATCCATGACTAGTGAAGAACTCTATCAGGATAGCTTTTCATTGGCATACTGTCAGACCTAAACTCAGTGAGAACAGCATCAGCCCTATCATAAGGATTACCACAGCATCAGAAAGACTTGCTAAACTTGAGTCCTCTGTGGACAATGCAGGCCCAGATGGGAGCTCAGCATCCAGTCTCACAAGAGGGTCACCACTTCACCTCAAACAACAGCTGCAAAAATTGCACAGGCAAGTTCCTTGCATCTTCCCGCTGTCCTGCCTGACACAGCATAAAGCAAACAAACCAGACTGCTTTGATCACAAGAAAAGTTAGCAAGAGTTTGTAGATATTAAGCATTCACACAAGTGTTTCGCTTTCAACAAGGTAAAAACAGAAATGAAAGCTTCAGCAAAGCAGCTCTTATGTTGCAAGCCCTCTTCAAGTTTTTCCTTAACTGACTTTTAAGCTTATTCTATCCCCCAAACCTTTTTTACATTGCTCCTGAATGGAGGTGGACTATCTTTGATCTTACTGGAATAATCGATACAGACAAGAGTGCTCACCCACTAAAGTTACCTTCGAGAGCTGCTTTAGACATGCTGGTAAGAAACTTCAAATATCAATGCAGAGCTCTTTCTTTTCAGACTCCCTAAATATTACCTTTTAAAAAGATGCCTGTAATTCCGCTATCTTTAATATTTTACAAGCATTCCTTCTCTTGCCAACAACATTTCAGATTTTTTTTTTTAATTTTTCAGAGACAAGATAAAGGTTGAGATTGATATGCTCCATCAACTGTAGGCAATCAGACAAGGAAAGTTTCACACCTCTAGTTTTGAAATCAATGCAGTTTCAATGATGAAAAACAAAGCAGCGGAGTGCAGATGCAGATTTGCTTCTAACTCTGTTCCTTAGATAAAATCACCACCATACACCACGCAATAAAACTGTGTGCTGCTCGCCCTGTAAAAAAATTTCTTGCTGAGTCCTTTTTCTCTTTTTTTTCCTCCTCCTATTTTAACTATAAACCTGTATGACTCTATATCGAGATTCAAGTGACTATTTACTAGACCGTTAAGTGTACCTCTAAAGGCAAACAAAAGAATCTTTTCTTCTAATTACCTCGATTCTCTTATGGTGAATGATTAAAAAAAAAACCCATGTAATTTCAACATTAAAAGAAGTAATTAAAATGCCCCATTTGGCACCAAATGCTATCATCATAAAAACAAATGAGAGAATCCAAAATGCATTTCCTCTTCTTCAGTACTCAGTTTGAACCCAAAGGCCTTGACATTCAAAATAAAGTAGAACTGAACAGAGTTATTACTCAGACAAACATTTGTGAGTGACAATACAAAAACTGCCCCAAATGTGCTGTGACCTCCAAAAGTTAGAAAACACTAAAATGCTAGTTCCTCTTTTAAAGCATGTTTTTCAAAAACTCTCATAATTTTGTTTTTTGTTTGTTTGTTTGCTGCATGGATGCACATGCTGACTGGAAATCTGACAGCTGACAGCTAACAGGAAGAAACTTGGTGCAAGTCTCACAAACTGAACCAGGCTAACAAGCTAAGTACAAAACAAAAACAAAGAGGAGGCGAAGGCGTTTTTGAGTGATTGAGGCAGCATATTACTCATTAACAAATCAAAATCTTCAAAACAAACCAACCCCAAAATAAACCACAAAAATCCCTCACTAGATTAACTGAATGCACCATGGGAATAACATTGGTTGGCTGAGGCAGCTGTTATTATACAGGTAACAGTTTCAAGTAGGGCTACACTATGGTCATGGACTTCAAATATTACTGTGATGTCACGGATTGACCAACACATGAGCTCAATGAGGAGCAGCCATAACACTTCTGATAAGACACAGCTGCTACTCTAACATATTCGGGTACACTCTGAGCTCTCAAGACCTCCAGCCATGCAGCCAAACACAAAGATGACAGGAGCAGACCAGCTTTACTCCTTAGAACCTCATGCTAATATGGTCATACGGCTGAAATTCTGGCAGCCGCAGCAGCCCTGGTAAGGTCCATTCCACCTTCCTGCCCCACATGACTTATCCTCTCCTGCCACACACAGCATGGCACAGCCTTCCTGCCTGCACCCAGCCCTGCCTGCTGTGTGACATAGCCCTGGACACACTGTACAGGGTGGGCCCTGTCCCTCCTGACAGCAAGCACTTGCCTCACCTGCTGCTCAGGGCACTCTGTGGAGTATAACCCTCCATGTACTTTGAGCCCAGCACACCATGCTCCCCCCAACTGGGCTCCAGCAGCCCCTCCACCAGCTCTGGAAAGAAAGTGCTGGAATGGGGCTGGAGTTAGAATGAGAAGCAGGAAAGAATTCAGCACGCAGGAGAGGGGAGAGTAAAAGCAACTTCATGAGGGCCCTGTTCAAGCAGACTGCAAGGTAGATATGCGCTTCTTAAAACAGCTGGGTGTTTAATAATGCTATCCTAGTTCTTTGAGACATTCTAGTCATTACTAAGAGGAAGAAATTTTACAATTATTGCTGATAAATATGGGAGCTTCTCCATCTTCACCGACAGTTCAATCTATTAATAATTTTGTTGAGCTTTATTTTACCTTAAACAATGGCCTGCATACTCCTGAAAAGCTCAGAGTGGTTTGCTGCAGTTCACCACCCCAAACTTGCTGAGCAAGTGACATGAAGGGTGACTATAGTAGTACCTGTGAAAGATAAAGTGCAAAATCTGGCCACAGCCCACCTCCTTCTCTTCATAAAACCACCCTCAGCAACTCCTACTGCAACTTTTTGGGAGGCTGGACTTGGAAAAGGCAGCAATTCTTGCTGAGAGTTCTGGACAGAATTTGGGTTTCAGGTAAGGCCATTCACAGCCTGGGCCAAATGCAGTCACCAGCTAAGCAAGAGTTTGCTGTCAAGTAAACAAATCAAAAAGCTGTGGTTGCAATTACACATTTCTTTCTTGGAATCCCTGTATCTACTTATTTGCCTCTGCTTTTGTACATATGAAACAGACTGCTAAAGAAGAAAATTCAGAAAAGAAAATTACTGTCATGTCTTAAATAATATTCTAACAAATTGGTGGATGCACTACAGGCCAGCACAGAGCCAGAAGATGAGATACTGAGATAAATGTGAGTTGTTGAGCATTTCAGTGAATGCAGAAGCAGCAGCCCCTTTAAACCTGAGCTCTCCAACACACATGCATTTCATATGTCTGCTATTTCTATGGAAATGCACTTCCATGTCTTCTGAAAACAACACTTCACTGTGGCTTTAAATTATTCCCCTTATGGGCTTTGTTTGCTACCTCTGCTGCATCCGACAAGCTCTTTGATAGGTACCAAAGGTGAAGAAGAGCTCTGTAATGTATGTTTTTGGATGATTGAAGACAAAACTCTGCTTCTTGGCACAGATTCCCAAACAATCACAATTCTTAGTGTACTCATTACTGTGTAGTAAGGCAATCTGTTTTTCTGTCAAATCATGTTACATACAATTTATGGATAATAAAGATTATAAAGGAGAGATGTTTCAACAAGCAAAACCACACACAAGGAACACATTCTGCTCTTATTTGAGTGAGGAAGACAGATCTGGAATTAAACTGTTCAAGCTCATTTGTGAGATTCAGTCATCCCAAACAGCAGTCTTTAGATCCAGGATGTTTGGAATTTGGTGCCCAGTTTTGTTTTGTTTTTTTTCCCCTTCTGTACAGCACAATCTCTGTAGACTTTCAGCAGGCCTCAGCCAGTCAAGATACAGAAGTGATATCAAAATTCCCACCTGAATGTCATATACACAGATGAGGATAACATGTAAGGATGATCTTTGCTCAGCACTGTCATCTCCATTAAGGCCCACAGCTGTGTGATGCGTCTCAGCATCTCCAGTATAGTACACAAAGAATAATTTTAGTTGAGCTAAAAGTGATGCACAGTTTGCACCTTGGAAAAAATAATGATGCAGTGCAGTACACAGTGAACTAGAATCAAGCAGCAAACAGATTTAAAATAGTGATGCTCAAGTGTACAGAAAAGCACAGTGCTTTTCCTTGAAGATGATTCACTGCTTTTTATCACATTAGTCTAGAACTAGATTTGTGGGTCCCCACACAAGAACTTGTGTATGAAAGGAAATGGGCAGAGAGTGAGCTTAAGCAAGGAAGGATACTGCAAGCATGAGTATCAGCCAGATGAAAAAATGCTCAGTTCCAGAGGTAAGCTGTTAGGAAACCAATGGTACATGAGTTCAGACAGAAACAATCACAGAGGTGCAAACATGAAACTTAGGCTGTGTGGGTGTGAAGGCACTTAAAATTTTAAGCTATGAAGGAAGAAATCTTTTCCACTCCAACACAGAATCCTGAATAGCCTTTACACCATGTTTTTTCCATTTTTTTGGCCTGTATAGGCTGATTTGAGAGAACAGGAACTACCATGTGCCGCACATAAAATTTATAATAAAATTAATGTAAAGTAACAAAGCTTACTTTTTAATGTATTTTTATTAAAACATGAAAAACAAGAAGCAATAAAAGCATAAAACTAGTGGGATGTTTGACCTTGTTTTTGTGAAACATCAGACTGGTTCGTTGGCAGTGGTTGACATTCTTAGTGAGTTCTCAAGTTTGTCAGAGATTTTTGATGAAATATTACTCTTCCTGGGCTTCATCTTGACAGTAATTGTTCACAAATGTACCTACTGCCAAAAAGTGAAGACATGAATACCGTGTGACTGTGAAGGGAGGGATATTTTTCTCAGGACAACAGGGCTTTGGAAAATCTGTTAAAGAGACATGAACAATTTTTCTTTGAATGTCTAATTGCAACTCTATACATTTGCAAGTAATGTATTTATGCCAACTGAAAACAGAGTTGCAAATATGCAAAAATGATTTTCTTTTAAATCTTGAAACCTATTCTCAAATTTATCAAAATGGAAAGCACAGCTGCATATTTTTCCACTGTTCTAGCTAATGTATCACAATGCATTAATTTATTTGCCATAACTTGAGCTAACTAGTAATTTAAGTTTCATTTTGAATGCTGCTTTTATCTGAAACATAGCATAGATAAGCTTATTTTCACCTTGAAGGCAGATCTTTAACTCATTTAAACATACGGTCAAATCCACAAAAAATGCTAAATCAGTGAGCCATTTTTAATACTCGTGTTCTGGCACAAATTTTCCTTTCAATTTCATAGAAGACTTGACGTTTTACCCCAACTTAGCCACCTTCCTTCAGAAAAGTAAATGATAACCCCATAATCAGCATCCATACTTTTAAGGAGCTCTGAGAGTTGGTGATGATTCAGTCACTTGGATTTTATGAAATTCATAGCTTTAATGATGATCTGCATGACACTATCCATTTTTAAAGCTTTTGCACATGAATTTTCTTCATGACGCAGTAATATTTCATAAAATATGAGTTACTGGAGGTAATTGCATCATCATCTATTAATTTTCTAAATAACTTTTTTTTTTTTTTAAACAACCATCACTAGGGCACTATCAGTAGTCACATCAGATATGTTGACAAAAGATAAAGAAAATAGCTTTAATGTATTTTTTTTTACCACTTCAAACAAATCGAGAGATTTAATTGTGTCTTTCAATGGCACCAAATAAGCCATTTCTTCAGTGACACTATATTCCTTATCAGCACCTCTAATGAAAATATCAAGTTGAGCCATATGTGTAGCATCAGTATTTTCATCTATTGCCAAGGCATAATATTTGAAATTAGCAGCTTTACTCTTCAGTTTTTTTTTCAATAGATTATTCTATTTCTTCAGCTCACCTGGCTACAGTCTGGTAAGACAAACTAATTTTAGAAAAATTTGCTTGTTTGCTTTAATTATTATTATCAGGATACATTTTATCTGCCATGCTTTCCATACATTGCTTAATAAACTTACCATTAGGAAATAGCAAGTCTGATTGAAAAAAAACCAACTATCACATAACTAGCTTTTATAAGAGAATGCATTTGAATTTTAACTTTTTAAAAAATATTTCCTTGAGGTGATAGACTTTTCTCAGTTCTGTTTTGTTTTTACTAACCATTCTTTGATAAGCATTGAATTTGGCAGCATATTTATCCATATCACGTCTTCTCAAATCATTGTACTCTTTGAAAACTGACACAATTTCCTTGCAAATTAAGCCTATTGCCGTATCATTTGTCAGCACTGCCCATAGCCCTCCCCATGTCCTTGCGCCAGGTGCCACAGATTTATGATTTTTGTTATTGGTATTCCACATCATAACATCATGTGAAGCACTGGGAGTTAAAGAATTAATGCTATAAGACTGCTGAATTTCTGGGTACCTGGCTCTCAGAAGAGAAGTACTATATACCTCAGAACACTTTGCATTCCTGTTTTCCCAGAGGGAAAGATAAAACTGCACAGAAGTACTGGAGACTTAGAATCATAGAATCATAGGGGTTGGAAGGGACCTCAAGAGATCATTGAGTCCAAGCCCCCTGCCAAAGCAGGTTCCCTACACCAGGTCGCACAGGTAGGCGTCCAGGCAGGTCTTGAATATCTCCAGAGAAGGACATTCCACAACCCCCCTGGGCAGCCTGTTCCAGTGCTCCGTCACCCTCACTGTAAAGAAGTTCTTGCGCACAGTCGTGCAGAACCTCCTGTGCTGCAGTTACTGCCCGTTTCCCCTTCTCCTGTCTCCACACACTTCTGAAAAGTGTCTGGCCTTGCCACTTTGTCCCCCACACCTCAGATATTTATCAACATGGATCAGGTCCCTTCTCAGTCTTCTTTTCTCAAGGCTAAAGAGACCCAGTTCACTTAGCCTTTCTTCATAGGGGAGATCCTCCTGGCCCTTCACCATCTTTGTGGCCCCGTGCTGGACTCTTTCCAAGAGATCCCCGTCTTTTTTATACTGGAGAGCCCAGAACTGGACACAGTACTCCAGATGAGGCCTCACCAGGGCAGAGTAGAGGGGGAGGATCACTTCCCTGGACCTGCTGGCCATGCTCTTTTTAATGCATCCCAGAATGCCACTGGCTCTCCCAAAAGAGACTTCCTCTTTTGCTGTACATCTCAGCAGTGGAGGTTCCCTACATATCTTGTTTTCAGCTTTAGCAAGGAGCGCCTTGGGTTTCGGACACACTTTCTCTCATTTTATTTGATTTATTAGCTCAAATTCCAACTATATTGTGTTATTTTTGCATTCTGATATCTTATTTAGTAAACTAGTTTTCCTCCTCACATCATTACCGCTGTTTTGGTTTGTTTGGGCCCATCTCCCTATCCTCTCCCTGTTCTCCCTTCCCCTTTCCTGGGGCATGGGTCCATAAGACCCCCACCCCATTAGTCACAGAACTAGGCTGAACCTGCCTGCAAACCACTGACACCAGGCCATGCCGCTTGGCTGCCAGCATGGTAACATAGCAGCAGGGCTGCAGTGGGAACTGAGCTGGGCCATATGCGGCCTGTGGGTTGCACACGCCTGTTTTACAGACACCACACCTCGGTATACCTTTGACCGTTACACTGAACCACACTCTCAAATTTCTTTTTCAATAATGAATACAGCTCTTAATCTATGCTCCTTACTATGATACTTCTACTAGCATCCCTCACTTCTCAGTGCTCTTCTCGCTTAACAACACAAGAATGGCATATCCAATCCAAGAACAATTTCATCTGCTACTGATCTTCTCCATTACATGTCCTGTTCTACCAATCTTTTTGTCTATAATCACCCCCAAGTAATGATTTAGTAATTTCTCCCACTGTAGACAAAATGTGACCAAGTACAAAACCCTGAAGTACTTCTTGAGAAGCACTTGTATACTACTGTTTTTTGAGATGTGTCACTGTTGTTCTTTCATCTGTACAGCTGTACCATGCTGATTTTGTACCATTCCAGCTTTTAAAATGAAAAGGAACTTTATATATCTTATGGAACCCTGGCAATACTGCACCACTCTTATAAACTCTAATTCACCTGACTATACCTTTTTCTATAGCCCCAGCATATTCTCAGTAGCATTTGGTTTAATTAGATTCAAGGTTTAACTAGTACCAAGATGTTGATTAAAAAAATAAAATGAAAAATCCCCACAACCTTTAGACTATATTTCTGTCTGTCATACAGGAAAACCTGTCTATATGTATACATATATACACACTCATATATATAACTGTTCTTTAAGAACTAAATTATACTAAGACCCTAAAATTATTCTAGAAAATATCCCAAACGTCTAAGTGATATGACTAATACAGATGAAAGTTTCTGAGCCAGTTTTTTTCAACAGAATTGTCACCCTCTTTCACTGCAAAAAGAATCTTTAATTTACAGAGGAAAAACTGAAAAGCATTATATTTATAAGAACTATAGGATACTTTTTACATTCCACTTACAAAAATGACATAATCAGCAAGGCTTTTTTTGGTCAAATACCAAAAGACTCCAGTATCATCAGTATTAACAAAGATACACAAGTTTTTCATAGAAGCTATTAGAATAATAATAAGCGCCCTTGCTAAATCATCTAAACAGCATGAGGCCTTGAAAAAGCATTTATCTCCCTGCAGAGAAAACACAACTATATAAAGAATTTTCTTCACAAAAAAAAATAATAATAATAATAATTTAAAAAACCCTATGTGAATAATCTGAACTAGTGAATAATAACACACACAAGATCATGCTGGGAGTGAAATGACTGGAAAGAAGCTTTGCAGAAAAGGACCGACCCAGAGGTACTTGGGGAGACCAAGCTGAACATGAGCCAGCAACGTGCAGTTACAGCAAAGAAGGCTAACGGTGTTCTTGATTGAATTAGACAAAGAAGAAAGCGAACCATCCCCTCTGTCCAGCATTGGTGAGTCCACACCTGATGTACTGTGTCAATTTCTAGATTCCCAAGTACAAGAGAGACATGAGCATAATGCATACAATCAAGTGAGGGACTACCAAGATCATGAAAGAACAGGAGCACCTCTACTGTGATGAGAGGTGGTGAAGACGCAGCTTAGGGAGGTCTCATCAATGGCTACAAATCCATGAAGGGAGAGAGGGTACAACGAGAACAGAACCAGGCACTTCTCAGTGATGCCTTGTGCTAGGATACGATGCAGTAGCCACAAACAGGAACACAAAAGGTTCTCCTGAACACCAAGAAGCACTTCTGTGTTGTGGAAGGGATGGAGCTCTGGCACCGGCTTTCCGAAGGAGCTCTGGAGTCTCCTTGGAGATCTTCAAAAGCCACCTGGACATGGTCCCAGGCACCCTACTTTAGATAGGCCCAGAGGTCCCTTCCAGACTCGGTCATTCTGTGGTTCTGTGAAATTCCATGTTTTATTCCAAGTGAACTTCTATTCCACTGTTATTTTATACATTGTGTTCAATTCCCAAACAGAATGTAGAGGAAATAGCAGTAAAAAGGTTGTTCTGAAAAAATGCACAGCCAGAGCCCTGGTCAGTGCATGAGGAACTGTTACAATCATGGAACAGAACAGCACTCCCAACAGACTGTGGGTACATTAGAGTTTTTATCTTGAGGTTTTGTATTTTGTAATTTCTGATAGCAAGGATCTCTCCACTTGATTTTACATTCTATCACTTTAGCAATATTGTTGTATCAGTCAGAAAAACACATACTTATTGAGTCTTAGCTATTAAGTCATAGAATTCTTTCAGAGAAGCTGTGAATGTAGTTATACGAATTCAGAAATCAGTGAATATGTACTGCAGGGAAAACTCATGGGATACTTTCAGTTTACTTTAAAAGGTTGGCAAACTTTCCTTAGTTTTTAGTTTTAAGCACACACTTGCAGGCTGAACAGGTCAAAGATGACTGTTTAGAGTAATTGAGTACAGTTTAAGAACATAAGCAGTTTGTTCTTACTGATAAATTAGACAGCTGCTCTGAATTACATTTCATGCTGTTTTCACACAACAGCTTATTTCCTCCTGCTAGTTCTAAAGCTACCTGGAACTGCACACTATTAACTCTACCACCTTTCCTTTATTCTTCAAAAAACATCCATTTTCTTTACTTACGCTTAGGTCTCTACATGTTTTCCTTTCTCCTAGTTTTATAAAAAAAGTAATACACACTGGTAATAGAGAAGATGCATTGCAGCATTACGTAGGTTTTAAAATAAGTTCTTGCACTACAGAATACATCTGTATTGCAAGCTCAAATGAACGGAAGAACTATAGCTTTCTTCCTCCATTTTTAACATATTTTACACATTTTAATTTTTGTCCCCTTTATTTTTGAAAAAAAAAGCAAATATTAAATGCTTGCTTTTTGTTTTCTGAATACACAACATCATCTTCAACCAACTTAAAAATAACATTATTCAATCTGTATTATAACTGGATGCAACATCAAGCTAGTCTTGTTTAATTGAAAGGAAAAAAAACAGGAAAGCCATTGTGATACAACATTCATCAGTTATCAAGACTACAGTTGTACAATTGTTATTCAGTACAAACATGCTCATGAAACAAGCTTTTAGAAAGATGCATCCCTTTAAATAGCACCGTTAACACATACCATAGTAGATCAATAGCAAAGGAATAAAATACTACTTCGAAGAAAACTATGAGATCCTTGAAAAGGGAAAAGAGTTCTTGAGGGGAATATATGCTTAAATTCATGTTTAATTTGAAGCACACACTTCAGTTCTCCCTCCTCGTCCAAGTGCAAGAGGTGCATGTACTCTACTGAAGGGAATGGGGCATATATATTTCAAGAAAGAGACCTCTAAAAACTTTATCCCTAGTTCACAGAAATCAGCTGTAATAATTCTGCTGACTACAGTCAGCTGTTTTGTTCGATATTGAAAAAAATGGATTAAATCATCTACATAAATATAAATACATTAATCCAATATAAAGCCTCACAGAACTTCTCACCTACAGCAGTTGAAGCCAGCATCAACAGCAAGCTTATTTATCATGTTCTATAACTTATTCTCTTTTCATCATTTAAAATTAAAAAAAAAAATCACAATAATACACATAGCCTCAACTTGTGCCAGGAAGATTCAAGTTGGACATTAGGAAAAATTTTCTCTCCAAAAAAGGCATTACAATGGGCTGCCCAGGCAAGTGGTAGAGTCACTGTCCCTGGAGATATTCAAGAAACTTTTCACGAACTAAGGGACACGATTTACTGGGGAGATACTGCTGGTAGATGGATGGTTGGACTTGATGATCATGCAGGTCTTTTCCACCTTGATGATTCTATGATTATATTTAGGTTGGGTTTACTACAGATCTTTAATAGCAGCAAACTTCTACCAGAAAATTAAAAATATCGAATTTCCACGAGAGTTATGATGAAACTGAAATAACACTGTCTTGCAATTCATATTTCATTTTGACATCTCCCTGTATGGGAACTGCTGAATCACAACCTGAACTACTGATTGGTCACCTGAGGTGAGCACCAAGTCAGCCATGGGGGCACAGGTGAAGGTGATATACCTGTGTGGTTGGAAGGGCTGGAGCCTGGCTCCACCTCTCCCAAACCCCATTTAAGGGCTGACCACCACCAGGGAAGGATCTCTTCTCAGAGATCCCTCCTATGTGGAGTCCCCTGTGAGCATTGATATCCTGAAGGTGAGCCATCCTCTCTTTTGTATTATTTGTATCCTATCTATATAGAACTGCTCAAAATATACCATCATCTATACTATTTCTTTGCGAAGTACCATCCTTGGAAGTTATTTACCCCACACTCCCTAGCTAAGCATATAAGTAAATGTGATAACAGTTTCAAACACACTACATTCTTGAAGTTCAAAATACACATTCCTATTACAGTTGTTACTTAATTGTAACTTGTCTACTCTGTAATCTACTACTTAAAGCATTTTATTTTGATTTTGAATCAATTTTTTTAGTTTAAGAAATAGCAAAAAAAGGGAAGAAGAAAAAAGTATGTAATTTCATTTTCTGTTAAGTCATTAAAACTGAAACATGAGTTCAAAACACTTGCACGTATTTATGGACCACTTTTCAATCAATTTTTCCCTAAGTATAATTTGAATGTCAATGCATAGCAGTTATCATCCATACTATTATTAAGACTTACTCTTTTAAATTCCTTGAAATGTAAAAAGTAAATTTTTAAGTGACTTATTCATTTGAGTAACAAATTTCTGCTTTGCTACAGTAATGTTGTGGATACATTTTTCCTACTGACATCACAGGCCTGTCATATAAACCTGCAACCCTAATCACTGCAGAAATGTTTTGAGAAATCAGAAGGCTTTCATAAATAATGCACATATGATTACTCACATTTTTTCAGTACATATCAGTACTGAAACTATCTGCAATGGTAGAGCATGAGAATCATCAGTCACTATCATGTTGCCATCTTACATGCTTTCCATACCTTTTCTTATTTTGGACTCACTGCTGTTGGTCACTACTGGTGGCACTCACTGACCAAATACAGCTGCTAGTCAACTCACATCAGGAAAGCAGAATTAATTCACTTTTTTTTGTTACTGTTGCTTTTTCAAGGAAGAAACTCTGAACCACTACCTGCTCTCCTGTACCTGACACCAGTTGGTCTGCATGTGAGTACAAGGGCCTACAGGCCACAATATAGCATTTTATTTTAAAAGTTGAAGATGGAGAAAGAGGGAAAAAAAGGGAAAAAATAAAAGAAGTTGCTGAAACAACAAGAGGTAGTTGTTTATTGACTTCCAGTATCTGCTTGGAAGCAGTCTCACAAAAGCAAGATTTCTTTAAAACTATCTTTAAAACTATTTAAAAAAACAACTCTGTAAGACAATGCAGTCAGAACAGTTATTTGAAAAACTTTACAGTGATAAAAGAACAAAATGCTACAGATGGACAACACACTTCAAGAGAAATTCAAACAATCAATGAAACAAACAAAACAGAGCAGGCAATTTCAGAGGTTTTAATACAAAGCACTATATAATATTTTTAAGAACTCAACTCTAGATTCAATACAACAAATACAGCAAAAAAAACCCTTTTTTAATATCATAAATTTGTGATTCCTTAGTCCCTCACAAAATCTTATGCAGGAGGAGAAGGTTTAAATTAAAATAAGTGATTAAGTGCAAATCCTTCCCAAGCTTTTTATGGCAATCTACTTAACAGTTATTTTAAGAGTCACAGCAAGGCTGAGTCAGTATGCTCATAACCAGATTAACTGCACTGCATTAAGACTCTCCTAAAGGTTGAAGCAGTTCCTAATTCTCAGCAGAAAGTAACCAAAAATAACTACTCCTGAAGAACACTTTTTTTTAATATTGGAGAGTTAATAAAGCAATTAAGTGTTACAAAGAATTTTAGTGCATTCAAATTTGCTCTAACACTTTTCACTGTATTAGTCATTCTAATGACAATGAACTGAGCTATGTTTACCCAGTCCTAGCAGGGAAAGTATTACAGAAATTGAGCATTGCATCTTACTGAAAGGTAACATTTTTAAATGTAAGGATATAATTCCAAACATGTATTAATTATATATAATTTATATTAAGAAATATCTTAATATAAAAGCTCCAGCTTGAAGAGACACACAGACACAAATGCAAACTCACCAAATCAAGACAAGAGGGATATTATGAAACCATTCAATAAATCCATTTGATCAAAAACAGAAACAAATCTAACACAGAAAGACAGAGGGTAGTTAAAAGCAAGGAAAGGATCAAATACAGTGATCTAATCTATCATGGCTTAAATGTCCCTGTCAACTGTTTTCTTTGTTACTTTCACAATGATCTAATAAACTAAAGGAGTTGCACTTATTATGTATCCAGAAAGTTTCATTGAGTGGTATCATCTTCTGTTGCTGTACTACAGCATTTCATTTGATAAGCAAAAAACTGTGCTACCCTTATCAAGTTATAGGATTACATCATCTAATACTGGAATGCATAAAGCAGTTTACCAGCTTATTGTCCCTCTTTCATTTTGGAATATATTCACCATACTGTCAACTATCAGGAGGGACTAGGAACTGGAACAGCCAAGTTCCACAACAACTCTGTGTTCCAGCCACAAAGACAGTTCTGGCAGGTGCTAGATACCTATTAACTTCCCTGCTTCTCAACATAGTCAAAGCATTTTAAAATAGAGTAAAAAACTGATTTATTTGCTACAAAAGTGGCAGCCTCTCCCAAGCATTACTGTTACAAGAACACGAAACAAAGATTCTTCCACACTTCCACCACTGCATTCCAAAGTTCATTTCAAAGTGAACTCCTCACTAGGTGTCATTTCACAAGGTTATGAAGAATTAAACTAAAGAAAATGTGTTGATAAGTGATTAATTCTCTTGAGGTCTATAGTTAACGGGGCTTTTCATGTAGTTGGCCCACAGTGTTGACAGATTGTTATGGAGAATATATATTCTGCTTTTGGTGGAAGATGAGTTATCAAACAAGTTTTTAATCACCCTGTTCTGATGGGAAATTTGCATTGTATGCCATAATTCTTTACGGCTAAAAATAAGACAGGTCTATAACTAATTACACCTTCTTTCCCATCCCTAAATAATTATTGAATACTCTGCATGCTGCAGGGCATTTTTTGATGCACTTTTCCTGAACTCAGGTAATAAAATAGGTATTCTACAAGTATACTGAATTTCTGCAAGTTGAACAGCCGCAATAAAAACAGATTTTCTTTGTTTTAACACAGCTTTCAAGTAATAAACTATTCAGGCTTTTTTTTTTGCTAGAGATCCAATCACTTTCCTGCATCATTTTCCTCAGTGCTTTGTTATATAATATAACTGGTTTTCATTTGTATAGTTTCTCATGCAGGGAGCTCAAGCATTTTATAAGGCAGATAAGAGGAAAGCTTTTCTAACCTCTAACTATGAGATGTGCTTTTGATCACGAGGAATAGTTAAGAAGTGAAATGAAGTCTACTGTACTATACAAATGTCCTTTAAGAACTACCATATTGTTTTTTAACGTTGAGAAATAAGACAACCAGTGGTTCTGGTGACAGAAGAAAATACACAACTCACTGCACTGAAAAGAACTCTAAGACTTCACTGAGATCTGGAAGACAACACTCTTACATGTTCTTCAAAAATGGTAGCAAAGTCTGCTGAAAAAAAACATATACTACATACTTTACTCACAGAATGCTGAGGTTGGAAGGAACTTTGCCCATCCAGTCCCACTTGATGGGGCTGTAAGCAATTGTTTATGTTCAGATGGAACCTCCTGTGTTTCCGTGTGTGCCCTCTGCCTCCTGTCCTGGCACTGACTGCCTCTTGCATTGTCACTTACTAGGTTACTCCACACAAATTAGTACACAGAACAAGAATCTTTATGAAGAACAAGGCCGTAGAAAACTGACAAGATTCCTTTCTGCAATTACAACTTCACAGTGCAAGAGATCTTCTGCACACGCTCTTGTACTTACTTGACTAAACAAATACTATAAAACCAGGCCTCCTTTTATACAATGAGATCTTTGCCACTGATTTCAAAAGGTACAGGATTTAACTTGTAAAATGGGTGCCTTTATTTCAGCCACTGCATTTCCCTCCTGCTCCCCCCCATATCTCATGAAGTTGTATGAACTGGCTAACATGATGGTGAGACAATTCTTGCAGGAACAGTGACACCAGAAGTTAGTCCCTGGGGCACTCTGAGCTCAGCTACCCCCTGGACACTGACACAGACCAGGAGCACTCACTTCACTAACCTGCTACTAACATCCAGCAGAGGAGCAACGATGAGCATGCAGAAGGCATGACTGGGAACACACTAAAAAAGTTTAGTCCACAACAACTGTTTATTCAGTTACAGCATCCTATACCTTCAGACCTAGAGAAATGAGGCACTGGAAAAAAAATCATTAGAAAAAATATGTATTTAAATTTTATATATATTTACATATATAGCTTTATAATTTACATTTTATTTATATATTATATAAAATATACATATATATTTAAATGTAATAAATATAAAACATACATAATAATGTATGTTTTATATGTATGTATGTATTTAATGTATGTATTTATATTAAATATTTATGTATTTAATGTATGTATTTATGTTAATATTTAATGTATGTATTTATATGTAAATGTAATAAATATAAAACATACATACATATTTAAATGTAAATACATAAAAAAACATCTACCAATCCCACTGTTCTGACTTTTGCGATTACAAACATTACAACATTACAAGCTTTGGGAACAGCAGAAGAAACCAGGCTTGCAAAACGCAGAGCTTCTCTTATTGTATCATCTAGCCATTGTGACCAGGGATCTTCCTGACCCAGAGGTTGCAGGTGCCTTTAATAACCATTGCTATTTACTTCTTCACAAATACTTCTAATCCTTCCAAAACTCTTAATACTTACAATTTCCCCCATATCTGTGGCAGTAACTGTTATACACAAAAAATACTTTATTTGCTTCAAATCTGTGTAGCCACTTCATTTTACACTCAGCTCTTGCACTGGTCCTGGTTTGCCTTTTTTCTCCCTGCTAATAATTATGATTCTATAGCCTTGTACTGCATTTCCTCTCAGCCTTCTCTTTTCCAGGCTTCCAGGTAGAATAAGTTCTAATCTACTTACTTTCTTTGTACAAAAACAATCCACACCAACAGACAGTATTTTACCTGTACATTCAGTTTGGTCCGTCCAGCATCAAAGAAAACTCTCACAAAGTTCAGTGATCCAAGTCAAACTCCTAACTGCTTTCATTCTTTACTGCACACATTTGAAATATCCTAACAACTGAACTTGAAATTAATCCAGAAAATACTTTCAGTGCTAGCATGATTGGGCACAACAGTATCAAAATTAATGATCAAATATTGAGACACATCAGGTTAGAATCCAACAGTAGATCTATCTTAGTCAAAATGATATATGGCTTAATTATACATGCCAGTAAAACAAATAACTAGACTATGAAACAAACAATCAGTGTGTCACAATCTAAGATACTTCTTCTGGCACAGCTGCATGCACATACACAAGAAAGCAGTATTACCATTAAAGGTGTAAAAGAAAGGTGGTTGAAGGAAGTGTGCTAGTCTACCACAAATACCCCATTCTGCTTGTTCTGTGTACTTTTAAGGAAGAGAAGGAAATACTGAAAGTATTCAAAAACCCTCAACATACCTGCTTGCAGCATCTGTTTGCTGCCTACAAAGAGTAAACCTGTTGCTTACTCCTTGTGAACTCCTTGTAAAAGGAGTTAACCAAACAGAAAATGACAATAAAATACCTACGAAGGGAAACAATAACTGCACACACTTCTTTTCTTGTAAAACAATCATCCACATCTGTTGTTAATAGCAAAAAAAATCCTAACAATTCCATGAAAATAGCCCTCCATTACTACACATTAATATGTTAGCACCTCTAAACCTTTAGCTTTCCCCAATATGGATACACAGACATCTAGTGACAACTGAAAATATCACAAACTGATAACATTAATTTTTATCAATTTTATTCACGATTAATTCCTACATAAGAAAATAAAATAAAACCCAGTACAAAAATAAAAATGCTAATTCAGAAAGTTCTGCAAAAGATGGTGCAGACAATACAACTACGTGCACAGAAAATTCATCCTGCAGATGATGTGGAAAAGATGGTTTATACAGTTAACAAGATGGTACTTAAGCTGTGAAAACAATCAGACTACCAACAGTAAAGATAAGAAAAACATTCTGCCATCAAATATAATGAAGCCAATTAAAAGTGCTTTCTGTAAGAATAAGGAGAGATTTTATGAGCACAGAACAAAACTAAAGGCAAGGGTTTAATTGTGAATAGCAAATGCTGAAAAATCAGTAAGCTTTCTATTTCACTTAGCTAATCATTCTTAAAGATCTGTGATGTTTAAGAGGGTAGGTTCTTACCAAAAACATTGCTGACACATGCAACAATAAAGGTTGATATCTACATCTATCATTTTGCAAAATATTTTTCTGTCTACAAAATCATGGCAGGTGACGTCATTTTTCTTGCATTACTACTCTATGCCAACCTAACTTGAAGAAAAATCTGAGAATTTATACTCAACAAGGCAATTTACACTATATGAATCTCCTACTCATTGCCACTGGGTGCTGGGACCGCACAATAAACATCCCCAGTTCAGAAGGGTCTGTATAAGAGACTGAGAGTGCTGACACATCCCAGGACTCAGTCTATGCTGCCAGCGAGTTCTTTCTGACATTCCTTAAACACAGAGCATTCAATACTAGCAAAAAAAGATACCTGCTTATGTTACTCAGAAGCTTTCTTAGCTCATTAAGCCTCTGAACAACTTAGAGCACTGTCTGCATAACAGCAAACAATAAAGAAGTACTGAATGGTGTGTTCTCAACAGAAATGGAATAAGCATTTTCTCAGTAATTAGTTTTCAGCTCTCTCAGTTGATCCAGCCTATAAACTTATTTGTGCATTATAAAGACCAGGTCTGAACAGCCTACACACTTATTCTGTACATTATAAAGATCAGGTCTGGATAGGATAAAGTGTCACTCTTCACAAGTATAAAAATAATCCTGCTAATCTCAATCATGTGTAAATTGCAGTGCTTACCTAACATCTACAGAACAATAACCAGTACACTCAGAATTCTGAGCAAGGTACTAATTGCCAAGCCAGTACTGGGTATTGGATACATAAAGACACAGGATCAGGTCCTGTGAGGAGCACTACTCTATCAGTATGGTTGTGGTATTACAGCCCCAAAGTAATCAGGAGGAGGGCTATCTCCAGCACGATGTATATCGGCAACATTTCCAATGACAGAACATTTACAAAGACTTGAATGCAACAATTATAGTATAGCGGAGTACCATCCTTAGAAGTTAGTTACCCATCACCTGGCAAGCTAGCCAGATCTAGTGATAACAATTCATCCTTACCAAACAAGTCCTTTATTTGGAATATGCTTAAATGGGCCAGGGGGAGAACATTACCCCCCTAGACCAGACAATCCCTGGTCTAATTCCAGGGTTCATGGGGTCACCCTACTATGGGTTGGCATCCATTATTGAGAAATGGGGACCCATGCGGGTTTCAGGGACTACCTCTCCCTCCCCAACTTATTTGACTGACTACTTTCTAGGATTAGATAAGGATATACTTGTTACCAAGGAGCGGCGGTTAGCCACCTCTGCAGTAGCCTGGCCTTTAGTAATGGCCATACTTAAATTAGATGCTGCAAATGTTAGCATGGAAACTGAAAAACAATTATTAAGAGAGCGTATTGAGAAACTTGAGCAACAGCTGGGTACATTAACAACCAAAAAACCTGGCCTAAATGTCCCCACAAGACAAATACGGAGTATATTGGTGGAGGACATCCCAAAATCAGAGGAGGCAGACTTAGATATGGCAGGAAAAAAGATCTCTAAGGCAGATCTCGAAACTCCATCTATGATGGACCCATTCGAGATTCGGCCTATTATAACGCAAAAAACAAAAAAGGTACAAGATAGACCAGCAGGGGTGCCTCCTGACCAATGGCCCCCTGCTGAAACCTGCCTCCATGTGACCGCTCGTACATATACAGCTAATGAGTTGATGGACCTAGTACAGCGGTTCCATAAAAAAACAAGGGAAAGCATACCATCATGGCTCCTAAGGTTATAGGATGCAGGAGCTGAAAGTGTTTTAGTAAATGGGACAGAGATGTCAAAATTAGCGTCCATAACAATAAACCCAGCCTTGAGACAAAGGTTATATGCAGTCATCCACTACAATGATGAAAACCATTCTATTATAGATTGGTTAATGGCAGCATGCCGCCTAACATGGCCTAACAAAACCGATGTTCCCCTCAGCACCGGTTTGTGGTCCTCTATGGAGGACCTCCAAACATACATCAGAGAATTAGGTATGAGGGAGGCTATGTATGCGGACACTCTTGAAAGCCCCGATACAGAGAAATGTACAGCGGGCATGAGAGATCTGATACTGCAGCAGGCCCCCTCCCACCTATATGGGATGTTAGTTTCCATATTAAATCCGTTGGTGGAATCAGAGGCCATCATACAGCAGGCAGCCCAGTTAGTGGCAGACTTAGGAAAGACCAGGCGCAATGTTCGTGTAGTGGAAGACGCTGAGGCCTTCCCTATTAAAACTAAAAAGCTTGCTCCATGGATACTCTGATCAAGCCCTGTACGGGTATCCGGGAAGACTACGTTTAACGACCTCATAAGGGCTGGGGTTGTGTTTACCAAAACTGATGGGCAACCCAACCATGTTTTGTTACAGCTGTGGAAACAGCTTAAAAATGATCAAAAATTTCAGAGTGCTCCCAGAAAATGGGGAGTAGGAATTATACAAGAAACACCGACAACAATCTGGAATCTGGCAGACTTCATAATACCAAACAGAAGAAAAAAACATCCGCAGGTGTCGCAGGCTACAGTGCCTGAGCCACCTGTGCCAAAAGATTTGGATCTAGCAAAGTTCATGGATAAATGAAAAACACTGGTCCCCATAGGGCCTCCAGATGTGACCAGAGGCCCTATGTAGAATTAACAATATTCTAGTCTAAGACAAATGTGCAGAAGGTGATGGCTCTAGTGGATGCCGGCGCAGAAACGTCAGTTATATATGGAGACCCAACAAAATTTAAGGGTAATAGAGTGATGATTGGTGGGTTTGGGGGACAGACGAATCCAGTCACTCAAACATGGTTCCCAAACATGGTTGTTGGGGGTTGGGCATCTCCCGCCCTGGGAGTATAAGTTGTCGATTGCCCCAATTCCAGAATATATCCTGGGCATAGACATTCTATGGGGTCTGGCTCTCCAGACGACTGTGGGAGAGTTCAGACTACGGCAGAGGTACATTAGTATCCGGGCAATACGGACAATATTGAGGGGCCATGCGAAACATGAGCCCATTTGTTTGCCGAAACCATGCCGGATTACTAATGTAAGACAGTATAGACTCCCGGGGGGGCAAGAAGAAATATCAAAGACGGTGCAGGAATTAGAGAAAGTAGGTATTATAAGACCTGCACACAGTCCGTATAATTCCCCCATATGGCCAGTACGGAAGTCGGATGGAACATGGAGAATGACGGTGGATTATAGGGAACTAAATAAGGTCACGCTGCCCATCCATGTGGCCGTACCCAATATTGCTTCCTTAATGGGCACTCTCAGTAGGGAAATTAAAACCTACCATTATGTCCTGGATTTAGCAAATGTGTTTTTTAGCATACCTATCGCTAAAGAATCACAAGATCAATTTGCATTTATGTGAGGAGGCAGGCAGTGGACCTTCCAGGTCTTGCCACAGAGGTACGTGCACTCACTAACATACTGTCATAATTTGGTGGCACGTGACCTGGCTGATTGGAGAAAACCGAACAATGTGAACCTATACCACTATAATGATGACCTCCTGTTAACATCCGACTCACTGGAAGCAGTAGGGGAGACAGCAGATTCATTAACTGCCTACCTAAGTGAAAGAGGATGGACTATCAATCCTCAAAAAGTGCAAGGTCCAGGACTGTCTGTAAAATTTCTAGGGGTAGTCTGGTCAGGAAAGACCAAAGTGGTACCTAAGGCCATCATAGATAAGGTTCAGGCATTTCCAGTCCCTACAACACCAAAGTAGCTGCAGGAATTCCTAGGTATATTGGGATATTGGTGTTCCTTTATACCTCATTTGGCGCAGCTGCTGAGACCTTTATATAGACTTACCAAAAAGGGCCAATTATGGGATTGGGGGAAAACAGAACAGGATGCTTTTCAACAGGCAAAACCGGCGGTTAAACAGGCCCAGGCACTGGGTATATTTGATCCTACCCTCCCAGCTGAGCTAGATGTTCACGTAACTCAAGATGGCTTTGGCTGGCACCTGTGGCAACGTCAGAGTTCTGTTCGGACCCCCATTGGATTTTGGTCTCAGGTGTGGCATGGAGCAGAGGAAAGATATAGTATGATTGAAAAACAGTTATTCGCTGCCTATTCCGCATTGCAAGCGGTAGAGCCAATAACCCAAATGGCCGAAGTTATAGTCAAGACTACATTGCCAATTCAGGGGTGGGTAAGAGATCTGACCCACCTTCCTAAGACAGGGGTGGCCCAGGCGCAGACGGTGGCACGATGGGTCGCCTATCTCAGTCAGAGGAATAGTCTGTCTTCCTCACCGTTGAAAGAAAGCTCCAGAAGATTCCTGGCCCAGTAACATATCATAGTGATGCACCGAAACAAACCTTGGTTGCTCCACCACGGAAGAGTCCCGTCCAGGAAGGAAAATATCCTATCCCTGAAGATGCCTGGTACACGGATGGGTCCAGCAAGGGCAACCCAAATAAGTGGAGAGCAGTAGCGTACCATCCTGCCACAGACACACAATATGGTTTGAAGAGGGGGATGGTCAAAGCAGCCAGTGGGCAGAGCTGCGGGCAGTGTGGATGGTTATAACCAAAGAACCTGGTGATGGTATCCTGAATATTTGCACAGATAGTTGGGCTGTGTATCGGGGGCTCACTCTTTGGATCGCACAGTGGGCCTCCCAGGACTGGACTATCCACTCCCAACTGATCTGGGGCAAAGATATGTGGTTAGACATATGGAATACAGTTAAACACAGAACTGTACGTGTCTACCGTGTTTCTGGTCATCAACCCCTACAGTCACCAGGAAATGATGAAGCCGACACACTGGCCCGAGTTAGATGGGTTGAGAACTCGCCATCTGAGAATATCGCTCACTGGCTACATCAAAAGCTGAGGCATGCTGGGCAGAAGACCATGTGGGCAGCCTTAGCATGGGGACTGCCCGTACAACTATCGGACATCGCTCAAGCATGCCGAGACTGTGACACTTGCTCTAAGATAAGACCGAGGTCGTTGCCTGAAACTACAGCCCATCTTGCTAGAGGACACAATCCTCTGCAGAGGTGGCAGGTTGATTATATTGGGCCCCTCTCTCAGTCTGAGGGGGCGAGATATGCCCTAACCTGTGTCAACACCACGAGTGGGCTAATGCAGGCCTATCCAGTACCAAAAGCCAACCAGGCATACACTATAAAGGCACTCACGAGGTTGATGGCTGCCTACGGGACACCACAAGTCATCGAGAGCGATCAAGGAAGTCATTTCACAGGTGCAGTGATACAACGCTGGGCAGAAGAAAATAATATTGAGTGGCGATTCCACCTGCCATATAATCCAACGGGGGCAGGCCTTATCAAACGTTACAGTGGTATTCTCAAGGCTGCCCTGAAGACAGACTCTCAGTCCCTGCAGGGGTGGACAAAGAGACTCCACGAGACCCTGCGGGACCTGAATGAAAGACCTAGAGACGGCAGACCCAGTGCCTTGAAAATGTTACAGACAACATGGGCCTCCCCACTTAGGATCCAAATTACAGGCACCGATAATGAGGTGAGACCTCAGATTGGCCGTGAAAACAATCTTCTGCTCCCTGCCCCTGAGGACCTAAAACCAGGTACCAATAAAATAAAATGGCCCTGGAAGGTGCAGGTAGGACCACGATGATGCGGCCTACTTGCACCTTGGAGGAGATTATTGGAGGTGGGGGGTTCGGTAGCCCCTCTGGTAATTGGTACATGGCCTACTGAAATAATGGTTAAGACTCCAGCCTTTATTGCTAAGGGGACCCCTATCATGTCTCTGTGACAGACCAGGACACCCCCTTTGGTGCCTGATGTAGTCGTACAGCCACAGACATCGGGTCAAAGGGTTTGGTACAGGCGGCCAGGGCATGCCCCTGTACAAGCTGAAGTGTTAACCCAAGACAGGAATACGGCCTGTATCTTACCCTGGAGAGCGGATCTTCCCCTCTTGGTACCTCTAAAACACTAATATTACTCCCCATAAGTCTATGAGTCACCAGAAGGAACCAAACAATGATGCAGTGTTCCAGAGTTTCTGTAAGACCATGTGCAGCATCTGGTGATGGTCTAACTGGGACTGATGAAGCATAAGATGGACCTGCACTGTGTGATTGTATGCTTCCAGTAGATACCACCGAGCACTGGCCCAAAGAAGAGTTCGAATGATATGCCAATCATCACTCACCTCGGATTACATCAACATGCGTTGCGACAGACAATTATGTAAGCGTCGTGATGTATTGGGTCTCTGTATCAAGGGGAGCTCACCTTATGGTTACTTGATCAGTGGTTCATGTTGTGAAGGGGTGGAGTGTATGGGAACTGCTGAATCATGGCCTGAACTAGTGATTGGTCACCTGAGGTGAGCACCAAGTCAGCCATGGGGCCACAGGTGGAGGTGATATACCTGTGTGATTGGAAGGGGTGGAGCCTGGCTCCACCTCTCCCAAACCCCCCATTTAAGGGCTGACCACCACCAGGGAAGGATTTCTTCTTGGAGATTCCTCCCATGTGGAGTCCCATGTGGAGTCCCCTGTGAGCCTTGACATCCTGAAGGTGAGCCATCTTATCTTTTGTATTATTTGTATCCCATCTATATAGAACTGCTCAAAATATACCATCATCTATACTATTTCTTTGTGTAGTACCATCCTTGGGAGTTATTTACCCCACAAAGGGCCACATCTGTTTTACTACAAAAATTGTCTTGTTCCCTGAAGAAGTAATTTAAATATTAAAGAAGTTATTACATTTATGGTAATGAAAATAACTATTCCCAGTTTTAAAAGTATGAAGAAAGAGAATATGACTAAAATTAAACCAACATTATGATAAACTCTATGAACAGAAGTATACTTTACAGTGACATCTTCAGGGGCATGTGCTGCTACATGCACTGACCACATCTCTGTGGAATCACATGCACTTATCTGAGCATTGCAAGGCATGAAGGATGTTCTAAAGGATCTCTACTTCACAGGAAACAAGAAATGGAAAGAAGGGAGTCAACTCCTCAAATCACAAGCTGCCATGAATGTAGTTACCAAAATTCTGCTCTGCTGTTCAAACTAGGGCTAAAATGAAATCTTAAATGATTTTGCAACCAATTTCCACATCATGAATGTTCACGCCGTAAGAAGAGAAACCTGTCGCTCATCTCTCCACTTCCATGAAAGCACTGTCTCCATGAAAAGGCTCAGTTGGTGTCTGGATATTTAACTATACTAGTACAGAAAGTTGCATACTCTCTGGCTGCTTCTCCCACTATATTTACTTGGGTTTTACTAAGCTTTTTTTCTTAAGAATGTACTGAAGTCAGACTGAGTAAGCTTATTTCATATCACTAAACAGAGTTTGTGAAGGGGTTTACAGTAGTTTACTTACACAGCACAGGTCATGCCTTTAAATAAACTGTATCAAACTGTTACTGTCTCCAAATTCCCCAGATTTAAAAGCAAGGTAGATCTTTCCTTTCCAGCGCAAGGATTCTCTTGATTTGATGATCCAATTCCTAGGCAGTAATCTTTTTATTCCTTGTATGATTTCAGGAACACAAATCTGGAATTTTAGAAGTACTTTAAAGAAGCCACTCAGACTGAAAAGATTTGAGATATTTCATGATAGCCCTAAGCCAGCAGAATGTCATCCACCAAGACTGAAGCATGCACAACAGGTACACTCAAGTGCAGGAAAGATGCCTCCACATCAAATCAGCATTGAAAACAGTCATGCATTTCACACTTCCAGTAGAATTTTTCAGTTAAAAACAGGTTAAGCGAGACATCGAAGAGGCTGTCAAGTTTCTAACAAATGAAGGAGCTGTAAAGTCTAACAAATGAAACCCTATAAACCACTGGAAGGTGAAATAACCACCCTTTTAATTAAATGTTCTGAAATAGTTACATCAGCTTTTCTGGATGCATTGCCTAAGCAAGGACTGCAGATGCAATGCATACTTTCCAGTTCCTTGACTTCATCTTCAAGAAAAATCAAATGCCATATATCACAAGAGATAGAAACAAAAGGCATAAGACAGTAAGGTGATGTTAAACAGCCCGTATACTCAATGGACCTCATTCACAATTTGAAATGTAGACGGGTGTGTTTGTTAGAATGCAATTTAAATTTACATTTTTCTCAGCAGACTTAATTAGGTCTGATTCACTCTTAAATAGGCACAAAGGTTATTTTCCAATTATTTCCACATATGCTGCCTCACTCTGAAAGGACTGGGAAACAACCTTCAAAAGACACCACAGGTTCTGCTAATGCATCCTCTCACAGCACCTAAACCCTTATTGTTTAAACCCATGGCTTCTAATACAGCAATTCTGACCTCAGTTCTTCAATACCATTTTTACTTGTGACTGACAGAACTTTCAAGCACTGTTTATATTGTTGGGTTTTTTTTAATCAAAACTATAAAATGGTTTTAAATGCCAAAAAAGCAGTCATGACCACAACTACATCAAGAATTTGATAACATTAGGATCTATCAGAAAAGTGTAAAAAGTTCTAAGATGGAAGACATTCAGATAATGCAACTTCATGAAACAGGTTAAGAAAGACTGATGCTAATATAAAGGTCATTTGAAAAGACACTTGTCATTTAGCACAATATCATCCTCAAATGAAAAGACTCCTCCAGTATACAGAAAATATTGTATAAAGCCAGGGCAATAAAAACTAAAATGAATATCGAGTTCATAGATCTTAAGAACAGAACTGGAGTCTTTCCCAAGCAATATCCCTTAATCTACTTTTTAAATCTCAAATAAATGTAATGATCTATACATGTAATGATCTGCAAAATATCTCTTTGGCAAATATTGGTGCTTCTTTAGTGACTGCTTCTCTGGTTGTCAGTGCTCTTAGATAGACATACCTTTGTACAAATCTTAAACTTAAATCCTTCTTCTCCATGCTGAGCAGGATTCTGTGGAAACAGCAGATCTAGCCAGGGGACTTCCCTGTGCAGAATGTGACTTGAGGAGAGTGCAAGGTAGGAGCATTGTCATCTCCATCCTCTATCACAAATACCCTGAGAAGACTGGAGGATGCTAAAATAACACAGCAATAATCCACTCAAATAATCCACTCAAAGTTCAGCCTTCAGCTTGAAAATTAAGCTTCAGAATTATAAAGTTGGATATAAATCCATTCCTCATTTACAATTCTGTCTTACTGTGTCTGCCCCTCTAACTTGTACTTATCTTACACAGTTTCCCCATCGTCTTCCCAGTGACTGCAAAAGGGGAAACATAACCGTTACTTTCAAGAAGGGAAATAAAAGATCCAGGAAACTACAGGCCCATCAGTTTCACCTCTGTGCCTGGCAAGATTATGAAGCAGATCCTCCTGCAAGCCCTATACTAACACACAGAGAAAATTAAGATGAGGTGACTGGCAGTGACCAACATGATTTCACCAAGGGTAAATTGTACTTCACAAACATAGAGGCCTCTTATGATGGAGTTAAAGCATCAGCAAATAAAGGAAGAGCTACTGAAATCATCTACCTGGACTTGTCCTGTATGATATCCTGTCACCAAACTGGAGAAAAATGGATTTAATGGACAGACCACTTGCTGTATAAGGAATTAGCTGGATGATTCCATTAAGAGTTGCTGTCAATGGCTCAGTGTCCAAATGGAAACCAATGACAAGTGGCATTCCTCAGGAATCAGTGCTGGGACTGGTAGTATTTAACACCTTTAAAAGTGACACAGACAGTGGGATTGAGTGCACCCTCGTCAAGATGACATGAAGCTGAGTGGTTCAGCTGACATACTAGAGGGAACAGATGCCATCCAGAGGCACCTGGAAAGGTTGGAGAGATGGGCCCATGGCAACCTCATTAAGTTTAACAAGACCACGTGACAGGTCCTGCATCTGAGTCAGGGCAATCCCAGCACAGACACAGGCTGGGCAGAGAATGGCTTGAGAGCAACCCTGAGGAGGATCTGGGGGCTGATGGTTGATGAAAGACTCAAAATGAGCCAGCAATGTGCAGCTCAGAAGGCCAGCTGTATCCTGGGTTGCATGAAGAGAAGCAAGGCCAGCAAGTTGAGGGAAGTGATTCTGCCCTTCTGGTATGTTCTTGTGAGACCTCACCTGGAGTACGGCATCCATTTCAGAGGCCCCCAGCAAAAGGGCATGGACATGCCCTAGCAGTTCAAGAGGAGGGCCATAAAGATAATCAGTGGGCTTGAGCACCTCCCGTACAAGGACATGCTGAGAAAGTTGGGGCTTTTCAGCCAAGAGAAGAGAAGGTTCTGGGGGGCCCTTTAACCTTTAAGTACATGAAGAGAACCTACAAGAAAGCTAGGGAGGGACATTTTATGAAGTTATATAGTGATGGGACAAATGGAAATGGCTTTAAACTAGAAGAGGGTAGATTTTAGACTAGGTATCAGGAAGAAACTGCTTACTGTGAGGGTGATGAGACAAGTGAAACAGGTTCCCAGAGAGGTTGTGGCCCGAGGAAACATTCAAGGCCAGGCTCGATCTGGCTTTGAGCAACCTGGTCAAGTGGGAGGTGTCCCTGCCTATAGCAGGGGTGTTGGAATTAAATTATACTAATGATCCTTTCTAATCCACATGTCAAACCTTAAACTCATTCATTTCCTGTTTCACTCTCACATGAGATTGGCTATTAACTTCTATCATGTAAGACAGTTCATCGGATGAATGACAAAATGTCACAAATAATTAGGAAATCAAGTTTTATGCCTCTAAAGAATTATATGTCTCCTTTTCCTCTCAGGCATGGTGTTGTCTTTTCCAAAAATAAATGATTTGCAACATCTGCCACATAAATTCAAATCTATGTATAATTTAGTAGCTAATTGTATTTATTTCTACATCTTGTTCCATTTCTTTCCTGTTTGCTTTTTTGCTATTATTACCTAACATGACATCTGTAGTTACAGCCTATTTTAGAGTGCCAGCAGAAAACGTCCTATTCCCTTTCCTAGGGAAAAACAAAACAAAAAACAAAAAAAAAACCCAAAAACAAAAAAAAAACAACATGTAGCTTTTGCTACTCCAGACTTCAGCAACTTATGACAGAGCAGTTTACAGAGTTCTTCCCTGCCTCCTCCTACCTTACCATCTCAGTGTATGTTATTTCTATTAAACTGTTCCGAACTACCAAGCAATAGGACCATCACAATAAATCAGATTTCCAAACAGAATCGTAGGTAAAGTATAATTCACTATCTAAGTCCAGCTACTTCTCATTGTGAGATATCAAGGAAAACATAGATTAGTAGCTCAAACTAACTACACAGCAACTGGAAAAAGGAAGAAAAAGAGTTGCATAGTAAAAGTATCAGTAACCCAATGTACCAAGCCATTGTGCAGCAAAACACCAGATTCCAAACCACTATTCAAGCACTGACATGTTTTGACAGTGATTCACTGATGCTGAATTTTCAAAGATAAAAGAAACTGGATGTTCACCTCAGGAATTAGTTAATGCAGTATATGAATTCATTTTGCAGTTTATGTAACTGCTGTACCTCAAATCATCAGGAATGCTGTAATTAGAGGCATGCATTCCCACTGGAGATAACAACCATATAACTACGCTAACAGACTTAGTCTCTATGGTAAAACGTGAAATTGAATAACTAACTCCATCAGTATAAAGTAGATGAGTTAACTACAAACACTTTGTAAATGCATTCTGTTGCACATTTTTACCCTCAGAAAACATTTAGGACCCACTTTCTGAAGGAAAGTTTCTTTTACCATCTGCCCCTTTTACAATCAAAAGTAAGTAGGTTTCTAGAAGTCTCCCATCTCTATCCCTATGGGACACATCTGCTTCTCATCAATACAAACAATTACCTGCAAAGAAAGAGAACATGAAAAATTACAGATTTTTTCCAAGATAATTTCTCTCAACATCTGTAATAATTCAAATGCCAATTAGCAATAGTACAGTAACTGATTAAGTACATTCTCAGAGACATGTTTCACTGCGTGGCCAATTCTTCATACCTGCTTCACACAGTCCTCTTATTTCAGAGTTACAGAGCTCCACTCCTCATACCATGTTTCACATATTTGTGTGCTTTCAGTGTCATGCAATTTTGATAAAAATCACCTTTGGACAAGTATCATTAGCATACTGCAGAAGAAAGCAATTTACAAACCAAAAACTTCAACAAGGTGTTGGCTGCTTGTTTGAGAATGCCAGCTCAAACCATAATGAACTGAGTGAAAAGGTCTGCAGAAATGGCAGGTCATTTCCTTTCCTGCTTGACACCCATACATAAAGCTCTCTCTGACCCAACATACATGAATCTTAAATACATAATCTCCTACACTTTTGTACAGGGAGATCTTCAGAAGATCATCCAGCCCATTCCTCTGCCTCAACAAAGAATCAGTTATCTAGGTTACTAGATTAGGTTCTCTTAGTCTATAGTCAAAGAAGGCTCCTGAAGACATGAGATACATCATTTTCCCAAGCAAAGTATTCCAGTGCTTAGTCCTGCTACTTACACTTTTTCCTTGATATCTGAGTTTAATTGATTCATTGCTACAGAAGCATGCCACTCTCCCACCGCAGGATTTCCTTGTCAAATTATCCTCTTTCGACAAGTTCTTCCCTTTTAGAAAATTAACAAAACATGGAACTTATTTTTTACTATAACAGTAACTAAAAGAAGTTTTCCACATGCATTTACCAGTAGGAGAAAATAAAAGGGCGAGGGAGGGAATGGAAAAACACCACAGGACTGGACTACAAAATTACATTTATAACTTCAAACAAGACATTATCAGCCTTTCCATTGGATCCTAATTCCTTTTTGCTGTCCTAATTTACACTGTTTGAGCTGCATAACTGCATTATTTCAGAGTTCAGTCCTTTTGTTAGTACTTTAGAATCTTATATTTATTCAGTTCCAGCATTGTTCTCAAAGGAAAATGACTGCTTATTTCAATAAATGTATATATACACAAGAAATAGAATAGTTGGGCATAATGTTGTATAAGTTCAGCACAGCTATTCCCTCTGCTATTTAGGAATTTTGTTCTCCCTTGTGGAATTCACAATTATATTTATTGTTTAATAGGATTGATGGAAAAACTTTAAAGCTTCTGATAGCTCACAGCAATCAGCAGTAAATTCAGCAAACTGTATAGTATAGTTTTATTACAGTAAGTTCTTGCTACCTAGGAACTACAGCCAATTAATACAGCTCTTATTGTTTTGCTTTTTTCTTTAATTTTACATCATTATTATTATTTAAAATGTATCACATAGTCAACATTTATGGAGGAGATATAATCCTCTGAATTTCTGATTTGCATCATAATAGCTCTGAAATCTGTTTACAGTTCTCAGAGACCTCCTTCAGGACATGAGACTGGTCACTTGCTGCTACACGCTGCAGTACAACAAGATATACTCATCCCTTTCTTTTACCACTAGCCTCTCCTGTCTACTTAAATTTGAAGGTTTCTCTGAAAGTAATGCCTCCTATTTTTTTCCATGGAAACTACAATACATACAAAGAATACAATCGTACTGTTTCATAGAGCAAATTCTCAGCTATAAAACACTATTTTTCAGCATAGTCATCACCGTCAGCAATGGAATTTCACTAGTAGTGAACCAGAGCAATCATGCCATGCTCAGAAAAACCTGCACCCGGGGAGGTGATCCACTACTTCACAGCTGCTACGATGGCATCATTGTTATGAAAATGCTGCCCACACAGTACATCTCTCATCAGCCTGAGAAGATTGAAGTAAGAAGGTGCCAAATCTGGATTATGCAGTGAGTATGAAAGGACAGTCCGTCCAAGACTGGCAATGTGCACTATGGTCTTCCAACTGGTATGTGGCCTGGCCTTACGTTGCAAGAGAAAGGTGTATTCTCTGTCCTGATTCTGGAAGTTCAAGAAACAGCCCACTGCAAGGAAAGGAGTCACACAGAGTTCAAACATGGTACACACTGCCAACATGCATACCAGAAAAACTCTTCCACTGGAAGTGCACCATGCTCTAAGGAAAGGGATTTTCTTCTGACACTGCCGTTACTCCTCCAACTGACAACTGCTTGCACTCTGCATAACCAGCCTCATACCTGAGGAAGGAGGCTGTGTCAGAACTTCTGTGGTAGTTGTGGGTTTGAGATTAGAACAAACAAAACAAAACAAAAAATTCAGAGAATACAAAGCAAAACAATAAATAGTAGATGTACTTTCCTACTGACTTGCAGCATTCTCTTGTTACAAAAATTTCATTTACAACATTCTGACAACATGGGTAAATAAGACAGAGGGAAAAACTTTTCCCACAGGCTCAAATGACAAAGCTACCAACTACAGCTCAGTTTAATAAAGTAGCAGCATTAATACTGATCAGTAAATCAGAACAGTATTAATGTTCTTACATAAGAAATTGAGACACGGGATACTAGTTGAGTTTCTGACAGAAAACCCACAGACAACTTCATTCAAGGAAGAACATCTGGTATCAGTGACTTTATTTTCCCCAAAGGTACAAAATGACTACTTAAATTATCTGTTCACAGTTACAGAAATTATTAGAAGAACCATTTACATCAGGAGGAAGCTCAAAGTCTGTGAATATGTCTCTAAACACCATGCCCAGAGCAGATTCTGGGCAAAGAAAGATCTAACAGGAAGGCACTCTCAGAAAAAGCAGAACATGCCACCGCCCTAAAAAGAGTAACACCCCTCACTCTATTTTGAGCCCTGTACAAGTGATTACTCCAGTCCATACAGACTCTTGTTGCAGTGGCCTTTCAAGACCACTGCTGTCAAAAGTCTAGAAGCAAACAATAAGCTGCCCTTAATGAAAGTTTCTTCAATATCTACCTTATTATATATTCAAAAAAATTACTAAAAACAAACCTAATAAGCTGTCTTTCCTTTAGAGAACTTGAAAGGGAAATTTTCCATTTGTAGTGGGAAGCGGTGATACAGAGAGAGACAATCTCATAATATGGTTTAATCATTCCTAGGATACCTAGGTGAACTCACCTTGAAATGAGGCTGTCATACACTGCCCAAGGCTCTTCTAGTTGCTTCCACAGCAGCGAAGCCACCACACCACATTCTTCAGCAATCCCAGTGTCCAAGCAGCAAACCTTTAGGTACCTGACTTGCAAGCTGCCATCCTCAACATCTTTTCTCTTTCTATTTCTCTGCATGGCAAAGCTCTGTTCAAATGGTTAAGTATAATAGTAAGTTGTGCAGGTAAAGTGATCTATATGGGAACTATACATGGCAGGCTGTGCTTCACTGTGACCAGCTTGCAGGGCACTCATTCCAAAGCAAATGCAAGCCAATGCTAAAAGGACCTAGATTAGGCTTCCAGTTACACCATTAAAGCAAAAAGAAATCTTGATACCTGTAGAACTACTGATTCACAAGTCAAATTCTATATAAACCTTTTCTTAGCCTTCAGGATTTTCCCTGCAATTCAAACTTTGACCAAAATCTCAAAAACGAGTAGCCAGAGATTGACTGTATTTGTACAGCTGATCCATGAAAACCAACCTCAGGGAGGTTATAAGTGAATTAAGTCACACCATCTGCTGAGCAGCTGTCTAGGTGTGGCTTCAACTCAGCATCCTTTTAGCTCCTTCTGAAAAGCCAGATCTGCTCAGCACTTCAATGCCTGGCTTGCACAGCTAAATCAGCTGTAAGCGTAACAGCAAATAAATCTCTCTCACACATATATAGACTTTGCTGATACAGCAGCAACCTTCTGCTACAAAGCACAAAAATATTCTTATTTACATATGCTTACATAACATATCCTTGTGAGGTACGCTTATGGGATGAAACAGAAGAAAGATAGCCTCCACTCAACTTTTGACATGCCTTCGCCAAGCAGTGCTCACACACACTCTGACCTCTGTCAGAGAAGCCAGAGCTTCTTCAGGGGTGATAAACACCCAGAGCAAAACTAATTTTCTTCTCATAGACATAGAATTGTTACCATTAAAGTCTCTGAACACTTCTGACAAAAATTGGTCCTTATAATTATTTCTAAACTACTCTTACTGCTGTTATTGCGCATGAAAAAATGGATCAGATAATTTGGGGGAAAAATATAAGGAAAAAGAAGGGGCTACAGTCAATGAAAAGTTAAAAATTAAAAAAAAAAAATTCAGAACCCACATCAATAGTTACTAACTACAAAATAAAATGGGCAGGAACAGGTCCTGTTCTTATTGAATTCACTGGCTAGCTTCCCACTTACTCACTTACATGGCCTGATAAATGCACACATCACTTCAGCTTCTGTTCAGACAGAGGATGCTGGCAGACAGTCCATCAGCACATGCTACAGAGAACCAGCATTACAGCGTTGCCAGCAGGAGCAGGAAAGTAATTGTACCTCTGTACTCAGCACTGGTGAAGCCACACCTTCAGTACTGTGCTCAGTTTTGGGCCCCTCACTGCAAGAGAGACACAGAGGCCTTGAAGTGTGTTCAGAGAAGAGCAATGAAGCTGGTGAGTCTGGAACACAGACCTTATGAAAAGTGGCTGAGGGAGCTGGGATTGCTTAGTCTAGAGAAGACAAGGATCAGGAAGACATTATCACTCTTCATAATTGAAGGGAGGCTGTAGTGAGCTGGGGGGTGGCCTCTTTTCTCACATAACTAGTGACAAGATGAGACGGAATGGCCTCAAGTTGTGCCAGAGGAAACTGAGGTTGGACATTAGGAAGTACTGCTTCTCTGAGAATGGTCAGGCACTGGAACGGGCTGCCTAGGGAAGTGGTTGAATAGCCAACCCTTGAGGTGTTCAAGAAACATTCAGATGTTGTACTGAGGATATAGTTTAATGGGAAATATTGAAGATAGGTGGGTGGTTAGACTGGATGATATTGGCAGTCTTTTCCACCTCTTTTCCAACCTTGGTGATTCTATGATTCTACTGTTGAGAATACTTAGCTTTCACTCAAAACAAGACCTGCAAAATGACATGAAGAACCTTCCAGCACCTTCAACAACGGGAGGTATAAACAAGAATTTTAACGCAAAAACAATCCAGATGCTACTACGTGCATGTCAACAGTTTATGGGCTGGTTCGGCCCAGTTATGTGACAACTGGGGTGGGGGACCCATGGACCCACACCCAGGAAAGGAGAAAGGGAAAAGGAAAAGGGAGATGGGCCTAAAAACAAAACAGCAGCAACGACCTGAGGAGGAAAGCTAATTTACTAAATAAGGTACCAGAATGCAAAATAACACAATATAATAGGAATTGAAGCAAATAAATCAAATAAAATGAGAGAGTGTTCAAAGACCGAAGGCCTTACACTAACACTGAAGGTGAGATGACTAGCGAGCACCCACTGCTGGGTTGATCCAAAAGGGAAAAGAGCCTGTGTCTTGTGACACATGAACAGTTTTATCTTTCCCCGAGTGTAAAATGGAAAAAACACAAAGCAATACAAAGTCCTCTGGGGTACACAGTTCTTCTCTTCTGAGACAGGTATACTCGGAACTATCGATGATCCACAGAGCTGGAGCATTAATTCTTTACCTCCCAATGCACTATACAGTGTTACAATATGGAATACCAATAGCAAAAATCATAAAACCATGACAGTGCATTCTGTGTAAAACTTAACTAAGAGTAAGCTCCTACTGTAGCAACTTTAAATTTCCAATTCTTTTTTAATTATGCAAATGCAACCCTATTTGCATAATGTTTAACCTAAATGTTTAACCATTGTTAAACACATTCCCCATGTTTAAGGTCAGAGTTGAATGGAAAGGAGAACCTGTTTCCATAAATTAAATATATGCAGTCCAGCACTGCTGTACCTTACTGAAGAACTTAAGCCACAAGCCTTAAGATGTTAGTCTTATCTGTGGCTAAATGTGACCACTGGTGGAAAGAAGATTGTTAGACAGCCTAATCAGGTCCTGTTAGAATATGTAAGCAATTAACTAACAAAGATTTAAATCCTCCCCTAAAGGGGAAGGAGTTAGAACAAATTCCATGAGAAACCTGTGACCTAGAGGATTTAATAGTCCCATCATAAATTCGTAAACCTCCTCAGGCAGCCCATGCAGCTGCAGCTGAGCAATCAGAGGAAAAAGACTTGGAGATTGCCAAGCTAAAGGTTTAATGGAACTCTCAGGACTAGGACCAGAGGGGACTGTAGGTCCTAAGTTAACTAACAATTCATTGGTACCAAAAAGAATATTCGTCAGGTTACGCTGATAGTGAATACTAGAACACAAACACTGATATATGGTGAAGCCAATCAGTCCCTAAAGGTGGGTTCAGGGGGACAGATGATCCTCATAACCCACATTTGGTTGAAATTGGGGGCTGGATGTCTCCCACCCCAGGCTTACAGGGTGTCTATTGCCCCAGTTCCAGAGAACATATTGAGGACAGACGTTCTGTGGGGTCTGATTCTCCAAACCAATGTGGGAGAGTTCATACTAAGAGAAAGATATATTAGCATTCAGGCAGTATAGGCAATTTTAAGGGGACACAGAAAAACTAAGCCTATTTGTTTGCTGCAACTGTGCCAGAACAATCACAAATACAAAACAACATAGACTCCCAGTTGGGCAAGAAGGAATCACCAAGACTTTGAAGGAACTGGGGCTTTAGAGCAGGGATTACAAGACCTGCGTACACCCCCCAAATGGCCAGTCAGGAAGTCAGATGGTATGTGGTGAATGATGGCAGACCACAGAGAACTACATAAAGTCAGACCACCAATCCATGCAGCCATACCCAATATGCTTATGTCTCTTATGGAGAGAAAAGTAGAGAAACTGAAATACATCACTGTGTTCTAGATCTAGCAAATGCATCTGTCAGCATTCCAACTGCTAAGGAATCCTAAGACCAGTTCATTCACATGGGAGGGTAGACAGTGGACTTTTCAAGTCCTGCCTTGGTTACGTACATTCACCAACCTTTTGTCATAACTTGGTGGTACGTGACTTGGCAAACTGGAACAAACAATCTACTGCCAAAATGTACCACTACAATGATGAGCTAATGTTAATGTTTGACTCAGTAAGAGGCATTAGAGAAGGCAGTAACTTCACTAACAGCATATTTACAGGAGAAAGGGTGGGCTATAGACCTGTGGAAAGTACAAGGACCAGGGCTATCAGTCAAATTTCTAGGTGCTGCCTGGTCAGGTTAAGACCAAGGTCTACCCACCACGATAAGGAGCAAGACTTCCTGGTTCCCACAACACTGAAGCAGTTGCAGGAGTTTTGGGGCATATTAGGATACTGGCAATTCTTTATAACCCCTTAGCACAGCAGCTAAAACATCTATATCAACCTACAAAAACAGGCCAAGTATGGGATTGAATAGAACAACCCAAGAAGCCTTCCAACAGGCAAAAATAGCTGTTAAACAGGCCCGTGCACTGGGTATATTTGATCCAACCCTTCCAGATGAACTAGATGTGCATGTAACTCAAGAAGGATTTGGCTGGGCGTTGTGGCAGCACCACAGTTCCATTTGAATCTCAATCAGGTTTGGCATGGAGCAGAAGAAAGATACAGTACAGCTGAGAAGCAGTTGTTGAGTACCTATTCAGCATTGCAGGTGGTAGAAACAAACTCAGACTGCAGAGTTTTTTGTTAAAGCCACCTTGCCAATCCAGGAGTGGGTAAAAAGAACTAACCCGTATTGCTAAGACAGGGGTGGCCCAGTCACAAAGAGTGATATGCTGTGTTGCCCACCTTAGTCAGAGAAGTCACCTGTCATCATCTCTATTAGAGGAAGAATTGCAGAAGATACTCAGTCCAGTAACACATGACAGTGAGACACCTGAGGAAATGATGCTTGGTTGCCCAGAGAAGAGTCGTGTACAGGAAGGGAAATATCCTATTCCAGAAGATGCCTAGCACATGGATGAATCCAGAAGAGGGGATCTAAGTAAGTGGCAAATCATCACATACCATCCCTCAACCGAAACAATATGGTGCAAAGAAGGGGATGGACGGAGTAGCCAGTGGGCAGAGCTATGATCTATGTGGATGGTTACAACTCAAGAATCGGGCAACAGCACACTGAATATATGCATAGATAAGGTGGGTTATGTACTGAGGGATCAGACTCTGGATAGCACAGATGGCCACATAGGATTGGACAATCCAAACCCAACCTATGTGAGGCAAAGATATTTGGATTGATATCTGGAACATGGTTAGAAGCAGGACTGTATGACCATTCTGCATCTCTGAACATCAAACCTGGACATGAATTGCAGTTGCGGGCAATGATGAAGCTAACACACTGGCTCAAGTTAGATGGCTGGAAAATATGTCAGCAGAAGACATCACCCACTAGATGTACTGGAAACTATGACGTGCAGGACAGAAGACCATGTGGGCAGCAGCCAAAGAATGGGGGCTGTCCTTAGAGATATGAGATACTGCCTGAGCATGTCAGGAAAGTGACGCTTGCTCATGAATGAGACCAAGACCTCTACTGGAAGCAAAAGCTTATCTCACTAGTGGACACAACTCATTACAGCGATGGCAGATTGATTATACAGGTCCCCTTCCTCAATCTGAGGGGGCCAGATATGTCCTAATGTGTCAGTACCGCAAGTGAACTGATGCAAGCCCATCCTGTATCAAAAGCGAACCAAGCCTATACCATTAAAGCACTAACCAGGCTGATAGCGTCAACCAGGACTCCCCAAGTCACTGGGAGTGATCAGAGATACACATTTCATGGGTACAACTATACAAAAGTGGGCCAAAGACAACACTTAATGGTGGTTTCACCTGCCACATGATCCAATGGGTGCGGACCTAATAGAAAGCTAAAACACGATCCTGAAGGCTGCTCTGAAGGCAGATTCACACTCCTTACGGGGGTGGACCAAGAGACTCTATGAAACCCTGCAGGACTTGAATGAGACCAGGAGATGGCAGACTCAGTGCTTCAAGAATGCTCCAGACAACTTGGGCCTCCCTGCTTAGACTACAAATTACAGGCAACTCCTTCAGAGAGCATAAGCTTGAAATCCTCAACTGCTAGAAAATACCAAATGAATTCCTTTTGGATAGCTTTAAGAGCTTTCTTATCTCTGCAAGCTGTAACAAATGTGAGGTTTGTCTACTAAGCTATTTCCTTTTAGTTACTGCAAGACCAGGGCTGTCAGTGCACTGATACCACACAAGATTAGAATTACCATCATCTAAACAAACAGCAAATGGTTTGTGTGTCATCTCATTTCAGCAGAGCTGTGTGTACTAGTGTAAAAAAATAAAGTATTCATCTTCCTCTAATGGTTAAAGATGGCTTCCTGCCCAATTCATTATACCTGTACACAACGCATTAAAAACAAACAACATATTTTTGGTTAAGTTCTTCTTTGAAGGAATCAGGAACTCCAAAACCAAATACTACGTGAAAAAAAAAATCCAACAGACAGTGGTGAAGCTAACAGTGATTATTTCTGCTAAGAGCCTTCTATACTGCTCCACTTACTTGTAAGTGCCCCTGTAAGCAATGTATCCAATAATTAGCCCACAGAACAACTGATGATCCAGCAGAGCAGAGTGGAGTAGTAAGCAGCAGGGCTTGAGGCTAGGTGCAAAACTAGTCCAAGAACAAACTGGAGCATCCCAAGTAACTCCACCAGACAAACAGAGCTACTTCTTGCAGTAGTAGGTCAGCAACATTCATGTAAAACAAAGCTTTTTAAAAAATCATTTCAAGTGAAAAAAAACAGTGTAATAGCCACATGGAAGCACCTGCTAACTTCAATAACAAATTCCTGAAATAAACTTAAAGGACTAAAATCCCTGATAGCATTTTCCAACTTCTGTGAACTCAGACACAGCTTCACCTAAAAACCTTTGATTCACCTAAAAACCTTTTCTAGTCTAACCCAACAGCAGGGGCACAAAACCTGTAAAATTATGAAGCTACTCAATAACCTAGGGCTCCATCATCTTCAATACATATGTGCTTAACATTCAACAGCCAACAAACTGGTTGATTTCCTAACCCCATAAGTGCCTTGAATTCCTGCCACAAAATTTTGTATTTTAATCTGCAGGACAGTGTATTATGAAGACCAGACAAACCTTCCAAAAGGAACACTCAGATGGTTATTAATTCCTGTACTGGGCTAGAGGTCAGTGAATGGCACACATGTCTCTGCTTCACAATTACATTCCAGCCCTCAATGTGAAAAAAAGAAGCTTCAAAAGAAGAGTGCAAGTCCCAAACCTTTAAAAAGAAGTACAGTGATACAATTGTTTCAGAGGTTTACAGTCAGTAAAACTTCCCCAAGAAGACATTCACTAAAGCAAAAGACAGGCTCGCAGAATGAAGAAAGAGCATACAGAGTGTGCTGTTGCTTCCTCTCATTGCCTTCTCCTTACATTTAATGCAGAATATTACAGTACATTTGCACAAAGGGACAACTATATATTTCCACACAACTCTGAAAGTTTTTATCCTATCAGCTGTGACTCTCTCACAACACGAAGATGACCTTGCTTCAGTGAAATGAAGCGACAGTTTGAGAACTCTGGAAGAGGAAAGAGGAGGACAACTTAATTACAAAATAAAGTTGAATTTGCAGGCAGGTAGATCATTTCGTCTCAGACTTGACCAGTGTAACCGGATTTGATTCCAGATGGCAGTGACACGCTGAAGAACAGTTCAGTTTCATGTAACAGATAACCAGGATTTGAAGAATATTCTACCAGGGAGAAGAAACCTACACAATACTGATACATTCCTGTACTTTGGATAAGGATGTACAAAATCACATTTCCATTTTCGCTGTTGACTACAGCCCACAGCCAACCTCAAATCTCCTCTCAGGACCTGTACGTTAGAAGCTGCCCTCCTGATTCCTCTTGAGCAGGTGCACTGCTACCACAACATGCAGTAGCTCATCATGTACTTTTGCCCCCAAACAAAAACTTCAGCAACACAGACATACACTTTGCATTCCCATCATGCTTTTGCTCCTACTATTTCTCCCTCCATTGATGTACACATCCTGGTATTCAGCCAAGTTCTAACTTCTAATCATTTAATATTCCCAAGTAACACCCAAAACTGTATTCTCTGCCATTACCTACACACCTAGCTGGTGGTCCCAGAAGCTTAGACCAGCAGCTCTCACTGCACCACAGTTCACAATTGCCCTTGGTTGCAGGACTTGGTGCGGGGTAGACAAGGGGATGGGGAACCACTCAAAATGATAGGCAAAAGAGGCTCAGCCCAGTGAGCCCCTGCTAAGGACCAGAACACTCAGCAAAGCTAGAGACCACTGCTGGGAGCTGCTATACTACCAAGAGAAGAGGATGGCCTTCTGCTCCACTCCACTTAAAATAACTCATGATAAATTGCATTTTAAGGACTGTTTAAGGCAAGAAATAACCAATCACATCTGCAGATGAGTGAAAATCCATGTCACAGTATGGTATGAAAAGTAAAATGCTCCCTGTGAAAACATCTAACTTAGTAAACTGGCATTCTTCACTACTGAAAAATTTCACATGGTATGCAGGGGCAACCTCAGAGTATGCTATGATGCTATGACACTGTCAAGTGGTCACAAGAATAGTAGACTTGGCTTCTAAAGTTCATGCTATGAAATAAAACAAATTAGAAACATTTATCTCTCTGCAGAAATGCCTGAAACACAGTCTGGAATAAGCAACAGTGCAAGACAAAGATAGAAACAGCAGGAGGGAAACAGCCAGTCACTCAAAGGATGCCACAGAAGAAACTATGCTACTTCCATAATGATGCACAGGCATGACATCATCTACCATGAGCCTCCTACAATGGCTGCGTCACAGCTTCACCCTGTGTGGCTTCCACCTGATCCTTTCAGAGCAGCACACAGAACACCAGGCTGAAAGAAATTCACTCTTCACAATTTCTTGAAGAAAGTAAAACATGTTTGTTTCAGTACATAACATTCAGCTTAATCCCACTCTGAAATTACACCTTGCTATCCATTCTAAACTATGTTAAGCAAAACAACATGGCTCTGAAAGGCAAAGCACAGCTCTCTGGCTGTAGCATAGTGCTTTCCAGCTGTGCTCCAGCTCTATGACCAAATAATATTCTAAGTCTCTGAGGTTCATAGCTCATCAGTTTAGCACAGCAGCTTCAAATTTCTGCTCCCATTTCCTAACTCAGGTGCCACATAGGGTGACATACACACAAAAAGTTTACAAAGAAGAGGTGGCCTTGAAATTCTAATTCAGGTACATAATACTAGATTCCTAAACCTCTAAGCGTTTTATTGTAGTTTAAGTATCAGCACTGTAATTTGTGAACACTCTCAAAAACAAAAGTCAAGTAACAGCCTGCAAACACTGCAGGCAAATCTTTCATATTGTCATATATGCCACCCTGTTTGCACAGGGCTTTAGAAAGTGACCAGAAACACTCTGTATATTGTTGCACTTTTAAATTATTGAAGTATAGTATATAGTGTTGAAGTCAACAGTAACTGGAAGATCCACCAGTACTTTACCAAGGATTCAGGAGCCCCACTTTACCTACGTGGTCTGAAAATGTATTTCTGAGACCCTAAAGTGGGATGTCAATACATTAAAACTACTGAATTGATAAACAACTCTGCTCAGCCTTGCATGCTTTACAGAGTTTAAACCAATCAGAAATGCTGAGAATCACAGAACAGTTTGGCTTGGATGAGATCTTAAAGATACTAAAGTGCAAGCCCTCCTGCCATGGGTAAGGAAGACTACTAACAGTGATGATGCTCCAGACACAACATCACCGTATTTCACAGATGCACGGTCCTGCATAACTACATTTGTTCATACACTTGAAGAAGCCATTTCTCCAGAAGAAGCGCAATTCTTGAAGATCAGCTGAAGGCTCTGCTCTGACAGGGCTGTGGGGTATCTGTAACCTGAACAAGCAGCCTAAATCTTCAACACCAGTCAGGCATAAAAAAGAAGAAAAATAAAATAAAGACAAAAAAGAGAAACATCTCCAGGAAACATATACTAGGCCTAACATCAGAGAAATGCAACAGCAAATATTTTAGAAGAAAGAGATGTCAGTTCATTCCCAGGGATAAATTCTTAAGATATCTTTATCTCAATATTACCACATTTTCAGTAAGTAGCTATTCCTCATTTCAGACAAGAAGACATCTCATTACAACAAATCAAAGGTAATTCATTGAAATCTCCTTACCATGCAAGTTCTTTCTCTCTAAAGAGAAATAAACACTCAGTAACAGCTTAGGAAAACAATAAATAAATACAGGAAAGTAAATAAGAAAAAAAAAAAAAAAAAACAGCCCACAAAGCTTTGCCAGACAGCACTCAGCACGCAGCTGGATGCACACGATGGTTTCACATAACAGCAAAGGCTCAACTCAGAACCTGAAGTCAGAACTTCTGAAGTCAAAGGCACATCAAGAAAGCAGGCCCACAAATCCCCTTGCCAAGCCACCAACTCCAAGGGAGGACTGGGACCTGCCAATACCAGACAGCTGCAGCTAAGTGAACATAGCAGTTAAATCTGAAGGGGTTTCAACAGCAGCGAATACCTACATAAGGAAGTTTACTTTAAACCCAACCTGCGCGTACTATTGGACCCATAGAACCGATCGTGCCGTTCCGCTGGCACACGCAACCTCTCCCTGAGGAACCCAGCCAGACACGTGCTCTGCCCGCGCTTGCAGCGTCCCACAGCCCCAATACGGCAGCCCCAGGCCCCACACTGAGGCTGATGCCCGGCTGTGAAGCGGAGCTGGGGCAAGCCACCCCGGGACTGCCCCCGTTCCGACAGCAGGCGACGGCTACAGGAGATACGGTACCGGCGGGCGAGAGGCAGTCCAGCGGCGTAAAGACGCGCTCCATAGCCCCTCACTGCCCGCCCTGGAATACGAGCACAGAGCGCCGAGCGCCCGATCAACAGCAGCCTCCGCCGGAAGAATACAGAGAACAGCGAGCGGGACTCGCTCTACTCCTCTCACGGGGGTACAGGCAGTAGTCGTGCACAACCCCAGCGGACGGTAGGAGCGGAAGGCGGTAACAGCAGCGCCGAGAGAATCGACCCCCGCCGCAATCCGCCGCTCGGCGCTTGATTGAGCGGGAAGGCGCGGGGCCCGGAGGACAGAGGCGGAGCCCAGAGGGGTGGGGCTACGGGTGGATTTGTTCCGCTTTGCGGGGCTGCGGTGGGCGGTTCTGTCGGAAGGGAAGTGTGGTGGGTTTTGGGGGGAGCTATGGCTGCAGTCCTGCAGTGGGAGCTCAGCGCTTCGTGTAGCCCCTGTGGCGTTGTCTTGCGGCTTCACTGCATTAGAGCAGCAGAACTTCGGTTTGAGGGTTTACAGGCTGGATTTAATGATAATATGGCTTTCTTGTTATTGTTTCAGATGCAAGCTGAACTCTCTCCCAAGAGCTTGAACAGAGGAAGCAGCTGGCATGCGGTGTGTTTGTTTTCCATAGTTGTCCCTCCTCGTTTCCAGACGCTAAGCAGAACTGTGACATTTACATGCTGCTTAATGGAAAGTATTTTATTCTGATGTCATCACAGAATTTGTTACATAGATAGGTTTTAGCTGCTTGTAAACTCTTAACTAGTAAGTAAATAATCTTGAGGCATGAAATACGTAAATTTTTGTGCAAGGTGCAGGAAGGTCAGGTCAGCACCAGGCCCCAGGCTGTGACTGGTGTGTTCTGCCCAATGGAATAATGCCTGGCATTGCTGTGCTGCCTGTTGTCATCCCCACAGCTAACCGACTGCTCCCCATGCAGCTGTGCCCCAAGCTGACTCCCACTGCCCTTTGCTGTCTTTGTGTTCTGCTCAGATATCTTGGTCTCAATTCCAGCTTTATCTGAAGCTTCACCTGGTTCCTCTGGTTCAGGGGAGCCATGCTGCAGCAGAGGGCAGCGAAGGAGTACAGCCCATGGCTCCTGCCTTCAGAAGCTTACTGATTTGTCAGTCATTCCCCAGGAAACAATCTTTAAGCGAGTGGGAGATCTGATACGGAGTGTCTCTCAACAGCCACCAGCCACCTTCTTAGCAAGCCCTTGACAGAGGCACTTTGGGGTAGGATGAGATAGACAGACATAGAATGGGTTTAGAGATACTTGGGTAAAGAGAGCACAGCAGCCAGGTAAGGTTTCCAGTCAAATCAGAGGAAAGTGGGACCCGCAGAGCAGCCCTTTGCACAGACCACACTGTTAGGCTGAGGTTTACAGCCAAATTGACAGATTTAATTGGCTTTGGTTCTCAAGTAAGCCTGGGCCATATTTATCCTTCATGATGATGTGAGTCTGCAATGACTAATGATGCCTATTTGATGTGAGCAGTGCAAGCAGTAAGCTTTCACGCTGCCTCTTTCAGATAAGGTGTCCTGCCCCCTGTGAGAAGTTGCGCTCTACCAGTAGTTCTAGGCCACAAAGATCATAAGAAGTTCTGAAGAGTTGGAAGCGTGTGTGTCTTGACAATGAGAGAAGTGAGAAGTTCCTGGGAAAGTCAAGGAATATTTGGATATCAAGATCATCCACTGCTTACACTATAGAAATTGAAAATATTTCACTTTTGACTCATTTATAAGTTTTCTTTCTTCTCTACTGAGAACTTGCATTTCAAACAGTATTACACAGAACTTAGATAACAACTCAGGATCTTTCTTTAACCAGGGTAAGAGCAGCCAACGAAGAATGCTAACCATGCAAGGATGTGGATGGCTCTCTACTGTCTTCTACCCTTTTTTTTTTCTCCTTTCAATTTTGTTAATTTTTTTCCAACCACTAGGTAAACTTACTAAATCTTCTGCAATATAGCTTATTTTTCTAAAGCATCTGACAGTCTTTCTGTAATTTTTATTTAGTCTGATGTGTCATTTTTTCTGATAAAAGTACTGATAAGCAGCAGTGGCTTCTTAATGACTGCCATACTTGCTCAGGTTGAAGGTCTGTCCTAGTTAGGACTCCATTCCTGCAGTGCTCAGTTAAAAGACTTCCTTCTTTTCTCCTCTGTGCTCTTTCCTTTCTATTATTTATTTATTTATTTATTTATTTTTCTAGAAATTCAGCAGTTTTTCATTTCTGTGCTCTGAGAAGCTTTTTCTGCTCTATTGGACCTATAGGAGTTCAGGCAGTTCTCTGCCAGCCACTGCAAAAAATCAATCTCTTTGCTGATCATACTAATGCATGATTTGTAACAATAGTATTACAAAGAGAAATCAGTCTTGAGAGAGCAGGCTGACACTAGGATCCTAAAAGTCCTTTTGAAACATTCAGGAGTCTGTAAGGTAAGGCAAAGTGCCTGCCACCAACAAGTAGGTGGGAGGCAGTGCTCTTCCCTCTTTCTGTTAATTCTAGCTTCTGCTCAGTGTCCTTTCTTTGAGGTTTTGAATGGCTCATCCACAGTATTAAGCTCTATTAAAAAGAGTCAGCTGTACAGGAATAGCTTCAGTCAGCGCTGAAATGCTCAGATCTCTAAGGCAGGACCTAACAACAACTTAATGCACATAGTAGAGCCTGGCAATAGTGTATATAGTGTAGGAAGTCTCAAATAGGCAATTAAATAGCTCCACCCACCTCGGCATTTCTTTCACAGGTAGTCCCCTAAGGACATCAAACTGGCAGGACTCTATTTTATATTACTGAAGAATAAGCACTTCAGTCAGCCCCTTGCACTCTAAACACATGTGCTGTGAGGTATCAGTATAATTTTCCTGAAAAGAGCTAACACAATGAAATAGCATCAGTTTTCCCAGTCATGCCTAGGGAATGCCCCAGTAAATATTACACCTGCTTTTCCAGGTATCAGGTAAGAATCAGTAGTATTTCTTTTTTTTCTATCTGAATCTCAAATTTAAAGCACGTAGAAGCAAAAAAAACAAAAAACAAAAAAAACTCCTCTGTTCTTTTCCTCTGTTCGTATATGCCTAATTTATTTTGCCATGTTTTGCAGAAGAGCAGACAGAGAGGCTATGCAAAAAAGACATCACAGAAGCACTATTGTGCTTTGATTATTGCTGTCTCCTCTGGTTAGTTTAAAGGAGGGCAAGTGATCTCAACCCTAAGTGCATAAGTAAACAGGCCAGCAGATGAAGTATCTGAGTGACAGATGAAGATATCTGACAGAGGAATTTTCTGAGAGGTGGTCAGGTAAGGCTGAGTGAGCGTTCAGACCTTGTAAACCTCCTCCTCTCTCTAGCTAGCTGGTCAGGACTCTCACCTCATATGTTGTTCTCCTGTTTTTCAACAGACTAAATGTCTGGTGTCTGTCTGGAGAAATTGTAGTTTATATATATATATATATATATATATATATATATACATATATATATATGTATGTGCTATGAATATGTATTGTACATATAAATATGTATAGTATAAAGCACAATACATATGAAACTATGTATGTATTCGTTATGGTTATCAGACTCTAGATAGCCTCATCTTTCTGAAAATTATTCAGAGAAGCAGTTGGTCAGCCAGATTCTATAAAGACAAGGCTAGTCCTACATTTCAGTATATCTAAAGCCACTCAGATGGGAAGAGCTGAAGGGTGCTGAGGAAGGTAGCAGCTTTTATTTACTCTCAGAACATCTCCTGAGACTTAGAAGAAAAGCAGAGGGGGTTCGACCTAAGTTGACAGAGGTTAAATGGGATATGTGCAAGGTTTACTGTGCTGCTTTAGTGTGATCAGTCCCTGCATACCTCAGTTTTGTTAGGTGGCCCAAGCTAGCTTACAGTGCATTAATCACTGTCAGGATTTTCTTTAAATTAGCCCAGTCTAGTTGAGACTGAAACCTTGTTTGGACCTTGTCCAACAAACTATGAGAACCTGTCTCCAGCATTAATGACATATAGCTCCTCCCAAGGCTAAAGTTGATTTGGTTTGATTATGTCAGACACCACAATTCAAGCTTGGTTGTGAAGTACTTAGGGTACTTTGGGTTCAGAAATTATGGCAGATCTCAGTAACTGGCAACATGTATCACAGCTGTTTTATTTGAAGGTATATGGAACCAAATTTACCTGTGTACCTTGAAATGTTTCTCAGTGATGTATGACCCAAGCTGCCTGTATGGAGGTAACTATTGGTAATCCACCATGCTTTGTGTAATGTTGACTATCAGGATTCAAGCAAGAATATTTTCTTCTTTCCTCCACAACTTAACTTTATATTAATATTAACCTTAAGTTAAAACTAGCAGGCTGTTAGGGCTTATTCTGGTATCCATTTATGCATTTATGGTGTTTATGCTGAATAATAAGGTCGGAAATGTTTAAGTAGCACAGGTATCTGATTGTCTTCACATCCCCAAGTGCTTTATAATGCAAAAAAAAAAAAAAAATGCAGGCACCAGTAGAGAAATGCAGTGCTTAATTATAGATGTTATATCCTTACAATTCTCCTGTGCCAAAAATTCAAATCTCTACACCCTGCTTAAAACTCAAACATGAACTTGAAAGTTACACAGGTAAATCACTGAGGAGGGATAAAAAGAGCTGCAGACAGATTCTGCCACATACAATCTTTTCATCTCCTGGAATAATTATTATGGCCAACATAGCTTTTTTTTTTTTTCTAGTCCTGAAGAGATTAAAATACAGTTTTTTATATATGTAATATATATATAAAGTGAAGTCTGTTTCTCTGTGGTGCAGAGCAGGCTGAAGGTAAACCTTATAGATTATTTTAAGTAGTACAGTAAAGAAGAAGGAAATCATGCTGTAACAATTCTGTGGCTCAGTAGGCAGAGCAGTGAGAATGGAAGGCGAGAATTTTAACCGATGCTCTGCTATGGTCGTATGTAGACAAAATCAAAGCACATGGATCCTGAAATGAGTACACTAAATTTTGTAACATTTGTAACTGCTCAGTTTGCTGAGCCATTAGGAAAATTGTTTGACTAGCCTGGGTTGGAGCTTCTCAGAAACCTTTGCTGTGGTATCAACGCTGATGGGCAGCCAAACTGCACGGCACTTCTTTTGTACAATGTGATGGAAAAGAAGGTACACTGGTTGTAATTAGGATAGTTTAATAATTAAAGGAAAAAGAAACAAACAAGCAGAAGCTATGCAAAAACAAAGGGAGGAAGCAATTATGCTCGACTTCCTATCAGCAAGCAGTGTTCGGACACATCTTGGGCAGCAGGACGTTACTGTGCATTTACTCGGGAGGAGAAGAGGACAAACATTTTCATAAGGAGATCTTCCTCTCCTCTTTCCCTTCCCCAGCTTGTACTGCTAAGTGTGATGCTGTTACATACGGAACAGGCCAGCTGCTCTGACTGTGTCACCCTACACACCTCTTGCCCACTCTCAGCCTTCTTGCACTAGGAAAGTTGGAGGCCTGACTTGTGTCAGCACTGTTCAGCAATATCTAAACATTGATATGATACCAATGTTGTTGTAGTTACAGAGCACAGCACTGCATGGGCTGTGGGGAGACTGAACAGCATCCCAGCCAGATCCAGTGCATGTTTCATCTGCAGCAAAGTAAGAATTAAAAAAAAGAAAAAAACAGAGAAATGCTGCATTATATTCTGCTAGGAGGAACTGTGTTGTCTTTTCTGGTATTTACAGAAACTCTTGTTCTAAAGTAATTGTCTTCTCAGTGTAAGAGTCATTGAATCATTAAGACTGGAAAAGACCACTGAGATCCAACTAGCCCAACCATCAACTCCAGCACCATGCCCATTAAATTATGTCCCTCAGTGCTGCATTACCATTTTCTTGAACACCACCAGGGATAGTGACTTCACTATCTTCATAGACAGCCTTTTCCAGTACCTCACCACTTTCTGAGAAGATTTTTTTCCTGATATCCTACCAAAAGGATACCACCTTCTGGCCTGTATTAGAAATAGTGTAGCCAGCAGGAGCAGGGAGGTGATCATCCCCCTGTACTCAGCTCTGGTATGGCCGCACCTTGAGTACTGTGTTCAGTTTTGGGCCCCTCACTACAAGAAGGACATTGAGGCCCTGGAGCATGTTCAGAAAAGGGCAACAAAACTGGTGAGGGGTCTGGAGCACAAGTCTTATGAGGAGTGGCTGAGGGAGCTGGGATTGTTTAGTCTGGAGAAGAAGAGGCTCAGAGGAGACCTTATTGCACTCTACCACTTCCTGAAGGGGGGTTGTGGTGAGGAGGGGGTGGGCCTCTTCTCCCTGATAAATAATGACAGGACGAGAGGGAATGGCCACAAGTTGCGCCGGGGAAGATTTAGATTAGACCTGAGGAAGCATTTCTTTTCTGAAAGGGTGGTCAGGCACTGGAATGGCCTGCCTAGGGAGGTGGTTGAGGCACCATCCCTAGCACTGTTCAAGAAGCGTTTAGATGAGGTGCTAAGGGATTTGATTTAGTAGTTGGGTAGGGATAGTGATAGGAGGATGGTTGGATTAGATGATCTTGTAGGTCCTTTCCAACCTTATGAACCTATGAACCTATGAAAACTTCCCCTGACACAACTTATGGCCATTACCTCTCATCCTATCTTTAGTTACCTGGGAAAAGAGGCCAACCCCTGTCTCAGTACAACCTCCTTTCAGGTAGTTTTAGTGATAAGGTTTTCCCTGAGTTTCCTGTTCTCCAGACTAAACAGTCCCAATTCCCACAGCCACTCCTCTTAAGTCTTGTGCTCCAGACCCTTCACCAGCTTCACTGCCTTTATTTGGACATGCTCCAGGGCCTCAATATCTTTCTTATAGTGAGGGGCCTAAAACTGATCACATTACTCAAGATGCAGTCTCACCAGTTCCAAGTACACAGAAACAGTCACCTCCCTAATTTTGCTGACTGCACTATTTTTGATAAAAGCAAAGAAGGATGCCACTGGCCTTCTTGGGCAACTTGGGACACTGCTAGCTTATGTTCAGCCAGCTTTCAGCTAACAACCATTTTTCTTTGCCGCAGATCAAGGGTTCTGAATCGATTGTTCTCGAACAGGGAAGCATGACTGACCCAATATGAGTGAACAGCTTAAACTTTATTGTTAGTAACACACAGATTATATAGTTTCTCTAGCGAGCGTGCTGGCTTATTGCCAGTGAAAGTTGCTAGGCATGTTACTACAACACTGAATAGCTGCTAAGCATGGTATACACACAACATTGATCATTGCTAGGCAAGGTATCAGCAACACTAATGATTGCTAGGTAATCTCTAGGCAATGTATACAACAAACACTAAGTAGTTTCTAGGTATAGCAGGTAACAAAGCAGTCCTGTTACTCTTGAGCAGTCATCTGGCCATATCCATTGTTAAGGTGAGTTTTGCCTTGGGCTTAAGCTGTTTACTGCTTAGCCCAAGGATACTGTGACCTTCTGCCAATATCCAGTACCTTTTCCATAATTATGCAGTCTGTGCTGCCACTTAGGCTATGCTCCTACATATCACCATGTCCACCCTGCTCCTGCAGTCATTCCTCAACATTTCTTCATGCAGCTTGCCAGCCACTTTTCCCCAAGCCTGAAGTAGCTGTGCATGGGGTTGTTGTGATAAAGAGCAGGACCTGTCTCTTTATCTTGTTGAAGCTCATGTATTTTGCCTCAGCCCATCAATCCAGCCTATTCAGATCCTTAAAGAGCCTTCCTACTCTTAAGCAGATTCTCTAAGGCTTCCTTCCAGCTTGGTGTCATCTGCAAACTTACTGAGGGTGCACTGCCTCATCCAGATCATCAGTATAGATATTTAACAAGGCCTGGCCCAATGCTGACTTCTGAGGAGCACCACTAGTGACGGATTTAACTTCATTCACCACTACCCTTTGGGTCTGGCTACTCAGCCAGTTCTTTACCCACTGAAAAGTACACATTAGCAATTCTCCAGTTGCCTGGTACCTCCCTGGTTGACCAGGATAAGGCTGATAAATAATGGAAAGTGACTTAGCTACCAGCTCCGTCAGTACCCTCAGATGGATCCCATCCAGCCCCATGGAATTCTGATAGTCCAGGTAATATAGCAGGTGGTATAATGGAGTTCATTAACTATTTCCTCCTGAATTGTTTGGGGTTTATTTTGCTCCCCATTCCTGTCTTCAAGCTCAGTGGACTGAGTACTGGAGATAACCACTCTGTTTTCTTCTTAGGACCAGATCTCCAGCAAACTTGAATTTCTTACATAAGTGCTTCCCACAGCACTCAAAAATGCATGTTTTTCATTCTGTCTTTTTACCCCAACTCTTAGAAATTAAAATTCTCACCTCTCTCAGTAGATGATACAAAGAGGCAGCATCTAGCAAATCAGTATCATCCACTTGGAAAATCAGTACCATGCATTTGGACTGAATGTGAGAACAAATGCAATGGCATGGGGTGCTGAAGTGCAATGAATACTTGGCTGCTTCTTTGTCTCTGAACAAGTGCTACTGTAGTCAGAGTGAGAGGAAGCAAACTGCGTAGTTTCTCATGATGATCTCATCAGTTCTCATTCCTCTTGCAGGAATGAGGTGGTCTTCTAAAACTACAGAGAGAAACATTTACCTGTAGTCAACTGAGCATACACAGAGGTCATCATGAATCTGTTTATATCAGAAGGTGAATAAGAGCAGAGCTAGTGCCTGCTCACAGATCATTCATATTACTTCTGTCTTGGCTGGACTAAGTTTGGCCAAAGCTCATGAAATATTCTTTGTGGGAATGTGTTGCGGTGACCCCAGGAGGATGAACCACGGCCACGTCAGAATGATCTTAAGATGCCGATGCAAGAACTCAGAGAGACATCAATATGATTATGCAGCTGAGCCAACTTTATTGCGCAGGTTACATACTTTTATACCCCTTGAACACATGCTATTTTAAGAATAATTGTTAAGCAGTGGTTCTTGCTCTGTCCTTGCGAGATAAGTAGTCTCCAATTTGTTCTTCTTTTCCCACACATACCAGGGCCATCTGGTTCCAATGCAAACTTACTCCCTCATCGTTGCCCAGTCAACGGTGCACCACTTCTCAAAATCCAGTGATCTGAACATGCTGTTTTGTTCGCACTGCTACAAAGATAAGCACACACAACCTCCTTCCCTAAGCCAGTTCTCCACAGGAATGATTGCCAAGATGATGAAGAGTGGGGCCAGCTGTGCTCATATTTTCTAGCCACTGTTTTAAGCCATCCAAGTGAGGTAGGAAAGGTTGAGTTCTGCTCAAGGAGTTGATGAGGCCAGGAATAAAGTCATGGTTAGAGGGAGCCACACAGATAGATTTCCAGGGTGGAAGGCACCCAGCTGCTTCAGAAGCTTTGTTGTACTCCGTAAGTGGGTGAAACACATGACGAGCAGTTTAAATGACACTAAGGAATGAAAGATGATGGCTGCTATTCCATTCCATCAGTATGAACAGAGTTGACTGTGCCTGCTCTCAACTCATTGCTAAAGCTGTTCTGACTTGCTTGTTAATTGTAACCTTTTTCAGCTAGCCCATGCAAAAGCTCTTGCAGACTGAAGTGGGATGCCTGATGTTAATGCTTACTTAACTGAACGAATAATTCCCTGGAGACACTGTGGAACAATTAAATACTTACAGTGAAGAGCATCATGTACATTGTTTTGCTGTGTGCACTGAATGTTACTGTTTGTATTAGGACTTACAGGCCCAGTATAAACATGCAGAATATGTGCATAGATAAATATGTTGCATCTTCTTTTAGCTTAGTTGCTTAGGTTATCTGCAGGCTGACATATGACAGAGTACCTGTTTATATCTTCTGAGTAAAAGACTTTGAAAGCAAACCCATTAAGGTCAATAGAATGAACTTACAGTGCCCATGGTTAAAAAGAAGGGGGAGTAAGACAGTCAGTAAATTGTTCTCCGAATGGCCTATCACCTCTAGGTCTTCAGCTGGAGGCCTGCAAATGGATCATTCTGTTATATTTAATGAGCTTATTTTTATAGTAGTATCCACATCAAATTTAATATAGCAGCCTCAGTTTTATTGTCTGTGATTCCACATCTACCTTAAACATATTAATAAATATTCTGTGGAGTCTAAGAAATTGCAACAACATTATATACATGGCATTATCTTAAAAAGATAAAAAGCACTGAAAATTTAAAACAAAGTACTTCATTAAGCTGCTTCATGCACAAGAAAAAAAAATAAGAAAATAAGAAAAAAGTACACTGTATAAATGTAGAAAGTAATTTCTAGAAAGTGCATTCAGAATTGAATATATTCACCAAATTAGAGTTTTCTGTCTGTTTTTACCTAGTTCATGAGTGAACAGGTAGTTATTTAGTTTAGGCTTAAGATCAGTGCCTAAACACTGACTAACACTCTATGAGATTGTTGCTGTAGCTGATTGTTTTCATCTTTTCACAACTTAGAAAATCCTTAGAAAATCTGGCTCTTGTATTTTAAGAAAGACTCTTATGTTCAGCTGTGCTGCCTGGGAATGTGATGAAACGGAGAGAATTCCTTCTCTTGCATTGTTTCTGCATTTCCTTCCTCCTTTTTTAGAAACTGTGCTGGATATTTCACAATGCCTGGAATGTTTGCTTAGTGCCATTTAGTCCTTCATTAATTGCTGAGGCTCACCATATGACTTTTGTTTCTCCCTCCCCAATACTGCAAAGACATACCTAGATTTCCACTGTGAAAATATTCCATCTATTGGGACAATGCTAAGAGCTTTCTCACTGTGATATCCAAGTATCAGTGAGGAAAATACAAATTGAGGTTCAATAATTATCAGTCCAGTCATGGTGTGTAATTACTCAAGATCCCTGAAATAACATTATTATTTGCAGTCCAAGACCATGGCTAGCAGGTCAAGAGATTGTCCCTCTCTACTCTGCCTTCATGAAGCCTCAGTTGGAGTATTGTTTCCAGGTCTGGGGCCCCCAGCACAGTAAAGATATGGAGCTGTTGGAGAGGGTCCAGAGAAGGGCCATGAGGATGGTCAGAGGGCTGGACCATTATTTCTATGAATACAGGCTGAGGGAGCTTGGCTTGTTCAGTGTGGAGAAGAGAACGCTCTGGAGAGACCTCATTATGGACTTCCAATATTTAAAGGCTGATTAGAAACATGTGCGAGATCAACTTTTACATGGATAAATAGTGATAGGACAAATGGAAATGGTTTTAAACTAAAGGAGGGGAGATTTAGATTAGAAATCTGGGAAATCTTTCACTGAGAGGGTGGTGAGGTGCTGGAAGAGGCTGCCTAGATACGCTGTAGATGCCCTGTCCCTGAAAGTGTTCCAGGCCAGGTTGGATGGGGCCCTGGCTAACCTTATCTAGTGCTTGATCTAGCAATTGACAGCCCTGCCTGAGACAGAGAGGTTGGAACCTGATGGTCCTTGAGGTTCTTCAAACCCAAGATATTCTATGAATCTATGAATTATTCTGCTTGCTAACCCTAAGGACACAGAGGAGACTGACAGCATAGATGCAAAAATGAAAAACTGGATGAAGGTAGTAGCACAGAACTTGAGGGAGTTTTCTCCCTTAGTACAGCTGAAATTGCAAGTGAGAACAGAAGCAGGCAGGGAAACCAAGCCTAATAGATGGCTTTGCCACTGTGGAATGGCATTTGCACTACAGGATGTTAAATTCTGGTGAACCTAGTTCAACAGTAGGTTGATGTTAGCATATATTCATGTAATAAACCAAAGCTTATCTCACCCAATGCACTCATTGGGCATGGCATGTAGTTCGGCCTGGCTGTTACTGGCTTATTAATTTTGTTATCTGTACTGTGTAGTTGGATAAATTCACAAACAGACAAAATTTTAGAGTATTATATGTTGACAAACCATATTCTACTCATTTTTAACTGGTTAACTGATATATATTATTTACACCAGTGCATTATACTTAGTTTATTCCTTTAGCTCAATGGTCTGAAAGACTTATGCCTTAAAGTGCATAAAATTAATAATTTACCTGAATGCTGCAACTGACCACAATCTCCTTGCTTTCTATGATTCCTTTATCCTCACTTTCTCTGGCTTTAATATTTGTTCCATCTTTGCTTTGTTTTCCTCCTTACTGAACCCTGAATTCTTCTTCCCTTCTGTTGAGTTCTAACCTTGTTTTTACATAAACTGTCCTACCCAAAATAATGGAGCAGAATAATTTTTATTAAACCTGATTGATATTATTTTCTGCCTTGGCAAGAAATAGAAAAGGAAATAATTATGCAAATATCACTTACTTAAGCCAAGGAAATCTGTGCTATAGTTGACATTATATGATACAAATGGTTTATCTCTCAAAAATCTAAACTTCTTTGTGGGAAGAAATAAATTGCTTACTTTTGATGAAACTCTCTCAATGAGTTCTAGTCTGGGATATGAATCCCCTTCAAAATAATTTTAATACAGTTATAAAGGGTGTGGTGCTCTTCATTCTGTCCCTTTGCTCTCCATTTTTATTATATAGTTGTACTCAGGTTTTTACTACAAACATGTATTTTTTTAGAGCATATCTGTCAGTGGAACAATGACCTTGAAGGAGGATGATGAAAAATTCTTACATTGTTGCAGGCTGTAAATTATGTTTTTGCTTATGCCAACTACATCATGAGAGAAATTGATTTCATAATTTGCTTCCTCCAAACAGAGGAACTGGTTACTTAAGAATATTTTATAAGGACAAGGAGAAGGATTTTAGGCTTTTTTTAATTGGAAGTGAATTTTTCACAGTAATGTTCCGAGATTTAAGACCAAAACTGAAAAAATCTTAACATAATTTGATAAAAATCTTGACATAATTTAATGGGCATGGTGCTGGAGTTGATGGTTGGGCTAGTTGGATCTCAGCGGTCTTTTCCAATCTTAATGATTCAATGACTCTTACACTGAGAAGACAATTACTTTAGAACAAGAGTTTCTGTAAAAAAAAATCAAAACTGGAGAGTAAAGAAGCAGTATAGGTTTATTTCTTTCATTCTGACTTCAGAATATATTTTACCACTTGTACTATAGTGTAAAATGTTTACTTTGTTCATTAAGGTGATAAAAGCATGGCAGATGTGAGAAAGAAGTACCACGAGTATGATAAATTTCAGATACGCTACTAAAAAGCGGATGACAGATGACAGTAAGTCATTACATTCTTTATGCCTATAGTAATCTAGAAGCATATTGTATATGGGAATACAAGCTTGCCATCAGAGCATAATGTGTTGAGTCTATAGCAAATCAAACAAAGGCGACAGTATGAAAGCAATTCAGAAACTTTCTGTCCTTATTCATGAAGGAGCCTCATTTGTAAAGTACATAAAACAATAAACAAGATCAGTGCTATTTCCTAGTAGCTTAAAACAGCCTCTTAGTCTACTTTGCAAGACTAAATGAAGTAAATAGTGAGGAACTGTGTTTGTGAAATAACGTGAAAGTGAGAAAGAAAGAGAATCAGGGTATCCCTAGTAACTGCTGAATTTACAGCCCTGCTTACACCCCTGTTGATAGGGAAGCAGATATATTTCTACCAGTTTCTACCAGTTTCATAAGAAAAGCTATGATGAAAGAAGGAAAATCTAAGCTCTCATGTTATGAGATACTGGAGATTCCACTTTGGACAGCTCACTTTGTAAATTTCATAATACAGTGAAAAGTATTTTTTAAGAATTTACAACAGGTTTCATTACACAGTTTAGTTATAAGTGAGAATTTTCTCACTCCACTCAAATATGGGAGAATGGAGTTTTGGTTTGACTGAGGCCTAGTAAAGTTTTGACACAAAATATAGAGGAAGGTTAATTTAGCCTTTCCCTATTGAAAAGCATAGTATCTGTCTTTCACTAATTGGAGAGCAAGGTGCCAAGCTTTGTAGTCCACCAGCTTATTCGTATCAAAACACTCTTTGGCTGACCAGAAAGAATTAAAATTTCCTTAGTACTTAAGCAGACAATACATGTTGAAAAACTGGTCTTTTAACTCTAGTGTATTTGATGTGTTTGTACAATTCAACAGGGTAACTTGTAGTTTTAGCAATTAAATGCAAAGACAGCTAAACTAGTTCAGCAGAATATAGTGCACCAAATTTACTTTTATTTTTTTTACATTCAAAGTCTTATTATGGGATAAAGGTAACACAGTATCTACGTATTGAGCCCAGAATCTTTAGCTACTCTTTTCAGTACTGCTTTAGCAGTACAGTAATCCAAAATGATCTCATCAATACATAAAAGTTCAATTGGTAATATAGTTGCATTATTTTATACAGAAAAGTCAGGTACCAATCCTGCTCTCTGGCGTTATATTCACTGCTTACTTGTACCTCTTATCCTAAGGCTGACCACTTCAGTCTTCCTTCAGCATCATGGGGGGAGGGAGTTACATGTTAACATCCCAAAGTCTGCTCTGGTCTGTTCAGAACTACTGTTATAAACTTTTCTCATCCCAATCTCATTCATTTCTAGGAGATCCCACTGAAAGCTTGAAATTTACACAACAGCCTCACATAACCACAGGGTAGTTGTTGTATACACAAGGGCCGTATGTGGCCTGTCTGTTCTTTTCTGTCCCACGCACTCAGCAAACTGAAGCTCAGCCAGGTCAGGGCCTGGCCAGGCATTAACCAAACTACAGTCAGTTTAGGGTAAGATAAACTCAGACGTGTCTTGAGACTCTACTGTGAGGTTGACACAAAGCATGTAGCCTTTTATTTGTAATAGGAAAAATAAAATAAAATCACATTCCCTGTCCTAAATAGCCCAAATCATTTTTACTATGTTATGATTTATGCCATATCTTGTTAATTAATGTACAAATCAGACAGCATGTAGATAAGTCATTCTTTAACATGGCTGTTAAAGAATGACTGTTTGGAGCTGTTTCCCAAGGTGATTCTACCACAACTATCATTCACATTATCTCTGCAGTGCAGCAGGTGTTATGCTCAGTAAGCTTGCCTCTTCTTACATTTGTTTGTATTGTAAAAAGAAATAGTCTCATTGTTTGTTTTGACTTTTCTGTTGGAAACACAGCTCTCTTAATCTACAACTCAGTAGAGATATGAATATAACAAATCTAACAAACTAATTTTGAAAATGAAAACTAATAATAAGAACTCCAGTAAGCAGTAAGTTCAATGAAGTAGGAAAGCAGTCTTCATTAATTCCAAGGTTCACAAGGATGTTTAATGGATACCACCTCAAGCAGGATCAAAATTTCTCAGAGCCTTTCCTAAAATGGTAGCACAAACTGAAAGCTTCAACAGAGCTCTGATGGTGGAAGGGAGGTCATAGAGACTTGTGATGTGTGAAATCCAAGATTATTCAGAAACCCACTGGATTTGGGAAAGAGCTTGAGTCCTCAAAGTACAGCCAGTGGAAAGAACTGGGAGGCTTCCCGAGCTTCACAAAATGAGGAATTGTCAGGCATCAACAAATCTTGTATAGCTTACTATGTAATAAATGTGATGATTATTTTCGTAAGCTTTTTGGTTAGTTAGAAAGAAACTAAGCTTCAAAACAAGTCCACTTTTGTTGACAAAAACAAGTGCAACAGCTGTCAATCCAATGGGAATGTAGCACATATCAAACATTCAAATTTAAGTGTGTCATTGCCAGTGTTCCAGCTCAGAGCACATAGACAACATTACTTTTCCTTTTGGGTGCATGATGGTGAGAAGAAAATTCAGCATGCCTGCAGGCCTTATATATGCACCTATCAGAGCATGCATAGAATCTATCAAGTGGCCACTAGCACTGCAAGATCAGAAAACATTTATTTGACTGTCCAGTGTCCAGTGGGGAGCTTCAATACAAATTCCAAGTATCAGACCCATCAGATAAATTGAACAGGTGTGTTAGAATAGAGGCAGCTAACCATAACAAACCTAGGAAGGTTTGTTAGGTAGGAAACCATTTCATGCTCTCAGAAAATATTCCATTCTTTAACCACCACCTCATAAAGATGATGATAGCAGGATATGATCAGATCTTCCATTCACAGTCCAGGAATGAGAGTGTTTAATTCAAGCAGACAAAAAGGCTGCAAAGTGCTATGCAAACCCTCTAGTTACAGAAAGATCTCTCTTGTATGCTAAGATATTACTATTGGTGTTTTAAAGATATATGTACCCAGCGAGTCTGATCTCGCAGTTATTTGTCTTCTAAAATGTCAGAAAACCTTTTCCCCCTCCACCCTCCATCCCATTCATTTCTTTTTTTTTTCCTCAGTCAGAAGCTATTCAACTACCTAAATGCGTCGAAGACCATGCGTTGCTCTTTACTTTGGCATATAGCCAATATTCTGATTATTCTGGACGTAGCCATTCATACCATTGTTGCTTCTGACAAAATAAATTATAATTGTTGCTCATTTGTCTCCTGCTACTGAAGCTGTGTAAATTGGACCATGGCACCATTCAATTGAAAACAAATTTTGTCAGTTCCTGATTATTATTCATTTCCACAGTGACTTTTCATCAGCAAGTAGTGTCAGCACATTAATGAAAAGTGAGCCTAAAGTTGGAATTCTGTTAGTGCGTACTTATGAATGCTAATGTCATTGCCAAAGGCTATTGGGAAGGTATTAATTCTCCAATCATTATCTTTCAATATCTTTTATTTATAGCCACCAAACCTTGAACCAGATTCTATTCTAAGAGATAATTTGAAACTAGTTCAGTTTAGCCACACCTCCTGAACTTTCAACAGTAACCAAACAGAAATTCGGCTCCCCAGGTGCCTCTGCAGAATAGGTTTGAGGCCCTGGAAGTTGACGGAGAGGTGAGCATGGGTGTGGAGGGAGGCCCACCTGGGAGGGTGCCTCGGTTGAAACAGTTGACCCCACACCTCAAGATTTCCTCCACCCGGAAGTACAGAAGGGTGGTTGTCATAGGTGACTCCTTACTGAGAGGAACAGAGGGTCCTATATGTTGGCCTGACCTACCTGCAGGGAGGTGTGCTGCCTTCCTGGGGCATGGGTCATGGACATTTCTAGGAGACTTCCCAGACTGATCCACACTTCTGATTACTACCCCCTATTGTTAGTTCAGGCTGGCAGTGATGAAGTCGCTGAGAAAAGCCTGAAGACTATCAAGGATGACTTCAGGGGACTGGGGCAGGTAGTTGAAGGAACAGGTGTGCAGGTGATTTTTTCTTCTATACCTTCAGTGGCAGGGAAGGATACTGGGAGGATCCAAAAAGCCCACCTCTTAAATAAATGGCTTAAGAGTTGGTGCAAACATAGGAATTTTGTTTTGTTTTGTTTTGTTTTGTTTTTGACCACAATTTACTCGACACCTGGCATGATGGATGCAGATGAAGGCAGCCTGTCTCTGAGGGGTAGGAGGATTCTAGCTGAGGAACTGGCTGCACTTATTGACAGGTCTTTAAACTAGATATGAAGGGGGAAGGGGACACGGGGCTGAGGGGGTAGTTCAAGACTCATCTGGAGTACTGTGTCCAGTTCTGGGCTCCCCTGTAGAAAAAAGGGCTCTCTTGGAAAGAGTCCAGCGGAGGGCCACCTAGAGGATCTTCCCTATGAAGAAAGGCTAAGTGAACTGGGTCCCTTTAGCCTTCAGAAAAGAAGACTGAGTGGGGACGTGATCCAGATTGATAAATATCTGAGGTGTGGGGGATAAAGTGGTGAGGCCAGACTCTTTTCAGCAGTGTGTGGAGACAGGATAAGGGGAAACGGACAGAAACTGCAGCATAGGAGGTTCCACACAAATGTGCGCAAGAACTTCTTTACGGTGAGGGTGACAGAGCACTGGAACAGGCTGCCCAGGCTAGTTGTGGAATGTCCTTCTCTGGAGATATTGAAGACCTGCCTGGATGCCTACCTGTGCGACCTGGTGTAGGGAACCTGCTTTGTCAGGGGGCTTGGACTTGATCTCTTGAGGTCCCTTCCAACTCCTATGATTCTATGATTCTATGAAATTCAAACCTCATTGCCACAATTTGTCTTTATTAATCTTTTCCATCTGATCTCATAACTCATAACTTTTGTCAGTAAGAACCACATCTCCTTTCTTCTCTCCAAGTAAAAGAATAAACATAAATACTTTTTAAATAATAGTTTTATCTACACATTTCCATGATCTGTTAACATTTTTTGCATTTCTTAAAAAACAAACAAATGGTCACAGTCCTAGAAAATTCTTATGCATAGTTCTCACATTAAGCCATATAAATCAAGTCTTATTTCTGTGTCATGGTTTTATGATTTTTTGTACTGGTATTCCACATCATAACATCATGTAGTGCATTTAGAGTTAAAGAGTTAATGCTCCAGCTCCGTGGATCATCGATACTTCAAGGTATACCGAAGAGAAGAAGAACTATATTCCCCAGAGGACTTTGCAATGCTTTGCGTTCTTATGTTTTTACGCTCAGAGGGAAAGATAAAACTGTCTGCGGTCACGGGACGCTCTCTTTCCTTTGGGATTGACTCATCAGTGGGTGCTCGCTGCCGTCTTGCCTTCAATGTTAGCGTAAGGCCTTCGATTTATTGGACACTCTCTCTTGCTCATTTTATTTGATTTATTAGCTTTAATTCTGGTTATATTGTATTATATTGTATTATTTTGCTTTCCGATATCTATTTCGTAAATTAGCTTTCCTCCTCAGATCGTTGCCGCTGTTTTGTTCCTAGGCCCATCTCCCTTTTCCCTTTTCCCTTTTCCCTTTCCCCTTCCTTTTTCCTGGGGCGTGGGTCTGTGGGTCCCCCTCACCAATCGTCACGGAACCAGGCCGAACCTGCCCGTAAACCATTGACGCACCTACATAACAAGCATAGCTGCTTAACTGACACTAAACTAAGGCTTCTATTTGTATCTACTTTCAGGAATAGTCTTGCTACACACAGGGATTGTTTCCTCCTTCTCCTTTGAACTTCATAGATCGGTTTGTACAGGAACAGAAAAAAGGGCATCACATGAAATGTGTTCAAAGCTGTGAACAGAACTGTCAGCACAGCACAGCACTCTGTAAAGACACTTGCAATATCTCTGAAGGAGTGTCATGTCATTGGAGATCTTGATAGAGAAATACTTCCAACTTGTATTGCTTTCCAAGACATAACTAGATAGCACTTCCAAAATATTCCTAAGTTGTCTTCAATCATTCTTAGCTTATACTTCTTCTAGTACATAAGACGGATTTCATTACTTTGGACTTTAAATAAGGTGCTACAATGAAATGAGGAATAAAAAAAAGATTTTTAAAACCTGAACATGACTAAAGTAATTGCAAGCACGTAAGTCACTCCAAAAGTGTGCCTACAATTTATTTCCATAGAAACTACGACAGATACAAAGAGAAAATTTCACTGATAGAGCAAGTTCTTAGCTACTAACTACTGTTTTTCAACAGACACCAACATTAGTCTTACATTTTTACCAGCAATGAACAAAAGCCTGCATATCATGCTTGCAAAAACCTGCATCAGCAGAAGTGATCCACTGTTTCACAGCTGCTTGATGGTGTCATTTGTTCAAAAATGATATCGCCCATTCAATATTGCCCATGCAGTCCATCCATTAATGGTCCAAACAGATGGAATTCAGAAGGTGCCAAATCCAGATAATACACTGTGTGTGGTAGGACAGTCCAGCTAAGACAGGCAATGTGCTCCATGGTCTTCAAACTGGTATGGGGCCCGGTGCTATTGTGATGAAAGAACAAGGTTATCTTCTCTAGCATGCCTCTGGAAGTTCAAACCTAAGGCTTTATCAAAGTTGCAATGTTATGCAGACTTAATGGTATCTGAGTTTCAGGAAACCCTGTAGGATCAACCCTTTCCTATACTAAAAGACAGTAGTCTTTACTTGTCACTTTGTCAACTAAAGGGCTCCATCTTGAGCTTTTTCTTCACAGGGAAGAATGGGGAAGTCACACCATCACACTGTGAATGCCATTTTGACTCTGGGTCACAGTGGTGACACATATCTATTACTGGCAACTATGTGATTGAGAAAACTCTCACCTTCAGCCTTGTATTTGTTCAGTATGTCCTGCTAAATGTGGTGTTCTTTCTGCTCCCGTGTGAGCATCTGTGGGACATATTTGGTGCAAACTTTGTGATATTTCAACACTGTTGCCATCATCTCCAATGCGTTGAATCCAGTACTTAGCTCTGTACACAGTTCCCTGGTCAAAATCTGCTGATTCACACGGATAAAATGATAGAGATCTCTTCGCTTTGTGGTGTGACTGGTGTGCCTGGCTCTTCTTTCATGTTGTTTATCTTTCGCAATGCTGTTACCACTGCTGAAATGCAACACCCACTGCTTCATTATCCACTGTTTGGACTAAATGTTCAGCAGGCTTTGCTGAATGTCAAATGGGTGCAATTGTTTTCACATGTTTTATGTGCACTTCCATGTCAGATTTTTTTTCTTTTCTTCAAAATTCCCCTCCGCTGCCACCTGTTGCACTACAACAAATTCTTAACGCCATATCACCAACATCCGCCACAGACATTGTAGGCCAACAAAATGAGATAGAAGGCAATGCTTTTGGAACAGCCCTTGTTCTTCAAAGGAAAAACAAAGAAAGCTGGCTGTCTATAACTATTTAAAATAGCATTAGCGTGTACTCCTTTTGCTCTCATACTGAAAGAATGAATCTGCTGCAAGAACATATTATGCACATGCAAAAATATGCTTTCTATAACACCAGAATTTGATCTTTCTATGTTTGACACTACAGGAGAATATGTCATTTAAAGTATTCTACTTTTTCTTGACTTACGAGTCACCTTGAATATGGAGTAATTACGTGCATTCACTTTTACTGTTCATTCACACCATTCAAAACCAAATCTGTATAAGAGACATATGTATGCATATATAAATTGTTAATTTCCTTACTGTATCCATACTGCTTAATAGATTTTTTGCTGAGAGGTAGCACCAGTGATACTGTCAATATTCTTGAGATAAAGTGATTAAGCAAGGCATTTCAGAACTGAAAATCTGTCACAGTGTACTATCTAATTGTTTTTCCATTAACTGTTTTTTCCAAACTAATTAACAGTCCCTAGCTATTTGATTTGATTGGTATCATATAGCGGTATTATAATCAATCTCTTTTATTTCCATTCAAAATGTATAAATTCCATGTGTAAACATAAGCTCCTGTCTCATCCTTAACTGTTTAACAGGAGTCTGGGATTAAATCTAGTTAGATACTTACTGAATTTACTCTGTCTATTCCTGAAACTTATTTTCAAAGATTTCATCTACCCAGAGAGGACTCTGGAATATATAAGCTACACAATATTTCATTACTGTAAGGATAATTGTATTTCATTATGAAGAGGAGTATATAATGTATGTATTCATAAGAATATTTCATTAGTGCAAGTGTAGAGTCTTGCATCTAGGGAGGAATAACCATATGCATCAGTACAGGTGAGGGGCTGACATACTGGAGAGGAGCTCTGCAGATAGAGTCCTTGGTGTGAACTACAGGTTGGTCATAAGCCAGCACCATGCCCTCGTGGTCAAGAGCCTATGTGTCAAAAAGAACTTTGGTAGGTTAACATTGGCTGGCTGGCAAGTGTCCGCTGATTTGTTCTTTCACTCCCTCAACTCAGCAAGACAGAAGTAAATTGAGAAAGCTCACAGGTAAATGTAAAAGCAGTTTAATGAATATAGTAAAGCACACATGAAAATAAAGAAAAAACCCATAATTGGCAGATTTTTATGTGAAATCAGCTTTGACAGTCTGTTGTGTGTAGTGACTCTAGTCTGTTACAGTCTGTTACAATTTACAAACTAGTAATTTTGCTGAAAAGCCTAATGCATCAATAAGAATGAATTCATTTTTACAGGTTGCAAATTTATCATAACCCTAGGTCCATTTGTTTATTTTTAATTAAATATATATATTCCAGGTGTTTTTGTGGATATTGACACCGATGACATTGACGAACTATTCTTTAAGGAAATAAGAGCTAGATCAGCTGCACTTGCCATTACTGGAGTCAGATGTTACATGGCAACCAGAACTGTTAACCGGACATTAAGTGGAAACTCCAAAAAGTTGATACAAAGAGAGGTCTAGGAGATTCTGATGAGGAAAGTTACCCTCCTAAATCTATTGCTTATGAACAGAGAAAGTCTTGTGGGTGAAATGGCACTTAGTGACTATCTTGGCCATAGCAACCATGAAGTGGTCGAATTGAAAATCTTTGCTTATAGAAAACTGCCACCAATCTTCACTTCTGGATATTGGGATAGCAGATGTTAGACTTCTCAGGGAATCGGTAAGTCCATTGGGAAACTGCTTTTGAAGGGACTGGATCTGTCAGTACTGTCACTTTCTAAGTACCACCACTTAGAAGGATAGGAACAGGCAATCCCAAAATACAGGAAGTCAAGGAAGGTGAGCAGAGTATTACTTTGGCTGAATCTTCTATTACAGCCTAGGTGGAAAAAGAGTGTATAGCCACCGATAGTAGACAACATGGAAAGACTGCAGACATGTTCTTTGACTTTGCAGGGAGAAAATTAATGGTGATGAAAGCTCAATTGGAGTCGAAACTTGCCAATATTGTAGGAGAAAATAAAAAAGTTTTTTTTTTTTTTAATTTTAAATACATTAAGAAAGAAGGAGCAGAGAGAATACTAGCTCATTACTTGACAAGAATGATTGAAACAGGAACACACACAAAGTATTTGTTTAATGTCTTCAACACTGTTGATGGACTACGGCACTTCAGGTGCCCAGAGCCTGTGACTGTGGTAATAATCAATTCCCAGGTAACCCCAAACTTGTGCAAAATTTGCTGCTGCCAGAGTACTTGGAGAACTAGCCAATGTCATTGTAAGACATCTCAATTATTCTTCAATGGTCTTAGGAATCAGAGAGGTTCCAGTGGAATATAAGCTGACAAACATTGCTCTAATTTTCAAGAAGGGTAAGAAGAAAGACCCTGGTAATTACAGACCTGTAAAGCTCACTTTAAAGCCTGGTAAAATTCCGAAGAAAATTAAGCTAAGATTTACTGAAAACCACCTGAAAGATAATGTGGTCTAATTAATCACAGCCAACAAAAGTTTATGAGAAAATCTTTTTTAACTACTGAAACATCTGGGTAAGTGAATAGGTCTTTTCAAAGTCTGTGGTACAAATTTAATGGAGAAACATTTTTGATTTATGAGCTTCAATGTCAATTATATTGTGTTATTTTGCATTCTAATATCTTATTTAGTAAATTAGCTTTCCTCCTCAGATTGTTGCTGCTGTTTTGGTTTTTGGGCCTATTTCATTTTCCTTTTTCCGTTTTCCCCGTTCCTCTTTCCCAGGGAATGCGTCTTTGTGTCTCCCCCCCAATAATCTCAGAATGAGGCTGAACCAGACCATAAACCATCTACATTTTTTATATGATGCTACGGAAAGGCTGCATTGGCCGAAGAGAAGTGTACTTTCAGAATGAATCTCCCTCTGCTCTCAGAGTAATTTATTACAAAACTTATCTGTACTGCAGGTTCTGTACTGAAAACACAACCTTGAAGTCCAGGCAGACTGCCAATTTTTCTGGGATATTTGTAAACTTCATGGGCTTTCTTTGAAGAGAATAGTAAAAAAAAAGTATTCTAATTGCTCTTAAAAGGATTGTATTTCATTGTTTTTTCTCTTTCAATGCTCAGAACATACTGGGACTGAATTAGGTTTGTCAGTCTGATCCATGGAAATATAGGTAGATACGATAAAATAAAAAAATATTGGTTTAACTTTTATCTGGTAGCTGCACACAATGTGGCTTACAACTCCAGAGAGAGTTGCTTATTCTACAGAACTTGTGATTTTTAAACAGTGTCCCATGTGACCCTTAATATTATCCCAGAGAAGTCTCTGAAATAGACTCCAAGCCAAAAGGGAGTCTTCAAACGGAAAGGGAGACACTCCAAGAGAGAGTACAAAATGAATGAGAGAGACTCCAAACTGAGTGTCTCTGAGCTGAGAGGGAGAATCTCCAGATTCAGAAAGAGAAGTCTATCTGAGAAACAGAATCTCCAGACTGAGCAAGAGTCTCCAAGCTGAGAATGAAAGTCTCCAATCTAAGAATCTCCTATCTGGAAGAGGCATGCTCCAAACTGAACAAGATACCTTCTGAACCAAGCTAGACTCCTTCCAATCCAAGCTAAGCTAGGCAGTACCCAATCCGAGTGAAACTCACTCCAATCCAAACTAGACACCCTCCAGTCTGAATGGGACACTCTCCCGTATGAGTAAAATGCCCTCCAGTCCAGAATGGACACTCTCCTGTACAATTTAGACAGTTTTCAATCCAATCTTCTGGTCTAAGAGAGACACTCTTCAAACTGAGAGAGGCTCAGTTCAATCTAAACGCAACAGCCTTCAGTCTCAACAAAATGCTCCCCAGCCCAAATGGGACTCCCTCTGTACTAACAGACACTTTTCAGTCTGAGCAAGATGCCCTCCAATCTGAGAAAGACTCCCTCCAGTCTCAACAAGACACACTCCAGGCCGAGCAGGATAGTCCCTGGTCCGAGTGAGATATCCTCCGGTCTGGGAGAGACATCCTCCAGTCTGAATGGGACTCCTTCAGAACTGAGTGAGACATCTACCAGTTCACAATATTCATTTTCCAAACTGAACAATCCCACAATCAAGATCATCAAGTCATTCTCGAAGCTGAACTAAATTCCCTCATAGCTGAATGAGTCTTCGAGTCGAGCTGGAGAGAGAGAGTATTGAAACTCAACAAACTGATCAACCACAGAAAGCACCAGAACCAATGTCAGTTGCCCCTGTAAGAGGATGGAAAATGAAAAGAATCTCAACTCTCATAAGAAGAAAAGAAAAAGGAAGAGAAATTAAAGGAAGGAGACACTGTAAGAGAAGAGGAGGAAAGAGGACCAGAACAGTGTCTCTGAGATCCAGGGTTTCCAGAGGTATTGCTGAGATCCCCAATAAGATCATAGTCACCAACGCCTAGGAGGGTAAGAACAAGTGCAGAAAGTGTAGGAGGAAGACATTGTCACACCATTACTAATCGGCCTCTGAAAATGAATGCAATTCGAAGTTTGAGAAAAGACTTTTCACACCACCTGCTATGAAAAAGACCATCCATTATTTGAGAGAATATGCTGTGGTGGAAATGTTACATGAGCCCAAATTCAATCCTGATGATCCAGACCAAGAGCATGATCCTGAGAGAGTCAGGTCTACACCAAATATGTACAGTATATTCACAAGAACTGCACCTGAAAGGCATGCCAGTACATTAGCAGCAATGTATGGCAGAGGGGAAAGAAGTCTCCTTGAACTGATTAATAGACTTCAAGAAACTGAGTTACATTTAACCCCTCTATGAGCTTGTGTTTCAGCCATTGTGAAGGTAAATGAAAAACTGGACAGGATGGAGAGCAATATTATGGACTAACTGTCTACTATGCTTTATTCTGATGGAACTGAAGAATCCATGGTAGTATCAGATATGGTAGCAGAGGATGTTTTTGATTCATTGACCTCTGGGTTATGGGCCCAACATGCTTCCAACAACACTCTCTGGACAACAAAATACTATTTCTGGAATACTAATGACTCATAGGTAGCTGTAAGCCATATATACTGACATATGTTTATCCGAGAAAACAATGCAGTTTGCTCATGATAGTTTGGCTGTCTGAAGGTTCTCTGTAACCACTGTGACCAAAAGTGAGTACAATACAGCACCTCTTCTTGCACAGGAGTTCCAAAGAGTGCTATGTTCCAACTGAAAATGAGATATTAGCAAAATATGAACGAGTTTGGGCTGCTTCTGAAGTAATCAGTCCTGGAATACAGCTCCTTTCAGCACTTCAACTGCTGGCGCTAAACTAGATGTTAAAAGGAAAGATTCCCTCTACCCATGAGGATACTGATGCCACTTGGGGTAAGTAAATTGCACTCATTACTCAATGAGTTGAATGGGGGAAACTCAGTCATCCAGGAATCCTAGAGGATCATGATCACATGGACTGTCCTGAAGGTAAAAAATTTGAAATGTCACCTAGAGAAGAGATATCACATTCTAAAGGGGCGCCATCATTCAGTGGATTACCAGAAAATGAAAATAAATATGCCTTGTTCACAGACGGTTCATGTCATTGTGGGAAAGCAGTGCAGATGGAAATCTGCTATGTGGAGCCCTATGTGACAGTTTGCAAAGGCTACAGAGGGAAAAGGAGAATCAAGCCAATTTACAGAGGTAAAGACTGTCCAGCTGGCCTTAGATATTGCTGAATGAAAGAGGTGGCCAATGCCACCTTTATACTATCTTTATACTGACTCATGGATGGTGGCAAATATTATAGGGGTGGTTACAGCAGTGGGAACAAAACAACAAAGGGGTAAACCTATTTGGGCTGTAGAACTATGGAATGACGTTCCTGTCCAAATTAAAAATATAGCTGTAAACGTCTATATAGCTACTTGTGACCAAAAGTGAGGCTACTGAAGAACAACAAAATAACTACCAGGTAGATCAAGCAGCCAAAACTGAGGTGGCTCAAACAGACTTGAACAGGTAGAACAAGGGTGAATTATTTCTAGCTCCATGGGCCCATGAGACCTCGGGCCATCAAGTGAGAAATGCGACATGGAAGTGGGCTAGAGACCAAGGGGTGGGCTTAACTATGGACGCTATTGCTCAGGATATTCATGACTGTGGAACATGCTCCACAATTAATCATTTCTCATTTGATCTATCATTTCCCTGTCACACACAAGCTTCTGGCAAAATCAAACGATACAATGGGTCGTTAAAAACAATATTGAAAAGAATGGGTGGCGGAACACGTAAGCATTGGAAGAAGCATTTGGCAGAAACCACCTCGCTGGTCAACACTTGAGGATCTATCAGTTGATATGGTCCTACCCAGTTCAGCGCCCTACACAATGTAGAAGGAGATAAGGTCCCTGTAATACATACAAAGAGCATGCTGGTAAAAGTAGTTTGGGTCTTTCTAGCTTCTGGAAAGGGCAAACCTCTCCATGGGACTGTTTTTGCTCAGGGACTTGTGTCCACTTAGTGGGTGATGCAGAAGTATGGGGATGTTCAATGTGTACCACAAGAGAAGTTGATTCTGGGAGAATGCCAGTCAACGATTCCATGTAGACATACGTGTGCATGTGTTTAATGCATGTTAATCACTGTTTGTTTGTATATGTGACATATTAAGCATGTTGTAGTGACATGGAATAAGGGGAGGAATGTCATTTTTTAATGATTTTTTATATTGGTGTTTGATATAATAACATTGACTACCCTACTCCTGTGTCATTCTTGCTGCAGTACAGGTAGTGGCATTTATGGGGCACTACAAAGAAATAAAATGGCAAAGGATCAAAGGTAAAAAACCCTCCCTTTTCAGTTATTTTATCCAGTTCATATCATGCTCTTCTCACACAGGCAGTTCTGTGAACAACTCAATCATAAGCATTATTAGGGCATGTGTCTGAGAATAATAAAGAATCTGTTGATTCCATCAACTAGAGAAACACTAGATCTGAGGAGTGATGAACTACTTTCTCTATCTCTTTTCTTCTTATTCCTCTCATCTTCTTTTATACATTTTTCTTTATAAACTGTTGCCTAAATTTGCCTTAGACTGGTTGATAAGTAAATAACTCATCAAGTATCATTATCCATAATAAACTCAAGCTAGGAAAAATGGAAACAGGCTCCTACTTAAGGTCACCCCTCCCATCTAAGCACACTTTCCTAGCTGCACTTGCACAGATGTGAAGCCCTGGGGCACAAACAACAGTTTGGCGAGAATATTGAAGAAAGTCCATCTAGAGAGAGATAATCAACCTTATTTCTCTAGACTGCCTTTGCCAAGAACTAAAAAGTGATTATTAAGGAGCCTTATTCTGACTCACAAAGGAGCCTTCTGCTTCCCTGGGACCTGAGTTAGGAATATCAGGTGGAAGTTCCCCGCTCTGGTACAGCCCTCTGATTATTACTCACTTCTGGTATTTCAGGTAGGCAGTGATGAGTTTGCAATGAAAAACAAGGGCTATTGAGAGGAATTTTATGGAATTTGAGTGATTAGTTGATTAAGCAGAAGCTCAGGTGTTGTTTTCCTTGATTTGTTCAGTAGCAGCTCCGCGAGGAGCAGGAAAACCTGGTGGCAACAAGTTGGGTCCAGCTGGGTCAAAAAGGAGAAAGAATTCTAGCCCAGGAAATTGGCAAGTCTCACTAAAGGGCTTTAAACAAGGTTTGAAGGGAGAAGGGGATAAAAAAAATATAACTTAGCATGAACCTAGGGGCAGTGTTCCAGGGTAAGGGGGGAGACCAATAGCTATATGAAGTGTATCTACAGCAATGCACTTGGCATGGGCAACAAACAGAAGGAGCTATAAGCCATTGTGGAGCAGGAAAACTATGACTCAGTTGCCATCACTGAAACATTGTGGGGTCATTCTCATGACTACAGTGTTGCAGTGCAGGGCTGTAAGATCTTTAGGAAGGACTGGCAAAGAAGGAGGGGCAGTGAGGTGGCTTTCTATGTTAGGGAGCATTTTGATGTTGTGGAGCTCATCTCTGGGAAGGATAATATTCATGGGGAAGGCAAATGAGGCTGACATCCTGGTGGGAGTCTGTTAAAGTCCACCCAACCAGGATAAACAGACAGATGAAGCATTCTATAAGCAGCTGCCAGAAGTCATGCTATTGCCAGCTTGTGTTCTCACGAGGGACTTCAACTTACCTGACTTTTGGAGGAAATGCAATACAGCAGAGAGGAAGTAGTCTAGGAGATTCCAGGACTTATGATAACTTCCTGACACAAATGGTAAGAGAGCCAATGAGGAGAAGTTCCCTATTAGACCTCTTGCTTACAGAGAAGGAGTAGTGGGAGACATAGTGGTGGAAAGCTGTCTTGGACATAGCAACCACCTATGGTTTCTCTATTGTTGGTGAAGTCAGAAGAGAAGTGAGCAAAACTACTACCTTGGGTTCCCAGAAGGCAGACTTTGAACTGTTTAGAATGTTGGTTGGTAGAATCCCTTGGAGTCAGTCCTGAATGACAACGCAACTCAGAAAGAGTATGTCAGTAGGATATGTCGAGGGAAAATTAGAAAGAAAAAAGCCCAGCCAGTACTTAATCTGGTCACCAGTATCAAGGAAAAAAACGTTTTTACAAATATATTAACTCTATGAGAAGAACTAAGGAATATTTCCTGTCTTTATTGGATGTGGCAGGGAACGTCACCACTGAGAACTGAGGTTCTCACTGCCTACATTGCTTCTCTCTTTAGTAGTCAGACTGGTTATTCTCAGGATATTCAGCCCCCTGATTTGGAAGACAGGGATGAGGAGTAGTCATCAGTGGTGTCCCTCAGGTGTTACTGGAGCTGACACTGTTTAGTGTTGTCATTGATGATGTGAATGAGAGGATTGAGTGTGCAGATGATACCAAGATGGTGAGAAGTTTTCATCTGCCTGGAGTATGAAGGGATTCTCTACAGAAAAACTCCCTGGACAGGCTGAATCAATGAACTGAGACCAGTGTCTCCAATTTCAACAAGATCAGCTGCTGAGTCTGCACTTTGGTCACAACAATCCAGTACCTCTGTACTCGGCACTGATGAGGCTGCACCTTGAGTACTGTGTTTTGTTTTGGCCTCTAAATACAAGAATGATACTGAGGCCCTGGAACTTCTCCAGAGAAGGGTATTCAAGCTGGTGAAGGTTCTGGAATGCAAGCCTTATGAGGTGTGGCCGAATGAACTGGGATTGTTAAACTACAGAAGAAGAGGCTCAGGGGATATGTTATAGCTCACATGAAAGAAGGTTATAGCAAGGTGAAAGTCAGCCTCTTTTCTGAGGTAACTAGAGATAGAACAAGAGGTAATGGCTTGAAGATATGCCAGGAAATGTTCAGATTGTGTATTAGGAAAAAATTCTTCTCCAAAAGAGAAATGAGGTATTGGAACAGATATTGTCTAGGGTGGTGCAGGCATCACCACCCCTGAAGGTTTTCAAGGAAAGGGTAAATGTGGCACATAGGCACATGGTTTTGTGGTCATGGAGATGATGAGCTGGTGATTGAAATATATGATTGTAGTGGTCTTTTCCAAACCTTATAATTCTAGGACAAGACAGGAATTGCTGAAACTGTCTAACTACTGCCAGACAGAAATGTCAAGGAAACCAAAATATCTGACTAATACTGAAAAACTGTTCTCTCTCTCTCTCTCTTTCTTGATCTTTTTCTTTTTTCCTTTTCAAAATCTAAATTTTCTCTTCTCATTTTGGAAAATTTTCCTTTCTTTTAAACTAGGAAGGGTTCATCATCAATCTAATCGGAAAAATCTTACAAACTAGCGAAGTTTGGTCATCAATCTCATTTGAAATATCTAGGTAATATATTGTGATTAAGCTGTAACTGTAAGTCAAAAATTTACTCCCTTAGTTTCCTGTATCAGTTAATGAACTTTTTTAATATAACAGTGACTCTTACTCTTACCCATTATATAACTTATGGATTAATCACCATCCTTTAGAGTTTTAGAAGTTAGATGGCTGCTGCAGCATTTATCTTACACTTTTCTCATAATATGACTTGGCTGATTAAAACTAATAAAAAGGGAGTGAGGATGTGGGATTTAGGAGGAGAATTAACATGCTTCCTCTTCTCTTTCCAGCAAACTTCTTTCCTAAACATAATGAAAACAAAATTGGCAGAATGGGAAAAAATATCTCCTTAACAATCATGAAATAGTATACTTGTAATCTTGAATTGCAGTAGAGGAATTGTAGCCACAATATTTGCAGAATTTCTTATTCTCTTGCAGATAAGGAAAATAACTGTCTGTTCACGTGAGGTTCAGGCTGGTTATTAGCAAAAATTTCTTCTTAGAAAGAGTGGCGAGGTCTTGGAAAGGCTGTCCAGTGAAGCAGTGGAGTCGTTGTCCCTGGAGGTGCGTTAAAAAAGGGTAGATGTGACACTTGGAGACATAGTTTAGTGGGCGTGGTGGTGATATGATTGGTAGACATAGTGATGGTGATAAGTGATGGTTGCACTAGGTCTTTTCCAATGTTAATGATTCTATGTAATGTTCTATTCTAATGCTGCCCACAGTCTACACTTTTTGGCAATGTAAGGCCTTTCCGACCTTATGTACCCACACATATTTACATGGTCATTTTATTTTGTAGATAATACCTGCATTCTAGTTAGCCTGCACTGAAAAGATGCCTGATACAATGCTAAGCTAACAGATATATTTTGTATTTGTTTTTCATCTCTATGTCAGCATGTAAACAGCTCTTCTTCCAAGCTCAGGATCAGTGCATCCCTGTGAGTAAGAGATCAGGCAAGGGTGGCAGGAGACCTGTGTGAATGAGTAAGGAGCTCATGCATAATGCCCATTAAAAAAGTGTCTGACCACTTTGAAAGAATATGGGAATGTTGTCAGGGCCTGCAGTGATGCAACAAGGAATACGAAAGCCAACCTGGCTTTGGACCTGGCAAAGGAAAGGATAATAAGATATGCTTTTCTAAGTACATCAGCAGTACAAGTAAGACTAGGGAAAATGTGGGTCCCCTACTAAATAATGGGGGATGCAGAGAAGGTGGAGATACTGAACTCCTTCTTTGCTTCTGTCTTCACTGTGGGAACTCCCCCTCAGGACTCCTGCACCATGGGAGTAAGTGAGAGGATCTGAGGAATGGATAGCTCCCCTTTGGTTCAGGGAGGAGATGGTCCTAGTTCCTCTAGGCAACATCAGTGTACGTAAATCTGTGGGCTCTGATGGGATGCATCCACATGTGGGAACTGACAGAGTTGATTGCTGAACCATTCTCTATTATCTCTCAGAAGTCCTGGAGAATAAGAGAGGTTCTCTCCTTGAAGACTGGAGGATAGCTAATCTTACTCTGGTCTTCAAAATGCGCAAGAAGGAGGATTCAGGTAACTACAGGCCAGTCAGCTTTATCTCCATCCTTGGAAAAGTGATAGAACAACTTGTTCTGGGTGCCATCTCTAGGCAGTTGGAAGAAAAGAGAGATTATCAGAAGTAGTTGGCATGAGTTCACCAGGTAAAGGTCATGCTTTTGACAGACCTGGTGGCCTTCTATGGTATAATTACTGGCTGAGTGGATGGAAACTCATACACATTAAAGGTATTGGAGCACTGGAACAGTTTACCCAGAGAAGTTGTGGTGTCTCCTTCTTTGCAGATGTTCAAGACCCACCTACCTGATATCTGTGGCTGGATCACTATATCATGTACCAAAGGGGGGTTATAATTTGCCACAAGGACGTGATTAATGTCCCTATTGCAATGAAAATTGGAGTATCAACTACTATCTCTGCTGGCAATGTACCAACCATTGGAGGGTTTACTGATCCCTCAAACTCTAACAGTCTCCCTCAAGGTGCAAGGAAACCACACCATTTTGGTCCTACTTGCACCTTCCAAGACCATTTTTACCTTGTGTTTTCTGAGTCCTAGGTCCTCAGGGACAGGGAGCAAAATATTATTTATGGTGCCAAGCTGTGGCTTAAGAGAAGTGTCATTGCTTGTGATTTCTATCCTAACTGGGGAAGTTCAAATTGTCTGCAACATTCTAAAAGCCCTGATCTGCCATCCTTTGGTCTCTCATTCAAGTCCTGCAGTGTTTCATAAAGCCTCTTGGTTCACCCCTGCAAGAACTGTGAATCTGCCTTCAGAGCAGTGTGAAAGACAAAAACTGTTCTTTTTTTTGGCTCAAAGCTTGCTTCATAAGGTCTTTGTGGAGATAAGACTTTAACTGACAACTGCAAATTATCTAGGTGGGTGTTAGGTAGTGGCAACCCTTTGTGTACAGCGTTTACATTTGAAAGCGCTTCTTTGGAGGTGTTTCACTCAGGAGTGTTTACTGGCAGAAGATCTGGCCTGTGACTGGTTAACTAGTACGGGAGATTGGGGAATTATACCCTTGTATACTGTGAAGGCAAAATACAATTTCCCTACCCCTCTCTTATCGGCTAGCAAGGCCCAGAAAATGAGAACAAAAGAATTCCTGTGGAGATCCAAAAAAGCCAGAAGCTACCTCTCCAAGAAGAGCTGACTCGACTACCTTGGACTTATTTTATAAGTTATATCTTCATTAAGAATTTGCACAAGCACACAAACACAGAGATAGAGAGAAAAGGAGAAAAAAAAAGAAGCCATCATTGTCTACCAAACAACACAATCTACAGTGATCCATCACTACAGGAGATCAGAGCCTGAACTATGAACCTTGCTGGACCCACGGTGGTGACTCTCTCTCCCTAGCTTTCTACTAAGACTCCTTGCTTTTTATTTCTTATCTCTTTTCTATTGCCCTTTCTTCCCTTCCCCATATCCCTAAGCAACTACAATTTGTGATAAACTGGTTGGGCTAACGTTTGACCCGTTATGTCTTAATCTTGCCTTAGGGAATATCTGACCTCTTCAGATTGAATAAGGGGACCTATGATGTAATTGATGTGCCATTGCTGTAAAGGGTTGTGTCCTCTAGTGAGATGGGCCATTGCTTCCAGCAGAGGTCTTGGTCCCATTTGTGAGCGTCACAGTCTTGACAGGTCTGAACAATATCCAGTAGCTGTATGGGCATCCCCCACGGTTTTAGCCACTGACTACATGGCTTTTTGTCTTGCATGTCATAATCCCCAATGCAGCCAGTGGGCAATGTCTTCTTCTGATGTATTTCCTAACCATTGAACTTGAGTCAGTGTGTCAGTTTCATCATTGCAAGGCAACTGCAAGGGTTGATGTCCAGAGATGTGGCATGTTTGTACAGTCCTGTGCCATGTTCCATATATCAGCCTAAATATCTTTGCCCTAAATGTCGGGTGTGGATTGTCCAGTCCTGAGTGGCCCACTGCACTATTCAGAGTGTGAGTTCTTGGTAGACTGCCCAACTATCTATGCAGATGTTCAATGTGCTGTCTCCAAGCTCTTGAGTTATCACCATCCACTGAGCTCATAGCTCAGCCCACTTTGTCCATTCCCTTCTTCAAACCATATTATTTCAGTTGGCAGATGGTAAGCAACAGCTCGACACCTACTTGGGTTACCTCTGCTGAATCTATCTAAACATCTTCTGGAACAGGGTATTTCCCCTCTTTTACAGGACTCTTTTGGTGAGTGACCATTATTTCCTCAGGTGTTGCACTGTGATATGTTAGCAGGATGAATATATTCTGCAGTTCTTCCTTCAGTGGAGATGATGACAGGTGGCTTCTCTGACTAAGGTAGGTGACCCAGCATACCACTGTTTGTGATTAGGCCACCCCTGTCTTAGAAGTGTGGGTTAGATCTTTTACACACCCTGGATCATCAAAGTCACTTTTAACAGTAACCTCTGCAGTCTGAGTTATCAGTTCTACTACCAGCAGTGCAGAATAGGTAGCCAACAACTGCTTTTCAACCATGCTGTATCTTTCTTATGTTCTGTGCCAAACCTACGACCAGAATCCAATTCGGGTTCAAATGGAACTCTGGCGCAGCCACAGCCCCCAGCTGAACACTTGAGTTACATATATACCAAGTTTAGTTGGAAGGTTTGGACTGAATATAAACAGCACCTGAGCCTGTGTAACAGCTGTTTTTGCCCGCTGGAAGGCCTCTTGATCCATTCTACCCCAATCCCATACTTCGTCATTTTTTGTTAATTACTATAGAGGTTTTAGCCATTGTGCTAAAGTGGTGTATAAAGGATCGCCAGTATCCTTAATATAGCCAAGAACTTCTGCAATTGCTTTGGTGTTGTGGGAACTGGAAATGCTTGGATCTTATAAGTTCATAAGTTCATAAGTTCATAAGTTCATAAGGTTGGAAAGGACCTATAAGATCATCTAGTCCAACCATCCTCCTATCACTATCTCTACCCAACTACTAAATTAAGTCCTTTAGCACCTCATCTAAACGCTTCTTGAACAGCGCTAGGGATGGTGCCTCAACCACCTCCCTAGGCAGGCCATTCCAGTGCCTGACCACTCTTTCAGAAAAGAAATGCTTCCTCAGGTCTAATCTAAATCTTCCCCGGTGCAACTTGTGGCCATTCCCTCTCGTCCTGTCATTACTTATCAGGGAGAAGAGACCTACCCCCTCCTCACCACAACCCCCCTTCAGGAAGTGGTAGAGTGCAATAAGGTCTCCTCTGAGCCTCCTCTTCTCCAGACTGAACAATCCCAGCTCCCTCAGCCGCTCCTCATAAGACTTGTGCTCCAGGCCCCTCACCAGTTTTGTTGCCCTTATCTATGATTGCACTGGGTAAGACCTCTTACCTGATCAGAGAGAACCCAGGAATTTAACAGTCCTGGTCTTTGTACTTTCTGTGGGTTTATTGCCCAACTTTTTTTCCTGTAAATAAGTATTTAGTGATGGTACTACCTTCTCTAATGCTTTGATTGAGTCATATGTCAGCATTGGATTATGGATGTAGTGGTACATTTTGACAGTAAATGGTTTGTTCCAGTTTGCCAAGTCACATGCCACCAGATTGTGGCAAAAAGTAGGTGAATGCACATATCCCTGATTTGAGAATTTCATTACCTGCCTTACCACATAAAATACAAACTGGTCTTTAGATTCCTTAGCAATTGGAATGCTGAAAAAATGCATTTGCTTGGTCCAGAATGCAGTGATGTGTTTCTGTTTCTTTACTTAAAGTATCCATGAAGGAGGTGATGTTGGGTATGGCTGCATGGATCAATAGCACGATTTTATGTAATTCTCTGTAGTCTACAAACATTTGTCATGTACCACTTCCTGACTGGCCATATCTAGTAGTTGTATGAGATGTGTGCAGGTCTAACAATCCCTGCTCTCTCCATCTCCTGCACAGTCAGTAATTTTTTCTTGTCCACCTGTGAGTCTATATATTTACTTCTTATTTGTGATCTGGTGTGATTGTGGCAAAAAAATAGGCTTAATTTTTGCATGATCCCTTAAAACTGCCTGCACCTCCTGGATGCTAATATATCTTTCCCTTAGTCTAAACTCTGAAGAGTCAGTCCCCACAGGATGTCTATCATCAATATGTACTCCAGAATCAGGGTAATAGATACCTTGTATTCCTGGGGTGGAAGATGCCCAACCCCCAGTTTCAACCACATTTGGGTTACAGGGATCATCTGCCCTCTGAAACTCACCTATAACCTTAGTGCCCAGGAATTTATTTGGGTCACTATATATGATTGATGTTTCTGCCCTGGTATCTACTAGTGCCATCACCCATTCCACATGCTTTTGGAACCAATGATGTTATTTCAACATAGGATCTCCAGTCTCCTTTAGAGACCCTAGTCCTGGGGAATTTTGGCTCCTCTGTCATGTGATCAGCCCTACAATCCCCAAGCTTTTTCCTCAGATGGCCCCACTTTGTCTGCATGGGCTGCCTGAGCAGGTTTACATTTCTTTGTGTGCTGGAAATGGAGGGGTAGGGGAGTAGGGGGGAGAGTGAGGCAAACCACGCAGGCTTTGAGTATATGTGCTTCTGGAAGCATGGGTGGAAGTACCACTGAGAAGGAGAGAGAACAGGTGAATCTAGGCTCACCTGCTCCAGTCACTTAGATGCTCATTTACTGGTTTACTGTGACCTAGCATTTCCACTGCAATTTTTTTCATAATGAACTGTGATGAGAAGTCTGTCATAAAGCAAAACATTCAACGTGTAACTCTTTTCCCATTCTTTTCAAGATGTATAATTACCTTAATATAATACAAAATAGTTATTTAATAATCATCTCATGCACTCTCAGTTTCTTTAGCTGATATTGGTTATTTAGTACTTAATAGTATAACAAATCGATCTTCATCCATAGATGACCACCAAATTCTTTGACTGAAAGTGTTAAGAGTTTGAAATGGTTTGAAAATGTTCACGAGATAACATTAAAGTGATGATACAAAATCGAGATTTATTTATTTTTAATGGATGACAACTTTTATGTTCATGGAAAATAAAAAATGAAAAGAAATTTTTGATGACAACATGAAAAAAAAAGCCTATAAGGCTTTGTTATGGCAGCAAGAGATGAAACTACCTCAAATAAAATAAAAAAAAAGCTCTGATTTAGCAAGTCTAGAAAAAATGAAGGATTAAGTTAGATTTCGTATCTTATAGGAATTCTGCAGATTGAATGGTAAAAAAGAACATAACAAAAAATCCTTTTCATAATCCAATTCTACTAATAGTCAGGAATTTACAGGCATTTAAATGTGATCAAGGATGGACAAGGATAAACTGGAGAAGGGTAAAAATCATATATGCTAGGAACATATTAATATAGAAAGTTCTTCAGTACAAATCAACTCTCTCCAGTGAATACTCAGGGAATTCTGGACATGGATCTTTTCTTCTCTTCATTTAATAGAAAGGCAGTTAAGTTCAGTGGCATTTTATCTTTTGCTTATGGGACAATACAGAGGTATTTGTTAAATCTTTTCTTTGAAAGAATAACAGACATGAGAGAGTAGAAAAATAGCCACAATTATTACCAAAACTTCTGTCTTTATTTCTTCTTCACCCCGAAGTCCTGCAATTAGGTCTCTTGCTCCTATTCCTTCTGGCCCTCAGCACAGGACATGTAGTGAAAATTCAGTGCAGGATATGTGCTCTTCCCTTAAGGTCTGAAAAGTTAGGGAAAAACTATACACTGATTTATTTTACTATCTTTTCTGGAAATTGCAGGCTTTCCACAGTGCGAGGGTAGTAATACCACTGTGAATTCAAAAAGCTGTTTAACTAACGAGCTAAAAATGTTATGAAAGTCTTTCCTGAAGTGTAGTTGATCTACATCATTTTGGAACTGGTCTTTCTTAGGGAAAGAAGACATAGCCATAAGTGAGGGCTTATTGATGTAACCACTCTTCTTTCCCCTAGTCCTCACTGTGATATGCAAACTGCTGCCATTGAATCTTACACTTCTAACTGTAATGTATTTCTGAGTTACTTTCTTTTTTCAGAATTAATGTTAATACCTACATTATGAATTGAGATATCTTTTGTAATACATTTGCTAACAGGAGTTGATCTTTCCTTTGTGGTGGTACAAGATTCCCATCCCCAGAGACTGAGATCTGGAAAAGCACTAAGATTCTATTTTGCAATGATACCATGCTCAAAATGAACCAAATTCTGCCTGATGCCTGATCCATTAATGAGCTGTACTGTTGTTTTCAGGTTCTTTTTCATAGATTGCATCTCATTAAATTTATTGCATGATAAGCACACAACAGTTTAGCACTGGAAATATTTGTGGTGCACATTAATGATATACAGTTGCAATAACTGGAAGAGAATAGGTAGTACTGTTGCACAAGCAATTTGATGAATGTTTTCTTTAATTGTGGATTTGAAGAGAAGTTTACAATGTAATGATACAAGAGCCTCTAGAAGATTATTTTGTGACCTCCCAGCATAGCTTTTACCTTCAAAGACTGTGAGTAATAGTTTTTTAATATGTACATGCCAATAAGCACATTTCAGATGAATTCTACTGTCAATCTTTTTTGTTGTTGTTGCTGTTTTTTCCTATAAAATCAAATCTATATTCTTGATTGAACTAACTGTTTTTTGTACATTGAAATACTGCTGATGGATTGTGAATGAAGAGGTTAAAGCATCACATCAATTTTCACAGCTGCTAACAACAGTTAATCAAGCAGTTAATATCACTTGATGACATAAACTTTGATTCCAGGCAAAGCAAGTTCTTCTCTCCTTGAGAGATAAACTCTTGTTTAGCAGGGAATATTATAAACCATAAAATATAAATATGTAAAAAGAAAAATATAAAAATATATTATAAATATATTAATAATTTATAAATATATACAAAAATACTGTATATATACTTTAGATTTCAATATATCTAATAAGCATCATGGATGAGGAAGAAACTCTTCTAGACATGTCAGAAAGTATTTTGCTCGAGTAATGCAAAGGGATTTCAGTTTACAAAAAAATAATGTGCTTTGAAAGTTCAATAGGAAATATTTTTTATCTTTGAGGGAAAGATGCACTTATTCTTGTGAGTCAAATTAACTTCAGCAGAGGACACAAAGTGGGTGTGAATTTCAGCGGATGCTACTCAGAGTGGCAGAGTGTATTTTTGCCTCATAAAGAAATAGAACATGGTACAATAAGGAATTTCAGGGTGTGTGACTGGATGAAGAATGATCTCCTTTTGGTTTGTCTAAACATATGGAAGGCAGCCACGTTACTTGTTGTGCCTAAGAACTTGAGAGACTGTCAGAGTCACTGAGGCAAAAGCCACAAAATGACTTGTTAGAAAACCAAATTCTGTACAACCAAGGAATGAATAATGTATGCTCATGGTGGGTTCTTTGTGCTGCTTTGAAAACTGTTGGTGAACATTTTTACAAGACTTCTGCTGAAACACCTTTGGCTTTAGAAGATTTATAGCATGTTATGTGAAAGTTTATCTGAGAACTTCACTTGCAAATAGATATTTTTGGATTCACTTGCAGTATTTCAGGTTGGTTGTCAACTATGTCTACTAGCCATAAATTTTCATAGTGTATCCATTTTGCAGAGAGAGACATAAGCCTGAAATCATAGTACTTTCTCTATATTAAAATATCAACATGACACAGAGCTCTCACAAGTATCTGTGAAGGAGCACAGTCATTAATGAAATATTGTAAAACAGGCTCTCTGAAGTAATGAGTATGAGTACAGGTTCTTTGGGTACTGTAATATTGAAATATTTTTCCTAAATCTGATCTGAAGATGTGGTAATTCTTTGTTCTTTATATATATTTTTAAATTAACCATTGTTTAAGTAGGAAGAATGAACAGTGTGAAAAGAGTGTCAGAGTCAAGGAGTAGAACAGATAGAAGATTAGGCATGTAGTCCAAAAATTACTGAGATCACATGACTCAACACCTGGTGCATAATGTCTCCCTTTGGTCAAACTACATTTAAGAATATTTCCAGCATTATATATGTTTCTAATTATTTGTTAATCAGCATGTCCTTGGATTAAAACAGAAGTATTTTAAAGTATTAAGTTAAAAAATTGTACCCTCATATTCCTTACTCATTCATAATAGTTCAGTTTTGCAGTTAAAAAAAAAATCTATGCAAGGGCATAATTCACGGAATGCAAATAGCCTTTAAAAAGAGGTCAAATTTTACATTTTTTTAAAGGCCCTTTTAGTGTTTCTTTACAGAGAAAAGAAAAAGTACAGAAATAATCACTTAGGTGAAGTTTAATTTAAGAGTATGTGAAGCCAAGTGCAAATACAATCTCTGAGATTTAAATTTCTGCACCTTTGCACAGGATGGGTATCAAGTACCTTGTTTAAAATACTGATTATTAAGCCTTTCATTAGGCATCTGATTTGGCACCCATTTTGAAGTCTGTGCAGCTTCTGCAAGTAATATTAACAAAATGGGTTTGCATCTCTGTTTTGTTTGTATAATCAAAGTCAAATCTGATTCCTACACTCCGTATGTATCATATGTATCCTTGGATTGGACCAAAGCTGGCAGTCTCATAGTCAATGAACCTGGGATATCTTTCTTGTAAATGAAGTGGGTTTTTGAAGAGTGATAATGTGTCCTGAATTCTGCTTCTGCATTTAAGTCAGAATAGAATATTATTATTAGTGATGACAAAAATGATGAAAGAGAAAGAAAATTTTTTACCCAGGATCTGACTGTAGTTTTTAGAACTTTAAGCACAGAATTAATTAGAAATCACTGTGCAGAGCAGTACAGGAGGGAGACCATAACTTCTGTGCAGTTGCTGGAATTAGGCCAGGTGGCGAGCCAGCCCTGATGCTGGAGTCCATAGCAGTGTGATTGTGGTGCCATGAGCAGAGCTTCTGGAACTGTCTTGTCCACAGCAAGGCCATGCCTCTGTGCAAATAATTCCTTTCCCCTCAGCCAAGGAAAGCTTGCGACTTGATCTAACAGGTTCACCAGCTCCTGCTGTTTGCACCTGGGGCTGGGGGCAAGGCCAGTCTGAAGTCCTTCTGGCATCACACCAGTAAGAAAAAAGTTTTGTGCAATGTTTGTTCTTGGGGACTAGTAGGTTATAACCACCCTTCCATAATGGAGACACATTCTCTGGGAAAAAACAGTTCTCAAAGAAGACCTCCAACAGATGATTTCCAAATTAAGACTGTAGTTAACAGAATTAACAATATGAATAAAAAAAGATACACTTCCAAACTCTCACCTTGTTTGATCTTCTAGGGTGCTTTAATGTTTAATAAAAAATAAAAAGGAAGATTATTATTTTGTGAGTGTTAGGATCAGCAGTGACATTACAACTAGTCATTACAAACTTTGATTATTGGGCAATCTGACATTGTCAGTTGTGTTTAAACATATAAGAATTATCAGTGCTGCACTAAACAGAACAGTAAATATCAGGACTGTCTTTAGAGATTTAGCACCTAATAGCAGACTGTTAATGAGAGAGTGTGTCACCGGTTTGCAGGACAGTTTGACCCGGTACTGTGACAATTGAGGCAGGGGACCCACGGGCCCACACCCCGGGGAAGGGGAAGGGGGAAAGGGAAAAAGGAGAAGGGAGATGGGCCTGGGAACAAAACAGCGGCAACAATCTGAGGAAGAAAGCTAATTTACTAAATAAGACATCAGAAAGGAAAATAACATATATAATATAATTGGAATTGAAGCAAATGAATCAAATAAAATGAGCAAGAAAGAGAGTGTTCGATAAACCGAGGGCCTTATGCTAATGCTGAAGGCGGACGGCTGCAACAAACACCCACTGTCGAGCTCGGTCCCGAAGGGAAGAGAGAATCCCATGACCGCAGACAGTTTTTATCTTTCCCTCTGGGCGGAAATATGTAAAAATGTAAAGCATCGCAAAGTCCTCTGGGGAATGTAGTTCTTCTCTTCTGAGACAGGTACACCCAGAACTATCGACGATCCATAGAGCTGGAGCATTAACTCATAACTCCCAATACACCACATGATGTTATGATATGGAATATCAATAATACAACACAAATCATAAAACCATAACAACGTGGAAGCTGTGTGAAAAAATGAATCTTGTTCCAATTGCTAATTAATCTAATACATGAATCCTCAAAGAGAGATTTCATGGCCAACAAAATGAGGTTCTTGTTTCTGAGGAAGATGCATCTTTAATTGCAAAAGTGTTCATAATTAGCTAGTTGACATGGAAGGCTTTATGTGGAAAGTACACAGTGTTATGTGTGAAAATATTTCCAAAGGGAGAGCTTGCTTTATTTACTCTAGTGTTCAGAGCATCAGGCTAGAGACTGCATTTTAGCTTGCAATTTGTTTTGACATTTTTTTTTTCTGTTGCTTATCCTTCCGCACATCAGACAGACCTGCATTTCTCTGAGACAGTTTCATCTGCTGACACTGATTTATTTATACTGCAGATGAATGAGGCTGTTTTTGTCTTGTCCTGTCAATGGTAGCAGCTGCTAGGCTTGATTGTGAGCTCAGGATTCCCATAATCTGTCACTGTCTTTATCTTTCCAACAAGATTTTTGTCAAAATAATTGCGATTGTGTGGACAGCAGACCTCAGCCTTATGCTTGAATCCAGCACAAATGTACAAAGCTTTGTATTTCATTTTCTTGCCATGGGTCCTACAATACAAAAATAAAAAATGGAGGGAAGAAGCTGGGCAGAGAAAACATGCTAGCGTAAAGAAAGCAGCTTCTAAAGAAAGCTTTGATTTTGTTAGAGGAAGAAAAACGAATGTGTTGACTTCAGAATAACAATGAACACAGACCCTGGGTAGAATGAAGGGTAGATTGAGTAACAGTGTGTATGTGCATCTGTGTCTGTATATATGTTTATACACATCCATGAAAAACATTGCTCCAGTGTGCTTTTATTTTTACTTCTTTGCAAGATTACTTTTTTTAGTAAATCTTTACTTTTTTTGTTTTTCCCCTGCTTTCTTCCCAAGAACTCCTCCTGTCCTGTCATCTAGCACTGTTAGCTAAGAAAAAAGGCCAAGAGGCATTATGTTAAACATGCTGAGCATTTGCCACTACTACTCTGGAAGCATACAGAACGATGTGGAATGGAAGAAAAGCATTTTTGCACCACATCCTCTAGAGGTACACTGAGCACTCTCATTGATCATTCTATGTGCTATATCAGGGTCTTAAACATGTATTGCGTATTGCTGAGGATGACACACTGTTGTGGTTTTGATGCCACTGATGGTGCAGTTTTTTGTTCTGTTTTTTTCCTTCCTCCCTCCCTTTATTTTTTCCCTCGTGACCCTATCATGGATAACACTGTGACACACACACAACTAATTTCAGTAAAAACTTTTCTTTCATCTTCGTTTCTAGGTAATGATAATTTTCCAGGTAGTAGTTTTTTTCCAGGTTCTCTTTTCAGTTTCTTATGCATGTTCAGGATGCCAGCTTAGGGGCTGTGTTATCAGTCTCCCTGAATGTATTCTTTGCAATAGGATTTTTTTTTAAACAAGTCCCCTTCCCTGACTCAATTCTTTCTAGAGTGTCATGTTGCCATTGGACTTATTTCTTGAGACCTAAGATGGTGTTTTGGGTGGTAGTATGGGGTACTACATATGCTTCAAGCCACCCCTTGGTTGCTCCTACCATGGTAAGCACATAATGCTTCCCATCAAGGTTGTGGCAAGGTGATATAATCAACCTGCCACGCCTCCCCGTATTTATACTTTTGCCATCGCCCTTCCCCTCAAAGAGGTTTCATCCTCTTGGCTTGTTTAATACTGGCACATATGTCACAGTCATGGATAACCTGTGCAATAGAGTCCATAGCTGAATCCTTGAATCTTGGTCTCTAGCCCATTTGTAAGTTGCATCTCTTCCTTGATAGTCTTAGGTCTCATGGGCTCACCAAGATAGAAATAATTCACCCTTATATTGCCAGTCCAAGTCTACTTGAGCCAGCTTAAGTTTGGCAGCTTGATCTACCTGATGCTTATTTTGTTGTTCTTCAGTTGCTCAATTCTTGGGCTCATGAAATCTATGTGGCTCACCTTTATAACCATATTTTTTGTTTGGGCGGGAATATCTTTCCACAGTTCAGCATCCCAAATAGGTTTACCCCTCCGTTGTCAGTTGTTTTGTTCCCACTGCTGTAACCACCCCCATAAAGTATTTGCCACCATCCATGAGTCAGTGTAAAGGTAAAGCATTTGCCATCTCCCCCTTTCAGCCACATCTAAGGCCAGTTGGACAGCCTTTACCTCTGCAAACTGACTTGATTCTCCTTTTCCTTCAGTCACCTTCACAACTCATTGTGTGGGGCTCCACACAGATTTCCATCTGCAGTGCTTCCCACAATACAACATGATCCATCTGTGAACAGGGAATATCTCTTTTCAATTTCTGGTTGTTCATGGTATGGTGGGGCCTCTTAAGCACATGATATCTCTCCCCTTCCCTTTCCCCTTCCCCTTCCCCTTCCCCTTCCCCTTCCCCTTCCCCTTCCCCTTCCCCTTCCCCTTCCCCTTCCCCTTCCCCTTCCCCTTCCCCTTCCCCTTCCCCTTCCCCTTCCCCTTCCCCTTTCCTTTCTTCCTTCCCCTTTCCCAGGGCATGGGTCCATGGGTCCCTTGCCCCAGTCATCACAGAACCGGGTTGAAGCAGCCCATAAAACATTAACAACAACAGTGGGAATCAAAGGATAAAAAAATCAGGAAACTAGAGGAAACTTCTAGCAGGAAACTGTTAAAAGCTAGAGGAAACTTATATCAGGAAACTTCTAGCAGGAAACTGCTAAAAAAGATCCCACAAAACTGGTGATGTTACAAACAATATGGCAGAGACATGAGTGCATCATCTGCCTCTTATATGCTCTGACCAAGCAGTACTGTACTACTTATAGCACAAAAATTGACCAGTGAACTACCAACTGCAATGAAAGAACCAGCATGCAGAGAAATCATCAGTCACATGAAACAAATATTGTTTCATAAGGTAAGCTCTGGGTTTCTTGTACTATTTGCCAACCCCTTTGTGTGTTGAGTATCTGGCAGCTGTTTCTGTTTTACACTTACTGGAATTATCCTTACAAGTATCATAAGTCTAATACTAACAATTGCTTATGCTTCCTCAGCACAGCAGAATTTGTAAGCCTATGATTTGCAGAATCAAACTCAGTAACCCAGAGTTAGTTTATAAAGTAGGTATGTTTATTCAGTGCTGGTATACACACACACTGGGTGCAAGGAGGGTAGCCTCTCCAAACTTGCACAAAGGCAGAGGGAGAGGTGGTTACATCTTGAAAAGTACAAAGCATGCATATTCATCACATTCCTGAGAGTGGGATGGACTATTACAATCAGGTACAATAATTCATTTTTGTAGGTACCACCTTGAATTCCTTTAGCTTGAGCATGCACAGAGCCCTCTGGTAGTCGCAAGCAGGGGTCTTGAAGATGAAGGCCATATGTTTTCCTTGCTGTGTACTTTTCACCCCACTGCAGTTCGAGAAAGTAATCTGGTTCCATCTGGTTTCCAGATAGCCATGGTTTATTGTCTTAGCTCAACCACCATTTGGTCATCATTTTGTTTTCGCTCAACCTTCATTAGTCTTGTTCTCCATATCCCAAGTCATCTTATCCTCCATCAGCCTTGCTTTCATCAGTCTTTCTTCTCCTACCCTAAACCATTCCTAAGTCTGTTAACCCACTCTTACCCCAGATCATCTATTTCTGAATGTGAGGAATTCTGAATGTGAGGCATGAATCCAAAAGGTACAATTTACAAAAAGCTGTCTGGTTCAATGTCTTCTAAAATCAGTGAGATTATTTCTCTGACATTCAGTAAGCTTTAAATCAGATATTTTCTGGGTGGTGGAATACTTCATACAGTTCAGAACAATTTAACTTAATGAAAGATACTGTTTTTCAAGTGTAAACTCTCAATAGTTTTCCCTAGAGAATCTGGTGCATATAAGGATGTTCGGCTGTTTTTATGTTTTGTTTTGTTCATTAGTTAAATTGTTTGTTTCTTAATGACAACAAATTTGTGACAAATTCCAGACTCTTTCAGAGAGAAAAGATTCAAATTAGAAATAAGATGTCACATGGGTTTCTGTGCATTCAAAGTTTGTATTAATTTTAAATAGATAATAGTGTCTATTCTAACAATCAAAATACCCAGGGAGAGAAAAAAGAAAGGATACTACAAGTACGTGTTTGAGAGTAACTGATTAAAACTGGATGCAATTACAGGGAGCCATCCACCCATGTTAGGAATGGAGGATATAGCAAGAAGAAGCTTTTTGTCATTGTCATTCTATCAACTACTTACAGCTTAATAGTACGGTAAAATAATAAATGATACCAAGGAGAAAACAGCAATGTGAAGAGCAGAAATGTGGTAGGAAAATGAAGAACAGAGCATAGCTTCTACCTGCTCTCTGAGCTGGAGGGAGAGTCTACAGTTTTAACATTAAGGTTCAAAGTATCTAGGGGAAAATTCTTTGCTATAGTTCAGGATAACTATTCTTAACTATATGGAGAGAAATAGAATTGAAGCAGGAATACATTTGTCTTCCAGACTTATGGGAATTAAAATTCAGAATTCTGCATAAATGTTTAAGGCTTTCATCATGTTGGAAAAGATGCACAGACCACTAAGCAACTCACTGCTCTTTGAATTCTTGGCATTTCAGTGTCATTTCATATCACTGTTGTGCTGTGCTTGTTACTGGCATTCAGCATGGGGGCCATCTTGTACAAAGTTTGTGTAGAGGAAAATAACTGTGAAAGGAATGCACTCTTACTTAGGCAAAACTGATTGCCACTAGTGAGAGATAAGGGCTTGGACCAGCTATGGAAGAAGAAATGTCTGATCTTCACTATGGAATATCCTTGCTATTCTTTTGGACATGTTACCTCTGCCATAGTAAGGAAATAAGTGAGAGTTTTAGAAACACTCAATCACTCTGCCAAAGAAATATTGTTCTTTTGTCATTTTTGGCAGAAATTTATGTCAATTTTAATTTTTTAATGTCAATTTTTTACATTAATCTTTCTACATCTCTAGCACAGTGATACATGCATGCCTTACTGATTATTTTCCTCACTTGTCTGGGTATTGCATCATTTTGTAATTATAATAATCACATACAATATATCTAATTTGGACCCAGAATCCCGAAGTATATCAGAATTTAGAATGTAATTGGAATAGTAACTTATATAACATAATTAAGAAATAGAAGGCAGAATTTAAAAGTTAACTCATATCTGTTTTCTCAAAAAAATTTGGTTCTGAAATTCCTGTAAGTTGTTTGAGGAGAAACAGAAATCTTGAATAGACTGCAATCAACTTACTAGTGTTGCTAGTACTGAAATACACTTAATTCAGCATGAATCCAGTGGTGATATATGACACAGTAAATTTACTTGAGTCTTAGACTGAGAACGATCTGTGAAAATTTACTAAAAAAATTCTTACTTGCATTTTCATTATTTCTTTAATATTTAAGTTTAATTAAGCTTGATGTAGAATTTTGCTCGAGGATAGGAAAGATGGCTGGACAGAAAAAAAAATCCAACAAAATAAAAGGGCAGACTGGTCCCAAGTTCAACTAGTCACACCAATGTAAAAGAACAGAGTCCTGAAGGGACCAGATAGACATGTTCAAACTTCATTTGGATTTATACTAAACATCATCTAAGGGATTTTTTTTGTTATTTGTAAGCAAATCTCTGGACTGTGAGAATCAATAAGGTTCTGAATGTGGATTTCAGCCATGTTCTTGTGTGCTACTGGCTAGGAAACACCTTGTCCCTTAACCAAAAACCAGTACAGTAGGTCAAAAACAGACTGAACATAAATCTTGTTGACTACTTAAACTTATGGACTAATGTTGGGGCTGCAATAATTAGCATTCCAGCAGAAGTACATTGTGATTATACGGTCACAACACAAGAAGAAAGTACAAGTTAATAATTCAGCTTAATTTTTAAGTTGCCAGATTCTGTCCTATTTCATGGTAGCTGGATAGAAGAATATGCTGTTTCAGTTAGGTACTGATGGATTTTGTTTGAATAAAATTTAACCAACTTTAATTAAACACGTGTTTGAAAGTAAGTTATTAGATGCATTAATTAGTATTTCCCTGCTCTCAGTCTCAGATCAGAAGGAGGTATTTCTGAGTAAACCTGAATATCTAAAAATAGAAGCAGGAAGGGTTTTCCTTCTCCTGTACGAAATAAAAAAACATCAACTCCTACTTCCATTATTATGCTTTCAGCTAGGAGAAATTTACTGATCTCAGAATAGGAACAAAGAAACAGACAAAAAGAGAAAAATTGACTTTCGGTTTTCATAAACTTTTTATAAAATTACCATCACAAGCAGCTGTTATGGGAAGCAGCCTTCTTGAAAAGTATGCAAGGAAAATGTGCAATAGGAGGAAGTGTTTGAGTGGAATATAACTGTAGTGATGGGTAAAAACAGAGTTGTTTTGGAGTATTGTTCCAGTTACTGAAACCAATATTCCAGAATCACAGAATCACAGAATTGTGGAGGTTGGAAGGGAACGCTATAGATCACTGAGCCCAGTCCCCCTGCTTAATGTAGTAAGGCTTGGATGTCTTTTGCCTGGGAAATGCATAATGAAGCCCCCCAGCATCTACTCTTTGGCCAGCAGTAACTTAATTGAAAAATATTTAATGTGTAAACAACATGCACAGAGGTAGAAGAACTGTCTTACTAGGTTTCTTAGTGTATTTAGTTTGTTCTTTACAAAGACTCCAGCATATTCTCTGATGGCTGAAGTCTTACATAAACAGCCTTACTACTGACTGCCCCTTCCTCAGAGAATAGCAGTTTACAGACTACCTGGGAAGTTTCTTCTCCATGATCAAATATCCTCTAGTGCAATATCTTCAGCATGGAGAAAAGATTGCATGGTATCCATTAAGATCTCAAAAATTTATACTGCATAGCAGACATTTGCATTTTGATCAGTTACTCTGTCTCACAAATATGAATTATTAAAACAGTTTAATGAACAAGGTTGCATTTTAGCTCCTACAGTCTTTCAGAGCTTTCCTTTTTTAGGTTAGACTAGCAAAGACAATCAACTCAAGTAGCTCATTTTTCTATAAATGAAATATTTGAGCTTTTTTAGAATAGTCACTACAAAAACCTTTCTCCTCTGCTGCAACATGGACTTTCTCTCATCTCTCCTACTCATCTTTGCTTTCCTCCCCCTTTCTGAATAAATATACTTAGAGCTTTACACTACATATGGCAGTAAAATCTCTTTTTTTTTTTTTTTTTTTTTGCAAACTGGCAAATGACAATGCAAACTGGCCAAAGACAGGACTCTGTGGGCCTTCTAAGTATCACCAGGCAATTTTTAGGCAAGCACTGCATACAAGACTGGCCTAATTCAACTTAACAGCACTGCCAAGACAGGATTTTTCTGTGGCCTGCTTCTGAGTTTTTTTCCCAGTCTACTTCCAAAGATGTCAAAGCAGAAACATGTGCTCCCCCAGGGTACAATTCTACAGTATGAATGACCAACACTGTTACGAAGGTTTTCCTCCTATTTACTTCTGTTCTTAGAATTATTCTTTCTGTATAGACTTCTTTTTCTACTCATTCCTTCCCCATCTATCAACTTATTTCAGTGTTACAAATAATATGAAGAAACTGAAAAGAAATTATGAGAAATAAACTTGTATTATTCATTTGTTCACCAGGTTTCCCAAAGTATTTCTATTTTATCCCTGCATTTCCTTTATCTTAATGTTTTCATTACTTATACATTGTGATATTTTTTCATGTTTCAGAATTAGACATACAAGAAGGAATACCTTTGACAATTCATCTTCACTTACACTTTCTTCATTCAGACTGTCATGTTCTACTGCAAAGATGAGACAAATCTGGAACATGACAAATAGGCACTGTGATTGTTTTCAGCATGCCACAAAAAGGTAGGACAAAGTATTTTAATGTTTTCCATTTTCCTTCATCCCTTACTTAGCAGAGATTCACTATCATTTATAAAACTCCCTGGCTTGTGAAGCACCTGAAAAGGCAAAAACTTTTTCTTCCTATCCGAGTTCCAGCAACAAGATAAACCTTGTGTTATACAATGGATAAGTGAAGATACAGCAAGTCACAGTCAGATAAATAAATTTTCACAGAATCACAGAATTGTAGGGCTTGGAAGGGACCTCTAGAGATCATTGAGTCCAACCCCCCTGCCAAAGCAGGCTCCCTAGACCAGGTCACACAGGTAGATGTACAGGCAGGTCTTGAAGGTCTCCAGAGAAGGAGACTCCACAACCTCTCTGGGCATCCTGTTCCAGTGCTTCGTCACCCTTACTGTGAAGAAGACCAGACCTGGACACAATACTCCAGGTGATGTTTCACCACAGCATAGTAGAGCGGAAAGATCACCTCCTTTGACCTGCTGGCCATGCACTTTTTAATGTGCCTCAGGATACCATAAGCCTTCTTGGCCACCAGGGCACACTGCTGGCTCATGGCCAACCTGTCATAAACCAGGACACCCAGGTCCCTCTCCTCAGAACTCCTCACCAGCAGCTCATCCCCCCAACCTCTACCAGTGCATGCAGTTATTCCTCCCTAGATGTAAAACTCTACACTTGTTCTTGTTAAACCTCATCTGGTTTCTTTCTGCCCATCTCTCCAGCCTGTCCAGGTCTTGCTGAATGGCAGCACAGCCTTCTGGCATGTCAGCCATTCCTCTATTCCACACCTCCTCAACTTTGTTATAAGGATGCTGTGGGAGACAGCGTCAAATGCTTTGGTGAAATCAAGGTAGACTACATCCACTGCTCTCCCTCCATCCATCCAGCCAGTAATGATATCATAGAAGGCAACCAGGTCGGCTGAGCATGACCTCCCCCTGGTGAACCCACACTGACTACTCCTGATAATTGTCTTCTCTTCCAACTGCCTGGAGTCAGCCTCTTCTCTTTGGCATAAAAGTCTGTGAGGCTTCTAGTAAAGACAAAACGGTCACCAAACTTTTACCCGTGTGGCTCCAAATTTCAGAAGCGTTCAAACAAACTCGAAAAGGAACGGCAAATTCTTCCGACTGTTCCCCATTGCCACCCCCCGCCCCCTAGACCCCTGCGACCGCCCCTCGGCACGGGAAGCAGCTCCTGCCTGGACTCGAACCGCTATTCCAACTTCACCCCCGGCCGGGGAGAAGGAAAATCGCGACCCCCTGCCGCGCAGCCGCCCCTTGCGCCCCCGCTGTCGCTCGCCCTCCGCCCGCCCAGGTCGCCTGCCGCTCTGCCCGTGGGGCCCCCTGGATAAAAAACGAGGATGGACCGGAAGCAGAGGATGGTTTTGATCCCAGTCCAGTAAATCTGTCGGACGAAGCGAACGTTTTTCCCTACTGACGGTAATTTGAAAGGGACAGGAAGGAGAAATGTTGTTGCTCCCACAGCATGTTACAATGCTTTAGAGCAGTGCAGGAAAGAAGCATCAGCATGGGGTGATGGTGATACGTTGCAAGGTTTTCCTGTGATGTTATCATGCAAATCAGCGCCCCCCCCTGCCCTCCCCCCCCCACCTCCCCGGTGGAAATCCCTGCCTTATGAGGAGGTGAAGGAAGTAAGGAAGTCGATGAAAGATTATGGAATTCAGTCCACCTTTGCGTATAATCTTTTGGCTGCAATTGCTGTCAGCTATATTATGACCCCTCATGACTGAGAAATTCTGTTATGAATGATGCTGTCTCCCATGCAATACACTGTTTATGACTGAATACCAAGAACAGGCTACCGTCCAGGCTATGAATAATTTGACTAATTTAAATCACATTGGCATGGAGGAGCTCATGGGGGAGGAAGTCTGAGCAACACCAGAAGCCCAGGCACAGATGGATAGGCAATGCGTTGAAAATAGTCCAACAATACACCAATTGATGATGGCAAATGCATTACAACCAGTATGAAAAGCTAGACCTCACGTCCTTATTTATCATTACATGGATGATATTTTAATAGCAGCAGAAAAAGAAGAGAGTCTAAAGGACAATTGTCTGCTTGTCTGGCAGGCAGTCTAATTTGTTGGTTTACAAATAGTTGAAGGTGCAACTCAGCTCTCCATGGAAATATTTAGGTTGGAAAATTACATCTCACATCATTCAGCTGTAAATCCTCAAAATAGTACCTCACATGCAGACACTGAATGACCTTCAAAAATTACTAGGGACCCTCAATTGGTTGTGAGGGCTTCTGGGTATTACTACTCAAGAGCTATAATCCAGCTGGCGTCCTGTTACAAGTGGTGTCCCCCAAGGGTCAGTTTTGGGGCCCATCTTGTTTAATATCTTTATTGATGACCTAGATGAGGGGATTGAGTGATCAGTTCGCAGATGACACCAAGTTGGGAGGATGTGTCAAACTGCCTGAGGGTAGGGAGGCCCTTCAGAGGGATTTGGATAGGCTGAATAGCTGGGCTGAGCTCAATGAGATGAGGTTCAATAAGACCAAGTGCCAGGTCCTGCACTTTGGCCACAATAACCCCATGCAATGCTATAGGCTTGGGGCAGAATGGCTTGAAGAATGTAGAGAGGAAAAGGACCTGGGGGTGTTGGTTGATGCTCGGCTTAACATGAGCCGGCAGTGTGCCTAAGTGGCCAAGAAGGCCAACAGCATCCTGGCCTGTATTAGAAATAGTGTAGCCAGCAGGAGCAGGGAGGTGATCATCCCCCTGTACTCGGCTCTGGTGCGGCCGCAACTCGAGTACTGTGTTCAGTTTTGGTCCCCTCACTACAAGAAGGACATTGAGGACCTGGAGCGTGTTCAGAGAAGGGCAACAAAACTGGTGAGGGGTCTGGAGCACAAGTCTTATGAGGAGCGGCTGAGGGAGCTGGGATTGTTTAGTCTGGAGAAGAGGAGGCTCAGAGGAGACCTTATTGCACTCTACCACTTCCTGAAGGGGGGTTGTGGTGAGGAGGGGGTGGGCCTCTTCTCCCTGATAAATAACGACAGGACGAGAGGGAATGGCCACAAGTTGCGCCAGGGAAGATTTAGATTAGACCTGAGGAAACATTTTTTCTCTGAAAGAGTGGTCAGGCACTGGAATGGCCTGCCTAGGGAGGTGGTTGAGGCACCATCCCTAGCGCTGTTCAAGAAGCGTTTAGATGAGGTGCTAAGGGATTTGATTTAGTAGTTGGATAGAGATAGTGATAGGAGGATGGTTGGACTAGATGATCTTGTAGGTCCTTTCCAACCTAATGAACCTATGAACCTATGAACTTATGAGCTACACCCTATATTTCAGCTACTTGAAGGAGACCCAGATTTAATCTCTAAAAGACAATTAACACCAAAAGCACTACAGTGCTTAGGTGCTGTAATAACTTCATTGCAACATCAATACAGCCATCGTGTTTGTCACTTCCAGTGTCTCTTATCATAATATCAGATTCCTATCAAGCATATAGTTTGTTATGTCAGTGGGATACCTTAAGATCTTCTCAATCATCCTTGAATGGATATTTTTACCACATACATTTTCAAAAACCATTACATTGTGAGTGCAGATGTTTGCAGTGCTAATACAGCAAGGTCAACATTGTTTACAAATTTTACGAGCTTCCAATCCTGATTGCATCTACATACCTGCTACTAAAAAAGATCTAGATTGGATGCTTACACATTTGCTCGCTTTGCAAACTGCTGTGGCTGTGTATAATTACCATACAAATCTCCACTCATCCCCCCCAAACATCAGTTACTGCATAATTTGAGTGATCTGTCCCTTACTAGAAATAATTTACTTTCACATGTTTCCAGTACCTAATGCTGTTACTGTATTTATAGATAGCTCCAGCGAGACACACCCAGCAGTGGTTCTCTGGTGTGTGGATGCTACACGATGGCAGTCAGACGTCCATATCACCGATGGGTCACCTCAAGTTGTAGAACTCATTGCAGTTGCTTGAGCTTTTCAAATTTTTGCATAGCAAAATCTTAACATAACAACTGACTCTTTGTATGTTGCAGGTATCATTCAGTGAATTGAAGGATCTTTTCTTAAGGAAGTTAACAACCCTGCTTTTTTTGCACAGATCAATAATGTTTTGCATTATGTCTCTCACTGTAGTCTCCCTTATTTTATTATGTATATTTGATCACACGCTACATTGCCCATTCTGTTAACTGAGGGCAACCGTAAGGCTGATCAAACCGCAGTTGCCATTGCTGCCCCTCAGTTATTTCAACAGGCACAACTCTCCCATCAGTTTTTCTGTCAGAATAGGAAAGCCTTACAGAAACAATTCCAATTGACAGTGAATCAAGCCCATAACATTATTCTAACGTGCCTGGACTGTCAGGCAATTGCCAGTTTGCCTCAAACAGGGACAAATCCCTGTGGCACAGCAGCTTTTCAACTATGGAAAACAGATGTCACTCATGTTCATGAATTTTGACGTCTAAAATATGTGCATGTAACAATAGGCACTTTTTCTTCTTACATGTTTGCCACAGCACATACAAGTGAATGCAGTCTCAATGCCCATAAACATTGATTACTTGCTTATGCTTCTATGGGGATCCCAGATACTATAAAAACAGATGATGGAGCTGCATATAGCCCTAAGGCCACTAAAATTTTCCTCTAAGAACAGGGAGTTAGACTTGTTACAGGCATTCCTCATTCTCCCACTGGATGAGCTATCATTGAATGTGCTCATCAAACATTATAATGTATTCTTAATAAACAAAAAAGGGGGAATACGGGAGACACACCACAAGGGTTTGCTTGTGCTGAATTTTTTGAATCATGATCATACAGATACAACTCAAGTAGGCGGTCATTTTGGGGCCTCCCCAATGCTCAAGGAACAGCCAGTGGTTAAGGAACAGCCACATTCAGAATGTGACCACAGGGTATTGGGAAGGTCTCTTACCACTGATAACTAGGGGTCATGGATATACTTGTGTTTCCACAGGGACTGGCCCCACATGGGATCCAGCGCAATACTTTCAGCCTCATCTCAAGGCAGAAAATAGCATCCAGCCCTCATAATACCTGGGACTGTGTGTTTCTTACTGTTTTGTAATATGTGGTATTGTAAATAACTTACGCGTGCCATAGTGAGTGACGAAAAACAGCTGGATTACCCACTGGATGGTATCACAATAACAGCATGGGTAATAGTATGACAAAAGTGGGTGATTTTCCTGTGTTACCGATGTAGCTTTAATAATTAAAATTATTATATATTATTCAGGTTGTTGTGTGCTGCTTCTTCTATTTTTAGTAGTAGATTAAGTATAAATTGAGCAGGATTTGATGTTACCACTGCTGGAATCTATGGAAATAGTTCTTTTATTGTAATTTTATCTTTTTATTATCGGTTATGATTTTATTTGCATATCAATTAGCCTTTTCTTATTGCCAAGACAAAACCTGGAAAGGAATCCCAAGCAAAGGAATGACCCTGTACTATAGTACGATTCACTCTCTTTTTTGAATATTGCCCAACAGATATTTTAGTTCACTGGTTCTTTCAATCGGCACCTGTATCAGGGACCTAAAGGGCCCTGCCTGAAGAATTATCTTGGGAAGGAACAAAATATTCTGAAAGGATACTGATATTTGTTGCTGTAAGTATTTTGTTTTGTAGAGAGAGCTGACCTTAGTAGTTTATTTTGTTTTGCAAGCAGATGTTCCACTTGGGCTCTGTATCATGCACTGGCCACATGGATGGAGTGTACAATTGGAAAAAACTGTGCAGATCCTGAGACAAGTAAAACCAGGAGAGAATCTGTGATGAGTGTGAGAGGAAAAATGCACTTTGAAGCAGGGGATACCCTACTGGCACTACCTATTGCATCCACTGCTGGCATGTTCCTTCTCTCTCTGCTTTCTGGCTGTTTGCTATTTCTCAAAAGTCAATAGGTAATAATGCACCTGCTTAGGGAGTTTCTGCTTCCCACTTCTATCCCACATTTATCTAAAATGGATGCCTGTGTGTGTGTGTGTATGTGTGTGTGTGTGTGCATATATTGACTAAAACTCTAACACTCTGTGTTGCTCTGAATGCATAGTTTGCTTGCTTCTGCTCCTGAGACATCCTGTCTCTCAGATCCAAACATACCCTGAAATAGCACCACTCAATATTAAGCCACACTCACCAAGTTAGGATGTTAGCTGTCAAAGAAAAGCAATACCACTAGTGATGCTCTAGCAGGCTTGTCCACTGATGTTGATTCTATTTGACGTACAACTTTACAAAGTCATGCCAGCATTAATTTTCTATTATTAACCACAGGTAGGATTGTGAGTATTTAAAAGGCGCATGTTGTATGAAGCTTATGGACCATTCAAAAATCAATATATAAGAGTATAAAAAAGTTGAAGATTCTTTCTAATCAGTTACTGGTACAAACAGAATGGGACCCTCAGGGATTCTTTTCCAGGTTGCAGGAACTTGGGCCATGGATGAAGCATATGTTTGTTCTTTAGTTAACAGGTATAATAGTATTTCTTGAACTTACAATATGATTGCCTTGTCCCTTTTCTTATATTCAGTGTGTTAACAATTGAAGCCCTGATTAAGTCGTGATAACCTAAATGCATTCAACAATACTGTTACAAAGTGTTATATAAAATGAAGGAGAAAGCTCTAAATCATATGGTTGGGATGCTGTGTATGAGGCATGGTTATGTTATCATGGTTACTAATACAACTAGTGTTATTATTTTGTAGTATGTAATATTTTGCTAATAAACTAAAAAAGGGGTAATTGTGGGAATACAAGAAAGTATACTTACAGCAGAAGCTGTGAAGCAAAGATAAACAGCATGAGAAAGGAAGGCTGCGAACCAAGGACACTTCAGAAGAAAAGGAAAACCAAGTTCAAGTAAGCTGTGTGATGGCAGACCCTGACTGGAGGAAGAGTGTGTGGCTTGGAACAACTCTAAACCCTGATTGGATAAGTGCCTGTATGCACAGTTAAGGACTGTCTTGGGGAGTATTTTGTCAACATGTAAAGGCAGGTGGGAAAGTTATAAGGGAAAACTCGTGAAAGTATATGAGGAATGTTAAAACCTTTAATAAACTACTTGGATCATCCACATCTGAATTTGTGCCTCAGACACTGTACAATCCCAAAAGGCAGAGAGGAAAACACCACTTGTATTCCCACTCCTTCAACCACCCTCCCTAAACCCCTGAAATCCCTTTTGATAGTTCACAGGGTTTCCCTGAGCAATTTCATTACTGCCTGCTCAAACTATCAATAATGGATAATAATCAGAGGAACAAACCAGACCTGAGAGTTTTTTGGTGGTGTCCCTGACCCTGGCCCCAGGTAGGCAGCACACCTCCCTGTGAGTCAGGTCGGGTCTGCATATAGGGCCCTCCATTCCCTGAGGGTTGGAAGGTACCTTTAAGATCATTCAGTTCCAACCTCTCTGCTATAGGCAGGGAAAAAGAGAAGTGGTTTTAAACTTAAATAGGGGAGATTTAGATTGGGTAAAAGAAAAAGATTTTTTACTATGAGGGTGGTGAGGAGCTGGAACAGTTTCCCAGAGATGTGATGCATGCTCTGTTCCTGGAGACTTTCAAGGGCAGACTGGGCTAGTCTCTGAGAAACCTGATCTAGCTGTAGATGCCCCTGTTAGTCACAGAGGAGCTGTATGAGATGACCTTTAAGAGTTCCTTCCAACTCAAATAACAAAATGATTCTGAAAAAAAATATTTTTCTAGTACTTTTGTTGCCTAAATGATACAGTAGCATTTGAATTGGCTCTATTTGTATACTATAGGGTTAAAAAAGCTTTGTATATTTATGAGGCAATGATACATACTGCACACTTCACCTGAGGTGGCAGCAATTAAAGATAACGTATCTGTAGGAAAGTAGAATCCAGGAAGAAGGGCAAATAAACTTTCTGAAAATGGCAGGCATCAAGAACTCAGGAACAGGCAACAGGAACTGCATGGCAGAGTAGGTGTTTATCCTGGACCAGCAGTCACAGAAAGCCAGCAACATACCTACTTTGTGTTATTTCTTTAGAGAATTTAAAAAAAAAAACAAAAAAAAAAAACATGCTAATTAGTCCTGTACTCCCAAAACAAAAATGAGTGCAAGGTGTTGTCTTACCAGCTGGTTATGAAATATTGCTCCTATAAAGTTGTAAACAGGTTCTAGCATGTTGTGAAAATTTAAGTCCTCTTACTACTTTAAAGTGAGACTGTAAATCTCAAGTTCTGACTCTGATGACAAAGTAAATCTAGTTGAAAAAACAACAAAAAACAATAGCTAATTTTCTTCTTTCTACCTCCCTTCTCTCTGACCAAAAAAAAAAAACCAAAACAAAACAAAACAAAGAACAATCCCAAAAAAACTGACAAAACACTTACCCACCACTTCAGATTTCCTCCCTAAAATCTTTCTTTTCAAAATGCTTTCTGTGCTCATTGTATTTCTGCCACAGTGGAATTTCAACTACCCCATTTTGTTAGTGTCAGAGGTGAATAGATCTAACTCATAGAAATATATACCAGTACTTTGTTGTCCTGAAAGTTATCGCAGAATTTTGATGGTTGAATACTGTGTGTAGCAATAAGGGAAAAGAGAAAGTCATCTCTGCTCTCATGTCGCAGGCAGTGTAAGAGCCTCACCTGAAGGGAAAAAAGTTATTTTCTGTTCTTAACGTACATCTACATCACCCCAATACAGCAATGACTGTCCTAAACTCTATGAACATTCAATACAAGCTGCATCTGAGGGTTAAAAGTCTGCTTATCTATACATCTGTTTGCAGGAATGGTGATAACATATGGTATTTTTTTATAGGTACTTTAAAAAGTAGGGATAGCATTTATATTTAGAACATATTCCCTCCACCTCATTTTATTGTGGTAAATTCTAAGCATTTTCAAAGCAGCAAGGTCAAGTGTACCTCAGCCTCTCTTTGATGATCCTAAAACTTCCAGTGTTTTATAACATGGCATTGTGAAGATAAACTGACACAATTTCAACAAAGACATTTGGGTTTCAAATTATAACAAGAGGCAATTTTCTGAACAGTAAAACAGCTCGGTGAAGTTAAAAAGAGAAACAACACACAGCATGCTACTCTATCTGCATTTGGCATTTTCACACTTCACCTGAAATTATCTAGGGGGGTGTTGTTGTGATTTTGTGGTTTTGATGCCGATATTCCACATCAGAACATCATGCAGCAGTTAAGGAGTTAATGCTGTTGGAGAGCAGCAGAGGGGTGGAGCTCCGCACCGGATGCTAGGCCGCTCTCTGCCTGTGCGAGCTCTCTTGGCAGTGGAGGTTCAGCAAGTGGGTTTACGCTGCAGTTCGTCCCTAACATAAGCTCCCAGCTTTTGGTTTGGAAACTGTCTCTCTCTCTCAATTGTTTAATTTTATTAGATTTAGTAAAGTTACCGTTCCTTCTCAGATCGTGCCGTTTTTTTGTTTTTTTTTTTGTAGACTCATCTATTCCCTGTTTCCCCTTCCCCCTGGAGCGCGCGGCTCTGCTCAGGTGGCCACGTGGCCACTGACGGTGCAAGTTTTTTTTTCCTTTCCCTTTCTCTCTCTCTTCTCGGTTTCCCTTGGGTCACTGTCACGGATAACCCCGTGACAAGACTGACAAAAAAACTACACCTCTGCATGCACTTGATACACTTCATCATTCACGGTAGTGTAGGAAAAGATGAAGTCCAGGACAGTTTAAGGCAAATTAATACAGTAATGCTTGAGATTATCTGAGGATATTCTTAAGTTTCCTAGCAGCTATTTGGATGACATACAGCAAGTGACATAGAGAATTCTGACTTTTGTTACAAAGGCCTTGTTTTCTCTGGTCTTTTTTTGCAGTCACTAACAGAACTGGAGTTGCACCATAACCAAGAATAATAACTCTAAAGATAGGATGATAAGTTTGCTGAAATTTTCACTCTGAAATGGACATTTTTGTATTGTCATTAAAACAACACCCAGAATATAAATTAATTTTAGTATTCTCCCTGTATTTAATACTACTTGTAATGTAACAGATAGTGACAAGAAAATTCTGAATAAGACCTCATCCTTGAATTCAGCTCTTCAGTTCAGAAAAGCAGTGAGTCAGCACCACTAGAAAAACATTGCTGAAAAAGCTTTTAACATTTGGTTAAATAATTTAAGGGAAAACCTTTTTTTGTGTTTTATTTTATTTTAAGTATGTTCTCCCTGTCTGGCCAAAATTAGAATGAGAATCTACATTCTGTTTTTCATAGTGGGATTACTGCTTCTTCAGAAAGGTCCACTGAATAACATAGATCTAGTGTGGCTCTCCAAAGGTCTACTTTGTTCTTGAATATACAATCCAACTAAACAACACAAGGACCTCTGACATGTCACGAGCTGAGTTTTTCCTTTATTTGTCCTGGTAACAATTTGAGAAAAAAATGGTAAGCTAACAAAATAGTTCACATTGCAGATTTTGTACAGAAATCTTATGTTATGCAGAAGGGTACCACGAATTAATGTTCCAAATAGGTGACTCTCATTGCCTTAGTATTGAATAGTATTAGTTTAGTATTAATATCATGTCACTGGATTAGTGTAGATGCTAAAACTCTTTTGCATATCTCTCTCAGAGTGATTTAGGCCCAGATCATCAAAAGCTTATATACATTGCCATAGACAGAGTGGTCTTTGTAGCCATGATCTCATGACATAACCTCACTATTAGTTGGAGGTGCTTTTCTTTGGAGGATACTATCCCATGAAGACCACTGCATATCTCAGAAGAATCTGTAGCAAAGGAGGGAAATTGAACTTTTTTCTCACAGAGCATTTGTAAACCCTCTACAGGACCATCTTTCTCTTGTTTCACTTTCCTTCCTGCAGCTACCATTATGGGAAGAGCAGACAACAGGAGCAAAATTGACGTTAGCCCTTCATAACTTCATTATTTCTTCATGCTGATATTCTTTTTTAATGGATTAGGTTGTTTCTTTTTTTTTTTAATAAATTTTTAGTCCAGATTTTTCCACTGAAAAATAAACAGCATACAATTTAAGTTTGAATAAGTTGACTCCAGAATTTCTGAAATATTCTGTGACAAATATGTTTATATATGAAAGGAAAGTATAATTATTTCACTGAAGTTTATGAAAATAGTATTTGAGAATAGTATAGTATATTTGATTAGGAATTTAGCCATTAATATCCTACCCCTGTCTCTGGTGAAATTGTTTTTCCTTTGCTTACAATGCATAAAATCTAGAAGCTGGAGCAAAAGGGAAAAAACTAGTCCAAAACAACTAAACAAATCCCTTGAGGTCCATATTGTGTATTTAAATTAGTTTTCTAGGTTAACAAGAAGCTCAAATTCTAATGTGAATCCTGTTCCATAGCTTCAGGCATCATATTTCTATCAAGCTTTCCCAAATCCTTATTAATGGAATGGGCCTAAAAACTAGTCTTCATCTGAAAGACAGTTATAAAGTGACATTGTCTCAGGTTTTCAGTTCATTGTAGCTTGTAAAAAAGTCAAAAAATTATTACTACAAATTTAGTTTAGTTTACTACAAATTTAGGTTTAGTTTTCCCCTTACTGACTTGATTTTTCTCCTCTTTCTTAAAATTAGTTTCAGCTGAGATATAATTATTTTTGACAGAGTATCTGGTATGATGCTATTTTTGGTTCTAAGAGAAAAAAACAATGTTGATAACTCCAATGTTTATAGTTATTGCTAAGCAGAGCTAAGGCCATTCCAGTTTCTCAGCAAAGAGCTGAAAAGGCAGACACAAAACAGCTGACATAAGTTGGCCAAAGGGATGTGCCATACCATGCGACATTATACAGAAGGAGAGTTTGAAAGGGACTGGATTTCACCAGGCTTTTCTACTTGCTCACAGGCTGGCTGGGCATTTGTTGGTGGGTGGTGAACAATTACTTATGATAGATAAGTAATAGATAGATTAATAGTAATAAGATAGATTCATATATAAATGTATGTATAGTCATAACTATTATCCTTTTCCTTTTCTCTGTCTTAGTAAATACTTTTATCTCAACCCCCATGTTCTACTTTCTTTTTTGTTTTGTTTTGTTTTGTTTTTTCCCATTCCATTGGGAAGATGGAGAGTGAATGAATGACTGTGTGTTGCTTTGTCACCTGTTGGGTTATACCACAACAGTTAATTTAGTTCCCAACAAGGGGCACAAAGGGTTGAGATCTGACCAGAACTTGATTAAACAGTGTTGTGGTAGTTTGATAATTGCTAGTCATGATATTAGCTTTTTCCCTATTAATGGATCTCTTCGAGTCTTCTTGTGGAACAGTATTATGTAGCACCTCACTTGCTGTTTATTTTACTTGCTGCATTGTTTGACATCGCTTGGGGTTGGATTATCGTTTTTACTCTGATATGCTATGTGGTCTTGGCTTATATTACGATAAAACTGGCAGCTGAGAAATTAATGTGGTGTGTGAATTCAACATTTCAATCATTTCTGGGTTTTGGAAACCATATTACTAATGCTATTAGTAATTAAACTCTTTGCTTTGTCTTCTTGGAAAGCCAGGCTGTGGAGAAGACAGGGAAGAATATTTTCCAGCTATTTCTCAACTTCCTTTAGTCTTTCATATCTACATTTCCCCTAGATTAGGGGGAAAACTCTTCAGAATTTTGGATATCCTTGGGATGCTCAGATTAGCATACTCCTATTAGTATGTGTCATGAATATGTTCCTGGTTGTTTAAAATTAAACAGTTATTTAAGAATAGCACCAAGAGATCTGCTCCAAAGCAGGTTTGTTTTAAGTGGAAGGTAGTATGGGATGGTATGGGCAGGCTCCTAGGATGGTGGTCACTCCCAGTGGTTTGGAACTTCATCTTTGAACAGCTGTAGAATCCTGAAAAACTAGTAAAATATTTGGAATAGGTCTGCTCTTGCCTTGGCAATCCTGAGACACAAATCACTGTATTATGCTGTGGCTAGCTTATGTCTATTGTGTTCTGTTCAGTGCTTTTCAGCATGCTCAAGGAGAAGAGAATACTTTTGGATCTGAAGACAATGAAATGGACCATCCAGTTCCTGCAACAGGTCCAGTGGTTGTGCAAAACCCTGCTACAGGTTCTTTGGTTAATCCACGTATTGTGACAAGAAAAAGAAAAATTTGCACTTGGGAGAGGTGCATGGAGGTACAGCCTTATATCACTTCAACTCCTACAACAAGCATTTTGATTGTTTCAACACCTGCAATGAGCCCTGTGGCTGCTCCAACTCTTGCAGCAGGCCCTGCAGTGGATCTAAGTCCTTAGACAATCCCTGAATCTGCTCTGATTCCTGTGACATGCTCTCTGATTGCTCCAAGGCCTGTGAGAGGCCTTGTGGTTTCTCCAGCCTCTGAGATATCTCCTGTGAATTCTCCATCCCTTATGACAAACACTGGTGCTGTTTCACCCTCATGACATATCCCACAGCTGCTCCAATTCCTGAAATACATTGATGATATCATTGCAAGGCAACACAGTGTAAGTTTTTGAGAAAGGGAAGAAAATAATTCAAAACCTTCTAAAAGCTAGTTTTACCTTAAAGCAAAGTAAGGTCAAGGGACCTATACAGGAGATCCAGCTCTTAGGAATAAAATAGCAAGGTGGATGTTGTCAGATTGCCATGGAGATGATCAACAAAATAACTATTTATCCACCTGTTGGGAAATGGCTGCAGGAGCAGGGAGGTCACGGTGATATGTACGAGCACAGTTTGCACTGCAGCACAGACTATATACTAATGGAAAAGTATTAAATGTTGATAGGAGGTCATTATGCTCCTGGGCCAAGTGACAAACAGCTCAAAGCGGACATGAACTGCTTCAGCTGAGCAACCCAAGTTGCCAAGATGTCTATGGGAAACTTCTGTGATTATGTTGTTCACCCTGCTTTCAGTGAAGAAGGCTTCACAGGACTGCTGATAATTGTAACTACAGGTATTTTTAGAGTAAGCTGTCCTTAGTAGTCTAGTCTGTTTAGCTAGCAGGTGTTCCCTTTGGGCTCTGTGTTATGCACTGGCCACGCTGATATGGTGCTTAAAGGAAACTACACTGTGTGAACCTTGAGAAAAGTAAAAGCAGGAGATGGTCTGTGGCGAGTGGGAGAGGAAAAGTGCACTTTGAAACAGGGGACACCCTGCCAGCACTGCCTTTCACATCTTCCGCCGACGCATTCCTGTTTGGGTTTCTTAGGATTAGGATGATACCAAGAGTTACCTCCCTCAGGATGGTTTCTCACTGCTGTTAATTGTTGGGAACTGCTTAAAGTTGTCTTTCTCTGAGGCTCTCAGCCAATGATTGTGTGCTATTCTCTGTACGCCCCTGTCTTAAACACTATAAGAATAAGGCTGTCCGGGTAATAAACTGAAGCCTGATCGTTCATGTATTGAGTCCTGTCGTGCTCCCCGCCCGAGAGCAATCCACTCGGACCCTGATATCCGCAGCAATTGGCGCCCGAACAAACGGAGGATTGACTCGGAACCGGGCGGACAGAGAGCACCAGCTTCGCATTGCCGAGCTGGGGGGCGATTTCGCCTAGACCGACCACGAGGAGTCTGCACGGATCCGGAGGGCACGAAAGTGGAGCTCCTGCACATCCCAGAGTGGGCACTGCGTGCAGCGGTGGGACGCGGGTTGCAGTGCACCATGGAAGGACGGGTAGCCCTGCATTTTTTTCAGAGCTTCTTAGCAAAGCAGGAGGTAGATTCTAGCGCTATTAAGCAGGTGCCGGGGTTAATAGCCTTTAGTGAAGCAGAGGGATTGTTTGCTCATTCATACGGGTTCTTTGGGGACAAAGAGTGGTGCAGGCTCGGGGATATTCTCTGGTATAAGGTTATTAAAGGGGCAAAGAAATGGATGAAGCCATGGCAGAATGTAATAGATTGCATTAAGAAGTATAAAACAGAAAAACAAGTAGAGGCTCCGGCTTCACGCCAGCTGGAAGCCTTGAGTCCTGACGCAGGCCGCATTAAGCCCAGGGTCGACTATATACCAGCACCCCACGTAGGCGGCCCTGTGCCAGTTCACCGTGGCGGTGCCTTGGGAGACGGGTCGGTAGCGGCCCCTCCCGCCCCTCCCCAGGATGGCCCTTGCGATGATGATGACGATGATGGGCCCGATTTGTTTCCACCGGACCCTGACGGCGGCAACAGCCAGGAGCCGGGAGCTGCACCCCCTCCCACCCACCCCCCTCCATCCTCCCCTCCGCGCCTGTTGGCGGGGGATCTGGCTCGACAGTGGCTGCTTCGCCCCCCACTGTCGTTCGCGGCCCGCGCCCCTCGCGGCTAAACTGGTCAGCAGTGGCCAGAGAGGCTATGGGTGCTGGGGATATGGGGATGATGGAGGCAGTGAGTCAGGCATTCCCGGTCCTATATGAGCACGGGAATGATGGAGGCTGGCGGGGGGACTATGCCCCGATAGGTTGGAAAACCCTTTCCCAACTAAGGGCTACGGTCAATGATAGTGGCTTACACGGGGAGCCCACTAAACAGATATTAAATTATATTTGGGGGATTAGTGTGCTTGTTCCGGAGGATATCAAGGTGATAGTACGTATGATAATGAGCCAGTCAGAGCAGTTGTTATGGCAGGCCCATTGGCAGAGACTGTGCGAAATTAGTGCTAACACCCCGCGGGCTGACACCGACCCTTTGTTCGGAGTAATAGCCCATCAATTAACGGGTACGGGGCCATTTGCTACTCCCGGGATACAGATGCAAATGGAGCCTAATGTGTGTTTAGAAGGTATGCGGCTCGCGCGGCCGGCAATGGAGATGGTTAAGATATCTGCACCAACTCCCTCATACATGTCCCTAAAGCAGGGCCATGAGGAGTCTTTTGCCAGTTTTATAGATAGAGTAACAGATGCTATTGATCGAGCTGATGTTCCAGATTGGATGAAGCAGGCACTACTTCGTCAGTGCGCAATGGAGAACTGTAACTCCTCCACTAGATCCATATTAATTACTCTTCCTATGGATGCTACTATTGAAATGATGTTAGAGCGCATGAGTAGGGTGCCGTAGGACCACAGGCCCTGCTGGTGGAAGCAGTGCGGGAGTTGGGGGGTAAGCTGCTAAAAGCACAGACTCAAGCCTTAGCCGCTTTAGCACCACTGACAGGGGGAAGAGGGCATAAAGCTCAGAGACCGAGACGGAGCCAGAGTCTTAACTGTTTCCGATGCGGAAAGGCAGGACACATGAAAAGGGAGTGTAGGGCTAGGGTCTGGTGCGACAACTGCAACTCCGCAACCCACAGCACCCTAGCGTGCCGCTCGTCGGGAAACTCCCAGCTGAGCGCAAAGGGCCGTCGCGCGCTGACAACAGTGACAGCTCCGGTGATCAGCTCCCCGGGGAGGGTACCCCCCTCTCCGAGCCAGCAGCACCTGATAACAGCTACCAGCATGCATTCACAAGGGCCTCCGACTTGCAACCGGCAACAAAAGAAGCCTCGGCTTGGACGTGGCAACCGCAGTAGACGTAACTCTCTTTGACAGCCGATGCACTCGGATACCTACAACAACTCGGGGACCATTGGTTATATCTGGAACAACTGTGGGTGCTCTCCTGATTGGACATTCTTCTACTGGACTTTGTGGAGTAACTGTTTTACCGGGACTTATCGATGCTGACTTTAATGGAACTGTACAAATAGTGGCATAGATGCAATTTCCACCTATTCAGATTCCAGCTTGCTCAGTTAGTGCCACTACTTGTCTTGACACAGGACTTGCAGCCGCTCACTTCGGCAGATTGAGGTGAAAGTGGCTTTGGATCCATCGGAGGACTGGTGCTACTTACAATGCCGATAAAATATTTTGGTCAAATCATCTCAACACAGGCTGTCGACCACCATGATCCATCTCTCCCTATAGACATCACCATCCTTAATGGACAAAGGCAACTGCTGGGTGCACTGATGCAGTGCAAAAAGAGAAAGGGGGAGAAAATGGACATAAGGGTCCTGGAATGGCTATTCACAAGTCTGCAACCAAAGACAACGATTCAGCAGTTAATTGACAATCTCATGGAATTAATTCAAAAAGGATGCCAGAGGATACTTAGTATAGCTGGAGAAGAACCGGGGACAATATATCTGCCCTTAAAGTGCGTGGACTTGGATTGGTATCTGCAGAACTCAGATGAACTGGCAGCAAGCCTGCTGACCTCGGGAGCTGCTTTGACAGTGCACTCTCTTGCTTCTCCAGTATTGAAATGGATGACACAACAACATTGGCTGGTGATACCCAAACGAAGTAAAGTACCCATAAATGACGCCATCACAGTATTTACAGATGCTGGCCGAAAATCACGCAAGGCAGTGAGGATCATCAGTGGAAGCACAAGATTCTACAAGCACAGCCCAGAGACTCTCTTCAAACTCTGGAACTGTCAGCTGTGGTGTGGGCCTTTATGGAATGGCCACGGAACCCTATTAATATAGTGTCAGATTCACTGTATGTAGTAGGCTAAGTAGAGAGAATAGAAGATGCCAGAATCAGGGAAGTTAAAAATCAGCGTCTCTTTGAATTACTAATCATGTTACAAACGGCAATAACAATCAGGGATGAAAAGTATGCAGTTATTCATATTAGAAGTCACAAATGGGCAGAAGGATTGGGCGAAGGGAATCAGAAGGCAGATGACTTGGCATGTCTGTTCCTATCAATAAATTAGTACAAGCCTGAGAAGCTCACAGTATCTTTCACCAGAATGCTAAGGGTCTGCAAAAGTTATATGGGATCAGTTTAAATGAGGCCAGGGGAATCGTGCAAACCTGCTCAACTTGTGCCGACCATGGTCCTGGACTAGGGTTAGGGGTTAACCCCAAAGGGCTTGGTCCTCTAGAGATATGGCAGATGGATGTGACCCATGTTCGTGAATTTGGCAGACTGAAATATGTGCATGTTACCATAGACACTTACAGTAAATTCATTTGGGTTGCGGCCCAGGTTGGGGAAAAGGTATTGCATGTAACTCAACATTTGACAGTGTGTTTTGCTGTAATGGGACTTCCACAGATAGTAAAAACAGACAATGGCTCCACATATGCTGGCAAAAGTTTTCAACAACTCTGTGATAAATGGGGTGTACGACATGCTACTGTTATACCTAACTCTCCGACAGGACAAGCTGTAGTAGAAAGGGCAAATCAGACACTCAAAAGGTACATAAATAGACTCTCCAATGTGATGGATATTCAGGAAAGCCTATCCAGAACACACTTTGCAATTAATTATCTGTGTATTTTTGGGGAGAACAAGGAGACGCCTGCACAGATTCATGGGCAGGTGCCTTCCAAAAACAATGTCAAGCCATTCTTTGTAAAATACCAAAATCCAAAAACAGGGATTTGGGAGGGTCCTGCAGAGGTAAAATACATGGGAAGAGGGTATATATGTGTGCTCACCCCCACAGGTCCCTTGTGGGTTCCAGCCAAATGGACCAAAGCAGCAGTATCTGTTTCTGTTAATACTCCTGATTCGCTATATCAGGAGCCAGGCAATCTCTCAAATATCACAACCAAAGAACCTGTGGGTGACCTGGGTGAACAAGACAGGCCAGACTGATTTGCTTGAGCCTCCAATCTGCCACAGAACCCTTCCAGACGTGCTTAGTCGGAACTCCGGGTTACAAAGTTGAGGACTTTATTGGGTTTGTAACTGATACACACTGGGGTCGTGGCTATGTTTCAGAACAAAGTGCATGTCTGATGCACCATCTGAATGTCCTTCTACCATAGGATCCTCAGGAATTAAATCTACTAGGTTCCCAGGCAGTAGGGAGTGCCTCAGGGGGCTGGGGTCAGACATGTTTTTGGTTTGGACAATCACATCAATGTTACAACGCGCAGGTGCAGTTATTTGGTAAAGATTACTTGAGAAGTTGGACATGCTACCTAATTCTGTCCCACTCTCTAACTCAGCAGGATGGACAATGGTCTCTCCTAAAAATCAGGAAGCGTTTTCTGTGTTGTTTTTCTTTAACAGATAACTCAGTCATTTCATTGTATGCTTTATATGTATGTTGTATATGTACTGTGCATCAGAGTCTTCTCCATCGTCTGTGGATTGCGATTCGTGATAGTGAATTACCAGAGGAGACAAAACAGCAATTATTTCAAGTAATGGTTCATGATAATGTGGCTACCAAGTCAATTCTTGCGACCCTTCCACAAAGTGTGTCAGTAGAGATTATGTTACAACGCACAGCAAGAACAGAACAGAGACAACAAGCATTATGTATTGCCCCTGCTGTGCAAGCAGCAATAGGCAAAGGTGGGAAAGAATCACGAATTTGGGAAACCATTAAATGCTGTAAGTGCGGATCACTTGGACATATGAAGCATCAGTGTACAAAACAGGTGTGGTGCGATAAATGTAACCAACCTCCACATGATTCCAAAACCTGTAGGAAGCAGGGAAACGGGAAGCGCAGCGTGAAACCCTGTCACACAGAGGCACAAATATAGGGGCCAAGGGAACAGGATATCTCGATATCCACCATCCACAAATCCGAGGAAGCCTTGGAGTGGATGTGGCAATAGCAGTAGATGTTCACTTAAAAGATGCACATATGCAAAAAGTTCCATTAGATGCTGTGGGACAACTATCTACCACTTGTAAATTACATGCGATACTACTGGGACGGTCCTCTCTCGGAGTATCACATGTAGTTCTAATACCAGGGGTAATTGATGCCGATTATAAAGGGGTGATTTACGCTGTGGTTTTTACAGTTAACCCTCCAATCTTTATCCCTAGAGGGACTCTAATTGGGCAATTTATCCCCATTCCGGCCACTCCTCAGAATCCTGGAATGGACTGTGAGTGGTAAGGTGCTTTCAGATCCACAGGGGCAACAGTCTGCTTAGTCACTGATCTAGGGGTGCGACCTATCATCAGTGTCACGTTATGCTATCAATTAAAACAGATTCAGGTAACAGCATTGCTCGATTCTGGGGCTGACTGTCAACGGTTTACAGGCAGGTTCGGCCCGGTTCCGTGACGATTGGTGCGGGGGACCCACGGACCCACACCCCAAGAAAGGGGAAGGGGGAAAGGGAAAAGGGAGATGGGCCTAGGAGCAAAACAGCGGCAACGATCTGAGGAGGAAAGCTAATTTACTAAATAGATATCGGAAAGCAAAATAACACAATATAATACAATATAATTGGAATTAAAGCTAATAAATCAAATAAAATGAGCAAGAGAGAGTGTCTGATAAACCGAAGGCCTTATGCTAACACTGAAGGCGAGACGGCAGCGAGCACCCACTGCTGAGTTGATCGCAAAAGAAAGAGAGAGTGTCCCATGACTGCAGACAGTTTTTATTTTTCCCTCTGAGCATAAACACAGTAAGAACGCAAAGCATCGCAAAGTCCTCTGGGGAATGTAGTTCTTTTTCTCTTCTGAGACAGGTATACCTGGAACTATCGATGATCCACGGAGCTGGAGCATTAACTCTTTAACTCTAAATGCACTACATGATGCTATGATGTGGAATACCAGTACCAAAAATCATAAAACCATGACATTCCACCCCTTATTCCACATCACTACATCATGTTTGATATATATAGAAGAACAATGATTAACATGCATTAAATACACACACACAACATATATATGTATATACATGGAACTACTGACTGCACGCCCCCAGCATCAAATTCGCTTGTGGTACACATTGAACATCCCCATTTTTCTGCATTACCTACCATGTGGACCCAGGTCCTTGAGCAAAGGCAGTTCCCCAGAGAGGTTTGCTCTTTCCGGAAGCTGGAAGGACCCAAATTGCTTTTCCCAACATGTTCTTTACATGTACTACAGGGACCTTATCTTCCTCTTCAGTAGGTAGAGATCTGGATTGGGCAGGACCATCGCGATTGATGGATCCTCGAGTGTTGACCAACCAGGTGGCTTCTGCCAAATGCTTCACCCAGTGCTTAAATGTTCCGCCACCCATTGCTTTCAACATGGTTTTTAACAACCCATTGTATCCTTCAATTTTACCAGAAGCTGGTGCGTGATAGGGGATATGATAAATCCACTTGATGCCATGATCTTTGGCCCAAGTATTTACAAGAGAATTTTTGAAATGAGTTCCATTATCTGACTCAATTCTTTCTGGAGTGCCATGTCACTATAGGACTTGTTTCTCGAGCCCTAAGATGGTGTTTTGGGCGGAAGCATGGGGTACTGCATATGTTTCAAGCCACCCAGTAGTTGCCTCTACCATGTTAAGCACATAATGCTTACCACTGCGAGATCATGGCAAGGTGATATAATTAACCTGTCACGCCTCCCCATATTTATACTTTTGCCATCTCCCTTCCCCCCAAAGAGGTTTCATCCTCTTGGCTTGTTTAATTGTGGCGCACGTATCACAGTCATGGATAACTTGTGCAATAGCATCCATAGTTAAGTCCACCCCTCGGTCTCTAGCCCATTTATATGTTGCATCTCTTCCTTGATGGCCCGAGGTCTTATGGGCCCATCGAGCTAAAAATAATTCACTCTTTTGTTGCCAGTCCAAGTCTGCTTGGGCCATCTTAACTTTGGCAGCTCGATCTACCTGACGGTTATTTTGTTGTTCCTCAGTTGCCCGGCTCTTAGGAACATGAGCATCTACATGGCGCACCTTTACAACCATATTCTTTATTCGGGTAGCAATGTCTCTCCACAGTTCAGCAGCCCAAATAGGTTTACCCCTCTGTTGCCAACCATTTTGTTCCCATTGCTGTAACCACCCCCATAAAGCATTTGCCACCATCCATGAGTCAGTGTAAAGATAAAGCACTGGCCACCTCTCTCGTTCAGCAATATCTAAGGCCAGCTGGACAGCCTTTACCTCTGCAAATTGACTTGATTCTCCTTTTCCTTCAGTGGCCTCAGCAACTCGTCGTGTGGGGCTCCACACAGCAGATTTCCATCTGCGGTGCTTACCCACAATTCGACAGAATCCATCTGTGAACAGGGCACATCTCTTTTCATTGTCTGGTAGTTCATTATATGGTGGGGCCTCTTTGGCACGTGATACCTCCTCTGCTGGTGCTGTTCCAAACGTTTTACCTTCAGGCCAGTCCATTATCACTTCTAGGATTCCTGGATGACTGAGGTTCCCCATCCGAGCTCGCTATGTAATCAGCGCAATCCACTTACTCCAAGTGGCATCAGTAGCATGATGGGTAGAGGGAACCTTTCCTTTGAACATCCAGTTCAGCACTGGCAATCGAGGTGCCAGAAGGAGCGGCGTTTCAGTACCGATTACTTCGGAAGCAGCTCGAACCCCCTCGTATGCGGCTAAGATCTCCTTCTCAGTTGGAGTGTAGCACTCTTCTGACCCCCTGTACGCCCGACTCCAGAGTTCAAGGTGTTGGCCTCTGGTCTCTCCAGGAGCTCTTTGCCACAAACTCCAAGTGGGACCTTCCCTTCCAGCAGCAGTGTAGAGGATGTTCTTTACATCCTGTCCCGTCCACACTGGCCCCAGGGCCACCGCACGGGCTATCTCCTGCTTAATTTGCTCAAAAGCCTGCTGCTGCTCAGGCCCCACACAAAATCATTCTTCTTCCGTGTCACCAGATAGAGAGGGCTCACAATGAGACTGTAGTTTGGAACATGCATTCTCCAAAAGCCCACTACACCCAAAAAAGCTTGGGTCTCTGTCTTACTAGTGGGTGGAGACATGGCAGTGATTTTGTTAATCACATCTGTAGGGATGTGACGATGTCCATCTTGCCACTTTATACCCTAGAAACTGAATTTCCTGTGCAGGCCCTTTCATTTTGCTTCGCTTGATAGCAAAGCCAGCTTGCAGAAGGATCTGGATTATTCTCTCTCCTTTCTCAAAAACTTCCCCTGCTGTATTGCCCCATACAATGATATCATCAATGTATTGTAAGTGCTCAGGAGCACCGCCCTGTTCCAATGCAGTTTGGACCAACCCATGGCAAATGGGCTGTGCTTCCACCCCTGGGACAAACGGTTCCAGGTGTATTGCATGCCCCTCCAGGTGAAGGCACACTGTGGCCTGCATTCTGTGGCCAATGGAATTGAGAAGAAGGCATTAGCAATGTCAGTGGTGGCATACCACTTGGCTGCTTTTTGACTCCAGTTCATACTGGAGTTGTAACATGTCCGGTACAGCAGCACTCAGTGGGGGTGTGACTTCATTCAGGCCACGGTAATCTACTGTCAGCCTCCACTCTCCACTGGCTTTACGCACCGGCCATATGGGGCTGTTAAAAGGTGAATGAGTTTTACTGATCACTCCCTGGCTCTCTAGCTGACGGATGAAGTTATGAATGGGGAGCAAGGAATCCCTGTTGGTGTGGTACTGCCGTCTGTGCACCGTTTTTGTAGCAGTCGGTACCTGTTGCTCCTCCACTTGGAGCATCCCCACAACAGGCGGATCTTCTGATAGACCAGGCAAAGCAGACAGCTGCTTTACGTTGTCTGCGTCCACAGCAGCTATTCCAAAGGCCCATCGATACCCTTTGGGATCCTTAAAATATCCCCTTTTGAGGTAATCAATACCAAGTATACGTGGAGCCCCTGGGCCAGTCACAGTAGCATGTTTTTGCCAGTCTTTACCAGTGAGGCTTATTTCAGCCTCCAACATGGTTAGCTCTTGGGAACCCCCAGTCATCCCAGAAATATAGATTAAGTCTGTCCCTTGGTTACTTGAGGGCATTAGAGTGCACTGTGCACCAGTGTCCCCCAGTGCCTTATATTTTTGTGGTACTGATGGGCCAGGCCATCAAATCCACATAGTCCAATACACTCTATTATCCCTTTCCCCCACCTGGCTGGGGGACAGGGGCTATTGTGGCTGGTAGGTACCTTGCTCAGTTCTGAAGGAGTACCGTTCAGACAGGAGGGTGTCTCGCTCAAATTGGAGGGTGTCTCTTTCAGGTTGGAGGGCACCTCTCTCGGTCTGGAGGGCATTCATGCTGGATTGGAGAGCTTCTTGTTGAGACTGGAGGGTGTCTTTCTCAGTCTGGAGGGCGTCTCTCTCGGATTGGAGGGCGTCTTTCTCAGTCTGGAGGGTGTCTCTCTCAGTCTGGAGGGAGTGTCTCTCAGCCTGGAGGGCATCTAGATTGGACTGGAGAGTCTGATTGTCAGCTAAAAGACTCTCTTTCTGGATCAGGATACTGTCCCTTTCGGCTCGGAGACTCTCTCGCTCTATTTCAAAAACTCTATGCCTCTCTGGGATAGTATTGAATAAAGCCTGGTAAGCATAAGTCAGACCCCAAATAATTTGGGCCTCCTCAGATCTGTTTGAGCCGCAACATCCCTGTCTCAAATATCTGCTTAAGTTCTCAGGATCTTGCAGGTGTTCAGGAGAAAAGTTCCATGACACTGGTGATGCCCATTTCTCTAAAGTCTCTCCTAAATCCCTCCAAACTCCCTGCCAGTCAGTGTTCTCTGGCTCTGGGGAGGGTTTTCTCAAAATATTATAAATACAAATACTGAGTAAAATGATGAAGAGTACATTCAGGGAGACTGACACCACAATCATTACGAGCATTGGATGAGCATTCAGAAAACGCATAATGAATTCAAAGGAGAGGCCAGGAGTCTGTTTAAAAATCACAAGTTCCATAGACTTAGCAACTTCATTTAGAGTTACTCCCTCTGGAACAGAAAGCCACATCGTATACAAAAGCCAGGAAGTATTTCCATCAGTGTTCTTAGTTTATGTTATAGAGACCAAGCTCCATGGATCAGACTGGCAAACTTAATTAAGTCCCAGTACGTTCTGAGCATTACAAGGGAAAAAACGATGAAATGTAGTCCCTTTAAGACCAGTTTAAAAAGAGAAAGCAATTTTTTTTCCTTTTTTTTTTCTTTACTAAAACTAGCTGGCAGCACCCAAAAAAGTTTACAAATATCCCAGGACAACTGGCAGTACGCCCAGACTTCAAGGTCGTGTTTTGCCGTAAAGCACCTGCAGTACAGATAAGCTTCCTAACGAAGTTCTCTCTGAGAGCAAAGAGAGATTCGTTCTAAAAGTATGTCTCTGCCTGGCTAAGGCAGCTGGTTTTGCCCCACATTGGGCACCAAAAATGTCAGTGGTTTACAGGCAGGTTCGGCCCGGTTCCGTGATGATTGTTGCGGGGGACCCACGGACCCATGCCCCAGGAAAGAGAAAGGGGGAAAGGGAAAAGGGAAAAGGGAGATGGGCCTAGGAACAAAACAGCGGCAACGATCTGAGGAGGAAAGCTAATTTACTAAATAGATATCGGAAAGCAAAATAACACAATATAATACAATATAATTGGAATTAAAGCTAATAAATCAAATAAAATGAGCAAGAGAGAGTGTCCGATAAACCGAAGGCCTTAGGCTAACGCTGAAGGCGGACAGCAGCGAGCACCCACTGCTGAGTCGATCCCAAAGGAAAGAGCATGTCCCATGACTGCAGACAGTTTTTATCTTTCCCTCTGAGCGTAAACACGTAAGAACGCAAAGAATCGCAAAGTCCTCTGGGGAATGTAGTTCTTCTTCTCTTCTGAAACAGGTATACTTGGAACTATTGATGATCCACGGAGCTGGAGCATTAACTCTTTAACTCTAAATGCACTACATGATGTTATGATGTGGAATACCAGTACCAAAAATCATAAAACCATGACAGATGGAGAGTACATTCAGGGAGACTGACACCACAATCATTACGAGCATTGGATGAGCATTCAGAAAATGCATAATGAATTCAAACAAGAGGCCAGGAGTCTGTTTAAAAATCACAAGTTCCATAGACTTAGCAACTCCATCTGGAGTTATTCATAAGTTCAAAAGTTCATAAGGTTGGAAAGGACCTACAAGATCATCTAGTCCAACCATCCTCCTATCACTATCTCTACCCAACTACTAAATCAAATCCTTTAGCACCTCATCTAAACGCTTCTTGAACAGCGCTAGGGATGGTGCCTCAACCACCTCCCTAGGCAGGCCATTCCAGTGCCTGACCACTCTTTCAGAAAAAAAATGTTTCCTCAGGTCTAATCTAAATCTTCCCCGGCGCAACTTATGGCCATTCCCTCTCGTCCTGTCGTTATTTATCAGGGAGAAGAGGCCCACCCCCTCCTCACCACAACCCCCCTTCAGGAAGTGGTAGAGTGCAATAAGGTCTCCTCTGAGCCTCCTCTTCTCCAGACTAAACAATGCCAGCTCCCTCAGCCGCTCCTCATAAGACTTGTGCTCCAGACCCCTCACCAGTTTTGTTGCCCTTCTCTGAACACGCTCCAGGGCCTCAATGTCCTTCTTGTAGTGAGGGGACCAAAACTGAACACAGTACTCGAAGTGCGGCCGTACCAGAGCTGAGTACAGGGGGATGATCACCTCCCTGCTCCTGCTGGCTACACTATTTCTAATACAGGCCAGGATGCTGTTGGCCTTCTTGGCCACCTGCCAGCTCATGTTGAGCCGAGCATCAACCAACACCCCCAGGTCCTTTTCCTCTCTACATTCTTCAAGCCATTCTGCCCCAAGCCTATAGCATTGCATGGGGTTATTGTGGCCAAAGTGCAGGACCCGGCACTTGGTCTTATTGAACCTCATTCCATTGACCTCAGCCCAGCTGTTCAGCCTATCCAAATCCCTCTGAAGGGCCTCCCTACCCTCAGGCAGTTTGACACATCCTCCCAACTTGGTGTCATCTGCAAACTTACTGAGGGTACACTCAATTCCCTCATCTAGGTCATCAATAATGATATTAAACAAGATGGGCCCCAAAACTGACCCTTGGGGGACACCAGTCGTAACAGGACACCAGCTGGACTTAACTCCATTAACCACTACCCTCTGGGCATGGCCCTCCAGCCAGTTCTCCACCCAGAGAAGAGTGAACCTGTCCACACCAGAGGCTGCCAGTTTCCTTAGGAGAATACTATGGGAGACCGTGTCAAAGGCCTTGCTGAAGTCCAGGTAGACTACATCAACAGCCTTTCCCTCATCTACCTGTCTGGTCACCCAGTCATAGAAGGAGATGAGATTGGACAAGCATGACATGCCCCTGGTGAACCCGTGCTGGCTGGGTCTGATCCCTTCATTGCCATGCACGTGTCGTGTGATTTCCCCCAAGATCATCTGTTCCATAACTTTCCCTGATACGGAGGTCAGGCTGACAGGCCTGTATTTCCCCGGGTCTTCCTTACGGCCTTTCCCTCTGGAACTGAATGCCACATCGTATACAAAAGCCAGGAAGGTATTTCCATCAGTGTTTTTAGTTTATCATATAGAGACCGAGCTCCATGGATCAGACTGGCGAACTCAATTTAAGTCCCAGTACATTCTGAGCATTACAAGGGAAAAAACGATGAAATGCAGTCCCTTTAAGAGCAGTTTAAAAAGAGAAAGCATTTTTTTTCTTTTTTTTTTCTTTACTAAAACTAGCTGGCAGCACCCAAAAAAGTTTACAAATATCCCAGGACAGCTGGCATTACGCCCAGACTTCAAGGTCGTGTTTTGCCGTACAGCACCTGCAGTACAGATAAGCTTCCTAACGAAGTTCTCTCTGAGAGCAAAGAGAGATTCGTTCTAAAAGTGTGTCTCTGCCTGGCTAAGGCAGCTGGTTTTGCCCCACATTGGGCACCAAAAATGTCAGTGGTTTACAGGCAGGTTCGGCCCGGTTCCGTGACGATTGGTGCGGGGGACCCACGGACCCACACCCCAAGAAAGGGGAAAGGGGAAAGGGAAAAGGGAGATGGGCCTAGGAGCAAAACAGTGGCAATGATCTGAGGAGGAAAGCTAATTTACTAAATAGATATCGGAAAGCAAAATAACACAATATAATACAATATAATTGGAATTAAAGCTAATAAATCAAATAAAATGAGCAAGAGAGAGTGTCTGATAAACCGAAGGCCTTAAGCTAACACTGAAGGCAAGACGGCAGCGAGCACCCACTGCTGAGTTGATCGCAAAAGAAAGAGAGAGTGTCCCGTGACCGCAGACGGTTTTTATCTTTCCCTCTGAGTGTAAACACGTACTACAGGGACCTTATCTTGCTCTTCAGTAGGTAGAGATCTGGATTGGGCAGGACTATTGCGATTGATTGATCCTTGAGTGTTGACCAACCAGGTGGCTTCTGCCAAATTGTTCTTCCAGTGCTTAAATGTTCTGCCACCCATCGCTTTCAACACGGTTTTTAGCAACCCATTGTATCCTTCAATTTTATCAGAAGCTGGTGCGTGATAGGGGATATGATAAATCCATTCAATGCCATGATCTTTGGCCCAAGTATTTACAAGGCAATTTTTGAAATGAGTCCCATTATCTGACTCAATTCTTTCTGGAGTGCCATGTCACCATAGGACTTGTTTCTCGTGCCCTAAGATGGTGTTTTGGGCGGAAGCATGGGGTACTGCATATGTTTCAAGCCACCCGGTGGTTGCCTCCACCATGTTAAGCACATAACGCTTACCATTGTGAGATCATGGCAAGGTGATATAATCAACCTGCCATGCCTCCCCATATTTATACTTTTGCCATCTCCCTTCCCCCTAAAGAGGTTTCATCCTCTTGGCTTGTTTAATTGTGTCGCACGTATCACAGTCATGGATAACTTGTGCAATAGCATCCATAGTTAAGTCCACTCATCAGTCTCTAGCCCATTTATATGTTGCTATCTATGCTAACCATCAATGATCCATGGAGCTGGAGCATTACCTCTTTAACTCTAAATGTACTACATGATGTTATGATGTAGAACACCAATACCAAAAATCATAAAACCATGACAATTCTTTTCATCAGAATAGCCCCCATAGAAATGGTGATAATACAGACATCTATGAAGAGTAAAATCTTAAGTCTAGACCATCTATTTTACAGAGTATAAATAGGCTTTGTTTTTCTCTCATTCATACTGAATGTACAATATTGTCTATTTATGAGTTCCATATGAAATTCACCAAAATTAAGAAATGATTATTTATCTGCAGTGTATCTAATGTAACAGGATGATAGCTTTATAATGTCTGGCTAAACAATTACATTCTAGATCTCCATATTCAATAACTGGCATTATGTATAATCACCTGCACCTGAACATTACCAGGCTATAAAGGTCCTCTGCATCAGTGAGAAAGGAATAGATACTTAGTCTTACCTGTTTAGTTACCCTGAGCGTTTTCAGAAAAAATGCATGAGGCATAAAACATGCAATGATTACCTTAGGCTTGGATTTAGAAATATGCACAAAATAAACAAATAATATAGTTTAGTCTAAATGTAAAAATTCACACAGAAAAAAAATTAAAAAATGAGCTCTCATTATCATTCATAGCTGTAAGAAGGACTTTATTATGTATTCCATCAGTAGTCTTTCATCTGCTTTTTAACTGCATTTCCTAGCTAGTATCAGCACTTTAGTAGCCCTTTATGTATTGCAGTACTGTGACTGCTCAGACAAGACACACCTTAGATCAAAATTTGGCAGCAAGGTGGATTTTCCATAGCAGGACATAATTTACTGCTTGTTAGAAATATATTTTCAGTGAGCTTGAGTCATAAAGGAAAAAAAAAATGTTATGGCTCGCCTGCCTTTTTGCCAACAAATTTTGATGAGAACTTTTTGGTGTTCAGTGAACAACATTTATTCCACTGTGACCAATATTTTTTCTCTTTCTGATTATGTTTAAAAAGCACTGAATTGGGAAAACATTTGTCTTACATAAGTTGTGCAGGAATATTTAGTAGAATAAATATTATAGCAGTTGTCTTAATCATGCTTGGATAACTGATATGCATTGTTCTGGTGGACATAGACAATTTCACAGCACTGTAATAAAGTATCTGTATTTTTAATTATCAGCAAGAGGGTCTAATTCACAAATGTCCAATCCTGGCTTGCCTGGGCCACACTGAGTGAACGGGAATTGTTTTGGGCTACATACACAATGATTGCTGAGAAAGCAATGCCTCCTGTGTTTTCACGGAACTACAGCTGATACAAACAACACAATAATACTATTTGATAGAGAAATTTATCAGCCACAGAACTCTCTTTTTCAATGTAGTAACCACCATTAACTATACATTTTCACCACTGGTGAACAAAAGGCTGCATGCCGCTCTTATAAATATCTGCACCAGCAGATGTGCCCCACTGTGGCTGTTGCCACTGCTGAAATGCACCACCCACCACCTCACTGTGGTCACATCCACTTATTGTTCTCCACAGACATTCACAACTGTTGATGAATGTCAACAGATGCCATTCTTTTCCTCATGGAGGAATTCAATTGCACACCTTTGCTTCATCTGCATGTCAGACACCATTCTATCAGATCACCCCTCTTTTGCCATCTGTAACGTGGCAACAAAATGTAAAAGAATGTCAGGATGGTTCAACTTCTACTGCCATACCACCAACATCCACCTCTGACATCATGGGCCACTATGATAAAATGGGAGGCATTACTTTCAGGGCAGTCTTCACAACGTAAAAAATATAGTTCATGTAAATAAGTAGCAAAACTTATATAACTCTTTAATATTTTCTATTAAAACAAACAGAAAGATAACAACAAAAAACAAAGAATGTGTGGGATATTTGATCTTGTTTTTGTGAAGCTAACACATCAGTCTAGTTCCGTGGCTGTAATTCTCAGTGAGTTCTCAAGGTGTTTGTCAGATATTTTGAATGAAATTTTACTCCTCCTGTATTTCATCCTTGAAACTAATTATTCACAAAAATAGTTTCTGCCAAAAAGTGATGCCATGAATAAGGAGTGACTGTGAATGGAGGAATGTTTTTCTCTAGTAAGACAGTGCTTATAAAAGTTAAGCAACATGGTCAGATCTTTGAGCTGAATTCTGATTGCAACTCTGTATACTCCATTTGAAAATTGCCAGGTAATGCATTCATGCCTACTGAGAATGAACTTACAAATATACTAAAAAATGAAGATTTTTTAGGCCATCTTGAAACCTGTTCTCAAATTCCTTTATCAAAATGGAAAGCATAACTGCGAAATTTTTTACTGTTCAAAATGTTGTGTTAAGTAATGTATCAAAATGCATACAATTTGCTATAACTGGAGCTGGAGCAACACAGTGCCCTCCCTGTGACCTGTTTTCAGCTCAGACAGCACTAATAGAGCACTGACATTTGGCTGTTGCTGAATGATGGGTACAATCTCAAGGCTGGTTATGACCATTTGGTGGGGCAGAGCCACAGTGGCAGCAGGAGGCAGATGGTGCAGGGCAGGGGCCAGGCTATTTTGTCAGCTGCTCTGGGCCACGTGAGGCCCACAGGCCAAGGGTTGGACAAACCTGGTCTAAGCTGTTTCCTTCTAACTCCTTTCCTCCATTCTGTTTTTAATGTTCTGCTTATAGAATAAGGAAAACATAAATTATCAGTTAAAAACTCAGAAGAGAAGGATAGTCACTGGTGATACAGAATACTTCTTGGGTTGTGCCTAAGCAATCCATTACTATGGGCTGTTTGCCATTTTCTCCTACCCATGTGTTGCCATGACCTTTTAAATACATAAAAGTATTCAGGTTGGAAAAGACCACAGGAATTGACCTTCTTCAACCTTCTACTAAAAGAGCAGCTACATTTGAATAAAACCAGCCTAATAAAGACTTGAAAAAGAATGCTGGTACCACTCATTTTTCCAAAACCCTGACTATATTTTGACCTGAATTCCTTTGTCACCTCAGCTACCTAACTAATTATTATTTATACAAGTCTATTTTATTCTCCATTTCTCTGCTGAAATACTGTCCCCTTTATGGAAATAGGCTCTGTGGAAAGGAAGGATGTTTTCACGGTGAAGTCAGTGAATTATGAAAATGTATTTCAAGCAGACACAGCAAGTTCCTTCTTCTCCTTGCACAGCATTCCTCTGGTTTAATATCATGGATGCTGTATGCTTTGGGAGCTACTCAAACATTATCATGTAAACTAACAATCCAAGAGTATCTGCTTTTCACGTTGGTAGGGGTGATCAAGCCTCAGGTGTCTAACTCCAGTGATGAAAATACTGTCAACATAACTTTCCTGAGCTTTCCTTGTGCCGACTAGGTATGAGAATAGAGTCTCACAGAGAAAACAGTCTGCCAGCATTGTTCTTCCAAATACATAAATCTGGCTTAAACTGGAAGACTTATCCAGAGATCAGTTCTTCCTAAGTGCTTAGATAGCATCAAATACTGCACTGGGCAAGATGAGGTGTTGGGCCTTATTGAAATACAAACAGTAAATAAATAAAAAAACTAGACTTGTCACTCTGCTAAGATTGTTATCAGTATATAATAGGAATCCTGATGGTTCTACTATGATATACAGTATGAAAAAACACACAGTAATCAATGGCTGTGTACTGTCAGGAAGGTGTAGACTTCCCTGTCTCTAGGTTTTGCAAAAGCTACATTTGAAATGGGGCCCTTTCGCTCAGCAGAATCAGCCATGCAAACTTTTCAAGCCTTCAAATCAATGCTGCCTTCACCTTGGTAGGTATGAAGGCTAGTATGTCACCGACTATACCACTGATACCAACAAATGTTTCTCACAAGTAGTGTCAGCCAGATGTGGCCTATAAGACTCTATTTGGTATTCAGATTCAAAATGCTTTTGAGCTTCTTTTCATGCTGAAGACAGAAATAGAATATATGAAGCTTATATCTTTAGCCTCTTGATCTGAATATGATGCTTTGCGATTTCTATAAACCTCAGGAATATGATGCTTGTAGCTGAAGTAGATTTCCTGATAGATTGACCAAAAAGGCAGATTTTTTCTTATATTATATCTATTGGAATTGAAAACACTGACACTGAGAAATGCAAAACAAACCCCTGTTTTTATATATACAAATATTATTTCCAGAAATGCTTCCAAAGATTTTCTCCATTAAATCCTTCTTGTTTCACACAGGGAAGTTATTTTTTGATTGTATGTAGCATAACCAATGTAATTCTGGAAAACACTGAGAAAGACTGTAAAATGAAAAAAGCTTTATTCTCTTCAACACGGAGAAAAAAGCAATTTTACTATTATTGTGGTGTCTGATAGGGGCAAGAGTGATCATAGTTCCAGACAGGTGACGTTTTCCCCCAAAATAGTTCTAGGAGATACTGACATTACTGTATTTTTGTTGTACACAAGTGATTCTGACAGAATAATGTGCCATATGTTCATGCTAATTATATTAAATATTTGTAATAAAACCTAAAATGTATCATATTTGTTATGCTTCTGAAATTAAGATCATTACTGTAGATGATTTATTAATTTGATTATAATTTTACAGGCAAGTCAGTCTCACCTCTGTGTCTGGCAAGATCATGGAGCAGATACTCTTGAAGGCCATATTAAGGCAAGTTTGCAGATGACACCGAGGTGAGTGGTGCAGCTGAAACTCTAGAAGGAAGGGATGCTCTCCATAGGGACATGGACAGGATTGAGTTATAGGCCCATACCAACCTCATGAAGCTCAACAAGGCCAAGTGCAAAGTCCTGCACCTGGGCTGGGGCAATCTCAAGCAGAGATACAGGTTGGGCAGAGAATGGCTTGAGAGCAGCCCAGAGAACAAAGATTAAGGTTTGTCGATAGATGAAGGATTCAACATGAGCTGCCAGTGTGTGCTTGCAGAGGGACAACCATATCCTGTTATGAAACGCAGTAGCTCTCTACTAATCCTTTTTTTTACCTCTAGAAATCCACTGATTCAAATGGATTAACACAGTGGTGTAATATTTGAGTCACTTTTCTACTTTCATTAGTAGAAATGGCCGCATCACAAATCTGGCCAAAGTCAGCTACTGTTTTCAGGTTGACTATGCAAACAGACATATAAAAACAAGAACAGTGGCACTTCAAATTACATTTAGCAAAGAAAAGCAGATACCAAATTATTTGTTTCCTATCTAGAAAACTAGACCAAAAGACACAGTATTCCAGCCCTCATCATACAAAAATCTCTATCTTCCCCTTAGAACTTCAAGATAGTATAATAAGAGTGTAATCTTTTTATTTCCTGGCTGTGAATCCTACTAAATGGCCAAAGAAAGTTGAAATCCCTTAGGCTGACAGTATTCTGGTATCACTGTTTTTCAAAATTTAAGTCAACGTAAGCTCTTTGGAGCAGTAAACCATTTTATAATTCTATGCTGGAAGTACATTGTATGTGGTAGGAATTGAGACATGAGGCTCTGAAGTGTTGCTATGAAATCTTGTTGTTGTTAAGTTTGTCAGTATTATTTAAGAAGAGCCCTTTGTAGCAGTTTTCAAAGAAATCAGAAGGAAAACATAAAATCCTGATCAATTTTTGTACCTTTTTTCTATACTACTGCTTACACAATAAAGATCTTTAGCTTCTACATTCAAGAGATTGCAAAGGACCTGTGAAATAAAATGAAACAGTATGATGAGGCACATGGCAATAGCCATTATATTTCTCTAGTATACTGTAATGATAAAAACAGTAAGCACTGGGGAATTATAATCAGCAAGGTATTCAAATAATTCTAGAGCTCTTCTAGGAGTCATTATTGCATAACAGGGTTTTTAAGTTTGTAGAAAAGCATTTATGGAAAAAATATTTAAGTGATGTTTTTCTTTGTCCACCCACATTTTTCTGCTTGTCAGCCATATATGTAAATGCTAGGATATAAGTAAAGAAAATAGAAGCTACTTTTACACTTCATTTTGGATCAGCTTTAGAAGGAAAACAAATGAGTATTACAAATTAAACATTACGAAGCTACTGACATTTTACAGAACTATTATTTGCTTGTGAGAAGGGAAATGAGGGGCAAGTTGGTAATGTTAGCATCTCTAAATCTCTACAATGCTATGTGACTGTAATAGGAGTATCATGTTTCAGCCTGGTTTGGCCTAGTTCCATGACAGGGGTTGAAAGGACCCAATGATCAAGCCACAGGAAAGAGGGGAGGGGAGAAGGGGAAAAGGTGGAAAGATAGGCATAGGGGAGGAAAGCAGTGGCAATGAGATAAGGGGAAAAACTCAATTTACGAAACATAATAGTGGAGTGTGAGATAATACAGTATCATAGAATATGATTGGAATTGAAGCTAATAAATCAAATAAAAAGAGATAAGTTTCCAAAACCGGAGTCTTTAATGCTGTAGGTGAGATGGCTAGGGAGCACAGAGAGCAAAGAGGCAGTCTTAGGACGCCCGGAATGTTTTATCTTTCCCTCTGCACAGAAAATGGAACAATGAAGTCTTCTGGGAGTTGTAGTTCATTTTTCTCTTCTGAGACCAAGATACTGCAAATATCGACAATTCACGGAACTGCAGCATTAACTCTTTAACTCCCAGTACACTGTATGATGTTATGATGTGGAATACTGCTCAAAAATCATAAAACCATGACATTCTACCCCTTATTCCACATCATTACATCATGCTTATTATATCATAGAATATTATATACAAACAAACAGTAATTAGCATGCATTACACACTCACATACATATATATATACACACAAGCAATTATTGACTGCACCCCCCAGCATCAAATTCCCTTTTGGTGGTACACACTGAACATCCCCATTTCTCTGCATTACTCACCATGTGGACCCAGGTCCCTCAGCAAAAACAGTTTCATGGAGAGATTTGTCCTTTCCGGAAGCTGGGAAGACCCAAACCACTTTTCCGAGCATCTTCTTTACTGACCTTATTTCTCTCTACGTTGCTGGATTGGAGTGGACCATCTTGATTGATAGATCTTCGGGTATTGACCAACCAGATCATCACTACATGATGTTATGATGTAGAATACTGATCAAAAATCACAAAATCATGACAAAGAGGAAGATATGTACAAGAAGAAGGTATCTGAGACTACTGTAACCTTTGATGCTGTGTCAGACATGATGATATATGTTTTAGTCCTAACATTCCTTACTTAATATGATCATATTTATCTCACTGGAAATCAGCAGCCATATCAATGATCAGTTTTCTTCAAAACAGAAAACTTCTGCACAGGCTGTTTTACCTAGGTGGAGAAGGCTACAGCATAATTAGGAAGATCAGGAGAATATGTCTGCCAGGGGCAATGACCCTGCCTGACCTTTTGACTTATTTCCTACTCATTCTGCCCTGAAGATAATTAGATAAACAAATCCAACAAAAAATGATACAGAATAATAATCACTGCTTTACCTGAATAATTACTGCTTCTAGCTGCTTCAGCAACAGTTTATAGGAAAATGTATTATTTGTTCTTTGGTGGTTTTTTTTTTCCTTTTCTTGAAGAATAAAAACCCTCTGAATTGTTTGTATTGTTTGTCCTTTCCTAGAGTTGGAAGGAGTCTCTCTGGTGGATGAAGGCATGCCTTGTCATTCTATAAATTTCAGCTATTGTTTGGCTGAAGTATATTTGATTTTGGATCAGAAAGCGGGCAAGAAACCAATGATTGAAGGAGCTAGGTGAGATAAGAGAAAAAAATCAATAAATGTATAAACAAAAATAAGTTTTCAGACTTCAATCAAGTGATTTATTACTATCTTTTTTTTTTGGAATTAAAGATGTTAATGTAATTCTACACAGTTTACTTGGGCACACTTTGCTTTGTCTTCAGGAGTATCTTGTGCAAGCACAGAATTATAAATGACTTGTGTAGCACATGCATTGAAATAATATTACTGAAAAAAAAGAAAAAAAAAGAATAGAGGAACTTGATTACAGAAGATGAGTGCAGAGTCATGAAACTGGTTGCATATTCACAAAACAATTCCTTACCTGCTGACTAGGGAAATGTTTGATTCTTTGCATGAGAAAACCTTAACACAGCAGAATACACGCTGGGAATATATCCATCCCGTCATGACAGGACATTTGAAGTCTACTGGTGATACTTTCTGCAGCCATGACTACTGAATCGTGGCAAGCAGCCACATGTTACAGTACTTTGGAATGTGGCAGGTCTTAAGAGAGGGATGGACTACTTCCTGAGAAACAAACCACAGCTTATTGAAAGAAGTCATGGAAACCTTGTAAATTTTGCAATGACTAGAATGTGCAACATAACCTCAATTTTTAAAACAGGAGAAAAAAGAATGATCCTAGGAATAACAGACTAGTCAGTCCTCACCTCTGTGAGCAAAATCATGGAGTAGAACCTCCTAGAAACTTGGCTAAGGCACAGAAAAATAGAGTGATGATTGGACTGCCAAAATGGCTTAAGTAAGGGCAAATGGTGCTTGGCAAATTTGTTGGCATTCTCTGATAGTGTTATAGCACTACTGGTAAGAGAAGAGCAAGTGACATCATCCACCTGCACTCATTAAAAGCATTTTATATTGTCCTGCATTACATCCTTATCTCTAAAATGTGGAGATGTGGATTTCATGAATGGACTGCTTGGTTGATAAAGGATTAGTTGGATAGTTGTACTCATAGAACTGTGATGAATGATGCTTCTTTTAGGATTGTATTAGGATCAATATTATTTAAATCTTTGTCAGCAACACGGACAATGGGATTGAGTGCACCCTCAAGTAAGTTTGTAGATGACATCAACACGTGTGATGTGGTTGAAATGCTGGAGGGAACAGATGCCATCCATAGCGACAGTGGCAGATTTGAGATGTGAGCCCATTTAAGCATAATGAAGTTCAACAAGAAAAAATGCAAGGTTCTTCCCTGGGTCAGAGCATTCCGTATACACATAGTTGCTGAAGCACCTTTCCTGTGAAGAAAAACTGCGAGAGAAGAGATGGTTCAGCCTGGAGAAGAGATCTTACAGTGGCTTTCTTGTACTTTAAGGGTGCTTTAAAGAAAGATGGAGAGGGACTCTTTATCACAAGTGTAGTGACACAACAAGAAATAATAACTTTCTTTTAAAGTGCACTAAGATAAGATATCCGGAGGAAATTCTTAACTGTGAGAGTGGTAAGGCACAAGAACAAATTGTCAAGATAAGCTGTGAACATCCCATCCCTAGAGATTTTCAAGACCAGGCTGGATGGGAATTTGGTCACCCTCATCTAATGGGAAGTGTCCCTAACCATAGCAGGAGGGTTGGAATTGGATGATCTTTAGAAGTCCCCTCCAATCTTTCTACAGTTTTATGATTCCATCACCCCACAGATTCCCACAGCTGAGATATTTTGATATTTATCTAATCACTTTATTTTAGAAACTTCCAGAGGGTCCAGATATCATTTGTTATGATTTCTTTTGAAATCCTGCTTAGGCTTGAATATAGTCTTTCACCAACCTGTAGACTCGCACCATCATATTAACAAGAGTGTTCTTTTGAACACTTTCTCTTGTACACTAGAATAATGTCAATTCCTGGGGGATAAGGAGTAAGTTTAAATAATGTGAGAAATCTTCCTCATGTATACATTCTTTATTTTTGCCTATCATATTTTGATATGATATACTGATATTCCAAATCCAGATGATCCATGTAAAATATTCTTGTTGATTCACCTTGTCTTCTTTCTTGGTGTTTGAGGACCAGAGGAGAGGTTCCTTGAGCATTCAGCAATATTACGAGAGTGAGACAGATAACAGTTGTCTTTTTAAAATCTCAGAGACTGTGTGTGTACCTGGATTGAGTCAGTGTGAGCAGTCCAGTTCTCTGAGTTCTTTACTTCTCCTACATTGTCCAGCATCCACTATTAAACTTTTCAAATCATCAAGAACTGAGCTTGTACCTTACAAACTTCCTTGCTGCAACGAACAGAACTTATAAATCCTTTACATATAAAGATAAAATATGCTTTTTCAGTCACGGTTAATGGTGCTGTAATCCAATAAAATCTAAGTAACCATACACAGTAAGTATGGTTCTGCAGATCTCAATGGAGAATGGATCTGTCCATTCAAGTAGTAAGGTACAAAGAGTGAAAAAGGCTTCTCAGTTCAGCCATTATTCACTTGCATCTTCTCTCATCTTATTAATCCAGAGCTTCAAGATTTCTGCATTTGAATATGGATGATGCTTCAAGAAAAAAAACATTAGTCACAGAAAAGCTTGACTTTCATTTGAAAGGAAAGTTAAGTTAATGAGGCTTTTGTTTTATGCAAAAAAAAACAGATTTTGCCAATTAAAATTTAATTAATGAGTTCATAGGATATACAGAAATTTTAGAAAACAAAACAATGTCATTTAATTTCGGGATAATTCATTCCATTTTGTGTTTCAATTGAACTCCGTTAGGAAAATAATTGGCAGTATTCATTGGCAAAGTTATTGTAAAGGATTCCACCAGTTCCTCTCCCAACAGCAGAACTTCATCAGCATAAAATTTGTGTAACAAAGTGAAAAGTCAAGCATGTAGTATTACAGATCCTAGGTCCAGAGTCAAAATATAAAGATATCTTCCTAATGAAACTGAAAATAATGACTGGCTTCTCCAGATCCAGATGACATCAGCAAATAGTTTTCATGCAAAGCTACGGGGTACAAGTAGACAAAACAAAAAACAATAATGACAATAACAAAAATAAATCCCTTAAAAACACCACCTTAGTTTTCCTATAAAAATTCTAAAAAGTTTATTTAACAGTATGTTAGTATGCTGTTTTTTTGTGATTCCAGCTAATATGAAGAGAAAGTGACACAAAAGCCAGCTCTAAAGACTTAAAGAATTTTTAGCCAAATAGTCTTTCAATTGAATTATTCTTATATTATGATTTTTATTCTAGTTCTTCAGTGGCCAGAGTTGAGTATCCTAGAGCTTTACTGAATCTATTTGACTCTACAACTGAAAGTCAAGGATTTCAGTACCTGGAAGAACTAGTTCCCAGCATTCAAGACATTTTGAGGCCTGTCACAGCCATGAGTCATTTTAAATTGTAAATCTGAAGGTCAGAGTTGATAACTGTTGAGATTATTTTCTTTCATTGCCAAATGTAAGCTACAATAGATCACCTTTTTCTTAAGTCTTTTATAGTTACTCATATGCTTTCCTGCATAACATCTTAAAATGATATCACATTTCTTGGCTGGGAATTCCTTTTTCTAGGTGTTCTGGTTTTGAATATACTCTTTATTTTCAGACCTGGTATCAGATGTTTGAATCATGTACCATTATACAGCAGGTTAATCCATCTCCTTGACTAGATGCATCAAGGTTTAATAGATAAAAGGGTAAAAAATAAACAGTGAGTGAGATAAAGAAGGTATTGTACCTCAAGTATGATGAGGATGTAAATATTTATAAAATGTTTTTTTTGTTGTTTTAAAGAAAAGCTGATGAATAAAATAGATCTTATAAGCGCAGAGCAGAAACAAACACTGAGGATAAGAACTGAGGTAGTTTCTGAAGCGCTATGGTGACATATTAAAGCTAAAATTAATAGTTACAAATCTATTCATTCTTCTAGTCCTCTCCCCTCAAAAAACTCATGTTTTCACACAGCTAGACAGAAGAAATTTTCTTGATTGGGCAACTGACTTTTCACCTCTGATAGTCCTAGTATATTGTCACAAAGCCACATACTCATCAGTGTGAAGTAAAGGGGAAAAAGGTGCCTTTTCTGTAAGGTACCTCAACAAAATGGGATACTTGCCAGTGACAGAGATAGAGAAGCTGTTCAACCAGATCAGACTTTCTGTTCTGTTACTAGTTGAAGCTTTGCCTTTACATTTCCTGTACCTATTCATGAAAGTAAGAGTTCAAAGGTACTAAATCCATCACAGATAAAGTAAGATAGAAGGAAAAGAGGAAAAACAACAAGAACAAAAAACTTCTAAAAGGTGAGTAGCCAACAGAAACCTATGAATAATGTAAAAGGCACCTTTCTCTTCTCATATTGGCTACTTTGAAGTGATCTTGCTTTGCAGATCACTGCAACTGTTTGAGCAAAATTCTGAGGAAATTTGAAGTTTTTAACATTCCTCCAAGATGTTCCAACAGAAACTTCACTGCTATACAAATGTGACTTAGAATACACTCTGCATATATTTACTGATGGCAGTCATCATGCAAGGAATGCATATGAAATAGAATATTCATTTAAGCAGAGAATCTTTAACATCAAAATACACATTTTCACTTTAAGATTTGTTAATAGTTCAGCCACCGTTCACAAAGCTGGAATTCAGGCAGAAATCCCAGAATGAAGTCTATGACCTATGTTATGCAGGAGGCTGAGTGAGATGATCACAGATATCACTATTTGGCTAAAAATAAATAAATAAAAAATGCTAAGAGAATCTCTTATTATTAAGAGGAGTAAACACTGTGACCTGAGTCAAATTAAAGCATTGTTTTAATATAATAAATTTAACTACATTATTTCCACTTAGTTGGATTAAGAAAATACTCTAAGTCCAAATCTTACAACAGTCCTGTTAAGCAAGGAAGTTAATGAGGCAGTTGTGATAAAGTAATGGTAGCAGTATTCAGTGTGAAAGTTCGCCTTTCTGTAGAATCATTCATTATACACTATGTATTCTTCCTACGTGTCTGTGAAAGGAAAGCATATCTATTTAGAAACTTCATATATGCAGCTAAACCATAGCTAAGAACAAGGTTATAGCCAGCGCATGAACACCAGGATAACAATAATTTTTCAGAATTCTATTATCAAAGTGAGAGCTAATTAATTGTCTTGGTATTAAGCAATGTAGCAAGTATCATAGAACCGCAGAATGAGTTTAACTGGAAGGGAATTAAAGACCATCCAGTACCAGTCCCCTGCTATGGGACAATGATACCTTCCAACAGGTTTCAAGGAAATCATGAAAAAACTAATTAAAATGGGCATTGTATAATTCTGCTGTGCATTTCACCCACCTTTTTATTTTTCATTTTGCAGCAGGAAGCAACTGTGATAAGGAATTTTGATCTTAACAGACAGAAGTTGTGTTCTGAAAACAGAAGAATACAGAATACAGACTAGGTTAATATGAAGAGATTAAATCATTCATAAGGAAAACTAAATAATTTATTTTTATTATTTTTTTGAGCAAACATCAGAATAGAACTTCCATTTTTTCACATTTAAAAATGAGAATGAATTAAAAATCAATTATGCTTAAAACTTATGATTTGTGCACACAAATACAGAATTAGAGAAATAAAATAGCCCAAGTTCTGTCTGCATAATTAATTTTCTTAATTCTAGCTGCTATGATGCTGTTTTGGATTTTCATGAAATAGTAGTGATACTACACTGTTGTTTTAGTGTTTGTTAAGAGTGTTTATACAGAGCCAAAATTTTTTTCAATTTGTTGTGCAGCTCTGTCAGAGACTAGTTAGGGATGCACCAGAAGCTGGGAGGGGACAGAAACAGTTGATCCAGGCTGGCTATTCCACTCTATACCATACGATCTCATGCTGAACAATAGAATTGGGATTATGGAGGAAGGGGATCATTTCAAGTTAAGGCATTTGTCCTCTCAAGATACGGCTACATGTGATGAGTCCTGCTTTCCTGGAAATCTACCAGTGGAAACTTGTGAATGAACTCTTTGTTTTGCTTTGCTTCCATGTGCAGCTTATGCATTAGCTATTAAACTGCCATTGACTCATTCTCAGACTTTCACTTTTCCAATTCCCAATCTCATCCTATCACGGGTGAGCAAGCTTTAGTGAGCTCCTTGCCAGACATAAACCACAACACCAATCAAAAACTTTATTCAGAATAAACTCTCACAGAGAATTGAATTCTGTCAGTTTGTACACATCTATCAAAAGACTTAAACATTTTATAGACATTTTTCTTATATACTTTAGAATTGATAACTGTTGTATTGTATCTTCAAAAAGGCAATTTTCCTTAAAATTTGTGAACTCTCAAACATACTCAAACTCAGTTCCATGCTATTAATTATTTTAAAAGGCTTGATGTTATAATAAAACTAACAAGATTACTTTTATTACAAGATGTAACATTCCATTTTAGGAGATGAAGATAATTTTATATGCTAATCAAAATATATTTTTACTTAGCAATACACAAATGTAATTTAGGAACTTCATAGAAGCAATGTAGAGACAACGTAGAGTTCATAATACAGGTAGTAGATTATTAAGTTGAAGATTTATGAAATATCAAGCTTTACTAATTTTATTAATGTTATTTATTCAGAATGTATCTATTTGTATTATTATGTCCAGTACTCATAATAAAATAGTACTATTGACAAGACACATGATTCTTAAAAAGAAAAGCAAATCTCATAAAAATCTCAAAATGAAAACATGTAGTGAAAGCTATTATTTCTCCAAAAAACCTAATGATATCAGAAATAATATGATATTACTTTTGCATTAAACATTTATTATTACTGAAAATACCTGCATACAATGAAAATTCTTATTTGCTGATTATATCCATGTTTTCCAGAAATACTGGAAATCACAGATATTTTGGGGAAGTAAATGCTATGTATGTAAATCTTGTACAGTGCAGTAATAGAACAAAATGGAACATAAATTGTGGGTTTTTTGTCCTCAGAACTGTCTTCAGCTGCAGTTACAAGTACTTGTCTAAGGCAATTAGAACATTCAATTTTTGTCCACAAATAGATTCTTCTCAAAAAAGATTCTGTGAATTTAAGAAAAACTCCAAATTCCAAATGCAAAAAGAACATGCTGTACAAATATAAGTAATTCAAATATATGACATTCAGTAATTGTGTTAATGTTAATATCATAAATATTATCAAAGTAATGTTTTTTATGACTATGGCAATATTTCCAATTTATTGGAAAAGAAAACAGAGCAACATTTAGTACTACACTGCAAGCCTATGGATGGTGCAACTTGCGACCTGCTAGGGGGGAGGGAAGGAGCGAGAGCTTTGTTTCACAGTTTCCCAACCACTTAGAAGGAAGGAATTTCTCAGAAAAGTCTGATAGGAAATCTAGCTTTCTAGTATAAAAATTTCAAATTCCTGCAGACTTCACAGATAAAAAAATAAATGCATTCTCATTTATTATGTCATGACAGACTACTGCTCCCTGTGGAGGTGAAGAAATAAAAAAATCTGTTAGGGCTGCAGTATTCAGTGAGGAAGGCCAGAAGTTTTGGTATCTTTGCTTCAGAAATCGTTTGATGTCCAACACCCACACAGAGAGATGGATTCATGTCTGTCAGTTGAGAGTTTGCTCTTCTAAGTAAAGAATAGTGGGAAAAACAAACAACAAAGGGCAGATCACCCTGTGCCTGGTTTATAATTACCCTGTATTAAGGGTGTGGAAAACTTTTTTTGTCTTACTGCTGGGAGTAACCTAAGCAAAGAGTCAATCCTCCCAATTTCAGATCCATTCAGTCTCACTGGCAGAAGCAGGAGATGAAAGTCTGGCACAGCAGAGATCTTCCCACAGGTCTCCATCCCAGTCACGTCCTTTCTCCATTATTCAACTCTATCCGTGAAAGGAGAAGCCTGCCCTCAGCCCTTTTTCATTCTGATGCTACAGAAAGGCCTTGAAACAACTTTAGTAAAGATTAAGGCAAATGGACAGTTATCTGATCCCTGGGAGATTAGCATGACAGGGAATGTATTTAACAACTATGGAGCCTACAGATGACAACAGTGAAATAATAAAATTGCCAGTGTTATTGAAAAAGGAAAACAAAGAAGCTGACCGAGACTGATACTAACAGATTCAAGTGGCATTTGTTCTAAAAGCAGAAAGTTAAGTGGTGCCTTTCAAATTTTTTGTCAAATCAAACAATTAGAATTCACAGAAAGTGCCATCTATGGAAAGTACATTTCCACAACAGTCACTGAAAATGTGAAGGGACAATGGAACAACACTCTACTAAACTGTTGTCAAATTCTTAGAATGATTAAACCTCAAAAAGATTAAACAATTTCTATAAAATTCTATTTCCATTCTCATTTCTTTTTTTCCCTTTTGAAAATTGAGGTTACGGAGTGCAGGGCAGATAATTCAAAAGGATGTAATTCAGAAGAGATATCATGGAGAATGGTATATTTCTATAAGCCTTTATACAGATGGTACAGAGACTACTGCTAAGTAAAAGATGGCTCACCTTTTACAATAGTTGAGACTTGCCAATGACACCACACAGGAGAGATCTCCAAGAAGAGATGCTTCCCTAGTGGTGGTCAGCCCTTAAATGGGGTCTGGGAGAGGTGGAGCCAGACTCCACCCCTTCCAATCACACAGGTACATTACCTTCACCTGTGCCCCTGCAGCTGACTCTGTGCTTACCTCAGGTGATCAATCAGTGGTTCAGGTCGTGATTCAGCAGTTCCCATACATGGAGAATTAATCAAGTTACATTTTTCCATTCACCAGACTTCCATAACCTTCCAAATATGATGTATAGCAGCTTGTCAACTACATCTTCATGTACCCTCAGAGCCAGATCAGATGGATCTCCTTGGGTCTGTATCACCATGGACCTGTGCACCTTCAAGTTCTTTAGCTGGTCTCAAATCTGATCGTCACTTACTGTGGGCAGATCTTCCTAACTTCTTTCTCCCAGTTCTTATCTTTTCTTTCTGCAGCTTGGGTGGTGCTGCTAGAGCCCTTGCTAGTGAAGTCTGAGAAAGTCACTGAGCACCTTAGCTTTCCCCGTATCTTTTGTCACCAGGTCTCTAGTTTCATTTCAGAAAGATCCCACATCTTCCTTAGCCTTCCTTTTGTCACTGATATAATTGCAGAAGTTCTTCTTGTTCCCCTCTTTGGTTCTAGATAGATTTAATTCTGTCTGGCTCAACTTTCTGAACCTGATCGCTGGCTGCTTGAACAACTTCTCTGGGGTCCTCTCAGGTAATTCAATCCATTTTCTTCTTGTGTTGAAGCAAGTCCAAAAGCTCCTTACAAAACCAAATGCCTCCTGGCATTCTTGCCAACCTTCCTGTCTTGAGATGTGCTGCTTCAGGGCCTGGAGGAAATGGTCCTTGAGTACTGACCAGCTTTCTTGTCCCCTTTTTCCCTCCAGGGTTTTGTCTCATATCACTCTGCCAACTAGTTTCCTGAATAGGTTGAAATCTGCTCTCCTGAAGATTAGAGTAGCAAACTCACTGCACACCCTATTTAATACCCTAAGGATTTTGTTGTCCACCATTTTGTGGTCATTGCAGCCAAGCCTGACCTTCAGCTTCACATTACTCCCCAGCCCCTCCTCATTGGTGAGGACAAGGTCCAGACTAGCACCTTTTCTCATGGGTTCCTGTACCAATTGGAAGAGGAAGTTATCACCAATGCATTCCAGGAAACTCTTTGATTGCTGGTGCCCTGCAGTGTTGTCTTCACAACAGACATCAGAGTGGTTGAAGTCCCTCATGAGGACCATGTTTTGTGAACACAAAGCTGCTTCTTTCTGTTTATAGAGGGCCTCATCTACTCGATCTACAGGTAACCTGTAACAGACCCCCACTACGGTGTCTCCTTCCTTGTCTTCCTTTTAGCCCCGACCCATAAGCTTTCTGTCATCTCCTGATGCATCTGCAAGTGGAGCTGTATAGATTCCATTTGGTCATTGATGTAGAGGGCAGCACCTCCTCCTCTTATCTCCTGCCTGTCTTTCCTGAAGAGTGTGGGAATACAAAAAGTATATTTAGAGCTGCAGCTGTGGAACAGGATAAACAGAATAAGAAAGGAAGGCTGAGAACCAAGGACACTTCCAGAAGAAGAGGAAAACAAGTTCAAGTAAGCAGCGTGATGGCAGGCCCTAATTGGAGAAAGAGTGCATGGCTTGGGAAGATTCACAGCCCTGATTGGATAATTGCCTGTATGCACAGTTAAGGACTGTTTTGGGAAGTTATATTGTTGATATGTAAAGGTGGGTGGGAAAGCTGCAAGAGAGAACTTGTGAAAGTATATAAGGGATGTTAACACCTGTAATAAACGATTTGGATCATTCACATCTGAGTCCATGCCCGAGACACTGCAAATGGCGCCCACTGCATGGTGCAAATCAAGCCACAGCTGAGCGAGCCTGGTCCAGCAGCATTGCCCGACTGAACTTCAGAGAGATTGTTTTGTGCGCGCCCACACCGTTCTGCAGGACAGAAGGTAAGCAGTTGGGAACCATGGGGAGTTCACTAATGAAGGAGCAACAAGTAAATCTCGAAGTACTACCGTTAGTTTTAAACTTCCAGGATCAGCCTGTATCTAATTCGGAACTAGCTACTTTTCTTACATGGATAAGCAAAAATGTCCCTGAATTTCCAAAAACTGGATTCTCTCTTGATGGAGAACTCTGGGACAAAATTGGCACAAAACTCTGGGAGGCTTCTATTACTAAAAACAGAACAGCTGCCAAAATTCTACCTGCTCGGCACCAAATAATGGAAGGGCTTAAACAAATTCGACAGGGAAGAAGTTCTTCCGGCTATTCTCTATCGCCCTCCTTCCCACCCCCGCCTCTGCCTTCCCATTCGGGAAGCAGCCCCTGACCGGACCCTATCCGCGGCTCCGACCCCCTCCCCGCGACCGGGGAGAAGAGAAATCGCAACCCCCCATCGCGCTTCTGCCCTCCTCTCCGCGACCGTCGTTCATCTCCGCCCCGCCCTCCGCCCCGCCCTCGTCGCGCCGCTCCCGCCCTCCGCTCCGCCCCCGAGGGTCGCCGCTCCCCTGCCGCTTTCCGCTCTGGTTATGTGGCTTACTGCTGCTGGTAACTTGGTAAAAAAAATGAGGACGAACCAGAACCAGAGGATTTTTCAGATCCTGGTTCAGTAGATACGGACGACAAATTGAACATTTTCCCTCCTGATGATAACTTGAAGGGAGCAGGAAAGACATTTTTTTTACAGCATACTATGGTGCTTTGGAGCAGTGCAGAAAAGAAGCAATATTATGGGGTGATACTGATACATTGCAAGCCTTTCCTGTGTTGTATCATGCAAATCAGCCCCCCCGGTGGGAATCCCTGCCTTACGAGGCAGTGAAGGAACTAAGGAAGTCAGTGAGAGATTATGGAATTCAGTCTCCCTTTACATATCATCTTTTGGCTGCAATTGGTGACAGTTATATTATGACCCCTCACGACTGGAAGATTTTGTTACAAACAATTCTGTCTCGAATGCAATACACCATGTTTATGACAGAGTATTGGGAACTGGCTAGGAATAATCTGAATAACCTCAATCACATTGGCATAGAGGGACCTCATGGGGGAGGGTGTCCGGGCAATACCTCAGGCTCAGGCACAGATGGACAGGCAATGCTTTGAACAAGTTAAGACTTTGGTGTTGCGTGCTATCCGTCGGATACCCGACACTAATTCATCTAACACATCATTTACATCAATTAGGCAGGTAGCTGCCGAGCCCTACATAAAATTTCTTGACCGTTTACAAAATACGCTAGAGAGACAAGTAGAAAATCAAGCTGCCCGGGAAGCTTTGCTTAAGCAATTAGCAATAGAAAATGCAAATGCAGACTGTTGAAAGGTCCTACAATCCTTAAAGAATGCAGATCCTTCCATTACTGACATGATTAAGGCCTGTCAAGATGTAGGGACAGAAAGCCATAAAATAGCCTCGCTAGCAGACACCCTGGCAGCCCGACTTGGTGCAGGGACAGCTCAAAAAATAAAGTGTTACAACTGTGGGGAACCTGGTCGTGTACAAAGGGACTGTAAAAAGCCTAAAAAAGCAGATAAAAATGCTTGTGCTCTTCCTACTCGACCCTGTCCCCGGTGCGGGAAGGGGCTACACTGGGCGAGAGACTGCCGATCTAAGCTCCCTGTTGCTGCATGGCCCTGCTATCTCCCGGGAAATGGGAAGAAGAGTGCGAGACCACGCGCTATGACAGTAAATACGGTCTTGAATCGGCCGGCCGCTGCCTGGCCAGCGCACTCAGACCAGCCACTGCCGACAGTGAAGGAGTGGATTTGGCCACCGCCCAGTCAGTGACGCTGACTGATACCGACGTAACTCTTATTCCAACAGGGGTAATGGGCCCCCTTGGGGATGGGCACAGTGCCCTCCTGATAGGACGTTCTTCTGTTACACGGATGGGACTTTTTGTTTTACCAGGAGTTACAGATGCTGACCACACTGGGGAAATTGAGATAATGGCCTAGACACTCTCACCCCCCTGCTTTATCCCCAAAGGCCAAAAAATAGCACAATTAATCCCTTTTCATCCTATGACTAAACCTGGTATTGGGGATCGAATTGGGGGATTTGGAAGCACGGACAAGCCTGCCGTGCTATGGACTACAAAAGTATCAGAAGACAAACCATTATTATCATGTCTAGTAAATGGCAGGCAGTTATTAGGCCTAATGGATACTGGAGCTGATGTTACCATCATTAAGTCAAGCGACTGGCCCTCTGAATGGCCACTAAAATACCCTAATTCTGCTATGTGGGGTAAATAACTCCCAAGGATGGTACTTCACAAAGAAATAGTATAGATGATGGTATATTTTGAGCAGTTCTATATAGATAGGATACAAAAAATACAAAAGAGAAGATAGCTCACCTTCATAATGACAAGGATCACAGGGGACTCCAGGTCCTATAGCTGAGGGCAACCGTAAGGCTGATCAAGCCACTGTTGCTTTTGCTACTCCTCAATTGTTCCAGCAAGCGCGACTCTCTCATCAATTTTTTCATCAGAATAGGAGAGCTTTACAAAAACAATTTCAACTGACAGCAGATCAGGCCCGTAACATTATTCTAACATGCCCAGACTGCCAGGCAATTGCCCATTTGCCTCAAATTGGGACAAATCCCCGTGGCACAGCACCTCTTCAACTTTGGCGGACAGATGTTACTCATGTTCCTGAATTTGGCCGTCTAAAATTTGTTTATGTAAAAATAGATACTCATCATACATATTTGCCATAGCACATACAGGTGAACGCAGTTGCGACGCCTGTAAACACTGGTTATCTGCTTATGCTGCTACGGGGATCCCACATACTATAAAAACAGATAATGGGCCTGTGTACACTTCTAAGGCCACTTGTACTCCAAGAATGGGGCATTAAACGTATTACAGGCATTCCTCATTCTCCCACCGGACAAGCTATCACTGAGCGTGCTCATCAAACACTGAAATCCATTCTTAATAAACAAAAAAGGGGGAATATGGGAGATACACTACAAGAAATATTATGTAAGGCTTTGCTTGTGCTGAATTTTTTGAATCACGATCACACAGATACAACTCGTGTGGACCGTCATTTTGGGGCCTCCCCAATGCTCAAGGAACGGCCAGTGGTTAACGTTCGGAATATGGCCACAGGGCATTGGGAAGGTCCCTTACCACTGATAACTTGGGGTTGTGGATATGCTTGTGTTTCCACAGGGATTGGTCCTACATGGGTTCCAGCACGATATGTTCAGCCTCATCTCAAGGCAGAAAATAGCATCCAGCCTTTATGATTACTGGGATTGTGTGCTTCTTCTATTTTAGTGGTAGATCGAGTGTGAAGAATTATTAGGCATTATCTAGGTTGTTGTGTGCTTCTTCTGTTTCAGTAGTAGATCAAGTGTGAATTAGACAGGATTTGATGTTACCAACGCTGGAATTTATGGGAATAGCACTTTTAATGTATTAGGAACGCACGGTTATGATGTTATTAGCCCATCAATTAGCCTTTTTTCTAATTTGCAAATACAAAAACCTGGAAAAGAATCCTAGGCAAAGGGATGATTTTGTGTTTTAGAATAACCAACTCTCTTTCAATTCACTAATCAAAATAGTTTTTATAACCATGCGTCATTTGAGACAAAGGCATATGCTAAGAGAGCTAACCTGGATAGTTTATTCTGTTTTGCAAGCAGGTGTTCCATTTGGGCTCCGCATCACGCACTGGCCACACGGATTCGATGTACAAATGGAAAAAACTCTGCAGACCCTGAGAAGAGTAGGAGCAGGGGGGAGTCTGTGGTGGATGGGAGAGGAAAAATGCACCTTGAAGCAGGGGATGCCCTGCTGGCACTGCCTATCGCGTCCACCGCTGGCATGTTCCTTTTCTCTCTTCTTTCTGGTGGTTTGCCATTTCTCAAGGGTCAGTAGCTAATAATGCGTTTTCTTAGGGAGTTTCTGCTTCTCGCTTATACTTATCTAAAATGGATGTCTGCATGTGTATAAGTGTGTGTATGTTGGCTAAAACCCTAACTCTCTGTATTGCTCTGAATGCACAATTTGCTTGCTTCTGCTCTTGAGATGTCTTGTCTCTCAGATCCAGGATACCCTGAAACAGCACCGCTCAAGCTTCGGCCACAATCACCAAGTTAGGATGTTAGTTGGCAAAGGAAAGCAATACCCCTACTGATACTCTAGCAGGCTTACCCACTGATGTTGATTCCATTTGACATGCAACTTTATATCTTCTAATCAGTTACTGGTACACAAAGAATGGGACCCTCAAGGATTCTTTTCCAGGTTGCAGGAACCTAAAGCCATGGGTGAAAGGTGTTTTTGTTCACTTCTTATTAAGTTTATTTCTTGTCCTTACAATATGATTACCTTGTCTCTTTCCTTACATTCAGCGTCTTATCAATTGAAGCCTTGATTAAATTGTGATAGCCTAAATGCATTCAGAAATACTGTTACAGAGTGTTATTAATTTATAGTATGTTAATAGTTTGCTAATAAATAAAAAAGGGGGAATTGTGGGAATACAAAAAGTATATTTAGAGCTGCAGCTGTGGAACAGGATAAACAGCATGAGAAAGGAAGGCTGAGAACCAAGGACACTTCCAGAAGAAGAGGAAAACAAGTTCAAGTAAGCTGTGTGATGGCAGGCTGTAATTGGAGGAAGAGTGCATGGCTTGGGAAGATTCACAGCCCTGATTGGATAATTGCCTGTATGCACGGTTAAGGACTGTTTTGGGAAGTTACATTGTTGATACATGAAGGCGGGTGGGAAAGTTACAAGAGAGAGCTTGTGAAAGTATATAGGGGATGTTAACACCTGTAATAAACGATTTGGATCATTCACATCTGAGTCCATGCCCAAGACACTGCAGAAGAGTTTATACCCATCTATTCCTACATTCCAGTTGTGAGTCATCCCACTACATCTCAGTGATGTCAATGACATCATAGCCCTGCATGCACATACATGCCTGTAGCATTTCTTGCTTGTTCCCCATGCTCCATGCATCAGTGTACAGGCATTTGAGTTAGGTTTCCATTGAGGCTAATTTACCAGTTGAAGTTCCCATACCCTGTACTTCAGGTGCTGTGTTACTGGCCTGTGATCATACTCCAGGCCCAAGGGCATCCACTACCATCATCAGCCTTCATGTGGGATGGGTTGAGGATTCCCTTCCCCAGTGACTCTAGTTTAAAGCATTCCCGACAAAAATGGAAAACTTGTTGCAAAAGATAGTTTTCCCCTTCTCTGAAAGATGAACCTCATGCACTCCCAGAAGACCATATTTCTCAAAGCTGATTTCATGGCGTAAATAGCCAAAACCTGTTCATTACACCACATCCTTAACAATCTATTGATTTTGTTAATTCTATCAGGCCTTTCCCTCCCCATCTCCTTGACTGGGAGAGTTGATGAGAAGACTCCTAAGTTCTTCACTGCTGTACCTAGTTCCTTGTAGTTCTTCTTTTATTCTTTAGGTTGCTCGCTTCTGTGCCACTGGTGTCTAGGTGAAAGAGCCACAGTGGGTAGTAGTCACTGAGACTGTTTTGGATTTGTGATTTTTGTTATCAATACTACACATCATAACATCATGTAGTGCACTGGGGAGTTAAAAAGTTAATGCTCCAGCTCCATAGTTCATAATTCCAGGTATACATATTTCAGAAGAGAAGAACTACATATTCCAGGGGACTGTTCACCATTCTGTTTCTGTTTTCCACTCAGAGGGAAACATAAAACTGGTTCACAGGTCACGAGACACCCCCCTTTTACCTTTCCGCTTGTCTCAGCAGTGAATGTTCCCTAGCCGTCTCACCTTCAGCGTTAGAGAAAGGCCTTCAGCTTTTGGACACTTTCTCTCTAATTTTATTTGATCTCTTAGATTCAATTTCAATTATATTGTATTATTAGTGTTATAAGTATTATAAGTATATTGTGTTATTTTGCATTCCGATATTTTAAATAAGATAGTAAATTAACTTTCCTCCTGAGATCATTGCCGCTGTTTTGTTTTTAGGCCCATTTCCATACCCTTTCTCCTTTTCCCATTTTACTGGGGCATGGGTCTGTACGTCCTCCTGCCCTGTAAGAAACCATTCCGTACACAATTGACAGGGATGTATAATTTCTGTCAGCCTCACTGTCACATCCTTGATGGGAGTCCCTGGTAAGTAGCAGACTTCTTTAGATAATGGGTCAGGATGACCCATTTGACTGTTTTGTGCAGCTCAATCACCTGTCACAGGAGGTCTCTACCTGGGCACATTTTATGCAGGCAAGTTTGCCACTCACCTCTGCTCCTGGAGCAACGCCCAGGCACTTCCCAAAGAAACTGAGTAAAAGAGTCTCTGCACTAAAAAGGACAGCCTCCGAGAGAGTATGAACCAAGCAAGAGTCTTCAGGCTGAGAGTCCCTAAACTGAAAGGGAGAATCTCCAGGAGAGAGTCCAAATTGAAAGGGAGAATCTCTGGGAATCTTGAAAATGAGCTGAGAAAGAAAGTCTCCAAGCCAAAAGGGAAGATCTCCAAGCTGAAGGACAGAAAGTTCGAACTGGAAGAGAGTATCTCCAAGAAGAACAAGACCTCTTCCAATCTGAATGAGACAAGCTCCAATCTGAACTAGACTGTTTCCAATCTGAATTAGATAGATTTCAAACTGAATGAGACAGCCTCCAAGTTGAGCTGGAAAGAAAGAGCATTGAAACTGTGCAACCTGATCAATCACAGAAGGCACCAGTATCAATGTCAGTTGCACCTGTAAAGAGGATGGAAATTGAAATGGATTTTGACTCATTTAGAATGGAATGAAGAGACACAGACAAGAAGAGGCATACCAAGGAGAGTGTTCCCACTCTGATTAATGAGGATGAAGAATTGGCTTCCTCAAATGTGGAAAAAGCTGAGGTGCCCAGTAAGTGCTTTGTCTCAGTCTTTACTGGTGGCCAGGCTCCCAATGCTTTCGGTGTGGATGACAGGAGTGGATTCCATCCCACTGTAACAGTGGAAGAAGTCTGAGACCTCCTAATGAAGCTGAATGTATGTAAGTCCATGTGGCCAGATGATATGCATCCCATTCTGAGAGAGATGGCTGATGTTGTTGCCATATTCCACCATATTTGAAAAGTCATGGCTGTTGGGTGAAAACACTGATGACTGGAAAAAGGGAAACATTACTCCCATTTTTAAAGAAAGGTAGGAAGGATAACTTGGGGAACCACAGGACAGTAAGCCTCATCTCTGCCAGGATCTGATTATGGAGCAGATCCTGGGAACCTTGTTAAGGCAGAAGTGAGATGAAGAGATGATCCAAGACAGCCAGCATGGCTTCACAAAGGGCAGATCTTGCCTGACTGATCTGGTTCCCTTCTATGATGTCATCAGTGGACAGGAGAAGGGTGATGGATGTCATCTACCTGGACTTCTGCAAAGCCTTTGACATGGTCTCTTACCGTGTCACTTACCTGTATGGGAACTGCTGAATCATGGCCTGAACCACTGATTGGTCACCTGAGGTGAGCACTGAGTCAGCCATGGGGGCACAGGTGAAGATCTTATAGGTCCTTTCCAACCTTATGAACTTATGAACTTATGAACTTATAAGATGATATACCTGTGTGATTGGAAGGGGTAGAGCCTGGCTCCACCTCTCCCAAACCCCATTTAAGGGCTGACCACCACCAGGGAAGGATCTCTTCTTGGATCCCTGCAAGCCTTGTCATCCTGAAGGTGAGCCATCTTCTCTTTTGTATTATTTGTATGCTATCTATATAGAACTACTCAAAATATACTATCATCTATACTTTTTCTTTGTGCAGTACCATCCTTGGGAGTTATTTACCCCCCCACTTACCAAATTTGAAAAGTATGGATTAGAAGGATGGACTGTTCACTGGATTAAGAACTAGTTGGCTGGTCACAGCATAAGGGATATGATCAGCATTTCTGTGTCTGGGTTGAGGCTGGTCCTGAGTGGTGTCCCACAAGGGTTGGTCTTGGGACTGGTACTCTTCAACATCTTCATCAATGACATGGATAGTGGAATCAAGTGTACCTTCACTCGGTTGCAGATGACACCAAGCTGAGTGGTGCAGTTGATACACTAGAGGGAAGGGAGGCCATCCAGAGGGACCTGGACAGGCTGGAGAAGTGGGCCTGCGTGACCCTATTGAAGTTAAGGCCAAACACAGGGTGTTGCAATTGGGCCAGGGCAATCACAGGTATTTATACAGACTTGGGAAGGAACTCCTGGAGAGCAGCCCTACAGAGATTCACTTGGGGGTCCTGGTGAATGAGAAGCTGGACATGAGCCAGCAGCGCACACGTGCAGCCCAGAGGGCCAACTATATCCTGTGCTGCATTAAAAAAGGAGTGGCCATCAGGGAGAGGGAGGTGATTGTCTCCCTCTACTCAGCTCTTGTGAGGTCCCATCCTGGAGTACTGTGTCCAGGCCTGGGGTTCCCATCACAAGAAAGACACAGAGCTCTTGTAACAGGCCAGAGGAGGGCCACTAAAGTGATCAAAGGGCTGGAGCACCTCTCCTATGAGGAAAGGTTGAGGGAACTGAGATTGTTTCTCTTGGAAAAGAGAAGGCTCCAGGGAGACCTGATTGCAGCCTTCCAGTACTTGAACAGAGTGTATAAACAGGAGGGGGAATGACTATTTACATAGGTCAATAGTGACAGGACAAGGGGAAATGGTTTTAAACTAAGACTGGGGAGATACAGGTTAGATGTTAGGAGGAAGTTTTTCATTCAGAGTGTGGTGATGCACTGGATCAGGTTGCCCAGAGAGGTTGTGGATGCCTCATCCCTGGAGGCATTCAAGGCAAGGCTTTATGTGGCTCTGGGCATCCTTGTCTAGTGGTTGGCGACTCTACCCATGGCAGGATGGTTGAACCTAGTTCATCTTTATGGTTCTTTTCAATCCAGGCTATTCTATTATTTTATGAAGAAGAGGAGAAAGAAGAAGAGAATCCAGGGGAAGGGCCCTCAGCAAGACCACTAACACCAACAACTGAGGAAATGAACAGGAAAAACTAAAAGCTAAGATGAAGCAAGGGAGGAAGACATTGTCATCATTACTACTCAACCTCTAAAAATGACTGAACTTTGAGGTTAGAGAAGATTTTGTACAGTATGCAAATGAACTCTTTATCACTGTTTACTTCAGTGTTGGGACAGAGGGGCCAACACTGATTATTAGACTCGATAATTCTGAACATTTAGCTCCTCTACAAGCTTATTTTTCAGCCATTTCAAAAGTAACTGAAAGACTGGATATAACTGAGAGTAAACAGAAAGATACGATGGAGAAACTGTCTACCATGATTCATCGTCATGAACCTGATGAACCTGTGGTGGTATCAGAGACACCTGATGAGGATCAGGATCATCAAAACAGACTACTGGAAGAGCTGATTAAACTGAGTTCCTCCTGACTGCATCATCAAATAGCTATTAAATGCAGACATCCTCCTGCTCAAGCAAGTGACAACCATACATCAATGTATTAATTATGTAACACTACTGCCCTATATATAGGGCAATATTTATAGTATAGTATATAGCTACTATATACCCATATTGCCTACATGAGTATGGAGAAGATATGAAGAAGTGGTGGTAAAAACCCACTCCTGCACTGCAAGCATGAGTAATAAAATTGCAAAATAGGTGAACCTCCAAGGTGAACACCTCCTTTAAGGTGATCACTCCAGTTACTGCAGGACATGGCAGAAACTCCAAGGGTCCTGACCTTGACTCACGAATGAAGAGCAATAGAGGTAGCAATTAGAGGTCCCCTGCCCACATCCAGGGCTGGTAAAGGGATAATAAAGTGTATTGGACAGTGTGGATTTAATGGCCTGGTGCATCAGAACCACAGAAGTATGAGGCACTTATGGGCACTGGTGTGCAGTCCTCAAGTCATGAAGGGATGAAGTCAATTTATATTTCTGGGGTGACTGCAGGTTCTCAAGAGTTGACTCTGTTGGAGGCCAAAATAAGCCTCACTGGTAATTACTTACAAAAGCACTTTACTGTGACTGGCCCAGGGTCTTCATGTATACTTTGTAATGATTACCTCACAAGTGGGTATTTTAAGTATTCAAATGGATATCAATGGGCCTTTGTAATAGCTACTTTCTTCACAGAAGAAGTTAAGCAGCTGTCTGTTTGGCTTGGCCTATCAGAAGATCTGTCTGTTGTGGGGCTGCTACAAGTGGAAGAGCAATGGGTACCAATTGCTACAAAAACAGTGCACAGACAGCAGTACCACATTAACAGGGATTCCTTGCTCCCTATTCATAAGTTGACTTGTCAACTAGAGAGTCAGGGATTGATAAACAAAATGCACTCACCTTTTAAAAGCCCCATATGGCCAGCTCATAAAGCCAGTGGAGAGTGGAGGCTGACAGTAGACTACTGTGGCCTGAATGAAGTCAGACCCCCATTGAATGCTGCTATACTGGACATTCTAGAACTCCAGTATGAATTGGAGTGAAAAGCAGCCAAGTGGCATGCCACCACTGACATTGCTAATGCCTTCTTCTCCATTCTTTTGGCCACAGAACATGGGCCACAGGTTGCTTTTACTTGGAGAGGCGTGCAGTATATCTGGAACTGTTTGCTCCAGGGGAAGAAACATAGCCCAACAATGTGTAATGCATTGATCCAAACTGCATTGGAACATGGCATAGTGGGATTTTGGAGAATGCATCTTCCAAACTACATCCTCACTGTAAGTTCCCTTTATCAGGTGATGCAGATGAAGTATAATTTTGTGTGGGACCCTTTGTAGCAGCAACATTTTCAGCAAATTAAACAGGAGATAGCCTGTGTAGAGACCCTGGGGCCATTATGGATAGAACAAGATGTAAAGAACATCCACTACACTGCTGCTGGAGAGGGAGGTTCCACTTGGAGTTTGTGGGAAAGAGCCTCAGGAGAGACCCGAGGCTGACCCCTTGGATTCTGAAGTCAAGTTTACAGGGTGTCTACAGTCCAACTGAAAAGGACATCTTAGACACACATGCGGGGGTTTGAGCTGCTTTTGAAGTAATCAGTCCTGGAACACAGCTCCTTCTAGCACCTCGACTGCCAGTGCTGAACTGGATATTTAAAGAAAAGGTTATCTCAGCCCATCATGCTACATGTGCCACTTGGAGTAAAGTGGATTGCCTTTAAGCACTGGGAGAAGCATTTGGCAGAAGCCACCAGGTTGGTCAGTACATGAGGATCTATCAGTCGAGATGGTCCTACCCAATCCATATTCTTGCCTACTGTAGAGGAAGATAAGGTCCCTGTAGTACACAAATAGATTGTGTTGTGAATAGGGGTTTCTGCTTTTCCAGCTTCTGGAAAAGGAAATGCTCTCTGTGGGAATATATTTGCCCAGAGACCTGGGTATACATGGTGGGTAATACAGAGAAATGGGGACGTTCAATGTGTTAGTACACATGGGAATCTGATGTTGGGGCAGCACAGTCTGTAATTTATGTATGTATGTATGCGTGTGTTTAATGCATGTTAATTATTTTTTATTTTTTAAAGAGTTACTGCTGCAGTTCCATGCACTGTCAATAGTTACGAGTATCTGGTTCTCAGAAGAGAAAGAATGAACTACAGATCCCAGAAGGCTTCACTGTCCTGTTTCCATTTTCCTTTTAGAGGGAAAGATAAAATTGTTTGGGAGTCCCAGGACTATCCCTTCTTTTGGCTCATCTCTGCAATGTGGGCTTCCTACTCATCTCACCTTCAGCATTAAAGTAAGGCCTTCTGTTTTTGGACACTCTCATTTATTTGATTTATTAATTTCAATTCCAATTACATTGTATTTATATTGTGTTATCTCACATTCTGCTCTTGTATTTAGTAGATTAGTTTTCTCCCTTAGCTTGTCGTTGCTGTTTTATTTATAGGCCCATCTTGGGTCATGGGCCTGTGGATCCCTCTTCCCATTTAGCCACAGAATCAGGGTGAACTGGGCCAGAGCCATTGAAAGCAATATATCAAAAAGCATAAAATTATTTGCAATCATTTGTGTCAGCACTGCACAGCACTGCCTTCTCTGTGCCCTGATTCTGTCAACACAGCGTTAATAACATACTGATGGGTTACAAAGATGATAAAGAGTGTGGAACACCTCTTTTATGAGGAAAGGCTGGAAGACCTGGGTCTGTTTAGCCTTAAGAAAAGAAGACTCAGAGGGGATTTGATCCACATTTATAAATATCTAAGGTGCAGGAGGGAAAGGGACGAGGCTGAGCTCTTCTCAGCAGTGTGTGGTGATAGGACACAGGGAAATGGTCAGAAATTGTCACATAGGAGTTCCACACAAATGTGTGTGGGAACTTCTTCACAGGGCAGGTGATGGAGCACTGGCACAGGCTGCACAGAGAGGTAGTGGACATCTCGAGATGTTCAAGATCCACCTGGACACCTACTTGTGCAACCTGGTCTAGGGAGCCTGATTTGGCAGGGGGCCTGGAGTAGATGATCTCTAGATGTCCCTTCCAATCCCTACAGTTCTTTATTCTGTGATGGTTTGTTTGTATCTGACTGATGGATGCATGTCTGGGGCCACTTCTGGTTAAGAGCTGCAATCTATACAGTTCAGGGCAGGGGGTGGACTGCGTTGCAAGACATGTTGGGCTGCATGTGGCCTGTGGGCTGCTGGCTGGACTTGCCTGCCCTATAGGATTCTCTAACTGTGCATAATCAAACTGTGCTTCCTCTAAGCAAAAAACATGAAGTCATTATGAACAATTGTACTTAGTAAAGTTCTAATTCTAATCCATCATTTAGTTTTTCTGAATTTGTACTCTTCAGTAGAAATAAATGGGCAGTGACAACTGATCTTGACTTAATTTTGAATTGAAATTATCAGAGTATATCATCCATTCTCACAGGAAATTAAGAGGAAAAGGTTGGGAAGCAGATAGTTCCTGAATTCGTTGCAAGACTACCAAAAGCCAGTGTTTTCTGTGGCTTCAGAATGGAAACGTCACCCCAGATAAAAACTCTGTAGGTTAGATTTGTTTTTATAATGAACTTCGCTACCAACTTAGTTGAGTTAAAATATGGATTTAATGATGAAATGTCACAACTTTCTGCAACTGTAAATTCATCTTATAATTAATTCTCCACTGCTTTTTGAAATAGTTAAAGTTGGTTGGTTTTCTTCTGATTAAATATAGTGTGAACTGAAATGGCTTATATAACATTTCAAAAGTTAGTAATACCTATTAAAATCATTATATTAAAGGATTTTTAAATAAAAATAACAGTGCAGACAGTGGAAGCTTAAGTGCAGTTATCTCATTCACTGATATTTTTCTTATTACTTTAATAAAATACTCACTGGTGTCAACTACAACTATCAGAATTGCCTTCTAAGCAAACAAAAAATTTGTTAGTTACTGGTTTCTAAGAATATAGGGTAAAACCTTTGCTGGCTTCAGCAGGGCAAAGTTTTAACTGAAGATTCTTATTAAGCTAACAATAAAAATTTAAAAAAGTTTCAATTCAGATTTCACTGCATGTTGTATGATTTTCATTTTATGATTACTAATGTCTTGTTACAATCACAGTGCTTGTTTCATCTGAACTAGTCAAGTGAACTATAAGTTTTCATCATCATATTTTAATACAATTTTAATTGTTAACAAAGCTAATCCAGACGTTGAAATACAAAGTACCTTGTCCTTTATTTTCAAATAAACTGATCTTTGAAAGAGCAGTATAGTGTAGTGCATCAGGGAGATCATAATAAATAAATTCCATCCTATAAATTCTGAGCCTGGACTGTACTGTTGGGACTCAAAAAGCTCAGTGAAGCATGCCGTTTGTGAGGTGACTGGCTGTCTAGGAGGAGCAATGTGAAAGTACTTTTAAATTGTGATCTACCCTGGAATAAGCTGTCTCTTGTTTAAAGTGTTTGTTCTCAAACATATTTTGCAGCAAAAGAGCTGTGTGAGTGTTTTTCCTTGCAATATTCTAGTTCCCACTTTAAGATAAACTACTCAGCAGAACCATCTTATTGCCTCATAAAACAGAGCAGCAATACTATTATCGCTTAACTGCACTTGAATTCAAGCAGAACTGCTTTGTTCAAAAAGTAGTAAACACTTTGATAATGTCGTCAAGTAAGGTCATCTAAGATAAAGCATACATAAATAGTAGAGACATAGGATACATTCATAAAGTAGACTGACAAGAAAGGATGCAAGTAGGATGAAGTGACATCAAGAAGGACATTTCTCAATGTAATTATTACAAATTATCCCTTTGTAGAGAGTGAGTACAAATCCTACATTGCACTTCCTGCTAATATGGCCCGAAGTGAATTAAGTAGGTCATACGAGATGGACAGTGGAAAATTTTAGCCTTGATAAAGAGGACTCTGATTAATCCAATAGCCAGCAGAATCTCAATATTCTGCCCTGTATATATTTGGAAGAAGTAGCTCTTTGAATAGTGAATCTATTCTTAAACATTCTTTTAACACAGTCTGCTTGCATGCTCTTTCATTTCTCTGGTTCCAAACTGGAATTTGAATGTTATGTAGTGCCCTCCCCACCATCATGGTCAACAGTAGGAGATTTTTTGTTACATGGTGGCTACCCATGTTTGTCAGAATTTTGTCATGTATATAGGTCCTCTGAAAGTAATTTCTCATATTTATTTCCATGGAAGTTGAAACAGATACAAAGAGCAAAATAACATTAGGTGACAGAACACATTCTCAGTTACATGACACTATTTTTTAACATAGTCACTGCCATTAGCTATGCATTTTCACCAGCAATGAACAAAAGGCTGTATGCTTGTGCTCGTTAAAATCTGCATTAACAGAGGGAACTATACTGCTGATGCCACAGCTGAAACACATCACCCACTGCTTCTCTGTGCTAAAATCCACTATTTAGTTTTCATTGATGATGTTAATGAGGGTAATCTTTTCCACTTGGAGAAATTCAATGACAGCTTTGCTTCATGCACACTTCTTCATCAGATGCACACTTCATGCACACTTCTTCTCAGATGCCATTTTGTCAGACTGCTGCTCTTTGCCCATCTGTCACAACGCAACAAAATGTACTGTAATACTGGCAGAAAGGTTCAAACTCTACTGCCATACCAACAACATCTACCTCTGATGTCATAGAATCATAGAATCATTTGAGTAAAGGGACTCTTAAAGGTCATCTCATCCCAATAACCAAGGACATATACAGCTAGATCACATTGCGCAGAGCCCCATCCAGCCTTACTTTGAATGTCTACAAGGACAGAGCATACACCACTACTCTGGGAAACCTGTTCCAGTATCCTTTCCTTCCCCTTCCCCTTCCCCTTCCACTCCCCTCCCCTCCCCGTGACTCAATCAGAGATCTTCTTCAAATTAAAAATGAATTTACTGGAGGGATGGATTTCTTAAGCAGAGGGGACTGGTGAGATGTTAGCATTGGCTTTGAACATTATTTATGTTGACAATTTTTTTCTAATTACTCTCTCTGTAGATCTTCCAGCCAGAGGAGAAACACTTGACTAGCTGAACACTACTACTGCCACCAGAATGAGTGCTGTCTTAAGCAGATCATCACCTCTTAGATTATTTTTATGTCAGAAAAAGAAATCATTTTTGCCAAAGCACAATGCAAGGAGCTGTCAAGGGTTCTGTTACAATTTTCTGTTTTCTGAGTGTCAACTGTTTATGGGCAGGTTCGGCCTGGTTCTGTGACGATTGGTGCTGAGGACCCACAGACCCATGCCCCAGGAAAGGGGAAGGGGGAAAGGGAAAAGGGAAAAGGGAGATCGGCCTAGAAACAAAACAGCGGCAACGATCTGAGGAGGAAAGCTAATTTACTAAATAGATATCGGAAAGCAAAATAACACAATATAATACAATATAATTGGAATTAAAGCTAATAAATCAAATACGATGAGCAAGAGAGAGTGTCCGATAAACCGAAGGCCTTACGCTAACACTGAAGGCGAGACGGCAGCGAGCACCCACTGCTGAGTTGATCCCAAAAGAAAGAGAGAGTGTCCCGTGACCGTAGACAGTTCTTATCTTTCCCTCTGAGCATAAACACGTAAGAACGCAAAGCATCGCAAAGTCCTCTGGGGAATGTAGTTGTTCTTCTCTTCTGAGACAGGTATACCTGGAACTATCGATGATCCACGGAGCTGGAACATTAACTCTTTAACTCCAAATGCACTATATGATGTTATGATGTGGAATACCAGTACCAAAAAATCATAAAACCATGACACTGAGTCCAATTCCATTTGTGTCCCAAGCCCAAAGTAGATTACATCTGTTTTGGACTTTGCCAAGACTTGATACGCACACCTCAGAGATCCTTTGTGGATGCACGAGTGGTAGTAGTGATAAGGACTCTCCTGACAGTTTCCTTGCAGATAGGGACTTCACTAGCCTGCTACTCACTAGGATCATGGTGGTGCAAGGATTTAAGTCAGATCAGAGAACTTTTGCAAACTTTCTGTACTGTTACTGGTCAGCTGTCCAAAGTCAGATGTTTATTTCTATTCATAGCACTATAACTTTGATATGATTAGGCAGAAAATAGAGCAAGAGCATAGAGCCATCTATGCCTTAGTTCTGTCCCAAAACAAGACTCTAATATTTCAGAAATACTAATATTTGGCTCTCATTTTAGACCCTGTTTAAAGGCATTTTCTTTCCTATATCTAAGAAGCATTTATCTATCTTACGAAGTATGAGACATCAGAGACATAAGCAGAAAAAAAACCTCCATTTCTAGTCTAATGTATTTACTTGTGAAAATAAGGTACTTCGACCTCTAGTAATCAATCTTTTACTCAGAGTGTCACCAGCATCTATTGAAATTCCTTGGATTTTCATCTAGCTTTTCTATTTGTAAAGATGGACCAGGAATAAAATAAACTACTCCTTTTTATTGCCCAGTGATTGAATTATTTTCTTGTATGAACCCTTTTCATATTTATCCGGGTTTATGTTAACTAAAACCGAAACAGCAGTGAATCACAGAGAGTTTCCTAGATAATCATTGTTTGCCTCTAAAATATGGCACTTGAATGGCTACTTTTTGTCCCTTATTTAATCTGTAAATATGTAAATAGTGTATTTATTTTGTAATTACATCAAATTATGTATCATATTCATCCTAAGAGCAAGTCTAGAAATCGTGATTTATGTGATTGACGCTGCCTGGACTTAGATGTAGGAATAATGAAAAAGTGTTATTATAAACTTACTATGAGCCATGTAATGAACTAGCAGTTCAATTAGATTACTTTTGGGTTTTCAACAGTCTTGGCCCCAGAATAGGACATTTACTAAGTGCCATGGTTTTATAATTTTTTTGTTATTAGTATTCCACATCATAACATCATGTAGTGTACTGGGAGTTGAAGAGTCAATGGTACAGTTCTGTGGATCATTGATAGTTCTGGGTATACCTGTCCCAGAAGAGAAGAACTACATACCCCCAGAGGACTCTGCGTTGCTTTGTGTTTTTCCATTTTCCGCTCAGAGGAAAAGATAGAATCTATTCATGTGTCATGAGACACAGGCTCTTTCCCCTTTCATATTATCCCAGCCGTGTGTGCTTCCTAGCAGTTTCACTTTCAGCACTGGAATAAGGTCTTCAGTTTTTGGCCACTCTCATCTCATTTGATTTATTAGCTTCAATTCCAATTACACTGTATTATATTGTGTTATTTTGCATTCTGCTATCTTACTTAGTAAACTGGCTTTCCTCCTCAGATCATTGCCACTGTTTTGTTTTTAGGACCATTTCCCTACCCTTTCCCTTTTTCCCTTTCCCTTTCTTGGGACATGGATCGGTGGGTCCTCCTCCTCCCCCTCACCCCGGATTTGTCACAGCACTGGGCCAAACCAGCCCATAGAATGTTTATACTAAGACAGTTATGTGAGAAAATCTCTGTGCTATGTAGATTAAAGGAAGATATTCAGGTAGCCAAGGTCTTTCAAAGGTAGCATTATCCCATTCCAGACTAATACAGCCTTTATAAGTATTGTTTTGAGGTATAGAAGAAATGAGAAATGTACATCTCAGTGTTAGGTTTCCATCTTTAAGATAAAGGAATCTAAATCTCAATTTAGCAGGAAATATTTTGCTTATATTCTCTCATATGGAACTATGTAATAGTTTCAGCAGGCAGCAGAATGCTATGCTGAACAAGAAAAACAAAATATTAAAAATTTATCTTGTCCATTTATTATACTTCATACAAAAATTTTGTCAAAATTGAGAGGTCTCTGAAGACAGGCTTGACAAGCTTTCATATGATGATTATCTTTTCTCTAACTTCACCAAAATGAAGCAATTAATCATTGTGATGTGTCAGAGTAACACAAGATGATTTAACATTTCAAAGGAATGCACCTGAGTAAGGGTTAAAAATAAGAAGGAAAGCTTGTGGTTAAAAAATACCAGATTCTTACATTCACAAAAATAAATGATAGGATGTGCACACTTGTTTGGATGAGAAAGTCATACACATCTGAGAGATGTTTTTGTCTGCTGTGTCAAGCCATCATTCCATAATGTTTCCATAAAAGGTTCTGTGTGCTTCTTTTGTGTTTTTTTTTTACTTCTTTTTACTCTTTATATATATATTTTACTCTTATATAAGATATATATATATCTTTTATTTTTATTTACACTGAAAAAAATAAAAAGACAGGATTGGCCCTTGGTGTATATGATGTTCTGGTTTTGCAAAGAAGGATTGTGACAGCAAATTGACAATGAAAAGCTATGAGGTTGAGACTGTGTACAAAAACAAAAAAAAATATCATACTATTTCACTGATGCTACCAACAAATTGCCCTCTACAGTGAGAATTATCACACTACTAGTCTAGATACAAGCCAAACATTCAGTTTTGTGTTAAAAATTTAGTCCTTTCTTTCCATTGCATTGTTTATAGCAGGGATAATGATAAATTGCTATAGATAAAACTTGCAGCACTGGTCTTGCTTAATAGACCTTTCATGTCGAGGAGACTATCAACAGATTAGTAGTGAAGACATTTTTTTTTTTAATTTTTTTCTTCTGTTCTTTTTTTTTTTTAAACTGATGTGAAGATGAGATTTTTGTAGTTACTTGTTTCTTAAACACTTCCAAGAATGATGACTCTACCTCCTCCCCTCCCTTGCCAGCCTTTTCCAGTGCCTGACTACTCTTTTAGATAAGTTTTTCCTAATATGAAGTCTGAACCCCCCCTGTTACCAAGGTTATTTCCTCTCATCCTATTGCTAGTTACCAGGGAGAAGAGGCCAACACCTACCTCACTGCAACCTCCTTTCAGGTTGCTGTAGAGAGCTATAAGGACTCACCTGAGCCTCTTTTCCAAATAAAACAATTTCTGTTCACTCCCTCAGCAGCTCCTCATAAGATTTGTGCTCCAGATAATTCAACAGCTTTGTTGCCCTTCTTTGGTCATGCTCCAGGACCTCAATATCTTTCTTGTGAGGGGCCCAAAACTGAATACAGTACTCAAGATATGGCCTCACCAGGGCCAAGCACATGAGGACAATCACCTCCCTGTACCTGTTGGTACACTATGTCTGATACAAGCCAGGATGCCACTGGCCTTCTTGGTTACCTAAGAAGGCTGGTGGCTCAAGTTCAGTTAAATGTCAACCATTCCTTTCCTATTTCCATCTACTCTGCATCAATCTAGTAGCAATGCCTGGGTTTGCAGCTAAAGTGCAGTACCCAGCACTTGGCCTTGCTGAGATTCATCCCATTAGCCCCAGCCCAGAGATCAAGCCTGTCCAGATCCCTCTGAAAGGCCTTCCTGCCCTGAGGCAGATCAATACTTACCCCCAACTTGGTGCAATCTGTAAGCTTACTGATGGTGCACCTATTCCCTTCCTGCAGATCATCAATTAAGATATTAAATAGGACAGGCCCCAGTACTGACCCTGGGGGAACACTATCCATGACTGGTCACCAGTTGGATTTAACTCCATTCACCACTGCTCTCTGGACCTTGACCTGCAGCCAGTTCTTTACCCAACAAAGAGTGTGCATGTCCAAGCCATGGGCTGCTAGGTTATGCAGGAGAATACTTTGGAAGAAAATGTCAGAGACTTGGTTAAATCTAGGTAGATGATGGCAACAGCCTTTCTCCATCCACCAGATGGGTCAAAGAAGGAGATGATGTTGATCAAGCACGATCTGACTCTTATGAACTCATGCTGGCTGGACCTCATCCCCTAGTTGTTCCACACATGCCATGTGACTGCACTCAAGATGACTTCTTCTATAGCCTTTCCTGGTACTGATGTCTACAGGCTGACAGGCCTGTAGTTGTACAAATCCTCCTTATGACTCTCCTTGTAGATGAGACTCATTTGGCAAGCCTCCAGTAATCTGGTACCTCTCTAGTTGACAAAGACTGCTGACAGATGGTGAAAAGTGGCTTGGCATAACTTTTTCCACATCTTTTATTCTGTTTGAGAAATCCTAAAGGATTAGTTTAGTACTTCTTATTTTATACTGAAATTCATATAGTTTTCTGCCTGTTACAAAAATTCACCTAGAAAATAAAGTAAATTTGACATGATAGGATCATAGAATCACCAAGATTGGAAAAGATGTAAAAATAATCCAGTCCAGCCATCCACCTATCACCAAGAGTTCTCTCTAAACCACGTTCCTCAACACAACATCTAAACATTACTTAAAAAGCTTCAGGGTTGTTGACTCCACCACCTCCCTTGGCAGCCCATTTCAGCACCTGACCGCTCTTTCAGAGAAGAGGTATTTCCTAGCATCCAGTCTGAACTCCCTCTCCCCTGGCAGAACTTGAAACCATTCTCTCTGGTCCTATCACCAGTTACAAGAGAGAAGAAGTCAGCTCACCTTCAGATAGATATAGAGGGCAATAAAGTCTCCCCTGAGCCTCATCTTCTCCACACTGATCAATCCCAGCTCCCTCAGCCGTTCCTCATAAGGCCTGTGCTCCAGACCCCTCACCAACTTTGCTGTCCTCCTCTGGACACGCTCCAGGGCCTTTCTTTCTTGCAGTGAAGGGCCCTAAACTGGACACAGTACTGGATGTGCCACCTCACCAGAGCTGAGTACAGGGAATATCTACTATGATCTAATAGAAGCCTTCAAAATATGTAGATCAGCTTGATCAGAAACAAGAACTCTGAAGGAAGCCATACGTATGTACTTACCTGCAAAAATACACCTATCAGATTATATAGACCAGAAAACAGTTTGGAGACTACTCTCAGAACTCCTAAAATAGGGCTTGAGAAGAATTATTTCAACAGTATAATCAGGCAGCAATTTTGTACCAGCATAGACAAGACTTAATGGGACTTACTGAATATTCAAATAGTGCTATTAGCTAAGTTTTGTAGTTATCACAGTGAGCTGAATTTGTACAGTCTAGTGCTGAAAATTTTGTGCAAAGTTCTATAATCATCTAATAAATAATTAGGCTTGTATTTATTGAGAAATAAGGCTAAACTGGCTTCAGGGATTCCTTTCTCCTATATAAAAATTGGAGAAGACACTATCCTTTTCCTTATTAATACTCCTTAACATTGGCCCAGATATCCAGGAGTGCATCTAGATGCTGTTATCCATTCAAAAATCCTAGTGTACCTTACTGCATAAATTGCAGGGTATCTGCAGTGTACAGAATGTGTTGGACCTACATATACTCTACATTTGTATACATATTTCCTTGTTCATCTATCTGTTAGTAGAAATAAAATATGTACTGTATTGTTTTGATGAGTGTTACTATTTTCTTTTCTTTCTGGTAACACAGGATTAAACTTTATGTAAATATTTACAGATCTTTGCTATTTCTTATTACCAAAACCACTTGGTGTGAATCTGGGAGGATAATTCAGATTGATGTCTGGCAAAAAAAAATACATGTTAGGTGCCTATACTTATCAGTCATTTATTAGTGAGTACCCATCATGCTTGATACCACTGCACCTAGAACACTAAAGGCTTGCAAGATGCAGTTCATCACTTCACAGTTACAGATGTTTTAGTTTTTCCACTTTGTCATCATGACCAACTTGATTAAGTGCTTACATTTAAAAAGAAAGACTAGCAATCAGATATATTACCCTAAAGTCACTTGAAAGTTCAAGGTTAAAGTGTCAAACTACTCAGTTCTTATCTATCAAGGATTATGAGAAAAATGATTATTATTTTAGTCTATATTTGAATAATAGATGAGAACTTACCCATGAATTTACCCTTTATATTAGTCCCCATCCTGATCAACAAAAATTTCACTTCTAAGACAACTAATTTAATTCCTTTGTCCACTGGCTTCCAGAACTTTTTAAATACTTAAATATTATGATAAATAATAATGAATATTCTTCTGATATTAATTATTATTTAAGTGCATGTAGCTAATATTTTGACAGTGTTAACTGCTTTTCTTGTTTTCAGGATTATTTTTATGATTTTAAGGACCAAAAATATTCATAACAATTGATTTTCTAGAGATCATATCTTCTTCTTTCATTATTTTGTGTTCCTTTACTTTCTTGTTCTGAATTTCACTTCTACAAAGCAAAAGGATTCCAGCCACCAAACGCATACAACCAGCCACCACATGCATACAACTGAGACACTTGTCATGGTTTTATGATTTTTGTTATTGATATTCTACATCATAACATCTTATAGTGCATTTGGAGTAAAAGAGTTAATGCTCCAGCTCTGTGGATCATCAATAGTTCCAGGTTTACCTGTCTCAGAAGAGAAGAACTATGTACCCCAGGATACTTTGTGTTGCTTTGTATTTTTATGTTTTTCCTCTCAGATGGAAAGATAAAAACTGTTCGTGTGTCACGAGACACTCTTTCCTTCAGGGATCAACCCATCAGCAGGTGCTCACTAGCCATCTTGCCTTCAGCGTTTAGCGTATAGCCTTCATTTTTATCGGACACTCTCGTTCATTTTATTTTATTTATTAGCTTCAATTCCAATTATATTGTATTATACTCTGTTATTTTGCATTCCGATATCTTATTTAGTAAATTAGCTTTCCTGCTCAGATCATTGCCGCTGTTTTGTTTTTAGGCCCCATCTTCATTTTCCCTTTTCCCTTTCCCCTTTCCTTGGTCCATGGGTCCATGGGTCCCCCCACCCCAATCATCACAGAACCAGACTGAACCAGCCCAAAAAACATTGATAACACTTTAATATAAATTAGATACTTAGGTATACCCAACCTGTGACCTGCAGGCCACATGAATCCCAACTAAATTTGCATTGCAGCCTGCACACATTGCAGCCTGTGCTCCCTCCAGCTGCATAATCATGGCAGCAGCTCTGCCCTAATGGCAGAGTCACAAGGAGGTTGAAGAGCAATGCTGAAAATAATATGGCACTACACTTAATTTGCAAGGAAATCATGTCAGTTTTCAAAGCTTTCAGTTTGAAACATATGAAAAACATGATGCCAAATTCAATACATATAAAGGAATGCCTTGTAAAGGCAAACAGCAGAAATAAGTCTGTCACATTAAAAAAAGTATTTTAAGCAAAAGTATATGGCAAAAGAAGACATTGGCAATGTTTTTATTGGGACACAAGTGTGATAGGTAGATTGCATTTTTGCAGTGGAAGTTTCCAGCATTTTTCTGTATGTCTTACTGAACTTATAACCCATCTTGCAAACTATTGCAGTATAAGGAAAGTTAGGATCAGATGTAACAGCCCAACCTATAACACCCCCCCCAAAACTCCCCCCCACCTTGCAAATCATTGCTGAGCAAAGAAAGTTGGGATCAGATACCATCTTGAGACCAAATGTATCATCTCAAGACAAGCACAAGATAAGAAGAACATGTAATGAATTTGAGTAGAGCAAGCACCAGTAAAGATGCAAGAAGTAGGGAGGAAGCCTAGCATAAGATAGATAGAATGCACTGTCACTGATTGGAAAAATCACACTCCATACAAAGAACAAATGACTCATAAAGATGACAGGTTGGTACCGGACCTGGAGATGGACCTTATATAGAAATGTATCATAGCAACTGCGCCAGGAAGATTGTGAGCCTGAGGTGCTTCACCAATGAGCAGATGCCAGGAGAGCATGAACCACATCGGTTTTAGGGTATGCAACGGAGTGAATTTCACAAACTGTTGTGCATTCTCTCCCTTGTAAACGGGGGGTGTGAGCCCATTATTGCAATAATTAATAAATTTTGCTGCTATCACTAAGATCTTTGCCTGACCAGAAGTCCTTGACTTAGAGTGCTTCTAACACAAGCACTACAGAACCATAACAGGTAACAAAGAAGAAAAATTGTTTCATCCCTCCCAACAACTGGCTATAGCTCAAGAGAATAGCAAACTACCCAAAGAGATGGTGCTCCCTCTGTGCTAGCAAGCAGCAAGCAAAGACTATGAATCTGCCTTCAGAGAGGCCTTCAGGATCCTGTGCTATCTTCCTATTAGACTTGTTCTCATTGGATTACATGTCAGGGGAAACCACCATTCAGTGTTGCTGTCTTTCCCCACTTCTTCACAGTTGTCACTTGATGACCTGAGGAGTCCTGTATGACACCATCAACCTAGTCAGTATGGTAATGGCATACATTTGGTTTTCCTTCGGTACAGGATAGGCTTGCATGAGCCCACCTGCTGTATCAACATATGTTAGGGCATATCTGGACCCCTCAGATAGAGGAAGGAGACCTATATAATCAATCTGTGTTATGGTTTTGTGATTTTTGCTGTCAGTATTCCACATCAGAACATCATGTTGGGAGTTAAAGAGTTAATGCTCTGGTAGGGAGTTGAAGAGGGATGGAGATTCTGGCTGGACACCAGCTGCTCATTCTGGCATGAAGAATGACATAAAAAACCACTCCTGCACTGATAGCACAGATGAGAGAATTACAGCACAGATCAACCACCAATGAAATTGCTCCAGTCACTGCAGGTAACCAATAGAGGGGCCTGCCCCCAGCCAGGTGGGGGAAAGGGCTAATAGAGTGTATTGGACTGTGTGGGTTTCATGGCCTGGCACATCAGAACCACAAAAATATAAGGCATTGGTGGACACTGGTGCACAGTGCACTGTAATGCCCTTTTGTTATAAAGGGACAGAATTGATTTATATTTCTGGAGTGTCTGGAGGCCCTCAGGAATTGTCTGTGTTGCAGATAGAAATAAGCCTCACTGGTAAATACTGGAAGAAGCATCGCATAGTGATTGGACAGGGGGCTACATGCATACTCGGTATAGATTATAGCAGAATTGGGCATTTCAAGTATCCCAAGGTATACCGATGGGGTTTCATAATAGCTGCTGTGGACACAGACAACATTAAGCAGCTGTCTGTTTTACCTGGCCTGTCAGAAGATCCGTCTATTGTGGGGTTGCTACAAGTGGAGGAGCAACAGGTACCGATTGCTACAAAAACGGTACACAGACAACAGTACCACACTACCAGGGATTCCTTGTTCCCCATTCATAAGCTGATTCATCAGCTAGAGAGCCAGGGAGTGATCAGCAAAACTCACTCACCTTTTAACAGCCCCATATAGCTAGTGTGTAAAGCCAGTGGAGAATGGAGGCTGATGGTAGATTACCATGGCCTGAATGAAGTCACAACCCCACTGAGTGCTGCTGTGACAGATATGTTTGACTCCAGTACAAACCAGTGTTGAAAGTAGCCAAATGGTATGCCACCACTGACATTGCAAATGCATTCTTTTTCATTCCTTTGGCCACAGAATGCAGGCCACAGTTTGCTTTCACCTGTAGTGGAGTTCAGTATACCTGGAACTGTTTGTCCCAGGGATGGAAACACAGCCAGAACATTTGCCATGGGTTGATCCAAAACATATTGGAACAGGGTGGGGCTCCTGAGCACCTGCAGTACATTGATAACGTTGTTGTGTGGGGGCAATACAGCAGAGGAAGTTTTTGAGAAAGGAGAGTAAGTAATCCAAATTCTTCTGGCTGGTTTCACTATTAAGCGAATCAAAGTGAAATAACCTGCCCAAGAAATACAGTTCCTAGGATTAAAATGGCAAGATGCGTGTCATCACACCCCAGGAGATGTGATCAACAAAATCACCAGTATGTCTCCACTCACTAGCAAGAAACAGACACGGTCATTTATGGGTATAGTAGGTTTTTGGAGAATGCACATCCCAAACTACAGCATCATAGTAAACACCCTTTATCAGGTGACGTGGAAGAAATATGATTATATATGGGGTCCTGAAAAGCAGCAGGTTTTTGAGCAAATTAAGCAGGAGATTGCCCATGCCCTGGCCCTGGGGCCAGTACAGATGAGAAAGGATGTAAAGAACATCTACACTGCTGCTGGAAAGGAAGGTCCCACTTGAAGTCTGTAGAAAAGAGCTTTGGAGAGAGACCAACCCCTGGGATTCTGGAGGAAAACATACAGGGGGTTGGAGAAGTACTACACTACAACTGAAAAAGAGATCTTAGCTGTGTACAAGGGGGTTCGGGCTGCTTCTGAAGTAATCAGTACTGAAACGCAACTCCTTCTGGCATCTCGGTTGCCAGTGCTGAAATGGATGTTTACAGGAAATGTTCCCTACATCCATTAGGCTACCGATGCAACTCGGAGTAAGCTGATCATGCTGATTACACAGCAAGCTTGGATGGGGAACCTCAGCTGTCCAAGAATCCTAGAGGTGATCATAGACTGACCCGATGTTAAAAAGTACAGAACATCACAAGCAGAAGGGGTATTGCTTCCTAGAGATACTCACAATTTAACAAACTGACAGAAAATGAATAAAAAATTGCCCTGTTCAGAGATGGATCATGTTGTATTGTGGGAAAGCATCACAGATAGAAGGCTGCTGTGAGAAGCCCCACATGACAAGTTGCAGAGGCCACTGAAGGAAAAGGAGAATCAAGACAGTTTGCAGAGGTAAAGTCTGTCCAGCTGGCCTTAGATATTGCTGAACAAGAGAGGTGACCAGTGCTTTACCTTTACGCTGACTCATGGATGATGGCAACAACGTTATGGGGGTGGTTACAGCAGTGCGAACAAAATGACTGGCAATAAAGAGGTAAACCTATTTGGGCTGCTGAACTGTGGAAAGACAGTGCTGCCTGAATAAAGAATATGGTTATAAAGATGCATCATGTAGATGCTCAAGTGCCCAAGATTTGGGCAACTGAAGAACAACAAAAGAACCATCAGGTAGATTGAGCTGACAAAATTAAGGTAGCTCAAGTTTATTGCGATGATCCTTCCCAATCCAGCTCCCTGCCTACTGTAGAGGGAGATAAGGTCCCTGTGGTACATCTAATGAGCATGTTGGTGAAAGCTGTGTGGGTCCTTCCAGCTTCTGGAAAGGGCAAACCCCTCCATGGAACTGCTTTTGCACAGGGATGTGGGTCCACTTGGTGAGTTATACAGAAAGATGGGGAAGTCCAGTTTGTACCACAAAGGAGTTTGACATTGGAGAAGTGCAGTCAATGATTCTATGTATATATATGTATATAAATATATTTGTATGTAATGCATGTTCATTACTGTTTTGTTTGTAGGTAGGTACATGTTAAACATGATGTGATGATGTGGAATAAGGGGTGGAATGCTGTGTTTTTGTGATTTTTGCTGTTGGTATTACACATCAAAACATGTTAGGAGTTAAAGAGTTAATGCTCTAGTGGGCAGAGGAAGAGAGGTGCATCTCCTGGCTGGACACCAGCTGCTCACTCTGGCATATTTTCTCTCAGCTTTTGCAATAGGAGAAAAGCACGTGTGTTTCCCCTGCAGTGTAAGATGTTGCATCTTGGACATTACTCTCTCTTCCTTCTTGTTTGATTTGGTTGGATTTAGTAAATTACCGTTCCTCCTCCTCAAGATTGTTGTCAATATTTTTTTTTTAGACCCATCTACTGCCTTCTTACCCTTCACCCTTGCGCTTCCCCCCCCCCCCCACCCCAGAGCACATGGCTCTGATTGTGTGGCCGCATTGCAAAAAGCAGAGCAAAGTTTTTTTCTTTCCCTCTCTCTTTTATTTTTCCTTGTATCCCTGTCACGGACTCAGATCTAAAGATAACTCTGTGACAATCTGCCATCACTGTAATGGGTCATGTCCTTTAGTGAGATGGGTATTCTTTTTTTAAAAGAGGTCTTGGTCTCATTTGCAAGTGTTTCTGTCCTGACATGCTTGGACAATATCTGGTAACTCTATGGGCAGCCCACATGCTTTGGCTGCTGCTCACATGTCCTTCTTAATACAGTTTCTGATACAGCCAGTGGGCGATGTCTTCTGCTGATGCATTTTCCAGCCATCTAACTTGAAGCAGTGTGTCAGCTTCATCATTGCCTGGTAACTGCAAGGGTTGATGTCTGGAGATGTCATATGCTCATACAGTCCTGTGTCTAACCATGTTCCTTGTATGAACACACATCTTTGCTCCAGAGAGGTCCAATCCTGAGTAAACCACTGCAATATCCAGAGTATGAGCCCTCAGTGCATTGCCTAACCTGTGCAGATGTTCAATGCGCTGTCTCCCAGATCTTGAGTTATCACCATCTACATGGCTTGTAGCTCAGCCCACTGGTTACTCCATCCATCCTTCTCTGAAGAGGAAGAGATTGTTTTGGTTGAGGAATGCAATGACTCACCACCTATTTGGATTTCCTCTGCTGGATCCATGTACTAGGTGTCTCCTGGAATAAGGATATTTCTTCTGTACAGGACTCTTCTGTGGGTGAGTTACCATCATTTCCTTGGGTGTTTCACTATGGTACATTACTGGCCTGAGTATCTTCTACAACATTTCCTTCAATGATGATGATGACAGGTGGCTTCTCTGACTAAAGGAAGTGACCCAGCACATCACTGTTTGTGATTGGGCCACCCTTGATTTAGGAGTGTGGGTTAGATCTTTTACCTACCCTTGGACTGGCAAATTTGTTTTAACAATATCCTCTGCAATTTGAGTTAATGGTTCTATCACCTCCAGTGCATAATAGGTAGTCAGTAACTGCTTTTCAATCATACTGTATTGTTTTTTTCCTCCATGCCAAATGTGTGACCAGAACCCAACTGGTGTTCAACAGAATTCTGGTGCTGCCACAACCCCCAGCTAACTGGGGTATAAAGGGTCGCCAGAATCCTAATATATCCAAAAACTCCTGCAACTGCTTTGGTGTTGTGGGAACCAGGAATGCTTGGACCTTATGATTGTGCTGGGGAAGACCTTGCTCTTACCTGACCTGCCAACACCAAGGAATTTAACTGATTGCCCTGGTTCCTATACTTCCTGTGGGTTTATAGCCAACCCCTTTTCCTGTAAATAAGTAGTTAGTGAAGATACTGTCTTCTCTAATGTCTCCATTGAGTTAACATTAGTTCATCATGGTAGTAGTACATTTTGATGGTATATGGTTTGTTCCAATTTGCCAGGTCATGCACAACCATGTTATGACAAAAGGTAGGGAAATGCATATACCTGAAGCAGGACTTGAAAAGTCCGGTGCCTGCCCTCCCATGTGAATGCAAATTGATCTTGGGATTCTTTATCAATATGAATGCTGAAAAATGCATTTGCTGGATCCAAAATGCAGTGTTTCTTTTTCTCAATGTATCCATGAGAGAGGTGATATTTGGTATGGCCACATGGATTTGCTGCATGGTTTATTTAGCTCTCTGTAGTCTACCATCATGTACCATCCGACTTCCTGACTGGCCATATGGGATAGTTACTTGGGCTGTGTGCGGGTCTTGTAATCCCTACTCTCTCCAGCTCCCGAACAGTCTTGGTAATTTCTTCTTGCCCACCCAGGGGCCTATACTGTTTGGTATTCATGATCTGGCATGGCTGTGGCAAAAACAAGTGGCCTCAGTTGCATGTCCCCTTAGAATTGCCTGCACCACTCAGTTGGTAATACATATTTATCTTAGTCTGAACACTCTCACATTGGTCTGGAGGGTCAGACCCTACTGAATGTCTATTCTTAATATGTATTCTAGAATTGGGGTGAAAGACACCCTGTACTCCTGGGATGGGAAACACCCAACCCCAAATTTCAACCATGTTTGGGTTACAAGGATCATCTATCCCCTGAACCCACCTATCATTGCCTTAGTGCCTGAAAATTGGTTTGGGTTGCCATGTGTAATGCATGTTTCTGCTCTAGTATCCACTAGCAACATAACCTGCTGATTTTTCTTTCAGGAATTTAGTTCAACATAGGGCCTCATGTCCCTTCTAGAGGCCCTAATCCTGAGTGATTTCTGTTCCTCCATCACACCATTAGTTTTGTAGTCTCCAAGTATTTTTACTCTGATGACTTGGATGCAGCTGCCCAGAATTCCTGAGGAGGTTCATACATTTTTGATTGGACTATGACGTTCTCTACACTCCACATTTCTCATGGAATCTGTTCTATGATTCTAACTCCTTGGCCTTTAGGGGAGGATTGGAAACTTTGTTTGTCTGTTAATTGTCTTTGTAATTGCAATAGGATCTGATTAGGCTCTATGTATCTTTAAAAATAGAACTCCTGCTGTAATCAGATCATTGAATATTTGTTTTCTTGAGACTCTAATGGGTCCAGATTGTATTACTTTAGGGACCAGTCTCCAAGGCCGTGGTTTCAGATAGATCTTTGACCTTTCCGCCATCATTTGGACATCGTATCTGGTAGGCACTCCATCTCCCCTGGATCCACCACCAATTGGGCAGCCTGTTGTGTTATGGCCTCTGAGGCCACTAGGAGGCGTAGTATGGATACCAAGGTATCATACTCTCATACTAGGGTTTGTTGCAAGATTAGAATCCTGCAGAAAATTTAATCAGACCCAGTCTTTTAATGACATTCTCATAGACTGCCTCTTTCATACACAGTTCTTTAGTATAGTTTTGTAAGTTTTCCATAGATGACCATAACCCTGTGCTTAAAGGTATACCTTTTTTGGATTTATTTGCCATATTTCCATCTACAGTGAATAAATGATTTTCCTCATGTTGGATTGTTGTATATAATCTTTGAAGCAGGTAACAAAGAAAAAAATTGACTCACTCCTTCCAACGACCAGTGACAGTTCAGGAGTGGACTCGCTACCCAACAAGATACTGATTCTTCAGTTGCTATCCCTTAAATGAGGGAGAGGGGTGGACCTGGATCCACCCCTTCCAGTAACTCATTGCTTGCACCTGAGCTACCAGGGTTAGCCACACATTCTCACCTGGTGCTCAACCATTGGTTCAGGCTGTAACCCAACAATTCCACTACAAAAGTTAAAACTCAAATCGATTCTGTTATAAAAGCTGGTTATATGGTAGGAAATCTGGCTGCAAAATATCCAAACCATTTCCTGATGATGAGGTTGTTAAACAATGTATAGAAAACATAATAGATATAATATGTTATGATAAAACATGAATTTTTCTAAGACCAGTATGTCTCACCAGTCAGATGAACTGAATAAGTAAGAAAATCTATTGAAAAAAAGAAGAGAGTAAAGCTGCCAATTTCAAGTTTTATGCTTTGGCAATAGATAAATATACTGATGCTACAAATTTGGGTCGTTTTCATTAGAAGTATTGATAATGAATATAATATCACTGAAAAACTGGCTTCTTTGGTGTCACTGAAATACACAACTAAATCTCTTGGTCTGTATGAAAAATACATTAAAACAATTTTTTGTATCTATGTCAACATATCTGATAGCTACTGATGGTGCTCCAGTGACAGTTGGTAAAAGTTTAAGAATTAATAGAAGATGATGTAATTACATCTGGTAACTCACATTTCATGAAATATCACTGCATTGGACATAAAGGAAGTTTATGTGCAAAAACTTTAAAAATTGATAATGTCATACAAACTGTCATCAAAGCTGTGAATTTCATGAAGTCCAGGAGTCTGAAACATCACCAATTCTAGGAGTTAATTAAAAGTATGAATAATGATTATGGGATCATCATTTCTTTTTCAGAAGGAAGGAGGCTAAGTCGGGGTAAAATACTAAAAAGACTTTGCACAGAATTGCTGAGTCACAGCCTGAACTACTGACTGAGTACCTGAAGAAAAGACCTGGTCAGCCCAGAATTGAAGGCAATTCACCTGTGAATGAATGAAGCCAGGCTCCACCCCTCTTAGACCTCATTTAAGGGCTGACTATCACTGAGGAATGATCTCTTGTTGAAGAGTTGCAGGACCACTCTGCATGTAAATGGGGAAGCAGGCAGTGGACCTTTCAGGTCCTGCCACAGGGGTGTGTCCATTCAACAACATACTGTCACAACCTAGTTGCATGCGACCACACAGACTGGGGAAAACTTAATACTGTCAATTTGTATCACTATATTGATAATCTCACGTTGACATCTGATTCACTGGAGGCAGTAGGTTGGGTGGTGGATTCACTGAGCACCTATCTGCAGGAAAAATTATAGGCTGCAACTCAAATGAAGTGCAAGGTCTGGGCCTATTTGTGAAATCCCTGGGAGTAGTTTTGTCAGGAAAGACCAAAGTACTATTCAGTGCAGTAATAGATAGGGTTCAGGCGTTCCCAGTCCGTATGACACCTAAGCAGCTGCAGGAATTCTTAGGTATATTGGGATACTGGTGTTCCCTTATTTACCACAGTTGCTGAGGCCTTTGTATCAACTCACAAAGGAGATCCAATTGTGGGACTGGGGAAGAATGGAATACAAGGCTTTTCAACAGGCAAAACTGGCTGTTAAACAAGCCCAGGTATTGGGTATATTTGATCCTACCCTCTCAGCCAAACTGGACATCTGTGCTGCCTTGGCTGGGGCCTGTGGCAACACCAGAGTTCTGTTAGGGTTTTGGTTTCAGGTTTGCCACGAAGCAGAATAAAGATGTGGTTTGATTGAATGTCATGTTTTTAAGATTTTTGTTATCAGTATTCTTCATCATAACATCATGTGAGGCACTTGGATCATGTGAGGGGTCTGGAGCACAAGTCTTATGAGGAGCGGCTGAGGGAGCTGGGATTGTTTAGTCTGGAGAAGAGGAGGCTCAGAGGAGACCTTATTGCACTCTACCACTTCCTGAAGGGGGGTTGTGGTGAGGAGGGGGTGGGCCTCTTCTCCCTGATAAATAACGACAGGACGAGAGGGAATGGCCATAAGTTGCGCCGGGGAAGATTTAGATTAGACCTGAGGAAGCATTTCTTTTCTGAAAGAGTGGTCAGGCACTGGAATGGCCTGCCTAGGGAGGTGGTTGAGGCACCATCCCTAGCGCTGTTCAAGAAGCGTTTAGATAAGGTGCTAAAGGATTTAATTTAGTAGTTGGGTAGAGATAGTGATAGGAGGATGGTTGGACTAGATGATCTTATAGGTCCTTTCCAACCTTATGAACTTATGAACTTATGATTTAAAGAATTAATGCTCTAAGTCCGTGGACTGCCAAATTTCCAAGTACTTGGATCTCAGAAGAGAAGAACAACTATATAGCACAGAGGATTTTGCATTACTGTTTTCCATCCAGAGGGAAAGATAAAACTGCACGCAAGTCCCAGAGACTACCTCTTTTTCTGTTCACCTCAGCAGTGAAAATTCCCTAGCTGTCTTGCCTTCAGCTTTAGTGTAAGGCCAGTGTAAGTTCTGGACACTCTTCCATTTTATTTGATTTATTAGATTCAATTCCAATTATATTGTGTTATTTTGCATTCTGATATCTTATTTAGTAATTAGCTTGAAATATTATTTTACACCGTAAAGTCAAGGCAGAGATACATAAAATTAGAATGATTTTGTCTCTCTGCTCTTAACAATAAATAAATAAAGAAAAAATATTAGCCAGGTGGGGGAAATTATTTTTCCCTTACATTCTTACTATGAGTACCACCTACAGTAGAAATGCTGGCAAAATGAAATTATTCCTTCAGCATCTAATTCTTGTCTCAGCAGATCTGCATATCTTATTTGCAGACACATCCAGCTGTAGTAACCATAGCCAAAGGTCTAGTTTTAGATTCCTCTTGTATACAATAAAAGCTACATTATAGACTTATAGACAGTATTGTTCAACATGTCCCACAGTCCCCAACCTGCTTTTCTGCATTCTTTCTCTCCTCTAAGGACCTTGTGAAACTGAAGCTAGGATTCTAAGAATCACTTTAAGACTTATTTCTGAAAGCTAGTAATTTTAGAGTTCCTGCTTCTTTAGACCTAAGAACTTACTGTAACATAGTAGTTAAACGTAGTTACACACTCTTTATATAAAACATGAAGAATATTTTCCTTTTTTACTGGTACAAGCTGTCTTATGTTAAAAACTGAATGAATCCAAGTCCCACAGCAACTATGTGAAAGTAGTGAAGCATAACTAAGTCTTGCTTAAAGGCTGAAGTTTGTGCTAATAATAAGCAGAGCAGATGCACTGTTGCAGGGTTCAAATTAGTACCTTTTGTTCATTTCAGGGATATATGCAAACAGAAATATCATGAGAACGTTAGTATTTAACATTATAAGATTTTAACAGAATAAAGAAATACAGTATTGTCTAAAATTATTGACTAAAAGTCATGTGTTTGTGTTGTTTTTTGTTTTGTTTTGTTTTTTTTTCCTTTGGTTAGGTAAGAAATGAAAAATGAACCTGGTTTGTTTCTGTGGACAATATTCCAGGCATATACTTGCCATACGCTGCCTGATGAACTCAGCATAATCTTGCTACAGATTTCAACTAAGCAGAAAGTTAGTGTAAGAGGGAGTATATACAAGAGAAGGAGTTTAGAAAAGCACAACAAAAGTTTAGAAAAGCATGACTTTATGGCTGAGAATCAAGGGCTTAAGTCCAGAACCAACTTTGGGTAGGTATTTCTGCTTTCTGGGTCTAAAAGACTGTCTGCCTAGTAGATATCATGTCAGAGAACAAACTATTGGGGATGTAGGTCTGGGGCATGTAAGGGTATAGATTCAGGAAACAGAATACAGGGTTTCAGGCAGTGGTTAATATTGCCTTATATTTTTTTAACGGTTTTGGTCATTTGAAGTTTGAAGATCGCTGTGGAAATGCACTACCTCTAACCTTAGGTTTGGTTGGTAAGAGCAAACAAAAGCCTCTAGGACAGTAAAAGGGTGAATATAAAAAGAGTAGTGAGGTGAGCTGATTTTTTTTCCATCTCTGTACACGTAAGAAGTACAACTAGAAGATATAAATGTTACTTCACAATGAAGATAGAGGTATTTTGCATTCAGTACAAGAATATAAACAAAAGAGAAAACAAGCAAATAAGTGCCGTTTCTCTAAGTAAATTAACAGTAAGACACTGAGTCTGACTGTTATTATCAGTAATAGAATTTCCTGTGCCTATAATCATGCAGTCAAAGCAAACTCAAACATATGACAATTGAGTCACCAGTTTTCTCAGTTTGTTGGAATTTAATAATTACCATAATAATAATAACTGGCTCATTTGAATATGAGATAGTAGATCTATTTTTACAATATATTGTACAGTTTTGGTAATGAAAAAATTAATTATAATGATAGCCTTGAAAATTATTTTGTACATTAAAACAATCAAATGTATGAAACATTTTCAATGCTTTTGTTTTCAACGTTCTGCTTTTAATAAACTCATTACATTGCAAAATGTTACAATATCTCTCTAATGAAATAGGGCTGGCTTCTGATCTTAAGCTGAGTGTATGATCATGTAATTCAGTTTTGAGTCATACTGACGCCAAGATAGGAAGCAAGCCTACCATACGTAATTATCTTTCTATTATGTACGGTGAAAGATCAGATCTAAAAATAGTTATTGTTGATGGCTTTTGGCCAAACCCAATGACTAATGGGTCCAAGGGACCCACCAACCCATGTCCTAGGAGAGGGCAAAGGGGGGAAAAGAAAAAAGATAGGGAGATGGGCCTAAAAACAAAAAAAGTCACAACAGGATAAGGGAGAAAACCAATATACTAAATATGACAGTGGAACGTGAGCTAAGACAATATAATACAATATAATTGGAATTGAAGCTAATAAATCAAACAAAATGAGAGTGTCCAAAACCAGAGGCCTCACTCTAATACTGAAGGTGCAATGGCTAAGGAGCATACACCAGAGACAAGCAGTAAAATAAAAAGTCTTGTGACTTGAGAGCAGTTTTATCTTCTGAATGGAAAACAGAAATGAGACTGAAGTCTTCTGGGATGTTAAGTTCTTCTCTTCCAAGAACCAGGTACCTGGAAATATCAACAAACTGCAGAACTGGAGCTTCATTGCTTAATGTCTAGATTTTCTAATTGATAAAATATGAAAGCTTTCACTTTGGTAAAGTGCAGTATGTTCACTAAACAAGATCATGAATTGTTTCAGGACTTTTGAGGGAAGGATATTAGGAAAGCACTGTTTATTTATGTACTAGGTAGAAAGCTACTGTGTTGTTTAAAATGCTTGATAATCTTTATTCTACTTTTTGGGGCAGGCCAGTGGCTGTCCTGCTCCATTCCACTGCCCCATCTTATTGGTATTCCAATTCTGTTTCCAAAGAAGAGAAATCTGGGCTAGACATCCATAATAAATGTAATTTCATACAAGATAGCTTAATGTGGAAAATTCCCCATCCATAAAACTACAACTTCTTCCTATACACAATGTCTCACTAGCAGATTTAAAGTGTTTCTGGATGAAAAAAAAAAATTCCTGTATCCAGTGTGAATTTAAAGAAAAATTTGGTCAAAAGTCAGCATGATTTACCATTCTTCTGAAGGTGGAAACAATCCATCTTTCTTTAAGTTGTGAAATGATGGTATTTTAGTTTCCAAGTAACTTGTGGCAAGAACTGTTAAGACACATTCCCTTAAGAAACTAAGTGTGGCAAATAGTTTTCTGCTATACTATTGTTCAAGCAAATAATTTGTCTACAGAAAAGCAGAAACTCTCTGTGAAAATTTGATCCATAGCACTATCATTAGGAACAAGATAAAGAACATGAAAACTGCCAAATAGTGAAATCAGTGGGAAACATACTATTAGAGTTAAAAGCAGCAACTTTTATTAATATTCTTCCATGCATACATATAACTAGAATCCTGATGTTTTGCTCTGTATCTACGTATCAGAATCACACAGAATCGTGTAAGCGTTGGAAGGGACCTCTGAAGGTCATCTATTCCAAATCTCTCTCTAAAGCACATTCCCCTGAATAGCTTACAAAGGAAAGAGTTCAGGCACATTTTGAATATCTCCAGAGAAGGTGACTCAATAACTTACCTGACTAGCTTGTTGCAGTGTACTGAAACCCTTGCATGTAAATAAGTTTTTCCTTATGTTAGCATGGAACTTTTAATGTTCCAGTTTTTGCCAATTATCTGTTGATCTAACACTGGGCACCACTGAAAAGAGCCTGGCCCCAAACGCTTGACTCCTTCCTTTCAGATATTTATGAGCATTGATAAGATTCCATCTCAGTCTTTTCTTCTCCAGGCTGATAAGGCTTAGGTCTCTCAGTCTTTCCTCGTATGAGAGATACTCAAGACCCCTAATCATATTTGTGGCCCACAGGTGGACATTTCCTTGAAGACTGCTATGTATCTGGAACTGAGTAGCCCAGAACTGAACACTCTACTGCACATCTGGCCTCATCAGGGCAGAGTAGAAGGGAGGATCACCTCCCTCAAACTGCTGCCATTGGACTTCCTGGCCACAAAAGCACACTGCTGGTTCATGGACAACCTGCTGTGCATCAGGACATCTATGTTCTTCTTTGAAGAGCTCCTAAACTGTACTTACACATGTGGTGATTCCTCCCCAGGTGTAGGATTCTCCACTCACCCTTGCTGAGCCTCATAATGTTCCTCATCACCCAGCTCTCCAGCCTGTAGGATCTCACTGAATGGCAGCACAGCCTTTTGATTTGTCAGCCAAATCTCTGAAGTATGATTGTCAATATTAAATGTAATCTTTATGAAAATAGCAATCTAAGAGTATGTTGTTTGTACAGTTTTAACAATTTGGAATAAAATAAGGGGTCATAAAGAATTTGCACCTGAAGACCTGAGGAATTAAATGTGATTTTTCACGTATCTTTGAACTTCTGTGTGAGAGTCAATCAATACCAGCTTTTGGGAAATAATTTCTTTCTTCTAGCAAGCACAAATCACTGTATTTCATTCCAGAAACACGGAGCAGAGAGCACCCCATAGTTCTAGGCATGTAATAAAGAGACACTGTGAAGTAGTATGGGACTGTGTCAATAAAATCCTTCTGTATGAATGGCGTCTATTGGTATTTAAAAGTTTTGATTAAGAAAAACATGCCAGAAAACTATAAGTTGGTTTTATACTTTTCCCTTGAGAGGGAAAGGGTGTAGTGGTATGGTACAATTTGCCAAAGATGGACAGACTAGGGACTTGAAATCCTGTTGATCAGGGGTCAGTGCTGGGTCTGGTCCTGTTCAACATCTTCGTCAATGAACTTGATGTGGAATTAGTGTCCACCCTCAGCATGTTTGCTGATGATATGAAGCTGGGAGGAATAGCTGACACACCACAAGACTTTGCTACCATTCAGCAGGACCTGAACAGGCTGGGGAGTTGGGCAGAGAGGAACTAGATGAGGTTTAACAAGAGCAAGTCTTGCACCTAGGAAGGAATAATTGGATACACCAGCACAGGTTGGGGGGATGACCTGCTGGAGAGGAACTCTGCAGAGAGGGACCTGGGGGTCCTGGTGGATAACAGGTTGGCCATGAGCCAGCAGTGTGCCTTGGTGTCCAAGAAGACCACCTCTCTGCTCCTGCTGGCTACACTATTTCTGATACAAGCCAGGATGCCATTGGTGTTCTTGGTTACTTAAGCAGTCCAGTGGCTCACGTTTAGTTGAATGTCAGAGAAAAAACCCAGGTCCTATTCCTCCACACGGCCTTCCAGAAACTCTGCCTCAAACCCATAACATTGCCTGGGGCTGTGGTGGCCAAAGTGCACAGGACTTGGTCTTGCTGAACTTCATCCCATTAGCCTCAACCCAGCGATCCAGCCTGTCCAGATCCCTCTGAAGAGCCTTCCTACCCCCAGGAAGATTGATGTTTCCTCCCAACTTGCTTACCAACTTACTTACTCATGCACACAATTCTTTACTCAGCAAAGAGTGTACCTGTCTAAGCCACAGGCTGACAGCTTCTCTAGAAGGATACTGTGAGAGACAGTGTCAAAGACTTTGCTGAAGTCTAGGTAGACTATGTCAACAGCCTTTCCCTCATCCAATCAGGCTGGTCACCTGGTCATAGAAAATGATGAGGTTGGTCAGTCAGGACCTGCATTTCATGAATGTGTGCTGGGTGGACCTCATCCTTTGGTTGCCCCACACATGCCATGTGATTTCACTGAGTTCCATAGTCTTTCCAACCACAGAGTTCTATCAGCTGACAGGCCTATAGTTCTCTGGATCCTCCTTACAACCCTTCCTGTAGATGTGAGTCACACTGGAAAAACTCCAGTCCTCTGGGACCTCTCTGATTGACCAGGAACACTGATAGATGGTGTCTTGAGGAGAGGCAGAAAGTGTCTTCAGGCAGAGGCAGATGGTGGTGGTATGGTAGTAGAAGATTATCTTTCCTAACAATATTCCACTCAATTTTGTTACTGTGTGACATGTAACATCAGAGGGGCAGTTTGACAAAATGACATATGCCTTGCAAGTGTACATAATGCAAAGGTTTGTCACTGAATTCCTCTATGTAGAAAAAAATTACACTCATTGACATTCGTCAATGCTTATTGAATGCTTATGGAGTCCAAACATTGGATGTTAGTACAGAGAGGTGGTGAGTGATGCATTTCAGCAGTGGCAATGGTAATAGTGACTCACCTCTGCTGGTGCAGATTTTTATAAGCACAGCAATACAGGCTTTTATTCATCATTCACAAAAAATGGTGTTTTGTAGTTGAGAATTTTGCTCTATCAGATAATGTTATATAGTGTTATATCTCTTGTATTTTCCATGGAAATAAGTAGGAGACATTACTTTAAGAGCAACTCACATATTGAAATCTTGATAACATCATAGACAGAGAGATTGAGTGCACCCTCAAGCATGTTTGGAAAAGACACAAAGCTATGTATACAGTCAACAGGCTGGAAGGAAGGGATGCCATTCAAAGAGGCTTTGAATGGCTTGAGATGTGACCCATGAAAACATTGCAAAGTCAGGGCATTCCAAGACATGAATACAGGCTGATTAATTAGTGGATTGAGTGCAGCCATGTGGAGAAGCATTTGTGCATTCTGGTATATGAAGAGCTTGACATGAGCCAGCAATTTGTGTTTGTAGCCCATAAAACCAACCACATCCTGGCTTCACCAAAATAAATATATCTAGGTCAAAGGAGTACTGTGTTCGGATCTGGGATCTCAAACATAAAAAGGACATGGACCTGTTGGACTGCCTTACAAGCATTAAAGTGTCCTTTAGACTCTCTTCTTGTTCTGCTGCTATTAATATATTGTCCATGTAATGATAAATAAGGACGTGGGGTCTAGCTTCTTGTACTGGTTGTAATGCATTTGCTAAAGTAAGTTGACATATCGTTGGACTATTAAGCATTCTTTGTGGTAACACAGTCCAGTGATACTGATGAGCAGGGCTTTGTTGGTTGATGGAGGGCACTGAGAAAGCAAATCGTGGTGCGTCTTTTGGATGAAGTGAAATGGTAAAAAAACAGTCTTTTAAGTCATGACTGCTATAGGCCAATTTGATGGTAACATTGAAGGCGAAGGGAAACCAGGCTGCAATGCCCCCATGGGCTCAATTACTGCATTGACAGCACGCAGGTCCTGTAGAAGCCTCCATTTTCCACTCTTCTTAAGGATAACAAACACTGGAGTATTCCAAGGGCTGGTGGTAGGCACTATGTGACCAGCAGCCAGTTGTTCTTGAACTATCTCATGTAAATGCAGCAACTTTTCCTTTGTTAAGGGCCATTGATCTACCCAGATTGGTTGTTCCGTTTTCCAAACTAGGGGTATAGGTTGCTGCCAATCAATGGCCCTTATTGAAAATTTGTTTGCAAAATCATGCCCCATTGACTTAGAAGATCACGACCCCATAGAGTATAGGGAACTGGCAAGATGTAAGGAGCAGTGTGAGCAATGCGACCATCAGGCCCTTCAAAAGATAAAATTTGGGCACTTTGTTTGGGCTGCTGTAAGCCCCCAACTCCTACAATAGCAGAATTAGGGTATTTTAGTGGCCATTCAGAGGGCCAGTCACTTGACTTAATGATGGTAACATCAGCTCCAGTATCCATTAGGCCTAATAACTGCCTGCCATTTACTAGACATGATAATAATGGTTTGTCTTCTGATACTTGTGTAGTCCATAGCACGGCAGGCTTGTCCGTGCTTCCAAATCCCCCAATTCTATCTCCAATACCAGGTTTAGTCATAGAATGAAAAGGGAATAATTGTGCTATTTTTTGGCCTTTGGGGATAAAGCAGGGGGGTGAGGGTGTCTAGGCCATTATTTCAATTTCCCCAGTGTGGTCAGCATCTGTAACTACTGGTAAAACAAAAAGTCCCATCTGTGTAACAGAAGAACGTCCTATCAGGAGGGCACTGCACCCATCCCCAAGGGGGCTCATTACTCCTGTTGGAATAAGAGTTACGTCGGTATCAGTCAGCGTCACTGACTGGGCGGTAGCCAAATCCACTCCTTCACTGCCGGCAATGGCTGGTCTGAGTGCGCTGGCCAGGCAGCGGACGGACAATTCAAGACCGTATTTACTGTCTTAGCACGTGGTCTCGCGCTCTTCTTCCCATTTCCTGGCAGATAGCAGGGCCATGCAGCAACAGGGAGCTTAGATCAGCAGTCTCTCGCCCAGTGTAGCCCCTTCCTGCACAGGGGACAGGGTCGAGTAGGAAGAGCACAAGCATTTTTATCTGCTTTTTTAGGCTTTTTACAGTCCCTCTGTACATGACCAGGTTCCCCACAGTTGTAACACTTTATTTTTTGAGCTGTCCCTGCACCAAGTCGGGCTGCCAGGGTGTCTGCTAGCGAGGCTATTTTATGGCTTTCTGTCCCTACATCTTGACAGGCCTTAATCATGTCAGTAATGGAAGGATCTGCATTCTTTAAGGATTGTAGGACCTTTCAACAGTCTGCATTTGCATTTTCTATTGCTAATTGCTTAAGCAAAGCCTCCCGGGCAGCTTGATTTTCTACTTGTCTCTCTAGCGTATTTTGTAAACGGTCAAGAAATTTAATGTAGGGCTCGGCAGCCTCCTGCCTAAGTAATGTAAATGATGTGTTAGATGAATTAGTGTCGGGTATCCGACGGATAGCACGCAACACCAAAGTCTTAACTTGTTCAAAGCATTGCCAGCCCATCTGTGCCTGAGCCTGAGGTATTGCCCGGACACCCTCCCCCATGAGTTCCTCTATGCCAATGTGATTGAGGTTATTCAGATTATTCATAGCCTGGATGGTAGCCAGTTCCTGATACTCTGTCATAAACACGGTGTATTGCATGGGAGACAGAATTGTTCGTAACAAAATTTTCCAGTTGTGAGGGGTCATAATATAACTGTCACCAATTGCAGCCAAAAGATGATATGTAAAGGGAGACTGAATTCCATAATCTCTCACTGACTTCCTTAGTTCCTTCACTGCCTCGTAAGGCAGGGATTCCCACCGGGGGGGCTGATTTGCATGATACAACACAGGAAAGGCTTGCAACGTATCAGTAGCACCCCATAATATTGCTTCTTTTCTGCACTGCTCTAAAGCACCATAGTACGCTGTAGAAAAAATTTTCTTTCCTGCTCCCTTCAAGTTATCATCAGGAGGGAAAATGTTCAATTTGTCGTCCGTATCTACTGAACCAGGATCTGAAAGATCCTCTGGTTCGTCCTCATTTTTTACCAAGTTACCAGCAGCAGTAAGCGAAGTAACCGGAGCGGAAAGCGGCAGGGGAGCGGCGACGGGCGGGAGCGGCGCGACGAGCGACGGGGGCGGAACATAGCGCGGGAGCGCGGCGAGCGTCGGAGGCGGAGCCGAGATGAACGACGGACGCGGAGGGGAGGGCGGGAGCGCGATGGGGGGCTGCGATTTCTCTTCTCCCCGGTCGCGGGGGGGGGGTCGGAGCCGCGGATAGGGTCCGGTCAGGGGCTGCTTCCCGAATGGGAAGGCAGAGGCGGGGGTGGGAAGGAGGGCGATAGAGAATAGCCGGAAGAACTTCTTCCTTGTCGAATTTGTTTAAGCCCTTCCATTATTTGGTGCCAAGCAGGTGGAAGTTTGGCAGCCTTTAGTAATAGAAGCCTCCCAGAGTTTTGTGCCAATTTTGTCCCAGAGTTCTCCATCAAGAGAGAACCCAGTTTTCGGAAATTCGGGGACATTTTTGCTTATCCATTTAAGAAAAGTAGCTAGTTCCGAATTAGATACAGGCTGATCCTGGAAGTTTAAAACTAACCGTAGTACTTCGAGATTTACTTGTTGCTCCTTCATTAGTGAACTCCCCATGGTTCCCGACTGCTCACCTTCTGTCCTGCAGAACGGTGCGGGCGCGCACGAAACAATCTCTCTGAAGTTCAGTCGGGCGACGCTGCTGGACCAGGCTCGCTCAGCCACGGCTTGATTTGCACCATGCAGTGGGTGCCATTTGCAGTGCCTCAGGCACGGACTCGGATGTGAACAATCCAAATCGTTTATTACAGGTGTTAACATCCCTTATATACTTTCACAAGTTCTCTCTTGCAACTTTCCCACCCGCCTTTACATATCAACAATATAACTTCCCAAAACAGTCCTTAACCGTGCATACAGGCGATTATACAATCAGGGCTGTGAATCTTCCCAAGCCATGCACTCTTCCTCCAATTACGGCCTGCCATCAGGCAGCTTACTTGAACTTGTTTTCCTCTTCTTCTGGAAGTGTCCTTGGTTCTCAGCCTTCCTTTCTCATGCTGTTTATCCTGTTCCACAGCTGCAGCTCTAAATATACTTTTTGTATTCCCACATATATGTATATGTCTATATATATTACTTCCTGAAGATTCACAGAATCAAAGAATTGGAAGGGACCTCTGGAGATTATCTAGTCTAACCTACCTGCCAAAGCAGGCTCCCTAGACCAGGTTGCACAGGTATGGATCCAGGCAGGTCTTGAAATGTTTCTAGAGAAGGAGACTCCAAAACCTGGAGCATCTCCTGTACAAGGAATAGGCGAGAGTTCTGGGTCTGTTCAGCTTGGAGAAATAAGATGGCTCATAACTATTTATAGGGAAGGAGTCAAGTGTTTGGGGTCAGGCTCTTTTCAGTGGTGCCCAGTGGCAGATCAATGGATAATGGGCAAAAACTGAAACACAAGTTCCATACATGAGAAAAAACTTATTTACAGTAATAGTTGTAGAGCATTTGAACAGGCTGCCCAGGGAAGTGTGAAGTCTCCTTCTGTGGAGATATTCAAGACCCACCTGGACACTTTCATACTTTATCTTTTGTAGGGAACCTGCCTTTAGCAGGGATATTGAACTCAGTGCTATCTGGAGGTTCTTTCTTACACCTATGATTATATGACAATGAATCCATGTCTCAAGGTACAACTTGTAAGATGGAGCTTACTGCTTTAGATGTAAGTAAAAAATAGCATATTCAAATAACTTATTTAGATTGTAAACCCTGAAAAAAACTGTCTGAAGTGTTGAGAATTGAATGGAAACAACAATCAATTTTTCTGGGATAATTTTTAAATTAAGGGAATATTTAGGGAATATTTAAGGGAAAATTAAGGGATAATTTTAAAAAAAATTCTTCAGAAATAAGAAGACAAACCTGTTATCTCAAGTACATGTCAAACTACGTCTAGGTTAGGGAGTACGTTGTACATTTATGTGCTGAAAGTTCTTTGTTGAAAGACTGAATTTAATTTTACATCCAGATGTGTTTTAAAAAAATATAGTACTATCTAAATCATATGGTAGAATGTGGCAAGTTAACATGTAGTATAAAAGTGATCTTATTAAAAAAGGAACACATTATGCAAAAATCTTTTATAACTCCCTCAGAGCGGAAAATTGAAAAATGCAAAGCAATGCAAAGTCCTCTGGGGTATGTAGTTCCTCTGTTCTGAGACAGGTATGCCCAGAACTCTTCATGATCCATGGAGCTGGAGCTCCATGTTTAATTTTCACTTAACTGTTTAACTTCCATTGTACTACATGATGTTATGATGTAGAATACTAATACCAAAAATCATAAAACCATGACATTCCAGCCCTTCTTCCACATCACCTAATCAAGCTTAATATATATACATGAACTGTCATGGTTTTATGATTTTTGAAACTGGCATTCCACATCATAACATCATGTAGTGTATTTAAAGAGTTAATGCTCCAGCTCCATGGATCATTGATAGTTCCTGGAATACCTGTCTCAGAAGAGAAGGACTACATTCCTGTCACTGGTTTGCAGGACAGTTTGACCCGGTACCGTGACAATTGAGGCAGGGGACCCACGGGCCCACAACCCGGGGAAGGGGTGTGGCCTCTCTCGCTCAGCAATATCTAAGGCCAGCTGGACAGCCTTTACCTCTGCAAACTGACTTGATTCTCCTTCTCCTTCAGTGGCCTCAGCAACTCGTCGTGTGGGGCTCCACACAGCAGATTTCCATCTGCGGTGCTTACCCACAATGCGACAGGATCCATCTGTGAACAGGGCGTATCTCTTTTCATTGTCTGGTAGTTCATTATATGGTAGGGCTTCTTTAGCATGTGATACCTCCTCTGCTGGTGTTGTTCCAAACATTTTACCTTCAGGCCAGTCCATTATCACCTCCAGGATTCCTGGACAGCTGAGGTTCCCCATCCGAGCTCGCTGTGTAATCAGTGCAGTCCACTTACTCCAAGTGGCATCAGTAGCATGATGGGTAGAGGGAGCTGTCCCTTTGAACATCCAGCTCAGTACTGGCAGTCGAGGTGCCAGGAGGAGCTGCGTTTCAGTACCAATTACTTTGGAAGCAGCTCGAACCCCCTCGTACGCAGCTAAGATCTCCTTCTCAGTTGGAGTGTAGCGCTCTTCAGACCTCCTGTACGCCCAACTCCAGAATCCAAGGGGTCGGCCTCGGGTCTCTCCAGGAGCTCTTTGCCACAAACTCCAAGTGGGACCTTCCCTTCCAGCAGCAGTGTAGAGGATGTTCTTTACATCCTGTCCCGTCCACACTGGCCCCAGGGCCACCGCACGGGCTATCTCCTGCTTAATTTGCTCAAAAGCCTGCTGCTGCTCAGGGCCTCACACAAAATCATTCTTCTTCCGTGTCACCAGATAGAGAGGGCTCACAATGAGACTGTAGTTTGGAACATGCATTCTCCAAAAGCCCACTACACCCAGAAAAGCTTGGCTTTCTGTCTTACTAGTGGGTGGAGACATGGCAGTGATTTTGTTAATCACATCTGTAGGGATGTGACGATGTCCATCTTGCCACTTTATACCCTAGAAACTGAATTTCCTGTGCAGGCCCTTTCACTTTGCTTCGCTTGATAGCAAAGCCAGCTTGCAGAAGGATCTGGATTATTCTCTCTCCTTTCTCAAAAACTTCCCCTGCTGTATTGCCCCACACAGTGATATCATCAATGTATTGTAAGTGCTCAGGAGCACCACCCTGTTCCAATGCAGTTTGGACCAACCCATGGCAAATGGGCTGTGCTTCCACCCCTGGGGCAAACGGTTCCAGGTGTATTGCATGCCCCTCCAGGTGAAGGCACACTGTGGCCTGCATTCTGTGGCCAGAGGAATTGAAAAGAAGGCATTAGCAATGTCAGTGGTGGCATACCACTTGGCTGCTTTTGACTCCAGTTCATACTGGAGTTGTAGCATGTCTGGCACAGCAGCACTCAGTGGGGGTGTGACTTCATTCAGGCCATGGTAATCTACCATCAGCCTCCATTCTCCACCGGCTTAACAGCCCCATATGGCCGGTGCGTAAAACGGTGAGTGAGTTTTGCTGATCACTCCCTGGCTCTCTAGCTGACAGATCAAGTTATGAATGGGGAGCAAGGAATCCCTGTTGGTGTGGTACTGCCGTCTGTGCACTGTTTTTGTAGCAATCGGCTCCTCCACAACAGACGGATCTTCTGACAGGCCAGGTAAAACAGACAGCTGCTTAATGTTGTCTGTGTCCACAACAGCTATCCCAAAGGCCCATCGGTACCCCTTGGGATCCTTAAAGTGCCCCCTTCTGAAATAGTCTATACCGAGTATGCATGGAGCCCCCTGTCCGGTCACTATAGGATGCTTCTGCCAGTCTTGACCAGTGAGGCTTATTTCTGCCTCCAACACAGACAATTCCTGAGAGCCCCCAATCACTCCAGAGATATAGATCAGTTCTGTCCCTTTATAGCTTGAAGGCATTAGAATACACTGTGCACCAGTATCCACCAGTGCCTCATATTTTTGTGGTTCTGATGTGCCAGGCCACCGAATCCACACAGTCCAATACACTATACTATCCCTCTCCCTCCTCTGGCTGAGGGCAGCGCCCCTCTATTGGTTACCTGTAGTGACAGGAACAACTTCACTGGTCGTTGGTCTGTGTTGTAATTCTCTCACCCGTGCTGGCAGTGCAGGAGTGGGTTTTTGATGCCATTCCTTCAAATCTTCTCCATTTTCACATAAATAATTCCACAGAGCCGTGCACGACATGAAGTGAGTGCTGTCATTTGCTCGAGCAGGACGGCGTTTGCTTCCAATAGCTGCAATCTTTTCAAACCTATCAATCAGTCGGGATACTTTAACACATCTTCCCTCTGTCCTTCTAACCTTGATATGGCTGAAATGGAAGCGTGTGATGGCGGAAATTTTTGCTCAAAGTTTTGAAGTGTAAGAATCAGTTCAAAAACTGGGGGTTTTCTGTCTTGGTCCTCATATCTGTTGAATGTTGTCACTAGTGTACTGGCTACCTTTCTGGTGCTGTTTTTGAAAGCTTCTGACGTATTTCAGTTGTACTCCTTTCTTTCTCTGGATCATGGTCCTGGTCTTCAGGATCAAACGTGGGATCATACAGCATTTCTACCACAGCTGTTTCTCTCAAATAGTGGATGCCTTCCTCAATAGTTTTCCATCTTTTCACTTTAGGTGCCAGGTCACTCTTGTAGGGATATCTTTCCCTCACAGCTACTAACATTCGTTGCCAGAGGCTGGCGATTCCATCCATATATCTGCTGATCCCTCTGTCAACAGCCGGATCACGGGCAATGTTTCCAAGTTGGCAAGCTTCGTTACTATCGAGGGACATGCTGTTGGCCCTGTTGTCCCAACACCGAAGCAACCAAGTGACAATACTCTCATCCGGACGTCGAATAAACTCCTTTCTTGAGCCTTGGATCTCAGACATTTTCATGGGTCGATGAAACGTGGTAATTTTGACTCTCATTATCCTCATCATCACTATGTCTATGCCTCTCACTTTTCTTTGTTGCCTTTCTTGGTGGTGGTGGTGTTGAGGCCTCCCCCTCGCCTGTATCTTCCTCTTATTTCGCCACCTCTTCTTTGCGTTCTAGGCGTGAGGACACACGTTTCCATTTCTGGCCTTCCACCGGGGCAACCGACTTTGATACCGGTGCTTCCTTTGGTTGGTCAGATGTGCCTGGGAGGTTTTCCTCTTTGGTCTGAGCCTCAGTTTGGACACTCTCTCTCTCCAGAACAGTATATATGCCTCGGTAAGCATAAGCCAAGCCCCAGATAAGCTGTTCCACCTCAGATCTTTCTGAGCCGCAACACCCATTACTCAGATACAGGCCCAGCTCCTCAGGATCCTGCAAGTGCTCAGGAGTAAAATCCCATGGCACCGGGGGTCCCCATGCTTCTAATTTCTTTCCTAAAACGCTCCACTTTCCCTGCCATTCAGCATTCTCTGTTTCTGGGAAAAGCTTCCTCGATGCAATGTAAAATCCTATTACAAAGAGTACATTCAGGAGGACTGATATCCCAATCGTTAACATAGTCCCTAAGCTATAATCCTGAAAATTCATAAGGAACTGAGAGGAGAACCTGGACACCCATTCAAATATTGTTTGGTTTGTTAACATGGTATCGTTTGTTACATTAGCCGGGGTGCCCAGGTATCTGGTAGGTGCCTCCATCACTGCTTTTAGTTTGTCATATAGGGACCAGGCTCCATAGATCAGGCTGGCAAGCTTAACCAAGTTCCAGTATGTTTTGAGCATTAAAAGGGAAAAAAAACAATGAAATACAATCCCTGTAACGGCAGTTTTAACAGAAACAGTAAAAACATTTTTTTTTTCTTTTACTCAAACAAGCTGGCAGCACCCAAAAAGTTTACAAATATCCCAGAAGAACTGGCAGTATGCCTGGACTTCAAGGTTGTGTTTTGCCATACAGGACCTGCAGTACAGATAAGCTTCCTAACAAAAGACAGAGATTCACTCTAAAAGTATATCTCTGCCCGGCTAAGGCAGCTAGCCGAGCCCCACGGTGGGCGCCAAAAATGTCAGCGGTTTGCAGGGCAATTTGACCCGGTACAGTGACAATTGAGGCAGGGGACCCACGGGCCCACACCCCGGGGAAGGGGTAAAGGGAGAAGGGAGATGGGCCTAGGAACAAAACAGCGGCAACGATCTGAGGAGGAAAGCTAATTTACTAAATAAGATATCAGAAAGGAAAATAACACAATATAATATAATATAATTGGAATTGAGGCAAATGGATCAAATAAAATAAGCAAGAAAGAGAGTGTCCGATAAACTGAAGGCCTTATGCTAATGCTGAAGGCGGACAGCTGCAACAAAAAACCCACTGCCGAGCTCGGTTCCGAAGGGAAGAGAGAGTCCCGTGACCGCAGACAGTTTTTACCTTTCCCTCTGGACGGAAATAGGTAAAAACGCAAAGCATCGCAAAGTCCTCTGGGGAATGTAGTTCTTCTCTTCTGAGATAGGTACACCCAGAACTATCAACGATCCACAGAGCTGGAGCATTAACTCATAACTCCCAATACACCACATGATGTTATGATGTAGAATATCAACAATACAACAAAAATCATAAAACCATAACAAGTAGGAAACACCAAAGGAGCAATCTCCAGAAAGAGAACCTTCCCCAATGGCGGTCAGCCCTTAAATGGAGCCTAGGAGAGGTGGGGCCAGACTCCACCCCTTCCAGTCACACAGATGAATTGCCTTCACCTGTGCTTCCACAGCTGACTCAGTGTTTGCCTCAAGTGATCAATCAGTGGTTCAGGCTGTGATTCAACAGTTCCCATACGTAATTATAATAACAATAATGACAACAACAACAACAATAATAAATTAACACAGGAAATTTTGCCCTTATTGTATTTTGTGAGGCCTGGGTGCATTTCTATATCTACTGGAAATCTCAATTGTATCTTGTCCTCACAAGGTTTCCAAAGTTGTCTTTAGAAAAAATATAGCAACATATACTCAGCTTAAGAATTCAGGAGGAATCTCTGATGCTGCACTAATATTCCCACAAGACAGTCAGAATATCATTATATTTAATGACCATTCAAAATGAGTTTATAGCTTATAAAAGATGTGATCATTATTTCTTGAAAGGTGGTGAGTTTTTAAATACCTTACAAAGTGTTTTTTTTTCCTTTCAAAGGATTTAGTTATAAAAATATCTGCATTATCCTCATCTGTTTTGATCAGATCCATATGAATACTATATGCATAATTCATAGGTTCATAAGGTTGGAAAGGACCTACAAGATCATCTAGTCCAACCATCCTCCTATCACTATCCCTACCCAACTACTAAATCAAATCCCTTAGCACCTCATCTAAACGTTTCTTGAACAGCGCTAGGAATGGTGCCTCAACCACCTCCCTAGGCAGGCCATTCCAGTGTCTGACCACTCTTTCAGAGAAAAAATGTTTCCTCAGGTCTAATCTAAATCTTCCCCAGCGCATCTTGTGGCCATTCCCTCTCGTCCTGTCGTTATTTATCAGGGAGAAGAGGCCCACCCCCTCCTCACCACAACCTCCCTTCAGGAAGTGGTAGAGTGTGATAAGGTCTCCTCTGAGCCTCCTCTTCTCCAGACTAAACAAACCCAGCTCTCTCAGCTGCTCCTCATAAGACTTATGCTCCAGACCCCTCACCAGTTTTGTTGCCCTTCTCTGAACACGCTCCAGGGCCTCAATGTCTTTCTTGTAGTGAGGAGCCCAAAACTGAACACAGTACTCAAGGTGCGGCCACACCAGAGCTGAGTACAGGGGGATGATCACCTCCCTGCTCCTGCTGGCTACACTATTTCTAATACAGGCCAGGATGCTGTTGGCCTTCTTGGCCACTTGGGCACACTGCCGGCTCATCAACTGACATTAAGCTGAGCATCAGCCAACACCCCCAGGTCCTTTTTCTGGATACAATCTTCAATCCATTCTGCCCCAAGCCTATAGCATTGCATGGGGTTATTGTGGCCAAAGTGCAGGACCCGGCACTTGGTCTTATTGAACCTCATGCCATTGAGCTCAGCCCAGCTATTCAGCCTATCCAAATCCCTCTTCCTGCATATGTCAGGGAAGTTGAAGTCCCCCATGAGAATGAGTGCTGGCCATCGTGCAACATCTACTAGTTGTTTATAGAACATCTCGTCTATTTCTTCATCCTGACTAGGTGGTCTACAAGAGACCCCCACCACAGTGTCATCCCTAAAGACTATCCCCCTGATTCTTATCCACAGGGACTCTACTTTATCATTTCCAACCTCAAGCTATTCAACATCAAAACACTCTTTGATATAGAGAGCTATGCCACCACCCTTTCTTCCCTGTCTATCCCTTCTGAAGAGCTTGTAGCCATCAATCCCAGTATTCCAGTCATGGGAGAGGTCCCACCATGTTTCTGTAATAGCCACAAGGTCATAGTTAGCCTGCCTCACAATGGCTTCAAGCTCTTCTTGTTTATTGCCCATGCTGCGTGCATTGGTATAGATGCACTTCAGCTGAGATATCTGCCTCACCCCTTTCTCCAGCACAGCCTCCTTAGGCTTTTTATTGGAGAACCTTGTTTTATCCCCTTCCCCCATCACAGCTAGTTTAAAGCTCTCTCAATGAGTCCAGTTAGCTCCTGTGCTAGAATTCGTTTCCCCCTTTGAGACAGGTGCATTCCATCAACAGATAACAGGCCAGGAACTGAGTAAACTGCCCCATGGTCAAAAAACCCAAAGTGTCTGTCTCTACACCAACCTCTCAGCCAATTATTCATCACCTGTGTTTTCCTAGCCAATTCTGTGTCCTTCACTGCCCCAGAAGGTATGGAAGCAAACACCACTTGTGCTCCCACCCCTTGAACTAATCGCCCTAAACCCCTGAAATCTCTTTTCATAGTTCGCAGACTTCTCTTAGATATTTCATTGCAGTCTGCCTGAGCTACGAGTAACGGGTAGTAGTCGGTGGGGCGTATCAAATTCGGGAGTCTTCTAGCAATGTCCCTGATCCGGGCCCCAGGGGGACAGCACACTTCCCTGTGGTTTGGGTCTGGTCTGCAAATGGGGCCCTCGGTTCCCTTTAGAAGGGAGCCACCCACTACGATCACCTTCCTTTCTTTCTTAGTAGTAGCAGTCCCAATGCACGGAGTTGACTGCCTTGCCATTGGTGACCTCCTGCGGGAATCTTCCTGCACTTCCCTCCTTATCACCTCTTCAACATCCAATGCTGCAAATCTATTGCTTAGGGAGATCTGGGGACATTGGGGAGGCAGCGGGAGAGATTGTCCACGGTACCAAGCAGGGACTCTCTGCCTGCCCTCCCTATCCCTCAGATATCCCCTTTCTGCCCTACGGGGACAGGTCAGGGAGTCCACCACCAATTGCAGGGGATCTCCCCGGCGCCTTTCTCTCTGGCACTCTAGGGAGCTACTCCACCAGTCAATCTCCTGCTCACAGTCCCTGATGGCCCTCAGTCTCTCAACCTCCTCTTTCAGTTCAGCCACCATGCTAAGCAGATCTTCCACCTGCTCATACCTTGCACAGGAGAACTGCTTAGCACCCTCATTAAGCAGTAGCAGGCTTTGGCACTCCTTGCAAACAGAGACCTGTGTAGCCACGCTTCTAGGCAGACCTTCTGTCTGGGTCGCCACAGCCTTTTTAAGGCAAGCCCTCTGTCTAGTAGAGACCATGGCACAAAAAAGAATAAAAAAAAATAAATGAAAATTGAAAGTGAATAAATTCCACTCCAAAATAGGAGTTTTCCAGTAGTATAAACATGTCATTATGCAGAGTAATTAGATACAGAAAAGAAACTAGAATGAATGTTTAGAGCTTATAGAAATGCAGATAAACAAGTGCTCATAATGTTTTTAATAGATATTTAGAAAAATCAGCATATTCTTCAGATTAATGACTTAGTTCCACCTGGATTTTCTCTTCTGGGTTCAGAATGTACTATTACAATTTTTATAATTCAAACTGAGAAAAACTTGATGACTAAGTTTTTAGAATCAAGTAGGTTTCAGAAGATTGCTGAATTATCCTTTAAAATAATTTTTGTAAATACATAAGAGCATTTTATTTAAACTTAGACCTGGTTCAAAAATCCTTTTTTTCTCCCTCTGTAATCACATATTCTTGTTTATTTGCTAAAAATCTGACAGTGTTTTTTTTTATTTTCACAGTGAGTGATATTATTGTTTCTTCTTTGGCTTTGAACTACTACTACAGAATTGTAGTTGTTGTAATAGCCCCTGTAGCTTCTGGTCAGACATTTCTTATTCTCTGGCCTTCACTTATGGCTATAATTTGAAAATGCTTCCCTGTCCTTCAATGACTCTTTCTAAAACAGCTCTGGTAAATGCAGTAAAGGAAGATGCAGTTAGTACCGTTAAACTGTTAACAGTTTTTCACTGTTGTAATACACTGGGACGAGAGAGGAGGTGGTAGTGACCCAAGTAGCAGTCACTAGCTGGCACTAATTTACAGATAGATAGAAAAATAAATAAATAAATGTGAGGGAGAGATTGGTAAGGGAGCTTAACTAGAAAGGTATCTTATGCAGACCTTCAAAATTAGAAAACAATAAACAAATAACAACAAAAAACAAACAAAAAAACAACTAAAAAACACCATGATACCTTTGGAGTAGAAAGTGAGTAGCAGGGATGGGGGGTGATATAACTCAGTATCTTAGATTATGAAGAAATCTGAGTCTGAGAAAAATTGAATATAATACCTTACTTTATCCATGGGACTTCAGATTGATTCAGTGGACAAAATGGATATACAAGTCAGTAGGATAAGTCAGTAGGATTAAGATTCCATAGGGAACAATATGTCTTGTATGCACTGTTTTTCAAGTTCAACTTGAATTATCTTCTATTAATAGAGTATACAGAGAGGAGAATGTCTTGGTTAATTCATTTTCATGCCATTAAATCCGTTGTCCTGAAAAACAACTGAAAATAGCGTGTAAGTCACCTTACCCTCATTGTATCTTTGGACTATAGAGACCAGATTCAGTAACTAAGACAAGGAACATTAATACAACTTCTAATACTTCTACTTAGGTCAGTGTAGGATGGATTTTTGCAGGCAGGTTATGTCCTTCCATCTTCCATCCTTCCATATAAAGGAATTGACTCTTCTCTCGAACGAATTCTATTGTATGAACTTTGATGAAGCAAGACAATTAAAATTTGTCTACTTCTTCTTTCAGCTTTCTAAGGTAGTGTATTAAGAGATATTGCCTCTCTTTGCAGACTCTAAATCAATTACATGGATTTCTCCATTTTGCTGCTGAGATTAGTAGCACCATACTATTCACTAATGTTATAGTACCAAACCCTCATTTCAGCAGTTTTCTGATTACAGAGCTTTTGTACTTAACTCCCAGAAGGCTAAAATAACTTCGAGTGCCCAGTACAAGTCACACATATCTCTTTGTTTCCTGAGTCAAAGAAATAATATTCATATGTACTTTAAAGACAAGATAAAGCTTAGTTACATATGCATTTTTTGAGACAAATCAAATTTCAGCTATTTTAGCATGCTTAGTACAATTGTTGCATGTATAGGTATGTTTCATGCATATTTTAGAGTTTCTGTAGAATAATTAGGCTATAATTCTGATGTCTGCAGTGTTAACTGATTTTATCATGAAATATCTTGCATTTTACAAATTTTTTTGCTTCTTAGTCCTGTTAATATGCAGCATAATTTAGTAATAATATTCATGCAGATAAGTGATTTCATTATGGGTTAAGCAGCTGTTGGATAAAAAGATATCAAACATTCCAATTACTGTGTGATCAAAATACTTTGAGAATAATTGAAAATTCATGCAGAAAAGAGATGACTAAGTGGTGGCTGACAAAGGTTAAAGAAACATGGTGATGTATGCCCCCTAATGACAATGGAAACTGAATAAAAAGAAATACACTGAGCAGGTTCCCACCTGCTATCTTCATAGTAAGCTACACAGTAAATAGCCAATCAATATACCACTGTACGGTAAGGATAATAACCTTAAAAACAATTTCACTGAAAATCTTTAAACTTTCACTAAGTTAAACCTTTTGTTAAACTGTTTTGAGAGAAAGCTCATCCACTAGGATGTGAAAAGTGTCTTTTTGTATATAAGGCTTATCAAATAAAGCTTATGTATAATGCAATGAGTGTTTTGAAACTTTAGGCTGTTTAAAATGACTCTGATTTTGTAAGAATTAATAATTATAATGTCTATAAATTTAAATATATTTTAATCAATGTATGTGTTGCATGTGTACACAATTCCAACCCACATTTTTGAAACATTATTTTGACCTTTCTGGTCAAATTAATATTACATTGATTACAGGTGTTCATATGGTGGAAGGGCCTGTCATGCTGATGATGTATGGTGTGAAGCTGGGGCCTCCCTGTGCTGGACATAGCTGGTTCTAGTCCACTCCAGTTGCCCCACAGGACCCCTCAGCCAATGAGCAGGCAGCTCAGAGAGAGTGAGGCTCAGGAGCAAGGGGAAAAGAGTGAGAAAGCCTTGTAAGCAGCTCCAGGAGGAGGTGCTATGGACTCCCAGAAAAGCTCATACTACAGCTCCTGAAGAGCATATGCTGAATCAGGGAGAGGTGTGAGGAAGAAGGGGTAGTTGACAGGAGCTACTTTGGGGCAGATGAAGGAGTCAGAAATGGAAAAATTGAGTGAATAAACTAAATTTATTTTTCCTAAATTGAATTTGTTTTACTTCTAAGGTAATATTCCTGTCCTTGTCCTATCTCATGGGTTTTCTCATCTCTCTCTGGCTTTTTCAAAGAGAGAGAGCAAGAGATTGGCTGAGTGGGCAACTGGTAGCCATAAAATCAACACACCAAAAACACTGTTGCAAAATAAATATAAAATCAATATACACCTTTGTTATGGGATTGAGTTGTGTAAAGTAAACAAAGGCGATGACAGAGCCTTTATTTGAGATACAGGCACTATAGAACAAGATACTAGAGAAAGGGGAATTAATTCAACCGCCTCGGCAACTATTTGGGTTAAGGAATGCTGCCAACTCTTGTTAGAACTCTGATGTGATGGAAGGAAGGGAGTAAGAGAGGTGTGGCCAACCCACACAGGCTGTCAGTATATATGCATTCCCAGAAGCACCACTGAAAGGGAGACAGAGGGAGGACAGGTGGATCTGGGTCTTCCACTCTGGTAACTCTGGTGCTCATTTACTGGTTCAGGCTGTGGCAAGGTGTCAACTGTTTACCAGTTGTTCCTGGTTCCGTGACAATTGGCGTGGGGGACCCACAGACCCATGCCCCAGGAAAGGGGAAGGGGGAAAGGGAAAAGGGAAAAGGGAGATGGGCCTAGAAACAAAACAGCGGCAACGATCTGAGGAGGAAAGCTAATTTACTAAATAAGATATCAGAAAGCGAAATAACACAATATAATACAATATAATTGGAATTGAAGCTAATAAATCAAATAAAATGAGCAAGAGAGAGTGTCCAATAAACCGAAGGCCTTACACTAATGCTGAAGGTGAGACGGCAGCGAGCACGCACTGCTGAGTCAATCCCAAAGGAAAGTAAGAGAGTGTCCCGTGACTGCAGACAGTTTTTATTTTTCCCTCTGAGCGGAAACATGTAAAAATGCAAGGCATTGCACAGCCCTCTGGGGAATGTAGTTCTTCTTCTCTTCTGAGACAGGAACTATCCACGATCCATGGAGCTGGAGCATTAACTCTTTAATCCTTAATACACTATGTGATGTTATGATGTGGAATACCAATGCCAAAAATCATAAAACCATGACAAAAGACAATTCCATTGCAAGTTGAAAAAATTACATTTTCAGCACCTCAGTTACTAGATAGTCAGGCACCTCTTGATGTATTATGCAATAGAGTCTTTTATTGATGGTGTATTACTAACCACCTAAACAAATTATGCCTTAGAAGAGAAAATGGTATAGCTGATTCACTGTGTATGTATTAGGTCTGCCACAAACACAATGCCTCATATTTTATTAAACTAGTCCACAATTTTAGGTTGATGTTAATAGTGTGGTGGTAGAGGTTGAACCTTCCCAACATTATTCCATTACATTTTGTTGCCATCAAACAGATAACAGGCAAGGAGCAGTCTGACAAAATGGCATTTGACATGGAATTGCAGAAGGAGCAAAGATGAGGAACTAAATTGCTCCACATAAAAAAAAAATTACTCCCATTGACATACACTGCTGAATGTTTGTGGAGTCCTAACAGTGGATATTAGCTCAGTGAGGCAGTAGGTGTTGTATTTCAGCAGTGATAACAACAGTAGTTCGCCTCTGCTGGTACAGATTTTTATGAGTGTGGCATACAGGCTCTTGTTCATCACTGAAATCACTCCAAAACTACACAGCTAATGGTAGTTACTATGCTGAGAAATAGTATGCTGTAGCTGAGAATTATCTCTACCAAGTAGTGTTATTGTATTCTTTGTATCATTTGTCATTTCAATGGAAATAAGTAGGAGACGTTACTTTTGGAGTGACCAATATATATATATATATATTTAACTACATAAACCTTGTCCAAAATTATATTTTTTTCATCAGTGTATATTTTGGAGGAGATGGCTACTGCCTTCCTTAGTTGCCTATAAAGTTTTGGCTCACTCTGTAGGCTTATCAGGCTTATTTGTAGGCAGTAGTAGTTCCGACATTTGTCATGTGGTGTGATCTCAGCATTTTCTTAATCATTCACTTAGGAAATGCTTAATGAAGTTAAAGTATATAACAAACACTCCCCCTTCTTCAAATAAATTAAACAGTTTCAGAATATGTCTGAATTCTAAGGTTATCGTCCCACAGTGGCCAATCAAATATGTTATCTACCATGATTAATAGAGTTTTATGAGACAGCAGGAGATGCAATATTCTAAGGACCATGCGTGCACTATTATTTCTGAGTAGCCTTTTCTGTTCTATGTGAAAAGTACTGTCCTCAGACCCGTGGATAAAAAATAATATATATAAAAAGAAAACCTTATCGGCTATTCATCTTTCTTTCTTTCTTTCTTTTCTTTCTTTTTTTTTTTTTTTTTGTTGAGAGAACTACTGATACAGGGGTCTTCAAGCATGGCAAATATTTGAATGATGAGTGAAGATAATAGCCATTCTGCAAAATTGTGCCTAAAGTTTAGTGGAAAATAGTAACTATTCCAATCCTTGTTTATTTAAACTCTGAAATTGTATTGGTATTATTTTACTTCAGGTTATTGAAAAATGAGGTTTTGTATAAAGTGATACAATCGAGCTGTTTCCTTTTGGTCTTACTTATATCCATTGTGTAACAAAAATATCTTAGTCTAGGAGACAAAACAGGCATTCTTGAGCAGAGACAATGAGATAGATTTTTATGTTTTAATTATTATTATTATTATTATTATTATTTTTAATCAGCTGACTGATTTAAGGGTGATTTTAGGAAAATCAATTGTTATGGATGTGCTTTTATTGAGTTATTATAGTTCTTATTTTCTGGATTTTTTTTCATTCAAAACTGAAATCATCTGTGTACTTCAGTTCATTTGGAAGGCAGATACATTACCTTGCTTTTGTGGTTCAGTTAAAAGACACTAATATCTTAAACTGCTATAGTTAAGTCCAAAGAAATTATCAGTTTATTAAAACATAAAACAAACATAAAATTGGCATACATCAAATTGCTCATTAAATATTAAGCATCCTATATTCTCTTATGGAAAATTGTTGAAAAGGAAATAATCTTACAGTACTAAACTATATAAATGATAAAGTTTTTTTAATTGGAGCTCTTCTTTGTTTACAAATTATTAGAAATACGTATCCCAGAAAAAACTTTAACATAAATATTTGTTGTGAACTCTGTCCAACTGTGATGCTTTTACTAAATATACTACAAAAATAAAGAAATAATAAAATGTTAATTGAGATTATGATATCTTCATTTTTATTCAGGAATCATTTACTATATAAGTGAAACTTAGCAAGTGCAACATATTCATTAAAATATGAAGTATGTCTAAATATGCACTACCCTCAAATATAAGGAATACAACACTTTTTTGTAGGTTTTTTTTTTTTTTAGTTTATAATCTTAATTGTGTAATTCAAAACTGAACAGATTCTAGGTGGATTCTCTAATTTGAATATATACTTTAACATTTCTAGCATATCCTATAAGGGAAGGATTCCTTCTTGGCATTCCCTTTTCATTAAAGTTCAGGTTTGAAGATTAATTAAAGAAGGAATTATTACCTAGAAAGCTAAATAGTTCAACATCAGTTGTTAAATAAAGAATACTTTTTTCTTAACTAATCCATTTCAAGGAATAGAGTGAAACAAACTCTGTCTGCAGCTATTGTGAAGATCTTTTTGAAGATGAGATGAAAAAGAGATTGTTCTATGCCAAATTATTCCTTGTGTTGGGTTAAGTATGGATGGGGGCAGAGTAAATAATCATAATAAACTGGTTCAACATTATGATGTTAACACAGGAATTACTACTTTTGATTCTGTTTTACTTTCATTTTGTAAGAATAATACTTTAATAATCTTTCAAAACTATGAATGCAAGATAATATTGGAATACTCAGCTATCCTAAATGGCTCATTCAGTTCCATGATGTCTATATTGAATGTCAAGCATTAGTTTTTAGGCTTAGATATAACATTATTCTTATTTGATTAGCCCTAAGGGCTTTTAAACAAGTGAGACCTGAAATTCAACCTTTAAAAAAATAATTATGGACAAGAAATGATGAAAAATGTGTCTCAGAAAGGAACAGCTCTTCTATGTTCAGAATTACCTCTTCACGGAGGTAAGAGACTCAGTACTTTCCTAACTCATTCTACCCACTGAATAATCATAGAATCATAGAATCATAGGGGTTGGAAGGGACCTCAAGAGATCATCAAGTTGAGCTAGATTCTAATCTGGCAGACAAATCATAGAATCATAAAATGGTTTGGGTTGGAAGGGATCTTTAAAATCCCTTTAAGTTCCAACCCCCATCAGATCACATGGCTCAAAGCCCCATCCAGCCTGGCCTTGAATACCTCCATGGAGGGAGCATCTACAACTTATCTATGCAACCTGTTCCTCTGTCTCTCCACCTTCGCTAGTATCTAGTCCACCTCCTAACATCTAGTCTAATCTACCCTCTTACAGTTTAAAGCCATTTCCCCTTGACCTGTCACTACATGCCCTCATAAAAATTCCCACCCCAGATAAAAGGGTTAAAAGGGTATTGATGGTTATGGGAAGTAAGAAGTGAATTCTGAAAGCAACTCTACATGCCTTTCATATTGATGATTTAAATGGAACTGTTCCATTAAGTGGACTATTTTTTTAAAGTGGCCTTAATTTAATTTAATTTATCATTGTTTCCAAAAGAAGGAGTTTTTCCCTCAATTATGTAGCTCTTAGTCCCCTGTTCAGACCACATTATTTGTAAATCCCCTTACCACTGTCAACGTAGTTGCAACAGAGAAGTCTCACATATGGTACACTTTGCAATTGTGAAGAAAACTTTGTAATTATACTATTATCCCAACAAAGCACTTGTATTTTTTCATTCTTTTCCTCTGCATTTTTTTCCCATTTTTATCTTTTCTTTTTTTTCCTTTTTTTTCTTTCATTTTCTTTATTCTGTATTTATAGTGCATATGTACTAAGTTAAAAATGGAGCAAAAAATTAAGCAAAATATCAATAAAGACCAAGAACTAGGTTCCAGAGTGATTGATCAAATGACTGCAGAGATTGTTGCATTTTTCATACCACAGTAAGAAAAACAGGAATCTTTGCTGTAGAAATCCTTCCCCAAATCCAAATAAATTAGTTCAATTTCCACTAGCTGATTCAGAACCAGGAGTGTAGCAATTACTTATTGACAGTGTATATTTATTGATCACAAAATCATGAAAATTAAGGAAATTTTCATTAACCAATGAGCTTACTGTTTTAATTGTTGCATATAAACATACTTGTAAGATATGTCATCTGTGTAGTGTAAGAAATTTAAGAGCTTTGCATCTGTAATAAATGTTTTTAAACATTAATGTAGGTGATGAATTTTTTATGCATGTTCTCTGCAAACATGAACATTACTAATTAAAATCTTTGGCAGAGCTGTTCACAATTATAACGCAGAAAAAGACAGAACAACTGTATACAAGCCAATGTTCACAAAATTACAGAATATCCAGAGCACATCATTGATTCCAATTCTGGTTGCACACAGGATTAATGAAAAATCCATCTCTGAGAGTTTTGTCCAAACACTTCTTGACAGGCTTGGTGCCTTAACCACAGCCTAGAGAGCCTGTTTCAGTGCCAGTGATGCTGTGCAGTATTTCTTGCTAGATGCCCTAAGAGGCTGAAAGATCAATGACCTGCATTTTAACATAGTATTAAGTAGTTTGAAATTTAATAATTTGCACTTATTTCCAATAATCATAGTTCCAATCAACATGTATGCTCATTTCCTCCACAGACTCAAGTTTCCAGATAGATTCTTTAGGCTATAATTGTAAGCAGGACAGTTTCTGTGCTACCCCAAACAAAGTCAGAGTCCCTAATTTATTTTTCATTTACTGTTTTATTCTAGTTCTAGTTGTGGCATCAGCATTTGATTGCTTCACATCCAGAGATGGTTATGACTGTAAAGAGTGCAACACCATTTTGGAAATCAGTGCCTGACAAGTTAGGTGGCTTCATTAGTGCTAATTACATCCACAAGTTCTTCACACCCTTAAAAACAGAGGAACAAGTAGGAATCAAGGATGTTGCCTACATTTACCATGGACTTGCTGGTTACTGTTAAGCCACTGCTAGAGGTGGCAATCTGGGGAAGGAATAATTGAGTTATTTGTAGAATAAAATCATTTGGTGTTTTTTTTTTTTTTCTGTAATATCTGTTATAAATAAAGCATTTGTGTGTAATTTCATTGTTACCAGCTACTAGCTAGGATAAGATATAAGGAAACTTTCAAAGGAAAGTGTTACGAGACCATAGCTCTAAAGCAGGGCTTGTCTGTCTCTGAAAAAGATTACAGACTGTAAAGCACTGTTCAATTATTTCTCTGAATATGTTTCCTTACATTATCACATTACATCCACATTTAACCCCTGTTTTTGGTCATGTGATAGGTGAGATGAGAGATGATAGATACATAAAAAGGTTTTACTAAAGTGGCTGAAATAGATATCATCACTCACTTTATTGTATCCTTTCATCTATGTAACTTAGGTTTTAAATACATTGTAGTGAATTCCAGTCTAGCCAAAGAAGAAACATATGCAAGAAGTGATCAAGTAGTTTACAGCATAACTGACTTGACCAGAATAGTCTTCTTTCTTGCTCACTTATCACACTCTTTTGATATTTGTCTCTTTTCACAGAATCACAGAATGTCAGTGATTGGAAGGGACCTCAAAAGAGACCCCTTCATCTAGTCCAATCCCCCCTTTGGAGCAAGAACACCTAGATTAGGTCACACAGTCATTCCCATGTTATTTACATTTTTTTGGACAAACTCATTTTGAGTATTCACCCACTGTCAAATTATCCAAAATTTACTTCTCCAATTACATTAGCTGTTACTTGATATCAGCTCGTTCTGCTAGCTTCCATCAGCTACCATGTGTGGGATCCTTTTTAAGACTTTGTTAGGAGAAAGAACTGATGACACAACTCAGATACAAACTTCAAGGCAATCTTGACTTTTGGCCACATACAGGGACAAATTCTTATCTATGGCATTTCAAGGAACAAACAGTTGATAATATTCATCTTCAGAATTACCCAGCCAGAGTCCCTAATGTATCTGGGACCAAAAAGCTGTTTCTGTCCATCTATCTTTGTAGGGCTTTTCACTCCAACTCACTTCTCTTGACTACCACATTGGCCAGCAGCTTCTCCTGTGCCTAGATCTTCCTCTGAATGAAGGATGTTTTAAATAGGATCATTAACATGAAAGAGTTGTGTTCAACAGAGGCATCTATTTTAAAACTCCTGTGATTGTCAGTGAGACCTGCATGACTCTAACCATTAATAGTTTCCCAGTGTAATATCACCACATTCGAATAAATCCTCTAAGTACAACTTGTAATGATCTGTGACTTCAGTGTAGATATGGCGTGCTGATTAAAATTGGATTTCTTCTCTGTCTGCTTTCTGTATCTTTGATGGAGTGGGATATAATCATCATAGGTTCCCTAAAGGATTCAGTTTAATATACTTAATAGTAAATGGTTAAAGATTAGTTAAAACGAGCAAACAGAATTCATCTAGATCCATTTCAAGAAAGAATATGTATTCTTTTTAGCCTCATAAGTAAAGTATTATTATGTAACTAAACTAGCAATGTTGTAAAAACTTCTACAAATATTTTGCAGTACTATTAAATGTGGATTCATTAGAGAAGAAAGATGCTGAGTCAACAAGTTAATACTTAAAGAATTTGAGAATTTGAACGTTCCTTAAATATTCTTGCTGTGTGCAAGAATGGGGCAGTCTGACAAAATGGCATCTGACATGGAAGTATATATGAAGCAAAAGTGTGTGACTGAATTCTACCATAAGGAAAAAATTGCACCCATTGACATTCCCGGACATGTTCAAAATTTTTCTGAACATTTATATCAACCAAACAGTGGACGTTATCACAGTGAGGTGGTGAATGGTGTGTTCAGCAGTGGCAACATGATGTGAAAGACAAGGCACTTCCCAGAACACCATTTAGGGTTGTCACGGTTTTATGATTTTTAGTGTTGGTATTCCACATCATAACATCACATAGTGCAATTAGAATTAAAAAAATAATGCTCTAGCTCTGTGGATCATCGATAATTATGGGTATACCTGTCTCAGAAGAGAAGAAGAACTACGTTCCCCAGAGGACTTTGTGTTGCTTTGCATTTTTACATTTTTCCACTGTCAGCAGTTTGTGGGCCGGTTTGACCTGGTACCATGATGATTAAGGATTAATCATGTGCAAAGCATTGCACAGTCCTCTGGGAATGCAGTTCTTCTTCTCTTCTGAGACAGGTACACCCAGAACTATCTATGATCCACGGAGCTGGAGCATTAACTCCTTAACTTCCAATACACCACATGATGTTATGATGTGGAATATCAATAATACAACAAAAATCATAAAACCATAACATTCCACCCCTTATTCAACATCATTACATCATGCTTAATATATATATATATATATACATACAGAAACAATGATTAACAAGCATTAAATACAAAAACATACAACATACATACATAAATAAATACAAATACATACATACATAGAATTACTGAGAGAAGTACTCCCCACATCAAATTCCCTCGTGGTACACATTGAACATACCCATTCTTCTGCATCACGCACCAGGTAGACCCAGGTCCCTGAGCAAAAACAGTTCCACAGAGAGGTTTGCCCTCTCCAGAAGCTGGAATGACCCAAGCCACTTTTCCCAACATGTTCTTCACATGTACTACAGGGACCTTATCTCCCTCTATAGTTGGTAGAGAGCTGGATTGGGCAGGACCATAGCAATTGATCCATCCTCGAGTGTTGACCAACCAGGTGGCTTCTGCCAAATTCTTCTCCCAGTGCTTAAATGTTCCACCACGAATTGCTTTTAACATTGTTTTTAACAACCCATTGTACCTTTCAATTTTACCAGAAGCTATAGTATCTGCTCATCCCAGCAGTGTGTGTGCTCCAAAGCCATCTTACCTTCAGGATTAGAATAAGGCCTTCATTTTTTGGACAAACTCTCTCATTTTATTTAATTTGTTAGTTTTAATTCCAATTATACTGTATTATATTGCATTATTTTGCATTACAATATCTTATTTAATAAATTAGCTTTCCTCCTCAGATCATTGCTGCTGTTTTTTTTAGGCCCATCTCTCTACCCTTTCCCCTTTTTCCTTTCCTGGGTGTGCCCTCCTCTTTTTTATGCTCTCCCCTTAACTGTTGAAAGGCCACAATGAGATCTCCCCAGAGCTTTCTCTTCTCCAAGCTAAACAAATCCAGTTCCTTCAAACTTTCCACTTAGGATGTGTTCCAGACCTCTGATCATCTTAGTAGCTCTCCTCTAGACCTGTTCCAAGAGCTCTGTGTCTTTCTTGTGCTGGGGGCCCTAGGCAGTACTACAGATAGAGCCTCACAAGAGCTGACTAGGAATATCACCTGCTTGTCCTTGCTGGTCACACCTTTTTTAATGCAGCTGAGGATGGCCTCCAGGACTGCAAATGCACACTGCTGGCTCATGTCCAGGTTCTCATCCACTGGGACCCATAAGACCTTCTCTGCTGAGCTTCTCTCGAGGACTTCTTCTCCCCATTGCGTATGAATACCTGGGATTGATCCAGCCCAAGTGCAACACCTTGCACTTGGCCTTGTTGAACCTCATTAGGTTCACATGGGCCTACTTCTCCAGCCTCACCCGTCCCTCCAATGTATTGACTTCACCACTCAGCTTACTGTCATCTGCAAACTTGCTGAGGGTGCACTCAATTTCATCATCTATGTGATTGGTAAAGATCTTGAAGAGCACTGGGCTCGAGACTTACCCTTGAGAGACACCACTAGTGACCAGCTTCGACCCTGACACAGAACCATTGATCTGTGATCTGTGCAACCAGCCAAACAGTTCCTAATCCATCAAACAGTCCATCTTTCAAATCCATACCTCTCCAATATAGACAGAAGGATGTGGTGAGGGACCATGTGAAAGGCTTTGAAGAAGTCCAGGTAGATGACATCCATTGCCCTTCCCATGACCACTGGTTCCACCACTTTATCATATAAAGGTACCAGGTTGATCAGGCAAGATCTGCACTTGGTGAAGCCATGCTGGCTGTCTTAGGTCACCTCTTTGTCTCATAAGTGCCTTAACATGGTAACCAGGACAACATGCTCCATGATCTTCCCAGGCACAGAGGTGAGGCTCACCGGCCTGTAGTTCCCTGGGTGTTGGGAAATGGCTGGAGGAGCAGGGAGGTCACGGTGATATGTACTAACATAGTTTGCATTGCAGCACGGACTATATAGTCATGGAAAAGTACTAGATGTTGATAGGAGGTCATGATATCCCTGGACCAAGTGACAAACAACTCAAGGCAGAAATGAACTGCTTCAGCTGAGCAACCCAAGTTGCCAAGATGTCTATGGGAAACTTCTGTGATTATGTTGTTCACCCTGCCTTCAGCGAAGAGGGCCTCACAGGTCTGCTGATAATTATTAACTATAGGTATTTTTTAGAGTAAGCTGTCCTTGATAGTCTATTCTGTTTAGCTAGCAGGTGTGCCCTTTGGGCTCTGTGTTATGCACTAGCCACGCTGATACAGTGCTCAAAGGAAACTACACTGTGTGAACCTTGAGAAAAGTAAAAGCAGGAGATGATCTGTGGCGAGTGGGAGAGGAAAAGTGCACTTTGAAACAGGGGATGCCCTGCCAGTGCTGCCTTTCACATCCGCTGCCGACACATTCCTGCCTGGTTTCTTAGGATTAGGATGATATCAAAAGTCGCCTCCTCCAGAATGTGTTTCTCACTGCTGTTAATTGATGGGAGTTGTTTTAAAGTTGTTTTTCTCAAGGCTGTCTACCAATAGTTTTGTGATATTTTCTATATGCCCCTGTCTTAAACGCTGTAAGAGTAAGGCTGTCCGGGTAATAAACTGAAGCCTGATCACTCATATATTGAGTCCTGTCGTGCTTCCCCACCCGAGAGCAATCGACTGGGACCCTGATATCCACAGCACCTGGGTAATCCTTTCTTCCTTTCTTAAAAATGGGAGTAATGTTTCCCTTTTTCCAGTCACCTAGTATTTCACCCAATAGCCATGATATTTCAAATATGATGGAGAGTGGCTTGGCAACCATATCAGCCAACTCTCTCAGAACCCTGGGATGAATGTAATTTGACCCCATGGACTTATATACCTCACATTCGTTCCACTGTTACAGCAGGATAGAATCCGCTCCTCTCACCCACACCTAGAGATCTGGGGTCTTGGTAGACACAGGGAGCCTGGCCACCAGTGAAGATTAAGGCAAAGCACTTATTGAGCACCTCAGCTTTTTCCACATCTGAGGAAGCCAGTTCTCCATTCTCATTAATCAGAGGGGAGACACTCTCTTTGGTGTCTCTCTTCCTGCCTATGTACCTCCAGAACCCCTTCTTTTCAAATCCCTTGCCAAGTTCAGCTCCATCTGTGCCTTGACCTTCCTGATCTTATCTCTACACATGCGGACAATGTCTCTCTAATCTTCCCAGACTACACAACTCTGCTTCCACTTCCTGTTCATCTCCTTCTTTTCTCTCAGTTTAGTCTGCAGGTCCTTGCTCAGCCATGCTGGTCACGCACCTCCTCTGCTTAATTTCTTCTGATGAGGGATGGCAAGCTCTGTTCTGCTCCTTTTCCCTATTCCTAGGGAATCTCATCCAGCAGTTCCTTGAGCAGATGGAATTTTGCTGTCCTGAAGTTCAGGGTTCTGACTCTGCTTTTTGCCATGGCTTCATTCCTCCAGATCGCAGACCACCAGGGCGTGGTCACTACAGCCCAGGCTGCCTCCAGTCTTAATCTCTCAAATGCTCCTCTACATTGCTGAGCATCACATCTAGTAAGGCGTCACCTTGGGTCAGTTTGTCTAATACCTAAGCCAGTAAGTTATCCTCAGAAGTATATCTCCAGGAATCTCCTAGACTGTCTGCCACCCGCCATGCAGCAGATATACGGGTGGTTGACATCCCCCATCAAGACAAGAGCCCATAAGTGCAACAATTCTTGCAGTTGAAGCAAGAGGACCTCATCAACAGGCTTCCCCTGATCAGGTGGCCTGTAGTAGATCCCAGTCACTAGATGTCCTTTACTGGACTGAACCCCAATTTTAACTCATAAGCTGGTCATGGTTGTTACTCAGATGCATCTCTTCAAAATCCATCCACTTTCTAACATAGAGGGCAACTCCCCCTCACCTCCTACCCTGTCTATCCCTTCTGAGCCTGTAGCTCTCAATCACAGTATGCCTGTTGTGAGATTCATCCCACCACATTTCTGTGATAGCAACCAGATCATAATTTTCCAAGGACATCATCATTTCCGACTTCTCCTGCTTATTTCTCATGCTGTGTGCATTGGTGTGAAGGCACTTCAGTTGAGCTTTCTGGCACACTACCTTTCTAGAGGGACCCTGCCTCAAACCTTCAAAAGAAATCTGTTATTTTCCCCCACTGCCTCCTAGAGGGACATGAGAAGATTTCAGACAGGGAGTTGGCAACATTTCCTCCTCTGAGGAGTTGCCAGAAGTTCCTACATGACAGTTAGGAGGTTTTTTTTCCATATAATCTCCTGGTGTGACTGCAACCCCAAGCCTTTCTCTGTCCCACCACACTCAACTCTTTCCCCATCAGAGCTAGTATGAAGTCTTGGACTACTTGTTCTAGCCTAGCAAGGCTCATTGCATCCTCTTCCCCCTTCCTACTTAGTTTAAAGCCCTCTCAATAAGCCCTACTAGATCTTGGGCTGGGATCTATTTCCCTCTTGGAGACAAGTGACACTCATCTGCAGCCATTAGACCAGGTGCTGAGTAAATCACTCTGTGGTCAAAAAACCTGAAGTTCCTGTGGTGGCACCAGCCTCTCCACCACTTATTCATTACCTGGGTTTTCCTAGCCCACTCTGTGTCCCTCACCAGCCCAGAAGGGATAGAAGAAAATATCAGTTGTGCTCCCGCTTCCTCAACCAGCTGCCCCGAAGCCGTAAAGTCTTTTTTGATAGTTCACAAACTTCTCTGAGCTACTTGATATATCAGTATCAAATGTCTTAGTGTGGGTTAATAAGAGTTGCCAGAAAAGTTCCTGCAGCAATAAAGGGAAGCTATGGCTGTGACAGTCTGCCTCCTGCACAATGCCAACACTGTGTGGGGAAATTTGGCGCTCGCTGTGGATCTGTTTGCTCAGCAGCTGAGCTGGTATTCCTCAGCTACATGGGTTGGTTTTGTAAATAGACAGAATGCAGAAGCATTTTCTTTAAGGCATGTTTGATATCTGACTCTTCCCATTGGGTTCAGGAGTTCTGTGAACTGTTAGCTTGAATTTCTCCCAGAAGTAAAATAACAGAAGTTTACAGTTTTAAGGTATTGAGTGCTAAATACCATCATTAGATTCCTCCTGGGCAGTCACATATTGGAAAAAAAACCCAAAAACAACAAACCAAAACAAAACCAACTAAGTAAATAATGTGGCAATGTGCCCCCCTAAAATCAGAATGGCTCCAAGTCTCAGTTGTTACACTGTCAGTGTAGAGGGGTGGTGGTGAATTTGGGGTGAATTTAGCTGTGGAACAGGCTTCTCACTCAGTCTGACTCATCTACTTCAGAAATCTACATTTGGATGAATCACTCTCTAGGAGTGCTTCTCCCTTTCCAGTTATCAGCTTCCTTTAGGAAGCCTAACACAACCACATCAATGGCCTGCATCACTGGTCAGCAAATCCATAACTTTTCCCATGACTAGTCAAGACTTCAGCAACTTAACAGTTATAGCTTGTAAAAGACAGAAACTGTTTTCCTTTCTTTTGTCTCAAAGTTTGCTTCGTAAGGCCTTTTCTGGTGACAAGACTCTGACTGATAACTGCCGGTTATCTGGATGGGTGTTATGGTGCCATTGTCTCTGCTTATGGTTGTAAAGATAAGCAGAAATAGGTGCAAATAGTCTTTTCCGTGGGGGTACGGCTTGGAGAAGCTGACCACCACAAAGACAATGCTCCTGCATGGTAATGAAGGCGACATCCCCTGCTGGCTTATCTGTTGGGCCAGACATGTCACACAAAGAGAAAAGGAAAAAACACCTGAGAAATGAGGGATAAAAGGCCTTCACTGAACTTAGGATTTTGGGGGGAGAAGAACTTTCAGAAAACAACTTTGGAGAAGAACTCCCAAAGAAAAAATCTTTGAGGAGAACTCCTGAAGAGACTTAGGACAGACCCTGAGGCCTGCTTGCTGCCATCTCTCATCCCCCGTGGTGACCATACAAGTTCCTGAGATCAACGGACCTACTACGAACCTCGCTGGATCCACGGTGGTGATTATATCTCTCTTGCTTTCTGCCAAGTCTCCTTGCTTTTCATCTCTTTTCTATCGCTCACCTTCCCTTCCCCATATCCCTAAGCAACTAGTATTTGTAATAAACTGATTGGGCTAACATTTGACCCGTTGTGTCTTAATCTCGCCATCGGGTATACATATACATATAAAGAACCTCGTCTCCCTCCTTTATATTGGAGCGTGACATAGCTGTATAGAACATAACATTATTTTACTTGTGTCTGTGACTTGCAGAAACAGACTCTATAACCTGGGTTTAAGTTATAAAGCAGGTATGCTTATTCTGCACTGCCTAATTTGCATGAAGCAAAGGGAGAAGTTGTTACATTTATTGCATTCCTATTAATGGGATGGACTATTACAATCAGGTACAATAAATCATTTTCGTAAGTACCACCTTGAATTCCTTTACGTTGAGCATGCACAGAGCCTCCTCTTGGTGGCTGCAGGCAGGGGCTTTCAAGATGAAGGCTGTATGTTTTCCTCACTGTGTACTTTTCACCACGCTGCAGTTTGAGGAAGTAATCAGTTCCATCTGGTTCTTAGTTAGCAGTGGTTTTATGGTTTATTGTCTTTGCTCAACCACCATTTGACTGTTATATTGTTTTTACTCAAATTCCAATAGTCTTGTCCTCCTTATCCCAGGTGGGACCTTCATCAATCTTGCCTTCATTAATCTCTCTTCTCTCACCCTCAACCATCCTTAAGTCTCTTATCCCACTCCTACCCCTAATCATCTGGGTTAGGTTTAGTTCCAGAGCATAGCTATTTTACACATGGGCTTCCTAGTCCATATCCTGAACATATTATTCCTAATTGGCTGAGCTAAACAATCAAACCATTTAACAAGTAGGCTTTTAATTGAAAACAGATACAGTAGTGATCTGTTCTACTGTCAGATCCCCTGCTGATAAACAGTGTGCATTTCAACATCTTCCTTGCTTTGGTTATTCAGTGTGTTTTTCTAGCTCCAGTCCTTTATTCCTTTTCTTGAAGTACAGACAGCTCATGTTATTCATCTTTAGATTTACACTTCAGGTTGTTTTACAAAAAGAACCTGTTCCTTTTGTGTGGTATCTTCAGCAGTTTAGTTATTATAATGTAAACTGCAGTTGCAGTTGTTATCTATGTCATGTCTATAACTGTTTCACAAAGTTTTAGTTAGAAACAGTATTTTACATTTAGAAACAGAGCAATGAAGAGAAAATATCAGTATATGAGAATAAAGTACACTGAAAGCAGTGAACTTCTAAAATTTTGGAAATAGCATCCTCATCTTCTCTTGGGGAAAAGCACTGGAAAAAAAAAAGATTTCTTGGAGTGTGAGGGAATTAATGTATAACTGAAAATAACTTCTTCCTCATGATCATGTCTTTCATCCTGTGTTGGGAATTCAAATTATATAATCACTTTCATATTCCTTTGAGAATAGCTATATCTTTGCTCTGACTCATATACCAGGTAAAAGCATTTCATATAAAATAAAGATATCAAAATAAGTTAAAAGGGACTGAGAAAAATGTTAAGTCTGTTAAGAAAAGAACAAAAATCATTCTACATCTCAAAAAACAAAACAAACAAACAGCCTTTCAGATACACAAAGTTATAATCCAGGCATTGAATTTTAGCAAGGAGGATATCTGACTGTAGAAACTGGTTTGCAAATTTATACTTACAAACATTCTTATATCTGGAGTATGTAATTTGAGACTGAATATTCTTCTGTAAGATATGTGGTTGTCAGACATGAGATCTCAGGCTCAAATTATCAGAGAACTAAATGAAAGTGTACTGCTTTTCTTTTATGGAATAACAGAGTAGGTGGACAAATGAGTCTTTATGACTCAAAAATATCGAAATATATAACTCCTGCTCACCTGTAAATGCATAACGCACATCCTAACCCTAACATTATTTCCTGCTCACCTGTAAAAGCATAACACACATCCTAACCCTAACATTATTTCTGACTCTAAAATTAGCAGTTCAAAAGAGGATCACTAATAAAACTGCTTATTTATTTACCTCCTTGAAATAAGGAAACATGGAAAAGGGCTCTGTAACTCTGCCATGCTTTTCTAAGCAAGATTTATTGCTCACATGAAGCAAAGATTTTCTTTAAGATGTCTGTCAGCAAGTACTTGTGATCATTAGGCTCATGGTTTCTAGCAATAGCAACATGCTGTTGAATGGTTACTTGCCTGTATCTCTATTATGGGCTGTTAGCTGAAGAAATAAAAGTTGTGATGGAATCCTCAGTTCATCAGAAAATGAAAAACACTGAAAGGCAAAATCTTACCAACTGATCTTCAGTCTACTTTGAACCAAGCTACAGCTTCTAGTGAGAACCAGGCTCATTCTGGTAACCTAAATCTAGTTGTAAGCCTGTTTACAGAACATGAGATCTTTTATCTTTTTTCCTTCCAGTGCCAATAATGCTTGTGTAGAAGTAGTCTCAGCTGAGCTCAGACTTCATTAGTTGTTGGTGTGATCCAAAACCAGCTGCCTTTCATGGCTGTTGAACATATTCTTTCCTCTACCACAAGTGAGGATGTCTTGCCATCTTGTGAACAAAAGCCATGCCTGTGAGAAATGGCTCCTCTAGGTTTACAACAATCCCACCTCACTAGAAACACAAGACAAAGGCCTTCTGAACCCCTGCTTTTACTGCTGATTTCAGAGGAAACCAAGTTTCAGGTAATCTAGAACTCTCCTTTTTCCTAGGATAAATTATCTCTACTCTTTCCAGCATGCAAATACATCATGGGGAGAATTACTGGAAGTTGAATTACAAATAAAAATGATGGGAAAACAAGGGGAAGAGAAGTTATGTTTTTCTGTTATTGCATTAATGTTAATGTCTATGTTTATGAATGCAGAAGACAGTAGGGTTTTTCTTATAATTAACTGGTAGAAATTATTTCTGCAGTATAACATACAGATAAGTAGTTTAGAGAGTTTCTGGAGATGGAAAGTCTTGTTCAAAAGGTAATCTTGAAAGGACATAAATATTTGTGGGTCCTAATTATCAGCCAAGCCTTATTTAGGTTCTGGGTGCTTGTAGGGTTTCAGCATCTTTTCTGTTCTGGTTTCAGAATGCTGGTTCAGCAACATTGCTGTTCTGCAATTTGGAAAGCCACAACAGTTATTAAGAACAGCAGAATTTTTAAACTGAAGTAACTTATTTATTGAAATATTAATAAATGCTTCTTTTCGTGTTGTTCAAGATAATGCTCAAATAACTCTCATATATTCCCGTAGAATTCATATACAATATATACACATGACACTATAATATTAGATTTTCTGAACATAAAATTCAGACTTATTTTCTCAGATTTATAGCTGTAAGCTGGTTTTGGCACCAGCCAAAACATACAATTATATGTATGAAAATACATCATTGCTAAGTACAAAGGTTGGTCCAGAAGAAATGCCTGCTATTTCCATGGAAACTAAGATAATGAAGTGCACATTAGCACTATTTGTAAGAAAAAATACTCAGCTACAAAACATTATTTTTTCAGCATAGAACAAGAGCCTGCACGCTACACTCGTAAAAATCTGTACCAGCAAAGATTACTTGCTCACTGTTATTGTTGCTACCATTGAAATGCCACACTGTGCTCACATCCACTGTTTGGTCTCCATAAACATTCAGTAAACACTGTCATGTCAGTAGGTGTCATTTTTTCCTGCATGAATGACACACCTTAGCTTCATATGCACTTCCACATCAAATGTCATTTTGTCAGACTGCCCCTCTGCTGTCATCTGTTGTACGGCAACCAAACGTAACATGTTAGAAACACACTCAAGATCAAAAATTTCTAATCAGGCAAAGATCTCTTTGAAGAACAGTTTATTCATTATTGCAATAATGGGCAGGCACCCCCTACTGACAAGAGAAGAAATGTGCAACTAGTCAGTGAAATCCATTTTGTTATATATTCTGGGTCTGATGCAGGTAAAGCTTGCACAATCTACTTCTCACAAATGGGATGTTGATGGGAAGGTTCAGCTTCTACTGCCATACCACCAGCATCAGCCTCTGATGTCACAGGCCAACATACCAGCATAAAATAGGAAGCATTACATTCAGAACAGCCCTCATACTTCCACTAATGTTCCAACACAAGCCTGTTGTATTAGGTGTTAAAGAGGCAACGCCGGGATGTAACCTGATAGGACCTCCCCTGCTTTGTTATCTGCTACGTGGCAATATCAGGAATGTACCGAGTTTTGTGCTATGTGGACACACTGGGATTTGATACGCACACTTGGGGGCGTAGAACACACAGGGCATATAAGCGAGTGTTTGCTACCAATAAACACCATTTTGCTGCTCACCATATTGGTGTGAATGTGCTGCTAATTGGCCCTGGCCTGGTTAAGGTCAGTATCGTAGAACCAAATGCGGCACAAGCCATTCAATGAGCTTATAATACATTAATTCAATTTTGGATGTTTTTTCTGTTAATGCTGAGGCCCTGAAACTCAAAACATCATTTAGTTATCATCAGATTATGTTGTATGTATATAGATACACTTTTTTTTTTTTTTTTTGCAAAGAAACTTGAAATCGAGTATGACAAGTAACAATGATCATAAAAGCAGAAATTGTCTTAAATCTCTGAAAATGCACTTAATTACTGGAATAAAGAATTATGGTATTACCATATATAGTACCATAATGCATTCCAGTAACTATTTAGATGTTAATTGGACTGATTACTTACTCTTTGTTAATCTCAAGAATCACAATAAATTGTTTACAACGATTTTCAGTCTATAATACTTTGAGACATCTTCTGTTTTGGTCAACTGCTACTTTTATTGTCTGAAAAGCTAGTTTTATAAAGAAGTTGTGTTTAAATTATGAAAAGAATTGTATTCGTTAGCATTTATTTATTTAGGGTAAAGGGGTCCAGGAAGCCTGGATGCTCCTCAAGATGGAAATCTTAAAGGCACAGGAGCAGGCTGTCCCGGAGTCCCGTAAGTCGAGCCGGAGGAGAAAAAGACCAGTGTGGATGAACCGGGAACTTTTGTTGAGACTCCGAGAGAAAAAGAGAGTCTATGTCCTCTGGAAGATGGGACAGGTGACTTGGGGAGACTACAGAGAACTGGCCAAGATTTGCAGGCAGAAAGTTAGAAATGCTAAAGCCCAGCTTGAACTTAGACTGGCTAATGCTGTAAAGGAGAACAGGAAACCCTTTTACAAATATATTAACAGCAAGAGAAAAACTAAGGAAAATTTCTCTCCTTTACTTGATGAGGCAGGGAATGTAACCACAGGAAAAGGCTGAGGTTCTCAATGCCTTTTTCACATCTGTCTTTAATAGACAGAACAGTTGTCCACACGGTACTTGCCCTGACCTGGAAGTCCGGGACGGGGCGCATAATGCACCCCCTGTGATCCAAGCAGGTCAGAGATCTACTCCTCCATCTGAACAGCCACAAGTCCATTGGACCAGATGGGATCCACCCAAGGGTGCACAGGGGGCTGGCAGAGGTGACTGCCAAGCCACTTTCTGCCATCTATCAGCATTCCTGGTTATCTGGAGAGGTCCCACAAGATTGGAGGCTTGCCGATGTGACTCCTATCTACAAGAAAGGCCATAAGGAAGACCCGGGGAACTACAGGCCTGTCAGCCTGACCTCGGTATCAGGGAAAGTTATGAAGCAGATGATCTTGAGGGAGATCACATGACACGTGCATAGCAACCAGGGGATCAGAGCCAGCCAGCACGGACTCACAAAGGACAGGTCGTGCTCATCCAACCTCATCTCCTTTTATGACTGGGTGACTAGACTGGTAGATGAGGCAAAGGCTGTTGATGTAGTCTACCTGGACTTCAGCAAAGCCTTTGGCATGGTCTCCCACAGTATTCTCCTGAGGAAACTGGCAGCCCATGGTGTGGACAGGTTCACTCTTCTCTGGGTGGAGAACTGGCTGGAGGGCCGTGCCCAGAGGGTAGTGGTTAATGGAGTTAAGTCCAGCTGGCATCCTGATACAAGTGGTGTCCCCCAAGGGTCATTTTTGGGGCCCATCTTGTTTAATATCTTTATTGATGACCTAGACGAGGGAATTGAGTGTACCCTCAGTAAGTTTGCAGATGACACAAGTTGGGAGGATGTGTCGATCTGCCTGAGGGTAGGGAAGCCCTTCAGAGGGATCTGGATGGGCTGAATAGCTGGGCTGAGCTCAATGGGATGAGGTTCAATAAGGCCAAGTGCCGGGTCCTGCACTTTGGCCACAATAACCCCATGCAATGCTATAGGCTTGGGGCAGAATGGCTTGAAGAATGTAGAGAGGAAAAGGACCTGGGGGTGTTGGCTGATGCTCGGCTTAACATGAGCCGGCAGTGTGCCTAAGTGGCCAAGAAGGCCAACAGCATCCTGGCCTGTATTAGAAATAGTGTAGCCAGCAGGAGCAGGGAGGTGATCATCCCCATGTACTCAGCTCTGGTGCGGCCGCACCTCGAGTACTGAGTTGAGTTTTGGGCCCCGCACAAGAAGGACATTGAGGCCCTGGAGCATGTTCAGAGAAGGGCAACAAAACTGGTGAGGGGTCTGGAGCACAAGTCTTATGAGGAGCGGCTGAGGGAGCTGGGATTGTTTAGTCTGGAGGAGTCTCAGAGGAGACCTTATTGCACTCTACCACTTCCTGAAGGGAGGTTGTGGTGAGGAGGGGGTGGGCCTCTTCACCCTGATAAATAATGACAGGATGAGAGGGAATGGCCATAAGTTGTGCCGGGGAAGATTTAGGTTAGACCTGAGGAAACACTTTTTCTCTGAAAGAGTGGTCAGGCACTGGAATGGCCTGCCTAGGGAGGTGGTTGAGGCACCATCCCTAGCACTGTTCAAGAAGTGTTTAGATGAGGTGCTAAGGGATTTGATTTAGTAGCTTAGTGGGTAGGGATAGTGATAGGAGGGTGGTTGGACTAGATGATCTTGTAGGTCCTTTCCAACCTAATGAACCTATAAACCTATTTGAATTAACTTTAATTCTAGTGTTTTACTGAAAGTCAGAAAGTTTAATTGACACTGATGAAGTCTTACATTCATGTGACCTATGGCTGACACTAATAATGACAAAATCTCCTTTCTGAAGAGAAAGGCTTATCATGATAGACATTAAATAACTCAGTATTTTTGGTGAGATGACCCTGTCATTTGTATTATTCATGGTTCTTCCAATAGTAAATACAAAATACAAAACAACATCAAGAATAGCAAGATATCTATTTCTCATAGAGAGTTGAGAAGCGCTTGAAGGAGCAAGCAGTTCTAGGCAGGCATACTGCAGTACAGTAAATCTTAATTCTAATTTACATAAATCTTTAGCAATGTTTCTGAAAATTTTAGTATCATGTTTGTTTTTTGCTTTTCTTCACAGCTTCTTTGTTGTGTTCAAAATGTGCTAAAAATGCAGATTTGGTAAAATTCACTCAAGAGATTTATCTAGTCAGTGGAAAGGAAATATATACATGCAATTGCTCTACAACTCTACAATTGCATGTACAATTTTGTACATAAACTGAGTAAGTACTCACAGTAATCTTAGCTACAGCAACAGAACTTAATATTGGGAAGTTATGAACACCTATAGGGTGAATAACCCAAAAGAACAGCATTCACAGAAGATAACGAGGTGGATAATGTATTTTGTTCAGCTTAACTGGATGGCAAACAGACAACCAGTAAATAAAAAGAGGCTCACCTTTTGCAGATGGTCAAGGCTTGCCAGTAACCCCACAGGGGAGGAATCTCCAACAAGAGATCCTTCCCCACTGATAGTCAGCCCTTAAATGGGGTCTGGGAGAGGTAGAGCCAGACTCCACCCCTTCCGGTCACACAGATGCATTGCCTTCACCTGTGCTCCTGCAGCTCAGGAGGAGCTCCTCAGCTCACTCAGTGCTCATCTCAGGTGATCAAACAGTGGTTCAGGCCATGATTCAACAGTTCCCATACAACAACATGACAGAAATTAAGTGAGATCCTAAAGTTTTGCAGCATTGGACAGGAAGGAATAAGAGAACTGTAACAGATTCTAAGAAGGGATAAGAGTGGACAGACTTGGGGAACAAGCCTGTGCTTTTTCAGCATGTACTGAAGAGATAACAACATTTGCAGATCTTGTACAATGGTATAACTTTTAATTACAACTGAACTATTATATCCCAGACTAAATTCAGATAAATTCTTCAAAATTGCAGATTCGATCTCTATTCTGCCAAAATTGGCAAAAACTTTCATTTTTATAGAGAAAATTATACATTCAAATTTCTATATAGATAGATTCAAGGCTATATTCATGCTCTACTATTACCTTGTCACACTTAGTTTACCAGAAAAATAACAAATTATTTTTGATTTGACTCTGGAGGGTCAGGTTATTTTATGAAAATCTAACTACTGTCTTCTTAGCTTTTTTTTTTTTTTAATTTCCAGCACAAAGTAAACCATGAACATACTGTTTCCATTATCAATCTGTTGTTGTTTATAGTTTATGAAGGAGACAGACAGTATTTGGTATGGATTTTCTTTTTTGTTGTTATTGCCTTTTTCCCTGTAAGCTTCATTGATGAGTACAATATTAAATTTGACTATTAAGTCGAATAAGTCTTGCACTCAGATGGAAAAGAACACTTATTAACATTAGTATGTCACTTCAAAGAAATAGCTTTTCTAACCTAATACTTTAAAGTTTTCTTTCATTTTCAACAGTAAGCACAATACGTCTAAAATCTCAGGGTAGATACTCAGATATACAGGTTACTTTAAGAATATTCTTGTGGTGCCTATAATTCTGCTTTAGCCCATTTGTTTTTTACTTTTTTTTTTTCCACCTTGTACACTCAAAATTTGGCTCACTAGAAGCTTCCCAAGATGAAAATAATTGTGACTTGAAATGTCTGTTTTCCAGCACTCCACAGAGTTAGAAAAAAGAACGCAGTATCTGTGGCATAGACTCAGATGTGAACAATCCAAATCATTTGTTATAGGTTCTAACATCCCTTATATACATTCACAAATTTTCTCTTTTAACTTTCCCACCTGCCTTTACATATCAACAAAACACTCCACAAACACTTGGTAACTGTGTGCAGATGCTTATCCAATCAGTCATGAGTCATTCCAAGCCACACACTCTTCTCCAATCAGGGTCGTCATCATCATCATGCAGTTTACTTGACTTTCCTTTTCTCATCTTCTGGAGATGTCCTTGGTTTTCAGCCTTGCTTTCTCATGCTGTTTATCTTGCTCCACAGCTTCTGCTCTGAATAGTTTTTCTTGTATTCCCATGTGTTTTCACACAAGTGAAATGCAATTTTGGCAGAAGACAGAATCATCTGATTTCTAGACTGGCAGATATTAAAGCACAACTTTGTAATGGTTACAAGGAGCTGTAAAATGCTCGTTCATTCTGGAGTAGTAAAATTTTTAGACTTAGCAGTAGGTTGTAAGTCTCTAGGCTAAAGTATGAAGATCTCTGAATCTCTTAAAAGATCCCTCATATTTAAGAATTTAATACTTATACAAATCTCTCACCTGCACTCGAGTGTCTCTTTATAGTGTTCAGATGTCTGCCTTCAGGAGACCTTGCTAGGATGTGGACAGGAGCAGGTTAGCAAAGTTCTATTCTCTTTGGGGAAGACAATAATAAAAGGTCATGGTGTGTAACAGGAAGAAGCCAAACAGTAGTCAGCCATGGGCACTCAGGTGAAGACAATTCACCTCTGTGACAGGAAGGGGTGGAGTCTGGCTCCACCTCTCCCAGACCCCATTTAGGTGCTGATCACCACTGGGGAAGGATTGCTTTTTAGAGATTGTTCCTTTGGAGCAATCCTAGGATGCAGGTGAGCACTTTTTTTTCTTTATTTTAATTGTCTCTTTTCTATTTTCTATCATGATAATCTGTCTAACTGTCCTATCTATTAAATATCTTGGCTTTAGTACCATTTGGTATTATTCATTGTGTTAACCTCACACCTTACATTTGGTAAGCCAGGCAGGCTCAAATGCTAAAATATAATTTTTATTGAATGTCTTTAAATGGGGTGTGGGGGAGAAAATTATTCCTCCAAGATCAAGCCACTTCAGGTCAGTTCTCAGGATTTCTGGGATCACCACATTATAGACTAGCTATGATAACTGAAAAAATGGGTCCCCTGTGGGTTATGGGGATTATTTTTTTTTCCATCTTGTATAATGGACTATTTTCGTGGATTAAGCAAGGATATACTGATCACAGAAGTGTGAACTGCATCCACTGTGGTATGACTTCTACTGATGGCCTTAAATTAAAAAAAACAAAAAGCACACAACAAATAATAACTTAAAAATGAATACCAACTTTTGCATGACCGAACTGAGAAATTAGAACAACAACTGGATGTATTAACAGCGAATAAACCAAATCCAAATTTCCCAGTAAAACAACTACATACCATTTCAGTAGAGGACACCCACTTTTCTGAAACAGTGGAACTGGGTGATCTGAAAGATAAACCTTCCAAAACAGATCTCAGAGTTCCATCTACAATGGATCCCTTCATGATTTGCCCTGTAATAACTCAAAAAACAAAAAAAGATACAGGATAGGCCAGCAGGGGTGTCTCTGATCAGTGGCCCCCTGCTCAAATGCATCTGCATGTTATGGCATGTCTGTATGCAGCAAATGAATTAATGGACTTCGTACAGCAGTTTTGTCAGAAACCCAGAGAAAGCATACCATCTTGGTTATTAAGACTGTGGGATAGAAAGTGTTCTAGTCAATAGAACAGAAATGTCTAAATCGGTGCCTGTTATGGTGCACCTGGCCTTTAGGCAGGGATTATATGTGGCTATTCAATATACTTTTGAAAATCATTCAATAATAGATTGGCTGATAGCAGCCTGTCATTTAGTATGGCTGAAAAAAAGGACATACCATTACATACAGGTTTATGGTCTTTGATGGAAGACCTTCAGATCTATATCTGAGAGCTTGGTATGAGGGAGGCTATATATGCTGAAGTGTTAGAAAGCCCAGGTTCAGAAAAATTCACAGCAGGAATGAGAGACCTAATCCTGCAGCAGGCTTCTTCCCATCTTTATGGAACCTTAGTTTCTATGTTAAACCACTGTAGTGGGATTGCCTGTTCACAGCCTGAACCAGTGAATGAGCATTTGAGTGACCCGAGCAGAGGAGCCAGGTCCACCCGTCCTCTCGCTCTCTCCCTCTCAGTGGTACTTCCGGGAGCACAGATACGCTCAGAGCCTGCGCGGGTTCCGCCCCCCCCCCCCCCCCCCCCCCCCGTGGTATGGGGTAGGATCCCCATACCACGGGATTGCTACGGGATTGAAAAATGGGGCCCGCTGCGAGACGGAGGAAACATCCTTGAATCCTTGTCCCAACTAGCTGACTATTTTTCCTCTCTCAACAAAAACATCCTGACTACTCGGGAGCGGCGATTAGCTGCGTCTATGGTGGCATGGCCACTGCTGATGGCCTTGAACCAGATAAACGCAACTGAAGAGGGTCTACTTGATGAAAATCAACTCTTACGTGACTGTATTGAAGAACTAGAAAAACAAATAGCAGTTTTGACAGGAAAAATACCTAAACTGGTCACTCCCTTACGGAAGGTCTCGAATATATCTCTAGAAGTTACCGGGGACCCTGTAGAAGACAACCCACATAACCTGGTTTCTGAAAATGAAGGCACTAAAAGGTCGGATCTTGAGGTTCCACTGGAGCTAGATCTCTTTACCAGTTGTAACTCAAAAAACAAAAAAAAAAAAACACAGGAGAGAACAGTAGGGCTGCCCCCTGACCAGTGGCCCCCTGCCCACAGCACTTTACATGTAACAGCTCGCCCATATACAGCAGCTGAATTGATGGATCTAGTACAGCAGTTTAGACAAAAACCAAGAGAGAGTATACCAGCATGGCTGCTCTGCTTATGGGACATGGGGGCAGAAGGTGTAAATGGGCCAGAAATTTCAAAACTGGCATCCATTACCACTCACCCTGCCCTCAGACAGAGACTATATATTACTGTCCAACATAATGATGAAAATCATTAATTAATCAAATGGTTAACAGCTGCGTGCCATATAACATGGCTAAACAAAACTGACATCCCATTAAATACAGGTCTATGGTCTTCTATGCAAGATCTGCAAAATTATATTTGGGAACTGGGTATGAGAGAGGCAAACTATGAAGATTTTGAGAGCTCAGACCTGATGAAATTCTCAGCAGGAATAAGAGATCTTATCCTGCAGCAAGCTCCACCTCATGGTACTTTGGTATCCATACTGAACCCCCCTAGTGGCATCAGAGGCCATCATACAACAGGCTGCCCAATTGGTGGCAGATCTGGGGGAGACAGAGCGCCTGCGGGCTAGGCGCAATGTCTGAATGGTGGTGGAAAGGTCAGAGATCCATCCACCATCACAACCTAGAAGACCAGCCTCTAAGATAATACAATCTGGACCCATCTGGATATCAGGGAAACAGATGTTTAATGACCTGATAAGAGCAGGAGTTCAATTTGAAAAGATCGATGGACAGTCTAATCAGGTATTATTATAACTATGGAAACAGTTGCCCAACAATCAAAGATTCCAATCCTCCCCCGAAAGGGAAGGAATTTGATTCATAGAACACATTCTACAAGGCACATGGAATCTGGAAGACTTCATGGTGCCATTGAAAAAACATAAACCTCCTCAGGTGGCCCAGGCAGCCATAGTCGAGCCGTCAGAGGAAAAAGACTTGGGGATTGCAGAGCTGGTGGCATGACAGGGGAGCCAAAATTCCCCAGGACTAGGGTCTCTACAGGAGACCAGAGACCCTGTGTTGAATTAACTATTCATTGGTCAAGGAAAAATGTACGAGTGATGGTGCTGGTAGATACTGGGGCAGAAACATCCATCATATATGGGGACCCAAGTAAATTCCTGGGCAGTAAGGCTATGATAGGTGGGTTCGAGGGGCAGATGATCCCCGTAAGCTAAACGTGGTTGAAACTGGGGGTTGGGCATTTTCCATCCCGGGAGTACAAAGTGTCTATTGCCCCAGTTCCAGAGTACATACTGAGGATAGATATCTTGTGGGGTCTTACTCTCCAGACCACTGTGGGAGAGTTCAGACTAAGGGAAAGATGTATTAGTATCCGGGCGGTGCAGGCAATTTTAAGGAGCCATGCAGAAATTGAGCCTATTTGTTTGCCACAACCCCACTGGATCACAAATACGAAACAATATAGACTCCCTGGTGGGCAAGAAGAAATTACCAAGACTGTGCAGGAGTTGGAGAGAGTAGGGATTATTAGACCTGCACACAGCCCATACAACTCCCCCATATGGCCAGTCAGGAAGTCAGATGGTACATGGCGAATGACGGTAGACTACAGAGTCACTCTGCCGATACATGCAGCCATACTCAACATTGCCTCCCTCATGGATATGTTAAGTAGAGAAACAGAAACATATCACTGTGTTTTGGATCTAGCAAATGCATTTTTTAGTATTCTAATTGCAATCTCAGGACCAGTTTGCATTCACATGGGAGGGCAGGCAGTGGACTTTTCAAGTCCTACCTCAGGGATACGTGCATTCACCTACGTTTTGCCATAACGTGATAGCACGTGACTTGGCAAATTGGAACAAACCATCTACCGTCAAAATGTACCTTTATATTGATGATCTGATCTCACTTAAAGTGAGGCAAGCTTCAAAGTTTGCTCAGGGCCTTGCTTAAGTATTGTATTTGAGAGAAGTCTTTAGCTTCAAGAATTGTAATGAGTTCACTTGCTTTGTGCATATAAATACTTAAATTTGTCAGGAAAGATTCTTGTTTCATTCATATATCAATGAAGTATTAATCTTTCTCTTATGATAGGCTTGAGTCTTTTAGGTTCTCTGTTGCATGCAAATATTTCTTTAGAAAGATTTCTACCTGCTGTTGTAAGATTAGGTAGTAAGAGCACTAATGACAAATTTACAAGCATGTTGTGCTTAATGGTTCAGCAGACACTCTCACCTTCAGTTAGGTGATAAATTTTCTAAATGCAACTCTCAAGGCAGTCTAGAAATCAATTACATATTTTCTATCAAGTTTAATATTTTCAAGGGTGCTAGAAGTTTTTATTTTCCTCTGTGCTACTGCAAACTACAACAAAAGCAAGACAATCTTGTGACTCTTGATAAAATGGAAAAAAAGTTGTTGAAAGATAAATTTAAGTCATGGAAAAAAACTCTTCTCTGAAAATAAAAGGGAAATAGAGCTCTTTGAACAATTTCTGGAAAATTCCTTACCAACTAGAACTATTTTGTTACTCTTGTACTTTGGAGTTGATATAAATGCGACCTTAAAACCTATATCAGTTGAAGTTAAGGGAAAGAAAATGTTATTTATGTATGTCCAATGAGATTACATAGTTCTACAAGTTATGAATACTCATGTATGATTCTTTACTATAAAGAGTGCATGCAGCTTTTAAAAAAGTCATGTCATCTCTATGTAGCAGGTGCTCAGGAAACACAAGAAAACTCCATTCATGTATTACTTTTTGTATTACTAGCACTTCAAGGAGAACAGTTGCTCATTTCTTTTACTTTTTATTTTACATTTTTCACAACTGCTGCAGGAAGAGAAGTCTGAGAATTAATGGAGTCCTCTCCATTCATGGCCAAATATGAAAGTCATACATAATTTGGGGTACTGACAGTGAAGCCCAGATTTGTTGGAGTACGTAATAGCCGGAGAGAGGAAGCATTTACAAGGCAGAGCAGGGATGAGGAAAACTGCACCTGATAAAGACCAGATAATTTTTCAGTGACTAAGCAGACAATCCAGTCATTAACTCTGTCCCTTTATTTTCATGATTTCATGTCTCTATTTTTTTTTCATTGGTCAAAATGAGATCTGGAATTTTATATATCTATGAATCTATATATAGATAGATATCTATATATGTCTATATAGACATGTATTCAAACATCCAAGCTCATGTTGTTTATAAATATTTTTGAAGATGCATTTAATAAAACGTATTTACTAAACAAAAAATATGCAATTGTGTGACCATATAGCCTCTTTTTCTTTGAGAAAAAAATCTTTTAAATTTTTCAAGTATGTACTACTGAGATTTGTGCCAGTCTTTTCTAAAATATTATTCATGGGAAGGAAAAATATTGTCTGATCAGACTTGAAAACTGCTGTGTGGAAATACTGCTAAATAAAGGAAGTGCAGGCAGAATTTTTTTTGAGCGTTTGCAGTGAAATTGGACTAATAACTAACTAGTTGTACATCTTACACTGACAGAATAAAGAAGAAACAAGGTTTACACACTTAACTCTTTTCCAGGCCATCTTTAATATCTTGTTTTTTTCCTACATTTGCAGCACTTTGCATACAATCCAAGTCAACTCAGATCTCACATGATGTAAGAAATTCCAGCTCTCCTTTTCTAAAGAGTGTGAGCCATTATAACGTTCCCCAAAACTCAAATTAAAGAAACACTCATGCCAGTGTGTGCTCCTATAAATTGCTTTAATATTGTTGCTATTTTGTTTTCAAACACTTAGAGCCATTCTGTGCTTCAAGTTTTACTCTAATTTTCAGGAATTTGAAAATTAAGTATCCAGTAATTATAGCATTTTGGTTCTTTTTCTCATGTATTTTATGTCTTTAGCAATCTGCTTCCCTACTCAGCCAATGAGCCAGATACCTCAGAAGCACTGTCTTGTTCTAGTTTTGTTGTTATTGTCTGTTTCCTTTTCACTGAAATAAAGTACAAGTTCTCTTCCACATTCATGAAAGTTGGTCAGAGAAAGAGATGGGTTTTGGATTTTGTTTTTGATGTGTTTGGTTTTTTTTGTTTGCTTGTTTTCCTGAATTCAAGAGATTCTCAACTTAAGTTCTTCATGTCCAATAAAGATCTACTAGTCTCTTATTCTGTGGCTAATAATACTATAAAATCTTATATCTGATGTAGGGAACCTGCTTTGGCAGGGGGCTTGGACTCAATGATCTCTTGAGGTCCCTTCCAACTCCTATGATTCTATGATTATCTAAGCATAATGGATGATGTACAGAATCAAACTCTATAACCCATATGTGGTTATAAAGCAGGTATGTTTATTACGGCACTGGGTATGAAGGGGATATCTCCTCTCTAACTCACACACCAAAGAAAGAAATAACTACATATTTAAAGGCATATCACATACATATGAAAATCATTTAAATCATTATTTAATTTGGATGTTCAATTCTAGACAGCCAACCAATAAAACATTATTAGCAACATAGAAGTTATAAGAAAAGATTTAGAGTTATAGGGTCTACAAAGAACAACTTAATTTTATATTATATTTATATTATTTATATTTCGGAAATATATAAATAATATAAATATAATATATCTAAGTTTTAAAGAATCATCTATGGTTTTAAGTTTTCCATTTATCATTCTTATGTCAATGAACATGATTAATGATTGCCTTTATGTAGGCATTGTACATGCAGAATGCAGAGCCTTCAAAGAGCTTAGACTAACAGTGATGAAGGAACCATATTATTCCTCATTCTGAAGTCAGATGAGGCACAAACTCTACTGACTTGGCTGAGGCAGAACTAGACTACCTTCTATACCTTAATTACAGTAATTTAACCTCACAATGACCTTTCTTCCTTTCAATTTGCTCTTCTTTTAAGTGTTATTGAATAACTTTATGTTGTTAAGGGGCTTTTAATGAGAATAATCATAATACTTTTTTTTTAACAATTCTGAGTGACTATGAGAAGCACAATGGCCAAGTACTAGCATCACAGAACAATAAAGCAACTTCTGAAGAAACTGTTAACAAATGCAGAAAAAAACATTATGAAAAGAGACCAAAGATTCATCCTAGAAATTGAAAGTATTGTCCCCAAGTAAATATAGAAATATTGTTTTGCATTATTTCTATTAACGTACCCAAAAAATCTGAACAGGAAGAAGTTACTTCAGGTTAAATACTTAAAAAGCTGATCACATATTTTCAAAGTATGCTGTATGCCAGCATCCAAGATTATATTTGGATTGCAATGTTTGTCAACTCATATTCTGTGAATAAGTAGCTAATTTTTTTAATTTTATACAATCATTTTATTTCCTTTTTGGTGTAAGCTAAATATTCCCTTTGGTAAGTTTACAGGGATTACAATTGTCTCTGAGTAGCAGAATTATGATTTCAAAATATTATATAAATGTTCAACATTTAACATTTATGTCAGAGCATAGTACTATAACAGATGAAAAAAAAAGATATTCTATCAGGGAAAAAAACAAAACAAAACAAAACAGCTGCTGAAGTTAAACTGTGTTTTCAGAATCTTTGTATAAATCATTGTAGATATGTTGCTGTAATGTTACCAGCAGCAGCCAATAATTAATAATGTCAGTTATGCTGATTCTGGAGTAACAGTTTGCCTCAAAAGAATGAAATGACAAATTTCACTTAATTAGATACCAGTTGAAGATGTCACTGAAAACCTTTCATATGAATTCAATTTTTTGTCACAATCTATGGTCTTTTGGCATAGATCAGAATTAACAGATCTAACTATAAAAATGAATTGAGTTGTGTCAACAGTTATGGGCAGGTTTGACACAAATTCGTGACTAATGGGGCAGGGGGCCCACAGACCCACACCCCAGGAAAGGGGAAGGAGTAAAAAGGGAGTGGGAAGAGGGATAGGCCAAAAAACAACACCAGCAGCAGTGGTCTAAGGATGAAAACTCATTAATTTAACCATATATTGGAATGCAAAATAACTCAAAATAATATAATATGATTGGAATTGAAGCTAATAAATCAAATGATGTGAGAGAGTGTCCAAAACTGAAGGCCTTACTCTAAAGCTGAAGGAGAGACAGACAAGGGGAATGCACTACTGAGGAGAGCAGAAAAAAAAGAGACAGTCTTGGGACTTGTGTGTAGTTCTATCTTTCCATCTGAGCAGAAAAGGGGATTGCAAAGTCCTCTGAGGTATGTAGTTCTTCTCTTTTGAGAACCAGATACCTGGAAATTCATCAGTCTACAGAGCTGGAGTTAACTCTTTAACTCCCAGTTCCTTACATGATATTACAGTGTGGAATACCGATAACAAAAATCATATAACCATGATGCTGTGTATATCCTAACAGGATATTTTTCCTCATACCACTTATAAGTAAAACACCGACTTGCTGGAGAAGGGAATAGGTTTTTTTAGGGATATGTTTAATTGGATAGTTACTTCACTTTGCCTAGAACTAAACAAATCAGATATATTAAAGTTCTGAATGTAGTAATAAAAAGTAAATATGAAAATACAATTTTGATTTTCAAATAACACTTTAAAATTGTGATTTTTGTTCTTAATGTAGAGCCTTTGACAAATACTTTTACCTAATGCCTATTTACAAAAAACAAACAAAAAAAGGCATAACAGTGCAAATTCTACCACAACAAACAAACAATATATGTATATATTAAATAAAATGCCTTCTAATTCTGAAAATAAGTAACGTCATTTCTTTAGTTTCCACTTCAACAGACAATATGCATTATGTTGCAAGTTACCTCCCATAATTCCAACTTAGAGTAAAATAAAATCCACGTCATTCTCTAAAAAAACAGAACTACCAAAAAACGAATCCTTAACTTCTAATGATTGTATTACATTTTGTCAGTGCTGCCTTTAATTTCCAGATTGTAGACACCACATCATCAAGTGAATATTAAATAGATGGCTCTGCTTTAAGTGAAAATGTCTCTGATTTAAAGTAATGTGTGAATTTCTTTGTCTTTAAAGCTGCCCTGGTGTATAATCATGAGAAGTTGATTGGTCAAATAAGATGAGTATAGCAGCTTTTCATTAGATTGGACATTTTTCTTGTTGACATCCAGTGTTCTGCTCTGTAGTGGAGACATATAATAACAATATGCAATGTGATGTTAAAAACAAAATCACGAACTGTTAAGTCAGAGAATTTGACTCTTAGAATTGACTCCAGATCCCTAAATACTTAATCACACTAACAGATTGAATTTCTGCTTTGGACTGCCAATATCTCCTTGAGTTTGTTGTTTTCTATTTGCAGGAAACTGGACTTTATTCAGAAGATAGTGATCTTCAAGTTGAAGAAGTGATTTTTGTACAATGTTTGTTTTTTTTCTGCCATCTAGATGCTGACATGATTTGCTCAGAGAATGTTGAAAAGAGAGAGATGCACAAGAGGTGTATCAGGTTAATTCAATATTTATTTTTGTGTTTTGCTGGAGTCAGCTTTGGTAATCACTTTTTGATAGACCTTTCCACAGTGCAAACATTGATAAACAGTGTCAAAGGAATGAAAAAAAATGTAATTTAGCTTCTAGGATAATCAAAGTAGAAGAGTCAAGGAGAACCTAAAAAATATAAGTAAAATTATATATCATACTCCAGAAGATTTAAAAGTGATATGTGATTTTGAAATGTGCTGGATGAAATAATTTCCTGTCTAAAATAAAAAGACACCCCTTTTAAAACTGTCAGTATGCTGTCTGCACGCAAAGGCTGACAACAGCAAGACTAGAAAAAGTAGGTGAGTTACTCTTCTGTTGAGATTAATAATTTCTTTTCCTACTAAAATGTCAAGAAATGTAGCAAGTACCCAAGATACTCCAATAAAATTTGACGAAGAATTTGACAAAGGAAATGCTTTGCAGATACAGTTATGTGGATGCAGGTAACAGCCTTTGAAAGCAGGAACTTTTCTTTGCATATTTCTTAGCATTACTTGTAAATTTCATATTGTTTCAGTCTTCTGGTTACTTCTGAATCACTGTATCTACCGTATTAATTCAAAAAAACTCTAACAAAAAATTCTACAATAGGAGATTAACAGTTTAGGCCACTTGTCACATCCACTCAATGGGCTGCAGCAAGGTGAACCTTTTTCAATCTCCTGAGTCTTGTTTCCCTTAGGCACCAGTGGTCAAACAGCGATTAAGTCATCCAAGTCTCAGAGGTAGAACGTAAATCAATTTATTGAGAGCTTTCTAACAACTAGAACTCTAAAACTGACTAATTTGTTAATAACAATAAATTTGCCAATATTGATTAGTAAGTTTAGCACAGGAGTTATTTCTATGCTAAAACTTCTAAGACAGTTATTAGGCAATGATTACTGTCATTTGTAATCTGGGAAGAAAACTCTAACTTCATTCTGGTATCAGAAAATGTTATTCCTTTATTCCTTATGGCACAACACATACTGCGTGACTTGACAAGCGCACACTCTCAGAGCTCAGGTTCTACATGTGAACAGTTAAGATATGCATATGCAGTGCATTAACATGCATAATCATTCATTTTAAAGGACTCATAAGTATATGCTAATGTCCCTCTGTGCATGCTCAGTGGTATCTATGGTGATTGAGTTCCCACCTACTTCTTCCCCATTTTTCACCATCAGTTTCATCATAGAGGCCTTTGATCCACTTTCATCCACTCTGGAAAATTTCCATTGCTTATGAGGACTTAATGATCAACATTTTTTAAATAATATATGTGTAACTCAAGGAAAATGTCCTTGCACCTTTTGAGGCAAAAGATAAAAGTATTCTATTATGTCCCCAGTGCAAAATTATTGAGGAAAACTAGACTATTCACCCACTTGTCTGAACCCTTCTTCTTTCTTCAGCTCAAAGGTTGCTTGTTGAGGCATTTTTGATTATAAGACTGTAATTCACTTACCTAGGAGGTGAGTGGTGGGTGTCACCATGAGGCAATCAAAATCACTTTGTGGACTACTTTTCATTTGAAAGAACAGGAGTGTTTACTTGCCAAAGATCTGGCCTGTGACCAATTAACTCTAGCTTGGTATGGGAGATTGGGGCATGCTACTATTGTATCCTCGGAAGGCAAGATATAAATGGTCGCCTTCCTGCACCCTCTTATCTTCTGGCAAGGCCCAGAAGATGGAAACAAAGGAGTTCCTGTTGAGGACCAAAAACCAGAAGCCGTCACTCCAAAGAGAGCTGATTCGACCACTTTCGACTTATAAGTTTGCACTGTTGCTGGAAAAAAATTGTTGTCAATCAAACACAACCTCTGATGATCTGTAAGTAGTGAAGATCAATTTGTGGACAATGAGCAAAACTGGAATCCTCATGTTGACTCTCTCTCTCTTGTTTTCTACAAAAACTCCTTGCTTTTATTTCCTATCTCTTTTCTGTCACCAGTTTTCCCTTTCCCATCTTCCTAAGCAATAAGGTTCTGTAATATACTGGCTGGTTGTTGTGTCTTAATCTCTCTGCTGGATTCATATATGTCGAAAGGACCTCTTCTCCCTCCTATAAGTAGGAGTAAGACACCACTAAAGCTGAAATGGAAAGTTTTAGAACTATCACTTACAGACTTCCTTCTCTAAGCTAATGTATTGGTTCTTAAACTAATGTACTAATCCCTATTGCTGAACAAGCCAGCCTATATCACTACTACAGAGAGTACAAGAGTAAAAGAAGATAAAGAGAAAATGTTGATGCCTTATTATCAGGATTCTGACCTCCAGTAGTGGACAGTTGTCCAAGGTTGTGGTAGTCAGTTGATGACTTACAAAGAATGTATATACTCCAATTTATAGACCAGAGTCGCTGAGCCTGCTCTTTTGGAGTGATAGCTTCTGACTTCAGAAATTTCAGCAGGAACTCATTTTCTCCTGTTCCAGTTCTTGCAAATTTAAATCAACAGAGATACTCTTATCTCTGCAGGGAGATACCAGCTTCATATCACTAGATATGACATTATCACTTCCCAATCTCCTGTATCAAGGTCAAACATTTGCACCCAGAACAAATCTTCATCTAGAAAACATTCCTGGAACTTTCCATTCAAGTGGAAACAGCTTGGAAGTAATGTTTTCAAATGTAAAACTGTCCACACTGTGATGTTGATTGTCTCATGTTGATTTGAAACAATGCACTCCTTACTAGTCTCAGACAGTACTTCACTAGACTCTACACACAGATAGCGTGTGTTTGTCCATATTACCTTTTGGTTACAGTTTCTGGAATATGTTTCCCAAGTTTTGCCTGGAGAGTGCCTATTGTTCTGAAGAGAGCTGGATAAGATGGTTGAAAGCATGACCATTAAGTATCATAGTTAATCAGGAAAACAATAACTGAACCTAAAAATTAAAATTTTTTCTAGCCATTTAGATGTACCCTGTGAAACACTGAATATATGCAGTCTGTGGTAAGAGCATATGTTAGGGGAGATTTAAGTTAAAACCTACTGAGTTAATGCTAAATCAGGTTTCACAAGAACTGAAGAGATTATACTGTTTCTAATCATTCTGAGAGGAGAGGAATTTTCAGGGACAGGAAGCTGCTAAAAAATTGATGAGTCACAATATATATATATTCTTAAATTAAGAGTCTGTAGCTTATATTTCCATAGAAAAATCAGTCTGTATCATTTATCCAGGCCTTTACTTCTGCCTCTGCTTTCAGATTGAGATGCTTTTAATATCACGTATGTAGAAAGATGCTGCTGAAATGTCCATGCTACCTTTTTCTTATGCAGTATGCATAGACATTTTGTAGACTAGGAGGAAGTAATCTTTTGAATGTGATAAAACCACATTCTAAACCCACTTCTTCTTTTGTTACTGACTTGTGTTTTAGACTATGATGGGTTGCAGTTGATTCATATATTTTTACCTTTGTCCACTTCATTTTCCTCCTCACATCATTGGCCTGCTGACATTTCAGTTTAGTGACTACAATTGTTGTACTGATTATTGTAAATGCATGCTTTGGAAAACTTGGAATACGTTTTATTTGGAATACATTTTTTGGAACACACTGTCGCACTATTTTTGGTTAAATGGAGCTCAGTGTTGTTAAAAGGAAGATATTATTTCCTGTGTTTCTTAGCCACGTTGTATCTAAAAACAAACTGAACTTCCAAAATGTAGACGTTGGAAAGAGCAACTTTCTCAGGATAAAAATAAACATTTTGTCTTTAAATCCCAGTGCAGAAAACTTCACACTGAAGTACTTTCTGCAATGAAAAAATAGTTCTTATAATTTAAAATCAATACAATTGAAAATGAAACTTTTTGGAGAAATGAATATAAATATTTTGTGACTTCTTTAATTATATATTTGTAAAACACTTGTATTGCAGGTAATTTATCTCTTTTTATTACCTGCATAATGTAGGAAAAAATGTGTCATTAATATTTGCATATAGTTTTAAAGAAATCATCTATAAAATTAAAGTGTCCTTGGTAAGAAAATATTCACAGTAGGAGGAGATCTGAAATAATCGTTTGAAAACTTCAGGAAAAAAAATCAGGAAAATGAATAACGTTATCAAAAATAATTTGTTAATAGTGGGTGAAAGTGATTAGCAATTTGAAGATAAAAGTTTATCTACTCAGAGCTCTATCTTTTTTTTTTTTGTCTACATTTCTGCAATGTTTTCAATTTTCTTTCAGCAGAGTTATCTGTTGGAGCAGCTATAGAGATAGAAAAAATGCTTTTTGCCTCTGGTTAACACTAGAATGTTTTATTTCAGTAGTGGCATGTATTTAGGCAGTAAGCGTACAGTAGAACCCATTTTGTTATTAATCATTTGCTGGATCCAACACACTCCTGAAGCATGAGATTCTGGAGGCATAAATTGCATAACATTTATTATAATAAATCAATCTATACCAGATACCCTAAGGAATCCCAAATCATTGGAGGAGATCCAAAGGGTTCAAATAAGGACATTATACAAATCTACTGGCAGCTTAAAAATAGAAAAATATATATATATATATATATAATGACAAATACTTGAGGCATATAAAGACAGATGAGGTATCATATTGACATTTAGCTCCATGTATGTTCATGAAAGGAATTCATTTTTTATGTAAGTTGTTTTTAAGTCTATGACTAACTTTAACAAGGGAAAACATATTTGAGTTACAGCTTGTAGCAAAACAGAAGTATTCAGTCATTTGATTTACTATATGCAGAAATGTTGCATAGCCTATCTGTTGGAATAAACAATTAGGAATTAAAATAGCAAATAAAGCAGCAGCATAAAAGAAATACATAATGCTTGCAAGTGCTTTTTCTTTGATGGACGTGACTAAAACTTGTTCATATTATTTGTTGCTTTTAAGTAATATTCTTCCATTCACAAGCACACCTATAAACTGTATTGAGATGGCATTTAAAACTATAATGTCACCTTGTATGGGAATGGTTGAATCACGGCCTGAAGCACTGATTGATCACCTGAGACAAGCACTGAGTCAGCTGCAGGAGCACAGGTGAAGGCAATTTGTCTGTGACCAGAAGGGGTGGAGTCTGACTCCACCTCTCTCAGACCCCATTTAAGGGCTGACCATGACTGGGGAATAATCTCTTGCTGGAGATCCCTCCCTTGTGGAGTCCTGGGTGTGCCTTAACCATCAGTGATAGGTGAGCCTTTCCTTATTTACTGGCTGTCTTTATATTGTCTTTATACCAACTGGATAAGCTGCAGAAAATATACCATCCACCTTCATTATTTTGTGTGGGTACTATTCTTTCAGGTTATTCACTCTACAATTGGTGAGCCAGGCAGCCGTGGGGGGGTGGAAGAAAAAGTCAACTGAGATGTCTTTCATTTGGAATGTCTTCAAATGGGGCAGGGGGGAGACCGTTACCCCCCTTAGAACAAATACTCCCAGGTCAAACCCTGGGACTTAGGGGGTCACTGTGTTACAGCTTAGCCACTGTTGTTGGAAAATAGGAACCCCTGTGGGTTACAGGGACTGTTTCTCCTTCTCTGGCCCATTTAATGGGTTGTTTCCAGGGTTTAGATAATGGTGCACTTATTACAAAGGAGTACTGGCTAGCTGTATCTGCTGTGGCTTAGCCCCTGGAAACGGTGCTACACCAACTGGAAGTAACAAATAACAACGTAGAATGTAAGAACCAACTATTAAGAGTCTGTATCAAGAAATTAGAGCAGCAATTGGGCACATTAAAAATCAAAAACCAAGACTAAATGCCCCAGTGAAGCAAATATGTAGCATTTCAATTAAGGACACTCAAGTCCCTGAGGTAACGGACCTGGATACCTCAGAGGACAAGGTCTCTAAATCAGATTGCTATGCTCCTATAATGGATCCCTTTGAGATCTGCCCAGTTATAACTCAGTAAACAAAGTAAATACAAGACAGACTGGCAGGGGTGCTGCCTTACCAATGGTGCCCTGCTGAAACATACTTGCATGTAACATATGCAGATAATGAGTTGATGAACCTAGTATGACAGTTCCATTAAAAGCCTAGGAAACGCATACCATCGTGACTACTAAGACTATGGGATGCCAGAGCTGAAAGCGTATCATTTAATGGGACAGAAATGTTCAAGCTAGCATCTATAACTATATACCCAGCCCTGAGGCAAAGATTATATGCCACCATCCAGTATAATTATAAAAACCACTCTATTATAGACTGGTTGATGGTGGCATGCCATCCAACATGGCTCGATAAAACAGACGTACCGCTTCATACTGGTTTATGGTTCTCTATGGAGGACCTCCAAGTGTACATTTGAGAATTGGGTATGAGGGAGGCCATGTATTCTGACATGTTTGAAAGTCCAGACACAGAAAAATTTATGGCAAGTATGATAGATATTGGTATTGAAGCAATCCTCTTCTCATCTTTATGGGACATGGGTCTCCATATCAAATCCTTTAGTAGCTTCAGAGGCCCTTATCCAACAAGCGGCTCAACTGGTAGCAGACCTGGGGGAAAAGGAGTGCATAAAGAACTAAGTGCAATGTCTGCATGGTGGAGGAAGCCAAGGCCTTCCCAATTAGAACCCAGAAGAGTGCCCCACAGACACCCCGATCAGGCCCCATATGGGTGTCTCAGAAAGCCATGTTCCATGACATTATATGGGCCAGGGTTGCATTTTGCTAAAATTGATGGTCAGCCCAACCATATTTTATTACAATTATGGAAAAAACTAAGAAATGATCAAAAATTTCAGAGTACTTCCAGAAAATTAGGAGAATGAATAATACAAACGAGAAGCTTGAAGCCATTGTGAGGCAGGCTGTGACCTTGTTGCTATTACAGAAACATGGTGGGACCCCTCCCATGATTGGAGTACTGGGATTGATGACAACAAGCTCTTCAGAAGGGATAGACAGGGAAGAAAGGGTGGTGGCATAGCTCTCTATATTAAAGACTGTTTTGATGTTGAAGAGCTTGAGGTTGGAAATGATAAAGTAGAGTCTCTATGGATAAGGGTCAGGGGGATGGTCTTTAGGGGTGACATTGTGGTGGGCGTCTGTTATAGACCACCTAGTCAGGATCAAGAGATAGAACACCTCATCTACAAGCAACTAGTAGATGTTGCATGATGGCCAGCACTTGTTCTCATGGGGGACTTCAACTTCCCTGACATTTGCTGGAAATATAATACTGAGCAGAGGAAGCAGTCCATGAGATTTCTAGAGCATGTGGAAGATAGCTTCCTGACAGCTGGTGCAAGAACCTACCAGGGGAGTTGCCCTGTTAGACCTGCTCTTCACTAACAGAGAAGGACTAGTAGGAGACGTGAAGGTTAGGGATTGTCTTGGCCAGAGTGACCATGAAATGGTGGAGTTTGCTATTCTTGGTGATGTCAAGAGGGTGACTAGCAAAGCTGCTACCTTGGACTTCTGGAGGGTAGACTTTGACCTGTTCAGGACACTTGTTGCAAGTGTCCCTTGGGACTCGCTCCTGAGGGTGTTGTGGTTTTGTGGTTTTGATGCCGGTATTCCACATCAGAGCATCATGCAGGCAGTTAAGGAGTTAATGCTGTTGGGAGCAGCAGAGGGACTCCTCTGCACCGGATGCCAGGCAGCGCTCTGCCTGGGCACCTTCCTCTTTGCTGCCGTGGAGGTTCAGCACGTGTGCTTCCCCTGCAGTTTCCTCCTTAACGTAAGCTCACAGCTTGTGGTTTGGAAATTTTCTATCTCTCTCAGTTGTTCAATTTTATTAGATTTAGTAAAGTTACCGTTCCTTCTCAGATCGTGCTGTTGTTTTTTGTAGACCCATCTCTTCCCGCTGTATTCCCCCCTCCCCCCGAAGCGCGCAGTTCTGCTCGGGCGGCCGCGTGGCCACTGACACAGTTTATTTTTTTCCCCTCCTCTCTCCCTTCTCGGTGGGGTGAAGGGGTTCAGGAAGCCTGGATACTCCTGGAGATGGAAATCTTAAAGGCACAGAAGCAGGCTGTCCCTGAGTGCCGTAATTTGAACCGGAGGGGAAGAAAACCAGTGTGGATGAACTGGGAACTTTTGTTGAGACTCCGAGAGAAAAAGAGAGTCTATGTCCTCTGGAAGATGGGACAGGTGACTTGGAGAGACTACAGAGAACTTGCCAAGATTTGCAGGTGGGAAGTTAGAAATGCAAAAGGCCAGCTTGAACTCAGACTGGCTACTGCAGTAAAGAACAGGAAATCTTTTTACAAATATATTAACAGTAAGAGAAGAACTAAGGAGAATTTCTCTCCTTTACTTGATGCATCAGGGAATGTGACCACTGAGAATAAGGAAAAGGCTGAGGTTCTCAACACCTTGTTTACAACTGCTTTAATAGACAGATCAGTTATCCTCAAGGTACTTTTTCACCTGAGCTGGAAGTCTGGGATGGTGCTCAGAATACAACCCCTGTGATCCACACAGAGACAGTCAGAGACCTGCCTCTCCACCTAGACTGCCACAAGTCCATGGGACCAGATGGGATTCAACCTAGGGTGCACAGGAGGCTGGCAGATGTGATTGCCAGGCCACTTTCTACCATCTATCAGCATTCCTGGTTATCTGGAGAGGTCCCACAAGATTGGAGGCTTGCCGATGTGACTCCCATCTACAAGAAAGGCCGTAAGGAAGACCCGGGGAACTAAAGGCCTGTCAGCTTGACCTCAGTATCAGGGAAAGTTATGGAGCAGATGATCTTGAGGGAGATCACATGGCAACCAGGGGACCCAGCAAGCACGGGTTCACAAAGAGCAGGTCGTGCTCATCCAACCTCATCTCCTTCTGTGACTGGGTGACCAGACTGGTAGATGAGGGAAAGGCTGTTGATGTAGTCTACCTGGACTTCAGCAAAGCCTTTGGCATGGTCTCTCACAGTATTCTCCTGAGGAAACTGGCAGCCCGTGGTGTGGACAGGTTCACTCTTCTCTGGATGGAGAACTGGCTGGAGGGCCATGCCCAGAGGGTAGTGGTTAATGGAGTTAATTCCAGCTGGCGTCTTGTTATGAGTGGTGTCCCCCAAGGGTCAGTATTGGGGCCCATCTTGTTTAATATCTTTATTGATGACTTAGGCGAGGGGATTGAGTGTACCCTCAGTAAGTTTGCAGATGACACCAAGTTGGGAGGATGTGTCGATCTGCTTGAGGGTAGGGAGGCCCTTCAGAGGGATTTGGATAGGCTGAATAGCTGGGCTGAGCTCAATGGGATGAGGTTCAATAAGGCCAAGTACCAGGTCCTGCACTTTGGCCACAATAACCCCATGCAAAGCTATAGGCTTGGGGCAGAATGGCTTGAAGATTGTATCCAGGAAAAAGACCTGGGGGTGTTGGTTGATGCTCAGCTTAATGTCAGTTGATGAGCCGGCAGTGTGCCCAAGTGGCCAAGAAGGCCAACAGCATCCTGGCCTGTATTAGAAATAGTGTAGCCAGCAGGAGCAGGGAGGTGATCATCCCCCTGTACTCAGCTCTTGTGTGGCCGCACCTTGAGTACTGTGTTCAGTTTTGGGCCCCTTACTACAAGAAGGACATTGAGGCCCTGGAGCATGTTCAGAGAAGGGCAACAAAACTGGTGAGGGGTCTGGAGCACAAGTCTTATGAGGAGCGGCTGAGGGAGCTGGGATTGTTTAGTCTGTAGAAGAGGAGTCTCAGAGGAGACCTTATCACACTCTACCACTTCCTGAAGGGGGGTTGTGGTGAGGAGGGGGTCGGTCTCTTCTCCCTGATAACTAATGACAGGATGAGAGGGAATGGTCACAAGTTGCGCCGAGGAAGATTTAGATTAGATTTGAGGAAACATTTTTTCTCTGAAAGAGTGGTCAGGCACTGGAATGGCCTGCCTAGGGAGGTGGTTGAGGCACCATTCCTAGCGCTGTTCATGAAGTATTTAGATGAAGTGCTAAGGGATTTTATTTATTAGTTCAGTGGGTAGAGATGGTGATAGGAGGATGGTTGGACTAGATGATCTTGTAGGTCCTTTCCAACCTAGTGTATCTATGAATTTTTGAATCTATGAATCTATAAGAAGCACTTGTTACGAGCACAACAGCCTGGAATTTAGCTGGTTTTCTAGTACCAAATAGAAGGAAAAAAATCCTCCACAGGTATCTTGGGCTACAATGCCTGAGCCACCTGTGGTAAAAGATCTCGATCTAGCTAAATTCTTGGAGTGACAATGGATACTGGTTTCTTTAGGGCCTCCAGATGGGACCTGAGACCTTATGTAGAACTGTCAGGATTTTGGATGGAGCTTGGAGAACGATGGTGGATTATAGGGAATTGAATGAGGTCACATTGCGGCCGTACCCAATATTGCTTCCCTAATGGACACACTTAGTAGGGAAATCAAAGTCTACCATTGTGTCCTAGATTTGGTAAATGCATTTTTTTAGTATTCTGATTGCTGAAGAATTGCAAGATCAATTTGCATTTATGTGGGGAGGCATGCAGTGGACCTTTCAGGTCCTACCACAGGGCTATGTGCATTTGCCAATGTATTGTCCTAACTTGGTGCATGACCTAGGTAATTGTAGAAAACCTAATTATATCAGCCTATATCACTACACTGATGATCTGCAGTTAACATCCAACTTACTGGAGGTGGTAGGGGAGGTGGCAGATTCATTAACCTGGGTTAATTAGCCTACCTAGGTGAAAGAGGGTGGGCTATAAATCCTCAAGAGATGCAAGGCCTATCAGTAAAATTTCTGGGAGTGGTTTGGTCAGTAAAGACATAAGTACTACCCAGTGCCATCGTAGATAAGGTTCAGGCATTCCCAGTCCCTACAACACCAAAGCAGCTGCAAGAATTTCTAGGTATATTTGGATATTGGTGTTCCTTTATACCTCATTTAGTGCAGCTGCTGATACCTTTGTATAGACTCACAAAGAAAGGGGAAATCATGGGACTGGGGGAGAACAGAACAAGGCACCTTCCAACAAGCAAAACAGGTGGTTAAACAAGCCTAGGCATGGGGTATATTTGATCCTACCCTCCCAGCTGAATTTGATGTTCATATTATTCAGGATGGCTTTGGCTGGGGAGTGTGGCAACGTCTTAAGATGGGGTGGCCCAGGAACAGACAGTGGCACAATTGGTCGCCTGTCTCAATCAGAGGAGTAGTCTGCCTTCATCACCACTGAGAGAAGAGCTTCAAAAGATTCTAGGCCCTGTTACATAATCAGTGATGCACCAAAAGAAACATTGGTTGCTATACCACAGAAGAGCCCTGTCCAGGGAGGAAAATATCCCATTCCTGAAGATGCCTGGTACACAGATGGGTCCAGCAAGGGTGAACCAAGTAAGTGGAGAGCGGTAGCATACCATCCTGCCACTGACACAAGATTGTGTCATGTGTTTGGAACACAGGATTGTGTGTCTACCATGTTTCTGGTCACTGACCCCTACAGTAACCAGGAAACGATAAAGCCAACTCAGTGACCTGGGATAGATGGATTGAGAATTTACCATCTGAGAACATTGCTCGATGGTTACACCAAAAGCTGCAGCATGCTATACAGAAGACAATGTGGGCAGCTGCTAAAGCATGGGGACTCCCTATACAGCTATCTGATATTGCTCAAGCATGCTGAGACTGTGATGCTTGGACCAAGATGAGACTGAGGTCATTGTCTGAAACAACAGCCTGTGTTGCTTGAGGACACAGTCCTCTTCACAGATGGCAGGTTGATTACATTGGGCCCCTCCCTCAGTCTGAGGGGGTGAGATATGCCCTAACCTGTGTTGACACCGTGAGTGGGCTAATGCAGGCCTATCCAGTACCAGAAGCCAACCAGGCACATACCGTAAAAGCACTTGTAAGATTGATGGCTGCTTATGGGACACTGTAAGTCATTGAGAGTGACCAAGGGACTCACTTTATGGGTGCAATGATGCAATCTTGGGCAGAAGAGAACAACATTGACTGGTGATTCCACCTGCCATATGGGGGCATGCCTTATTGAGCATTATAGTAGTATTCTCAAGGCTGCCCTGAAGTCAGACTCTCAGTGGACAGACTCTGCAGAGGTGGACAAAGAGACTCTATGAAACCCTGTGAGACCTGAATGAAAGACCTAGAGACAGCAGAACCAGTGCCTTGAAAATGCTTCAGATGACATGGGCCTTTCTGATTAGGATCCAAATTATGGGAACCAATAACCAGGTAAGACCTCAGATTGGCAATGAGAACAATCTTCTGCTCCCTGCCCTTGAGAACCAAAAATCAGATGCCAGTAGAATAAAATAGCCTTGGAAGGTGCAGGAAGGACCATGGTGGTGTGGCTTACTTGCACCCTGGGGGAGATTTCTGGAGGTGATAGGTTTGGTAGTCTCTCTGGTAATTGGTACACGGCCTGCTGATATTGTGGTCAACATTCCAGTCTTTATTGCTGAAGAGACCCCATCATGACCCTGTGGCGGATCTGGACACCCCCTTTGGTGCCTGATATAGTTGTGCAGCCACAGACATCTGGCCAAAAGGTTTGGTACAGATGACCATGGCATGCCCCCATATGAGCAGAGGTGTTGACCCAAGATAGGAATACAGCCTGTATCTCGCTCTGGAGGGTGGACCTTCCTCTCTTGGTACCCTTGGAACACCTATATTACTCCCTGTGAGTCTGTTTTCAGAATCGCCAGAAGGAACAAAATACTGCTGAAGCGTTCCAGAGTTGCTGAAAGATAATGTGCAACATCTGGTGATGGTCTACCTGGGACTGATGGAGCGTAGAATGGACGCGCACCACGTGACTGCATGCTCCCAGGGAACACCACTGAGCACTGGCTCAAGGAAGAACATGAGCCATATGCTGATCATCACTCAACCCAGATTATATCAATATGAATTGTGATGGGCAATTATATAAGCATCGTGATGTATTGGATGTCTGTATTAAGGAAGGTTCACCCTATAGTTAATGTGATTCTCCCAGGTAAAGACGAAGTTCGTATTTGCATGCATTCGTACTCCATGTTTGTGTTGCAGCTATTCCTAATATCAATGTAAAGTATATGCTAATGACTGTTGCAAATTTTGATACTGCCTCCTGTATGGCTAGTAGTATGAATAATGCCAAATAGTACTATAGCAGAGACATTTTACAGATGGTATAGTTATACAGATATTAAGATGGAAAGAGACAATCAAAATAAAGGGAAATGCTCACCTATGTCCTAAGCTTACAGTAGGAAACTCCAAAGGAGTGATCTCCAGAAAGAGATCCTTTCCTAACAGCAGTCAGCTGTTAAGTGGGGTCTAGGAGAGGTGGAGCCAGACTCCATCCCTTCCAGTTACACAGGTGGATTGTTTTATCTGTGTTCCTGCAGCTGACTCAGTGCTTGCCTCAGGTAATCAATCAGCAGTTCAGGCTGTGATTCAACAGTTTCCCATATACTGTGTTACTGGCTTTGTAACTGTTTATGTAATTATTTTTTCCCTTCAGAAATCTTTGTGTAAGTATATTTTTAGAAGTAAATAGTGATACTTCAATGATAAGCTCTCCTACATACAGAAATCCTGCCAGAATGTGACTCAGCATCTCCTAGGTTGATTTGAATTCTTAGTTCTCTTGAGAAAAATACAGCATGCATTTTCTAAATCATCAAAATATCACAGAATAATTCTGTCATATGGGCCTGTTATTTTCAAAAGAATTGCTTAAGAAAAGAGAGAAGGCTTTTTTTTTTCCTTTTTGTAAGTAGCTTAAGGTATTTCAGACAACAGCTTCTCCCCTTCTCTATGTTTGACATGCAACGATCTTTTATACTGGGAATAAAGCCCATTCCAAGGAAGTTGTCTTTTCACCCATGTGAGTTACGATTTTTCAAAAATTAAAAAAATTCTATTGGAAGAATGAGTATTAACAAAATGCCTTATTTTTGTATAAGTATACATTTAAAACAAATGGAAGTCAGAACAAAAAAGACAGTTTTTTCTATCCAAAAGCATAACGTTTAATTTGTTGAATTGGTACAGCAACTTAATGTCATATCTGACCTTAGTTCAAGAAATTCCAGGAAAAATGTTGTAGTACCTCAGCAACCTCTGTGACCTCTTTTTCTTTGCAGAAGTATGTTTTGCCAGTTGATGGTCAGCAGGAAGGACACAGACACCAACAAAAAGAGGAAGCTTATTTTACAGTCTATTTCAAAGTAATGCTAAAATAAAGCAGTAGCTATAGTCAAAAGATAAGCTTAACAGTAAAGAAAATAAGCAAGATAATGCGTCTAATCATTACTACATGAGGTTAGTGATAGTGATTAAGATACATCACTAATTGCCCTAATAATTTGCCATAATTTAGATCCCCAGTTTCTGGGGAGCCCCAGTTGCAGGAAGCGTCTGGAGAAGGTGTCCTAGCAATTGGGAAATTCTACAACAGTGTGTCCACTCTCTAGATGAGGTCTCCAAAGTCATTGCAAGCAAGTCCAGCCTCCATATCAGTGACTCTATGTAGGAAGTCTATATAACAATCATGCAGAATTTCTTTCTTCTGTTGGTTTTAACTCCAGAACCTACAGTTCAAGGAGGATCCAAGGGAGTTGTACTATTTTGGTGCACCGCAGGTCTCTTTGGTAAGATTAACTCCCAGCTCCCTCCAACATGCTTAACTGAGTAACAGATATAGCAAAGCACCCATGTGCGTGGGAACTGCTAAATCACAGTTTGAACCACTGATTGAGAACCTAGAGAAAAGACTTCATCAGCAATGGAAACACAGGCGAAGGCAATTCACCTGTGAATGAATGAAGCCAGGCTCCACCCCTCTTAGATCTTATTTAAGGGCTGACCCTACCCAAGGAAGGATCTCTTTTTTGAGGTACCTTTTCTTGGAGTTCTTTTCAGTAAACCTTTGTCTTCAAAGACAGGTGAGTATTTTTTTTTCTTTTTGTAACATCTCATTTGTGTTGGTCTCTCTGTGATCAGAAAAGATATAATCTGACTATTATTACTGCACAGTAAGATTATAACAGAGCATCTATAGATAAGCACCAGAGTGTACAAACTCCTATATATACATCCTAACATGACAAAATATGAATAAATTTCATCTTACACATGAAATTGGTTCTATACATGTTAGATATACTGTGAGGTCAACGTCCCAGTCAACTACAGGTTAATTTTGTTTCAGGGCCTATCTCAGGCCCCAGAATTTCAAAGCACTTATCTTGGTTGGAAGGGAAGGTATGAGCAGGAACACTAAGAGAAAGTTTATTTAATGAGATTACTGGGGGTAGGGACAAATATGTAAAAGCAGCTGTTTGCAAGGCTGAGATTACTCTAGGAGTATAACAAATAGTGATTTGTATCTGTGTTATAGAACTATGACGACGGTGTCTGTGGCCTTATCCAAAGATTATATTTATATCTGCCTTTCAGCAGGTGCAGATATCCCTAAAGGGGTGCAAGAAGATTTCAGGCAGGGAATTTGCAATCTCCTCTGAGGAGTCCTCACAAGATTCTATAGGATGGTCCAGATGTACTTCCCTGCAATCTCCTACAACAACAACATCCCCAAGCCCTTCTCTGTCCTGTTGACCTCCACCCTCTTCCCCCGTCTGATCTAGCTGACAACTCTGAGCTACTTGCTCTACCTTAGCGAGTGGCATTTTCTCCCCTTCCCCCTTAATATCTATTTTAAAGCCCTCTGAACGAGTCCTGCCACCTCCTGGCCTAGGACCTGCTTTCCTCTAGGAGACAGGCAAGACCCATTTGCAGCCATCAGGCCAGACACCGAGTAAACCACCCTATGATCAGAGAACCCAAAGTTCCTGTGGTGGCACTAGCTCTTCAGCCTCTTATTCGGAGCCTGACTGCTCTTAGACCGCTCTGTATCCCTCACCACCCAAAAAGGCAGAGGGGAAGACACCACTTGTGTTCCCACTCCCTCAACCAATCTCTCTAAACCCCTGAAGTCCCTTTTGATAGCTTGCAGGCTTCCCTGAGCGATTTCATTGCTGCCTGCCTGAACTATCAATAACAGATAATAATCAGAGGAACAAACCAGATGTGGGAGTTTTTTGTGATGTCCCTAACCCAGGCCCCAGGGATGCAGCACACCTCTCCTCAGGTTGGGTTGGGTCTGCATAGGAGGCCCTCTGTTCCCCTGAGACAGGAAACACCTACCACAATTACCCTTCTGTCTCTCCTGGCAGAGGCAGTCTTGAAGCATGGGGATGACAGCCTCACCCTAATCCCCCTCTTAGGTGGATTATCTCTCACTTCCCCACTCACCTCCTCATCAGTTTCCAGCACCACAAGCCTATTGCTTAGGGGGACCTAGGGAAGTTCAGTAAGCAGGCAGGGGGTACAGCCTTGATGGCAAGCCAGGACTTTTTTCCAGTCCTCCTTATTTGTCAGATCTGACCAACTGTGACAGGACAGGGGGTCAATCAGTTTTTTGAGGGTGTCTCCCTGGCAACCCTCCCTCTGTCCCACCAGCAATTCATTGCAGCAGTCCATCTCCCCCTCACATACCTTCACAGGTGAATTCCCTTCACCTATGCTTCCAGGGCTGACCAGAACTTTTTCTGGTGCTCTAACAGTGGTTCAGCCTATGACTCAGTCATTCCCATACACTGCCTCTTCACAGTGTGGGCCAATGACTGAGTCATCTGAAGAGCTAAAGGGATCCAATGCACTGATGCTCATACAGTTGCCCATCACAATCTGTGTTGACACAATGTAAGATGATTGATGATCAGTTCATGGTTGAAGTTAGTGTTGTCTCATGGGCCAGTACTTGATGGTGTTACTGAAGGTATGGAGTTGTTTGGTGCAGGTCCACCTTATGTTCCATCAGTCCCACATAGGCCATTACCACATATTGTGCTTGACCTCACAGCAACACTGGAGCACTTTGATGAAGCAGGCCATACCACTGTGATCCTACTTGAACCTTCCAAGGCCATTCTATTATATGGGTACCAGGTTCTAGATTCTCAGGGCAGGGAGCAGATGGTTATTGTCATTATCGATTTGGGGGTCTTACCTGATTGTCAGTGCCCACAATTTTGATTCTAAGAGGGGAGGCCCATGTTGTCTGTACTATCTTTAGGGCACTGAGTCTACCATCTCTAGGTCTTTCATTCAGGTTCCACAGGATTTCATGGAGTATTTGTGTCCACCCCTGCAGGGACTGAGACTCTGTCTTCAGAGCAGCCTTAAGAATACCATTAAAACATTCAATAAGGCCTGCCCCTGTCAGATTATATGGCAGATGGAATCACCACTCAATGTTGTTTTCTTCTGTCCACTGTTGTATCACTGTGCCAGTAAAATGAGTCCCTTGGTCACTCTCGATGACCTGAGGTATCCTGTAGGCAGCCATCAACTTGGTGAGTCCCTTGATGTCATACACCTGGTTTGCTCTTAGCATTAGATAGGCCTGCATTAGTCCACTTGCTGTGTCAACACAGGTCAGGGCATATCTCACCATCTCAGATTAAGGGAGGGGCCTAATATAATCGACCTGTCATCTCTGGAGAAGATTGTGTCCCCTAGCAAGATGGGCTGCTGTTTCAGGCAATGAAGTCTAAGTCTCATCTTGGAACAAGCATCACAGTCTCGGCATGCCTGGGCAACATCAGATGTTTGTATAGGCAGCCCCCGTGCTGTAGCAGCTGCCCACATTGTCTTTTGTCTGGCATGCCACAGCTTCTGGTGTAACCAACCAGTGATGATATCGAATGGTGTGTTCTCAGTCCATCAAACTCAGGCCAGCTTCATCATTTTCCGATGACCATAGAGGTTGGTGGCCAGATACATGGTAGACATGTATGGTTCTGTGTTTAACCACATTCCATATGTCTAACCACACATCTCTGCCCCAGATTGGTCGGGTGTTGATAGTCCATTCCTGTGTGGCCCACTGTGCAATCCAAAGAGTGAACCCTTGGTACACAGCCCAACTACCTGTGCAGATGTTCAGGTTTCCATCACCAGGTTCTTTAGTTATAACCATCCACATGGCTCACAGTTCTGCCCATTGGCTATTCTGACCACCCCTGTCTTCAAAACAGATTGTTTCAGTGAAGGCATGGTATGCCACTGCTCTCCACTTGCTCAGGTTACCCATGCTGGACCCATGTATATACCAGGCATGTTCAGGAATAGGATATTTTCCTTCCTGGATGGGACTTTTCTCCAGTAGAGCAATCATTGTGTTCTAAGTTCTGTGATATATCACTGGGCATAGGATCTTCTGATGATCTTCTTTTAATTGTGATGAAGACAGACTAGTCCTCCTGCTGAGATAGGCAACCCATCATGGCACTGTCTGCGCTCAGGCCACCCCTGTCTTAGGAAGATGTATCACATCTTTAACCCACCCCTGAATTGGCAAAGTGGTCTTGACTATGATTTCAGATGTTTGGTTTTTTTGGCTCTACTGCCTAAAGAGCAGAGTAGGCAGCCAATATCTGTTTTTCAGTCATACTGTAATCTTTCTTCAACTCTGTGCCAGACCTGAGGAAAAAAAAAAAATCTGAACAGACCTCCGGTATTGCTACAGGCCCCTGCTAAAGTTGGTGTCACCAATGTCCAGTTTGACTGGGAGGGTAGGTTCAAAGATACCCAATGCCTGGTCTTGTTAAAAGCCAGTTTTGCCTGCTGAAAACCTCAATTTCTATTCTCCCCCAATCCCATATTTTGACCTTCTTTGTGAGTCAATATAAAGCCCTCAGCAGATGCACTAAGTGGGGTATAAAGGAATGCCAGTATCCCAAAAATTCTTGCAGCTGCTCAGGTCTCACAGTGACTGGGAAAGCCTGAACCTTATCTATTATTGCACTAGGTAGTACTCTTGTCTTTCCTGACCAAACTACTCTCAGGAATTTCACAGGTAGGCCTGGACCATGCACCTTCTATGGGTTTATGGCCCATCCTTTTTCCTGCAGATCAGAGGTCAATGAATCTGCCACCTGACCTATTGCCTCCAGAGAGTCAGATGTGACATCATCAAGAAAATGTTACAAGTTGACATCGTTAGGTCTTCCTCAGTCTGCCAGGTCATGCGCCGCTAGCTTATGACAATATGTTTTTGAATGGCAGGACCTGAAAGGTCCACTGTCTGCCTCCCCATGTAAATGCAAACTGGTCCTGTGATTTTTCTAGCATTTGGAATACAGAAGAATATATGTGCCAAGTCTACAACACAATGGTAGGTTTTTATTTCCCTACTCAATATGTCCACTGGGGAGGCCATATTGGGTACAGCTGCATGAATATGTGGCGTGACCTTATTTAACTCTCTCTTGTCCACTGTCATTCTCCTTGTACCATCTGATGTTCGCATTGGCCATATGGGGGAATTATACAGGCTATGCACAGGCCTCATGATCCCAGCCTTTTCTAATTCCTGCACACTCATGGATATTTCATCTTTCCCCCTCGGGAGTCTATACTGTTTTGTGCATAATCCAGCATGGTTCTGGCAGGTGAATAGGCTCATGCTTAGCATGGCTTCTCAATATCGCCTGCACTGCCCAGACACTAATGCACTTCTGCAGGAGTCTGAATTCTCTTACAGTCATCTGGAGAGACAGACCCCATAAAATGTCTATGCCCAAGATGTACTCTGGGACCAGGGCAATAGACACCTTCTACTCAGGAGACAGGAGATGTCCAACCCCCAGTTTCAACCATGACTAGGTAACAGGAATGATCTGTCCCCCTAAAGCCACTGATCATCACTTAAAAGTTAAAAGTTCCCTTTAAATTTAGTAGGATCCCCATAAATAATCAATGTTTCCGCTCCTGTATCAATCAGTGATTCATTGTATATTTTTCTGGGACCATAAAATTGTCAGTTCAACATAGAGCCTCTAGTCCTGTCTAGAGGCTGTAGTTACATGGGGACTAGCGTCCCCTGTCAAAGTATAAACTGCGCAATTGACATTCCTTTTCCCTCAGATGGCTTAGGCATAGTGGTTCAGAACACCCGTGGAGGATTTCCCTTTTGCTGGGAACCAAGAAATCTTACCGGCTCCATGTTATTGGCATTTTTTCAATAGCTTTCACCCCTGTCATTTTGGGGTGATTTTGAAATTTTTTATTGTCCTCCAACTGCTTCCGCAGCTGGAGGTGGACATGGATCGGCAATCAATTTTAGAAAATTGAACTCCGGCCAGAATTATATTGTTAAACATTTGGTTTTGGGATATCTGTATGGGTCCCAGTCAAAGAGTCTGTGGTATGGGCCTCCTGGTTCTAGTTATGTGGAGGATCTCAGTCCCTTCCACTGCACAATTACTGTGACTGGTCCAAAGGCACTCTGTTTTCCCTCAAATCAGCTACCAGCTGGAGAGTGGCCTCTGAGGCCACTAGGGGGTTCAGAGTGGATACTAATGTACCGTAGTATTTGTAGGGTACCTGCTGTAAAATTAGATCCCTCATTCCTGCCAAAAATTTTACTAAATAGGGGCTTTCAAAGGAGTCTTCATATATTGCTTCCTTCATCCCTACTATGTGAGTATACATTTGAGGTCCTCCAGGGAGGACCATAGACTTGTGTGTATGAGGATGTCAGCTTTATTAGGCCAAGAGATACGGCATGCCACCAGTGACCAGTTCATTAGTGAATGGTTTTCTTCATTATGTTGCGTGGTGGCATACAATCTTTGTCTAAGGGCAGGGTGTGAAGTTATGGATGCAAGTTTGGAGACCTCTGGTCCAACAGCACTCTCTGCCCCCAAGTCCCACAACCAAAGTAACCACAAGGGTACACTTTTGCAGAGTCTGAGGCACGAACTCAGATGTAGATGAATCAGATCATTACAGGTTCTAACATCCCTTATATACAAGTTATCTCTTGTAATTTTCCCACCCACATTTACATGTCAACAAAATACTCCACAAACATTCTTTAACCATGCATGAGGGTATTTATTCAACCAGAGTCATGAGTTGTTCCAAGCCACATACACTTCCCCCTTTCTCATGCTGTTTATCTAGCTCCACAGCTTCTGCTCTGAATATACTTTCTTGTATACAAATCCTTTTCTTTATTTCTTTTGTTTTCATGAGCCATCTATTAACACACTACAAAACAGTAACACTAATCATATTAATAACATAACCATGCCTTGTACATAGCATCCCAACCTCCTGATTTAGAGCTTTCTCCTTCCTTTTGTATAACACTTTGTAACAGCATTTCCAGATACATTTAGGTTATCATTACTTAATCAAGGCTTCAGTTGTTACCAAGATGAATGTAAGAGAAGAGACAAGGCAATCATATCATAATAACAAGAAATGCTATTAAACCCATTAAGAAAAGAACAAACATATGTTTCACCCATGGCCCAAGTTCCTGCAACTTGAAAAATAATCCCTGATGGTCTCATTCTGTACGTACCAGTAACTGATTAGAAAGAATCTTCAGTTTTTGTATTCTCTGATATATCTGTTTTTAAATGTTCCCTAAGGTTCATACAACACATACCTTTAAAATCCTCACAATCCTATCTTTGCATTAATAATAGAAAATCAGTGGTGGTACAACTTATTATAAAGTTGCATGTCGTATAGAGTCAACATCATTGGCAAGCCTGCTAGAGCATCACTAGTTGTACTGTTTTTCTTAGCCAGCTACATCCTAAATTGGTGAATGTGGCTAAAGTTTGAGTGGTGCTGTTTCAGAGTATGTTTGGGTATGAGAGACAGGATGTCTCATGAGCAGTGGAAAGCAAACTATGCATTCAGAGCAACACAGAGGGTTAGAGTTTTAGTCAACATATGCACACTTCACACACACACAGGCATCCATTTCGATAACTGTAAGCGGGAAGCAGAAAAGTGCATTATTAGCTATTGACCCTTGAGAAATGGCAAACTAACAGAAAGGAGAGACAGAAGGAACATGCTGGTGGTAGATGTGATAGGTAGTGACAGCGGGGCGTCACCTGCTTCAAAGTGCACTTTTCCTCTCTCACTCATCACAGATTCTCTCCTGCTTTTACTCTTCTCAGGGTCTGCAGAGTTTTTTCCATTTGTACACCACATCTGCATGGCCAGTGCATGACACAGAGCCCAAGTAGAACACTTGTTTGCAAAACAAAATAAACTACTAAGGTCAGCTCTCTACTAAAGAAAATACTTAAAGCCACAAATATCAGTTCCCTTAAAACAATCAGAATACTTTGTTCCATCCCAAGATTGTTCTTCAGTCAGGGTCCCTTAGGTCCCTGATACAGATGCCGATTGAAGGGACCAGTGGACTAAAATAGCTGTAGGGCAGTATTCCAGAATTCTATATTAGAATCGTATGTTGAATCAAAGTAAGATAATATGTTCCTTTGTCTTGAGTGATGTGTGGTCATATTTTTAAAATCCTGATTAGTGGATGAGAGAGAATGAATCATTCTATAGTACAGGGTCATCCTGTTGCTTGGGATTGCTTTCCGGGTTTTGTCTTGGCAAATTATGAATAGGCTAATTGATAGGCTCATAGCATCATAACTGGTAATAAAAGGATACAATTACACTAGAAGAGCTATTCTCATAGATTCCAGCAGTAGTAACATTAAATCCTGTTCAAATTATATTTTGTCTACTACTAAAAATAGAAAAAGCAACACACAACAACCTAAATAATACTTAATAATTTTAATTCTTAAAGCTACATTGGTAACACAGGAAAATCACCCACTTTTGTCATACTATTACTCATGTTGTTATTGTGATACCATCTAGTGGGTAATCCAGCTGTTTTTTGTCACTCACTATGGCACGCATAAGTTATTTACAATACCACATATTACAAAACAGTAAGAAACACACAATCCCAGGTATTATGAGGGATGATCACTATTTTCTGCTTTGAGATGAGGCTGAATGTATCATTCTGGAACCCACGTGGGGCCTGTTTCCCTGTGGAAACACAAGCATATCCATGACCCCAAGTTAACAGTGGTAACTGACCTTCGTAATACCCTGTGGCCACATTCTGAACGTTAACCACTGGCAGTTCCTTGAGCATTGGGGAGGCCCCAAAACAACAGTCTACTTGAGTTGTATCTTTATCATCACAATTTAAAAAAATCAGCACAAGCAAAGGCTTACATAACCTTTCCTGTGGTGTGTCTCCTGTATTCCCGCTATTTTGTTTACCAAGAATACAGTATAATGTTTGATGAGCACGTTCAATGATAGCTCATCCAGTGGGAGAATGAGGAATGCCAGTAACAAGTCTATCTCTCCATTCTTAGGGGAAAATGTTAGTGGTCTTGGAGCTATATGCAGGTCCATTAAATGTTTTTGTAGTATCTGGGATCCCCATAGCAGCATAAGCAAACAACCAGTGTTTACAGATGTTATAACTGCATTTGCTTTTATGTGCTGTGGCAAACATGTAAGAAGAAAAAGTATCTATTATTATATGCACATATTTTAGGTGGCAAAATTCATGAACAGGAGTGACAGCTGTTTCCTGAGTAGAAGAGATGCTGTGTCATGGGGATTCATCCCTATTTGAGGCAAAGGAGGAATTGTTTAGCAGTCCAGACATGTTAGAATAAAGTATGGCCTTGATTCACTATCAATTGGAATTGTTTCTGTAAGGCTCTCCTATTCTGATGGAAAAATGGATGAGTGAGTTGTGCCTGTTGAAATAATTGAAGGGTAGCAAAGGCGACTGTGGCTTGATCAGCCTTACAGTTGCCCTCTGTTAACAGACTTGCCAATGTAGTTTGTGATCAAATATGCATAATGAAATACAGGAGTGTACAGCAAGAGACATAATGCAAAACTCCCTTGAGCTGTGCAAACAAGGCGGGGTTGTTAACTTCCTTAAGAAAAGATCCTTCAATTTGCTGAATGATAACATAATAACTGACTCTTTGTAAGTTACAGGTAAATTTTTGTTCTGCAAAAATTTCAAAGGATTGCCACCACAACAAGTTCTACAACTTGAGGTGTCTCATTGACGATATGCACATCTGACTGCCATCATATAGCAGTCACACACCAGAGAACAACTGCTTGGTGTGTCTTGCCAGAGCCATCTGTAAATACAGTAACAGCATTAAGTACTGGAAACATGTGAAAATAAAATATTTCTAGTAATTAAATCGTGTGCATTTAATCCAAGTAAGGGACAGATCACTCAAATTATGCAGTAACTGATGTTTGGAGGGGAGGGAGGGAGGGGGGGGGGGAGTAGTTGAGTAGAGATTTGTCCAGTATAATCAGCCATAGCAGTTTGCAAAGTCAGCAGCCAATCTAGATCTTTTTTAGTAGCAGGTATGTAGATGCAGTCAGGATCTGAAGCTTGTAAAATTTGTAAATGATGTTGACCTTGCTGTATTAGCATTGCAAACATCTCCACTCACGAAGTAATGGTTTTTGAAAACGTATGTAGTAAAAATATCCATTCAAGGATAATTGAGAAGATCTTAAGTTATCCCACTGACATAACAAACTATATGGTTGATAGGAATCTGATATTATGATAAGAGATACTGAAAGTGACAAACGCGATGGATGTATTGATGATTGCAATTAAGTTATTACAGCACCTAAGCACTGTAGTGCTTTTGGTGTTAATTGTCTTTTAGAGATTAAATCTGGGTCTCCTTTGAGTAGCTGAAATATAGGGTGTAGCTCTTGAGTAGTAATACCCAAAAGCCCTCACAACCAGTTGAGGGTCCCTAATAATTTTTGAAGATTATTCAGTGTCTGCATGTGAGGTACTATTTTGAGGATTTACAGCTGAATGGTGTGAGATGTAATTTTCCAACCTAAATATTTCCATGGAGAGCTGAGTTGTACCTTTTCTTCAACTATTTGTAAACCAACAAATTGGACTGCCCGCTGGGTGACCAGTAAAGTGTCCTTTAGACTCTCTTCTTGTTCTGCTGCTATGTCATAGTTTTATGATTTTTGGCATTGGTATTCCACATCATAACATCATATAGTGTGTTGGGAGTTAAAGAGTTAATGCTCCAGCTCCGTGGATCATCGATAGTTCTGTGTGTACCTGTCTCAGAAGAGAAGAACTACATTCCCCAGAGGACTGTGCAATGCTTTGCATTTTTGCATGTTTCCGCTCAGAGGGAAAGATAAAAACTGTCTGCAGTCATGGGACTTGCTTTCTCTTTCCTTTGGGATCGATTCAGCAGCGGGTGCTCGCAAGCCATCTCACCTTCAGTGTTAAGCATAAGGCCTTCAGTTTATCAGACACTCTCTCTTGCTCATTTTATTTTATTTATTAGCTTCAATTCCAATTATATTGTATTATATTGTGTTATTTTGCTTTCTGATATCTTATTTAATAAATTAGCTTTCCTCCTCAGATCATTGCCACTGTTTTGTTTTCTAGGCCCATCTCCCTTTCCCCCTTCCTCTTTCCTGGGGAGTGGGTCTGCTGGTCCCCCGCACCAATTGTCACAGAACCGGGCCAAACCTGCCCATAAATCGTTGACATGCTATTAATATATCATCCATGTAATGATAAATAAGGACATGAGGTCTAGCTTTTCATACTAGTTGTAATGCATTTGCCATTGTCAATTGGCATATTGTTGGACTATTTTCAACGCATTGCCTATCCATCTGTGCCTGGGCTTCTGGTGTTGCCCAGACTTCCTCCCCAGTGAGCTCCTCCATGCCAATGTGATTTAAATTAGTCAAATTATTCATAGCCTGGACGGTAGCCTGTTCTTGGTATTCAGTCATAAACACAGTGTATTGCATGGGAGACAGCATCATTCATAACAGAATTTTTCAGTCATGAGGGGTCATAACATAGCTGACAGCAATTGCAGCCAAAAGATTATACGTAAAGGTGGATTGAATTCCATAATCTTTCATTGACTTCCTTACTTCCTTCACCTCCTCATAAGGCAGGGATTTCCACCGGGGAGGTGGGGGAGGGAGAAGGGGGCGCTGGTTTGCATGATAACATCACAGGAAAACCTTGCAACATATCACCATCACCCCATGCTAATGCTTCTTTCCTGCACTGCTCTAAAGCACTGTAACATGCTGTAGGAGCAACACCATTTCACAGTTTTTGCTTATCCATTTAAGAAAAGCAGCTAATGCAGAGGTAGATGCAAGTAGATGGTGAAGTTTTAAAATTATCTGTAATGCTTCAAAATGTACTTGTTGCTCCTTTGTGAACGTCCATAATTCCTGACTGCTCACCATCTGTCCAGCAGATCAGTGCTAGCATGCGCAAAACAACCTCTTCATAGTTCAGTCAGGTGATGCTGCCAGGTCAGGCTCACTCAGATTTGGCTTGATTTGCCCCATGTAGTGGTGCCATTTGCAGTATCTGAGATACAGACACAGGATGTGGACAATCCAGATCATTTATTACAGGTCCTAACATCCCTTATATACATTCACAAGTTTTCTCTTGTAACTTTCCCACCCACCTTTACATGTCAACAAAATACTCCACAAGCACTACTTAACCATGCATGCAGGCACTTTTCCACTCAGGGTCATGAATTGTTCCAAGCCACGTATTCTTCCTCCTTTGTCATGGTCTTTTTTTTGTTCTACAACTTCTGTTCTAAATATACTTTCTTGTAATCCCACACACATTTCCTTGTTTTATTACTGAAATCTTCAGACTAAGTCCATCAATTTGGAAGCCATATAGGGGTGGGCTGTAACATGATGATGAGTTTGGGCAGGGAGCCATTGATCAGGGGGCACCCCTACTGGCCTATCCTGAATCTTTTTTTTTTTTTGTTTTGGTTTGGTTTGGTTTTTTGTGTGTGTGACTATGGGTCAGATTTCAAAAGGATCTGCCTCAAGCAGAGCTTCAAGATCAGATCTTGAGATTTTTTCCTTTGAACACCCAGGTCCAAAGATTCAGGGACCTGAGTGTTCTCCAAGGCACTATTTCAGATTTGTTTTACAGGGATAGCTAAACTTGATCTTTTTCTGTTAATACACGAAGTTGCTGCTTTAATTTCTCAACGCAATCACATAATGACTGATGAATTTCATTCTCAAAGGTGTTACTTGAACTTCATGCATTTAGTAGTGGCTACACCACAGTGGATGCAGCCAGCCGTTGCTCTTTTGCGATAAGAATATCTTTATCTGGCCCGTAGAAATATTCTGCCATGCAGAATAGGGATTGAGGTAGATTCCCACTATCCCATAAATGACTCAATTTTTCAACTATAATTGCAAGATCATAGCAGGGAGAATCCCAGAAACCCTGGGATATGCCCTGGCAGGGTTTTATCCAAAGGGAAGATGTTTGCACCCTTGACCCATTTAAAGATGCTCCACAGAGAAGCCATTTTTCTTTACGATACTTTGGCTTGGCTGGCTCAACAAATAAAAAGGCAAAGCAACCAGCACAAGCAGGAGATGTTACAAAAGGAAGGAAAGAAATGCTCACCCATCCCTGAAGATTTAGTCTCACAAAGAAAGAACTCTAAACGTCCTATAAAAGACCCTTCCTCAGAGGCAGTCAGCCTTTAAATGAGGTCTAAGAGGGATGCAACCTGTCTCCACCCCTTCCAGTTGCACATGTGAATTGCCTTCACTTGTGCTCCGAGGGCTGACAGGGTCCTTCCTTTAGGTGCTCAATCAGTGGTTCAGGCTGTGACTTAACAGTCACCATACAACATCATTGTGTCTTATTTATTGTGATACATTCAATAAAATGTGCTAGCACAGTACAACATCATGGCTCAGTATTAACTGATTCACAGCAAGCAATGAAATGTATTTCCAAGGATAAATCAGAATTACATATATTTCTTGCATTCCATCATATCAGTTTCTTTTCTAAAATGCAAGATCTGGAATGTAACAGTCCACAGGTGTTTTTTTTCAGGGCATGATTCTTCCAGAAATTTGGAGAACAAAAGCTTGTGGAGCTAAAACAATACATCTGAGATAAGTACTACAGTACTCATATATATTGTTTCTGGTCAGTTCAAAAATCAATTCAACGTTCTCTTTCTTGTTCTTGTGTTTAATTTCTGAAATGCTTTGGGTTGGAACATGGTTAGCCAATCTCTTGTCTCTCATGGGCAATATTGCTGCCCATGGCAATTCCTGTTTACTTGTGTAAAACATATAATAAACTTAATGCATAGAAGTAACAAGATTTATTTATGTGTTTTTATTAAAATATAAAAAACATGAAGCAATAGAAGCATAAAAATAGTTTGATTATGTGCAGCATCTGAGGCACGGACTCAGATGTGGAAGATTGAAATAGTTTATTACAGGTTTTAACATCCCTTATATATTTTCAAAAGTTTTCTCTTGTAACTTCCCCACCTGCCTTTACATGTCAACAAGATACTCCCCAAGGCAGTCCTTAGCTGTGCATACAGGTGCTTATCTAATCAGGGCCATGAGTTGTTCCAAGCCATGCACTCTTCCTCCAATTGGGGTCTGCCATCACACAGCTTACTGGAACTTGTTTTCCTTTTCTTCTGGAAATGTCATTGGTTCTCAGCCTTCCTTTCTCATGCTGTTTATCCTGTTCCTCAGCTTCTGCTCTAAATATACTTTCTTGTATTCCCACAAATTTGTTTTTGTGTGGTTGCTAGTCCTCATGGATTCTCGAGGTGTTTGTCAGATTTTTGATGAAATGTAATTTTTCCTGTGCAATAATTTTCCCTTGGCAATAATTGTTCACAAATGTACATTCTGCCAAGAAGTGATAGCGTGAGTAAGGTGTGACTGTGAAAGGGGTGTGGGGGGGAATATTTTTCTCTGGTAAGATAGGGCTTATAAAAGTCTGGTGACCAATTTTTTCTTTGAGTTGGATGTCTGATTGCATCTCTATACATTCCATTTGAAAATTTGCAAATAATGTATTTATGCTGATAGAAAATGGAGTCACAAATAAACAAAAATGTTGATATTTGGGGGAATCTCAAATCCTATTCTCATTTTGCTGGACAGTACAGCTGCTTATCTTTCACAGTTCACAGGACTGTGTCTAGCCAGTATACCAAAATGCATGAAATTATTCGCCATAACTTGAGCTTGCCATAGTTTCATTTTAAATGCTATTAGTGTCTGAGACAGCACAGATAATTTTTACCTTGAAGATGCATGTTTATCTCACTGAAATGAGTGTTCAAATCCAATAATAATGCTAAGTCTGTGAACCATTTTTAATCTTCATGTTCTGGCACAAATTTTTCTTTTGCATAAAAGATTTGATTTCACTTTATAAAGTCTTTCTAACATTTTACCATAACTTAGTCACTTGCCTTCAGAAAAGTGTTGACCCCATAATCACCATCCATACTTTTAAGGAACTCCTATAATTGGCAGTGATTCAATCCCTCAAACTTTATGAAATTCACAGTCTTGATGATGGTTTGCATGACATTATCAATTTTTAAAGCTTTTGTACATAAATTTTCTTGATGTACAATACAGTGATGTAATGTACAGATGTAATTGTACCATATTCTATTGATTTGTAAGTGTCTTTATTTTACCAACTGTCACTGGAGCACCATCAGTAGATATACTAGATATACTGGTAAAGTTTAAAGAAAATTATTTTAAAGCATTTTTTACTGCTCCATATGAAACAGGAGATTTAGTTTTGTCTTTCACTGTCACCAAAGAAGCTATTTTTTCAGTGATTCATTATGAATACCTCTAACAAAAATGATGAGTCACGTCTGTAGCATGAGCATTTTCATCTAGTGTCAAAGCCTAAATTTTAAATAAGCAGCTTTACTCTCCAAGCTTTTTTTTCAGTAGACTTTCCTATTTCTTCAGTTCACCTGGCTATAGACTAGTGAGACAAATTGATTTTAGAAAAATCCATCTTTTCAGAACACATTATATCTGTCATGCTTTTCATATCTTGTTTAACAAACTTACTAACAGGAAATGACTTTGATTTTTTTCTTCTTTTTTTTTTTTTTTTTCCAGTCAGATTTGCTGCCTCTATGGGAACTGCTGAGTCACAGGCTGAACCACTGATTGAACACCAGGAGAAAAGACCTGACCAGCCCTGAAAGCACAGGTGAAAGCAATTCACCTCTGTGACCAAAAAGGGTGGAGCCAGCTCCACTACTTTTAGATCTCATTTTCAGGGCTGTCTTCTATTGAGGAAGTATTTTGTGCTAAAGGTTTGTACTTTGTGTAGTCTTTCTGTGAGCCTAGCTTTTCAGATACAGGTGAGTTGTTTGGCTTTTTTGTAGTAATCTCTCAGTGTGTGCATCTGAGACTGCTCCTGCTGCCTTTACACTGTCACATAGCTAGCTTTTATAATTGAAGTTAAAGCTCAAAGGAACTCTTTTAAAATATTTTGTTAAGGTGATAGATTGTTTTCAGCTCTACTGATTTGTCTTTATGAAGGTTTCTTGATGTGCCTCAAATTTTGCAGTGTGTTTCTCAGTATATTGTTTTCAGGTATGTTGTATTTGAGAAACGAGGTATCTTTAGAGCAGAGGGAAGTGAGCTATGCAGTCAGAGCAGCACACAGGGTAATGAGTTTTATTCAAAATATACATACCCATGCAGGTATTCACTTTAGAAAACCCTAAGAGGCAGCCAGCAGCAACTCCCTAAGTGCAATGTAAGTAAGTGTAATTCAATGTACTCTAATATGCTAAAACAGAAACTCTCTAAGCAAGCACAATACTACTTATTGACCTTCAATAGATAGGCAATATGTCCAGAAGGAGGAACTTAATTGTCAGGCTATACAATTTTACACAAGTAGATGGAGGCCTTGAACTTAGCTTTCTAAGCAAATACTGAAGCAATGGTCGTGAGAACCCATGGTGGTTGTTGTTTTTTTTCTGCAGCTTGAATGATCATTTTCTATTTTTATGTATTACTTTTTATTGTTTATTTCAATTTGTTTACCTTCAATAAATAATCATTCAAATGCACATTGGTTTTCCTTGGGGGAAAAAAAAACAACAGAACACTATAAGGCTTCCCTGAATGTGGATGTAGCCTCTTAACTGTTTGTTACCAGTAGTAGCTTCTTCTCTACAAGTCAGTTTGTAGGTGAACTAATGAAGAACAATGAGATTTTCTTAATTGGGTGAATATATTATCAGTGAAAGGGTGTCTGAGGCGAACATCTTTCATATTTGCATTAAAGACCATAATAAGAATACCGATTTCTGAGATGGTCATATACACTGGGAATTTGGAAGCAGACAAAAATAAAATTCTGTGATTCTGTGAAAACAACCAAGTGTTTTGGCAAATGACCTCCCCCCCCAAAAAAAAAAAAAAAAAAAAGTAAGTTAGAAATAAAACCCTAAAACTAAAACAACAGCCATACAGACACACACACAAACACTCAAATGCATGAACAAATCAAGAAACAAAACAAGACACAAAAGCAGTGGAAAATGTGAAGGCAATGAGAGTTGCAGAGATGATGGAGCAGCAAATCATTAGACATACCTGTAGATGAAATCTTCCAGAGCTAACGATGAGAAGGGAGATGTACATGTGCAATAATAATAACAAAAAGAAATTCAAGCTCAGAAACCATCATTATTGTATAATTTATAAGTTGTTCTCTTCTATGAGGTCCTTTAATTTACTGCAATAGCCTAGAATGCAATAAAATAATAAGTAGCAACTAGTGATGTTATACCCTCTCCAGCTCTGAAATAAGACCCCTTACCATGCTTGGACTAAAGAGTTTATAGCACATCAGTAGAAGGCTTGTGTAAATACTAAGGGCAGAGAAATTTCTAAAAAGTAAGCAGCTAATTGACAATATTTAATCTGTGGAAGGAATTGTTCTGTTTTGACTAACTTTAAAACTATGTATAAGGCCTGCTCCATACAGAATTCAGAGATTCACAGTGCAAGGTAATAAGAATCCCAAACGAATTTTTGTCCTTTTCACAGAGCCAAAGTGAAAAATTTATCCATTGCAAATCACGAAATATACATAGAAATTTTCTGCAGCTCTGGAGACGGTTGGAGCCTAGCAAGAAACCTCTGGAGTGTCTTCGAACTATTTCCCACAGAAAACTATCTGAATTCTGACTCATATTAACCAATTGTAATTATCCTCAGATTTCTTTTTGCATTATTTTAAATTGCAACACTTTTCCAGGTAATGTTGTATGTAACAAACTAACTATATAATCCTGACTGTGAGGAGCTATTAACCCTTTCCATCTGGACTGGAGTAGGTAAAGCCAGGGATATCTTCTATTTGTCATTATCAATTCATGATCAGCTATGATGCAAACGTTAGAACAGTTAGAAAGCTTTGCCTTCTGTGCTTTGATTATTTCAGCATTTGCCAAAACTCTGTCCTTATTGCTCTTGTTCAAATGTAAAACATCAAAAGGATATGATGCTGTCAAGACTAGAAGTTATCAAACAAACAAAAACATGCACAGAAATTAAGTATAATTTCTTGCTCAAACCAGAATGGCCAATAGTTTGGTAGAGGCACTTCTAAAGTATGTAGGTAACAATTATTCATTATTTATTGATTGATTTATTTATAGCAGAAGATATAAAGTTAAAAACAGAAAGCTTATATATTACTGTGTAATTATAGATGTTCACTTGACCCCAAGCCAACAAGAAAGGTCGTACACTGATTAAGGAAAATGGTACACATTTACAGTATTGCTACTATAACACTATAATACATATGTCTTATGCCACCTGGTGGACAATTTTGCAATTTTAGTATTCTCCCATACTGAGAAGCAACTGATATGATTGCTAAAACCTGGGAGAAATTTTGTTTGTTTGTTTTTTATTATTTATTATATACATGAGTTCTTTCTTGTTTTAATAGCCTGAGAGGGAAAAAGATTCTACATAGGGTTGAGAGCATGTCAAACACTTTGATTCAATAGCACCACAATGTCCTGTAGCTTTGAAGTAGTAATGAGATTCCTACATAACTGTAGCTGTATTTGCCCACTTAATTAGTGCCAATGCTAATCCTCTCCGAACAACTCTCATTCCTAACGTGCAGAAATAGTGACAAAGGGAGAATTTAATTTGAAAATTTAAATGTTTCATTAGCACTATTTCTTTACTGTATCACTTTTTCAACTACTTAATGATGCAAGATTTATTTTATTTTTTTTTCATAAGAGCTAATAGTGAATCACATGCTAAGATAAGATGACAATATTCTTATTCAAAGCCAGCCCTATCTCCAAGGACTAACCAAAGTGAGCAGTGATGTTTGAAGGTAGGTAGCACATAGTTTAGGGTAAAAAAAAAAGACAAAAAAAACCCAACTCTGTTACCTCATAAATACTATTAACATAGAAAGAAGAAAATGTTTTCCAGCAGTCTTGTATTTAGAGTACTCTGGCCTATGGAACAGTAGTAAGCAAAAGGAATGCATGTGTTTTTGAAATAATGTACGGTAAAAATAACAGTAACAGTTGAGTCTTCCCTTACTCATATTGTATAAGATAAACTTCACTGAGAGCAGTGGAATGGCATTAGGGATCAGCAAAATCAACATTTCATCAGAATTTACCAAAATCTGGTTCTATATGGATTTTTATTCCTTTTTTATTTTTATTTTTTTTTCTGATTTGTGTCAGTAAATGCTTATGTAATTAAGAATGCGCAGAAGTGTGTTATGAAAATCATCATTTTTTTAGATTTTAGCGATCCACTATGTTGAAATTTGCTTTTATCAAATAAAACTCCTTTCTAGATAATGTCCATAGTTAATTTTGATATTATAGGACCAGAGTAGGAAGTTTTCATTGTTTTCAGTCATTTTATACAGATAGAGACTTGTTCACAGATAGCATGTCATTGTATGATAAAATCTGTTGTTAGGCTGTGAGAACAGTTGCACTGGAAATGTTTGCTGGTGTCTGAAGGATGCAGTGTTTTTCTGCCTTTTTTCACTTTAATTTAGGGAATCACTAAGATTTGATGACTAGTAATTTAGGGAGAAATATGTATTTATTTAACACTGGAGAAAAGGAAAGCTATTGTGAAGTTTTTTGTTCTGTTTGTAGAGCACACACTGGGTTTTAGGATGTCCAACTTCTCAGTTATCTGAATTTCTTCTGTTTTTATCTTATGATGACTAAATCATGTGTAGCTGCTGTAATAGGACACAATCTATTACAACAGTTTCAGTGAAGGTGTGTTTTGTTTTGTTTGGTTGGTGGCCCAACGTCACATGAACAGGTGGCAAGGAGTCTGAGGAGCAGTTTCTCCCTTGCTTCAAACATTGTTACCTACATGGATGAACTCAGGAGAAGGAAAGTTAAATTCCACATGGAGATTTTTTCACTCTGACACTTCAGAAAAACAAACTTGTTCCCAGAAGAACTTCTTGTTCCCTACTATGTGCTGATACAGGTCTTTCTCTGAATAGTCACAGAAACATGAATTGTATACCCTGACAATATTAACCAAAATATTTATGAAAGCACAGATGTCAAAATGTTGAACAGGAAGATTGCACAGTTCTCATGTGAAATAAGCTACTGAAACCTCATCTGTTTGAGCAGAATATTTTACACAAAAGGCAATTCCAGTTCCTGGAAGTATCAGTTTCTGATTAAAATTTTGAAGACTTGTCACTAGTTAAACCAGCTTGTTTTAATTTCTAGAAGGATGAGAAGGGCTTTTTGTACAAGGTTGCTTCCAGCTTTCTGCAAGTGTTCAACCTGGTGTATCTTTGTATTTGTAACTCCTACTTAGAGTTTCTGATATTATACAGTAAAACAAAACCAAAATCCACAAACAAAAAAAGTTCTTTTATTTTTTTTCCATAATGTTTTTGGTGGGGGCCTATGACTGTATCATTATAAATATATGAGAAAATATTTAAAAAAAGATTTTTTTAATATTTTAAATTTATATAGATAGATAGATAAATGCAGTCTTTGGTTTTAAAAATGTTCTATACATTTTTTTTTAAATACAACTATAACTCAATCATAATTTCAAGTTAAGGGACAATGTTGGCATAAATCAAGTAGACATAAACCAATACTAAATACATCTTGCCTGAAAGTTTGAAAAGATTATTGACCAATAAAATATTCTTATTCTGGAGAAGTCTTTGAGAAGAAGGAAAAAGGGAAAAATATAAGAACAAATTTTATGATGGATTTCTTGAAATCACAAGTGTTTAAACTTTACAGATCTGAAAATCTATTCTGACTTTTTATTCCACTCAAATATTTCTTCTACACGCAGTATTTTAGGATTTTTACATCATCAGCCAACCTGCTTTCTTTCTGGCTGTTGTTTCTCAGGAAGTATGTAAGGTTTTTTCAGTGCAAGTGAGAGACAGATTCACAGTTTTTCTTTGCAGATTGATCTATCCAGTTCATATAACTTTCTGAGCATACTGTGCAATTATATTAGTTGATCTGGAGATCAGAGACTGCCACTGAACTTGCTGAGAGACTGGGATAACAAACTGACTATTAGTGACTTTAGGCTCTGGATCAAATAAGTCAGGTTTGAAGTTCACTGTCTTGAGGAAAGGTCATTTCAAAATGTTATGATGCGTTTTTCTCCCTCCAGTGTGACTCTAAATCCCTTTACTGGAAGCCAGCATGTGAACATGCCATCTCCAACCCTTCCAGCCTTTGATTTCTGCCTGTGGTTAGAGAAATAAGATTTTTGTGTATGCTTCTATCTGAATAAGAAATGTGACAGATCTTACCTGAAGATTTTTCAAGATAAGGGGAATAGAAGCTTCTATTGTAGTCTGTGAATCAAAACCTCCAGTTTCAGTAAGCCAGTCATAGAACTACAATGTCACAGAATGGCTTAAGTTGGGAGAGTCCAAAATTATCATGTAGTTCTAACCTCCTTGTGGTGGGCAGTATTGTCAACTTCTAGATGAGGTTGCCTGGGACCTGTTTAACCTAATGCCTCCAGAGATGAGACGCACCTACATCTCTAGGTAACCTGTTCTAACACCTTATCACCCTCCGAGTAAGGAATTTCATCCTACTATCTAGCGTAAATCTCCTCTTTTCATTTAAAACCATTCCCTCTTGTCCTGTTACTATCAGACAATGTAAAACGTCAGTCCTTGCCCTGGTTGAAGGCTCCTTTCAAGCACTGGAATGTTGCAATGAGGTCTTCCTAGAACTTTCTCCAAGCTAAACAAGATCGACTTCTTCAACTTTTCTTCATAAGAGAAATGCTCCAGTCCCCTGAGTATCTTCATGGTCCTCCTCTGTATATGCTCCAACAGTTCCACATCCTTCTTGTGCTGGAGGTCTCGGGCTTGGACATGGTACTCTAAGGAGGTCCTCACATATAGAGGAGGGCAATCACCTCCCTCTCCCTGCTGACTGCCCTTTTTTTTATGCATCCCAGGATTCCACTGGCCTTCTTGGCTGTAAGAGCATACTCAAGTCCAGGTTTTAATCCTTGCCCCTAAGTACTTCTCTGCAGTGTTGTCAGTGTACTCTTCACCCAGTCTGTACTTATTTCCTTAATCCAAGCGCAACACCTTGCACTTGGCTTTGTTAAACTTCATTAGATTCATGTGTACCCACTTTTCAAGCATGTCCAGATCCCTCTGGATGGTGTCCCTCTCTTTTATTGCCAACTGTAATAGTCAGTCTAGTGTCATCAGAAAACTTGCTGAGGATTCACTCAGTCTCACTAAGTCATTGATAAAGTTGTTGAATAGTACTAGTTCCAAGGTGTACCCCAGGAGGACGCAATCCATCACTGACCTCCACCTGGAATTAGAGCTATTAACACCATCCCTTTGCCTATGACCATTCAACCAATTCTTTATCAACCTAACAGTCCAGCTTTCAGATCCATATCTCTCCAGTTTAGAGTTAAGGATGTGGTGTGGGACCATATCAAAGATCTTGCCGCAGTCAAGGTGGATGACATCAGTTGCTTTTCCTTTGCCTACCTGTCACATTCCAATATAAAGGAGGGAGACAAATTTCTTTGCTTATATGTATATGTATACCCAATGGTGAGATTAAGACACAAAAGACCAAATGTTAGCCCATCCAGTTCATTACAAATGCTACAAATACTAGCTGCTTAGGGATGTGGGGAAGGGAAGGTGGGTGACAGAAAACAGATGAAAAGCAAGGAGACTTGGCAGAAAGCAAGAGAGAGCGATCATCATCACCATGGATCCAGTGAGATTCCGTCCGTAGTCTGTTGATCTCAGGAACTTGCCTGATCACTGTGGGGGATGGGAGAAAGCAGGGAAGCTTCACAGCAAGCAGGCTCTGTGAGGGAGGTTCTTCCAAAGAGGTTTTCCCCTCAGGGAAGTCTCTTCTCCAAAGTCCTTGGTTTAGTGGCACCAAGAAAACTGACAGAGCAACTCAGCACACCAATGAGTTACGTCAAGCAGGTATTCCTTCCATTACAGTGCTGGATACGTGTGGGATTGCTCCACCAAACACCCCAAAGGGAGAAATGAATACATATTCAAAGGTATAGCACATACATATTCATTACGGTTCTGCCCTGTTCTGCGACAATTGGAGTGGGGGACCTACAGACCCACACTCCGGGGAAGGGGAAGGGGGAAAAGGAAAAGGGAAAAAGGGAGATGGGCCTAGAAAACAAAACAGTGGCAACAATCTAAGGAGGAAAGCTAATTTACTAAATAAGATATCAGAAAGCAAAATAACACAATATAATACAATATAATTGGAATTGACGCTAATAAATCAAATAAAATGAGCAAGAGAGAGTGTCCAATAAACTGAAGGCCTTAGGCTAAATGCTGAAGGTGAGATGGCAGCGAGCACCCACTGCTGAGTCGATCCCAAAGGAAAGAGAACTAGTCTTGTGACCACAGACAGTTTTTATCTTTCCCTCTGAGCAGAAATGTGTAAAAATGCAAAGCATTGAATAGACCTTTGAGGAATGTAGTTTTTCATCTCCTCTGACACAGGTATACCTGGAACTATCAATGATCCACAGAGCTGGAGCACTAACTTTTTAACTCTTAATGCACTACATGATGTTATGATGTGGAATACCAATGCCAAAAATCATAAAACCATGACAATTCCAAACTCTGGTTACGAGGGGATTAAACCTAAGGGTCATTTTGCTGTAAATTTTCAAACCTTGAAGGGGGAGAGCTCCTCACCTTTCCTGTGGGTGTTTTGTTTAACAAAGACATCTGTTTGGTTATCTTGCCAGGAAAACGGGGTATCTGTCCTGCTTTCTTATTGACAAGTTTAGCTGCCTCCACACTATTGTATTAGTTTGGTTTATGACCCCCCCATTTCTCAGTTTTGTTCTCTGTTTGTGTAACATATCTGGCCCAACAGATAAATCAGCAGGGAGTCACACCCTTGTTGCCATGTACAAGTATTACCAACTTTCACAGTGATCAGCTTCTCCAAGCCGTACCTTGAAAAAGACTACTTACCCCTATTTCTGCTTATCTTTACAACCATAAACAGAGACACTGAGGCACCATGACAACCATCTAGATGATTTGCAGTGGTCAGTTAGAGTCTTATAACCAGAAAGGCCTCATGAAGCAAGCTTTGAGACAACAAAAGTAAAAAATAGTTTCTATTCTTCACACTACTGATGCTATCACTCCAAAATAAGAGGCCGCCAGATTGATGAGTCATGATCTGCCCTTGATGAAGCTATGCTGAGGCTAGATGAAATCAAAGTCCTTTCAGAAGGCTGAGATTGTTCCTAAATACATTTCTTATTCAGTAATCAAGTTTCATGCTCAGGTGTAACTGTCCAAGTAAGGAATTTGTGTGGTTTTGAGATAAACTGGAAAGAATAATTAGTTGGTAGTTACCCTAGTGCTATCAGAAAATAGTGATATATAAATAAAATAGTATGAAGTCTGTGGAATAATAGGTTGTCTGGACCACCATGAAGCTAGTGAGAGATTTAGTCATTGGCAATAAAAGCACACATTCAATTTCTTCATTTCTCTATGAAGCAGACAAGGACAGTATAAGTGAGAAAATGTTATTTTATTTTGATATAACAGAAAATGTAAGTAGACACATTAATTTGGAAATGCCATGTATGCTAGCATACATATACTAGCATGTGTTTAATTTGGAAATGCCATGTATACTAGCACGTATATATAAGATTTTAATTTAATAATTCTCTTCTTGCACTGGGTGGAGAGTTAGAAGTGATTGTTTGTATCCTGTCGTCAGAAAGGGAAGAAAAGGACTACTGTACATTTGTCTTGTCGTACTCAGTGGATATCAAGGGAGGTAAATCTTTTTCTTGTCTCCTGAGCTGCACCTCCCCTAGTCAGCAGGGGTTGTTACTTTCAGTGAAGTCATCCAAGACTCAGAGGAATAATACAGATAAAATTATTGAGAGCTTTCTAATAACAACTCATAGTTGTAGATAAAATTGGCTAATTTGTTAATAATGATTAATAAATGTCACAGATAAGGTAATATTAGGCAACAGCTACTACAAGGAGTGAAAGAGTAAAGAAAAAAAAGAGCAAATATAGAAAATGGGTAAAGAGAGACAGACAGACATACAGACAGAAAAACAAAGAGGTTCACCTCTCCTTGATCTAACAATGTCTTGGTGTCAAGTGTTGATTTTCAGTAGCGGTAGGTTATCCAATTTTGTGCTTGTCAGTTAATGACTAACAGGACAGTATGTACTCTTACTTATAGTGCAGAGTGACTGAGCCTGCTCTTTCAGAGGCTTACAGAGTTTCCAACTCTGTGAATCTCAGCAGGAACTCTTTTATTCCTATCTTCCAGGCCTTGCAAATTTAAAATAGCAGAAATAAGAGGAAGCAGGTAGATGCCAGCTTATATCTTGCCTTCACAAGGTACAATGGTATAATCTCCCAATCTCCTGTATCAAACTGGAATAGTTTGCTCATAGGCTAAGTCTTCAAACAGAAAATGCTCCCTGGCCCTACCATTCAAAAGCAAACAACTCCAAACAAATGCTTTCAAATGTAAAACTGTCCATGAAATGATGTTGATTTGAGATATTCCTTATCAGTCTCAGAGGGCACATATGGAGTGAAAAGAGTAAATTGTTCTGACCTGTAACAATCAGTACAACAGAAATAGGCTGACCTTAGGGTATCATTGAGAAAGCAAAATGCTGCATATCTTGTTCTTAAACAGTCACTCAAAGATCCAGTATATCTTGTTCTTTTATATTTTACTTTGAGGTTGATGATCTCTAAATAAATTGAAATCGCTGGAAGATTCCACAGGAAAACTTAAGTGTGTAACCTAGAATACAGATTAGTGTAGTATAAAATACCAATTTCTGAAAGCAGCTGTAGAGACAAAGGATTTTTCCTTTAAATTTCAGAAGGAAAATAGTAAAACTAAACTTTTCTCACTGAGTTACAGCAGGGAACTCAGAATCTCAAGATTTTTCTTAAAAAGACAGGGTTTAGTTAAATTAATTAACTAATTTGTTTAAATTAATTTGTTTAAACTAATTAATTTGTTACTTAATTTAGATAATTTGCAAGCTGTTTGTAAAATGAAAAATCTTAAACTGTAATTAATGTTTTCTTTTCCATGATGCGTTTGCATTCATTTAAAGGGAAGCACAGTACTTTGGTAGCTTTTATATAGTTACTGCGAGTAGACTGAAAAAGTAATCCCTTTTTATAAGAGATAAGAAAAATAAAGTAGAGAGGGAGAGAAACAGAGTAAAAGTGAAATAAAAAAAAAAAAAAACAAAACACAAAAAAGCAATACAGTTGCCTCCTACCTTTACTTTCTTGTAGGATCTGCAAAACTGCTTACTAGATGTGCTGCTAAATACAATCTTTTCCTTGATTTTAATTATGAACACATTATTTCTTCCTGTTACTTTTTTATTGTTTTAATTGTTGTGATTTCTGGTTAACAGCAAAAGTTTCAACCTGCTGTTAACAAGTAAACTCCAAATATATACTATACTTGCAAGAAGAAGGAACTATAAGTATCTTGTATAGCAGTTTCCAATGTATTATTCTTCTGTCAGCAGTATGAGCGAACCAGCACTGCCTGCATGAATAGATACAGAACTGAAGCAGACTCCGTGGAGAACAGCAAATCTCTATTCTATGTCAGACTTTGTCTCACCCATGTTTATCTTTTCACAGCTATGTTAGACACGCAAAGATCTTCTTGTAGTTAATGAAGAGCAATAGGCCTTTTTGTGGTGCTTCACTCATCTGATCATGGGTGAATGGATCAACTACATAGACTTAGTTACTTATTCCAGTCTTAATGATTCTGTGATTCTAGTTTAGTGTAACCTGAATCTTAACCCACATGACAGTGACAGTGCTGACAAGCATTCTGTCAACTGTAAAGGGAGGATTATGTGACAAGTTCAAAGTTAGATGTCTATATTCAGGTGAAGCTTTACCTGAGGAAGCATTTCTTTTCTGAAAGAGTGGTCAGGCGCTGGAATGGCCTGCCTAGGGAGGTGGTTGAGGCACCATCCCTAGCGCTGTTCAAGAAGCGTTTAGATGAGGTGCTAAAGGACTTAATTTAGTAGTTGGGTAGAGATAGTGATAGGAGGATGGTTGGACTAGATGATCTTATAGGTCCTTTCCAACCTTATGAACTTATGAACTTATGAACTTTACCTGATTTGATAGGGAGAAAGATGCAATTCTTTTGTTTTATCAGACATTTACTTGCTGTAATCCCATTGACTGCTCACTGAGCAGCACAGTTGATTTTACAGCAATTGAAGTTTGGAATTAAGTAAATTTCAGTGGAAGCTGAAGACTATTGAACAAGAGATTTTTTTTTTTTTGGTGGAACATATATTTTTTTCAATCTGAGTAGTCATAACCCCGTGAATGTGTCTACAAAAGCCACAGGTGTTTTTTGGATTGCATCATCAAACCTACTATCCTTTCAGATAGCTAGTTTGCAAGGAGTGTGGCTGAGACATGCCCTGGAGATGATGGCATCTTTTATATCCATGCATGCCATCCTTGGATGTGTAAATATTTGTCCTGAAAACTTGTAAGCAAGAAGTACACATGCTGACAGAGAAGTTACCTTGTGGATGGTAAGCATTTAGAAAATAGGCTATGCTGTACGTAGGCTTTTCAGAATGGTATCAACACATCCTAAAACTCATGTAGAGTAGTCCTCCCTAGAGGTAGAAGTGTGTTGTGGTTTTGATGCCGGTATTCCACATCAGAACATCATGCAGGCAATTAAGGAGTTAATGCTGTGCTGGGGAGCGGCCGTGGGTTGGAGCTCCGGGCCAGACGCCAGACCCGCTCTCTTCTTGGCGCGCTCTCTCGGCTGCCGTAGAGATTCCGCACGTGCGCTTCCCCTGCAGTTCTTCCCTAACGTAAGCTCTCAGATTTGGTTTGGAAACTTTGTCGCTCTCAATTGTTCAATTTTATTAGATTTAGTAAAGTTACCGTTTCTCCTCAAATAGTGCCGTTGTTTTTTGTTTGTTTGTTTTTGTTTTTTGTAGACCCATCTATTTCCTCCGTTCCCTCCCCCCACCGGAGCGCACGGCTCTGCTCGGGCTGCCGCATGGCCATCGACGGTGCAGTTTTTTTTCTCTCTCTCCCTTCTGTTTCCCTTGTATCCCTGTCACGGATAAAACAAAGTGGTAAGTAGAGAATGTTCTTTTAGTCTTTCATTTGCATAATCTCCCCTACTGTCAGCCTTGTCTATGTGTATAACAATGAAAGCCTAGTTCATCATGAAGTTGGAAATAAAGCAGACTCTGTGCTTCTGTCACAGCAGTACTTATAATTATATTGCATTCTTTCTGTTTCTCAAGGAGATAGCATACTTTTCAGTTCTCAACATTTACCAGAGAGATTCAAGGTCTTTTAAGAGTGGAAATAAAATAGCATGCTCTTTTTCTTTTGCACAGACACAAATGAATAGAGCCATATGGATTTCAACATATTTCAAGGTTTTTGACTGAGGTGCTTAAGACCTGACACTGTTCAAAAGTAGTAGGTGGTGATATTAAATACCTCTCTGCACTCAACACTTTTCTAAGAAGCACATAGAGTTTTATTAGATTGCAGTGCAGCGCTTTTGAATGTTGCACAAGAACAAACAAACAAAAAACCAACAACAAGAAGTGTAAAGTCTGTAAATTAAACTAACATTGAAAATACTCATAATCTAGATCACCTATAGAACTATCTTGTTTTATATGCCCCAACTCACTGCTAGTATCTTCCCTGAGAGATTATAATTCTAACTGCAGTTGTGCTACTCTGAACAGAGAAATAATTAGTCATTTCTTTTACAGTATGTAACTATAACAGCATAGAATTTATATCAGTACAACAGCAAAATATATTGTGGGTTTTCAGACCACTGTACCAGGAAGTTTTCACCCTCTTCAGATCACCAAAAGCTTACTGTCTACTTTTCGGTCTGAAGAAGTACGAGGGTGGGTGGCTCTACTGAAAACCTCCAACTGTTGAATGGAAACATTCTTCAAGGCATGCGACACAGTAACATAATTGTGAGCCTCTGGCTCAGCTCAGAAACTCCTGCAAAGCCCACTCAGATCTATTTTTCCTGCTCATCTATGACAAATGACATCTGAAAGTAATTAGAAAGCTCATCTAACACCTTCAGTTCTAAAAACCTTACCAGGCTGCTAGTCTTTATGTAGTTGATGTTTTTAAAGTCTGTATTTGTCAGAACTCAGAAACTTAACAGAACAGGAAAAAATATGAAATCTAAGAGATGAGTAGAAAATTATCTGGCAGGTCAATGTGCAGACAGGAAAAGACAGTATGTATTTCTCTTCTAAGTCCAATCATATTCAAGTAGTATGCAGAAGCTACAGTTATGTCTGACATCTACAGTGCTTTGTACTAGGCATACTGTAAATGTTTAATAGAGGCAGTCCTGGAGTAACAAGGTAGAATTACTAGAACTTCCAATTTAACTGTAACAAAAAGTTCCTAACAACAATCAATTGTATGAAAGAGTAAACTGTAATATATTAAAGTTATTTTACTGTCATTTATCTATACACCTATGACCCACTGTCATTTATCTATACACCTATATTCCTATTACATTATATATGTAATAGGAAATGAAGATAACTATGGTTTATTACTGCGGTAATTGGGATTGAATGATGCAGGCAGTATAATAGGGAAGTAAATATGTATGTGCTCAAAATGCTTCAATGATTCAGTAACTTTAGTGAATTACCATGTTAACGTCATCCAATCTATTAAATATGTATTGAGTAGACAATGAGGCTGTATCCTCAGTGCCATCATTTATTTAATGTAAAACTCTACTTTATGGCTACTGGTTGGGAATTATTTCTAAAACCTTTACCAAACAAATTCCCTAGATATAGACTGGATATCTGTGGGGTAAATAACTCCCAAGGATGGTACTTCACAAAGAAATAGTATAGATGATGGTATATTTTGAGTAGTTCTATATAGATGGGATACAAATAATACAAAAGAGAAGATGGCTCACCTTCAGGATGTCAAGGCTTGCAAGGGACTCCACGTGGGAGGGATCTCCAAGAAGAGATCCTTCCCTGGTGGTGGTCAGCCCTTAAATGGGGTTTGGGAGAGGTGGAGCCAGGCTCCACCCCTTCCAATCACACAGGATTATCACCTTCACCTGTGGCCCCATGGCTGACTTGGTGCTCACCTCAGGTGACCAATCAGTGGTTCACTGACATGAACCACTGATCAAGTAACCATAAAGTGAGCTCCCCTTGATACAGAGACCCAACACATTGCGACGCTTACATAATTGCCTGTCACGATGCATGTTGATGTAATCCGAGATGAGTGATGATTGGCATATCAGTCAAACTCTTCTTTGGGCCAGTGCTCAGTGGGATCTACTGGAAGCATACAATCACACAGTGCAGGTCCATCTTATGCTTCATCAGTCCCAGTTAGACCATCACCAGATGCTGCACATGGTCTTATGGCAACTCTGGAACACTGTAGCATTGTTTGGTTCCTTCTGGCAACTCATAGACTCATGGGGAGTAATATAAGTGTTTTAGAGGTACCAAGAGGGGAAGATCCGCTCTCCAGGGTAAGATACAGGCCGTATTCCTGTCTTGGGTTAACACTTCAGCTTGTACAGGGGCATGCCCTGGCCGCCTGTACCAAACTCTTTGACCCGATGTCTGTGACTGTACGACTACATCAGGCACCAAAGGGGGTGTCCTGATCTGCCACAGAGACATGATAGGGGTCCCCTTAGCAATAAAGGCTGGAGTCTTAACCATTACTTCAGTAGGCCATGTACCAATTACCAGAGGGGCTACCGAACCCCCCCCACCTCCAATAATCTCCCCCAAGGAGCAAGTAGGCCGCACCATCGTGGTCCTACCTGCACCTTCCAGGGCGATTTTATTTTATTGGTACCTGGTTTTAGGTCCTCAGGGGCAGGGAGCAGAAGATTGTTCTCACGGCCAATCTGAGGTCTCACCTCATTATCGGTGCCCGTAATTTGGATCCTATGTGGGGAGGCCCATGTTGTCTGTAACATTTTCAAGGCACTGGGTCTGTTGTCTCTAGGTCTTTCATTCAGGTCCCGCAGGGTCTCGTGGAGTCTCTTTGTCCACCCCTGCAGGGACTGAGAGTCTGTCTTCAGGGCAGCCTTGAGAATACCACTGAAACATTCAATAAGGCCTGCCCCCGTTGGATTATATGGCAGGTGGAATTGCCACTCAATATTATTTTCTTCTGCCCGGTGTTATATCACTGCACCCGTGAAATAACTTCCTTGGTCACTCTTGATGACTTGCAGTGTCCCGTAGGCAGCCATCAGCCTTGTGAGTGCCTTTATAGTGTATGCCTGGTTGGCTTTTGGTACTGGATAGGCCTGCATTAGCCCACTCATGGTGTCGACACAGGTTAGGGCATATCTCGCCCCCTCAGACCGAGGGAGGGGCCCAATATAACCAACCTGCCACCTCTGTAGAGGATTGTGTCCTCTAACAAGATGGGCTGTAGTTTCAGGCAACAACCTCGGTCTTGTCTTAGAGCAGGTGTCACAGTCTTGGCATGCTTGAGCGATGTCCAATAGTTGTATGGGCAGTCCCCACGCTTTAGCGGCTGCCCACATGGTCTTCTGCCCAGCATGCCTCAGCTTTTGGTGTAGCTAGTAAGCGATATTCTCAGATGGCGAGTTCTCAACCCATCTAACTCGGGCCAGTGTGTCGGCTTCATCATTTCCTGGTGACTGTAGGGGTTGATGACCAGAAACATGGTAGACACATACAGTTCTGTGTTTAACTGCATTCCATATGTCTAACCACATACCTTTGCCCCAGATCAGTTGGGAGTGGATAGTCCAATCCTGGGAGGCCCACTGTGCAATCCAAAGAGTGAGCCCCTGATACACAGCCCAACTATCTGTGAAAATATTCATCATTATTCATCATATATTCATATCCATCACCAGGTTCTTTGGTTATAACCATCCAGACTGCCCACAGCTCTGCCCACTGGCTGCTTTGACCATCCCCCTCTTCGAACCAGATTGTGTCTGCGGCAGGATGGTATGCTACTGCTCTCCACTTATTTGGGTTGCCCTTGCTGGACCCATCCATGTACCAGACGTCTTCAGAAATAGGATATTTTCCTTCCTGGATGGGATTCTTCCATGGTGGAGCAACCAAAATTTGTTTCGGTGCATCACTATGATACGTTACTGGGCCAAGAATCTTCTGGAACTCTTCTTTCAACGGTGAGGAAGACAGACTACTCCTCTGACTGAGACAGGCAACCCATCGTGCCACCATCTGCGCCTGGGCCACCCCCGTCTTAGGAAGGTGGGTCAGATCTCTTACCCACCCCTGGATTGGCAATGTAGTCTTGACTATAACTTCAGCCGTTTGGGTTATTGGCTCTACCGCTTGTAATGTGGAATAGGCAGCCAATAACTGTTTTTCAATCACACTATATCTTTCCTCTGCTCCATGCCACACCTGAGACCAAAATCCAATGGGGGGGTCCAAACAGAACTCTGATGTTGCCACAGGCCCCAGCCAAAGCCATCTTGAGTTACGTGAACATCTAACTCAGCTGGGAGGATAGGATCAAATATACCCAGTGCCTGGGCTTGTTTAACCGACTGTTGAAAAGCATCCTGTTCTGTTCTCCCCCAATCCCATAATTGGCCCTTTTTGGTAAGTCTATATAAAGGTCTCAGCAGCTGCACCAAATGAGGTATAAAGGAACTCCAATACCCCAATATACCTAGGAATTCCTGCAGCTGCTTTGGTGTTGTAGGGACTGGAAACGCCTGAACCTTATCTATGATGGCATTAGGTACCACTTTGGTCTTTCCTGACCAGACTACCCCTAGAAATTTTACAGACAGGCCTGGACCTTGCACTTTTTGAGGATTGATAACCCATCCTCTTTCACTTAGGTATGCAGTTAATGAATCTGCTGCCTCCCCTACTGCTTCCAATGAGTCGGATGTTAACAGGAGGTCATCATTATAGTGGTATAGGTTCACATTGTTCGGTTTTCTCCAATCAGCCAGGTCACGTGCCACCATATTATGACAGTATGTTGGTGAGTGCACATAACCCTGTGGCAAGACCTGAAAGGTCCACTGCCTGCCTCCCCACATAAATGCAAATTGATCTTGTGATTCTTTAGCAATAGATATGCTAAAAAAACACATTTGCTAAATCCAGGACACAATGGTAGGTTTCAATTTCCCTACTAAGAGTGCCCATTAAGGAGGCAATATTGGGTACGGCCACATGGATCGGCAGCGTGACCTTATTTAGTTCCCTATAATCCACCATTCTCCATGTTCCATCCGACTTCCGTACTGGCCATATGGGGGAATTATATGGGCTGTGTGCAGGTCTTAGAGAAAGTAGGTATTATAATTCCTGCACCGTCTTTGATATTTCTTCTTGCCCCCCTGGGAGTCTGTACTGTCTTACATTAGTAATCTGGCATGGTTTTGGAAAACAAATGGGCTCATGTTTCGCATGGCCCCTCAATATTGTCCGTATTGCCTGGATACTAATGTACCTCTGCCGTAGTCTGAACTCTCCCACAGTTTTCTGGAGAGCCAGACCCCATAGAACGTCTGTGCCCAGGATATATTCTGGAATTGGGGCAATCGACACCTTATACTCCTGGGGTGTGAGACGCCCAACCCCCAATTTCAACCACGTTTGGGTGACTGGAATAGTCTGTCCCCCAAACCCACCAATCATCACTCTATTACCCTTAAATTTTGTTGGGTCTCCATATATAACTGATGTTTCTGCGCCGGCATCCACTAGAGCCATCACCTTCTGCACATTTGTCCTAGACCAGAATATTGTTAATTCTACATAGGGCCTCCGGTCACATCTGGAGGCCCTATGGGGACCAGTGATTTTCGTTAATCCACAAACTTTGCCAGATCCAAATCTTTTGCCACAGGTGGCTCAGGCACTGTAGCCCACGACACCTGCGGATGTTTTTTCCTTCTGTTTGGTATTATAAAGTCGGCCAGATTCCAGGTAGTTGTTGGTGTTTCTTGTATAATTTGTACTCCCGATTTTCTGGGAGCACTCTGAAATTTTTGATCATTTTTAAGCTGTTTCCACTGCTGTAACAAAACATGGTTGGGATGCCCATCGATTTTGGAAAACGCAACCCCAGCCCGTATGAGGTCATTGAACATAGTCTTCCGGGATACCCATACGGGGCCTGATCGGGGCATCTGTGGAGCAGGCTTTTTAGTTTTAATAGGGAAGGCCTCAGCGTCTTCCACTACACGAACATTGTGCCTGGTTCTTACGCGCTCTGTCTCCCCTAAGTCTGCCACTAATTGGGCTGCCTGCTGTATGATGGCCTCTGATGCCACCAACGGATTTAGTATGGAAACTAACATCCCATATATGTGGGAGGGGGACTGCTGCAGTATCAGATCTCTCATGTCCGCTGTAAATTTCTCTGTATCGGGGCTATCAAAAGTGTCTGCGTGAGGCTTTCAAAAGCCTCCCTCAGACCTAGTTCTCTGATGTATGTCTGGAGGTCCTCCATAGAGGACCACAAACCAGTATTGAGAGGAATATCGGTTTTGTTAGGCCATGTTAGGCGGCATGCTGCCATCAACCAATCTATTATGGAACGGTTTTCATCATTGTAGTGGACGGCTGCATATAACCTTTGCCTCAAGGCCGGGTTTATTGTTATGGACGCTAATTTTGACATTTCTGTCCCATTCACTAAAACACTTTCAGCTCCTGCATCCCATAACCTTAGGAGCCATGATGGTATGCTTTCCCTTGGTTTTTGATGGAACCGCTGTACTAGGTCTATCAACTCATTAGCTGTATATGAATGAGCTGTTACATGGAGGCAGGTTTCAGCAGGGGGCCATTGGTCAGGAGGCACCCCTGCTGGTCTATCTTGTACCTTTTTTGTTTTTTGAGTTATAATAGGCTGAATCTCAAATGGGTCCATCATAGATGGAGTTTCGAGATCTGCCTTAGAGATCTTTTTTTCCTGTCATATCTAAGTCTGCCTCCTCTGATTTTTGGATGTCCTCTTCTGATATAGTTCATATTTGTCTTGTGGGAACATTTAGGCCAGGCCTTTTGGTTGTTAATGTACCCAGCTGTTGCTCAAGTTTCTCAATATACTCTTCTAATAATTGATTTTCAGTCTCCATGTTAACATTTCCAGTATCTAATTTAAGTATGGCCATTACTAAAGGCCAGGCTACTGCAGAGGCGGCTAACCGCCGCTCCTTGGTAATGAGTATGTCCTTATCTAATCCTAGAAAGTAGTCAGTTAAATAAGATGGGGAAGGAGAGGCAGTCCCTGGAACCCGCATGGGTCCCCATTTCTCAATAATGGATGCCAACCCATAGTAGGGTGACCCCATGAACCCTGGGATTAGACCTAGAATTGTCTGATCTAGAGGGGTAACGTTCTCCCCCTTGGCCGATTTAAGCATATTCCAAATAAAGGACATATGAGTAAGTATGGATTATTATCACTAGAGCAGCCTGGCTCGCCAAGGGTGGGGTAAATAACTCCCAAGGATGGTACTTCACAAAGAAATAGTATAGATGATAGTATATTTTGAGTAGTTCTATATAGATGGGATACAAATAATACAAAAGAGAAGATGGCTCACCTTCAGGATATCAAGGCTCACAGGGGACTCCATGTAGGAGGGATCTCCAAGAAGAGATCCTTCCCTGGTGGTGGTCAGCCCTTAAATGGGGTTTAGGAGAGGTGGAGCCAGGCTCCACCCCTTTCAATTACATAGGTATATCACCTTCACCTGTGGCCCCATGGCTGACTCAGTGCTCACCTCAGGTGACCAATCAGTGGTTCAGGCCATGATTCAGCAGTTCCCATAAAATATCACTGTCAATTTAAAGGTAGCAAGCTTTTGAAAATGTCCTGGTTTTTTTCCTTTGTTTCCAACTCATTTGCATTAAAATATAGTTAAAAATACATTAATACTTCCCTATTATTATTTTAATTTGAAATTATCTATTGCATTCACTGAACTGTGCCTGTCTTGCAAAAATCACCTGGTGTAGCCTCATCCTGATATAAATGATAGTGCAAGAAGAGCTGATAGTGTCTTCTCCATGATTTACTTTGCAGCCTATATATTAGTAACATAATAGTTTGGGTTTTTTTTCCTATATATAGCAGAATTAAGTGTTCTAGATGGATTTCCATTTCTCCTTTAAAGATTACTACAAGTATTTCCAACATAATTAGTAGTTTTTCCTTATAACATTATTCTAATTCATTGTCTATACAGCTTTTTTTTTAATATATTTTCCTGTGCATCCATGAATTGCTTCCCAAATATGTGTTAAACTAAGCAAAAGACTATTACAGTGCAGTATTTTAAATTCATGTTTTAAAATGTATTTTTTTATGAATTTCCCTACCAAGCTTCATTGAAGAGTTTAATACTTCAACTCGCTGCATATTTAATGCTGAGCTTGGAAAATGATTAATATCTTTTATATACTTATGAAATCCATGCTCCCTAATTCTTTGTTTGGACAGGACTTCCTCAGATGTTACATAAATAAGTATAAGGGTTAAAATCCCACTGTCATTTGATTCAATAATAGAACTCCTTTTGTTTTCAGTAGTACTAAGATTCCACTCTCTTTGTCCAATGTGTACAAGATCCAACTAGGATGTAGAGAACATTATTTAATTTATTTGTCACTTAGCAGAAATTTAAATGATGTATGAAAATATGTCAAGTTGAAATATTATTGCTATTGATAGTAGCAATATATAACATTACCAGAAAAGAAAGCAGATAGATTATGGTGGGAATTTTCAATGTAAATAAGTTATAAATCTGCTTTTTCTTAAAAATAAAAAAAAAAGTAAATATATTTGTCCAGGTGTCAGTTTTTCCATAACTCACTCTGTGGTATAAAAGTTATCTAAATATACTTCAGTAGAATGTTTTCTGATGAGTTTGCTGAAACTCTCTAAGGACCTCTGCATTCTGATGGTTATTACTGACCCCATCCTCTACTTACTCAAAGAAAATCTCATACTGCATGTTTTATGTATGTAACATGCACAGTTCAACTGAGCTTCGAGTTAGGCTGATTGTATGAATTTTGCCAATTGACTTCTTGAAACAGTCAGTTTATTAAAAAATGTATGCCTGTTGAAGAACAGAATAACAAAATTGTCTGCAGACAACTTTTAGAAAATGATTGTCAAATGTTGTTTCCACTTTTTCATTAATAGACTTGTAGATAAAAAGAATGCAAAATTATTTTTCAATATGAAAACTGTCAAAAAATGTAGCGAGTAATGCTTAATATGAGGATAGAAACACACTTGATGCAGTGATACAGTGTAGAAAAATACTGTTTCTTGGAGGAGACAATGATTTTAGATTGTTCAAGCGGATGAACAGAAAGGTAGATTTGTAAATATATTCATCTGTTTCTTCAAAGACTCTTACACTGGAAATTACCTCAAAATGAGAATGGTAACTAGTGTAAAAGAGCTGAATTTCTGCTAGGTAGCCAACATGTCTGTTTACTTGTTTTGGTCATAATGCAGAACATGGATAGAATAGGACAGAATAGCTTAATTGGAAGAGTCCTTAAGAGGTCATCTTATCCAACTGCCCAATCTCTTCAAGGCTAACCAAAAATTAGAGTATGTTATTGAGGGCATTATCCAAACATCTCTTGAACACTGATAGGCATGAGCCAAAAACAATCTTCCCTCAATATAAATTGTTCCTGATATCCATTCTGAACCTCCCCTGAGGCAGCTAATTGCCAGTCCCACTCATCCTATCATCAGTTACCAGGGAGAAGAGAACAGCAGCTTCCTTGACACTTTCCCTGCTCAGGAAGTTGTTGAGACAGAATTTTGTATTTGTTCTCTACTTTAACTTTCATAAAACACAAATTCCAGTGTAGTATAGAACTGATATGTCTCTATTTTGTTTTGTTTTATGTATTTATTGTTGCAAAAATTTTTCATTACATAGAACAGATTGACATTTACTAATATATTCCAGAATAAATCTGTAAAGATAGATGTAGTCTTCGCATATGTTTAGGCTACAGAAAAATATGGAATAGAACTGAAAACTTTTGAATAAGAACTATTCTGTCACTTCCACTTTTTAATTTGCTTCTTTATTTTAATTCAGCTACACCAACAAAACAACCGTGGTCAATAAAAATGCATTCATTACAAATTATGATGCTATATTTTTAGCTTAGTGAACTTAGAAGAAGGAAAAGGCTTGCTTCTGCTAATGCCTCCTCATCTTCATTTATAGATACATACAGGAGGTTAGGTAAAACTTTCATTAAACTTTTAGAAAATAAATATTGTTTTTAGGTATTAGGAGACTGTCAATTCATGTGCTCTCCTTCTCCCCCAGAAGAGAGCCAGTATACAAATCCATGTTATTATTAATAAACCCATGTGGTTTCTTAGTGACAGAGGTGCCTATTTTATGGTTTTACATTCAATAAATATAATGATTAAGTTTTGTTTGCTCCTAATTTTAAATGCATTACATTAATCTCTCCTGTGTGAAGACCTCATACCTGCCATCCTTGAGACTTGGACAGACATTCCACCATTGGATAATTTTTAGAGCATTCAAGGGATAGTAACATACATAGAAACAAAGAAACACAAGGTTGGAAAGGACCTACAAGATCATCAAGCCTAACCATCCTTTCCTAGGCAGGCCATTCCAGTATCTGACCACTCTTTCAGAGAAAAAAGTTTCTCCTCATATCCAATCTAAATCTTCCCTGGCAGAACTTGTGGCCATTGCCTCTCATCCTGTCATTAGTTATCTGGGAGAAGAGGCTGACCCCTTCCTCACCACAACCCCCCTTTAGGAAGTGGTAGAGTGTGATAAGGTCTCCTCTGAGCCTCCTTTTCTCCAGACTAAACAATCCCAGCTCCCTCAGCCGCTCCTCCTAAGACTTGTGCTCCAGACCCCTCACCAGTTTTGTTGCCCTTCTCTGAACACGCTCCAGGGCCTCAATGTCCTTCTTGTAGTGAGGGGCCCAAAACTGAACACAGTACTTGAGGTGTGGCCGCACCAGAGCTGAGTACAGGGGGATGATCACCTCCCTGCTCCTGCTGGCTACACTATTTCTAATACAGGCCAGGATGCTGTTGGCCTTCTTGGCCACTTGGGCACACTGCCGGCTCATCAACTGACATTAAGCTGAGCATCAACCAACACCCCCAGGTCCTTTTCCTGGATACAATCTTCAAGCCATTCTGCCCCAAGCCTATAGCTTTGCATGGGGTTATTGTGGCCAAAGTGCAGGACCCGGCACTTGGTCTTATTGAACCTCATCCCATTGAGCTCAGCCCAGCTATTCAGCCTATCCAGATCCCTCTGAAGGGCCTCCCTACCCTCAAGCAGATCTACACATCCTCCCAACTTGGTGTCATCTGCAAATTTACTGAGGATACACTCAACCCCCTTGTTTTGGTTATCAATAAAGATATTAAAGGCAGGCCCCAAAACTGACCCCTGGGGTCACTACTCATAATGGGACACCAGCTGGACTTAACTCCATCAACTAATACCCGTTTGGCACAGCCCTCAAGCCAGTTCTTTACCCAAGGAAGGGTATACCTGTCTAGGCCACAGGATACCAGTTTCCCCAGGAGAATACTGTGGGAGACCATGCCAAAGGCTTTGCTGACATCCAGGTAGACTACATCAGCAGCCTTTCCCTCATCTACCAGTATGGTCACCCAGTCATAGAAGGAGATGAGGTTGGACAAGCACGACCTGCCCTTTGTGAACCCGTGCTGGCTGGGTCTGATCTCCTGGTTGCCATGCACGTGCCGTGTGATCTCCCTCAAGATCATCTGCTCTGTAACTATAATATGTATTATAGTAGTTTATAGTATTATGCTATATGTAATATAATGTATATGTAGCTATTTAGCAGGATTAATTCCACTTAGCAGACAATTCCTGACAGCCCTAGCGTAGGGTGCATAATTCAAAAGGATGGAATTCCGAGAAGATATCATGGAGGATGGTATACTTCCAAAAGCCTTTATATAGATGGTACACAGACTACTGGTAAGTAAGGGGTAGCACACCTTTTACGATGGTTGAGGCTTGCCAATGGCTCCACAGGGTAAGGATCTCCAATAAGAGATCCTTCCCTGGTGGTGGTCAGCCCTTTAATGGGGTCTGGGAGAGGTGGAGCCAGACTCCACCCCTTCCAATCACACGGGTACATTACCTTCACCTGTGCACCTGCAGCTGACTCAGTGCTTGCCTCAGGTGATCAATCAGTGGTTCAGGCTGTGATTCAACAGTTCCAATACACCAAGTAAATTCAGAATGATCAATTCATTCATCAGTAGGTGTGTGTAAATTACATTAAGCATAATAAAATTTGAGTATAGGTGTAATAATTGAAGTCTTTTAAAACTATAGTGTCTTCCTGTTTGCCAGGAAGTATTCAAATGTAGAAAGAGATATCACTTATGTGTCTGATTTTTATATGGGAATGTTGATCTGAATAAATAAAGAAGGATTAATTATTTTTTTTTGCAGGAATAGCTTTGCTGGAGTCCCTCCTTCATCAAGACTTTTGTGTCTGTACCAGTCTTCGAGGATACTTTCATAATCTATGTTGTACAGGGGGACAGAACACATTCCTGTTCACACAAGTTCCAGGAAATTGCCTGTTACAGAGCAGGTGTGCTGAATCTTGCCACTGCCCAGACTAACATGGAGGAGAGTCTCACAGCTTGCTTAGAAATGCTTATACTGTGGAAATGGAAGGTTAAGAGGAAGAGCAGAAGAGAGAAGTATCTAATATCTTCATGTTTTGTCCTAACAGAATTTGACTATGTTTTCAGTTCAAAGGTTAATATATTGAATTTCTTGAATTAGGGAGAAATGAGGGGAGAAATATAAATAAAATGCATATATATGATGGTTAAATTATTCAGTGCATCTAAAAAATGCTTGAAGATCTTTGTAATTACTTTAGTGTGATAGAATCAGTCAAAGTTAATGATTTTGTAGGTCCCAGTTGTTACTCTATTGAAAATAATTGCTTTAAGCTTGCACAACCCATTTCTGTTGCTACAGAGTTTAAATATTTTATGTTGTTTTTAAGAACTGATCTTATTCCAAGTAGAGAAAAATGCAATTATTTGTGCCATTTCTTCCATTTCAAACCACAAGGAATCTTTCTACCATTTTTCAATTTTTCACTTTTCAATCAATTTTTTTCATCACTTTTGAGATTTTCAACAGTAGATCTGCTGAATCTTCCAGTTTTGTGTTAATTCTTTTATTCTTTATAACATCTTTTAAAATTGTGTTCTTACTTAGTAACAATTTTAGAATGTTTTTGAAATACCAAATTAACATATGCCGAAGTGTAAAGTGCGAGCAATTTAAATAAAATCAAATTTTTGTCCAGTGGAAGACTTAATTAAATGGGTGATGAGAAAATATTAAGAGTGGGTTTTTTGTTTGTTTGTTTGTTTGTTTGTTTGTTTTGCACCTTGAAAAAAGAAATATAGTTTGCAAATTGATCACCTGAGCATTTAGGTACTTACTCAGTTAATCCCTTAATTACTTACTCAGGTGATTAATAAAGGCTAATTAGTGTTATAACATAAAAAGTGTTGCAAGGTTTCAGGATAAAAGTGGTTTGATGTTTTGCATGTCAGAGACAGTTGTTTTTCCTTTTTCCATGAATATATTGTCAATTTTTGATAGTAAAACAGCACTATTGCTTCTGAACAGAATATACAGTTGTACAAATAAGTGAATTTGTAAGATACAAAGAAGGAAGATAAAAGAAGAGAGGTAAAAAGAAGTTGTGAAAAGAGGTAAGTTTGAGCTAGTTCAACACCATTAGTTAATATTTGACTCCTAGTTGGTTCCTCAAAAACTTACCTATACTGATAATTTCTGAACATAAAAAAGTATCTGTGGATGTAAGGAATGGGGAAGAGAAGGCTGAGGATGATAGAGAAAAGAGATAAGTCTCTATGAGAAAATTTGTTCTTTCAAGAACAGAGCTAAGAACACTTAGCATTCACAGTGCATCTTTTCATTCCATATTTGCTACAGACATATTGCCATTATTTCTCTGAAAGTACTTTGAATATGGATGTATTAAAAGTCCATATTGATGTGTATAAGGTAAGGGAAGATTCAAGGAGGAAATGCTACAGCATTTGGACAAGATTACAGGGACAATTTCCCCCTGGACAGACACTTAAACTATATGCCCTGTACCTTAAACCTCTAGGCCACAGCTGTCCTGAGTTATCACACATTACGTGTCGAAGATTTTTCAAAGTGACCTAAATGATTTTTCAGTTACCTAAAAGATAGGTAGTGTATCTACCTATCCACTGAAAGTCCACTGAAAGACTATGGGTTTGTATGTCCTGGTATTCCAATGCATTTCTGGAAATCTTATCTTAGAAACTGTCTTAACCACTTCATCGTACTCACTGAGTAACAGCAGATAGTTGCTAATAGTGTGTATTATTAACTGAAAATAATTTATATTTACTTTGGGGCACCTGTAAAGAAATTATGCCTCTTGGTTTCTCAGCTTTCTTTATATATAAATACCAGGTAAATAATCTCTATATAACACCAGATAAATAATTGTTTCAATTTTTTTTTACCTAATTGATTAATCGTAATAATCCATAAATAGCTCCCAACCCTCATTATTCTGCCATATCTGATGATAACTGCCTCATCAGTCTGTTTAAAGACAGCTGAAGGAGGGATGTGGTGGGATGAAAAAGAGAAATCAGTCTAGTAAAACACCTAAACCATCAGGCCAGGATATGGCCAGGTTAGTTCAATAATATCTTGTAGGTGAAAACCATGGTTATACTTTAATGTAGCTTGCCTTCTGGCTCATTCTCAGAGTAAGAATTAATTATGGAATGAACAAATCTTCCTCAGAGGCTCTGCACCACAGCTCTCTGCAGTCACAGTGGTGCCCAGCCACCAGAACTAGGATTGCTCTGAGGACGTGCCTTCTCCTCCCTGGCTCAGATTCCTTAGAATTGTGCTTAGGGAGCCGCCACCATCTCGGTGCGCAGGGGAGTGGCGACGAGGAAGTAGGCAGTAGCAGGTCGCGGGGGGTGTCACTGCCACCCTGGGCCGAGTCGGGGGAGTTATTTCAGCACTGCGGACAGCGTCATCAGAGCGCCAGCGGTCTCGGGGTTCCAGCTCCGAAGCACCAGCGGAAGACGAGGAGGATCCTGTAGGCCGGAGGGGCGCCAAGGGAGAAGGAGGAGCTGGAGGAAGCAGAAAAAAAGGGGAGGGCAGCGCTAGGGAGAGGATTTTCCCTTCTGATCTGTTTTCGGGCTGGCGGGTGTAGGCTGTTGCTGGTGACTGCGTTTCCTCCTGCAAGAAGATGATGAATACGTGAGGAGAGGGGCTCTTGAGCCTGCTTCGCTGCTGTGGGAGTGTCTTTCCTGCCTCTCTTCCTCTCCCTTTCCCTTTCCCTGTGTCTCTGTGTTTGGCTCCCGGCTGCCTGTATGTGCACATCCTGTATATATATATCTGAGCAGGGAGATCCTCTCAGCAGCGCTGCTCTGTACTGGAAGAAGGGCTCGGCTGCAGCAGTAGCGTCAACAGCAGCATCAGCAGCTCTGTACTCCTCCCTCTCTTCCCTTCCCTTCCTTTCCATCTCCCTTTCCCTTCCTTGTCCCCTCTCTCCCCCCCCCGCTTCCCACAGCTTTTGAGAAATTGCATTTTATTTTCTGCGAATCTTGATACTTCGTAGTTTCTCCCCCCCCCCACCCCCCCTTCCCCTCCTACCTCCCCCTCCCCCTTCGTCGGAAAAGGCACACGCACACAAACGCAGAGAAACAAGAGAACGGAAAGAACCGCGACCTTCTGCTGCTGCAAACCCAGAGAGCAAACGAAGAGGGTATTTGGCTTCTACCCCAGTGTAAAACCAGCCCCCTTTAATTACTCGCCACCTCCTCCGAGAAAGAAAAGCAAAGAGAAGGAGATAGTGGAGAAAAACAGATCTTCTACGTCTGGCGTTTGGAGCACAGGAAGCCAGGAACTGAAAGATGGTTGTGGTTGCCTGTGCTGGCTGCAGGGCAGCTGTCTTCCTCTGGATTTTCAGCAGCATCAGTTGCAGAGCCAGGACAACTCTGCCTGCTCGTAAGTACTCTAAGAAGCATTCAAAATTTCAACTCAACAATAAGGCAGGGGGGGAATTTTCACAGTTCTGGGAGGTTGTTTATTTTATCTCTGGTGGTTAATCTTGTGTTTGATTTTTTGTGTATTTCCCTGTGTATGTGTACACTGAGGGTTGATACTGTCACATCAACCTTCCTTACAGATTATTTTAGTGATAGCTTGTGTGGAGAGTTGAAAGACCTGCTCTGTGATACAGTCCTCGTTCTGCAGTGAAGTCAGAGATGAAAAGCAATTGAATGCAATCTGTTCAAAGTTTGGTGCCATTTTTGGTTGTTTATTTTTCTTGTTGTTTGTTTTATTTGTTTCCCTATCTTCCTCACAAGGTATGCAATTTGCATTTGGATGTAATTTGTTCCCACAATTTTGTGAGGAATAAAAGGAGATGTGAACAGTTTTCCTAACTAGTGTTATTTTAAGGACCAGTGAGAAGGAATTTTTGTCTAATTTGAAGAGGGAAGAATGTTGTTAAGTTGATGAGATGGAACTGAGCCAGGGCCACTTTTTCTGTGATTGCAGTTTTGCTTCCCATAGTAATATGAGCAAAGGTGTTTTAGAGGAGAGAAGAAACTGCCCTCCTAGGGAGGCAGAAGCGGAAGTAAAATGTTCAAATATCAGCTGAAATGCTGAACTTTAGACTGGCAGTACATGAAACACCTAAAGAGGACCCAATTATGCTATCAGTGTGAAAAACATCAGGCTATTCGTTGATTTCAATGTATATTAGATAAACCATTTAACACTGTACTGATCTGTCGTTTCCAGCAAGATGTTTGCAGGTAGATGTCAGTGTTTTTAGTTTCTTCTCTTCTGATCATGTAAAGCATCTTCCATTTGCAGAGTATTTTTGAAATACATACTGAAGCATTACATTTTTGTAAATTCATCAAAAATAGAGAACACTTTTTACTTCTGTCACTGTTTATAGAGGAAAGAAATGTACTGAGTGTTACAGATAGATCTGTAAGAATTGTGTACTTGTGAATGTGAGCTGATTCTACTGTTCAATCAGGGAACTGTCTTAGAATGTAACATATACTGCATAGGTATGTAGTATATACATCCCTTTGCAGGATCATCTAACTAATTTATTTGTTCTCTTGGGGGCGGAAATGAGCTTGCAATAATTAGTAGCATTGTTACTTTCTCTGTAGGTTCCTATCTGTTATCATCTGGTATATACTGAAAAAATAAAAACTGTTATTGCTCCAGAATTTCCTGCACTTAAATAATTATTTACATGTCTACAGAAAACGTACAGCACTGCCTGCATTGTTTCTTGGTCTGAGAGACTATGGGATCTTCATTTAATTTTTTTTTACCTTTAATTTAGGAAATACATAGAAACACTAAGGATTATTGTTTATTCTTGAATAGCTATACAATTTTTCTAGAAATAACGTATATTATTTCTTCACAGATCTTTTCAAGATCTGAATGATAGGATTATACACATACATACAACAATATGATTTAACTTGTCAGAAATCTGTTCCTGGAAACTAATATTCTCCATTCTGTTTTTCTGTAAAGGATTTTGATATTATTTATTTATGTATCTATTTCTATCATTCAGTAGCAAATTACTGTAGTTTAATTTGAAAACAACCCATAGGAGGTTATCTGATTATCTAACAAAGAATGTTTAACTTTTCAAAGAAGTTAGTTATGAATCTAGTGTTAACAGCTACATTACTGTAACCAGAAATTCCGTTAATAAATACTATATATAGTGTTAATTAAAATGTAGCTATATACATTTCTATCTTTAAGATGTTTTTAACAGATGTTCAGAGATTCCTTCATATTATTATGTCATCTATAGCATTAATTTCTGACTCCTGAAAATGAAGTGGAAATCAGATTTCTTTAATGGGAAAACAAACAGCTAGAAGTAAATGTCAGCCTCGAAATTTCAGAAGAGGGAATGCACATGGTTGGAATCTTTTTTTCAAAGCTTCAGCAATGCTAGGGAAGTGGTACCACAGTAGGAACTGATGTCCTATATTACAGTGTTTTAGTGCACCACTTAACTGGTTATTGTTGCACACTTTGATGTACACACTGATTAAAATGCTGCATATTTTGTTGTTTGTGATTTGTATGCAATTGTTCATGAATGCCATTACTGTTATTTTTTTTAATTTATTTTTTTCTTGATTAGACAATGCATGAAGGTGTATTTTTTTTTAATTTATATTCTGTTTATTCTTTTGTTTTCAGTTGATTTTGAACATCATATTGATAATAATTCTCAAAGACTTAAAAATAGTGTCAAATATAATTGATGTACATTTCTTGTATGTGTACTTCCTGTATTGCTATTTTTTTTAGTTTGAAGTAATTAACAAAAGGAAGTTCATTATTTTCAGTATATGTTAGAACATATATAAGATTCAAGACGTACACTGAATTATTAATCTCTAAATATGAGGTTGCTATTCATTATTTTCTTGCAGTCTGTTTGTACTCACAGAGAAAAACGTAGTTTTTGGAAAGAATAGAATTGGGTATCACTTATGATAATGCATCTCAAATTTTTGACTAATTTGTGATGTCAGTAAGTCTATAACTGTTGTTAAAATGACATCTCTGAGTACTTCTCTCTTGGTTCAGAATGTGATAAATTTGTAAACTCTGAATCTCATCAGTTTTTTAAGGCAAAGTGAATGCTGAAAGTCTGTTTTTATGTACAGTGGACATACAATATAACAGATACTCAGATAACATTTTAGATTTTATCAATAGTTATGATTTTCATGTTTCAGCAACAATTTCTGTTTGTTGTTGTTGTTGTTTGGTTTTGGAATAACCATACAGAAATCTCATGACTTCTGAAACAAAGAATAATGAACAGCTTAACCAGGAGAGGTCATCACAAGATAAAAATAATACTGAAAATACAAATTTAGTACTTTATAGTCTACATGGCTTAAACAGGAAAGGATAAGAATAAGGCTAAGACTGACTTCCACTTGTACCCTTCTATTAATAAAGAAAATGTCAAGAAAATTGAACACTGGGTTGCCTGACACTTCATAAAACAATAAAAAACATTCCCTTCACAGCTAAGGGTTTTTTTGTTTCTTTTGTTTTGTTTTCCTTTGTATGTGTATGTTTATGTTCATGTGTAATGCAGACCTAACCAACACAGATCAACTAAAACTCACTTATAGTTCTGATACTTCAGTGCTTTTGTAGTAGGTCCTAAATAACCATTGAAGTTCAACTGCACCTTCACAATAATTGATGTAGAAATTGAATAATGGATAAGTACAGTGAATCATTAACATTTGTGGAAAAGTGAAAAAAGTGTAATGAATCATTAACATTCATGGAAAAGTGAAAATATGCATATTTTACCTTTGAATATATGTTACTCAGATTTTCTTCATTTAGTACTTGCTTGGGTAATTAGGAAAAGAACTAAATGTGATGTGAGGTGATGCCCCTTTTGGGAGAGCAGTGTACAGCATGGCAACAGAGATTTAGAAATCATTAAATATTTAGGATTATAGAATTTATCCTTCCAGTTCATGGTGTTCAAATGTTGAAAGGAGAAAGTGTGGGTAAGGACCATATGTTCTATTAAATGCACACTTAGGTACAGTTTTCTTCCAGATAATTTTTCAGTCACTTTGTGAAATAATGTGAAATCTAGTGAATTCCTCTTGAGTTTGGTTATGTACAAATAATTAGTTTTATTTTAGCTCTTTTTGTGTGAATATTACATCAGAGATCCCACAGACTTTAGTTTCAAATGCACCAAAACATTTTTATTTAGGTTAAAGTTTTAATAATCTTTTGTATCCCAGGGTCTTAAAGTACAAATAAACTGATCTTTCAACCAAGGGCACAGATTTATCCAAAGACCATACATTTTCTTAACATTAAAGTTCTTCTTACTTTTAGAATATTTTTAGATACAAACTAGACTAAAATTTTCATGAATTATTATTCATGAAAAAAAATCATGTAAATATTCATGTAAAGCTAACATTCAAAATAGAAATTAGTGTGTTTATTAGTTATTAAGTGACACAGAACTGAGTTACAGTGTTCAGGGTGACCTTTAAAATGAATATACATTCACTAGAACTCTGTATATTAATAAAATATTAATAAATATTCAGTTGTCTTTTCTCAAATAGCAACAGCAGCTAAGGCCAACACTGGAGTGAAAAGCCAAAATTTCAAAGAATCCTTAATTTACATTTGTGCAACACTGCCTGACTGCACACATTTGTCTATATACAGAAAGTCAGATGCAAAGTTTAATGCATCCTGTGAGCAGTTATAATCAGTTATAAATGTCATTGAATGTATGAAAAACTGTTCTATGCTTGAGTTCCTTTTGCTGCAGTAATATGAACTAAGGTACAAAAGACGCTTTAGTAAGTGGTCTGGTCTGAAAGAAGGTTTGAAAGTGTAGTTAAAGACCAGGAACAGAAAACTTGTCTCTGTGAAAAGTGGCTTTGTCTTCTGTAGGGAGATAAAAAATACTTTCTGATTTGCCATCATATTTTTACAGAAGCAATTTTATCACTTTTGAAAAATTTTACTTCATGTGGTTGTGACAGTAAACTATAGCTTTAATTCTAGTTTGTTTTTTGTTTTTCTATATATATTTAGAAGCTGATTCACCTCTGAGCAATTTGACCAATAGATCATATAAAGGATAACTGGATAAATCTGGAGGCGTGTCATTGCCCATGCCTGTATTCCCTAAATGTAAAGTCATCCTAAGTTTTGCAGAAGTACATAGACTTGAAAGTGTATGTATGGTTTCTATCACTTCACACAGAGAATGATGGAGGAGCAGGAATAGTCTCCTCCATCAGGTGAAACTCTGTAAATCTTTAAAATTTTAGAAAACTGTGGCAATACTTTGAAAGAGGTAATTTGATCAAGACACTATTTCCAAAATCTGTTCAAAATGTATCCTTTGAATGATAAAGAATTTCGTCTGTGGAGCAATTAATGCAGTTTTTTGTCTTTGCTCTTTTCTCATTGAAGTAAATAGAAACTGTGCCACTGATTTAAAGAAATATGTGGTTATGTTTTCAGTCAGTGAAAAGTTCACCATTCAGGCCCTAACACCATAGAAATGTTTAAAAATTCTTCTTTGAACCCATATGGATTTTACCTTTATCACACTTCTGTTCAGCTACTTTATTGGTGTTATGTTGGTAACTATTCTGAGACCACCAACTAATTACAGAATAAGATGATTTTCTAAATGTGACAGGTGATGGAAATTCTGGTAATCATTAAAAAATTCTTCTGATTCATTTTCAGTTCAAGATTAGAATTAATCATAGATTGAAAGATGTTCTCAAGACCATGATTGACATTTTGAAAAAACTTAACATTATTATTTTATAGCTCTGCAATTTTACAGATTGCTTTACAAAGCTGAGGTCTTTTCAGCTTGAGAAACTATTTCAGTATTCGTGCAATGCTGTAGTAGCAATTGTATTTGTTCCTTAAAGATTGATAATTCAGAACAAAAAAGGGATATTGACTTTCACATTTGTCTCCTTCTTCCACAAAATTCAAGTGATATTTTGGGTTTACAATCCCTTATGAAGGCTCATTCAGACATTTGTTAAGCAATAATGCTTAGCCCTCTATGGGAGTGAAATATATATTCAAACTTGATGTAGATATTTATCAGCATTTTTTTTAGTGTGTCTTTTAAACAAATCAGTAAGATCCACATGACATAGCTAGAATCTTCATTGCTGGTTTTGTACTTGTACCAGTAAAAACTGATGTTAGGTTAAAAAGTTAAATGCTTGAAAACAAAACAAAACAAAACAACAACAAAAAAAACCAACAGCTAGAACTACTGTCTAGGAGCCATAGTGTATCAAAACAGATTTAGCCAAATGATTTTCTATGCCACAAATAAATGTGATATATGAGGATGAGCATCTATTATTTATTTAGAATATTTGAAAAATCATTTTAAAGGGAAGTAATTAAGAATTACTTATTATTATAATTATTAAATCTAATGATTTTTTTTAATTATGAAAAAGAGTAGCTGCATCTCAAATGGAGACAGTAAAATATTTTCTTTACACAGGAATAGGGTGAGAGGGAGTAGCTGTCCCAGCAAGCAGCAGTTAGAATTAGAAGACAAATTTATTTCTTGAGAAACTGAGTCAGAAACATAGACTGCACAGTGCAGTTTCTGCTGGCTACATGCTTTCAAGGTTCAATGAAGTGTACACTAATATGCTTTCCTTCAGTTATACATCATAGGTTCATAGGTTCAGAGGTTCATAAGGTTGGAAAGGACCTACAAGATCATCTAGTCCAACCATCCTCCTATGACTATCCCTACCCAACTACTAAATCAAATCCCTTAGCATCAAAAAATGTTATACTACTGGGCAGTGTCAGTTATATGACGTATGTCTTACCTGCCTCTTAATCAGTATTTCCAGGAAGTTAGAAATGATAGGTGAGCTCTCTGTAAGCATGGGATGGTATCCAACTGAGTTTCAGTCTTCTTCTAGAAACACATACCTCCACAAACTTCTGCTTCTACTCTGTAATCTCTTTGCCATTGATCACGTACCTTCTTTCTCATTTTGTTAATCATCTTTCTGCCCTCCCTCTACCCTTCCCTCCAGTGACTCTACACAGTTCTGTAAGATTTTTATTGATTCATCACCATATCAAGTAATTTGCTGAGCTTGAAACTTCACTGATTCCTGATTAATTCATCCGTACTTGAAAGCTGGGTACACATGTAATAATTCAACTGAAATTTCTTTACTGCTTAATTGCTCTGTCCTAATCCTAGCGTGTTAAATCATATAATCAGATATTATAAGTGACATTAAGATATCTTTTCTTTTTTTTGTCCTTAAAAAAATATATTTTATATATAATTATATATATATACATATATACACACATATACATACATATATACATATATAATATATACATATATATATATAAATGTTTTTATTAATATTTATTTGTAATTATACAAAAACATTTCCTCTCAAATTTTCAGCCAGTGTAGTGTATTGTACATATGGGAAAGTCTGCTTCAAAAGAATTCTGTGAGAGAATCATGATCCTAAACCTGCATACTCATAGCTTAAAAGGCCAATAAGAATAGCTGATCTCAGCTACAATGATGTGGTTTTTTTGTTACTACTTCTACCTGCATGTGGAGTTTTTGCTCCAATTCATCCCAGCACAGAATTCTCTCTGGAACTATGCCATCTTCATGACTTTACTCATGGCCTCATAGAAATATGTAATGCTTCTTTATACCAGCTGACCTAGATGACACAAGCTTGAGACACATGCAAATTTAAAGTCATCTTTAGCTTCAAAGAGTATATATTTTACTGGAAGTCAATAATAAAGATGTTAAACAGTGAAGGGCTGAAAATTAGAATTGCAGTGGTTCTCACTAGAAAACATTCATTCCTTTTGCTACAGTTACTCTAAGACATTTAGCATGTCACATTCATAAGAATTATCAGTGTTTGTTAAAATTTTGTACACTGCCTTTCAAACACCTTCAGAATTATAAAGGCATACTATTGCAATATGTGGAAATAGACATAAATGCTAAAATATGTAAATTTGATGTCTTCTAAATTTGTCATCACAGAAAAACAAAAAAGAAAAAATAACCCTTCAAAACATTGGAGTGCTTCAAAAAGATCTATTGTCTACAAATCAATGTTCATTTGTACTAAATTCTATTTATTTCCTTAGAATTCTTATTATTCAGTTTCTTCAACTTTCTCTAGGGTCAATGTCAGTTGATGAAGTTTGTAATTACACAGTTCATCTTCTTCATTATTGACAACGCATACTTTCTTTCAGTCTTCTGAAACATCTTTACTTTTTCTAGGGTGTCTGAAAATCAGCAGTAACAGTTCTCAGAAGCCTTCTCTTCTCCTGATTTAAAACTGTCTGTCCTTGTTAGCTGCTATTTAAAATCTTCCTCAGTTGCTATTGGAATGCAAATCAATTTGTTGTCACTGAGATCTGACTATGAATTACTGTTTGTTTTCCTAACACTGTATGTTTTTGGTGTTTTCTATGATTAACAATTTAGCCACTTGAATAAAGTCATAGTTTGGTAGGGATCATTTTATTTCTTATTATTTCTTTCTCTTAAACAAACAAACAAACAACAAAAAAAAAAAACTTGATTTCTTTTTCTCTGTGATTAGCCTTGTGATTTCTGTGCATAGATAAATTAAGCCTTGTATCCTTTTTATTTTATTTGTTTAGTATTTCTTAGACTCTGATTTATAGAATCCAAAATTTCAGAATGGTTGAGGTTGGAAGGGACCTCTGGAGGTCATTTGCTTAAACCTCTACTCAGGTAGGGCCACCTACATCAAGTATCTCAGGACTGTGTCCAGACAGCTTTTGAGTATCTTTAAACACAGAGACTTTTCTACCTCCTTTGGCAATTTTTTCAAGTCACCTTCAAAATTAAAAAAAAAAAGAAATAAAAATCCTGACAGTCAGATGGCACCTCCTGTGTTTCATTTTGAGACTATAGTCTGGTTTCAAGTTTCGGTGGACCCGTTTTTCCTGCCTGTTTAGTTCCCTCTGGATGGTAGCACAACCCTCTAAAATATCAGTACCTCCTGCTGTTTTGTGTCATCAGCAAACTTGCTGAGAGAGCATTTTGCTCTATTATGAAAACCATCAACTAAGATATTGAATAGGGCTGGACCAATATTGGCTTCCATCTAGAATTTATCAGGTGATCACTATTCTCTTAACCAGGCTGTTCAGCCAGTTTTCAGTTCACTTATTGGGTTGCTCATTCAGCCCATAAGAATTTTATGCTGGACAATGAATAAATATTTGCTAAAGTATATGTAGCCAATATGTTCTGCTCTCTCCTCATCTTCCAGGACAATCAGTTCATCATATAAGTTTACCAAGTTGGTGTGACTTTACCTTGATGAATCCACGCTGACTACTCCTCATGACTTCTTGTCTTCTGTGACTAGAAATGGCTCACATTAGTTATTCAATCATCTTTCCAGTGACTGAGGTGAGACAGACCAGCCTGTAGTTGCCTGGGTCCTCTTTCTTGCACTTCTTTGAAGATTGGAGTAACTGTTTCTTTCCCCAAACATCAGACAGCTCCTCAAGTGTTCAGACATATCTTCAATGATTTTGAAATTATTCTTAAAAAAATCAATAGTCTAAAATTCTGATGAGGTCTAGCTACTACTGCTACTACTGGATTTATATCACTATAAAAGAAATCCAAAATATATCATTAATATTAGAAACACATACGCAGAAAAAATGCATTTGGAGAAAGATCTACAAGACTAAAAAGATCTCTATTCAAGGCCACAATCAGTAGGACATCTGTATTCAAATAAATATTTTAAAATGTCTTTAAAAAAAGCTGAGTAATAAGTTTCTGAAGTCATCTAAATATTCCTGAATTTTTGATACACAGATTTTATTATATACTTTGCTGAAATGAGGCAACATACACATTAACATATATAAGAATCAAAATAAATGACTGTTCAGGTGTTATAACTGAATAATATTACGAGTATTGAAGTGTCTGTTAGCTATATTGTTGATGATAATGACCTTTTTATGATATAAATGTATCATTATTTGATTAAAATGTTATATGCATATATTTAGGTGATAACATTTTATTTTCAAATAACTGCTTGTGATAGTATAGGAATAGTTGCATCCAACTAAAAAAAATAAACTACTATAACTGACATAAACTTTTTGAAATCAGATTTTTTTTTCCATGTATACATACAGGCAATAACATCATCCAAGGGATCTGATGTATTTTGTTGGTAATATATAATGATGTATCCTCAATTTTTGTTTTGAATAGAGGGCAGTGTCTTAAGGGAATTAAATCTGATTTTAGCTACTTCTTCAGGCTGTCTATGTGATTCCATCTGTGGCAGGGGAAATTGCTCAGGCAGGGACAGATTATTTAATAAGTTCCTTAAGATCAGTTGTAATTAGGCAAAATGGAAATCAGAAACTGAATATAAGAAATGTGACACGTTTCTCACCTAGCAATGAGTTTGGAACATAGTTTGATATTTGTTGTATTTTTAAAGATCCTATGTTAGCTGAATACTGAGAATATATTTTTTCCCTGTGTTACAAATGCAGATGTTCACTGGGGAGTGATGGTGTCTTACAAGTTCTTCTACTGAGTCTGGTCTCCTTTTTCATAATACTACATTGCCAGACTTTCAGATAAAAGATAATTGTGTCCATAGTGTACACTTGATAATGTTAAATTTGAGCCACTCTGGCACGTAGGAAACAAGATTTTGTCTTGGTATCTACTGAGTATAGGAATATAAACCTAAATTTTCTTTTCCCCAAGCAAAACAAGTTTGGTGACTTAGGAGTTGCAAAAAGGGCTATGAGAGGACACAGCATCCTGGCAAGTTTGGGGAATGGTAACAGTAAGATCTAAGGCAGTGCTTGTGTTGGTGACTGTATGGCAGCTGTTGTTTACCTTTGGAATATAGTTGTGAATGGTTGGTCTGTACTGTAGTGGAAAATGGAACTCCCTGGTTATTGCTTCTAGAGGCAAGTTGATGAACTGTCTCCATGGAAGTGTCTTATAACTGCAGGAGAAGAATCCAATAAGTCTGGAATGAGATATAACATATGGTTGTTGCACACCAAAAACTTAACTGGATACTTTAGTGTATAAAATCATTCATACATATTTAGTATTTTCTTTTAATTGAATTCTTTCTTTCTTTTTTTTTTTTTTTTTTTGTCATGGCGCAGTCAGTCAATTACATTTATTTTCTGTTCAAAATTTTTATATAGATATTACATTCTCACATGCTTTTCAGTGGTACATGATCAGTAATTACACTGAATTCTGGTAAAGTTCCAATGGAGTAATTTTTCTGTAACAGAAATATGAATTTATTGCATTTTATTTTGACATTTCTCAGTTACAGTCTAGTTAGCAGATATTTTTCTCCGGTAACTTTTTGAATTGTAAGTTTCTGTTTTTCCATATGTAGGTATTCTTGATGAAAAAAAATGATCCTTTACAGCTGAAAAACATAAGGTATCCTAAGTTTTTCTGGGCAATTTGAACTTTCAATATTTTACCATACCAGTGCCCTTTAACTGAATGACTTGGGACTTCATAATAGGATATACTGCAAATATTTTGAAATATTTTAGTACTTCAAGTGAATCAGTCACCCTCTATTTTAAAACTGACTTTGATCATAATGCTACTTTCTATGTATCTTGTGTAAATAAACACAGATAAATATAATTTTGCCGCTGACACTTTAGTTCTGTACATTTCATTCTTTTTAACATCAGAAAGCTTTACTGAGCAGACTGGGAGTTTCACTTATATCTGTCATATTTAACTGAAATTCGGATATGTAAATTATAGAAAATGGCTGAAGGTATTGGACTGTGATCCTTTCATGAATAGAATTTTAATGGAGTAGACTTTTTTCTTTTAATAAACCATTAACTAGAATGGAAAAGATGACAAATTTTTGACATAAGTGCTATGACTGTCATGAATAGACTTGTGTAGACAATAAACTACTGTTCCTTTTAAAGTAGTTTATTTAAAAGTACAATGCATATTAGCAAAATATGAAGGCTTGCTTTCCTTTCACTGTGGAGTACGTTGACGAAGTCTACCACTACCCATGTTAAAAAACGTCCAAACAAAACAGTCTTAAATTATATAATTCCTTTATTCTACCCCTTTAAAAAACTGACAGATATAAGCCTCAAAGGAAACTGATTCAGTAACAACAAATCAAACTTTTGCCTCTCTTGAATGCCTCACAGAAACTGGCCTTCTTTTGCTGACCTACTTTTCATTTGAAAATATGATCACCTTTATCTAATAAAATTGAAGGGTGTGGAAGAAGATGTTAAGTTATCGATCTCATCCATGAATTCCATCAACATTTTCATTTCTTAAGTGACATTATTAAGCAGCAGATATTATTAGGCAACTTGCTGCTCTCCCTTTGGTAAAATAGAGTGGTCCACATGCTAAAAGTTGTCTTTTTTTTTTTTTTTTACCACCCTTCATAATTCATTCTAAAGTTCTTTCTTTTGCATATTTTCTTCCTGCTATATGAGTTTGGACTTCAGGTGGGTCAGTGACACATGGCAAAGAAAATCAAAGACACCCTGTGTTCTTACTTCAGAATGGCCCCCAAATAGTTTTGAGTACAACTTTATTCTATTCATAGAAACATTTATTGCACCCAGCCCCACCTGCTGCCATCCCAGGTAAAGGAGGCAGCCTCTGCACCATGGGAACACCACCCTTGCCTAGCTGTTTAACAGAAGCGGATTGTAAATGTAAGCCTTTGATAACCTCAGCCTATCAGCATTATAGTCTTAGGGATAGACAGCAGCTCTCAAAGCCTCTTCAGGAGATGCACCATGACATCAGCAGTGATTGACGCTGGAGGCCCTGGCCTGAAGTTCGACTGCAATGGAATGAAAAATCACAAGGAAAATGAACTAGACTCTGAATTCCCAGCTGTGACTGCAGAGCCAGTTCTTAGTGCCAGACTAGAATAGGGTTATGCTAATCAGATCCTGGTTTATGATGATGAGACTTATCTGATGCAAGATGTAGCAGAGGACCTAGAAATTGAGACTGAAACAGTGGAAACAGTGAAACCATCAGATCACGGAAGGAATATACTCTGCACGGATAAGACAACTGAAGCTGTGGAGGCCTTGCTTCATATGGAGTTTCCTACCTGCCTGAGAAATGCTAGGAGTCCTGTGGAAGTTTTGGTTCCTCCTTGTGTGTCAACCCCAGAATTCATCCATGCATCCATGAGGCCTGATGTGATCACAGAAACTGTGGTAGAAGTGCCAGGCTGATTATATCACCTTACCAGACGAACCTGAACAAACGGATTAATCTCCTGTTTGAACATTTCCAAATCCAGTAAGAGAGTCTTCTAACAGAGACTCCTTTCAATCCAAACTCAACACCCTCTGGTCTGAGCAAGATGCCTCCCAGTCTAAGAAAGATGCCCTCCAATCTGAGTGAGATGCTCTCCGGTCCAAGCAATATATTCTCCAGTCCAGCAGAGATATCCTCCAGTCTAAATGGGACTCCCTTTTAACTGAGAGAGATGCCTTCCAGTTCACAGTATTTGGTCTCCAAACCAAATGCTCCCACATTCAGGCTCACTGAGTCATGCTTGAAGCTGATCTAAATTCCTTCATATGAGACAGACTCCAAGTTGGCTGGAGAGAGTATTGAAACTGAGCAACCTGATCAACCACAGGAGGCACCAGAATCGATGTCAGTTGCCCCTTTAAAAGGATGGAACATGAAAAGAAGCTTGGATCCCTTAGAAGAGAAGAAAGAGGAGGAAGAGGAGAAAGTAGAGGAAGCAGACACTGTAAGAGAAGAGGAGGAAAAAGGTCCAGAGGAGTGGCTCCAAGATCCAAGGTATCCAGAGGTTGGACTGAGATCCCCAATAAGATCTAGGGGGTAACTGCAAGTCTTTGAAAGAACAGGAGGTGAGGAAGACATTGTCACCATTACTACTCAACCTCTGAAAATGAATGAAATTCAAGGTTTGAGAAAAGATTTTTCACGCCACCCAAATGAACCTATTGTCACCTGGTTACTTCACTGTTGAGACAATGAAGCCAACAGTGTGTTGCTAGATAGTAGAGAAGCTCACCAACTGGGTAGCATTGTCACCATCAGGTAGATTGAGCTGCCAAGACTAACGTGGCTCAAGTAGAGTTGGACTGGCAACACAAGGGTGAATTATTTCTATTGCCGTGGGCCCATGAGATCTCAAGACATCAAGGAAGAGATGCAACATATAAGTGGGCTAGAGACAGAAGGGTGGACTTAACTATGAACACTATTGCACATTATTCATGGCTGTGACACATGGGCTGCAATTAAACAAGCCAAAGGACAAAACCTCTCTAGAGGGGAAGGGTGATGGCAAAAGTATAAACATGGGGAGGTGTGGCAGGTTGATTATATCACCTTGCCACAAACTCATGATGACAAGCATTATCATCAAACTGTAGGGGTTTTAAGGGACCTCTATATGTGTGTGGACCATGGTGGAGGCACCCACTGGGTGGGTTGAAACATATGCAGTACCCCATGTTACCACGCAAAATGCCATATTAGGTCTTGAGAAACAAGTCCTATGGATACATGGAATTCCAGAAAGAATTGAGTCATTTCTGTGCTAGGGTCTCCAGACCTGGACACAGTATTCCAGATGTGGCCTCCTGAGGGCAGAGTAGAGAGGGACAATGCTTTTCTCCATGACAGATGTGGAGCATTTCTTTCAGTTTTGCTTACTTGCCTATTTGTCAGTTGGTCCCTGAACAGAGTCTGAAACAGCATTAAACAGTTTAAAAAATAAAAATAAAAATCAAAGCTGCGCTCAGAGAAAGTCAGTTAGCTCCAGAACAAAGATGTACTCAGCAAAGCTGAGTCACTTAAAAGTGACATCTTTCCCTCAAGAAATATTTTCAGGAAAATTAAATAAATTTTCCACGCAGAAAGGTCGATCAGACCCTCTCAGTTTGTTGATCACTGTTAATCAATTTAAATGCAAAGACAAAGACTACTCCTGCCTAAATATGACTCAGCCCTGAATGAGTATCCAGAAAGAATTAGTGACATTTCCTGTTTGTAGTTGATAAAGCCATCACTGAGTACTATAATATATATGAACTCCCCTCTACCCCTACATTCTCCCCTCCACCTACTGCCGAGTTTGATCTGGCCTCCTGCTGTCTTTGTAGGTCAGTCAGTATAGACAGTATGGAAGGTCAGTCAGAGCAGATTACACAGATTAGGAATTATAAAAATACCTGTGCTGACACTTATTTTTGCAAGAGATGAAGGAAATTTATGATTGGTAATTGATACTTAATTAATATTAATATTGATATTAATATTAATATTGATACTAATTAATTAACTTAATTAATATTTTAAATATAATAATATTAAATAATATTAAATACTAATTATAATAATATAATATATAGTAATATTAAATACTAATTAATTAACTTAATTAATATTAATATCGATACTTAATTAATATTAATACTTAAGTGTGTTGAAACACTCAAAAATTTGAAGCCAGACAGAATTTGGGAAAAAGGTGCTCGGATGATATCCTTCATATTAGAGAAAAGTAACAGAACCCTGATTTCCCCGAGTCCACCATTTTTATTATTATCTTAATGATATCAAAGAGCTTTCAGCCATTTCTCTTCTGTAACTTCCTGTTTCTACTGACTCCAAAACATACCTGTTACTGGGGTGTTCCAAGAGAGATGTAGGGATGATATAAAAACAATTTTATGGGCTAACAGAGGATATTATTAGCTTATATCAGTGTGAATCACATTCTTTTTGTCCCTATGTTACCTGTCAGTACAAAATTAATATGTTTTATTAATACTACTCTTCCACTGAATAATCTGTTAGTTTAAATGGGCACTGCTGATTAATAATATTGTATACGGTTCTTTCTAATTGAAATAGCAAAAGTTTTTCTTGTCATCAAATTTAATTGATAAGTCTATTGATAATATAAGTAGCAGTACACAGAAATAGAGAAAAGCTGATATGAAATTAAACAACTCAGATGGTAGACAGTATTAGATAGTAATTTTCTTCCTCTATCAGATCAATTTTTCTATTAATAAAGTAGATTAAGAATGTTATTTTTCCTTTTTATTTGAAGCTATTTTGTAATGTGTTTGTAAATTCCTTGAAACCATTAGTGCACTGTACTGTCAACTAAATGATGGTAGTTATGTTAACCTATTTTCTGCTTTCTGTTTTATTTTCTCCTTTTTCTCTCTCTGCACAAGTGCCATCTGCCCCGTATCAAACATTTAATTTAGTTTTCACTGCCATATAGACAGATAGGAGTTGAAGGCTGACCTACTGGATAGCAGATCTGCAGAGTAGTGTCTGGATGTCCTAGTGGACATGCTGACCATAAGCCAGCAGTCTATTCATGTGGCCATGAGGTTACCCTAGGCTGCATTAGAAAGAGTTCAACCAGCAGTTCAAGAGAGGTGATCCTCCCCCTCTACTCAGCCCTGCTGAGGCCACATCTGGAGTACTATGCATGGTTCAGTGCTCCCCAGTACGAGAAAGTAATGGAGCCCCGAAAGCAAGTCCACTGGAGGGCTACAAAGATGATTAAGAGGCTGGAGCATCTCTCCTATGAGGAAAGGCTGAAAGAGTTGGGCCAGTTCATCCTGGAGATGAGAAGACTGAGAGAGGACCTAATTAATATAAACAAACATATTAAAGATGTGTGTCAACAGGATGGGGCCAGGCTGTTTTGTGTGGTGCTGGGCAAGAGGACAATAGGTAACAGTCTCAAACTAAAACACAGGAATGCTGTCTACATTTGAGAAAAAACTTCACTGTGAGCACTGGAACTGGTTGCCCAGAGAGGTTGTGGAGTCTCCTTCAGTGGAGGTATTCAAAACCTGCCTGGATGCAATCCTGGGTAATGTACTGTAGGTGTCCCTGCTTGAAGGAGGTCAGACTGTGATCCCAAGTAGGCCTTTTGAATCTAAACTATAGTATGATTCTCAGAAGAGCTGTGAACTTTAAAACAAGACTACTGGATAGGATCCTGATTCTCCTCTTCCCTTTTCTCCTTAGCTCCCCTTTCTGCTACTAAATTATGGAGCATTTTCTCCCTTCCTCTTTTGTTTGCTGTTAATGTTAACCTACCAACTCCTTTTATTTCTGGTTCAGAAAGAAGGTTAGACAATAGCATAAAACATATTCTTAAATAGGCTAGAGGATTATGGTTATTTTTCGGCTTAAGAAAGTAATATCTTTTCCAACTAGATCTGGCCTGATGACTTCTACTGCTTCAAACAAAAAGGGAAGATTAAGTTGGACTTTAGGGCTGACTGTCGCATCCAATTTCTGGACATAATTATTTGCCGTATCAGTCAAGTCCCATAGAAATGGTCTTCACAGTCTTCAGTCATTTTTTTCTTTCTGCTTCTAAAGAGCATTTATTTTAGAATTATTGCAGTCATAGAGAATATTTATAACTTGAATTCAAAAACCACTCTTGTTGCAAAAGATTTGCCTTTCATTAAATAACAGCATTATTTCTATTGTAGACCATGATCAGAGATGGGAGTTTTTGTCCCCAGTGGGGAAGGACATTATTTTTGGCTTTATATTAAATCTGGAATGTGGTAGCATTGTGATGTCGTGTGTATGTCATGAGTATTTTTGTAAAGGGCAAAATATTCTCCTTTTTTTTATAATTGCACAGAACTGATGATGATCTCACAAAGCAAATTCTCAAACATTCATTCAGATGAAAACCCTGGAATATTATGTTGACCATTTATATGAATTGCGTAAGTTGTATTGAGTTCACATACGAGAAATTATTTTTCAGAAAGAAAATTGATTTGACATTTCTCTAACTCTCTGTCTCTTGAACATGTTCATATTAAAGAAAAATCTTTTAGCCATCCATCCATTCACTCATTCATTCATGACCATGTTTTACTCTTACAAAAGGCAGCAATTGTGTCTGTCTTGAAGAATAGTGTCAAGTGAAAGACTGTTGGGGAATGGCTTCAGGAGCACGGAGGTCCTGGTAATATGTATGAGCATAGCTTGCACGGTAGCACAGACTACATATTCATGGAAAAGTACTAGATGTTGATAGGAGATCATGATGCTCCTGGGCCAAGTGATAAACAGCTCAAGGCAGACAAGAACTGCTTCAGCTGAGCAACCCAAGCTGCCAAGACATCTATGGGAAACTTCTGTGATTATGTTGTTCACCCTGCTTTCAGTGAAAAAGGCTTCACAGAACTGCTGATAATTGTAACTACAGGTATTTTTAGAATAAGCTGTCTTTGATAGACTATTCTGTTTAACTAGCAGGTGTTCTTCCCTTTGGGCTCTGTGTTATGCGCTGGCCACGCTGATATGGTGCTCAAGGGAAACTACACTGTGTGAACCTTGAGAAAAGTAAAAGCAGGAGATGGTCTGTGGTGAGTGGGAGAGGTAAAGTGCACTTTGAACAGGGGACGCCCTGCCAGCACTGCCTTTCACACCCGCTGCTGACGCATTCCTGTTTGGGTTTTTTAGGATTAGGATGATATCAGGAGTTACCTCCCTCAGGATGGTTTCTCACTGCTGTTAATTTTTGGGAACTGCTTAAAGTTGTCTTTCTCTGAGGCTCTCAGCCAATGATTGTGTGCTATTCTCTGTACGCCCCTGTCTTAAACACTATAAGAATAAGGCTGTCCGGGTAATAAATGGAAGCCTGATCATTCATGTATTGAGTCCTGTCGTGCTCCCCGCCCGAGAGCAATCCACTCGGACCCTGATATCCGCAGCAAAAGACTGAAAACTTTATGCGTGGAAGTGACTAGGGAGGGAGCCCTTCTACTAGATTTTTCAAGGGTGTAGATCTTGGATGTTAACTTACAAATACAGTGGACAACTGTCTATACTATCTACCTCGTTATATATCTGTCTTATAAATCAAGATCTAACCTAAACTCTGTGAAGACAAAATTTCAAATATAACAATTTACCTGAGAACTTGAGACTATGTATCTGATTCTTTTAGTTGTTGAGTCACACAAAATAAGGTCTGAGAGAACAGGGTATAGATAAGCCAATACTGAAATAGAGACACACAGGATTAAATGATAACACAAATGCACATAGAGCAAGTAAAAAGAAAAAAAAAAGATTGAATAAGGATTCTGTCCTCTTTAATTCCTCTGACTAGAAAACCTTAGAGATGAAAGCATGAAAGTAAGTACAGAAGTTGGGAACATGACTCAGATTTAGTGCAGTTAGTCAGATTTTCTAGTTCAGACAGATCCCTGAATGTATTTCTGAAAACACTGAATCAGGATTGATTTGGCCAATTATTTTTCTGTTGTAGATTCAAAAGCAGAGTCACTTTGAATTACTTTTGAGGTTCTGTATGGTGTTGATGTAGGAATGCATCCAACAAATTGTTGTAGGATAACAGGCATGAGTGTTAAGTAGTACAACTCAGCAATCTTAACTAAGGTTTTAAACTATTTTTGCCAGGAGTTTCAGAGAATGAAAGGCTCCCTGATACTCCACTTTGCTGTCTGACCACTAAATCATGGAGAGTATGAATTTGCATTACTTAGAAATGTAGTGACTTCTGTGTAACTCTTCATGTTTCAGATCTATCATAAACAATATAAATTTGGTTTTCAGTATCAATATTATTTGTAGATAGGATGAACTCTTCAAAAGTCAGTTGCTTAAGGATTTTTTGTTCCAAAGATGACATTCTATTCAAATAAAAGACATAAATATTTTTCTAGTTGTCACTGAACAATTAATTGTAGAATACATAAAACCCATCAGCTTTAATTATTCGATAAGATTGAATAATGAAAACCACAGCAAATTAAATCATGATATGCATGTTATTTGGATAGCACACAGAACGTAAAGTTGTCACTTGTTTTTTAGTTCTATATGACTTTGTTAAATGTGACTTTATGGCCAATATCAGAACATTAAAAGACTCATGAATCTGAAAAAAATCTTGATTTGTATCAAATGAAATTGATTGACTGGAAATTTAATGTCTAAAGTATACTAAAGACTGGTAATCTAGGGTGTCATGGTCTTGCACCAAAATGTCTTCAGATATTTAAAAGCTAACTACTGCATGTATTTAAATAATTTGAAAAACTAGTCAATATCTTTCTTCCAGACAAGCTGTTTATAAATCATTTACCATCTAGTACTCATGAAAATATCAGAACTTTCAGGTCAGAAAGTCAGCATAGAGTATTATACACCTAAAATTATTTTTAATAGTTATGAATGCACGTTCAGTTTCAGAAATTTTTGTCATGGGCACAGAATCCAGGACTACTGAAGTATCACATTAGATAGTCTGTTTACATCTTTATAATTTAATTAATGTTATCCTTGATACAATCAGAACAGATGATCTGATGATAACCAATATCAGTTCAAGCACTATTTCTAGGAGCTCAGCTTTCCTGAAACACTGAAACTTGAGGCAGGGATGTGGAGTTTCCTGTGAGCCTTGTCATCCTGAAGGTGAGCCATCTTCTCTTTTGTATTATTTGTATCCCATCTATATAGAACTACTCAAAATATACCATCATCTATACTATTTCTTTGTGAAGTACCATCCTTGGGAGTTATTTACCCCATAGGTATATATTTATTTGGTCATGTACTAAATATGTATTAGGTGAGATTAACTACAAAAATTGTTAATTCTAAGGTATTCCAACAGGGATTTGGGGATAGCAGGTCAGTTGATTTCAGCCACCTTCTCTTAGCAAACATTCACTGCAGGAGTTCTTTCCAGAGGATGTTCTAAAAAAGCACAACTACATCACATAGTTCTGGCAGTATATGTTGCTGCCCAACATAAAGATGCCTTTCCAGGTGTGCAGTTCTTACAATCACATGCAAAAAATAAATATCTTAACACTCCTGTGAGGAGCTTACACAATTAGCTACCAAGCCTAGACCAAGAGTCAACTGACACAGCTGCAGGGTTTACAACAGGACTATCTGGATTCTTGCTAGGTGCAATTATTAAGGTGCAACAGAAACTAACTCTGTTTTGTATCTTGCCTTTTCTTTAACTGCATTTGTGGACAATCAAGTTCTCAGTACACCTTAAAATATTAGTATGTAGTGGCTTTGTGCTTCTTTTTAAAAATCTATTATAAAAACTTATCATTTTTACCAATTTAGAGCAGTATTTAAAAAGCGTTTACCCCAGACAAGTAGAAGGTAATTTTCACCTGCAGTGTTACCCTTAATAAAAACAGTAAGAAAAAAAAAGTACTTTCCTGTTAAAAGTAAGGGAAACATTGTATGTCCAATCATCTTTTGTTCAAGACATAAGTCAGAAAATAACTCAAACCTCCATTTTGTATTCAACAGATCATTCAATAAGTGAGTATAGAAAATTAGAACTCTATTGATATGGTGGTACTATTGATGAAGTAGTACAGAAATTAAAAGGTTGCTTTACAGAACACCAGCTTTCAATACTGTATTATCATACAAACTTTAAAAGTAATTTAATTTGAAATTCATGTGCAATCAAAATAGAATCTAGATCTTATCTGAATCATTTATTTCTCATTAGTTTTCCCTTCTCCACACTTCATTTTATTTAAATTGGCTCCTAGGGAAAGTTTGACAAAATTTGAAAATGATTTTTTGAACTTCCTTTTAGAAAAGTTCTCAGAGAAAAGAAATTACAGCATATCCAAAGCGCATTTGGGCAGGGTGTAATATTTTCCCTTGTAGCCTAAGAGTTCTGTGAGAAGTCACAGGTTCATTATCCATTGTCACAATATTTATATTTTATCTGTTTGTTTTTTCATGTGTCCTCTATGACATGCTTAATGACTAGCTTAATTAGTATTTTAATGCTGATTTAAGAAGCAAAGATACTTTGAAGCAAAGATACTATTCTGCTGCAGCACATCTGCATGTACTGGATCTAGCTGGAATGGAGTTAGCCTTCATCACAACAGCACACATTGTGATGCATTTTGGATTTGCTGTGTATCACACACTGTTGATAACACTGCAGCATTTTGATTATTATTGAACAACAGTTTCATACAATCAAAGTTTTCATTCTCCTTCTCTGCTCCAAGTTAGTAGAGTCAGAGTGTACAAGAAACATGGAGGAGGCACAAGTAGGAAATAGGGATACTCAGGGTTATGGTGTTTGTCTTCAAAATTACCACTATGTACTCTGAGAGAACTACTTTTGTTTTTCTCATAGAATAGTATTATTTTGACCTTAGAATTCTCCCAACTTCCTTTTGCTTTCTCCCTGTTCTGAGGGCGAGGGAAGTCAGTGAGTGGTTGCCTGAGTGCTTAGCTACTGGCCAGAGTTAACACAAAACACTGTATGTTAGGTTTCCATCTATGACAATATTTGATCATTACATTATTTAACAAAAGTGTATGTTCTGTCATGCATTAAAATAAATTGTTTCTCATCCATAGATGATGTAGCTCTTATAGATGAGATTAGACCATTCAAAGTTATTATGAGCTTCTCAAAATAATGCAGTTTTATGTGACTTAAAATAGTTTTGTGGAGTAGAAAAAGATTTTGATCAAACAAGGAATACCTTGTCAGAAGTGAATAATAGTTTATCCATTACTATAATTAAAACAATAATCTACTTTGGAGGAATTACTTTTTTCCCTTCATTGAGTAGTAACTTTCATGTAGTTGTGACAGAATGCTTTATATAGAAGGCTGTGCATAATTTTAAGAATGATGAAAATCAAAACCTTATAATTTAAAATGAACAAGATCTCAGTCAGCCTATTTAATTCCAAATAAAATTTTGGAAGTACCTCTGAGTGAGATTAGATCCAGTTAACACCAATGGAATTACCGTGTTTGTTGAAGTATTTTTGAGCACTGGGGTTTCCAAGCCACATCTAGGCAGGCAAAAGGTAATACTGAGATGATTTAGGTGACTAGGTTTCTGCATGCAATTAGAGAAGCAGGCACTTATCTTCTATGGGGAGAGTTGTCACAGTGTTATCTGTGACAATGACCCAAGGGAAAACTGAAGAGAGAGAAGATAAAGAAAAAAAAGTGCGACAGTGGCCACGCGGCCGTTCGCTCCGGGGGATGGGGAAACAGCGGGAATAGATGGGTCTACAAAAAGAAAGAACAGCACGATTTGAGAATGGTTGGTTTTTGTTTTCTCCTCTTTTCCTTAATTTTCAGCAAATCAAGGCCACTGCAATAGTGGAACACAGAGAAGAGTGGGAAAAAAAAGAGTACTCAATATTTCAAAGTACCTGTGCTTTGAACTACTTAAAATCAAGCAGAAGGCATTTAGTAAAGCAAATGAATAAAATGTGCCTATATCCCCTTAGAATCAAGGCCATGGGATCAACTGTCACCATAAAGATATTGCATGCTTATAAATAAAAATAACAAGTAAAATTAGTATGTGAAGTTATAATATGGAATATATATTTTGGTGAAATCACACACTTTTTTCAGATTTTAGCTATGATTAAAGCAGTTTTAAATTATTTATTTCCCCCATAGAACTTAACCATCTTTGATATTTCTAACTTTTAGCAGAAAATGTTACCTGTATTATGCTTTCTTTATAAAAAATGTACAATACCAGATTTCTTATAAGAAAACTGAACTAAATAATATCATTACTGTGTAGAACTTCAGTTTATTACTGAATAATTGCATGCTATGATTAGGAATCCAGTAACAATAAATAGGATTATTGGTTTAAGTATACTTAAGTTAGCAGTAGCTGCAAAGTTGCCCTTACTTATATAAATAAGAAATTCATAATTAATAAGAAATAATAAAATTCTTTACCTCTCTAAAGAATAAACATATATTATTATAACCTAATCATTATAAATTAACTTTTTATTATTTTTATTCTCATTTTTATTATTTTTTATTATCTTAATTTTATAAATTAATCAAATTACAGGTATAGGAGGCAGTAACAATCAAATGAGTTGGTTCACACTGTACTTTTAATTGAAAATCAAAAGAGAATATCACCTTAAACACAAAACCAACTCTTCTTTAACTCCTATCATTAATATTTTCCTTTGCTTTCTTTGTAAAGCATCCAAAAGAAAAGCCTGACATACTTTCCTTTGGAGAGAAACACCTTAATCTTCAAAAATAAAAACATAATTGTGAGTAGTCATTTAAATTAAATTATGAATTCTTTCATATTTTAGAGGTGTTTGTACCCATAAAGATCTCTGCTTTTTTCCAGAAACATGTATGTAATAGTACAATGGCAACAGGACCAACAAAATAAGAGTGTTACAAAGAAAGAAGAAAATTGAATGCTCACCCGTCTCTGATGTTTGAGGCTCAAAGGAGGAAAACAAAACCAAAAACGCCACAAGGGAGCCATGTCCAACAAGAGATCCTTCCTCAGTAGCAGTCAGCCCTTCAATGGGATCTAACAGTGAAGAATTGCCTTCACCTCTGTTCCAAGGGCTGACTGGGTCCTTTCTCCAGGTGCTCAATCAGTGGTTCAGGCTGTGACTCAGCAGTTGCCATACAGTGTAGCACAGAGGTTTATAAATAAACTTTTTCTACAAATAAACTTTTTCTACAAACTTTTTTTTTGCTCCCTTTTAATGTTATTATTCAGTTACCTTCAGGTGGAGCAACAAATCCCATACAAGTTTGATGTTGGCTGCAAATTGATTGTAACTGCAGTCATAATCCTTCAACTCAAGGCACCTGGGGTGCCAGAGCACACTGCCCTGCATTGAAGGCAGAGGCAAGGAAGGCATCAGAAAACTCTCCTTTGCCTGTGTATCTGTATGATGATCACTCTCATACAGTAATAAAGCAATGTTCTCTCTCCTCCTTTTATTGTTCATATTTTGTAAAAAAAATCCTTTTTATTGTCCCCCATGTTATGGACCAGCTTCAACTCCAACTGAGCTTTGGCCACATGAATTTTCTTCCTACTGTCACGCTCCAATATAAAGGAGAGCGACGAAGGTTCTTTGATTATGTATATACCCAGCGTGAGATTAAAAACAACGGTTCAAATGTTCGTCCGACCAGTTTATTACCACTATAAACCAGGGAGATGGGGAAGGTGGACACAGTTAAGGGTGATGGGGAAGGGAAGGCGAGCGATAGGAAAGAAGCAAGGATTTGTACAATGCGGGGAAGGTCACAGGCCAAGATCCCAGGGGCGGTCTGGTTGCAAGCGGCTCCGACAGTCTGAGGCAGAAGAGCAGAGGCGGCAGAAGTGGGGAGAGCAGCAGCAGCGACGGGCAGCCTTGAGCAGCAAGCAGCTGTCCTGAAGAAGCAGCACTGGGTCAGCACAGGAGAAGCAGCATAGGGAAAGTCCAGGAACAGCATCAGTCAGCACCGGAGAAGCAGCCAACAGTGATCAGCTCGTGAGGGTTCAGATAGTAGAACACCTCGAAGGAGCGGCGAGGTCCAGGAGAAAGCAGCATGTCTCAGGCAGCAGGCCCAGGAGGGAGTTCAGCAGCAGGGATCAGCTCATGAGGTTTCCGATGGAAGAACACCAACATAGCAACACCAACAAAACCACACCCATCTCGTGGTGGTCGATCCCTCTTTTATCCTTCATTTCTCTTGCCTACGTGGCAAATCCCGTGCTAGCCTGCCAGGCAAGCTTATCCTGAGATGGCTGTCTCCTCACAGAGATGAGTACCACACAAAAGAGTGTTTAGCGGCCATTGAGCTGCAGCTTATCTCTCTTTCATTGCCCCAGGACATGCCCATCTGCTTGTCCCTTAGACAAAGGATTTCACAACCCTTGTCCAGGACTTGCTTGGAAATGTTTGGACATGTTCATCAGCAAACTTTGAGGCAATGATATAAAATATTAGTCTCTTACACCTACAAAGATGTAAAAATGACTTCTCATGTTGCCTGACCTTCCTTCCAGTGGCTATACATTTTTGTGTGTGTGTGTGTAAGCTCTAGAAAAGGATTGCTGTTCAGCCAAGTAGGTTGGCCCTGTCTCCTTTAATTTTATCATTTTGGAATTGTCTGTTCCTGTGCTCTTAGGAAATGGCATTTGATAATAGACCAGCATTGATCAATCCCAATCCCTTCAAAAGCAAATTTAAAGGGGACCTTACTAATCATTTCCATGAGCAGGCTAAAACCTGTTCTTGCATATCCAGAGTTGAGAGAGGGGAAAGCAGATACTAGGCCAGGAGGTGGTAGTGCTCGTTGAGAGAGCTATAAACTGAGTATGAAGGGGGGGAAGGGGAGAAAATGTCACTCGCTAGGGTGGAGTGAGTAGTTGAGATGTCAATCAGAACTGATGGGGAAGAGAGTGGAGGTCAACAGGACAGAGAAGGGCTTAGGGTTGTTGTTGTTGTAGGAGAATGCAGAGAAATACACCTGGATCATCCTACAGTATCTTGTGAGGACTCGCCAGAAGAGTTATCATTGTGAATTTCCCACCTGAAATCTTGCATCCCTCTAGGGATACCTGCACCTGCTGCTTTTCTGAAGTGTCTGTATACAGATGAGCATAGCATGGGAAATAAATAGGAAGATTTAGAGGTCTGCATGTGGTTACAAGGCGTGATCTCATAGCAATCATGGAGGTTTGGTGGGATGGCTCACGTAACTGGAATGCTGTCATGGATGACTATGTGCTTTTTAGGAAACACAGGATGGCAAGGTGGAACAGTGGAGTTGATCTTTATGTGAGAGAGTATGTATGGAACTTTGCCTAGGGGAGAATGACGTACCAGTGGAGAGCTTGTGGGTGGGTGAGAATTAAGGGGCTAGCATGGGGGACACTATTGTGGGGGTGTATTATAGGCTCCCCGATCAGGAGGAAGTTGATAAGGCCTTCTACAAGCAGCTGGAAGTAGCCTCACAATCTCAGGTGCTGGTTCTTATGAGGGGACTTCAATTATTCAGATATCTGTTGGGAAAGCAACATGGCCAGGTTCACGTGCATCAGACAGTTCCTGTGGTGTGTTGAAGATAACTTTTCTGATACAGGTGGTGGAGGACCTAATGTGAAATGGGGAGTTACTGGACCTTGTTCTTATTAATAAGTATGGGAGGGTTAGGAAAGTGAAGGTTGGGGCAGACTGGGGTGTTGTGATCACGAGATAGTGGAGTTGAAAATGTTGAGAGAAAAATGGGGCATCCCCCATCCTGACCAGGTGCCTCTGCAGAGTAGGTTTGAGGCCCTGGAAGTCAAGGGAGAGGTGAGTGTGGGTGTGGAGCAACGCCCACCTGTAAGGGTGCCTCTGGTGAAGCAGTTGACCCCACGCCTCAAGACTTCCTCCAGCCAGAAGGACAGAAGGGTGGTTGTCATAGGAGACTCCCTGCTGAGAGGAACGGAGGGTCCTATATGTTGGCCTGACTCTACCCACAGGGAGGTATGCTGCTTCCCTGGGGCATGAGTCAGGGACATTTCTAGGAGACTTCCCAGACTGATCCGCCCTTCTGATTACTACCCGCTATTGATAGTTCAGGCTGGCAATGATGAAGTCACTGAGGAAAGCCTGAAGACTATCAAGGATGACTTCAGGGGACTGGGGCAGGTAGTTGAAGGAACAGGTGTGCAGGTGATTTTTTCTTCTATATCTTCAGTGGCAGGGAAGGATACTGGGAGGACCCAAAAAGCCCACCTCTTAAATAAATGGCTTAAGAGTTGGTGCAAACATAGGATTTATTTATTTATTTATTTATTACCATGGGGCAATTTACTCGACACCTGGCATGATGGCTGCAGGTGGAAGCAGCCTGTCTCCGAGGGGTAGGAGGATTCTAGCTGAGGAACTGGCTGGACTTATTGACAGGTCTTTAAACTAGGTATGAAGGGGGAAGGGGACAAAATGAGGGCCACTAGGGCCAAGGGGGTAGTTCGAAGACCAAAACAGAGCTTGCTGGGTGAAGAGGGTGGAGTTCATAGGCATGGTGAGAGGCGGGGGGATGCTGCTTCCCTTAAGTGTCTGTACAATAATGCACAGCATGGGAAATAAACAGGAAGAGTTGGAGATCTGCGTGCGGTCGCAAGGCCATGATCTTATTGTGATCATGGAGACATGGTGGGACAGCTCTCATGACTGGAACGTTGCTATGGAGGGCTATGTGCTTTTAAGGAACGATTGGCTAGCAAGGCGAGGTGGTGGAGTTGCTCTTTATGTGAGAGAGCAGTTAGAATGTATTGAACTCCACTTAGAGGAGAGTGACATAGCAGTGGAGAGATTGCGGGTGAGAATCAAGTGGAAGGCTGGTAAGGGTGACACTGTTGTGGGTGTGTACTACAGGTCCCCTGATCAGAAGGAGGAAGTTGATGAGGCCTTCTATAAGCAATTAGAAGTACCGTCATGTTCTCAGGTGCTTGTGCTTATGGGGGACTTCAGTTACCCAGATATTTGTGGATGAGCAACATGGCCAAGCATGTCCAGATGGTTCTTGCAATGTGTTGAAGACAACTTTCTGATGCAGGTGGTAGAGGACGCAGGGAGGGGTGTTACTGGACCTTATTCTTACTAACAAAGAAGGACTTGTTAAAGAAGTAAAGGTTGGGGGCAGCTTGGGTTGTAGTGATCATGAGATGGTGGAGTTCAAGGTCCTGAGTGGAAGGAGCAAAGCAAAAAGTAGGATTGCTACCTTGGACTTTAGGAGAGCCAACTTTGATCTCTTCCGGGACCAACTTGGAACTATCCTGTGGGCTAGAGTGTTAGAAGGTAAGGGGGCCTCTGAGAGCTGGTCAGCATTTAAACAGCTCTTCTTCCAAGCTCAGGATCAGTGTGTTGCTGTGAGCAAGAAATCGGTAAAGCATGGCAGGAAGCCTGCGTGGATGAGCAAGGAGCTCATGCACAAACTCAAAGGGAAGAAGGTCTGTGAAATGTGGAAAAAGGGTCTGACCACTTGGGAGGAATATAGAAATGTTGTCAGGGCCTGCAGGGATGCGACAAAGAAGGCCAAAGCCCACCTGGAATTGAATCTGGCAAAAGTGATAAAGGATAATAAAAAAGGCTTTTTAAGTATGTTAACGGTAAAAGGAAGACTAGAGAGAATGTGGGCCCCCTACTAGGTGAGGGGGGTGTTCTGGTAACGGGGGATGCTGAGAAGGTAGAGATAATGAACGTCTTCTTTGCTTCTGTCTTCAGTGAAAAAGCTCTCCCTCAGGAATCCCAGACCCTGAAGGTTAGTGAGAGGGTCTGGGGAATGGGAAAATTTCCTTTGGTCAGGGAAGAGGTGGTCTGTGAGTGCCTAGGCAACCCTGATTTCATAAATCCATGGGACTCAATGGGGTGCATCCACATGTGCTGAGGGAACTGGTGGAGATGATTGCTGAACAGCTCTCTATCATCTTTGGGAGGTCTTGGAGGATGGGGGAGGTGCCTAAAGACTGACAAGATAAAGATAGACAATGTCACTCTGGTCTTCAGTAAGGGCAAGAAGGAAGATCTGGTTAATTATACGCCAGTCAGCCTCACCTCTGTCCCTGGAAAGGTGATGGAACAGCTTGTTCTGGATGCCATCTCCAGACAATTGGAAGAAAAGGAGGCTATCAGGAGTAGTCAGCATGGGTTCACCAAGGGGAGGTCATGCTCGACCAACCTGATGGCCTTCTATGATGTTGTTGCTGGCGGGGTGGATAAGGGGAGGGCGGTGGATGTAGTCTACCTTGATTTCAGCAAGGCATTTGATACTGTCTCCCATGATATCCTTATAACAAAGCTAAGAAAGTGTGGGATAGATGAGTGGACAGTGAAGTGGGATGAGAACTGGCTGAATGGCAGAGTGCAGGGGGTTGTCATTGGCGGTACAGAGTCTGGTTGGAGACCTGTAACCAGCGGTGTCCCCCAGGGGTCCATGCTGGGTCCGGTCTTGTTCAACATCTTCATCAATGACCTTGATGAGGGGATAGTGGCCACCCTAAGCAAGTTTGCTGATGATACGAAGTTGGGAGGGTTGGCTGACACACTTGAAGGCTGTGCTGCCATTCAGTGAGACCTGGACAGGCTGGAGAGCTGGGCAGTCGGAAACCAGATGAAATTTAACAAAAGCAAGTGTAGAGTCTTGCACCTAGGGAGGAATAATTGCATGCACCAATACAGGCCGGGGGATGACCTGCTGGAGAGGAGCTCTGCCGAGAGGGACCTGGGTATCCTAGTGGATAACAGGTTGACCATGAGCCAGAGGTGTGCCCTTGTGGCCAAGAGGGACAATGGCATTCTGGGATGCATTAAAAAGAGCATGGCCATCAGGTCAAGGGAGGTGATTCTGCCCTGGTGAGGCCTCATCTGGAGTACTGTGTCCAGTTCTGGGCTCCCTAGTACAAAAAAGACAGAGATCTCTTGGAAAGAGTCCAGCAGAGGGCCACAAAGTTGGTGAAGAGCTTGGAGGACCTCCCCTATGGAGAAAGGCTAAGTGAACTGGGTCTCATTAGCCTTGAGAAAAGAAGACTGTGAGGGGACCAGATTCAGGTTTATAAATATCTGAGGTGTGAGGGACAAAGTGGCAAGACACAATGAAGGAGATAAAAATCTGAATCTCACATTTAGTGTAGGCAGTGTTCCTGAGCAGTACCTTCCTATTTCTTAATCTATGGAGGTCACTCTGAAAGTAATGTCTCCTACTTATTTACATGGAAAATACGACAGATACAGAGAACATCTTAACATTACTTGATAGAGCAAATCCTCAACTTCATGGCTCTGTTTTTCAAGGTAGTCACCATCATTATTTATTAATCTTTCCCAGAAATTAACAAGAGCTGGCATGATATGCTTGTTTCAAAAAAAAAAAAAAAAAGAGGTAGTAGCAGAGGTGATCTATTGCCACTGTTGAAATGCAGCACCCACTGCTTCTCTGTGCTAACATAGGTTCATAGGTTCATTAGGTTGGAAAGGACGTACAAGATCATCTAGTCCAACCATCCTCCTATCACTATCCCTACCCACTGAACTACTAAATCAAATCCCTTAGCACCTCATCTAAATGCTTCTTGAACAGTGCTAGGGATGGTGCCTCAACCACATCCCTAGGCAAGCCATTCCAGTGCCTGACCACTCTTTCAGAGAAAAAATGTTTCCTCAGGTCTAATCTAGATCTTCCCCGGCACAACTTGTGGCCATTCCCTCTCGTCCTGTCATTATTTATCAGGGAGAAGAGGCCCACCCCCTCCTCACCACAACCTCCCTTCAGGAAGTGGTAAAGTGCAATAAGGTCTCCTCTGAGCCTCCTCTTCTCCAGACTAAACAATCCCAGCTCCCTCAGCCGCTCCTCCTAAGACTTGTGCTCCAGACCCCTCACCAGTTTTGTTGCCCTTCTCTGAACATGCTCCAGGGCCTCAATGTCCTTCTTGTAGTGAGGGGCCCAAAACTGAACACAGTACTCGAGGTGCGGCCGTACCAGAGCTGAGTACAGGGGGATGATCACCTCCCTGCTCCTGCTGGCTACACTATTTCTAATACAGGCCAGGATGCTGTTGGCCTTCTTGGCCACCTGGGCACACTGCTGGCTCATGTTAAGCCAAGCATTAACCAACATCCCCAGGTCCTTTTCTTCTCTACATTCTTCAAGCTATTCTGCCCCAAACGTATAGCATTGCATGGGCTTATTGTGGCCAAAGTGCAGGACCCGGCACTTGGTCTTATTGAACCTCATACCATTGAGCTCAGCCCAGCTATTCAGCCTATCCAAATCCCTCTAAAGGGCCTCCCTACCCTCAGGCATTTTGACACATCCTTCCAACTTGGTGTCATCTGCAAACTTACTGAGGGTACACTCAATCCCCTCGTCTAGGTCATCAATAAAGATATTAAACAAGATGGGCTCCAAAAATGACCCTTGGGGGACACCACTCATAACAGGATGCCAGCTGGACTTAACTCCATTAACCACTACCCTCTGGACACAGCCCTCCATCCAGTTCTCCACCCAGAGAAGAGTGAACCTATCCACACCACGGGCTGCCAGTTTCCTCAGGAGAATACTGTGGGAGACCGTGTCAGAGGCCTTGCTGAAGTCCAGGTAGACTACATTAACGGCCTTTCCCTCATCTACCAGTCTGGTCACCCAGTCACAGAAGGAGTTGAGGTTGGACAAGCATGACCTGCCCCTGGTGAACCCGTGCTGGCTGGGTCTGATCCCTTTATTGCCATGGACGTGTCGTGTGATTTCCCTCAAGATCATTTGTTCCATAACTTTCCCTGATACCAAGGTCAGGCTGACAGGCCTGTAGTTCCCCGGGTCTTCCTTACGGCCTTTCTTGTAGATGGGAGTCACATCGGCAAGCCTCCAATCTTGTGGGACCTCTCCAGATAACCAGGAATTCTGATAGATGGCAGAAAGTGGCTTGGCAATCACCTCTGCCAGCTCCCTCAGCACCCTTGGGTGGATCCCATCTGGCCCCATGGACTTGTGGCAGTTCAGATGGAGGAGAAGATCTCTGACCGTCTCTGCTTGGATCACAGGGGGTGCATTATGCGCCCCGTCCCGGACTTCCAGGTCAGGGCAAGTACCGTGTGGACAACTGTTCTGTCTATTAAAGACAGATGTGAAGAAGGCATTGAGAACCTCAGCCTTTTCCTTATCATCTGTGGTTACATTCCCTGCCTCATTGAGTAAAGGAGGGAAATTTTCCTTAGTTTTTCTCCTGCTGTTAATATATTTGTAAAAGGGTTTCCTGTTCTCCTTTACAGCAGTAGCCAGTCTAAGTTCAAGCTGGGCTTTAGCATCTCTAATTTTCTGCCTGCAGATCTTGGCCATTTCTCTGTAATCACCCCAAGTAGCCTGACCCATCTTCCAGAGGACATAGACTCTCTTTTTCTCTCGGAGTCTCAACAAAAGATCCCGGTTCATCCACACTGGTCTTTTTCTCCTCCGGCTTGACTTACGGGACTCCGGGACAGCCTGCTCCTGTGCCTTTAAGATTTCCATCTTGAGGAGCATCCAGGCTTCCTGGACCCCTTTACCCCTCAGGAGCAAGTCCCAAGAGACCCTTGCAACAAGTGTCCTGAACAGGTCAAAGTCTGCCCTCCGGAAGTCCTAGGTAATAGTTTTGCTAGTCACCCTCTTGACATCACCCAGAATAGAAAACTCCACCATTTCATGGTCACTCTGGCCAAGACAACCTCCAACCTTCACATCCCCTACTAGTCCTTCCCTTTTAGTGAAAAGTAGGTCAAACAAGGCATCTCCCCTGGTAGGCTCTTGCACCAGCTGTGTCAGGAAGCAATCATCCACACATTCTAGAAATCTCAAGGACTGCTTCCTCTGCGCAGTATTATATTTCCAGCATATATCAGGGAAGTTGAAGTCCCCCATGAGAACGAGTGCTGGCCATCGTGCAACATCTACGAGTTGTTTATAGAACATCTCGTCTATTTCTTCATCCTGACTAGGTGGTCTATAACAGACCCCCACCACGATGTCACTCCTAAAGACTATCCCCCTGATCCTTTTCCATAGACACTCTACTTTGTCATTTCCAACCACAAGCTCTTCAACATCAAAACACTCTGATATGGAGAGCTATGCCACCACCCTTTCTTCCCTGTCTATCCCTTCTGAAGAGCTTGTAGCCATCAATCCCAGTATTCCAGTCATGGGAGAGGTCCCACCATGTTTCTGTAATAGCCACAAGGTCATAGTTAGCCCGCCACACAATGGCTTCAAGCTCTTCTTGTTTATTGCCCATGCTGCGTGCATTGGTGTAGATGCACTTCAGCTGAGACATCTGCCTCACCCCTTTCTCCAGCACAGCCTCCTTAGGCTCTATACTGGTGAGCCCTGTTTTATCCCCTTCCCCCGTCACAGCTAGTTTAAAGCTCTCTCAATGAGTCCAGCTAGCTCCTGTGCTAGGATTCGTTTCCCCCTTTGAGACAGGTGCATTCAGACCAAACATCCAATGTTTGGTCACCATAAGTGCTCAGCAAGCACTGATGAATGTCAATTGATGCATTTTTTTTCAGTATAGAGGATTTCAATTTGTTTCATGTACTTTTCAGCATCAAATGACGTGTTGTTAGATTCCCTTCTGCTGTGATTTTTCACACAGCAACAAATTTAAATGGAATTTTGGAAAGAGAGTGCAACCTCTACTTCTTACCACCACCTCTGACATCTTGGGCCTATATAATAAAACAGGAGGCATTACTTTCAGACCATCCCTTGTATATGTGTGTGTCTGTATATGGGTATTTATGCAATATTTATTTTACATTTATAAATACATATAATGTTATGCAGTTTTTATAGAAATCTAAGGTATTTGTTTTCTTTAGGTAATGTATTTATATCATGAATAATTGTCTATGCATGGGAATATATGAATAGAAATAATTCTACAAAAATTTAGTAGATCTTCTAGTTCCTAGAGAGATTTAAAAAAATAACTCACCTGTCACGCTCCAATATAAAGGAGGGCGACGAAGGTTCTTTGGTTATGTATATACCCAGCGTGAGATTAAGAAACAACGGTTCAGATGTTTGTCTGACCAGTTTATTACCACTATAAACCAGGGAAATGGGGAAAGCGGACACTGTTAGGGTGATGGGGAAGGGAAGGTGAGCGATAGGAAAGATAGGAAGGAAGCAAGGGCTTGTACAAAGCAGGGATAGTCACCAGCCAGGATCTCAGGGGCGGCCCGGTTGCAAGCAGCTCCGACGGTCCGAGGCAGAAGAGCAGGGGCGGCAGAAGCGGAGAGAACAGCAGCAGCGACGGGCAGCCTTGAGCAGCAAGCAGTTGTCCGTAGAAGCAGCACCGGGTCAGCACAGGAGGAGGGGTGCGGGGTCAGCACAGGAGAAGCGGCGAGGGGTCAACCCCCGGAGGGGCAGCAGCGAACAGTGATCAGCTCGTGAGGTCTCTCCAAAGTGAAGGCCTCTCCAGGAGGCAGCAGGCAGTGATCGGAGGTCTCTACTAAGAGAAAGCTTCTCCAAGAGGAAGCCACTCCAGAGAAAACCCTCCAACTTCGTGGCTGCAGGACCCTTCTATTTATCTTCCAGATTTCTCCAGTCTATGTGACAAACCCCTCGAACCCCTCCTGCTTGGGCATCAGGCGGGTATCGCCTGAGATGGTTATCTTCCCCTGGAGGTGAGTTCCACAAAAGAGTGTTCAAAGGCCACTGAGCTGCGGCTTAGGCTGCCCCAGGACATGCCCATCAGCTTGTCCCATAGACAAGGGATTTCACAACCCTTGCCCAGGTCAAGCTTGGACATGTTCGGACATGTTCATCAGCAACCTTTGAGGCAATGGTATAAAATATTAGTCTCTTTACATTCACCTCAATCCAATCCCACTGTGATGTGGTGCAGAATGCAGGCAAGTAATGTCTTATTTTGAATAATCTTTTCCAGCAAGCTGCATGAACTTCAATTATCTGTTATTTTCAGAGCAATGTGTGTAAAGGTATATATTAAAGAGAGAAGCATTCAGCTTTATTAAGAAAGATTCCACAGAACAAATTAGTAATGAACAGTAATAATTTATAAGTTTTGGAAAATCATTTGTAATCACATTTTTAAGGAAAATAAACATAATGCCTTTTTTTTATGTGAAGTGTATGTTAAACTTCTAGTTAATCAAACTGATATACAAATGATAGAATCAGGGTTTACATTTAGGTAATCAATGTTTTCCTAATTACAACAAAATAGCAGGAAATATACCCTTAAATATTGTCAGAATGCTTTTATAAAGTTGAATACATCAAATGCATGGATATGAAAACTGGTTTTATGAAACAGTGTAGACTAAAAAATAGAGTGTATATTAACTTCTGAAATATTAGCTGAATTATTTTACAAAGCACATTTAGTGCTTAAACTTGCATATCATTAATATATACACATTTTATGACAGTTACATTAAATGTGTCTTGTTGGATCAAAATACAAGATTACAATAAAGATAAGTTACACTAAAATAACTGATCTTACCATTAAAAAAGAAAACTGGTCTTTCTCACTGTTACCTGGCTTGCAATTTCAAGATCAACAAATTCTTATGATTGATGATATTTTTGCTGTACAGCAGTACAATAAACAAGGCAAGATCGAGTACTGACACCTGGGGAGCACTGCTACATACAGGACTCCAGTTAGACTCTGTTCTACTGACACTCTTGAGTCCTGCCAGTCAGCCAGTTTTCAGTCCACCTCACTGACCACTTATCTATCCCATGCTTCCTTAGTTTGCCTATGAGGATGTTATGGGAGATACTATTGAAAGCCTTGCTGAAGTCAATGTAAACATCATTCACCACTCTTCCCTCATCTGCCCAGTCATCTGCACTGAATACTAATGCTGAAGCTTTTAATTAATAAACTGTACTCCATATGCTGTGTTGGTGTTAACTGATCATTTGTTCTTTATTAGAACAGCACAGTAAAGTTAAACAAATTGTATGTACACAGTGAATGTAGTACAAATGTGAAGTAAAATGCACCAAGATATTGAAACTCAGATTAAAATTTGAAATAGTGAAGTATGTCAGTAAAAATATTGAAACAATAAGTTGAAGTGTCCCATACATCTATTTTAGCAATACTAATTGAAAAATAGTAATGATTGATTCAATATCTTGTTGTAAAGATTATGAAACTAGAATTTCTTTTTTTTTCTTTTAAGGATTAATCAAAAAGTAGGATTTTATTAATTTCTAATTTCCATGCAGTGAACAAATTAGTAAGTTATGGGTAGATGAAAACTCAATTGAAGTTCTCATGTGTCTGTTGAGCGTTTTTGGTCTCACCTGTTCTTACAACATCAGGCTCACCTTGATATATCTGTGTAGCTCTAATTTAGAATTTCTATTAAACATTGTGGCACTTGAAAAAAAAATACTAATAGATTGCATATTTTGCCCATCAATCAGTATATTAGACTTCTAATGTTAGAGTAGAAGCCTATTAAGGGAATAATTATTTTTGCCTATTCTGTGGGTAAACATTGTGCAGTAGTTCTTAGGGAAGAGAGCAAATCAATTGTTTTGCAAGTGTTACGTTTAGAAATGAGAAATTAGTCTGACATTAGAAATATTTTGGAGTAAACAGACTTGCTTTTTGGAATCACTTTGGACTCAGCACAAAAAACTTGTAAAAAAAAAAAGCCCAACTGACAACATTTCTCAAAAATAAGCTAAACTGTAGAATCACATGATTGTACAAGTGAGACTACGAAGATATGAATAAAATGTTTGTCAATCTAACTAGCAGCTTTACACTTTTTTGAAGTCCCAAAACATTTTATACTTCTGAATTGAATAGTGATACCACAGAATTTGTTCATATCGATTACAGTAAATTGATGATTTTTCCATTTTTGTGCATGGGTTCCAATTCACTGAAAGATTTAACTGGATACAGATTATTTTGAATTTTACTTGGACTACTTGTGTTGTTGTAAGTAGTTATGAAAATGTTTTCTGGAGTACAGATCAAACTTAATGCTAGACAATCTTCAGTTGAATTAATGAAGGTGTTTTAAGGAAATAACAGCACTTAGCCTAAAATCAGGAGTAGAAGAAACTAAAATCTTTTTTACTCTGCAACATTAAGTGCAAGCCTATGCTAACATAGGGTTTTCATTTAATAAAAATTACTTATGTGTACATAAAAAACTGTTTTAAAAAATGCTGTTTGAAATTTTGATGTATTTCCCTACTCACTCGTGAACTCAACTGTAGATAAACTTGCTTTAAAAGCATTTTAAATTACTACTAATAGAACTGATTAATCTAATGCATGTTTCTAATCTTATAGCTTGGAGACATAGGCATTGGTTTCACATCTTTGTTTTATGTAACTGAATTAAACATGATAGTAATAGCCCTGAAGAACAAACGAAAACAACAAAAAATACTTTTAAAAGAAGATATGAAAGTAAACACATTTATTTAATCATGCTACAACTTTTCATTTAGCTAGAAATCTATTGAGTGTCAGATTCTCAAATCTGTTTATTAAACTGTAAGGCAGTGATCTCAGTGAAATCTTCACCTTAATGCAGTGAAAGTCAGTGTGGGGAAAAAGTAACATTGCCTTGAAGTATGAGTTGTCAGGCTTTTGGAGTAGAAGTTATTTTGCCAGAGATACATTTGAGAACTTCTTGTTCTGTAATGTTTTATAGTGTTTTTACATTCTGACTCAGACACTGCATTGATTCATGCTATTCTAGTGACTGTCGAGGCAGGGTAAGAAGATAGTGGATAACCTCTTTAGAATGACTTTAATGTATACAGTCAGAAAGATTTTTCCATTTTAGTGTTTACGCCAATATGAAACAGTTAAGGCGTATATGTGTCCAACCTGCAAATTTATATATCCAAAGATTTGTATGTAGCTCAAGATAATTCCTCTTCATATGCTGTGGCCTAGACAAGCCAAAAGGTTGGACACTTGACTTTAGGTAACTGTAATGTGCATCGTTACCATATTTGAGGTATGAACAAGGAGAGGTGAAAAGCTTATAAGTATGTGAACCTGTAGCAAGCGCTGCTACTTTCTTCCATGCCAGCATAAATGCCCTTTCCAGTACCCTGGGGTGCATCCATGCAAGCCACTTTTCTTTGTGTGCTATGTTCTTTCTATAGTTATTTTGGATTAAATGTAGACTTCTAGGTATTGTAGTTTTTCTGCACAATGCTTTACAAGCAAAAGATGTAATGAGAAGGAGAGCTGGGATTAGAAGATTGTTGTAATCAATAAAGAAAATTTAAAAGCAAGGCAAACCACGAATACAGAAAGGTAGAAAAAAAAGCCTTTTTTGGCTTGTTTTGTTTTGATTTGTTTTCTTCCATGCATACATTGATATATAATTTGATTTTGGGGTGGTCTTGTATGAAGATAGAAACATAGAATAAGAATATCCTGAACTTCTGAATTTACCATCAGAAATCTTTAACTGAGGTGATGGGTGATCATAGAATCATGGAATGATTTGGGTTTGAAGGGATTTCCACCCCCTTTTAATGTCATTGTGTTGACAATGCTTCTTAAGTTTACATTAATATTGAGCTTCAATTCCAATTATATTGTGTTGTTTTGCATTCTGATATCTTATTTAATAAATTAGATTTCCTCCTCAGATTGTTGCCTCTGTTTTGTTTTCAGGTGCATCTCCCTTTTCCTTTTTCACTTTTCCCCTTTCCTGCAGTGTGGGTCCATGGGTCCTCTGCCCCAATTATCGTGGAACTGGGCTGAACTAGCCTGTAAACTGTTGACAATTTTTTGGTAGAGACCGTAGGCAAAGGCTGCCTTAGTCAGTTAGAGACATAGTTTTAGAACAAATCTCTCTGCTCTTGGAGAGCTTTGTTAGAAAACTTATCTGTACTGTAGGTGCCATACTGAAAAAGTGGCCTTAAAGTCCAGGCAGGTTGCTGATTTTTCTGAGGTACTTGTAAACTTTTTTGGGTGCTATCAGTTTGTTTTAGTAAAGAGAAAAAAAATGCTTTATCTTTTAAAACTTCTTAGTGACAGCATTCCATCTTTTTTTTTTTTCTCTCTCAACACTCAATGTACTGGGTTTTACTTAAAGCGTTCTCTTAACAAAAAATGTGGAGGAAACACAGTATGAACTGAAAAACATCTTTATGGGAGGTGTATCCCATTAAAGAATATAAAAAGTGTTGGAAACTCAGAATTTATTTACATATTAATCTTTTGATCAACAGTTTACATATATTTTTGATCCATCAAAAAATGAAGTCAAATTGCAGAATTCTCTGCAGAAATATTATTTCTTTTCCTTACAGTTACTTAGAAGTACATTTTTCTTTTAATATGACTGTGGGTCAGATAATTTGAAAGGATGGAATTCAGAGGAGATATCATGGAGGATGGTGTATTTCCAAAAGCCTTTATATAGATGGTACACAGACTACTGGTAAGTAAGGGATGGCTCACCTTTTATGATGGTTGAGGCTTGCTGATGACTCCACACAAGAGGGATCTCCAACAAGAAATCCTTCCCTGGTGGTGGTCAGCCCTTAAATGGAGTCTGGGAGAGGGTGGAGAGATTCCACCCCTTCCAATCACACAGGTACATAACCTTTACCTGTGCCCCTGTGGCTGACTCAGTGTTTGCCTCAGGTGATCAATCAGTGGTTCAGGCTGTGATTCAACAGTTCCCATACACTGCCCAGTTTGTTTTCACCTATTAAAAGACATCTGCTTCCTTTTATCATCATATTTTTATTATCTAAAAGGCATAGAAATGGAATCTTGATTTTGTGCCTAATACTACATTATTTAGCTACTTTACAAATATAATGAATGATACTATTACGGAAAGTTGAAGTAATTTTTGTGCATATAAGTTCATAAGGTTGGAAAGGACCTATAAGATCATCTAGTCCAACCATCCTCCTATCACTATCTCTACCCAACTACTAAACTAAGTCCTTTAGCACCTCATCTAAACGCTTCTTGAACAGCGCTAGGGATGGTGCCTCAACCACCTCCCTAGGCAGGCCATTCCAGTGCCTGACCACTCTTTCAGAAAAGAAATGCTTCCTGAGGTCTAATCTAAATCTTCCCTGGCGCAACTTGTGGCCATTCCCTCTCGTCCTGTCATTACTTATCAGGGAGAAGAGGCCTACCCCCTCCTCACCACAACAAAAAGGATGGAATTTTGAGCCTGACTAAAACAAATGGCAGATATGTCACATTATACACTCTGTGTTTTTAAAAATCTATCTCAAATTTTCTGTAAAATAAGATGAAATAGGAAAAGCTAGTGTAAGCTTTGTATTTTGGAGTAGATTTTGAGGAGCTAGAAAAGTGATGACTTGCTTTACCAAGACTATTGCAATTTCACCTCCACAAAATGTACAAAATACCAACACGTGATTTAGAATGTTCGTGAGGGATAGAGATCTGTTGTATTCTCTAGCACAATTTCAGATAATAGAATTGTGTGGATCTTGCCCAGCTGTTGATCAGGATACATATATAAATAGGTACATTTAGTTAGACCATCTTGAAAATAAAATCTCCTAAAAGGAGCACCTTATTTTATTTTATTATTTTATTTTTGCTAAGAAGTTAAAATGACTGTGGATCCACTTTTGTTGAAAAATACCTTCAACGTTAATTTACAATAGGAATAGCAAGCAGTAAAGAGAGATAATGTAGTAAAAAAAACTTACAGAATGTAATTTTAACTCCCAGTTAATTTGAACATTCTCATTAAGATAGCATCTTGTAATAAGGCTTTTTTAGTTATGGGCTGTTAAGTGTAGGTATAAAATATTAACCTTCTCTTTAAAGGACATCAGTCATTTTTATTAGATTTGAGGCAGCTATTGCTTGATGTGATTTCTTCTTTGAGATGCTTGTAAGCAGGAGAAAAGAAAGAAGATGGAAGGAAAGTCATATGAGACCGCCAATACTGTTTATCAGGTATTAGCTAAAGAAAAAAATCATATCAATTTGTTTATTTCCAGATTAGAAGAATATTACATCAGACTCCCTAATGAAATCTTCGTCAAATATATTCTTGGAGCCATATTCTAAAAGAGAGGTAGGAGCACAACTAATTAGTATCAAAATATCAAGAAGTGAACTAGTTCATCTGACATGTAAAGCATTATTAATTTCTGAGGAACAAGCACGCATGCTTTATTTTTTTTTCCTAATACTAAGTACATCTGTCATTCATGCCCTGACTTGTTTTTCACACACAGAAACATAATAATTCTGTGATTCTAGATGCCCTGAGTCATGTATACTGCGTTAGCATAGCTGAATGTTTCACAATATTAATTACACTCATTTTCCAATGTTACTCATGATATCATCAACCAAACTGAGACAAGGGGCCTTTCTTACCCTCTCACTCCCTTTTTGGGAGAGCAAAAAATGGAGATGACCCTATTAAAATAAGGAGAGACGACTAATTTACCAGAAATGGTAAAAGAATGTAAGATAGTGATATAAAAATGGAATTACAGGTAAAAAAGAAAATTATGTAATGAGCTTATTTGGGAATTAACAGATTTGAGCCCATGCCCTGACATATTGCAGCAGTGTCTTCAAGTACAAATGATGGCTTCAGACATGTGAAGGTTAGTCATCTTTTACATTATCAGTATTAGCACTTCCAATCCTTATCCATTACCTTTTTCTGAAAATGATAAAACTGTTTTGTCCTACAATTTTTAAACAGAAGTCTACATGCTATCAGATACGGGATTTCATGGGGATTTAGGAAATTAGACTGTCAGTTGTTTCCAAGGGGAGCACTGAATATAGCCATGTGATAGGATATCCAGGAAAAGCATTTGATAGTGCAAGGAAGGCAGGGAATAGACTTGACCTGACTGAGCACAGTGTTTAACTATTTCAGGTATTGCCCTCACCTGAGTAATCTTGATGAAGTGGAAAGCTTCTATTTTGGCTTTCAGCTATTTCTTGGGCTGGATTAAAAGACTAAAAATAGTTTTATTTCGATATATGCCTGTCTCTCTTCTAGAATTTCCAGCAGTCCAGAATACCATTAGCAGAACAGGTTAATGCCTGTGATTGTAAAGGGGAAGAGGAATTTGAATTGATCTGGGTAGATCAGCATCTATCCAGAAAACAGAAAGGCAGTAGATGGATTGTAATATATTTTTCATACACATTAGTGTCAGCAGTTTATGGGCAGCTTTGGCATGGTTTAGTGACTAATGGTGTGGGGGACCCACTGACCCATGCCCCAGGAAAGGGGAAGGAGAAAAAGGGAAAGGGTAGGGAAATGGGCCTAAAATCAAAACAGCAGCAGCAATCTGAGGAGGAAAGCTACTTTACCAAATAAGATACCAGAATGCAAAATAATACAATATAATACAATATAATTGGAATTGAAGGTAATAAATAAAATGAGAGAATGTATGAAACTGAAGGCCTTACTCAAATCTGAAGGCGGGTTGGCTAGGGAGCTACCACTGCAGACGATGCAGCCAAAAGAGGCAGTCTGGGAACTTGTGTGCAGTTTTGTCTTTCCTTCTGAGCAAAAAACAGGAATGCGGAGTCCTCTGGGGTACATAGTTCTTTTCTGAGAGCCAGGTACCTGGAAATTTGACACACTGGAGCATTAACTCTTTAACTCCCAGTACCTTACATGATGTTGTGATGTGGAATACCGATAACAAAAAATCCTAAAACCATGTCAGTAAACAGAAATGAATTTAAAATAAGGCAAAGAATAAATGTATTATATCCTAAAGAGTAAGTTAAAAATAACATTAAAATACAAAATTCAGCACTCAATACTTATGAAGTAGACATCTAAAAAGAACTGTCAAGATGAGAAATGATTTCTTCAGAAAGGTATGATTTTATTCTAGTTGAACGTTTTGAAAGAGCAAAGAGAACTATAATGTTAATGAACACTTAATCTAATGAGTTGAAACATCACGCCTGAAGAAACAGTCTGTTTATAAGTTTCAGTAGTCAGTGTTATTAGCCTGGAGAGTCAATGAAATCATACATCACTATCTTTTCCTTTAATGCAGTTAGTCTAACAATAACATTTCACCACTGGTCCATATGTGAAAACTGGAAAAGATCTTTAAGAGAAATAATTCCAGTGAACTTGTAACAGTCACCTTTTGCTGTTTCCTACAGAAAAGTTCTCCACTTGTAAATCTATTTCTTTGGACTTCAAAAAAGATTTGTTTTGAATTTGTTTTAAACATCAGTATTAATTTTCCTACAAATATATATGCATATATATATGAAATAAATGACAGGTTATTTGAAAAAGAATTAAGACTCTTGTTTTCAGATAATACAAGTTACCAATAACAAATTTTAAAAACATGATGACATGATGATAACCTACATTTTACATAATCTATTTTATGCACTGAAAAGTGCAAGCTACCAGTTTTCATTATCTACCTTAATTCTAAATTTAACAGCAAAAAAATATTTTAGAGATGTAAACACAGGAGCTAGATACCAAAACATACTGGCAGTTGGGGAGGGAAAGATAACTTAATTCTTCTTTCTCACAAGTCTTTCCTAATATATGATTTCTAGTGATGGTATGGGAGATAAAACATTAATCTTTGATCTGATCTTGTCTAGATGTTATTACGTGGATGAAGCTGTACTTCTAAATCAGGATACATATTGCTAGATTATTTTTTTTCTCATAAAATCTTATGAATAACTTTAATCCTTTTTGTAGTACACGTAGTTTCAGGTTTAATTTTTTTCCATAAGTTATATTCCATATGCATATTTACTGTATTCTTCAAAAAATCTTTTAATTGAACATTTATATATATATTTTCGAAGATGATCTTTAAAAATTGATAATTTTAAATAGTAATTGTCTTTATTCTCTAAAAAAAAAAAAAAGCCTTTAAAATATTTTTCACATCAGTTAGCAGTTGACCAGAAGAAATTAAGGCTTTTTCCTCATCTTTAGAAACTATTCTTGATGTAAATATAAAGTATTTCTTTTAATGTGGTATTATCTTCATTAACTTCATTAACTTTTCAGTGTCTAAATGTCCTATAAATCAACATTAGCACTTCAAGGTCTGTGATTTATTACACATCATTATTTCAAACATATATATATTATTTTTAAATACGTACTTCAAAAGATCAAATATTCTTTTGGAACTATATTATCAAATCAACATTTCCTTAAACAGCATTTTGTTGAATATCAACTTATCTTCAAATGCATCTTTTGTTTTTAAGTACATCACTAAGCAATTCTACAAAGCAGCTGTGAAACAAATAAACAGAAATAATTGCTGCACAATATTCTTTTCTTAAGAGTGATTAGATTACTAAGGAAAGATTTAAAAATAGTACCTTGATGCTGTGGCCAGATTGGCAAGCGTTAAAGCACTTTGTGTGTTAGAACACTTATTTCTTATTAGATGTTTTTTTACTGCAGCATAGAATCATAGAATGGCTTGGGTTAATAGGGACCTCAGGGATCACCTAGTTTCAACTCCTCTGCCACAGTCAGGGTTGCCAGCTACTCAATCAAATTCTAGATCAGATTGCCCAGAAGGCCCATCAACCTGTCCTTGAACCTCTCCAGGGACAAGGTATCCAGAACTTTTCTGGGCAACCTTTTCCACATATTGGGCAGTGAATTGTGTCCCATTATCAGTTTGTATAGTGGTCTACTTATAGAGGAGGTTAAATCACTCCTTCAAGCCCTTCACAGGTTTTCTGCAGTTGTTCTGGATATGGCCTTTATCTGGACAAATTCAGAAATTATTTCTACTGTGATCAGGACATACTGTTTGTTGGCAGATTTCCTAAATAGCCCTACGTAGTCCACTTGCCAGTCCTCCCACAACCTCTTATCTTCCTTAAAATGAAGGGGTCATTCCTTCAGAGGATCTTCTCCGTGTCAAAGAAGACAGCTGTCACATGCAGAAATCATATGACAGTGGTCACTAGTAATAAGTCATTCTTGACTTAAGGATTTGTTATATAGATGCAATGCCCCGTTTTTACATGTAGCTGTTCCAGTAAATTTTCTCACTCATCACCTATTTTCAGGGTTCAGGAAAGGGAAAGGAATCTATTAGCAGATTCATGAAGAGTCCTCGTTAATTCATCTACCTCACTGTTTCACTTGTGTGTTGTATTCAGTCCTGTCTAGTGGGCTGTCACCCAGCCTACTTCAAATTCCTTAACCTTTGTGATGTCTAGGATATCCTTCCACTTCTCTTTCTGCCATATGAGGACTTGTTTTATCTCCTGTGCATTTTGCTCCTAGATGGGAGCCACTCAATTCACCCCTTGAAGATTGTGTAGGAATCCATATGTACGCTTACCAGTTTGAGGTTGTCCTTTTCTGTCTTAAGTAACTCCCAAATTGTAACTAACTTTTGAACCTGGACACTGCCTTCCCTTCACTCACCTGTGAGAAAAATAACTCCCAAGGATGGTACTTCACAACAAAATGGTATAGACAATAGAATATTATGGTACTTCACAACAAAATGGTATAGACAATAGAATATTATGGTACTTCACAACAAAATGGTATAGACAATAGAATATTATGGTACTTCACAACAAAATGGTATAGACAATAGAATATTATGGTACTTCACAACAAAATGGTATAGACAATAGAATATTATGGTACTTCACAACAAAATGGTATAGACAATAGAATATTTTGGGTAGTTCTATATAGATAGGATACAAATAATACAAAAGAGAAGATGGCTCACCTTCAAGATGTCAAGGCTCACAGGGGACTCCACATAGGAGGAATCTCCAAGAAGAGATCCTTCCCTGGGGGTGGTCAGCCCTTAAATGGGGTTTGGGAGAGGTGGAGCCAGGCTCCACCCCTTCCAATCACACAGGTATATCACCTTCACCTGTGCGCCCATGGCTGATTCGGTGCTCACCCCAAGTGACCAATCAGTGGTTCAGGCCGTGATTCAGCAGTTCCCATACACTCACCACCTTATCTCTGGTTTCTATTTGCACTGCTACTGCTCAGTATTTATGCTTTCCCCTTGTGCTTGGTGGAAGCATCTGTTAACCAAACATTTCTCATTCCCTCCTGGGATGGTGGGGCTTCCTTTATGGAGATGCAGTGATCTGGGTTAAAGATTCTGTATAAAGTACCTCCTGTATGTGGAAGGACATAGGTGGTTCTTCCATCACATTAAAAAGGTGACAATAATGATCCAATTCAGCATACCAATTCCTTACTGTTACCGTTTGTGCTACTCCAGTGGGTGCTGGTGTCCATGTTAGCACTGACCTTAAAATCTTGAAGGGCTCACAGAATAACTGAACTCTGCAAGATGGTTCTCTCTGCCTCCAGAATGTTAAAGTTACCACAAAAAAAAAAAAAAAGCAACCCTTTTTTTTTCAGGCATTCAGTATTTGTAAAGATTTGTGAGGAAAAACCTCATCAGTCTAGTCAGGCCATCCAGGCTGCTTTGCCTGTATAAAATGTCCATGTGGGGTAAATCCCCGATCAATACACAATGGATTGGTGAGATGTGTTGGTCCTAAGTCCTACTGAGTATTTGCCTCAAAAATCAGTAGTTTCAAGGCTTTCTCAGTGCAGAGAATCAATCCCATGTAGCCTGTAATTTAGTTAGATTATACAGAGGTTGAGCAACAATGGAGAAATTGGGAAATGGGGAAATGTTTTTTCAAAAAGACTAGTAAACCCAAAGCATGTTGAAATTCCTTCTTATTTTGAGGCATGCTTATCTGTTCTACGGTCACCATAGTAATACATGGAGCTCCTCCTCTCCACAAGGTCCCCAAGAACTAACTTTTTCCTTGGTCAACTGCATCTTGTCTGAGGATATTTCTAAATCCAAGATTCTCAGGTGCAGGCAGGAATTCCCTACACTGACCTCATTGTTCCTCCCTATGAAGACGTCATCAGTGTACTGATAAACACAGACACCATGGTCCACTTAAGCTTCTCCAGCTCTATGTGCCACAGCATATGAGTGTTTGTATCCTTGGGGTAATCAGGTGAATGTGTATTGGAACCCCTTCCAGGTGAATGAAAATTGACTGCAATCTTCCTTCCTAAGAGAACCATAAAAAAAAGAAAAAAGCATGTGTTCAACATTGATTGCAGCCAGAAAGGTGTGAGCCTGATCATATATGGCAGCAATCAGTTCTGAAATGTTTGGGATAGTGGGCCCAGTGCTGGCATTCAAACACCTGTAGTCTAGGGGTAACCACAGCTTTTCTGAGCAAGTTGTTCCAGTACCCAACCACTCTCTCAGTAAAAGGACTTTCCCCTGACATCAAATCTAAATCTCCCCTCGTTCTGTTTAAAATGATTCCCCCTTGTCCTATCACTATTTACCCTTGCAAAAAAATGATTTTCCTAACGTTTATAACCCTTCCTTAAATATTGGAAGGCCACAATGAGATCTTCCCACAACCTTCTCCTTTCCATGCTGAACAAGCCCAGCTCCTTCAGCCTGTCTTCACAGGAGAACTGCTCCAGCCCTTGGATCATCTTTGCAGCACTCATCTGGACCCTATCCAGAGGGTATCTTTCCTGTGTTGAGGCACCAGACTTGAACACAGTACTCCAGGCAGGGCTTCAGGAGAGCAGAGTGGAGGGGGACTCACCTCCCTGTCCCTGCTGGCCGACCCTCTTCTGGTGGAGCCTAGGATACAATTGGCCTTCTGAGCTGCAAGCATACACTACTGGCTCATGTTGAGTTTTTCATCAACCAAAACCCCTAAATCAAAAATTATTTCAAAATTAAAAGATTGGCTTTGAAAACGATTTGATATGCTTCATCTTGATTAGTATCTTCAATTATTCACTGAAATTGTTGCACTGTTCCCATATTAGTATCTGAAATGGCATTTTACAATATAAGATTCACAGACTTAAACAAATTGGATAATCCTGTATTAGGCCAAATCCATTGAAGAAGTATAATGGTGTATCAAAAATATAAATTTCTGCATCTATGAGTAACATCTGAATACAATGTGCCATACTAACTTCAGTTGTTTTACTTAGTATTCCCTACAGTAGAATGCCTTGTGGTGTTGTAGGTAGCTGATCTGAAAACACTATCCTAACATAACCAAAATTGAGATCAGGATGACCTGACATGGGTTATTGGATGAAAGTTCCAAATTGGTCTTACATGTAGTTGGCACATAGATGTCTACCTTTGCAGGAAAGGATTAGTCTGGTATCTGTCCTGTATAAATACACTTGTAAATTACTTGTAACTTACGATGGCTCTGATTTTTGGAAAAGCAAGAAAAAGTTTAATTTTTTTTTAAATTTAAAAAGACTTTAAAGACTTTAAAAGGAATTTAAAAAGACTTCATTAAATTTCTGAATTGAAACGGAAATGAGAATTTAGACATGTCAGTTTCAGTGTGGTTCCAGTGCAAAAGCTGAAGATGAGCAGAAGAGCTGAATATAATGAGGTTGATTTAAATCTGATGTCTTAGTACATGTTCGAGTACTTCTTCTGCACTAGAAGTGTTATCATGCTTTCTCAAAATAATGTAATCTAGCTATTAAATTATAAGAATATAGAATAAACTTAGCTGGGAAGAAGACATCTGGAGTTCAAGCTGTTCATTTTGCTTTTATCTTGACAGTGAAAGAATGATACTGCATGAGGGACATTGATATAATACAGTATCATGAATTTATTACATTTGTTAGTGTTAATGTGAAAAATAATGTAATTAGAGAGGAATTTTGTGGTTGTTGTTTCAAAATGCAAGATTCTAGGTAAATACAGGCCGTTCTGTTAACTACTGAGTGTCTCAAAATGTTTTAAAAGAAATCATTTTTTATATTCAAGTGTGAATGAATTGATGATGATAAGAGACTGAATCAAGGAATAATTGTAGAGTAGAGTAGGTTTCATGGTAGGTGTCAGATTGGTAAATGACACAGAGATATGAAGAGGGATGGAACTAAATAGTTACTATATTTTTGGAGAGAAGACAAGTAAAAGACATATGAGATGCAGAACAATGGACTATGCTGGCACGATAAATGAAGGCTTCTGTTAACCGCTTATCGTAAAACAATAACAACAACAAAAGAAAACTGAGGAAATAATCATGGAAATTGAAAGAGATTTCATTTCAAAACTGAAAGTTATGAAGGTTATTGTTCCAAGATATCATTGAATCTTAGAGTCCAGCAGATATTTTAAAATCTATTGAATGACTGGAAATGTGGCATTAAATGAAAGAAATGTTTCTGTTAATCAGCAAGGTTCTTCCACATTATTCAGGATGATTTTATATTAACCGTCATTTGACATGTAATGTTTTACATATATGATTGATATGAAAAATTTTCAGCTCATAATTTTACCTAAGTAGAAACACAAATACCATTAGTAAAAATACTTCTAAGATTTTTAGCAGGAAACATTCTCTTCAAAATGCAAATATTTAGAAAATGACTGAGTTCTCTTCTACTAGCTTCTATAAAACAAACAATTTCATTCATTGCTAGTATTTGCAAGTGTCTTGCGTAGCTGAGAGTTAGCAATCTGTTTAAGAAACAGAAGTTTCCAGTGATTAACTGAATAATCCCTGAGGATACTAATTCTGATAATATTAGGAAGGAAACATTTCATAAGCATATGCTATTAAGAAATATCCAGGGCATATAGAGTTAAAAAGGCACATATATTCTGTGGGCATTCTGTAGCAAGTTTACTCTGATACTATCAAGTGATCTTACTCCCTGAAGTGGCTCAGTAGCACATACATGGAATTAATAATCCGTAATCTCTGCCCCAGGGACAATAAGTAGCTGTCCTTAATGACAATAAAGAGAATTATAATAGCTTTCCTTCTTAACTCTTCACAGATTCTCTCTCCCCCTTCTTTTTTTTCTCTTTTTTTTTTTTTTCAGCAATGTCATTCACATCGGTTGTATTCAACTAACAGTTGAAAATAATTCAATCTGTTTAAACAATTAGGTGACCATATCAGCCTAAGTAGAACTAATTATCTGTCAGAATGCAGTGTATCAATAATAATACTAATGATAAGTAGTCACCAGTCTCTGCTGCGTATATCTGTCTGGATATATATCACAGGCAGCATCAGTATCAACATGCTGATGGGGACTAGGTCAGGGCCAAAGTACTGCCATATGATTACCCATGTTGTTTAATCATTTTAGTGTGGTCACAGGCAGTTTGGGTTAAGACTATTTAGTACTCCCAACAGACTGATTGCCACAAAAGTATTTTGAAGGATGATGTATTTTAGGATGCGTAGACACTAGCTGTGCTACAGAGTGGCTCCAGTGTGAAAGAGTAGTCAATTTTCTTTCATAGTATATGCATGGTCAGAACCTGTTGTTAAGAGAAGGAGGAATACCCTGCCTACATACTAATGCTGATATTTTGAATTGCCTTTCAGTGCAAGAGAAGTAAATATAGTGAGAGAAAAAATACAGGTCCTATGACAAGAATAATTACAGAATGAACTTGTAGATGATACTGACATCTGGAGAGACCTAATAGTGGGCTTTTAGTATCTAAATGGAGGCTATATGAAAGAAGGGGACAGGCTCTTTAGCAGGGTGTTTTGTGATAGGACAAAGAGAAATCATTTCAAACTGAAAGAGGGATGATTTAGACCAAATATAAGAAAAAAGGTTTTTACAATAATGTTGGTGAGGCACTGGGACAGGTTACCCAGAGATGTGGTTGATGCCCTGTCCTTGGAACCATCTAGGTTAGTCTGGACTGGGCTCTAAGCATCACAATCTAGCTGCAAATGTCCCTATTCATTACAGAGAAGCTGGATTAGTTGACCTTTAGTGGTCTCTTCCAGCTCAAACAGTTCTGGTTCTATCTTTCTTTGGTTGTGAAAATACATATCACAGAACAGCTGAGCTCCCTTTGAGGAAAAAAAAAATAGAGCTATTTTTGACTAACAGAGAGAATGGATCAAAAAACAAGCACTACAATAAGATAGCTCAATAGCATGAAAAGTAATACTTTAGCCTAAGAATATTAGGCTAAAGTACATTTATTATTTTAAGAAATTCTTAACTACAGATAAAATTGGAAGAACCTTGGGATCTGAATGGTCTTAAAAGCCTTTAGAGAATTTCATACTTCCTAGAGACTACTTCTTCGTTGTATTGTGTGCATATCATACGTCCACTCCAGTTAAAAAAGTTTAAAAACTAAAATTAATGTCGTATCTGTAAACTAAACTATTTAACTAAAGATTTTACAGAGTGAATAAAATGGTAGAGACTCATGCCTATGAAAGATTCTAGCTTACATACAACTTGAGCAGATAACAAGGTTTTAAAAATTTAAATCTAAGGAAGAGTTGTAGAGTATGCTACATGGTTTATTGATGTCTGTGACATCAGAGGTGAATGTTGATGATATGAAAGTAGAAGCTGAACCTTCCCACCAATATTTGATTTAATTTTGTTGCCATGTGCCAGATGGCAGCAGAGGGGCAGTTTGACAAAATGGCATCTAGCACAGAAGTGCATATGAAACGAAGATATATAATTGAATTCCTCCATGCAGAAAAAAATTGTACCCACTGACATTTGTTGACATTTACTGAATGTTCATGGAGACTAAGGAGGAGATATTAGGACAGTGAGGCAGTAAGTGGTGGGTTTCAGCAATGACAAAAGCGATAGTACATCACTTCCACTGGTGCAGATGTTTATGAAGGCAGCATGCAGGGTCTTCTTCATCACTGGCAACGACAATATGGTGGTGACTATGTTGAAAAACATAGAGACTTTGCTCTTTCAATAATGTTATTGCGATTTTTGTATGTGTTGTATTTTCCATCTGAATGTATAGGAGGCATTACTTTTGAAGCATCCTTTATTATTATAGAATCATATAAGCATAGAATAACAGAATGTCCCAAGTTGGAAGGGACCTTGAAGATCATATCATTCCAATCCACTTGCCGTGGGCTGAGCCCCCAGTAGCTGCAGCTACAACAGAACTGAGCATGCCTATGTTCATTTGCCATACCAGACTAAATTTTGAAGATGCGGATCCTAGGATCCTACTGGCAGTGAACTGAACAGATTTGGCAGCTAAGAAATGTGCATTTTATTGGGATGATTAGATCAAGTTCTGAATATCAAACAGCTTCTAATTAATCAAGAACATGAACCTTTAACACGTAAACCTTCTCTATAAAAAAAAAAAAAAAAAAAAAAAGATGCTGGCATTGCTGTTATTGTCCAGGAGAGAGCACAAGTGGTTTAGACTTCCTGGGGAGAAATCCCTGATTCACTGCAAGGTAGACCTGAATTGATGACTGCCATTCATTTTCTTTTATGAAGCTATCAACAGATGATATTGAAGGCAGAAGAGTCTTTCCAAGGAAGATTGGAATGTTTTGTGTAAACAAAAAACTCTATGATTGCTTTACAGAGTTTTGATTACTTCTTTAAAACAGTAGAAAAAAGATAATAGTCCAGAAACTCTTTCACTTTTTGGATGAGAGAATTTCTGCTGCATGTAAGTAGCAGAATTTTTAATAGTTATCACTGTACTTAGGCAAAATAGATATTTCAAGCTAAATTTGTTTTTCTGTATAGGCATACAAATACAATTATGAACAATTATGAGTAGTGGTTATAATGATTAAATACATTATTTTTGTAATTTATGCTGTCTATAGAATAGAATCTCCACCTGGTTTCCAAACTGTAACCTTAGGAACATTCCAGCATGAAACACAGAACACTGAAATTCCATGAAACAGATACATTTTTCCAGGGACAAACTCTAGATAATGGCCCCTTTTGCAAACTAGATGGCCTTAAAGGAAGGCCTCTCTTCCTCTTAAGGAAGACATCATCTGATGTCAGAATGCTTCTCGGATTTCAAAGCTCCTATACCAAGTAAATTTTACTATACTCCTGTTGAGTTCTGACGATAAAAGTGTGAGCATTATATGATTTCTTTTATATTTCTGAGCTGTTAGGTTGTGTTTAGGACCAGATTCACAACAGTGCAAAAAGAATGAAGCCAAACAAAACTGAAAACTTTTCAATGACCCTGTTAATTCAAGGCTTAGAAATGAGGTCAGGAAGTTGTAAGTTACAGCTCCTGTGTTAGACCATTCATCAGAACTGCAGATGCCTGAGCACAATGCATCAGCAACTCAGTTGCTGGAACTCAGATCATTCATGTTTCTTCTCCCTAATGAATTTCTGTGTGCAGAAAAGACTGTCATCCAAAAGTGCAAATTAAAGAAGTGCAGTGGCTTTAGCTGATCCATATCCATTTAAAACAAGAGTATTATCTGCATTTACCTGGAGAAGTGCAGAAGAGGCTTTCTTCCCTACACTGAGAAAACATAAACCTAGTGTGAGCACAAGGTATGAAGCTTTTAAAATGAGTGTTCTGTGTATTATACAAAATAATAAACATGTCTGTAGGCACAAGGAAAGTTAATTTGCATATTTGGCTCATATCAACCACAGCTGTTTGACTTAGTTTATGTATTGCCAGCAGGTAACAGGTCAATATAAATTTGCTCTTTGTTCTCTGAAGCAGCTGTCAGTCTAAATGGATGTGTATACATCTTGGCAGGAGTTTATCCTAGGATTAATCTCACAGTAACTCTAGATGCAAATAGTATGAAATACTAAATTGCTGTAATATTCTTTAACTTATGATTTGGTGGAATACACATCTCTTAGAGATCATCTAAGATATGAACAATTACAGTGTTTACTTGAGTCTGTGAGGAAATTTTTCAGCCAGATATAAAATGAAACTGTAATGTACCAAAAATGGTGGGGGTAGAGAATATAATTTATGAGAGAACAAGAATCTAGTTCAAATTTTTCTTCCTCTTAACATTTCCACTATTGTTAATTTACAGATACACTTTGCAAACAGTGTTTCTCCTTTCTTGTTTAAATTCATGTTTTCAATAATAGCGGTCTTTAACAAATTAGATATTTATGGTCTGCCTTTGGGATTTTGTGCTTAACTCCTAGTTTTGACCAATTCATGATAAACTACTGAATTTGTCTCAGGGATATTAAAGGAAATTATCTCTTTGCACATATCTCTTGCTTAATATCTCTTATACCTTGGTCTCTGAGAATGCTGAAAATATGACTGTTTTTATGTGAGCTTCCTTAGACATAAGGTTTAAAGATGGAAAAAAAATTGCGTCCTTTGGGCAGTCTTGATTACATTTGTGTAAAATATGTAAAGTACTTTAATTTAGATACAGGAAAGAATTTGAAAAACAAGAGGGATATCACAAATACATACAGAGGCATTAGAATTATGTCTGACCTTCTATTGGTTTTCAACAAATTTTTGTTTTCAGAGTAAGTAGAAGTGTGCCTAACAAAATAGATCAAGGTTAGGGAAAGTTAGAGTATATCTTCTTATTCAGCTGCTCAAAATTGTTTTTACCCTTTTTTTTTAACAACAGAAAAAGGAATTTTTTGATAGTTAAAAACTGATTGCTTTGTTGTTTTTTCCTCATTGAAGTTCACATAAAAATAACTCTGCTGATGGTAAACGCAATTTAAAAATAACTTAATTTGATAGAAAGTAATATTTATTCTTTATATTAAACTTAGAATTATTAACATCTGAGTATTCATGCATAGTGAGTTGATCATTAGAAAGGCATACATGAGAGAAAAAGATACTCAAATGTGGTATAAAAATGCAAAGTCTTAATGTCTTCTAGTTTCTTCTCCAGATCAAGTAAAAATTCTTCCAGAAAAAGTTTTGTTTCATTTTCTTGGTTTTCCATTACTGATTTATCCCATAAAGTTTATTTATTTATTTATTTATAAATTTTATTTGCATGCTGTAAGATATATAATGACTCATGCAAATGATTGACAACACACATCATACGTTGAAAGCACATGGCTTCACCTTCCTGCTGACATCACACATAAAGCATATGCTATCTCCCAATAATAGTTGCCTTGTTGTCTCTCGGTGTTGAAAATAATTGCACAAGCAACTGCATATCACATGTGAAAGCCCCTTAGGCTTCAGCCACTGCTTTTTCAACAGTTATTGCTATCTGACAGGAAGCAATCTATTGACTTAATAACAACACATTATATTAAAAAAAAAGTATTCATGAATTAAATATCATTGCAAGCAAATGCTTTTAAATTCAAATATAGAATTTTTCATATTATTACTAAAACCAGTGAAATCTGTAAAATATGAATTTAAGCTGAACAGTTAGTCTTTAATATGCTCTGCATGCAGGTAGAGTAGAGGTTACAGAAGTGTGACATTATTGTCTTCTCAGATAGGAGAGAAACCCTAGTACAGCAGGAAGATGTCAACGCTGCAGATGCAGTTTTTCTTTTTGTGAATCTTCCGGCATACAGACGTATGACTTGCAGCCACCCTGTAGGCCTGATTTGGAGTCCTCCATTCTTCCCTCTTGAGTATCACCATAGTGAGGATAACTATGAGGATAACCTTCTTCTTGTAGGTAAAAATATTGAAAGAACAGCAGAGAAAATGCAATGGATGAGGCTGGGTAGGTGTGAGGTAGGTTCAGGCAGTAGGTGCTTTACTGCTCAGGGGGACAGAGTAATTAATTACTATCTCTAATAAACCCCTTTGTCATACAAAAATAGGCAATTCATAATGATTTTGCTCATACATGTAGTGTCTGTTTGTGCTTGTTTCCTAAGCATCTGGGGAAATCTTTGAGCCTACTCTCCCTCCCCAGAATAAGAGAAGGGAAACTGAGAAGCTCGTTTTCAGCTCCAGAAATTGAATTCAACAGTTCTTGTAGCACATTGATTTTATAAAGAGATTTCATATTTACAATTATTAAACAGAATTAAAAATAAACAAAAGAAGAAATCCAATACCTGGGCAAGCTGTATTAATTTAACAGCAAAATCAGAGTAGAAATACTCTCTGGGTTTAGATTTCTTTTTATTCAAACAAACAAACTTCACATAAAAGTTCATACCTCAACTCATATTGGATAATTAAAATTCCCAAATAGGTTTAGAGTTACAAATAAGCTTGACAAATAGTTTTTTTTAAATGACAAATGTGTATTTGCCATTAAAAAAAAAAACCAACGTATTATAATACTGGCTAAATAGTGAGTATAAGCTGACACACAAGAAATAAAATCCTAATGCAAGTTAGGATTTGAATACAGAACCATTTCCAGTGGTTATATTGAGTCTACATTATGCAACCACTTGCAGAACCTAAGTGTAACAGTTCAGCTTTAATCGTGTCTGTTGGCTTTTTTTCGTTATTCTGTTTCTTAATGAAGTTCAACACAGCAAAGTGTAAGGTTTTGCACTTGGGCTGGAGAAATTCCAGGTATCTATACAGACTGGAAGGAGCAGTCCTTGAGAGCAACCCTGCAAAGAAGGACCTGGGGGTCCTGATGGATAAAAAACTTAACATGAGCCAGCAGTGTGCTCTTGCAGCTCATAAAGCAAATTGTATCTTGGACTCCACCAGAAGAGGGGTGGCCAGCAGAGACAGGAAGGTTATTTCCAATTCTCTACTCTGCTTTTGTGAGGCCCCATGTGGAGTACTGTGTCCAGGTCTGGAGCCCCCTGTACAAGAAAGACAGGGAGGGTCCAGAGGAGGGCCACAAAGATGATCAGAGGGCTGGAACATCTCCCATTTGAAGACAGGCTGAGGGAGCTGGGCTTGTTCAGCCTGGAGAGAAGGCTTGGAGGTGACCTAATTGCAGCCTTCCAGTACCCAATGAGCCTATAAACAAGAGGGGAATCAACTCTTTGAAAGGGTAGATAACAGCAGGACAATGGGAAATGGTTTTAATTTGAAGGAGGAAAGATTTTGGTTGGATGTCAGGAGGAAGTTCTTTACTGTGAAAGTGGTGAGGTGCTGGAACAGGCTGCCCAGAGAGGTTGTGGATGCCCCATCCCTGGAGGTGTTCAAGGCCAGATTGGATGGGGCCCTTGGCAACCTGGTCTAGTATTAAATGGGGAGGTTGGTGGCCCTGCCTGTGGCAGGGGTTTGGAGATTCATGATCCTTGAGGTCCCTTCCAACCCAGATCATTCTGTGATTCTATGATTCTGTGACTTTCTTCAGCTATCAGTTTCACAAATTTTGTAGTAGAAGATTTTATGTATGTGCATAACACTCTTGAAGTTGAGACTAGATTATTTGCATAGTTTATGCAAAAACAAAGTTGTAAGGTTTAATGACATCCTTTTCTTTAGGCTAAAATAAGTAAGAACAATTTTTCCAAAGTTTATTTTGTGCTAAAAGCTTGAGAACTGGATTCTGCACTTAAATAGCAATACATTGCACCATAGCACCAATTGCAGAGGATTTCTGGAGCAGACAGAGCTAACAGGGCATATGACTTGTTGATCCAGGTGGTTTTAGAGAAGCATCTGCAGATAAATGTATCTGAGAAGGTACTAGGGCAACAGATATTCCAAATTCAGTCTTAACAAAGATAGTTACACAAGCAGAATTACTTAAAACGTAATGACTGCTTAGTCTTGTCCTTATTAAAATGTGTGTTCTTAGGTTCTTAAAATGTGCAGCATTGTCACAAATATTTATTTATTTTAAGGCTGCCTGTATATTATTCCAAATCAAGCAATTATTAATACAAACAACCTTTAAAATTTAGATTTGGTACTTCGAAGTCTACTCAAAGCTGTTTTTATTCTAGATGACAATAATACACAGCAATTATTTGCCTGTTTCCTGCTAAAAATAACATCAAGACTGCATAGAGTTATTTAATGTCATTGCTATTTTAGTTCAGTTTGGTACATATCCAAATAAAATTTTGAAATAAAAAGATTTTCATCAATAGAGTATGAGAGTTATCTTCATGTTAAGCCCAAGGCAAATGTTTGAACCAGAAGGTCAACAATCAAATTTCCAAATACAGTTTTAAATACAGAAACAAAACTGTCTTCATAACATGAAGTCAATTACTGTACATAAGCAGTGGTTGTAAGACAGTCTTTTGTCTGTAAAGTGACTAGTAGAACTATTACACATTTTTGAAGTGTTATTATTATCTATAAATGTCAGTATTGCTTACTTTTATATACTTATATCTTATCTTCAGATTTCTTTTGGAGATTTGAAGGAGGGCCCCTCTCAAAAGGTAGTGTGATAGAAAGCCCAGCTGAAGTGCCTTTACACAAATGTAAGCATAATGGGATATAAGCAGGAGGAACTGGAAAACGTGATGTGCTTATGATCTGGTTGGTATCATGGAAACTTGGTGGGATGAATCTCATGACTATCATGAGACAATGCAATTGAAGGCTACAGGCTCTTCAGAAGAGACAGGCATGGTAGGAGGGGAGGCAAAGTTGTCCTCTATGCTAGAAAGTGGATAGATTATGAAGAACTGTGTCTAATTAACAACCATGACCAGTTTGAGTGCTTATGGGTTAAAGTCAGAGATTGGTCCAGTAAAGGACATCTAGTGGTTGGGGCCTACTATAGGCCACCTGATCAGGAGGAGCCTGTTGACGAGGCCTTCTTGCTTCAACTGTGCAAGGTGTTGCACTCACAGGCTCTTGTCCTGATGGTGGATTTCAACCACCCAGATATCTGCTCAGATAATGGCGCAGTGGGTGGCAGACAATCCAGAAGATTCCTGGAGTCTGTTGAGGAAAACTTCCTCTCTCAGGTACTAGACAGACCAACCTGAAGTGAAGCCTTACTGGACCTGGTGCTCACCAGTGCCAAAGAGAGCATTAGAGAGGTTAAGACTGGAGATAGCCTGGGCTGTAGTGATCATGCCCTTGTGAAGTTTCTGATCTGGAGGAGTGCAGGCCTGGCAAAAAGTAGAGTCAGGACCCTGAAATTTAGGAGAACAGAATTCCATCTGCTCAAGGAACTGCTGGATGGGTTCCCCCAGAAAACTGTCTTTAAGGGCATAGGAACAGAACAGAGCTGCAGCTTCTTATGGACACCCTTCTGAGAGTGCAAGAGCTCTCCATACCAGCGGAGGAAATTGAGCACAGGAGGCAGGTGACCGGCATGGCTGAGCAAGGACCTGCAGCTTAAAGTGAGGGAAAAGAGAGAGATGTACAGGAAGTGGAAGCAGGGTTGTGTAGCCTGGGAAGAACACATCTCTTGTTGCAAATGTTGCACATTTGTCATTGCTATTTCTTCTTATTTCCAGGGAAATTTTCCCCTGCCATATCATGTGACTGCTATTTCTAATCCTCATATTGCATACCACTGAGAAACCTCTGTCTCTTTCTTTGCAGACACTTTTTAAGTAGCTAAGGCCACACTTAGATTTCTTCCTCTGTCTTCTCCAGACTAAATAACATCCATTTTTCTTTGTCTCTGTTCCTATACCTCATGCCCTTACTGTCAACAAACTCTAGTTTGTTGATGTGCTAGTAGACCTGAAATTGGATGAAAGGGTTCCAGATGCAGCTTTGAAATTGATAATTCAAAGGAAACTAAATCTAAGTCAATATGCTGACTATACTTTTGCTAATACAAAAATGTATGTGATTAATCTTTATAATCTGAAATGGCATTGCTGACCTGTATTCAGCCTAGGTCCCAAGTTTTTTCCTACACAGCTGCTACCCACCCAACCATTCAAGAATTTAGAGAAATTCATGAATCCAATCCATCCCACATGCAGAAATTTATGTTTATATTTGTCAGGCTTCATGAGGTTCCTGTTAGCCCATTTTCCCAGTTTATTGGGATCCACTGAATGGCCGACCCTCCAGCCAACCACTCCATATGACATAATCTATATATTTCATCAGATCACTTCTCATTGTCAAAGTCACTTACGAAGATATAAAGCATAGTTTGCCACTATTGAATGCCATTTATAACCAGATTTTAAACCACTGACTATCATTATTAGAGCCTGGAGATCCAGCCAGTGATGGAATGCTTACCCTATAGTCCACAAAAACTGTACACATCACCTCAGTTTTGCTGCCATTATACCCTGGGATACTATGTCAAAAGTATTGCTAAAGTCGAAGTAATCTATATCCAGTGGTTTTTCCTGTCCTCAAAGCAAGTCATTTGAAAGAACTTGAGGTATTAAGATCCTGATATTCATAACAGTTGGATTTTTAACACTGTGGTAGCAGGAACGCAGAATGCACTGAATGGTTTGGCTGAGAAGGATGTACAACACCAAGATTGCCACCAAATTCCCATTACAAGCTGCATTTAAAAATACTGAATATATGTAATATAATATCAGCTGGGAACATAATACGTAAGACTTTGGATGAAGCTCCTTTCTCTGTGAAGAAAATAAAAAGCAAAGGAGGAAATCCTGAATATATCTATATAAACAGAGAGAGCTTCTCAGCACAGAATGGTTCACAGGTTCTTTTTATTTCTTCAATTAAATGGTAAACTAGTACAATTCACTGTTGCACAACAAATTAAACTCTAGGAAAAGATTATCTATGTAGCCATCCCAAAACAAGGAATAAAATATACAGAAGAAAACATAACAAAAATACTCAAAATCAGAAAAAGACAGTAAGGAAGAAGTTTTCCACTTGGAAAATTACAGGGGTGCTGATGCAAATGGGCTTTAGTGGACCTATGTATATGATTTCTACACAAATTCAAGGCCAACAAATGCTTCTTAAATGCTACTGATGAACTAATGTGCTGGCATGGGTGTAAATGTGTGGAGATTTTCTGTTAATATGGACTTAATAGATGAAAGGTGATAACGGTTCACTTTTATTCTGGATAGTTACTACTAATATGAATTACCACCATATATAATATAATATAATATAATATAATATAATATAATATAATATAATATAATATAATATAATATAATATAATATAATGTAATGTAATGTAATGTAATGTAATGTAATGTAATGTAATGTAATGTAATACAATATAATATAATACAACATAACATAATCAGTGATATATTTACAGTGGATAAAATCATTATTGAACTTTATAGATTTTTTGGATTTAGGTTATGAGTTAACTGCAATTATTCAAGAGTAGGATTTTTTTTAATACATATATCAGTAGCAGTGGTGACTTGATGTTGGGGTAAAGACAGTGAGAATCCTCAGTTTTGATTTTGGTCACAGCTGGCTTATTGGTGATCCAGTGTGAATGCAGTTTAGATGAGAATGTATGATATAATAGCCCAATCAGTTAGCAAAGAATTTTGTAAATATCATCTAGAATTGTAACTCTCCAGATGTCCTAGATGGAGAACTACATCCTGAACTGTTCCTCACCTTTATTCCAATCCTGTATCTCTCTCTCACACAACCTTTATTTTTTTGTTTACTGTGAAGGAATGTTTAGAAAATAATGCCAAAACAAACGTATGATGGAAAACAGTATAAACAACAGGTGAAATTAATTGCAAAGTAGTTCTTTACTCTTCCCTGCTTTGTATCAGTGCTGCTTGTTTACTTTCTTGCATTTATTTTTGCTTTGTTGGCAAAAAGGATCAGTCACTCGGAAAGGATGACCTCTGATATATGTTATATTCACACAAGATTTAGATCACCAGTTCCCTTTCCCCCAACTCAGTCCTTCATTTCCATATTTTACAGTCAGGTAAAGCATAGAAATGTGATGCAGTAGATTGTAATTAGATCAAGGTACCACTTCCTGTGGTAGGGTTATTCTTCTTATGGCCTGGAATTTAATTTGACAAGCATTGATCTACAGGCATTGCTCAAATGCTTGATATGGCCATTTCAAAGCAATTAGAGATTCTGCTTCTCCTTCATTTGTGTCAACTCAATAGTTTCAAAAATTACATTAAGTTTAAAATATTCACAGTTATTTATACGTTCATATAATTCTGAACACATGCAAATTTCAAAACAGGATAAAAGTCATGAGAAGTCATTCCTATTCTTGAAGAAATGCCTGTTAATCTCTTAAATGTTAGTATTCTCCTATCTCAAGAGGCTCCTAACAAACTCTATCACCTATAGTCTTTCTTTCTGCACTACCAGTCATTCCAGCTCTGCTATGCAGTATTCTTTCCTCCCTTGTGAAAATGCATGCACTATTAGTTTTAGTGCAAAGTAATTTCTTCTGCCTAAAAAATCTCTAAGTTCTACTTTTGAAACAGCTTTGAAGTGTGTTCACTTTCAGAGTCTTCCAGTTTGCCAGTGCTTCCTGGCTGCATTCTGGTATGTGCAATTTTATGGTAGCGCTCATTTCTTCATTATGGATTCATTATATAACATGTACACAACCTACTGTTAATGGTGCATAAATATGTTTTTGCAACTTCCTCTTTTAAGTACATGTGCTTCTAAATTATTTTGCTGAAAACATCTATTAAGCCTCCTGTAAGTTATTCTCTATTAAATCCCACTTTCATTTAGACTACAAATTACACAGTGAATAAAAATAATCTCATACTGCTCAGTTTTTCCTTATCACACCTTTTCAACTTTTGGGTGAGGAGCACCTCATAGTCATCCAGTTATATTACACGATTTAAATTGCAGTCAAGGAAAGATAATATAAAAATAGAATAATTAAATTACACTGTGAATAGACAACAAAACATACTGAAATTTGATAAAAGATTGGCAAGGAATTGAAAGAAGGAGTGTACTTCAATTGGTTAAATAACAGCCTCTTTCAGCTGTGATCTTCTAGCATGGTGGCAGGCAGAGAAGCAGACTGCAAATATTATGCCTTCAATTTCATCCCATTAAACTAAACTTCATTTGAGAATGTTTCTTCAGAATGTATTTCTCTCCATGCCTCATCTTACTTCTTGCAGAAGATTTTTCCTCTAAAGCCTCCCAATCTCCAGATAATTGTTCTGTTTCCCGCTCCCCCCTAAATGTCATCTCCTTATTCCATCTCTAAGAGGAAGGCTGACCTTCATTCCAAATTTTTTTGTATCACTTGGACATGTAAACATCTCTTTATTGAGCTAGATATCATTTGTCATATTTGAATGATTGTGAAATTCTAATTTCCCTAATGGATAAATCCTTCTGATGATTCATTGAAAATTTACGAGGTGAAATACATGTTATTCTGGATGATGGATATAGGAGAACCAGCATGGCTTCACCATATATCATCTATCTCAACTTCAGTGAGGCCTTTGACACAATACCACACAACATCCTTCTCTCCAAATTGAAAAGATACAGATTCTTCAATGGATGAAGAACTGGCTGCAGGATTGAGTCCAGAGAGCTGTGTTCAATGGCTCAATGTTTAGATGGAGATTGGCAATGAAGTGTGTCCCCCAGGCAATACTGTGACCAATACTCTTTAATAACTTCAACAGTGTCATCAACAGGGGGATCAGGTGCACCCTCAGCAAGTTTCCTGAAGACACCAAGGTGTTGGGTGTGGTCAACATAGCATAGTGACAGGACACCATTCAGAGGGATCTAGACAGGCTTGAGCAATGGGCCCAGGTGTACCTCCATTAGCAATACAAGCTGGAGATTGAAAGGATTGAGAGCAGCCCTGCTGAAAAAGACCTGGGGCTGCTGGTAGATGGGAAGCTGGACACGAACCAGCAGTGTACCCTCACAGCTCAGAAAGCCAACCATATCTTGGGCTCCATCAAAATCAGTGTAGTTATTGGGTTGAGGGCGATGATCTTGCCATTCTACTTCGTGCTGATGAGGCCTCACCTGGAGTACTGTGTCCAGATGTGGAGTCCTCAGTACAGGAGAGACATAGACCTGTTGGAATGCATCCAGAGAAGGGCTGCAAAAAATATCCCCAGAATGGAACATCTCTCCTACGAGAGCAGGCTGAGACAGCTGAGGCTCTTCAGCCTGGAAAAGAGAAGGCTGTATGGTGACCTGATAGCAGCCTCTCAGTATCTAAAGGGGAGGCTACAGAAAACAAGGGGACAGACTCTTTAGCAGAGTATGTGGTGATAGAAAATGAGAAAATGGCTTCAAGCTCATGGAGGATAGATTTAGGTCAGATATAAGGAAAAAATATTTTACAGTGAGAGTGGTGAGGCACTGGAACATATTGCCTAGTGTTGTAGTTGATGCCCTGTCCATTGAGACTTTAAGGTAAAGCTGGATAAGGCCCTCAGCAATCTAATCTAGCTGTGGTGGCCCTGTTCATTGCAGGGGAGTTGAACTAGTTGGCCCTCAGAGTTCCCTTCCAATGCTAAGGATTCTATGATCTAATAACCTGCATATCATTTTACACATTTACATACTTTCTACATATATATACATTTATATACTTTCTACATGCAGTTACAGTGTTCCCCTCCCCTCCCCCCCCCTTTCCTTGTGGTCTGATATATCTTCCCTCACAGCCTACCATTTCATTCTTGGTATTATGTAAAAATCTTGTGTTTTGGAATGTCCAAGAAGCTTATAATTCTCTCTGAAACAGTTTAGTAGGAAATATTATTAAGTTTGGTCACAAAACACATGTAAGTTTCTTTTCTTAATATGTCCTCTGATTTCTGTTACATATTTATGGAGCTGATCAGTCAACTGACTCCTTTTTTCTCTGTATCACAATCTTTCAGCACCTAAAAATAATGTGTTATGTTAATTTATGGATCTGCATGCCCTCTTGGTTGAAGAAAAAAATTTCTTCATGAAAAGTCACAAAAAGATGAATATGAATACATAACTGAGGTAATGAAAATATCAGGTTCTGTAGTTATAACAGACTCTTAAATGTCAACAGAACATTGTCAACTTATTTATACAGTATCTAATTCAGTCTGCTTACTTATACCAGAAAATTGAGCTTTCATTGAGCTTTCATTATTTAATTTTCATTTCATTAACGAAAAATGGTACTGTCACAGAGGGAAATAAAAGAGACTTGATGTCCATGATAAGAGTCATGATGTCCATTTAAAAGTCCATGATATTTTATCTCCTTCCTCTTTTCCTCTGCTCCAGAGTGGAGTCCCTTGCTTAAGTTGCCATCTCTGCCCAACTGATCCCATGCAGGCTTCCCAGAGGCTGCAGCTCTTCAGCTCCAACAGGTCCATACTATGGGACCCACCCTACAAGAGTGCACTGCTCCAGCACAGGCTTCTGCAAACCTCCTGCTCCAATGCAGGCTCCTTGGGCCTGCTTCTGTAAGGCTTTCCATAGGCTACAGCTTACTTCATGCCACATCTACCTACCATACTGCAGGCTTCTCCATAGCTGAAGATCCATGGGTTCCACATGAAGATCCATGGGCTGCAGAGGGACAGCCTGCTCCACCATGGGGCTTTCCTTGGCTGGAAGGTAAATTCTACTCTGCACCTGAAGCACCTCCTGCCTTCTTTCTGCACTTGGTGGCTGCGTGGCTATTTCTCTCATGTGTTCTTACTCCCTCCTTCCAGCTGCTGTGGTGCAGCTGTTCTTCCTTTTCTTAAACCTGTGCTTCTGGAGACATAATGACCATCACTCATGGCTGAGATCTTGCCAGTGCTGGGTCTCTTTTTGATCTGTCATCACTGCCTATGACATGAGGCAGCTGCAGGGCTCTGCACACAGGGGCTTCCTCTGCAACTCCCAACTAAGAAAACCTTGCCAGTGAACTCGTTACATTAAGACATATGAGTTTCTAAATCAATAGGCATAGTATAAGTGCACTTAAAGGGAAAAGTGTGAAAAAATTCAAAGAAAATCATTTATACAAAAGATCTGATCTGTAAATGTTAAGTTTGTACATAATATTTATTGAGAAATTGCTATCAGAGTTTAAAAAAATACATAGAACGCAGAATTGTTGGACTACATTTTCTCATACAGAATACTCAACATTGCAATATCACTTTTTAAGTATACTCCAGCTAAAATCCCAATGCAAGCAATCTATACATTTGAAAACTCAAGAACTGAAGTACACCTCAGTCATACTGCTTTGTCTGTATTTAGTACTGACTGCAACTAAGAACTGTACATTCGATTGACTGAAATTTGGTGTAAAATTTCATGTAAATGAAAAACAGTCAGTCAGGATAATATCTCATTTATTTTAGTGAATTGATTTTTAAATCACAGTATTATGTTTTATATTTTTACTTCATAATTTATTGTTGAAGTAGTTGTTGTTGCTTTATGTAAAGACAAAGGGCCAAGAACGAACAAAATGTTATAAAAGCAAGGAAAAATGAATGCTCACCCATCTGCAAGGATCTTGATTGTTGTTGGAGAAAACGGACAGAGTCATGACATACAGCAATATGGTTAAATCATTCTCTGTTTATTACCTGGACAGCCTTATTGTGTTTAAGACAGGGGCATACAGAGTAGAGAGCCTCGAGAAAAACTACTCTAAAAACATTCCCAGCAGTTAACAATTCTGCAAAACACATCCTGGAGGAGGTAACTTTTGATTGTGATATTGTAGTAGTTCTGCAGACTCTCTGCTGAAGGTCAGCTCCATGAGTTGTTCCAAGCCATGCACTCTTCCTCCAATTAGGGTCTGCCATCCCACAGATTACTTGAACTTGTTTTCCTTTTAATCTGGATGTGTCCTTGGTTCTCAGCCTTCCTTTCTCATGCTGTTTATCCTGTTCCACAGCTTCTGCTCTAAATACACTTCCTTGTATTCCCACACTTGAGAATCTAGGCTCATAGGAAAAGAACTCTAAAGGAAAGATCTCTAAGAAGAGATAAATGCAGGTATATTAATTATATTTTGAAGGAAACTACAAAGAAATTCTAAGGCTTTTTTTTTTTTTTTTTTTTAAGTTCTGATAGATAATATTTTGCCAGGTTTGTTTTGTTGTTGTTTAATTGAGATTGCTTTTTATAATAAGAGCATTACTTTAACACTTAATCTAGTCAAAGTATTTAGGAGTTAAAATTTACATCAAAAATGATATAATAATAGGAAGATCTTTTGTGTATGAGAAAGCATCTTCCATTTCAGTAGAAAAGCTTAACTACATCGATTCCAGAATTATGCTAATCCTTGCTAGCTGCAGGTATAGCAGTTATGAACATTCCTTCTATTTTCAGTCTCTCCATTATTATCCTACACAAATGTTTCACTCTACCTTATTATTTGTCCTATAGTTCTTCTTTTTACTTTCTTCCCTACCCAAATAAAAGTTATCAGCTTCTCCACTTCTGTCTCTTTTATTCTATTTACCCCAAAGTCAACTATATTCTGCTGTCTCAACTGCATATGGCTACATTTTTGTGGAGTCTATTACAACAGCTAATTTTTGCCTTCTACTACATTTCCTAAATTTGCTTTCTGTTATAGAACTCTACAGTGTTAAAGCTGTTCTACACTGCTGTGTTAACGCATTTGTTTGTCATTCTCTTTTACATTGTTTGATGTTCCTGTCTCTTGCTGAGTTCACAGCAAGTAGAGTCTTGAAATAGAAAAGGTTTAACCATTTTTTGTGTGGAGTTTGTAGGGAAAATAGGATACTAGATATAAATTAATCCACATTCTACTGGATATACTCAGTGTTTCCTTATATATTCTTCTCTACGTGTAGGTCATTAAATTAATAACTTTTCAGTCAGAACTGTAGAAAATGTGCATATATTGACATCTGAATTTTTCTTGAAACTAGTTTAAGAAGAGAAGAGGAAAGGGAAAGTAACCAAAATAGAAATCTGTACAGATATATTCCTAAGTTTTGGAAATACATTCAGCTTTACTTAGCAATTCTGCCACATTAATGCAGAAGGCCAGAGAACCTAATGCCAGTTTTGTACTTTTTGGTTTTGATGTCTTAAAAGCACAAATGTTTATTTTTATGTTATAACTTGCTGGGTTTTTTTCCCTCTACACACCTCTTCATATCTGAGACAAGCAATACTGATTTCACACAATAGTATTTCTTTCTTCCTATGTTGCTGTATGTGTTTCTTTAACTTATTCATTTCAACCTTATGTTCTTATAGCTCAGTCAATTTCAAAAAGTCATGATTCAATCTATGCTTACTGCATCGTTGCATGAAGAAATATGATTTGTTTGTTATTTTAAAATCCCTTAATAGTGAAATTGTTTGATTTTACCAAGGAGTTCTATGGCATCAGATGTTTTTTTTTTTAATTACCAAACATTTTATTTGGAAAATGATCATAACTCTCAGCTATTTTTAGCTATTGGAAAATTAAGTGACAGAAAAATATGACTATTGCATGTCATTAACCTCTATCTTCCAGTAAAATATCCATTCATACTGCTTTTCACTGCAAGAATATATAAACAGAGAACTGAAAGGTGATGAAAATATAGTTTATTGTTGGTACAGTACAAATATCCTACAAAGCAAATAAAAAAGAACATAGCTTTTTCATTCCTTTTGAAGTTAATATTTTTTAATCATTTTTAAGTAGATTTTCAAATTATAAATGTTCATCTAGATTTCTAAAGCTTCACCAAAAGTCCTTGCAATACAAGACAATTAAGTTAAAATTGATTAGGCAATTATAAATAAATGAGATATTTTTTCCATGTGAACAGTGTACTCGGATAAACCGGTTTGTGGAACTAATGTGATAAAAGGAAAGCTGCAGAAGGATTGTCACATTTATTATGCAAATTTAGAAAATCCTCAGAATTGGAAACTTCTAACATTCTATTTTCAGACATATTTTTTTAACATGGAAAAATAGATAAGATGTGAATTATTTTCCCTTTATTTACTTTAAGTCACTTATTCAAAGTAAGTCATTGCTACAAGACATTTGCATGTATAATTCAAGCTTATTTGTGGATAAAAATCTGTGCTCTATGCTTTTCAAACATTTTAATTAAACCAATGGCATTGATGTGTATGAAACAAGGAGTAAATATTTGTTTGATTTGTTCAAAAGATTACCAATGAATGATAATTTTCTACTTTGGAACAGTTTTAAAGATTCCTAAAATTATTTTAAAGTTTTTAATATTTAAATTAGAACAATAATTTTCTAACCTCTGTGTATCCATAGCAGCAAAGAAACTTCTTTTTACTCTAGGTGATATAATTTCTATTAGAGATTAATGCATATATAGAACATAAAAATGGAAATAAGTGACAATGGATGGATGTTTTATCATTTTTATTTTGTTTTAAGAAATGTGTATTTATATGAAAATATTTTAGTCATTGAACTGCCCAAGAAGGATATATTATGGAGGATTCTAAAAGAATCATCAGTTATTCATTTTGTTTTCTGTTTTGGATTTATTTCTTGTAATCTGATTTCAGTTCATTTTGATTTAACAAGGAAATTGTCCCAAAAAAATCAAATATTTACTTTTAGTCTGTTGTTTTTAGGAACTGGAGCTAGGGTACTCCAGCTCCTCATCTCACTGCTGCCAGTAATTTTGGGATCTGATCATCTGTTTACACCTAATCTGAAGATTCAAAGAATCTCTGTGAGTTTTATTATAATCCACAGCAAGGAAATCCATATAAGGAAACACCTGATCTGCAATTCCTCCAAAGAGAGGACAGAGGAGTCATATGGTTGCTGATTCACAACAGTAGTTAGCAGACCAGCATTTCTATGGATGTGTACTTTTTCCCAGGACCAGAGAAAAGCTGAATATTTCATAAGTAAAGGTGGGTTTGGTGCAGCACACATTAACACAGATTAAGGATTAAAAGTAACAAATCAATTAAAAAAAGGATTCATTTGTCTATCAAGTCCACCCCATTTTGGTTAAACTAGAAGATAACAGATTTGATCTAGCATGAATGTGCAGATGTGTACGAGAAAGGAGAAGAATGAATATTTATTTCATAGTAAGCATTACATTTTTGCACTACTTATGGAGTGGAATGAAAAATATTTCCACAGAAATTACATTTTTGGGGAAAAAAATCCCTGAAGATTTAGTTTTGTCACAATTAAGATACAAAATTAAGGCTTCCAAAGTTTTTAATTTGAAAGCGTGTTTCAAAGATAACAAAGATGAAAATTCATAGTATTTTTTCAACAAATTTGGCACAGTGATTACTCTTATGTAACTTAATTTTTATCTGCAAATTATAACTGTAGTCACATTCTCCAACATACCACTTTTTCATGAGTCATTTCGCCTTGGCAAAGACATTAATTTATAAAGCTTCTGAGCAAGTCTTCAGTATATATGAGATATAAGTTCAAACTGAGAACAAAGTGATAGATTTTCCTTAAGAGGATGAATACATACAGGAAAATGAAGAATCTATGCAGGAACACTGATATTTTACTTTTGGTTATTTAATCAAGAAATTTGAATGAACTCTGAATTCTTTATGACAAAACATACTATTTTTCTTACTTCGGATTATAAAAGTTTAATTCCCTAAGTATTTTCATTAATTTATTTACTTTCTTATTGGGAAGTAGTTCAGTAGTGTGTTTTCCATCCAGTTTCATAGTTCAGTTTTGGATGGATCTGTGGCAAGATTTGATTTCTCTCCACAGCTGCAGAATTGATATTGCAATCCAAAATGCTTCTTAATGGTTATTTAAAATGCAATTTATTTATGTTTATCTTAGACATTTGAGGGGTTATATAAGTTTTTTACTCTTCAAGGATAGGAAATACATTCTACTGAAAAATTTGGACTTGATCAGTGGTCTGATGTTCTATCTGCATTGCTCAGAATAACTGTGGGCAATATTTTCCCCTATATATATAGGGGAAAATATATATATTCCCCTATAAATATATATAGGGGAAGATCTATATATAGCTCATAATAGACTTATGAGCTATTTTTCTGGTTTCCAAAGAGTTTTTGAATGAAATTTTGTAACTCTACTTTGAGAAATTATTTGTAAGGAAATGTCTAGCTGCATGGCATCCTGTCAATTTAATGAACAATTGTTCAGTTTATTCTGCAGAGTAAACAGACCTCATACATCTTCACTGTCAGCAGATTTATTCCTGCAACATTTCATGCATTTTCATAAATTAACAGCTGATGATAAAACATGTTTTTTTACAGAAAATTATGGACACTTGGAACCAAAAGTAATTATTTCACAGCTAGTATAAATAGAAGTGAATGATGAAATAATTGCCCTGTAAAAACTAGTTACTTTGGAATTTGTGTTTGTTTGTTTGTTTGTTTTGAAAACTGTTTAGATAGAGATATTGAAGTAACTTAAAATATCAGGCTAAAAGTTTCCATTAGTGATTATAAATCAATATCATTTTTCTTAATTTTTAATAGTACTTAAAATATTAAGTCTCAGATGAAAAGCTGAAAAGTCCAGAGAATATATCAGGGGTATTGCTTATACAAGGCTTGCAATAGTCATATTAATTTGATAATCCTTCCTTGTACTAAAATGAAGCGATTGAACATCTTGAATCCTTACATTATTTTCTTACAAGCCAGGAAACAAGAATTGGAAGGTCTTCAAGTAGTTTAAAATCTCTTGCTCATATTATTATTGAAATCTGTTTTTGGCAGAGATAAGAATATGAATAAGAATAAGAATAAGAATAAGAAGAGAATAAGAAGAGAAGTAAAGAAAAAATGTTTCACAATTCTTTAACTTCATAGGATTTAATTTTTGAAAGGATTTAGATCAAAGGATTTAAGTCAAAGTATTGAATTATTTACATTGGTTGAGTAGCTATATTAGCAGTATACAATTGTATAAAACCAACTTATACAGCTTTTATAATGTCATCTATTATATCCAGTTATAGACAGCTGCAAAATGATCTTTGAAAAACATTGAACATTAGGATTAATATCTATTTATTTAAAGTCTTATACCAGAAAGCTCATATAGAAACTCATGCTTTTTTAAATATTTAGAATTCGAGTTATGAAACAAAATTTTTTGTATACAGCAATTATGCTTTAACAGCATCTACATCAATAAAATATCTCTTTCACTACTGACAAAATCTGGAAGAAAAAAAAGTATGAACTAAAACACTCCTGCTTATGTTAAGAGTCACTACAAGAGAGCTTTCTACAAGGGATGAACTCAAACTGTATCTGAAGTCCATATGATGAGTGTCAGACAATATTCCTGAAACTTGCTATCTTCCTTATGCAATTCTGAGTTTTCCTCAGGAAGATTGAGTTCCGCAGATCATCATGAGCCAAGGGAAGGCAACTAGTATTATTTACATGCACTTGTACAAGGCCTTTGACATTCTTATCTCTAAATTGTAGAGGAATGCTTTTTAAGGCTGGAATATTTAGTAGATAAATAGTTGGATTATCACAGACAGGGGCTGTGGTTAATAGCTCTATGTCCAAGTAGAGGCTGGTCACAAGTGGTATCCCCAAAGTCTATCTTGGAACTGACGCACTTCAAAGTCTTCATCAATGGCAGATAGTTGGATCAGATGCACCTTCAGCAAGTTTGCTGATGACACCAAGTTGGGTGGTGCAGATGACATAATAGAAGGACAGGTTTAAAAGGTGGGCCCATAATAACTTAACAAGGCTCAGCAAGGCCAAGAGCAAGTATTACGCTTGGGCTGGGGAAATCCCAGACGTGTAAAGACTGGGAAAAGAACTCATTGAGAGCAGCCTACAGAGAAGGGCTTGGTGGTTCTGGCGAAATCTGGACATGAGAGAGCACTATGTGCTTGCAACCCATAAGGGCATCTTGGGCTGCATTAAAAGACGGACGCCAGCAGGATGAGGGAGGTGACTGTTGTCCTCTACTCCTCCCTAGAAAGACCTCATCTAGAGTATTGTGTCCAGGCTTGGGGCCCACAGCACAAGCAGGAAGTGAAGGTGTTGGAATGGGTCCAGAGGAGAGCCCCAAAGACGATCAGAGGGTTGGAGTACTTTTCCATTGTGGAAAGGTTGAGGGAGCAGCGCTTTTAATCTTGGAGAGGAGAAGACTTGGGGAGACCCCTTTGTAACCTTCCAGTACTTGAAAGAAGCTTATAACCAGGAGAAGGACTGACTCTTTACACTGTCTAGAAGTTATAGGACAAAGGAGAATGGTGTTAATCTAAAAGAGGGGAGATTTAAATTAGATGTTAGGAAGATTTTCTTTACTCAAGAGAGTTGTTATGAACAGGTTACCATAATTTATGGTTGCCCCATTCTTGGAGGCATTCAAGACCAGGCCAGATGGGGGGCCCTGTGCAACCTGATGCATTGAGTAGCAACCTTGTCAATGGCAAGGAGGTTGAAACTACATGGTCTCTAAGGTCCCTTCCAACCTGGGCCATTCTGTGATCATAGTTCTAAGAAAATGGCAGAAATGGCAGACAGGTGTTATTTTGTCCAGAAGACAAAGTATTGTTTTTTTTTTTTTTTTTGGTTGGTTGGTTGGTTGTGTTTTACTTAATGCTTGTGTTGCTGGGATGGTGGTGATCTGGAGACACAGGAGGTCTACCCCATTTAGCAGGCTGGTTCATAGGTTCATAGGTTCATTAGGTTGGAAAGGACATACAAGATCATCTAGTCCAACCATCCTCCTATCACTATCCCTACCCACTGAACTACTAAATTAAATACCTTAGCACCTCATCTAAACGCTTCTTGAACAGCGCTAGGGATGGTGCCTCAACCACCTCCCTAGACTGGTGCCATTACAGGCAGGTAGCAAGGCTGAGGGTGTCAACAGCCAAGCTAAAGGTGACTGGCATGGAGCTTGATGAAGTGTGTACAGTCATCACGATACATGAAAATGAGCCTGGAAGCAGTTCATCCTGATGAATGATGTTGAGGCTACAGGAGGAAATTTCCACTTAGTTGCTATGTTTAATGTTTAAGAGATTGATATTCTACTCTTATTTATGTAAAATTTATCTTTCGGTGGCACTGTGGAACTCATTATGCAGGAAAGCCTAGAAAGACATTTATCTGTGCTCTAGACAATTCAAGGTCATATTTCTGCTGCATTTAAGAATCTGGACACTAGCAGCATCATACTCTCGGACTTAATACTTATCTGCAAGATCTGGAGGAACCCTTACTCAACCTGAGCCCTGCTAGGAGCAGCTCTGCAAAGTAACGTAAGTAGGAAATGCCTTCTATTGAGGTTGAGATGTCAGCCTGGCTCCTGCTCCTTACTGTGCTGAGAAGAAAACTCACCACTAACAAGAGTTCAGTTCCTTCCTTCATCATTACTGGAACATCAGCTCAGTAGCAACAACCACCACACTCCTAACATAGGAGTCTTCTTCAAAGGACTGGAAAAGAAAGGCCTTTGTAAGCATTACATTTTGTATGGGCAGCTGAGGCCTGAAGGTTGAAGGCTGAGACACATGGGAATCAGAAATTTTGTTAGAGCAAAGATAAGTATTTAAATTATGTTCAATTTACAGCTAATTTATAGCTAATTCTTGGATTTTGTGTTAGCTTCAGAAATTATTCAAGGAAATTTGTGAGGTTTAGTATATATCCATGCCTTCAGGCTGAAGAGTTAATTTAAGATGTTCATTATTCACAGTGCCAACTGGAAGTCCTCAGGTTAGCGAGCAGTCATTCCAACCTGCCTCATTTATAGGGTGGTTCAGAGTAGAATTTTAACTGAAACATTCAAAAAACTTGTTTTTCTCTTGAGGATAAATAATCACCAAATGCTGATGTTGCGGATTGCACATGCAGTGTAGTATAAAGACTGAGACAGGCAACACTGAATTCTCTCTTCTGGAGTAATCATTAGTTTCTTCAGGGAAAATAATAATAAATTAGTAATGTGAAAAAAGTAATAGCAAGAGTTGTATAGCTGTAGTGAACATGTACAGGTTTTTTTATTCCTCATTTTCACATCCTTGTCACTGTTATAATATATGATCATGTGTTTCTGGTAGTAAGACTTTCTGCAAAGCAATTTATTCCAAAGCAAGTGTAAGAGCAGTTTGAAACCACTGTTCCAAAACAGAGAAGTCTGATTCCAAAAACTCTGTAATTATGGATTATTATTCATTTCTGGTTTGCACTAATTCTTGGCAAATATAATGTAATATAATCTTATCTCCCATACTGAATGAAAGGGTGATGTTAAATGAGGCTTCCTAAACTAATCAGAAGAAAAAAAAAATATTGCTGGCAAAAAAATTCAGTTTTGTCATTAAAAAAACATGTTTCAAACAGGAAAATAGAATCTTACAGAAATGCAGAGATTGAAAATTAAAATAAATAAAATAAAATAAAATAAAATAAAATAAAATAAAATAAAATAAAATAAAATAAAATAAAATAAAATAAAATAAAATAAAATAAATAGAAAAGCTGTTAAGCTGTAGAAATCCATGCTGCAGCCCATTGCAGCCCATGTCATAGCAGGTGGCTATGCCTTCAAAGAAGATGCGGGTGGTGGAAGAGCACATACTGGAGTGGAGCCCACACTGGAACAGGTTTTCTGGCAGGAGTAGTGTGGAAATACATACTGGAGAAGTTTGTTCCTGAAAGGCTGTATCCTAAGGAAAAGACCCAGGCTGGAACAATTTGTGTAGGGCTGCATTCTTTGGGAGAGATTCCATGATGGAGGAGAGGAAAAGGGTGAGGAGGAAGGAGATGATTGTGATTTGCAAAGACAATTATAGCACATTCATTCACCAGTTCAAGAGGAGTCTGGAGTAAAGCTGAGCCTGAGAAGAAGGCAGATGGTGTTGTCAGGTGTTTTTTTGTTTTGTTTTGTTTTTTGTTTTGTTTTGTTTCTCACTGTCTTATCTTTTACTAGTTTGCAATAAATTCATTTTCCATAGGTCAAGGCTGTTTCGCCCATGACATTTCATCTTATTTTCTCCTTTCATCTTATTTTGTTCTGCTGAGGAGGGGGAAGGAGAAACTTATTTTTAGTAAGCACATGGCACCCAGAAAAGTTCAAACTAGTGTAATGCACTCTGATGATATTTTCATTAGAATTTTAGTCACAGGTTAAAACATAATGAAAGTATGAAATGAATATATAAAACATTTTAATGAACGTATTTGAACAATGTCAAGTTCTTTCCAAAATGGCTTGAAAACACTTACTGAGAATAATGCACTGCAGTTTTCTTCCACTGGAGTCAGAGATGTTCTTTGTTTAGTGCTAAAGGAAAGCATTTTTATGTAGATCCATCAACATTTTTAATGATGTTTTTGTGATTGTATTTATCTTACTTTCTCTGATCTTCCAGCTAAGAAAAACAGAGCGTATCTTCTTTTGAAGCCCTTCAGCAATTTACTGTAATCAGACTGTAAACTGTAGCAAGATGGAAACATCTTCCCACAATGGGATATAGTGCTTAATAACTACAAAGAGATGTTGAACCTCATTGGCAATCATCATTAGGATGACCAATCTTAAAAAAATAAAGAAAAAGAAAACTGTAGACTTTCTTTTAATCAAGATTTTGCTTAATTCAGTTTGGTATTCTGTGAATGTGTGGTAGGATTCCTAGTAGGGACACTTCCTCCCATCTTCCCTCACTTCCTCCCTACCTTCCTTCCTCCCTCCCCTCCCTCCCCTCCCTCTCCTCCTCCCCTCCTCCCTCCCCTCCCCCCCCTCCCTCCCTCTCTCCCTCCCCTCCTCCCTCCTTGTAAAATGAACATTATCCAAATAGTCATTAAATATAAGGCTAACTGGATACTGTTTATCAGATGTGACTGATGTGTTACAGAGACAGTGTGTTAAACATCATGATCTTCAAAAGTGTACGCAGCCCTGGCTACAAACCTGTGTGTAAAATAGCAATATCCAAGCAGACTGCAATTATTTATAGTTGCTCTCCCTAGTCCTCCAACTCCCAAGATGGAGGCTCAATCAATAATTAAAGAAATCATTCTGTGTTTGACTTAAGATAAAAAGATCTAAAATCATCCTTGCTTTAGCATTCAAATTTCAGCACAAATGGAAACATAAACATGCTGGTTTTGAGAGCTGCTTTTGCTGGTAAGGCACTTAACATGCAAATCTGTAGCATAAATTTAGCTCACAAGTGACGTTGGATATAGATTGCTTTTACATCTCATTCTGTAATCAGACAGAATGTAGAAAGGATTGCTTCCAAAATAACCATAATTCAAGAGGAAACTGGCACATGTTGTTACAGTCTCATCACAGAAACTTGTACCTTAAACTGGTGCATACCATCGCTAACTAGCATGGGCGTAATCTTTATTACTTTGAAGGAAGACATGAAGGTGGCTGAGAGCTAAATTTAATGGGGTGGAGATTTTCCAACGTGAAAGTGCAAGAATGAATCTAGAGAAGATCGTAGGAGTTCATAAACTTAATTTGCCTAATTCTTTCACTTCTGATATTTTTAGCACTTGCTTCCAGTAGTTTTCCATTTTGCATTTCACTGCTACTGACACAAATACCTATGTTAGGTATGAAGGTAAATGTAAGCCATCACTTCTGTCATCTGCATATGAGTAATTTGCAGAGACTTCTGAAAGCTACTGTATGCAGTGCCATTAGGGAGCCAGAGTTTTGTATTATTTATGCATGTTCTTTTATGCATGATAGGAAATTTCTGGTGATGAGGTGGTAATGGAGTAAGCAGTAGGTTTCTGTTTTGAAAATGTTAGTTGCTAATACTCCATTAATAATTCTCTGTTAGCTCCTTAATTCTTTAGAAACAAAAAGCAGAGAATTTAAAGTTATTCTTGTAGCTCAACTTTCAAAATACTTTAATTTCATAGATTTTTGTTTCTTTGTTGTTTGATTTTTGCTTTGGCAAGAAGTTACATTTAAACTCTCAAAGTAATGTTGGAACGATTAATATTAGGCTTACAGTTCAAATGTATTTTAGATACAAACATTTCTTAAGCCTTGATTAGTGGTTATCTTCTCTTGTAAAGGAGAACATTTGTAGGTAGCATTTTTTTTAATATTAAATGGTATGAAATAGTTTAAAATAACACTGAATACTAAATAATATGAATAATTTGTGATTTGGGACTAGATCTTTGTATTAACTCTATACAGAACAGTTCCAAAAATACAGCATAAACTATTGTTGTTTGTAATAAGGACCACAGATTTTATCTGAAACCTCAATGTCTTTGGAGGTAATAAAGACCCTTTGTGGTATTTAGATTCAGTTACTCTTCTTGCAAGGAACTTCTGTTCTTCCTCTACTTTTAGCTGTTTCTGTTTTTTATTTTAGCTTTAGTTGTTCTTAATTTTTTCTTTAGATTTGAATGGTATTTGTACAGGTTTGGGGATGACCTGCTGGAGAGGAGCTCTGCAGAAAAGGATCCAGGTTTTTTCGTGAACAACAGGTTGCTTGGGAGCCAGCAGTTTGTCCTTGTGGCCAAGAAGGCCAATGGTAGCCCAGGGTGCATTAAAAAGAGAGCAAAAAGGAGGTCAAGGGAGGTGGTCCTCCCGTTCTACTCTCCCCTGGTTAGGCCACCTTTGTAATACTGTGTCCAGTTCTGTGCTACCCAGTTCAAAAAAGACATATCTCCTAGAAGTAGTACAGCAGAGGATCAAAAGAGACCATAAAGGGCCTGGAGCACCTCCCATATGAGGAAAGACTTAGTAAATTGGGTCAGTTCTGCTTCAGGAAAAGAAGACTGAGGAGGGCTGTGATTAATGTTTATAAAAATCTAAAGGGAAGTGGAAGGCAAATGAATGAGGCCAGGCTCTTCTTGATGATGCATAGTGATAGGACAAGGAGTAATCGCCTAAAACTTGAACGTAGCAAGTTCCATAAAATCTTCATTTCATTAAGAGTGAACCTGGAACAGGTTGCCCAGAGAGGTTGTTTCCCTTCTATGGAAATATTCAAGACCCATTTGGACATCTACATGTGCAACCTATTGTGCAGTACCTGCTTTAGCAGTAGAATTGGATTCAGTTGGTCTCTTGAAGTACTTTCCAACCCCTACAATTCTGTGAAATCTGAGTCAACAGTGGCAGACAAAAGAGCCAATCATACCCTGGGGTGCATCAAGGTCAGAAATGCTAGCTGGTCCGGGGAAGGAATTGTCACAGTCACAGAATCACAGAATCACTCAGGTTGGAAAAGATAAAGACCATCAAGTCCAACCACAGCCCAACCACACTATCCTCACTCTAACAACCCTCTTCTAAATCATATCTCTGAGCACCACATCCAAATGACTCTTAAACACATCCAGAGACGGTGACTCAACCATCTCCCTGGGGAGCCTATTGCAGTGTTTAACAACCCTTTCTGTAAAGAAGTGTTTCTTAATGTCCAACCTAAACTTACCCTGGCACAACTTGAAGCCATTTCCCCTTGTCCTGTCACCTGTCACCAGTGAGAAGAGACCTGCCCCACTCTAAGCACCTTTCAGATATTGGAAGAGAGTGATAAGGTCTCCCCTCTGCCTCCTTTTACTCAGACTGAACAACCCCAGCTCCCTCAGCCTCTTCTCATAGGGCTGATCCTCCAAGCCCTTCACAAGCTTTGTTGCCCTTCTTTGGACCTGCTCCAGTACCTCCACATCCTTTTTGTACTGAGTTGCCAAAAACTGAACACAGTACTAAAGGTGAGGCCTCACCAATGACGAGTACAGAAGCAGGATAACCTTCCTAGTCCTGCTCACCACACTATTCCTGATACAAGCCAGGATGCCATTGGCATTCTTGGCCACCTGGGCACACTGCTGGCTCATATTCAGCTGACCGTGCATCAGTACACCAAGGTTCCTTTCCATCAGGCAGCTTTCCAGCCACACCTCCCCAAGCCTGTAGGGTTGCCTGGGGTTGTTGTGACCAAAATGCAGGACCTGACACTTGGCCCTATTAAAACTCATACCGTTAACCTTGGCCCATTGATCCAGTCTCTCCAGGTCCCTCTGTAGTGCCCTTCTGCCATCTGGCAGATCAACACTCCCTCCCAACTTGGTGTCATCTGCAAACTTACTGAGGGTACACTCAATCCCCTCATCAAGATCATCAGTGAAGTTGTTAAACAGAAGTGGCCCCAGCACCGAGCCCTGGGGGACACTACTTGTGACTGGCCACCAACTGGATTCCAACTTTTGGATTGTCCTTCTCTACTCTATAATGATACAGCCTCACCTTGTGTATTGTATGCAGTTTTGAGTGCCACAATGTAAGAAGGACATAGAACTGTTAGAGTGCATCCAAGGAATGGCTATTGAAGATGGTGAAGGGTGTAGATGGCAAGATGTATGGGGAGTATCTGAGGTCCTTTGGTTTGCTCAGCCTACAGATGAGGAGACTGAGGGGACCCCTCATGTGGCCTACAGCTTCCTAACAAGGGGAGGTAAAGGGTCAGTTGATAGTGACTGGACATGAGGGAACAGTGTGGAGCTGTTCCACTCATGTGGATCCAGTGCTGGCTGACGCTGTTCCTGGACTTTCCCTATGCTTCTTCTCCTGTGCTGACCCTGTGCCACTTCCCCAGAACAACTGCTTGCTGCTCAAGGCTGCCCATCACTGCTGCTGTTCTCCCTGCTTCTGCCGCCCCTGCTCTTCTGCCTCGGACCGTCGGAGCCGCTTGCAACCAGACTGCCCCTAGGATCTTGGCTGGTGACTTTCCCCGCGTTGTACAAATCCTTGCTTCTTTCCTATCTTTCCTATCGCTCGCCTTCCCTTCCTCATCACCCTGGTCAATATTGGTAATAAATTGGTCGGACCAACATTTGAACCGTTGCTTCTTAATCTCATGCTGGGTATACGCATAATCTAAGAACCTTGTCTCCCTCCTTTTATATTGGAGCGTGACATTTTTATTGGCGTAGTAGGCAGGATAACCTCCATGACTCACCTCCCTCCTTTATATTGGAGCGTGACAGTAGCATTTATTGATTTATTTAAATGTACTTAACTGCAAAGATTAAAAAGATCAGAATGAGACAGGTAAACTTCCCAAGTTCACAGTAGGGGTGGATTTTTAAATCTTGTGGTCTCACTTCACATCTATACAATTCACACATAGTTACACCAGCAGTATGAAGAAATTCTTCAGGTGGTTTCTGTAGCTTCAGTGAACTTCCTTGCTCTGGTGCAGACCTGCTTGAGTGTGAATTATATACTACAGTGTTGACTCCCTAGAAAGAGAAACTTCTTATTGATAAGTTTCATTACTATAGTCACTATAGTCAATTATCACTCCCTGATCAAGCAATGTTTTGATGTCTGGTGATGATCTTCAGTGCTAGTGAGTTGTCCAAGATTGTGTTGTTCAGTTGACACGACTAATGACAACTGAACAAACTCTTATTTATAATCCAAATGAGCCTGCTCTTTCAGAGTGACAGCTTCTGGCTTCAGGATTGTTGCGGTGACCCCAGGAGGATGAGCCATGGTCGCGTGGGAATGATCTTCTTAAGATGCCGATGCAAGGACTCAGAGAGACATCAATATGATTATGCAGCTGAGCCAACTTTATTGCGCAGGTTACATGCTTTTATACCCCTTGAACACATGCTATTTTTAGAATAATTGTTATGCAGTGGTTCTTGCTCTGTCCTTGCGAGATATGCAGTGTCCAATTAGTTCTTCTTTTCCCACACATACCAGGGCCATCTGGTTCCACCGCAAACTTACTCCCTCATCGTTGCCTGGTCAACAGTGCACCACTTCTCAAAATCCAGTGATCCAAATGTGCTGTTCTGTTCGCACTGCTACAAAGATAAGCACACACAACTTCCTTCCCTAAGCCAGTTCTCCACAAGGATGTCAGCAGGAACTCATTTGTTCCCATCTTCCAGGCCTTGCAAAAAGAGAGGAAGCAGGGAACACCAGCTTGTATCTCATCTTCACAGGATATAATAGTATCAATTCCCAGTAACCAGCATCAAGCTGGTTTCATTTGCTCCCAGGACATCTTCAGTCAATAAACATTCCTGAGCCCTACTATTCAAAGGCAAACAATTCCAAAGAGATGCTTTAAAATGTAAAACTGTTCACAAAGTGAAGTTGATTGCCTCATGTTGATATGATACACTTCGTACCAGTCTCAGACAAGTGCTTTCGCCTAACACCACAGTCTATGTAAGTGATGTGAAAAAAAAATTCAGACCTGCTTCACAACTTGCAAGAGCTTGATCTTTTCTCTTTCTGATAGCACAAGAAAAAATCTGACAGTTTCTTCACAGGAATTTTAATGACTTTTGATGTAGAGAAAGATTTTTAACAGTAAATGGAGATGTTTATTTATGATATCCTAAGCTGTCACTTATTCAGCCAATAATTTGGATGTTGTAGATGTATTGGTAGGGCTGTAAATCAACATTTTCTGCCCATCACCTCTTCCTTCTTGCTATCCTTGATAACGTTCAATTCCTGAAAGCAAGAAACATTAAGTGTTTTTAAAGAAACTTTACATTCTCTGGTAGTATAGGTCCTTTTTCTTCCTTCCTCATAAAAAAAATAAAAATATTGATGCTGTTTGTTATCTGACTGATAAACACTGGGCAAAAAGTCTGTCAATGCAATTTTGTTACAGAAATTATTATTGGTATGTTGCCCATGCAATAATGTGTCTTTTTTTTTGTGCTCCTCTGCATTGTAATTTGCTACCATTATTGTTAAGGATTCTTTTTCCTTGTGTGTTTTTTTTTTTTTTTTTTTTTTAATCTGTGAACATTCCATAATTAGTTCTAGGAGGAAACTGGAACTTGTTTACTAGCAAATTTCATTTGTACTTAACAGACATTAGGGAATAAGAAGTCTTCTTCAGTGACTGTCTCAAACCTTATTTATTTATTTATTTATTTGACAGTAGTTAAGCGTCATAAATTACTTTACTTATTTAGTTGTGTTTACTATTAAGGGGATGGATGTTTGCCCTTTAAAATTAATACCTATTGTAAAGCAAGCAAAGGCGGTGACAGAGCCATTATTTGAGGTAGAGGCGCTACAGAAAGAGATTAGAGATAAGGGGAATGAACTCACCCGTCCCGGCGACCGTTTAGGCTAAGGAATGCAGCTGCCTCTCGTTCGAACACTGGCGCGCGGGAAGGAAGGGAGCCGGGGAGGTGGGGGGGCAGCCCGCGCAGGCTCTGAGCATATCTGTGCTCCCGGAAGCGCCATCGAGAAGGAGGGAGCGAGAGGACGGGTGGACCTGGGCTCCTCTGCTCAGATCACTCAGGTGCTCATTCACTGGTTCAGGCTGTGACCAGGCAATCCCACTACACCTATCTTAATTTCAAATCAAGTTTCAAAGATTTTCATCACAAGCAAAAAACCTGGAAATACAGTTTTTCCATCTGTAACACTTTCCATGTCAATTTTTCTAGCCTTAGTGTTTTAGTCTTATTTTGCGTAATGGAATCTCTCTGTTTCACCTTTGAAGAAAACTAGCCAGAATGATTTGAAAATTAAATTAAAACATTTCTAATAGCCACTGAGGCACAATGTGTGAGAGTAAGGTATCTTAATAGAAATATATATTTATGAAAATTGTGGGAATATATAAACAAAAGAATAAACAGGCAACTATAAACGTTATCAGTTCATAGCATCTTGCAGTCTCATGTATCAGTGCATTTTTCTTTTTGATAAGCAAGGGGTGGATGCGGGTGGATAAGACATCTAGCTCTTGTGTAAATAAAGTTTGCATATTTTCTTCCCTTGGGAGATTATGGTATCAGACAGTTGCACTACTATGTAAAGGTTCTGGTTACACAAAACCGTTCTATTATAAAAGATGCATCAAACAAAGCAACTCTTTATCAAGATCTTTGAATTTGAGTCCTTTTGAAGAGTACATTTCAGATTTTTTTTTACCGAATTAGTTCCTGTCAAAGACAAGATTATGAGAAACAGAAATAAATGTGCATTTTATCAGTTAACTGAATATATATATATATAATTATTATTATTATTTTTGCTTATCTTGCATACTTTCATGTCCCATTCTTTATAACATATTACTGCATATTTCTCTTCCTTTCAGGCAACCCCCACCAGTGCCAGAATTAGTAGGCTGACAAGGGAAAGAGGTGGAACTGCAGAAACAAAAGGAAGAGGGTGGGGAGGGCAGATGAGACCTGTAAATCTATGACATGGGAACATGATTTGTTTTATATTGCTCATCCTTGCAGATAATGTTTGTGGTCAAGAGAATTCTGTCTCCTTCATCTCAAAACCACAGCTGTATATATATTTGAGGAAAACATTGGGAAGAGTTCAGAGGGAATAGTAAATATTCAGTTTCTTTTTAAAAATCAGAGATAACAATTAGAATGAAAAAGAGATTATGAGTGTAGTGGAGGTACAGTTGAGAAGAAATATTCATTCATGCTTACTGTCCATTTAAAATCAAGAAAATAAACAAACAAGCCAAAACAATGCCACTGACAAATGTTTGTCTGTATATAGAAATCCTTCAAGAATTTACATAAGTTTGTACAGTGTTAGCATAAGATTAGTTAGGTCATTCTATTCTAACTGGAAGCAGGAGATAGAATATCAGGCTAAAATTACCTTTAGGCATTTTTTTTGTTTGTTTGTTTGTTTGGTTTTGTTTTCTGTAAAAATAAGACACTTTTACACTTATAATCTAAAAATTATAATTTGGCAGTGCCTGCTAACTTAGAGGCTGTATGCTTCAGAGTTACATACATTTTGAAAATAATCAATGAATGATACTGAATTGTTTCATTTTTCATTTATCATAAGCCCTCAATTTCTCTTGAAAAAATAAGGTATTGAAAAATAGGATACTAAAACTGAAATTCAGTAGCAGATTTTTCTACATAGTCTCATAAATAACATGAACACTATGCCAGTTCACAGTTTTTATTGCATTTGCTTTAATTATTTTATAATTCTGTCATAATAGGTTTGGATGGAAAAATCAGAACTATAAATTTGCTTTTCTACAGCTCAAATAGTATGACTGCCTTCCAGAGTGGCCTGCTTTCTTCAGTCTGAAACAACAACAACAAAAAACACAAAAAAACAACCTATACCAGGAAAACTTCAACAGTTGCATTGCCGCATGAATTGGATACTGCAGGATGAGAGGCTTAGATGGCAGTGATTCCCTGCAGTGACAGAAGGTGCCTATATATATCAGAGGTGATATACATATAAATATCCATTAATGATTTAGAGTGCTAGAAAAACATTGCAGAATCAACTCTTGCAAACACATTTGCAGTCTACTGTTGTTAAGATATTCAGTTGTCCAGCCTCATGCTTTAGGCGCTCACAAAGAACATGTTCTGTATAACATAACCCTTGGAAATAGTTGTTATTAGCTGCACTATTATTTTTGCCATCTTCTAAGAAACATACCAAATTCCCAAGGACATGCTTCTTTACAAATCTGTAGAAAAATAGAAAAGTTGGCTTCCAAAATATGTATGTGATTGAATTTTAGCATAGAAGAATACTGACATTATCAGACCCACACTTAAAATCTCTGTCTGCTTTCCTTCACATTACTTCTGTTAGTTTGGCTACAAAGTCTAAAACGTAGTTCTTCGTATGAAATGCTACTTGGAACAGATAGAAATGTTAGTGATTGTGTATGTTACATCTGAGGTTATGTATTACAAGAGTTTAATATATAATTAGGCTACATGGGTAGGAATTATGTACAAAAAATATAAAATTCAAGATAAAAGAAGAATCTTTGATGTAAATGTGCTGCTAGAAACTGCCCTGCAGAGCTGGATTATTTTAGTCAGTGTGGATAAAAGTGGTGATAGAGTTTAATAGCTTCTTAACCTTGAAGAAAATATAGTGGGAGTGTGATAATGAAAATATTATGTCTGATTTGTTTTAGAGTGACACTGTGATTGGCAGTGGCACTGTGACTTGTTGCTTTGCTAGATGTGGGCTTTCTTACAAAAAGATGTTAAAGGTGGTAAATTTTTGTCTATTACTTACAATTTATATTTTAGATGCTGTTTACTATTATGTTAACAGAATACTTTCACACTGAGCTTATAAGTTTGGTGCATTAGACAAAAATGAAGGTTAGTTTTCTACAACATGGCACATAGACTACTGTTGTTTCAGATGCTTGAACTAAACTAAACTATGAGAAAATCTTGAACTAGAAAGCCATGGGATGTTCTTCAGATTTTATAGGCTTGGATGCCCAGCTGCTAAATTAGGAGGTGCATGAGTAGCTCTAAAATGCTGAAAGACTTAAAAAAAAAAAAAGATTTTTTTTCAATTTTTCAAACAAATTCATATCACACAGAGGATTTTTTTAACTCTGTTTTTCCACAATGTTAGTGTAAGAAAACTAGTTTTTATAAAAATATATTAAAATCTATTTTTCTGATAAAAGGATGTTAGAACAGCACAAAGACCCCTTATTAAAATGTTCGTATGTAGATGATTTTGAAGGTTGAAAACCTTTTAGATGCTGGTGTTGGTTATTCTCAAAGAGAAATAAAACTAATTAGATTAGATATATTTGTCTGTGCTGCTCACTCACTGGGCTTAATCTCACATAATACATTATGAAATGTGAATAAGTTACACAGCCTTTGCCATAAATCAAGGCTAAAACTTCTGAAGTATGTAGAAAATTTGACTGGGAAAGAAAATTAGAAAGGCTATCAGAAAGAGCTGTTGAAAATTATAGTTGGGCATTTGGTTCTAAATAACAGCACTATACTGCACAGAAAAATGAAACAAGCATTTAGACTGACTAGTAGCAACTAATGCACAAATGTATGGTGCTGTCTCAGTCAACTTAATTAGAAAATGTATTTTATTTTTTTATTTTTTAATTTAATTACTGTTACTATTATTATTATTATTTAAAATACATTAGTATTTGGGTAAGAATTGCTACCTCTGAAACATGCTTATCCAACCTCTTGGCTTGCTTGGGTCACATTGAGTGAACAGGAATTGTCATAGTTTTATGGTTTCTGTTATCAGTATTCCATATCAGAACATCATGTACTGCACTGGGAATTAAAAGAGTTAATGCTCCAGTACCATGGATTGTCAGTAGTACCAGAATACCTTTCACTTGTTATAATGACCTCAATAAGGTTATGGAGCAAATCAACTTGGGTGTGATCCTGCAGCATGTGTGGGACAACCAGGGTATTAGGCCTAGCCAGCATGGGTTCATGAAAGGCAGGTCCTGCTTGACATACCTGATCTCCTTCTATGATTGAGTGACCCCCTTATATCTTTTGAATTTAGCTATATTTTCCAGTTCCATAAGCTGTAGAATTTTTATAGCCTATCTGAAATCTTAAATTATGCTATTTTTTTTTCTGTCTACAGAACAGTTGTTATTCAGTAGATCAATTTGTCCCATTAAAATGAAGAAGCTCACTTTCAGTGTAGTATGGGATGATAACAGTATAAGAATTTGGTTGAGATTAGTTCAAATGTTTTCATTGAGTATGTTAACGAAAAATGACTGTTGGCAGATGTTTGTAAAGAAATAAATAAGGATGATAATCAAGCAAATTGTCTAGATTTTGGAAGCAGTAACTCCTGAGAGTCTCTTCAATCACACTTCTATGAAATTATTTGTTTAGGTAAATATTAGCTTATTTAAGGAACATATTATTCTTATTTAAGGAACATATTTCTACATTCATGAGTAAAACTTGTGATGAGAAAAAATAGAGAATCATTTAATAAAAAGGGGAAAGAATGCTTTGTAAATAACGATTTTAACTTTTTTTCGAGATAAAGTGCATCCATATTTTCACTGAATTCAAAATTATATTGTGTAGCAGGTGTGGGACAATATATTTCGAAAATTATTTTTGGACTGTTACGTGATTATACCTTGCAAGAATCTGTGTTAAAACGTATCTCTGTGGCAACCAGAAAATAGTGACTAATCCAGACTCTAAGTAGTATCTAGTAGTCTGCTTGGAAAAATATAGTGCAGCAGAGAAATTAAATTGAATAATTGAAGAAGGATTTTTGCAGTATAGAAAATGATATTTTACATCATGCTTAACAGAACTTTTACTACCAACTACTCCTGATCATCTTGGGCTGCATTTCTGTGGTACTGGACCTGTAATAGGTCCAGTCTCTCTAGCAGCAGAGTGTCATAGTCTGACAAAATGGCACCTGACATGGAACTGGAGATGATGCAAAAATGTGTGAATCATGAGAAGAGCTTTTTTATATTGTGAGAACAACTTGAGCAGATATAAGCTGAAGGACAGGAGGCTTGCATAAACGCAACCTCAAGAAGAAAAATGGAGACCATGATACTTGTCAAGTGAAGATAAGAAAGTAGAATAGATGTCCTGTTTTTTAAGATAAAAAGGCAAAACACATGCTTCAACTCAGTGTAATGTCTCTGGGAACCAGTTTGTGCTACTTAGCCCTTTAAAAATGTTGGACATTTACAGCAAGAATAACTATTACCCTTCATCCCACATTCACAAGTGATGTTAATTATTTCTTGGAATTTCTGTTCATGTCCTTGGAATGTAATGAATATGTATACATTATACCTTTAAATATGTAGTCATTTCTTTCTTTGGTGTGTGCAGCGTCTCAGGTATGGACTCAGATGTGAGTGATCCAAATCATTTATTACAAGCTTTAACATCCCTTATGTATGTTCACCTAGTGCTGTAATAAAGGGATACCTGCTTGACATAATTTAGTTACTTTGTCGGTTTTCTCAGCTTCATGTGCAATTGAATTCCTCCATGCAAAATTTGTACCAATTGACATCCAGCAGTGCTTGCTGAATGCTTATGGAGACCAAAAAGTGCCCATTAGCTCAGTGAAGTGGTGGTTGGTGTATTTCAACAATGGTGATGGCAACAGTGGGTCATCTCTGATGGTGCAGATTATTTTAAGCATGGCTTGGAGACTCTTGTTCATCTCAAGCAAAAGTGCATAGTTATTGGAGGTGACTATCCTGAAAAAAGTGTTTCCTATCTACATGTATGACCTACATTCACTCTCACTGTAGAGAGATTATTGTCTTGAAGGGTGACATTGAGAATAGAGAGGAGAGTAGGAGAAAAGACAAGACAGTGATTGTTTTTCTCCAAAGTAAATTTAATGCTGAGAATGTGTATTGAAAATGATAATAGAGGAAAATATACACTTGTAATTCCAGCTGTAAATTTCCTGACTGGTACATGTCAGTACTTAGGGCTGATAGCTGTCATTGACTTCAAGTATCCTGTTTATTGTGCTATCTGGAATTAATGAATTTGAATTTCAAATTCTGACCTTAATTGACATCAATCTTACTTCTTCACAGCACTAGATTAGATAGGCCAACAGCTTCCTCGCAGGTGGAGAGGCAGGCTCTTTTCTCTTCAATCTAGTAACAGTGATAGGACCCAATATAATGGCATGGAGCTGTGTCAGGCAAGGGTCAAGTTAGGGATAAGAAAAGCTTCTCCACCAGAGGGTAGTTTCTCTACAGGGCACCAAGCCTGTGGGAACTGAAGGAGCATCTGGACAATGCTCTCAGAAATATGGCTTGAATTTTAAGTAGTCCTGTGTGGAAATAGGAGTTGGTCTAAACGATCCTTGTGAATCCCTTCCAGCCTGGGACATTCTATGATTCTGTGAAAGTGAAATGCCAAGTCCTGCATCTTCAGGGAAATAAACTCATGCACTTGTACATGCTAGAGGTTGACCATCTGTAAGGAAGTTTGCAGGAGGCCCTGGATGGACAAACACCTGGGCAGTGGTGTGCCCTTTTCTTATTATATGGTTGATAAAACTCTGGAAAGGATTACCTAGGGTTGTTACAGGATCTACATCCTCAGACACCTTCAAGAAATGACTAAACACTGTGGAACCTGCTCTACCTGATTCTGCTTTGGACAGAGGCCTTGGACCTTGCCAATTATTCTTTAATTCAAGGAATACACATGATCTGGCACCTAGGAGCAATGTCTGGGTAAAATTGAGCAAAAGGTGTTGGTTGAATCAGTAAAGAAGAATACTTGTGTTTTCCTCTATTGAAGATCGGTGAATGAACCACAGACAATTTTTAGAATTATATCAAGAGGATATTTGGGAGAAGAAACAAAAATGTGAACTCCACTACTGAAGGCTTTTATTCCAATGAGAGCAATGCCTGTACAAAACCAGGAGGACTTTTTTTTTTACAGTTTAAAACACTGTATTGACTAACATCTTCTAACTCAACAAAGAATGCTCACTAGAATCGCCAACTTTTACATGACAGGAAGTCGCTCTTCCAAATAAGATGGATTTTTTTATTACACTTACTTTCAATTTAGAGTGTTATAATTTGTCACCATATGATCACATATTTCATAATTTTTAAAGCTGTCATATTCTAATATTTCCATTTTAAAGGAAAAAAAGATGGAGGTCCAAGAAAATATGTCATCAGAAGACAATAATGTGACAGATTACAATATGTCTAAGTAATTATTTAAGTTACACTTGTCTCTTTCATTAAAAGTATCATTAGACAGACAGATGCAAAAGATGACTGTGGTAAATAGTTTTTCACGTAATTCTTGATAATGTTAAATATGGTTGTCATTTCAATTTATCACTATGCATCTTTTCTTAAATACCATTCATCTAGTTGAGCTGCCTAGACAATAAATTGTGTGTGGAAATCATGAGGATAATTTAAAGAAAAGAATGTACACAATCTAACTATCTGTAGAATGTTTTCTTTGTTTCAGTGTGGTGGGATTTTCTCATTCTCTTCTGAGATTGATGAAAAAATCTGTACTCCTTTGTTTCTTTGTGTATCTCTTCCTATTTCAGGTTTCTTTGTGAAATAATGTGTACAATCAAAGTACTGAGCTGAAAATTGTAAATCTGTGTAAAGGACTGTACATTGCCTACAGCGTCTGCTCATGCCTGCATTTCATTTCAACTAAAGTTGCAAAAGTGAACAGAAAGGTTGTAGGGGCCACTGATGATAGTCACAGCATAAGACTGAATTAAACACACCTTCCCTTCTGTAAATGTATACATTTTGCCAAGTAAAAGCCTGCAGTATCTGTGTTATTCTTCAGATCCTTTATTTGTCATATTGATTTTACCCTTAACATAAGGCATAAATGGAAATTTTGGAAAGGAAAAATCCATGAATTTGGAATCTTTTCTCGTGAAACTGTTTTGAAAAGATTTTTGGCTTGTCACCTGGTTTTTGTTTGTTCGTTTGTTTGTTTTTTGTTTTTTTCAGTGTTTCTGTTATATCAGAAAGGTAAACAGATGTGAAGAACACCGTGCAACACTGTGGCTTTTAGTGAGTGCCCTGACAATACTGCCAGAACTGGAGAGGTGGGATGGTGGTATGGCAAAATTCCCAGCCTGAGAGCAAATTCACTGATAGGCATCCACTAAGTTTAATGTGTACATCGCTTGTGTAGTGCTGTATTCCCATAATGGTGCTTCATTTGCTGCCTGGTTGCACAACTGAGAGAGAAGATAGTAACATGAAGAAGCATCTCAAAATATGAGAGAGATCAACTGGTGAAGTCATACCTTGTCATAGAATCTTAGAATCACAAAAGTTGGAAAAGACCCCCAGGATCATTCAGTCCAACTGCCCATCTACCACCAACATTTCTCACTAAAGCACATCTCTCAGTACATCATCTAAATACTTCTTGGACACCTCCAGAGAAGGTGATTCCACCACCACCATGGCCAACTCCTTCCAGTACCTGACCATTCTTTCAGAGAAAAAGCTTTTCTTAATGTGCAACCTGCATCTCCCCTGCTGCAACTTGAGGTCATTCTCTCTAGTCCTATCACTTCCCTGCAGGAGGGGCACGGTGCAAGTATTGACGGATATAGATAAGCAGAAGGAGAGCACCTGAGATACAAGGTGAAACGGAGAAGTGCTCCTGTTTGAGGTGGCAGGCAATGCCCCTCCCAGCCTACCTCACCTTCCCAGGTGCACTCGTATATCAGGCTCTGGAGCATGAAGGACAGATAAGAAAATAAATTGAAGAAAGCCTATCCAGAGGGCTGTGTAGGGTGAGACCATCATTCCCACACATTAAGACAGCCTCAGTCAAGGATGAAAGAGGGGTGATTGCCATAAGAAATTCTCTTCTGATGGGAACTAGTGGTCTGATAACCTGATTAAACCATATTCACAAGGAAATCTGCTGTCCCACTGGAAATCACACCAGGAAAATTACTAGGATAATTCCTAGTCTGATGCAGTCTTCTGGTTATTATCTGCTCCTGGTATTTCAGGTAAGCAGTGATGGAGTTGTGAGAAGAATCTTAGAATCATAGAATCACCAAGATTGGAAAAGACCTCCAAGATCATTCAGTCCAACTGTCCACCTACCACCGATGGTTCCTACTAAACCATGTTCCTCAACACACCATCCAGACATGCCTTAAATATCTCCAGGGTTATTGACTCCACCACCTCCCTGCACAGCCTATTCCAGTGCCTGACCACTCTTTCAGAGAAGTATTTCCTAATGTCCAGTCTCAATCTCTTCAGACACAGCTTGGGGCCATTCCCTCTATTCCTATCACTAGTTACACAAGAGAAGAGATATTGATGATCCATGGAGCTGGAGCATTAACTCTTTAACTCCCTCTACACTATATGATGTTATGATGTGAAATACCATTAACAAAAATCATAAAACCATGACACTAGGTCAAAGGAGGAAATGGATTCTAGCCCAAAGAATTGGCTGAGCCCATTGACAGGGATTTATCTAGGTTTGAAAGGGAAGGAGAGTAATAGTGAGATCTAAATTATCTACAATACCCCTGCCCATGAGAAAGTGTAGGATGGTATAGATAATTTAGAGGGACAAGGTGCTAGTAGGGGCCCTAAACCTGCTGCACACTTGAAATCTTATGATGATGAAAGCGACATGGAGATTAAAGGTAAATACTTAATAGGAATTAAGGAATTCCCCTATAAGGTAAGATCAGCTGCCCAGCTACACCAATACACTCAGCTTGGGAAACAAAGAGGAGGAGCTTGAAGTCAGCATGCTACTGGAAAACCATGATACAGTTGCTGTCACTGAAATCAGGTTAATTATACTCATGACTGGAGCATGGCTGTTGACAGCTATAAGCTGTTCAGAAGGGAAGGTAAGGAAGGAGGGGAGAAGACATTGCCCTCTACATCATACTACATTTAGACACTGGAATGGCCTGCCTAGGGAGGTGGTTGAGGCACCATCCCTAGCGCTGTTCAAGAAGCATTTAGATGAGGTGCCAAGGGATTTGATTTAGTGGTTTAGTGGGTAGGGATGGTGTTAGGAGGATGGTTGGACTAGATGATCTTGTAGGTCCTTTCCAACCTAATGTATCTATCAGGAAAGGGAAACTATGTGAAGAGCTGTCCCTGGGAAGTTATCGTGAGCAAGCTGAAAGCATATGGGGTAGAGTTACAGACTGAGACAACAAAGGGAGCCTTGTGATTGGTGTCTACTACAGGCTGCATGATCAAATGAAGCCAATTGATGAAGCCTTCTTCCTTCACCTACAGGATGTTTAATGATTACAGATTCTCATCCTGCTGGGGGACTTCAAGCACCCTGATATCTGCTGGAAATGTAGTACAGTGAGCTGTAGGTAATGCAGAAGGCTCCTGGAATTTATCAAAGATAACTTCCGGAGACAGGTAAAATCCTCACCAGAGGGGTGCAATGCTGGACCTGTTGTTCACCAGTGCTAGTGACCTGATAGGTGACATTAGTATTGAAGGCTGCTTGGGATATGGTAAAGTTCACATTTGTAAGGGGTATCAGACAAACAAAGAGTAAAATCAGGAAACTTCAGAAAAGCCATTTTCCAACTCTTCGGAAAGTTATTCAACAAAATCCCCAGAGAATCTGTCCTCAGGGACAACGGAGGAGAACAGAGCCAGCATATCTGTAAGGAAGCTTTCTTTAGGGCACAAGGGCTCTCTGTTCCCTGGCGTAGGAAGTGAGGAAAGGAAGGCAAGAGGCCAGCATGACTGAACTGGGACCTGATGGTCAAACTGAAGAATAGGAAGAAAATGAACAGGCATTAGAAGCAGGAACAGGTAACTTAGGAGAAATATATGGATGCTGCTAGACTGTGTACTGTTGGGGTCAGGAAGCAAAGGCCCAACTGGAACTAGACTTGGCAAACAGTGCAAAAAAGTATAAGAATGGCTTCTATAGGTACATCAACCAGAAAAGGGAAGTCAGGAGAATGTATCCTCCCTGCTGAGATATACATGCAGGCTAGTAACAGCAGACAAGGAGATGACTGAGGTACTCAACAACTTTTTTGCCTCCGTCTTCATTACTGACTGCTCTTCACAGGGCCTTTGAGTGGAAGGATTGGAAAGTGGAGACCAGGGGAACAATGTCCCTCTCAGTGTAAGTGGAGATCAGATTTGTAAGCATATGAGGAATCTAAACTTCTGTAAGTCTATGGATTCCAATGAGATACATCCCAGATTCCTGAGGAAACTGGTTGATGTAGTTGCCAAGGCACTCTTGATGTTTTCTGAAAAATCCTGTCAGACAGGTGAAGTCCCTGGTGACTGGAGAAAAGGCAGTATTGGACCCATTTCTTAGAGGTGTAAAAAAGATGACCAAGGAAAATACCAGCCTGTCAGCCTTGCCTCTGTGCTAAGAAAGATAACAGAGTAGATCACCCTGGAAGCTATCCAAAGGCACATGGAAGGCAGGATGATATGGGATAACCAGCATGACTTCATCAAGAGCATGTCCTGCCTGACCAACCCAGTAGCTTTTTATAATGGTATATTGCATTGTTATCTTATCAGTGGATAAGGGAAGAGCCATTGATGTAATCTATCTGGACTTCAGTAAAGCATTTGACATGGTCTCTGATAACATCTCTTCAAATTGGAAAGATATGTACTTGACAGGTGGACTATTCAATGAAGAAAGAACTGGTTGGTTGCAAGATCGTACCCAGAGAGTGGTGTACAATGACTCAAAGTCCAGATGGAGATCAATGACAAGTGGTGTCCATCAATATGGGGAATTGTGCTCTCAAATATCATCATCAGTGACATCAATGTGGGATTGAGTTCACTCTCAGCAAGTTTGCATGACACCATGTCAACACACCTGAGGGACTGTGCTATTCAGCGGATACTAGACTGGCTTGAGCAGTGGGCCCAGGTGAACCTCATAAGGTTCAACAGATACAATTGAAAGATATTGTACCTTGATTACTGCAACCCCCATTACCATTATAAGCCGGGGGATGAAAGAATAGAGCGCAGCACTGCCAAAAAGGTCTTGAGGGTACTGGTGGATGGTAAGCTGGATGTGAGACAGCAATGTGCTTTCATAGCCCAGGAAGCTGACTATACTGTGGGCTTTGTCAAAAGATGTGTAGTCAACAGGTTGAGGGAGGGGATCCTGCCCCTTCACTCTGTGCTGATGAGACCTCACCTGGAGAACTGTGCCTAGATGCGGAGTCCTCAGTACAGGAGAGATATGGGCCTGTGAGAGTACATCCAGAGAAGGATCACATAAATGATCCAAGGAATGGAACACCTCCCCTATGAGAACAGGCTGAAAGAGTTGGGGCTCTTCAGCCTAGAGAAGAGAAGGTTCTGGGGAGACCCAGTGTCAGCCTTTCACTGTTTAAAGGGGGATTGTATGAAAAAAGGGAGACTTTTTAACAGGGTCTAATGTAATGGGACAAGACAAAATGGTTTCTAAATGAAAGAGGAGATTTAGATTGGATATAAGGAAGAAGTTATTTACTATGAGGATTATGAAATACTGGAACAATTTGCCCAGAGATGTGGTGGATGCCTCATTCTTGGAGACAGTGAAGGTCAGTCTGGATGAGGCTCTGAGCAACCTGATTTTGTTGTATATATCCCTGTTCATTGCAGTAGAGTTGAGCTAGATGATTCTGAATGGTCCCTTCCAACTCAAGTAGTTCTTTGACACTATTATTCTATAATAATATCCTTCATGTACCTTCTATCTTGTGAAAGTAAGTTGCTCAAAAGTAGTCTCTAATAAATACATCACTGGGCATCTTCTACACAGTGTCTGCAATTTGTAGCATGATTTGACATTTTTGCTTGACAACCAGGACTTCACTCATTCTTTTCTACTTCTGAATTTATCCATGTATAATGCTAGGATTTCTTCACTTTTTTTTCCGTGAAACTCAGTTGTGAAGTGTCGTTGGATGTAATGGCCAGAGTCATGTGATACACCAACATGGTTAACTATGGTTTACTACCCGGACAGCTTCATTTTTATAGCACTTAAGAAAATAGTGTATAGAAAATATCTCACAATCATTGGCAGAAAACCTCAAGAAAAACAGCTCTAAAAACTCTCCTGGCTGTTAACAGTTCTGCAAAACACATCCCAGAGGAGGTAACTTTTGATTGCAATATTTGTAGTTCTGCAAAGTCTTTGCTGAAGGTCAGCTCCATGAGTCATTACAAGCCATGCACTCTTCCTCCAATTAGGATCTGCCATCCCACAGCTTACTTGAGCTTGTTTTCCTTTTCTTCTGGAAGAGTCCTTGGCTACCAGACTTCCATTCTCATGCTGTTTATCCCGTTCCAAAGCTTCTGCTCTAAATATACTTTCTTGTATTCCCACAGTAAAAATGTCATGCTCCAATATAAAGGAGGGTGACGAAGGTTCTTAGATTATGTATATACCCGGCGTGAGATTAAGAAACAACGGTTCAGATGTTTGTCCGACCAGTTTATTACCACTATAAACCAGGGAGATGGGGAAAGCGGACACTGTTAGGGTGATGGGTAAGGGAAGGCGAGCGATAGGAAAGATAAGGGAGGAAGCAAGGGCTTGTACAAAGCAGGGATAGTCATCAGCCAGGATCCTAGGGGCGGTCCGGTTGCAAGCGGCTCCGACGGTCCGAGGGAGAAGAGCAGGGGTGGCAGAAGCAAGAGAACAGCAGCAGCGATGGGCAGCCTTGAGCAGTAAGCAGTTGTCCGTAGAAGCAGCACCGGGTCAGCACAGAAGCGGCGAGGGGTCAACCCCAGGAGGGGCAGCAGCGAACAGTGATCAGCTCGTGAAGTCTCTCCAAAGAGAAAGCTTCTTCAAGAGGAAGCCACTCCAGAGAAAACCCCTCCAACTTCGTGGCTGCAGGATCCCTCTATTTATCTCCCAGATTTCTCCAGTCTACATGACGAACCCCTCGAACCCCTCCTGCTTGCACATCAGGCGGGTATCACCTGAGATGGTTATCTCCCCCTGGAGATGAGTTCCACAAAAGAGTGTTCAAAGGCCACTGAGCTGCGGCTTAGGCTGCCCCAGGACATGCCCATCAGCTTGTCCCATAGACAAGGGATTTCACAACCCTTGCCCAGGTCAAGCTTGGACATGTTTGGACATGTTCATCAGCAACCTTTGAGGCAATGGTATAAGATACTAGTCTCTTACACAGTGTAACTATGATTAAGGGATTGCAGCCCTCTCATTCTAGCTATAGTAAAGACTTCTGCTCAATTCATTGTTGCATTGCAAACAGTATGTGTTTATACTGGTTTGAGTACATTCAAAGATTTCAGACTCTTCTTGGTTTCACGCTTTGCCACCAAATAAAAGATAATTCTTGTGATGAAAGTGCCCTCAGGTTTCAATAACTATTTTTTTTCTTCCAGATTCTGTCTTCCTATTTTTATTTTTAATTTTTATTTATTGTTGGCTTTTCTGTTGACAGTCTTTTTGCTCTATCCAATCGTTTTTAAGCAGGTAAATATAAGATTTTTGAATAGCATATTTCATTAAACTTAACAGCCTAATTAATGCATTCTCCATGTATGTGCACCAGTGATTCTATAATTCAGACTCTCTTCACAAACTGTGTTATTATTTGATAGGTGGAACTATCATAAATTAGAAATGTCAGGAATTCTCAGAGAGGGCTTTTTCTTTAAGATTATAAAGGAACCAGTATTCTAAATGTCTCTTGTATCTTTTATAAATTTTATTGTCTCTTTTCCAGCAGCTGTAATTAAATAAAATCATTAAAATTTAGAGTAAGAATAAATAAAATGTTGGTGTAACTAACTTTCATAAAGAAAACACTAAAATATTTGCAATTAACAACTTGGTCATGATCATTGGTCATGGTCAACTTAAGATCCCTTAGATGGTCTTAAATGATTATTGAAGCAAAGATGAAGATAATGTAAACTGGTTGATTAAATACATAAAAGATAGAAAGCTGATTTTAGGGATAGAAAAGAATAGTTTGGAACTATAAGTCCAGAGCAGATGTAGTAGGAATCTGTGCCTGTTTAGAGAAGATAAATAAAAGACAGATAGACTACGTTTGTGAAGAACAGATAGAGAAGAACAGTCAGTTTCAGATTAAAACTAGTGATAAACTGTTTGGGACTAAAGTTAAAGGCAGGTGTGGATCAGCCAGCTGAAAAAGTAGATCTCTGAGGATGACCAGAATGTCTGCTGTGTATGCTTGACTGTAGAATCAGAAAAGAATGATTTAGAAATAGGAAGAGGAGGGCAGAATTGTGATGAGAAGTGAGCGCACAGAAAAATTGTGTCCTCTAAGGTTCACTTACTTTCTGATCTATAAATTGAACAACAGAGTTCAGACTTGTTATCCCTCTGCTGTCAGGAGAACTCCATCACAGGCATTCTTTGATTCCATGACCCCTGTGCTATACTTTCAGAAGATGCACTCACACCGAGGATGGGAAATTGTACAGCGGAGCTTTATGAATGCTTTTTGCTGATTTTTTACTAGTCAAAAGGGAAAAAAACCAGTCCGTCACTGCATATTTCAGTGACTGGCTTCATCACAGTACTTGATGCATACTTGCAAAGTTGTTTTTTTAGGTAAAGCTGTCATTTCAATGAAAATTCCACCAAACTTGAAGTGTGTGCTAATTTCTTAATAATTATTTTTATTATTAAATATAGTTATTTTATTAATAATGTTCTTATTTTGTTCTCAACTGTCCAAAGGAACTCTTCTACAAATTTGAATAACACTCATTCTATTTAAGAGAAAGAGGAGGATGATGTAATCAGATTTAAGACTTTTTTGAAAGTCATTAGGTAGTGAATGAGATTGTGGATTCATACTATATCTAATTACTACCCCAAGGATTCTGTTCTTGCCTTTATTTTCATTTGTAACACCAGGCAGGTAACAGCACTTCTCACAAGAGGTTGATAAATGTCTTTCTCATTTTTCAGAGTAACAGCCTGATATTTCTGTAGAAATATCTTGAAGAAAAGCTGAACAGTAATAACAGAAACTAATAGGAATGCTAGTTTGAATGTATAAAGTACCAGATCATAAACACATTCTAAAAAAGTCATTTGGAGTTGTCAGGTTTGGTGCAAAAAAATTAATATGGTCTTTTTCCTTAGTTTGACTATGCCTCAGTCAACTTTTGAAAAATGGGATGATATCATATTTCATTTTGCTGTCATTTTAAAAGATTTATGAACCCAATGGGGTTTCTCTGCGCAGGTTTTTTTTTTTTTTTTTTTTTTTTTTTAACTCTTAATGCACTACATGATGTTATGATGTGGAATACCAATACCAAAAATCATAAAACCATGACAAGCTCTTTGTTCAGAAAGGTGCCATAGAAAATTAAAAACAAATGAATAAATGTAATAGGATCACCACAGGTTTTAGCAGTTTGCAGCAAATATCAATCTTCTGATCATTAATAAAATGTCATTTATCACATGTACTGAATGGAAAGATTTTTGGGAAGGAGGAAAAGAGCAGTCATTTAGAAAAGACATTACAGTTATACACACAGGAGATAGTCAAGTAGAACTTCTTTACTTCTTAAAAGTTTGAATATAGATTTTATGACCATGTTTTTTAGCTATGTAAATATTAATCTGTATTTGTGAAGTTATTATATGCATATTGGTAAACAACTGAAAAAACAAATAATATTTATATGTGGGCCAAAGTGATGGAAAAATTACCATCATCTGTGATCTTTTCCTCTACATTCATCTGTGGTGAATGAAATAATACATGAATATGAGCATTATTAACTCAAATGTCTGCTAAAATTTGAAAACCTTGCTGCTGTATTAGAACCATATAATTCTTTGGGTTTGAAGGGACCTTTAAAGGTCATCTAATTCAATTCCCCTGCAATGAACAGGGACATCTACACCTAGATCAAGTTGCCCAGAGCCTGGTCCAGCCTGGCCTTGAGTGCCTTCAAAGACTTGAAATTCATCACATCTCTGGGCAATCTGTTCGAGTGCTTCACCGCTGTAAAAGACTTTTTCCTTGTATCTCGCTTAAACCCCCCAAAACCTCTTTAAGCTTGAAATCCCTTGTCCTATCACAACAGGCTCTGCTACAGAGTCAATCCCCTTCTTTTCTCTAGCTCCTCTTTAGATAGGGGAGGACTGCTATAAGGTCACTTTGGAGCTTTCTCTTCTCCAGGCTGAACAGCCCCAGCTCTTTCATCCTATCCTCACAGAAGAGGGGATATGCAAGTGAGACACGCTACTACATTCATTATTACTGTAACAGTGGTAAGAATAATCTTGTTTGACACTCATGTTTCTGTGATTATCTATCAGTGGTATATCAGGCATATTATACTTACAAATCAGTTGCCTCCAACAGATATCTTTTTCCAGAAACTATGTTTGCTTTTTTTAAAATAGGAAAATGAAATATTGAAGTGAGCAGCTGAAAAGTTAATGAGAGTTCTTCTCTTAGTGACTTACATTGGGTGCATAATGTCCCTCCTGTGTGTTTCACAGATCATGTTTACATTTTAAGTTTACATATGAAATGCAGCTAAATAATCAGAAAATAGTAATACAAAAATATATATAATAAATAAAATAATATAATCAAAGCCAAGCCTTTCTCTAGGCAGATAATAACACTTTCAATAAACAGCATTGAAATTTAGTATACATTCCATCTCAAAAATTCTAATTCCTTTTCCATAGACATTCATTAAGGCAAAATCTCTCATGTTCATTTTTCTGAATACATGATATATTTCTCATTTTTTAATCTAGGTCTTAAAAGTCTGCTTTTTACCCAGACTCTAAGAAGAACTGCATGAATTTCCAAATGAGATTACCTCATCATTGTAACTTATTCTGGTTTCAGCTGACAAAGTGTTAATAGCACACCAATATCTAGCTCATTGCTGAAGAAGAGGTATACTCCCAAGGCAAGGCCAGGTTGTCCAGAAGAATTGCTGCTGCCATTATGGTGTGGCAGTAGAGAAAAGAGTGGGACAAGGACAGCAGGCATGATTTGGTAAGGGGTTACTCCAGACCACATGACATAGCTGAAAGCTTAAAGTTGTGGGAAGTTGACTAGAGGCTGGTTGCTGCTTGTGGATTGGCTAGGCATTGGTCAGTAGGAGATGAGACATTGTATGCTAGTGTGGCATTCGTTGGCAGATTCTATTTTGAGCTAGGCACCAGTTGGTAAGTTGTTGCATTGTGGATACGTATAGACACATAACTATCAGTATAAACACATGTATAAGGGCTGCTCTGAAAGTAATACCTCTTGTTTCAGTAAGTGGGCCCACGATATCAGAGATGGTTATTGGTAGTATTGGCAGCAGAAACTGAACCTTCCTGTCAACATTCTGTTTAATTCTGCTACCACGTGACAGATGGCATCAGAGAGGCAGTCTGACAAAAGAGCATCTGATATGGAAGTGCATATTAAACAAAAGTGCATAATACAAAGAATTATAGAATGACTTAGGTTGGAAGGGACCTCAGCAATAACCTAGTTTCAATTCCACTTCCATAGTTCAACTTCCCAAGACCCCACTTAAACTGCCTTAACTTCTCTGCAGATAGAGTATCTACAGCCTCTCCAGGCAGCCTGTTCGAGCATCTCACCACACAGTGATAAATTTCCACCTAACATTTAAATCTAATTCTCTCCTCCTTTTGTTTAAAACCATTCCTCCTTGTCTTATGATTACCTATTTCTGTAAAAAGTTAGTTCCCCTCAGTTTATAAACTCCCTTTAAGTATTGGAAGGCCACAACAAAGCCTTCCCGTAGCCTTCTTTTTTCCAGGCTGAACAAGCTCAGATGCTTCATTTTTCATAGGAAGAGATAATCAAGCCTTCTGACTATCTTTGCAGCCCTCCTTTAAGCCTGTTCCAAAGCACTCACCTCTTTCTTGCACTGGAGCCACAGTACTCCAGATACAGCTCCACCTATCTTTGAGGACCTGTGTTTACAGATAGGAACTCCAAGAGAAAAACCTTCCTCAGTGGCAGTTAGCCCTTAAGAGATATCTAAGAGGGGTGGAGCCTGGCTTCATTCACAGGTGAATTCCCTTCACCTGTGCTTCCAGGGCTGACCAGGGCTTTTCTCCAGGTGCTTGATCAATGATTTAGGCCGTGACACAGTGGTTCCTATACAGACTGTAATGGCAATATTTTCCTAGTAGTGAGGAATTATACAGTGGCTGTGAAACAGTGGGGTATCTCTGCTGGTGGTTTGTTGTTGGTTTTTTTTTGTTTTTGTTTTTGTTTTGTTTTTGTTGTTTTTTAGTGTGGCATGTAGGATTTTGGTCACTGCTGGTGGAAATGTGCTGTTAAATAATTAGGCAATAAAAGTCCATACATTTCTACCATATTTACTATAAAAAGTGATATTGAAAGCAAATAAAGATGAAAGAAAACACGTTCTGCAAGTGTGGAACAGTGTTTGTTACCTGCTAAATTTCCTATCTGCAGGAAATAAATTTAGCTTGGATTACCTCAGATTAATCTACCAGCAAAACTGTTGCATCAGTGTTGGTAGAACTGTGGGGTTCGAAGATATTTTTTATTGGGAAAATTGAAATAGGTTGTAAAAATACATTTTCTGTTACCTGGTATTGGCATTTTTCATTAGCAAAAAACTGAGCAACAAATTCACATCTTTCTTTATTTAGATAGTAGTCTCATTATCAAATTCAGTACTGACTGTGGGATTGCAGAGTTTTAAGAGAAAGTTTCTTCCTTCTCAAGTGATTTTGTCACTATTAGTGCTATTTTATAGCTCCAATTGTTGTTACCTTATAGTGACTTAAATTTTGTGTATTTTAATACGAATACTTTTGGGAAACACTTCGATAACTGGTGAATACTTCCTGTCATGGTTTTATGATTTTTGGTACTGGTATTCCACATCATAACATCATGTAGTGCATTTGGAGTTAAAGAGTTAATGCTCCAGCTCCGTGGATCATCAATAGTTCCAGGTATACCTGTCTCAGAAGAGAAGAAGAACTACATTCCCCAGAGGACTTTGCGATGCTTTGCATTCTTACGTGGTTACACTCAGAGGGAAAGACTGTCTGCTGTCATGGGACACTCTTTTTCCTGACACCGACTCAGCAGTGGGTGCTCGCTGCCGTCTCGCCTTCAGCGTTAGCCTAAGGCCTTCGGTTTATCGGACACACTCATTTTATTTATTAGATTTAATTCCAATTATATTGTATTATATTGTGTTATTTTGTTTTCTGATATCTTATTTAGTAAATTAGCTTTCCTCCTCAGATCGTTGCCGCTGTTTTGTTCCTAGGCCCATCTCCCTTTTCCCTTTCCCCCTTCCCCTTTCCTGGGGCGTGGGTCCGTGGGTCCCCAGCAACAATCGTCACGGAACCGGGCCGAACCTGCCCATAAACCATTGACATTTTTGGCGCCCAACGTGGGGCAAAACCAGCTGCCTTAGCCAGGCAGAGACATACTTTTAGAACGAATCTCTCTTTGCTCTCAGAGAGCTTCGTTAGGAAGCTTATCGGTACTGCAGGTGCTGTACGGGAAAACACGACCTTGAAGTCTGGGCATACTGCCAGTTGTCCTGGGATATTTGTAAACTTTTTGGGTGCTGCCAGCTAGTTTTAGTAAAGAAAATATAGAAAAAAAATGCTTTCTCTTTTTAAACTGCTCTTAAAGGGACTGCTTTTCATCGTTTTTCCCTTGTAATACTCAGAATGTACTGGGACTTAAATTGAGTTTGCCAGTCTGATCCATGGAGCTTGGTCTCTATATGATAAACGGAAAACACTGATGGAAATACCTTCCTGGCTTTTGTATACAATGTGGCATTCAGTTCCAGAGGGAGTAACTCCAGATGGAGTTGCTAACTCTATGGAACTTGTGATTTTTAAAGACTCCTGGCCTCTCCTTTGAATTCATTATTCATTTTCTAAATGCCCATCCAATGCTTGTTATGACTGTGGTGTCAGTCTCCCTAAACATACTCTTCGTCAGTGTCTGTATTTATAATACTTTGAGAAAGCCTTCACCAGAGCCAGAGAATACTGACTGGCAGAGAGTTTGTAGGGACTTAGGAGAGACTTTAGAGAAATGGGCATCACCGGTGTCATGGAACTTTTCTCCTGAACACCTGCAAGATCCTGAGAACCTAAGCTGATATTTGAGACAGGGATGTTGCGACTCAAACAGATCTGAGGAGGCCCAAATTATTTGGGGTCTGGCTTATGCTTACCGGGCCTTATTCAATACTATCCCAGAGAGGCATAGAGTTTTTGAAATAGAGTGAGAGAGTCTCTGAGCTGAAAGGGACAGTCTCCTGATCCAGAAAGAGAGTCTTTTAGCTGACAGTCAGACACTCCAGTCCAATCTAGACGTCCTCCAGTCTCAACAAGAAGCCCTCCAGACTGAGAGAGACGCCCTCCAATCCAAGAGACGCCCTCCAATTTGAGAGAGATGCCCTCCAGTTCGAACTCAACAACAAGATGGTCTCCAATCTCAGCAAGATGCCCTCCAACCTGAAAGAGATGCCCTCCAGTCCAAGCGAGACATCCTCCTGTCTGAACGGTACTCCTTCAGAACTGAGCAATATACCTACCAGCCACACTAGCCCCTGCCCCCCAGCCAGGTGGAGGAAGGGGATAATAGAGTGTATTGGACTGTGTGGATTTGATGGCCTGGCACATCAGAACCACAAAAATATAAGGCACTGGTGGACACTGGCGCACAGTGCATTCTAATGCCCTCAAGTCACCAAGGGACAAAATTAATCTGTATTTCTGGGGTGACTGGGTGTTCCCAAGAGTTGACCATGTTGGAGGCTGAAATAAGCCTCACTGGTAAAGATTGGCAGAAGCATCCTATTGTGACTGGCCCAGGGGCTCCATGTATACTTGGTATTGATCCCAAAGGGTATTGATGGGTTTTTGGAATAGCTGCTGCAGACGCAGACAACATTAAACAGCTGTCTGTTTTGTCTGGCCTATCAGAAGATCCATCTAGATAATAACTGTGAAGTAAACAAATAGTTGTAGAAAATCAGGGTGTATACACTGTAAGACAACCTTACTTTGACCTTTCTTGTCTGAAGTATCTGCACAAATGGTCCCTGTGGTAGTACTAATTACATTTCATGCATGTAGAACATACATAGGTCCTAAAAAACACCTGAAACCCCTGCACTGTGAAGAAATGAAAAGGCTTGCGAGATTTGGCCCTAAGTCGTGTTTTCCTCAGCCACACATGGTCAAGAAGATGATACATGATGTGGTTTATCTGTTCCCATTGTACTTAAACCTAAAAATACAACAGCAGTATTGAAAATTTATTCAAAATTCCTAAGCACTGATATTTTTCTTTTAGTTTTTCAGCTTGCTGACAATCTCTCTGCTGACTATTTGAAAGTTTGGAACATTTCATAGAAGGTTATTCTGCCCCTCTTCAGACCAACTTTTCTGTTCTTTGATTCATGTCAGATTTACATCTGTTTCTTTAGCAAGATTGTATAAATAATGTCATTCAAGTCAGTTACAAGATAACATCAACTTCAGAACACTGAGCAGAGTTAAATAAGACAGAATTATTTTGAATAAAAAACCAAACAACCCTGTTCAGATTTTTTAATTCATCATATATATATTTTTTTAATTTCCTTTTGGAGGATCTCTGACTTTGAATTTTTATGCTCTTGCCATAAGTATGTGTTTATATAATAAGAGCTTTGTTTGGAATTGATGAATAGACCTGTGTGTTTGCATTTTCCCTCCATTTTCTTGCAGCAGAAGTACTAGGATATTCTTAACTGAGTAACTTAGTATACTTTTGCGTCAAAACATAGTTCTGAAAAGCATGTTCAGCAGATAGTAGCAATTTTGAACTGAAAATCATGAGAACAAAAGGTGATCTCTTTTGCAGCTGTTCAGTAGTTAAGCTCAAATGACAAACAAACCCAAAGTGTACTCTAAAAATGAACTGTAAAGAAAAGCTCCATATTAGTCGTCTTTGTGTAACAGTCCTAAGTAAGTTTGCTGTTTAACCCCTGGAATCTATTTTTTTTTCTGTCAACATCATAGTACTGAGGATCACAGAATTGTAGGGGTTGGAAGGGATGTCTAGAAATCATCTAGTCCAACCCCTCTATCAAAGCAGGCTTCCTAGACCAGGTTGCAGAGGTAGGCATCCAGGCTGATATTGAATGTCTCCAGAGGAGACTCCACAACCTCTCTGGGCAGCCTGTTCCAGCGCACTGTCACCCTTAGTGTGAATAAGTTCCCACACACATCTGTGCGGAATTTCCTATGCAGCAGTTTGTGACCATTTCCCCCCATTGTTACATGCTGCTGAGAAGAGTCTGGCCTTGTCCCTTTGCCTCCCACTCCTCAAATATTTGTAGATGTGGATCTGATCCCCTCTAAGTCTTCTTTTCTCAAGGCTGTACAGGCCCAGGTATCTCAGCATTTCCTCATAAGGAAGGTGTTCCACGGCCTTTATCATCTTTATGTCTCTCCACTGGACTCTCTCAAGGAGATCCCTGTCTTTTTTTGTACTGAGGAGTCCAGAACTGGACACAATACTAGAGGTGAGGCCTCACCAGGGCAGAGTAGAGGGGGAGAATCACCTCCCTTAACCTACTGGCCACACTCTTTTTAATGTGCTCCAAGGTCCCATTGGCTTTCTTGGCCACCAGGGCACAATGCTGGCTCATGGCCAACCTGTCATCCACCAGGACACCCAGGTCCCTCATCTCAGTACTCCTTTCAAGTAGATCATCCCCCAAATTGTACCAGTGCATGTGGTTATTCTTCCCTACATGCAAGAGTCCACATTTGCTCTCGTTAAACCTCATCCGATTCCTCTCTGCCCAACTTTTCAGCCTGTCCAGGTCTCGCTGAATGGCAGCACAGCCTTCTGGCACATCAGGCATTCCTTCCAGCTTTGTATCATCAGCAAACTTGCTGAGGGTGGACTGTATCGCCTTATCAAGGTAATTGATGAAGATGTTCAACAGGACTGGACCCAGCACTAACCCCTGAGGAGCACTGTTAAATACAGGCCTCCAACTGGACTCTGCCCCACTGATCACAACCCTCTGAGCTCTGCCAGTCAGCCAGTTCTCAACCCACCTCACCGTCCACTCATCTATTCCATGCTTGCGATAGAGTTATCTCTAGATCTGAGTGAGTGATGGACACACACACACACACACACACACACACAAATAAAAAAAAATAAAAAGGACAAAGGTAAAACAAAGGAGAGAGAGAGAAAGAAAAGAAAGACTGCCCCGCCTTTTGTGGCACAGCCTTCCCTGAGAGTGACTGTGCCCTCTGTGAGAGGGGGTTAGGGGAAGTGTACAGAGATAGCAGATGAGGTCTAAAAGAGGGGGTTAGGGGAAGTGTACAGAGATAGCAGATGAGGTCTAAAAAATTAACAACAGCTATGATCTGAGGAGCAACGATATTTTACTAAATCCAATAAAATCTGTTGCGGAATCCCAGGTCCGGATTGATTGCTCTCGAGGAGGGAAGCACGACAAAAACTCAATATGAGTGATCAAGCTTTGATTTATTACCCGGACAGCCTTATTCTTATAGTGTTTAAGACAGGGGCGTACAGAGAATAGCACACAACCATTGGCTGAAAGCCTTAGAGAAAAACAACTTTAAGCAATTCCCAACAATTAACAGCAGTGAGAAACCATCCTGAGGGAGGTAACTCTTGAGATCATCCTAATCCTAAAAAACCCAAGCAGGAATGCATTGGCGGCGGGTGTGAAAGGCAGTGCTGACAGGGCGTCCCCTGTTCAAAGTGCACTTTACCTCTCCCTCTCGCCACAGACCATCTCCTGCTTTTACTTTTCTCAAGGTTCACACAGTGTACTTTCCCTTGAGCACCGTATAAGCGTGGCCAGTGCATAACACAGAGCCCAAAGGAAAGAACACTTGCTAGTTAAACAGAATAGACTATCAAAGGCAGCTTATTCTAAAAATACCTAAAGTTACAATTATCAGCAGTCCTGTGAAGCCTTTTTCACTGAAAGCAGGGTGAACAACATAATCACAGAAGTTTCCCATAGATGTCTTGGCAGCTTGGGTTGCTCAGCTGAAGCAGTTCTTGTCCGCCTTGAGCTGTTTATCACTTGGCACAGGAGCATCATGACCTCCTATCAACATCTAGTACTTTTCCATGAATATGTAGTCTGTGCTACCATGCAAACTATGCTCGTACATATTACCAGGACCTCCATGCTCCTAAAGCCATTCCCCAACAAAAATCAAACAAAAGCAGAGAGAGAGAAGGGTGTCCAACAATATGAGATCTTTACTCTAGTACACTGGAGGGGAAGCACATGTGCTTTTTCTCTGTGGCAAAAACTGAGAGAGAACACTCCAGAGTGAGTGGCTGGTGTCCCACTAGAAGTTCCACTGCTCTTACTCTGCCTACCAGAACACTGACTCTTAAAATCCTGTTGTTTTACTTGATGTTCTGATGTGGAATACTGACAGCAAAAATCACAAACACATAACAACCCCTCCTCAACAATAAGGATGCTGTGGGAGACAGTATCAAATGCCTTGCTGAAATCAAGGTAGACTACATCCACTGCTTTCCCTCCATCCAACCATCCAGAAATGGCATTATAGAAAGCCACCAGGTTGGTCAAGCATGACCTCCCCCTGGTGAACGTATGCTGATTACTCCTGATAACTCTCTTCTCTTCCAATTGCCTGAAAGCGGCATCCAGAAAAAACTATTTCATCAGCTTTCCAGGGACAGATGTGAAGCTGACTAGTCTGTAGCTCCCCGGATCCTCCTTCTTGCCCTTTTTGAAGACTGGGGTAACATTGGCTATCCTCCAGTCTTCAGGCACCTCTCCCATGATAGCCCAAAGATGATAGAGGGCAGTTCAGCAATTACTTCTCCCAACTCCCTCAGCACACGTGGATGCATCCCATCATGGCCCATGGATTTACGTACATTGATGCTGCATAGGTGCTCTCAGACCATCTTCTTCCTCACCAAAGGGGACCCTTCCATTCCCCAGACCTTATCTCCATGGTGCAGGAGTCCTGAGGGGGAGTTCCCATAGTGAAGACAGAATGATCTGCCTTCTCTGCATCCCCCATTACCAGAACACCCCCCTCATTTAGTAGGGGACTCACATTTTCTCTAATCTTTCTTTTACTGTTGACATACTTAAAAAAAACTTTCTTATTGTCCTTTTTCTCTTTTGCCAGATCCAATTCCAGGTTGGCTTTGGCCTTCCTCACTGTATCCCTGCAGGCTCAGATAACATTCCTATATTCTTTCCAAATGAACAGACCCTTTTTCCACATTTCATGGACCTTTCTCTTTCCTTTGAGTTTATGCATGAGCTCCTTGCTCATCCACACAGGTCTCCTGCTGCCCTTGCCTGATTTCTTACTCACAGAGATGCACCAATCCTGAGCTTGGAAGAAGTGCTGTTTAAATTCACTATGTTTAATAAATGTTTTAATTATATAAATGATTTAATTTTTAAATAATATGATAGTAAGAACCACAGGTGCATGTAGCACCTAGAGACCTAAGAAAGTGCTTTTTCTTATTGAATTTTAGACTCTTTTTACATATAAATTTATTTCACACCTCAAATCATTATTGAAATTGCATATTAAATAAAGTCCATTCTTTTCAGCTTATTCTATAAAAAGTAGAATATTCCTTACAGAGGAGTGTGATGATTGAGGAAAGTACTACAAACAGATTAGAAATAAATTATTTTCAGATATTTGCTATCTGATTTTTGCAGCTTCCATTTGCGTATGCTACAACTTTGAGGAATACTTAGAAACTTGATTTCCAAGTATATGTGTGGAACAGAGAGTGACTGTTTTTCTTAAATCTACATAATCATTCATTGTAAGTGCATATTTTTCAGTGGGTCATTTATTTTGCCTTGTTTTTTAATTTTATTTTTTTTAATTTAATTCCCATCTCAAGAAAAACAAACAAACAAAAAAACAGCTAATCTATCTCCATTTGTTCGTTTAGGAAATGTGATTATACATTCCAGTTCAGTATCATTTCTCAAGTAGATTTATAACAGATGGTTCATCCTCAGTTCTTCTTATTTTTTACTGAAGTATTGGGTACTAAAAGTACATTAAGGCTACTGTTTTCAAAATTAAAGCTGGGCTGTCAAATTATAAAATAGATTTCTCTATTTACATATCAAGAAAAATATTTCTATTTTTTTATTATTGTGAGATTGCTTTTTCAATAATTAACTGTACAATAAAAATACAACTGAAGTTTTACAGCTTTTTATTATTTTCAGACCTCCTTTCAAATACATCAACTGAGAATATAAATTTGTCCCTTCGTGCTGTAATCTTAACTTCTGCAGAAAAGTAAATTGAATATTGGTTTTGACACTTATTCTTCAGAGTTTGTACCTAATAATTATTTTTCTGCATGGCAAAGTTTTGAGGGCTTTTGTATTATATTTATATTATCTCTACTTCTATGAGAATTTTTAGAGGGAAACTCAGATCTACTGAAGTCTTCATAATTTCTTTCTCACATATTCTTAGTTCAGTAGAGTTGTCTTCACTGCAAAATATTTTCTAATCTATGGTCCTCTCCCTGGTCTCATTCTGCTTTATTTACAATACTTTGCTATTTACTTACTCTTTTTGCATTAGCAAAAGCTCTGTCCAACAGGAGTAGATTTGTATTGGTAAGCAGTAGAATTTCAGACTACAGTTTTTGGTTATATTCTGGAAATTGTACTTTGGGCTTGCTCTGGTCTAATTCAGTTGAGCATTATCAGATACTGAATAGAATTCATTAGATGTATTCAGGGTCTACATCCTTCAGTTTAGCTTAATTTAAAAGGCACCTCTTAGGCATTCCCTGAGAAGGTTCACAGTTATTGGAGAGGAGGAAGAAAGGAGATTTTGTGCCCAATACACTCTTGATCAAAAGTAAAATTGTATTTTAGAAGCAGATATTTTAATTTAGTTTTACTTTTTCTCCTGTTTCACTCCAGAATATCTAAGTGTCAGAAACTGGTTGAGTTACATTTACATTTCCAGTTTGTAGCAAGCAACTAATAGCTAACAAATAGCTTAGTGCACTTCTACTGATTGATTTGATTCTTTAATTTAATTTACCATGGAAAAATTGTACTTTATGTCTGCAATATTTTTTGTGTGGATTTATTGCAGTGTTTGCAAGAGGGACAAAATTAATCAAATAATTTGCGCACATTAGCTCTGAACAAGAAATACTTTACAGCTGCCCCTGTAATAAATGGAAATTTATGAAGAATGAATCTTCACAAAATCCTAGGCATTGAATTTACTATTGCTTATGGAAATGAGCATATGTGCCTTGTTCCACCTCAACTTCAAGGGCTATACTAATGATACAAGATTGATATGTTATTCAGAGACAGCTGGGAGTAATTTATTCTATACAGTCCATTGTATCTACCACAAATCCTTCAATACCATGGCAGCTAAGGTTTAGCCGAAAGGTAATAAGCAATGATTCCTTTTACTTCTTCTTGTGCCATAATCTATTGGTTATTTGAGACTCCCTTGAAGAACATTTTCTTCTGAGGGCTGGAAAAGGGATCTTCTGGCATTGCTTCAACTGTGGTAACACCATCTGTAACAGAGGAAGATGTAACATGTTTCATATGTTGATGGTATTCAGCAGTAATATAGTTTGTTGTTTTTTATTTACAATTTGTGCTTAACTGTTAAGCTCTGGTGACTCTCAGAAAGCTGTTAAAGAATACAGATATTTATGTTTTAAAATTTTAACAATCTTTTATGATGTTGCTTAGCGATTTATCAGGATTTCAAATCAGTTTGACTCTGTGTTTTATGTGCTTTATCATTTTATGTCACTTTTATCACCAGTTCATTAAATAGAAATTAATGAAGATTGAGAATATATCTAATGCCCAATTTGTAGCAAACTGATTAAATTACTGTTGAATTAATTTCTGGACCACTATAAGGTTTTACTACATCAGCTATGTTGCATTTAGTGTGGATAAATTAAATCATTTTGGTGGACTTACACCAGTTTTCTGAGGAAAATTATGATAGTAATCTGCTGTAAATATACTAAATATTTTCTAATTAATGCAAACCCACAGTTTCTATGTCCAACTTGTCAGTTACCCCTTTACTACTATCATGGATTAATTTCTTTCTTTTTCATATGTATATATATATGTATATTTGTAGGAGGTGTTTCTAGTGATGTATTTTGTGCAAATACTTAGATTAACTACCATCACATAGGTGATACTAAGTCCAATACGTAACACACACGGGCTTCTTTCCTAGCTTTTCCCTTCTGCTACCTTAATATATATATATTTTTTGTGCTAACTGCTGTTTTTATACTGATAATAGGAGTTTGAAATACCCAGTGCTAACCTTAATGTTAACATTCTTTCAGGCTCTTTTGCAGCAGCTCTGTCAAATGCAAAAACATAATCTGAGATGGGAGTGTTTAATCGGACTGACACAAACAAAGTTGAGCTGAGAAATTTGCTTAGCTGAATTTCTTCAAATGTATTAAAAATTCACGTGCAATTTGCATATCATGTAACTGTAACTAGATAAATGATCTCCATACTTCTCCATGGGTATAATGATGAATTTGTCAGGTCTTTCTTACCAAAATGTTAAATGTATAACAGTGACTAGATTTGATGATGAAATTAAGAATGTTCATTTATTCTTCTCCATGGAAAGATTCATGACTCAGTATGTGCACAAATCCTATACTTAAAATGTGATTTGGAACAATAATGTTTCATATAATCAAAAGACCCACTAAACCAACAGGAATTGGGAATGAATCACTACTCAGAGAAGGTGTTGATATATAAGGGACTCAAATAGCTTCGCTATCACAAAAAAAAAAAAAAAGAAAAGAAAAAAAAATCACCAATTCTACCTCCCCTCATATTCGTATGTCAGTTTACGTCAGGAAATTGGTTGTGCTGCTCTCCTACTCTCCTCCAGAATGGTTCCTTGAGAGTCTTACATTACTGTTCATTAGAAAATGCCATCTGGTTTTTGGCCTCAATTTGCTTGTGTCCACCTCATTAGCTTTGCTTCTTACATCAATAATTGTCCACTACTTTCTTTCTCTTCTTAAAGACTCTCTATATGCTTCTAAAGAACAACAGCAGTTCTTTTGTGGAGAGGAAAAGTGAAAATGTTTTGTTCCCTTTTTCTTCTCCTCCCTCCCTCCCTCCCTCCCTCCCTCCCTCCCTCCCTCCCTCCCTCCCTCCCTCCCTCCCTCCCTCCCTCCCTCCCTTCCACCCTTCCACCCTTCCACCCTTCCTTCCACCCTTCCTTCCACCCTTCCTTCCACCCTTCCTTCCACCCTCCCTCCCTCCCTCCCTCCCTCCCTCCCTCCCTTCCTCCCTTCCTCCCTTCCTCCCTTCCTCCCTTCCTCCCTTCCTCCCTTCCTCCCTTCCTCCCTTCCTTCCTTCCTTCCTTCCTTCCTTCCTCCCTCCCTCCCTCCCTCCCTCCCTCCCTCCCTCCCTCCCTCCCTCCCTCCCTCCCTGTATAACAAAACTATACACACATACAGAAAATGAAACAGCTAGGCACAAAAGTTTTTTACAAATCCAAACTGAAAGTAAACTGAAATATTTCATTCTAAGTTCTAGAAGGATGTAAATTAACTCTTAATAGTGAGTAAAATTGTAATGGCAAAATTTTCTTAGTATTTCAGTTTTAACTGTTCTGATCTTTATCACTTGTTTTCTGTTAATGTTGGTTGAGTGGAATTGACTCTTTTACTGGAGTCCTGAACTTCATATATTTTATAGTTCACAAGAAAATTCAATAAACATAAGCATGAAATATAATTTAAATGTAGAAATTAATATATACAAGTTACTATTTACCTTAGTGTGTTAAAAAGGATAAAATGTTTGTAATTGTTCTTGTGGCACAGTTATCAACTGTTCTGTTTCGGATTTTAATGTGCATGTCATCTTAAAGGTACATATTATGCATCATGTTAACCTATGTATTGTGACTTCAGTGGAAGGTAGAATATATCGATTTACAGCCTCCTCTCAGACAAGAACTCATGTAACACCACAGAAAGAGTTGGAGAGGATTTGGCCTTTGCTATACAAATTTGCAATCACCTTTTATTCACACATTCCTTGAAAGTTTTTTGGTCCATATTGTTGAGCCTACTGATGGAAGAACTGTATTTTCCTGAAGATCTGTGAGAACTAGCTCATGAATAACCAGAAAGAGAATTTTGATCTAGGCAATGGTGTGCATGTATATGGTTTGGGACTTCTACAATGTTCTTTTTAGTAGAGTCCAGTCTGAAACATTTTAGAAGTAGCTCTTGTTACTAGTCTCTAGATAAGAATTCTAGATCTGTGGTAGAGAAGATCTCATCATACTTTCATTTGTGGGGAGCAGGGAGATGGAAGAAACTTAAAAACATAGGTCACTGAAAGTAATACATCCTACTTATTTCAATGGAAACTACAGTAAATGCAAACACTATTTAATAGAGCAAATTCTCAGCTACTACATACTATTTTTCCATATAGTCACCACCACTAGCTATGCATTTTCACCATCACTGAAAAAAAGTCTGCATGTCACAGTCAAAAAAATTTGCATGGCCAACTGGAACATGGCTTGTCTTTATATCACGGTCTCCACTACTAAAATGCACCACCCACTGTTTCACTGTGCTAATGTACACTGTTTGGTCTTCATAATCATTCAGCAAGAGTATATGAAGGTCAATAGATATAATTTTTTCTTCATGGAAGAATTCAATTCCACATCTTTGCTTCACATGCATTTTCAGATCAGGTATCAATATGTCAGGCTACTCTTTTGCTGCCATTTGTCACATGGCAACAAAATGTAACAGAACACTGGCAGAAGGGTTCAGTATATACTGTCATAACAATGACATTGTGGGACAGCGTAATTAAATGGCATTACTATTGGAGCAGACCTCATATTAAAAAATGGACATTTTGAGAAACTGTCATCCAGAGGAACAACAAAATAAACATGAGGTCTTGCTCTTGGGTCAGAGTAATCCCAGATATGTATAATGACTGGGAGAAGAGATCCTTGAAAATAGCCCTGCTGAGAAGGACTTAGGAGTTCTGGTTGATGAAAAACAGAACATGAGCCAGTAGCACGTGCTTGCAGCTAGAGGGCTAATAGTATCCTGCTCTCCAATAGAAGAGAGGTGGCGAGCAGGTGAAGGAGGTGATTGTTCTCCTCTACTCTGCTTTCGTGAGGCCCCAGCTGGAGTACTGCATCTGAGTCTGGGGCACCCAACACAGGAACGATGTGGAACTTCTGGAGAGTGTCAAGAGAAGGGTCACAAAGATGATCCAATGCCTGGAGCACCTCTCCTGTGATGACAGACTGAAGGAACTGGGCTAGTTCAGCCAGAAAAAGAGAAGGCTATGGAGAGACTTCATTGCAGTCTTCCAATATTTAAAGGGAGTTTATAAATGTGAAGGAAATCAAAGTTTTTTAGAAGGGTAGATAGTGATACAACAAGGGGAAATCATTTTAAATGAAAGGAGGGGAGATTTAGATTTGATGTCATGGGAATGTTTTTTACTTTGACAGTGGTAAAGTGCTGAAACAGTTTGACTAGAGTGCTTATGGATGTTCCATACCTGGGAGTGATTAAGACTAGTTTGGATGAGGCCCTGGCCAATTTGATCTACAACTTGATCTAGCGGCTGTCAGCCCTGCATGTGTCAGGGAAGTTGGAACTTGCTGATCCTTGAGGTCCCTTCCAATCCAAGCCATTCTATGATTCAGTGATTAAATATATTCGACACCTAAATTGAGATGGTTCTTATTTTCTGGTATTCCCTAGATAATGAAGCATTGCAGTAAATGAAGTATTCAATCCAAAGGCTTAAATTCTCTCATTATGGATGGAAATAACTGTGAATACAAAGAGAATTAGTGGTTTAGGAATAAGGGGTATTGTCCTGCTCAGTATATGACAATTCTACACAAATTATTCTTGAATTATCTCCAGCTGTATTCTGAAAGTTGAGTCTGAGAATCAGAATCCTTTCCCATTCCCAAAGCACACTGTCAGAAAAGAGTAAAGTAACCTGTGCTCTGTTGAACTTTTCTCTTTACACATATTAACTGTCCATTTTTTAAATCAGAATTCTTCTGCTGGGGTTACTATTGGCACAAAGCATCAAGAAATTTGTAAAACGGAAATAACCATGTCACTGCTTTGGTTTGGTAGATACTCCAATTTAAACCTCATCACTTTCTTTTGCTTTTTCTCTCTCAAACAGTTGCCAAAACATTATTAAAACTGATTTAGTGAATGGCAAAGAGTTTCATAATTCTCAGCTTCATTCCCTTTTGCAGTTTAAACAACAGTCAGAAGCATACAATAAATCTTAATCTTTCCAAGAAAAGATGCTAATCTGAAGCTGACTTTTGGCTCAGGATTGGTTTCCTGATGACTTTTATATAACTCATGATTTTTGGTGATTTAGCATGGATTCAGATGGCAGCTTACAACTTATACTGTAGGTGTCCTTGACTAATAGGAAGTAGACAGGAATGTATAGTTCATTGAAGCAGTACTATAAAATTTAACTTTTTAGTTTATTAAGTTTTCCCCTTTTGCACATGATCTTTCCTTGTTTACCACTAGGTTTACTGGGAATGAGGTGTGTGTTCAGCAAGGTTTTAACCTCTCCAAGTGTGCTTGTGTTATCCATTTATTTCCATCCCACATTCTTAATAAATACTTGGATTTCACATTTTCAAGCACAACAAACCGTTTTAGCTATTAGATGTATAAACACTGACATTTCCATTTACCAGCAGTGTAACATAAATTTCAATGCTAGAGAGAATCAGTGTTAGAAGGGTTGTTTAATTCTCATGAATAAATTAGTAAAAGCAAAATTATGTTCACTGTGTACTTCACATTGAGTATTAAAGTATTTATTAATGTGGGAAAAAGTCTAAGAATATTAACTTTTCTTACTTATGCAGCAAAAATACTTAAATCATTTACAGTGATTTAGGAGAAAATATGTATTTGATTTTTTATATTTGAGCCTTCAGATGTGTGTTTATTGGTTGCACAACACATGTCAAGTCAGATTCTGTTGTCAGAGACATTGATGTAAATAAAAAATATTTTTATTTCAGATACTTTTCAGTTTCTTTTTTCTTTTTCTTTTTTTTTTTCCTTTCAATGAGGTCAGGAATTTTGACACTGATTTGTAGTGATTGCAGGTCTGAACAAAGTACAGTTTTCCAAATAAGCCTGAGAAGAAGCTGTCATCAAAACCAGCAATTCTCTGAATGCTTTTAAGATGCATGATTGATATCCCTATAATTTTGTTTGTTCTCATCTTCTACAGTTTCTTGGAGCATGATTGTTTAAGATGAAGCAACGAGAGCTGTTCACAGTGCTCTTGGAATCAGTTTTCACTCATGACATTTGAGAGGCTAGAAGATAGGAATCTAAACTATTAAAGTGGCTGATATGAATTCATAATAACAAATATTGCTTACGAATTCAAACATTTTTTCCATGGAAAAAAAAACGTATTTTTTCTTTCATTAAATTACAGTTTTGAGAGATTTTTAATGAAATATCAAGACTTCATCATTCTCTTTACACTACTTTTTTCTCTCATTTGCCATCCCTAATTTTTTTTTGTATGTCTACTGAAAAAGGATGAAAGGTGAGGTAGGTGCAAATTGTAAAAACAAAAAATGTGAATCTTGGTTCTCACAGAGCTTCATGCTTCTACAGTGAGTTTAACAATTCACTGAAAAATCCAAGACTATAAGATATACAGGAAAAAATCTAGAAGTTACTACTGATAGACTGTGTTCAAATTTATTGGTAAAATAATATCTGAGATGTATGTTAAGTGGTTTTGTAGTAGACTAGTAGAATAACCAGTGTTTATAAAAATTACCGCCTAACTTGCTATACCTCAGAGGCAAAAAAGACTCATGTAGGTTCTTCAAAGGTTTGAGGAAATATGGTGAAAGAGGAAAAAGACCAGTGCCTTTCATTCACTGAAGTTACCTGAAGAGTTCAGGTGAAGTTGCACTCTGAGGCATGCTAACTGTTCAACTAGTAGTATTCTGCCCATGCCAGGAAAGAGGCTGCCCATTTCCCATGAGCATCTTGTGATAAGATGTAGTCTACAAGGTATAGAGTCTCTTGTGAAAAACTGAGGTCTGTTTGCAGCATCAGACATATATCAGTCATAAAAGCATCTGGAAGAACATGTAAAAATTTTGTTGAAAACTAAAATAGTTTGTATTATATATTTGGTTGGATATGACATGTAAGACTAATTAAAATCTCTAGACAGAATAAGAATACGGTTGAAACGGAGAAAAGATGATTTATGTTCAGGTAAAGAAATCAAGTGAAGAGTGATGAAAGGGAATAAACATGTAAGTTCATTCTTTAATCTGAAGAGTATGTGGGTTGAACAACAATTATTCTGTCTTTATCTGCATATTTCTATTGCCATCTACAATATATACTAGTTCAGGATCTACTTGCCAAACTTCTGAATATCATTGCTTCCACTAACCTCAAGGAGAAAACTTGGAGAAATAGAAAATCAAGGCTATTTCCCTGCATGCTATCATCTGAGGAGAGAGACCAATACCTTCCTCACTTCCAATCCCCTTTCAGATCTCTTATTTCAGAACCTCAGTGATGAGGTCTTTCCTCAACCTCTTTTTTTCAGACTAAGCAACCCCAACTCCCTTGGTCATTTCTCATAATCCTTATTTTCCAATTGCTTCAACCAGCTTTATTCTTCTTTTCTGCACTTGCTTGAGAACCTCAATGTCCTTGCTGCAGCTAGGGGCCCCAAATTGAAAGCAGTATTCAAGGTGCAATCTCATCAGCTCTATATACAAGAGAACACATTCCTCTTACAGCTGTCCCCATTATTTCTGATTCACAGCTAGGTGCCTTTTGTCTTCTTGACCACCTGGGCACACTACTGGTTGATGTTCAGCTGGGAGTCAATGAGCACTCCCAGATCCTTTTCTGTCAGGCAACTTTCCAGACGCTTTTCCTCGAGCCTGTATGGCTGTATGGGGTTGTTGTCACGAGTTTACCAGGCATTTAGTCCTATTGTTACTGGACTCGGCCCATTAACGTAGCCTATCCAGATCCCTCTACAGTGCCCTTTTACCCTCAGGTAAATCAACAGTCCCACCTAACTTTGTGCTGACTGAAAACTTATGGCACACTTGATGGGGTAATTGAAGCCCTCATTCACTGAGTGTTCAACAGAGCTGGCCTCGGTAGAGAATGCTGCAGAATGCCAGTGGTGAACAGCCACCAGCAAAATTGAACTCCATTCCCTGTGACACTTAGTGCTTGGCCACCCAGCCAATTTTTCACTGAGTGAACTGTGCACTGAACTGCCTAAGCCATGAGCAGCCAGTTTCTCCAGGATAATGATGTAGGAAACAGTATAAAATTCTTAACTAAACTCAAGGTAGACAACATCCACCAACTTTCCTTCATTTACTAAGCAAGTTGTCTTGTCAAAGAAGTTGAACAGGTTAGCCTGACAGAGCCTATCTTTCATAATCTCATATAATGGTAGCACTGTATGAGACTGTAAAGACACTGAGTGTATACTAAGTGTATATTCAGCAGTTGAGTTCCCATCTAGTGAACATGCTCTTCTTGTGTTGGGGGACCCAGAACTGGATACAATACTCCAGGTGGAGTCTTACAAGAGCAGAGTAGAGGGGCAGAATCACCTTCCTCAACCTGCTGGCCACAATTCTCTTGATGCAATACAGAATACAGTTGGCCTTCTGGACTGCAGATGAACATTGATGACTCATGTTGAGACTTTAATCAACTGACACCCCTAACTTCTCCTCAGAGAAACTCTCAAGTATTCTATGCTTATCCTTTATTTGTGTTTGGGATTGCTCTGACCCAGGTGCAGAACCTTGTGCTTGGCCTTGTTGAATTGTATGAGGTTGGCATAGGCCCACCCCTCAAGCCTTACGTCATCTCCAGTCTTTATTAATCATATTACATATCCAATTGAGCTCTACTTATGAATCTGTTTCAGTGTTGTTATTAAGGGTGTCAGTAAATGTTTTATGATTAAGTGCTCAAATAATAGGATCTAATAGTCTGTAAATAGAGGGCTTTTAACTTAGAAATATGCCTTTCTTTATTATTTTAGGAGTTAAAATCTAATTTACATCTTCACTTTAAGGAAAATTCATTAAATGGACTACACTAAAGTGCTGCAATACATTTTTGATTGAAGGGAGAAAACTGGTAACCAAGTACAACTTAGAAACATATAACTGAGGAGTGAAGGTACTGTAAAAGTTCATATAGGTTCTTTATGCTAGAGGACAAAATAGAATGATTTAAAAAAATACATGAAACTTTACTTAAAACAGTGAAGTTTCACTTTGCCATATCATAGAATCATACAATCATAGAATCATAGAATGGACCAGGTTGGCCGGGACCTTAAATATCATCTAGTTCTGATCTTCCTGCCATGGACAGGGTTACCACCCACTAGATCAGGCTGTCCAGGGTCACCATCCTACTTGGCCTTGAACACCTCCAGGGATGTAGCATCCACAGCTTCTCTGGGCAATTGGTTCTTGTGCCTCACCACCCTCTGAGTAAAAAATTTTTCCTAACATTTAACCTAAATCTCCTTTTTTTCATTTAAAGCTATTCCCTCTTGTCCTATCACTACATGCTCATGTAAAAAGTTGTTATCCCTCCTCATCATAATCTCCTTTCAAATACTGGGTCTTCTCTTCTTCATATGAAGCCTCTCATGGCAGAAGTATTCCCCATAACTTCCCAGAGCTGAATGATTTTCCTGTTTCAGATAGAAAAAAAAGGCAGTTCTGGACAAAACAGGGTTATCGGGATTGATTTAAGATATGAGCAAAGCAGGCAATTGCCTGTAATGGCATATTGATGAAACTGGCCGTTATGAAGGTGCTCAAGACAACATTTTCATGTCTGAACTCTGCTTTTCATTGCAGAAATAACACTACGCAGATCTATACTTGAGTTACTAGACACAGAAGCTTTCTCCTGTTTGTGGACCTAGGTTGATTCCCAAATTACATCTTGATCCTATCTGAGCAGGCTTTACATTTTTTTCTATGCAAAAAATACCTGGATGTGCAGACCCAGGTGGAAACACAGGTCATTCTGCCTATAGAACCAACATATCAAGTTCTCCAGTACAAATAGGACTAGACAATATCTGAAGCGTCTTTTCCAAATTGCTGATATTCCTGAAGGCAAACAAACATTAGAAACAATCTCATTGTTTATCTGCCCAAGTAAGAGGTAGCCGTGACCCCTGACTGTATATCTTGCTCTGGGTAGCCTGCTTCTGATTCTCCCACAGCTGATGTGGGGAAGGTGAACAGCAACATGTCATAGTAGGGAGAATGGGAGTGAAGACTTGTTCTTCAGTTCTGCCTTGTATTCCCTTCATTAGGACAGCAATTCAGTACTGCCTTATGATCAAGACCAAGATAAGGACATGGAGAGAGCTCTGTAGGAATCCTTATGTGTCAAGTCATACATAGTTATTTAGGTTATATTAGCTTATTGTGGTCATTGTGGGCGCATGGTGCCATTCTGCACTCCATGGAGAGTAATGGGGCCCTCAAGTATGGTTTATTTCGGACATATCTGTTTATGTGCAGAGAGAGGAAGTGTGCTGAATGCTGCCATCAGTTCAGTAAAACCTGAAGTGCTGACTTAGAAAGATTGGGCTAGCCCTGAGATTAAACTCATGTCTCGTAAGGATCTGGAGCAGAAGAGACATAGAAGACATTAGTGTGTGTGGCGTAGGGTTAATTTTCCAAATTAACTTACATCTAAAGCTTTTTGGGGTTGTAAGCCATAAGCTGACTCCTTAAATGGTTTAACTTACTCTGCTATGACTTAATAGCAAGCTAAATATTACTGTATGTATTATTTTAGCATAGCCAATGGATTGTGCAAAAAATACCTTGATATTTTTATAGCTCACAAATCTGTTGACACTGTTCATCTTAATTTTCTTGACTGCTAATGACATTCCTGGAGTATCTCTACTTTTCATCAGTTTAGTTATATTTAGCTTCCTGCTGATGCCGCATACAGGAAGGACTCACAAGCACCAACACTTTCAGAACAGTCATTTTTACAGAAGTGGAATTCATTCACATTTAGTCATATTGTTTTTCCTCTTATGACTTTCTGACATACTGAAGATAACTCACTCCGCTCTTGCTAAGCACTTTGGTGACACAAGGAAACTTTCAATTTTGCCACTTTTATATTACACAAATTATATGTCTACAACCATATGTAGATAAAATGTTATCTCATTTTTAGCTGCATTTTGCTGCCAAATAAAGTATCTAAATGTAAACAGAAATGTGGGATGCAAAATCTGCTAAAAATAGGTCTTGATTAATTAACTGTTTTTAGCTTTTTTCATTTTGATGTGATCTGGGAGGATTAGAAAATGACATTACTCTGCACTTTCAGTCTCAGAGTATGGAGTAGGGAAATTAACAAAACTGTTATATAAAATGCTACTTATACTTTTTGAATACATGAATTCAGAATTCACTTCTTAATTTTGAGGAGACATGATTAATGATAATAGTGCTTTTGTTTGTTAGTTTGTTTCACTGATAAGAAAATAATGTTAACATCAACTCTTTCTGTTAAAAGTGTAACTTCTGTTTTACTGTATCCACAACAACAAGATAAAGCTTAAAAAAACTAAACAAACGAACATGGACTATCAACAGGTGTCTCACTCCAATTTATAGGAGGGAGAAAAGGTTCTTCTAAAAAACAAAAAAAATGTATACCTGATGGCGAGATTAAGACACAACGGGTCAAATGTTAGCCCAACCAGTTTATCACAAAGCCTAGTTGCTTTGGGATATGGGGAAGGGAAGAAGGGCAATAGAAAAGTGATAAGAAGTAAAAAGCAAGGAGTCTTGGAAATGCCCAATTGTATCTTGCCTTCACAGGATACAGTGATATCATTCCCCATTCTCCCACACCAGTTATCCGGTCACAGGCCAGATCTTCCGCTGGTAAGCACTCTTGAGCAAAACACGTCCGAAGAAGAGCTTGCAAATGTAAACAGTGTACACAAAGGGTTGCAGGCTAAGTAACACCCACCTAGATAATTTGCAGTTGTCAGTTAAGTCTTTTCACCAGAAAAACGTTATGAAGCAAGCTTTGAGACAAAGAAAAATAGTTTTTGTCTTTCACAACAGGGTCAAGCCTAAAAAAGAATTTAAAAAATATCTGCTTTCCTAGGCTAAAATCTTATTAGAGTTAATCATCTTATAGATTAGAAAGAAGGTGCTGAAAGCTATAAAGCTATTCAAGCAGAAGGGTTCAACTCTATTCTCAATTCATTTCATTAAGTGCGTATATATTTCCCTTTTTGTGCTTCCTGTGAATTTGAAACTCAGGTCATTATGATTCATCCTTGATTCTCATAACAACACATTTAACTTAATTTAATTTCTCAAATTTTATGGCATAAATGACTCCTGAGTACAGGGATTCTTGAAGATATATTGAGCAAAGTCTATATTCAAAAAAACAAATTCAGTAAATCTTTCCAAGTATATACAAGCATACAAAATCAAAGAAATACAAAGAAACAATTAAGGTGAAAGGAGCCCCTGGATCCATCTGGTCCACCGCCTGCTTAAGCAGAGACATCCAGAGTGGATTGCCCAGGCCCATGACCTTTTGAGCAATTTATGCCAGTGCTCCATCATCTGTATTGTAAAGAAGTTCTTGATGTTTAGACAAAACCTCTTGTGTACTAGTTTGTTCTCACTGCCTCTTGTTGTGTCACTGGGTACCACTGAAAAGTTACTCTATCTTCCTTGTGCTCTCCCTTCAGGTGTTTAGTTGCACTGATAAGATTCCTCCAAACCTCTTCCTCTCCAAACTGTATAGCATAAATTGTCTGTCTCTCCTCACAAAATAGGTGTTCCTGTCCCTTGATCATCTTGGTAAATCTCCATTGGTCCTCTTTCCCTGGTACTGCAGAGTCCAAAACACAGTGACCTATGTCTATCCTCACCAATGCTGAGTAGAGGGAAGCCTCAAAAGACTCTTGGCCTGCTAGCAATACTTTCCCTAATGTAGCTAAGCCATTATCCTTCTTAGCAGCAAAAGTACACTGCTGGCTCATGTTCTACTTGTTTTCCATCAAGACTCCCAGTTGTTTTTCTGCATAGTTGCTATCCCCAGTCTATAAATGAGTGGGGCTCAGCATGTCTGGAGGTTATTCTTCCTCAGATGCATGGCACTGACTTCTCTTGTGAAACTGCATGAGTTTCTTATGAGCCTATCTCTGTATCCTGTGGAAGTCCCTGTGGATGGCAGTAAGATGATCTGCTGAATCAACCACTCTCCCTTAGTTTCAGGTCATCTGAAAATTTTCTGTGGATGCACTCTTCCCCATTGTCCTCTGTACATGTTCAGCTCACACTGAACTCTCTTACGAATTTACATCCAAGAGAATCTGCTTTTAGCCAATATGTACAACTTGGAATGTAAGTATTCAGTAGAAAATATTTTAACAGTGTTTCATGCAACTCTGTCTACAAAGGCTTGGCATGATCTGCTTGATAGCATATTGTATCACCCAAAATGGAAAATATTTGCAGCTGTACAGATGAGACATGCAGATTTAAAATACTTTAGAATCTTATTTCTATACTTACCTAAGCATTTTGTTTTGCTTGCATGAGTATTCTAGTTCTGAGCTATAGCTTTTTATTCTCTCTGTAGAAAAGCTGAAGTCAGTTAGGAAATGTGCAAGACTTTCTGTTGTGGGAAGAGTATCCAATGGCTTGCTATTATATGTTCACAGTGTTTTGAGAATTTCAATTTTAGCTCAGTGAAGATGGAAACAAAATTTCCCCCAAAAATCTAATAACAGCTGTAAGATCGATGTTTGATTGCAACAAACACCAGTGATAATCTTGGCTTGCAAGACTTATTCAGGGAATAAAGCATAACATTTTTACAGAAAGCATGGAGCATTGGACTGAAAAGAGACTATTGTTGTGGTTTACTTATTGCTATCATGCTCAACAGGAGGACCTTCCTAGCCTCTTTCATTCTCTCTCATACTTTTTGAAGAGGAAGAAAAATGAAGATGACCCCATTAATACAAGAAGAGAGAACTAGATTACTATAAATGGTAAAAGAATATAAAATAATAATATAAAAATGGAGTTATAGGTAATAAATAAAAGAAATGAAAGAGAAAGAATTTCTGATCTGCCCTGCCCAGAAAGTTAGTTCTCTCTTGTCGTATGAAATCAGAAATCATGTGGTGAGTACTGGAGACTTCTGGAAACTGTACTCTCTGACTGTAGTCAGCATATCATCTTCTCAGAGAGCCAGAACCCACATGAGAATAACTGAAACTGCAGGGAGCTAGAACCAAATAGATCAATGAAGTGAGGCACCCCACCACTGTGCTTGAGCACTAAAGAGCTTACTACATGATGGCATGGTATGGAATACTGATAAAGCCAGGACAGTATTCATCCCTTATTCCATATAATTACATCATATTCAAATTGTACAGCACAAATATATACACATACAAATAATCACATACACATACAATATATACAAATACAAATCATAACAATAATTAGCATTACATACACATATATATGCATATAGGCAGCTATTGACTGTTTTCTGCCAGCATCACACACTGAATGTTCCCATTTTCCTGCATTACCCACCAAGTAAGGTCCCTGAGCTTGAGCAGTGCCACAGGTAGGTTTGCCCTTGCCTGAGGCCAGGATAACCCACTCTGTTTTCCCAAGCATGTTATTTACATGTACTGCTGGGACTTCATCCCCTTCTACAGTGCATACAAGACAAGACTGGTTAGGGCCATCTCTATTGGAAGACCCTTGAGTGTTGTCTAATGGAGCAGTTTCTGATAGATGTTTATCCCAGTGTTTGAATGTTCCATCACATATTGCTTTCAGCATGGTTTTCAACAGTTTACAGTATCACTTGATTTTCCCAGACGATGGTATATGATGGGGAATGTGATATACCCGTTCAATGCCCTGGTCTGTGGCCCAAGTATTTATTAGGGTATTTTTAAAATGAGTTCTATTATGTGACTTATTTCTGTCTAGCATTCCATGTTGCCATAAATCTTGTTTTTTGAGGTCTAATACAGCACTGCTGGCAGTGACATGGGGTACAGGGTAGAATTCAAGCCAGCTGGTGGTTGCTTCCACTATGGTAAGAGAATAATGATTGCCATTGTGAGTTCATAGCAAAGTGATATAATCAGCCTGCCAAGCCTCTTCATATTTATACTTCAGGCATCATCCTTGATGACAGAGAGGTTTCATTCTCTAGGCTTGTTTAATGCAGTAAATCTTTCACATTCATGAATAGCTGAGCAGCATTCATGGTTAAGTCCACCCCTTGCTCTCAAATTAATTCATATGGCACATATCTTCTGTGATGAGCCAGCGGTGTGTCCAGGTGGCCAAGAAGGCCATTGGGATCTTGGCTTGTATCAGAAGATGTGTTGCCAGCAGGATTAGGAAAGTGATTGTTTCTCTCTACTTAGCCTTAATGAGGCCGCCCCTTGATTACTGTATTTAGTTTTGGGCCCCTCACTACTAGAAAGACATTGAGGTCCTGGAGCATGTCCAAAGAAGGGCAATGAAGCTGGTGAGGGGTCTGGAGTACAAGAGCATTAGCTTTATGAGTAGCAGCTGAGAGAGCTGAGATTGTTTAGTTTGTAGAAGATGAGACTAAGGAGTGACCTTATCACTCTCTACAATTACCTGTCGTGGTAAGTTGGGGTTGGCCTCTTCTCCCATGTAACTAGCAATATGACTAGAAGGAATGGCCACAAGTTGTGCCAGGGAAGATTCAGGCTGGATGTTAGGAAATACTTCCTGTCCGAGAGAGTGGTCAGACATTGGAAGGGGCTGCCCAGGGAGATGGTGGAGTCACTGTCCCTAGAGGTGTTCAAGAAACTGTAGTTGTAACTGTACTGAAATATCAGTACAAAATCTCAACAGAGTAATTACAGATCTTAAGTAACACATTAAGAAATTAGGTCCTATTACTGTTGGTTGTAATGGCTACAATAGCAATGGTGTGTACTCTGCCATCATTTAAAGCTGTTGGGCATTCAGCAATGAGAGATGGGCAGTAGTATATAAATGAATCTCTACAGTCTGACTCAATATATTGTATTTCTCAAATAGGGCCACAGTTATATTTAAAGCTTCCTGGAATGCATTAGAAAACGAAACCTTGTATTCAGAATTCATATTCTAAATTAAAGAATCATAGCAGAAGAGATAATGAGAAGTATTTTCTGGAATAAAGAGGAAAGTCTGTGGGTAGCAATTTCCAAGAACAACATACTGCTATTTAATAACATAATGCTATTAACATAAAGCTATTATGTTAATTAATTATTAATTTAATTCAATTATTATTAAGTTAATTATTAATAATAATATTAACATAATACTGTTTAAAGCAGCACCAAATTAATAATCAATTTTGTTAGCTAAATCAGTCATTTTCAATACATTAATATTCTCTTTGTAATTTTAACATTGCAGTTTTACATTATGATGGATGTATCTTTGATTATAAAAATAAGATCTGTTTTTGAAACAGAACAACAAAAATAAATCTGAAATCACTTTGAAAACATAAGCAGATATTCTTATGTACAAAAACAGTTCATTTTGGTCAGTGGAGTAGGCCTAAGTAGGGAAGTGTGGACAGAACGAGAAAAGCATGTTTCTCACATCTACACAACAAATTGGTGGGTAGCAGACACATTTGTACACTGCTCCGTCCATTAGACAAAGTACTCTCAGTTTCTGAACTGACAATAAACAGTTTAATTTAAAACTGACATATATGCTTTTCACATACTGCTGAAAAGTAGGATTGAAATTGTAACTGGACAGTGGATATTTTTTATGAAGCAATATTTTAATCACAAAGTAAGTAATATTTTACTTATGAAATAATATCTTACTTTATGGATTTTGTGGTCATATAGCTCCGGTGATGTGACATTTATACAAATCAGAAAGCATGTGGTTAAATGAAACTTCTTCTTGATGATCACTTGTTATGTTGAAAGAATAAATTGTGATTACTCTCATGGTTCCCAATAAATATCTTCTTTTCCACATTCTCCCTTTCAGTTTCCTGTGTAATTATTTTGGTAGTCTAATAAAATGTAGATCTACAGTTTATTCCAGTAGAGATTTCACTGATATTTTCATCTGTTGTTGACAAACAGCAGCCTTGGATTGAAAGGTAAATTGATTATCATCTAGGTCTCTTACTAGCCTCCGCTGAATTCAGCTAAATCAAAGGAGTCAAGTTTTCTGGACTGTGCTTGATAGACTGTCATGGTAAAGCTCCAAAACAAAATATTTCAAAGGTATTTCTTGAAAGAAGTCCGAGTATTTTTGTTTGTTTCCTTGTGATTTCTCTTTCAAAGAGACTTTTTCTCTGAAATGTGACTAAAACAATGTCTAGTATAGTTTAGGTCACAGTTGATGCATATAGTTGATAGCAAGATTTCTTTATTTGTGGAAATAGAATTTGATACCTGAAATCAAAACAGGTTTTTTTTTGCTAGTGTAAGATCATCATAACTATGAGAGAGTTAATGCAGATTCCTATGCAATCCAGTTAACATCACTAATGATATGAGATACATTTATAGGTTCATTTGAAACTGATCTGTAGGTGTGGAAGTTGATGGAGAATTTTATTCAGCTATTTTTTCTTTCTTACCATTTTTGCCAGTGTTTTGTTAAACAGTAAACATCTCCCCATGAAGTGAATGAATATGCAACATGTGGACAGATCAAACTTTTTGCTGTAAGAACCTGTCATCTCTGCAAGTCAATTTTCTAACTACAAGAAGTATTTTAAATGAATCATTATTAGTAATCATTATTTGGAACACTACACGTTCAAAAACCTCATTTTTCTCAAATTCAAAACAACCTAACTAAAATAGTACAGGCTCTCTAGTATGAAAGATGTTAAGAAGGTTTGGTGACTGCTGAAATTATGTTAGACGTTGAACCACCTTAGTTAAAAGTGTTCTAAATTAACCTGTGTTAGAAGGTTGTATGGGTTTAAGAAATTTAATTAAAACTATTGCATCATTTATTCTGAAGACAAGTTTAGAATCACAAGAAGCCTGGCTCTTAAAGGCTTATCATTAATCCTGCAATTCTTCCACTTTCTTCCCAATGGTTGTTCCTTTAGATTACAATATTAAATCATAAACTAGTCCATTCTGTGTCCTTATGAATTAATCCTCTGTCAACAGTTTATAGGCCGGTTCAGCCCAGTTTCGTGACTAATGGGGTGGGGGGCCCAATGACCCACGCCCTGGGAAAGGGGAAGGGGGAGAAGGGAGAGGGTAGGCAGATGGGCCTAAAAACAAAACAGCAGCAACAATCTGAGGAGGAAAACTATTTTACTAAATAAGATATCAGAATGCAAAATAGCACACTATAATACCATACAATTGGAATTGGAGCTAGTAAATCAAATAAAATAATAGTGTCAAAACTGAAGGTCTTACTGGTAAAATTTGGTGGTCCACAGACCTGGAACATTAACTGTTTAAACCCCAGTGTATCACATGATGTTATGAACCGCCGAATCACAGAATTATAGGGGTTGGAAGGGACCTCTAACAAAAATCTAAAAACAATGACTCCCTTCTACTTTCACTTTATTGTTATCTTTCTGAGTTTTGTAGATGTTTTAAAGTCTTATTTTCAAGATGTCCTTTATCTCTGTTTTCAGTCAAAGATATTAATTACTGAACATTTTTTTTCTTTCTTCCATAAATTTTTGCAGCTCCTTAACAGTTAAGTCAGTTTTTTCATAATTCCTTGGTGCAAAATTGAAGCAAGCACTATACAAAAAATTCAGTAAAAGATCTCTGAACAGAAATATTTTTGAGATATTTTGAAGCATTCCCTATATTAGAGAAATTAAACATTTCTATTACTAGTGTTTTTATTTTTAAAACATCGTATCATATTCTTATGTTTATATATTTAAAGGTTATGACAAAAAATAAATGGAATTATGACAGTAAAGAATTTTTTTCATCAGATTAATACTGTATTTGTTCTTAAAAAAAAAAAGGAATAAAATTCATGGAATAGGAGAGGTTTCTTTTAGCCCCATTCATTTGCAATAAATATTTGTTGATTATGATAAAAATCTTACTCAGATTTTTTAGATGTATAAAGTGTTTACTTAAATTATTCTGTTCTTCAAATACACTAAAATTTAAAGGGAATTTTCCACATATACTGGCTATTCATAGTATCATAGAATTCTCAGAGAGGGGAAGGAATCCACAATAACCATCTAGTCCAACTCTGGGCTCCACAAGATATTTAAAACATAGGCACAATGTCTAAGAGCATTGTCCATGTGCTTCCTGTACTCCAGCAGTTCAGTCTTGGTGCTGTGACCAGTGCTCTGGGCAGCCTGTTTCAGTGACTAACCACCCTCTCAGTGAAGAACCTTTTCCTAAAATCCATCCTGAACAACTACCAATGCACTTGCATGACATTCCCTCAGGTCTTATCTTCTGTAAGTACAAAGAAGTTGTTAGGATATGAAAGGAGAAATTTAGAAAGGCAGAAGCCCAGCTTGAACTCAACCTTGCCAATGTAGAAAAGGGGAACAAAAAAACTTTTTACCAAATATATTAACAGTAAGTGGGAATATATTAACAGTAAGAGGGCTAAGAAGAATCTCTATCTTTTACTGGATATGGAGGGGAATGTGACCACTGAGGATAGGAGAAGGCTGAGGTTCTCAGTACCTTTTTTGCTTCTGTCTTTAAATTCTGATCAGTTATCCTCAGGGTACTCTACAGGGTACTCTACTCCCTGACATGCAATTCTAGGATGGGGAGCAGAATTCATGGGGAGCACGATTCAGGTGGAAACAGACTTCTTATTCCACTGTCATAAGTCCATGGAGCCAGATTAAATTGACCTGAAGGTGCTGAAGGAACTGGCAGAAGTGATTGCCAAGCACTTTTCCATCATCTATCTGCATTTCTAGTCAACCTGAGAGGTTCCAGAAGACTAGTAATAGGACTAGAGTGAATGGTCTCAAGTTGTGCTAGGGGAAATTCAGATTAGATGGTAGGAAACATTTCTTCTCTGGAAGAGTAATCAGGTGCCGGAATGGGCTGACCAGGTAGATGGTTAAGTCATCATCTCTGGAGGTGTTCAAGAGACATTCAGATGGGACACTAAGGGACACTATTTAGTAGGGAAATATTGGTGGTAGGTGGATGGTTGTATTGGATAATCTTAGAGGTCTATTCCAACCTTGGTTATTCTAAGATTTTCTGATTTCTATCACTATCACTAGAGAGGTCAGCATCTACCTCCCTGCTCCCTGTCTGAGGAAACTGTAGGCCACTGTGAGGCCTCCTTTCAGTCACCTCTTCAGGCTGAACAAGCAAAGTGACCACAGGCACTCCTCATATAACTTGTCCTCTAGATTCTTCACCATCTTTGTTTGTATTACCCAAAATTGTGCACAGACCTTGAAGTGAGGCTATACCAGCACTGAGCAGAGTGGAAAAATCCCTTCCCTTAACTGGCTGGCATTGCTGTGTCTGTGCACCTCAGGTTATGATTGGTCCTTTTTGGCTACCAAGGTACAGTGCTGACTCATCTTCAGCTTGCAGTCAACTGGAACACCAGACTCCTTTCTACAGGGCTTCTCTACAGCCTCTTGTCTCCCTGTCTGTACATATATCCAGAGCTGTCCCATCCCATATAGAGAATCTGGAATTTTCTCCTGTTAATCTTCATGCAGTTGGTGACTGTTCAGCCCTACAATTTGTCAAGGTCTCTTTGTAAGGCACCTCTACCCTCAAGGTAGTCAATAGTTCCTCCCAATTTAGTATGCTCTGAGAACTAAGTGCTCATTCCAGACTTGCATCCAGATAATTTATAAAAACACTGAAAAACATTGATCCTAAAATGGAGCCCTGTGGGACTGACTCTTCTAGTGACTGGTAATCAATATGGTGTAACCCTATTTACCATAGCTCTTTAATCCCAAGCCATCAGACAAATATTCAACCACCCTGTTATGGTTTTGTCTAGGTGCATGCTGGATGTATTGTCCAAAAAGGGTACAGTGAGAGACAGTACTTAAAGCCTTGCTGAAATAAGAAAGATTACATGTAACATCTTCCCTTGGTCAACTAACTGGTAACCTTGTAATAAAGGGAAATAGAATAGATAAGCAAGACTACTCTCCATTATGAAAATAAGGAGGAATTTCTTCTTTTGTACTTAATTTACTTCTGGTGTTATACTAACTTTTGGAAATAGGACTAGGTATAAGAAAAGATGAATGTTTATATAAGTGCATAGATTATGCAAGCATGATCTCTACCCAAGAAAAGATTAACAACTCAGTGTTGAAAGGAACTTTACAGATCATCTAGTTCTATCTCCTGAGCTATGGGGAGGGACATCCTCCATTAGCTCAGGTTGCTCAAAGCCCCATCCAGTATTTCTTCCAAATACTACATTGTATCTATAAGAAAGAATAATCATGGAGAGTCTCTGTCATTCCTGAAGATGTCAGTGAACTCAGATTAACTGAAAATAATAGAATCATAGAATGGTTTGGGTTGAAAGGGCTTTGTAACGATCATCTAATCCAACACACCTCCCATGGGCAGGCACATCTCTCACTAGATCAGGCAGCCCAAGATCCCATCCAGTGTGGCCTTAAACATTTCCCAAACATTTTCCATTTCAACATTTCACACATTCTCTTTGTAATTTGTTCCAGTGCCTCACCATGCTCATAATGAATAATTTCTTTCTAAATGTATCCTCTTTCAATTTAAAATCATTATCAGTCACTACATGCCCTTATAAAAGTGTCTCTACATCTTCCTTATAATCCCCTTTTAAGTTCAGAAAGATTGCAGTAAGACCTTGCCAGAACCTTCTCTTATCCAGCTTGAACAAGCTCAGCTCCTTTCGTCTTTCTTCATAGCAGAGGTGCTCCTGACCTCTGATTATCCTTGTGGCAACCTCTGAACCTGCTGCGACAGTTCCACATCTTTTTTTTTGCTGAAGTTTCAGAAGAAGGACAATCACCTCCCTCAACCTTCTTTTCACTCTTTTGATGCAGCCCATCTGCATCTGTTGGCCTTCTGGGCTGTATGTGTACACTGCTGGCTCATGTCTGATTTTTCATCCACTAATACTCCTGTGTCCTTCTCTGTCCATTCATCACCCAGTCTATACTGATGTTAGGGTTGCCTTGGTCCAGATCCAGCTGTCGAAGGAAGAATTACAAGGAAATTAATGTCTCTGTGAAGAATTTTTTCTCAGTGTCCAAAAAAACCTCCTCCTGTACAACTCGAGACAATTGCCTCATGTTTTATCCCTTGTTAAATGGAAAAAGCGATCGTCATCCCCCTCACTGCAACCTCCTTTTGAGTAGTCATAAAGAACAATGGAGGTCTCTCTTTCTGCTCCTCTTCGTAGTCCCATTTTTCTCAGTTTCTTCTTATAACCCACGTTTTTCATTCTCTTTATTATGCTTTTCTGCATATGCTCAAGCAACTCAATATCCTTCTTGAAGCGAGATGCCACAAAACTGAACACAGTTGACTCAAGATGTGGTCTCATCTGTGCTGAGCACAGAGTGACAATCATTTTCTTAGACCAGCTGGCCACAATATTTTTGATGCAAGCCATGCTACCTTTGGCATTCTTGGCCACATGGGCACACTACTGGCTCATGTTCAGCTGGCTGTTATCGAGCACCCCCAGGTCTTTTTCAGGACAGCAATTTTAAAGACACACATTTCCAAGCCTATTCCGTAGTATGGGGTAGTTATGACCCAAGTGCAGTAAGGCAGTATTTTTCCAAATAGACTAATTTTCCTCCCTAAGTTTCATGCTATAGACTAGCCATAGAAGAGGGGAAAACTGTTCCCGGTGTCCAATAAGCAAATATTTTTGATGGATCTTTTAATTATTTTTCCACATACGTCAACTAAAAGGGGTGTGTTTTTTACTTCTTCTTTTTTAAGATTCACATAAGCTAGGAAGAAGCTGAGGATAGAAAAAAGCTCCAGGTATAGTTTTTATTACTAAGGGGATGGTTTCTTTCTCTGTCAAATACAAATTGTTTTATCCTGCTAGTATTTGAGTATATGCTCAGCATATAAAAATAAATACATCATTGTACATCAATACACAGTTGTTTTCTGTCTGTAAAACTGCAATTCAGAAATCATCAAAAGTTCTTTTTTTTTTTTTCTATGAATTCATGTGATTTGATCCACAGACTCTATCAGGAGTTTCTTGTGAGCAGTTTGCTTTTTGGCAACATGTAATCTTTGTTGCTTTTCTTATGCTTTTGGGGTATTTAGATTTTTTTTTTCTAATTTACTTAATCCCATTAGATGTTTGCCAAACAATACATATCCTTTCATAGAAAGAGTTAAAAAACACATCTTCTGTAGAGATCTACTTTGTAATTATTCTAAGATGCTTGAACACCGACAGAAATAAGAACAAGTGGCTTAACTATTGTGAATAACTTACTTAATATTCTCATACTTTGAATGATTACTGCAATAGCAAGCAGCAACAGTTCATCAAAATACAAGTTTAAAATATATCACAAATCATGTTTTCTTTTGTCATCAAGTAAAACACAGCAACCACTTAGGATATCCTTAAGTTTGTTTTTTGGTCTGATCTTATGTGAAAACAAGCTAAAATAGGAGGAAAGATATCAATCAATTCCATAAGTTTGTGAAGCAGGTTTCTTTCTGACTTCATCTTCTGTTTCATTCATATACTGTTTTCCCCATTTTAGGTGGAGAATACAGGTATAAAGATTTTTTTTTTCATTAATACTTACAAAGCTCAGTTTTTATCCTGTTTTCAATGTGTCTCAGGCATTTAGGAACTTACGAAAGTTCATTCCTTATGAAAAGGGAACTTAGGTTTTCCTTTCATTCCTTATGAAAAGGGAACTTAGGGTCCTCAGCCATAGACACTGGAAAGAATAGTGTTAAAAATTTCAGCATCAATTCCAAATGATCTGGTATGAGGTTGTTTTGAAGTGTAGTATTATTTAGAAGTAGTAGTTCAGTCATTGACTTCTCTACAATGAACAGGGACATCTCCAGCTAGACTAGGCTTCTCAGAGCCTACTCCAACGAGATCTTGAGTGTCTCCAAGGACAAAGCATCCACCACATCTCTGGACAACCTGATCCAGTGCCTCCCCACCATAAAAATCTTCTTCCTTATATCCAGGCTAAATCTCTTCTCTTTTAGTTTTAAACCATTTCAATTTGTTCTGTCACAACGGACCCTGCTAAAAAGTCTGTCCCTTTCTTTCTTATAATCCTCCTTTAGACAGTGAAAGGCTGCTATCAGGTCTCACTGAAGCCTTCTTTTCTCCAGGCTGAAGAGCCCCACTTCTCTCAGTTTGTTGTCACAGGGGAAGTAATCCATTCCCTGGATCATTTCTGTGGCCCTGGTATTCCAGTTTCTCAGATTGTAAAGTTGTCTTTACTAACATTGACCAAAACAGAAGAAAAGGAAAACTTAGTTGAGTCTTTATCTCTTGTGTTTCTTCAAACGGGTCTAATTCTGCAACCCCTAATTTTTTCCATCTTTGTTTTCTAAGTATGAATTAACTGATCAGGTGCACTACGGTTACCAGTCTCTCCTTTTCAGAAATTATTACATGTATTCTATTATTATTGGGTAATATAATCCAAGGCAGTTACAGTGAGAGAGGACTTTTGGTCAGTTTTTTGATCTGCTGTAACATATTTTCTATGATACTGAGATTTTATAACAAAGTAAATATGTTTCATTTCTGAAAGGGATAAATTGTTATACACTACTTCAAACAGTGGCATAAAAGTGTACTTTTTGCTGTTCATAATTAAGTATAGCTTTTAAAAATAATAACTGACTTATGAAATTGTTTGAAACCTGTTCATTTTCCAGGTCTTTATTTCAAAACAAAACAAGAACCCCATTGTGGTCTTGTAAAATTCTCCACAAAGAGGACAATTTGGCATAATTTTTAATGTAAATGTAAGTTGTGTAACAAGGGTGGATAAATTTGACAGAAAATGACCCTCTTGTGTTCCAGTTAATCCTCAAATATTAGAGGGACTATGAGCAGCCCAATTTGGAGCTCTAAGTCCAATTATGTGCATAGATTAAAACTACAGAATCATAAAATCATTGACATTGGAAAAGACCACTAAGATCATCTAGTTGACCACCATTAATTAAGGAATTTGTGTGCACCCAGTGAGGATTTTCATGGCTGGATTTGTGAATTATGCAGTTTATTAGAGCAACAGATTACAAATTCTTTTGGATTACTGATGATACTTCATCTGCAAAGCACATGAATTTAATTAAGAACATGAATAATAATGCCGACTACAAATATTTTAAATCATGGAATAACTCTATAGAGATATATATCCATGTGGGTGGGGAAGGGAGGCTCAGCCTGTCAACTGGTACCAGAAGGAGAGGTATCCTCCCAACATGTCTGAGTCTATATCTTCTCCAAGATTCCTTCTGTCTTAGGGAATTTTCACACTACTTTCTTATTTAGAGATGGAGCCGCTCCAACAGCTTGATGACCTTCTTGGGGACCTCAGAACAGTGGGATCTCATGAGAGCAGAGGGGTAGAATCACCTCCCTTGATCTGCTGGTCACAATTGTTTTGATGCAACCCAGGGTATGATTAGTTTTCTGGGCTACATGCTCACATTTCTTGCTCATTTGTAAAATAAAGAATATTGCACGTATACTACTCCTTTTAGGTTGAGTATGTTCATATCTGAAAAGTTTTTAAAAAATGTAGAACACTTTGTAAGTGCAAAATATTAGCATACTTTTCTACTTAACATGAATATAAGCAGGAGATGCTACAGGAGTTCACAAAGTGCTCTTGAAGCTGTTCAGTGCAGGCTGAATTGTCTTTGAGATTGTATGCTGAGAGTATCTCTGAAGTAGCAAAAATTTTGCAGTTCCCCTGACTTCAACACACTTATCACTAAGTCTTGTAAGACAGGATATTAACACTGTTTTTGCCTTCTCCCTGTTTCATTTTGGGGCTGATTATTTTAAGAGCTGAACATAAGACTAGAGAAAGCTTTCATCCTTTACATTGCACAGTCCTTAGAAATATAAGCCATGGTAAAAATAAAACATCCCAAACCACACCACCTTCCTCATCTGATCCTACCTACTCCTTACCAAATAGAAGTTTGCTTTAGTTGAAATCTATCATTTTTCTGGAGGGAGGGAACAGAAATTCTCAACTATTCTGTTAATCTTAATAGGTACTAGTATCGTAAAAATATGTTTGCAGTATATCAGGGCAGGAAGTAAAAATAATTGGTCTAGTGTTTGATCTAATACAAAAGAGAAAGTTTTCTGAGACATACATTAATACAACAGGGTGAACAAGACTTTTTCATTACTTCCATTCATAAGATCTCGCTTATAAGGCTTCTGGATAGCACCGTTAGGCCTCAAATATTATAAAGTAGTACAGTGCTTATATATTTGCATGATACACATACTTCTGTTAAGATGGATATTTAAGATCTACAGTCTTAAATTATAATGTCTTCTTAGAATCTCACATATTTCTATTAATATTAAAAAATGAAAATAATAGTACTAAAAAGAAAAAAGATTGCAAAAATTCTTATACTTCTAAGACAATAGCATAAAGAGAAAAATGTCTCTAGTACAGGTTTTTCCTTTTCTTTTTTCACTTTCCCTTTCCATATCTCTTCTCTTTTCCCTTTTTCTTTCTCTTTTTATTTTCCTTTCTCTGAATGAAAAATGGAAACTTTTTGTTGTTGGAAGCTACTGTACAATCAGAAAAAAAGGGACAAAGAAAGACCATTCATATAAATACCAGCACAACTGCAAATTTCATGCCTCTATGCATACCTATGATGCTCTTTATCAAGGTTCTTTAAAGTAAAGACATTTTCAAGAAACACGCAGAAGTGGTACTTAGGAGTATAATGTACTGGGGAAATATTGGTGGATGGTTGGACTGGATGGTTTTGGAGGTCTTCACATTTGGTGATTCTATGATCTAAAATAGTCATAAAAAGGGTACAGGCTCAATAATAAAGTTTTAATGTTTTTGCAGAGGATTAAATTCTACCTGGAGAAATCATGAATGAAACTATATTTTTATCTCACTTAAAGATAAATTAAACTGTAAGTTTCAGTTGCAAGAAAAAAAATCTATGTTCTTTTTTGCTGAAAATATTATCTATAAGTAGTGATGACTCTAGTAAATATGAAAAAGCTAGAGGCAATTGCGTGAGGAAGACCTTTAATCATTTTATGTTTTTGCTTGGAAGATGATATTTTTCTGAAAGTATATACTTAATATTGCTTTGGATTACCCAGATAAAAAAAAAAAAAGAATAAAAGAAAATTGTTTTCAGCTCTCATATCCTCCCAAGTAAATAAACAAATGTATCCAGAGATACATTGTGATTATCACAGAATCACAGAATTGTAGGGGTTGGAAGGGACCTCCAGACATCATCATGTCCAACTCCCAGCCATTTCTTTAATGTTAGAAACCTGTCTAATAAAACATTTGGTTTTTTTTATTATTTTTTTTTCAGAGTTGCAAAAGAATTTAAGCAGTGATAAGGATGTGTTGAAAATAGGTATTTGAAAATGTAATAGATAACAATTATTGTGATTTTTTTTTGCCCTTTCTTCCTTTTGTTCTAGACTATTCTATTTCTTGACCCTTTTAACTTCACACATTCATTTCTTCTAGCAAAGCTGTCTGGATGTGCCTTCCTTGAGATGCTGATGGCACTTCATTCATCTGCAGGCTATGATACACAATCATTCTTTTACCCAATAACAAGTAGGACATCTGCCTATGTAGTATTTAATTCTATATTATGGTAACTGTTTCTTGGAATGGAGCTGTAAATGGGCATCAAGTTGAGATTTCTTATAAGATAGATCAGAGCCTAGAGAGTCTGTCACTACCTCACACAAAGAGTTCATAATTGACTACATCAGTTAACGCATCTACAGAATCCTTCTTGTTATAGTTTACAAGGTTTTTTTTAATTCTTTGTGGAAGGTGAGGCAAACTTGTAATCTTGTAAAATGGACTGTTCCATAATGTCTTCATTCAGAGTGTGAAGGATTTTGTAAGTGATTACACACAGTTATTCAGAAATGTCAGGACGACTGAATTACAGAATATTTTTCTCGAAGGAAAACAGAACAAGGTCAGTGAGCATAATGTGTCCAGAGTTCTACTGCATTAAAGATTAGCACAAACTGTGCAGGAAATACCTGAAACAATGTGGATTCTTTCACTGTAGAGGAAAAAAGTGAAAGATCAAGTGAGCACTTAGTTAAGAAATATCTTCTAAGGAATGGGAGATCTCTAGGTTAAGAATTATACAAACATGATTTCAAATGTTTATGATAGAAGGTTAAGGTAATCAGTTTTGGTTAGAAGCATGTGTGTTTGATGTTTCCCACCTTTGGTTAGATATGATTATAGACATAGATTGGTGTTACTATGCCTCAAATCAGGACAGATGATGAGGATTAACTGCAAAAACAGGCACTAGAGATCTAGAAAAAAACTCTGGTACTTTGTGGCAGGTATAGCTTGTATAGCTTGGCAAGACCAATGCCAAGTGATAGAAGGGGGAGGGATGGGGTAAGCAGAATGTATCTCAGAACTCCTCCACCACTTGGCCTTCTTTGTCTTTTGGTTACTGTACTGAGCCTGCAGAATTGGCCAGTACGAGAGGTCTGCACAGAGGAAACTTCTTCATGTCCATTTCATTTCATAGTTCTCTTAAATTCTATGTTGTGTCTGGAATATAAAAGAAGCAAGAGGTATACAAAGCCTTGGTAGATCACGGAGGAGGAAAAGCATGATCGTAACACTCACTATTGAGTCCTTATATTATAATGTAATAGTGTAATACAATTATCTTGCTAAGTGACTTGGGGTGATTTACCTTCCAAAGTGGGAGCTGGCAAATACTCATTACCTCTTCATGTAACCATGTAATCTTGGCTGTACAAAAATATGAATAAACTCATATTTTTGATTGAAGTCTTTTGAGCATATAAATTATCTCATTCCAACAAGGTCAGTGGAAGTATTGTTCAAGTACAAAGATTCAAAGAAATTTTCTAAAACAAGCGTCTATCCTTGCTGTACTTAATTTATGGTATTTCTATGGGCTAAGATAATTGTACTGCAGTGAGTACAGAGAACAATATACATGTATATGACATAGCAATAATGTGTGAGAAGTGTGGTTTTACTTCTCTTTACACATTCAAAACCTTTGAAATTAATGCTGATTCCAGCATTACTGCTCCACTCAAGGCCTCAAGCAACTACATTTTAATCACTATTTGAAGAACTCCTTTTTCCCTTTAAGAAACATTTTTTATGAAGGTGAAAATGACCATGGTTTCTGCAGGAAATAAAGTCATTAGAATCAGGGGAGTGAGGCTATAGGAGCTAGCGTAACACTTCTAGCAGCTTTGAGGTAACCTAATTTCTGGGAACCTAATTTATACAAGCTGATAGGAACTCCTACAGCAATTCTTTAAAATGAGAAACTTGTTAGCCAAAATTGCACAACAGTCAAATAAAACTGTTGATCAGGTTAGCACTGAAAATTGTAAGATCAAATTTAGTCCTCTGAACTCTTACATTCCCACTTGGGATTCCAGTTCAGATTTGTATAACATGTATCTTTGTACTGCAATGAATATAGACTTCTGTCAAATACAGAAATATAACCCTGATATGATAGAATAATGTAATACAAGATTAAGCTCTAAATAATACCATATTTTGTTTTTCAATGAGAAAGAGTCACATGACGTCACCTCTGTCAGTCATACTAACAGAGGATTTTTTTATGGTGAATTCAAAACTTATAATGTTCTATCCAAAGGTAAGATCTGCAGACTATAAGCACAAACAGCTTCAGTTGCTCAGTAGGATGCACAATTTCCCCATCTAATATAAGAGAAAATTATATTAACATAACAATCAATAAACATCTTATTAATCTCATGTACCCAAGGGAAAAATCATGAGAATAAGTAATGCTTGCAATGTGATTTGAAACCAGACATATCCAAAGTGTATTGGATGAAGATGTTATTTCAGAGTTATTTTATTATGCTTTCTCATTGTATTACATCATACTTTGTATGCAATTTTTTACACATTCATGTAATTATAGTCATTGTAATTTCTAACATAGTAATATTTTCCTCCAGGGAAAAGAAGGCCAACATTTCAAATTCTAATAGCTTAGGATAACTGAATCTAAGATACAAAACCAACAAAAACATGTATTTTCTTGCCGCGGATATCAGGATCTGAATCGATTGCTCTCGGGCAGGGAAGCACGACAGGACTCAATATATAAGTGATCAGGCTTCAGTTTATTACCTGGACAGCCTTATTCTTATAGTGTTTAAGACAGGGGCGTATAGAAAATATCACACAACCATTGGTAGACAGCCTTGAGAAAAAATAACTTTAAAACAACTCCCAACAATTAACAGCAGTGAGAAACACATTCTGGAACAGGCGACTTTTGATATCATCCTAATCCTAAGAAACCAGGCAGGAATGCATCAGCAGTGGATGTGAAAGGCAGCACTGGCAGGGCATCCCCTGTTTCATAGTGCACTTTTCCTCTCCCACTTGCCACAGACCATCTCCTGCCTTTACTTTTCTCAAGGATCAAACAGTGTAGTTTCCTTTGAGCACCGTAACAGCGTGGCCAGCGCATAACAAAGAGCCCAAAGGAAAGAACATCTGCTAGTTAAACAGAATACACTACCAAGGACAGCTTATTCTAAGAATACCTGAAGTTACAATTATCAGGAGTCTTTGAGGCCTTCTTTGCTGAAGGCAGGCTGAACAACATAATCCAGAAGCTTCCCATAGACCTCTTGGCAACTTGGGTTGCTCAGCTGAAGCAGTTCATGTCCGCCTTGAGTTGTTTGTCACTTGGTCCAGAGACATCATGACCTCCTATCAACATCTAATACTTTTCCATGACTATATAGTCTGTGCTGCAGTGCAAACTATGCTCGTACATATCACCGTGTCCTCCCTGCTCCTGTAGCCATTTCCCAACATTTTCTTTAACACCAGAGACGTTATTTAAAATTACAGTTCTTGAATTATTCTTATATAATGTATTAGGATTAATATTTGATCTTATTTCCTGTGCATTAAGAAGATGAACAATTGTAGTCATTTATGTCTAAAGTGATATAATCTCCAGACATTGTACATATCAATATCAAATACTTGGAAAAGTATCATTAAAACAACAACAACAAAAAGCCCTTAAACATCCTCAACTAACATGTAAGATTAGAATAGTGTTGATAGAATAAATTTAATTTCAACAATACTAATACTTGGAACTAGGAAATTTCTTTTTAAAGCTGCTCACAGTTTCATTGTCTTTTTCTAACATATAACCCTAGAATTCCTCTTTGTGAAATAGAGAATAACCATTCAGATCTCTTTTATAAAGTATTTCCAAAGAAAATCCATAAAGAGAACCTTACTAAGGACTAATGCTACATAATAATTCACAGAATCACAGAACTGTAGGGGTTGGAAGGGACCTCTAGAGATCATCTAGTCCAACTCCCTTGCCAAAGCAGACTCTCTCTTGATCAGGTTGCACAGGTTGGTATACAAGCTGGTCTTGAATATCTCCAGAGAAGGAGTCTCCACAATCTCACTGGGCAGCCTGTTCCATCACTGTCACCCTTACTGTCAAGAAGTTCCCACACACATTTGTGTGGAACTTCCTATGCTTCAGTTTGTGGCCATTTCCCCATGTCCTATTGCCACACACTGCAGAGAAGAGTCTGGCCTTGTCCCTTTGCCTATCTCCTTAGATATTTATAGATGCGGATCAGATCCCTTCTGAGTCTTCTTTTCTCAAGGCTGAACAGATCCAGGTCTGTCAGCGTTTTTTCATAAGGTGTTCCATGGCCCTTTTCTGAACTGTTTCAAGGAGATCTCTGTCTTTTTTGTACCGGGGAGCTGGGAAGTGCACACAATACTCCAGGTGAGGCCTGACCAGTGCAAAGTAGAGGAGGAGGATCACCTCTTAGTTTAAATTTTATTTTCTGTTAAGGCTAACAGAACTAAACAAGAAGAGTCATATAAAAGATCTCAGGGAGAACAGAACCAGTCAGGAAAAGACACTTGACTTGAAAATTCTCTTCACTCTCCTTGTCTTGAATCTGTTAATCATCAATTTCCACTTTGAGACATTGTTTTTCTACAATTTTGAATGAAGAGTGAGAGATTATATTGATGAGGGATGATAAGGGATTGACTAGGACTTTTTTTATATCTAAGTGTTTAGAATGCTACATTATTTTAACTTTTTTTATTTGTTCATTTTTAATTTCTCAAAGGATATTTTTTAGTTTAATAATGTTTTTTCATTTTTTTCATTTTGTATTTTTGTTAATAGAAATAAAATACTGCAAGAAAAGTTGAAAAATTCCTTCCCCAAAAATCCATAATTAAACTTGCTGGAATAACACTACAATTTTGTAATGAAAAAAAAAAAGCTTAAATTTCCCACAATAAAACTTTGTGATTTCTACAAAAACAAACAAACAAACAAACAAAACCACCGCATGTTGTTTTAGTGAGTATTATGTTTTCCAGAATGGGTAGAGATGTGGCAGTCTTAATTCACATAAATTGTTTTGTGTTTCATTCAGCAAAGTAAGTATCATATTAAGTCACTTATTACATCACTGTCTTCTGAACACAGTAGTCAGCTTTCCAGTTTCTCCTCTACGCTGGACTCCATGGCGATTTCATCATGAATGAGTATTATATAAAAAAGTAGTCCAGTTAGTAGTCTGACCCAAAAAAGGTCTGGAGACATGAATCTGAAGTCATTTCTTTGCAAGGAGACATTCTTTTGTAGAAATAATTAATTATTTTTTTTCTGACAGGGATAAATTAATAACTTACATGAAGTAAAATAAAACATTTCAACCTGAAAAGTCGTTTCAATTAAGATGTTTTGATTAGTACCGTTAAGAATATTTTGTGTTTTCAGTTTAAAATTACACTCTTAAAAATTTTCATTCTGTCATTATCATTTTTTAATACTTTCATTTGTTTCACTCTACTTTGAGGTAGAAATAAGCAGGTTGTGAAATATCATTCCACCAAATGTTTTCAGTCAATTCTCAAATTTTTTTACATTATCAATACTAAAGCCTTGTCTGCCAGTTTTACAATTAATAGCATCTGCCAAAGTACAACAGAAAAATTGCTCTTATTGTCAATTATTTCCATTAGCAAATCTCTTTGGAATCATACATTCTTCAAGATCCATTTTTTTCTTCATCTGTTGCTTTTCAGTGCTTTTCAACAACAAGCAGATAGTCATAGATTCCCAAATCTTGCTTTTTCAAGCTTCTCTTAGCTGCACTCGTTAAAAAAAAAATAGGAAAAAATATAGAACTACTCTAGAAGCAACAGAAAAAAAAATAGTTAATAACATAAAACCATATCAGAATGATACTATTATGAGGCCTACTTGCTGTCAGTATGGATTCATCCAAAGACTGTTTATTTTTACTTAATGAAGTTTCCCTCTTCACTGAGATAATGAAAAAATGTTTATCAAGGAGATTTTTCTACAATCACTAATGTGATTTGTTTTATTCTCATTTATTGGGAGCAACAATAATTAAAACTGAATTAACAGCCTAGTTGTTTTACGAAAGAGTCTTACAGTATCATACATAAACATATAGTAATGTAGTTAATATCTTAGTGCTTATAATCCAGTAAAAGTAGTTTTAAACACAACAATTTTTATTTTTTTTTCCAAAAAAAGGTAACTTAGATGGTTCCTATATTTTGGCTATATTCTACTGGAGCTACTAGTGAATTCTGCCCGCAAGTGTTTTTATTTTAAATATTCAGCATACTGAGACACTTTCAGAGGCTAAAAGCATGAAAATAATTCTATCATAGGAAATGTACTGATGCACTTGCATCTTGTGTATTACACATTAAGTGATGAGTGTTTTTTTAGGAGTCATAAAGCAAGGACAACACTGCAAATTTATTTTTCATTTTCTTCAAAAGAAAGCTTTTTTGTTGAGCATTGGAATTGCCAGGCCACAGCCTGAAACAATGGTTGAGCACCAGAGATGAAGGTGTGGCTAACCCGAGAAGCTCAGGTGCAAGTAATGCAGTAGAGCGACCAGAAGGGATGGAGTCTGGATCCAGCCCTCCTCACCCCTCATTTAAGGGTTAGCAGATGAGGCAGTAGCATCTCTCTGGATTGAGATTTTACTCCTCTTGAGCTGTCACTGATTGTTGGAAGGGTTGATTTCAATTTTCCTTCTTGATTGCATGTTATTGCTCTGTAGTGCCTTTATCCCATTTTAAGGTGCTGTCATCATGTTCTTCTGCCATACACTTGTGTATGCTTGTAGAATTTCAAGTGCTTACTCTCACACTTCCATCCACAAAGACTATCACTGACAAAGAATGCCTTGTCACAGCAGCAGTGTATAGTAACAAATGCATTACAGATTTCAAACTGCTTTCTAGAACCCATTTGAAATGGACTGGTGAAGAGTGGTGAATAATGAAAAAAAGTAGAACATTATGTCTTTAGCATAAGATGGAAGATATCACTTGAGGAAGGAATTCTTATTACTGTTATTTTCTGTTGTTGTTGTTCTTAACCTGCTAGCAAATGTTGTAAGTGGTGTTCTCAGATGCAAACAGCATCATTTTAATGTGATATACACTGTTTAGTTGTTTTTTTTTTTTTTTATAATTTCACTTCCAGTTATCTGAAGCAGTTAATAATAAATACAAAATACTTTTATCTAAACAAACATAAAGTCTCAGTTGACTATGAAAATCCCATGCAATTCCTTAGAAAAACAAGTGATTAGCTTTCTTCCCAGTGTTCTCATGGCCTAGCCTATCCTTCCCTGCTGCTTCACCAATAGAACAAAATAAGTTGAGAAAAGGTATTTAGTTAGCAATCCTTTCCTTTAGCCTAAAAAATCTTTTCTGCTTTCGAAGTTTTGCAGATGATGGAAATATAGTACTTGTAGAATTTTTATAACTTATAGTCAAGATACAGTCTGCTGTAACATACAGCATGAAAATGCATCAGGTCATATTGAGTACTAGGGAAAGGTTTTTCACCAAGAAGGCCATCAAGTACTGCTAAAAGCTCCCCAGGGCACCAATCCTGCTGGAGCTCAAGAAGAGTTTGGACAATGTTTTCATACATAGGATTTGATTTCTTGGTAGTCCTGTGAGGAACTAGGAGTTGAACTGAGTGATCCTTGTGGATCATTTCTATGGGTATTTTTTGATTTTATGATTCAAATTTATGTAATGACAGAATGCATTACTAACAGGCTCAGTCTTCAGTGAATGAGACTTATGAGACTTGAGATATAAGTCTAATCTAAGACAGAAATTTCTTGCTAAAGAATGACTAAATTTGTAGCCATCTTTACACTTTACTTGTGGCATACTTTTGATATCTAGTGGTGTAAGAAAAATAATATATACTACAACAACAACAAAAAACAAGCACTACTAATAAATAATCAGAAAAAACACAAATCTTCTTAAGAAATGGTTAGATTTGTCTAATTTTTCATTTGTGAAAAATAGTAATTCCTTTTGTGGAATTCAATTTATCAGTTTATCATTAGATGGCTTAAGAGCTGGTTGCCTGGTTGCAGTCAAAGGGTTGTGATCAATGGTTCTATGTCTGGGTGGAGGCTAGTCATAAGTGGTGTCCCCCAAGGGTTGGCCTTGGGACTGATGCTCTTCAATGTCTTTATCAATGACATAGACAATGGAATTGCAAGTTTGCAGGTGACACCAAGCTGAGTGGGGCAGTTGACATGCTAGATGGAAGGGAAGCCATCCAGAGGGATCTGGACAGACTGGAGAAGTTGGACCATGTGACCCTAATGAGATTCAACAAGACCAATTGTAAGGTGTTGCATTTGGGCTGGGGCAATCCCAGATATGTATACAGATGGGGGGAAGCACTCTTTGAAAACAGCCCAGTGGACTTGAGGGTCCTGGTGGATGAGAAGCATGACATGACACAGCAGTGAGCACTTCCAGCACAGGAGGCTGCAAGACAGCATGCTGAGTTGCCAACAGGAAGAATGAGGTGATTGTCTCCCTCTACTCAGCTCTTGAGAGGTCCCAACTGGAGTACTGTGTCCAGGCCTGAGGCCTCCAGCACAAGAAAGATGCAGAGCTCTTGGAAAAGGTCCAGAGGAGGGTCACTAAGATGATCAGAGGGCTGGAGCACCTCTCCTATGAAGAAAGGTTGAGGGAACTGGGCTTGTTTAGCTTGGAGAAGAGAAGGCTCCAGGGAGACCTCATAGTGGCCTTCCAATACTTGAAGAGAGAATATAAACAGGAGGGGGAATGACTGTTTGTATGGGTTGATAGAGTGATAGGACAAGGGAGAATGGTTTTAAAGTAAGACAGAGGAGATTTAGGTTAGATGTTAGGAGGAAAATTTTCACTCAGAGATTGGTGATACACTGGAACAGGTTGCCCAGAGAGGTTGTGGATGCCCCATCCCTGGAAGTATTCACGACAAGGCTGGATGTGGCTCTGGGCAGCCTGATGTAGTGGTTGGTGACCCTGCCACAGGCAAGGGGGCTGAAACTAGATGATCTTTGAGGTCCTTTTCTCTATGAAAACCAATCTATGTTTGTTTAAAGATCCCTCAGTGTTTAATATGCAATAAATTAAAACAGATGAAAATTCAAAACAGGATAATTCAGACATTCTTTACTCCTAAGTATCTTTGTGGAAATATGGAAATCTGAATCTTTTTTTTTTTTTTCTAATTAAGAGATCAGTAAAAATCTTTAAAGAATTTGTTTTCCTGAAGATAATGACATTACTCTTTTTTTTCTGCCTGTTCTTAATGATAACTTTTTAAAATTCTGCTATCTATAATGAACCACATTTCAAGATATAGTCTGTCTTGTCCCTGTAATAACTGTCTTACCACCAAGACTGTAGCTAACTTTCTAGACATTTGGATTATGATGTTTATTTTTGCCTGCAAATTGTGGATGTTCAGGAAAGCTTGAAGAGTCTCTTTTTATTAGTGTTCTGTGAGCAAAACATTCTTATAAAGTATGATAAATATCAATATTTGGGAATGGGCATTTATTAAATTGTAATTGTAATAAATCTAGCATTCTCATTTGCAGTGCTAAGCACTGTTTTGGCAAAAGATATTTTCTCTTATAAATGCATATAAATTAAGTTCATTCATTTTTAATTCAGTCAGCAAAGTGTTCAGCCATTTTCACAACTCATCATGGGGAAATGAAGAGGTATAATTATGTGAGTTTTTAACTTTTCAAAATATGTGAGTTAACTAGTTTTTAAAATTTAACTTTTCAATAGTTATACAAAATAATAACTTCTAGTAGACAATTTAGAACACTTGGATACATAGTCTTGTCTGAATCTATGGTAATACTATAAAACTGTGGTTATATATATTTCAAGGTATTATTAATATGATTACTTTTCCCTCTTTTTCTCTGTTCTCTTTCTTGCTACTGGAACTCTGATGTTAGACCTTAGAAAATGTTAAGGACTGTGTGTGCTCTGTTCTTTAAGTGATAATTAAATTTGTGTTTAAAATTTAACACTTCTCCAGATAGTCTTAAGAATTTTAATTTACACTCATATGGCTATTGTAAGACTTCAGTAGCCCCACAGACTTTTCAAGTTTTTTTTGTTACATTTTTCCTCCCTTAACATTTGAATATTTATACAAAACCCGTGGAGACTGTACTTATCTATTTTGGAAATGAATTGAATTGAATTCTCTATTTACCATGCAAACTACTGGAAAAGAAAAAAAAAATCTTCTTGAGAGTGATCCTGCCTCCTCTGTTTTGAGTTTTGAGAGAAAATTCATTGCATAGTTTCTCTTCGTCAGTTTGTGACCTAATATAGATAAGGAAATACATTAATTTTTTCATGAACAAGCCTTTCTTTCCTACTTACTATACTATGTGAAAGGTCAGATAGAACTTACAATATGATTTAAGAAGAAAACGTGTGGTATTGTATGCAGATCTAACAGACTGCTGGGAGAGAAGCAAGGGAATCTCATGATGTCATAACAACTGAATCAAGTGGGTTATCAGTCAAATATTGAAAGTTTATAATTTGATTTTGCATATATATGTATAGAAGGCTATCAAAAGATAACCAAAAGATGATCAGAAAGCTATATTGTTAAAAAATCAGAGTTGTACATAATTTATACTCTTGCTTTCTGTTTATCTCGTCTGTTCTACCAGAATAGACAGATACAAATTAACAGATATAGCAGATATAAACAGATATAAACAGATTTATTTTTTTTCACACATTTTCGTTTTGGTTTATCATCTATTTAAGCTGTTTGTTAAAATAATACTTGTAGCTGGCTTTATTGAAGAAATAATTTTATATTAAATCCAAACAGTAATATCAGAAAGCTCTAGATATTTACAGTTATAGATTTACAGACATTACTACAATCTGCAACTTGAAATATGACTATATTCAGAATTTTACAGATACGAGATTTTTTTTAAAGATGTGTGCTTTTGTATTTGAGTATACACACAAAATAAACATGTATATTAATGTATGTACAAATGTGCTAAAATATAGTGTATTAATAGTGCAGTTTTCAGGCCTTCTGGGTAGCTGCTTCTGATTAACTTCAGGATTTTTTTTTTTTTGTATTTGAAGTTTCATAACTTCAACGCAGGTGAAAGAGCAAGCCCGGTTATTTGCCTGGGACTTGCTTAGAAAAAAATGTAATGAATAAATAAAAATAAATAGTGCTTTGAAAAGTATTCACAATTTGTTGTATGTCAGAAGTGTATATATACGAATAATTGATGTGTGTTTGAACATGGACAAGTAACCCACTTTTTTGTGATGCATTTCATTATATGCAAACAAATAAGGGTTTCTTTGCTTCTTGTTGTGTGGAATAATGAACATATTAGGGTCTGATATCCATATTAAGGAAAGTGATTTCATGCTGTAGTGATTTCTAAGAATTTTCTACATCTATATATAAATATAAAAAAAAAATATATATATATGTATTTCTTTTATATAATTACTGCTCAAAATGGGCATGTTGGAAGAAGATGAAAACAATTTGATTACTTTTACAATGAATACACATTTAAACTATAGTGGGAATAAATACATTTATGATTAGATTCTTCAAGAAAGTGACATGCATTCTAAATACAAAACCCTTTTTATGTAAGTGAATTTCTATAGGAGATGCTGGCTGTCATGGATTATCTCTTCACCTTTCATGTGCCTTAGTATCACATGAAAGGTGAAGAGATTCCCACACAGCTTCCAAGAGGATCTATTTCATGTTCTTCCTAAGGAGGGATGTGAGGTTCACCATCCTGTTGTTTCCACACCTTCCTTTCTACCTTTCTTAAAAGTGGGAGTAATGTTGATCTTTTTCAAGTCACTATGAAATTCACCTGACAGTCATGACTTTTCAAATATTCTTTCATAAGGATCTTTGTTTTCAGAGACTCCCGTAGAAATAAATGTTAGTGCACACACATGGTGTTCAGATTTCAACAATGATTACTTTGGAGCGGTGTTTATTTAGTGTAAGTATTCTTAAAAATGCATGTAAAATATTTATTGACATGAATATCAAGGAAGTGGATTCAGGAATATGAAGGTCTGCCTGCACAAAGTGGTATCCCACATGTAAATGAATAAAAATTAATGCAATGAAGGAAGGAAGGAAGGAGGGAAGGAAGGAATTCAGAAAGAAGGAAGGAATTCGGAATTTGGAAGGAAGGAAGGAATTCAGAAGGGATTCGGAAAGAATTTGGAAGGAAGGAATTTGGAAGGGAGGGAGGGAGGGAGGGAGGGAGGGAGGGAGGGAGGGAGGGAGGAAGGAATTTGGAAGGAAGGAATTTGGAAGGAAGGGAGGGAGGGAGGGAGGGAAGGAGGAAGGAAGGAATTTGGAAGGAAGGAATTTGGAAGGAAGGGAGGGAGGGAGGGAGGGAAGGAGGAAGGAAGGAATTCGGAAGGAAGGAATTAGGAAGGAAGGAAGGAAGGAATTCGGAAGGAAGGAAGGAATTCGGAAGGAAGGAATTCGGAAGGAAGGAATTCGGAAGGAAGGAATTCGGAAGGAAGGAATTCGGAATTCGGAAGGAAGGAAGGAAGGAAGGAAGGAAGGAAGGAAGGAAGGAAGGAAGGAAGGAAGGAAGGAAGGAAGGAAGGAAGGAAGGAAGGAAGGAAGGAAGGAAGGAAGGAAGGAAGGAAGGAAGGAAGGAAGGAAGGAAGGAAGGAAGGAAGGAAGGAAGGAGTTCGGAAGAAGGAAGGAATTCGGAAGGAAGGAAGGAAGGAAGGAAGGAGTTCGGAAGGAAGGAATTCGGAAGAAGGAAGGAATTCGGAAGGAAGGAAGGAATTCGGAAGGAAGGAATTCGGAAGGAAGGAATTCGGAAGGAAGGAAGGAAGGAAGGAAGGAAGGAAGGAAGGAAGGAAGGAAGGAAGGAAGGAAGGAAGGAAGGAAGGAAGGAAGGAAGGAAGGAAGGAAGGAAGGAAGGAAGGAAGGAAGGAAGGAAGGAAGGAAGGAAGGAGGGAGGGAGGGAGGGAGGGAGGGAGGGAGGGAGGGAGGGAGGGAGGGAGGGAAGGAGGGAAGGAGGGAAGGAGGGAAGGAGGGAAGGAGGGAAGGAGGGAAGGAGGGAAGGAGGGAAGGAGGGAAGGAGGGAAGGAAAGCATAAAATGGTTTGGGTTGGAAATGATCTCTGTGGACCTCTAGTTCCAACTCCTTTGCTACAGGCAGAGATAACTCCCTCTAGACTAGGTTGCTCAAAGCCCCATCCAGCCTGGCCTTGAACACCTCCAGGGAATGGACATCCACAGACTCACTGGGAAAACTGTTACAGTGTCTCATCACCATCACAGTAAATAACTTCTTCCTCTTATCTAGTCTAAATCTACACTCTTCTTGCTTAAAACTTTTCCCCCTTGTCGTGTTGTTACATGCCCTTATAAAAAGTCCCTTATAAAAAGAGGTTCAATAAGACCAAGTGCCGGGTCCTGCACTTTGGCCACAATAACCCCATGCAATGCTATAGGCTTGGGGCAGAATGGCTTGAAGAATGTAGAGAGGAAAAGGACCTGGGGGTGTTGGTTGATGCTCGGCTTAACATGAGCCGGCAGTGTGCCCAGGTGGCCAAGAAGGCCAACAGCATCCTGGCCTGTATTAGAAATAGTGTAGCCAGCAGGGGCAGGGAGGTGATCATCCCCCTGTACTCAGCTCTCAGTTTTGGGCCCCTCACTACAAGAAAGACATTGAGGCCCTGGAGCGTGTTCAGAGAAGGGCAACAAAACTGGTGAGGGGTCTGGAGCACAAGTCTTAGGAGGAGCGGCTGAGGGAGCTGGGATTGTTTAGTCTGGAGAAAAGGAGGCTCAGAGGAGACCTTATTGCACTCTACCACTTCCTGAAGGGGGGTTGTGGTGAGGAGGGGGTGGGCCTCTTCTCCCTGATAAATAATGACAGGACAAGAGGGAATGGCCACAAGTTGCGCCAGGGAAGATTTAGATTAGACCTGAGGAAACATTTTTTCTCTGAGTGGTCAGGCACTGGAATGGCCTGCCTAGGGAGGTGGTTGAGGCACCATCCCTAGCGCTGTTCAAGAAGCATTTAGATGAGGTGCTAAGGGATTTGATTTAGTAGTTGGGTAGGGATAGTGATAGGAGGATGGTTGGACTAGATGATCTTGTAGGTCCTTTCCAACCTAATGAACCTATGAAGTTATGACACTTCCTTCAAAAAAGTGTTTTAAGATCACAAGCTGTTTTCATCCCTTTTATTCAGAACCACAACTGAGTTAAAAGACAGTGACAAAACTTTGCATAAAAAATTAATTTTCATGGATACAAACAAACAAAAAAGAATGACAATGAATGAATGTCATGGTGGAACAAACAAACAAACAAAAAACACTGAGATGGATTCTGCCATGTTTCTGTTATCTTTATTTTGAAATAAGTATTTAAAATTTGAGTCAGCTTAGATTTATGCATGTTTTTATTGTTATCCTACATTTATTAATATGTATTGTGTGTGTGTAAAATCTTAGGTGGAAGAGAAGTTGATGAAAAAGAGAAATTAAAGCACACTTAAGTGAGGAAGAGAAGTACATTGTTAAAAGAATTGTATATTTATGTCCAAATAACAACTTTCCCAGATTTCCTAGTAAAAATTTTTTTAGGATTCTTTTTCTTTTTTCTTTTCTTCTTTTTTTCTTCTTCTTCTTGTTTTTAATATTTTGAAGATTGTTTTTACTATTTTCTTTTCTTTGCTTATTTTTGTATGTACATGGAAATACTTTAAATATATTCCTTATTTGGAAGAATATGCATGGAACAAAGACACCTAATTCACACAGATCAGAAACTGAATAGTTCTGTGGAATTCTGCTAGTACTATTTTACCTAAGGTAAGCACATGTAAGTAACTGTATCTATTTTGGATACACATAGTTTCACTTGTCCCAGTGGAGGTTCCCAAGCTGATCCAGAATTAAAGAGAAGATATAACTTGCCCAACTACATCAATGGCAGTCAACATTTTTCCTCTGACAATTGTGATGGTGTAACATAGGCTAAAACAACACCTACTACAAATTGCTGTCTAACAATATATGTTTGTAGATCAATTACCTCAAGTGCTCTTTGGAGCCATAAGGTCATTTTTGTGTATTTGACAGATATTTCTCTGCAGAGATGCCAATTTATGTATTTTTATTCCAGAACTTAATAGGCATACCAGAAAGTAAAGAGGATTATATAGTGATAGTAAGTCTCTCCAAGATTTAGCTTTGCTAAAATATATTCACATAGATATATAAAATCATGGAATTGTAGAAAAGAGTTTTGTTGAAAAAATAAAATTAAAATTAAAAAAAAATAGCACTTAGCCTCTTTTAGGTTGATCACTGGTAATTATTATGATGGCATTTATTCAAATATCAGTCTTCTAATTTTGATTGCATCTAAGTGGACAGGACAGTTTTAGAACTTCAGCATCTTTTGTTTCAGTGTCCAGGAATGAATAGTTCTTCTGGGAGGAGTTCAGTCTTCAGTGCTGGAAAAAGGATTTATGAACATCAGCATGGCTTGATTTCTTCTCAGTAATGTAACACTGTAACATTCTTTTACTATTACCTAAATCCTCCTACTATTAGGAGGGTAAAGGTGGGGAGCAGGGAGAGCACACCATCATGGTACAATGTTTTCTACATGGAAGAAATCAATTAACACTATATAAAAGCTTTAAATGCACTTCCATGTCAGATGTCATTTTGTCAGACTGCCACTCTTCTGCCATCTATCACATGGCAACAATATGAAATAGAAGTTAGTGGGGAGGGGGGGTGTCAACATTTACTGCCATACCACCAACATAAGGGACATACGTCAGCCATATCTTAGCAATTATGTCTGGCCAAGATAGATGGGCACAAAGCAGAACAGCTGCTGTTGAGAAGTCAGCACTCTCTTTGTTTTTAGATTTTTATTTTATTTTGGACTGGCTCTTAATTGACATAATGGACCAAATGATCATTATTAGTGGTGCAGATTTCATTGTTTATCAGTCTGAAAGTCAAATGTCAACAGTTTATGAGCAGGTTCGGCCCGGTTCCATGACGGCTGGTGCAAGGGGACACACGGACCCATGCCCCAGGAAAGGAGAAGGAAGAAAGGGAAAAGGAAAAAGGGAGATGGGCCTAGAAACAAAACAGCGGCAACGATCTGAGGAGGAAAGCTGATTTACTAAATAAGATATCGGAAAGCAAAATAACACAATACAATATAATTGGAATTAAAGCTAATAAATAAAATGAGTAAGAGAGAGTGTCCGATAAACCGAAGTCCAATAAATGCTAACGCTGAAGGCAAGATGACAGCGAGCACCCACTGCTGAGTCGATCCCAAAGGAAAAAGAGAATGTCCTGTGACCGTAGACAGTTTTTATCTTTTCCCTCTGAGTGGAAATATGTAAAAATGCAAAGCATCACAAAGTCCTCTGGGGAATGTAGTTCTTCTCTTCTGAGACAAGTATACCTGGAACTATCGATGATCCATGGAGCTGAAGCATTAACTCTTTAACTCCAAATGCACTACATGATGTTATGATGTGGAATACCAATACCAAAAATCATAAAACCATGACATGGGTTTTCCACATGCCATAGCATAAATGGGACAGTTCTTGAAAAGTGACTGATCTGAACTGAAATTCAAACGTAGAACTTCCTTAAAAACAGGATAACTGGAAATGCTGAAGGAAGAGGCACTTCTGAAAGTTGTGTCTCTCCTTTATTATTTTGGCTTTTGCTGCACTGTGTCTGGTGTCTGCATGCCAATTAAAATCCTTTCTTTAGGGTGAATACAGGTTTCAATTTTTTTTTTTTTTCACTACTGCAAGGGAAGGGGAATATAAGTGTCATTAATAAGATACTGCCAAATAGATTTACATATGAAATTGGAAAGCCTTTCCTTTTTTCTTTTTTTTCTTTCCTTTTTTTTTTTTTTTTTTTTGTTTTTTAATCTTTCCCTTTTGGATTTCTTTTTTTAATAGATGTTTCTTTTATCTCAGTTTTTTCTTTAAACATTGTTTGTAATAAATCTAGTGTCCTGATAGTTTACATATTCATAAAATATCAGTACAATCATTCTCTGGACGTTATCTTTTCTAGAACATTTTTATTTCTCTTATCATGAGAAAATGATGCTCTGAAGTTTTCATCAGGACATTCTGGTAGATTTCTGGGAACAGAAATCCTAATCCCAGAGATAGCCTCCTTTTGGAGATGAGTCCAATCACAAATATAATAATGGTTTGCAGACTAAATCCACAAAGATCAATATTTCTGTTCAGCTGATTGATTAGTCAATTGTTAAGTTCATAAATTATTTCTGAATTTAATCTCCTGAACTGAGAAAAAATCCTGCAGTTTGCACAAGGCTTAAAAGAGATCAAAAACTCATAAGTATTAATAACTTCCTTAACAATTAAGTCTTTCCCAAAATTTCTTCAATGGATAGAACTACCTTTGCTACTAAAGCAAAGAAGCAAGAGATTTTGATTTATGACAAATAGAAGTTTTAGTTTAAATGCTTAATGCCTATTTCCCTTAATGTCATCTGAAATTTGCTTCAGAGAAAATATGTAGCTTAAGTATGATATTAAAAACTTCCTCTTGAGAATACAAACAAATGCAGAGAAATGGTGGTTTTCCACAAGAAGATGATAGAATTTTAAATTGGAGTGTTATGCAGAAACATGTTAAAATTTCTTTGGGATTCTATGCAAAGTGATCAAAAAGATTAGCAACCAAGACATTAGAAAGAATTGAAGAGTTAATTATTCAGCTCCGTGGTTCATCAATAGTTATGGGTATACCTGTCTCAGAAGAGAAGAACATTCCCCAGAGGACTTTGTGTTGCTTTGTATTTTTTCTTTTTTCCACTCAGAGGGAAAGATAAAAACTGTTTGCATGTCATGAGATGTTCTTTTTTTTCCTTTTGGATTAATGTAGCAGTGGTGCTTACTGTGGTCTCGCCGTCAGCATTTAACATAAGGCCTTCCGTTTTATCAGACACTCTCTCTTGCTCATTTCATTTGATTTATTTTAACTCCAATTATATTGTATTATATTGTGTTATTTTGCTTTCCAATATCTTATTTAGTAAACTAGCTTTCCTCCTCAGATCATTGCTGCTGATTTGTTTTTAGGCCCATCTTCCTTTTCCCTTTCTCTCTTCCCCTTTCCCGGGGCATGGGTCTATGGGTCCCCCACCCTAATCATCACAGAACCGGGCCAAATGAGTCTGTAAACCACTGACATTTTCTTCCACCCCTTATTCCACATCACTACATCATTGATATATATAAAGGAACAATTAACATGCATTAACATGATTAACATGCATTAAATACATACATACAGACATAACATATACACATGTATATACATGGAATTACTGACTTTTTATTAATTCTTGTATTTACTGTACAGGTGAGACTTTCTGTTTGTTTGTTTCTTTTTGTTTTGTATTTTTATTTTTTGTCCAATGGGTTTTCAGCTTGATCTTTTGCAAAGTTTCATGAAATGCCTGGAATCACCCATGGGATAGTAAGTAGAGAACTTTCTATAGTTTCTACTTCAGTTCATAGTTTCCTTTAAAAATAGTGCTGATAATGTTCAAACCACTACTAAAATCTACACCAGAAATACAAGATAACATTCACAGATCTAAGAGCCATCAGCTTTACTTTCTGTAAGCAGAGGAAGTAAGAATGCTTTAAAGATATGCTGTGAACTGGAAGACATCTCACAAATCAGATATAAATTTTGCTCATATATGCCTAAATAAATTGTTGCACAAACATTTAGCTATTCTCAGCAGGACTTATTCTGTCTTGTCAATACTGGGAGTAACTAACGTGCTAAAGTTTTACTATTGGGTGGCATTTTGATCAGAGTATGGTGGAATTTTGTAGCAGGAAGATGGCCTTACATACTTAGGCCACTCTGATTTACTTGGATGAATATGTGTTGTATTCCTGATCTGTACTATTACACTGAACTGGGAGGATGCTGTAGTATCTGTTAAATGCAGATTTTTTTTTCTTCTGTCACTAACAGGAAAATAAACACTCAAACAAATTTGACATAGAAGATACCAGTATTGTTTTTTTTGTTTGTTTCTTTTTGGTTGTTTGTTTGTTTGTTTGTTTTTTCTGGAGACACATCACATTGAACTTAACCAGTTCTGGTTATGATGTTTGCAATAGAGAAATTTGGTTGAATGGAGTGGTTCTCCCATAATTGTTATGCTTTTATATTTATTTTTATCAATTAAAAATATGTCATTAATTTTAGGTTTCTGTAGTTATTCTTTTTTTTTTTCTTTTTTCTTTTTTTTTCTTATGTCATAGTTGTGGACAATTTCTAAAAGAATTTGTAGAAAACTTACTTGTCTATTTAAGCCATCCTTTAGTGTCTTTTTTTTTTTTTTTAAGATGTTCCTGTTCTAGAATAAAGTTGTCTGGTATTTCCCTTACTAACAGAGGCTACAAGTTGGCAGCAGGCTGTGAGAATTCAATTCTGAATGTTCTAAGTTCTGTGTGTGTGAAAATATTAATTTATTTCACCAAATGCATTTTTATGCATTTTTATATTTTAAATCTCAAGTAACTCCAGAACCACGGAAGCTTCTTTGTTAACCCCAAAGCTTGTTTTGAAGGTATGAAAATATTTCCCCATAATTTTATCAGGAATGAGGATAAGATCACAGAATCATGAAACTATTTATGCTGGAAGGCACCAATTGAGATCATTTACTCCAACCCTCCCTGCTCAAGCAGGGTCATCTGAAGCAAATTTTCTACAACCCTGGCTAGTTCAAGTTTGAGTACACCCAAAGACTGTGACACCACAATCTCTTTGGGTAACCTGTTCCCATGATAGACCACCCTCATTGTAATTTCCTTTTGCTTTTTTTTTTCTTTTTAATTTAAATGGTATTTCATGGGGACATTTTTTTTTTTTTGCATTCATTTCCTCTTCTCCTGTTAGTGAGCACTATTGAGAAGAGTCTATCTCCCTCTTTGTAAGATCTGTCTCCCAAAGGGTCTCCCAAAGGCTATCTTCAGAAAGAATAATCCCAGGTCTCTCAGTCTGCTTCATCCCATTAATTATCTCTGTAGCCCTGCACAATTCTCCTCACATGATGTACAGCAGAGACTGGAGCTGCACACAGCATTACAGTCATGGCTCACTGGTAATGAATAGAGAAGAAAGACAGTCTCCTTTTAGCTGTTGGCAATGTTCTTTCTTCACCCTGTGATGCCTAGGACACATTCTGGGTCATCATCAGTTTGATGTCAGTGTAGACTGCAGTGTCTCGGGCACGGACTCAGATGTGAATGATCCAAATCGTTTATTACAGGTTTTAACATCCCTTATATACTTTCACAAGTTCTCCCTTGTAACTTTCCCACCCGCCTTTACATATCAACAATATAACTTCCCAAAACAGTCCTTAACCGTGCATACAGGTGATTATCCAATCAGGGCTGTGACTCTTCCCAAGCCATGCACTCTTCCTCCAATTACGGCCTGCCATCATGCAGCTTACTTGAACTTGTTTTCCTCTTCTTCTGGAAGTGTCCTTGGTTCTCAGCCTTCCTTTCTCATGCTGTTTATCCTGTTCCACAGCTGCAGCTCTAAATATACTTTTTGTATTCCCACAATTCCCCCCCCCCTTTTTTTTTTTTTATTTATTAGCAAACTATTAACATACTATAAATTAATAACACTCTGTAACAGTATTTCTGAATGCTAGGCTATCACAATTTAATCAAGGCTTCAATTGATAAGACTCTGAATGTAAGGAAAGAGACAAGGTAATCATATTGTAAGGACAATAAATATTCTTAAACTTAATAAGAAGTGAACAAACACGAATTTCACCCATGGCTTTAGGTTCCTGTAACCTGGAAAAGAATCCCTGAGGGTCCCATTCTTTGTGTACCAGTAACTGATTAGAAGAAATAAAGTTGCATGTCAAATAGAATCAACATCAGTGGGTAAGCCTGTTAGAGCATCACTAGGGGTATTGCTTTCCTTTGCCAACTAATATCCTGACTTGGTGATTGTGGCTGAAGTTTGAGCAGTACTGTTTCAGGGTATCCTGGATCTGAGAAACATCTCAAGAGCAGAAGCAAGCAAATTGTGCATTCAGAGCAACACAGAGGGTTAGGGTTTTAGCCAACATACACACACTCACACACATGCAGACATCCATTTTAGATAAGTGTAAGCGAAAAGCAGAAACTCCCTAAGCAAACGCATTATTAGCTATTGACCCTTGAGAAATGGCAAACCACCAGAAAGAAGAGAGAAAAGGAACATGCCAGTGGTGGATGGGATAGGCAGTGCAAGCAGGGTGTCCCCTGCTTCAAGGTGCACTTTTCCCATCCATTAGATTCACCCCTGCTCCTAATCTTCTCAGGGTCTGCAGAGTTTTTTCCATTTGTACACCAAATCCGTGTGGCCAGTGCGTGATGCGGAGCCCAGGTGGAACAACTGCCTGCAAAACAGAATATATCAAGGTTAGCTCTCTTAGCATATGCCTTTGTCTCAAATGATGCATGGTTATAAAAAACTATTTTGATTAGCGAATTGAAAGAGAGTTGATCATTCTAAAACACAAAATCATCCCTTTGCCTAGGATTCTTTTCCAGGTTTTTGTCTTTGCAAATAAAAAAAGGCTAATTGATGGGCTAATAACATCATAACCGCGCGTTCCTAATACATTAAAAGTGCTATTTTCATAGACTCCAACGTTGGTAACATCAAATCCTGCCTAATTCACACATGATCTACTATTGAAATAGAAGCACACAACAACCTAGATAATGCCTAATAATTCTTCACACTTGATCTACTGCTAAAATAGAAGAAGTACACAATCCCAGTAATCATAAAGGCTGGATGCTATTTTCTGCCTTGAGATGAGGCCGAACATATCGTGCTGGAACCCACGTAGGACCAGTCCCTGTGGAAATACAAGCATATCCATGATCCCGAGTTATCAGTGGTAAGGGACCTTCCCAATGCCCTGTGGCTATATTCCAAACGTTAACCATTGTCTGTTCCTTGAGCACTGGGGAGGCCCCAAAATGACGGTCCAAACGAGTTGTATCTGTAAGATCACGATTCAAAAAATTCAGCATAAGCAAAGCTATACATAATATTTCTTGTAGTGTATCTCCCGTATTCCCCCTTTTTTGTTTATTAAGAATGGATTTCAATGTTTGATGAGTACACTCAATGATAGCTTGTCCGGTGGGAGAATGAGGAATGCCTGTAATATGTTTAACATTGCCCCATTCTTGGAGGAAAGTTCGAGTGGCCTTAGAAGTGTACGCAGGTCCATTATCTGTTTTTATAGTATGTGGGATCCCCATAGCAGCATAAGCAGATAACCAGTGTTTACGGGCGTCGCGACTGTGTTCACCTGTATGTGCTGTGGCAAATATGTATGAAGAATGAGTATCTGATGTTACATGGACAAATTTTAGACGGCCAGGTCTGTAATTCAGGAACATGAGTGACATCTGTTTGCCACAGTTGAAGAGGCGCTGTGCCATGGGGATTTGTCCCAATTTGAGGCAAAGGGGCAATTGCCTGGCAGTCTGGGCACGTTATAATAATGTTATGGGCCTGATCCACTGTCAGTAGAAATTGTTTTTGTAAAGCTCTCCTATTCTGATGAAAAAATTGATGAGAGAGTCGCGCTTGCTGGAACAATTGAGGTGTAGCAAAGGCAACAGTGGCTTGATCAGCCTTACGGTTACCCTCAGCTAAAGGACTAGCCAATGTAGTGTGTGATCGAATATGCATAATAAAATAAGGGAGAGTACGGTGAGAGACATAATGTAAAACTTGCTTGAGCTGCGCAAACAAAAGCAGGGTTGTTAACTTCCTTAAGAAAAGATCCTTCAATCCGCTGAATGATACCTGTAACATACAAAGAATCAGTTATTATATTAAGCTTCTGATTTGAAAAAATTTGAAAATCTCGGGCTACGTCAGCGAGTTCTACAACTTGAGGTGATCCATCCACAACATGTACATCTGACTGCCATTGTGCAGCTGTCGCACGTCAGAGAACCACTGCTCGATATGTCTTGCTGGAGCCATCTGTGAATACAGTAACAGCATTAGGTATTGGAACATGTGAAAGTAAAATATTAGGAGAAAGGGACAGATCACTCAAATTATGCAGCAACTGATGTTTGGGGGGATGGGTGGAGATCTGTCCTGTATAGCCTGCCATAGCAGTTTGTAAAGTGAGTGACTGTGCAAGCAACCAATCTAAATCTTTTTAAGTAGCAGGTATGTAGATGCAATCAGGGTCAAGAGCTCGTAAAATTAGTAAACGATGACAACCTCACTGTATTAGCATTGTAAACATCTCCACTCGTGATGTAATGGTTTTTGAAAAGGTATGTGGTAAGAATATCCATTCCAGGATAATGAGAGGATCTTTTCTTGAGGTATCCCACTGACGTAACAAGCTATACGGCTGATAGGTATTTGACATTATTACAAGAGATACTGGTAGTGATAAACAAACACGATGGTAACATCAGTGTTGCAGTGATGTTATTACAGAGTCTAAGCATTGTAATGCTTGTGGTGTTAACTGTCTTTTAGAGGTTAAATCCGGGTCTCCTTTGAATAGCTGGAACAGAGGGTGCAACTCTTGAGTAGTAATACCCAGAAGCGGTCGTAACCAGTTGATGGTTCCTAACAATTTTTGCAGATCATTCAATCTCTGTTCGTGAGGTATTATTTTGAGGATTTGTGGCTAAATGGAGTGAGATGTAATTTTCCATCCTAAATATTTCCATGGAGAACTAGAGTTGCACCTTTTCTTCTGCTATTTGTAAGCCAACAGACTGTACTGCCTGCCTTACAAGCATTAAAGTGTCCTTTAGACTCTCTTCTTGTTCCGCTGCTATTAATATATCGTCCATGTAATGATAAATAAGGATGTAGGGTCTATCTTCTCGTACTGGTTGTAATACATTTGCTACAGTCAGTTGACATATCGTTGGACTATTAAGCATTCCTTGTGGTAACACAGTCCAGTGATACCGCTGAGCAGGGCTTTGTTGGTTGATGGAGGGCACTGAGAAAGCAAATCGTGGTGCGTCTTTTGGATGAAGCGAAATGGTAAAAAAACAGTCTTTTAAGTCACGACTGCTATAGGCCAATTTGATGGTAACATTGAAGGCGAAGGGAGACCAGGCTGCAATGCCCCCATGGGCTCAATTACTGCATTGACAGCACGCAGGTCCTGTGGAAGCCTCCATTTTCCACTCTTCTTGAGGATAACAAACACTGGAGTATTCCAAGGGCTGGTGGTAAGCACTATGTGACCAGCAGCCAGTTGTTCTTGAACTAGCTCATGTAAATGCAGCAACTTTTCCTTTGTTAAGGGCCACTGATCTACCCAGATTGGTTGTTCTGTTTTCCAAACTAGGGGTATAGATTGCTGCCAATCAATGGCCCTTATTGAAAATTTGTTTGCAAAATCATGCCCCATTGACTTAAAAGATCACGACCTCACAGAGTATGGGGAACTGGGAAGATGTAAGGAGCAGTGTGAGCAATGCAACCATCAGGCCCTTCAAAAGATAAAATTCGGGCACTTTGTTTGGGCTGCTGTAAGCCCCCAACTCCTACAGTAGTAGAGCTAGGGTATTTTAGTGGCCATTCAGAGGGCCAGTCGCTTGACTTACTGATGGTAACATCAGCTCCGGTATCCACTAGGCCTAATAACTGCCTGCCATTTACTAGACATGATAATAATGGTTTGTCTTCTGATACTTGTGCAGTCCATAGCACGGCAGGCTTGTCCGTGCTTCCAAATCCCCCAATTAGATCCCCAATACCAGGTTTAGTCATAGAATGAAAAGGGAATAATTGTGCTATTTTTTGGCCTTTGGGGATAAAGCAGGGGGGTGAGGGTGTCCATTCCATTATCTTAATTTCCCCTATGTGGTCAGCATCTATAACTCCTGGTAAAACAAAAAGTCCCATCCGTGTAACAGAAGAACGTCCTATCAGGAGGGCACTGCGCCCGTCCCCAAGGAGGCCCATTACCCCTGTTGGAATAAGAGTTACGTTGGTATCAGTCAGCGTCACTGACTGGGCGGTGGCCAAATACACTCCTGCGCTGCCAGCAGTGGCTGGTCTGAGTGCGCTGACCAGGCAGCGGCCGGCCAATTCGGGACCGTATTTACTGTCATAGCGCGTGGTCTTGCGCTCTTCCCCATTTCCTGGCAGATAGCAAGGCTGTGCAGCAACAAGGAGTTTAGACCAGCAGTCTCTCGCCCAGTGTAGCTCCTTCCCGCACCAGGGACAGGGTCGAGTAGGAAGAGCACAAGCATTTTTATCTGCTTATTTAGGCTTTTTACAGTCCCTTTGTACATGACCAGGTTCCCCACAGTTGTAACACTTTATTTTTTGAGCTGTCCCTGCACCAAGTCAAGGTGTCTGCTAGCGAGGCCATTTTATGGCTTTCTGTCCCTACATCTTGACAGGCTTTAATCATGCCAGTAATGGATGGATCTACATTCTTTAAGGATTGTAGGACCTTTCTACATTTGCATTTGCATTTTCTATTGATAACTGCTTAAGCAAAGCCTCCCGGGCAGCTTGATTTTCTACTTGTCTCTCTAGCGTATTTTGTAAACGGTCAAGAAATTTAATGTAGGGCTTTGCAGCCTCCTGCCTAATTGATGTAAATTATGTGTTAGATGAATTAGTGTCGGGTATCCGACGGATAGCACACAACACCAAAGTCTTAACTTGTTCAAAGCATTGCCTGTACATCTGTGCCTGAGCCTGAGGTATTGCCCGGACACCCTCCCCCATGAGTTCCTCTATGCCAATGTGATTGAGGTTATTCAGATTATTCATAGCCTGGATGGTAGCCAGTTCCCGATACTCTGTCATAAACACGGTGTATTGCACGGGAGACAGAATTGTTCGTAACAAAGTTTTCCAGTCGTGAGGGGTCATAATATAACTGTCACCAATTGCAGCCAAAAGATGATATGTAAAGGGAGACTGAATTCCATAATCTCTCACTGACTTCCTTAGTTCCTTCACTGCCTCGTAAGGCAGGGATTCCCACCGGGGGGGCTGATTTGCATGATACAACACAGGAAAGGCTTGCAAGGTATCAGCATCACCCCATAATATTGCTTCTTTTCTGCACTGCTCTAAAGCATCATAGTATGCTGTAGAAAAAATTTTCTTTCCCGCTCCCTTCAAGCTATCATCAGGAGGGAAAATGTTCGGTTTGTCTTCCGGATCTACTGAACCAGGAGATCCTCTGGTTCTGGTTCGTCCTCATTTTTAAGCAAGTTACACGCAGGCTGCAGTGCCGCAGCAGTATGCGACGCAGACAGGGCATAGGGCATCAGGGGTTCAGCGACCGTCTGGGGCGGATAGGAAGGCGGGAGCGGCGCGACGAGCGACGGGGCAGAACATAGGGCAGGAGGCGGGAGCGCGTGGGGGGGAGAGGGGCTGCGATTTCTCTTCTCCCCGGTCGCGGCGCGGTGTCGGAGCCGCGGATCGGGTCCGGTCAGGGGCTGCTTCCGGAATCGGAGGGCAGCGGCGGGGATGGGAGGGAGGGTGATAGAGAATAGCCGGAAGAGCTTCTTCCTTGTCGAATTTGTTTAAGCCCTTCCATTGTTTGGTGCCAAGCAGGTGGAAGTTTGGCAGCCTTTAGTAATAGAAGCCTCCCAGAGTTTTGTGCTAATTTTGTCCCAGAGTTCTCCATCAAGAGAGAACCCAATTTTCGGAAATTCAGGGACATTTTTGCTTATCCATTTAAGAAAAGTAGCTAGTTCTGAATTAGATACAGGCTGGTCCTGAAACTTTAAAACTCACCGTAATACTTCAAGATTTACTTGTTGCACCTTTGTTTGTGAACTCCCCATAGTTCCTGACTGCTCACCTTCTGTCCTGCAGAATTGTGCGGGCATGCATGAAACAGTCTCTCTGAAGTTCAGTTGGGTGACGCTGCCGGACCAGGCTCGCTCAGCCACGGCTTGATTCACACCACGCAGTGGGCGCCATTTGCAGCGTCTCAGGCACAGACTCAGATGTGAATGATCCAAATCGTTTATTACAGGTTTTAACATCCCTTATATACTTTCACAAGTTCTCTCTTGTAACTTTCCCACCCGCCTTTACATATCAGCAATATAACTTCCCAGAATAGTCCTTTTAACCGTGCATACAGACCATTATCCAATCAGGGCTGTGAATCTTCCCAAGCCATGAACTCTTCCTCCAATTAGGGTCTGCCATCCCACACATTACTTGAATTTGTTTTTCTCTTCTTCTGGAAGTGTCCTTGGTTCTCAGCCTTCCTTTCTCATGCTGTTTATCCTGTTCCACAGCTGCAGCTCTAAATATACTTTTTGTATTCCCACAATGATCTTTTAAAATAAAATATATTTCAGACATATTACAAATGCGACTATCAGTGTACAAAATACAAAATACAATACAATATAAAATAAAAAAATATAAAAGCTATTATTAGCTGATAACATTTTGTGTTATATGGACAAATGACACAGTGCCAGCTGTTCTTTTTGTTTGTCTGTTTTTCTGTTGAGATTGTTGAAGTAGTTGAAAAGTTGACTGCATTCATCTGTGAAAGAAGATAAATTCTCTTCCCTTTAGCCTTCTCACAAGGACAAACAAAAATTTATAGCAGCAATGAATAATTAAATGAAGTACATTGCAAAATAATATAGTTCCATTAAAAATTAAAACTTGTGCTGGCCTTTTGCAGGGATTTATACTGGAAGAAAAGGAGTTAATTCAGAGAAGACAAGAGAAGATCTCTTCCTATATTTTAACTGTAAGATAATATTCATGTATTCCAAGAGGAACTGTAATGAAATACTTATTTTATACATTCCTTATGTGATACAGAAATATAAAATTCATACTTTTGTTTTCAAGGGTTGTTTTTTTTTAAGAAACTTGAAGAGAACAGAAAACAGAAAAAAAATTTAAACTTAAATTCCTTCATTTGTTTCTGAACATTGCAATAACTGTAATTTTTTTAAAGCAGAGGAAGATTTAATTCAGATGAACAAGACAGTGCTCTGAGGAAATAGCCACCCTGAAAAAAATGCAAAGAAATAAATTTGAGCAGGTATTTCTGTTTCATGGTGACACATACAAATTCTCAATTTCTGATTTCCATATTCCCTTCAATTCATATAGTCCTCAGTACAATTTAAAATATTTTAGACTACCAACACCTAAGGGAGGAAGAGAATGTAAACTCCTTTAATGAGTTCACAAAGGTAATGTGCAAAACTGGCTTTCATCACTGCTTCTGTTAGTATAGTGATTGTCAGTAGACAGAACTGGAGAGAACGTATGCTTCGTGTAAGCAGGAAGAAGTAGGAGAGGAGCTTCTGAGAAGACAGAATGTGCTCTTGAATTTCTTTCTGGAGGTAGAGTGTGGATCAAATCTGTTGCTGATAGACAGTGTTACAGGCAGAAGATATTTGGGCAGGATTAACAAGTATTCAAAGCCTGAAGCTAGGATGGCTGCAAGTTACTATCTTTTTCCTGGCATAAAGCTGGGAATGTACATTCCTGTGTCTCCTGCAGAGAAGGATCTCTGCATTCTTGTACTTTGAGAAGGGAAGTTAAAGAAAAATCTCTGTGAGTATTTTTGAGGAAAATTTACTAATTTATTGAAAAGTAGAAAGATCATTAACGTATTTATTACAACCCCTTCTGGGGCAATGATTTGGACCAAAATCTAATGTGAAACTTTAAATACGTCAGTTCCAAACCCCATGCCTATTGAAGCATATAATGTGTTTGAAATCCCTCAGTTGTTTGTTCTTATGACATTATAATGCAGAGAGAAGATGCTTAGGTAGTAGAGGTATCCTGAGGCTGTCTGTGCAAGGAGTAGGCTGCTTTTTCTCCCACATACACAAAAAGTAAAGATGTGCTGCTTAAGTACATTGGCTTTATAGCTTGTCTGGGAGCAACCAATTGTTTTAAAAAGGTTATTAGAAATAGACTAGGAGAAATAGATGAAAGGAGTGTTAGAAGAATGCATTTTTCTCAGTAAGCCAAGATTTGAGGAGAATGGAATAAGTTGTTCCAAACTTGTACTTTATTAACATGATACTGATGATTCACTTTGGTGAGTACCTATCAATTACAACTAATGTAGAATAGTAATAATCCCTCCTTCCAGCTTTCATCTCTGGAAGAATGTGTCTAATGAGAAAATTTCTAGGCTGACATCTAATGCAGATGTGGATGGTCTTTATAAAATTCAAGTTCTGATTTATTGATTTCATAAAATCTTATGTTCATTACCATAGTTGCTGTAGCTAAACAGGTTGCAAAGATAGAGAAGAAAACAATACCTGAAGCAGGAAAAAACAATCCAGGTTTTCACAGGAATCATGTAAAACATTTGGCTTAGCATCAGCATTTTCTTTAGTCCTGGTTTCATACTTCTGTTAACACTTCTTTCTAGTTTTCTAGGATCTAGCTCTGTCTTTTAAGTTTGTTCAAATTCCTTTTTCATCTTTTTTCATCCAAGTAAAAAAAATAAAAAAATGAAAGAAGAAGAAGAAGAAGTTTTCTAAGCCTTTAAACAGCATCCTGGATGAAGTCAAACAGTGTCCTGGGATAACATAAGGTTGGATAGGCTGTTGCTGTGACAGCTTCATACTGATGGTTAGGTGAGCTCCACTGTTCTCTCACCCCATATCCCCAAAAGAACAGGAAAAGAAAATATGATAGAAAAGGCACAGTGGTTGAGATAAGGAACAGTTTAATTAAAGGAGAAGAAGGAGGAAGTAGAAAATAATAATTTTTTAAAGGGAAGAGAACCAAAAGGAGGAAACAACTATTCTCTACTTGCCATCAGTAACATTTTGGCCACACCTTTGAATGAAGGGCCTCAGTATTCACAGCAGTTATGCAGGTGGGTAGACATTTTCATAACAACTTCACCTTCACCAGCTTTTATTGCTGACTGTGATGCCATTCCATATGGAACATCCCTTGTGTGGATTTAGGCCAGTTGCCCTAAATGTCTTTCCTCCTACTTCTTGCCCAGTCCCACTCCTTGAAAGGGTTGGAGGCCTTGCTGCTGTGCCAACACTGCTCAGCAACAGCCAAACATCAGCATGATATCAGTGCACTGCATGATCTGCTGTCAAGAGAGTGAACTGTGATCCAGCCAGGCCCAATACTCAAATGAATAGGCAGCAGAGGATTTCAAACCATAATAGGTTTGAAATTGTGATCTTATTGTCTATTATAAACAGATATATCAAACTGGCTTTCAATGGGAGAATCAAAGGGTCTAGAAAGCTTGTATCTTACTCTAGTCTGGGAAAATTCTTTCTGTTTAATGAGATAAGAGAGACTATTGAAGGAGATATGAGGTAAATTGACTAGTGATGGCTATGAAAACTATGACTGCATGCTGTACTAGAACTGATCTTGGAAATGAGAAAACCTCTCAGCAGTTAAAGGTGAAAAATTCTGTATCAGCTTTCCAGTCAAAACAATAGGATTTTGTATTGGAATAAAGTAAAATATATAGGATTTTTGTTAGGGTTTAGGCTGTTTTGTTTTGCTTTGCTTTGTTTTGTTGGTTTTGGGGGGATATGATACAGAGCATGAGCTACTTAAGCTATGATGATATAAGAGAATGACATTACATTTCTTAAATAAAATAATGTAGCTTTTTCCAAAAATTACAGCATTTTTTTTGTCATATTTAAAAAAAGAACTAAGGATCATTTTTCATAAGCAAAAGGAATATTTAGTCGTCTGTTATAACACTTATTATGAAGTGAAGGGAGAGGGAAGAGGAGGAACAAAAAAAAACCCTCCAGTTGTCATTGTTAAATGTATCATGGTTAAAAAGTTTAGCTTTATTCTAAAATATCACTACCATAATGATTAGATTCTGATTCTGGGTCATAAAGAGAAGCATTTAGATTTCTGAAAACAGTTTTTAATTGTTTATAGATAAATATTGTCCTAAAGCATTTTATTTATTTAGCCATAACTATAAAATTTTACCTGCCATTATATTTGAACAAGAAAAAATACCTTGGTCAATATTTATTTATGTAAGATGTACTGACAGCCTGTTATGACATAGCATAACAAGACATAAATTGTGAATTGCATAATATTTCCATTGCTTTTTTTGTTTGTTTGTTTATCAATTATATATCTTTTAATGATTTTATAGTCCTTGTAAGAAAGTCTGCATGAGAAGTTTTGGTGACATTCATTCTGATTTAAATTGTATTTGGTGTCTATGGAAATCTATGAAGAAAACACTAGCCTTTCAAAAAGTGAGATCAGGAACACTTTAAGTTAAAGACATGGATACAGTTTTAAGTTGGAGCCTAGGTTTTTTGTAGATCTGGTAGCAGGAGAAGGTAACTAGCAGAGGCTTGCTCATTTGACAGAAGTTCCTACTATTAATAGAAATAATGTACATTGCTCCTTCAGAAACTACTATCTGGATCTTCAACATAGGTTTGTAAAAGGTGTTTTTTTTCTTTTCCTGTTTTCTGCCAAATTTAACACCTTTAAAAGCAGAGCTTTCGTAACTCTCAGACTGACAGAAAGAAAAAAAAATGAAAAAAACCACTCAAATAACTCCTATTATTATTTTGCTCCAAACATTACTGTCAGACTGTGACTGGATAATTTCAAGAACACTCTAATAATTTCCCTCAATTTCCCATTTCTCTCATTCACTGTTTTTTTTTTTATTATTATTATTATTTTGTTTTTCTTCTCCTTACAGTCTACTGGAAGTAAATGGACCAAAGTTGAGTCAAGTGGATTCTGAATGAGCTGTTTCAGTGATTTTTTTAAATCTTTCATAACATTAAAGCTTGATACAATTTGTTCCTCTTTTTCCTTTTTTTTTCTCTATTCCTCCCTTTTTAAACTTTCTCTTTTCAGTATAAAAAAAACACCAAACCTATTCCTTCTTCTTCTTTGCTCTTCCACTGCCTCTCAAATACATTACAGAAGAAAAAAGTGCATGCTACTTAAGAATTGTCTTTGTTTAATCTCTATTTGAAAAAATATTCTCCTAGTTCTATGGTAATTCTTAAAAGTACTCTCTGCTGTTTAATTACATTCTGCAGTTTGGCTGTTATTTTTATCTTTGTATGTGTACGTGTGTGCATCCACTGTTTTTATTCTTCTAGGTCATTGTGTCTAAAGAAACTTAACTGTAGTTAACATTTAATCAGATCATACATGCACATATGAACACCAAATCACTCAAATATAGGTAACTTTCCCCTCCTCCCTTCCCTCTGGAGGCATTTCAAAGCATTTTCCAGCGATTGGATAGTAACTTCATTTGTGAGTTAGATTAGAATCAGTAATATTTCTTTATGTGCATTATTAAAATGTAATACATTAATTATGCTTACTAACAACAACAACAAAAAGTGACTATAACCAAATGCTTGCTGTTCAGCCTAAAAACTGGCTAGATGAGGTGTCACTTTCCTATTAAGCTGATCTTCTTTTCAATTTTGTTAAAGGGCAAATCAAGTGCAAATACCCATTTGCTTTCTTTTATTAGGCCAGCCTTTGCTGCTTTGTATTCATCACAGAGCTCTAACATAAATAATAGCATGGGCGAGGGAGCTGGCTCCTTGTTGATTCACATATTAAGTTTCAGTTCCAAGTTTGAACTCTTCCAGAGGTGTCTTGAAATCAGTAGGTAAACCTTTGACTGGTGGTAATAGCTAGAGGTTCCCAGATGCCTGTTGTCTGTTGGACTATACTTTTGGAAACAATTCAGTTCATATTAGCTTGTAGTGATATTTCTCAGACAGTAGTTCCCTTTGAAGGCAGATGAATTCTTTTACAGTTCAGAAACTATGTTGGGATAAACACTGAAATGTTTAAGTAGATGTCCCAGGTTTTTCAACAGTAGAGAATAAAAATGCCAAGAAGCAGCATTCTCTGACTATATATACTGTTTTCTTGCACTGAGAAAAACGAAAAACTGTCTTCCTTTGAATGCAGTATTTCCATTCTTAGTCTTGGAGAAAATATTGAAATGGAGGAGAAAAAATGGGAGGAGGGAGAAGGAAGATGGATATTTACTTTACTTTTCTGAGAAGACAGCCATTAGACACTTACACTGATAGTATTTTGAAGTCTTTTCCAGTCTCCAAGTAAACAGAGAAATTACTGAGATTCTCTCTCTGTCCCATTATGCACAGTAATTTTGTTGTTTGTGAAAGCTGCATTTTCTTCAAAACTGATATTTATATATTTATTAAATCATTCTTCTGAGTTTCTTTAGATCATTTTAGGACAGAGTACACTATCTCACAGCATTTTCCTTTTCTAGCCATGATACTTTTCATTTATTGGATGATATAGAAACATTAACATATTTTCCCTCTTGTGTAAATCAGTTTTGTAGTCGTATATAGCACTTTCTTACAATAAAACTCATGCAACATTAATAAACTGTCATGTAGAACCTTATTTTAAGTTTTCTGAATTCTTCACAATTTATATAATGTCCATTATGCTTTTTTTTCTCTTCTTTAATATAAGAGAGATCATAATGAACTATCACACATACTTCTCAGAAATACTGATGTTTCCTGTTGTCCCAATTTATCTGTTTCTCTTTTTTCTTTTTTTTAGTTTTCTTGTTTGCACTCTTTTACCTTCAGCTCCTCACAAAGTCAGCTTTGTGGTAATAAATAATAGAGATTATGCAGCTAACACAAAACTTATCCATGAGTTTACAAATATTCTAATTTCACATTTCATATAATATCACATTTCTTAAAAGTTGATGTTCTATATTAATTCAAATAAATCTCTGGCCCTGATGTACAATGTACTATTCTGAATCTTATAGAGTACTAAATGTTTGAAGAGGTCTGTACATAATTCTCTCTGAATTTGAAGATACAGTAGGAGTACACAGTGAGAACTTGGTGCTCTAAAGTATTTATTTTTTTACTTTCTTTTGACATAAAATAGATGACTGATTTAGTCATTGACTATTGTCTCTAATTTTGTGACATTTTAATTAGATGCTCATACTATTTACAGCTAGCTGATTCAGAAACTAGTCTCTTGAACAGAAGCTGCAAAACTTACTTCATTTAGTGATTCACTTCGTATTTAAAATGAGCTTACTAAAGGGGCGTAGTAGTTAAGATTTTTATCTTACCAGTTGTATGCATTTAAGCTATCATGTCATCCTTGTTATATTTTTGCCACTTTATTTTTTTTATTAGCAAAATCTAACTTAGTTGAGTGACAAAAAGAGCACAGCAATACATCTGCTATTCTCCACAAGCAATGGAAGCTAGTGCTAAAATCGAATGAGTCTTTTGGCAGTTGCTGATGAAATGCTGTTTATTGCATATGGCTTTAAATTTTGCTGAATATCTCTTGTTTCTGTCAGTTTTGCAGCTGCCCCACAAGTTCTCTGCTTTTCCCTTGGGGGAAAAATAATAAAAAAAAAAGACTGTATTCCTAATTATCTTAGCATCCGGTATACCAGATACAGGGCAACTTCATATATATGAAACCATAGGCATCCAACCAGTTGCCTTAGTTTATTCACAGAGTAGAAAGTCTGATTTTTGAAACTAAGTATTTTATCACATTGGGCATGTGAAGAAAGACTGTATTCCCTCATCAGGGACAGATCATAACCACATTTGCTCTGTATTCCTAAATCTAGTAAACAGAAAAAGGAAAAAGGAAAGAAAAAAGCAACACCAAAAAAAAACCCCTTACTGTTATGGATTTAAGTTTTCCTGCTCTAGTGAAGTTACGCACCAGGAGATTTTCATTTTCAGGACATAGACAAACTTCAAGTCAAAACTTCATTGAAGATCAAATGTAAACCTTTAACATAAATAAATCCAAGAACTGGCAAGTTTGGTAGGAAACTTTTCTGTGACAACAATGTGGGGTTTTTGGAAAAAAAGTGAGAAGATAACCAGAAAGGATCAATGGAAGGGAAAAAATGTCTTTCACCCTCCATCATTCACAGGAAAGAAAAGAACATCACCTAACTAATTTTACAGAGATAAATGGTAATTTATTTAGTTATTTATTTAACATTCCCACCTTGTGTTAACTTTAATGCCTCTAAAAATGAGTGTTGGCTTATCATAAAGCATTTTAATTTCTAAGAAAAATGAAAGAAATAATGTAAAACAGAAGACAAACTTTTTGTTAACTTTCAGTGACAAAGGTAGTATATAGACACACTAGAGGCCATCAGCCCTAATGGTAAATAAAGCCCAGGCTTGGCACTAATTGAAGACTTCAGAATAAAAGGAATCTTAAATAGTTAATAAAGAAAAGTTTAGTTGGATTAACTGCTGAATACATTTCAAGTCTAAATTGCTTGCTTTTAAGAGAAGAAGAGAGAAAATAGTGAGCTGAAAAGTTCATTTGCAACAGGAGAGCTTAAATATGGTGACACAAAAACATAATATTTTACCCTTATTTGTTATGTGTTTGAAAAAGAAATGTTTGTACATGCTCTTGACTGATGAGTAATATACTTGTCTGTAGTTAGCATTAAATTGTTTAAGTTTAAACTTGAGGGATTTTGATCTCTCGATGAGAATCTTTTCAAAGTCAAAATATACAAAAAATGCATTCTCTGTGGTAGTTGCCAAAATGACAGTGAATAAGTCTTTGCAAAGGGAAAGCCTGTTTAAGTATGTTACTGATCTTAAACTCATCCACCTGGAACAATGGGACTGTTTGCTTGATTACAACTGAAGATTTCTTTCTCAGAATGAAGAAATAAATGTTTCTTCTGTTACAATGAATATATTTGCTATATCATTAGCAGTCAAGAGTGCAGACACTCTGGACTGTGGAGAGTATTATGGCAGTGGAAGAATATTAGTGCAGGCTGTTGTTGCATGGAGAACTGGAAACACACCAGTACTACCTCTAAAAAAGATTTCTGGCACTTCAAGATATGAAATGTCAGAAAAATAGTTTATTTTAACACTGTATTTGAAAGTATTATTCTCCATGTAGAAGACACAAATGTAGTTTCTGAGAGAAAAAAAAAAGCATTTTCTTTATCTAAATAAAAGAATAAAGTTTTGTGAGCGCAGTCTAATGTGCAACTTTAAAAATGTCACCTTGTACGTACGGTTTCACCCCTCACATATTTGCAATGAACAACTTGAATAAAGTTAATCTGCTTATGGAATCTACTTGTTTTTTAACTACATTTTACTCAGATCTAGAACAGAGAAGCTTGGCCATTTACATTGATAAAGTATGACTTGTCATGGGCCAAAGCATGCAAATAACAACTTTATGAAGTATGAAATGTAGAGTAACAGAAAGCAAAAATTCATTGTGATGGGTATTTAATGGGTGCTGATGGGCAGTTATATGCAGACAAACTAGAACTTGTCTGGATGTTGACAAAATACAACCTTTTTCATGATGATGACAGTTAAAGCTGCAAGGGAGTCATTAAACTGAAATCAGAAACCATTTCTACCTATTTCAACTTTGAAAATATGTTTTAAATCCAGTAGAACTGAAAGGATATTGGTTCCTGGAATTAAATAGTATGAAATATGAGAAAAGAAAGCGATTAGGGAAATCAGTTAATATTGCATAAGGATACTGTTTCTCTTCTGATAGCCCAGTGGAATGCTGTACACCTTTTTAAATATAACTCAGTTTATCTTCACTAAATAAAGCCTTCAATGTATATGATTCCTATACTTACAGAATGGAATTTCAATTCAGACTTTAATGACAGTGATAGATGAATCAATTTCAGGCACGTAAGGTAAAGTACACATTTAACTTCATGAAGTTCAATAAAGAAAAGTGAAAAGTCCTGCATGAGAGGTAGAACAACCCCAGGCACTAGAATATGCTAGGGGCCACTCAGCTAGAAGCCAGCTGTTTGGAAAAGGATCCAGGAGTACTGATGGGTCCCAAGATAAGCATGAGTCAGCAATGCGCCCTTGTTGCCAAGAAGGCTAACAGTATGCTGGGATGCATTAGACAGATTATCACCTGTAGGTTCAAAGGAGGTATTCTTTCCTTCCCACTGAGACTTGGTGAAGCTGCACCTAGAATTTTTTGTCCAGTTCCAGGTGCCATAGCAGAAAAGAGACTTGGAAGGAGTCTAACAAAGGTCCACCAAGTGCCTCTCCTACAAGGAAGGACTGAGAGAACTGGAACTGTTCAGACTCAAGAAGAGGAGGCTAAGGATGGATCTTATCAATTTAATCAATACCTGAAAGGAGAATGAAAAGAAGAAAGACAGGATCTTTTAAGAACAAGAAGCAGTAGGTGCCAATTGAAACAAAGTACGTACCATATGAACATCAGGCAACATTTATTTGCTGTGAGAGTGACTGATTTTCCAGTGAGGTTGTGGAGTGTTCACCCTTGGAGATGTTCAAATAAAACTGGACACGAGCCTGGTCAAAAGACTCTAGGTTTAATTTCTAGTGCAGGGTTTGGACCAAATTATTTCCAGAAAACCCTTCCAACTTGAACTGTTTTTTGATTTGTGGTTGTTAAGAACTTGGAGCTCAAGTAACAGTATAAGTTACTGTTGTTAAGACAGTAACTTAACAACTTACTGTTGTGGTTCAGGCCATGATTCAGCAGTTCCCATATACTTTCCTCAGTGGGGGAAAGATAATTGCCTGGAGTGGTAACATTGAGTTGACTTTGACTGCATCTTCACAAGTTCTGTAGCTGTATCAGAGTCATATAAAATGGGGGGCTTTCAAGATGTCAGAAACTGTTACTATTTCCTATCCATTAAATGTTTAAATGAAACATGACTTTATAGCATTTATCTCAAAATAATTCTGGTCCTCAGTGATTTTGAAAAGTCACAATATTGCTGATAGCCTTTCATGATAAAATGTGTGTACCACAGCTACAGAGGTAGGTTTTTAAAGGGAAATGCAGGAAAGCAGGTAGGTGAGAGAACAGTGCTAGTGCTGTAATATGCCCGAGTGTCTCCTTTTCTGCATTTAAGTTTCCTGTTCTGGTCCTTTTATTTTATGCAAAATTCAGTTATCATTAATTCAGTCCGAATACCAAAATTGAGTTAAAAAACAGTTCTGCTTAGCTCTTGCTTTGCTAACATACTCCATAGCTCTGTTGCTCTAAACTTGCTGAGGTATGTTTCTTCATGTTAGCATGTTCCTTTTATCACATTTGATAAGGCTAAGAAACTGCTTCAGACCTGTACTTTTAAACGTAATTGTCAGTAGGAAACAATGTAAATAGTGACAAAATCCCTCTGGAAATGTGAATAAAATAGGAACTTTTTTCACTACACCCCTAAGATCAAGATGCTTGTAATAGTGTTGGCTCTCTTCAAATTGATTCTATTTTGTTTACTAATAGAGAAAGTCTACTAATAGAGAAAGTTTTATGTATCTATTATTTATTTTATTTACTTTATCTATTTACTGTTTTATTTTTCTTTATTCATGTGAAGCTTTTATTTAATATTTTCTCATCTGTACAGATTTCAGATTGCAAAATTAGTCATAAGACTGGAAAGTGGCATCCTCATCATCCTCCTGACATGAAGCAGAAGCTATTTATTTGTAGACAGCTGTTTATCAGAGATGTTGAAGACCCTGTGTGATGGATTCTCCACAGTTGCCTGTCCTAGTGGAATGGAACACCACATATATTTAAATCTTTTTTCCATACGTTATTTGAATCTTTCTTACTCCTGTTGAAGCTAGTGATGAAACATTCCCTCCATATCTACATTATTCTCTTAAGGCTTGGAAAAAAAAAAGTCAATGGTCTTCGGCTCTGAAGAGAAGATGTATATAAACAAGTCTTTTTCACTCAATTACTTTGCACAGGGCAAGTTTTCTATATTTTTTATCATCCAGAGTGCTCAATTGAGCAACTTTTCTCATGATTTTCCAGCTCTTTTTTGAAAATGATGCACACAGTGAGTTATGAATAGTCATACTAATAACTTAGATTTTCATGCACATACGTTCCAGTCAGATTTAATTTTTTTCCCTGATGGGATGATAGGTTGGCTTTTTCCAAGATTTCTGCTGACTACTTCTGAAAAGTAATTGTTAACATCTCTAGTATTTCATCGATCAGAATATCAAGTAATTTAAAAAATCTTTCACATTCTCTAAGACTCATACCTACTGCTTAAGATCATACTGAAAGTACATTTTTCTTCTTAACTAGATACTAATTGGTTTCTTTAAATAAGGTCTTTTCAGAGAACAGGTATTAAGCTGTTAAATCGAACTTCTGGAATCCTATATGACATTGCATGTTCACACTTGTTTCCTTGTTCTAAGCTGAGACCTATAAATAAGAAGTGATTAGAGTCAGTATAAAGCCACTGAAGGACTATTAATTGTGAGTCTATGATCATTTTATTATAGGGTTATCAATCCCTGTGGATTAGAGCAGTTTTCACTACATTTCAGTGTATGGGAACAGTTGAATCATGGCCTTGAACCACTGATTGATCACCTGAGGTGAGCACTGAGTCAGCCACAGGAGCACAGGTGAAGGCGATTCACCTGTGTGACCAGAAGGGGTGGAGTCTGGCTCCACCACTCCTAGACTCCATTTAAGGGCTGACCACCACTAGGGAAGGGTCTCTTGTTGGAGATTGCTCCCCTGTGGAGTTCCAGGTAAGTCTCAACTTTCAGTGATAGGTATTTCCTTATTTAGTGATTGTCTGTGTGCCATCTGGATAAGCCATACAAAAATATACTGCTCGCTTTCAGTATTTTGTGTAGGTACTATTCTTTTGCGCTCTTCACCCTCTATCCAGTTTGTGCTAGTTGCTAGTGGTCTCCTTCATGAAGTAGGTTTGTTCACGTGTTTTGCTTTGTTTGTTTGGTTGGGACTTTTGATTTTTTTTTTTATCTCCTGTGAATTTAAATGCTAAGATGTTTTGCCTTTTCTAGAAATAAAAACTCATTTCATCTGAGGATAAAACACTCTCATCTGCAGGTTAAACATTCATATCTATGTACAGCTGATATGTCTGATTGCATCAAAATGTTTTTGCACTTTGTACAGTTTCTCTCATTGCTTCATTCCAATAGTGCAGTTTATTCAGCATTATTTATCATCATACTAACGCAATATTTTCAGTACATCAAACTATAAGAATGGATATCTGTCTCAAAAGGATTAAGGTAGTCTCACCAGTCAAGAGAAATTGCAAGCATATTATGCTCTATTCAACACCAACAGAAAAAGCTTAATATGACATTAATGAAATACTTATGTTCTAAGAACTGAGTAATTAATGATATAGAGTATGTTTTTCAAAATTCAGTAATAACTGAATGAAGATGAGGAAGTAGGTATATTTCCAGTTACAGTAGAAATGTAATAGATCTTTATGGTGATCTTACAAAACTATGCATAAACCAGGCAATTTTTAAAATCTGCTGATAAAACTTTCAAATGAAAGAAAACAGCATGTATTATGCTAAATCAAAAGTTCATAAGTTCATAAGGTTGGAAAGGACCTATAAGATCATCTAGTCCAACCATCCTCCTATCACTATCTCTACCCAACTACTAAATTAAGTCCTTTAGCACCTCATCTAAACGCTTCTTGAACAGCGCTAGGGATGGTGCCTCAACCACCTCCCTAGGCAGGCCATTCCAGTGCCTGACCACTCTTTCAGAAAAGAAATGCTTCCTCACGTCTAATCTAAATCTTCCCTGGTGCAACTTCTGGCCATTCCCTCTCATCCTGTCGTTATTTATCAGGGAGAAGAGGCCTACCCCCTCCTCACCACAACCCCCCTTCAGGAAGTGGTAGAGTGCAATAAGGTCTCCTCTGAGCCTCCTCTTCTCCAGACTGAACAATCCCAGCTCCCTCAGCCGCTCCTCATAAGACTTGTGCTCCAGACCCCTCACCAGTTTTGTTGCCCTTCTCTGAACACGCTCCAGGGCCTCAATGTCCTTCTTGTAGTGAGGGGCCCAAAACTGAACACAGTACTCGAGGTGCGGCCGTACCAGAGCTGAGTACAGGGGGATGATCACCTCCCTGCTCCTGCTGGCTACACTATTTCTAATACAGGCCAGGATGCTGTTGGCCTTCTTAGCCACCTGGGCACACTGCCGGCTCATGTTGAGCCGAGCATCAACCAACACCCCCAGGTCCTTTTCCTCTCTACATTCTTCAAGCCATTCTGCCCCAAGCCTATAGCATTGCATGGGGTTATTGTGGCCAAAGTGCAGGACCTGGCACTTGGTCTTATTGAACCTCATCCCATTTAGCTCAGCCCAGCTGTTCAGCCTATCCAAATCCCTCTGAAGGGCCTCCCTACCCTCAGGCAGTTTGACACATCCTCCCAGCTTTGTGTCATCTGCAAACTTACTGAGCATACACTCAATTCCCTCGTCTAGGTCATCAATAAAGATATTAAACAAGATGGGTCCCAAAACTGACCCTTGGGGGACACCACTCGTTACAGGACGCCAGCTGGACTTAACTCCATCATGGTTCTTCGAGGAAAAAATGAAATGGCATTTGTAGCAAAATGAAACACTATATCATAGCAGTTATATGGCGTATGTTATAGCATCCCAATGCCTTTTTCTGTACCACAGTGTTCCCATAAGATGCTGCTACTATTCAAAAAGCAGTGGTTATGGAAAAGGTCTGTGTATCATGTTCTGCTGTCAGTTCAGCCTTAGCAGTCAGTGGTTGAAGTTTTTTTTGAAGAAGTAAAAACTGGAGTCCCTTGGTGCTGAAATCTGAGCAGGCAGAAGTGTAGATATAGTATATTTTAAATTGAAGTTTACAAAACTACTGACTAAAACTGGAAAAAAGATGAATTCTAGTGAAAAAAGCATGCATTTTTTTAATGGCTATGACTTGCTACTGTAATAAGCTACTGAATGAATTTTGAGTAAGTGAAATATCAAAATTCACTGCACTGTTTGAAGACTTGCTTTTTCCACAACAAAATTACTGGGAATTAACAGTGGATGAATTGTTAGGTATGGATATCAGATCACCTTTTTTGTTGCATATATTTTATAACTTGATATCTTATGAGTTTGTTTAAAAAAAATATTTAAAACAGTTAATGTTTTATGATGTTCTTGCTTAAACTATCTGCTAAATGCAAACATCAAAAATGAAAATGGTTAGGAAGAAATAGTGCAGTAGCGTATGTATATCCTAAAACAATGATTTTTTTTTTATAAATATAAAAGAGCAAATGTATTTTCAACCTGAAAGATCCAAGGAAGCATATGCAAATGGCTACAGAAATTGAATCATATCTACCTGGTGACTAGAGGTTTTCTCCAGGGGTAAGTTCTGGAGCCATTCCTGTTCAAGGTTGTTGATGGTCTGGACAAGGAGATTAAGTGCACCCTCAGTAAGTTTGCAGGTGACACCAACTTGGGAGGAAGTGTCAATCTCTCTGAGCTTTGGAGCACACTAAAGAGGGATCTGGATAGGTTGGATAGCTGGGATGAGGCTAACTGAACTTCAAGAACACAAAGTGCCAGGATTTTGGACAAAACAACCCCATGCAGCACTATAGGCTTGGGTAAGAGTGGCTGGAAAGCTGTGTGGCAGAAAGTGATTTGAAAGTTTTAGTCAACAGCTGTCTGAACTTAATCCAGAAGTGTGCCCAAGTAACCAAGAAGATCAATGGCATTGTTGTGGTTTGATATTTTATTTTGTTAGTGGCATTCCACATCATAACATCATGTAGTGCAGTGGGAGATAGAGTTAATGCTTCAGTTCCAAGGATTGTCAATAGTTCTGGGTATACTTGTCTCAGAAGAGAAGAACTACATACCACAGAGGACTTCACGTTACTTTGCCTTTCTGTTTTCCCTTCAGAGGGGAAGATGAAAGTGTTTACAAGCCACGAGACATCTCTTCTACCTTTTCACTCATCTTGACAGAATGTCTTCTCCCTAGCTGTCTCACCTGCAGTGTTTGAGTAAGGTCTTCAGTTTATGGATGCTTTCTCTATCATTTTATTTATTAGCTTCAATTCCAGTTATGTTGTATTCTGATATCTTATTTAGTACATAAGCTTTCCTCCTCAGATCTTTGTCACTGTTTTTAGAATCATTTCCCTACCCTGTCCTCTTTTCTCTTTCTCAGGAAATGGGTCCATGGGTGCCCCCACCCATTAGTCACTGAAGTGGGACAAATGGTTCCATAAGCTGTTGACGTTTTTGGTGGAAAATTAGTCCATAAGTTGCCTTGGCTGGGAAAAGATGTACTTCTAGTACTGATCTCTCCCTATTCTCAGAGAGCTTCATTAGAAAGCTTATCTATACTGCAGCTGTTGTACTGAAAACAAGGCCTTAAAGTTCAGGTGGTCTGCCTATATTCTGGGATATTTGAAATTTTTTTGGTATTGCCAGCTTGTGTTGGTAAAGAGAAAAAAAAATGTTTTCTCTTGTAAAACTTCTTTTCAAGGAATTGCATTCTATTGTTTTTCCTCTTCTAATGCTCAGAACATACTGGTCCTTAATTAAGTTTGCCACTCTGATCTAGGGAGCTATATGTGTATATGATGGATATTTCTATCGGTGTTTTTAATTTATCTGGAATCTGCATACAATGTGGCATACAGCTACAGAGGGAGTTGCTAATTCTACAGAACTTGTGATTTTAAAACAGTCTCCCAGTCTCCCCCTTGTATCTTTATGCTTTTTTTTAATGCTCATCTAATGATCAAGCTGTCAGTCTCCCTGAATGTACTCCTCATCGTTTCACTCAGTATCCGTATTTATAATGTTTTGAGGAAACCTTCCCCCAGAGCCAGAGAGTAGTGACTGGCAGAGAGTTTGGAGGGACTTGGAAGAGACTTCAGAGAAATGGGCATCACTGGTGTCCTGGAACTTTACTCTTGAACACCTGCAATATCCTGAGAATCTAAGCATATATTTGCAACAGGGATGTTGCAGATCAGGCAGTTCTGAGGCACAAATTATCTGTGGCCTGGCTTATGTTATTGGGCCTAATTCAATACCATCCCAGTGAGTGCAAGACAATCTCCAAGCCAAAATTGTTTCCAGGAGACAATACAAACCAAGAGGGAGAATCTCCTAGACAGGAAAGGGAACCTCTGAATCTGATAAGAGTGTCTCTGAGCTAAAAAGGAAAGACTACAAGTCAAAAGGGAAGAACTCATAGAGAACTCATAGCTGAGAGAAAGAATCTCCAGTCTCAATGAGACTCCAAAGCAAACAACACACCGTCCAACCTCTAAGCTATACAGACTCCAAACTGAACTGAAGAGAGAGCACAGAAGCTGAACAGCCTAATCAATCACAGGCGGCACAAGAACTGGTGTCAGTTGCCTGTGTAGGAAGACAGAAATTTAAGTAAATGTCACTTTGCTTAGAACAGAAGAAAAAAGAAGGTACTATAAGAGAAGAGGAGAGAGTAGAGGAAGTTGATCCAGAGGAGTGACCCTTGTCTCCAGGGGAGGAGCCATCAACAAGACCGCAGTCGCAGATGCCAAGGAGGGCTAAAAGAATAAATAGGTGAGGAAGATGTTGTCACCATTACTATTCATTTTCTGAAAGTGACTGAAATTCAAAGTTTAAGACTTTTGACAGCACCCAAATGAACCCATTGTCACCTGGTTAATTTGGTGTTGGGATAATGGGGCCAGCAGTGTGTTGCTAGAAGAGAATCTCGCCAACTAGGAAGCAATGCTAAGGACTCAGCTGTTGACAGAGATATTAGTAGATGTCAGGATTAGCCCTTCACCCTCTGGTAGCAGATGCTGTTTTCCATAAAGGAAAAATACCCCTTCAAAGACTAGAGAAAGAAATGGACTACTATGGAAAAAGGCATTCATTATTTGTAAGAATGTGCTGTGGTGGAAATTTTACATGATGTCATATTCATTCCTGATGATCCAAATCAAGGCCGTGATCCTGAGAGTCACACAGCAGATATATGGCATAAATTCACAGGAACTGAACCAGATGAGTACACTGGTACATAAGCAGTAATGTATGGCAGAGGGTAAAGATGACCCCTTTTAAATAAACTGATTAGTAGACTTCATGACTTTGAGCTACATTTAATCCATCTATGAGCTTATATTTCAGCCACTTCAGAAGTAACTAGATAGTAACTGGAAGTAACTGGATAGAATAGAGATAATAAAGAGGCTATGATTGAACTGTCTACTGTGCTTCATTGTGATTAAACTAATGAACCTGATGAGGATCAGCATTATCAAAACAGCCTTCTTGAGGGTAATATTAAACTAGTTTCTTCTCAGCATGCATCATTCAGTATCTTGGCTATTAAAAGAAGACATTCTCCTGCTCAAGCAAGTGGCAATTAAGACTGTTATGTATTGCCTTGTGGAAGTATTTGCATGAGAATGGATAAGATAGAAATGACATTAAAAAACCATTCCTGCACTACAAGCAGAGATAAAAGAATTAAAAAACAGATCAACCACCAAAGTGAACTCCTTCAAAAAGGTAATCGCTCCAGTTGCTGCAGGGACATGGCAAAAGCTGTGAAGACCTTGATCATGGCTCAAAGGAGAAAAACGGTGGTAACAAATAGAAGGGCCCTGCCTCCAGTCAGGATTGGGGGTGGGGAAAGAGACAATAGAGTCTATTGGACTGTGTGGATTCAAAGGCCTTGTGATTCAAAATCAGAATCACAAATATGATGCACTTAGTGTACACTTGTGCACAGTGCAATCTAATGCCCTCAAGTCACAAAGGGACAAAATCAATTCATATTTCTGATGTGACTGGGGGTTCACAAGAGTTGACTGTGTTGTAGGCTAAAATAAGCCTCACCAACCAAGACTGGCAAATGTATGCTGCAGTGACTGGCCCAAGGGATCCATGTGTACTTCATACTGATTACCTAAGAAGGGGGTATTTTAAGGATCCCAAGGAGTATTGAAAGACCTTTGGAATAGCTGCTATAGACGCAGATATTGTTAAACTGTTTTCCCTGGGCTGTCAGAAGATTTGTCTGTTATGAGTTCACTACAAGCGGAAGAGCAACATGTACCAATTGCTTAAAAAAAAAAAAGTGCACAGACAGCAGTACCTTGCTAACAGGGCTTCCTTATTCCCCATTCATAAGTTGATTTGTCAACTAGAGAGCCAGGGAGTGATCACCAAAACTCACTCATCTTTAAACAGCCCCATATGGCTAGTGTGTAAAGCCAGCGGAGAGTGAAGGCTGATAGTAGACTACTGTGGCCTGAATGAAGTCACAAACCCACTGAGTGCTGCTGTATCAGACATGCAAGAGCTGCCAAGTGGTATGCCACCACTGATGTTGCTAATGCCCTCTTTTCCATTCAGCGACACCTGGACAGGCTGGAAAGTTGGGCAGAGAGGAACCAGATGAGGTGTAACAAGAGCAAGTGTAGAGTCTTGCACCTACCAAGGAATAACTGCGTGCACTGGTACAGTTTGGGGTAGACCTGGGGTTGATCTCTGAGGAGAGGGACCTGGGTGTCCTGGTTGATGACAGGCTGACCATGGGCCAGCAGTGTGCCCTAGTGACCAAGAAAACCAATGGGATCCTGGTGTTCATTAAAAAGAGTATGGCCAGCAGGTCAAGGGAGGTGATTTTTCTCCCTCTTCTCTGTCCTGGTGAGGCCTCAGCTGGGCTACTGTATCTGGTTCTGAGCTCCCCCAATATAGAAAAGGCAGGTATTTCCTTGAAATAATCCACAGCAGAGGGCCACAAAGATGATAAAAGGCCTGGAACACCTCTGTTATGAGAAAAGGTTGAGAGACCTGGATCTGTTTGGCCTTGAAAAAAGAAGACCCAGAGGGGATCTGATTCACATCTGTAAATATCTTAGGAGTGGGATGCCAAGGGATGAGGCTGGACTCTTCTCAGCAGTGTGGTAATAGGGTATGAGGAAATGGCCACAAACTGAAGCATAGGAAGTTCTTCACAGTGAGGATAACAGAGCACTGGAACAGGTTGCCCAGAGAGGTTGTGGAGTCTCCTTCTCTGGAGACGTTTAAGACCCACCTGGACACTTATTTGCACAACCTGGTCAAGTGAGCCTGCTTTGGCAGGATGGTTGAACTAGGTGATCTCTAGAGGTCCTTTCCAGCCCCTTCAATTCTGTGATTCTATTGCCCACAGAACATAGGCCACAGTTTACCTTCACCTGGAGGGGGGTTCAGTATATCTGGAGCCATTTGCTGCAGGTTGATCCTAACTGCACTGGAACAGACTGCTATTCCCCGGCCTTACAGTATGTTGGTGACATAATTGTGTGGGGCAATACAGCAGGGGAAGTTTTCAAGAAAGGAGAGAGAATAATCCAGATCCTTCTGCGAGCTTGTTTTGCTATTAGGTGAAGCAAAGTCCTTCCTAGGAAATTCAGTTCCTAGGTATAATGTGGCAAGATGGACATCATCACATACCAGCAGATGTGGTCAACAAAATCACTGCCATGTCTCTACCCACTACTAAGACAGAGGCACAAGCTTTTCTATGTGTGGTGGGCTTTTGGAGAATGCATGTTCTGAATTACAGTCTCATTGTTAGCCCCCCTTATCAGGTGATGCAGAAGTATAATCTTATGTGGGGCCCTGAGCAGCTGCAGGCTTTCTAGCAAATTAAGCAAGAGAGCCTGTGATGTGGCCCTGGGGCAGCCAGAACAGATAGGACATGATGTAAAGAACATCTTCTACATAGCTGCTGGAGAGAATGCTCCCACCTGGAGTTTGTGGCAAAGAGCCTCAGGAAAGACCTGAAGCTGACTCTTTGGATTCTGGAGTCAAGTGTATAGGGGGTCCATAGAGAACTACACTCCAACTGAAAAGGTGACCTTAGTTGCATATGAAGGGGTTTGGGCTGCTTCCAAAGTATTCAGTTCTGAAACACAGCTTCTTTTAGAACATCAACTGCCAGTGCCGAACTGGATGTTTAAAGGAAAGGTTTCATCCATCCATCATGCTACTGGTGCCACTTGGAGTAAGAGGACTGTGCTCATTACTCAACGAACTTGGATGGGGAACCTCAGTTTTCCAAGAATCCTAGAGGTGATCATGGAATGGCCTGAAGATAAAAAGTTTGGAACATCACTAGCAGAAGAAGTATCATGTGCTAAAGTAGCCTCACCATACAGTGACTTACCAGAAAATGAAGAGAAATGTTCTGTTCGCAGATGGATCATGTTGTATTGTGGGGAAGCATCACAGACAGGAAGCTGATGTGTGGAGGCCTACATAAGCAGAGGCCACTGAAGGAAATGGAGAATCAAGCCAATTTGCAGAGGTAGAGGCTTCTGTTGTTGCTAATGAAAGAGGTAGCCAACACTTGATCTTTACACTAACTCATGGTGGCAAACATTCTATTGAGGTGGTAACAGCAGTGGAAAAAATACAACTGGCAACAAAAGGGTAAACCCATTTGAGCTGCTGAACTGTGCAAAGACACTGCTGCCTGAATAGATAATATGGTAGTAAAAGTATGTCGTGCCTAAATCAGGCTACTGAAGAACAAGAAAACCAACAGTTGGATCAATCTGCCCAAACTAAAGTAACTTAAATAGACTTGAACTGGCAGTTCAAGTGAATTTTTTCTAGCTCAGTGGGACCATGAAACCTTGGGCCATAAAGGAAGAGATGTGCTAGAACACAGGGGTGGACTTAACTATGGGTATTATTGCACATATTATTCATGGCTGAGAAATGTGTGCCACAATTAAACAAGATTTTGTTTGATTTATTAGTTTCAATTCTAATTACATTGTATTATATTGTGTTATTTTGCATTCTGATATCTTATTTAGTAAATTAGCTTTCTTCCCTGGATCATTGCTGCTGTTTTGTTTTTAGTCCCATCTCCCTAGCCTTTTACCTTTCCCAGTGCATGGATCCGTGGATCCTCCCACCCCATTAGTCACAGAACCAGGCAAACCCAGACCATAAACCACTGACAGGCATCCTGGCTTGTATCAGAAACAGAGTATCCCACAAGTCTAGGGAAGTGACTATTTTCCCTGAACACAGCACTGATGAGGCTACATCTCAAGTACTTTGCTCCGTTTTAGTCCCCTCACTACAAGAGAGACACTGAGACTCTAGCACATGTCCAAAGAAGGGCAATGATGATGGTGATGGATCTGGAGCACAAGTCTTATAAGGAGTGGCTGAGGGAACTGGGATTGTCTAGTTTGAAGAAGAGGAGGCTCAGGAGAGACTTTGTCACTCTACAGCTACCTAAAACTAGTTGTGGTGAGGTTGGCCTATTTAACCAGGTAACTAGCAGTAGGAAAGCAAGTAAAAATTTCAAGTTGCAGTAGGGGTGGTTTCATTTGGATATAAGGAAAAATTTATTCTCAGAAAGAGTGGTTAAGTGCTGGAACACTCCAGGTCTGACCAGGAACTGGTGGAAACAACATCCTTGGAAATGTTCAAGAAGTGTGTTGATCAGTACTTATGGATATGATTTAGGGGGCCTGGTGGAGATGGGATAGTGATTGGACTAGATAATCTTAAGAAGTCTTTTCCAACCTCAATTATTCCATGATTTCTATTTCCATGATGCGTGACAAGCGATAGACTGGCTGTCCTGCACATCTCTAAATGGCAATAATAGATTATAACTTTGTAAAGTATTACAAATAATAATAATACTTTGTAAAGTAATACAAATTTTAAATAAATATTATACATCTATTTGAATTTAATAAAAATGTATATTTATGGTTGCATAGACATTTGTATAAATACTTTACAAATACAATAATAGATTAAATAATAGGTACATTTTATATGATGTTCATTTGCTAATACTAATAAAGTAGAACTGACAGTATCTTGACTTGAAGTCTAATTTACATAAACAATTTTCCAGCCTCAACGTTCTCTGGAATGTAAGATAATTCTTAAGTATGAGATACTAGAAAATGTTTATTTTAGAGTTTCTAGATTTTTCTGTCCAAATGTTTCAGATATTTCTGTCTTGACTAATACCTATTGTTTTGCTGATCCGCTTGTAACAGAATATACTTAAATATAAGAATGGACATTATTTTTTTTTATTACATTACATAATTTTTCTCATTATTGTTCTTCTATGTACTATGTAACACATTGTGCAAACTGTCAAATAATAGATGATGCTTCCATAATGGGAACAGTCTCAGATGATTATTTAGAATAATCGTGCATCTAAAATCAAAGTGTCAGTAAAGATCTGCTTAATTTTAACAGGCAGTAGTAACCATATTATATTTAATGATTTAATCTATTTCCAAAAGATAAGCATATAGGAATGTCCTTTTGACTTGTGATACTAATATGAGGAAACGTTTCATTCATTCATCCATCTGTTCATTCATTGTTTACTTATTTCCTGTTTCATTGTGGGGACTCTTCTTGTGCAAGAAATAGTTTACAATCAAAAATCTTGCCTTTTTACGTTAATGATTGATGCTACACAATATAACTTTGAGGCAACTTTACTAAAAGATAAAAATTCCTTTGCAGCAAATGTCTTACTGGAGGACAAGGCAGTCAGCAACATCAGGATACTATATCCAGAAAGGCTTTTTCAACAAGGCACTTAAATATCAAAGATCACAAAGGAAGAATTCTATCTCTGTTTTTTTATTCACTCTGGAAGCACATCATTAGCTTATCTGTAATGATCACAGAATCAGAGAATTGTATGGGTTGAAAGGAACCTCTAGAGATTATCTAGTCCAGCCCACCTTTCAAAGCAGCCTCCCTAAACCAGGTTGCACAGGTAGGCATCCAGGCAGGTATTGAAGGTCTCCAGAGGAGACTCACCACCTCTCTGGGCAGCCTGTTCCAGGGCTCCATGACCCTTACTGTGAAAAAGTTCCCACACACATTTATGTGGAACTTCCTATGCCTCAGTTTGTGGCCATTTTCCCTTGTTCTATCACCACACACCGCTGAGAAGAGCCCAGCCTCGTCCCTTTGGCTCCCACTCCTTAGATATTTATAGATGTGGATCAGATGCCCTCTGAGACTTCTTTTTTCAAGGCTGAACAGATCCAGGTCTCTCAGCCTTGCCTCATAAGGGAGGTTTTCCATGCCATTTATCATCTTTGTAGCTCTCCACTGGATTCTTTCAAGGAAATCCCTGTCCTTTTTGTACTTAGGAGCCCAGAACTGGACACAGTACCCCAGGTGATGCCTCACCAGGGCACAGTAGAGTAGGAGGATCACCTCCCTTGACCTTCTGGCCATGCTCTTTTTAATGAACCCCAGGATGCCATTGGCCTTCTTGGCCACCAGGCCACACTGCTGGCTCATAGCCAGCCAGCCTGTCATCCACTAGGACAGCCAGGTACCTCTCCTCAGAATTCCTTTCCCACAGGTCATTCCCCAACTTGTAGGTGCAAGACTCTACACTTTCTCTTATTACACCTCATCTGGTTTCTTTCTGCCCAGCTCTCTAGCCTGTCCAGGTCTCACTGACTGGCAGCACAGCCTTCTGTTGCATTAGCCATTCCCCCCAGCTTTTTATCAACAGCAAACTTGATGAGGGCAGACTCTATCAAGGTCATTGATGAAGATGTTGAACAGGACCAGACCCAGCACTGACCCCTGGGGATCACTGCTAAGTACAGGCCTCCAACTGAACTGCGCCACCTATCACAACCCTCTGAGCTAGTGTGGGAGACAGTGTCAAATGCCTTGCTGAATTCAAGGTAGACTACATCCACTGCTTTCCCCCCATCCACCCAGCCAGTAATAACATCATAGAAGGCTACCAGGTTGGTTGAGCACAACCTCCCCCTGGTGAACCCATGCTGACTACTCTTGATAATCTCCTTTTTTTCCGATTATCTGGAGACGGCATCCAGAACAAGCTGTTCCATCACCTTTCCAGGGATGGAGATGAGGCTGACGGACCTGTAGTTACCCAGATTCTCCTTCTTGCCCTCTGTGAAGAGCAGAGTAACACTGGCTATCCTCCAGTCTTCAGTCACCTCTCCCATTCTCCAGGACTCCTCAAAGATGATAGAAAGCAGTTCAGCAATCACCTCTGCCGACTCCCTCAGATACATTAATGTTACTTCAATGTTAACTTTCATGTTAATTTACACAATAACATGTTAACATTCATGTTAATGATCCATTAATGTTACTTCAAAAACTTTTTTTTTTACTTAGTCCAGATAAATTCTTCTAAAATGCTTCATTTGGCCAACTTTGAGTCGCTTCCATTCCCAAAGGTTATAAAGCTGCTGTCAAGTTGGGATCATAGTCTGTATCACCTTTATCGTATGTATCCACTGCATAACCAGCAGTTCATATGATATCTGTCAGGTATGAGTCTAGTTATCACAGGACTGGTCCTAAAATGTACGAGTCCGTAGGACTTGTCTTGGTAAGATGACTGGTGTAAGTGAATTAATAGACTTCACTGAAATCTGAGTTTCAGCTATAAAATGGGAAGAGAAGCTTTTTAAACTCATGGCGTAGTTCTTTGATGGAAAAGGAAGAATGCCCTCAGCCAACAGGGGTGAACAAATAGTGCCACACCAAATAAATGACCAATTGCTTTGTGATAGAGTATTCTATTTGCTATAAAAGGGTAACTTAGATATCAGAAAAGTTTTAGAGCGAATGCTCACCCATCTCCAAGGATCTAGGCTAACAAAAAATGAACTCCAAAGGAGGGATCTCCAACAAGAAATCCTTCCTCAGTATCCATCAGCCCTTAATGAGGTCTAAGAGGGTTGCAGTCTGGTTCCACCCCTTCTGGTCACACAGGTGAATTGCCTTCACTTGTGATCCCAGGGCTGACCAGCTCTTTCCTTCAGCTGCTCAATCAGTAGTTATGACTCAGCAGTCCCCATACATAGACTCACCCTTATTATTATTTTTTTTTCATAAGAGAAAGAAAAAAAAAAGAGTCTTAGGGCAAATGTGATGGCATTGCTTGATAAGACTGAATGAGATGACAATAAAACGGTCATAAGCAGACATACTAAATTTAACTAATATGGTCAGGAAGGGTAAAGAAGAAAAAAATACCAACATTTTAGCATAATATACTTAAAGAAAAACTTCTTTTCAAAACCAATATATTAGAAATTCAAACCAGGAAACTGACTTGGTTTGTGTGAAAAATTGAGACAGTACTTCTCATTGACTGTAATTGAACTACTGTTTACAAAGTCATACACCTTATAGCCATTCAGGAGGCAAGATTAGTGATATAATGTTCTGCTTTCTAAATTATATGACACCAAGATGTGCTAGGCTGCTTTTCCTAACTGCTGCTCTCTATTGTGAAGTACATCCAGTTGTGAGCTTAGATCCTTCTGCCTGAGAGCTGTTTCTCATCAAGTGGGGGTTACCAAGCTGCAAAGGTGCTTGAAGTGACTTCTTTGAATAAAAGAAGAGATAAAGAAATTATAAATATTTTATTTACACCCTTTGACTATATGGTTAGCTGCAGGATGTTGTGCATGTTTCATTTCTTACTTTTACATTTGGAAGAAGGAAAATGTTTGAAAACTATATTTTATGAATTAAGTGGTTTGGATTGTTTGTTTGTTTGTTTTTGATTGGTTTTGGTTTGTTTGGGTTTGGTTTTTGTTTTGTCAGATGTCTTATCTGGTGATAGTAAACTGCTTAATCAATGTTATGTAAATTTTTGCAAACAACACTGAATGTGTCTGGTAAGTTTGTTTTATTTCTTTCCTTAGTTTATAATAAGTCTGTCACGGTGTTGTCCGTGACAGTGACCCAAGGGAAAACTGAGAAGGGAGAGGGGAGAGAAAAAGGAACTGCGTCAGTGGCCGCGCGGCCGCCCGAGCAGAGCCGCGCTCCGGGAGGGGGAGGGGGAAACGGCGGGAAGAGATGGGTCTACAAGAAAACAACGGCACGATCTGAGAAGGAACGGTAACTTTACTAAATCTAATAAAATTGAACAATTGAAAGAGAGATAAAAATTTCCAAACCAAAAGCTGTGAGCTTACGTTAAGGAGGACCTGCAGGGGAAGCACACGTGCTGAACCTCCACGGCAGCCCAGAGTAACGCGCCCAGACCGAGCGCCGCCTCGCCTCCGGTGCGGAGCTCCGCCCCTCCCCTCTGCTGCTCCCCCAGCATTAACTCCTTCACTGCTGCATGATGCTCTGATGTGGAATACCGGCATCAAAACCACAAAACCACAACATTCCACCCCTTATTCCACATCATCACATCATGCTTAACACACATCTATACATAACCAAACAGTAATAACATGAGTTACATAGAACCATATATATATATATACATACATACACACGTAATTACAGACTGCATTCCCCCAGCATCAAATTCCCTTGTGGGACACACTGGACGTCCCCATTTTTATCCATTACCCACCAGGTGCACCCAGGTCCCTGCGCAAAAACGGTTCCACGGAGGGGTTTGCCCTTTCCAGAGGCTGGAAGGACCCACACCGCTTTACCCAACATGCTCCTCACATGTACCACAGGGACCTTATCTCCCTCTATGGTCTGTAGGGAGCTGGACTGTGTAGGACCCTCTCGGTTGACTGATCCCCTAGTGTTGACCAGCCAGGTGGCTTCTGCCAGATGCTTCTCCCAGTGCTTGAATGTCCCACCACCCATTGCTCTCAACGTGGTTTTTAACAACCCGTTGTAGCGCTCGATCTTACCAGCAGCTGGTGCATGGTAGGGGATATGGTAGATCCATTCAATGCCGTGTTCTTTGGCCCAGATATCCACAAGAGAATTTTTGAAATGAGTCCCATTATCGGACTCAATTCTCTCTGGAGTGCCATGTCGCCATAGGACTTGTCTCTCGAGCCCTAAGATGGTGTTTCGGGCGGTAGCATGGGGTACTGCGTATGTCTCAAGCCACCCAGTGGTCGCCTCCACCATGGTGAGCACGTAACGCTTACCATCGCGAGTTCGTGGCAAGGTGATATAATCAACCTGCCACGCCTCCCCATATTTATACTTTTCCCATCGCCCTTCCTGCCAGAGGGGTTTCATCCTCTTGGCCTGTTTAATTATGGCACATGTGTCACAGTCATGGATAACCTGTGCAACGGCATCCATAGTTAAGTCCACCCCTCGGTCTCTAGCCCACTTATAGGTCGCATCCCTTCCTTGATGGCCTGAGGTCTCATGGGCCCACCGAGCTAAAAATAGCTCTCCTTTGTTCTGCCAGTCCAAATCGATCTGAGACACCTCAATTCTGGCAGCTCGATCTACCTGATGGTTATTTCTCTGCTCTTCAGTAGCTCGATTCTTGGGCACATGAGCATCTACATGGCGCACCTTTACACCCAACCTTTTTGTTCGGGCAGCAATGTCTTTCCACAGTTCAGCAGCCCAAATAGGTTTACCCTTCCGTTGCCAGTTGTCCTGTTCCCACTGCTGCAACCACCCCCATAAAGCATTTGCCACCATCCAAGAGTCAGTATAAAGATATAGCATGGGCCACCTCTCCCGTTCAGCCACATCTAAGGCCAGCTGGACAGCCTTTACCTCCGCAAATTGGCTTGACTCTCCTTCCCCTTCGGTGGCCTCTGCAACTTGTCGTGTGGGGCTCCACACAGCAGCCTTCCATCTGCGATGCTTCCCAACAATACGACACGATCCATCAGTGAAGAGGGCATACGTCTTTTCATTCTCTGGTAGTTCGTTATATGGTGGGGCCTCTTTAGCACGTGGTATCTCCTCTGATGGGGATGTTCCAAGTTTCTTGCCTTCAGGCCAGTCCATGATCACCTCCAGGATTCCTGGACGGTTGAGGTTCCCCATCCGAGCTCGCTGTGTAATCAGTGCAATCCACTTACTCCAGGTGGCATCGGTAGCATGATGGGTGGGGGGAACCTTTCCTTTGAACATCCAATTCAGCACTGGCAGTCGAGGTGCCAGGAGGAGCTGTGTCTCAGTACCAATTACTTCAGAGGCAGCCCGAACCCCCTCGTATGCGGCCAAAATCTCCTTCTCAGTTGGAGTGTAGCACTCCTCTGAACCCCTGTACGCTCTGCTCCAAAATCCAAGGGGTCGGCCTAGGGTCTCCCCAGAGGCTCTTTGCCACAGACTCCAAGTGGGACCTTTCTCTCCAGCAGCAGTGTAGAGGATGTTTTTCACATCCTGTCCCAACCGAACTGGCCCCAGGGCCACAGCACGGGCTATCTCCTGCTTGATTTGCTCAAAGGCCTGCTGCTGTTCAGGACCCCATGCAAAATTATTCTTTTTCCGAGTCACTTGATAGAGGGGGCTTACTATGAGGCTGTAGTTCTCTCACCCGTGCTCGCAGTGCAGGAGTGGGTTTTTTATGCCACTTCCTCATGTCCTCTCCGTTTTCTCGTAAGAAGCTCCACATGGCCACACGTGACATGATGTTACTGCCGTCATTTGCTCGTGCAGAGGGGCGGTTGCCTTTGGTGGCCGAGACTTTCAACAGTTTGATAAATTGCTTCATCAGATTCTTTGCGTCATGCTCGTCTTCATCAGGTGTTTCCAATACTGACACAGGTTCATCCCTATTCATCAGTAATGACCGTTCCTCCAGTATAGTTTTCTGTGTCTCCTTAATCTCACCTACTTCTTCTGCTACTATAGCTGCAATGGAAGCACGTGATGGTGGAAACTGTTGTTCAAAGTTTTGGAGTGTAATAGTCAATTCATAAACTGGGAGTCTTCTGTCTTGACCCTCGAATCTATGGAACATTGCTACCAGTGTACTTGCGTACCTCTCTGGTGCTGTTTTTGAGAGCTTGCGATATACATCAGGTGTGCACCTTACTCTATCAGGATCACGGTCCTGGTGTGGATTGTTAGGGACGAAATTGGGATCATACAGCATCTCTACTACGGCTGTTTCTCTCAAAAATTGGATGCCTTTCTCCACGGTGTTCCATCTTTCCACCTTAGGCTCCAGATCATCTTTGTAAGGGTATCTATCCTTTACAGCCACTAGTACTCGTTCCCAGAGGGTAGCGACTCCATTCAGACATCTGCCAATTCCTCTGTCGATAGCTGGGTCTCGGGCAATGCTTGCCAGTTGGCGGGCTTCGCTGCCATCTAGGGACACACTGCTGGCACCGCTGTCCCAACACCGCAGCAACCAGGTGACAATAGATTCACCCGAGCGCCGTACAAACTCCTTTCTTGAGCCTTGTATTTCAGTCATCTTTAGGGGCCGACGAGTAGTGGTAACAGTGACTCCATCATCATCGCTGTCTTCTCCATGTCTCTCACTTTTCTTAGTGGCCTTTTTAGGTGGTGGTGGTGGTGGTGGTGCTGAGGAGGGCCCCTCGCCTGGATCTTCCTTTTTTTTCTCTGCTTCTTCTTTCCGTTCTAGGCGCGAAGATGGCCGTGTCCATTTCTGGCCTTCCACAGGGGCAACCGACACTGATGCCGGTGCTTCCTGTGATTGGTAAGGTCTTACTTCGAGGTTTTCATTTTTGCTTTGGACCTTGGTTTGGAAACCATTTCTCTCAAGAACATCAATTATGGCTCGATAAGCACAAGCCAGACCCCAAACAATACATTCCTTCTCAGATCGTCCTGAGTCACATGACTCCTTACCTAAACACTCACTGAATTTCTCAGGATCCCACAGGTGCTCAAGATCAAAATTGCATAACACCGGGGGTCCCCACGCTTCTAATTTCTTTCCTAATTTTTTCCACCTTCCCTGCCATTCAACACTCTCTGGTTTTGAGGAAAGCTTCCTCCACATGATGTAAATTACTATTGCAGAGAGTGCATGCAGAAAAACAGATAACACAGTTGCCGGGCTGACATCTTGAATATAGGTAAAGACCTGAAAAGAGTAATTGGAAACCGTTCCAAATGCCGCATAATCTGTCACGTTAGCCAGGGTGTTTAGGTAGGAGGCATGTAACCCCCTCAGCACACTAAAGTAGCTGTATATCCACATTACTCCGGTGCTGAACGCGAGGAGCTTAAAAAGACGCCAGCATGCTATGAGGTACATGAAAAACCTTAGCCCACTCTGCACCAGATTTACAATGGAGTGCCAATACTGCACTGCCCGCATTCTCCACCAATAATTGTCACGGTGTTGTCCGTGACAGTGACCCAAGGGAAAACTGAGAAGGGAGAGGGGAGAGAAAAAGGAACTGCGTCAGTGGCCGCGCGGCCGCCCGAGCAGAGCCGCGCTCCGGGAGGGGGAGGGGGAAACGGCGGGAAGAGATGGGTCTACAAGAAAACAACGGCACGATCTGAGAAGGAACGGTAACTTTACTAAATCTAATAAAATTGAACAATTGAAAGAGAGATAAAAATTTCCAAACCAAAAGCTGTGAGCTTACGTTAAGGAGGACCTGCAGGGGAAGCACACGTGCTGAACCTCCACGGCAGCCCAGAGTAACGCGCCCAGACCGAGCGCCGCCTCGCCTCCGGTGCGGAGCTCCGCCCCTCCCCTCTGCTGCTCCCCCAGCATTAACTCCTTCACTGCTGCATGATGCTCTGATGTGGAATACCGGCATCAAAACCACAAAACCACAACAAAGTCACAGTGAAGAAATGTAACAATCCTCCTTCACAACTAAATAGTAGTGGTTCTACGGTCTGCTGAGCAGCTGCTGTGTCTCACACTATCCATGGCTCTGCTTCACTGGAGAATCTGTATAAATAACATAAACAACCATTTTGTAGTGATTGGAATTTGGGATGGAAACAGTTGTAAATGCAGGCTTGTTATCAACAAGCAACGCATTTTAAAAGGTAATGATGTGGCAAATCAGAACACAGTTTTAATAAACTCCACTGAAGTATTCTGATATGTTAAAAGCTGAAATGAAGCTATAGTGCTTTTACAACTTTATGTAATAAGCAATCTCAGTGTTTATAGAAGATATCTTATTTTGGGGTATAATTGCAGTTAGGCCACAAGTTAAACTTCCTCTTCCTCTTCATTAGATTTATCTATATTCTGAAAATTAGTGGAAGAAATAACAAGTAGGATTAAAGTTAACTATGCATTTCTTTCTATATTAATTTTGATAAGTTGGAAAAGAACACTTCTGGTTGTCAGACAATTGAACCCAAAGCTGGATGGCTTTTCTTCAGCTCAAAAATCTAGCTAAGAATAAATTCTGTAATCAGAAGCAAGCTCTTGATTTCATAAAATTGTCAAGCTTCCTACTTTGTTTTAGCATGTTAGGTATCCCACTGTCTTTTTTGGGAACAGTTATGTGCTTAAACTTGGTTCATAAGAATATTATTATTAAATCTAGGTTCTAGTTAATGTTTGTATGAGGACTGTTGAATCACTACCTGAACCACTGATTGATCACCTGAGGCAAGCACTGAGTCAGCCATGGGAGCACAGGTGAAGGCAAATCACCTGTGTGACCAGAAGGGCTAGAGCCTGGCTCCACACCTCTCCTAGACCTCATTTAAGAGCTGACTGACACTGGAAAAGGTTCTTTTTCTGCAGACTGTGTCCTTTAGAGTTTTTTTTATTGTGAGCCTGAGATATGGGTGAGCATTCTATTTCTTTTTGACTATCTCTTTTTTGATTATTCCCTTTCACTATGATAATCTTTCTTGTTATATATCTTGACTATCATACTATTTGAACTGCTTATTCTGTTTACTATATAATGTTTCTTCTATATATTGCATAAATAGATGTTAATTCTGGTAATGCTTTATCAGTCTGGTCTGCTATGCTAATAAAAGTTATAAAAGGACTCAGAAAGCACCAGAAAATATTATCCCTTCAAAAGGAGGTATAATTTTGTCAACGGTTTACAGGCAGGTTTGGCCCGGTTCCGTGACTATTGGTGCGGGGGACCCACAGACCCACACCCCAGGAAAGGGGAAGGGGGAAAGGGAAAAGGGAAAAGGGAGATGGGCCTAGGAACAAAACAGCGGCAATGATCTGAGGAGGAAAGCTAATTTACTAAATAGATATCGGAAAGCAAAATACCACAATATAATACAATATAATTGGAATTAAAGCTAATAAATCAAATAAAATGAGCAAGAGAGAGTGTCCGATAAACCGAAGGCCTTACACTAATGCTGAAGGCGGACGGCAGTGAGCACCCACTGCTGAGTCGATCCCCAAGGAAAGAGAGTGTCCTGGGACCGCAGACAGTTTTTATCTTTTCCCCTGAGTGTAAACACGTAAGAACGCAAAGCATCGCGAAGTCCTCTGGAGAATGTAGTTCTTCTCTTCTGAGACAGGTATACCTGGAACTATTGAAGATCCACAGAGCTGGAGCATTAACTCTTAACTCTAAATGCACTACATGATGTTATGATGTGGAATACCAGTACCAAAAATCATAAAACCATGACAGATTTATATATTCTTTAATTATACGTGAAAAAGAAAAGCAGAAGTCTACATTTTAATCTCAATTGCTTTGTTGAAGTGTGGAAGTGATTTAGCCTTATGTCTATATCTGAAGACTTGTTTACAGTATGAAATTAGAATTATATCACATTTCTGTGCATAAAATATTTGAAATGCTGTGAATTGACACATATATTGTTAGTTCAGAGTTAATGAATTAGGATTGGCTGTTTTGTATAGGAAGTTTCTGATTTTTAATTAAAGTGTTTAAGTTTAGTTTGATGCAAATAGCCTGCACATCTTAGAATGGAAAGACCTGTAAATAAATGATTTTTTTCCATTACTGCTTATAAACAAACAAACAAACAAAAAAATCAACCTGAAGTTCTAACTGTACTTAAAAAATAAAATAGTGTGGAGGTGGAGAGGCTATTTATCCCTTTCCTACCAAGATGAGTTTTAAATACAGTGTATTTTTATTTGACAAAGAGAATAGCTTTTTCAAAACAACAACAAAAAAATGCTGCCTTCAAAAGTGTTTTTATTTAGGTTTTTATTTAAGTCATGTAGAGATTTCAACTATATTTGATGGGGGAAGAGGGTGGAGGTCAGTGGGACGGGGTAGGGCTTAGGGACACTGCTGTTGTAGATTGCAGGGAAAAACCTATGGGTTGACCCGTAGGATATTGGGAGTACTCGTCAGAGGAGGTATCATTGCAAATTCCCTGCCTGAAATCTTCGTGCATCCCTTTAGGGATACCTGCACCTGCTGCTTTCAAAAAGTTTCTGTATACTCAATGCATACAGCATGGGAAGTAAACATCCCTTTAGCATCCCTTATATACATTAACAAGATTTCCTGTAACCTTCCCACCTGCCTTTACACATCTACAAAAGACTCCCCAAAACAGTCCTTAACTGTGCATACAGACACTTATCCAATCAAGGTCTGGAGTTGTTCCAAGCCACACACTCTTCCTCCAGTCAGGGTCTGTCATCACACAGCTTACTTGAACTTCTTTTCTTCTAGGGTGTCCTTGGTTCTCAGCCTTCCTTTCTCATGCTGTTTATCTTGCTTCACAGCTTCTGCTCTGAATATACTTTCTGGTATTCCCACAATTCCACCTTCCCTGTTTGTTAGCAAACTATTAACATACTACAAAATAATAACACCAATCACATTAATAACATAACCATGCCTTGTACACAGCATCTCAACTATCTGATTTAGAGCTTTCTCCTTTGTTTTGTGTAACACTTTGTAACAGTATTGCTGGATGTATTTAGGTTATCACAACTTAATCAAGGCTTCAATTGTAAACACATTGAATGTGAGAAAAGAGACAAGGCAATCATATGTTTTTTCTTTTCTTAAAGAATTTAATAGTATTTCTTGTCATTATATGTTTTGCCCATGGCCCAAGTTTCTGCAACCTGGAAAAAAATCCCAGAGGGTCCCATTCTGTGTGAACCAGTAACTGATTAGAAAGAATCTTTAATTTTTTTATATTGTTATATTTAGTTTTGAATGATCCCTATGGTTCATACAACACTTGCCCATAAAGTCCTCACAAAACCTTTGGTTTTGTCACAGAGTTATCTAGATCTGAGTCTGTGACAGGGACACACATAAACACACACAAAATAAATAAATAAATAAATAAAGGAGAGAGATGGAAAGGAAAAAAATCTGCCCCACCTTTTGCAGGAAGGCTGCCATGAGCGGGACCACCCCAGACTACTCTGGGAGAGGGGGAAGGGTACGAAGATAGCAGATGGGTCTTTAGACAAAACAAGCAAACAAAAATGGCAACAATCTAAGGAAGAATGGTAATTTATTAAATCCAACAAAATGAGAGAGACAAAAGTATCCAACAATACAAGTTCTTACTGTGGTAGACAGAAGGGGAAGCACATGAGCATTTCTCTACAGCTAAAACCAAGAGAAAGTGCACTAGAAAGTGTGACTGGTGTCTGGCTGGAAGTTCCATCCCTCTTTCTCTGCCTGACAGAACATTAACTGTTTAACTCCCATTGTTTTACATGGTGTCCTGATGTGGAATACTGGCAGCAAAAGTCACAAAACCACAACAGGGTTAATAATAGAAAATCAATGGTGGCATGGCTTTGTAAAATTGGGTAGAATTAACATTAGTGGGCAAGCCTGCTAGAGCATCACAAATGGTATTTGTTTTCCTTTGCCAGCTAACATCCTAGCTTGGTGAGTGTGGCTAAAGCTTGAGCGGTGCTGTTTCAGGGTATGTTTGGATCTGAGAGACAGGATGTCTCAGGAGCAGAGGCATGCAAACTATGCATTCAGAGCAATACAGAGGGTTAGAGTTTTAGTCAATATATGCGCACTCACACACACAGGCATTTATTTTTAGATAAATGTAATAGGGAAGCAGAAACTCCCTAAGCCAAGTGCATTATTACCTACTCACCTTTGAGAAACAGCAAATCCCCAGAAAGAAGAGAGAAGGAGCTTGCTGGCCATGGATGTGATAGGTAGTGTCAGCAGGGCGTTACCTGCTTCAAAGTGCACTTTCCCTCTCTCAGACATCACAGATTCTCTCCTGCTTTTACTCTTCTCAGGGTCTTCAGAATTTTCCATTTGTACACTACATCCATGTGGCCAGTGCATGATACAGAGCGCAAGTGGATCGCCTGCTTGCAAAACAAACTGAACTGCTAAGGTCAGCTCTCTCTACAAAACAAAATACTTACAGCCTCAAATATCAGTTTCCTTAAAACTATCAGAATACTTCGTTCCTTCCCAAGATTTTTCTTCAGGCAGGGGCTTTTAGGTCCCTGATATAAGTGCCAACTGAAGGGACCAATGAACTAAAATATCTGTAGGGCAATATTCCAGAATTCTATATCAGAATCATATGTTGAATCAAAGATAGCATGTGCCTTTGTCTCAAGTGATGCATGATCCTATTTTTAAAATCCTGATTAGTGAATGAAGGAGAGTGAATCATTCTATAGTACAGGGTTATCCCTTTGCCTGGGATTCCTTTCCAGGTTTTGTCTCTGCAAATTAAGAAAAGGCTGAGTGATAGGCTAGTAACAGCATAACCAATAATAAAAAGATAAAATTACACTAGAAGAGCTATTCCCATAGATTCCAGCAGCAGTAACATCAAATCCTTTTCAATTTATATCTAATCTAATACTAAAAATAGAAGAAGCAGCACACAACCTAAATAATATCTAATAATTCTAATTATTAAAGCAACACTGGTAACACTGGAAAATCACCCCCTTTTGTCATAGTATTACACATGGTTTTATTGTGATACCATCCAGTGGGCAATCCAGCTGTTTTTTGTCACTCACTATGGCATCCATAAGTTATTTACAATACCACAAATTACAAAACAGTAACAGCAAGTAAGGAACATACAATCCCAGTTTATGAGGGCTGAATGCTATTTTCTGCCTTGAGATGAGGCCAAATGTATTGTGCTGGAACCCATGTGGGGCCAATCCCTATGAAAACACAAGCATATCCGTGAACCCAAGTTATCAGTGGTAAGAGACCTTCCCAATGCCCTGTGGCCATATTCTGAATGTTAACCATTGTCTGTTTCTTGAGCATTACGGAGGCCCCGAAATGATGGTCTAGTTGAGTTGTATCTGTATGATCATGATTCAAAAAATTCAGCACAAGAAAAGCCTTACATAATCCTTCTTGTGGTGTATCTCCCGTATTCCCCCTTTTTTGTTTATTAAGAATGGATTTCAATGTTTGATGAGCACGCTCAATGATACCTCGTCCAGTGAGAGAATGATGAATGCCTGTAATATGTTTAATGCCCCATTCTTGGAGGAAAGTTCAAGTGGCCTTAAAAGTATATGCAGGTCCATTATCTGTTTTTATAGTATTTGGAAGCCCCATAGCAGCATAAGCAAGTAACCAATGTTTACAGGTGTCATGACTACATTTGCTTGTACATACTGTGGCAAATGTGTAAGAAGAAAATCTATGCTTGCACAGATTTTAGATGCCCAAATTCATGAACATGAGTAACATCTGTTTGCCACAGTTGAAGAGGTGCTATGCCATGAAGTGTCATACCTATTTGAGGGAAAGGGGCAATTGCCTGGCATTCCAGAAATGGTAGAATAATATTATGGGCTTGATCTTTTCTCATGCTGTTTATCTTGCTCCACAGCTTCTGCTCTGAATATACTTTCTTCTGTTCCCACAGTGGAAAGCTTGTGGGTGAGAATTAAGGGATGGGCTAATATGGATGACACTGTTGTGGAGGTATATTATAAATCCCCTGATCCGGAGGAGGAAGCTGATGCTTTCTACAAGCAGCTGGAAGTAGCCTCATGATCCCAGGTGCTGGTTCTTATCAATTATTCAGATATTCATTGAGAAAGTAACATGGCCAGGCATGCGTGCTCCAGATAGTCCTGGCAATGTGTTGAAGATTACATTCTGATGCAGGTGGTAGAGGAGCCATTGAAGAGTGGGGTGTTACTGGACCTTGTTCTTATTAATGATGGGTTTGTTAGGGAAATGAAGGCTGGGGTCAGATTGGGATGTCGTGATCATGAGAGGGTGGAATTCAAGATCTTGAGTGGAAGAAGCAATCCAAAAGGTGTGATTGCTACCCTGGGCTTTTAGGAGAGCCAACTTTGATCTCTTCTGGGACCTTCTTGGAGCTATCCCGTGGCCTAGAGTGTTAGAAAGTAAGGGGGCCTGTGGGAGCTGGTCGGCATTTAACCAGTGCTTCTTCCAAGCTCAGGATTGGTGCTTCCCTTTGAGTAAGAAATCAGGCAAGGGTGGCAGGATATCTGTGTGGATGAGCAAGGAGCTTTCTTTAATTTCTTTAATATTTAATTTCATCAGCTCAGTAGCAGAGTAGGGGACCTCCTACTAACATCATAGTACCCATATTCACCCTCTTCATATACCTATGCATTTTCTATCAGTGGGCAATTTAAAATTGTGATGCCAATTTAAAATATTGCAATCCGATTATTGGAGGCAATGGTTTGATGTATATATACCCAGAGGAAGATTAAAGCCACAGATGAGGCCAAATGCTGTCCAATGATTTATTACAAATTTTAAGCTACTAGGGAAGATGAGGAAATTTGCATTAGTAAAGAGAGGAATCCTAGCAAATGGTTTACAAGGCAGGGACAGTCACTGCCAGGGATCCAGCAACATCTCATTGGTCCATAGGGAGGCAGTGAGTTGGTCAGTGACATCTCTTTGACTGACATGGCTGCAGATTGGCTGAGGGGGTACCTCTTCTTCATTGGAATTCTTTAGGTTTTTATCCTCTCCATCAGCAGCTGGTTGCCAGTAGCAGTACTGCCTACCCCAGTTATCAAGGGCATCACGTCCTGTTCATCATGGTGACGGTAGTAGTTGGGGTGCCCACATTTTGTTCATCAGGAGGAACAGCACATCTGCTCTCTTTCTGCTGTGTACATGGTAGTTAGCCATTAACTTCAAAAGCTTGTTGAGCAGGTTATGTCTTGGGTGTGTGCTGCTGAAAAAGGTTTGAGTCAGAATTCGTTCTGGATTCTTACACCCTATTGGCCAAGAAGGCCAATGGGATCCTGATCCTCCCCTTCTACTCTGCCCTGGTGAGGCCTCACCCTGACTACTATATCCAGTTCTGATCTCCCCCATGCAGGAAAAATAGGGATCTCCTCGAAAGAGTCCAGCAGAGAAACACAAAGATGATAAAGGGCCTGGAGCACTTCTCCTCTGAGGAAAGTCTGAGAGACCTACGTCTATTGAGCCTTGAAAAAAGAAGACTCAGAAGGGATCTGATCCATGTCTATAACTACCTAAGGAGCCGGGGGCAAAGGGACAAGGCCAACCTCTTTTCAGCAGTATGTGGTGATAGGACATGGGGAAATAGCCACAAACTGAAGCATAGGAAGTTCCGCACAAATGTGAGGGGAAATTCTTCACAGTGAGGGTGATTGAGCACTGGTACAGGTTGCACAGAGAAGTTGTGGAGTATCCTTCTCTGGAGATGTTCAAGAGCCAGCTGGGTGCCTATTTGCATGACCTGGTCTAGGGAGCCTGCTTTGGTAGCAGGATTGGACTAGGTTATCTCTAAAGGTTCCTTCCAACCCCTACAATTCTGTGATTCTTTGCTAAAGTTTTTTTCTGTCTCTTGCAGTCTTAATCTTGTGCCTCCTACCCATTATTACACTCTTCCAATTCTTGCTGGTAGATTTCTAGTAAATAGTACTTCATTCATAATTATATTTTTCCATATATTTGAGATTAGTTTTAAATAAGTTTTTCAGAATCTTTTGATTTTACCTAGTTCTCACGTATTCGGAAAACCTTATGAGTCTTATAGGCCTTCAAGATATTTTAGGTCATCTTAGTCCAACTGAATAACTTCAGAGCTTAATTTCTGTCATATCTTTAAAGAATAAATATTTATTTGGGAATCCTGAACAAGAGGTTTATCTACTTTATAATTTTAACTTGCTTGCAAGTATCCCCTATTGGTCTCTGTGTCCAGTCCACAGTGTATGTAAATTTTTATGTGTTTGTTTCTGTATTATTTTGTTTTGTGTTTCTTTAGCACAAAAGAGACCAGCAGACACTTTTACTCGCAGGGACGCTCAGGATGAACTGCCTATTGGTAACTTACTCCACTTATTTCTTATTTATTCAGTTTCTCTTCTGCACTGCTTGCAAGGTTAATAGCTGTGATGAAACCACATGTTCGTAATTTGGAAATGATGGACTGATATAACAAAATTTAGTAAATATCAGGCTATATCCATATTAATGGTATTATTCTGAATATATTTGTTCATTTACTATTTATTTCCTGCTTACACTTTTTCTGTCTTCCATTTTCCCTCATTTAGAAATCATTTTTCTCATATCCACAGGCAAATATACTATCATAAAGACTGATTAATACTGAAAAGCATTATACTGAGCTAATTGCTATTTGTTTATGACTGGAAATAGTAATATTGGCAAAAGGCTGAATTCTACTTTCAGCGCACTTTTTGAGATTAAAAAAAAGGTTTTTTTAGATAAAAAAAAAAAGCTGCCTCTAATCTGAAGTAAATTATGATGCTTTGGTATCTCAGCCAGAATTGATGCTCTTTTTCTGTATGCCTTTCAGAAAATTCAATACAACTTCAGGGAGAGAGTTTTTTCTGTGTTTCTAAGTGTGCAGCACATCCATTCATGAAGTTAGTCTGAAAGATGACAGTACTCAACCTGGATTTTCTACAACTAGGAAATATCTCTGAGTATTTTATGCATTCACTTAACAAAAGATTCATTTTCTGGGGTACCTGTGGAGAGTAAATGTTTTATTAAATGGAAGCGCAAAAGTTACGCTGTCTCTTATATTCTATAATGTAACTTGAAATCTCAATGCAAAAATTTGTCTCGGTCAATACATGATCACATTCAGGCACAGAATGAAAAGGATTAGTGGAGACTGAATTATATTGGTTGAAATTGTAATCTCCAGCTCTAAACTTTTTCAGGTAAAACATCGTGCAACCAGTGCAATCATTCAAAACACAGTAGGTAATGATAAATACAGAATGGTTTGTGTTACAAGGGAACTCCAATGATCATTTGGTTTAAGCACCCCGACATATAGGCAGGAACTTTTTTCACTAGACCAAATTGCTCAAAGCTTCATCTACCTTGGCCCTGAACACTTTAAGAATGGAACAATCACTATGTCTTTGTACCTTTATATATAGTGAAATTATTCTCTGAATAAATGGCTGACTGTTTTCCCTAAACAAAAGTGCTCACAGGCGTCTGCAGGGAACAGTGAAGTCCTTGCATTGCACCAAATTTAGACGAATTCCACCAAAAAATATTTATTGTATTAAAGAGTGGTGGATCAAATATTCTGATGACAAAAAATATTTTTACTGACATTTTAGAATTTGTTTACCACCCTTCCCTTACAAATCCTTCACAAAATTTTTCTTCAATCATCTGAAGTCTGAAATAAATTTTGAGGAAAGGACATGAAGATTGTAATTATGTTCTTCTGTCACTCTTGTGGCTCATTAATTGACATACATCATATTCTTGGTATTCTTTTTGAGGCTGTGACTACCTTCCAATGTTTCACTTAACCATTGCCAGCCTTTGCACTGTACAAAATGGGACAATGGGCTTCAAGAGTTTGAACAAGTGGCCTGCAAATGGTATGTCAGGCCTGCACATTGCTCAATTGTAAGTCTTCTCTGCAAATATTAAATGAATTCTTTTTCACACTCACAGAGTCAGATCTAATAAATGGTTCTTAGTTATGACTTTTTGTCACAGTGTTATCCCAACAGTGACAAGTGTGGGTCATGACATGTGTGGGTCATGACAGTCACCCAAGGGAAACCGAGAGGGGAGAGAGAAAGGAAAGAAAAAAAAAAAAAACAACTGCACCGTCAGTGGCCACGCAGCCGCCCGAGCAAAGCCGTGCGCCCCGGGGCGGGGAGGGGGGGGCGGAAACAGAAGGAATAGATGGGTCTACAAAAAGAAATAACAACGGCACGATTTGAGAAGGAACGGTAACTTTACTAAATCTAATAAAACTGAACAATTGAGAGAAAGACAGTTTCCAAACCAAAAGCTGGAAGCTTATGTTAGGGAGGAATTGCAGAGGAAGCACACGTGCCGAACCTCCACGGCAGCAGAGAAAGCGCGCCCAGGCTGAGAGCGGCCTGGAATCCGGTGCGGAGCTCTGCCTCTCTGCTGCTCCCCAACAGAATTAACTCCTTAACTCCCTGCATGATGTTCTGATGTGGAATACCGGCATCAAAACCACAAAACCAAAACACTTCTCTGATCCTTCTTCTTGTCTCTACTGTAGTACACTAGGTTTCTCATCTAAATGATTTGCACAAATGCATTTTATCATGAGATCCACTAAGTAAACCTAATGATGGCCAGATAGTAACAGAGAAATCTTATCACTTGAGCTTGACCCTTTGCTGTGAGGCTAAAAGCATCCCTCGGGAGTACACATAATGTATCAGGTGAGAAAAGGATGTTACTGTCCACTGACAGCAGGGAGGGAAGTCAGAGTGTGAGCACAGCCCACACTGCCCATACATTACAGCATCAGCTGGTGTGGGAGGTGGGTCTTGTGGCATGACATGTGAGTGCTTTTGTCTTTGCTCAGGAGACCAGCTCTCCTACTGACAGACCCTGAGACCACAACTCCAAACATGGTCTCTAACAGACAGCAGGACTGTAACAATACAGTCCCAAGAGGACTGTAACAACCCAGACAGAGGGCCTGCCCAGAAATGTGGTAAATCAGGTCTCTGACTGAAGGGAGTGCCTGAGCCTGCTGCTGCCAGGGAGGGATGGGAAGGACACCAGCTGTGTGGGGTTCGAGCAGCTGGATGAGCTGCTCAGCCTGGTGGTGGAGCTTAGGGAGGAGTTAGAGAGACTGAGGACCATCAGAGAGCATAAGTGGGAGATTGACTGGTGGAGTGACTCTGTGAGAGAGACAGAGATCGCATCCCCCCAAGACATAGTGGACCCTCTCCCTTGCTGTAGTAGAACAGAGAGCCAACTTGAGAGGAGAGGAGGAATGGCAGCAGGTCCCAGCTCGGCAGTGCAGGCAACCCCCATCCTGACCAACCTCTGTTCCTCAAGTGCTTCTATGAAATAGGTTTGAAGCCCTGAAACTGGAGGGAGAGGTGAGTGAGGATTGAGGATGAGGTAGGAGGACTGCCTCCAAATTTGTCTAAGGTGAAGTGATCAGCTCCATGATTGAAGAGTACCTCCTCCAAAAACATAAGGAATGTGATACTCATAGGTAACAACCTTCTGAGAGGAACAGAGAGCCCAATACATCAGCCTAACTCTATCCATAGGGAGGTGTGCTGCCTCCCTGTGGTGCAGGTCAGGGATATTTCTAGAAAACTTCCCAGTCTGATCCACCCCTCTGATTATTATCTTTCATTGATAGTTCAGGCTGGCAGTGATGAGGTCACTGACAGAACCCTGAGGACTATAAAAATGATTTTAAGGGACTGGGAAAGTTAGTTGATGGAGTAGACATACAAGGAGTATTTGCCTTTATTCTTACAGTGGCAGGAAAAGACACTGAGACAACCAGGAAAACCTATCTTAAAAACACGTGGCTGAGAGGATGGTGCAAATGCAAGAATGTTGGGTTCTTTGATCATGGGGCGGTCTACTCGGAACCTGGCCTGAGGTCTGCCAATGGGTATCACCTGTCTACTTGCCCAGGAACTGGCAGGACTTGTAGAGAGTGTATTAAATTACACATTAAAGGGGAAGGGGATAAAACCAGGTCTGCTAGATATGAGCCTGTGGGAGTGGTAATGGGATTAGTGAGGGATTCAGATGAAGTGATCTACACCAATGCACACATCATGGGCAAAAGACAAGAAGAGTTGGAAGCCATTGTGTGGCAGGCAAGCTATGACCTAGTTGCCATTACAGAAACATTGTGGGACCACTCCTATGTCTGGAGTGCTGCAATGGATGGCTACAAGCAGTTCAGGAAGGATAAGCAAGGAAGGAGGGGGGACGGCGTGGCTCTGTGTTAGAGAGTACTTTGATATTACTAAGCTTATGGCTGGGGATTATAAGGTTGAATCCCTATGGGTAAAGATCAGGGAAAGGGCTGACAGGGCAGACATCCTGGTGGGCATCTGTTGTAGATGGCTGAACTAGGATGAAGAGGCAGATGAGGTGTTCTACGAGCAGCTGGCAGGAGCTGGGCAATTCCAGCCCTTGTCCTCATTGGAGACTTCAATTTGCCTGACATATGTATGCTGGGAATATAACATAGCACAGAAAAAGCAATCTAGGAAATTTCTGGAGTACATGGAGGATAACTTCCTGATGCAGCTCGTGAGAGAGCCTATGAGAAGAGCTGCCTCACTAGACTTGCTGTTTGCAAACAGAGAAGATCTGGTGGGAGATGTGGAGGTCAGGGGATGTCTTGGACAGAGTGACCACAAAATGGTAGAGTTCTTGTCTCTTGGTGGTGCCTGGAGGGGGAACAGCAAAACTGCTACCTTGGACTCCAGAAGGGCAGACTTTGAATTGATCAGAAGGCTAGCATGGTGTGGGGTAAATAACTCCCAAGGATGGTACTTCACAAAGATATAGTATAGATGATGGTATATTTTGAGCAGTTCTATATAGATAGGATACAAATAAAACAAAAGAGAGGATGGTTCACCTTCAGGATGTCAAGGCTCACAGGAGACACCGTATGGGAGGGATCTCCAAGAAGAGATCCTTCCCTGGTGGCGGTCAGCCCTTAAATGGGGTTTGGGAGAGGTGGAGCCAGGCTCCACCCCTTCCAATCACACAGGTATATCACCTTCACCTGTGCCCCTGTAGCTGACTCAGTGCTCACCTCAGGTGACCAATCAGTGGTTCAGGTCGTGATTCAGCAGTTCCCATACAAGCATTAATTCTGTTTCTGTAAGTGATCTGGTTTTCTAGATCATAGTTTTGTACTTGCACCACAATCACATGTGGTTGAGTATTAATTACACTGCCTACCAGGGATGAATAGTGTTTTCCAAATGCATAAGTTGAGGATGTTTCCATTTATAGCAGAGCCTATATTACAGAGTGTGTATTTTAAAAGATTAACAAAGGTGACAGGTGTAAGTTATGTTTTTTCTTGTGTAGTAGTACCTCTGAATTTTACCCATCTGTTCAGGTAACTAATGAAATAATTGGATTGAAGAGAAGTACTTTATTTATCTGACCTTAATATGTGAAAAATCAAAAGCCAATTCTCTCCATTCTAATTTGCATAATTTTATACTACACAGGCAGAGATTTGGTTTAATTTTTTTTCTGTATAAGAAAAACAAAGATTCTGATTTCAGGTTGCTTCCATCTTAGATGATAATAATACATTAATCTTCTTTATACTGAGCAAACTATAAATGAAATGCTCAGATGGATTATCAAGATTATTTTAAGAAAAAGAATATTTTCCTTTCTTCAGTAAATCTGTAGTATGTAATAATTCATAGTCATTTATTCATATGCCCTAATTTACTTTCTCTATTATAATAACAGGTTATCAGCACTTCTGTTACAGAACTCAAAGTTATCTACTTCTCACAATAATTTCATGATGATTTTCTTCATCACTATGTTTGCTTATCATCAAAAGCATTCTAGATATGCATTCTAGATATTTAAAGGCAGGCATTTTTTGTTTGTTTATTATAAATATCCCTAAGGAGAGTGGTTGTCCATGGTAGGCATCGCCATTAGCTAACTTCGCTGTAAATTTTTGAACTATTTATTTTCAGTTTTGTTCTGCTTTTTCTTAAATTCAGCTTGGACTGAATAGTTTTCTTCAGAGTGTCTAGTATGATCCCATGTTTTGGTTCTAGGAGAAAAAAAATTGATAGCACAATAATGTTTATATAGCTTCTCAGCTATGTTGTATAGATCCAAAACCATTCACAGCAAAGGGCCCAAGATGGTGTGAGGAAACAGGACAGCTGACTTCCACTAGTCAAAAGCATATTCTGTGTCACATTACATCAAACAGAAGGAGTTTTGAAGGGATTAATGGTTCATCTTGCTCTCTTCCACTGCTCAGGGGCATCACTGTGGGGGTGATAAGAAATTACTTGTGCATCACTTGTTACATAATATAGAGAGAGACATTATACATTATATATATACATATACAATCATAACTGTTTTCCCTTTTCTCTATCTCAGTAAATAGTTTTATCACTATCCATGAGTTCTACTTCTTTATTATTATTATTCTCTCTTCCATCCCACTGGGAAGGGGTAGAGTGAGAGAACAACTGGATGGTGCTGAGGTACCTGTCTGGTTTTTACTGAAATGTTGGGATGTATCCACATGTATTCTGCACATACACAAGTGACACAACTGTGTTTTTACCCAAAATAAAAATAAAGGATGCATTGTCCCTTAATGTGTATGAATATTTATTGGCATAAAGTAAATAATTTTTCCTGTGTTTCAGAAAAGTGTGATGAACCTCTGGTCTCAGCATTACCCCACTCCTCCTTCAGCAGTTCATCATCAATGGCAAGTAGCTATGTGCCTGGGTATGCCAAGTTAAACAAACGAGGAGGTAAGGGGCATTAACCTTATATTCATATCTCTGAGAAAAAGCAGTGCATGATTGTTTAATATGAAAATGCTTTTATGTAAGGGATTAGTGCTACTGTTCATTAAAAAAAATTAGCTGTCTTGTAAACAGAATGAATTTCTTTTACATTGCATGTGACAGTAATTACACCACAGTGAGAAAAAAATGCTGAAAAAGCAAATAAAATTTGTAAAGTTTATGGAGTCACATGGTACAGTTGCATAAATGACTTCAGCTGAAAGGGCATACCTTCATAGGGTAAAAAAAACTGAGAGCCTTGATTTGCTTTGTTGACTTGTTTCCCACATTTGCAATGCTTTCTGTTGTTCAGCTTCTTCTAGCACTACAGAAACTTCTCAGTTTTAGTCAGAAAGAACATCAGAAAAAGAATAAAAAGTTACAAGGAAATGTGTATAACCGTATGTATCCCTTTCCCCAGCTGCTATTACAACAAAATGACTTAAACAGAAGCCGAAGACAAACTTAGGGAAATAGAACTGACAGTTTCCAGTCCTAGAATTTTTCTGAGTTAATGCAAAGCACATGGCCTGTCAGTAGCATCAGCAGTTTCTCTGATTTTACATCTGCAGGCTAGTGCATGACATTTTTCATTGTTTTGAAAATTTAGAAGTTTTATGAATGAAAATAGATTCTCATTTTCTGATGTCTTGAGAAGAGTGCAGGAGTTGAGTTTACTTCAGAAGACTTCATTACGTCCCTTTTAACAAATCTAATTCTTTCTGTTACAATGTCTGAACACAAGTTTTGATAGCTACTCTAATTTTTGTTTTCAGTTTAGCAGTGAAAATAAATACTAAGCAGTTTAATTCTAAAACAATGCTTTTCATTTATGTTTAATCCTTCTGTATCATGATCATAGTTGAGTTCATTTGAATTCTATTATTTATTCTAAAGTAGGGGAAAAATACTGGAATAACATTTATATAATATATATTATATATATTATATATTGCCCTGAGGGAAAGAGTGTCATATTTACTTTACATGAATTTCTCCTTTTAGCTTACTAGACTTCTGTTGTATTGCAAGTGAAAGACAAACCAAGCATTTAAAACTTATATTTTTCCTTTAACTAAATTATCCTCCCCTTACAATCTCTTCATTGCAGTTTCTTTTAATGATGCTTCTTCAGCAATATGAATCTACAATGGTTTCATTAATCAACCATTTTTTTCTATTTACTCTATTAATAGGTCATTTAGATCTACTTTTCTTGCTTCTCTTTGCTCAGATACTCACCGAATTAGACTATTGCTATCCATTTTTTAATACTTACAAAACTTCTCAAGACTGAAGTTTCTATATGAACATTTTACCTCCCTTATACGACTACCAGTAAAATTACTACAATACTCATTACTATGAGTAATGAGGGAACTATATCTTCACTGTGTTTATCCTGCTGCTTCTATAAGTGATGGAAAATAGCTTAGTGTTAATGTTGAACTATTTTCTTACATCATGGAATTACAGATATTGTTAATGAAACCGGTAATAAGATCTATTTTTTTTTTTCCAGAGTCATTATCAGCTGATGGTTTCTCAAATTGAATATGCTATTTAAACCACACTGCGCTCCCTCCTATAGCCTCAAACTCTTTAAACTGAGGAAATACACTTTTGAAAATTCCACTCTCCAACTCCATATTAAATTTCTTTGCTACTTTTGTGTCATTTTAATCTAGACTAGCAAATACTTTACTAGATTAGAATAGTATATTTTATTCCATTGATTAAGACACTGATTGACTGCAGTTACATCATGTTATTAAGGTTATAATATCTGCTATAAATGTGGAGAATGGAAAGGTACACATTGAAGAGCTTAATATTTTAAATAGTCCTTAGGAGGTTTCTGAAACACCCACAGATTTCCTCTTAATGTTTGTTACCACTTTCTACATAAATCCCTTAAATAGTGATCTAGACAAACAGTACTAAAATTTCATGAAATGGTAAACATGGATCTAAAAACTTTAAGACATATGCTTAAAGTATTCTGTGTTTTGTTATAGTATGTGAGGCTGTTTCTCAGATTTTCACATCATTCTACAGTTTTCACTGTAAGTCTTCACTGATGTAATGATTATTACACATACTTCATATAAAGAGGAAGTCCAGAATTGACTGATAAAGTAATAACTTGCTTAGAAAAGGTCATCTCTCACTCAATCTGTTTAGATTCCTATCTTCTATTCTGCCGCTCCAGTCCTTATTTCTAATTTGTGTAAGCAAGAAGTACAGCGAGCTTGATGTAAAACAAGTAACAAGACAAAAGAATAGTTAGCTTTGGTTAGAGGAAGAAATGTTCAATTGGAGAAATAAATTTTCAGTAGTTACTTTCAGGTTTGTCAATCTCTTGCAAACATATTTAAAATGTATATAATTTTGAAGCCCTAGTGTTTATGTTAGTGAGTCTTAGAATCAGAGCTGTAACAATTACATAAATCAATCTCCACAATCGGAAAGTCAGAAGCCTGGGGTTACACAGTGCAAATCTGTTCCTTTTACCTATGACTCATCCCAGCTGTCCTACTGGTGGCCTCCCCTACTTTACCTTCTGAGTGCTTTGAATTATTGTAGCTACGAAAAATGCTATCATTTTATTATTGTGGAAAGAAATAAAAAAAAAAAACAAGAAGGCCAAAGAAGCTGTAGACCCTTCTATTCTTTTCTCTTTGTAAGCAAAGGACAGTGACTCCTCTGCAATATAACTTCTTAATAATTCTGAATACACCACACTGGAATTATTGCAGAGTAGATCAATTGCTGCTGTCCCAGATATGTATGTAGAAAAGGAAGAAAAAAAACCTTCGAAATTTGAGATGTTGCAAAACATAGGAGAAAACTAGACAGTGAATTGTGGTGAATTGTATAGTGTAAGTAGGTTTAGAGAAGGAAGAGCATGGTGAGTTTTGACTTGTTAGAGGCTTATAAGCAAAAGCTTGGAATATTATGTTTTGTTCAAACTTCCTGGAATTATTTTCTCAGTAACTATCTCATTTTCTATATCTATGCAAACTGAACTTAGAATTCCTGGTGCGTTAAAAGATACAGTGTAACATTTGCAGTAACTTGGAATGCGTTAGCTTTGCAAAATACATTACATTTTCCTTTTCAAAATGACTAAGAGAAGTAGTTTGCATTAATATATGCCATTAAGTTACTGATTGCACCATAACACATTTTAATTGAAATCCAGTTAGTAAATTAAAATAAACAGGTTTCTCTTTTCCTTTCATTTTCCTCCTGCCAATTCTGCAGAACTATTCTATGTTGCTACCACCTTCTCAAGTAAACTGAAAACAAAGGAGAGTTTTCAATTAACTCATTCTAGAGCTTATGAAAAGATTATCTAAAACTTGTACATATGTGATGTCAAGGTTATAAGGTCTAACATCTTATGACCTGCCATCAGTAGAACCAATGGGCTGTATCACATAATGAGGATTCTTAGCACAAGTTTGATATAATGCATCAATCTTCCTTTTAATGATTCCTAAGCTACTGGACCTTAAACTTCTCACTAGTATGGGAATTTATGCTGCCCATCAACTACCTCATATCATTTTAATTTAGGAAAGAATTTCTACGTTATTTCAATGTAACATAGTATTATGTAATATAATTGGAAGCTCTTTGAAACTGAGCAGAGTCTCAGAACTTCAACAATAATCCCAGCAAACAGTGAGAAGGTCATAATTTCCATACATTCCAATATTCATTATCTTTTGAAAAACTGAAATAAAGAAGCAATTTGGCTTCTTAGGTTCTCTTCCAAGTCCAGTACTCAGAAATCTGAAGCTGCCAACAAAACTGATAATATAATGTGGGGTAAACGTCTGTAGGACGGCTGATGTTCAAAAAGCAGGTTTTTTTAGCATCACTATGTAAGTCCTGTCAGTGATTTCATGTTGCTTCTTATCTGTGGCTCTGATCTTGCCCTTTTAGAGGAACTATTGACATATCACTAAAAAGAAACTTCAGTAATTTAAAATGTTGAAATGGGTGTAATTGAGACAGTATATTTTTCTCAGTGGAGTGTTAAATTTTGGTTTCTGTATAGAAAATGCAAGATGTTATCTATAACGGGGTATGACTCTTCTATTTCCCTAACCCTTTTAAGTAAGTTAATAAGATCAATTCTGCGTCAGCTCTGTGAGAAGAAGTCCATGAGAACACGGCCTATGCACTTCGTAGTGTAGATATTAAAACCTTCAATATCAGAATTCAAGCCAAGTTAGCTATTCAGACTTATGAAAAAACATTTTCATTTAAAAAATATTGAATAGTTATCCATGACTTAAAAAAACTTAGCAGTTTATTTATTAATATATACATAAAAGCATATTTACACTGGACATAGAATTTTTCATGTTGCACACAGTGTCTACTGCCTGTAATGCCTCCAACCCTACTGATTCCAGTGAGTCGGATGTTAATAGGAGGTCATCAATATAGTGGTATAGGTTCACATTGTTCGGTTTACTCCAATCAGCCAGGTCACGTGCCACCATATTATGACAGTGTGTTGGTGAGTGCACGTACCCCTGTGGCAAGACCTGAAAGGTCCACTGCCTGCCTCCACACATAAATGCAAATTGATCTTGTGATTCTTTAGCAATAGGTATGCTAAAAAACACATTTGCTAAATCCAGGACACAATGGTAGGTTTTAATTTCCCTACTAAGAGCGTCCATTAAGGAGGCAATATTGGGTACAGCCGCATGGATGGGCAGCGTGACCTTATTTAGTTCCCTATAATCCACCATCATTCTCCATGTTCCATCTGACTTCCGTACTGGCCATATGGTGTAATTATATGGGCTGTGTGCAGGTCTTATAATACCTACTTTCTCTAATTCCTGCACCGTCTTTGATATTTCTTCTAGCCCCCCTGGGAGTCTGTACTGTCTGACATTAGTAATCTGGCGTGGTTTCGGCAAACAAATGGGCTCATGTTTCGCATGGCCCCTCAATATTGTCTGTATTGTCCAGATACTAATGTACCTCTGCCGTAGTCTGAACTCTCCCACAGTCGTCTGGAGAGCCAGACCCCATAGAATGTCTATGCCCAAGATATATTCTGGAATTGGGGCAATCGACACCTTATACTCCCAGGGTGGGAGACGCCCAACCCCCAATTTCAACCATGTTTGGGTGACTATTTCAGTCTGTCCCCCAAACCCACCAATCATCACTCTATTACCCTTAAATTTTGTTTGGTCACCATATATAATTGACGTTTCTGCACTGGCATCCACTAGAGCCATCACCTTCTGCACATTTGTCCTAGACCAGAATATTGTTAATTCTACAAAGGGCCTCCGGTCACATCTGGAGGCCCTATGGGGACCAGTGATTTTCATTAATCCATGAACTTTGCCAGATCCAAATCTTTTGTCACAGGTGGCTCAGGCACTGTAGCCCGCGACACCTGCGGATGTTTTTTCCTTCTGTTTGGTATTATAAAGTAGGCCAGATCCCAGGTTGTTGTTGGTGTTTCTTGTATAATTCATACTGCCGATTTTCTGGGAGCACTCTGAATTTTTTGATCATTTTTAAGCTGTTTCCACTGCTGTAACAAAACATGGTTGGGTTGCCCATCAAGTTTGGTAAACGCAACCCCAGCCTGTATGAGGTCATTGGACATAGTATTCTGGGATACCCATACAGGGCCTGATCGGGGTGTCCGTGGAGCAGGCTTTTTAGTTTTAATAGGGAAGGCCTCAGCGTCTTCTACCACACGAACATTGTGCCTGGTTCTTACACTCTCCATCTCCCCTAAGTCTGCCACTAACTGGGCTGCCTGCTGTACGATGGCCTCTGATGCCACCAACGGATTTAGTATGGAAACTAGCATCCCATATATGTGGGAGGGGGCCTGCTGCAGTATTAGATCTCTCATGTCCACTGTAAATTTCTCTGTATCGGGGCTTTCAAGAGTGTCTGCGTACATAGCCTCCCTCATACCTAGTTCTCTGATGTATGTCTGGAGGTCCTCCATAGAGGACCACAAACCGGTATTGAGAGGAACATCGGTTTTGTTAGGCCATTTTAGGTGGCATGCTGCCATCAACCAATCTATTATGGAATGGTTTTCATCATTGTAGTGGACGGCTGCATATAACCTATGCCTCAAGGCCAGGTTTATTGTTATGGACGCTAATTTTGACATTTCTGTCCCATTCACTAAAATAGTTTCAGCTCCTGCATCCCATAACCTTAGGAGCCATGATAGTACGCTTTCCCTTGGTTTTTGATGGAATCGCTGTACTAGGTCCATCAACTCATTAGCTGTATATGGATGAGCAGTCACATGGAGGCAGGATTCAGCAGGGGGCCATTGGTCAGGAGGCACCCCTGCTGATCTATCCTGTACCTTTTTTGTTTTTTGAGTTATAATAGGCTGAACCTCGAATGGGTCCATCATAGATGGAGTTTCGAGATCTGCCTTAGAGATCTTTTTTCCTGCCATATCTAAGTCTGCCTCCTTTGATTTTTGGATGTCCTCTACCGATATACTCTGTATTTGTCTTGTGGGGACATTTAGGCCAGGCTTTCTGGTTGTTAATGTACCCAGCTTTTGCTCAAGTTTCTCAGTACGGTCTCTTAATAATTGATTTTCAGTCTCCATGTTAATGTTTGCAGTATCTAATTTAAGTATGGCCATTACTAAAGGCCAGGATACTGCAGAGGCGGCTAACCACCACTCCTTGGTAATGAGTATGTCCTTATCTAATCCTAGAAAGTAGCCAGTCAAATAAGATAGGGAGGGAGAGACAGTCCCTGGAACCCACGTGGGTCCCCATTTCTCAATAATGGATGCCAACCTATAGTAGGGTGACCCCATGAACCCTGGAATTAGACGAGGCATTGTCTGGTCTACAGGGGTAACGTTCTCCCCCCTGGCCCATTTAAGCATATTCCAAATAAAAGACATATAGAGTAAGTATGGATTATTATCAGTAGAGCAGCCTGGCTCGCCAAGTGTGGGGTAAATAACTCCCAAGGATGGTATGTCACAAAGAAACAGTATAGATGAAAGTATATTTTGAGCAGTTCTATATAGATAGAATACAAATAATACAAAAGAGAAGATGGCTCACCTTCAGGATATCAAGGCTCGCAGGGGACTCCACGTGGGAGAGATCTCTGAGAAGAGATCCTTCCCTGGTGGCGGTCAGCCCTTAAATAGGGTTTGGGAGAGGTGGAGCCAGGCTCCACCCCTTCCAATCACACAGGTATATCACCTTCACCTGTGCCCCTGTAGCTGACTCAGTGCTCACCTCAGGTGACCAATCAGTGGTTCAGGCCGTGATTCAGCAGTTCCCATACACTGTCCACGCTCTTTTTAATGCATCCCAGAATGCCATTGGCCCTCTTGGTTTCAAAGGCACACTGCTGGCTCATGGTCAACCTGCCATCCACCAGGACACCCAGGTCCCTATCCTCAGAGCTCCTCTCCAGCAGCTCATCCCCCAGCCCGTACTGGTGCATGCAATTGTTCCTCCCTAGGTGCAAGACTCAACATTTGCTTTTGTTATATTTCATCTGATTTCTGACTACCCAGCTCTCCAGCCTGTCCAGGTCTCCCTGAATGACAGCACAGCCTTCAGGTGTGTTAGCCAATCCTCCCAACTTCATATCATCAGCAAACTTGCTGATGACCACTATCCCCTCATCAAAGTCATTGATGAATATGTTGAACAAAACTGGACCCAGCACAGACCCCTGGGTTACACCACTGTTACAGGCCTCCAACTGTACTCTACACCACTGATGACAACCCTCTGCACTCTGCCAGTCAGCCAGTTCTCATCCCACTTCACTTTCCACTCATCTATCCCACACTTCCTTAGCTTTGTTATAAGGATATCATGGTAGACAGTATCAAACGCCTTGCTGAAATCAAGGTAGACTACATCTACCGCCCTCCCCCCATCCACCCAGCCAGTGACAACATCATAGAAGGCCACCAGGTTGGTCGAGCATGACCTCCCCTTGGTGAACCCATGCTGGCTACTCCTGATAACCTCCTTTTTTTCCAATTGTCTGGAGATGGCATCCAGAACAAGCTGTTCCATCACCTTTCCAGGGACAGAGGTGAGGCTGACTGGCCTATAATTAACAAGATCTTCCTTCTTGCCCTTACTGAAGACCAGAGTGACATTGTCTATCCTCCAGTCTTCAGGCACATCCCCCATTCTCCAAGACCTCACAGAGATGATAGAGAGCTGTTCAGCAGTCACCTCCTCCAGCTCCCTCAACACCCATGAATGCACCCCATCGGGTCCCATGGGTTTATGGACATTAGCATTGCCTAGGTGCTCACAAACCACCTTTTCCCTGACTAAAGGAAATTTTCCCATTCCCCAGACCCTCTCACTAACCTCCAGGGTCTGGGATTCCTGAGGGAAAGCTTTTTCAATGAAGACAGATGCGAAGAAGGCATTCAGTATCTCCGCCTTCTCAGCATCCCCTGTTACCAGAACACCCCCCTCACTTAGTAGGCGGCCCACATTCTCCCTAGTCTTCCTTTTATTGTTAACATACTTAAAAAAGCCTTTTTTATTATCCTTTATCCTTTTTGACAGATTCAATTCCAGATGAGCTTTAGCCTTCCTCATTGTATCAATCAACATAACAGTCAAAGTAACAAACTCTGTGGAAAGTGAAGCTTAAATAATTGGATAAAAATAAAGCAAGATTGGCTAAGTTAATTCAACAATACATGATAACAGCAGAAAGGATGGAAGTTTTTTCCTGTTCATAAATATTTATTTATTTTATTTTGAACTCTTCAATAACATAATTAGATTATTAGACACATGTCTAAATGGGGGGGGGGGGGGTGAGGGGGGGAGATAAAAATAATAGTAATATTGAGCTCTGTCTTCAACTTTGTGTTAAAATCTTCTTCCCCAACAAGTACTTGAAGAGGCAGCATTTCAAAGACCACTCGGAGCCATAAGCAAAATGGCGAGCTGTCCAGGGCCACAGACAGCTCAACACAGCAAATCAGCCTGAAATTTCTGAGCAGATAGCTTATTTCCAGCAAAACTCACTTTGGTTCATTAATAACTTCTGAAGCTAATGAACAGCTGACTCTGGCAGAAATGTGTCCATTTTTGCTGGCAGCCTTGCGCTGGATGTGTTTATTGCAGATATATTTTTCTATGTCCTCCAAGGATCATTGCAGCAGTAGCTGTTTATCCCCCAAGTAACTAAATCCACTACCAGCTATTCTAAAATCCCAGAGTTGAACATTTAGTATTCTGAAACACTGAAGCACTAGCACATTAACCTATAAAGAGCTAATGTTTGTGTTCTTATTGTTGTCATCTCAAAACACAGACCTAATTAGCTCTCTAACTCAACTCAGAATTCATATAACTTTGTTTGCACTTTAGCAGGAACTAATGGCCACAAACACTGGATGATTAAAAAGTTTGTATTTGAGTTTTATATTCAGTATAGATCTTCCTTACTCTTTGCAACTAGTTAATTCCAGTTTCACATGAATGAAAACCATACCTGTAAGATGTGTTAAAAGTTCTCATACTTTTCCTAAATGCCACTTAACTTGTATTTCTTTTATTGTGCACTTGTTTCAAAAGCAATCAAGTTTTCATTTGCAGAGTATTCTTTTGCAGAGTATTTGCAAGTATCACTGGTACATTGAGGTTATATAATAATCCCCCAAACAGTGGGGGGTGGGGGGTTATCATATTATCCCTGCCCTATCGTCATTGAGCAGAAGAGGATGATTTAAGAGGAGTGGAAACTAGTCCCAACTTGGTATCACAGGCAAACCCTATTCTGACCTACCTCAGTTCACCTGTGTAATTTGAGGGAGAAGTCAGTGGGGAAGTGATGGGAGGTCCACCAGCAGGATTGCCAAGGATTAGGCAGTTGACTCCACACCTCAAGACTGCTTCCACCAAGAAGAAAAGAAGGCTGGTTGTCCTAGGGGACTCCCTTCTGAGAGGAACAGAGGGCCCTATTTGTTGACTTGATCCTACCCATAGGGAAGTTTGCTGCCTACTTGGGGCCTGGGTCAGGAATATTTAAGAAACTTCCTAGTCTGATTCACCCCTCTGGTTATTATCCCAATAGCTCAGGCCAGCAGTAATGAAGTTGCTAAGAGAAGCCTAAAGACTATCAAAAAGATCTTCAGGGGATTGAGGTGTGTAGAGGATGGAGAAGGCATACAGGAAGGAAACACAGAGGTCGGGAGCTGTCTTAGGCATAGCAAAAATAAAAAGGTGGAGTTCTTAATTATTGGTGAAATCATGAGGGGGGAAGGAGGTCAAGGAAACTTCTGCCTTGGATTTCTAGACAGTGGACTTTGAACTGTTCAGGGCACTGGTAGGGAGGGTCCCTTGAGATTCAGTCCTGGAGAGTAAAGGGATCCAGGAAGGCTGGTCACTCTTCAAAGAGGAATTCTTAAAGGCACAGGAGCAGACTGTCTCCCTGTGCCATAAGGTAAGCTGGTCAGAAAGAAGACTGCTGTAGATGAACAGGGAACTTTCTCTGAAGCTCCAGGAGAAAAAGAGAAACTACCTCTTACGGAAGAAATGAAAGGCAACTCAAGGAGAGCACAAAGAAGTTCTTTGGATATGCAGGGCAAAAATTAGAAAAGCAAAAGCTAAGCTTGAACTCAACCGTGCCACTGTAGTAAAAGAGAACAAAAATATTTTCCAAATTTGTTAACAGTAAAAGGAGGGCCAAAGAGAATCTCCATCCTTTACTGGATGCAACAGGAAACATCACTACTGAGAATAAGAAAAAGCCTGAGGTTCACAATGCCTTCTTTACATCTGTCTTTAAAAGTCAGAGCAGTTATCTTCAGGACACTCTACCCCCAGACCTGGAAATCTCAGATGGGGAGCAGAATAAACCTCCCACAATTAAGGTGGAAACAGAGACCTATGGCTCTAACTGGATTTGCCACTTGTTCAAGGGTGCTGAGGGAGCCAGTGCAGGTGATTGCCAAGCTGCTTTCCATATTATCTGCCAGCATTTCTGGTCAACTAGAGAGGTCCCAGTGGATTGGAGCCTTGCCAAAATGACTCCCATCTACACGAAGGGCAGCAAGGAGTATTCAGAGAACTACAGACCTGTCAGCCTGACTTCAGTGCCAGGGAAGGTTATGGAGCAGATAATCTTGAGTGTCATTATATAGTATGTGCAGGATAACCAGAGGACCAGGCTCAGACAGTGTAGATTCCTGAAAGGCAGGTCCAGCATGAATAACCTGATCTCCTTCTATGATCAAGTGATCTACCAGGTGAATGAGTTGTTAGCAGGTAATTGTTACTAGCTACTGGTTGTCTTTGTACCATCTGGATAAGCTATACAAAAATATTCCGTCCACCTTCATTATTTTGTGGGTACTATTCTTTTGGGGTATTCACCCTACAACTTTCTAATTTACGTATTCCTTTTAAAAGGCAACAGTTGTTAAATTATTTGTCATTAACTTCTCTATTGTGTCCAGTATCAGGTAGGTTCCTTTCATTCTAGTGAGGGAGGTATTTTTATTCAATGCAAAATTTAATGATATGCTTAGCTGTAAGCACATGCACATTCCTAAGGAGATGAGATTTTTAGAGTGAATACTTTTTGAGTGAAGACACAAAAGTACTTTAAATATTCTGATTAATTTAGAGCCTTTGCAGGAATCTCACTGTTGGTGGGAGAACTGTATCTAACCCAGGTTTCTTCTAAATTAATCTGAAAAAAAAAGAAAACCTAACAAGAGCATTTTTATCAATCCTTGATTCAGTGGAGGTTAAGCAAATATCACAGACCAAATGAAGAAATTAATCAGCTCCCCAACATTACGTAGCTTGGTGAATCAAACTGGGATAGGAAAAGTTAGTAACTGATTCCCAGATAATTCCCTTCCCATGCTGATCCACATTAGCTGAATGTGTTTATCCTTCATCCTTTTGACTATATTTTTATTTACTTATTTGGAAAAACTGAAAGGCAAATGTAGAACTGAGATACAAAATTTGGTTAGGCAACCAACAGAACAATTGCTGTTCTCTGTAATATTGACTAAAATCTTGTCTCACTTATTAGCAATGTTAAGAAGTTGACTTTTTCATATGCTGTGCAATTCTCATGTTTCCATCTGCTTTCACATTGTAACTGTATGTTGTCACATATTAAATTTTGTTACAGATGAAGCGATGAAAATCTTCTGACTCTCCTAAAATTTGAGGAAAAAAAGGGGAAAATTAAGACCCCACTTTTTCCTAATGGATATTTTCTGAATCTAAATTTTCAGTGGATTTGTAGGTAAACCTGGTTTTAATTCACAGGATACGAACGTTTGTCAGTTGCAATATTTGACTCAGCATTATGAATACACTAAAATTATAGTGTGTTATAGTTATTATTATATTAACAGTCTAATTATGGCTAAGCTTTTTCCATTTAAGCTTTCTTAACTAAATCTCCTACTTTAATGTAAGCCTGCATAATATAAATCCATGTGAGACACTGTATGAAACGAGATCTATTTTAACCTTCTTACTGTTGCAGTGTGTCATCCATTTTCTATAGTTAAATCACTGTAGGAAAACTTATTGATAGATATGTAAGCTTTGTATTCTGTAATAACTTTAGAGAGTATACATTTGTACCTTACTTTTTTGAGCCACTAAAAAGCTATTTTTCAAATATCATAATTTGTATGCTCTCAGGCTAAAATAAAGCAATTGGGCGGAGATCTTAGTAACCACTGTTTTCTCTTCTCATTTTATTTACGCAGCTATATGAATCTAATTGTTCAAATTTCCCTGCATAGTAATCATGAAGAAGCTCTTTTCTATTTTTTGTGAGCTATTGTCATTATCTGCAGAGATAGATCTGGTCTTAATTTCAGGATTTCTGGAGTTACTCTTCCCTGTAAGCACTTTTAGTAAAGTTTGAAATGCTTTTCTTCCCCCACTCCGGAAGATCTATTTTATATTTACAAAAAATTAATATTTCTGAGTAATCATGTTTAGTGCATCTTTTTTTTTAAATGTCATTTAGCATAATGCTACACTTTAATTATAATGAAAGGCAACCACTTCTGGCATCATTGATATCAGAACATTAGAATGGCCTATGTCCAGGAAATATTATGAGCTGTAGAGCCTGAATGAGTTCTAAAGGTGTCTAAGACTGAGGCAATGCTCCTGCCTAATGATGGCAGTATATAGCACAGCATAACAAAGAGTTTATTCTTTGATCAGGCTAGATTTGTGATGTCAATTGAAATCAGTAACTGAAAATAAAAGCAAAAAAAAAAACTGGCCAATGATTATGATTTCACACTGTGCCGTCCATCTGATTCTAACTTAAAATCCTAAAGTAATCCTATAATCACTGTAAGTCTGTAAAGTTTTTTTGTCCCTTTGTATAATGTAACACTAGGTCTACAAAGAGCATAACTGTCCAGGTTTTTGTTGTTGTTTTATTTTTTTACAGTATTGCTAACTCTTAGGTTGCTTTATTTATTTTTTTTAATTTCATTTATTTCCTAATCTTTATGATTGTAGTAAGTATATAATGATAATATCCATCTTAGAATCTTTATAATTCTCTCATCCGACTATGAATTCTACTGTAACATTCTGTACTTCAGAAGAGTAAGAAATGGCATTAATGTCTTAGTATTACATAATTATATTAGCATCATTGTCCTTCTTTGATAAGGCTAGTAGCTCATAAGAATGTCAATAGAATTACAATCAAGTTAATTCATAGACACATGAAAAGCAATAACATTTCTCTGTGGCATCTGTCAGTGTTCTCTGTGACAACTTGTACATCCAGCAGATCAAAACCAGATCCAGACCTTGAGTACCTGCTAGATATTTCACTCTGTACATTGTAACAACGCATACAGCAGAGGGTTGACTTTCCCCCCATATTATCTCTTTAATGTGAAATGCTATTGGAAGAGCTTATGAAATCCAGTGATTGTTATTGATTTGTACCAACTGACTCTGACAAAGAACTTCATGGCAAATTATTCAGGCTTTGGACAATTGTAATGTGGCATAAACTAATAAAGTCTAATTAAGACTTAAAAATGTTGAGTCATTGGCAAGCAGCCCATTAAATTATAACTACATCATAAAATGGTTAAGTCAATGCAGGTAATGCATTTGAATTTATACTGAAGCAGTCATTTCTTTTGTGCATGTTTATGCTTTTTTCATATTATACTTTTCACATCTGGCCTGCCTTCCAGCAATCTTAACTATATGTTCCTTTTCAAGTGTCTGAGGTCTACATCTCTCTTCTGTTTCAATCCAACAGGTGCAGGAGGCTGGTCTCCATCAGACAGTGATCATTATCAGTGGCTGCAGGTGGACTTTGGTAATAGGAAGCAGATCAGTGCAATTGCAACTCAAGGCAGGTATAGCAGTTCTGACTGGGTTACTCAGTATCGGATGCTCTGTAGCGATACAGGGAGGAACTGGAAGCCTTACCATCAGGATGGAAATATCTGGGTAAGTCACTGATGTACAATGAAAGTATATGCTGTAATGATTTTAACTGGTTACATTTTCAGAGTTTGTACGTTTACAATTTGTTTGCATTATGTTTATGAGGACAGAACAAAGCTTATCTCAAAGTGTGGTAATTCAAGTTGTAACTGTTGCCTAGAGTCCTGTCCAGGATTCAGTGATGCCTTCTTTGGTATAATACCAGTTATTAGAAGATGCACAACAATGTTTTCTGCTTAATTCCATTCCACAGTGGGTTTCTCATACTTTGTTTATTTGTTTGCCCACTGTTTTAATTCTCATGGGATAAATGGGATACACATAAGTAGTTCTGAAAATTCTGCTCTAAAGTATTATTTTGAAAGGAAGCTTGTGTTCTTTTGTTGTTTTTGTTTTGTGTGTGTGTGTGTATGCTACGGAAGAAGATTTTCTTAAGTATGTGGTGTTTTCCCTATTGAAGCTACAGGGAACTATGTGCTCTAATAATTTTAGAGGGAAGCATATCATTTGTTTTTTTTTCTTCTCACTGAAAAGTTGCCTTCTATTTCACTCACATCAAATGATAGATATTATTTGACATATCTGTTCTCATAGTAGTTTATTTACATGGTTAGTCTTTTGAAAAGTATACTTGATAACAACAAAATACTATCATTCTTTATGAAACAAAATTGTATTAACTACTACATTTCATTAGAGAAGTATACTGCCAAAAGAGACAGGCTTTAGCTTTGTTATATTTTAGATTTATGCTTCTGTCAGATTTCTCACATTATGGTCTATTAAAAATGAACATCAAAGAAGCAGCATGAGGTTAATGGTTTGCGTAAAAAAAAAAATCAGTGTATATATAGGCAGACTTTTTATTGAGATTTATTGAAAAAGCATTTTCTATGGAGCACACTGGATTATGAAAATGAAAAAGCTGAGGATGGGTGGAAGCAAGAGTAAAGAGGAAAACCTCAGATACTGCTTTAGATTATTGAGGAATAGGTTGTATGGATGTTGCTCATGTGTTGATTAAATAAATCTCATGTTTAAATTTCAGTATAACAGGTTTCACTTCCAAGGCCTCTTCTGTATATAATACCAACACTAAAGGGTACAAGTATTTTTACTTAGAAATAGGACTCTTCTAAAGGAACTACTATTGAAATCATAAATGTCTCCCAAAGGAATGAGAAGGCTATGAAGCTTGTTGTCTGAGCAATACATAAAGCAGGACAGTCAGGCTGAGGAATAATCTGTTCTTATTACCTGAAGGGGAAATTCTTTCACCACTATGTCATTTGGTTGATTTAGTCCCAGCTGTAACTGTTTTCAAAGCAGCCAGATTTTTGAGGGCTTTGTAGAAAGATTTATCCTTATTTTGTACCTTAATGCAGAAGTACTGACAACTTTTGTTAGAAAATATTTCACTTATTTATTAGCAGTTAGAAATGTTTAGTGAATTCAGGGAATATTATTGGTGTGTTGGTGTGTAGCAGGTAATCATTATCACCTACAGCAGCATGTGATGAATTGTGTGGAAGTCTGCCTCATCAGAATCATAAATTTTGTTTGTGTTTGCTTGGCAAGCTGGTTGATGCAGTACAGCTGCTGTGAATGTCCTGCCTTGTAAGAATAGAGTAAGAATTGCAAGTTATCCCAGATTATCAAAAACAAAACAAAAAAAACTGTATCACTAGAGTATTGACTCTAACATTGCTAAACAGAGCAATTATTTTTTTTATGAAGCCATATTCTCACATTTAATCTTGAATATACAGTACTTATTAACTGCTAGTAAGTTTCAAAGACAGGGAATGTGACTGAGCATGAAGACAGGTATCTGGATTATAGTTTTAGCATTATGAGGATACAGACTTCCCCACTGTAGAAGTGGGGTGGTGAAGAATTTGTTTTTTTTTTGTTTTCTTGATTTTTTTTTGTCATAAAAAATGATAATATAAGGCAGATCCTGCGTGAGGTCCAAGTCAGATTCCATGTCATAAGTGTAGATAGTATAGGCAATTTAAACTCATAAATTCATACTCTTTGGCTGTAGTGACTGCAATAATCTCAGAAATATTTAATACTCTTAAATATCCTATTGCACAGTACTTAGTCTTTTTCTTTGGATTTGTATCTTTTATTTTCCTTCTGTGAGAGAGGATATAAATGAAAAGTTCCATCAGTTCCATACTCTAGTATAGTTGTTTCCAGACAAAAGTAAATTTAAAGGAGAAAAAATGAAAACATACTGTGGTTTTGTGGTTTTGAAGCCCGTATTCCACATCAGAACATCATGTTGGGAATTAAAGAGATAATGCTCTGTTGGGGAGTGGAAGAAGGGTGGAGATCCTGGCTAGACATCAGCTGCTCTCTCTGGCATGTTTTCTCTCACCTGCCGCAGAGATAAAGCACTTGTGCTTCCCATGCAGTTTTAACTACCATAAGATTCTCAGATTTTGGATACTTTTGTCTCTCCCAAGTTGTTCAGTTTTGTTAGATTTGTAACATTACTGTTCCTCTTCAAATTGTTGTCCATGTTTTTTGTTTTTCTTTTCCTAGACCCAACTTTTATCTGTGTACCCTTCTCCCATCCTTCCACCTTTCCTCCCCTCCCCCTGGAGCCCATGGCTCTGCTCAGGCCACTGATGGTGCAGGTTGTTTTTTGTTTTTTTTTTTGCTCAGAGGGAAAGATAAAATCTGTTTTTGTCACAAGACATTGTCTTTCCTTTGGGGCTCAACCCAGCAGCAGATGTTTGCTAGCCATCTTGCCTTCAGTGTTTAGCAGTAGGCCTTCGGTTTATTGATCACTATCTTGCTTATTTTATTTTATTTATTAGCTTTAATTCCTATTATATTGTATTATATTATTTTGTTTTCTGGTATCTTATGTAGTAAACTAGCTTTCCTCCTTAGATTGTTGCCACTGTTTTGTTTTTAGGCCCATCTCCCTTTCCCCCTTTCCTGGGGCATGGGTCCATGGGTCCCTTGTACTGATCATTGTGGAACTGGGCCAAAACAACCTGCAAAATATTGACAACTATTTCATAAGACTATGATTTGTCGTAATCATGCAGTAAAAAGGGACAAAAGGGAGTGGGTAATGATGGGATTATATAACAGTATCTAAGTTATGTAAACAGAAAGTGTACTGTTGAAACAACAGTCCCTCTGAGTTGGCAGGATAGTCATTTGAGATAGTTTCTTCTAACCCTGCCTGCTTATAATTGCAGTGCATAGTGTACAGTAAAATATTTTCTTCCCAAAGCAATTTTGTTACCATTCTCTAGATTTTGCATGCCAATTCTTTGTATAGAATGTGAGTTCTCAGATCCTTTCCTAGGACTCCCTTCCCTACTTTACTGTTCTTTCAGTAAATGTTTGAATCTGGATTATAAAAGAAGGTGGCAACATTATGCAGCATGAATCTTCTGGAGATGGGTTATCCAATACTTGTTCCTTTCCAGAATCCAAATGAGTAGGAGACTGGGGAAAATAGTAGAGGTAACTGAGGTATCTGAGATATTACTGTATTTGTGCAAGCTAGTACTCAGTATTCTCTAGATAATATACAGAGAAGTACACATGCGAGCAGAACCCAAATACACCTTTGCAATAGTGGTGTTCTTCACTAGGTTTTTTTTTATGCTTGACATAATCTTTCCAATACTTAGTTTCTTCCAGTATGTCAATGGTATATGGGCTGGTTCGACCTGGTTCTATGACAACTGAACTGAGGAGATGCCAGGACCCCCACCCGGAAAGGGAAAAGGGACATAAGCCTAAAACAAAACAGCTGCAACGATCTGAAGAAGAAGGCTAATTTACTAAGTAAAATCTTGGAATGCAAAATAATACAATATAATATGATTTAATTGGAATTAAAGCTACTAAATCAAAAGTGTCCAAAGAACTAAAGGTCTTAAGCTAATGCTGAAGGTGAGACAGCTAGGGAGCACCTCCTGCTGGATCGATTTGAAAAGAAAGCAGCCTGTGTCTTGTGACTCATGAACAGTTTTTATCTTTCCCTCTGAACAGAAAATGGAAAAATGCAAAGCAACGCAAGGTCCTCTGGGTTGTGTAGTTCTTCTGAGACAGTTGTACCTGATTTAAGGTACCTAATTTAAGTTGTACCTGATTTCACTATTGATGATCCACAGAAGTGGAGCACTAACTCTTTAACTCCCAATGCTCTACATGATGTTATGATGTGGAATGCCAATAACAAAAATCCTAAAACTATGACAGTACTGATGGAATGTGGTGTATATAGGAGTACAACAGCACACATAGTAGAAGGAACTGTGTTATATCTGCACAACAGTCCCTAGTGAGGAACCTTCTAACATTAGTGCTTCCAGTGAGCAAAGACATGAATAATAAGAAGTCTAGTGAGATGGGTACTTTGACTTTAGCTAAAGTGAAGTAGGAGTCTGTTTTAAAGACAGCTTTCAATAGAAGGAGAGATCTTCTTAAAACAAACCGGTGAAGGTTTTGATTGTATACCTGGTTACTTCTGTAATTTCATTTGAAGTTTTCTCTTTAGTTAACACTTTCCTATGTGAAGTAAGCATATCAGAGCTGATCATAGAATCATAGGGGTTGGAAGGGACCTCAAGAGATCATCAAGTCCAACCCCCCTGCCAAAGCAGGTTTCCTTTACCAGGTCACACAGGTAGGCATCCAGGTAGGTCTTGACTATCTCCAGAGAAGATTCCACAACTCCCCTGGGCAGCCTGTTCCAGTGCTCCTTCACCCTCACCGTAAAGAAGTTCTTGCGCACACTTACGCAGAATCTCCTGTGCTGCAGTTTGTCTGTTTTCCCCTTATCCTGTCTCCATGCACTTTTGAAAAGAGTCTGGCCTTGCCACTTTGTCCCCCACACCTCAGATATTTATAAATCTGGATCAGGTTCCCTCTCAGTCTTCTTTTGTCAAGCCTAAAGAGACCCAGTTCACTTAGCCTTTCTTCATAGGGGAGATCCTCCAGGCCCTTCACCATCATTGTGGCCCTGCGCTGGACTCTTTTCAAGAGATCCCTGTCTTTTTTATACTGGGGAGCCACAGTACTCCAGGTAAGGCCTCATCAGGACAGAGTAGAGGCGGAGGATCACCTTTCTTGATCTGCTGGCTGTGGGGTAAATAACTCCAAAGGATGGTACTTCACAAAGAAATAGTATAGATGATGGTATATTTTGAGTAGTTCTATATAGATGGGATACAAATAATACCAAAGAGAAGATGGCTCACCTTTAGGATGTCAAGGCTCGCAGGGGACTCCACATAGGAGGGATCTCCGAGAACAGATCCTTCCCTGGTGGTGGTCAGCCCTTAAATGGGGTTTGGGAGAGGTGGAGCCAGGCTCCACCCCTTCCAATCACACAGGTATATCACCTTCACCTGTGCCCCTATAGCTGACTCAGTGCTCACCTCAGGTGACCAATCAGTGGTTCAGGCTATGATTCAGCAGTTCCCATACACTGTCCATGCTCTTTTTAATGCATCCCAGAATGCCATTGGCCCTCTTGGTTTCAAAGGCACACTGCTGGCTCATGGTCAACCTGCCATCCACCAGGACACCCAGGTCCCTTTCTGCAGAGCTCCTCTCCAGCAGGTCATCCCCCAGCCTGTACTGGTGCATGCAATTATTCCTCCCTAGGTGCAAGACTCAACACTTGCTTTTGTTAAATTTCATCTGATTGCTGACTGCCCAGCTCTCCAGCCTGTCCAGGTCTTGCTGAATGGCAGCACAGCCTTCAGGTGTGTCAGCCAATCCTCCCAGTTCACTTAGCCTTTCTTCATAGGGGAGATCCTCCAGGGCCTTCACCACCTTTGTGGACCCGCACTGTACTCTTTTCAAGAGATCCCTGTGGTTTTTTTTATACTGGGGAGCCCAGAACTGGACACAGTACTCCAGGTGAGGCCTCACCAGGGTAGAGTATAGGAGGAGGATCACCTCCCTTGACCTGCTGGCCATGCTCTTTTTAGTGCATCCCAGAATGCCATTGGCCCTCTTGGCTGCAGAGGCACACTGCTGGCTCATGGTCAACCTGCCGTCCACCAGGACACCCAGGTCCCTCTCTGCAGAGCTCCTCTCCAGTAGGACATCGCCCAGCCTGTACTGGTGCATGCAGTTATTCCTCCCTAAAGGGGAGGAATTTTTCCCTGTTGAGTGATGCAAGATATTTATTTCTCCATCAACTTAACACCTGCCCATTAGAACTAAGCACTGATAAGATCCCCTCTCAATCTTTTTCTCTCCATGATAAACAGACCCAAGTCTCTCAGCTTTTCATCATAAGGGGACTGGAGCATTTCCCTTAGGTATATCTGTAGCCTTCTGCTGAACTCATTCTAGTAGTTCCCTGTCTTTCTTGAACTAGAAAGTCCAGAACCGGTAACAGTACTCCAGATGTGGCCTCACCAGAACAGTATATAGAGAGAGTATAACTTCCATTGATTTGTTGGATGTGCTCTTTTTAATATGCCTCAGGATACCATTGGTCTTCTTGGCCACAAGGGCACACTTCTGCCTCCCTTAAAATGAGTAGAGTTGTAAACAAGCATAGAAGCTACGATCATATGGCTTCCTGCTGTATAAATACAAAGCAAAAAAAACCCTTTCCTGTATATAAAAAAAATTGTCCATTTAATTTAAACGAGCCTGTAAGTAACAAGAATATTAAAAGTATGCTGCTTTGTCTGTTAGTCTATTTTATGTAGACAGCTATTTTGTAGCTTCACTGAAAGTAATTGTGATGTAAATTTACAGCTCTCTGTATCAGTGTATTCTAAATTTCTTTAGTCTGTTTTCACTACAGTGTCTGATCTGTAACCCTAAAGCCAGTTTTCCTGTGATTTCTGCCCAAAACATTTAGTAATGCCGCTTTGCAGTTCCTGACTGCTTTTTGACATAGCATTCTATCTCTGTGGATGTGAGATTTCTCCTCAATAATAGAGGCTCTATCAATCAAAAATGCTGGCACAGATTTTTGGAATGTTTGAAATTCTAAACTTGAGCAGACACATATAGCAGACAGTCTCATCTCTTTTTGTACGTAAACAATGTACTACACAACTTCCTTTGAGCCATTCTCTATGACAAAGTAGTAATCTACTACACTGAGCCATCAAATATATTACCGTTTCTTCAAATCCTTCACAGATCTCATGTAAACTCTTTGTCTAGAACCGCATCTGAGATGTGGTAAGTTCCACACTAACAAAAGAGAGAACTTCTTTACTGTAAGTGACAGAGCACTGGAACAGGCTACCTGGAGAGGTTGTGGAGTATTCTTTACAGGAGATATTCAAGACCTATCTGGATGCTTACATTTGCATTGCCAACACCTTTCTCACTTCAGATGTATCTGGACTTGTCTTAGCTTAATTTAGATAAATTGTATTGGAGGCTAATGACAGAATGACTGAGACTGTAAAGAACTGGAAGCTATCTGGTCCAACATTTGTTCAAGCAGGTATACCCAGAGCAGGCTGCCTAGGACTGTGTCTGGGAACCTTCTGAAGATTTTTCAAGAAAGGAGGCTATAACCTATCTGGACAGCCCCTTCTAGTGCTCAATTACCCACATAGCAGAGAAGTGCTTTCTATTGTTCAGATGGAGCCTTGGGCATTCCAGTTTGTGGGTATGCCTTCTCTTCCTGTCACTGGGTACCACTGAAAAAAGCCTGGCTCTGTCTTCTATGCACCCTCCCTTTGGGTATTTTTAGACGTTGATAAGATTCCCCCTCAGCATCCTCTTCTCCAATTGAATAGTCTCAGATTTCTCAGCCTCTTTTCTCAGGGGAAATGCTCCAGTCTCTTGATCATCTTGGTGGAATTCCATTGGACTCTTTCCAGTATGTCCATGTCTCTTGTATTGGGAGTCCCAGAACTGAACTCAGTGCTCCAGGTGCAGCCTCACAAAATAGAAGGATCGCATCTCTTGACCTGCTGGTGATACTATGCCTACAGCTCAGAATACCGTTAGCATTCTTAGCAGCCAGGGTACACTGATGGTTCATGTTCACCTTGGCGTCCCACAAGACTTCTATGTCCTTTTCTACAAAGCTGTTTTCCAGCTGGGTGGCCCTGGCGTGTTCCATTGTCTAGGCAACCAGTTATGAACAATCAAGTTGTGGTGAAGGTTGGCTGACACAGGTATTCCCGATTTCTTTTAAAAACTGTTTTCTTGAATCAATCCATGTTCAGATCCTTCACAAGATTTTTGTTGTTGTTGTTTATGTTCACATCTGTTTGCCATCATAACCTCAGTTTTGATGTTAAACGACAGGAAATTATGAAGAATGGGTAAGATTAAAATAAAAAGTTGATCATTCATGATTAACGTCTTCAAGTATAAGTTAATTTAATTAAGTCTTAGGTCATAGTAGGATTCCAGTGATTCTGCTAAACCTTTTTTAGTATTTTCCATTATTCTTCCACCTGTTTTTCTTCCCCTCCTACACAATGAACAGTATACATTCTTAGAAAATATGTTAGAAGTCAGAATCTTTGCATTTTCTAGGTTTTGTCATTGGGAATAACATAAGCATCAGTTGCAAGATTCCTGCCTAGAACTGACTCCTTTCTCTTGATGTAAAGGGCTAGCTAATAGCATGTTAGTGCACAAAATGCATGGATAAGGCACCTGTTTCCTTGAAACAACCCTGAAATATACAAGGAGTTACAAAAGGAGATCAAGTTTTGTTCCGGTCCAAAACCTCCTTATGTAAACAAGGTAAAATGTCACTAAACTCCAGTAAATACTACACTTATTTGGGTGAAGTCTCACGAAAGATTCCTAGGGCTTTTTTTGTACAATAAACATAGTTAATAAGGAAAATAAATGCATTGCGCAGTACTGCATCGGGCTCTCAAAGTACATTTTTATGTCTCAAGCATATGAAGAAAACAGTACAGAAGTGCCAGGGAGAGAGTAGTTAATAGAATTTTACATTTATGTTGAAAGTAAGTGACTAGATGAAATTTTAAAGAGTATGGTGGCAGATTGTTTTCTTGCTTCTCTTAAATGGAATCAACCACAACAACAGCCTTGTTCTTTGCAGACATTTCTGTTGTCTTTTTATTATCTTTTTCCATACTTAAAACAGCTTTTGAAGTTTTCCCTTTCAGATAGTGCCTTGCTTCAAAGGGTTTTCACAAATAATGTGGCATGATTTGGCCAAGTGTTATGGTTTGTATGCCGGTATTCCTCATCAGAACATCATGCAGGGAGTTAAAGAGTTAATGCTGTGGTGAGGAGTGGAAGTGGGGTGGAGATCCGAACTGGAAGCCAGGCGCCCACCCACTCTGGTCCACCCACCCACTCTCCTGGCTGCCGCAGAGATTCAGCACATGTGGTTTCCCTGCGTTTTTTTCTCTAATGTAAGCTCTCAGATTTGGTTTGGAAACTTTATCTCTCTCAATAGTTTGTTTTTATTAGATTTAGTGAAGTTACCATTCCTCCTCAGCTGTGCTTGGGCGGCCACGTGGTGACTGGCAGTGTCATTTTTTTGTTTGTTTTTTCTTCCCTCTTTCCCTTCTTTGCTTCCTTCATGTCCTCATCACGGGTGACACCATAACACCAAGTAAATGGTCTCTGCTCGTATGAGATGCTGCAGTGGTGTATCAGTAATAAGGCTTTGATATGGTAGCAGAAACAGTTTTTATTTAGAAGCTCTGACATCTGTAGGAAAAAGAATTGGAAGTTGAACGTTTGTTGTAAGTTGCATGGTAGAAGTTACTTTTTATTACATGAAGCAGCTACAGATTTTTGCAATTTATTGTCAAGTACCAATGTATGTTTATGAGTGCTGTTGAAAGCATTCATGTGAACCACGACCACCAACTTGAGCAGAATCAGGATTGCTACTTGTCCTGTCATTACAGATCACTGAGAAGAGCCTGGTCTCATCCATTTGTCTCCCTTTAGATATTTATGAGCTTTTTTTAGATTTCCCCTTGGTCTTCTTTTTCCTGGGATAAACAGACTCAGTCTTTCTTCACCTGGGAGATGCTCCAGGCTCTTTATCATCTTTGTGGCACTCCACTGGACTCCTGTGAGGTTTCTCTCTTTTTCAAACAGGGCAGTCCTCAGCTGAAGCAGTATTGATGTGTCAGATGTGGCCTCCCCAGGGCAGAGTAGGAGTGAATCACCTCCTTCATCCTGCTGGCTACACTTCTTTATTGTAGGCCAGGATACCATTGGCCTTCTTGCCCACAAGGGCACACTGCTGGCTCATAGCCAATCTGTTGTCCACCAGAATACCCAAGCTCTTCTCTGCAGCGCTCCTCTTCAGCAGGTCATCCCCTAACCCTTACTGCTGGATGCCATTATTATATAATGAATAGATAAATACTGAAGAAACTGGAAGTTTTGCCAAGATGGTGGAAAGTTTACTAGAAAAAGAATCACAGGAGAAGGGGGGAAATTGCACAAAATATACAAAAGTCTAAGTATCATGTTGTTTGTTTACTATTTTCTGAGAATATTTAAACTAATATTTACTATGAATTAAGAAAACAGTATGGTCTTAAAGTAGAACAGATTCAAATAATTTAATACAAGATAATTACTGGCATCTAGAAGGACAATAAAAAGATTAAAATAATGTTAATATTAAATAGCACATAATCTAAAGTAATTATGAAAAAAGATTTCTATAGTAATACTTCAGGAGTGAAAGCACATTGTGAGTGGACTACTAGATGTGGAACAAATCGATGGGAATTCAGTTTATTTAATTGTAATAGGTTGGTTTCTACCTGATGGGCAGCTAAATTTCACCACTACTGCCCCTCAGAGGACAGAAAGAGAAAACACAGTAAAAAAAAATTCAAGGGTTGAGATCATCAGTTACTGTTACAGGCAGAAACACCCTCAGTATTAGGGAGATTAATATAGTTTATTGCCTATTACTAACAAAGTAGAACACTGAGAACTTGAGGCAAACTGAAAACATGGAGAACTAAGAGGCTGAAGTTGGTATTAATGTTTTGACATCTATTCCTTCTTTATGGTTGGTTTCTTCCCCTGTCCCCAGTGTTTTTTCTCCTTGCTAAACTCTGCTGTCCGAGAGGAGTGGTGTTCCTCATGTGGCTCTGCTCTGGCCAGCAGCAGGTCCCTTCTAGAGCTAGCTGGACTTAGGTCTGGTCTGACATGAGGTACCATATACAGCCCTAGTAACATATAGTACCTACACAGAAAAGTGCTAATTTAATCCTTTGAATCACTGGAACTATTTTAAGCCTGGTTCCAAACTATGTTCTAAAAGATCTAACTGATCTCAGTCCTCATATGCCATAGGAGTAGTATTTAAAAGCACAGCTGGAGAAGGAACAAAAAAATAAATAATAAAAAAAGAGGACCTAGGATCTGTGTTTTCCCAGCATATATATTTCTGTAGAAGGGCAAATGTAAAAACTGATACTGTTCTTTTCCCTTGTACTAACAATTATAAGAATGCTTGAAATTTCACATTCAAAGTTTTCTGTAGTAGGAAACTCTTAGTTCTTGTTCAATGGGCTTTTCTTCTCCTGTTCAGTACAACAGCAAAGCTTCAGTTAACTTTAAAGTGACTGGGATAGGATTCCTTGATTCTCATTCAGTATCATTAAGGGGGCTACAGCAGATTAGTAATCTGCTAAATTCTGTTAAGCTCTCTGAGTGGGAAAGGGAGGTTAGAAATTTCAGCCAAGTTTTAGTATCTGTATATTTGGAGAAATATAGGTCTTTTCTTTAAGGAGTGTTGTCAAGCTGGAAGAAAAAGGGCAGGTTAAAATGGAAATTGGCTTATCTATAAATCCTAAATCTAATGTCATACTTTTATTCCAATTTTATAAGGTTTAAGGAGATCGCTACCTTGTTAGAGTACACTGCCAAGTGCCAGGAAACCTCATTAAATCACCCTATTCCTAGCACTGATCCTCTGTGAGTTTTTGGGGGGGTTTTTTTGGATGATTTAATTCTAGGGATTTTTCTGCTGTTTATGCTTGCTTTCTGACAGAATGGTGGCACAAAAATACCATTTTGAATCCTGCTATACAAAGAGGATTGCTTTTTTTTTTTTTTTTTTTTCTTCTCAGGCAGGTAAAAATGAATAAGGGCCTGCAGATCTGCAGGAGATGGCTTGTTGACCTGTACAATCCTATGTGTTTATGAAGCACTTCTCTTGGATAGATCTAGCACACTGTTCCAAAGCACAAAGTATGTCTTTGAGAGCTTTAAATCTTTGTTTATTCCATGCAGTTTTGTCAAGAAAAAATCATATATGGATTATCTTTATCCAAAATTATGTTCAGCTTTAAAAAACTGTCATCTTTAGTGGAAGTTATGATTGGTGGTGCAGAGTCTAGTTGGAGGTCTGTAATTAGGTAGCTCCAGTCTTGTTCAACACCTTCATCAGTGACTAGGAAGAAGGGGTAGAGTAAGCTCTCAGCAAGTTTGCTGATAGTACAAAACTGGTAGGAGTGTATTACACACAGAAGGCTGTGCTGTTTTGTCCAAGTCCAACTTGTCCAACATGTTCTGAACAGACTTGAGAGAGGAACTTGATGAAAGCAAGTGCATAACTTCTTGCTCCTGGGGAGAAATAGCCAAGTGTGTAAGTACAGGTTAGAGGATGACCTGCTGGAGAGGAGCTCTGCAGAGAAGAGCTTGGGTGTTCTGGTGGACAACAGATTGGCCATGAGCCAGCAGTGTGCCCTTGTGGCCAAGAAGGCCAATGGTATCCTGGCCTACAATAAAGAAATGTAGCCAGCAGGATGAAGGAGGTGATCCACTCCCTCTACTCTGCCCTGGTAAGGCCACATATTGAATACTGTGTCCAGTCTGGGGCTTTAGAGCTAAAAAATAATAATAAAATAAATACAGATATCTTCTAGAAAGAGTCATATGCAGAATGACAAAAGGATGATTAATCATATGGGCTGGAAGGGACCTCAAGAGATCATCAAGTCCAACCCCCCTGCCAAAGCAGGTTCCCTACACCAGGTCACACAGGTAGGCATCCAGGCGGGTCTTGAATATCTCCAGAGGAGATTCCACAACTCCCCTGGGCAGCCTGTTCCAGTGCTCCATCACTCTAACATTAAAGAAATTCTTGCGCACATTTGTGAAAAATCTCCTGTGCTGCAGTTTTCAGGCCTCATCAGGTTAGAGTAGAGGGGGAGGATCACCTCCCTTGACCTGCTGGCCATGCTCTTTTTAGTGCATCCCAGAATGCCTTTGGCCCTCTTGGCCACGAAGGCACACTGCTGGCTCATGGCCAACCTGTCGTCCACCAGGACACCCAGGTCCCTACCCTCAGAGCTCCTCTCCAGCAGCTCATCCCCCAGCCCGTACTGGTGCATGCAATTGTTCCTCCCTAGGTGCAAGACTCTACACTTGCTTATGTTAAATTTAATTCGGTTTCTGACTGTAATTTCGGTTGCCTTCTCTGCAGATATTCAAGACCAATCTGGACACCTACCTGCGCAATATACTGTAGAGAACCTAATTTAGCAGAGGGGTTGGACTCTATTATCTATGATAATATTATCTTATTATCTAAGATCCCTTTCAACCCCTGCAATTCTGTGATTTTTTTGAAAGGTAGTAAGGAAAAATGATGAAATAGACACATTAATTGTTAACTTCAAAGCCATGCTTGTGTGAGGGCTGCTCTGAAAGTAGTACCTCCTGTTTTATTAAATTGGCCCATTATATCAGAGGTGGATTTTGGTGGAACAGCCATAGAGGCTGAACCTTCCCACAAATATTTTGTTCATTTTGTTGCCATGCAATATACGGCAACAGAAGGGTAGTCTAACTGCTGTGTTAAAGGTCTACAAAACTGACCTAAACCAGCCAGGGCCAAATGACTGCACTTCACACCAATGTGGCGAGTATTACCTGCCACATAGCCGGAAACAGAGCAAGGGAGGAGTTCTATCATGTCACATCCGAAGTTACCCCGCAGGCGCCTACTCCTGTTGCGTCACATCGCAAGATTTCGCAGTCGCCTACTGCAACATCTCGCCCTCGCTATGCTCGGAAAAGCCTTGCCCATTACAGCGCGAACACAATTTACCTAAGGATTTTAATAATCATAATAATCTAATAATTTAATTAATTTAATAAATTTAATAAGCCTAGTAATCTGATATCCTTTACATTGGTCCTACATAAAGCGGCATCCTGCATCCCTAGATAGCGCCGATTCGATTTGAGACATTCATTTCAGCATGCGCCGTAGCTTTATATATAATATTACTATAAGCACTGAGCAAATTAATGCTAAGCCTAACACAACTATGACCAGATGCAGTATAGAATTAAATATCCCTGTTACTGTGGGAGACCATCCAAAAAGTACTTCCCACCAATGATGTTCTCCGTCCTTTTTTACTCTCTCTAAGACACGATGTACCTCCTCCATATCATGGTGAACAGTAATCAGGGTTTTCTGTCCATTGTCTCAAATGCGTTTTAGCAGCTGATGCAGATCATCATGTTGCAGGAGTTTCTTTACCAGAGTGCAATTCATTCCAATTGGTGCAGGCTCCAAGTTCTGAATCAATGTGTAGTTAGACTGTAGCAACTGGTAAGTTGTAACCAGAGCTGTATAGTTAAAATCACATCCTAGAATGCTAGTAAAATTACAAACACAGGAATCTGAATGATTACTGGTATCTACAACAATATCATCTACGCGCATAAAACTACAAGAAGTCCTCATACAAGCACATCCTTTTCCAATATATATAAGTTCTGTCCCGGATGTTACATTGGAATGAATCTCAAAGTGGCAAATGTTCTGCTCAGTATCAAGACAGATGTCCTGAGTCTTAAGAGTATTACTTTCACAAACAAATCCTTGCTGTTCCCGTACAGCACATGAGCTAACATCCATAGTTTGCCATTTTTTTTTCTTTTTGAAGAGCCCATACTCGGTGTTCAATTGGGTAAAGCACAACCCCATCATGATTTAATCCTAATGCAATGATTGGGTATATTGTAAATACTGAAGCATTTCATATTGTCAAAACAAAAGCTGTGGCATAGCTAGTAACCGGATCAAAGGTAAAATTGACTAAGTGCCACAAAGATTGAAATTTCTTTTTGAATTTATTCACATTATCCCATATCACCTTTTGGATTTCTGCAGGTAGGGTACCTCCATCACCTTCCCTCACAATTGCTATTACCATGGATTGCATCCATATCTGGGCTTGGATGCAACTAAGTGTTAGAGAAGTATCATTTTGAGCTGCAGCAAGGGCATTAACAATAAACTGGTGGTCTTTCATGTTCGTCTCCTCCCATTGAGGTAATACATCTGATAAAAACCACTGATTTGTTCCCAATGCTGATAAAGAGGACTGCAAAGGATGTCACAGTGCATATAAATCACTTGTTGAGGCACTAAATTTGTTTTCAAGCACTTCAGCATCTATGCTGTTTAAAACTCCATACCTGTTCCCATCAAACCGTTCACGTCCCTTTGTACTCTCCTTTTTATTTATTAGCAAACTATTAACATACTATAAACTAATAACGTTCTAACAATATAGCTGAATGTAAGAAAAGAGATAAAGCAATGATATTATAAAGACAAGAAATATTCTTAAACTTAACAAGAAGTGAACAAATACACATTTCACCCATAGCTTAAGGTTCCTGCAACCTGGAAAATAATCCCTGAGGGTTCCATTCTTTGTGTACCAGTAACTGATTAAAAGGAATAATTGCATGTCAAACAGAATCAACCTCAGTGTGTAAACCTGCTAGAGCATCACTAGTGGTATAACTTTCCTCTGCCAGCAAACATCCTAACTTGGTAATTGTGGCTAAGTGGTGCTGTTTCAGGGTATGCTGGATCTGAGAGACAGGACATCTCAAGAACAGAAGCAAGCAAACTGCACATTCAGAGTAGCACAAAGGGTTAAAGTTTAAACCAACATACACTCACACACACAGACATCCATTTCAGACAAGAGTAAGCATGAAGCAGAAACTTGTTTAAGTGCATTATTAGCTATTAACCCTTGAGAGATGGCAAATCACCAGAAAGAAGAGAGAAAAGGAACATGCCAGTGGTGGATGCGAAAGGCAGTGCTAGCAAGGCGTCCCCTGCTTCAAGGTGCACCTTTCCTCTCTCAACCATCACAGATTTCCTCCAACTTTAATTCTTCTCAGAGTTTGCAGAGTTTTTTCCATTTGTACACTGTATATGCATGGCCAGTGCATGATGCAGAATCCAAAAGGAACACCTGCTTGCAAAACAGAATAAACTACCAAGGTTAGCTCTATCTAAAATACTTACAGTCATAAATATCAATTGCCTTAAAGCTATCAGAATACTTTGTTCCTTCCCAAGATCATTCTTCTGTCAGGGGCTTTTAGGGGTGCTAATATGGGTGCTAATTAAAGGAATCAGTGAACTTAAATATGTTGGGCCATATTTCTCTGTTAGGATCATATGTCGAATTGAAGTAAGATAGTATGTGCTTTTATCTCAAGTGATGCATAGTCATATTTTTAAAATTTTGATTAGTGGATGAAAGAGAGTTAATCATTCTAAAACAAAATCATCCCTTTGCCTAGGATTCTTTTCCAGGTTTGTCTTTGCAAATTAGGAAAGAGCTAATTGATAGGCTAACAACCTTATAACTGTGCGTTCTAAATACATTAAAAGTGCTATTTCCATAGACTCCAACATTGGTAACATCAAATCTTATCTAACTCACACTTTATTTACTGCTAGAATAGAAAAAGCACAGTCACTGCAAACTCTGCTGTGCACTGAATGCTTGAATGCACAGCTGGAATAACACAACTGGCAGCCTCCCCACCTGTCACTTGTGGGAGACCCATAATTGCACAGCCAGCAGCTGCGCTGGGCCACAGTAGTTGCCAGGCAATGCTAATAATACCGGTCCAGGATCCCAGGGCAAATCAAGAAGTCCTGGGATCAAAGAAACTTTTACATTGCCCCATAAGAATGAATTCCGTTCCTCTGAGTTGCTATTGCTGCCTGTAATTTGAAATGGTAAACTCCTGGGTACAGCTGGGGATGGTGTGCCCCTCCCGCTCCCGGCTGTAGGCGGAAATGATACGCCCCTAGGTGTGACTGAGGAAGGTAAACTCTGCCCCTCATCAAATCCAGGCAGATCTTTGGTCTGGCCCCTCCCAGAGGGAGTAGCGATCTGGGCAGTAAGCTGGTCCCGCCCACAGAAATCATTCATTGCCTCACTCCTTCCATTATTTCCCCCATTGCTCCCCCCGCATAAGGAATGTAAATGAGATAAAGGATATAATGTTTTTACTAGGAATTCCAGACATGGCGGTGGCGGGTAAGTAAGCAGCTGCAGGCTTCCACCAACTTGTTGCTTTTCATTTTTCAAGTGGGAGACGATCGGTGCTGTTGGCGCCATCTTGCCCTTGTTTTTTCCCGAGCTGAGTGTGGCCGATTCTGCTGGCATTATCTCGCTCACAGCCATCGGCAGCAGAGTGATCACTTCAGCCGGCTCCGACTCTGTTTGGTCTCAGCAAACGACAATCTCCCCTGGGCCCCCACCAGACCTACGGCCAGGATCCCCTCTGGAACCCCCCGCATCTGGTGCCTCGCCCCCACTGTCACTTCTTAAGCTCAAAAGTCATTCAATCTTCACCCAGATCTCTCCCTCTTCTCTAGCCGCTTTAAGCGCACCAAGTATCAAGCCCCATGTCTTACGTTCTGCTCCTCTCTGTTTTGACATCGTGTGCTGTGCCAGGGCAGATGTAATATTGTCCCACTTATCATGATGCAGCACATCCAGAGGGGAAAGAACAATATTCTCATGTGCAAGGCAGGTCATTAACTTAACCACATCCTTCCTAGAAGGAGTATTTTTACTTCAGTAATCCTTTGCAAAAGAAAGGAGTACCTTGGTTAATTGTCCCATACCAGCCTGGCGCTGATGTCGCGTTCTGAGAGCGACCTGCCACCTACCACAGGCTCTACCCCACTCTGGACTTCCGTGGCAGCCTACTGCTACTTCACAGACTCTTGGGACACCACAGGCACCACCATATGGGTGGAAGAGAGCCTAACCTACCTTCCATGGTCCCAGATCCGCAGGCATGCAGACAATGTCAAACACAGTGCAGCTGATCACGAATCACATCAGGGTCACCGTTTGCTGTGTTAAAGGTCTACGAAACTGACCTAAACCAGCCAGGGCCAAATGGCTGCACTTCACACCAATGTGGTGAGCAGCAAATGATGTTTATTGTCTGCAAGTACTTGCTTATATGCATTGTGCATCCACACCCGCAAGCATGCGCAGTATCCTACTGCTAACGTGGCACTTTGTACAAACTGCCACATAGCCAGAAACAGAGCAAGGGAGGAGTTCTATCACGTCACATTTGAAGTTACCCTGCAGGCGCCTACTCCTGTCGCATCACATCTCGAGATTTTGCAATCGCCTACTGCAACAATCTAACATAATGGTGTCTGTTATGGAAGTGCATATGATATGAAGGTATGTAATTGAATTTCTCCATGCAGAAAAAAATAGCACCCATTGACATTTATTGACACTAGCCAAATGTTTATGGAGACCAAACAGTGGATGCTAGCACAGTGAGGTGATGGGTGGTGTGTTTTAGCAGTGGTGGCAGTAACATGAAATAAAGCCATGCAGATGCCATGCATTACAAAATAAAGAGCATCTCGATCAGCTTATCTTCATAAACCAGTAGATTATCACCAGGAAACTGTACAGAGCTAAATATTGCTTTCAATATATGGTAAATGATAGTGGCAACATTGGACTATTATAATGTTTGTGTTAGGACAGTCCCATGGTTTTATGCAAGAACAGAAAGAACACAATATCCAAGTATGTCAGGATTTATTAAAGCAGTGGGAGGCTGAAGGTGACTGTTTCCTGGATCACATTGTTACTGATAATGAGATGTGATGTCACCACTGTGAGCTGGAGTCAAAATGGCAGTCCTTGAAGTGATGACGTGAATTTCTCATTGAAGAAAAAGTTCAAGATACAGCTTTCAGCAGGAAAAGTCACATTCACTGCCTTTTGGGATAGTAAAGGGGTGATCCTTTTGGATTTTCTGACATCTAGGTGAACCATCAACTCTGATTGCTACATTGCAGTGCTCACTAAGCTGAAAGCTCAAACTTCCAGTCAGTCTATCTCTTGCAACACAGTAATGTCAGAACCCATACCTGTTTGAAAATAATGGAGTAAGATGCTTACCTTGGCTGGTTGGACTAGATGATCTTGTAGGTCCTTTCCAGCCTAATGTACCTATGAACTATTGCACATGCTGTATAATCTGGATTTGCCTTCTGTTTTCCATCTGTTCAGGCCAATGAAAGGTAGACTGTGTGGCCAGCATTTTCCTAGCAGTGACACCATTGTAGCAGCTGTTTGGGTCACATCCCTAGTACTGCTGATTTTTATGAGCTTAGTGTGCAGCCTCTCTTTCATTGCTTTCAAAAAAGAATAACTAATGGTGGTGATTTTTTTTTAAAACTGTGTTTTGTAGTTGGGATGTTGTGTTTTTTGTAGCTGTTGTAGTTTCCATGGAAATAAATAGGAAGCATTACTTCTGGGGAAGAATATATATTACAACATTCAAAGGAAATTGGATAAAATCTAAAAAAGTAGTTATAGCTTATTTTATCAGTAGATTTAGCTGTTCCTCACAGACTGGCTTTGCAAATGTCATTGGAAAGACATTTGCATTTTATCTTGCTTCCTGAATGGAAGATGTACCACTATGCTGACTGTATTGTATCTCTGTGCAGATAATAACAGTGTCTTCTGTTTAAGTGCACCACAAAAAGGAAAGAAATGTTCTTGCATTTATAATTATGCTTCCAAATTAATTTTTTTGTAACTGAAATTACAGATACTGTACATGCTACATAATGCAACTGTAAATCAGAAAACAAAGGCCTCTTTCACCCTCTTCTATTTTAGAGGAAGGATATTCATTCTGAGATTACAGGGGCTTTAGCTGAGAAAAACAAAAATGAGAATAATAGTTAACAAGTACTGTGTCCCTGTGCTGCTCACACTAAGAGCACAGAAAGCATTCCATGATACATCTCACTTAGTAAACACTCAGGAAAGGCCATTACTAAAGGTTTTAGAAAAAAAAAAAAAAAAGTGTGTTTGTGGGTATACCCTTAAAGATTGTCAGTACTGGCTATGTGAAAACTGCGTATATTATATCTCAAATAAACATGTCTTGTCAGAGGTTCTCAAAGGGTGAAATTTTACATTATGCTAAATATATAGATCATTACAAGAGGAATTTTATAGGAGATGATTAGTAAATTCTCCTAAAATTAGATGTCCGTATAGTCTTTGATAGAGCACAAACAGGTCTATGCTAAAGAAATGCTAACTTGTTTCAAATTACTTTTACAAAACTTCCTCAAGTTGAAATGCTTGTCTGATGATTTCATTACCTGAAATGTAGACAAATGTGTTATCCTATATATCCTGAATTTGCAGAATGAAGTATACTGGGATATCCAGTGACAGTGTCAGCATCTTGTCCAGGCTTAGCTAAATCCAATCTGGCTGAGCCTGTGTAGACATAGCTATTAACTTGTAAGGAAAAATGTATTTTATGGAAGGTCTTTCTGACTTGTAATGATACTTTATTTCAGAAGGGATTTCCCCATCCTTTTTTCTTTACACTGAAAAACCTAAAAACAGTTGGTCTAAGCTTCTGTAGAAAAAATGGAATTTAATAGTGAAATTCTAAAGCAGCTCTGTATAGTTCATATTTTAATTCAAAATATACCAGAAAATGCAAATATTAAATATATTACATAATCTTATTAGGTAATACCATATGTTTAAAATATGTAATAAAATAATATATTTAATATATTGAAATACATTAAATGGATGTTACTTCATTTACAATTACTAACTGAAAAAAAAGAAAAAGTATTAAAGGGTAAGTCTGTCGCTATTATTACCCAAATGCTGGTAGATTAGATTCAGTTTTGCATCCTCAAAACAGGAAAGAGTCTCCTATTTACCACATTCTACTTCAACAGAATATATTTTTTTGGAAGAATTTATGTTCAATAAAAATATCCAATTTGAATGATGAAATTGGTTAAGTGAATAGCTATATAACTGTTACAGAACTTAGCATCTTTCATGCTATTCTGCAAATTCCAAGAGTGCTCAAAGGGTGTCTGAAGTCAGCTGATGAGTAATTAAGTATTTCTTATTTTTTTCTTCTTTATTATTTATGTAAACATATATTGGTTAAAGTAGTAAATTACTGCAGGATTGAAAAGCTTCAAATATTGTCTCATTTCAGATACGATACGAAAATCATAGTCAACTGTCTGAAAATAAATAAGGAGTGAGTTCCTTTATATGGAAATATTCCTTTGGAAAATGAAAGAATCACAACATATATGTATATTTTAGAGGCCCATCACTATTTTCTTTACATTGTTCTTCTATTCTCTCTCTATATGTCATATATATCGCATGGAATGTATTTGCTCTAGGATCATGTTACCATTAGGTTAAGTATGAATGTCTTTCCTGTGGTATGTGATACAAAATAGGATTTTGGGAACACCCTTAAAAAGACAAACTCAGATCAACTGTCCCATGTGTTCTCTTAGAATATAGTATAAACACCATTGTTGTCCATGAGCTTTATTCAACGTTAGGGTTCCATACATCAGTAATTCTGGCTTGACTGAGGCTACTATATTTCACAGTCTGATTTCTGAGTGAATGCAAATGGTAATACAGAATTATCCTACTGTATTACTTTGATTGGATGCCACATGTTATTTTCCCACAAAGTATCTGTTGCCAGGTGTCACGGTTTTATGATTTTTGTTATTGGTATTCCATATCATAACATCATGTGAGGCACTGGGAGTTAAAGAGTTAATGCTCCAGTTCCATGAACTGCCAAATTTCCAGGTACCTGGCTCTCAGAAGAGAACTACATACCCCAGAGGACTTTGCATTTCTGTTTTTCACCCAGAGGGAAAAATAAAACACCATGCAAATCCCAAAACTTCTTCTTTCGCTGGTCATCTCAGCAGTGGATGTTCTGTAGTCATCTTGCCTTCATCTTTAGTGTAAGGCCTTCAATTTTCAGACACTCTCATTTTATTTGATTTATTAGCTTCTATTCCAATTGTATTGTACTATACTGTATTATTTTGTATTGCAACATCTCATTTAGTAAATTAGTTTTCCTCCTCAGATCATTGCCACTGTTTTGTTTTTAGGCCCATTTCCCAACCATCTCTCTTTTCCCCCTTTCCTGATGTGTGGGTCTGTGGGTCACTCACCCCGTTAGTCATGGAACTGAGCCAAACCGGCTCACAAACCATTTAAATTTTTGGTGGAGAATGTGGGCAGTCTGTTTCTGAACTTAAAAAAACCCCAAAACAATAAAAAAAAATCTTAAAGTCAGAGAGTCACTATGACATTTATAGATTAGACTGTAGTCCGGGAGGTCTGACAGATTGTACCAAGTTTTATACCTTATCATTATTTTTTTTTCTTCCATTAGCAACCACCATATATGAGTTTGTTCTTCATTTTTGGAGCACTGTAGAAGGATTAGAGACCATTACATTTTTTGGAACATATTGGTTTCTTAGATTCATTGCTCTCTGTTTTGGAATTGTATGTATATATATGTGTGTGTATATATATATATATATATAAAACCAATTAATGGCAATGATGGATCCACCTGCCTGGTACTTATAAAAAATGCCATATGGTTTGAATTTTGACTGTTACATCCCAGAGGGAGTAGCTAATTTTAAAAACTACATTCCTTATGTGTTTTTGGAATCCCAAATTAGTGATTATGTTATTAATCTCTCTGAATGTATTCCTCTTCATCATTTCATTCTCTGGAAGAAGTCTCCTCCAAAAAACAGAGAATGCTGAGTGGCAGAGAATATGGAGAGGCTTAGGAAAATATTAGAAGTGTGGTGATCCACAGTTCCATGGGATTTCACTCTTGAGCACCTGTGGGATACTGAGAAACTAAGCAAGTGTTTGAATCAGAGATGGCACGGCTTAGGTAGATCTGAGGAGCTATGACTTATCAGGGGCTTGGCTAGTGCTTACCATGCTCCTTATATTATTTTGGAGAGAGAGAGAGAAGATTTAAGCCAAAGCAGGAAGTCCCCAAGGTAAACCTGATCAATCACAGGAGGCACCAGTATTGATGTCAGTTGCCCCTGTGGAAGGAAAGAAATGGAAACGCATGTCATTGTGCCTAGAATGGAAAGAAGAAGCAGCAGTAGAGGACTTAGAGGAAGATCCAGGCATGGGGCCCTCCCCAAAACCACCATCAGAAAAAATAATAGAATAAACTAATAGATAAGAAAAGAGTGAGGAGGAGGAAGTCACTGACACCACTATTCATCAACCTCTGAAGATGACTGAAATCCAAGGCTCAAGAAAAGAGCTTACATGGTGCCCAAATGAGACTATTGCTACCTGTTTGCTTTGGTGTGGGACACTGGAGCCAATAGCATATTTCTGGATAGGAATGAAGCTTGCCAACCACTCAACCATTGACAGAGGAATTAGTAGATTTCTGGATGGAGTCACCATCCTCTAGGAATGAGTTCTGTAAGATGTAAAAGAAAAATATCCTTTCAAAAATGATCTGGAGCCTGAGATGAAGAGGTAGACTACTGTTGAAAAAGTTATCTAGTATTTGAGGAAAACAGCCAAGGTGAAAATGTTGTAAGACCTAACAATCCACACCAAGATCATGATCCTGAGAGAGTTTGGGGTACTATAAATAAACAGTGGAAACTCACAGTAACAGCACCAGAAAAGTACACCAGTACACTAGCAGCAATGTTTGATAGATACAAAGACCAACAGAGAAGTCACCTAATTTTTGAACTGATTACACTTCAAAAATTTGAACAGCAACTACATGCTTCCATTTCAGCCATATTAAATGTCACAGAAAGACTGAGTGAAATGAGTAAGATGATGGATAAAATGGAGAAGAAGAATGGTATACTGGAGGAACTGCCTTTATTGATTAACAGTGATGAACCCATGGTAGTATCAGATGAGGACCAAGATTATCAAAAGAGCCTTCTGGAGGGACTGATGAAATTGTTTTCCTCACAATATATATCATCCAGTATCTCAACTATTAAAAGAAGACATCTCCCTGTTCTAGCACATGTCAGTAGTAAATTTATGTCACTTGTTGGCTTGTGGAGTTTCTTATGTGAGCATGGAGAAGACATGAAGAAGTGCCTTAAGAAGCCCTCCCCTACACTACGAGCACAGGTGAGGGAATTGCAACCCAGATTAACCATCAGTGCAATTGATGAACAGTTACTATAGGTGAAAAATAGAGGGCCCCTGCTCTCAGTTGGAGCTGGGGGGATGTGGGAGGTAAATAATAGAGATAATAGATTTTATTGGACTGTGTGTGGATTTGATGGCCTGGCACATTAGACCTACAGAAATATAAGGCGCTGCTGGATACAGTGCAGAGTGCACTCTAATGCCCTCGAGTCATGAAGGGACAGAATCAATTCATATTTCTGGATTGACTGGAGGTTCCCAAGAGTTGACTGTTTTGAAGGCTGAAGTAAGCCTCATTGGTAAAGACTGGCAAAAGCATCCTATTGTGACTGGCCCGTGGGCTCCATGTATATTTGGTATTGATTACCTCAGAATGGGGCAATTCTAGGATCCTAAGGGGGATTGATGGGGTTTTGAAATAGCTGCTATAAACGCAGACAGCATTAAGCAGCTGTCTGTTTTACCTGGTCTGTCAGAAGATCCATCTGTTGTGGGGTTGCTACAAGTGGAAGAGCAACAGGTACCAATTGCTACAATAATGCACAGATAGCAGTACTGTACTAACAGGGATTCCTTGCTCCCTGTTCATAACTTAATCTGTCAGCTACACAGTGTGATCAGCACAGTGTGATCACAGAGTGATCAGCAAAACTCGTTCACCTTTTAACAGCTCCATGTGTCTGGTGTGTAAAGCCAGTGGAGAGCGGAGGCTGACTGTGGCCTGAATGATATCACACCCCCACTGAATGCTGCTGTACCAGACATGCTAAACTCCAATATGAACTGGGGTCAAAATCAGCCAAGTGGTATGTCACCATTTACATGGCTAATGCCTTCTTTTCAATTCTTTTGGCTACAGAATGTAGGCCACAGTTTGATTTCACCTGGGGGGGGGGGGTGGGGTAAAGGAGGAGGGGTTCAGTATACCTGGAGCTGTTTGCTCTAGGGATGGAAACACAGACCAACTATTTGCCATGTGTCAGTCCAAACTACATTGGAACAGAGCGGTACTCCCAAGCATCTGCAGTATTTTCATGATGTGTGGGGCAATATATCAGATGAAGTTTTCAAGAAAGGAGAGCAAATAATCCAGATTCTTCTGCAAGCTGGTTTTACTATTAAGCGAAACTAAGTGAAAGAACCTGCACAGGAAATTCAGTTCCTAGGAATAAAGTGGCAAGATAGGCATCATCACATCCCAACATATGTGATTAACAAAATTACTGCCATGTCTCCACCCACTAGTAAAGAAGAAACTCAAACTTTTCTGGGCCTAGTGGTCTTTTGGAGACTGCATATTCCAAACTACAGCCTCATTGTAAGCCCATTTTATCAGATGAAATATGATTTTGCATGGGGTTCTGAGCAGCAGTAGGCTTTTGAGCAAATTAAGCAGGAGACAGCCCTTGCTGTGGCCTGGGGCCAGTACCGATGGAACATGATGTAAAGAAAATTCTCTACACTGCCGCTGGAGCCTGTGGCAAAGAGACTCAGGAGAGACTGGAGGCCAACCCCTTGGGTTCTAGAGTCAACTGTCCAAAGGGGATCTGAAGAGTGCTACACTCCAACTGAGAAAAATCTTAGCAGTGTATGAGGGGGTTTGGGCTGTTTCTGAAGTAATCGGTAGTGAAACATGGCTCCTCGCACCTCGACTGCCTGTTCTGAACTGTTTGTTTAAAGGAAAGATTTCTTCTACCCATCTTGCTACTGATGCCACTTGGTGTAATTGAGCTTATTATACAACAAGGTTGAATGGGGAACCACAGTTGTCTAGGAATCCTAGAGGTGGTCATGGATTGGCCTGAAGGTAGAAAGTCTGAACCATTACTAGCAGAAGAGGTATCACATGCTAAAGAGGCCCCACCATACAATAAACTACCAGAAAATAAAAAGAAATTTGCCCTGTTCACAGATGTATCATCTTGAATTGTGGGGAAGCATCATAGATGGAAGGCTGTTTTGTGGAGCCCAGTGTGACAAATTGCAGAGGCCACTGAAGGAAAAGGAGAATCAAGCCAATTTGTAGAGGTGAAGGCTGTCCAACTGACCTTAGAGACTGCTGAATGAGAGAGAGGACCAGTGCTTTATCTTTACACTGACTCATGGATGGTGGCAAATGCTTTATAGGGGTGGTTACAGCAATGGGAACAAAATAGCTAGCAACGGAGGGATAAGCCTAGTTGGGCTGCTGAACTGTGGAAAGACATTGCTGCCCAAATAAAAAATATGGTTGTAAAGATGCATCATGTAGATACTCATGTGCCCAAGAGTCAGGCTCCTGAAGAACAACAAAATAACCACCAGGTAGATAGAGCTGCCAAAATTGAGGTGTGTCAAGTAGACTTGGACTGACAAAACAAGCATGAATTATATCTAGCTTTGTGGGCCCACAAGACCTCGGGCCATCAAGGAAGGAATGCAACATATAAGTGGGCTAAAACCTGAGGGTCAGAACTTACTATGGACTCTATTGCATAGGTTATCCATGACTGTGATACATGTGCCACAATTAAACAAGCCAAGAAGATAAACCTCTCTGGAGGGAGAGGTGATGGCAAAAGCATAAATATGGGGAGACATGGCATGCTGATTATGTCACCTTGCCAAGAACCCGTGACGATGTGTTATATGTTTACCATGCTGGAGGCAACCACTGGGTGGCTTGAAGCATATCCTGTACCACTTGCTACCCCCTGAAACAGCATCTTTAGATATAAGTCAACAGCGTCTTTAGAGATAAGTCCTATGATGTCATGGTACTCCAGAAAGAATTGAGTCAGGTGATGGGACTCGTTTCAAAAACTCTCTTGTAAATACTTGGGCCAAAGATCATAGCATTAAGTGGATTTATCATGTCCCCTATCATTCACCAGCTTCTGGTCAAATTGAAAGATACAATGGGTTGTTAATGTTGAAAGCAATGGGTGGCAGAACGTTTAAGCATTGTGAGAAGCATTTGGCAGCAACCACATGGTTGGTCAACACTAGAGGCTCTATCAATAATGGTGGTCTTGCCCAGTCCAGCTCCCTACCTACTTCAGTGGGAGATAAGGTCCCTGTACAACATGTAAAGAACACGTTGGGAAAAGCAGTTTGGGTCTTCCTAGCTTGAGGCAAGGGCAAACCTCTCTGTAGAACTGGTTTTGCTCTAGGACTTGGGTCCACTTGGTGGGTAATGCAGAAGAATGGTTATATTCAGTGTGTATCACAAGGGGACTAGATGCTGGGGGAGTACAGTCAGTAATTCCATGTATATATTCCAGAGGGAAAACATAAAACTGCTTGGAAGTTACAAGTCTTGCTCTTTGCTCCCTAGAAGATCAATGTAAGAACTTCAGCTTTCAGAAACTGTCTCATTTATTCGATTAGCTTCAATCCCAATTAGCTTGTATTTTGGTAATATGATCATCAATCTAAGTTTGTTTTTCTCCTCAGGTTGTTGCCAGTGCTTTTTTGTTGTTGTTGTTGTTTCGTTTTTTTCTCATTCCTTCTTTTTCCTTTCTTCCCCCCCTTTTGGGTCAGTAGGCTTGTGAGCCTGCTGTGGCCCTGTCACAGTCACAGATCTAGAGATAAAAACCATGAGAAGTGGAAATAAGAATCATCTACTTGCATGTATTTTAGTTAGTGGTGTACACCAATTTGCTCTAATCAAAACCCAAACGAGCAAATACAATTTTTTTATTGTTGCTTCTTTGATTTTAATTTTCTTTTCTTAACAGAGGATCTCATTTTGAAGGTAAACCCATGTCATGAATAAGATATTTAGTCAGCATGAAGAAAACTGGTAGTTTCTCTCCATTTTGTGTTTTAGAAACAATATTATACTGGCATCCAAAATCCAGGAATACAACTCTCTAACTTTGGTGTGGTGTTAGAAAGTGGCATTCCTTCATTCCTCACAGTATGTACCAGGCAACTGGACAAGCAAATGCATGCTCAGAGTTCAGATTCTACATTTGAATAGTTAAGATGTGTTTGCAGTACATCAGCATTCTTACACACTTCCATCCACTTCTCCCCAATTCAGAAGATTTCCATTGCTTATTAGGCCACAGTGAGCCACTTTTTGAAAACAATGTACATGGAACCCAAGGAAAATATCCTCACTCAGTTTGAGACAAAAGATGAAAGTATTCTATTGTGACTCCAGTGCCTCTTGTGAAGCATAATCGAGGCGGATTCTCTTTTTTAATAGGCAAAATTGGATGGTTATTCTTAGACTCAATTTCTCTTAATAAATCATGTTTTAAGAATTTTTGTATACCAACCCATCTTAGCTTATAATTTTATAGAATACAGTTTGGCCTTACTGGTATTTATCCTGGCTTTAGGTTGACCTTTACCAACTCAGGTCTTTTTGATCTTCCAGGCACCACCCCTGTCAATACAGAAGGCACAGTTTCTATTTTGGATGAAACTCCTGGGTTCCTTTAACAATAATATTGTAGCTTGGACAAATTTAGACTCTTATCAGTACTCTAGCTTCCCATCTTTACATTTTAGTTTTACCTCTGATTTTTACCAATTAAAACCATTGGTGCTCCTGGTAAATACAGTAACTGATTTGACACCTGTTTCCTAATTTTGAACTTCAAAAGCTTAAAGAACTGTCTAGCTTCTGACTCTCCTATTGCACCAACAGTTCTCACAGTGTCGCAGGCTAATTCATGGTGTCTTTTTTTTTTCTTTTTTCTTTTTGTATTAAAGACTGAATAACTACCTCCTGTGGCAACCAAACACTATTTCAGTTTCATGCTCCCCAGACTTGATTTTAACTGGAAGTTCTGCTGGGGAAAATACTTCCAGTTCTGTTCTGTCTGTGTGCTGAGTGGGGGGTGGGTGTGAGTGGGAGGAAGGTTGCACTGTATAGGGAGGTTCCAGGTGGGGGGATACTGTGCTGAGCCTCCCCTTGGTTCCTGGGTCCTTGCAGTGTTGTGATTCCTTTATTTTTCTAAACAACACCTTCATACTAACTTCTATAACTTTCCAATCTGGATTGTTAGTGGTTTCTATGCTGGTTTGGCCTGGTTCCATGACTAAATGGGGTGGAGGGACCCAAAGAACCATGCCCCAGGACAGGGGGTTGGAGAAAAGATAAAGAGATGGGCCTAAAAACAAAATAGTGGCAATATGCGAATTGGAACCAAAACTAATAAATAAAATGAGTGCGTCCAAAACTGAAGATCTTACTCTAATGCCGATGGCAAGACAACTAGGGAGCACACACTGCAGAGATGAGTAGTAAAAGAAGGGACTGTCTTGACACCTGTGAGCAGTTTTATCTTTCCCTCTAAATAGAAAATGGAAATGGAGTGTGAAAGTTTTCTGGGATGTTTAGTTTTTCCTCTTCTGAGAAAAAATACCTGGAAATATAGACAAGCCATGGAACTAGAGTATTAAGTGTTTAATTCCCAGTGCTCTGCATGTTATGATGTGGAACACCAATAACAAAAAATCATAAACCCATGACACAGATCTTGAGTTTTAATCATAATTTCCAATGCATTAGCTACCTGTTCAAGGCCATTCCAATAGATACCAGCAACTGCTTTTAAATTCTTTAAATTTCAATTGTTTTGCATTTACAATTGAATTGTACCCTAACTACACCCAGTTCATTATTTCCAGATGCTTGACTCAGCAGCACTACCCTACGCTGGTTGTGAGTCCTCTCTGCCATCAGCATTGTTTATATAAATATATATATATGCATTTGGACCAAATTGATCCCACACATCTGCCATTCAGAATGTTGCCTCAATATAAAGAGCACATCAGCATAAAACAGGCTATTACATTTCTTCGCCCATTATCCAGTACCACCTACAGCTCACCACCTTAGCTAATTGTTGTATCTGGGTCCTAGTGCCATGTGCTCCCAGCAATTCTTTCTACTGCCACTGTGTCCAACTGCCCACCTAAAGACACTTAAATCATTTTTATGCATAGCTGGATCTCCTGGTGAGGTTATCTCCTTCTAATGTCTTAAAACACAGCCCAAATGTGACTTTTTCCACCCTTAGATGATCCAGTGCCCATTCTAATGATGCACAGGTGAGTACAATAACACAAACTGACAAAAAATGAGCATCACAAACCAACAATTAACAATAAAATAAGTGCACCTGATAACAATTACCATGGTTATGGGGTCCTTTAACGCCTTTACCAGGATCCTTAGCCCCTACCCTGCACAACTTTCATTGTGTCTAACGGGCAGGTAACAAAATACATAATCTTCTCAAGAATACCTCAGTGCTGGTTGAAAGTCCATGATCTCAGGAGCAGATGAGGTGCAACAGTTTTGTCCCATCTGGGTTGTCAAATGATACTATAAGATGTGTCTTAGGGAATTTCCTGATTGACCAAATTGGAGTATTGGGAAGTAGACATTCTTTAATAGCAGCATTGGGTGTGAGAGTAATCCTGCTATCGTGCATAGCTTACACAGAAGATCTTCAGATTATATACATAACTTGTGTTACACATGCAGAAGTTTCCCAACAGGTATATTATATATGCAGAATGTTCTCATATGTAAGTAACATCTATGTATGTTAGTTTACATACATATGTAAGTTACATATGTTACATATGTAAGTTTCACAGATGTATGCTGCATATTCACTAATCAGTTCCAAGCAGGACCTCCTATATTTCCTCAAAGACTCAGCAGAACTTTCTCATCTTCTTGGTTCAGAGACACAACTCTTTCAGTAGTCTAAACAAATTGCAGGGTAGGGTTATTCATCAATATTATTAAGTATGCTACTGTTCATTATTATAACCTGTATCAGCAGCAAACAGAAACTTCTCAAGAACGACATTAGGCCCACAGTGAAATCTTTGTACAACTGAGGGCCTAGCTGCTAGTCTTTAAGTAACAGTACATTTTAAGAGAATCCGAACTTTTGATTTTGATGGTAGAACTTTTAAAAAATATATTGTGTATGTTCACTTTCATCTGGCTGTTGCTATTGTCGTTTCTTTTGTTACTTTCTTTGGTTTCTTTTAATTTTTCTGTTTTGAAAAGTTGAAATAAAATCTCAGTGAGTAAAAACATGTATAAAGGAAGGGACATTTTTTTATTTCTTCAGTTTACTTTGTTCAAATAGAAAATTCTTAAGGTTAAATAATAATAAAAATGTAATTCTTAGTATTGCTTTTTGTATATTTATTGTATTATATTACTTTTTTGTCTAATATTTGTGTAACTTAGTCCAAACCTAGTGTTTATTTCCACTGAACGCTAAATAGCAAAACAGCAGAATGATAATTTTAGTGCTGTGTAAATTCACTACAAGACTCTGGTGTGTTTATTAAAAACAAGATTACCATCAGTAACCAGCCCTGGACAGCATATTGAAAACAAAAATAGTACGCAGAGATTTCTGTTAAAGTACTAATTACTCTGTAGGATATTAGTCAACAGTAAGATACATTGTCTTCAAAAGAAGTCTGAAATGTGCAGCTTACTTAAAAACAGATTATTTTCTATTTTCTATACAGAAAGAATCAGGATGTCCTTTGGATTTCAAAATTTTGTTGTTAGAAAAAATAAAGAATTATAAATAACAATGAGAACTATTTCCTCCTCTCCCTCTTGGATATTTTCCATCTTGAATTGCTGAATATTTATTTCTTCCTGTCTTTACCAACAGAGAAACTTGGTTTCCCTCCACTTCCTGATGATACATAGTGAAAATAAAATCATTAGATCTCCTTACCGAGGAGAGGCAGTATAAAAAAAAAACCAAACAACAGTAACAAAAATACCTAGAAGTATTTTTACTGAAAATATATTTTTTCATTTTTTTTCCAACCTGTCACTAATTTTTCCAAGCACAGTTCACCTGAAATTGAACCAATAATTCAGAATAAACTTCGCAGTGTAGCTGCACACATTTACAAACCAGTCAGTCATACAGATGTAATTGCTGGGTGAATAAACAATCACCATTGTTTTTCTTCATCTAATTTTAAGTCTAAAACTTAATTTCAACATTCATTTACCTCAGTATGTATTACTTAACACCCAAACAATTTTTTGTAATAAAACAAAACATTTAAAGTAGTAACATAATTAAACTAGTAATAAAGTCTTGAAAGTCAAAGAGCTCCACTTCAAAACACTGATTTATGTTAATAAATAATAGATAAAAATACTGTATCATGTATAAAATACTATCCTGCAAATACTTAACCCTGAATGGAAACAAAGTGGAATGAATAATACAAATGTGATTTGGATTTCTATTATCTCTATGTCTTTTTGTAATGAAAAAAAAGCATTAATGTATCTAGTACAGATAAGTTCAGGTACATCATATTTAATTATTCTGTCCATTCTAAGTCCCCTAAGATAAGCTTAATATTTTCAAAGTCCTGAATGCTTTCAAAATAGTTGTTTACCTAGGTAACTGGACAGATTTGATTTTTCATTGTTTCAGGCAACAAAGGGAAAAAAAATCACAAGGATTTAATTGATTTAATGAGAAATATAACTCTGTAAAAAAAAATGGTTTAGAAAGGCACCCAAGGCACTCTGTGAATCAGTATGTTGCGGTTTTTTTGTTCGTTTGTTTTTTTACCAAGTATTCTATGGTATTCTTTGAGCTTCATCAAGTCCACAGTGAAAATTTTTATATAAGCAAACATTCAGCTGCTGGTTTACTTAGTAACCATATTTAATAAGAGATCCTGATCCTCTATTACATTTTCAGTGCTATAAAGTCAATTTTTTTAATCATCTTTAAGCAGTACTAAAGTACCTTGAAAGGGATCTCATGTACTGTTAGCCTCACTTTCAGTGTATTCTCAAGTGTTTTATGGAATTCATTTTTCATTTGAGAATTTAGTGTCTCCTCTCCCCAATTTTTTTCAGTGTTTCCATGGAACTAAACTAGCTTTCCACATATTGCTATTTCATCTGATTTTCAGTTATTGAGTTTTTAGGATAGAAAATTTATGAATATGATTCCTTTTCTTTTAAGATCAAGGAATGATTTGAATGACTTCTAGGATTTCCAGTTACTTAGCCTAGCTGTCTTTAAAACAAAAAACAACAACAGCAACAAAGAAAGGAAAAAATAGTGTCACTCTCCAATATAAAGGAGGGAGATGAGTTTCTGTGATTATATGTATACCTAATGGTGAGATTAAGACACAACAGGTCAAATGTTAGCCCAACCAGTTTCCAATACTAGTTGCTTAGGGATATGGGGAAGGGAAGGTGCACAATAGAAAAGAGATGAAAAGCAAGGAGACTTGGCAGAAAGAAAGAGAGAGAGACCATCACCACCATGGATCCAGCAAGGTCCATAGTCCACTAATCTCAGGAACTTGTCACTAAGGGGATGGGAGAAAGCCAGGAAGCTTCTTCGCAGTAAGCAGGTTCTTGGGAGGGGGGGCTCGAGTTGGGGGTATCTTCTAAAGAGGTTTTTCCCCTCAGGGAAGTCTCTTCTCCAAAGTCCTTAGTTTAGTGGCACCAAGAAAACTGACAGATGATGTTTTCTTGGCCTTTCATTTCAACACAAATGAGTTACGTCAAGCAGGTATCCCTCCCATTACAGCACTGGGTACATGGGGGATCGCTCCACCAAACATGCAGTTTTGTTCTCTGTTTGTGTAACATAACTGGCCCAATGGATAAATCAGCAGGGAGTAGCACCTTCATTGCCATGTACAAGTATTATCATCTTTCACAGTGATCAGCTTCTCCAAGCCGTACCCTGAAAAAGACTACTTGCCCGTTTCTGCTTATCTTTGCAACCATAAACAGAGACACTGAGGTACCATGACAACCATCTGGATGATTTGCAGTTGTTATAATAAGACTCTAACTGACCAGAAATGCCTCATGAAGCAAGCTTTGAGACAACAAAACTAAAAACAATTTCTGTCCTTCACAGATAGTGAACAGTTTGTTGTCCTTGGCAATCACTTTGCACTACGATGCAAATTCTAAGTAGGGATCCTGTTTTTTTCCTGTTTTGAATGTATGGTTCTGTATATTTCTGAATCAAATGACATCTGTAGACCACTAGAGGGAACCTTCAAAGTCTCTGTGCCTCATTTTCTTCTTAAAAAAGGGATATATGTGGTGAGGGATCAGGTTGGAATATTTTGATCTTTTTACTTCTCTATCATGCTCATGAGTCCAAAAGTATTTATGTCTCCAATACAACCATTTTAAAGAAAATGCTAACATTACAACATTTGCAAATGGATTAATATTAAATGTAGAAAAAGAGTATTCTATGTACATCTATGGGATTAAAGTAACATAACTGGAAATGTCTTTCTTCTGCAGCAAGCAATGTTAACTTCACAGCTAGCAAATATTCTAAAAGTGGCACCAAATCAAGCTTTTGGCAGGTTACCAGTAGCAGTTATCAGTTACCCCTCCTTGGAACAATAAGGAGACAGTATGTACAACACTTTTCTTAATGAACAAATAGATGACATGCACCCAGCAATTTATAGATGAATTGTGGGGGAACATCTAATGTTCTGAAGTCAAGACAGGCTGTTCAGAGTGGTTTTATTAGGCTGAAGAAGTGAGCCAAGAGAAACACTAGAATTCTATAAAGGCATAAGCTGAGTCTTACACCTGAGATGGAATAAACTCATGCACCAGTACTAGCTGGAGACTGACTGGATAGAAAGCAACTTTGCAGAAAATGTATTAGATAACTTGAACAAGAATTGGCAGTGTGCATCCACAGTACTGCTAACCATTTACTGGACTGAACTAGCAAGAATGTAGCCAGCAGGCTGCACAAGTGGGTCTACAGTTTGCTCAGCTCTTGCAACACTGCATGTGAAATTCCATATTCAGTTTTGGACTCCCCAGCAACAGAAACACAAAGTACATGCATCAAGGTGATAATGGGACTGCCACATACAGTGGCTGAACAGAGGCTTAGATTAAAAGAAACAGAAATATTTAAGTATTTGTTTAAATTATTTTATGTTTTCATAAGGATAAATATATAATATGATCATCTAGTAGACATTGCTATCCTAGGAAAACCACTCACTTTCAGGTGTCAAGTTCACACTTTTTCCTCACTGTGAAAAAGGGAACATTTTTGGGGAAGCATTTCCAACATTAAATACTGAAAACTACTATAGTGGGTGTTCAAATATCATACTAATATAATAGTAATAATAATAGAATTCTTAGAGTTCAAAGGACCACTGAAGGTCATCTAGCCCAATTTCCCTGCAATGAACAGGGACATTCCCAGCTAAATCAGGTTGCTCAAAGCCTGGCCTGGACTAGCTTTGAATGTCTCCATGGACAAGGCATCCAGCACATCTCTGGGCAATTTGTTCCAGTGCCTCACCAGCCTTGCTGTAAAAGACCTTTTTCTTATATCCAATCTAAATCTACCCTCTTAATCTGAAACCATTTCTTCTTTTTCTATCACCACAGATTCTGCTGAAGAGTCTCTCCTTTCTTTTGCAGAGGTTTATCTCTTTTCACTGGTGATGGGTAACAAGACAAGGGGAAATAACCTGAAGTTGTGCAAAGGGAGGTATAGGAAAAACTTCTTGACAGAAAGGGTTGTTAAACACTGGAATAGGCTTCCCTAAAGGCTTGTTGGAAGACATCATGTTCTGTTCACCCCCAATCCCATAATTGGCCCTTTTTTTGTGAGTCTATACAAAGGTCTCAGCAGCTGCTCTAAATGAGTTATAAAGGAATGCCAGTATCCCAATATACCTAGAAATTATTGCAGCTGCTTTGGTGTTGCAGGGACTGGGAATGCCTGAACCTTATCTACAATGGCACTGGGTAGTACTTTGGTCTTCTCTGACCAGACTACCCACAGAAATTTTACAGATAGGCCTGGACCTTGCACCTTTTGAGGATTTATAGCCCATCATCTTCCACCTAGTTAGGTGGTTAATGAATCTGCCACCTCTCTTACTGCCTCCAGTGGGTCAGATGTTAACAGGAGATCATCATTGTAGCAGTATAAGTTGACATTATTAAGTTTTCTTCAATTAGCTAGGTCATGCGCCACTAAGTTATGACAATACGTTGGTGAATGCACGTACCCCTATGGCAGGACCTGAAAGGTCCACTGCCTGCCTCCCCACGTAAATGCAAATTGATCTCGTGATTCCTCAGCAATCGGTATACTAAAGAATGCATTTGCCAAATCCAAGACACAATGGTAGGTTTTGATTTCCCTACTGAGAGTGTCCATTAAGGAAGCAATACTGGGTACGGCCGCAAAGATGGGCAGCATGACCTTATTTAGTTCCCTATAATCCACCGTCATTCTCCATGTTCCATCCAGCTTCCGTACTGGCCATATGGGGGAATTATATGGACTGTGTGCAGGTCTTATAATGCCTACTTTTTCTAGTTCCTGCACTGTCTCCCTGATATTTCTTCCTGCCCCCTGGGAGTCTAAAATGTCTTACATTAGTAATCCATTATGGTCTTGGCAAACAATTAGGCTCATGTTTCACACAGCCCCTCAATATTGTCTGTATCACCTGAATACTAATGTTCCTTTGCTGAAGTTGAACTCCCCTACAGATGTCTGGAGAGCCAGACCCCATAAAATGTCTACGCCTAAGATGTATTCTGGGATTTGGGCAATCGACACTTTATACTCCCAGGGTGGGAGACGCCCAACCCCCAGTTTCAACCATGTTCGGGTTTCCGGAATGGTCTGGCCCCCAAAACCACTAATCTTCACTCTATTACCCTTAAATTTTGATGGATCCCCATATATAATATGTTTCTGCACCAGTGTCTACTAAAGCCATTACTCTTAGCACATCTGTTTCCAATCAGATTATTGACAGTTCTACATAGGGCCTCCAGTCTCATCTGGAGGCCCTGAGGGAACCAATGTCCCTTGTTACTCCATGAACTTTGCCAGATTGAGGTCTTTTACCTCAGGTGGCTCCAGCACTTTGGCCAGGACACCTATGGAGGTTTTTTCCACCTATTTGGTACTGTAAAAATCAGCTAAATTCCAGGTTATAGTATGTGCTTCTTTTATTATTTGTACTCCCAATTTTCTGGGAGTACTATGAAATTTTTGATTGTTTCTTAGTTGTTTCCATAATTGTAATAAAATATGGTTGGGCTGCTCATTGATTTTAGCATATGCAACCCCAGCCCATATAAGATAATTGAACATAGTTTTCTGAGACACTCATACGGGGCCTGACCAGGGGCAGTCTTCTGGGTTCTAATCGGGAGGACCTTGGCTTCTTCCTCCACCATGCAGACATTACACCTAGTTCTTATGCACTCCATTTTCCTCAGGTCTGCTACCCATTGAGCTGCTTCTTGGACAACAGTCTCTGAAGCTACTAAAGGATTCAGTATGGAGACCAATGTGCTGTAAAGATGAGAAGGGGCTTGCTGCAATATCAGGTCTCTCATACCTACTGAGAATTTTTCCATGTCAGGACTTTCAAATGTGTCAGAATACATGGCCTCCCTCATACCCAGTTCTGAAGTGGGCATTTGGAGGTCCTCCATAGAGTACCATAAACCAGTATGAAGCGGTACATCTGTTTTCTTGGGTCATGTTAGACAGCATGCCACTATCAACCAGTCTACAATGGAGTGGTTTCCATTATACTGGGTGGCAGCATATAATCTTTGCCTCAGGGCTGGGTATACAGTTATAGATGCTAGCTTGGACACTTCTGTCCCGTTAACTTTCAGCTTCTGCATTGCTGAGCCTTCGTAGCCACAATAGTATGCTTTCCCTAGGCTTTTGATGGAACTGTTATACTAGGTCCATCAACTCATTAGCTGCATATGTTACATGCAAGTATGTTTCAACAGGACGCCATTGGTCAGGAGGCACCCCTGCCAGTCTATCTTGCACTTTTTTCGTTTTCTTAGTTATAATTGGGTGGATCTCAAAGGAATCCATCATAGATAGAGCTTTGAGATCCGATTTAGAGACCTTGTCCTCTGAGGTACCCAGACCTGTTATCTCAAGGACCTGAGTGTCCTCAACTGAAACACTACATTTGCTTTGTTGAGGTATTCAATCCTGGTTTTCTGGTTGCTAACATGCCCAATTGCTGTTCTACTTTCTCACCACAGTCTCTTAATAGTTGGTTCTCATATTCTGCACTGTTATTTGTTATTTCCAGTAGGTGTAACACCATTACCAGTGGCCAAGCCACAGCAGATGCAGCTAGCCAGTGCTCCTTTGTAATAAGCACACTTATCTAAACCCTGTAAATAATCCATTAAATGGGCCAGAGAAGGAGAAAGAGTCCTTGTAACCCACAGGGGGCCCCATTTTTCAACAACAGTAGCTAAGCCATAAGAGGGTGATGCCATAAAACTCAGAATCTGACCTGGGAAAGTTTGTTAGGGGGGCGAGGGGGGTAACTTTCTCCCCCTTACCCCATTTGAAGATACTCCAAATGAAAGACATACCAGTTGATAATCTTTTTTAATTCCCCCAAGCCTACCTGGCTTGCTTATTCACCTCTTGGGTAAATAACCTAAATGAACAGCACCCACATAAAACACTGACAGTAGGTGGAATACTTTTTTATATATTATCCAGATGATATAAAGACAGCCAATAAATTAGAAAAGGCTCACCTGTAACTGATAGTTGAGACTCACCCAAGACTCCATAAGGGAGGGATCTCCAAGAAGAGATCCTTCCCCACTGGTGGTCAGCCCTTAAATGGGGTCTGGGAGAGGTGGAGCCAGGCTCCACCCCTTCCAATCACACAGGTACATTACCTTTACCTGTGCCCCTGCAGCTGACTCAGTGCTTGCCTCAGTTGATCAATCAGTTGTTCAGGCCATGCTTCAACATTTCCCATACAATATTTAAGATAAAAAAAAAAAAGCATTTGAAAGGAATCTAAAAGACTTCTTAAATGACCATACCTAGTGCTAAATTCTAGACTGCAACAAGATTCCATCATTCCTTTCAGAGAGTTTACTCTTCTCTGATATAGATTTCTTGGAACAGCTAGTTGTATTTGATGTCAGAACTCCACCCCTGCTGCTGGTCAGAAACCTTGTTTCCAACTTGTAGTTTAATATTATTCATAAACATTTCACAACTGTTTCATTTTTTATATCCATTATCTTTTTTGTCTTACTAACATACTTCAGTCAACGTTTTCATAAGTTTTCTTTTTTTTTCTTTCCTGTACCAAGTTAGTCTGTTTCTCTACTGAGACTGTTTCCCTGTGTTTCTATATACAACTTCCATGATTCAGGGATAAAGACGTGAATTGCCAATATTATGAAGATGGAAGTTTTCCTGTGCTTTATTCATTATCGTTAATTTTATTTCTTCTGGGCAAAAAAAAAAAAATCATGAAAAGTCCTTTGATGTATATTGAGTTCAAATATGTCAAGTTTGCCTTAACATTTGCAGTATAAAAATGATTCAGTAAAATGAGTCTGCACTGCACAGAACAGAACAAAAAGCATTTAAGCATAGCCATAAAGTATTCAAAGAAATATTCATCTATTGTGTCTTCCACATTGTTCATAAGGCATATCTATGAAAAATAAAAATAGAGGAAATGTATATGTTGCTTCCAGATAATGCTCTTCTACATTTGAATTAGTTTTAGCTCAAAAACTTCCTGAATCATGTGGTTTTTCTGCATATTTAGTAACCTTTAATTGGCTCTTTCATATTATTTCCCAGTTTACATTCTTAATCTCACAAAAGCCTTCAGTATTCATAGTATTTTGATATTAAGTTTAAAAGATCTTTGTCCCTATCCCAAGTATCATCTCTTTTTGTATACTTTGAATCTATCTTAATTTGATACACAATATACCTTTGCCCATGGAGAGACTGAAATGTTCTCTCTCCATACTCTCTCCATGTCACTTAAGATTTTGTAGATCAACTTTTCATATTCCTTTTAAGTACTTATATCATTTATATTTTTCACAGAGTATTCAGTTTTTTTTCATACAGTCTTACTCTTTACCTATAATATTTTCCCTTTTAGTGAGAGGGGACAAGAGCTTCACATCATGTTCCAATTGTAGATTGGTTTACAGTGGCATAACTATATTTTCTGTTTAATTCTGAACTCCTATACTTGCATTTAAATTACTTTTTAATGGCTAGTGAGCATTGAGTCAACTATTTCATGGAAATACCTATTAGAATCTTAAGGTTTATCTTCTGAATAATGATGGTTATCTCAGAGCTCATCACTTTTATGTGGAATTAGGGAAGTCTTTTCCTCATGTGGCTCTTTACATTTATCCACTCTTAATTTCAGTCATTCAGGTTCGTAAGACAGATTCTGCTGCAGGTGCACTCTTGCCCTTACCATTCACGCTAAATAATTTAGTACCATCAGCAGCCTTACATTTATCTCTGCTTACCCTTTTTCCTACATAATTTATGAGCATGTTTAATACTACAGTTATCAGCACAACTGCTCTGGTGATCTCCACTGAGAACTGAGCAAATTTTACTTCTTCTCTTTTAACCAGCTATGTTACCATGCAAGAGCCCTCCTTCTTATACTGTAACTGCTTAGTCACCTTATAAGCTATTGGTGAGGGATACCTTCCACAGTCTTTCAGAAATCTGTATTGATTATATTACTTCACAGAGAATATTCACTCTGCTTCTACCAGAAGCTTTATTTGCTGATCACCTCATTGGTCTAGACAGTAAGTGAATAAGTGGTTGAAGTAAGTGAATAAGTGGTGAAGGAGCATCTGCTCAAAAATAGGGAATGACACATTGTGCATGCAGACTGTCATCTCCTCTGTACCTAAACTTTTCTGTGTTCACATAAAGTAAAATGAAGCCTGCTTCTTAAAGACAAGATAACTATTTAGGAAACTGCTCATGAATTCCTCTAAACAATGAAACACACGCATACATACACACATTAGGTTTTGGAAGTTTGTTTGAAACTCAAGCATGTCTAGTACAGTAAAGATAACTGTAAAAGTATACCATTTTCCCATTATTCAACCTTAACAAATTCTAAGCAGCACTTGCAAGGTACCACTGATAAGATGCACTACTGGAACTACTGCAATTCCTGGAGTGAGTAATCCCATTCAGCAGGCAGTATTGAAATTGTCTACTGTTTCTGAAATCAACCTGTAATAAACTGAAGATGTAATCAGACCTTCAGTGCATCCACTGATATCTGATTTCCAGCATTACTAGGACTTTGTTAGCAGAAGTTGACAGAAATGCAGACATTTTGCTGGTTCTCAATTACATATGATTTTTTTTTTCATTTTTCTCTTCCTCACTGTTATTTTCTGTGGGGTTTTAGAACTTGCAAGCTCGTTATATCATTACAGAACTTAACGCTTGACTGTTTCTAAAAAGCTGCTCATTTGTGACTACCTAAATGTGTCAGTGCATATAGCGGTAAAATATTCTTACATTTGAAGAATTTATCATTTAAAAATAAGAATTTAGATAGAGATATAGGGTATAACTTGTAGATGACTGAACTGATAAACATTCCTCTGATTAGTAATGCAGCATCTCATTTGAATCTAAAGGTCACTCACTCAGATATTTCAAGCACTAAGATATTTGATGCTGCTGTCAAAAGCAATTGCACAGGCAGAGTTCCATACACCAATTTTCCAATTTAGCTCTATTTTTTAATTGCACTTTCAGTAACGTAGCATTACAAAGGTGTGATTAGAGCCAAATACTTATATATTCTTATAGTTTACTGCTTTAGTTCATTTTCTCTTATCACAACAAATATGCAGTTTAGCTTTCATCTTTCCATTTACTGATAATGAGCAATGAAAGCAGAGCTAATTTACTGATTAACCTGTTGGAGTAAAAGATACGATACTTGGTACTCATGCTGATAAAGTTGCTTCCATTTAGAAACATTTCTCAGACGTGATCAACCTAGCTCCTAAACTCATGCAATGACTTAACATGTCTGTGTATTCTAATGACACACAATAGAGCTCGTTTTTATTTTTAAGTAGAGCCAAAGAAAATGAGATAGTTGTAAAATAGACATTCCAGCTGTAAAATCATCATTCAAACACTTTATTATGGGCTATTATACATCAACCTTACACTGAATCCTAACAAGTATATTTTGAATTACAAATCAACTTTAACATAAGAAAAGTTAGTATAAAAGCATACTATTTAAAGCATAGGTTTTGCTAGCAAAGATTAAATGAGGGTCACGGTGTTATCCATGACAGAGACACAAGGGAAACAGAGAAGGGAGAGAGAGAGAAAAAAAATGCATCAAAAAACCAGCATCAAAAACACAACATTCCACCCCTTATTACACATCATCACATCATGCTTAACATATACCTATATAGAACCAAAAGTGTAATTAACATGAATTACATACAAACCTATCTATGTACATATATATACATAGAACCACAGATTTCACTCCCCCATCATCAAATTCTCTTGTGGTAGACACTGGATGTCCCCATTTTTATACATCACCCACCAGGTGGATCCAGATCCCTGTGCAAAAACGGTCCCACGGAGGAGCTTGCCCTTTCCGTAAGTTGGAAGGACCCACATCGCTTTTCCCAATATGCTCCTTACGCATACCATAGGGACCTTATCTCTCTCCATGGTCCGTAGGGAGCTGTATTGTGTAGGACCATCTCAGTTGACTGATCCCCTAGTGTTGCCCAACCAGGCGGCTTCTGCCAGATTTTTCACCCAAAGTTTAAATGTTCCACCACCCATTTCTTTCAACATGGTTTTTAACAACTCATTGTTGTGCTTGGACTTAGCAGAAGCTGGTGAATGGTAGGGGATATGATAGATCCATTCAATGCTGTGTTCCTGAGCCTAGATATCCACAAGTAAATTTTTGAAATGAGTCCCATTATCAGACTCAATTCTTTCTGAGGTTCCATGTCTCCATAGGATTTGCTTCTCTAAGCTGAAGATGTTGTTTTGGCTGGTAGCATGGGTACTGCATAGGTTTCTAGCCACCCAGTGGTCACCTCCACCATGGTGAGCACATAACACTTACGATTGCGAGACTGTGGCAAGGTGATATAATCAACCTGCCACGCCTCCCCATATTTATAGTTTTGCCATCGCCCTTCCCCCCAAAGAGGTTTCATCCTCTTAGCTTGTTTAATTATAGCACATGTGTCGCAGTCATGGATAACCTGTGCAATAGCATCCATAGTTAAGTCCACCCCTTGGTCTATAGCCAATTTATAAGTTGTGTCCCTTCCTTGATGGCCTGAGGTCTCATGGGCCTACTGAGCTAAAAATAGCTCTATTCTATTCTGTGAGTACAAGTCTACTTGAGCCACCTCAATTTTGACAGCTCGATCTACATGATGGTTATTTTGTTGTTCTTCAGTAGCTCGACTCATGGGGACATGAGCACCTATGTGACGCACCTTTACAACTAATTTTTTTGTTTGAGCAGCTATGTCTTTCCACAGTTCAGCAGCCCAATTAGATTTACCATTCCGTTGCCAGTTGTTTTGTTCCCACTGCTGTAGCCACCCCCATAAAGCATTTGCCACCATCCATGAGTCAGTGTAAAGATAAAGCACTGGCTACCTCTCATGTTCAGCAATATCTAAGGCCAGCTGGACAGCCTTTACCTCTGCAAATTGACTTGATTCTCCTTCTCCTTCAGTGGCCTCTGCAACTTGTCATGTGGGACTCCATACATCAGCCTTCCACCTGCAGTGTTTCCCAACAATACAACATGATCCATCTGTGAACAAGGCATATCTCTTTTCTTTGTCTGGTAGCTCATTGTATGGTGAGGCCTCTTTGGCACGTGGTAACTCCTCTGCTGGTGATATTCCAAACTTTTTACCTTCTGGCCAGTTCATGATCACTTCAGGATTCCTGGACAGCTGAGATTCCCCATCTGAGCTCGCTGTGTAATCAGCGCAATCCATTTACTCCAAGTGGCATCAGTAGCATGATGGGTAGAGGGAGCTGTTCCTTTGAACATCCAGTTCAGCACTGGCAATCGAGGTGCCAGGAGGAGCTGTGTCTCATTGCCAATTACTTCAGAAGCATCCCAAAACCCCTTGTATGCTGCTACGATCTCCTTTTCACACGAGTGTAGTACTCCTCCAACCCCCTGTACGCTCTACTCCAAAATCCCAGGGTTCGGCCTTGGGTCGCCCTCAGAGGCTGTTAGCCACAGACTCCAAGTGCAACTTTTCTCTCCAGCAGCAGTGTGGAGGATGTTCTTTATGTCTTGTAGCATTTGTAGTGGCCCCAGGGCCACAACACAGGCTATCTATTGTTTAATTTGCTCAAAAGCCTGCTGCTGTTCAGGACCCCATGCAAAATTATTCTTGTGCGTCACCTGAGAGAAGAGGCTTACTATGAGGCTATAGTTTGGGATTGGCATCCTCCAAAAACCTACTACACCCAGAAAAGACTGTCTATTCCTTGCTAGTGGGTGGAGACATATGGGTGATTTTGTTGACCACATCACCAAGGATGTGAAGACGCCCATCTTGCCACTAGTACACTGCACACCGGTATCCAGCAGTGCCTTATATTTTTGTGGTTCTGATGTGCCAGGCCATGGAATCCATACAGTCCAATACACTCTATTATCCCTTCCCTCACCCCACCCTCCCTGGCTGGGGACATGGCCCCTCTATTGGTTACCTGCAGTGACTGGAGCAATTTCATAGGTGGTTGATTTGTGTTGTAATTCTCTCATCCATGTTCACAGTGCAGGAGTGGGATTTTATGCCACTTCTTCATGTCCTCTCCATTTGCATGTAAGAAGTTCCACATGGCTGCATGTGACGTGGAGTTACTGCTTTCATTTGCTTGAGCAGGGAGGCAGTTGCTTTTGATGGCTGAAGAATTTCAACAGTTTGATCAGCTCCTTCATCAGATTCTTTGTATCATCCACGTCTTCACCAGGTGTTTCTGATACTGCCACAGGTTCATCCCTATTAATCACTAATGGGACAATTCCTCCAGTATGCCTTCCTGTGTCTTCTTCATCTAGTTTTTCTGCTACCGTTGATTCAGCTGAAATGGAAAGGTGCAATGGCGGAAGCTGTTGTTCAAAGCTTTGTAGTGTAAGAATCAGTTCAAAAACTGGGGATCTTCTGTCCTCATATCTATGGAACATTGTTACTGTTGGTAACAATGGCGTACCTTTCTGGTGCCATTTTGGAGAGCTTCCGACATATATCAGGTGTACTCTCTCAGGATCATGGTCTTTGTTTGGATCGTTTGGAACAAACTTGGGATCATACAGCATCTCCATTACAGTCATTTCTCTCAAATATTGGATGCCTTTCTCCAGTGTCCTATCTTTTTATCTTAGACTGCAGATCATCTTTGTAGGGATGTCTCCTCTTTACAGGTACTAATATTTGTTACCAGAGGGTGGCAACTCCATTCAGACATCTACTAATCCCTCTGTCAATAGCTGGATCTTGGGCAATGCTTCCTATTTGGCAAGCTTCCTTACCATCTAGGGACACGCTGCTGGCACTGTTGTCCAAACACCACAGCATTCAGGTGACAGTAGTTTCATCCGAGTGCCATACAGACTCCTTTCTTGAGCCTTGGATTTCAGTCATTTTCAAGGGCTGACAAATAGTGGTTACAGTGACTTCTTCATCATCACTGTCCTCTCCATATCTCTCACTTTTCTTAGTTGCCTTTCTCTGTGGTGATGGATTTGAGGAGGGCCCCTCACCTGGATCTTCCTCTTCTTCTGCTTCTTCTTCTTAACATTCTAGACACAAGGACACCTGTTTCCATTTCTGGCCTTCCACAGGGACAACCGACATTGATGCCAGTGCTTCCTGTGATTGGTCAGGTCTGACTTCAAGGTTTCCATTTTTGCTTTGTGCCTCAGTTTGGAAACCATTTCTCTCCAAAATATTAAATATAGCTCGATAAGTACAAGCCAAACCCTGTACAATCTGTTCCTTCTCAGATCTTCCTGAGCTACACGATCCCTTACCTAAACACTCGTTGAGTTTCTTAGGATCCCACAGGTGTTCAAGAGTAAATTCCCATGACACCGGGGGTCCCCACACATCTAATCTCTTTCCTAAATCTTCCCACCTTCCCTACCATTCAACATTCTCTAGTTTTGAGGAAGGCTTCCTCTACATGATGTAAATTACTACTGCAGAGAGTACATGCAGGAAAACAGATAACACAGTTGCTAGGCTGGCATCCTGAACATAGGTAAGGACCAGAAAAGAGGACCTGGAAACCAGTCCAAATGCCATATCATCTATCACATTAGCCAGGATAATTAGGCACAAGGTAGGTAACCCCATCAGTGCACTAAAGTAGTTGCACACAGATATGACTCTAGTACTGAACATGAGGAGCTTAAAAAGAAGCCAACATGTTCTAAGGTACATGAAGACCTTAGTCCTCTTTGCACTGCATTGCCCGCATTCTCCACCAATAATTGTCACAATGTTATCCATGACAGGGTGTCATGGTTTTATGATTTCTGTTATATTATTGATATTCTACATCATAACATCATGTAGTGTATTGGGAATTAAAGAGTTAATGCTCTAGCTGTGTGGAACATTGATAGTTACGGATATGCCTGTATCAGAAAAGAAGAACTACATTCCCCAGAGGACTGTGCGATGCTTTGCATTTGTACGTGTTTCCGCTCAGGGGGAAAGATAAAAACTGTCTGCAGTCATGGGACCGTCTCTCTTCCCTTTGGGATTGAGCTCAGCAGTGGATGTTTGTTGCAGCTATCCACCTTCAGTATTAGCATAAGGCCTTTGTTTTGTTGGACACTCTCTCTTGCTCATTTTATTTGATTAATTAGACTCAATTCTAATCATATTGTATTATATTGTGCTATTTTGCTTTCTGATATCTTATTTAGTAAATTAGCTTTCCTCCTCAGATTGTTACCGCTGTTTTGTTCCTAGGCCAATCTTCCTTCTTCCTTTCACCCCTTTTCCTCTTCTCTTCCCTGGGGTGTGGGCCTGTGGGTCCCCTGCCTCGATTGTCATAGTGCTGTGTCAAACCAGCCTGCAAACCGCTGACATTTTTGGTGCCCATCATGGCGCCTGAGAAAGGCTGTTAGCTGCTTTACTTATCTGCCTTACTTGTAGAATGAATCTCTCTGCTCTCAGAGAACTTCATTAGAAAGCTTATCAGTACTACAGGAGCTGTACTCAAAAACATGGCCTTGAAGTCCAGGTGTACTGCCAATTCTTCTGGGATATTTGTAAACTTTTCAGTTACTGCCAGAATTGTTTTAGTAAAGAGGAATAAAAAATGTCTTTTCTGTTTCTGTTAAAACTACCCCTGCAGGGAATGTATTTCATCACTTTTTCCCTTTTAATGCTCAAAACATACTGGAACTTAAGCTTGCCAGTCTGATCTATGGAGCCTGGTCCCTCTATGATAAACTGAAAACAGTGATCGAGATGCCTGCCAGATACCTAGGCACCCAGGCTAATGTGACAAACAATACCATGTTACCAAACGATAAAATGTTAATAAACCAAATGATGTTTGAATGGGTGTCCAGGTTCCCCTCTCAGTTCCTTATGAATTTTCAAGATTACAGCTTAGGAACTATGTTAACAATTGGGATATCAGTCCTCCTGAATGTATCCTTTGTGGTTTACATCATGTGGGGGAAGCTTTTCCCAGACACAGAAAATGTTAAATGGCCAGGAAAGTGGAGACTTTTAGGAAAGAAATTAGAAGCATGGGGCCCCCTGCTGCCATGGGATTTTACTCTTTAACACTTGCAGAATCTTGAGGAGCTAGACCTGTATCTGAGTAATATCTGAGTATCACACATAAGGGGTGGTGTGGCTCAAAAAGATCTGGGGTGAAACAGCTTATCTGGGGCTTGGCTTATGCTTACCGAGGTTTATATACTGTTCTGGAGAGAGAGAGTGTCCAAACTGAGGCCCAAACCAAAGAGGAAAACCTCCCAGTCACACCTGGACAGCCAAAGGAAGCACTGGTAACAAAGTTGGTTCCCTGTGTGGAAGGCCAGAAGTGGAAACATGTGTCCTCGTGCCTAGAATGCAAAGAAGAGGTGGCAAAAGAAGAGGAAGATTCAGGTCTCAACACCACCACGTGAGAGACATGGAGGAGATAGTGATGATGAAGATGATGAGGGAGTCACTGTTACCATGTTTTGTCAACCCATGAAAATGTCTGAGATCCAAAGGTCAAGAAAAGAGTTTGTTTGGTGTCCAGAAGAGACTAATGTCACTTGCCTGCTTTGGTGTTGGGACAACGGGGCCAACAGTGTGTCCCTCGATAGTAAAAAAGCTCACCAACTAGGAAACATTGCCCGAGATCCGGCTGTCAACAGCGGGATCAGCAGGTATATGGATGGAATAGCCACCCTCTGGCAACTAATGTTAGTAGCTGTGAAGGAAAGATATCCCTACAAGAGTGACCTAGGACCTAAAGTAAAAGGATGGAAAAGTATTGAGGAAGGCATCCAGTATTTGAAATAAATGGCTGTGGCGAATATGCAGTATGACCCCAAGTTTGATCCTGATGATCAGGACTGTGATCCAGAGAAAGTAAGGAGTACACCCGAAATATGTCAGAAGCTTTCAAAAACAGGACCAGAAAGGTACGCTGGTACACTACTGACAATGTTCAATAGATATGAGGACCAAGACAGAAAACCCCCAGTTTTTGAACTGATTCCTACGCTTCAAAACTTGGAACAAAAATTTCCACCGTCACACTATTCCATTTCAGCCATATCAAAGTTAGAGGGACAAATAGAAGACATCTCGGAAAAATTATCCCAACTGATTAATAGGGTTGAATCTGTGGCAGCTATCAGAAGCAAACACCTTCCTGCTGAAGCAAATGACAGCGCTAATGTCACTAACTTCATGTCACATGCGGTTCTGTGGAGTTACTTAAGTGCAAATGGAGAAGATAAGAAGGAATGGCATAAAAAACCTACCCCCGCACTGTGAGAGTGGGTGAAAGAATTACAACGCAGACCAACTACCAGTGAAATTGTCCCTGTCACTTCAGGTAACCAATAGATGGGCTCTGCCCTGAGCCAGTGGAGGGGAGGGAAGGGATAATAGAGTGCATTGGACTGTGTGGATTCCATGGCCTGGCACATCAGAACCACAAAAATATAAGGCACTGCTGGATACTGGTGTGCAGTGTAATCTAATGCCTTCGAGTTATAAAGGGATGGAACTGATTCATATCTCTGGAGTGACTGGGGGCTCTCAGGAATTGTCTGTGTTGGAGGCAGAAATAAGCCTCAATGGTAAAGACTGGCAGAAGCATCCTATAGTAACTGGACAGGGGCTCAATGCATACTTGGTATAGACTATCTCAGAAGGGAGCACTTCAAGGATCCCATAGGGTATTGATGGGCTTTTGGAATAGCTGCTGTGGACACAGACAATGTTAAGCAGCTGTCTATTTTGCCTGGCCTATCAGAAGATCCACCTGTTGTAGGGTTGCTACAAGTGGAGGAGCAACAGGTACCGATTGCTACAAAAACAGTCCATAGACGGCAGTACCACACTAACAGGGATTCCTTGCTCCCCATTCATAAGCTGATTCATCAGCTAGAGAGCCAGGGAGTGATCAGCAAAACTCACCTTCTAACAGCCCTGTGTGTCTGGTGCATAAAGTCAGTGGAGAATGGAGGCTGACAGTAGATTACCGTGGCCTGAATGAAGTCACAACCCCACTGAGCGCTGCTGTGCTGAATATGCTACAACACCATTTAAGAACTAGAGTCAAAAACAGCCAAGTGGTATGCTACCACTGACATTGCCAATGCCTTCTTTTCAATTCCTTTGGCCACAGAATGCAGGCCGCAGTTTGCCCTCACCTGGAGGGGCGTTCAGTACACCTGGAACCATTTGCCCCAGAGGTGGAAAAGCAACCCAACCATTTGCCATGGGTTGATCCAAACTGTATTGGAACAGGGTGGTGCTCCCAAGCATCTGCAGAACATCGATAGCATTGTTGTATGGGGCAATACAGCAGAGGAAGTTTTTGAGAAAGGAGAGCAGATAATCCAAATTCCCCTGTGTATGGGAACTGCTGAATCACGGCCTGAACCACTGATTGGTCACCTGGGGTGAGCACTGAGTTAGCCATGGGGGCACAGGTGAAGGTGATATACCTGTGTGAGTGGAAGGGGTGGAGCTTGGTTCCACCTCTCCCAAACCCCATTTAAGGGCTGACCACCACCAGGGAAGGATCTCTTCTTGGAGACCCCTCCCACGTGGAGTCCCCTGCGAGCCTTGTCATTATAAAGGTGAGCCATCTTCTCTTTTGTATTATCTGTATACCGTTTATATAGAACTACTTAAAATATACATCCCCTATACTATCTCATTGCGGAGTACCATCATTGGGAGTTATTTACCTTACATCCTGTGAGCTGGCTTCGCTATTAAACGGAACAAAGTGAAAGGACTGGCCGAAGACATTTAATTTCTAGGCATAAAATGGATGTTGTCACTTCCCAACAAATGTGATTGACAAAATTACTGTTATGTCGCCACCTACTAGTAAGACAAAGGCCCAAGCTTTTCTGGGTGTAGTGGGCCTTTGAAGAATGCATGTTCCAAACTACAGCCTCATTGTGAGCCCCCTTTATCAGGTGACGTGAAGAAGAATGATTTTGTTTGGGGCCTTGAGCAGCAGCAGGCTTTTGAGCAAATTAAGCAGGAGATAGCCCATGCTATGGCCCTGGGGCCAGTACAGACAGGACAGGATATAAGAACATTCTCTACACTGCTGCTGGAAAGGAAGGTCCCACTTTGAGCTTGTAGTAAAGAGCTTCTGGAGAGACCCAAGGCCGACCCCCTGAGTTCTGGAGTCGGGCATACAGGGGGTCTGAAGAGCGCTACACTCCAACTGAAAAGGAGACCTTAGCCGTATATGAGGAGGTTCGAGCTGCTTCTGAAGTAATTTGTACTGAAACGTAGCTCCTTCTGGCACCTTGGATGCCAGTGCTGAACTGGATGTTCAAAGGAAAGGTTCCCTCTACCCATCATGCTACTGATGCCACTTGGAGTAAATGGATTGCGCTGATTACACAGCGAGCTTGGATGAAGAACCTCAGCCAGGAATCCTGGAGGTTTTCATGGGCTGGCCAGAAGGTAAAAAGTTTGGAACATCACCAGCAGAGGAGGTATCACATGCTAAAGAGGCCCCACCATACAGTGAACAAGCAGACAAAGAAAAGAGATATGCCCTGTTCCCAGATGGATCATGGGTAAGCACTGCAGGTGGAAATCTCCCACATGACAAGTTGCAGAGGCCACTGAAGAAGGAGAATCAAGTCAATTTGCAGAGGTAAAGGCTGTCCAGCTGGCCTTAGATATTGCTGAATGTGAGAGGTGGCCAGTGCTTTATCTTTACACTGACTCATGGATGGTGGCAAATGCTTTATCGGTGTGGTTACAGCAATGGGAACAAAATGGCTAGCAACGGAGGGGTAAGCCTATTTGGTTGCTGCTGAACTGTGGAAAGACATTGCTGCCCGAATAAAGAATACAGTTGTAATGGTGCACCATGTAGATGCTCATGTTCCTAAGAGCTGGGCAACTGAAGAACAACAAAATAACCACAAGGTAGATAGAGCTGCCAAAGTTAAGGTGGCTCAAGTAGACATGGACTGGCAACACAAGAGTGAATTATTTTTAGCTCGGTGGGCCCATGAGACCTCGGGCAATCAAGGAAGATATGAAACATGTAAGTGGGCTAGAGACCGAGGGGTGGACTTAACTATGGATGCTATTGCACAGGTTATCCATGACTGTGACACATGCGCCACAATTAAACAAGCCAAGAGGATGAAACCTCTTTGGGGGGAAGGGCGATGGCAAAAGTATAAATATGGGGAGGCGTGGCAGGTTGATTATATCACCTTGCCACAATCTCGCAATCGTAAGTGTTATGTGCTCACCATGGTGGAAGCAACCACTGGGTGGCTTGAAACATATGCAGTACCCCATGCTACCGCCCGAAACACCATCTTAGGGCTCGAGAAACAATTCCTATGGCGACGTGACAGTCCAGAAAGAATTGAGTCAGATAATGGGACTCGTTTCAAAAATTCTCTTGTAAATACTTGGACCAAAGATCATGGCATTGAATGGATTTATCATATCCCCGTATCATGCACCAGCTTCTGACAAAATTGAAACGTACAACGGGTTGCTAAAAACAATGTTGAAAGCAATGGGTGGCAGAACATTCAAGCACTGGGAGAAGCATTTGGCAGAAGCCACCTGGTTGGTCAACACTTGAGGATCCATCAATCGCGATGGTCCTGCTTAATCCAGCTCTCTACCTACTGCAGAGGGAGATAAGGTCCCTGTAACACACATGAAGAGCGTGTAGGGAGAAGCAGTTTGGGTCCTTCCAGCTTCTGGAGTGGGCAAACCTCTTCATGGAACTGTCTTTGCTCAAGGACCTCAGTCTACCTGGTGGGTGATGCAGAAGAATGGGGATGTTCAATGTGTACCACAAGAGAATTTGATGTTGGGAGAGTGCCCTTAGTAACACCATGTATGTGTTTGTATTTGATGCCTGTTAATTGTTTCTGTGTGTATATAAATATATAAAGCATGATGTAATGATGTTGAATAAGAGGTGGAATATCATGTTTTTATGATTCCTGTTATATTATTGATATTCTACATCATAACATCATGTAGTGTATTGGGAATTAAAGAGTTAATGCTCTAGCTGTGTGGAACATTGATAGTTACGGATATGCCTGTATCAGAAAAGAACAACTACATTCCCCAGAGGACTGTGCGATGCTTTGCATTTGTACGTGTTTCTGCTCAGGGGGAAAGATAAAAACTGTCTGCAGTCACGGGACCGTCTCTCTTCCCTTTGGGATTGAGCTCAGCAGTGGATGTTTGTTGCAGCCATCCACCTTCAGTGTTAGCATAAGGCCTTTGTTTTGTTGGACACTCTCTCTTGCTCATTTTATTTGATTAATTAGACTCAATTCTAATCATATTGTATTATATTGTGCTATTTTGCTTTCTGATATCTTATTTAGTAAATTAGCTTTCCTCCTCAGATTGTTACCGCTGTTTTGTTCCTAGGCCAATCTTCCTTCTTCCTTTCACCCCTTTTCCTCTTCTCTTCCCTGGGGTGTGGGCCTGTGGGTCCCCTGCCTCGATTGTCATAGTGCTGTGTCAAAACAGCCCGCAAACCGCTGACACAGGGACACAAGGGAAACAGAGAAGGGAGAGAGAGAAAAAAAAAAATAACTCCACAACTGTCGGTGACCACACAGCCACCTAAGCAGAGCCATGCGCTTCGGGGAGGGAGGGGTTATAAAGAGGGTGCAGTTTTTGGCATGTTTATTCCCAGACACCATTTTTCTGCCATTACTTAGCTCAAGTGCAAAATTACTATTTTATATAAATGATAAAGTGGATATGAATTTGCATATGCACCGCCTAGTCTATATGACCATACGGTCATATACCTGAGTTCAAATGTAAAAACAGCTACTATCAGAAAATTTGTACCTTTATCCAAACTTCTCTGAATTAAGTCTATATTGCTAGAGGATAAACAGATAGCATTAGGGTAGCATTAATCAAATACAGAAATGTTTTAGGCACCTAGGGCAAATTATATTTCTGAATTTAGGTATCTTTCACCAGCTGGGGCATACTCAGTCTGCCCAGCAGCTGTTGTCTTATCTACACTTTGTATCACATCCACAGAGCTATAGGGATGTCTTTGTTATTTAAGCATCTCTGGAACTATGCACACTAAGTTCTTATAATTGAACATAGCTTTTACCTCAGCTCAGAAATGTATCTCATTTATGATGTGAAATGCATGTCACTTACATTCTAGGTATTTAACTAAAATATGTATTATGTTACATATGTTTCTAAACACATTCAATGAATTTAGACTTCTGTGTCTCCTTTTTTCTTTCTTGACCTACAGTGCTTAGGACTGAACATCTAATGATAGAGTAGATAGTAAATGCAGTGTGACAAAGGTTTACAGGTCATTTCAGCCTGGTTCCATAACTAATAGTGCAGGGGTCCCATGGACCCTCATCCCAGGAAAAGAAGAAGGGGAAAAGGGGAAAGAGTAGGGAGATGGGCCTGAAAATGAAACAGTGGCAAGTTAATTTACTAAATGAGATACTGTAATGCAAGATAACATAAACTCAATTACAAATATATTGTATTATATTAAAAATCAAATAAAACGAGAGAGAGAGTGTCCAAAACCCAAACACCTTACTCCAATGCTGAAGGAGGCTAGGAAGCACGTGTTGCAGAGATAAGGAAAAAGGGGATATCTTGTGATTTGTGAATAGTTTTCTGAATGGAAAACAGAATTGAAAAGTCACGTGGGGTATGTAGTTCTTCTTCTCTTCTGAGATGGGTGTACCTGGAACTATCAACAATCTACAGAACCAAGGCATCCACTCTTTAACTCCCAGGGCACTACATGATACAATATGGAACACTGACAATAAATGTCATAAAACCATGACACAGTGGAAAAACCCGTCCCTTTCAATGGTATGGTGTGGCAGCCCATACAAGAACATTATTTTCACAAGGTACAGCTTCTGACTTACAGGTATAGATTTTGGCTGCCTCTGATTGCTCAGAACAAACTTGTCAGGGAGAGATATATTAACCTTCTGTGATGCAGACCCAAGCTTGAAAAGTTACCTAGTCTAGTTACTGTCATTAAGGAAACAAATAGGACTGACTGTCCTGTTTCAGCTGCAAGAGGGGACTTCGGCTCTTCTACAAGATGCTCAGTGGTGCTCCTTCTCAATGTTTAGCACCATTTGCCTCTCCAGTGTGGCAGAAAACACAAATCATACCAGGACAACAGCAAGCTGTTTAGAGAAAAAGATTACTGGGATTCCTGTTCCGCCTATAGCCCTCATGGATTCCAGAAGAGTGGCTGTTGTTCATGTGTTGCCATGGTGTCACCACTTTGCGGGACAGTTTGACCCGGTACTGTGACAATTGAGGCAGGGGACCCACGGGCCCACACCCCGGGGAAAGGGAAAAAGGAGAAGGGAGATAGGCCTAGGAACAAAACAGCGGCAACAATCTGAGGAGGAAAGCTAATTTACTAAATAGATATCAGAAAGGAAAATAACACAATATAATATAATTGGAATTGAGGCAAATGGATCAAATAAAATGATCAAGAGAGAGAGTGTCCGATAAACCGAAGGCCTTACGCTAACGCTGAAGGCGGACGGCTGCAACAAACAACCACTGCCAAGCTCAGTCCCGAAGGGAAGAGAGAGTCCCGTGACCGCAGACAGTTTTTATCTTTCCCTCTGGGCGGAAATATGTAAAAATGCAAAGCATTGCAAAGTCCTCTGGGGAATGCAGTTCTTCTTCCCTTCTGAAACAGGTACACCCAGAACTATCAACGATCCACAGAGCTGGAGCATTAACTCTTTAACTCCCAATACTCCACATGATGTTATGATGTGGAATATTAATAATACAACAAAAATCATAGAACCATAACACATGGCTGAGCAAAATTACCATTTCCTAAAGTGCTCTAATTTCAATAATGACATCAACACTTGAGATAGACAATGTAAAACTCTTATAAAGCCCAGAGTAGTCATCTGCTTCTTGCAAAAAAAAAAAAAATTCAATAGTTTCTATAAATTTGTGTTCTCTTTCACTCTCTACATTTCTTAAAGATGGAAATTATAAATCATTTTGCATACATTGATGCAAGTGCAATTCAGCTTAGTACTGACATAGTCTAGTTGGCTTTAAAATGGAATTGTGTTTTTTGTATGTTAACTTCTAGGTAATGACTTTCTGATTTTTTTTCCTATATGAAGGACCATTAATTCGTTCTCTTCAATGAAGCTCAGTTAACTTTCTAAGAGAATTTATGAAAAGCTGCTGAAAACTACGATGTACCACTGTTACTTTCTTTCTAACTTTCTCTCCTCTCTAAAATGTTTTTTTTCTTAAGCAAGCTTAGACAAAGATAAAAAAAGATAAACAGTTGTGTTGTATATGTATGGCTATGAAATAGATTCCTATTAAAAATGTATCTGTTCAAAGATGGATTGAACTCTTATGGCACTCTTCCTAAAAACTGGATGTTCATCATGTGTTCTGATATATTAACATGACAGCTATTTAATCACAGAATCGTAGGGGTTGGAAGGGACCTCTAGAGATCATCTAATCTAACCTCCCTGCCAAAGCAGGCTCCCTAGACCAGGTTGCACAGGTAGGCATCCAGGTGGACCAGGAGACTCCACAACCTCTCCTGGCAACCTATTTCAGTGCTCCATCACCCTTACTGTGAAGAAGTTCACACATATATTTGAGCAGTAAGGGTATCTGAGCAATTGACCTCATAGTACAGAAATCAAATAGTAGTCATAGGTAGACCTTACCCTTTTACCATATCCTGCTGTATAAAGAAACATTATCAAGGTATACTAGTACATATACTGTACATAGATCTCAATTATCTAGTCCATGTACTTTAAGTTTCACTTATGTTAGTCAATGAATAAAGATATTCTTTGGATGTACATGTTTGTGATTCAAATAGAATTACTGAATAACAGACTGTAGGATTTAAAAGGGATCTCTAGAGATCATCTAGTCCAACTCCCCTGCCAAAGCAGGCTCCCTAGATCAGGTTGCACAGGTAGGCATCCAGATGGGTCTTGAGTATCTCCAGAGGAGACACCACAACCTCTCTGGACAGCCTGTTCCAGTGCTCTGTCACCCTTACTGTGAAGAATTTCCCACGCACATCTGTGTGAAACTTCCTATGCTACAGTTTGTGGTCATTTCCCCTTGTCCTATCACCACACATAGCTGAGAAGAGTCTGGCCTTGTCCCTTTTCCTCCTGCACCTTAGATATTTATAGACAAGGATCAGATTCCCTCTGAGTCTTTTTTCAAGGCTGAATAGACACAGGTCTCTTAGTCTTTTCTCAAAAGAGAGGGGCTCCATGCCCTTTATTACCTTTGTGGCCTTCCACTGGACTCTTTCAAGGAGATCCCAGTCTTTTTTGTGCTGAGTTATTCTAAGCAACCAAACTGGATTGCACACAGGTTATCTGAACTGATGTTATTTTACAAAATTAGAAATCACAATTTTTAAATGGAAGTATAGGCTATTGTGTTATTGCACTGCTTATGTCATTGTGAATTAAGTTAAGCTTAGTTTATATGAATTTATATGAAACACAATGAAGACTGTCCCAGATAGATAATAATGCATGAAAAGTATAAACATCTCATTGATGCTATTCCAGAAGGGTTGGATCCTTATTGTTTAAGACAGTAATACAGCAAAAGGATATATTTAAGAAAAAAAAATAGAAATCCACATCGTTATTTAAATCTGATTTTTCACACCATTGACAGAGGAAGAAAAACTAATTAAAAATATGCCAGTATGTTTAGAGCAAGTATGTTTAGAGCAAGCCTATTTAGATTTTGCAAACCAGATCACATTGTCATTTTGCAAGCTGTTTCAGACAAACCACCAGTTTGGCTTATCATCTGATTACATTGGTGTTCTTCAAAAGTATCTGTCTCATCATAATTTGCCATGAACTTGCAAAGAAGACATCCATGACAGTGTACTATTCCTTAATACAAAGCAAAATGCGTAATGAGATCCAGTGGCTGGAGGATCAAACCAGATAAAGACTGGAAATAAAGCCTATTTTAAAGAGTAATTGTAATTAATTACTGGAGGATCTTCTGTAGGGCTTTTGTAAATTTGATCTTCCATTGCTATAAGTTTTGAAATTAAAAGTGAATAACATTCTGAGTGTTTCACTATGGTCCTGAGTGAGAACTCATTAATTGAACTATGTCATGTTAATCTGTTCTGTGTCTACTAAAATTCTTACTAGATTATCATAATGCTGTCATTTGGCCAATGAATCTGTCTTTTAATGTTTTTATTATTTACATTTTAAGAGAATAGAGATGTAAAAACAGTACATCTACTGATTTTATTTTTAGTACAAAAAAAAAAAAAAACTGTTCTGAGAAAATACTTCTAAGGGTATTATGTATATTATCTCCATTTTACAGACAGAATGAGTTTCATAGACATTGAGTTGTTAGGTCTAAGTTCAAACAGTATGTGAGCAACAAATCAAAACTTTCAACCATCATTCCTGGCTTCAGTGCATGTATCACTGTATTACATGTATTTACAAAAATTTACCAAACCACTGTAAAGGTGTTTCCTGCAGGTATTCTGAACATTTGTAAACATAATTTCAAAATACCCTCGAGAAATAAAGAATGCCAGAAGATAGGGAGATCATTGTTCCCTTGTCTTACCACTCTTTTTTCCTAAAAATAATAGCAAGCTGTATTTTAGTTTCTCTTATACTAATTATAAAGGGAAGGATATACTAGACTGATGAATAGCAATGTATTAACAGTGAAGATCATATTGCTCCCTAAGAAAGCTAGTAAGAACACTCATTCTTACTGAAAAAGGGAAAAGTCCTACACATGCATATAAATACACAAGATTCACCATTGTTTACCAACCCTTTCCTGGGGAATTTGAGTCTTTGTATAGCAAGAAAGCCACACTCCCCTATGCTGTTCACTCCCCTTTTCACTGGCAAGTACGTGGTGTAAAACTAACACTGGGCCTTTAACTTTGTATATTAAAATTTCTACTGTCTATTTCTACATCAGTAAACCATGAGGCCATTAACAGCACAGGCGCACTTTGCTGACATCTGAATTTTCCTTTATTCGGTGTCTGTGAAGGCCATCATCTAATTCAGTGAAACAACTGTCAGACTGATAGAAAACAAAGCAGTGACTCAAAATGTTACTGCTTCCTTTTTCAAAAATTCTGGCAGCCAAAATTAATAATCATAAAAAAGACATGCCAGAATCAGGTAAAATATCCCATACTGCATAAATAAAAAATGACTTGCAAATAACTAGCTATCAATTGACTAAATGTTAAATATTCTAATATCTATAACACAGCTTAAAATTAAATTTAGGAAAATGCTGTTGCAAACAAATTAGGCCATTAAATCACTTGACTATTCTTTTTATGAATTATTTTCCATCTATTGGTTAAAAAAAGCAGAGCTGGAGAGGGGAGGAGCTAACAATAACATAGAACAGCTCTTTCGTATAATTTAAGTGAGAGAATACTGTACACTTAACAAATATACTTTTGAGCGTGCATACCGAGTTCAGGTGTCAAAGTAACAGCACAGACTGCCACAATGCTGTGTGAGGTGAGGCTGTGGATACTTTTTTCCAAACACAGCTGTCCCAGCCAGCTCCAACATCCCCACCTGTATGGGAACTGCTGAATCACAGCCTGAACCACTGATTGGTCACCTGAGGTGGGGGCACAGGTGAAGGTGATATACCTGTGTGATTGGAAGGGGTGGAGCCTGGCTCCACCTCTCCCAAACCCCATTTAAGGGCTGACCACCACCAGGGAAGGATCTCTTCTTGGAGATCCCTCCTATGTGGAGTCCCCTGTGGGCCTTGTCATCCTGAAGGTGAGCAATCTTCTCTTTTGTATTATTTGTATCCCATCTATATAGAGCTACTCAAAATATACTATCATCTATACTATTTTGTTGTGAAGTACCATCCTTGGGAGTTATTTACTCCACACCACCACAGGGTATAGTCAGGCCCCTCAGCTGTGGGCTTAGAATGAAGAGAGCTTAGAAATCCAATATCTCTCACTGAGAGGAAAGAGTGAGAAATGGTCCTGCAAGCAGCCTGGGGAGGAGTCAAATCCAGCAGAGCTCACTGTGCTGCTCTTGGAGAGCCTGTGCAGCAGCAGAGTGAGAAATGGTCCTGCAAGCAGCCTGGGGAGGAGTCAAATCCAGCAGAGCTCACTGTGCTGCTCTTGGAGAGCCTGTGCAGCAGCAGAGTGAGAAATGGTCCTGCAAGCAGCCTGGGGAGGAGTCAAATCCAGCAGAGCTCACTGTGCTGCTCTTGGAGAGCCTGTGCAGCAGCAGGGAGAGGTGTAAGGAGGAAAGGTCAGCAGAGATGGGGCAGTTGAAGGTATCAGAAATGGAGGGGTGGAGTAGGCCTGAAAAGCAAGAGGAGAGAGAAGGTGTACTGGTTTTTGTATTTCTTTCTCTCCATCCAATGTTATTTGATTGGGAACAAAATACTTTTCCTCAAGCTGAGTCTGTTTTGTCCATGATTGCCGTCTGAAAGTGATCTCTCTCTATGCCATCAGCTTTTTCATGTTATTTTAGATATATGGTAAACTATGAGCTACAGGGTTATGAGAGAATATATTGCCCACACAACCTGCAGTGTTTTAAACAAACTAATCTAAAAATTCTGCAAGTTAAGGGAATAGTTTAGTTGTATTACATAAAAAAATTGTTGCTTTTTAATCTTATTTTTCCTTCTTAATTCTGTTTCTGTGTATCTAGATTATCAAGTGATCTTCCTATATATTTCCAAAACCTAAGAGAAAGTCTTATTTAGCTTTTATTGATTATTTGAACTCAATTTTTCGGGATTAGATTCATTATATAAACAATATTTTAAATATTCATTATATTAGTATTTGAAATCAAAGCAAGAAAATGTAAAGCTTGAGGAGGCAAAAGAGAGAGGTTCTGTGGCTATGACAAGTTTAGAAGCGAGAATGTTCATACTCCATGCCCAATTGTGAGATTTTTATTAATGGATTAGATTGACTATTTATTGAATTGTAAACTTTTCAAGTGTCTTGTTTCACACAACTCTTGAGCATGCCTCCATGCTTTAATCAGACTGTTTCCTCATACATTATATTTATGATTAGTTCTCTCAAATTTTCCATGTACATGTAACAGAGGCTATGTTTCATTTGATAAGAAAGTGCAATTCTTGGGATGATTGGCTTTACATGAAGACATTGGATTGCCTTCCTATGTCTGAGTGAATGCCATGAAGCAATCCTTTTAATAAATAATCCACAAAGATAAAAAAGTGATGTATTTGAAATGAATCTTTTACAGGTACCTCAACCACAAAGGGAAAGGTTTATCTCTACTGAGGGATAAACATTGTTGTGACACAAGCAAGCTAGTAACAAGAGATAAGGAGAAGGCTGAGGTACTCAACAAAATTTTTGCCTCAGTCTTTTCTGATATCTGCTTGTCATATGGCCCTCCAAATATTGGTTTAGAACAATGGGATTGGAGAAGCAACATCCCTCCCACTGTTAACAAAGATCAGGTTCATGATCAACTGAAGAATCTGAACATCCACAAGACTATGAGTCCTGATGAGATGCATCCCAGAGTCCTGAGGGAATTGGCTGATGTAGTTGCCAAGCCACTCTCAAACATATTTGATAAGTCATGACAGTCAATTGAATATCCAGGTGAATGGAAATAAGACAACATCATATTGATTTTTAAGAAAGATAAAAAAGATGACCCCAGAAACTAGCAACATGTCAGTCTCACCTCTATCCAAGGGAATAGATCTTCCTGGACGTTATGCTATGCACGTAGAGGGAGGTGATATGGGAGAATTAGCATGCTTCACCTAGGGCAAATCCTGCTTGACCAATGTAGTGGCTTTCTACAATGGTGTTACTGCATCAATGGACAAGAGAAGGGCGGTTGATGTCATCTATATGGACTTAAGTAAGGCCTTTGACATGACACCCCACTGAATCGTGAGAGTATAACTTGATCAGACAGAAGCTGAAGGACAGGAAGCTTGCATAAACATAAGCTCAAGAATGAAACACAGAAGAGGCCGTGGAGTTTGTTGTCAAGTAAAGATAAAGTAGAAAAGATCTCCTGTTTTTGAAGATGAAATAGCAAAACAGATACCACAGCTCAACATTTGCCCTGACCTGGAAGACCAGGACAGAGCGCATAATGCACCCCCTGCGATCCAAGCAGAGATCTACTCCTCCATCTGAACTGCCACAAGTCCATAGGACCAGATGGGATCCACCCAGGGGTGCTGAGGGAGCTGGCAGAGGTGATTGCCAAGCCACTTTCTGCCATCTGTCAGCATTCCTGGTTATCTGGAGAGGTCCCACAAGATTGGAGGCTTGCCGATGTGACTTCCATCTACAACAAAGGCCATAAGGAAGACTGGAGGAACTACAGGCCTGTCAGCCTGACCTCAGTATCAGGGAAAGTTATGGAGCAGATGATCTTGAGGGAGATCACACAACACGTGCATGGCAACCAGGGGATCAGACCCAGCCAGCACGGGTTCACGAAGGGCAGGTCGTGCTTGTCCAACCTCATCTCCTTCTATGACTGGGTGACCAGACAGGTAGATGAGGGAAAGGCTGTTGATGTAGTCTACCTGGACTTCAGCAAGGCCTTTGACACGGTCTCCCACAGTATTCTCCTGAGGAAACTGGCAGCCCGTGGTGTGGACAGGTTCACTCTTCTCTGGGTGGAGAACTGGCTAGAGGGCCGTGCCCAGAGGGTAGTGGTTAATGGAGTTAAGTCCAGCTGGCGTCCTGTTACGAGTGGTGTTCCCCAAGGGTCAGTATTGGGGCCCATCTTGTTTAATATCTTTATTCTTGACCAAGACAAGGGGATTGAGTGTACCCTCAGTAAGATTGCAGATGACACCAAGTTGGGAGGATGTGTCAAACTGCCTGAGGGTAGGGAGGCCCTTCAGAAGGATTTGGATTGGCTGAACAGCTGGGCTGAGCTCAATGGGATGAGGTTCAATAAGACCAAGTACCGGGTCCTGCACTTTGGCCACAATAACTCCATGCAATGCTATAGGCTTGGGGCAGAACGGCTTGAAGAATGTAGAGAGGAAAAGGATCTGGGGGTGTTGGTTGATGCTTGGCTTAACATGAGCCGGCAGTGTGGCCAAGAAGGCCAACAGCATCCTGGCCTGTATTAGAAATAGTGTAGCCAGCAGGAGCAGGGAGGTGATCATCCCCCTGTACTCAGCTCTGGTGTGGCCGCACCTCGAGTACTGTGTTCAGTTTTGGGCCCCTCACTACAAGAAGGACATTGAGGCCCTGGAGCATGTCCAGAGAAGGGCAACAAAACTGGTGAGGGGTCTGGAGTACAGGTTTTATGAGGAGCGGCTGAGGGAGCTGGAATTGTTTAGTCTGGAGAAGAGGAGGCTCAGAGGAGACCTTATTGCACTCTACCACTTCCTGAAGGGGGGTTGTGGTGAGGAGGGGGTGGGCCTCTTCTCCCTGATAAATAATGACAGGACGAGAGGGAATGGCCACAAGTTGTGCCGGGGAAGATCTAGATTAGACCTGAGGAAACATTTTTTTTCTGAAAGAGTGGTCAGGCACTGGAATGGTCTGCCTAGGGATGTGGTTGAGTCACCATCCCTAGCACTGTTCAAGAAGCGTTTAGATGAGGTGCTAAAGGATTTGATTCACTAGTTTAGTGGGTAGGGATGGTGATAGGAGGATGGTTGGACTGGATGATCTTGTAGGTCCTTTCCAACCTAATGTACCTATGAACTTTGGCAATTTTGTAGATGACACCAAGCTGTGGGGTGCAGTTGACACACCAGAGGGACCTAGACAGGCTTGAGTAGTAGGCCTAGGTGAACCTCATGAGGTTCAACAAATCCAAATGCAAGATCTTTCACTTGAGTCAAGGCAACTCCCATTTACAATACAAGCTGAGGGATGGAAGGAGAGAGCACAGCAATGCTGAGAAGGATCTAGAGGTACTGGTGGACAGGAAACTGGATGTTAATGACACTTAATTTTGAATTTATAATATAGTTTTGCATTAAATTGTGTTGATTAGATTATAATTACAGGTTTAAAATTGAGTTAGAATCTTCAGTTCCCTCTACTTTGCCTCCAAATCAAAAACAAAAACAAACCCTTAAATTCTCACTTTATCTTTTGCTTTTTTAAAGCAACTAAAATCCTACTGGATTTATTTAAGGTATTTATGTTTATAGTAATGTGGCTGAAGCATATCAGTAAAAACGATGTCAGTTTCAAAGAGCTTCCAGCTTTAAATGCTGATGCTTTTGCTGAAGAAAGCTCCTGTACCACAAAGTTATCTATTTCTGCAGTGCAATTAGTTGGCCCAATAAAATACATATTATCTGTTCTATATACGTGCTCTAGTAACTTATGAAAGAGACATGAAGCTTACCATAACTGTACTCTTAAGGAAGCCAGTTACAAATCTATTACTGAGTACTTTAGAAAATTCCTTTGAACATGTGTTCAAAGCAATTATGTAGAAAGCAATTGCAGGCATAATTTCTTACCTTTCTTCATTCTTACTACATATTTTACTGTTCTATGAAGTACTTTTATTTGAGAGAAGTTGTGATTCACAACACTCCCAATTTTTTTTTGTTCCAATATGAGATTAAAACACAAAGCAGCTTAAAGAACTTACTATATAAGCAGAAGTGGCCTGTAAAAAAAGACAGTTTAATGAAGTGATGAGACAGTGGTACCTGTTTTACAGATGTGAGCCATCTTGGTCTTCTTTTCAGCTTAAAGAAAAAATTGCATCACTCACAGAATACATTTCTGATAATAATAGTAGTAGTAGTAAAGAGTTAATGAGTTAAGTAAGCTGAATGTCTTGTTTAGTTTATACAAATATTTTCAGCTTTTCATGAAAAACAGTTTTGTATGAGGGTGTGAAGGCAAAAAGACCAGTGCAAACAAGAGTATGCTACAAAAAGATGTAAAATGAATAATCCAGGCTTGTAAGGAAAGAAATTCAAGAGGAGGAATCTCCAACAAGAGATCCCTCCTCAGTGGCAGTCAGCCCATAAATTAGGTCTAATAGGGGTGCAGTCTGGCTCCACCCCTTCAGGTTGTGCAGATGCAACCGTCACCTGTGCTCCCAGAGCTGTTCAGGTCTTTCCTTCAGGTGCTCTATTGTTTTGCTCTATGCTCTATATTGCTCTATGCTCTAACTGTGCTAAGTGACAGCACAGTTCAGGCTGTAACTTAGCAGTCCCCATACACTCCACCCCTTCACAGCATGTACCAATGATTGAGCCAGCTGGACTGTGAGCCTTTCGTAATATAGGGATCTAACTATATCAAGCACCAAAGGGGGGGTTCTGTTTGGGTTACTGGCTCTACCACCTGCAGTGTGAAGTAGTTTTTAAATCATACCATATATTTCTTCTGCTCCATGTCACACCTGTGACCAAACCCCAATCAGGGTCTGATTAGGACTCTGACATTGCTACAGGCTCCAACCAAAGCCCTCCTGAGTGATATGGATATCCAGTTCAACTGGGAGGGTAGGATCAAATAAACACAATGCCTGGACGTGCTTAACAGACAGTTTTGCCTGCTGAAAAGCCTCATGTTCCATTCTCGCCCAGTTCCATAGTTGCCTCTTTGTGAGTCAATACAAAGGACTCAGCAGCTGTGCCAAGAGTTGTATAAAGGAACACCAGTATCTCAATATATCCAAAAATTATTTCAGCTGCATAGGTGTCGTACGGACTGGGAATGCCTGAACCTTATCTGTTACTGCACTGGATAGTACTCTTGTCTTTCCTGACCAAACTACTCCCAGGAATTTTACAGATAGGCCCAGACCCTGTACCTTCTGTGGGTTTATAGCCCATCCTTTTTCCTGCAGATCAGAGGTCAATGAATCTGCCACCTGACCTACTGCCTCCAGGGAGTCAGATGTCAACATGAGATCATCAACATAGTGATACAAGTTGACATTAGGTCTTCTCCAGTCTGCTGATTCACACTGCCACTAGGTTATGACAGTATGTTGGTGAATGCATGTACCCCTGTGGCAGGACCTGAAAGGTCCGCTGCCTGCTTCCCCATGTAAATATAAACTGGTCTTGCAATTCTTCAGCAATTGGAATACAGAAGAATGCATTTGCCAAGTCTAGGATACAATGGTAGGTTTTTATTTCCCTACTCAGTGATTCCATTAGGCAACATTGGGTACGGCTGCATGAATAGGCGGTGTGACATTATTTAACTCTCTGTTATCCACTGTAATTCTCCATGTGCCATCTGACTTCTGCACTGGCCATATGGGGGAATTATGTGGCCTATGAGCAGGCCTTATGTTCCCAGCCATTTCTAATTCCTGCAAACTCTTGGATGTTTCATTTTGCCTCCCTGGGAGTCTATATTGCTTCACACTAGTAATCTGGCAGGGTTGTGGCAGGCAAATAGGCTCATGTTTTGCATGTATAGTTAACTGAACGCTCGGAAAGAGGATGTGGCAATCTCCAAGTTGCAACAGGGGCCCCTTGACTCTTGGGAAACCATGGTAACACTATCTTGAAGATAAGAGAGGAGAAAAAGTAAGGCCAAATATGGAGAAGACAAGACATGCCACACATCCATTGGGTAGAGATAACTGTAGCATAGGTAATTAGTAGTATTGTAATGTAGAAAGCTATAAGAAGAGTGTGTTACTTAGGATAAACACCATTTGCCACTCATCATATTGGTGTGTTTCATGGTGGCAAGTGGACCGGGCGGGGCGCGGGACCGGTAGGGTCGAGCGCTGGTCCTGTAGGCTGTGAAACCACTCCAGACTGGTGCGTACCGTAACTTAGGTTGCTGGGGAAAAGGCAACAGCATGGCCTCTCAGTATTCGTTCAATACAGCAGCAGTGGGTGTGGGAGCTGGGTCTTGTGGCAGCACAAATGAGTGCTCTTGCTTTTACTCAGGGGACCAGCTCTCCTCTTGACAAGCCCTGACACCACAGCTTCAAACATGGTCTCCACCGGACAGTGGGCTTGCCCCAAGAAGACTGTGGCAACCCAGACAGAGGGTCTGCCCAAAACTGTGGCAGTTCAGGTCTCTGGCTGCAGGGAGTGCGAGTCTGTTGTTACCAGGGGAAGATGGGAAGGACTCCACCTATGCGAGGTGTGAGCAGGTGGACAAGCTGCTCAGCCTGGTGGTGAAGCTTAGGGAGGAGGTAGAGAGACTGAGGACCATCAGAGAGCACAAGTGGGAGATTGATTGTTGGAGTGGCACTCTGTGAAAAAGACACAGAGATTGCACCCCCCCCCAGACCAAGGGAGTAGTGGACCCTCTCCCTTGCCATAGTCAAGCTGAGACAGCCAGCTTGAGAGGAGGGGGAATGGCAGCAGGTCCCAGCTTGGCATTGCAGACAACTCCCATCCCAACCTACCTTGGTTCCCCAGGTCCACCTATGTAATAGGTTTGAAGCCCTGAAACCGGAGGGAGAGATGAGTGGGGATGTCTCCGAGCTTGCCTAAGGTGAGGTAGTTGGCTCCACACTTGAAGACTGCCTCCTCCAAAAAAGAAAGGAGATAGTGGAGATCTATGAACCTGATAAATGGGATCTTTTAACAACAACCTTGTCTCAGTGTGCCATGTCTACGCAGAAGGCAGCTGAGCTTAAAACTTGGGGGTTGATCTTGGGAGCCCTTAAAGTGGCCCGAGAAGAGAAACAGACCGCTTTGGCTGCACGCATTTCGTTAGGACTCGGAGACTCAGACAAGCGTCCACGGGGGTGTATAAGTGGGGTGTACAGGGGGGTCAGGTGGGGGGAGGTTGTTCTATTCCTGCAGACTCCAAGATGGTGCCGGAGCCCTGTGCCCCTCCCTGAGAACCACCAGATAAGAACAAAGAAGTTTGCTCCTTATCACATATGCCAGGACGACGGAATGAGGAAGTCTCATCTGGCCCGTCTCTTGGGAATGTGGGCCTGTCACTTAAATGGAAGAGTGATTTGATCATTTGCATTTGTTTGAAATTTTGTCCTGCTGCCACAGGGAGACGAGAATGGGAGGGTGCCTCAGGCCCAGGGCCCCTCCCCCAGACCATCGAATGGGCACTCACTTCCTGGAGTGAGTGGGGAGTTACTGTCATTTGGGGTGGTGGTCGTTCTGTTAAGGATTGAGTTGGTTGCTGTGGCCCGCCTTATACAGCAGCCTGCGAATATTTGGGTCACATGGGCGAACATAACGGGTCAGAAAGATTTTTGCCTCAGTTTACAGTCAGCTGGGTCTCCCTTTAGAACATGTTTGATTGGGAACCCCAGGGGTTGACAACTAGAGGATTGGGAACCATATGGAGGGAAGAGAAGTTGTGAATGGAGTATCACGATGAGGTACATGACAACGGTAGAACATAACGTAACTAATTGGTCGGATACAGTAAGGTGCCTGGTGGGAATGTTGAATGTAACCCTTCCTCGTGATGCACCTGAGCTATGGCTACTTGGCTCACGAGGTGTCAGTAACGAAGAATGGGAAAATGTGGAGTGGAAATGTCCAGCTGCTTGCATTTCATGGGGACACTGGCATGTGCCTGGAGCATTCTCGAAGTAATTAGTACAGATTATGAGCCCTAAAAACCCATATTGGATACTGAGTCTCAACCGTACTGTGGGTTTTACATTGGTCAATCCAACCCATCCCGCTTACAGGCATTGGGGACCACATTGTGGTTACTCTGCCCCCGTAATGTATAGGGAAATGACTCAACATCTTGTGTTAACTATACCGAGCAGGTGGCAGTATTTTTACCTAATGGAACAAAATATAACTTTACCCTGCCTGGGGGCAGCAATGCAAGCATGCCAATTTGTAACCGCAGGCAGGGGTAAGGGTGTTGCTGGGGACCAATGCCACTGGTTCCCCCTGTAGTATGGAACAATACCACGGCGAAAGCGTTATCGCTGGGATATTTCTGATATGTGGGGATAGAGCATGGCAAAGCATTCCAAGAAACCCCCTTGGGGGTCCCTGTTACATAGGAAAATTAACCATTCTTTCCCCTCGACATGATAAATTAGGGAATCTATCTCAAGCGCTGATGAAGGTAATGACTTCCAGAAAAGACAGTGATAGACATAAGGTGAAGAGTTTGATTAAGCACTTGATGGAGGATTGTGGAGATGAGGTTCGCCTCTGGGATCTTACAGCATGCATTTTTGCCTCCATATTACCCTTTTTTGGAACAGCGCATGCACTCAAGGAGACTGAACGACTGGTGTGCTGGTTGGTAAAACAAGCCAACGCGACTTCTCAACTTCTGTCAGAGTTGCTGATTGATGCTGAAGGAGTCTGGTATGCTGTACTTCAAAATAGAGCTGCCATAGACTTCTTACTGCTTGCTCAAGGACATGGATGCCAAGATTTTGCCAGCATGTGTTGCTTCAACTTGAGTGATCATAGCAAATCCATGCATAAGAAGTTGGACTGGCTGAAAGAACATGTGAACAAGATTGGGATTGAAGACGACCCATTGGGTAGCTGGTTATCAAATCTATTCGGGGGTGTGGGACCATGGCTAAAGCATATTTTGATTGTAGTTGGTTCAGGAATCATGGTAGTATTGCTGATTATGCTTTGCTTACCCTGTCTCCTGCAGTGCTTGCAATGCGGCATGCAGCAAATGATGCAGGCCATGTTTCACCGCAGGATGCAGGATAGGCTTTAGTAAGGATAGATTTGCGAATCACGATGTAACGGGGCAAGGCTTGCCTGAGAGGACTGTTGCATGTATAGCATAATGCGGGGATTTCGGGGTGTACGCGATTAGGGTCCTCTCAGAGAATAGTACGCTAGATATAGGCATGGGGGTGGGAGATGTAGTAGCTGAAAAAGCAATAGGGCATAACCATAGTAACCACAGTAACTAATGACTAAGCTTACACAGTAACTAACGGCTAAGCTTGACTAAGCATAAACAATAGTAGCTATAGAAGAAAGTAAAAGAAGAAAATGTAGTGACATGGGGTTGGTAGATAAGGTAGGGACAGACCCTAAGAGGCGTAACTATGGAAGGTATCGAGAAGATATAAGGAGATGTACTGGACAATAAAAGTGGAACTTTTGCCATACCATATTGGTGCAGTTTCTTTACGTCAGGCGCACCAGCACCGTATAGTTCCCAGACTTGTCAGCATGACAACAGGGGAGGTAAGTTGATGGAGCAGGCATACAAGTAGTATTTGCCTTTATTCATACAGTGGCAGTAAAGGACACTGAGACAACCAGGAAAACCTATCTTAAAAACATGTGGCTGAGAGGATGGTGCAAATGCAAGAATGTTGGGTTCTTTGATCATGGGGCGGTCTACTCGGCACCTGACCTGAGGTCTGCCAATGGGTATCACCTGTCTACTTGCCCAGGAGCTGGCAGGACTTGTAGGGAGTGCATTAAATTACATATGAAAGGGGAAGGGGATAAAAACAGGTCTGCTAGATATGAGCCTGTGGGAGTGGTAATGGGATTAGTGAGGGATTCAGATGAAGTGATCTACACCAATGCACACATCATGGGCAAAAGACAAGAAGAGTTGGAAGCCATTGTGTGGCAGGCAAGCTACGACTTAGTTGCCATTACAGAAACATTGTGGGACCACTCCTATGTCTGGAGTGCTGCAATGGATGGCTACAAGCAGTTCAGGAAGGATAAGCAAGGAAGGAGGGGGGACGGCGTGGCTCTGTGTTAAAGAGCGCTTTGATATTACTCAGATTATGGCTGGGGATTATAAGGTTGAATCTCTATGGGTAAAGATCAGGGAAAGGGCTGACAGGGCAGACATCCTGGTGGGCATCTGTTGTAGATGGCTGAACTAGGATGAAGAGGCAGATGAGGTGTTCTACGAGCAGCTGGCAGGAGCTGGGCAATTGCCAGCCCTTGTCCTCATGGGAGACTTCAATTTGCCTGACATATGTATGCTGGGAATATAACATAGCACAGAAAAAACAATATAGGAAATTTCTGGAGTACATGGAGGATAACTTCCTGATGCAGCTGGTGAGAGAGCCTATGAGAGTAGCTGCCCCATTAGACTTGCTGTTTGCAAACAGAGAAGATCTGGTGGGAGATGTGGAGGTCAGGGGATGTCTTGGACAGAGTGACCACGAAATGGTAGAGTTCTTGTCTCTTGGTGGTGCCAGGAGGGTGAACAGCAAAACTGCTACCTTGGACTTCAGAAGGGCAGACTTTGAATTGTTCAGAAGACTAGCATGGGAAGTCCCCTGGGATTCAGTCTCAGAGAGTAAAGGGGCCCAAGACGGCTGGTTGCTCTTCTCCTGTGTCTTATAGGTGCAGGAACAGGCTGTCCCCCTGAGTCACAAAATGAGCTGGCAGGGAAAAAGACTGGTGTGATGAACAGGGGGAATTCTTGAGGCTCCAGGAGAAAAAGAGAATCTACCTCCTGTGGATGAAGGGACAGGCAACTCAGAACACAAAGAAGTTAAGATGTGCAGAGGGAAAATCAAAAAGGCAAAAGCCCAGCTTGAACTCAAACTGGCCACTAGGATAAAAAGGAACAAGAAAATATATTTATTTATATATTTATTTTATAAATATATCAACAGTAAGAGGAGGACAAGGGAGGACAATCTCCACTCTTTGCTGGATGGGGCTGGGAATGTGACCATTGAGGATAAGGAAAAGGCAGAGGTTCTGAATGCCTTCTTTATGTCTGTCTTTAAAAGAACAGTTATCCTCAGGGTACCCCGCTCTCTGACCTGGTAGTGTCAGCTGGGGAACAGACTAAACCCCCCCACGATTCAGGAGGAAACAGTCAGAGACCTACTATTCCAACTGGACTGCCACAAGTCCATGGAACTGGGTGAGATTCACCCAAGAGTGCTGAGGGAACTGGTGGAGGTGGTAGCTGAGCTGCTTTCCATCGTCTATGAGTGCTCCTTGTTAACTGGTGAGGTCCCAGAATACTGGAGGCTTGCCAGTGTGACTAACATTTATAAGAAAGTTTGTAAGGAGGATCCCGGGAACTACAGGCCTCTTAGCCTGACCTGCCAGGGAAGGCTATGGAGCAGATTGTCTTGAGGGAGATAATGCAGCATGTGCGGGACAACAGGGGGATGAGGCCTAGACAGCATGGGTTCATGAAGAGCAGGTCCAGCTTGACCAACCTGATCTCCTTCTATGTTCTAGTGACCAATCTGGTGGATGAAGGAAAGGCTGTTGATGTAGACTACCTAGACTTCAGCAAAGCCTTTGACACTGTCTCCCACAGTATTCTCCTGCAAAAGGTGGCAGCCAGTGGCTTGGACAGGTACACTCTTGGCTGGGTAAGGAGCTGGCTGGAGGCCCAGAGTGGTGGTAAATGGAGTTAAATCCAGCTGGCGACCGGTCAGAAGTGGTGTTCCCCAGGGGTACATGCTGGGGCCTGTCCTCTTCAATATCTGTCAATGACCTGGATGAGTTCATTGAGTGCACCCTCAGTAAGTTTGCAGATGACACTATATTGGCTGGAAGTGTTGATCTGCCTGGGGATAGCGAGGCCCTACAAAGGGATCTGGACAGGCTGGAGAGCTGGACTGAGTCCAATGGGAAGAGGTCCAACAAGACCTGCACTTTGGCCACAACAACCCCAGGCAACACTACAGGTTTGGGTGGAATGGTTGGAAGACTGTGTAGAGGAAATAGACCTGGGGGTATTGATTGATGCTTGGCTGAACATGAGCCAGCAGGGTACCCAAGTGGCCAAGAAGGCCAGGGCATCCCAGCTTGCATCAGAAACAGTGTTACCAGCAGGAACAGAGAAGTAATTGTCCCCTTGTACTCAGTACTGGTGAGGCTGCACCTTGAGTACTGTGTCCAGTTTTGGGCCCCTCACTGCAGGAAAGATGTTGAAGCCCTGGAACATGTTCAAAGAAGGGCAACAAGGCGTTTGAGGGGTTTGGAGCACAGGCCTTATCGGGAGAGGCTGAAGGAGCTGGGAATGTTCAACCTTGAGAAGAGGAGGCTCAGGGGAGACCTTAATTGCTCTCCATAACTTCCTGAAGAGAGTAAGCTGGGGGTTGGCCTCTTCTCTAGTGATAGGACTAGAGGGAATGGCTACAAAATGTGCCAAAGGAGATTCAGACTGAACATTAGGAAATACTACTTCTGTGAAAGGGTGGTCAGGCACTGGAATGGGCTGCCCACTAAGGTGGTGGAATCACCATCCCTGGGGGTATTCAAGGAATGTTTGGATTGAGGGACATGGTTTAGTGGGAGCTGTTGGTGATAGGTGGATGGCTGGACTAGATGATCTTTTAGGTCTTTTCCAACCTTGGTGATTCTATGATTCTATGAATATCACCCACACCACCCAGACACTAACACATTTCTGCCAGAGTCTGAACTCTCCTACAGCTGTCTGGAGATCCAGACCCCATAAAATGTCTATGTCCAAGATGTACTATTGGACCAGGGCAAGAGACACCTGCTCCCAGGGCAGGAGATGCTCAACTTTCAGTTTCAACCACATCTGGGTAACAGGAATGGTCTGTACCCCAAACCCACCGATCATCACTCTGTCCCCTTAAAACTTAGTAGGATCCCCATAAATAATCAATGTTTTTGCACCTGTAATCAACCAATGATACAGGCTATGACTCACTGTATATTTTTTCCAGGACCAAGAAATTGTCAGTTCAACATAAGGCCTCTGGTCATAGTTATATGGTCTTAGGCATAGTTCCCCAGATTACCCAAGGAGGCTTCTTTGTTTTGCTGGGAACAAAGAAATCTTCCAGGCTCCATGTTATTGTCATTTTTTCAATAGTTCTCACCCCTATACTTTTGGGGTGATTTTAAAATTTTTGATGGTCCTCCAACTACTTCCAAAGCTGGAGGACAACATGGTTAGGCTGGCAATTAATTTTAGAAAATTGAACTCTAGCCCATATTAAATCATTGAACGTTTGTTTTCAGGATACCCATTTGAGTCCCTATCAACGAGTCTTCAGGAAGGGCCTCCTGGTTCTAATTACAGGGAGGACCTCAGCCCCTTCCAATGTCTGAATACTGTGCCTAGTCTGAAGGCTCTCCATTTCCCCCAAATTGGCTACCAGCTGGGCAGCCTGCTGGACAATGGCCTCTGAGGCCACTAGCCTGTTCAATATGGATACTAATATACCGCAATATTGGGAGGGTGCCTGCCGTAAAATAAGGTCTTTCATACTTGCCAAAAATTTTACTACATCTGGGCTTTTGAAGGAGTCCTCGTATCCTTCATCCCTAATTTGCAAGTGTACATTTGGTGGTCCTCCATGGAAGACCATAGACCTGTGCGTACCAGGATGTCAACCTAATTAAGCCAAGTAATTAAGCCAAGTGATACGGTACACTGCCATTAACCAATTCATTAGGGAATGGTTTTCTTCATTATGTTCCATGGTGGCATACAGTCTTTTTCTAAGGACAGGTTGTGAGGTTATGGATGCAAGTTTGGAGATCTCAGGTCCATTGACCACAACACTCCCTGCCACCATGTTCCACAACTGAAGTATCCACAAGGGTACTTTCTCTGTTTTTTGTTGAATTATTTAAAATAAGTTAATTAATACAGAAGCTGTATAGGTGTTGGCTGTAATGTGATGATGAGTTTGGGCAGGGGGCCTATAGGGTAAATAACCCCCAAGGATGGTACTCAATGAAAATAGTACAGAAGATGGTATATTTTAGTAGTCCTATATAGATGGCTAGACAACTAGCAAAAGAGAGGGGCTCACCTTTACGATGATAGAGGCTTGCCATGGACTCCATGCAGGAGGAATCTGCAAGAAGAGATCCTTCCCTGGAGGTGGTCAGCCCTTAAATGAGGTCTGGGAGGGGTGGATCCAGGCTCCACCCCTTCCAATCACACAGGTATATCACCTTCACCTGTGCCCCCATGGCTGACTCGGTGCTCATCTCAGGTGACCAATCAGTGGTTCAGGCCATGATTCAACAGTTCCCATACACTCCACTCCTTCACAACATGAACCACTGATCAAGTAACTATAGAGTGAGCCCTCCTTGATACAGAGACCCAATACATCGCGATGCTTACATAATTGCCTGTCGCAATGCATATCGATGTAATCTGAGATGAGGAATTGGCATATCAGTCGAACTCTTCTTTGGGCCAGTGTTCAGTGGTGTCTACTGGAAGCATGCGATCATATGGTGCAGGTCCATCTTATGCTCCATCAGTCCCAGTTAGACCATAACAAGATGCTGCACATGATCTTAGAGCAACTCTGGAACACTCCAGCATTATTTGGTTACTTCCGTCGACTCATAGACTTATGGGAAGTAATATAAGTGTTTCAAAGGTACCAAGAGGGGAAGGTCTGCCCTCCAGGGTAAGATACAGGCCGTATTCCTGTCTTGGATCAACACTTCAACTTGTACAGGGGCTTGCCATGGCCACCTGTAACAAACCTTTTGACCCAATGTCTGTGGCTGCATGACTATATCAGGCACCAAAGGGGGTGTCCTGATCTGCCACAGAGACATAATAGGGGTCCCCTTAGCAATAAACGCTGGAGTGTTGACCACGATTTCAGTAGGCCATGTACCAATTACCGGAGGGGCTACCGAACCCCCACCTCCAATAATCTCCCCCAAGGTGCAAGTAGGCCACACCATCGTGGTCCTACCTGCACCTTCCAAGGCCATCTTATTTTATTGGTGCCTGGTTTTAGGTCCTCAGGGGCAGGGTGCAGAAGATCATTCTCATGGCCAGTCTGAGGTCTCACCTCATTATCGGTACCCGTAATTTGGATCCTAAGTGGGGAGGCCCATGTTGTCTGTAACATTTTCAAGGCACTGGGTCTGCCGTCTCTAGGTCTTTCATTCAGGTCTCGCAGGGTCTCATGGAGTCTCTTTGTTCACCCCTTGTCATGCTCCAATATAAAGGAGGGAGACGAGGTTCTTAGATTATGTATATACCCAGCGTGAGTTTAAGACACAACGGGTCAAATGTTGGTCCGACCAGTTTATTACCACTATTGACCAGGGAGATGGGGAAGGCAGACACTGTAAGGGTGATGGGGAAAGGAAGGCGAGCGATAGGAAAGAAGCAAAGATTTGTACAATGCGGGGAAAGTCACCAGCCAGGATCCCAGGGGCAGTCCGGTTGCAAGTGGCACTGACAGTCCGAGGCAGAAGAGCAGCAGGGGTGGCAGAAGTGGGGAGAACAGCAACAGCGACGGGCAGCCTTGAGCAGCAAGCAGCTGTCCTGGAGAAGCAGCACTGGGTCAGCACAGGAGAAGCAGCATGGGGAAAGTCCAGTAACAGCATCAGTCAGCACCGGAGAAGCGGTGAACAGTGATCAGCTCGTGAGGTTTCAGATGGTAGAACACCTCGGTGAGCGGTGAGGTCCAGGAGAAAGAAGCATGTCTCAGGCAGCAGGCCCAGGAGGGAGTTCAGCAGCAGGGATCAGCTCATGAGGTTTCCGATGGAAGAACACCAACACAGCAACAACAACAAAACCACAACCATCTCATGGTGGTCGATCCCTCTTTAATCCTTCATTTCTCTTGCCTACGTGGCAAATCTCGTGCTAACTCCCCACGGAGATGAGTACCACACAAAAGAGTGTTCAGCGGCCATTGAGCTGCAGCTTATCTCTCTTTCGTTGCCCCAGTACACGCCCATCTGCTTGTCCCTTAGACAAAGGATTTCACAACCCTTGCCCAGGACTAGCTTGGATATGTTCGGACATGTTCATCAGCAAACTTTGAGGCAATGATATAAAATATTAGTCTCTTACACCCCTGCAGAGACTGAGAGTCTGTCTTCAGGGCAGCCTTGAGAATACCATTATAACGTTCAATAAGGCCTGCCCCCATTGAATTGTATGGCAGGTGGAATAACCACTCAATATTATTTTCTTCTGCCCAGCATTGTATCATTGCACCTGTGCAATGACTCCCTTGGTCGCTCTCAATGACTTGTGGTGTCCTGTAGGCAGCCATCAACCTCGTGAGAGCCTTGATGGTATATGCCTGGTTGGCTTTTGGTATTGGATAGGCCTGCATTAGCCCACTCGTGGTGTCGACACAGGTTAGGGCACATATCACCCCCTCAGACCGAGGGAGGGGCCTAATGTAATCAACCTGCCACCTCTGTAGAAGATTGTGTCCTCTAGCAAGATGGGCTGTTGTTTCAGGCAACGACCTCAGTCTTATTTTAGAGCAGGCGTCACAGTCTCGGCATGCTTGAGCAATGTCCGATAGTTGTATAGGCAGTCTCCATGCCTTAGCAGCTGCCCACGTGGTCTTCTGCCCAGCATGCCTCAGCTTTTGTTGTAGCCAGTAAGCGATATTCTCAGATGGTGAGTTCTCAATCCATCTAACTCCGGCCAGTGTGTCGGCTTCATCATTTCCTGGTGACTGTAGGGGTCAATGACCAGAAACATGGTAGACGCATACACTTCTGTGTTTAATTGCATTCCATATGTCTAACCACATCTCTTTGCCCCAGATCGATTGGGAGTGGATAGTCCAATCCTGGGTGGCCCACTGTGCGATCCAAAGAGTGAACCCCCAATACACAGCCCAACTATCTGTGAAAATATTCAGGATACCATCACCAGTTTCTCTGGTTATAACCATCCACACGGCCCCCGGCTCTGCCCACTGGCTGCTCTGACCATCCCCCTCTTCAAACCATACTGTGTCTGTGGCAGGATGGTACGCTACTGCTCTCCACTTACTTGGGTTGCCCTTGCTGGACCCATCCGTGTACCAGGCATCTACAGGAATGGGATATTTTCCTTCCTGGACAGGACTCTTCTGTGGTGAAGCAACCGAAGTTTGTTTTGGTGCAACACTGTGATATGTTACTGGGCCTAGAATCTTCTGGAGCTCTTCTTTCAATGGTGAGGAAGGCAGACTACTCCTCTGACTGAGATAGGTGACCCATCATGCCACCGTCTGTGCCTGGGCCACCCCTGTCTTAGGAAGGTGGGTCAGATCTCTTACCCCCCCCTTGAATTGGCAAAGTGGTCTTAACTATGACTTCAACTGTTTGGGTTATTGGCTCTACCGCTTGTAATGCGGAATAGGCAGCCAATAACTGTTTTTCAGTCATACTATATCTTTCCTCTGCTCCATGCTACACCTGAGACCAAAATCCAATGGGGGTCCGAACAGAACTCTGATGTTGCCACAGGCCCCAACCAAAGCCATCTTGAGTTACGTGAACATCCAATTCAGCTGGGAGGGTTGGATCAAATATACTCAATGCCTGGGCTTGTTTAACCGCCTGTTTTGCTTGTTGAAAAGCATCCTGTTCCGTTCTCCCCCAGTCCCATAATTGGCCCTTTTGGTAAGTTGATATAAGGGTCTCAACAGCTGCACCAAATGAGGTATAAAGGAACACCAATATCCCAATATACCTAGGAATTCCTGCAGCTGCTTTGGTGTTGTAGAGACTGGGAATGCCTGAACCTTATCTACAATGGCACTGGGTAGTACTTTGATCTTCTCTAACCAGGCTACCCACAGAAATTTTACAGACAGGCCTGGACCTTGCACCTTTTGAGGATTGATAGTCCATCCTCTTTCACTTAGGTAGGCAGTTAATGAATCTGCCTCCAACCCTACTGCTTCCAGCAAGTAGGATGTTAACAGGAGATCATCAATATAGTGGTATAGGTTCACATCATTCAGTCTCCTCCAATTAGCCAGGTCATGTGCCACCAAATTATGACACTATGTTGGTGATTGCAAGTACCCCTGTGGCAGGACCTGAAAGGACCACTGCCTGCCTCTCCACGTAAATGCAAATTGATCTTGTGATTCTTTAGCAATAGGGATACTAAAAAACACATTTGCCAAATCCAGGACAGAATGGTAGGTTTTGATTTCCCTACTGAGAGTGTCCATTAAGAAAGCAATACTGGGTACGGCCGCATAGATGGGCAGCATGACCTTATTTAGTTCCCTATAATCCACTGTCATTCTCCATGCTCCATCTGACTTCCGTACTGGCCATATGGTGGAATTATATGGACTGTGTGCAGGTCTTATAACACCTACTTCTTCTAGTTCCTGCACCGTCTTTGATATTTATTCTTGCCCCCCTGGGAGTCTATAATGTCTTACATTAGTAATCCAGTGTGGTTTCGGCAAACAAATGGGCTCATTTTTTGCATGGCCCCTCATTGTTGTCTGTATTGCCTGGATACAAATGTATCTCTGCCAAAGTCTGAACTCTCCCACAGTAGTCTGGAGAGCCAGACCCCATAGAATGTCTATGCCCAGGATGTATTCTGGAATTGAAGCAAGCAACGCTTTATAATCTCGGGGCGGGAGAAGCCCAACCCCCAGTTTCGACCACGTTTGGGTGACTGGAATAGTCTGTCCCCCAAACCCACCAATCATCACTCTATTGCCCTTAAATTTCATTGGATCTCCATATATAATTGATGTTTCTGCACCAGTGTCCGCTAGAGCCATCACTTTTTGCACATTCATCTTTGTGCAAAATATCATTAATTCTACATAGGGCCTCTGATCACATCTGGAGGCCCTATGGGGACCAATGTTTTCCGTTAATCCATGAATTTTGCTAGATCCAGATCATTTGCCAAAAGTGGCTCAGGCACTCTAAGCCCATGACACCTGTGGATGTTTTTTTTCTTCTGTTTGGTATTTTAAAATTGGCCAGATTCCAGATTGTCGTTGTTGCTTCTTGTATTATTCATGCTCCTGATTTTCTGGGAGCACTCTGTCATGGTTTTATGTTTTTTGGTACTGGTATTCCACATCATAACATCATGTAGTACATTTGGAGTTAAAGAGTTAAAGCTCCAGCTCCATGGATCATTGATAGTTCCAGGTATACCTGTCTCAGAAGAGAAGAACTACATTCCCCAGAGGACTTTGCAATCCTTTGCGTTCTTACGTGTATACACTCAGAGGGAAAGATAAAAACTGTCTGCAGTCACAGGACACTCTCTTTCCTTTGGGATCAACTCAGCAGTGGGTGCTCGCTGCTGTCTCACCTTCAGTGTTAGTGTAAGGCCTTCAGTTTATCAGACACTCTCTTGCTCATTGTACTTGATTTATTAGCTTTAATTCCAATTATATTGTATTATATTGTGGTATTTTGCTTTCCGATATCTATTTACTAAATTGCTTTCCTCCTCAGATCATTGTCACTGTTTTGTTTCTAGGTCCATCTCCCTTTTCCCTTTCCCCGGGGCGTGGGTCCCCCACACCAATCGTCACAGAACCGGGCCAAACCTGTCCATAAACTGTTGACACACTCTGAACTTTTTGATCATTCCTAAGCTGTTTTCACAGCTGTAACAAAACATGGTTGGGTTGCCCATCGATTCTGACAAATGCAACCCTGGCCTTTATGAGATGATTGAACATAGTCTTTTGGGATACCCATATGGGACCTGATCAGGGTATCCGTGGTGCTGGCTTTTTAGTTTTAACTGGGAAGGCCTCAACTTCTTCCACTATGCAAACATTGCAACTGGTTCTTATGCGCTAAATTTCCCCCAAGTCTGCCACCAACTGGGTGGCCTGTTGGATGATGGCCTCTGAAGCCACCAACGGATTTACTATGGAAACTTACGTACTATATAGGTGGGAGGGGGCCTGTTGCAATATTAGGTCTCGCATGCCTGCTGTAAATCTTTCTGTATCAGGGCTTTCAAACGTTTCTGAATACGTAGCCTCCCTCATACCTAATTCCTGGATATATGTTTGGAGGTCCTCCATAATGGACCACAAACTAGTATTGAGAGGTATGTCAGTCTTATTAGGCCACATTAGGCAGCATGCTGCCATCAACCAGTCTATAATAGAACTGTTTTCATTGGTATATTGGATGGCTGTATATAATCTTTGCATCAAGGCTGGGTTTATAGTTATGGATGCTAATTTCGACATCTCCATCCCACTGACTAGTACACTTTCGGCTCCTGCATCCTGCATGATGGTATGCTTTCTCTTGGTTTTTGATGGAATTGCTATAATAGGTCCATCAACTCATTAGCTGTTTATGGACGACCTTTCACATGTAGGCAAGTTTCAGTAGAGGGCCATTGGTCAGGAGGCACCCCCGCTGGTCTATCTTGTGTCTTCTTTGTTTTTTGAGTTATAATTGGTCAGATCTCAAATGGATTCATCAGAGATGGAGTCTCAAGATGCGCCTTAGAAATCTTATTTACTGAAACATCCAGGTCTGCTACCTCTGGGTCCTGGATGTCCTCCACTGATATGCTACATATTTGCCTTGTTGGGACATTTAGGCCAGGTTTTTTGGTCACTAATGTGCCTAATTGTTGTTCTAACTTCTCAATATAATCTCTTAATAGTTGATTTTTGGTTTCTATGTTTGTATTTGTTGTTTCTTATTTATGTAAGGCCATTACTAGAGGTCAGTCTACTGCCAAAGCATCTAGCCACCGCTCCTTTATAATAAGTGTATCTCTGTCTAGACCCTGAAAATAGTTTGTCAAATAGGCTGGGGAGGGAGAGGCACTCCCTGGAACCCGCAGGGGTCCCCATTTCTCAAAAATTGTTGAGAACCTATAATAGGGTGTCCCCATAAGCCCTGGAATTTCACCAGGGATTGCTTGGTCTAAGGGAGTAACATTTTCCCCCCTGCCCAATTTGAACATATTCCAAATGAAAGACATGTTTGATATATATATAATTATTATCTTTAAGCCTGCCTGGCTCACCAAATGTAGGGTAAATAACCCCCAAGAATGGTACTCAATGAAAATAGTACAGAAGATGGTATATTTTAGTAGGCCTATATAGATAGCTAGACAGCTAGCAAAAGAGAGGGGCTCACCTTTATTATGATAGAGGCTTGCCATGGACTCCATGCAGGAGGAATCTCCAAGAAGAGATCCTTTCTCAGTGGCAGTCAGCCCTTAAATGAGGTCTAAAAGGGGTGAAGTGATTTAAGAATCACTAACAAAATAAAAACAAAAATTTAATATAGTATAGGTCTGAATTTCACTTTTTCTTTTCAAACTCTTCATTTCATTTGACAATGTCAATTTGCAGATTTTATTAACTCCTTTTTAATGAGAATCTGACTTTCTCAGTCAGAGAAGGAGATTTTACATAATTTATCTAAATGAAGGTTGAATTTAAAATATATTGTTCTGCTGGAGACTAAATTGAATGCTTTTTAATTAACTGGGAAACTGATGACAAAGCCCTATTCACTATCAACCGTGTTTATGCATTCAGCAAGTGTCACTGGATCGCAGACCAATAGGAATCTTCAAAATATCAAGCACCTAATCATTCCAAGTCTTTCTGATATATAACTGGAAAAATTCAATTTTAAGGATCAGTTTCTTGATTCATTACATAATGTTCTGCGACTCCTTAAACAGGATTCAGAAAATAGGCAGTTATTCAATAGCTTACTATGAAGCCATGAGTTCATCAACATTTAGTAATAAACTGTAGCTGTGCAAAAACAAAAACAACAAAAAACACCAAAAACATACTATTACATGTATGAATTTTTTGAGCTCCTGAAGGAAGGGAATCTTTGTTACACTTACCACCACATTGATCTACTGTGCAGTGTACAAAACAGACACTCATCTGAAATATCTATTGTTGTACCTATATGCAAAGTGGTGTGGGGTAAATAACTCCCAAGGATGGTACTACACAAAAAAATAGTATAGATGATGGTATATTTTGAGTAGTTCTATATAAATAGCATACAAGTAATCCAAAAGGGAAGATGACTCACCTTCAGGATATCAAGGCTTGCAGAAGACTCCATGTAGAAGGGATCTCCAAGAAGAGACCCTTCCCTGGTGGTGGTCAGCCCTTAAATAGGGTTTGGGAGAGGTGGAGCCAGGCTCCACCCCTTCCAATCACACAGGTATATCACCTTCACCTGTGCCCCATTGCTGACTCAATACTCACCTCAGGTGACCAATCAGTGGTTCAGGTCATGATTCAGCAGTTCCCATACAAGTGGCAACTTAAATTTTTGGCTTTTCAATTTTTTCATAACTATATTTTGCAGTAGAATTCCTTGAAGTCTGTTGTTTCTTATTTTGTTTTTATTTCCAGTATTGCAATGTATAATAGGATTCTGTATGGATTTGTTTGTATGGCAAAAATTACCTTTGTTCACTGCTTCAAGATACTTGTTTTATTGAAAATTACTTACGGAGAGGTGTTTCTCTGAAAATGCTGAATATAACTAAACAGTAATCTTTGATATCTATCACTTAAAAAAAAATGGCTTGTGCATAAGATAAGACAAAAAAATCTATTATGTTAATTGGTAGATATCATTTACTTTTAAGGAAAACACTATGAAATCTTTTACCAAGAGGTACAGAGCTACAAAGTAAACACTGAATATTTACTTCAGTCATTTCCAAATTTTATATGAGAGCTGTTGTGTACTTTTTTGATTTCTAAAGTTTCAATAACAAGAGCTAGGTTTTACTGTGGGAGATAACTATAGTTATGAGGGAAACTGGATGCTCATTTTCCACCAGGTAATGCATAAAAAATAAAGGAAGATTTTTGTGTTCTTGGAAATTCGAGGAATTGAAGGGTTCTATGTCTGTTGTAGGAAACAGGATATATTAGGGTTTCTGTTTACAAAAAAAAAAAAGTGACTGGCATGTGTAATCTAACTGTTAGAGAATAGCTATCTTCTACAACAGAACAACCCTCTGGACACTTGTATTAACATTTTACTAACTGAGTAGTGGATCGGTGATACCGAATGGAACACTTTCTTACATAGCAGCTGCTCTTCAGTGAATTCACTATATCTACTTTGGAGAAAGATGATATGAGGTTCCAGTGCTACAGTTTTGGTGTTCTGAACACTATAAAACTTTTTAAACCATTTGGGTCAGTGTCAAAGAAAACATTTTAACCAAATTTAAGTACTAACTAGACACTCAGGAGACTTCACTACCTAAAGGATTCCTTCCTAACAAAATATTTAAGGTATGTGAGGTAGAGGTAATAAAATAATTTTCTTCTTCCTTCCCTTAGGCATTTCCTGGAAATACGAACTCTGATAGTGTGGTGCGACATGATTTACAACACCCAGTTATTGCTCGCTATTTACGTATAGTTCCTTTAGATTGGAATGGAGAGGGCCAAATTGGGCTAAGAATTGAGGTCTACGGCTGCTCCTACTGTAAGTTTTTCCATTAGATCCTTTATTCTTTACTTTTTATTTTTTTTTAAATTCTAAATAGAAACTGTCTTTGGATTTCAGGTTAAATTTTAATCTCAAGTACTTCTTTCTGGTAAAATGTATTAAGACATTCCAGAATTACTAATTGCAATGGCTGGGGTTTAATCAAATATGTATTTTGTCTTTTATTTGGAGTTGCTAGTGAGCTCTTCTATGGGACATACAACACAGGAATTAGTAACACTGCTTTGAACTCACTGCCTCTAATCTTCATGATTCTTCTCGCAGAAGACTTGAATAGATCAGTTGAGGAAAAGATAGTATTCAGATACATTTCATGTTGGGTCCTGAAGGTAATAGCTGGGTAACAGGACATAATTCATTGCCTGCTGATAAAGATAAAAATAAAACAAATAAAAATTCAGTTGAAGAAGGTCATCTTGTCTAAATATGTGATGCGTTTTTCAGATATTTTTCCTTTAGCATTTGGGTATAACTCCAGAATTTATTTTAAGATCCAGGTGAGCAATAGTGTAAATGGTTAAGAACACAACAGATCATGTTTTAATAAAAGCAAGGGTAGTTTCTAAATACCATTCCTTGAATTTGATCCTGTCAGTACTTAAAAAAGTCTACATGCATGCAAATAGTAAGTGCCTCATGTCCTATTTCTATGCAAATTAAGTACAGTACACTTGTAGGTGTTTTAGAGGAAGAAGATATTTGAGATTAATCTTTCAAAAAACTGAGTGTTAGAATAAAAAGCACATATCTTGAAATCTCTTCCATTGACATCAAGTAATTTAATGCGTATTGAAACCCTTAGACATCCTAACTAGCAATCATGTTAATTAACTAACAAAAAATATCTTGTGATTTCAGTTGTTTTGATTTGGGTAGGTAGTCCAAAGGTTATGATCTTTCATTAAACACCATTGAGAATCACATTCTGGTATTATTTTTCCTATTTATGTGTAATGAATTAAAGCTTCTTTTTAAAATTTATATTAAACTTAATTAATATTTGAACAGTTACAGAAACTTAACTGAAAAATCATATCAGACTTGCTGTGGTGTTGATAGGGTTGTACTGAGGGAATTAATGGGTGTTGGATACATTTGTAAAAAAATGCATTGTATTTGTTATCTGAGGAACCATGAGCTGATATTACTTACTGAAGTTGATTCTTGCTCAAGAAGGTAGTGATCATATCAAGTTTTAGGGAGCACTATGTATAAGGCTCTTAATTAACTTACATTTGCCATCACTCTACTAAAATATTTTATATGCTGTTTTATGTGTAGCCAACACTATAGCATGGTTGATTTCACAGCATGCCATGAAACATTAAAAATTAATGTTTACATTTGTCTACTTCAAATATAAATACAAATATATGAAGCCAGAAACCAACTTTTTTGAAAAATACAATACTTAAACAAACAAACAAAAAATTAAATTTTGGAGTAAAACAATAAAACATGATTTTTGGCCAGATACTTACAAGTAAAAGGTTTTGTTTTTGTTTTTTTTTTTTGTTTTGTTTTGCTTTTAATTAAATAGATAGAAAGCATACTGTAAGTACATGACAAGATGAATTTAGAGTCTGAAAGGACTATAAGGAAAAGCATAGTTGGCTGACAAAATTATTTCAGTCATTAGATGAAAAGTTGCTTGCTTGAAAGACTACATATTTCAGGAGAAAAATAAAAGGCATCTATCAAGGAAACAATGAATCAACTGAAAAAAATACTGACAAAATATGTTACAGTCAACTAGTGAAAGTAGTGAAATCTGACCTTTGGTCTTCCTCTGAGAGAAGTGTTTAACTGTTTGCATTTTTCATTATAAGTTACTTTGGTATTTTGTTAATGACATTAATAATGGCATTTTACATTTATACGTCTATAGGGACTTGTGGTTTTTTGTGTTTTTTTTTTTTCCCCAAAAAACCTCTCCTAAAATACCGTAGATTTTAAATGCAGGAATCAGTTAAGCTGTCCCTGAATCAGTACACTGGTATCAGTAGATAGCAGCAGTGCCGTTGAGAAGAAAATACTAAAACTTCACTGTGTTAAGAGACAAAACCCTTGATGTCACTATAAGAACAATAGAATAATGTGTGAGTTCCAAAACTGTCTTCAAATCATCATTTGGAGCCTGTTGTGTAAAGCTGCATTTTCCCATACAGATATGTACTTTGGCAGAAGCAAAGTTTTTAGTGAAGAAATTGGCCTTAAAGATAACTACCAACTTTTGAAGCCCAATTTAAATATAGGCTTCTAGTCAAATTTTTGAAACATTACCTAAACCAAAAGGCTGATCAATACATGATAATCATGCATTTTTCTTCAAGTTTGTAGATTTACATTTGTATGGGAACTGTTGAATCACAGCCTGAACCACTGATTGATCACCTGAGGTGAGCACTGAGTCAGCCACAGGAGCACAGGTGAAGGTAATGTACCTGTGTGATTGGAAGGGGTGGAATCTGGCTCCACCTCTCCCAAACCCCATTTAAGGGCTGACCACCACTGGGGAAGGGTCTCTTGTTGGAGATCCCTCCCCTGTGGAGTTATCAGTGAGCCCTGACCATCTGCAAAAGGTGAGCCTCTATTTAAGGGTTGTCTATTTATCATCCAGATAAGCTAAGCAATATATACCATCCACCTTATTATTTTCTGTGAATACTGTTCTTTTGGGTTATTCACCCTACGTACATTAAATATAGTCTTTTATTTGGAGAATATTTGAGAACATATTTTCAGATGCAGAACATCACAGAATCACATTAATTGTAGGGGCTGGAAGGAACCTCCAGAGATCATCTAGTCTAAGCCCCCTGCCCAAGCAGCTCCCTATACCAGGTTGCACAGGTAGGTATCCAGGTGGGTCTTGAGTATCTCCAAGAGGAGACTCTGCAACCTCCCTGGGCAGCCTGTTCCAGCACTCTTGTCACCCTTACTGTGAAGACATTCCCACACACATTTGTGAGTAACTTCCTATGCATCAGTTTGTAACCATTTCCCCTCATCCTATCACCACGCACTACTGAGAAGAGTCTAGCCTCATCCCTTTGCCTTCTGCACCTTAGATATTTAAAGATGTGGATCAGATCCCCTCTGAGTCTTCTTTTTTCAAGGCTGAACAGACCCAGGTCTCTCAGCTTTTCCTCATAAGGGAGGTGTTCCATGCCCTTTTTCATTTCTGTAGCCCCCTGCTGAAGTCTTTCAAGGAGAACCCTATCTTTTTTGTACCAGGGAGCCCAGAACTGGACACAGTACTTCTAGATGAGGCCTCTGCAGGGCAGAGTAGAAGAGGTCATTTTCTCATAGTACAAGGTTCAACTGGAAAGTCATAAGCTTACTGTCTAAGAGAAATCTTTCACTGCACTATTATGCAATGTATTGTAGTGTTCTACAACCTGGTTATCAGTCTCAGAGTATTAAGACCACTCATTAAAACACATAACATGTGGTCATTAATTGCTATTTTGATTGGTTCCTATTTTGCTTGAATATGCTGATAAAGCACACTTTTTTTTGTGCATTAGAAATAGAAATGACTCTTCCTTACTCAGGAACTTAAAGTAAAATAAATAAATAAATAAAAGTGCAACTTTAAAATTAGAACAGAGCTGGCATCTATTCCATTGAGAAGTTTATAAAACTACAAAATATTTCCCTTCAGGGTGCTCTTATTTATTTGCTTGCCTTCTTGCTTTAAGTTTCAGATCTGTCTATCTTTGAAACTTAAGATGAGCTCTGTGCAGTTGCCTTTGAACAGAAGATCTCTTGTAAGCCACCAGAAAAAAAAAAAAAGAATTAAAGGCCCCCTCTACAATAAGACTGAGAATGTACTTTACATTTCTCTCTGTGAGTAAGTGCTGATGTCAAATTTAGAAATGATTTTAATTCTCTATAGGGTGAAAAACACAGTGTTTATAAAATAATAACAATAATAATGATGAATAATTGGTAAAAAATTTAACTTATTTCCTACCTTAATGCAAGTGTTGAATGAAAAGAACAAGCATGGGAGAAGAATCAAACAAAGTATATAACAAAAAAAATCAAACCACTGTAGTCAGTGGGAGTTTTAGCTTTCATTTCAAAATCATGCAATCATAGAATGGCTTAGGTTGGAAGGGATCTTAAATATAATGCAGTTCCAATGCTCTGACATAGGCACAGTTGCCAACTACTAGATCAGGTTGCTCAGGGCCCCATCCAGTCTGGTCTTGAATGCCTCTTGGGATGGAGCATTCGCATCTTCTCTGGGCAACCAGTGCCTCACCACACTGAATAAAAATTTTCTCCTAACATCTAACATATATCTCCTTTCTTTTAACTTAAAGTAATTCCTGCTTGTGCTGTAACCATCAGACCATGTAAAAAGTTGTTTTTCTGCCTGTTCATAAGCTCCCCTCAAGTACTGGAAGGCCACACTGAAGTCTCCCCTGCAAAACAACCCCCTTCTCCAGTAAAAACAAGCCCAACTTTGTCAACCTTTCCTCACAGGAGAGGTGCTCCGATCATCTTCATGGCTGTCCACCGAACCCATTGCAACATCTCCACATCTTTATTGTCTTCAGGGCCTCAGACCTTGGCACAGTATTTCATGTGGGACTTTACAAGGACAGAAATGAGGGGGAGAATTGTCTTCTGTTGGTCCTCTTGGATGCACTTTTTTGAGGCAATTCAGCATACTGTTGGCCTTCCAGATTGCAAGTGCATACTGCTGTTTCATATCCAGCTCTTCATCCACCAGGACTCTCAATTTCTACTTGACAGGGCTGCTCTCAATGAATACTTCTCCCAGTCTGTACAGATATATCTGATATTGCTCCAATCCAAGTGGCAACATCTTGCATTTTGGCTTGTTGAATCTCATTTGGTTTTACATAGGTCCACTTTTCAAGCTGGACCAGATCTTTGGCTGGCATCACTTCATTCTGTTGCATCAATGGCTTCACTCAGCTTGATGTCCTGAAAAGTTGCTGAGAGTGCACTCGATGCCCTTGATGAAGCTGTGCTGGGGTTCTTGAATCAACCCGTGTCCTTTCTTCCATATGCCTTAGAGTAGGTTCATGGAAGTTCCACTCTAGGATCTTCCCAGGCACAGGTGTAAGGCTCGCTGGTCTCACTAGTCTCCCAGATCTTCCTTTCTCCGTTAAAACTGGAGTGATGTTTCCTTTTTCCAGTTGCCAGGAACTTTGTCTGACAACCATGAATATTCAAAAATAATTTAATATGGCTTGGCAGCTACATCAGTCAGTTACTTCAGGACTCTGGGATGCATGTTGTTTAGCTCCATAGGCTTGTACACATTTAGTCTCATAAGGCAGTCTCAGACTTGCTCTTCTCTCACAGTAGGAGCGATTTTGCTCCCACATTCCCTATGCAGAGTTTTATGTACATATGAGCTATTTAATACACTCACAAGAGGAGAAAGGCTCCTTATATTTGCAGTGACATAATTTATCAAAAAGCAAGTCATAGGAAATAAAGTAATGTAACAGAAAGCAAAGTATCCACTGAGCTTATTAATTCACACTGATAGAAGACTTTTTTTCAAGTACATTTAGAGACAGAGACTGAAGAGGCGTGTCTTTCATCATATCCACATTTATGAATCTTTGAGACAACCGGCAAAGTAATGGCATCTACAGGCTATGACATCTACAATATATTGTATTTGACCACTGATTTTTGAAGTTTGTAATAAGCTCCTGCAGAATCAATCATTGCCATATGAATAGTTCCTTCAATCCTTCAAATATTATTCCTTCAAATACTGTAGCAGATTAATGCTTACAAAAAATGCCAGTGGCATTAATATTGCATGGTCTATGATTGCAGTTTTTAGGATAACGTTATATGAACTTCTGGTTGCTCAATATTATGGTATGAGTGGAATAGAGTCACTATAATTTTGCTCATGGACTTTTTTGATGTGTGCTGTAGATTTTAAGAATCCAAAAGGCACATCTGAATCATTTTGACATGGTTTTAAATTTGATAGCAAATTTTTTTTTGCAAATTGCAAATTTTGCAAGTTTGCAAATTCTAAAAGCTTAACTTTAAAAGTATAGAATGTACCTGAGAAAAAAAAAATCGAAAAAACTGGGAGAGAGGAATAACCAAGATATGAGATCTTAGGTTAGTAAAACTGCAGGGGAATCACATGCACTTTCTCTGGGCTTGTCGAGGAGATAAAGGGCACCCCATAGCGGTTTGTGTCAGGTCCAGAGCTCCACCCCTCTTCCGCTCCCTGACAAAGCTTTAACCCTGTAACTCCTAACATGATGTTCTGATGTGGAATACCTGGAGCAAAAAAACCCACAAAACCATGACATCATGGTAAAAGTCAGTTTAAACACCAGTATTGTTAAACAGTTTATTTAATCTTTTTAGAAGAAATACGGAGAGATTATGGAGAAGATGTGAAGTCTTCTCTGGAGATATTCAAAACCCACCTGGACATTTTCCTGTCAAACCCACTCTAGAGAACCTGCTTTAGAAGGGCAGCTGGACAAGATGATCTCCAGAGGTCCCTTCCAAGTCCTAGAATTCTGTGATTATTTCAGTGATTCCCAGTGACAAAGCTGTTCATTAAAAGATGAAGTTTTTCAGTAAGATTAGACAGACTAAGAATTATTGGTTTTACATACTATATGAGCACATATGCTTGAAAGTTACTGCTATTACAGAGCAATCTATTCTAGCATTCAAAGTGGTACTGATACTACTGTAGATAGCAGCTTTGGTGTTGGAAGAAAGCAGTCCAAAGGACTCAGAAACTTAACAGAAGTACCCACACTGAAGAAAAAAAAAATGAGTGGCAGTTCTTAGTTTTTTCTTTTCTTTTTTCTTTCTTTGTTGTTGTTTTCTTACACTTTAAAAATAAATTTTGGAACAATAGGTTAGTAGCACTGTGAAGCTATCATATAAAATTTTGAATATTAGTAAATGATTAGAAAATTGAGGAAATAAAACAAAAGCAAGGTTCTTTTGGAAAAAAAATAAGAATTTAAGACAGTAGGTACTGTGAGTGTCAGACTTCATAATGTCATAATTTTCAGTGTCACAATATATGTTGTTCTTTAAAAAGGTTTTAGCCCATTAGTGAATGGAGAAGTACTCAATTGTTGTAAGATAATGTTAACAGAAGAACTCTTACAGATGTCTGTACTCTGTCTTTTTCTACTTTTTGCAGTGAACAAGTTTATCTACCTCTTTGAAGTAGGATTACTTCTCTGTCCTAAAAGTAGTTTGATATCTGTCAAGCTTTGCAAAATAAACATTTGGTTAAGTTTCCAACTGTATGAAAGTGCAGACTGAGCAGAGCTTCAGTAGGAACAGCAGTAATTTTTAATATCTTTAATTATTTGGTACTGGTATTGCCCTTTCTTTGCACAGCCTGAATTTTTATCTTTGCAAAATTCTGCTACCCTCACTGTTGTGAGGGAAACTGTTACATGACTTACCTATTTGTTTTATTCTGAGGAATGGCAATTCGGTAAACACAAGAAAATATTCAAACATTGTAACCACCCCACACACGACCCACAGATAAATTTCTCTGACAGCCTTGTTACAAAACAAAGGAAGAGTACTCATAAAGAAGGGAATGTAGAAGTTCTTTACAAGAGAATTTGGTGCTGTGAAAGTTGCTAACATGGAGTTGGTTGAATTGATTTCAAGAAGCAAACATACTCTTTAGTAGTTTTATGGAAATAACTATTGATTTATCATCTGAAAATATCTTCCATAATTTGAAGACAGAGAAAGCATTTTGCCAAAACATTTACAATTTCTTTCTGGCTATGCTTAATAAGATTAATAGAAGAAAATTTCTCTGATCTAAAAGTAAAGCTAACACATGCTGTTTGCAGCTTCCAGGTTTGAAAAAAAAAAAAGCAAAATCTAACTCATCTTGGAGTCCTTTATTTTCTTGGAGATATATTCTTAGTATATATTTTTATATTATGAAGCTTCCATAAGTTTCAAACTGATAAAACTGTGGTTTCCTTCTGTAGCTTAATATGATTTTTCTATGAGAAAAAGATGTAATCTGTATTTCCCCAACTTCTAAGTGAGCATATTTGTGTCAGTCAAGACCTTTTCTATCAGAAACTTTTGCTACTTGTTTCTGAATCTGCACTTAACAACTTTCTTGCTTCAGTCTTCACTGGTGACTGGTCTTTAGACTGCCCTTGCTAACTGTTGGGAAGATAGGGTCTGGTGGACCAATGTAACTCCTGCATTATATCACTTGTATATCCATAAGTCTATGAGTCCCAGAGAGAACCAGAGATCCCAGGGACTTGGCTGATGCAGTTGCTAAGCAACTCTGATACTTAAAAAGTCATAGCAGTGAGTCAGAGTCCCTGGTGAATGGTAAAAAAGGTAACGTCACAGCCATTTTTAAGAAGGGTAGAAAGGGTGACCCAGGAAACTACCAAGGAAAAGTCCTCCCTGTCCAAATTAATGGCTTCCTATGATGACATAACTACAGCACTGGGGAGGGGAAGAGCCGTTGATTGCTGCGGATATTGGTCTGAGTCGATTGCTCTCGGGCAGGGAAGCACAACAGGACTGATATGAGTGATCAGGCTTCAGTTTATTACCTGGACAGCCTTATTCTTATAGTGTTTAAGACAAGGGCATATAGAAAATATCACACAACCATTGGTAGAGAGCCTTGAGAAAAACAACTTTAAAACAACTCCCAGCAATTAACAGCAGTGAGAACCACATTCTGGAGGAGGCAACTTTTGATATCATCCTAATCCTAAGAAACCAGGCAGCGCTGGCAGGGGGTCCCCTGTTTCAAAAGTGCACTTTTCCTCTCCCACTTGCCACAGACCATCTCCTGCCTTTACTTTTCTCAAGGTTCAAACAGTGTAGTTTCCTTTGAGCACCATATCATTGTGGCCAGTGCATAACACAGAGCCCAAAGGGAACACCTGCTAGCTAAACAGAATAGACTATCAGGGACAGCTTACTCTAAAAAATACCTATAGTTACAATTATCAGCAGTCCTGTGAGGCCCTCTTTGCTGAAGGCAGGCTGAACAACATAATCACAGAAGTTTCCCATAGACGTCTTGGCAGCTTGGGTTGCTCAGCTGAAGCAGTTCATGTCCGCCTTGAGTTGTCTGTCACTTGGTCTTGGTCATGACCTATCAACATCTAATACTTTTCCATGACTATATAGTCTGTGCTTCCATGCAAACTATGCTTGTACATATCATCGTGAACTCCCTGCTCCTGCAGCCATTTCCTATCAATTGATGTCACCTATCTGGACTTCAGTAAGACTTTTGCCACAACATCCTTCTCTCCATATTGGAAATGTATGGATTTGATGGGTGGACTGTTTGATGGACAAGCGACTGATTGTGAGATCGTACCCAGAGAGTAGTAGCCAGTGACTCAGTGTCCAGCTGGAGATAAGTGACAAACGCTGTCCCTCAAGGGTGAGTACTAGAATCTTCATCAATGGTATCAACAGTGTGAACAAGCACACCTTCAGCAATTTCACAGATGACATCAAGCTATGTGATGTGGTCAACACTCCTGAGGGATGGGATGCCATCCAGAAAGACCTAAGCAGACTTGAACAGTGGACCCAGGAGAAACTAATAAAGTTCAACAAAGTCAAATGCAAGGTCTTGCACATGGGTCACAGCAACTGAATACAAGCTGGAGAATGAAAGATAGAGCACAACCCTCCCAAAAAGGACTTGTGGGTACTGGTGGATGGCCAACTGGACATGAACCAGCCCAGAAAGCCAAATACATCCTGGGCTGCATCAAAAGAAGCATGGCCATCATATCAAGGGAGGTTATCCTTACTCTTTAATCTGAACTGGTGAGACTTCACCTGAAGTACTGCAACCAGATGTGGAGTTCTCCATGTAGGAGAGGTATGGCCCTGTTGGACTGTGCCAAGAGAAGGGCCACAAAAATGATTTGAGGGGTGGAACATCTGACCTACAGGCTGAGAGAGCTGAGGCTCTTCAGTATGGAGTTGAGAATGATCTGGGGAGACTAAATAGAAATCTTTCAGTATCTAAAGGGGTGCTACTCTTTGGTAGAATCTGTGGTGATAGGACAATAGGAAACGGTTTCAAAATGAAAGAGGAGAAATTTAAATTGGATACAAGAAGAAATTTTTATGAAAGGTTAGTGAAGCTAACTAGTTGGAAGTTGGAAAACTATATTATTAATTAGGAAATTATAGAATGTGAAAAGGAAACCTACACAGATGCTATACATAAATAGTCTTTTAATAGCAATTGAGGACTCAGAACTAGTAAAAACTGACTCAGAAGATCATTTTGGTATTCCCTAAATTATCAGAATTTAGGCATGGTTGTAAGCATTTCTTTAGTCACTTCACAGAATCTGGATGAAAAATAATATTTCAGAAATTATTTCTAAGTTTGAAATGCATGTCTAACATATATTGTCAAAAACAAAGGCAGCTTTTCAACATAATAAGTGATAATGTTGACTTCTTAAATTTGAATTGAAATATATACAGTTTATTAATCATAATGTACAGAATGCTTTAATGGAGTTTTTAAAGATAATACTGCACTAATTGCGTAATTGAATATTTTTTCTTGTGTGTTTTTGAGGAGGGCTGAATGATTTAAGCTCCTTTCAACCATGATAGCAAAAGATAGTTAGGAATTTTAGGAATCAGTCACACATGAGATGTTAACAGAAGTAGCCAAAAATAAGAAATATGTAATTGAAGAATATATGATAAAACGTTACTTACTATTTAACTCAGAGCATGAAATGGATTATGTGAACACGATGTGCCAATAAATGTGGACACTTCTGTAGAATATAAGAGGAAAAGACTCTTTAAAAAAGTGAACATTTTAAAAAATTACTTCTAAGCAATTAAAATTATTAGTTGTAAATAGTGAGGAGGAAATAGTGATAGAAATAATAGCTAGGGCTAGCTGATCACAAGTTAAGTGGCTTATAAAAGGTCCTTATTGAATAAATCTCTATTAATTTTTAGAGATCTGAACTATTTTTAAAAGATAAGATTAAAAACTCAGTAGAAGTAGGCCTCTTCATTGAAATGAAGTTCTGTGGCTAATACTTCTGGATCTTACCTCCAAAAAAAATTGTGAAAAAAAAAATTGTGACTCATTCTTTAGAGGTTAAAAATGAAAATAAGACTACATCAAGTTTTGTAGTATCATTATGCAACTTTAAAAGAAAATCACTGCATCCCTCAAATTGCCTCCATGATTTTGAATAAATCCAAACATAGATAAAAGCTTAGTCCAAGTGATGAAATTTTTCATCTGAAGATCAGTTGAGGCTGAATTTTATCAAACATTTCCATGTGAAACTGAAAAAGGCAAGGAAAAATATTTTAAAACTCCTAAGCAATTTCTTTTGTTTCATGTCATAGTGTTTACAGTCTTCACAGGCTTATTTTGTTTTAAGAGGTATAATATGAATAATTAATGGTAACTCAGAAGTATGTCTCTCATTTTCAACTCTAGTTAAGAAAATGTATAGGAAAGCAACTGCACTTAAGCCAAAATAAGTTTAGTACTGTGGTATTATTTGTTCCTCTGATTCTGCTTTTTTTATACATCATATGAATTAAACTTACACACTTCCTGTTCCTCCTTTTTATAGGAATAATTCTTGGTCAAAAGAAAATGTGTTTGTAATGTATTCTGCACGTGCACAAGTTTTTATTCTGTTCAGATACAATCCACATATGGCATCTCTGATTTTCCAATATCTACTGGAATATATAACCACTTATAAACAGTGTTATTTCTTTTTTTCTCTAGGGGCTGATGTTATCAATTTTGATGGCCACGTAGTGTTACCATACAGATTCAGAAACAAGAAAATGAAAACATTAAAAGATGTCATCTCACTGAAATTTAAGACCTCTGAAAGTGAAGGTGTAATCTTCCATGGAGAAGGACAACAAGGAGACTACATCACCTTGGAACTCAAGAAAGCCAAACTTTTTCTAAATTTAAATTTAGGTAAATTTTGACTGTTTAATTTTGTGTCCTTTTTAACACTTGTCCTGGTTTCAGCTGAAACAGAGATGTCTTGGCTGTTGCTGAGTAATGTGAGCATGCCCAGGGCCAAGACAGGACAGGACACTTCGTGGGAAGAAGTCACTGCTCTAAGCATGACACCTAGGGGCAGGGTGGAGACAGGACAGGTGGCCGGAGTTAGGCCTAGGATTACTCCATAAAACATGACATGCAGAGGGTCATGACTACTACCTGCTGCTTATCTTCTAGACAGGTGGGAAGGGAGCTGCATCTCACAGTCTGAGGAGAATGAAGGTTTGTGGTTGGTGGAAGAGTCTGAGGAGGATGTTATTTTTTCTTCCGTACCTTCATTTTCAGGTGATGATGTTGGATAGAATAGAAGGATCCAGTCCATAGATGCCTGGCTACTAGACTGGTACTGTATGCAGAGCTTTGGGTTCTTTGATATTGACTGTTTTTATAAGATACCAAACCTGACATAAATACATGAAAGTTTTGTCTCACAGTAGCAGAAGGGTTCTGGAACAGGGCTCATTTGGAGAGCTTTAAACTAGATTCGAAGAGGGATAGGGTTGTAAGTGGATTTGCACTTATGGGGCAATGCTTTAGAATTGATGAAGATCAGGAGGCCTCCCACCCCCTTCAGGATGTAGTTGGCATGCTCAAGTTGCTCCCTAAAATGTCCATACACTGATACATACAGCATGGGGAAGAAGCAGGAGGAGTTAGAAGTCTGTGTTTGGGCAAGAGGTTATGATCTGGTAGCAGTTACAGAGACATGGTGGCGAAGATCACATGACTTGAATGTGGATGGCTATGTCTTTCTCAGGAAAGACAGGCCAGTGAGGAGAGGTGGTGATATTACTCTTTATATGAAAGAGCAACTAGAATGTATTGAGTACTGTTCAGGGGCAGATGATGAAAAAGTGAGAGTATGTGGGTGAGAATTAAAGTGCAGGCTGGCATGAGTGATACTGTTGTGGGTGTCTATTATAGAGATTAGGATGAAGAAGTTGATGATGCCTTCTACAGGCAGCTGATAGCAGCTTATCATGGGGGATTTTACCTACCCTGATATTTGCCGGAAGGCCTACTCAGCCAGCCATCTTAAATCCAGGAGGTTCCTCTATTATACTGATGACAACTTCCTGATGCAAATGGTAGATGAACCAACTAGAAAAGTAGCGCTGCTGGAGCTTGTTCTCATTAACATGGAGAGTCTGGCTGAAGCAGTGAAGGTTGAGGGCAGTCATGGCTGCAGAGACCATGAGATGGTGGAGTGCAGGATCTCATGTGGCAGGAACAGAATACCAAGCAGAATCATAACCTTGGACTTCAGTAGGGCCAACTTTGTCCTTTTCAAGCAATTTATAGGGAAAATCCCACTGGACAGGTTACTTGAAGGTAAAAATGCCCAAGATAGTTGGTTAGCATTCAAGGACCGCTTCTTCCAAGCTCAAGATCACAGCATCCCAACAGGTAGGAAGTCAGGAAAGTGAGCTAGGAGACCTGCACAGCTAAACAGTGAAGTGCTGGTCAAACTCAAGTGGAAGAGAAGAGTCTACAGATCACGTAAGAAGGGGCAGCCAAATTGGAGGAATATAAGGCTGTTGTCAGAAGATGTAGGGAGGCAACTTGGGAAGCTAAAGCCTCCTTAGTATTAAACCTTGCAAGAGGGGTCAAGGACAACAGAAAGTTTTATCTGCAGTTCATTTGAAGAAATCCTAACATTAGAGGCAACGTAGGTCCACTGAGGTGGGTGCCCTGGTGACAGTAGATACAGAGGAGGAGTTACTAAATGCCTTCTTTATCTCTGCCTATACTGCTGGAGGCTGTCCTGAGGATCCCCATACCCCTGAGTCCCCAGAGGAAGCCAGGAGAAAGGAGGAGTTTGTTTTGGTTGTTGAGGGCTGTGTTGAGGACTAATTAAGCAATCTGGACATCCATAAACCCATGGGTTCTCATGGGATGCACCTGTGAATGCTGAGGAGCTGATGGAAGTCATTGTTAGGCCACTCTCTTTAGCCTAGCCGAAGTGCCTCTATATCAGTGCACGCAGCATGGGAAATAAACAGGAGTTAGAAACTGTGGCACAACTGGAAAAGTATTACCTAATTGCTAGCACAGAAACATAGTGGGATGAATGTCATTACTGAAACACTGTGATTGAGGGCTACATGCTTTTCAGAAGGGATAGGCAGGTTATCTTAAAAAGTGGATAGACTGCAAAGAGATGTCTGAGAAATGGCCATGGCCAGGTTGAGCGCTTATGGGTTAAAGTCAAAGATTGGTTCAGTAATGGACAACCAGTGGTTGGGGCCTACTACAGGCCACCTGATTAGGGGGATCCTGTTGATGACACCTAAGATCAGGAAAGCCAAGGCACAGATGGAGCTGAACTTGGCAAGAGATGTGTAAAATAACATTAAGAGGTTCTGGAGGTACATAGGCAGGAAGAGACAGACCAGGGAGGGTGCTAATGAGGATGGAGAACTGGCTTCCTCAAACATAGAAAAAGCTGAGGTGTTCAATAAGTGCTTTGCCTCAGTGATCACTGGTAGTCAGGCTCCTCATGTCTGCCAAGACCCTGAACCTCTAGGTATGGGTGTGAGGAGCAGATTTCATCTCACTGTAACAGTGGAACAAGTCCAAGACCTCATGGAACTGAATGTGTATAAGGCTCAATGATATGCATCCCAGGGTTCTGAGAGAGACAGTTGATGTGGTTGCTGAGCCACCCTCCATCATATTTGAAATAATCATGGCTGTTGGGTAAAATCTCTGGTGACTGAAAGAAGGGAAACATTACTCCCATTTTTAAGAAAGGGAGAAAGGATGACCTGGGGAACAGCCTCACTTCTGTGCCTAGGAAAATCATGCAGCAGATGCTCCCAGTTACCAATTTAAGGAACAAATGAAATGAAGCAGTGATCCAAGACAAACAGCATGACTTCACCAAGGGCAGATACTGCCTGACCAATCTGGTGACCTTCTATGATGGAGTGATGCCATCAGTGGACAGGGAAGAGTGAAGGGTTTCATCTACCTGGACTTGTGCAGAGCCTTTGACATGGTCCCTCACCCCATCCTTCTCTCTAAATTGGAGATGTATGGATTTGAAGGATGGACTGTATGATGGATTAAGAACTGGTTGGCAGGTCACAGCCAAAGGGTTGTGATCAATGGTTCTGTGTTTGAGTGGAGGCCAGTCATGAGTGGTGTCCCCCAACGGCCATTCTTGGGATCAGTGCCCTTCAACATCTTTATTCATGATACAGATAGTGGAATCAAGTCCACCCTCAGGAATTTTGCAGACTATCCCAAACTGAGTGGTGCAGTCAATAAATCTGAGGGAAAGGAAGCCATCCAAAGGGACCTGGACAGGCTGGAGAAGTGGACCCATGAGAATAGGATGAACAGGGGAAGGACAAATAAGGTCACCTACCTGGACTTCTGCAAAGCCTTTGACATGGTCCCTCACCTCAGTTTATCAGCAAGTCATCAGCATGCTTGCTGATTACACAAAACTGGGAGGAGTGGCAACACACCAGAAGGCTGTGCTGCCATTCAGTGAGAACTCGACAGGCTGGAGAATTGGACAGGGAGACAGTTATTGAAATATAACAAGGGCAAGTCTTGCATATGAGCAAGAAGAACCCCAAGTACCAGTGCAGGTTGGGACGTGACCTGCTGGAGAGCAGCATAGGGGAAAGGGAACTTGGGAGTCCTGGTGGACAGCAGGATGACCATGAGCCAGCACTGTGCCGTTGTGATGAGGAAGGCTAATGGCATCCTGGGGTGTACTAGAAGGGGTGTGGTTGGTATGTCGAGAGAGGTTCTCCTCCCCCTCTACTGTGCTCTGGTGGGATCATGTCTGGAATATTCAGTCCAGTTCTGGGTCTCTGTGTTCAAGAAGGACAGGGAACTGCTTGAGACAATGTAGTGTCACAAAGATGGTTAAGAAAGTGGAGCATCTCCCTTATGAGGAAAGGCTGAGGGAGCTGGATCTCTTTAGTGTAAAGAAGAGGAGACTGAGGGGTGACTTCATTGGTGTTTCTAAGTATGTAAAGGATGAGTGTCAGGAGTGTGGAGCCAGGCCCTTCTCAGTGACATCCAACAATAGAACAAGGGGCAATGGATGCAAGCTGAAACATAGGAGGTTCCACATAAATATGAGGAAAAAATATTCATGGTGAGGGTAATAGAACACTGCAACAGGCTGCCCAGAGTGGTTGTGGGGTCTCCTTCTTTGGAGACATTCAACCCCCACCCCCAGATTCATTCCTGTGTGACCTTATCTAGGTGTTTCTGCTTTGGCAGGGGGATTGGACTGGACGATATTTCGAGGTCCTTTCCAATTCCTGACATTATTTGACTCTGTGGGGAGTTGGCCATGGGACAGTCACCACTTGAGGTTTGCTGGGCATTGGTTAACATGGACCTTGCATTACTGGCAGGCCAGTCAGCAGGCAGTTGTATTTATTGCTGAGTTGGTCAGGAGGCAGACAGCAATCGCATTATGGCTGTGTATATCTATATTTATGTATATAGTGTGTGTGTATATTATATACAGTTATAATTACATTTTTTCCCATTTTCCTCTTCTGTTTTACTGTATAGTTTTTATCTGAACCCACAAGTTCTATTTTGTTTCTAGTTCTCTTCCTCATCCCATATGGTGGAGAAAGGGGGAGTATGGAGTTAGTGAATGGCCATGTGATGTTTAGCTACTTGCCAAGTTAAGCCACAGCAATTCTCAGAAGAATTTATATCCTTTTTTTTATCAGATTTGGCAGGCATATTCTTGTGAAAATATTAATTCCCCTTATGTTGTTCTTTTCTACTTCCTGTCATATGTCTTCCCATTTTCTTTGTGTGAGATAACATGAAAGTAAAATCACAATAAAATAAGATCAACAATATTTTATTATTAGAAGCTTGTCAGAAAGGAAAGAAGGTTGTTAGAATTATATTTTCCCTCAGCTACAGTTTGGTCTTCAGAAACTTGCAGAATGGTTAAGAATGGAAGGAACTTCTGGAGGACATCTTGTCCATCCCCCAGCTCAAGCAGAATCATCTAGAGCAGGCTGCTCATGAGTACATCTAGAAATTTTAAATATCTTCAAGAGTGGAAATTGTCATGATCTCATTTTTAAGAACCATTATCAAGTGGATGTGAAAGAAAGGCGTGGTCGTTAATGCTAGGGGAATAAGGGTCATCCTTAGAAATCTCCAGCAAAAATGATAATAGTCTGGGAAGCGACAGGACACGTGGGGCTGAAGTTCAGTAACTTTCCTACAATTAAGCATAGCTTGAAGGTAGGCAGGGAGAAGATCCCGGTTTTCTAAGCTTTACTATGAAGCACTGGACCCAATGAAGCTGGTGACAATACTCAGAAGGATCTATAACATCCAGCAAAAAAAAAATAAATCAGTAAGATCATTTGTAGGAAAATACTCTATTAAGCCAAGGCAGTGTGATTTGCTAGTATATGTTATCAACTTGCATAGCTTTACTGATTTCTAGGCATGCTCCAGAAATGTATTATCTACTTGTGTATTTAAAACACAGAAGAATGCACTGTTATTGGGCAGTGAAGCAATTTTAAAAATTATTGTTGAACTTGTCATTTGCTGTTCAGTTGAGATCTGTAATATCTACATTTTCTGGCTTAGTTATGTCAGCCAGACTGCAATGAGATATGACCTGGAGAATTACAGGCCGGTGAGCCTTACCTCTGTGCCTAGAAAGGACATGGAACAGATCCTCCTTGAAACTATGTTAAGGCACATAGGAAATCAAGAGGTGATTCAAGACAGCTTCACCAAAGGCAGATCTTGCCTGACCAATCTGGTGGCATTCTATGATGGAGTGACAGCTCTGGTGGACAGGGGAAGGGTGATGGATGTCATCTACCTGGACTTCGGCAAGGCCTGTGACATGGTCCCTCATCACATCCTTCTCTCTAAATTGGAGAGATGTGGATTTGAAGGATGGACTGTTTGACAGATTAGGAATTGGCTGCCTGGATGCAGCCAAAAGGTTGTGATCAATGGTTCTGTGTCAGGGTGGAGGCTGGTCACAAGCAGTGTCCCTCAAGGTTTGGTACTGTGACCAGTGCTCTTCAACATCATAAATGACATAGATGATGGCACTGAGTACACCCTCAGCATGTTTGCGGATGACACTAAACTGAGCAGTGCAGTCAATACATTGGAAGGAAGAAAAGCCATCCAGAGGGACCTAGACAAGCTGGAGAAGTGGGCACATGAAAACCTAATAAGGTTCAGTAAGGCCAAGTACAGGGTGCTGCACTTGGGTTGAGGCAATCCCAAGTATTTATACAAACTAGGGGAAGATCTCCATGAAAGAAGCCCTGCAGAGAAGAACTTGGGGGTCCTGGTAGGTGAGAAGCTGGATACGAGCCAGCAGTGTGCGCTTGCAGCCCAGAAGGCCAACTGTGTTCTGGGCTGCATTAAGAAAGGGGTGGCCAGCAGGGAGAGGGAGGTGATTGTCCTCCTCTACTCAGATCTTCTGAGGCCCCATCTGGAGTACTACGCCCAGGCCTCGGGCTCCCAGTACAGGAAGGATGTGGAACTCTTCGAGCTGGTCCAGAGGAGGATCGCTAGGATGATCAGAGGGCTGGAGCACTTCTCCTATGAGAAGAGGTTGAAGGAACTGGGATTGCTTAGCTTGGAGAAAAGAAGGCTCCAGGGAGACCTCATTGCAGCCTTCCAGTACTTGAAGAGAGCATATAACAGGAGGGGAAATGGCTGCTTACGAGGGTGGACAGGGATAGGACAAGGGAGAATGGTCTTAAACTGGAGACAGGGGAGATTTAGGTTAGATATTAGGAGGAGGTTTATCACACAGAACGTGGCAACACACTGGAACAGGTTGCTCAAGGAGGTTGTGGATGCTCCATCCCTAGAGGTATTCAAAATTAGGCTGGATGTGGCTCTTGGCAGCCTGATCTAGTGGTTGGTGACCCTGCATATAGCAGGGGGGTTGAAACTAGATGATCATTGTGGTCCTTTTCAACCCAGGCCATTCTATGATCTCTGGAGAGCACAGCTACACAGGCAAGTCTGTAGAAAGCACAGCAATAAGCTGAAAAACTGTACTTTTGCTAAGTTTATTTGCCTTCCAGGTAAAGAAGATTAACACAGGAAGACAACAGTAAATTATATTGGCAGAAGTCATTTTTTGCTGCTATTGATTCATTCTGCACTGAGGCTCTTACACACTAGTCTAGACACACTAGCAGAGTCTACAAGGGATAGAGGTATTATCAGAGTGGAAAGACTTTTTGTTAGCAACCTATTATCAGATGCTATGTCCTCACCAGTACAGTTCCACTGTTCAGAACCTAACACAAAGGCTATTCTAGAAAGCACCACAGCTTTGTATTTCAGTACTGTAGAAATTAAAACACAGAAAATACTTAGTTGAAAACAACTTTGCAACTGAAAATGGCTATTGCTTCTCTGGTATGACAAATAGTTACACAGTTCATTAATGTGATTATTGACGTATTTGATCTAGATATTTGTATTTTTACGGCATCAAATATCCATGTGGTAGATATTATCTTCACAGTGAATTGACTTCCTCCAGCCTCTTGTATGTCCAACAGAATTCAGGTGATGTATTGACAGAGTAAAAAGAAAAAATTTGCCTAACTAGCATGAAATGAAAATTACTTCTGTTTCTATTTTAGGTAGCAACCAGCTTGGCTCTATTTATGGCCACACATCTGTGATGACTGGTAGTCTCTTAGATGATCACCACTGGCACTCCATCATCATAGAACGCCATGGGAGAAACATCAATCTCACCCTTGACAGACACATTAAGCACTTCAGAACCAATGGAGAATTTGATTATCTGGACCTTGATTATGAGGTAGATTGTGAAATCTGTTCATTTTCATTTGAATCCAGCCTTGGTGATTCTATGATTCTATGAAACTGACTTATAAAGAAAAGCTCAATAAGAAGAGAAAATAGATATAATTAAAACTGTTTTGTTCTTTTTTAAGTGTTTTTTTAATAACTTTTTTCCCCTTACATTTCTTTCAACTGATGGGTTCTAATAGGTATAAACCTAGTTTCCCTTCATTAGTCTATCAGATCTCATCTGTTACAAGGCTCATCTCGATCTTCTGTTTTAAAATTGGAGATCTATGTAATTCTGTAATCTTAGGTACACTATAGCTAAGTAGCTGTCATAAGCACAAAATTGATTAAAAATAAAAGAACATACCATCTGTTATTCCTTTCAGGTATACATTTTGTACTTGAGTCAGACAGAATTATTTTGGAGCGACAGTTGATATAAATTTATATCAAAGGAAGTAGATAAGAACTTTTTTACTTACCAATGATTTCGCTCTTAGGGAAGTAAGTACTTCTTTGTATTATCAAAAATGCACACTAACTTCCTTCTATGAAGAAACAAAAGAGTTAAAACATTTCAAAAAAGCTTTTGTTTTATCAGTCAGTTAATGTCCACAAGTGTTGATGAGAAGTTACACTATACTACATTACAGTTGCCTTTAGCCTGAAAAGCTGTCCTAAAAACCTGAAGGGAGAAACTGGGGAAAAGAATATGTACGCTTAGAAGAGGATCATATCATGGAATAGTTGAGCAAACTGTACACGTGTAAGCCCACAGACCCTGATGTGATGCACTCATAACAAAATATCCTGCCTACATAGACTTCAGGAAGATATTTGTCACAAAATATGTCTCCCACAATATCCTCATGGAGGAAGCTATTGAAGTACATGGACTGGAAGAGCAGATTATGAGGCGGATCCAAAACTATCTGCATGGGCAGCAAATTCTAGTTGGAGACCAGTAGTAATCAAAATAACTCAGGGATCAAATCCTGAGTCCGGCCCTGTTTAACATCTTTATTAATGATCTAAAAGATGGGATAGAATGTACCCTCATTAAATTCATGGATGAGACAAAACTACAGGGTGTGACTGACTCACCAGAGTTCTGGGATACTAATAGGACATAGAAGATCTGAACCATGCTACTGGAAAGTCATATAAGTTGATATTATTAAAGATTTTCAATTGATTGAACAACGGAAAACATTAAGAGTTCCATAAATGAATTTATATAAATATATATAGTGTATGTATATAATAAATGTATTATGAGCAATAAGAATGGAATCCAGGAAATTCAATTTTCTCAATTCATTAGAGACCTCATTGGCAGTTCTCCATGATACATTTCAATCTCCATGCTGTGGGGTAAATAACTCCCAAGGATGGTACTTCACAAAGAAATAGTATAGATGATGGTGTATTTTGAGTACCTCTATATAGATAGGATACAAATAATACAAAAGAGAAGATGGCTCACCTTCAGGATGTCAAGGCTCACAGAAGACTCCATGTGGGAGGGATCTCCAAGAAGAGATCCTTCCCTGGTGGTGGTCAGCCCTTAAATGGGGTTTGGGAGGGGTGGAGCCTGGCTCCACCTACTTCCAATCACACAGGTATATCACCTTCACCTGTGCCCCCATGGCTGACTCGGTGCTCATCTCAGGTGACCAATCAGTGGTTCAGGTCATGATTCAGCAGTTCCCATCCACACGCACACAGATTTTTTTCACGTTTAATGAAAAATATTCTAACATGTATTTTTTGGTTCATACGAAAGGCAGAGTTCTCCTTTCTTTCCTCTCAATTAAGTCACTGATTTTGGATGTTGGACTACATTTAAATGCATCGCCCTTATGATAAGTTAATCTATAGGAGGTAAACTTCAATGAATCAAAACAATTTTTCATAAAAAACGTTAACTCTGAACATCCTCACTCTCCTCCTTCCTTCACTCAGCTTGTTCCTGAACTCACTGCCAAGTGGTATTAATATCTCTTTGGTTAAGTGGGGTCAGTTCTGGCTGTGCCCATTCCCAAATTTTTATACAACCCCACTCTACTTGCTGGTAGGGGAACATGAGAAACTCCAAAATCTTTGATGCTGTGTAAGCACAGATCAGCAATTGCTAAAACACCAGTGTGATGCCAGTGCCGTTTTGGTCAAAATCCAAAATGCAGCATCACAAGAGAAATGATGAAGAAAATTCTCTTTCAGCTGAAACTAGCGCAACTTTACATATTCTCCTGTTAAAAATAAAGTATTATAACATGCAAAAGACCATTTGACAACAATAAAATATCACAATTACATTCTCCAGTTGTGCCTTTTTCTCAAAGTAAAATCAAAATAACGTATAACATCTGAGGATTTGCATGCAAAATATTCTTAGATAGCTGGTATGTTCTACTCATAAAGACCTCAGATTTCAGTGGAGTAGTTGAAACTATATATTTCTTATATGCAAAGACAATGTCACTTACTTTTAAAATGGAAAATAGGTCCCTTGAGTGCAGCATCTGAGGCACGGACTCAGATGTCAGTGATCCAAATCCTTTATTACAGGTTTTAACATCCCTTATATACATTAACAAGTTTTCTCTTATAACTTTCCCACCTGCCTTTACACATCTACAAAATACTCCCCAAAACAGTCCTTAACTGTGCATACAGGCACTTATCCAATCAAGGTCCGGAGCTGTTCCAAGCCAAACACTCTTCCTCCAATCAGAGTCTGTCATCACACAGCTTACTTGAACTTGTTTTCTTTTTCTTCTAGAGTGTCCTTTTTTCTCAGTCTTCCTTTCTCATGCTGTTTATCTTGCTCCATAGCTACTGCTCTGAATATGCTTTCTGGTATTCCCACAATTCTCCCTTCCTTGTCTGTTAGCAAACTATTAAGATCCTACAAAATAATAACACCAATCACATTAATAACATAACCATGCCTTGTACACAGCATCTCGACTATCTGATTTAGAGCTTTCTCCTTTGTTTTGTGTAACCCTTTGTAACAGTATTGCCGGATGTATTTAGGTTATCACAACTTAATCAAGGCTTCAATTGTAAACACACTGAATGTAAGAAAAGAGACTAGGCAATCAAATGTTTTTTCTTTTCTTAAATAATTTAATAGTATTTCTTGTCATTATATGTTTTGCCCATGGCCCAATTTTCTGCAACCTGGAAAAAAATCCCAGAGGGTCCCATTCTGTGTGAACCAGTAACTGATTAGAAAGAATCTTTAATTTTTGTATGCCATTATATTGATTTTTGAATGATCCCTATGGTTCATGCCTTTAAAATCCTCACAGAATCTTTCAGTTTGACACAGAGTTATCTCAATCTGAGTCTGTGACAGACACACACACACACACAGACACACACACACACACACAAATGGAAGAGAGGTGGAAGGAAAAAAAAACTGCCCCACTTTTTGCTGCACAGCTGCCCTGAGTGGGACTGCCTGCTCTGGGAGAGAGAAAAGGGTACGAAGATAGCAGATGGATCTTTAAAACAAAAAACAAAACAAAACAAAACAAAAACAAATGAACAAAGCCAGCAACAATCTAAGGAGGAATGGTAATTTATTAAATCCAACAAAATGAGAGAGACAAAAGTATCCAACAATACAAGTTCCTACTGTGGTAGACAGCAGGCGAAGCACAAGTGCTTTTCTATGCAGCTAAAACCAAGAGAAAGTGCACCAGAGAGAGTAGTTAGTGTCTGGCTGGGAATTCCACCCTTCTTTCTCTGTGAACATAAACTGTTTAACTCCCATTGTTTTACATGATGTCCTGATGTGGAATACTGGCAGCAAAAATCACAAAACCACAACAGGGTTAATAATAGAAAATCAATGGCGGCATGACTTTGTAAAATTAGGTAGAATCAACATTAGTGGGCAAGCCTGCTAAAGCATCACAAGTGGTATTTGTTTTCCTTTGTCAGCTAACACCCTAACTTGGTGAGTGTGGCTAAAGCTTGAGTGGTGCTGTTTCAGGGTACGTTTGGATCTGAGAGACAGGATGTCTCAGGAGCAGAGGCATGCAAACTATGCATTCAGAGCAATACAGAGGGTTAGAGATTTAGTCAACATACGCACACTCATACACACAGCCATTTATTTTTAGATAAATGTAATAGGGAAGCAGAAACTCCCTAAGCCAAGTGCATTATTACCTACTCACCCTTGAGAAACAGCAAATCCCCAGAAAGGAGAAAGAGAGAAGGAGCCTGCTGGCCATGGATGTGATAGGTAGTGTCAGCAGGGCGTTACCTGCTTCAAAGTGCACTTTTCCTCTCTCAGCTTTCACAGATTCTCTCCTGCTTTTACTCTTCTCAGGGTCTGCAGAGTTTTCCATTTGTATACCACATCTGTGTGGCCAGTGCATGATACAGAGCCCAAGTGGAACATCTGCTTGCAAAACAAATTAAACTACTAAGGTCAGCTCTCTCTACAAAACAAAATACTTATAGCCACAAATATCAGTTTCCTTTAAAACTATCAGAATACTTCGATCCTTCGCAAGATTGTTCTTCAGGCAGGGGTTTTTAGGTCCCTGATATAAGCAAGTGCCAACTGAAGGGAACAATGAACTAAAATATCTGTAGGGCAATTTTCCAGAATTCTATATCAGAATCATATGTTGAATCAAAGATAGCATGTGCCTTTGTCTCAAGTGATGCATGATCCTATTTTTGAAATCCTGATTAGTGAATGAAGGAGAGTGAATCATTCTATAGTACAGGGTCATCCCTTTGCCTGGGATTCCTTTCCAGGTTTTGTCTCTGCAAATTAAGAAAAGGCTGATTGATAGGCTAGTAACATCATAACAGATAATAAAAAGATAAAATTACACTAGAAGAACTATTCCCATAGATTCCAGCAGCAGTAACATCAAATCCTGTTAAATTTATATTTAATCTACTACTAAAAATAGAAGAAACAGCACAACAACCTAAATAATGTCCAAATATTCTACATATAATATAGAATATATATATAAAAATACTTAAATAATTCTAATTATTAAGGCAACACTGGTAACACTGGAAAATCACCCCCTTTTGTCACAGTACTACCCATGTTTTTATTGTGATACCATCCAGTGGGCAATCCAGCTGTTTTTTGTCACTCACTATGGCACCCATAATTTATTTACAATACCACAAATTACAAAACAATAAGTAAGAAACACGCAATCCCAGTTATTATGAGGGTTGAATTTTCTGCCTATTTTCTGGGCACTACAGGCTCTAATTTTTGTCTTGAGATAAGGCCAAATATATCACTCTGGAACCCATTTTGGGCCAGTCTCTGTGGAAACACAAGCATATCCGTGAACCCAAGTTATCAGTGGTAGGGTATCATCCCAATGCCCTGTGGCCATATTCTGAATGTTAACCATCGTCCATTTCTTGAGCATTGGGGAGGCCCCAAAATTATGTTCTACTTGAGTTGTATCTGTATGATTGCAACTCAAAAAATTCAGCACAAGCAAAGCCTTACATAACCTTTCTTGTGGCATGTTTCCCATATTCCCCCTTTTTTGTTTATCAAGAATACATTACAATGTTTGATGAGCACATTCAATGATAGCTTGTCCAGTGGGAGAATGAGGAATGCATGTAATATGTCTAACTACCCATTCTCGGAGGAAAAATTTAGTGGCCTTAGTAGTATATGCAAATCCATTATCTGTTTTTATAGTATTTGGGATACCCATAGCAGCATAAGCAAGTAACCAATGTTTACAGGCACCGTGACTACATTTGCTTGTATGTGCTGTGGCAAATGTGTAAGAAGAAAATCTATTCTTACATGCACATATTTTAGATGGCCAAATTCATGAACATGAGTAACATCTGTTTTCCAGAGTTGAAGATGTGCAGTGCCATGGGGTTTCATCCCTATTTGAGGCAAAGGAGCAATTGGCTGGCAGTCTGGGCACATTAGAGTAATGTTACGGGCTTGATCCACTGTAAATTGGAATTGTTTCTGTAAGGCTCTACTATTCTGATGGAAAAAATTGATGAGAGAGTCATGCCTGTTGAAATAATCGAGGGATAGCAAAGGCAAACTGTGATTTGATCAGTCTTATGGTTGCTCTCAGTTAATGGATCAAGCAATGCAGTGTGTTATCAAATATGCATAATAAAATAGGGGAGAGTATGGTGAGAGCAAATCTCCCTTGAGCTGGGCAAACAAGGCGGGGTTGTCAACTTCCTTAAGAAAAGATCCTTCACTTTGCTGAATGATACCTGTAATATACAAAGAGTCAGTTATTATATTAAGCTTTTTTTCTTAAAAAAAATTTGAAAAGCTCAAGCCACCACAGCAAGATCCACAACTTGAGGTGACCCATTGACAATATGCACGTCTGACTGTCATCATGTAGCAGTCATACAGAGAACCACTGTTCGGTGTGTCTTGTCAGAGCTGTCTGTAAATACAGCATTAGGCATTGGAACATGTTGAAGTAAAATATTTCTAGTAAGGAACAGATCACTAAAATTATGCAGAACTGATGTTTGGGGGGATGAGTGGAGATTTATCCAGTATGATCAGCCATAGCAGTTTGCAAAGAAAGCATCCAATATAAATCTTATTTAGTAGCAGGTATGTAGATGCAATCAGGATCAGAAGCTTTTAAAATCTGTAAACAATGTTAACCTCGCTGTATTAGCATTGTAAATATCTCCACTCATGATATAATGTTTTTTGAAAATGTGGTAAGAATATCCATTCAAGGATGATGAGAGGATCTTTTCTTGAGGTATCCCATTGATATAACAAACTATATGGTTGATAGGAGCTTGATATTATTATAAGAGATACTGGAAGTGACAAACACAATGGCTGTATTGGTGTTGCAATGTTATTACAGTGTCTAAGTGCTGTAGTGCTTTTGGTGTTAATTGTCTTTTAGACGTTAGATCTGGGTCTCCTTTGAGTAGCTGGAATAGAGGGTGCTCTTGAGTAATAATACCCAAAAGCAGTTGCAACCAGTTGATGGTCCTTAATAATTTTTTGAAGATCATTTAATGTCTGCACATGATGTACTATTTTGAGGATTTGAGGCTGAATGGTGTGAGATGTAATTTTCCATCTTAAATTATTTTCATGGGGAGCTGCATTGCACCTTTTAAACAACAGATCGGACTGCCTGCTGGATGAGCAGTAAAGTGTCCTTTAGACTCTCTTCGTGTTCTGCTGCTATTAGTTTATCATCCATGTAATGATAAATAAAGATGTTAAGGTCTAGCTTTTCGTATTGGTTGTAATGCATTTACCACAGTCAATTGGCATATCTGGGGCTATTAAGTGTTCCCTGTGGTAAACAGTCCAATGATACCTCTGAGCAGGGCTTTGTTGGTTGATGGAGGGCACTGAAAAAGCAAATCATGGAGCATCTTTTGGATGAAGTTGAATGGTAAAAAACAGTCTTTTAAATCAATGACTGCTATAGGCCAATTCAAAGGTAACAATGAAGGTGAGGGAAGATGAGGCTGCAACACCCTCATGGACTCAATTACTGTGTTGGCAGTGTGAAGATCCCGTAAAAGCCTCCATTTGCTGCTCTTATTGAGAATAATAAAGACTCAAGTGTTCCAAGGGCTGGTGGTAGGGTCTAAGTGTCTAGCAGCCAGTTGTTCTTGAACTAGTTCATGTAAATTCAGCAACTTATCTTTTGTTAAGGGCCACTGATCTACCGAAACAGGTTGCTCTGTTTTCCAAGTTAAAGGTATGCTGTCTATCAATGTCCCCTGTTCAAAATGTGTCTGCAAAATCATGCCCCATTGACTTAAAAGATCACGGCCCCATGAAGTATAGGGAACCGGTAAGACGTAAGGAGCAGCGTGAGCAATGCAAACATTGGCCCTTCAAAAGATAAAATTCGGGCACTTTGGGCTGCTGCAAGGCCCCAGCTCCTATAATAGCAGAATTAGAGTCTTTTAGTGGCCATTCAGAGGGCCATTCACTTGACTTAATTACAGTAACATCGGCTCCAGTATCCACAAGGCCTAATAGCTACCAGAATTTACTAAGCATGATAATAATGGTGGATAATTAATAAGAGGATAATTAAATTGGTCATAAAGAAAGAAACCTTTCTTGTTTGGCCTATTAAGTTATGTGGCAATTCCTTACTAAGCATAACTACATGATAAAATCATATTCTCAGTAATGGAAGGTGAGACTGTCTATCAGGAGACAGTATGCTGAACTATATGTGATTCTGTAAAATTCTTCTAGATAAAATAAACATATAAGTATTAAAGGAAGCAAATGCATTGTATTGAAGTCCATAACTGCTACATTGCAGTCTAAACTCTGACATACATTTAGAGATGAGTGTATGATTCAAATAAGACTATCTAACTGGCTAATCTGTAATCTACTTTTGTTGAAAAGTACCAAAATGGACATTTATTTTGAGTTGTTTTGTATTTGAAACTGGTATTATGATCAGAAGATCAGTACATATGTGAATAACTGATACATGTTTTCTCATTATTTGGGAAAACTTAATAACAGATAGGATTTAGCACCATAAATATTTTCAGTCATGACTTCGTCATAGACTTTTTCCTGCTTTTCCAGTACTTATTTGATACTTTCTTTTTCTAGTAAGCAGTGCTGTCAAAACTCTTATTTGTTGTGTTGGACTGTTGAAAGGAAGCAAACGGATCTGCAGCAGATTTGTTCAAAACTCCTAAGTTTTTGCCCTCCAGTAACTGTCTTCCATTTTCTGATACATTCAAAGATAACCTTTGGAGGCATGCCTTTTTCTGGGAAGCCAAGTTCTAACAGTAGGAAAAATTTCAAAGGCTGTATGGAGAGCATCAACTATAACGGCAATAATATCACTGACCTTGCTAAAAGGAAGAAATTGGAACCTTCTAATGTGGTAAGAACATTAACTTTATCATCATCTAAACTTCTGCTTCTCTTTTTAAGGAAAGTTTCTGAGTGTGTGTGGCAGTTGTACTGAAATCATATAGTACACAAAACAAAGTTTGTCACGTGCCTAAAGATTTAATTGTACATACCTTTATGACATGGTGGTTTTTTGTGTTTTTTTTTTTAATATCCAGAGACCTTTTTCTTCTGGGATTTAAATTTCAGCTTTCCAGGATTAGCTTTCAGCATCTGATGCATGTTTTTTAAAAGAAAACCACTAGATCAATGAATACATTTTTCCTTCCATATAATAGTAATCCAGAACCAGGATAGGCAATATGTTTATATTATATTTATATTCTTAAATTGGTGATATTTATTGTTAAATCAATTGCAGCATTTCATGGCTCTTTTGTACCTTGGTATCTTCCATCCCTACAAAGCAAGTTGCATGGATGTGCAAAATCATTGGAAAGGGATAGCTCAGAACCATTTTATGGGACCTCTGTAAGGCTTCAAGATATTAAACTTCAAAGCTGTTATTTAGTTTATTAACATTACAGATATTATTAACTGTATATTCTATTTTTTTCTCTTGATAAAGCATAATAGTTGCTTTCATGGTTAAACTTGTGGCTTTATGGAAGGGCTGATTAGGAAAGTACTTTAATTTCTACATTTTTAAGGCTCTAGACATTCCTGAAATATTTGGTGGATTAAATGAGCAATGTGGGTAGGAAATAAATGTATTATTACCCTGAATTTGAGATGGATCTGTTGAAGGCTTTCTTCTATATAGTACTGGAACCTTCACAAAGCCTTGCTCACAATATGTATAGTGCCATTACTGCTATTTTCTTAACATATTATATATAACACGTAACAATAAGAAATAATAAGATATAAGATATACTTACACAGAAGAAATAAAATGCAAATGGTTGATTACTCCCTGTATTGAATATTGAAGCTGCATATAATTGGATAAACAATATGCCTGAATGATAAAGGCTATAGGAAGGATGATTCTGAGTATATAGAAGAAATCTTGTACCCATACAAATTTAGTAACAGAGACTGATATTTAGAGCCTTTTTTTATAAATAAACTTTGTCAATATTGTCAGAGCATGATATACATGCTAAAGAGGAATATTAGTAGTACTATAATCTTTTCAGTTTACATTTCTGATTTTTTTCCCCCAAAATCACCTGTGATATATTTCTTAAATTGTATATTATACTTTTTAGGATATTTTCAGAGATTGGTGCCTGAATTAGAAAAGGATCCTTATGCAGGAGGAATCTTTTCCTTTTGTACTAGTCCAATCCACTATAAGTTAGCAAAACATATTCTTAATGACACTTAATGACTTCCTGTATGGAAGTGCAAGTTAAGAGATTTCTGTAGGACAAATCCCAGACGTTCAAAAGCATAGCATAGCTAGCAGTTCTGTAAAGTGTCCATCTTTATGGTTCATTTGGATGTGGATTTTTTTTGTTTGTTTGCTGCATTTATTTGTTTTGTTTGCTGATTAAATTCCATTACCTGTAACATGAAAGCAAAATCTACATATGTAAATTTGTTAGTGTTAGTGGTTCACCACAAAGCTGTGGCATACTAATTTAATCTGATGATTCTCTTGATTTCCAGTTCAGAGGATGTCTATAAAAATAGAAGTGACCTTTGCTTCCAGGAGAATTACTTAAACTGATTCCACTCTTCAAAAACAAAATTAGTTTTACTAATTGAATCACTGAATTGTATCAACATAGATTTTTATGTATCTTACAAAAACATTTTTTCTTTTAGTTTTAAGCCTGATTTAACATGAAAAATAATAAGCTGAAACTAGTGTTGTTGTTAATCACATTTAAGTTTTTGGCACTTAAGCAATCCAACCAGGATCAAAGCTCTACTGTAGGAACTGTGAAGATACATAACCGTAGACAGTTTATCATCTGAAAAAAAAAGCAAAACAAAGAACATGTAATGAAATAGAACACAAGCAAAGTAATTGATAAGGTTATAAGAAGTATAATGGGGAAAACAAACAAAAACAAGAAAGAAGAATAAAAAAAAAAGGACTTTCGAGACATAAAGAAAAATGTTCTTATTGTCAAATTTCAGAAGTCATACAATGAAAGAGAATTAAGTTATGTTTACAGAATTAAGAGGTACAGTGAATCTAAGAAATTAATCTTGATTTTACTCTGAAGAAAATAGAATTAATAAAAATCTTTAGGTCTCACAAACATAGATGTTATGACCATAAATGCACCACTAAGAGTCTTTCAATATCTACTTAAGCAATCTATTCCTTTTATCTTTAAAGGGTAACAATATGGAACAAAAAGGTTTTGCAGTTCTCTGTTATAGAGTAGGTGTTAGTGACTCTTAGAGAATGAATAAGATGGATGACCTTAATCAGTTTTTATTTATATTAGTGGAGCCTGATTTGTTTTCACAGAAATGAAACAAATGGTAAACATAAAAAGGAGAGTAGGAGAGAAAAGGACAGGAAAAAAAAATAAAAAAAAAATTGAAGTGTTGAATTTTCTCCCCAATGGACTTGTAAGGAAGAGTTTGCAATGACTAACTAGAGCAGTGAAGTCTAACTCTTGTTTACAGCTTTATTCAGGTCTAAGACAGAAAAAAAGAACATGCTTGTACACAAGTCTACCAATCCATGTTTTCTATGTTACTGAAAATAATAAGCTTGTTTATATATATATATATATTTATTTATATATATTTATATTTATTTATATATAAAATATATATATATATTTGTTTCATTCACGTTTACAAGTTCTAACATCTAACAAGTTTTCTAAGACTTTTTCAAAATCTGTAACAGAAAAATGCTGAGAATAATAAAATTTGTAGCTTGTCACGGTGTTATCCATGACAGGGACACAAAGGGAAAATAAAGAGAGAGAGAGGGAGAAAACAAAAAACAAAACAAAAAAAACCCCTGCGCTGTCCTGAGCAGAACCGCGTGCTCCGGGAGATGGGGGTGTTTGAAGGGGGGGAGGGGGGTAAGGTACGGAGATAACAGATGGGTCTACAAAAAAAATAAAAAAAAAAAAACGGCACGATTTGAGGATGAATTGTAACTTTACTAAAGGTAACAAAAATCCAACAACTGGGAGAGACAAAGTTTTCCAAACCAAATCTCAGTTTTACGATAGAAAAAAAAACTGCAGGGAAAGCACACGGGCTGCATCTCCACAGGCGCCGAGAGAGAGAGGCTGGTGACCAGTCCGGAGCCCCACCCCTCTTCCGGCATGATATTCTGATGTGGAATACCGGCATCAAAACCACAAAACCACAACATTGCTTTATATACATTAAGTTTATGCTCCTCCCACTTCAGTGGCTCCTCTGCTATGGATTACTGAGTGCAATCATGTACAGATTTAAGTTTGGGTTTTTTTTTAATTTCTTATGGTATGTTTCTCTCAACTATTTGAGGAAAATAAAGAAGTAATCTGACAGCTATTACCCAAGAGTGCTGTATGATTCATCCTAATATAGCAGTTATTGTAGCTTTTCTTTTACAAGATAAATTTTCACCAGTAACTCAGTTAATTGGGAAAAGTTGTAAGACCTGGTAGTATTAACACAAAAGATAAGATCTGAAAGCAAAATTGATTTATAAAAAGTAAATTTGAAGGTAGTTTTCAAGATAAAGATCATGATGCCAAACATGTTCAAACTGCCCAAATAATTTTCACAATTTTTCTTCCTATGTGTTACAAGTTATTCTTTAATATGACCAATTATTTCAAAATAAATGCACATTTTTCAGCATAAATGCACACTAAATGTTTGGTTTGTATTTATCATTGCCCACAGAGCTATTTAGCAAATTATTCAGGATCTACACAAAATAATCTCTTACTCTTTGAAAAACAGGTAATCTTTTACAGAAACAAGCAACAGATTAGTTCTAACTTTTAGCTAGATCTAGTGAGCAATCCACTGGGCTTTGTTTAAAAGAGGAATTATCTTGTGAAGTGCAGTCATAGTGGGAACTGTAATTCAGATCAGATTAATTTAAATGGCTTAGCAGGGAGAATACAGTTTTGAATAACAGAGAAATTAGAATTATGTGTTACTTCCTCAAGAAAACTTCTGTGCAGTTAGAGTGTTCATGGTAAATCAGCTCTCTGAAAAGAAAAATAATTTGAATGCATTTGTCTCTATTAGCCTATGTGCTTTTTGTGCAAGTATCCTATGCAACAGGATGCCTTGAGAGTATCAACAGGATGTGAAAGCCGTCTTCTTATGTGGAAATTGTTAGTACCTCACATTAACAGTGCAGTAAGAGAAACTTACAAATGTTTAACAGCATTCTGAGCACTACTGAAATGACATCAGTGGCTGGTGTCTGAACTGTAAGGTGTCAGCTCTTAAAAAAAAATGCTGTTGCCCTCTGCACCTATGAAGGACTTATGAAACAGAAGGAATTTCTTACTCCTAAGGTGAATATTACACTGAGAATGTTAACAAAGGATTAAAAATAGTATTTCAGTCAATCTATAGGTTTTTTTTTGTTGTTGTTATTGTTTTTTATTATTATTATTATTATTATTATTTGTTTAGTTTTGTTTGGTGCATATGTATGTAAAATCTAGGATTTAATAAACAAATAATAGTAAGTGTGGCACATTTGGAAATGTTCAGATTAACAGTATAAAAAAATGTGTTAGCTATTTTGACATAAAGCTTAGTAAGCTGAAAAAAAAATTCAAGCAGATTGTCAAAGCAGCTAAAGGGAGGTCCTTCAACTCTGCTGAAAAAGTAGCTGTCATTTCTCTAACTCACATTATAGAATAAATGCTCTAGTTGAAAACAAGTTCTCATAAAAACATTTACTTAGGACATAATCACACACATTTTCCAAACTTACCATGTGGTTTCCAAATGCTTTAATTTCCCTCAAGGTGAATTTGAAGATGCATTTATGCCCTATGAATTAAAGCAAAACAAAACATAACATAAAAAGAGTGGAATGCAACAAGAAGTCAGTAACAATGATATCTGACTTTCTGACTCCTACTGGAATTCTGAACAGTGCTCAGATGAATGTTACATCTAAACATCTGAGTATGTCTAACAGTGTTTTTCACTCCTTAATAATTACTAATGTGTAAATATATTGCAACAGAACTGCTGTCCTGATCACCGTTATCATTTCTGTACTGTATCATATTAAATTTTTTCTTCCCAAATTAAATAGAAATTACCACAGAATATCAGTTCAACATTGTACATCATAAAACTCAACCATAAAACACAATCTACTTTGCCACATGGTTGAACTGTTCTTCAATAGGACATGTCTTCATATTCTATGCATTGATAAGTTAAAAAGTCAGTTCTGGAGAGTCATCTCCTTAGATAATTGCATTATGTTATAAAGTAAAAGAGTTACACATTGATCATTATTTCAAAGGAAAAAAATCCAGTCTACAGTACTGCTTGGCATTGTCTTCTCTCATGAGAAACGACATAAGAACCTGACTGAATATTTCATGTCTATAGCTCTGGTCTTATTTGCAGATGTATTTTAAAGCTTTTAAATTCAGGATAGTTGTCTGGATTTTTGTCAGTTTCCCTAGCAGTGAAATTTTACAGAGTGCAAAATCCAACTTCTTTTACAGAGGAAATGACTAAACGATCGCAGTTATGAGACCATGAGTTCATGGTCATCTCCTCCAAATCATTCAGGCTTCATTAATTAATTAGTTTATTTAATATTATTGAGTAGAAAACATAAGAGAGAATATAGTTGCTTACAATTTACTGTATGTCTTTCTTTTACAACCTCACACATTTACATGTATATTGATCTGTTTATTTAAGGATATTTTGGAAATTTGACTTCATTTTAATGAAATGATAAGCTATAACACTAAAAGGTTTCTCTGGTGACCATGAACAGCTTCAAGTTTCTCTCTGATTCATTTCTTCGTCTTTGAAATGGGAATATTAATGTTTTCATGCAAGGTTTATCTTAGATGACAATAGAAAGGGCAGAGTGTATATCTTACTAATGTACATACCATGCAAAACACTGAAGGCACTTCTTTGGCACAAGCCTCTAAGAAAAACAGAAATATCAACAAAAATATTACAATAATCTTCACAGTAAGGGTGATGGAGCACTGGAACAGGCTGCACTCCCTGTGGTGGAGTCTCCTATCTCTGGTGATGTTCAAGACCTTCCTGGACACCTACCTTTCCAGCCTGGTCTAGGGAGCCTGCTTTGGCAGGGGGTTGAACTTGATGATCTCTAATGGCCCCTTCCAGCCCCTACAATTCTGTTATTGTGTGAATAATAATAACTATTATATTAATAATACATTTTTACATGGAGTTACATTGACTACAGTAGTTTTGAATGAAACCTAGAATACTTTTCAAGGGCTGTCTATGAATTCAGTGGAATCTCACAATTTTACTTACATGCGTTTTTTTTGTTTGTTTGTTTTTTGTGTGTGTATGTGTTTTACTCAGGGAAATTTAAGTTTTTCTTGTGTGGAGCCACATACAGTGCCTGTCTTTTTCAATGCCACCAGTTACCTTGAGGTCCCTGGACGCCCAAACCAGGATGTGTTTTCAGTCAGTTTTCTTTTCCGAACCTGGAATCCCAATGGACTTCTTGTCTTCAGCAACTTTGCAGATGGCCTGGGGAATGTTGAGATTGACATTAATGAAGGCAAAGTCAGCATTCATATAAATGTTACCCAAATCAAGAAGAATCAAATAGATATCTCATCAGGTAAGTGTTTTCAATTGATAACAATTTTTTTTGGTGTTATTTAAAAGCATCGTAAAGTTCAAAATTGGAAAAACTGTTTTTCAAATTTAAGAATCAAATTTGCAGCTGCATACTGAATCAAATCCTTTATTGTGTGTTTTACTGAGCAAGTGGAATAATAGAAGGAATAATTAGAGGAATAATAAAAATTATTAAACCACAAATATTTTTAATTTGTGAGCAAAACCATAAGACATATCACTCCTTGCCTGCAAGGCAGTATTGCCTCTTTTTTTCTTTCTTTCTTCACTCTTCCAGTCTTCTGTGCAAAAACATTTGGTTTCAACAGGAGAGAGTAATGTATACCCTTGCTGAGAATAGTCTAATAAAAAAGAAACTCTGCTGGTTGTAATAAACACAAGGGTGGTATGAAAAAATGTAAAGCAAACAAAGGTGATGACAGGGCCTTTATCTGAGATACAGGCACTACAGAACAAGATATCAGAGAAAGGGGAATTAACTCACCCCTCCCAGCAATTGTTTGGGTTAAGGAATGCAGCCACCTCTAGTTTGAGCTCTGGTGCACTGGAAGGAAGAGAGCAAGAAGTGGGGAGTGGGACAACCTGCACAGTCTCTGAGCATACATGCACTCCTGGCAGCACAGCTGGAAGCACCACTGAGAGGGAGAGAGAGAGGATAGGTGGATTTCAGCTCTTCTGCTCCAGTCACTCAGGTGCTCATTTACTGGTTCAGGCTGTGACCAGGCAATTCCATTGCAAAAATACTAGGGCATTTTCTAAGCATGGTGCATAGTCATACTGAAGAAGTAAAAGCTTTCATTACTTACCTAATGAGGGTTTGGGAAATGCCGTGTGAAAGAATTCCCAAGCAATAGGTCTGCTTCTGGAGTGTAGGATTCATTTTCATTTCAGTTCATACACTTTGTAAAATTGCTCGATGAATCCTAGGGTCATGAACCAGGGAACCAGCTGATGCAGTTGCTGAATCACTCTATTATATTTGAAAAGTCATGACAGTCAGCTGAGGTCTCCAGTGACTAGAAAACTTCACAGATATAAAGGAAGATCCTGGGAAATGGTCAATCTCACCGCCGTGCCCAGGAATATCACGGAACAGATCCTTTTCAATTATACATTAGGGCATACAGATGTCTCACTCCAATTTATAGGAGGGAATAGAGGTTCTTTTTAATATATGTATACCTGACAGTTAGATTAAGACAACAGGTGAAATGTTAGGCCAAGCAGTTTATTACAAATCCTAGTTGCTTAGGGACATGGGCAAGGGAAGATAGGTGATAGAGAGAAAAAAGAAAGGAGTCTTCGTAGAAAGCAAGACAGATATAGTCACCACTGTGTGCCTGCAGAGAGGTTCATAGTTCAGGCACTGATCTCCAGTAGCAATGGGTTGATGGAGATTCTGTTGTTTTGTTGATGATGACCTCATCTACCTCATCTACCCCAGCGGCCCTCATTTTGTCCCCTTCCCCCTTCATATCTAGTTTAAAGACCTGTCAATAACTCCCACCAGTTCCTCGGCTAGAATCCTCCTACCCCTCCGAGACAGGCTGATTCCACCTGCCACTATTATCTCTGTTATTAATCTGCCACTATTATCTCTGTTGGCCAAGTACAGAATACTAGAATACTGATCCTCCAGCCTCCAATAATCTCCCACAAGATACAAGTAGGCCACACCACTTTGGTCCTACTTGTACCCTCTAAGGTCACTTCACCATGTTTTCTGAGCTCTAGATCGTCAGAGGCAGGGAGCAAAAGATTATTCATAGTGCCAGCATGAGGCTTAAGCAATCCGTAATAGCAACGGGACCGATGCAATGAGAAAGACAAAGAAAGAAGAAAATGGAAGGATTGCCTGACTCCAAGGATCTATGTTCACAGGAGAACTCTGCAAAGGAGGGCTCTCCAACAAGAGATCCTTCCTCAGTTGCAGTCAGCCCTAAAATAACATCTAATTGTTCTCACCTGTGCTTCTAAGGCTGACCAGGCTTTTTTTCTCCAGGAGCTCAATCAGTGGTTCAGAAGTTCCCATACCTGTGATTCGTATCCTAAGCAGGGAGGCCCAAGTTGTTTTCAGCTTGAAATACACTAGGACTGCCAACTCTTGGTCTCCAATTCAAGTTCTGGACAGTTTCATAGAGTCTCTTGATCCACCCCTGCAGGGACTGAGAACCTTTCTTCAGATTAGCATTCAAGATTCTATTAATATATTTCTATTAGACATGCTCACATTAGATTGTACAGGAGATGTATCTACCATTCAATGTTATTTTCTTTTATCCAATTTTGCACAGTAAAGTGTGTCCCTTTGTCACTCTAAGTAACTTGAGGTCACTCTAAGTAACTCCCCATACAACACTGTCAGCCTAGTTAATGCTTTGATAATATAGGCTTGCATTAGTTCACTCACTCTGTCAATACACATTAGGACATATCTGGCCCACTCATACCGAAGAAGAGGACCTACTTAATTGATCTGCCATCACTGTAATGGGTTGTGTCATTTAGTGAGATGGGCTGCCATTTCCATCATGGGCCTCGATCTCCTTCTCAAGCATTTTGGTCAAAGGATGGTATGTGACAGCTCACCATTTACTTGGGTTCCATTTGTTGGATCCATTCATGTACCAGGCAAATTCTGAAATAGGATATTTCCCTCCTGGTACAAAACTCTTCTCCAGGCAAGTCACTACCTTTTTCTCAGCTGTCTCGCTGTGATGTGTTACTGAGTCTAGTATCTTTTCAGTACTCCTTTCAATGGGGACAGCGACAGGCATCTTCTTTGACTAAGACAGATGACCCAATGTGCCACTGTTTGTGATTGGGATACCCTCATCTTAGGAATGTGGGTTAGAACTTTTATCTTCTCCTTTATCAGTACGGTTGTTTTAACAACACCACCTGTTTGTGTTAGTGATTCCACCACCTGCAGTGCAGAGTAGGAAGCCAGTAACTGTTTCTTGATCATACTCTATCTTCTTTCTGCTCCATGGCAAACCAGAACCTGCCTGGAGTTCAAACAGAACTTTTATGCTGTCATAATCCCCAGGCAAACTATTCCTGAGTTGCTTGTATGTCTAGCTCAGCAGGAAGGATTGGCTCAAGTATGCCCCGTGCCTGGGCCTGTGTAATAGTTATTTTGCCTCTTGAAAGGCCTCTTGTTCCATTCTACCCCAATCCCATACCTGTCCTTTATTTTGCCAATCAATACAAATATTTTACCGTCTGCTCTAAGTGGAATAATAAAGGATTGCCAACATTCAAGATTCCCTACAGCTGTTCCAGTGTTCTGCATTTGTCTGAAGAGTCAACCCCCGAAGAATGTCTATCCCCAACATATATTCCAGAATTAGGGCAAATAGACACCTTGTAATCCCAGTGTGGGACAGCCATCAACTTTAACCATATTTGGGTTAGGGGGATCATCTGTCCCCCAAACCCACCTATCAGCCTTTGTGCCTGGGAATTTATTTGGATTTCCATATATAACTGAAGTATCTGCCCCTGTATCAACAAGTACCATAATTCATTGGGTATATTTCCAAGACCAATGAATCCAACATAGGGCCTCTAGTCCCCTCTAGAGGCTTAGTCCTATGGGATCTCAGCTTCCCAGTAACACTATTAATTCTGCAACTCCCAACACTTGTTCCTCAGAAGGCTTGGCCATGACTGCCCAGAAGAAGATTACATTTCTTCATGGGGACTATAAAATCTTCCAGCTTCCACATTTCTCCCTACAATACTAATTTCTTCCATCTTGGTGAAGGATTAGAATCTTTGACTAGCATTTAATTGCTTCCACAGTTATGAAAGGGCCTGATTAGGCTGTTGATCTATCTTTTAAAGTTAGACTCCTACTCTAATCCAATCATTATACATATGTTTTCTAGAGAACAAAGTGGGTCCTATTGAAATTACTCTAGGGGCCAGTCTGCTAGGCTGGGATTGTGGATGTACGTCCCATCTTTCCATCATTCTGACATTGCATCTGGCCCATAGGAAATCTGTTTCCCCTAAATCCACCACTAACTGGGTGTCACGGAATTATCTTTAGATCTGAGTCCATGACAGAGACACACACACACAAACACACAAAAAAAAATACTGGCATACTGGCATTACTTCAGAAGCAACCCATATGCAGCTAAGATCTCCTTTTCAGTTGGAGTGCAGCACTCTTCTGACACTCTGTATGCATTACTCCAGAATCCAAGGGATCAGCCTTGGGTCCCTCCAGAGGCTCTTTGCCACAGACTCCAAGTGAGACCTTTCTCTCCAGCAACAGTGTAGAGGATGTTCTTTACATCCTGTCCCAACCATACTGGCCCCAGAGCCACAGCACAGTCTATCTCCTGCTTAGTTTACTCAAAAGCCTGCTGCTGCTCAGGACGCCACACAAAATTATTCTTCTTCCACATCACCCGATAGAGATGTCTTACTATAAGGCTATTGTTTGGGATATGAGTTCTCCATAAACCTACTACACCCAGAAAGGACTGTCTCTATTTCTTTCTTACTAGTGGACAGAGACATACTGGTGATTTTGTCAATCATATCTCCTGGGTGTGATGACACCCATCTTGCCATTTTACTCCTAAGATCTGAATTTCTTGGGCAGGTTCTTTCTCTTTGTTTCATTTAATAGCGAGACCAGCATCCAGAAGAATTCAGATTATTTGCTCTTCTTTCTCTAAAGCTTCCTCTGCTGTATCGCCTCACACAACAATGTCATCAATCCTGCACATGCTCAGGAGCACTGCAGTATCCCAATGTTGTCTGGATCAACCCATGTCAAATGGTCAAGCTATTTTTCTACCCCTGGGGCAAATGGTTCCAAATGTACTGAACATCCCTCCTGGTGAAAGCAAACTGTGGCCTGAATTCTGTGGTCAAAGTAATAGAAAAGAATGCATTGGCAATGACAGTGGTGGCATACCATTTGGCTGCTTTCAACTCCAGTTTGTACTGGAGTTCTAATATATCTGGTACAGCAGTGCTCAGTGGGAGTGTGACTCCATTGAGGCCATGGTAGTCTACCATCAGCCTCCATTCTCCACTGGAGAACCCCTGTCCAGTCACTATAGGATGCTTCTGCCAGTCTTTACCGGTGAGGCTTATTCCCAACACAGACAATTCCTGAGAGCCCCCAGACACTACAGAAATATAAATCAATTCTGTCCCTTTATAACTCAAGGGCATTAGAGTCCAGCGTGCCTACCAGTGCCTTATATTTTTGTGACTGATGTGCCAGGCCTTCGAATCCACACAGTCCAGTACACTTTATTATCCCTTTCTCCTCCCTGGTTGGGGGCAGGGCCCCTCTATTGGATAACTGCAGTGACTGGAGTAATTTCATTGGTGGTTGATCTGTGCTGTAATTCTCTCATCCGTGCTCAGAGTGCAGGAGTGGGTTTTTTATGCCATTTCTTCATATCTTCCCCATTTGCATGTAAGGAACTTCACAGGACTACATGTGACTTGGAGTTAGTGCTGTCATTTGCTTGAGAAGGGAGGCCTTTGATATCTGAGACTTTAATCAGTTTGATAAGCTCCTTCAGCAAATTCTTTGGATCATCCTGGTCTTCATCAGGTGTTTCTGATACTGCCACGGGTTCATCCCTATTAATCAATAGTTACAATTCCTCCAGTATGTCTTCCTGTCTCCTCTCCACTTTATTGAGTCTTTCTGCTACCTTTGATATGGCTGAAATGGAAGCGTGCAATAGCAGGAATTTTTGTTCAAAGTTTTGAAGTGTAATAATCAGTTAAAAACTGGGGGTCTTCTGTGTTGGTCCTCATATCTATCGAACATTGGTAGTAGTATACTTGTGTAACTCTCCAGTGCTGTTTCTGAGAGCTTCCAACATATATCGGAAGTACTCCTGTCAGTGGTTTACAAGCTGGTTGGGCCCATTTCCGTGACGACTGGTGTGGTGGACCCACAGACCCACGCCCTGGGAAAGGGGAAATGGAAAAGGGAAAAAGGGAGATGGGCCTAGAAACAAAACAGTGGCAATGATCTGAGGAGGAAAGCTAATTTACTAAATAAGATAATGGAAAACAAAATAATATAGTATAATAGGAATTAAATCTAATAAATCAAGTAAAATGAGCAAGATAGAATGACCAATAAACCGAAGGCCTTACGCTAAACACTGAAGGTGAGACAGCTAGTGAGCACCCTCTGCTGAGTAGATCCAAAAGGAAAGAGTGTCTTGTAACACACAGTTTTTATCTTTCCCTTTGAGCAGAAAAATCATAAAATGACAAAGCAACGCAAAGTCCTCTGGGGAATGTAGTAGCTCTCTTCTGAGACAGGTATACCCATAACTATTGATGATCCATGGAGCTGGAGCATTAACTCTTTAATTCTCAATGCAATACATGTTGTTATGATGTGGAATACCAATACCAAAAATCATAAAACCATGACAACTCCTTACTCTCTCAGGTTCATGGTCCTGGCATGGATCATTAGGAACAAACATGGGATCATACAGCATTTCCACCATGGCTGTTTCTCTCAAATATAGGATGCCTTTCCCAACATTATTCCATCTTCTCATCTCAGGCTCCAGATCATCATTGTAGGATGTCTTCCCTTCACAGCTAATAACATTCATTCTCAGAGGGTGGCAACTACTAATCCCTTTGTCGATAGCTGGATCTTGGGCAATGTTTCCTAGTTGGTGAGCTTTGTTACCACCTAGGAACACGCTACGGGCCTCATTGTCCCAACACCAAAGCAACCAGGTGATAATAGTTTCATCTGGGTGCTGTATAAACTCCTTTTTTGAGCCTTGAATTTCAGTCATTTTCAGGAGTTGGCAAATAGTGGTAACAGTGACTTCCTCCTCATCGCTCTCCTCTCCATGACTCTTACTTTTCTCAGTTGCCTTTCTCAGTGGTGGTGGGTTTGGGGAGATCCCTTCACCTAGAACTTCCTCTACTTCCTCCACTTCTTTCCTTTCTAGACACGAGTATACCCATTTCAATTTCTGGCCTTTCACAGTAGCAGCTGACTTTGATACTGGTTCTTCCTGTGATTGGTCAGTTCTGACTTGGAGGTTTCCACTTTTGGTTTGGACCTCAATTTGGAAACTCTCTCACTCCAAAATAGTATCATACAGAGCTTGGTAAGCATAAGCCAAGCCCCGGATAAACTGTTCCTCCTCAGATCTTGGCTGCACCATTCCTTACACAAATACTTGCTTAGTTTCTCAGGATCCCACAGGCTGGGGGTCCCCACTTTTCTAATCTCTTTCCTAAATCATCCCATATTCCTTGCCATTCTCTGATTTTGGGAAAAGCTTCTTGCACATGATGTAAATTCCTATTGCAGAGAGTACATTCAGGGAGACTGATAACACAGTCCCTAAGCTGTTATCCTGAACATGCATAAGGAACTGAGAAGAGAACCTGGAAACCAGTCCAAAAATCATGTTGTCTGTTAAATTAGCTGGGATGCATAGGTACCAGACAGCTATCTTTATCAGTGCCCTTAATTGGCTATACATATACACCACTCCAACACTGAACATGATGAACTTAAAAAGAAACTTATATGTTCAAAAGAACACAGTGAGCCTTAGTCCTCTATACGGTGCTCTTACAATGAAGTAGAGATTCACAATTGCCACATTCTCTACCAATAATTGTCACTGAGCAGAGCTGTGTGCTCGTGGGCAAGGGGGGGGAGATGAAAAGAGGAAGGGGAAAGGGTTAGGAAACTGGTCTAATAACAATAACAAAAAAAAAAAAAATGATGGCAACAATCTGAGGAGGAACAGTAATTTACTAAACCCAATAAAGTCAAACAAAATGAGAGAGAATAATGTCCAAGATATGAGATCTTATGCTGCAAGGGAAACACATGCATTTCTCCACAACAAAACCCAGAGAGAGTCCACATGCTACAGCAAACAATGTGTTTCCAGCAAGTAGCTTCACCACTCTTCCTCTGCCCACCAGCGCATTAACTCTAACTTCCAACATGATGTCCTGATGTGGAATACTGACAGCAAAAACTCACGAAACCACAACAATGGGTAGCTTGCTATACCGTGGCCTTTGTTTCCATTAAGTAGTTCAGTATAGAAACCAAGGTGCCATACTGATGGAGTGGGACCTGTTGGTCCCTCATTTCTGAGGAGAATCTTTCAAGAACCACGCTTTCTAAGGCATCTTCATAATTTTCTCTTTCATGTCCAGTGCCCTGATATAATTCTGTAAGTCATTTACCGATAACTATTGACCCATATTTATGGCTACATCACGTTTATTTGACCACATTATGCAGCACACAGCCATCAACCATTGGATTAACGAGTGATTTTCCTCATTGTATTCAACTGCAGTGTATAATCTCTGCCTGAGGGCTGAGTGGGTAGTGACAAACATAAATTTCAAAATTTCTGGTCTATTCACTATAAAACCTTATGTTCCATAATCTAAGCAGTCAGTCCAGGATACTGTCCCTCAGCCTTTTCTTAAATCACTGCTGAAAGTTCATGAGTTCAGCTGCTGTGTATGTGTCCTAGTAAAGTTTTATCTAATGGGGTAGTCTTTTCTCATCTGAGCCATCCCACAAGTTTCCCTAGAAATATCATATCCACTTATAATATTCTCCTTCTCAGGAAATAGGGAAGAAAATAGCTTTAAAAAATTAGCTCCTGTCTAGCTCACTGATAGTATTCAACAATAGAAGGCATAATAGTGTCTTTGACCTGGATAGAAGCACACCTGTGAAGTTATTAAAATTTCACTTAGAAAGCAGTACAGAAAAGAAAAAAAGAAAAACAAACAAACAAACAACAACAACAAAAACAACTTACCCTTTCCAAAGTCCAACAGTCTCAAGAAGAACACAATCCCCAAATAGATATGCTGCTCCCTTATCTGCTAACCCTTACATGAAAATGAGGAGATGCATTGCATGACCTGTGTTCCCTGAGTTAGCCACGGCTTCTCACCATATGCTCAGTCAGTGACCTTGCATTTCCCATACAGAGAGGAAGATAGCTGGAATTTTACATACTTTGGTGAAATTTTACAAAAAAAAAAATGAAATATTGCATAGAAAATGCATTTAAACAAACTTCACTTCTATTCCTACATAGTATATGGGCTTATGTTTATTATTTATAGAGTCATTAGGATTATTAGTTTACAACAAAAAACTGTGAAGTCTAGAGGCAAGAAAATCAAATAATCAACAGGTAGAATCAACTAATTGACTGTTAAAAAATAAAGACAGGTCATCTGAAAACCCAGAGATTTATGGTTTATCTTTTATGCCAATTAATTCTGCTACTTCTATTTTCTATGGTGTATGATGGGATATAATACTCTAATGTATGAAAAGAATGTATGAACACAAAAAATGTAACTTCCGTTTAAATTTAGTGATTTAGAGAAGAATGCAGTGAAAAAAAAGTTTTGATAAATTGTGCTTAATTCATGGGAATTCATTTCTTCAACTCTGCCTAATCTCTGTGCTTCTGATTAAGGCATTTAAATTGATCTGTATTATTAAAAAATCATTATATTCACATTTATTTTCTCTTGTTGTCTTGAGAAGAATCTAGATGATTACAAATGTTGTAGTCTGGTATGTAAGATTTTTGCATTTCAAGAAAAAGGCACAGTCTTCATATTGACTTGTGTATGGGAACTGCTGAGTCATGGCCTGAACCACTGATTGAGCACCTGGAGAAAACACCTGGTCAGCCCTGGAAGCACAGGTGAAGGCAATTCACCCATACAGCCAGAAGGGGGGGTTGTCAACGGTTCACAGGTTGGCTCAGCCCAATTCCACGAAAGTTGGTGCGGGGGACCCACGCCCCAGGAAGGGGAAGGGGAAGGGGAAGGGGAAGGGGAAGGGGAAAAGGAAAAGGAAAAGGGAGATAGGCCTAGGAACAAAACAGAGGCAATGATCTGAGGAGGAAAGCTAATTTACTAAATAAGATCAGAAAGCAAAATAACACAATATAATACAATACAATTGGAATTGAGGCTAATGAATCAAATAAAATGAGCAAGAGAGAGTGTCGGATAAACCGAAGGCCTTACGCTAACACTGAAGGCGGATGGGTGCAACAAACACCCACTGCTGAGCTCGATTCCGAAGGTAAGAGAGATGGTCCCGTGACCGCAGAGAGTTTCATCTTTCCCTCTGAGCAGAAATACATAAAAATGCAAAGCATCACACAGTCCTCTGGGGAATGTAGTTCTTTTCTGAGACAGGCATATCTGTAACTATCGATGATTCACGCAGCTAGAGCCTTAACTCTGAACTCCCAATACACTACATGATGTTATGATGTTGAATGTCAATAATATAACAGAAATCATAAAACCATGACATTCCACCCCTTATTCAACATCATTACATCATATTTAATATATATATATATATATATATACACACACAGAATCAATGATTAACAAGCATTAAATACTAACACACACAACATATACATACATATATACATATTCATATACACACATATACATATATACATGGAATTACTGAGGGTGCTCTCCCAACATCAAATTCTCTTGTGGTAACATTGAACATACTCATTTTTCTGCATCACCCACCAGGTAGATCCAGGTCGCTGAGCAAAAATAGTTCCATGAAGAGGTTTGCCCTCTCTAGTAGCTGGAAGGACCCAAACCACTTTTCCCAACATGTTCTTTACGTGTACTACAGGGACCTTATCTCCCTCTACAGTAGGTAGAGAGCTGGATTGGGCAGGACCATCATGGTTGATCGATCCTTTAGTATTGACCAACCAGGTGGCTTCTGCCAAATGCTTCTCCCAGTGCTTGAATGTTCCGCCAACCATTGCTTTCAACATGGTTTTAACAACCCATTGTACCTTTCAATTTTACCAGAAGATGGTCCGGGATAGGGGATATAATAAATCCATTCAATGCCATGAACTTTGGACTAAGTATTTACAAGAGAATTTTTGAAATGTGTCCCATTATCTGACTCAATTCTCTCTGGAGTGCCATGACACCATAGGACTTGTTTCTCGAGCCCTAAGATGATGTTTCAGGTAGTAGCATGGGGTACTGCATATGTTTCAAGCCACCCAGTAGTTGCCTTCACCATGGTGAGCACATAATGCTTATCATCATGACGTGGTGGCAAGGTGATATAATCAACCTGCCACGCCTCCCCATACTTATACTTTTGCCATCGCCCTTCCTCCCAAAGAGATTTCATCCTCTTGGATTATTTAATTGTGGTGCATGTATCACAATCATGGATAACCTGTGCAATGGCATCCATAATTAAGTCTACCCCTCGATCTCTAGCCCACTTACATGTTGCATCTCTTCCTTGATGCCCAAGGTCTCATGGGCCCACCAAGCTAGAAATCATTCACTCTTGTGTTGCCAGTCCAAGTCTACTTGAGCCACCTTAATTTTGGCAGCTTGATGTACCTGATGGTTATTTTGTTGTTCTTCAGTTGCCCGGCTCTTAGGAACATGAGCATCTACATGGTGCACCATTACAACCATATTCTTTATTCGGGCAGCAATGTCTTTCCACAGTTCAGCAGCCCAAATAGGCTTACCCCTTTGCTGCCAGTCATTTTGTTCCCACTGCTATAGCCACCCCCATAAAGCAGTTGCCACCATCCATGAGCACTGGCCACCTCTCATGTTCAACAATATCCAAGGCCAGCTGGACAGCCTTTACCTCTGCAAACTGATTTGATTTTCCTTTTCCTTCAGTGGCCTCTGCAACTCATCGTGTGAGGCTCCACACAGCAGATTTCCATCTGCGGTGCTTACCCACAAAGCAACACGATCTATCTGTAAACAGGGCATATCTCTTCATTTTCTGGTAATTCATTGTATGGTGGGGCCTCTTTAGCATGTGATACCTCCTCTGCTGGTGATGTTCCAAACTTTTTACCTTCTGACCAGTCCATGATCACTTCTAGGATTCCTGGATGACTGAGGTTCCCCATCCGATCTCACTGTGTAATCACTGCAATCCATTTACTCCAGGTGGCATCAGTAGCATGATGGGCAGAGGGAGCTCTTCTTTTGAACATCCAGTTCAGTACTGGCAACCGAGGTGCCAGAAGGAGCTGTGTTTCAGTACCGATTACTTCGGAAGCAGCCTGAATCCCCTCATATATGGCTAAGATCTCCTTTTCAGTTGGAGTGGAGCGCTCTTCAGACCGCCTGTATGCCTGACTCCAGAATCCAAGGGGTCAGCCTCTGGTCTCTCCAGAAGCTCTTTGCCACAAACTCCAAGTGGACCTTCCTTTCCAGCAGCAGTGTAGAGAATGTTCTTTACTTCCTGTCCTGTCTATACTGGCCCCAGGGCCATTGCACGGGCTATCTCCTGCTTAATTTGCTCAAAAGCCTGCTGCTGCTCAGGGCCCCATACAAGATTGTTCTTCTTCACGTCACCTGATAAAGGGGCCTCACAATGAGGCTGCAGTTTGGAACATGGATTCTCCAAAAGCCCATTACACCCCAAAAAGCTTGGGTCTCTGTCTCACTAGTAGGTGGAAACATAGCAGTAATTTTGTCAATCACATCTCCTGGGGTGTGATGACGTCCATCTTGCCACTTTATACCCAGGAGCTGAATTTCTTGTGCAGGCCCGTTTACTTTTGTTTTGCTTGATAGCAAAGCCAGCTCACAGGAGAATTTGGATAATCTGCTCTCCTTTCTCAAAGACTTCCTCTGCTGTATTGCCCCATACAACACTGTCATCAATGTATTGCAGATGCTCGGCAGCACCACCCTGTTCCAATGCAGTTTGGATCAAACCATGGCAAATGGCTGGGCTGTGCTTCCACCCCTGGGGCAAACGGTTCCAGGTGTACTGAATGCCACTCCAGGTGAACACAAATTGTGGCCTGCATTCTGTGGCCAAGGGAATTGAAAAGAAGGCATCGGCAATGTCAGTGGTGGCATACCACTTGGCTGCTTTTGACTCCAGTTCATACTGGAGTTGTAGCATGTTTGGCCCAGCAGCACTCAGTGGGGGTGTGACTTCATTCAGGCCATGGTAATCTGCCGTCAGCCTCCATTCTCCACTGGCTTTATGCACCGGACACACAGGGCTGTTAGAAGGTGAGTGGTTTTTGCTGATCACTCCCTGGCTCTCTAGCTGATGAATCAAGCTATGAATGGGGAGCAAGGAATCCATGTTAGTGCAGTACTGCCGTCTGTGCGGCATTTTAGTAGCAATCGGTACCTGCTGCTCCTCCACATGTAGCAACCCCACAACAGATGGATCTTCCAACAGGCCAGGCAAAACAGACAGCTGCTTAATGTTGCCTGTGTCCACAGCAGCTATTCCAAAAGCCCATCAATACCCTATGGGATCCTTGAAGTGCTCCCTTCTGAGGATGCTTCTGCCAGTCGTTACCATTGAGGCTTATTTCTGCCTCCAACACAGACAATTCCTGAGAGCCCTCAGTCACTCCAGAAATATAAATCAATTCTGTCCCTTTATAACTCGAAGGTATTAGAGTACACTGTGCACCAGTATCCAGCAGTGCCTCATATTTCTGTGGTTCTGATGTGCCAGACCACTCAATCCACACAGTCCAATACACTCTATTATCGCTCTCCTCCTCTGTCTGAGGGCAGGGCCACGCTATTGGTTATCTGCAGTGACAGGGACAATTTCACTGCTGGTTGGTCTGCATTGTAATTCTCTCACCCGTGCTCCCAGTGCGGGGGTAGGTTTTTTTATGCCATTCCTTCATATCTTCTCCATTTGCGTGTAAGTAACTCCACAGAGCTGCATGCAACACGAAGTTGAAGTTAGTGCTGTCATTTGCTCGAGCAGGAAGGCGTTTGATTCTGATAGCAGCCACAGATTCAACCCTATTAATCAGTGGAGATAATTTTTCCAACATATGTTCCATTTGTCCATTTGAAAGCTTCTGACATATTTTGGGTGTACTCCTTACTTTCTCCAGATCATGGTCCTGATCATTGTGATCAAACATGGGATCATACAGCATTTCTGCTACAGCCGTTTCTTTCAAATACTGGATGCCTTCCTCAATAGTTTTCCATCTTTTCACTTTAGGTTCCAGGTCACTCTTGTAGGAATATCTTTCCCTCACAGCTACTTACATTCATTGCCAGAGGGTGGCTATTCCATCCACATACCTGCTGATCCCCCTGTCGATAGCTGGATCTCGGGCAATGTTTCCCAGTTGGTGAGCTTTGTTACTATCGAGGGACATGCTGTTGGCCCCATTGTCCCAACACTGAAGCAGCCAGGTGACAATAGTCTGTCTCATCCTGATGCCGAATAAACTCCTTTCTTAAGCCTTGGATCTCAGACATTTTCATGGGTCGACGAAATGTGTTAATAGTGACTCCCTCATCATCCTCATCATCACTATCTCCTCCATGTCTCTCACTTTTCTTTGTTGCCTTTCTCTGTGGTGGTGGTGTTGAGGCCTCCCATCGCCTGTATTTTCCTCTTCTTTCACCACCTCTTCTTTGCGTTCTAGGCGCAAGGACACATGTTTCCATTTCTGGCCTTCCATAGGTGCAACTGACACTGATACCGGTGCTTCCTGTGGCTGGTCAGGTGTGACTGGGAGGCTTTTCTCTTTGATTTGGGCTTCAGTTTGGACACACTCTCTCTCCAGAACAGTATATAAACCTCGGTAAGCATAAGCCAAGCCCCAGATAAGCTGTTCCACCTCAGATCTTTTTGAGCCGCACCACCCCTTACTCAGATACAGGCCTAGCTCCTCAGGATCCTGCAGGTGTTCAGGAGTAAAATCCCATGGCAGCAGGGGTCCCCATTGCTTCTAATTTCTTTCTTAAAACTCTTCACTTTCCCTGCCATTCAACATTCTCTATTTCTGGGAAAAGCTTCATCCATGTGATGTAAAATCCTATTGCAGAGAGTACATGCAAGAAGACTGATATCCCAATCATTAACACAGTCCCTAAGCTGTAATCTTGAAAATTCATAAGGAACTGAGAGGGGAACCTGGACACCTATTCAAACATCATATGGTTTGTTAACATCACATCATTTGGTAACATGGCATTGTTTGTTACATTAGCCAGGGTGCCTAGGTATCTGGCAGGCGCCTCCATCACTGCTTTTAGTTTATCATACAGGGACCAGGCTCCATGGATCAGACTGGCAAGCTTAATTAAGATCCAGTACATTTTGAGCCTTAAAAGGGAAAAAGCAATGAAATACAATCCCTGTAAGGGCAGTTTCAACAGAAACAGAAAAAAATTTTTTTTTTCTTTAGTGAAATAAGCTGGCAGCACCCGAAAAGTTTACAAGTATCCCAGAAGAATTGGCAGTATGCCTGGACTTCAAGGCCGTGTTTTTGAGTACAGCTCCTGTAGTACTGATAAGCTTTCTAATGAAGGTCTCTGAGAGCAGAGAGATTCACTTTAAAAGTAAGGCAGCTAAGTAAAGCAGCTAACAGCCCCTCTGCCTCATGTTGGGCACCAAAAATGTCAACGGTTTACAGGCTGGCTCGGACCAATTCTGTGACAGTTGGTGCGGGGAACCCACGGACCCACGTCCCAGGAAAGGGGAAGAGGGAAAGGTGTCAGCGGTTTGCGGGACAGTTTGACCCGGTACCGTGACAATTGAGGCAGGGGACCCACGGGCCCACACCCCGGGGAAGGGGAAGGGGAAAAGGGAAAAAGGAAAAGGGAGATGGGCCTAGGAACAAAACAGCGGCAACGATCTGAGGAGGAAAGCTAATTTACTAAATAGATATCAGAAAGGAAAATAACACAATATAATATAATATAATTGGAATTGAGGCAAATGGATCAAATAAAATGAGCAAGAGAGAGAGTGTCCGATAAACCGAAAGCCTTACGCTAACGCTGAAGGCGGACGGCTGCAACAAACACCCACTGCCGAGCTCGGTCCCAAAGGGAAGAGCGAGTCCCGTGACCGCAGACAGTTTTTATCTTTCCCTCTGGGAGGAAATATGTAAAAATGCAAAGCATCACAAAGTCCTCTGGGGAATGCAGTTCTTCTTCTCTTCTGAAACAGGTACACCCAGAACTATCGATGATCCACGGAGCTGGAGCATTAACTCTTTAACTCCCAATACACCACATGATGTTATGATGTGGAATATCAATAATACAACAAAAATCATAGAACCATAACAAAAGGAAAAAGGGAAAAGTGAGATGGGCCTAGAAACAAAACAGTGGCAACGATCTGAGGAGGAAAGCTAATTTACTAAATAAGATATCAGAAAGCAAAATAACACAATATAATACAATACAATTGGAATTGAGGCTAATGAATCAAATAAAATGAGCAAGAGAGAGTGTCGGATAAACCGAAGGCCTTACGCTAACACTGAAGGCGGATGGGTGCAACAAACACCCACTGCTGAGCTCGATTTCGAAGGTAAGAGAGATGGTCCCGTGACCGCAGAGAGTTTCATCTTTCCCTCTGAGCAGAAATACATAAAAATGCAAAGCATCGCACAGTCCTCTGGGGAATGTAGTTCTTTTCTGAGACAGGCATATCTGTAACTATCGATGATTCACGCAGCTAGAGCCTTAACTCTGAACTCCCAATACACTACATGATGTTATGATGTTGAATATCAATAATATAACAGAAATCATAAAACCATGACAGGGGTGGAGCCTGACTGCACCCCTCTTAGACTTCATTTAAGGGCTGACAGCCACTGAGGAAGGATCCTGTGTTGTGGATACTTTCTCTTGGAGATCTTCTCCTGTGAACATGGATCCTTGGAGACAGGTGAGCATTCCTTTCTTTGTTTTTGTACTATCTTCTCATTTTTTGCTGGTCTCTTCTCTTTGCTACTACATGTCACGGTGTTGTCCGTGACAGTGACCCAAGGGAAAACCGAGAAGGGAGAGGGGAGAGAAAAAGAAACTGCGTCAGTGGCCGCGCGGCCGCCCGAGCAGAGCAGCGCTCCAGGAGGGGGAGGGGGAAACAGCGGGAAGGGATGGGTCTACTAGAAAACAACGGCACGATTTGAGAAGGAACGGTAACTTTACTAAATCTAATAAAATTGAACAATTGAAAGAAAGAGAAAAATTTTCGCATCCGGTGCGGAGCTCCGCCCCTCCCCTCTGCTGCTCCCCCAGCATTAACTCCTTAACTACTGCATGATGCTCTGTTTGCCCTTTCCAGAGGCTGGATGGACCCACACCGCTTTTCCCAACATGCTCCTCACATGTACCACAGGGACCTTATCTCCCTCTATGATCTGTAGGGAGCTGGACTGTGTAGGACCCTCTCGGCTGACTGATCCCCTAGTGTTGACCAGCCAGGTGGCTTCTGCCAGATGCTTCTCCCAGTGCTTGAATGTCCCACCACCCATTGCTCTCAACGTGGTTTTTAACAACCCGTTGTAGCGCTCGATCTTACCAGCAGCTGGTGCATGGTAGGGGATATGGTAGATCCATTCAATGCTGTGTTCTTTGGCCCAGATATCCACAAGAGAATTTTTGAAATGAGTCCCATTATCGGACTCAATTCTCTCTGGAGTGCCATGTCTCCATAGGACTTGTCTCTCGAGCCCTAAGATGGTGTTTCGGGCAGTAGCATGGGGTACTGCGTATGTCTCAAGCCACCCAGTGGTTGCCTCCACCATGGTGAGCACGTAACGCTTACCATCGCGAGTTCGTGGCAAGGTGATATAATCAACCTGCCACGCCTCCCCATATTTATACTTTTCCCATCGCCCTTCCTGCCAGAGGGGTTTCATCCTCTTGGCCTGTTTAATTATGGCACATGTGTCACAGTCATGGATAACCTGTGCAACGGCATCCATAGTTAAGTCCACCCCTCGGTCTCTAGCCCACTTATAGGTCGCATCCCTTCCTTGATGGCCAGAGGTCTCATGGGCCCACCGAGCTAAAAATAGCTCTCCTTTGTTCTGCCAGTCCAAATCGATCTGAGACACCTCAATTCTGGCAGCTCGATCTACCTGATGGTTATTTTTCTGCTCTTCAGTAGCTCGATTCTTGGGCACATGAGCATCTACATGGCGCACCTTTACACCCAACCTTTTTGTTCGGGCAGCAATGTCTTTCCACAGTTCAGCAGCCCAAATAGGTTTACCCTTCCGTTGCCAGTTGTCCTGTTCCCACTGCTGCAACCACCCCCATAAAGCATTTGCCACCATCCAAGAGTCAGTATAAAGATATAGCATGGGCCACCTCTCCCGTTCAGCCACATCTAAGGCCAGCTGGACGGCCTTTACCGCCGCAAATTGGCTTGACTCTCCTTCTCCTTCAGTGGCCTCTGCAACTCGTCGTGTGGGGCTCCACACAGCAGCCTTCCATCTGCGATGCTTCCCAACAATACGACACGATCCATCAGTGAAGAGGGCATACGTCTTTTCATTCTCTAGTAGTTCGTTATATGGTGGGGCCTCTTTAGCGCGTGGTATCTCCTCTAATGGGGATGTTCCAAATTTCTTGCCTTCAGGCCAGTCCATGATCACCTCCAGGATTCCTGGACGGTTGAGGTTCCCCATCCATGCTCGCTGTGTAATCAGTGCAATCCACTTACTCCAGGTGGCATCGGTAGCATGATGGGTGGGGGGAACCTTTCCTTTGAACATCCAATTCAGCACTGGCAGTCGAGGTGCCAGGAGGAGCTGTGTCTCAGTACCAATTACTTCAGAGGCAGCCCGAACCCCCTCGTATGCGGCCAAAATCTCCTTCTCAGTTGGAGTGTAGCACTCCTCTGAACCCTTGTACGCTCTGCTCCAAAATCCAAGGGGTCGGCCTCGGGTCTCCCCAGAGGCTCTTTGCCACAGACTCCAAGTGGGACCTTTCTCTCCAGCAGCAGTGTAGAGGATGTTTTTCACATCCTGTCCCAACCGAACTGACCCCAGGGCCACAGCACGGGCTATCTCCTGCTTGATTTGCTCAAAGGCCTGCTGCTGTTCAGGACCCCATGCAAAATTATTCTTTTTCCGAGTCACTTGATAGAGGGGGCTTACTATGAGGCTGTAGTTTGGGATGTGCATCTTCCAAAAACCTACTACACCCAGAAAAGACTGTGTCTCTTTCTTGCTAGTGGGTGGTGACATACTGGTGATTTTGCCAATCACATCTCCTGGAATGTGACGACGTCCATCTTGCCATTTTACTCCTAGGAATTGAATTTCTTGGGCAGGTCCCTTAACTTTGTTCTGTTTAATAGCAAAACCAGCACCCAGAAGAATTTGGATTATTTGCTCTCCTTTTTTAAAAACTTCCTCTGCTGTATCACCCCACACAACAATGTCATCAATATACTGGAGGTGCTCAGGTGCCCCACCCTGTTCCAGTGTGGTTTGAATCAGCCCATGGCAGATGGTTGGGCTGTGTTTCCACCCCTGGGGCAAACGGTTCCAGGTGTACTGAACGCCCCTCCAGGTGAAAGCAAACTGTGGTCTGCACTCTGTGGCCAAAGGAATAGAAAAGAATGCATTGGCAATGTCAATGGTGGCATACCACTTGGCTACTTTTGACTCCAGTTCATATTGGAGTTGTAGCATGTCTGGCACAGCAGCACTCAGTGGGGGTGTGACTTCATTCAGGCCACAGTAGTCTACCATCAGCCTCCATTCTCCACTGGCTTTACGCACCGGCCATATGGGGCTGTTAAAAGGTGAGTGAATCTTGCTGATCACTCCCTGGCTCTCTAGCTGACGGATCAAGTTATGAATGGGGAGCAAGGAATCCCTGTTGGTGCGGTACTGCCGTCTGTGCACTGTTTTTGTAGCGATAGGTACCTGCTGCTCTTTCACTTTCAGTACCCCCACAACAGACGGATCTTCTGACAGGCCAGGTAAAACAGACAGCTGCTGAATGTTGTCTGCATCTACAGCAGCTATTCCAAAAGCCCATCGGTACCCCTTGGGATCCTTGAAATGTCCCCTTCTGAGATAGTCAATACCGAGTATGCATGGAGCCCCCTGTCCAGTCACTATGGGATGCTTCTGCCAGGTTTTACCGGTGAGGCTTATTTCTGCCTCCAACACAGACAGTTCCTGAGAACCCCCAGACACTCCAGAAATATGAATCAATTCTGTCCCTTTATAACTCGAGGGCATCAGAGTGCACTGTGCACCAGTGTCCACCAGTGCCTTATATCTTTGTGGCTCTAATGTGCCAGGCCATCTAATCCACACAGTCCAATACACTCTGTTATCCCTTTCCCTCCCCTGGCTGAGGGCAGGGCCCCTCTATTGGTTACCTGCAGTGACGGGTGCAATTTCATTGGTGGCTGATCTCTGCTGTACTTCTCTCACCCGTGCTCGCAGTACAGGAGTGGGTTTTTTATGCCACTTCCTCATGTCCTCTCCGTTTTCTCGTAAGAAGCTCCACATGGCCACACGTGACATGATGTTACTGCCGTCATTTGCTTGTGCAGAGGGGCGGTTGCCTTTGGTGGCCGAGACTTTCAACAGTTTGATAAATTGCTTCATCAGATTCTTTGCGTCATGCTCGTCTTCATCAGGTGTTTCCAATACTGACACAGGTTCATCCCTATTCATCAGTAATGACAGTTCCTCCAGTATAGTTTTCTGTGTCTCCTTAATCTCACCTACTTCTTCTGCTACTATAGCTGCAATGGAAGCACGTGATGGTGGAAACTGTTGTTCAAAGTTTTGGAGTGTAATAGTCAATTCATAAACTGGGAGTCTTCTGTCTTGACCCTCGAATCTATGGAACATTGCTACCAGTGTACTTGCGTACCTCTCTGGTGCTGTTTTTGAGAGATTGCGATATACATCAGGTGTGCACCTTACTCTATCAGGATCACGGTCCTGGTGTGGATTGTTAGGGACGAAATTTGGATCATACAGCATCTCTACTACGGCTGTTTCTCTCAAAAATTGGATGCCTTTCTCCACGGTGTTCCATCTTTCCACCTTAGGCTCCAGATCATCTTTGTAAGGGTATCTATCCTTTACAGCCACTAGTACTCGTTCCCAGAGGGTAGCGACTCCATTCAGACATCTGCCAATTCCTCTGTCGATAGCTGGGTCTCGGGCAATGCTTGCCAGTTGGCGGGCTTCGCTGCCATCTAGGGACACGCTGCTGGCACCGCTGTCCCAACACCGCAGCAACCAGGTGACAATAGATTCACCCGAGCGCCGTACAAACTCCTTTCTTGAACCTTGTATTTCAGTCATCTTTAGGGGCTGACGAGTAGTGGTAACAGTGACTCCATCATCATCGCTGTCTTCTCCATGTCTCTCACTTTTCTTAGTGGCCTTTTTAGGTGGTGGTGGTGGTGGTGGTGCTGAGGAGGGCCCCTCGCCTGGATCTTCCTTTTTTTTCTCTGCTTCTTCTTCTTTCCGTTCTAGGCGCGAGGACGGCCGTGTCCATTTCTGGCCTTCCACAGGGGCAACCGACACTGATACCGGTGCTTCCTGTGATTGGTCAGGTCTAACTTCGAGGTTTTCATTTTTGCTTTGGACCTTGGTTTGGAAACCATTTCTCTCCAGAATATCAATTATGGCTCGATAAGCACAAGCCAGACCCCAAACAATACATTCCTTCTCAGATCGTCCTGAGTCCCATGACTCCTTACCTAAACACTCACTGAATTTCTCAGGATCCCACAGGTGCTCAAGATCAAAATTGCATAACACCGGGGGTCCCCACGCTTCTAATTTCTTTCCTAATTTTTTCCACCTTCCCTGCCATTCAACACTCTCTGGTTTTGAGGAACGCTCCCTCCACATGATGTAAATTACTATTGCAGAGAGTGCATTCAGAAAAACAGATAACACAGTTGCCGGGCTGACATCTTGAATATAGGTAAAGACCTGAAAAGAGTAATTGGAAACCGTTCCAAATGCCGCATAATCTGTCACGTTAGCCAGGGTGTTTAGGTAGGAGGCATGTAACCCCCTCAGCGCACTAAAGTAGCTGTATATCCACATTACTCCGGTGCTGAACGCGAGGAGCTTAAAAAGACGCCAGCATGCTATGAGGTACATGAAAAACCTTAGTCCACTCTGCACCAGATTTACAATGGAGTGCCAATACTGCACTGCCCGCATCCTCCACCAATAATTGTCACGGTGTTGTCCGTGACAGTGACCCAAGGGAAAACCGAGAAGGGAGAGGGGAGAGAAAAAGAAACTGCGTCAGTGGCCGCGCGGCCGCCCGAGCAGAGCAGCGCTCCGGTAGGGGGAGGGGGAAACAGCGGGAAGGGATGGGTCTACAAGAAAACAACGGCACGATTTGAGAAGGAACGGTAACTTTACTAAATCTAATAAAATTGAACAATTGAAAGAGAGAGAAAAATTTTCAAACCAAAAGCTATGAGCTTACGCTAAGGAGGACCTGCAGGGGAAGCACACGTGCTGAACTTCCACGGCAGCCCAGAGCAACGCGCCCAGACCGAGCGCCGCCTCGCATCCGGTGCGGAGCTCCGCCCCTCCCCTCTGCTGCTCCCCCAGCATTAACTCCTTAACTGCTGCATGATGCTCTGATGTGGAATACCGGCATCAAAACCACAAAACCACAACACTACAACTTTGCATACCAAAGTCTCAGAATTTGAGATGCTTTGAAATTCCTGTATTTTGTTTGACAGCAGCTAAATGGGTCATCTCTGAACTGTCTGGATATTGACTTGGTAAATAGCATGAGAATAAAAAGCAAGTAACAGCTAGTAACAAAATTGTGAGTGTCACAGTGTACTTTACATTGGTGTGCATCTTAGCCTTCAGTCTGTAGTACATGTGAAAATGTTGAGGATAATTATTCCTCACTGAAAGAATAATGTACATCCTCAGCAGGTTTTCTGGTGGTACAAAGCAGGGAGGAGTAGCTGTTTCAGCAGGTTACATTGCTGTTCAGTGACACTGAGACCAGCTGGTGAGCTGAGCTGGAAAGAACTTACTGGAGTTCAAGAAGGTCAAAGGTAGAGTCCTATACCTGAATAATGTTCATTTCTTCTTGAAGAAGATATGATAATATTCAAAACAGCACTTCTGAGAGATTATCTAATGGCTTCCTGACATTCTTGGACAACAAACATTAAATTCCTGTTTTAGTACAGAAAAGTATTTCAGTATTTCTGGAGAATAAGCAAAGTTTTCATGCTGGTGAGTTGTAAAAGTCTTTCAATTCATGCAGTGTTTATCATCTTCTTGGTTTTTTTTTTTTTTTTTTTTCTGCAGACAGTTCTGACCTTTCAAGTCAAAAGATTATTTTCTTAAATATAGCAATTTCTGTGAAGATCCCCTGTATTCTAAGTCACAAAAGAGATCATAAGTTGCTGAAAGGCAGATATATATCCTTTTGCTTATCATAATTTAACAGAGAATGTTCCATTATCCAAAACTTTCCATCAGGTTAAATTAATCTTCTTGGAACTACTTAATTCCTCTTATGCTCCTGTTCTGTATCTCAGCTGCTGCTCAAAGCTGTCTTCTGTTCCCCTTGTTAAACCTAGAGTTATTAATACTTGGTATATTAATATATTTTTCCCATATTTATCCACAATACATAAATGAGACTTTCCCCTTCTGGGAAGCTTTTCATCCTTCTGTCTTTCTGTTAAATCTCAAATCATCTGAACTACTGTTCATTTAGATATTAGATATCACATTAAGATAATATCATTGAGGTAATAAAATGTTGTCTGACAGATCTAAAGTGATGTTTTTTCAGTAAAATATTCCATGGAGCACTTACACCGAAATTTAGAAGTATTTTCCTACTTCTCTTGCTAAACAAGGGTTTAAATAGGAAATGTGTATACACAGAGCAAAAGTTGGAAGGTAATGTTTCCCATCAGTTCCTTCAATATTATAGATAATAGTTGTACAATTACCATAAGTGAAAGCAGACATCTATGAGATGCTTGTCAGCATGATCTAGATAAGACACAAATTCTGCCTTCAAAAGCAACAAGATGACTTAGAATAGTTTGAATATAAAAATTTATTTTCTTCCTGTGCAGTCAATTTTGTCACTGTTTCTCCTTATATGGGTAATGTTTTAAAACAGTGAAGGCAGTTACATGACTAGGTATTCATATTTTTGGGTACCAGAGAACTTAGAAACAGACATGCTTCTAGTTTTTGTTATTCTCTTTTATGTTTTACTTGTCTATTTTTGGATCTCAGTACAGTAGGCTCTCAAACCAGTCAGACAAAGGAATAAATTTTTAAGACTTGCATATGCTGATTAATGTGATTGAGTTTTTTTTCTACTATTTTCCTTTTAGTTTAAAAATAAAGAAATAAAAGATTACAGTAGAGGAAAGATCTGTCCATGTATTTGTTGTATTTGCGCATACCTAGACACCTGTACAGGCATCTTGACATCCCAAGGACATCATGGAGTTTTCATATTAGAAAATCCTCATCTCCCTTTATATAACTAAATTGTTGGAGATCAGAAATGTTACTTTTTTCCTCCCGATTTACCAGTTTTGAAGCAACACCTCCACTTGAAGAAAGCCTAATACTTGCACACTTATGCTGAGCACTGGTTTTAATATATAACCGACAGTAGCCTCACAATAACATCAGCCAGTTCTTCCAATACTGTCACAAATACCTTTCAACAACATAGGCCCCAACTTTCTAGTTTAATTGAAGCCTGTACACTTTTCCTTTGTTAACATTCTTGAATGTTAAAAAAAATGTTTTGCTTTTGTGTCACACTATGTGTTCAGTTGTAGCAGATCTAATCTTTAATGAAAACTAATGGGAAAAATGTAGGAATCCCCTTTGAAGAATCCTCTTTGAAGCTTAATTTTAACTTCACTCTTATTTCAGAGAGAAAGCAGTTGGCTAAACATACCTAGTGGCAAATCAGCATGTGATCGTTTATAATAAACTGTATTGTAAGAATGTACTGCAACAGCAGGTTGCTTAAAGAAGCAGAAGCAAAGGAGTAGTCCACAGGCTTGGAAAAGCGTCCTGCAACTAAACAATATTCATTGTTTCAGAGAGGAGATTTAGCAAGTCAAGAATATTTTACAACAGTTCTTCTTAGGGGTCAAAAAAGAGAGAAAAAGTGATGGAGACCTAGTCTTCATTTAGAGCATAATACCTGTATTGTCTCTACTTGTAAAAATGTGTTAAAGTGCTGGCTGAGAGATCATGGACCTGATACATTGCAGTTGATTACATATACCGTGCCTTATTGCTCACCCAGCATGTTTTTTGTTTTTAATCATTCTCACCCAGCAATCAGCTTGGGGGCTCCTTTCTTTCCTGATTTCCATTCTTTCTAATGGAAATGACCTTGAAATTTGAGTTTGAATGGAATTTTATGCATTTTTGAGTTTCTAATCTTATTTGTTGCTAATCCCTAAGTACATGTTCCACAGTGCCACCAACAAATTACAGAAACATAATTAAAAGTTGTCATGTATCAAATTTTTAAAAAGTTTATTTGGAAGGGATGAGACCTGGTTCCAGGCATGGAACTTTATTTCCCAAAAACTGAAATTCAGTATCTATTTTTTCACTGCTCTTTATCAACCTGAGCAAATAGATTATTTTTTATGACAGGTTTCTGGCAGTCCTGCTTGGTTTGAAAGTTATTTTAGAGAGTCACTTTTGTATACAATTAAAGAAATTGCCAAGCATGTGTACATACTTTATGCTGCATAAAGCTTAAAAGCTGGAGGAAATATTTTGCTTTTTGTCATGCCATTATAAATTAATAGTATTTCTGTTTTATGGAGATTTTTATTCTGCTCTGATTTGTTAACTGAGTTGTACTCATCTATTAATCAATTACTTCAGCTTTCTTGAATCCTTTACCACTTGTATGGTGAGAAAATCTGGTTGGCAATTTTCAGAGAAAATAAGCTTTTTTTTTATGTACAGTCATTTGCCATGTACAAACAACTAAACAAAACAGCTATTGTAACCTTTTATAATGATTTATTTTATTGATATGGTCTGAGGCTCAATGTAATATGCTTTAGAATATGTCCTCAGAACAATTTCAACATCAACACTGAATATAGAGTTACAGGAGGACAAAGGAGTTACAGAGTACCAGCAAAAGACTAGTTTCTTTTTTTTTTTTTTTAAGGTAAATTTAACATGCAACTCTGTAGTTCTTAAAGAAAATCTAGCTTTCAAAATAGAGTCTATACACAAGGCAGATCATTTTTAAATTTCAATATATCAAGCAATTTAAATACCAAAATATCAAGCAATTATAAAATTTCTGAACTTATGATTTGGCAAAAATAAAGCCTGTTTGTTTGCAGCTTGTGGAGTAGTATATACAGATATTTACTCATCTAAAAATCTATTTTTTATGCAGAGAATTTGTTTTACTACTGACTATAGATGTTTCCAAAAACAACTTTAAAGGTATCAGCATGCACATCATCCATCTCTTTGAACAAATTACTTCAATTAGCTGGCTACAATCACTCATGTCTCTGACATTTTACCAAGGAGTAAGCCTTGCACCTTCAGGTAAGGAATTTGTGTACCTGCCTGGCAGCCATACCTAGTCCAACTGATTAATTGCTACTCAGCCCTTCAAATGGCTTTGCAATTGGTTCTGCACCAGTGACAGTAGCAGCTCCATGTCCAGGTGGCTCTACCTGCAGGTGTCTGGAAAACAGATATTCCCCAACCCTCCTGGAATGTGCTTACTGCCCTTTTATTGAAGAGGCATTATTCATGGGATGAAGAGGGGACTGGGGACCCTACAGGTCCCTGTGCCCAAGGAAACGTCATCCTCTTTAGCAGACACAAGGGAGCCATCCACAGGAAAGGCTCTCGTTATCCCCACCATTCCTCCTCCTTCATAACTGCAGCAATTCTCAGGCCAGAGGCCTCTACTCCCAACAATGCAATGTTTTAGTAACCCTGGGACACTCTTGGAATGATATCACCGTGGACACCTGACACCACCAGTCACCTCACAGCCTCTTATCCTGAACTCTATAGTATAGACCCTGAGTTTAGAACTTAGCTGCTGAGCAACAGGTGGCAGTTATGACACTGCAGAGCAATGGAGAGCCCATGGAGGTTTATCCAGTCAGATATTCACTGATGTGAGTGGATCCACCTCCATCAAGGAAGAGTTATCACAGGCCCATTGCTCTCAGGAAGTGTGTGAGGAGTCCCTGTTCATGCCATTGCAGAAATGCAGAGGTCAGCCCATCTTCTCCTAAACAGACTTTGCTCCTGGTTCCGAATCTCACATCACATATAGTTTATGATTTTCTGAGTGATTCCTAAAATCAGAACAACATGAAAGGCTCATGAGGCACTCATTGGTAATTCTTTCAGCAGACAAGGCTCCTAAGAAAAAAAAGCCACCACTGCCAAGCAATTAAAATAAAACAAAAACCCTCCCTTGAGGAAAAATAACTGAGAGGGAATCTTATTAATGTTTATAAACATTTTAAATGTGAGAGACAAAGAGACATGGCCAACCTCTTTTCAGTGGTCAGTAGGGACAAGGGGAAATGGTCATAAACCGGAGCATAGCAAGTTCCATATCAATATGTGAAATAACTTATTCACAGTGAAGGTTACAGATCACTGGAACAGGCTGCCAACAGGCTGGTTGTTGAGTCTTCTTCTCTGGAGATACTCAAGACACATCTGGATGCCTACCTGGGAGCCTGCTGTAGAGATCTTGCTTTGGTAAGGGAGTTGGACTTGATCTCTAGAAGTCCCTTCTAGCTCCTAAAAATTCTGTGAAACAACCAATAGCCACCTCTATTTTTCTTGGAACTTTAGAGTGCACATGGGTTATTGTCTCCACTCCTGGTTTTGCTAGTCTGGGAAAGACTTTGCCACGTGGGATGAGGGCTGAGAGGGACAAAACACCTGCTATCTCAGGGAAGGCTGAGTGAGCTGCCTTCAGTCAGCATTAAGGAAAGAAGGCATAAAGAGGTCTGAGTGTTACCTACAGTGGCCTGCTGGAAGCATGGAAGAAGATAAAGCCTGGTTTTCCTCACCAGTGCTCAGTGGTGGAAGGACAAGAAGCGATAGGCTCACACTTGATAATAGACACCTGTGAGTTAGGCAAAAGAAAAAGACTGATACTATGAGGGTACTCAGATATGGAACTGGAGCTCACAGAGGCTGAGGAGCATTGTCCTCCCCAATCCATAATTAATGGTGGTTGACTGAACAAAACACCTCTCCTATGAAGACTGAGATTTTAGCCTGGAGAAGGCTATGGGGAAAATTTATTGCAGTTGTCTGATACATAACTTTATTATTTTTTAAAAAACTTTAGACACTACAATGTATAGAATGTGCTTTGTTTGGTACATGCTTCATGGCCGTTCACACTTTCTGGATTTTTTATTGTAGTGTACCTCTTCTATGGATACTTAGACTTGAGAGCACAGCATTCATTTTTGTTCTGATCAGTGCATTATACAATGATACAAATACATCACTCATTAGGGTATGTAAATTTGCAACATTTTCCGTTTTCATTACATAAGTAGCTTAAATAACCATATTAAACAGCATTCCTAAGATTAATGGTGTTGTCTTGATTATTCTTGACAGTCCAGTGCCATAACATTTCTATTAATCTCTTTCCTCATATTTAATATACTGACTTGAACAGGAGTTCAAATCTAACTGAAACCAAATCCAGCCTAAATCTGACATTCAGTTCTCCATATGTTATTCCATTCATATTATTTTTCTTTTAACATACTTCATTTTACCTATATTACAAGAATAACAACAAAAATACTTATTGTGGGAACAAAGAGAGAAAATGGCCTTTAAAGTATAAATGCACATACTAATTAAACATAAAACATAGGCTATGTCACAAGTGCAATTAATTTTAGAAGTATGAAAGCTTTCTGAAAAGAATTCAGTAGTGCTTGTAAGGAAGGACAATAATTTTTAAGCAAATGGATCATTAATGGCATACTACTAAGAGGATATATACTGTCCATTGATTACTTTAGGCTATAACTTGGAGAAAGGCATTTAAAAATATTCTGGTACATCCAGATTGTAACAGGAAGAACCTAGCCCTGAAAAGTTAAGAATGTTCATTTCAACTGAATAACTTAATAGCTGCAATGTGAAGAAAATAACATTAGTTCTTAGCATCCTTTCTCTTCTAAGCAATTTCATCTTGCAGCATAGTTGTTTTGGTTGAATGTTTTTATTTCTACAGTTCAACCCAGAATTAAATTTTGACAAGTATTTAAAGCAAGTTGACTTGCTTCTGGTGATTTCACCATTGATTTTTTAATATGGGAAAAAAAATACTAGTCTACTACAATAATTAAAGCATTTCTTCCCAGTGATAATGCTATTACCAGCTAGCTCAGTAAGCAGTAAACCACTACACACTTTTCAGAGACCTTTTCACTAGCCTTCATTTCCTTATCAGCTTGGACAGCCTATAATCTAGTCCAGATTTATATTATCCTTTACATGAATTATTTTATATATTCTACTGAATGCAGTTAGCAATCTCCTAAAGTATGAAATCCAGTTGAAATTTTGTCATATACTGTATAATTATGCCTCGATGAGTAGTTGGGATTTTAAATCCATACATTTTTCTGCTCCATATATTTATCTTTTTTTACTTTTTTTTTCTCCTCCATTTTTGCACAGCAACGGTATTTCTTCTTTGTTATCTTTGGTCTGTTCTAGTTTCTTTACTCCTTTTAATTTATAAAAAGAATATTAAAAGAAAAACTAATAATGATATTTTTCAACTTTATTTTCCTGCTGCTGAGATTTTAACAGTGAACTTATTGTGCTCAAAGTATAGCAGCATGGATTACTCTTGCTAGACCCACCCATGTACTGGGCATCTTCAGGAATAGAATAATTCCCTTCCTGAACAAGACTACCCCAGAGGAGCAACCATTGTCTCTTTTGGCACATCACTGTGATATGTTACTGGGCCTAGGATCTTCTGGAGCCCTTCTTTTAACTATTACAAAGACAGACAACTCCTCTGGCTGAGATAGGTGACCCATTATGCCACTGCCTGTGCTTCGCCACTCCTGTCTTAGGAAGGTGGGTCAGATCTTTCATCCACCCCTGAACTGGCAAGGAAAACCAAAACAGTCGAAGTTATAGTTAAGATATTGGCTCTACTGCCTGTAGTGAGGAGTAGGCAGTCAGTAACTCTTTGAATCATACTATAACTCTCCATACTATACGCTCCATGCCAGAACTGAGACCAGAACCCACACAGGGAATTCTAGCACTTGCCACAGGCCCCAGCCAAACTCATCCTGAGTTACGTGGACATCTAGTTAAGCTGGGAGGGTGGGATTGAGTAGACTCTGAGCCTGGGCCTGTTTAACAGCGAGTTTTGTTTGCTGGAAGGCCTCTTGTTCAGTCCCCTCCCCTCCTTTGTCCCATTCTTAGCCTTTCTTTGTGAATTGGTATAAAGGCGTCAGTAGCTACACTAAGTGAGGTATAAAGGAACACCAGTATTCCAACATACCCCAAAATTCTTGCAGTTGCCTTGGCCCCACAGGGACTCTGAATGCCTAACTTTGTCTGTTATCACACTGGATAGTACGTAGCACTCAGGTCTTTCTCGGTCAAATTACAACTAGGAATTTTACCAACAGTCCTAGTCCTTGTAACATCTGTGGGTTTATAGCCCACCCTTTCTCTTTTAAATGAGTCTACTGCCTTTTCTAATGCCTCCAGTGAGTCAGATGGCAATGTAAGAACATCAGTATAGTGGTACAGTTTGATGTTATTAGATTTATTCCAGTCTGCTAGGTCACATAGTACTAAGTTATGACAATATGTACATGACTGCACATACCCTTGTGGAAGGACCTGAAAGGTTTACTGCCTGCCTCCCCAAGTAAATGCAAACAGATATTAAAATTATTAATGGATGGGAATACTGAAGAATTCATTTGCCAAGTCTAGGATTGTATGGGAACTGCTGAATCACAGCCTGAACCACTGATTGGTCACCTGAGGTGAGCAGCGAGTCAGCCATGGGGGCACAGGTGAAGGTGATATACTAGGCTTATCGAATGTTACAATGGTATTCTCAAGGCTGCCCTGAAGACAAACTCTCAGTCCCTGCAGGGGTGGACAAAGAGACTCCACGAGACCCTGCGTGACCTGAATGAAAGAGCTAGAGACGGCAGACCCAGTGCCTTGAAAATGTTACAGACAATATGGGCCTCCCCACTTAGGATCCAAATTACGGGCACTGATAATGAGGTGAGACCTCAGATTGGCCGTGAGAACAATCTTCTGCTCCCTGCCCTGAGGACCTAAAACCAGGTACCAATAAAATAAAATGGCCCTTGAAGGTGCAGGTAGGACCACGATGGTGTGGCCTACTTGCACCTTGGGGGAGATTATTGGAGGTGGGGGGTTCAGTAGCCCCTCCAGTAATGGGTACATGGCCTATTGTAATAATGGTTAACACTCCAGCCTTTATTGCTAAGGGGACCCCTATCATGTCTCTGTGGCAGATCAGGACACTCCCTTTGGTGCCTGATGTGGTTGTACAGCCACAGACATTGGGTCAAAGAGTTTGGTACAGGCAGCCAGGGCATGCCCCTATACAAGCTGAAGTGTTAACTCAAGACAGGAATACGGCCTGTATCTTACCCTGGAGGGCGGATCTTCCCCTCTTGGTACCTCTAAATCACTTATATTACTCCCCATAAGTCTATGAGTCACCAGAAGGAACCAAACAATGCTACAGTGTTCCAGAGTTGCCATAAGACCATGTGCAGCATCTGGTGATGGTCCAACCGGGACTGATGACACGTAAGATGGACCTGCACTGTGTGATTGCATGCTTCCAGTAGATACCACTGAGCACTGGCCCAAAGAAAAGTTCAACTGATATGCCAATCATCACTCATCTCGGATTACATCAACACGCGTCGCGACAGGTAATTATGTAAGCGTCGCGATGTATTGGGTCTCTGTATCAAGGGGAGCTCACCTTATGGTAACTTGATCAGTGGTTCATGTTGTGAAGGGGTGGAGTGTATGGGAACTGCTGAATCATGGCCTGAATCACTGATTGGTCACCTGAGGTGAGCACCAAGTCAGCCACAGGGACCACAGGTGAAGGTGATATACCTGTGTGATTGGAAGGGGTGGAGCCTGGCTCCACCTCTCCCAAACCCCATTTAAGGGCTGACCACCACCAGGGAAGGATCTCTTCTTGGAGATCCCTCCTATGTGGAGTCCCCTGTGAGCCTTGATGTCCTGAAGGTGAGCTATCTTCTCTTTTGTATTATTTGTATCCTATCTATATAGAACTACTCAAAGTACACCATCATCTATACTATTTCTTTGTGAAGTACCATCCTTGGGAGTTATTTACCCCACAAGGATACAGTGGTAGGCTCCTATCTCTCTACTTAGTGCCTCCATCAGGGAGGCAATATTGCATACAGCTGCATAAATAGGTGGCATGAACTTATTTAATTATCTGTAATCCACTATCATTCTCCATGCCCCATCTGACTTTCTGACTTACTGGCCATATAGGGGAATTATACAGGCTATGTGGTTGGTAGGCTGGTACTTGTCCAATAATTCTGGCTCTTACGTTTTTGGGGATATTTTGAAACTTTTAATTTTCCTCCAGCAGCCTCCATTGCAGGAGGAGGACATGATTGGTCTGACAATCAATTTTAGCAAGTTGAACCCCAGCCCAAAGTAAGTCATAAAACATCTGTTTTTGGGATACCCATATGGGTCTGAATCAAGGTGTCCATGGGTCTCCTAGTTTTAGTTACAGGGAGGACCTCTGTCCCTTCTATAGTCTGGATATAGTGCCTGGTCCATATGTATTCTGTTCCTCCTAGATCAGCCACTAACTGGGCAGCCTCCAAGACCGCTAAAGGGTTTAATATTGACACTAGTGTGCCACACTGGTGGGAAGATGTCTGTTGTAAGGTGTGGTCCCTCATCCATGCTGAGTACTTAACCAGACCCAGACTCTCAAAAGAGTCATCATAAATCACCTCCTTCATTACCAGTTCTCTAATTATGAAGTTCCTCCATCAAACTCCATCGACCAGTATTAGTTGGGATATCACTTTTATTTGGCCACATGATTCTACATGCAGACACCATCCATTGAATTAGATAATTATTTTCTTCATAGTTACGCATCACAGTCAAATATAGTCTTTACTTGAGGGCCAGATATGCGGCAATAGATACAAGTTTAGAAATCTCCAGTCTACTAACACAATTTTGGCCCCTGTGACCCATAAGCAGAAGAGACAAGCTAGTATACTCTCCTGTGGTTTCAGTTTAAATTGCAGTTAATAAACCCATGAGTTTGGCAGCCATGCAGAGGCACACCGTCACATGTAACGTGAGTATGGGCAGGGAGCCATTCCTTGAGTGGCAACTCCACCAGTTTGACTTGGGCTTGCTTGGTTTTCAGAGTTATTAGTCTTATTTGTACAGGATCTGAAGTTCCCACATTTTATAGTTGGACTTCACTCTGCTTGATTTTCCTCTTAGACTCAACCAGGATCCAAGTATCATGTTTAAGTCCTTTTCCCTTTTAAATGATATAGTTTTTAATTTTAGTGGGGAAATGCCGTTGGACAATGAGGCAGTTTGCCCCTCAGAAATGCAATTTTGTTTTCCAGTTGTTTGATATGGGCTTTTGAGAGCTCAGTTTAGTCTTCCAGTTCTTCCTCAGAAGAACGCTACATATAAACACCGAGCAGTAGTGGCAATACTATAGCAGACGCTACTACTCTTTCTTCTGTTGCTAGGAAAGCATGTTCTAGTTTATTAAAAAATTCTGCCACCTTCAAAGAGGATTTAATAAGGGGACTATCGTCCCTTATGAGACCCCATTCTTCAACAGTCCATGCAGCACTCATCCACAGGGAATCCAGGAGCATTAGGGTTACGGAAAGGAGTTCCTTCTTTGGGGTATTAGTGGTTCCAATGACCAGCCAATGTATTGTCCTTTTAAATGGACCCACCCAAAGCATATACACCACTGTCACTCCTAGCTAGCCCATCAAGTGTAACACAACAGAAAGCACGATAATGACAAAAGAGCAACAAGATTACAAACCACAGCAAGTGAGAATACACTCAAACACAACAGCAGTAGACATAGAAATAAGGGGAAAGCAGCTACTAACTTTCAGGAGGCCTTATATAAACAGGGACCTTCAGAGAGATACTCTTACCTCTGCTACCAACCCTTAAGTGATGTCTGGAACAAAGATCCCGGCTTCACCTCTTCTAGTCTCCCTGGCTTGGGGCTTTCCTACCATTTCCTACCAGGTGCTTAATAACTGTTTCAAGCCCTGACTTAGCATTTTCACTACAGCTGATGTTCATTTAACAGGTTTAACAAAAGCTTACAAAAACTTGTTAGCTTCCACCATCCATGTCAAATCACATATAATTGCCTAATAAGAAGCCATGGTAGGACAATCACTCCTTACAGAAATGGTACAAGAAGTATTTTTAACTGGCAGAATTTGAAGTAGGTAGTTTTTCTGAATTCACTTGACTTTTTAAAAAGAAGGATAAAAGAGAAAGTGATCCATGGGATTTAGCATTTTATTTAATTCTTTGTATTACTATTTTTTCCTTCTCTTTTTGAAATATGTTCACTGTAATGTAACCACCATTGATGATTCTGCCTACTAAATGCAGAAATAGAAATGTGGTGTATTGATAGGGTAGCCATCAATAACCGATAAGTTTCTGATAATTTTCTCAGATTTCGAGTATTATTTTGGAAAGCTACTTTTCTCTCCTGTCCATCTGTTTTCTTGCTATATTCTCATCTGATGGGAAAGATGGGTAAATACCATGGCTGGAAAGTTCCATTTAAGATGCTCTCATTCATCTTCTTCATCAACTGATCCTCAGTTGGAAAAGTTAGAAGCTAGTCAAATAGAATGTTGGCCTTCCAAACATAAGCACATATGTAAGTGAATACACAGCATATGAAGGACAAATTATGTCTGTCACTAAACTGGTATGAGAATAAACTTCATGTTTGTAAAGTACTTTGTAAGCCTTAGATTTCAAACGTTATGAAAATAGTGTATGTGTAATATAATACTTTAACATTTAGAGGAAATATAGTAGAAAAATGCTCTTCAGATACCTAACTTTCACTGTTTAGCTTTTCGGGTGATCTGGAGTAAATAATATGAGAATGGAGTCCTTCACACAAAATAGGCAAAGTCTGTTCAAAACCTACAATTATATGAAAGACTGAAATTCTATGAAAATATACTCAACATGCAGTAAAGTTAGCTTGAAGTATTCCAGAGAGAAGAATCGTTATTTATCTGTCCTATTATTAAAGAAATCAATAGCTTTGTACTTTGTTCCATACAAAGCAGTAGAGAAAGTATATTTTCATTACATGACAGAGAATTACATTGCTTCCTATAACCTAGAAATTATGGCATTCTTCTAAGTCATGACAGCGGGATGCTTAGTTCCTGTTTGCAGTTAGGCAGAGAAATGTTGTCGTATTTTCTTCCTCTTGTTGACTTTTTTCCTCTTCTAAGTACCTTCACATAGTTTTCAAATCCATGACCTGCAGACAGGATTTTACCTACTTTCAGTCAAGTGTTTTTTTCCTAACTACACTTATGCTTGCTATTTTAGAGTGCATATAAATATTGATTCCTTTCAAAGATGTTTGATTTATGGCTGAGCTTCTTTGTAATTTCAATTATATTCCTTTGTTCTTCTCTACTTAATTACTTTAGCCTTCAGTTTCCTACTGATTCCACTTGTCATAATGCTATCAAATGGCACAGTTTTGGCAATGTGTAGAGCCAAAATCTATTAATTTAAGAGGCCATAAGTAATACTCTCAGTACTAGAAATACATTCAGGCCCTGGAGCATATTCAGAGAAGGGTAATGAAGCTGGTAAGTGGTCTGGAGCACAAGCCTTATGAGGAATAAGTTTGGGTTATTTAGTCAGGAGAAGAGAAGGCTCAGGGATGACCTTATTGCTCTTTACAGCTATCTGAAGGGAGGTTGTGGTGAGATAGGGATTAGCCTCTTCTCCCATGTAACTAGCAATAGGACTAGAGGGAATGGCCAGGGGAGAATCAGGTTGGACATTCGGAAAAACTTCTTCACTGAGAGAGTGGTCAGGTGCTCATATGGCCCAGGAAAATGGTGGAGTCACCAACCCTGAAGATGTTCAAGAAATGTTTAGATGTTTCCCTAAGGGACAAGTTTCAGTGGGAAATATTGGTTATATGTGGATGGTTGAACTGGATGATCTTAGAACTTTTCTTCAGGGCTGCTCTCAAGCCATTCTTCACCCAAACTTTGTGCTTGAGATTGCCCTGACCCAGGTCCAGTACCTTGCACTTGTCCTTGTTGAATTTCATGAGGTTTACGTGGATCCTTCTCTCAAGCCTGTCCAGATCTCTCTGGAGGGCATCCCTTCCCTCCAGCATGTCAACTGCACCACTCAGCTGGTGTCATATTCAAAATTTCTGAGGTATTCTCAATCCCACTGTCCATTTTATCTACAAACATGATGAATAATACTGATCCCCGAGGAATGCCACACAACACTGGTCTCCACTTGGACACTGAGCCATTGACTGCAATCCTCTTAGTGTGACTATCCAGCCAATTTCTTATCTATTTTTCTCCAAATCTGTGACCAGCATGTCATGCGGGATAGTGTCGTACGCTTCACACAAGTCTAGGTAGATGATGTCAGTTGCTCTTCCTTTATCCACTGATGCTGTTACTCCATCATAAAAGGCCACCAAGTTTGTCAGACATGACTTACCCTTAGAGAAGCTATGTTGGTTACCACCAATCACCTCGTCATTATTTTCCAGGTGCCTTAGTAGCATCTTCTGGAGGATCTGCTGCATGATCTTTCGAGGCACAGAGGTGAGACTGAGTGGCCTCCTGTCCCTTGGATCTTCTTTTTTTTCCCTTCTGAAAATTGGGTATATGTTTCCACTTTTCCAATGAGAGGGAACTTCACCAGACTGCCATGACCTTTCAAATATGATGAACAGTGGCTTGGCAACTTCATTTTGCTAGTTCCCTCAGAACTAGGGATGATCCCTCCCCTCTGCCCTGGTGAGGCCTCAGCTGGTGTATCATGTCCAATTCTGGGCTCCCCGGTACAAAAAAGACAGGGACATCCTTGAAAGATTCCAGCAGAGAGCTACATAGATGATAAAAGGACTGGAGCACCTCTCTTATGAGGAAAGGCTGAGAGACCTGGGTCTATTTGGCCTTGAAAAAAAGACTCAGAGGGGATCCAATCCACATCTATAAATATCTAAGGCACTGGAGGCAAGGGGATGAGGCTGGACTCTTCTCAGCAGTGAGTGGTGATAGGATGAGGAGAAATGGCCACAAGCTGAAGCATAGGAAATTCTGGACAAATGTGCATAAGAATGTTTCCACAGTGAGCATGATGGAGCACTGGAACAAGTTGCCCAAAGAGTCTCCTCTGGAGACATTTAAGACCTGCATGGACACCTACCTGTGCAACCTCACCTAGGGAGCCTGCTTTGGCAGGGGGGTTGGTCTCGATGATCTCTAGAGATCCCATCCAACCACCACAATTCTATGATTCTGTGATCGCACCAGGTCCCATGGACTTGTGCATGTTCATGTTCTTTAGATGGTCCCGGACCTCATCTTCTCTTACAGTAGGTAGACCTATCTTCTCCAAGTTCTTAACATGGTTATCTGCAACTTGGGCAGTGTGGCTAGAGCCCTTGCCAGTGAAGACTGAGGTAAAGAAGTCATTGAGCACCTCAGCCTTCTCCATATCCCTCATGACCAGGTCTCCCATTTCCTTCCAGAGAAGGTCCACATCTTCTTTGACCTTTTTAACATTGATATACCTTCAGAATTTTTTGTTCTCCTTTACTGCTCTGGCTATAATTAATTCTGTCTGGCTTTTAGCTTTCCTAACCTGATCCCTGGCTGCTTGGACAAGTTATTTGCAGTCCTTGCAGGTAACCTGTTCCTGCTTCCACTCCCTATAGACTTTCTTTGCTCTGAAGTAAGTCCAGGAATTCCTTGTTGATCCACAGAGGCCTCCTGGCACTCTTGCTTACCTTCCTTTAGCTTGGGATGCACTGCTTTTGGGTTTGGAGGAAATGGTCATTGAATACCAACCAGGATTCTTGGTCTTGCCTTTCCCTCCAGGGACTTTTCCCATGTTACCCTGCCAAGCAGTTCCCTGAAGAGTTAAAGTCTGCTCTCCTGAAGTGCAGAGTAGGAAGCTTGCTGCACACTCTTTGACACCCTGAGGATTTTGAATGTCACAGTTTTGTGGTCACTACAGCCAACGATGCCCTTCAGCTTCACATTTCTCACCAGTCCCTCCTTGCTGGTGAGAAAAAGTTCCAGCATAGCACCTTCCCTAGTGCAGGAACTCACAACTTGGTAGTAGAAGCTGTCATCAACACATTCCTGCAATTTCTGGTGCCCTGCTGTGTTGTCCCTCCAACAGATGTAAGGATGATTGAAGTCTCCCATGAGAACCATGTTTTGTGAATATGAAACCAATCCTATCTGTTTGTAGGGGGTATTTTAATGTTATTGAATGTTTTATATATATATTTAAAATTTCTATAATAATAAAATACTTATGTTCCATAATTAAAGAGCATTTTGGAAGGGGTAAGAACATTGAAACATTCAATCATTCCACGTGAATTTCTGCTTTTTATATTATATGCTGGTTAACAGTCTATCTCATTGTGATCAGCAGGAAATGGGATAACTAAACAAGGAAGAAATATGAAGTAATTCATCCTACCATTAACTTCACCAATTTATCTAATACTTGATTTCTTTTTCCTTTAAATTGTTTGTCCTATTGATATTTCCTTCTGTTTAGAACTGATGAAACCACACTTGTGCTGGTACCAGTTCCAGTAAAAGAGATCTGGAGAAACTATAGAGAGTCATAATAAGGGCTACAAAAATGATTAAAGAGTTGTGTCATCTCTACTGAGGAAAGGCTGAAAGAGCTGTGACTGTTCAATTCAGAGAAGAGGAGGCTTGGGGAGGATGTTATCATAGAGATGTGCATAAATATCTGAATCAAGAGTGCAGAGGAAAGAGCAGGTTCTTCTCAGTGGTATTTGGTGACATGACAAGAAGCAATAGGCACAAAGAGGAACATAGGATTTTCCCTTTGAATACCAGGAAGCTCTTCTGTGTTGTGTGGATTACAGAGCCCTGTTATAGCTTGTCTAAAGAGGCTGAGGAATCTTCTCCTTGGAGATCTTCAAAAGCTGCCTGAATACCAAATTTACAGCACCTTCATTTGAAAAACCTTTTCCATAATATCCCTGTGATGTGAGGGCAAGTCACACTTGAAACAACAGATTAACTCTAGTAAATATGTTTATTTACTTAGGATTCATTTATTGAATGTGAATTTTACAGGACAATTGCAAAAGCTGTTGTTGTTTTATACCATACTTCACTGTTGAAATTCCTTTGTGGTGGTGACAAAGTGGCTGATAAATTTACAGTAAGATAAACAGGTATTTTTGTGAGTGTACAGTATGTTCTATAATTGTTTATTTAAGCAGAAAAGTAATGTTTAGTGTTTCAACAGTTCAGAACATAAATGTGTTCATCATTTTTTTTATTAGTATCAATGTTATCATTGTGTATTTTAAGAGGACATTTAAGGGAATTTTTAAAAACACAAGTCCTCAGCATGATTAATTTGACATTCAGATTTCTTTTACGTGGTAGTTATACTAAAAATAGGGCTCATTTTAGACTGTGGATGTATTCATTTGTTTCTCCTCATTTGTCACTACAACAGTGAATGACAATTGTAAAACTTAAGAAGCTACAGGAATTCCTTGCCATACTGGCATTTCAAGGATGACAGTGAAATAAACAGCTGTATTAGTTTTTCTGTTGTGTGTATGCTCTAAATAAGGACTCAGATGTAAAAAGTCTGTTCGTTTGCTTGTTTGTGTTTTGGGAAGTGGGTTTTTTGCCAGCAGATTCCCAATTTGCTAAATGAACTCAAGTCTCTGAATGAGAATACACTTTTTGTTATGACTTGGTCCTAACTGTTCCTCAAATCTCTCCAGGCAAAAAGCATTGTTTATCAGTAGTAGTCACATATTCCAGTCACAATGAAAAAGTTGTGTTCATCCAATTTTTACTGACAGTGTCACAATAGTGGACTCAATGATTTATTACAATTCTGCTTATGAGCTACATATATCAATATTTTATTTTCATTAAATTCTAGAGACAGTGTCTACTATGCATCACAATGTTGTCAACTTCAGTAAAGTATGATGCAAAGATAATGTTTTCATGATTTATTGACAGTGGGTCATATAATTACTAACTATGCATATGTCTAATTGATAGAAAGCATCAGACACTATGCAATGAAGCATGATTATAGCAATACAATTCAAATTCCTATCAAAATGAGATCTTAGTGAGGATTGAGTTGTAATCTTCTGACTCTAAGAAATGTAATTTTGCATTGATTTTTTTTTTTTCATAAAAACCGCAGAAAGAGTAGATAGCTAGCTAGCTGGCTAGATAGATAGATCTATTGAGTTTTAACCTTACTGTTGTGTTCTGGAGACACCTGGCATTTGTCTTCAATGCCATAGGTATCCATCCTGTATGTATATATGTATGTGTGTAGAAAGACATATTCAAGTAGATATTCTGTACACTTTTTTGCAGTGTGAGAGGTGGATGTCAGTATGTTGCATTTTTTTTTTACATCAATTGCATTGAAGTAATCATTAGAAATTAAGGATAAAGTTGAAGGATAATATATTAAATCAGAATTGCAATCACCACAAGGGATAAAATCATAGAAGTACAAAAATCATAAAATCCTTAGAGTTGGACTAGGTGACCTTTAAAGGACCCTTCCAACTTCCCTGTAACGAACAGCGACATCCACAGCTAGATCAGGTTGTCCAAGGCCTTATCCAGTCTCACCTTGAGAGTCTCCAGGGACAGGGCATTTGCCACATCACCAGGCAACCTGTTCCAGTATCTTACCACCCTTACTGTAAAAGACTTTTTCCTTATATCTAACCTAAATCCACCCTTTTTAAGCTTGAAATCATTTTCCCCTGTTCTATTGTCTCAGACCCTGCTAAAAAGTCTGTCCTCTTTTTTCCTATAGCTCCTATTCAGATACTGAAGGGCTGCTATAAGGTTACCATGGAGCCTTTTCTTCTCCAGGATGAAGAGCCCCAGCCCTCTCAGCCTGTCCTCATAGCAGAGGTGTTCCATCAATTGAAACATTTTTGTGGCCCTTCTCTGTATTTGCTCCAACAGATCTATGACTCTCCTGGACTGAGAACTCCACATCTGGACTCCAGGTGGGGATTCACCAGCACAAAGTAGGTGGCAGGTTCACCTTCTTCAACCTGTCTCCTATGCATCTTTTGTTGCAGCCCAGGACACAGTTGGTTTTCTGGGATGTGATGACACATTGCTGGCTCAAATTCATCTTCTCATCCACCAGCACCCCCAGGTCTTTTTTCAGCGGGGCCAGTTCTTCATCCTTCAAACAGTCTATGTATCAAATCCATATCACTCCAATTTGGAGAGGTTTGTCACCGGTTTACCAGGCTGGTTTGGCCCTGTTCCATGACTATTGGTTTGGGGGGACCCACGCCCCAGGAAAGGGGAAGGAGGAAAGGAAAAAGAGAAAAGGGAGATGGGCCTAAACAGCAGCAACAGTCTGAGGAAGAAAGCTAATTTACTAAATAAGATATCGGAAAGCAAAACAATATAATACAATATAATTGGAATTGAAGCTAATAAATCAAATAAAATGAGCCAGAGAGTGTCTGCTAAACCAAAGGCCTTACGCTAACACTGAAGGTGAGATGGATTGCAAGCACCCACTGCTGGGTCAATCCCAAAGGAAAGAGAGAAGGTCCCGTGACCGCAGTTTTTCTTTCCCTCTGAGCGGAAACAGGTAAAAATGCAAAGCATTGCACAGTCCTCTGGGGAATGTAGTTCTTCCCTTCTGAGATAAGCATATCCATAACTATCGATGATCATCGCAGCTAGAGCATTAACTCTGTAACTCCCAATACACTACATGATGTTATGATGTTGAATATCAATAATATAACGAAAATCATAAAACCATGACAAGGATGTTGTGGGGTACCATGTCAAAGGCCTTACTAGAATCCACACAGATTACATCAGTGGCTCTTTCCTTGTCCACTGTTGCAGTGACATCATCATAAAAGGTCACTAGATTTGTCAAACAGGATTTGCCCTTGGTGAAACTAGTCTGGTTCTCCTGTATCACCTCCCTGCCTTCAACAGGCCTTAGCATAGCTTCTAGGAGCTTCTGATCCATGATATTTCCTGGCACAGAGTTGAAACTGACAAGTCAGTAGTTCACAGGTCATCATTTTTATCCTTCTTAAAAAGGGTGTGATGTTGCCTAATTTTTGCAGTCACCAGGGACATCACCTGATTGCCATGACTTCTCAAGTATCATTGAGAGTGACTTGATGACTACATCAGATAAGTCCCTTAGAACTCTAGGATGTATCTCATCAGGATTCATAAATTTATGGATGTTCAGGTTCCTCATGTTGTCACAAACCTGATCTTTGCTTACAGTGGAATGGACATTGCTTCCCCAGTCTCCTCCTACAAAACCAAACATTTGAGAGCTGTGTGAGGAGCAATTATCAGATAATATTGAGGCCTAAATCTTGTTAAGTACCTCAGCCTTCCCCTTGACTCTTGTTAACAACCTGCCTGTGTCACTCACTTGGGAGGGTACACTCTCCTGGACTTTCCTTTTCTGGTTGAGGTATCTGTAGAAGCCTTTCTTGTTCTTGGCAACACTAGCCAAGTTCATTTCCAGCATGGTACTGGCATTCCCAACCACATTCTTACACAACCTAGCAGCTTCCTTATGCTCTTCACAAGGTACCTGTCCCTGTTTCCACTGCCTGTGCCTTTTCTTCTTGCTCTTCACTTTGATCAGAAGGTCCTAGTTCAGCCATACCAGTCTCTTGCCTTGCTTTCCTGACTTGCTACACCTGGGGATAGAGAGCTCTTGCATTGTGAGGAAAGCTTCCTTAAAAATCTGCCAGCTCTGCTCTGTACCTGTACTCAAGAGGATGATTTCCCAGGTTATTTGCTAACTCCCTGAAAAACTGGAATTTAGCTTTCCTAAAATTTAGCATCGTAATTCTACTCTTTGCCTGTCTCATGTCCCTCCAGAGCATGAACTGAACCATAGCAGGGTCACTACAGCCCAGGCAGCCTCCTGGTGTCAATAATCAGTTCCTTTACATTGCTAACAGGTTCAGTATTGCATTTCCCCTGTGGCTCCATTTATTATTTGGCTTAGGAAGTTGTCCTTAATGCTTTCTAGGAGCTTTCTAGATTGCTTACAGCTCAGATATCTGGGTGGTTGAAGTCCCCCAGCAGGATGAGCACTCGCAATCACACCTCCTTGTAGCTGCAGGTAGAAGGCTTCACTGACAGGTTTGGCTTGATCAGATGGCCTGTAGTAGACACTGATCACAGGGTCCCCTTTGCTGCCTCACTCTCTGTCACCCATATGCTTTTAATTTGCTCATCACTGTTCCTTAGGGACAGCTCTTCACATTCTATTCTCTTCCTGATGTAGATAGCAACACCCCCTCCCCTTCTTCCTCGCTTGTCCCTTCTGAACATCTTGTAGCTGTTGATAGCCACATCTCTCAAGGCAGTGGTTCCTTTGAGGCCCCTGTTAGCACCCTGTCCCTCTAATCTAGCTATGCCATCCCAAACCTTATCATGGACCCTTCTCCCCTTTTGAGAAAGGCAAGCCTCATCCAGTGCACACAAACTCAGTGCCATGTTGTCAAAAAAAAATAATAATAATAATCTGGTGATGGCACCAGCCATAATGCCAGGTATTTAAATATAAGATTCTTTGTCTTATTTCCATGTCCTTACCCAATAGAGAAGGCAGAGAAGATGATGTGTGCATTCAGTTTCCTTCAGCCATTGTCCCAAGGCCCTTAAAGTCCCTTTTGATAGCCTTTGTCCCACATGTAGCTGCTTCATCTCTCCATATATGGAAAAGCAGTAAGGGGTTGTGGTTTGACAGCTGTACCAGGCTAGGTAGTTTCCCCATGACATCATTCACCTGAGCCCCAGGAAGACAGCAGGCTTACTGTAAGAACAGGGTTTGCTCATCATATAGGATGTTCAGTTCCCTGTAAGGAGGGCTCACCTACAAATAATATTTGTATCTTCTTCAATAATGTAGTCTTGATGCTGGGAGAAGGCTTCTTGCAATTTGTTTTTGTTATTTTGTCTAGACTGAGTAGGCTGTTATCACTCACAAACAGGGCAACAGGGCCACATACCTGTTATAGAGAGGCACCTGGTGGGGTGGAACAGGCAAGGACAGTTTTCTTTTGCAGCTTCAAGGACAGACTTTTCTCCATCCACTCTTTTCCTTTGTGTTCTTGCTTCTAGCCTTGCAATATTTTCCTCAAACTGATGTGATACAGGCTGCTTTTTTGTGTTTTTCTATTTGAAATAACCCATCTCTGCATGACTAAATTGTGGTTTTCCTACTCCTTTTTGTCCCCAGTGACACATTTTAATCTATGTATTTCACCCTGTAGCCTGGCCACAAGGCAGAGAAGATTGTCTACCTGCTCACATCTCACACGGTTGTTCTGACTGCCATACCAGTGAAAGGCTCATGCATTCTTCACAGCCAGAGGTCTGGAAGCTACATGGTTGCCTCCAAATTCAGTCAGAGTTACAACATCCACCCTGACAGGGGCAGACATACTGGCTTTTATTTAAGTGGTGTAGTGGAAATGCTTGAACTAGTGATTAAACGCCTGGTAGGAAGGCCAGGCCAACCCAGAAGAGCTCAAGTACATGCAACATATATGGGAGACCAGAAGAAGTGAAGCCAGGATCTGCACCTTCCCAGACCTCATTTAAGGGCTGGCAGTGGAGGTGGGGGTATCTTTCTAGAGCTTCCTGCCTACCTGAGGTTTTCTGAAGGTAAACAGCCTTTTTCCCTTATTTTTGAACTCCCTGATGTGCCTGAGTGTATTCTCACTTGCTACAGTCTGGGATCTTGCTGTTCTTCTGTCGTGCTTTCCATTGCATTATAATCATATTACAGATGGCATAAGTCTCTTTTCTTCGATTATTAGACTATTTTTCTCAGGAAAGGAGAGCTGATTTCTCTTCTTTATATCTCATAGTTTCTAATAGAAGCTGAATTCTCTGATAAAAATTAGTCAGGAAGTGGTGTGGCTGCACCTCGAGTGCTGTGTTCAGTTTTGGGCCCCTCACTACAAGAAGACATTGAGGACCTGGAACATATTCAGAGAAGGACAACAGAACTGGTGAAGGGTCTGAAGCACAAGTCTTATGAGGAGTGGCTGAAGGAGCTGGGATTGTTTAGTCTAGAGAAGAGAAGGCTTGGGGGAGACCTCATCACAGTCTACAACTTCCTCAAGGGAGGCTGTGGTAAGGGAGGGGTTGGCCTCTTCTCCCAGATAATTAATGACAGGACAAGAGGCAATGGCCACAAATTGTGCCAGGGAAGATTTAGATTGGATATGAGGAAAAGCTTTTCCTCTGAAAGAGTGGTCAGGTGCTGGAATGGCCTGCCTAGGGAAGTGGTGGAGTCACCATTCCTAGAGCTGTTGAAGAAGTGTCTAGATGAGGTGCTAAGGGATATGATCTAGTAGCTCAGTGGGTAGTGATGGTTACAGGAGGATGGTTAGGCTAGATGATCTTGTAGGTCCTTTCCAACCTAGTGTTTCTATGTTTCTATATAACAACAAAGGGTTACTTAGCCTGATGATTTATGAGAGCGGTACTATTTTTCTAGCTTATGTACATAGTTCTGGTCCATGTTCTACTGTTGTTTAAAATGTCACACAAAAACAACAGTTTTATGTTGAAGCAACTTTTTTAGTGCTCTTTTACTGTATATTTTAGACAGCTCTAAAATGTAAATCAGGATAACTAGAAGTAAATTAGATTTAAAGTATTTTGTTAATGATAAACAAACAAAAATTTTGTTAATGATCAAAACAAACAAACAAAAAAAAAAGATGAAGAGGAGTGTCCTTAAAAGTTATTTCTTTGGGAGAAATGCCTGTCATGTTAATACATTAGACAGCACTGAAAATTCAGTGCAGAAGGAGAAAACCAGTGACATTTCAGTATAGTGAGAGAAGAATCCTTTAGGGGTGCATTATAATTTCTCTAGCTATTATTGTAGTGCAAAAGCTTATCTTTTGATATAGTAGGGATAGCAGGAAAAGACATGCTGATATTTTTGCATCACATTCTACTGTTTCATGTCTGACATTGTTTCTAGGAAAGGCTTTAAACATACCTCTCAATGGACTCATGAATGAAGAGCCTTAGCCTCCACATTCATACTTTAAAAGCAAAGTTTTAATTTAGCCCAGAAGTCTGTGATCATTGCTATCCATTTCAGAGTACCAATGACTTCCCTGACAAAAACTGAAATTTTTTTTTTCTTTTTGTATTATTGATCATCTCAAGCTGGTAAACTGGGATTTTTAACTATAAACTGATAAGCTACAGCTGTAGTAGCGTATTCTTGGGAAAAATAAAAAAATTAAAAAAATAAGTTTGAGTTGGAATTTAGTGGGGGGGGTTTTGTTTGTAAAATATAGTGAAAAAGGAGTTCATATACCAATAGAAATCTAACCTGAAAATCAGTGTATTATATCATTTATTATTACACTAGATTGACAAAGCCATGACAGAAATATTTCTTACTAGTGTGTTTTTAAGACGCATCTGCCACTTCTGTTCGCACCAATGAATCTTTCAAGAGTGTTTTAGTATACAATACTCTCTGTTATATCAGGACTGGGTCTTGTACCTTAAACATGTAGAAATATTTGGAAAAATTATTCATTAAATGTCTAGTTACGTCTGTTTGCCATGAATTTTATTCCTTTTTTTTCTTAAGAGATGTCATTTGAATATTCTGAAACTGTCCCATTTTATACTTCTGATGATATGGAATGTCCTGTTTAATTTTAGATACAGTGTATTGCCTCTCACTATGGCTTATTTTGGCAGAGTACATTTAGTAAGGCGATAGCACCTTTTCCTAGGTGAAGAACTGTTGTTTTGAAAAGATGCTATAATCTGAAATTTGCTTTTATTATAATGTTTACTTGTCAAAACCATGTAAGCTACCTGGAAAACAATGACCAGAACAAACACTTCTCACTTTTGCTGTGTTTTAATGTGAACTTAACATAATAAGCAAAATGGCTTTCTAACAGCTCCTACAGACAACTGAAGAAGTACTTCAGTTCTTTGTTTAGTTTGATTTTTGTTCATTATGTTTTTTGTGTTCATTTTTTTTTGTTTGTTTTTTTAAAACAAACAACAAGGGAATGAATGGATTCATGTACTTTGTTGCTGTTAGAATGGGGAGCATAGTGATCCTCTAAAGTTCAGGCTTTTGGTAGACATTTTCTGGATTTGTGATAATGTCTTCATTTTTTTCCTCTGACTAAGCTCACATCTTTGTTACAAGATTATCTATGTATTCAACTTCCACATAAGCTTTCCACACTCTTTTTTTTTTTCCTTTTTGGAAATAAGTAGCTTTAGATAAAGGCAATGATCATAATACAGCAGCAGCAATCACTAGCGTGTATATGTCAATTGATTAATCGGTGTATTCTCCTTTCGAGCTTGGCCACATAAATGAATGTGACATTTCTCATTAGAGAAAAGTAGATTATGGCCTTTTGATAGGTAAGCTGAGAGAGAACATGTATACTTAAAAACACTTATGCTTGACAGAATGATTAGTTCAGGAGTTCCAATATTTGCATTTATCCTGATAATGAAATTTTCATTTCAATAGCTACTTTAATAATATTGCCTGGTGTTCGCACTGGAATTTCTTCATTTCTGAAATAGGCTTCATTAGGCTTTTCATAAGGAGATAGGAAGAAGCACGCTAACCACTTATAAATAATAAATATTGCACAATGTAAAAATTTTCAGTATTTTCTGTTCTTTGTAGGCTCTGGTCTCAATGATGGGCAGTGGCATGAAGTTCGACTTCTAGCTAAAGAAAACTTTGCTGTTCTCACCATTGATGGAGATGAAGCTTCAGCTGTTCGAACAAATAGCCCTCTACAAGTTAAAACTGGAGAGAAATACTTATTTGGAGGTAAATACATTTATATGTCAGAATAAACATCTGCTTACAATGCTGTTCTCTTCTGATCTGTGTGAGATGGGGCTCTGAGTTTAGTTGTCACAGTATTTGAGTCTTCTAAAACGAATGAGTGCATTTTGTCACAGAAGTATAGTAGAATGCTAAACTTAATTTTACTTCTAAATTTACTTATACTTCCCTTTTCTTGCAAAAAAAAAAAAAGTACAAGAAATGATCCAACTTCGAATGGGTGTCTATATCTTCATGGAATATTTCATCCTCTAAATGGGTCCCTTCCCATTATTAGTAGCCTAATTAAATGACACTGAAAGAGATTATTTCTTTTCAGTTTTGGAAACCTGAAGACAGAAAATACCACTGTTCTTAGCCTTTTGCTGATTTTTTTTTTAAGAGCTGTCATTATTATGGATAATTTAGAGCTTTCATAAGTTGAAGCCCTATGTTCAGTATTTCTGACCATTAGAAGTCCATGTACCACAAATAGTTATTGCAGGTTATGGTTTGAATATTTTTCAAAGTGAGATAGTTAGGAACTTCAAACCTCTGCAAAACCTAACTGTCATCAGTGAATTGATTTATTAGTTTCATTAGGAGTAAGTTCAGGTAGATAATGTGTAAACTGTTTATGGTTTGGTTTTTGTCTGTTTGTTTGTTTTCCTGTAAATATGCATAAGTGGTTTGAGAAGGAGCTATCTCTTGAATTCAGAGGATTATATGTTTTGGTGTCAGAAACTGCAAAATCAGCATTTCTGGATGTCTTTGAACACATACTCACTTTGTAACTAAATTCTCCTAATTCATTCTTGTGTGCAAATATAACGTTCTCCAAGCTTTCCTTTTCACTGACCTCAAATTAAGTATTTTTTTTCTATTTTTGTTTCCTGGTATTAAAATAGCAAACACATACTATACACAGTGTTGTTGTCTTTGCTGAATAGAATTTTAGAGTTTCAGCATTTTAGTACAGTATAGTTACTTTTCTCTTTAAATTATCAGTCATATACTTGTAATGAAAATAAAATTGAGTTTTAACTTAAAGTATTAAGGCAAATACTACATATACTTCATTCTGTGAAAATAACCACAGCTTTCTCTACAGAAATACCACAGATATAAATTTGAATTCTGGGGACAATAATTGTTTTTATAAAAAAAACTATCATTTTCACACCTTCTTGACGTAACTTTGCACTGGCAGTATTTCATAATATTAGTCCTATAATAAAACTGACCATTTATTCAAAATTTGGAATGGATTAAAGATTGAATAGCCAAGGAGAACATCATTCTGCTAAATGTAATGATTTAAATATTCCAAACAAATCATGAATACTAAATTGAGTTTTGCACAGATATATTCACAGTGATGTCTGAAAAAAAAAAAAAAACAACAATTTTACTCATAGGATTTTGATTATTATTGATTATATTTGCATCATTTACAATAAAAATAAGTATGGGGAATGTGGAAACCCAGGATGGCTGTTTTTTGTTTTTTTTTGCCTTAGATTTTGGTACGAGCAGGAACATGTCTGTGAGTCAGAATTCTCCCTCTCTCTCTTTCCGTGCAAATGGAAAGACTAATGGCAAGCTGAACATGCTGTTAACCCAGTGTCCACAACAAGATTAGCTAGTTCAGACACTGAAAATAGTTAGTCAACCTCCTTATTTAATAGTGTCTTCAGTTATCATTATCAGTTGGCTTTTTTGGAGAGACCAGTCTTATGAAAATGGAAGATCAAAAGAGCAAAAATATAGTTATTTGGGTACGGGACTTGTTTCTGTATGATATGGTCTGAGGTGAGTATGATTCTCAGTGCTCGTTGTAGATACTGTGAAACCTAATTGAAGTACTAATAGAAATTATAATTGCTGTCTGTTGCATCTACTATGTAAGAAGTCTTCAGGCAGTCCTGCATATCTAGGGCAGGCAGTCAATTAAATTATTTGCATTCCTACAATCTAAGGATGATATTAGCACTTTCCAGTGAAGAAGACAAATCCTGTCATGTAAAACTGTGTATCTAGGACTACAAAAGGAAAACGTGTTAGTGATGATTTTGTAAATTACGAAGTAGATCTTAAGAAATCATATATTTCCAAAGAAAAAACCATATGGGCTCTCAGTCAATGGCTTAGTGCTGTTTTGCAAAATTGGACTAGGAAGGTGAAACAGTGTTTAAATCCTTGTTTATTTTTTTCTCTTATCAACATAGCACCAAATTCATCTGTATAATATGACTTGAGGAATCAAATTCTATAACCTGGGGTTAGGTTATAAAGCAGGTATGTTTATTTGGTGCTGTGCACACACACCAGAGAAATGGTTACATTTTTAAAAGCACAAAGCATTTGATACATTTCATCGTATAATCAATATGTATCATTTTGATACATATTCTTTACATTCCTGAGAGTAGGACAGACTATTACAATCAGCTCCAGGAGATTATTTCCATAGGTACCACTTCAGATTCCTTCAGGTTGTGCAGAGCCTCCTGGTGGTTGCAGGCAGGGGTCTTGGAGATGAAGGCCATATGTCTTCCTCACTGAGTACTTTTCACTCTACTGCTTTTCAAGAGAGCAATCTGATTCTATCTGGTACTTAGCTAGCCATGGTTTTACAGTTTATTGTCTTTGCTCAACCACCATTTGGCTGTTATATTATTATATTCAACTTCTTGTCCTCCCTATCCCAGGTGGTGCCTTCATTAACCTTGCCTTCGTTAATCTATCTTCTCTTACTGTGAACCATCCTTAAGTCTCTTAATCCACTCTTACAGCCAATCAAATACTTTGTAGTGTGAGGTGACAAGTTGAAAAGTCTCCAGTGTAAGCTTTTGATTCTCAGTTTAAAGGTGTAAAGTATGTCTACTCTGAGTTTGATCTGGAGTGGAAAGTGTTTTGGTAACACAGTACTGAATTATTTTCACCAGTAAAACTCTGGATCAGATCTAACAGAGCTTGCTTGACCAAGTAGGAGAAGTAGTTTTCAGAGATCTCTCACATTTCATCCTATCAGTAGTTTTGTTTCTTTGTCTGCGTTCATGAGATAATCGTATTCTGTGAAAATTATGAGTTGACTGCAGACAAATTAAAATCAAACAGGAATTCTGATGCTGTTCCTTAAAAAATCCCAAATATTTGGTGATAAAGAGCTTTTGCCATTCTTTTATTTCTTGTCTTTTCCCAGGCAGTTTTATTTTACATTCTTTTTTACACTTCTACATCTCATACAATCCTCAGAAGTTAGACACATAACATCTTCTGAGTAATTCATGAAAATATTGTTATAACAGCATTATTCTTCTGTAATAAAACTGAGATGTATAAGATCTAATCCCTAGATATCTTGAATACAACTGTTTAATTAGGCACACAATTAACAACTATGCTTACATGGCCTAATGTTCATGCCTTCAGTAGATTAGGAATAGCTACATGATGGGAAATACGGTGAAACAAAGAGCAATTTAAATAAGAAATTGCCCTGGGAGGATGAATTGGCTATCACTTAAGTTTTCTTAAGTTTTCTGAAAGAATGAAATGAAGGTAAGTAATTTCAACTTTAGAAGGCTACTTATTCAGTGATCCATTGAGTTGAAAATGCATTAAACTCCTGATTTCTTGCTGAATCAGTGTGTGAGAAAACCAGTCTATGGCCCTGAGTAAGCTCAGTCAAGGAAAATTCTTTTGGCTCTGAAAAAAACAGGTGACAAAAGAAAAGATGTCATAGCAGTGATGCTAAGAAAGTTTAATCTCATAGTACTAAATAGTACAGAGAAGATGGATTAGAGTTGAACTTTTAAACAAAAATAAGAAACAAACTCTAGCATACCATCCAACAAATTAAAAACAAGGAGAGTCAGAATGCTAAAGCAACTAGGTTAAAGCGCTCATCTTCTGCTAAACTTTTCAAGCTTTTATATTTCTCTCTGGCCTTAGATTCTTTGTTACATTATTTTCCCTTTGCTTTTCCTGCTTGGAAGAGTTTGTTTTTTTCCATTCAGTAGTTTTATCTATCTATCTGTCTGTCTATATATTTATTTATTTATTTATTTATTTATGGATTATATCAAGATCCTAATATATTATTCAAAATTTTGAGGTTCAGGGCTCTGAAATAATAAATTAATCATTGTTGATATTGAATGGGTTCTACAATTTCTTGTGATGACTTCATAGCATTGGGGTAACCTCAGACAATAGAACTTTTTCACAGCATTGGTTCTGATCTGTTTCACCTTTCTTCTGTCACCTACACCTTGAGAAGCTGGGGCTACAATGGGAGAAGAAAAGCATAAGGCACCTTACCTACACCAAATAAGTTTAAGAGACTCAAGAGGCTTAGAAGGTTTTATTAATTAAAGAAACTGTTTCTATATGTGATACTTCCTTGATTTTGATTCGATTTAAATATGCATTTATTATTATGTTTATTTTTTTTTAACTTCTGCGTCAAAGACCTACGAATCCCTGACTGAAAAATGGTACTGGGATGGAACAAGGTATTCTGACACTTTTAAGAGAGTTGATATTTGTGGCTGTAGCTGAAAGTATCATGTTCTGTAGAGAGCTGAACTTCATAGTTTATTTTATTTTTGCACAAACTCACTTTGCAAGCAGGTGTTCCTCTTGGACTTTGTATCACGCATTGGCCATGCGGCCACAGATATTTTGTGTTCCAAAACTAGACCATTTCAATATGTTAGAATTTTTCTTGTTGAAAAAGCAGAAGACATATGTAACTCCTGGAAACAATCAGACTGCCTGAGCCTCTATCTCAAATAAAGGCTCTGTCACCGCCTTTGCTTGCTTTACACTGTCATACAAATCCAGTTCACATTTTTTCCTCAAGGGCTATCCTTTTCTGTATTTCAGAACTCTGTAAGTAGTTTTCAGTGTTTACTGTAAGCTTGTGGACAAGCATTTTTGTATACATCAAAAGTGATTTTTGTATCATTGTAAAGCAAGCAAAGGTGGTGACAGAGCTTGAGGTAGAGGTGCTGCAGAAAGAGTTATTAGAGATAAGGGGAATGAACTCACCCCTCTCGGCGACCGTTTAGTTAAGGAACGCAGCCGCCTCTCCTTCGAACACTGGCGCTCCGGAAGGAAGGGAGCCGGGGAGGTAGGGGGCAACCCACGCAGGCTCTGAGTGTATCTCTGCTCCTGGAAGCACCGCCGGAAGCACCGCCGAGGGGGCGAGCGCGGGGACGGGTGGACCTGGGCTCTTCTGCTCCGGTCATTCGGATGCTCATTCACTGGTTCAGGCTGTGACCAGGCAATGCCGCTGCATATCATCTATAAAACTTCTTGAAATACTGCTGGTTTATCTTCACATTCCTTCAGGAACATATTTAAAGAAAAGTCTTACACAATGTCTGTATTCTGCTAAAAAGATGATTCCAAAGCAATCTTCATCTTCATTGAAGGCACTAAGATTCATTGTATCAGAAATAACCTCAAGTAACATCTGGAAGGCGGCACGAACAGTAGTATATCTTTCAGATTTATTCAGGAGAAAGTATAATGTTATATTAAATAATTAACTGCAAGTACTTGTGTATGCATAAAGTTTAGCTTCAGTACTCAGTATTTTCATAAAGGAAATAGATTAACAGTTTTATTTGCTGCGTGCACTCTTTATTGGAAGCTACATAAACTCTTCAGTAATCATAATAATTCTCCTTATATCTCTGTGAATATATTTTGATATGTTTTTATTGAATAATTGGTGGGCAATTGACAAAAAACATGTTTTGCTCAATTTCGCTTACTAAACAAAGGATCCAGAACTTGGAGCACAATTAGAAAAAGAAAAATACCCACCTGCCTCTAATCACATGTCACAGGCATTATGTAAATGCACTGATTTTTAATAATATGAAGTGTGTCACTGCTGAAGAAAAGGTACTTAACGTTATATATTTGCAATGGCATCAAGTTATTCATTTTTCCTTATTCATCCATTGAATTAAAAGTATTGTATTTTAAAACCTTGCATTTTAAAGAGCAAGCATTACATAAAGCTTGAGCAGAAAGGTAAGAAAATAGGTCTATTCTGGTTGGGGATTTTTGTTTGTTTTTTGTTGTTTTTTTCTTTGAATGTCTTCTAGTAATGAAGATGAAGGTACAAAACATGTTTGGCATATTCAACTATGTTAGTTATTTGTACTGAACTCCAAACTGTGTTTAACTGGCTTGATTTCATTAGAACATGTCATTAAAAGCTTAACACTCAGTTTTGTTTCATTTCAAGGCATGTGAATCTCCTCTTCACACAAGCAATTTTCACAGGAAAAAGAATGGTCAGGATAGAGGTTTTTCCCCCAGTGTTTTGTGGAAAGATGAGACCAAATTGAACAGTCCGTGAATTTAATGTTGTGACAATAATTTTCTTCAGAGAAATCTCGTATTTCAGCATATGCAAAGAGAAGCTTATTTTAGTGCGAGTAACTGAATATCAGTGATGATATAGTTGATTTTAGAAAGTATCATTTTTAGGAACTAGAGGAGAAACTGAGTAGAAACTGCACTTCCATTCTGTGAAAACTTGAAGAGAAATATCTACTTATTGGTGCATTTACTAGCTTTCCATACTATCAGATACAGTGTTGCCAGAAGTTTGATGGCTTGCATGGCCTTAGTTTCATTTCAGTCTATCACCTTCATTGACAAGTGTATCATCATCTCTAACAGCAGAAAAGTAGAAAATGCATTGCTTGTAGCAGGAAGTGACAGTATATGCATCTAGGAATAGAAAAGCTCAAAAGCTCGAAGGCATGGTATATGCTGCCTGCAGAAATTTTCTATTCTGTGCTAAATGAAATATTTTCATATAAAGCAGCAGAAGAGAAATCCATAGCTGAGTCCCTCTAACTTTCCCAATCCCAAATGGCAGCCTAAACAGAGGAAAAAAAAAAAAAAAACGATTTGTATTTTCTTGTCTCCTTTCTGGGAGATCCTTTCTGGATGGAGCCCTGGGCAGCCTGGTCTAGTATTAAATGGGGAGGTTGGTGGCCATGTCTGTGACAGGAGGGTTGGAGATTCATGTTACTTAAGGTCTCTTCCAACCCATGCCATTCTGTGATTCACCTCATAAAGATCGTTATAACAAGGTTGAGGTGTGGAATAGATGAATGGACGGTGAGGTAGGTTGAGAACTTGCTGACTGGAGGAGCTCAGAAGGTTGTGATCGCTGGTGCAGAGTCCAGTTGGAGGCCTGTACTTAGTGGTGTTCCTCAGGGGTCAGTGCTGGGTCTGTTACCGTTCAACATCTGTATCAATGACCTTGATGAGGGGATAGAGTCCACCCTCAGCAAGTTTACTGATGATACAAAGCTAGGAGGAATGGCTGACAAGCCAGAAGGCTGTGCTACCATTCAGCAAGACCTGGACAGGCTGGAGACCTGGGCAGAAAGAAACCAGATGAAATTTAACAAAAGAAAGTAAAGAGTATTGTACCTAAGGATGAATAACCACATGCATTGGTACAGGTTAGGGGGGTGACCTGCTGGAGAGGTGCTCTGAGGAGAAGGATCTGGGTGTCCTGGTGGATGACAGGTTGGCTATAAACCAGCAGTGTGCTGTGGTGTCAAAGAAGGCCAATGGGATCCTGGGGTGCATTAAAAAGAGCATGGCCAGCAGACTGAGGGAGGTAATCCTCCCCATCTACTCTGCCTTGGTGAGGCCTCACCTGGAGTATTGTGTCCAGTTCTGGGCTCCTGTCAAAGGTTTATGGGCAGGTTCGGCCCGGTTCCATGATCATTGGTGCAGGGGACCCACAGACCCACGCCCCAGGAAAGGGAAAAGGGGAAAGGTAAAAGGGAAAACGGAGATGGGCCTAGAAACAAGAGAGTGGCAATGATCTGAGGAGGAAAGCTAATTTACTAAATAAGATCCTGGAAAGCAAAATAACACAATATAATACAGTATAATTGGAATTGAAGCAAATAAATCAAATACAATCAGCAAGAGAGAGTGTCTGATAAACCGAAGGCCTTACACTGAAGGCAGCAAGCACCCGCTGCTGAGTTGATCCCAAAGGAAAGAGAGTGTCCCGTGACAGCAGACAGTTTTTATCTTTCCCTCTGAGTGTAAACATGTAAAAATGCAAAGCATCGCAAAGTCCTCTGGGGAATGTAGTTCTTCTTCTCTTCTGAGACAGGTATACCCAGAACCATTGATGATCCATGGAGCTGGAGCATTAACTCTTTAACTCCAAATGCACTACATGATGTTATGATGTGGAATACCAGTACATGGTACAATCATAAAACCATGACAGCTCCCCAGTACAAAAAAGACAGGGATCTCCTTGGAAGAGTTCAGTGGATGATAAAAGATGTTGAACACCTCCCTTATGAGGAAAGGCTGAGAGATCTGGGTCTGTTCAGCTTTGAACAAAGAAGATTCAGAGGGGATCTGATCCACATCTATAAATATCTAAGGAGTGGGAGGCAAAGGGACAAGGCTGGACTCTTCTCAGCAGTGTGCGGTGATAGGACAAGGGGAAATGGTCATAAACCAAGGCATAAGAAGTTCCACACAAACGTGCGTGGGAACTTCTTCACAGTAAGGGTGACAGAGCACTGGAGCAGGCTGCCCAGAGAGGTTGTGGAATCTCATTCTCTGGAAACATTCAAGACCTGCCTGGACACCTACCTGTGCAAGCTGGTCTAGGGAGCCTGATTTGGCAGGGGGATTGGACTCGATCTCTAGAAGTCCCTTCCAACCTCTACAATTCTCTGATTCTGCGATTGTCTACTCCACACCCACTATTGAACAAAGTTTTAACTGTGACATTGTAAAATGCAGGAAAATAATCCAAATTCTTTTTTTTAATGTATTCACTGTATATACCTTGATATATAGTACTTAGTGAGTTAACCAGGATGTCCATTGTATAGGAACTGCTGATTCACAGCCTGAACCACTGAATGACTACCTGAAGGAAAGACCTGGTCAGTCCTGGGAGCACAGGTGAAGGCAATTCACCTGTGCAACTGAAAGGGGTGGAGCTAGGCTGCACCCTTTTTAGACCTCATTTAAAGACTGATTGCCACTGAGGATGGACTCTTGTTAAAGACTATTCCTTTTTGGAGTTCTTTCCCTGTGAGCCTAGAGCTTTGGAGACAGGTGAGCATTTACTTTCCTCTTTTTGTAACATCTTGTGCTGGTCTCTTTGCCTTTACATCTTTTATTTACTACTATGCAGGTAGTTGGTCATGATCAAATGAACAGAGAACTCTATTTCTGTAGATGCTAGAAGGCTAGTATGTCTGAGGCTAGGTGTCCTAGCTGTTTGTTTATTTATTGAGACCCTAAAAAGATGTTTTTCATTTGTTAGCTATGCTGTAAAGTATCTATCAAGCCATTTTCTGGCTAGCAGTGTTAACTACTCTTAAAAGAGTTTTATAGGCTGTTTTATTTCAAAATATTTTAATAGAATGCGTTAGTCTGAAATCACAAAATGACCTTTAAAATATTTTTATTTCATATATTTTTATGTGGATTTAGTGTTGGTAAAGACTAATTTATTCTTATTAGGCACTATCCTGTTTAATAGTAAGCAGTGCATCTCTGGTTTATTTTGGTGGACACAGTACTTGTTAAAATGATAACACGATTGGGTGTTTAGATTTTACCGACAGTGCTTGCGTGGCAATGAATGTTGCACAGGTATTAGATGGGAGAGAGACAGGAGTAGTATGCTGCCAGTGTCAATAATGAGATGGCAAAATTCCTTTTCAATATTGTTATATGCTGGGTTAAAAAAAGAGTTACTCTAGAGTTAAAAGATCAATGAAGCAAGCCTGTGTAAAATCTGATGTTTGGTGAATGATCCATGGGAAAAAAAACATCTGAACTGACTTGCCATTTAACTGTGATTTTTTAGGATTATTGTAGAAAATGTCAAACTGTACTCTGTAGTGGCTAAAAAATTAGTCGATGTGATTAATTAGGAAAGGAAAAGGCAATAAATTAGTAACTAACACTGTACAAAGCCAGTATCTTGAAAACAGAAACTCACTAAGTTGATCAAAGTCATAAGACACCTTCTCTATTAAGAGAAACAAAAATAGATTAAAAGGTAGCAGCTGGAGCACAGTGTTGGTGTTTATGTAGTCACTTTGTACCCACATTATATCCTTTCACCAAGTCTTTGATAGTCCATATATTATGTACCAGAACACAAACTGTTTGCTTTTGATAGTGCCACCTTACTTTCAGCTCATAGATAATTTCTAGAGGTTTTAGCTTTAGGATTAGGTAAGACATTTCCGTTTTTCCTTATATTCAGTGATTAATGTATCCTAATTATGTTGGCTTATGCTGAGAACAAATCAGTGAAAAATAGAAATTAATAAAACTGTCTTAAAAGCTGTTATTTAATATTCCAATTACATTTAGAAAAACAACTGAAAATCCTAGTAGATATCAACATAATTTGTAATGTTTTATAAAATCATAACATGATTTTATAACTGACTGAATAACCATCTCCAATTTCTAACTCAAGTTAATTTTGTCTTGAATCACTGTGTAAAAATAAACAAAGAGAAGGAATTGTAATATCAACAAGAGCTCAATTAAAAGCCCAGTTTACATGACTTAGATAATGTGCTTAAACTACAATAGTATACAACTAATATAATATAATGTGCATACAGCACAATTGTAATTCCAGATCAGCATTTTTCTGATACAGTGTAGAGCAAAATTTCTATTGGGAAATAATTGGAAATCTTTTTCTGAAGTGATTTCCTTAAAGAAATTCTGAACATTCCAGTAACTATTTTTGACCTTAACTTAAAGGTAAACCTATGATCCCTAAGTAACTTAGCATATTAATGACTCCTTTAAGATTATGAGAACACTGTGGGCAAACTTACTAAGGAATATTTTCCTGCTTGTTCATTTTTACATAACTGTGACTTAAATCACCTGCAATTAATTAGAAATGAAAGATTGTAGCTCAAATTCAATCAAATGGAGACTCCAAATCATTTGTTTGTTAAAATAAATTCAGGTTATTTAGCTTTTATATGAAAGTTAATTTAGGAGAGAGAGTTTTGAGAGTTTGTATTCCTAATTGTACCTTCTCAGTAAGGATTATGAGCTATAAGCTCATGACATGGAAATATAAAATCAGCTCAGTCTACTTTAAGAATTTCCAAAGGTGCTGTGGATATCAGGGTCCTAATCAGTTTCTCTCAAGCAGGGAAGCACGACAGGACTCAATATATGAGTGATCAGACTTCAGTTTATTACCCAGACAGCCTTATTCTTATAGCATTTAAGACAGGGACGTATAGAAAATATCACATAACCATTGGTAGAGAGCCTTGAGAAAAATAACTTTAAAAAACTCCCAACAATTAACAGCAGTGAGAAACACATGCTGGAGGAGGTGACTTTTGATATCATCCTAATCTTAAGAAACCAGGCAGGAATGCATCAGCAGTAGATGTGAAAGGCAACACTGGCAGGGCATCCCCTGCTTCAAAGTGCTCCTCTCCCACTTGCCACAGACCATCTCCTGCTTTTACTTTTCTTGAGGTTCACACAGTGTAGTTTCCTTTGAGCACCGTATCAGCACAGCCAGTGCATAACACAGAGCCCAAAGGGAACACCTGCTAGTTAAACAGAATAGACTATCAAAGACAGCTTATTCTAAAAAATACCTATAGTTACGACAGGCTGAACAACATAATCACAGAAGTTTCCCATAGATATCTTGGCAACTTGGGTTGCTCAGCTGAAGCAGTTCATGTCCGCCTTGAGTTGTTTGTCACTTGGCCCAGGGACATCGTGACCTCCTATCATCATCTAATACTTTTCCATGAGTATATAGTCTGTGCTTCCATGCAAACTATGCTCGTACATATCACCATGACCTCCCTGCTCCTGCAGCCATTTCCCAACACAAAGGCATCTTTTGGATGTATTTTACTTCAAATAAACGTCTTCATGAGATGAAATGATATGGGTATTAAAAAAAAAACTTGTTACCACATTTGCTGTATTTTTCCAATGTTTGTGTTGCTCGATTCTTAAGATATTGCTGTGTCTGTAAGCTATTCTTATGTTTCACAGAATCACAGGATTGTAGGGGTTGGAAGGGGCCTCTAGAGATTGTCTAGTCCAACTCCCTTGACAAATCAGTCTCCCTGATTGCACAGATGGGTCTTGAACATCTCCAGAGAAGGAGACTCCACAACCTCTCTTGGCAATCCATTTCAGCGCTCCATCACCCTTACCATGAAGAGGTTTTCCCCTTGTCCTATTGCCTCACACTGCTAAGAAGAGTCATAGAATCACTCAGGTTTGAAGAGACCTTAAAGATCATAATAGACCTTAAAGACCATGGAGTCCAATCATGTCCTAACCATACTTCCCTAACTCTTAACAACCCTCCAGTAAATCATGTCCCTGAGCACCACATCCAAACTTTTTTTAAACACATCCAGGAACAGTGACTCAACCACCTTCCTGGGGAGTCTATTTCAGTGCTTAACAACACTTTCTGTAATGAAGTGTTTCCTGATTTCCAACCTAAACTTACCCTGGTACAACTTAAGGCCATCTCCCCTTGTCCTGTTGCCAGGAAGAAGAGACTAACCCTGCTCTTGCTGTATGCACCGTTCAGATATTGGAAGAGAGCAATTAAGTCTCTCCTCAGCCTCTTTTTCCCCCAGATTAAACAGCTGGTTTCTTCAGCCTCTCCTCATAGGACATATTTTCCAAGCCCTTCACAAGCCTTGTTGCCCTTCTTCAGACGTGCTCCAGCACCTCAATGTCCTTTCTGTAGTGAGGTGCCCAAAACTGAACACAGTACTAGAGGTGAGTCCTCATCAATTCTGCGTACAGGCAGGATTACTTCCCTAGTCCTGCTCACCACACCATTCCTGATACAAGACAGGATGCAGTTGGCCTTCTTGGCCATCTGGACACACTGCTGGCTCATATTCAGCTGACTGTCCATCAGTACACCAAGGTACCTTTCTGTCAGACAGCTTTCTAGCCACTCCTCCCCAGGCCTGTAGGGTTGCCTGGGGTTGTTGTGACCAAAATACAGGACCCAATGCTTGACCTTATTGAAACTCATACAGTTTACCTTGGTCCATCTATCCAGGTCCCTCTGTAGTATCCTTGTCCCCTCAGGCAGATTAGTACTCGCTCCCAGCTTGATGTCATCTGCAAACTTACTGAGGGTGAACTCAATCCCCTCATCAAGATCCTTAATAAAGATGAGGAATAGGAATGGCCCCAGTACTGAGCCCTAGGGGACACCACTCGTGACTGGCCAACAACTGGAATTAACTCCATTGATCACAACTCTTTGGACTAGCCATCCAGCCAGTGTTTCACCCAGTGGAACATACACATATCCAAACCATGGGCAGCCAGCCTCTCCATGAGACTATTGTGAGGGACAGTGTCAAAGGATATACTTAAGTCTAGATAGACCACAGTGACAGCTTTACTTTCATCCACTAAGCTGGTCACCTTGTCATAGAATGAAATCAGGTTTGTCAGACAGGGTCTACCATTTGTAAACCCATGCTGATTGGGCCTGATCCAGCTTCATCCCTCATTGCTTTGCCTCCTGCTCCTTAGATATTTATAGATGTGGATCAGATCCCCTCTGTGTCTTCTTTTCTTAAGGCTGAACAGACCCAGGTCTCTCAGCCTTTCCTCATATGGGAAGTGTTCCACACCCGTTATCACCTTTGTGACCCTCCCCTGGACTCTTTCCAGGAGATCCTTGGTTTTTTTTTACTGGGGAGCCCAGAACTGACAGAATACTCCTGGTGAGGCCTCGCCAGAGCAGAGGGGGAGGATCATGTTTGATTTATTATTATTTGTATTTAGAAGAAGTGGTAAACATAACAAAAACCTCCTACTGCTTTGTTTAAAGTCTGAAGTATTTAAAATTGTGTCATGTTTCCTGATAGTTTTGAAATTAGATATTTATGAAGAAAATTGTAAAAAAAATTGTAAATCAATTGAGAAAATTGTACATCAAATTGTAAAACAATTTTCTTGCTGATCTGTATTAAATTCCTCCTGTTTATTCTGTCTTGCTAGCATTAGTCTAGAGGCATTTCAAATAGACAAGAAGTTATGCTGATTTCCCAGAAGTGAGAGCATATCTCATAAGAGTATTCATACATGGAAGTTTAAATACCATTACTGTCTGTCAACTGAAAGATCATTACCATTAAAGTTATTGATTGAAAGATCCCAGAAAGTTTAAATGAATGTTTGGAAATCCCAAAGCTTGTATGGATCATTAATTTATTTGGTTTTCCCATCTGCTTTAAATTTGGCCCAGAAAATGATTTTAGATCTAACTTCTCAGTTTTCTCCTTGTTTCCAACTGATACAAGGGAGTTTGTGATTAAGTAATAAAACAAACCATCAAATTTATTTTTGCTAGCACAATACTATTCTTTGTCTTACTTTAAAGGTTTGATATTTAAATTCAAAGTGCAAAGAATGTTTTGTTGCAGCATCTGAGGCACGGAGTCAGATGTGAAAGATCCAAATTATTGCAGGTTCTAATATCCCTTACCTAGATTCAGAAGTCTTCTTTAACTTTCCCACCCTCTTTAACCTGTCAACAAAACATTCCACAAACTGTCCTTAACTATGCATGCAGGTGCTTACTCAACCAGTCCTGAGTCACTCCTAGCCACAAGCTCTTCCTCTAATCGAGGTCGTTATCACCCAGCTTACTTGACTTTTGTTTTTCCCTCCTGGAGCCACCTTTAGTTTTCAGTATTCCTTTCTCATGGTGTTTGTCTTGCTCCACAGCTTCTGTTCTGAATATTCTTTCTTGAATCCCAACATCTTGTATTTTAAAGCTTTGCTGCAAGTGTTAACACAGTTTTAGTTGAAACCCATATTAGCAGAGCAAATTGTGTTTTTTTTTATTGTCATTACTGTCAGCCTAATGACTGAGTATAAATAGCATAGACCAAGCAGCATAGTGAAAAATGTCCCTCAAATGTAGTATTTTGGAACTGTTTATCAAAGGTTGGTTTCTTCTATCTGGTTACAGCATTTATAATGGGAATATAGCTACAAGTAAAATATTCCCGATAGGTCAAAAAATAGCAGCCTTCTGAAGCTTTTATCACTTTCTTAAGCTGGGTATTAGTATTTAATCCATACTTGTTTCTGTCTAATTTAGTGCCTAAAAATCCCAAAACAATCTGTAATAAATTATTATTACAAATTCCACCCTGTTCACAACAACTATAAACAATGGTACACACATAGAATGTTCCAGAGTCAACCTGAGCTGCTTTTTCAGAAATACTCTGTTGATACGAACTGCTATCAATCTGCTTCTGATCAAGTCAGTCAAGCCTTTCCTTTGGCTCAGGCAAATGTTTGTCAGTAAGATCATTTAAAGACTTCCACACAAAAATGCATATTCAGATTAACATCTCTAGGTTTAATTGATTTGAAAAAGCCATAATTACCATAAATGAGTGGTTCAGCTCTAGAAACAGAGCTACTGCAATGACAAATTAAGGAACATTCCTCTGCAGATTTTCAGTTTCCAAAGGTATTGAACTTGTAATAAAAATATTATGGATTTAATTAAAGAACATTCAGAAAAATCTGAACTTCTGGTCTCTCACTGTATTCAGTAATACTGGTAGGGAAGCATATGTTTACAAAAGATAAGGTTGTAGCTCCAACTGTTGTATAAGCAGTCAGTTGAAGCAGTGATTCCAATATCTCGTTAAGCACAAAAATATTGGATATATTTTAGTTTTCTTTCTCTGTCACTGCTTCTTCTTATTGTCAAGGTCAGACTTGTCAGTTGTAATGATTCTTGCAAGTTGTTTTCCTTTTAAACTTAGTAAAAAAAAATGTAAGGGAATTTTTATACATTTCAAGGCAATCAAAAGCCCTAAGTCTTTAGATGGCACAGTGTTACTAAGCAGTTATCCAAACCAGTTTGAAAACCTTTTCCCTTCTCAGACTGACCTGAAAAATGCCCCTCAAGATCAAGGGCTTATGAAGAGATGCATTTAATATATCTACTAAACCCACACATTTTTTATGATTAGGAATCAGTCACAATGAACAGTGCACCCGTTTGATCTTTTACTCTCTATTCTTTAAACAGAAACCCTTACCTATGGAAATGCCACATACTGGTTACTGATACCTGCCAGACTGAGTTCTAAAATTAAGTGCTCTTCTGTTATGTACATATCTGTAAGGATTCAGTCTCATCACCCATCTGCCTCACATTTTAGTAAAAAAAATTACACAATCCAATGTATTCAAAAATAGGCAAAACCAAATATTACTATTTCTCCCCCTTCAAAACAAGAAGACTAATTTATAGTACTGAGTGATTCCAAAAACCTTCTGCTATACTTTCAACAAGAAGGGCTGCAGTTAAAAGCTCAGTATTTTAGTCTTTTTGATATCCTTGTAGGAAATTAAAAGGAACTCAAAAGGAACAAAGAAGCAAGAGAACAGACAAAGAAATAGCTTTGCTGGGCAAAGGTATAAACAGCAAAATATCTAAATAAAAAAAACCTATGGATTTTATGACCCAACTCACCACAAAGGAAAAAACACAGTTTGTGACAAGAGATCAAGGAATGCTCAGGAGCTTGATAACTACATATGAGGTAAATAACTCCCAAGGATGGTACTTCACAACAAAATAATACAGATGATAGTATATTTTGGGTAGTTCTATAAATATAGGATACAAATAATACAAAAGAGAAAATACAAAAGAAAAGATGGCTCACCTTCAAGATGTCAAGGCTTGCAGAGGACTCCACGTAGGAGGGATCTCCAAGAAGAGATCCTTTCCTGGTGGTGGTCAGCCCTTAAATGGGGTTTGGGAGAGGTGGAGCCAGGCTCCACCCCTTCCACTCACACAGGTATATCACCTTCACCTGTGCCCCCATGGCTGACATGGTGCTCTCCCCAGGTGACCAATCAGTGGTTCAGGCCATGATTCAACAGTTCCCATACACTACGTTAAGTAGAGGAGATAAAAACTTACAAGAAGGCTTTAAAATCTATCCCAAAAAATAGGCTCCCAGCTTGGCAAGAAAACTGAAATAGTGAAAAGGTCTTTGAAGTGTGAATAGTGGTGCGTTGTTTACTGATCTGGCAATAGTATTATCCTGGGAAGATATTCTTAAATAGTTGTATTAGGCTAATCTTTTTCTCCAAAAGAAAAATTTATCAGTGAAATTTTCAAAGACTAATGTGTTTCAAGGAAGTTGACAAAACTGTCAGAACTTACCTGACTGGCAGTTAAATTGTAATGGTTCTGCATTGATGGAGGTAGGGCCATTTCCATCAGCTCTGACTCCAGCTGTGGATCTACCTCCACAGGCTCTCCGTTGCTCTCAGGTGAGTTCACTTCCATTGACTTGATGATGTGGAGCCTCTTTATCACCTTCCACATCTTGGCTGGAAGGTAATCCACTCTGCCTCCTTGGAAAATTCACTATTAGTCTGTCTTACAAGAGGATAAATTGCCACTGACATCTTTTCTGTCTGTGGTGTCTCTGTATATATGTATATAGGACTCAAACAGAAGACAGTGATGAGGCTGGTGACACCAGGAGGCCATGGTGATAGGATTCTAATCCCATAGTGATCAGAACATGGCAGTGTTGAGAGCTGGGGCCTATGGGCTGAGATCTGCCAGTGTTTAGAAGGAGATGGAAGGGCAAGTGAAGGACCTCTTTCTTGGGGGATGGCTCCACTGCTTGCTGAAGATAATGACTTCCTCATGGACACAGGGGCCTCTAGGGGCCCTTCTCTTCATCCCATATGTGGGGTTCGTTCAATGAGAAGGTGGAAACCATGAGCCAGGAGGTCAATGGGTCTCTTTTATCCAATCACCATCTGTCTAGCTGTCGGCAGATGGAACCACCTTTAGACAGAGAGTTGTCACTTGTTCAGAGCTAGTTGCAAAGCCACGTAAAAATGTGAACAGCAATTAATCATTTGGATGGAGTACAGTTGCCAGACAGGTCTATAAATTCCTTAATTGGAGACATGGAGATTAATCCATGGTAAAAAGTCAGACCCCTGGGAGATCACACCCAGCTTTGTTCTGCTACCAGATGTAATGTGCTTGAACAGGTGAATAATGTCAGATCATAAAGCTATAAGGTACATGACAGAATGTGAAACTAGTTGACAGGATGTCTCTAGTTGTACTCACTCATACAGAACATCCCACACATTTGCAGACTGGTTTTGATGTTTGATGTCTCTACAGACTTCTAGACTGGTATTGGTGTATTGTTAAGCTCTAGCTTAGCCCAACTAAGAAACCGAGAGAGTTGGGGAAAATTAACACACATGAACAAATGGCTTCTGTTATCACATTACCTTGGTTATGTCACATGATGTGGCTTCACTTAATATTTTCCACCCCACTTTTTTTTCTTTTTTGTAAATACTGATAGAAATATAAAAACTTCATGATCATGTTTGTGCTAAAAATGTACACATTGAAAAGTGAATTTATAAAATACATTTTGGGCAAGGCCTTCAAGATCATGAAGTTCAACAGCCAACTTGATCTGACAAGCCTCATCACTAAATCATATCCCTTAGAGCTACCTGTCTTAAATAGCTCCAGAGATAGGGTATCTACCACTGCAGTGAGTAACCTATACCAGTGCTTGAGCACTCTGTGAAAAAAAATTCATACAATCTTAGAATTGTCTGACTTGGAAGAAATATTAAAAGATCATCTAGTCGATCTGTATGGGAACTGTTGAATCACAGCCTGAACCACTGATTGGTCACCTGAGGTGAGCACCAAGTCAGCCACAGGGCCACAGGTGAAGGTGCTGTCTCGCTGATGGGACAACTCTCGCTGTCTAGACAACTGCAAAAACAAGTCTCTTGACCTTCATCAGATCTTGTTTTCCTAGTTCAAGGTCACTTCTAATGTCATCCTCCGCCTTCCTTTATATAGCTTTCCATGTAATCCTCCACAAACCTTGGTTTTTCAGTCCTTTTACCAGCTTCACTGCTCCCTTCTGCACATGATTAAGCAACTGTATATCCTTCTTGAAGTGAAGGGTCCCAGACCGAACACAGTATTTGAGACGTCGCCTCACCAGTGTCATGTACAAGGAAACAATAATTTCCCTCATCCTGCTGGTCAGAATATTTCTGATTCAGGCCGAATTGCCATTGGATTCTTGTCCACTTGGGTTAACTGTTAGCTCATGCTCATTTGGCTGTCAACCAGAACCTCCAGATCTTTTTCTGCTGTGCCACTTTGCAGCTCCTCTTATCAAAGACTATATCAGCACAGGGTTGTCATGAGCCTGGCATTTAGTCTTAGTGTCTCAATGGGACTCATTCCATTGCCCATGCCAATTCAGATCTCTCTATGAAGCCTTTCTACCATAAGTCAGATCAACAGTCCTGCCCGGTGTGTTGCATTCTGCAAACTTACCACATGAGCATTTGATCCCTTTACCCACATCGCTGTTAAACAAAGCTCTTCATGCATTTTGTTCTCTAGAACCTTTATCACCTTTCTAGTCATCTTTTGGGCACCCTCTAATAGTCTTCTGTCCTCCATTTATTGTGATACACAAAATTGTACACAGTGCTCAAGATGGGGCTGCACCAGCACCAACAGAGTGGGACAGTCCCTTCAAATAATCAGCTATCAAGGCTGTGCCTGGGTATAGTTGGTCCTTTTGCCTGCCAGGGCATGCAGCCAGCTCACATTCAACTTGCCATCAACCAGAACCCCCAGATTCCTTTCTGTGAGGCTTCTCTCCACTTTCTCATTCCTCGGTATATGCAGGGTTACACTGTCCCAGGTACAGAATTCAGCTCCTGCTCTTGTTAAACTTCTTGTGTTTGGTGATTGCCCAGAACTTCAATTTGTCAAGATCTCTCTGAAAGGCCTGTCTACCCATGAGAGTCAACAACTCCTCCCAATTTAGTGTCATCTGAAAACAGCATATCTTCAAGTCTTATATCCAAGTTTTTGATGGAATCATTGAAGAGAACTGGAACTAAAATTGAGCCTTGCAGAACCTCACCAGCGACTAGCCACCAACCTGATTTAAGCCCATTAACTATAACACTTTGAGCCCCATCCAGCAATAATTTTTCCTTCATTGTACTATTGTGTGTGTGTGTCTAGCAGTATGCTGAACATTTTGTCCAGATGAATAATGTGAGAAACAGTATCAGAAGTTTTACTGAAATTTTAAAAGATTCCATCTATCTTCCCTTTATGAACTAGATGAGTAACATTTTCCTAAAAGGAAATTAAATCAGTTAAAAGGATTTTTTCCCATTAACCAGTGTTGGCTAAGAGGAAAAAATGCACTGTCTTTCAAGGGTATCTTTTGTAATTTTCAGAACAGTCTTCTCCATAATTTTACCAGGCACTGAAATGAGATTGATATGTCTGTAATTTACCAGTTTTCTTTCTTTCCCTTTTCAAAAAAAAACCAGACAGTATTTGCCATCTTCTAGTGAATTTGACCTCTGTTGATTCCCAGGTTAGAGACAATTTTTACTTATGGAGTGGACGTATAAGTGCAGCTAGCAGTTTTGGTGGCATACATCCTTCTTCTAGTCATTACAAATTTATCTGTACTTCATGCATGTATATGTGACATATTCCAAAACCTGAGCTGGCAGGACAGAAGACCATATTGAATGAACAGAGAATATCTTGTGTAACTCAGGAAGAAAAAGAGGGTTTGTCATGTTGGTTGGTTGATCCAAACTGCATTGGAACAGGGCGGTTCTCCCAAGCACTTATAATACATTGATGATATCATTGTGTGGGGCAATACAGCAGGGGAATTTTTTGAGAAAGGAGAGAATATAATCCAAATCCTCCTGCGAGCTCGATTTGCTATTAAGCAAAGCAAAGTGAAAGGGCCTGCACAGGAAATTCAGTTCCTAGGTATAAAGTGGCAAGATGGATGTCGTCACATCCCAACAGATGTCTCCACCCAACAGTAAGACAGAGACCCAAGCTTTTTTGGGTGTAGTGGGCTTTCGGAGAATGCACATCCCAAACTACAGTGTCATTGTGAGCCCTCTATTTCAGGTGATGCAGAAGAAGAATGATTTTGTATGGGGCCCTGAGCAGCAGCTGGCTTTTGAGCAAATTAAGCAGGAGATAGCCCGTGCCGTGGCCCTGGGGCCAGTGCGGACGGGACAGGATGTAAAGAACATCCTCTACTCTGCTGCTGGAGAGAAAGGTCCCACTTGGGGTTTGTGACAAAGAGCTTCTGAAGAGACCCAAGGCCAACCCCTTGGATTCTGGAGTCGGGCGTACAGGGGTTCAGAGGAATACTACACTCCAACCAAGAAGGACATTTTGGCCATATATGAGGGGGTTCAAGCTACTTCTGAAGTAGTCAGTACTGAAACGCAGCTCCTTCTTGCACCTTGATTGCCAGCGCTGAACTGGATGTTCAAAGGAAAGGTTCCTTCTACCTGTCATGCTACTAATGCCACTTGGAATAAGTGGATTGTGCTGATTACACAGCGAACTCGGATCGGGAATCTCAGTCATCCAGGAATCCTAGAAGTGATCATGGACTGGCCTGAAGGTAAAAAGTTTGGAACAACACCAGCAGAGGAGGTATCACCTGCCAAAGAGGCGCCAGCATATAATGAACTACCAGACAATGAAAAGAGATATGCCCTATTCACATATGGATCGTGTCTCATTGTGGGTAAGCACCGCAGATGGAAATCTGCTGTGTGGAGCCCCACACAAGTTGCAGAGGCCACCGAAGGAAAAGGAGAACAAAGTCAATTTGCAGAGGTAAATGCTGTCCAGCTGGCCTTAGATATTGCTGAACGTGAGAGGTGGCCAGTGCTTTATCTTTACAGTGACTTATGGATGGTGGAAAATGCTTTATGGGGGTGGCTATAGCAGTGGGAACAAAATGACTGTCAGCAAAGGGGTAAGCCTATTTGGGCTGCTGAACTGTCAGAGAGACATTGCTGCCCGAATAAAAAAATATGGAGAGAGATAAAAAAAAAATGTGGAGAGACATTGCTGCTCGAATAAAAAAAATATGGTTGTTAACGTGCACCATGTAGATGCTCATGTTCCTAAGAGCCAGGCAACTGAGGAACAACAAAATAACCATCAGGTAGATCGAGCTGCCAAAGTTAAGGTGGCTCAAGTAGACTTGGACTGGCAACACAAGAGTAAATTATTTTGAGCTCGGTGGGCCCATGAAACCTCTGGCCATCAAGGAAGGGGCACAACATATAAATGGGCTAGTGACTGAGGGGTGGACTTAACTATGGATGCTATTGCACAGATTATCCATGACTGTGATACATGCGCCACAATTAAACAAGCCAAGAGGATGAAACCTCTTTGGGGGGAAGGGTGATGGCAAAAGTATAAATACGGGGAGGCATGGCAGGTTGATTATATCATCTTGTCACGATCTCACAATGGTAAGCGTTATGTGCTCACCATGGTGGAAGCAACCACTGAGTGGCTTGAAACATATGCAATACCCCATGCTAGTCCCCGAAACACTGTCTTAGGGCTTGAGAAACAAGTCCTATGGTGTCATGGCACTCCAGAGAGAATTGAATCAGATAATGGAACACATTTCAAAAATTCTCTTGTAAATACTTAGTCCAAAGTTCATGGCATTGAATGGATTTATTATATCCCCTATCACGCACTAGCTTCTGGTAAAATTGAAAGGTACAACAGGTTGTTAAAAACCATGTTGAAAGCAGTGGTTGGCAGAACATTCAAGCACTGGGAGAAGCATTTGGCAGAAACCACCTGGTTGGTCAACACTCGAGGATCCATCAATCACGATGGTCCTGCCCAATCCAGCTCTCTACCTACTGTAGAGGGAGATAAGGTCCCTGTAGTACATGTAAAGAACATGTTGGGAAAAGTGGTTTGGGTCCTTCCAGCTACTGGAGAGGGCAAACCTCTCCATGGAACTGATTGTTCTTCTATATATATCAAGCATGATGTAGTGATGTGGAATAAGGGGTGGAATGTCTTGTTTTTATGATTTTTGGTTCTGGTATTCCACATCATAACATCATGTTGTGCATTTGGAGTTAAAGTCCAGCTCCATGGATCATCGACAGTTCTGGCTGTACCTGTCTCAGAAGAGAAGAAGAACTCCATTCCCCAGAGGACTTTGCGATGCTTTGCATTTTTATGTGTTTACACTCAGAGGGAAAGATAAAAACTGTCTGCGGTCACAGGACGCTCTCTTTCCTTTGGGATCGACTCAGCAGTGGGTACTCACTGCCGTCTTGCCTTCAGTGTTAGTGTAAGGCCTTTGGTTTATCGGACACTCTCTCTTGCTCATTGCATTTTATTTATTAGCTTTAATTCCAATTATATTGTATTATATTGTGTTATTGTGCTTTCTGATATCTTATTTAGTATTTAGCTTTCCTCCTCAGATCACTGCCACTGTTTTATTTCTAGGCCCATCTCCCTTTTCCCTTTTCTCTTTCCCCTTTCCTCCTTCCCCTTTCCTGGGGCATGGGTCTGTGGGTCCCCTGCACCAATTGTCACGGAACCGGGCCAAACCAGCCTGGTAAACCGTTGACAGAAGGCAAGATACAAGCTGGCATCTTCTTGCTTCCTAGTACCTGCTGACTTAAATTTGCATGGCCTGGAATTTAGGAACAGAGGAGTTCCTGCTGAGATCCCTAAGTCAGAAACTGTAATTCCAAAAGAGCAGGCTCAACCCTTTTGGACTGTAAGTAAGAGTTGGTACTGTCATCTTTTGTATCCACTGACAGACACAACCTTATACAACCCAACTGAAGATCAGCATCTGATACCATGACATTGCAGGATGTAGGAATGGTGAACCACCTTGTATGTCTGTCTCTCTTTCCTCATTTTCTATCTTTTCTCATTATCTTCTTTTATTTTTTTACTCTTTGAAGTAGCTGTTGCCTAATATTGTATTACCTGTAATACTTGCTAATTGTAATTAGCAAATTAGCCAATTTTACCACCAAATGGGATACTGTTTGTTGATAAGAAAGCTCTCAAAAAATTGATGCGTGTTATTCCTTTGAGTCTTGGATGACTCCATTGCAGTAGTGACCTCTGCAGACTAGGGGAGGCATGAATGGTATCCTAGGGTGCATTAAAAAGAATGTGGCCAGGAGGTCAAGGGAGGTGATCCTCTCACTCTTCTCTGCCCTGGCGAGGTCTCACCTGGCGTATTGTGTCCAGTTCTAGGATTCTCAGTACAAAAAAGGACAGGGATCTCCTCAAGAGTCCAGCGGAGGACCACAGATATGATAAAGGGTGTTGAACACCTCCCTTATGAGGAAAGGCTGAGAGATCTGGGTCTGTTCAGCTTTGAACAAAGATGACTCAGAGTGGATCTGATCCATGTCTATAAATATCTAAGGAGCGGGAGGCAAAGGGACAAGGCTGGACTCTTCTCAGCAGTGTGTGGAGATAGGACAAGGGGAAATGGTCATAAACCGAGGCATAAGAAGATCCGCACAAATGTGCATGGGAACTTCTTCAAAGTAAGAGTGGTGGAGCACTGGAGCAGGCTGTCCAGTGTGGCTGTAGAGTCTCCTTCTCTGGAGATGTTCAAGACCCATTTGGACACCTACCTGTGTAAGCTGGTCTAGGGAGCCTGCTTTGGCAGGGGGATTGGATTTGATGATCTCTAGAGGTCCTTTCCAACCCTACAATTCTGTGATTCTGTGAGATTCTGTGACTCAGGAGATAGAATAAGATTCACCTCCCCTGAAACCTGCTCAACTTCCTCAAAATGCACTGAGTGGGAGGAGACACTTCACAAATAGGTTTCTGAAGTATTTTCCTACCATTCTCTTCATTTGATTTACTGTTGTATCAAGATATTATGTTTTGTGAGTAAGCTTGTATTCCTAAATGAAGTATGCTTTTAAATTACTATAGGCCCTAAAGTATATAATGACTTATTATGGTCTGTTGTCCACCCTTTGGTAGTGTGTGTTCTTCATTGTACTCATGGTATTTACTTCTTTATAGCATCTGCCATAACTTCATTGTCCTAATGAACAAAGTAAATGTTTTGCACTGTGGAACAAGTGATAAAATGCATCCCGCAGTCAGAATGAAATAAATAACACAATACTAGATGGATCTTTACTCTTTTATTATTCCAGAACTGAGATTTTTTGTGTCTTGGCACAAATCTCAGCATTACTATTCATCTCCAATTAATATAATGGCCTAAAAGCCTTCTCCTTTTGCTTATAAAATATTTTGTCTGCATCCAATTCCTCTATTAGGGGGACATAAATCTACTAGGTTATGAAATCTGTTTCTCTAATGATGCAGCTGGCATAAGTAAAAGTATAATTCACAGCATGCAACAATATGATTTTTTTTTAATAGCCTTTCAACTTATTCTTTAAAGCAGTTTCAAGGTCGTTGCTCCTCTGATGGTTACTCTAAAACAACATGTTTATAGTAAAAGTCTGAATATAACTATATGACAAAAAATGGATCACAAAGGAACGGAGAGCACCACTTACTTTATAACTGTATTAAAATTATCTTGAACTGGGACAGGACTTATAAAACAGGCTAGAACTCTTTATGAAACACTTTCACCAAAAGTCAGAAATTTATTTCTCCCCTCAAAGAAGATTGGATTTTTGAGGGACAAAAAATTTTGTAGTGTATAATAGCACAGATTTCTTAGGTGGCATTTTCATGAGTCTTCCCTTTTCTACTTGCCAAGGCAGAAAATAGCATTAATCTGCTTTGCTAAAGTTACTCTACTCCATTATTTTGAGTTGGAGGGTTCATGGGAAAATTAGCTTAACACTCAACAGAAGGGAAGAAAAGTTCAGGGGTCAGTAAGGAGGAAAAAGTAAAGAAAGAGGGAGCAAATATTAAAACTAGATAAAGTGAGGATATAGGAATCATATGAAGTATAGAGATCCTGACTAGCAACTCTTATGCAATTCAAGACTTCAATTCAAAATACTTCAGAGTATTGAGCTAAAGGGATTACTTAAATGCAATTTTGAAGTAAATAAATAAGAGCTATGAGTTAGTATGAGACAACTGTAATTAGACTTGTAGAATTTGGTGTGTCAACATATAATGTTTTAGAAACTCTGCTACATTTGGGAATTTATCTGATTCTACAGAACAGATTTCACACATAATATGAGTCAGTATAAGCCAAGCCAAAATACATGCCATGAAAAAGGTGTTTTTTGGGTGTGATAAACTTCTGTGAATTAACATGTACTAACATTGATCTATAACTAGGTTCACTAGAATTTAACCATCTTGTGGTGGTTCTACCATTCTAGTGCTATCAAAGCCTGCTATTAGGCTTGGTTTCCCCTCCTACTTATGTCCCGACTGTCATTTCCACTATACTAAGGAACTCCCTCAAGTTCTGTGCTACTAGCATTATCCTAATCTTCCCTTTTGCAGCCACGTTGTCACCCTACTCTCTGTCCTGTGTTAGTATGCAGAATCTTGGACTGCAAATAATAGTATTACTTTAGTGATCTTGAGTAATTGCATATCATGACTGGGCTGATACCTATTGAGTGTCTGTTTGCATTTTTTTCACTGATGTTTGGATATCATGGTGAGAAAGCTCTTAGCAATGCTCCAACAGACAGAACATTTATGCAGTGGAAGCCCATGACTTGGAAGTGTTGAGGAGGGAGTGAATGAAACCACATGAAACCATATGGTGAGCTATGGCTAAAGGATTAAACTATCCAAAATGTCACTGAGCAAATGTTACAGTTACTGTGAAACATCCAGCACCATTTCTGAAAAGGAAGGAAGGAAAGGCAGAGACTTGACTCTCCAAGAGAAGAAATTTGCTTTATGCTTTATCTCATTCATGGGCAGTCCAGCTGTACAAAGGAGTCTGTCTTTAAATATAGGAGCCACATTTTCAAAGGTGAAGACTTGCCAAAGAATGAACACAATCAACAATAGCAACAATCTCATGGAGTACTAATTCGCATTTAAGCATTGTAGAAGTCTGATCTTAAGTCTTAACTAATAACTACCTGATCGATCATTAAGTATAAACAAAGAAAAAGCTGTAACTTGGTGTATCTTTTCAATTCTGAATGCACATTCTAAAAATTACTTTCTACATTTATACATACCGTATCTTTTTTTTATTTCATAGAGTAGTTTAATGAACAGAAGTACTTTATTTTATATTTTTGTATTTTTAAGTTAATGATATGCATATAACGCTGTTGCAATTTCTTATACTGGATATAATATTTATTGATGTAGTTAAATCATAGACAACAAAACAGATACTGCTAAATTAATTTGATGTGGATACCACTTTAAAATTAAGTTCATTAAAAGTAATATAATGATCCATTTGCAAGCCTTCAGCTGCAGACTTAGAGGTGACAGGCCATTTGGAAAGCAGTTAATTGAATGTCTTACTCACCCTCCTATTTAACTACAGGCATAGTAAGCTCATTCTACTGACCTTAATAGGTTTGCTTTCAAAGTGTTTTATTCTGAAGATGTAAAGGTGAACTCTAACACATGTCAGCCTGCAGCAAACCTAAGCAACTGAACTAAAAGAACCTATTTTGTATTTTTGTCCTGTGCCTACAGGTCTTAATACAAGGAATGACATCCAATGCACACTATGAAAGGATGTACATTATGCACTTCACTGTAGGTGCTTCATTGTTCCACAGGATCTCTCAGGACTTTTTCTCTCAATTAAAGAAGTATTAACAGTAGGCATCCCACTCCAGCCTGCAAATGGCTTTGCATTCTCTAGCTGAAAAAGGTTGAGCAAGTGACAGAAGCTTGTTTTCTTCATGGAACAACTAGTGGATGTATCTGAGGACTGTCTCATTATGTCTCAGGAGGGTGTTCTTATCTCCTTTGCTGGGTCTCTAAAGCAAGTCACAACAACTTTAGCACTGGCTTGAGGACAAGCTCAGACAGTTCTGTTCAGACTGATGGAATGGAATAACAGCTATCATCTTTTATGCATTACTGCCTTTTAAACTGCTCATAACAGTGTTGTATCCACTTACAATAAAGCCCCTGAAGCAGCTGGGTGCCTTCCATCTCTTCCACTCCAAAGATACCTCAGCATGACTCTCCTTCACCTTAATGCTATCCCTGACCACCTCAGCTCCTTAGGGGTCTCAGGATTTTTTCCCTCACTTGGATGGCTCAAAACAGTGGCTAGGAGAAGTGAACACAGCTGGCCACACTCTTTATTATCTTGGCAGTCATCTGTATGGGACTTGGCCAAACTTGGTCCAGCCAAGACAGAAATGACCTCAATGATCTATGAGCAGGGGGACATTTTTTTCCAACAGTTTCTGAACATTCCTTGTTCTTGTTACTACTTTGTCAGTGCTTTAGTTACTGTATTTCCTTTTTTTTTTTCTCTCTCTAACCTGTTTTTGTATTTTTATTAAAAATATAAATGCAAGTTCTGTTGTGGTTAAAAATAGCCTGTTTGTTATAGGTGTGAAGAGAAAGATACACACCATTGCCAATAGTTTGTCTTATTAATGACTCGTGAATTAAACTTTTCGCGAGTGAGTTTACTAATCCTCTTTCCTCTCATATTTTCCGAAGGTATGGACTACCCCATACGCATATATAGAATCTGTATAGATGGTTCCGATTTTCCTTTTAACATCTGTAGGACTGCATATAACTCACAGGCCTGAGCTGACCACGTTTTATCCAATGTTCCCGATTCAATTACTGTAAATGTTTTCCCGATTATTATAGCATACCCTGATTTTTGTTTTCCTTCTGTCACCCGGGAGGAGCCATCTACAAATAATTTTTTCCCTTCTAATAACTCCTCCTCTTCTAAGTCCTCCCTTATTTTAGCCTGATACTCTACACGCTGAATATAATCATGGGTTAAATCCTCATTCCATATATAAGAATTGAGCAGGATTTTATAAACTTGTAGTTTTTATCTCTAATTTAGGAGAATGTATTATAATCCTCATATTTCAATAGCCTAGTGTCTGTAATCCACTTGTCTGCTTCTTGTTGTAGTACTCCCCTTATGTTATGTGCAGTATAAACTTTTAATTAACCCCCGAAAGTAATCTTCCCTGCTTCTACTACTAACAGAGCTACAGCAACTATTGCTTGTACACAGGTAGGCCACCCACAGCTAATAGAATCTAAGAGTTTTGAAGAGTATCCTACTGGCTTCTTTTTCCCAGCCCATTCCTGTGTCAGTACTCCAAAAGCAGTCCCTTTGTATTTACAAAAAGGTAAAATGGTCTTTTTATCTCAGGTAAGCTTAATACTGGTGTATTAACAGGATCTACCTTTAAATGTTCTAATCTTTGCTCATCCTCCTGACTCCACTTTATTAATCCATCTTGTACTACTTTCTGGTATAAAAAGTTTACCTTACTACTATAATTCTCAATCCATTGTCGACAGTATCCTAGCAGCTCTAAGATCTGCCTCACCTGCCTCTTGCTTTCTGGGGCTTTTTAAGATAAAATCCCATTTACTCATTCTGAATCTAATCTCTTATTTCCCTTGCTTAACCACTGTCCCAAATATTTCACTTCCTATTCTGTAAATTGTAATTTTGCCTTTAAAACTTTCAACCCCTTCAGACCTAAGAAATTTAATAATTTAATATTCTCCTGTCTAACCATTTCCTCGTCTTTTCCAGCTAATAGTAAGTAATCTACATATTGTCCTAAGGTTACCTGTGGGTTTGATTCATAAGTTTTTAGTACTTGCTCAAGGGCTTGCCCAAACAAGTTAGGGGATTCTGTGAATCCCTGTGCGAGCACTGTCCATCTGAGTTGTTGTATTCTATGGGTGTTTGGATCTTCCCACCCGAAGGCAAAGTAGTCCCTGCATTCTGCCTTTGGGGGGCAGGTCCAAAAAGCATCCTTTAAATTAATTACACTATACCACTTAGATTCTGGGTTTAATTGACTGAGCAGAGTATAGGGGTTTGCCACTACTGGGAAACGGGTAACTGTTCTCTTATTAATTTCCCTTAAGTCGTGGACTAACCTATATGTGCCATCAGGTTTCTTTACAGGGAGTATAGGAGTATTATAGGGAGACATACAGGGTTCTAACAACCCTTTAGATATTAATCTCTCAATTTCAGGTTGTAGCCCTAATTTACCTTCCTGTGAAATGGGGTATTGTTTTATCCTAACTGGGATCACTTGTTCCTTTATAGTCACTTCAGATGGTTCTATGTCTAATTTCCCTACTGATTCTGGAGTATACCAAACTTCTGGGTTAATTGTAGGCTCATCTTCTATCGTTAGAGTACATAGTTTAACAGTTAATTCTCTATCTTTTACTTCCAAATTTATTCCTAACTCCACAATTAAATCTCTCCCTAGCAAATTACATTCTGCTTCAGGTACCAATAAAAAGACCCAATTCCATTGGTGCTAAATGATTCTATTTCTACCTGCTTTATAACAGGTACCATAAAAGTTTCCCTTTTGCTCTGATTACTAGTAGCTTTTCTGAGGATAAAGAACATCCTTGAGGTAAATATTGAACAGTCGATCTTTCTGCCCCAGGGTCTACCAAAAATTCCATTTCCTGACTCTGAGGACCCAATTTCAATTTCATCAAGGGCTCTTTTCTTTTCTGGGTCCCCAGCACATAAAGCCCCTTACCCCCTCAGTCCTTCTTAAACATTCTCTCATCCTGAATTCTCTTTCTACATTCTTTCATGTGTCCCTTTTTCTGACAGTAGAAGCATTCTACTGTCCTCATATCTCTGGGTCTCACCTGGTTAGGTTGAAGAGCGGCTATCAGAATTTTTTTTACTTGCCTCTCTATCCACTCGGTAGGAGTTTCATCTTTTTTTTTTTTTTTACTCGCTAGAAGCCTTATCAACATTCTGTCACCGAAGGACAGATTCTCTAATCCCTCGAATAATAATAACTCGCAAATCTGCCATGTGAGTATGATGTTCCTGGTTCTGATTATCCCAATTGGGCCGCTGTAAAGGCCACTTTATATCTGCTCCTGGACCAGCCTGGTATTGCTGATCCCAAATTCGCATACCTGCCCTCCTGATCATATCCCTTTCTTCTGCTGTAAATAGTATGCCCAAAATTGCCTGTATTTCATCCCAGGTATAAAGGCTGGAACCTAAAAATTGATCTAGCCTCTCAGAGACCCCTAAAGGATCCTCTAGCAAATTCCCCATCTCCTTTTTAAATTCCCTTACATCTCCTGAGTTTAAGGGAACTGAAACATATCCAACTCCTGGGTTTGGACCCCAGTAGCTACGGGTATTTCTCTTAAAGGGAGAGGATTTCTTCCTCAACCCCTCTCCTGCCTAGTTTGCCTTCTAGTGATCCTTTTCCTAGGGAGATCTAGGGGTTCAGATTCAGGTTCGTCTACTGAGTCAGATTCAGCTTGCACCGGAGGCACCGCTGAATTCTGTTTGGAAGGAGCATAAGGGGAGGGGAGATAGTGTATCATTCGCATAAGTATTTAGAGCCTGGCAGATCCAGACCTCAAAGGACACAAATACTGGCCAGAACAGCTGATCTGCCCTTATCTGCTTTCCTCCCCATACCTCTATACAATAATATACCATTTCACCTTACTCTTTCCTTGTCTAGAGGGAGAATTGCCCCAGTGTTTTAACATTAAACCTAGGGGACTTTCTAGTGGTAGCTTCACCTGCGAGCCACCCATGGGGTCAGAGGGCTTACTCGGCCTCTGTCCCATCTTCCGGAGCACTCTCACACACACACACACTCGCACCTCTTGGTCATGACCCACACCCTCGTGGGCAATGGGAACTGCACCACTAGAGGGTCCACACTCACTTCACCCCTATGGGACGTCTCAGTCAGGCGTGCTCTGGGATATCCACCCCAACCGAATGGTTTCACGCAAATACTTACTCAATCCTGAGTCTTCGTTCAGGTCTTTGTGCACAAAAATTATGGGGTACTGCAGTTTCTTTCGCTCGCTTACCGAATTTAGAGTTCAGAGCTACAGGTCTCTGCACAGGAATTACCCAACCCAGGGGCTGTCTGAAGACAGGGCGCCCCCCCTGGAGTGGGAATTCCGCAGCGGAGTTGCCTGGATCCGAGTCACAGCACCAAATTGTTATAGGTGTGAAGAGAACAATACACACTATTGCCAATAGTAAGGAATTTATTGAGCAAGCAATAAATGAGTGAAACAGCACTGGGCGGCCGGGAGTCTCCACTCCACCAGAGGCGTGCAACAGGGGCCTCCCGATCCCTCTTTTTATTGTCTCTTATCTCTGCATTTGTTTTTGTCTTTCTCTTCATGGGCTGCGCTGGCTGTTATGTGGGGGTCGTTCTCTGCCACCTGGTGATTGAGATGAAAAGGGCTGTAGTCCTCTTCAGCTTCGATCATGCGCACTTAAGAGGAGATTTTCACTTATTTTTCTTTTTTCAGTTTCTTAGAAGGTCACTGCTATCTGTTGTTCATTGTCCAGTTGTTAGAACTAAGCGCTGTGGCTCCAATTTGCACAAATTCCCAAGTTCTTAAACAAAACATTTATACATCTATTTTGAGACTTCTACAAACTACATAGTTTTCAGAAAGCAAAATACTGAAAAACACTGACACATCTGCCTCAAGTTGGTTTGATTAACAAATACAGCACTCATTTTTATCACACTGTTCACAGATCTTCACTCTTATCTGAGAACTTTTGAGGCATTTTCTTACTTAGCATCCTGCATTATCTGTTTCTTTCCTGAAGAAAGAGTTTGTAAATGATACTAGTATAATCAGATGTTCAGGTAACCCATTATGCTACAGGTGACCTTTGTCTATGGCTAGAACACATAACAACAGAATTATTACAGCTACATATCGCATATGTTCCAGGAAGTATTTATCTGAAATGGTAAAAGAGAATTATTATACTGTATTGATATTGTTTGTAAACCTGCTAGCTAGGTACTAGAAACTACTTTTTATAGACTTCAGACCAATCCAGGTAGGCACTAAAGAAATGTCAGTGCATGAAGCAAAATCTAACTTGAGGGTTAAGGAGTGATATACAGAGAGACTGAAGAATCTCAGTGTCTTTCCAGAACTGGAGCTAGTTGATGACTTCACAGCTGGCAATAAAATATTTTTAGGGAAGACAGTACGGCTGAGAATCAAATTTCCAGAGAAGACAAAACAAATTGGGAGTTTAACCATGGGTAGAAAATCCTGGTCAAGTTTTATGAGTTTATTCTTTATGGTTGACTTTTTCCAACATAGCATGAATGATGCATATAGAAATTATTCTGTGAAATCCACTGGAAACTTGATTAATGCTAATCTGTTTTTTTTCTGGAGGGCTGATGCCTCTGAGGAAGTATAACATCTTTTTGTTCCAAGTTTTAGCATTAGCAAAGTGTTCTTTTCACTCTCTATGTAAACACATAGTGGGTTTTTTTTAGGTTGTCATAATGGAAATGTTAAGTCATGGCTTGAAACAGCAATTGAGCAGCTGGTAGGAAAGCAGGGCCAACCCAGGGGAGCTCAGGTGCAAGCAGTGCACCTGAGTGACAGGAAAGGGTAGAGCCAGGATCCACCCCTCCCCTGACTTCATTTAAGGGTTGGCAGTGGTGACCACTGCCTACCTGAGGACCTTATAGGCCTCCTAAAGGTAAGCAGCTTCTATCTTCTATTTCTGTGCTAATTGCTGTCATGTCTGAGCAGACCCTTGCTTGTTGTGTCCTGGGACCCTGCTCCTCTGATATCTTACTGCGCTTTCTCTGATGTTACAATTATCAATTTATGTTTGTTGTACTGTCATGCACTATTCAGCCTCTAATTCTATACATGAAACAAGACAAAAGTAAATATGACTTTTTCTCCAGAAAATTGAGGACTTTAGAGGTCAGTGACTTTCTTTCAAAATGCCCAAAAGACTTATAGTTCCAACTCTGGATTGCCTTTCTGTGCCCCACCAGTTGGAGAGACTCTAAGGTTGAGCTTATTTTTTGGACAGTTCATACAGTTACTAGACACGTCTCCGAATGTCTTGACAAGCCTAATCCTTGGTCCTAGTATTCACCAGTACTGTTGAAGCTTACATGGTCATGTGTTCCTTCAAATACTTCCTTGTTTACTGTTTTTGAAGGTTTCTATATTTTTATAGATTTGCAATGCAATAAAGGATAAAAACAATATATTTTAACTCCAGCCATTCCCAAAGCTGGGAAGAGTGGCTGACACACCAGAAGGCTATGTTGCTGTTCTTCAACACCTGTACAAATTAGAGAGCTGGGTAGAGAGGAGACTGGTTAGATTCAGAAGGAGCGAGTGTAGAGTGTTGTGCATGGGGAGGAATAACTGCATGCATCAGTATATGTTAGGACAGGCTTGTCCAACCCACTATCTACTGGCAGCTCAGCATGGCCAATCATGCTGTGTAAGCCCCCACCCCTTGGCAGTCCAGTCTAGCCACAGATGCATACTCAGCAACAGCCACACATCAGTGTGCTATTAACACTGCATTGACTGAAACCAAGACATAGGGAGGTGTAGAGCAATTCAAATTATGATGAATAATTTTGTGTATTTTGGTACTTTGGTTAAACAAACTACTGTAAACTGGAAAAACAAGTAGTCATGCTTTCTGTTTTGATAAAGAAATTTGAGAACTGGTTTCAAGCTTGCTGGAAAGAAAAAAAGTCAATTTTCTGGTATACTTGTGATTGTCTTTTCAGTTCATATTTAAATTTGCACATAATTTACGTAATGTAAATAGTTAGAGTCAAGTATTCAACTCAAAAACTTGATTGTTTCTTGACCGGACGTTTGTAATAGCTCTCTTACCATAGAAAAAATATCACTCACTTCACCATTCTACCTTATTCATGTCACTGCTCTCTGGTAGTACATGGATTTGCAAACAACTATTTATAAGAATGAAGCACAGGAAGAATAAATTTACGTGAAGAATTGTTTACTTCGATCAAATCAGCTTGATGTACTATTCTCACAAAACTGATGTGAAATAACTCACTAGTTTTGTTTTTGTTGCCCTTTTTTGTTTAAATAAATGTACTAAAAATTAACTTCTGCTACTTATATACATAAGCTATTATATACTTTACATGAGCTGCTCCAAAAGTAATGCCTCCTACTTTATTATGTTAACCTATGATGTCGGAGACAGATGTTGATAGCATAAATAGCGGAAGCTGAACCTTCCTGACAGCTTTCCATTACATTGTGTTGTCACATGACAGATGGCAACAGGAGGTCAGCCTGACAAAATGGCATCTGACATGGGAGTGCATATGGAGCAGAGGTGGTTAATTGAATTACTCCATTCAGGAAAAAAAATGAGCTCACTGATATTACATCCATTATATTGCTGGATTTTTTTTTTCTTTTTTGGAAACCAAACAGTAGCTGTGAATGTAGTGAGGTGGTGGGTGGTACACTTCCACAGTGGTGGTAATAAGTCACCTATACTGCTGCAGTTTTTCATAAGCATAACTTATTTTGTTCATTTCTGGTAAAAAGGAATAGCTAATGGTGGTTGTATGGAATGAAATAGAGATATATAGCTGCTTCTGGCCAGCTTTCAGGTAATCTGAGAAAGGTTTTACTTACAATCTGGTAATAAGAAAGGAATAGCATACCCTTCTCTGGAAACGGGCTCACTGGAAAATTTCCCAGAAGAAAAAGTCTTCAAGGTGAGGTGTTTTTCTCTTGGCTGCCAACCCTTAAATGAGGTTATGATCCTGTCACACAGGTGAATTGTTTGCACATAGGGCTGGCCACATCTCTTCACCAGATGCTCAGTCACTGATTCAGGCTGTGTCCTAATAGTTTCCATGCAGTGGTGATTACACTAAAAAATGGCATTTTGTAGCTGAGAATTTGCTCTATCAAGTACTGTCATTATGTTTTTCATGTCTGTTGTAGTTTCCATGGAAATAAATAGAAGGTATTATGTTTGGTGCATCCCAAGACAGTTTCTCTTAACTCAGTGCAGCCTATGAAAGTCAAAAGATTCAACACCCTTGGGTTAGGGGCTGTTCTGCTCAAAGAGAAGCTCTGCAGAGAAGGACCTGAGTGTCCTTATCGACAACAAGTAGGCCATGAGTTAGCACTGTGCCCTCATGGCCAAGAAGACTAATGCTATTCTGGGATGCATTATTTAAAATAATAAAAAAGTCACCAGCAAGTCAAGGGTGATGATCCTTCCACTTTAATCTGCCCTGGTGAGGCCATATCTGGAATGCTGTACCCAATTCTGGACTGCCCAGTTGAATAAAATACAAGCATCTCCTAGAAAGGTCCAGTGGAAGTCAACAAAGATGATCAAAGGCCTGGAGAATCTTCTATATGAGAAAAGGCTGAGACCTGGGGCTCTTCCTTCTTTAGAAGGCTGAGAGGGGATCTTGTACTTTTTTTTTTTTTTAGTACCTTAAGTGTGGGAGTAAAGTTAATGGGGGCGGAATTTTCAGTAGTGTGCATCAATAGAACAAGGGGAAATTTATACAAAATTGGAACACAGGAAGTTCCTTACTAAGACGAAGAAGAATTTCTTTACTTTAAGGGTGACCAAGCACTGGAACAGAGATGTTGTAGCTTCTCCTTCCCTGGACATATTCAATACACATCTGGACAGCTACTTATGTGACCTACTGTAGGGAAACTAATTTAGTAGGAATATTGGACTCAATATCTAAATATGTCTTCCAACCCCTACAATTCTTTGATCACTTAAGCAGTTTGCTTAGCTTATTTCATGTTTCTTGAGCAGTAAACTTCTAGTTTTGCAAAGTTATTGCTGGTGTTCTTCTTTATGCTAAAAGTCCTATTCTAGTTCCATTGAAGTACGTGTAAAAGCATTATGGTGAATTTAGGTGGGTAAGTGCATTCTGCTTACATTTCAGTATTGTTTCCTATTTATTGACATATGAAACACCAGCTGTAATTTCAATATATGATCATCAATATGCACAGAATTTTTGTGTGTGTGTGTTTGTGGGGGGGGAAAACAAAAAATCATTCTCTATTGCTGTATGATATGTATAGAACACTTAAGGACCACTTGACTCTTCAGTGGTGTTATGCTGCAGTTTTTCTAGAGAAATAATATTGTTTTGCTCACCTCATTCTGAATAACAAAGACTTAGGATGTATAATTGAAACAACATGCAGATAAAAATCACTGTCAGATCTGAGATTGGATACATGTCAGATAATGCCTTTGTCAGAAATTATCATGTGGAGCAGTTAAAATTTGAACTTCCCTTTAGAAAATATAGTACAAGTTGCTATTCTTCGGCCAGATCTCAGAAAAAGCTAGTGTGTTAGATGTTTATTCTATTTTGCTTGTGTTTATTCATTTTACCACTGAATGCAATACATTCTTATCCACAATTCCTTTTTTTATAATTTTCTTGTTTCACTCTTACTCAGGCAATTGGAATAAAAACATAATAAGTATTAACACTGGGAAATGAAATACTGTTTTCCCTTTGTAGATATCTTATGATATTTATTATCACTTTCATTGTATTCATTATATTAAAATTACATAGAAAATCACATGGGTCCAACAGCATGAATAAGTAGAATCACTGTTGTAACAGAATGTAGCATGAGTGAAAACTATAGATTTTAAAATTTGTGGAGGTTTGAAATAAGAATTGTAACTGTTTTGTGTTTACTATGACAGAGTGATGTCCTAGAAATAGATTTCCTTGTACTCTGACTGACTCTGTACTGACTAGTCTGTGCAGACCACTCATGTCAGGTAGAAGCAGCAGCTCTTTCAGCTTCTCTGGCCTGCAACAATTATTCATACAGATATACTGGCAAACATATTTGGTTGAAGTGTATCTTAATCCTATTTTGGTGTTCACTTCAGGTGTGACTTCCTTATTTTAGTAGTATTTGCATTAAACAGCATCTGTCTTCAATTCTCAGTTGCTTCTTTCTGCCCTCCATTCACTGCTCACTCTGTGGTGCTGGTCCAATGCTTCATGTGGAAGTATGTGAACTACTTTCAGGAGCATAGTTTAGAATGATGCTCATTCCTTCTTCCTGCTGATGCTGTTATGAGGTTGTTTTTATCCTGGTCTGTTCTGTTATCCGTTATTTTCCTGCCTTCACAAACTGCTGTTTCCATGCTATTGAATAGGGTGATAAAGCATTGTATATGAATATGAAAGAATGTACAGTAGTAGCTGTATAATTTGTCTTAGCTACCCAAATAAATTTCCATGAACTTTTTCTCTTGTCAAGAGCTACAAGGCTAGTTATCACAACAGAAGTCTGCAAAATCTTTACGTATTTCTTAGACTTTTTACCTTCCTTTTTTTTTTTTTTTTTTGGCTTGCCTAAGCCACGTTCAGTGAACAGGAATTGGCATGGATCACATACAAAATATGTAATAAAAATAAATTTAATGTATATAATTACCAAATTTTATGAAAACATAAAAAAGGAGCAACAATTAGAAAATTATTGGGATGTTTCACTTTATTTTTGTGAAACATAAAATGTTGCAACACACTCGGCCAGAGTACCTGCTAATAAGTGTAGGGAAGCACAACCACTCAATGTGAGTGAAGCAGCTTCAAGTTTATTCAACTGACTTACAGGTTTATATATGTTATGCAGTAGTCTAATTTTAACTAGTAAGATACAACCAAGTTTATCAATCATATCTGGAGGGCAGAGAGTACATGACACTACAGAGATCAAAAGAATACATATGCTAAGGAACACTGATCAAATGATATAGTTAAATCATCTTATGTACAATGGTAATTGTTATCTTCCCACGAGACTAAGGCAATGCTTGGTTACTGAATCATCTTGCTTGGTTACTGAATCATCTTATATGTAACCAATTACTGAGGGATGAGGCCCTATATTGTTTTCCTACATTTCCCCCCTTTTTCTTTTACGGACGGAGGGCGAAACACTCAAGAGAGCCATGGCCTCATTGACCCTTGAGCCAGTCTTGAATGATATTCTGGGTTGGCATGTCAATTGTTAGCATAGCTGCCGCAGGGCTGGTTGCTCGAACTAAAAACCCGTAGGCTATCTGAATCACCATTACAACCAGAATAATAAATAGCCAACATAAACCCTCCTTGATCAAGTCATATGCCCATGAGGCAAGACCAGGGAATACAGAATGTAGCCAATCATCTATTGGGTTATGATCTTCAGTAATACTCTGCATGTGATTTAGTAACCAGTGAATTTGCATATGTATAGATTCACTATGATCAGACAAATTAAAACAACACATCCCATCAAAGTCTTTACAGCTGTGCCCTTGAGCAGAAAGTCGATAGCAGCTCAGTTTTGTAGAACTACATGTTGAAGACTATTCATATCTTCAAGCATCTCTTCTAGAATGGCAGATGTTATATTACTTTGTTTTACTGTCCAACAAGCAAGACGTTCTATTTGTTTCAGAGCTTGTGCAGCAGCTACTCCCGGGACCAAGAAGGAAGCAAAAATGTTAGCAGTTACAGTCCATAGTTTTACTTCATCAGCGCATGCATCGTTCAATGTTGAAAGTAAACGACCCTTCCTTTCAGTAGAATTATTTAAGAATTTATCAATGTGCAGCTAGTCCTGGCGGTGCAGGGCAAGTAGTGTAAGTTTTCCTAAATAACACAGTTCATGCTTTCCATGCAAACCTCTGGTCCTAAGTGGACCTGCATCTCCGGTCGGGAAAACATGTTTCCCTCTAATAATTGATCAACAGTTACTTGAAACAGAGGGTCATTCATATGCCAAGGGGTATTGGCACTTAGCTCACATAATTGCCTCCAGTGCGATTGCCACATTAATTACTCTGATGGTTTCATTATCATATGCACAACAGTCTTAATGTCCTCAGGAACTAGCACACTGCTGGACCAAATATAAGTCAAAAGCTGTCGCACAGGCTCACTACAGAGTCCATGTTCCGATACCGTAGACCGCAACTGAAACAACATTTTCCAATAGGAACATGTACCCCCTGTGGACCACCATCAGGTCCTTGCTCGAAATGAATCAGAGAAGCTTGCACAACTATTTCAGCCACCTCCATTTCCCCGTTTTCCACTGCCTGGCGAGCAATTTCTTCCCAATTTGGTTGGCACAATGCGAGAGCCATGCGAATCAGAAGGTTTAGCAACCTTAACCAATGGTGAGGGTGGAACCAACAGTGGGGGTGGAGGAGGTGGTGGCAGGAGATTGCCGTTCCCCTCCCCCAGTGGTTAAAGATCAGGTTCGGAGTCAGGATCCTCCAGCAAAAGGACAGTAGGAACAGTCCTCTGCCGTAGTTAGGCCGTAGATAGATATCAGGCTGCTTTGATGGCAGAAGTTGACATTCCTAGTGAATTTTCAAAGTGTTAGTAAGGGACATTTTATAAAATATAAAATATTCCTGTGCTTCATCTTCGACAGTAATTTTTCGCAAATGTATGTGCTGCCAAAAAGTGATGATATAAAGTGTGACTGTGAAGCAAGGGATGTTTTTATCTGTTAAGATCAGACATACAGAAGTCTTGTAAAGAGACCTGACCAAATTTTTCTTTCAGTTGTATAGGGTTGCAGCCAGTCACTCATTCCATGTGAGAACTTGCAAGAAATGTATTTATGCCAACAGAAAATGGAATTACAAATATACAAAAAGAAAACCAAAAAACAATATTTCTGGAAGTCTTGAAACCTGTTCAAGTTTCTTTATCAAAATGGAAAGCACAGCTACATACTTTTAGCCAGTGTATCAAAATGCACGAAACCATAACTCAAACTTGCCATAATATAAGTTTTGTTTTAAATGCAGTTATTGTGTGAAACACAGCACAGATAAGCTTATTTTCACCCTGAAGGTGCATGCTTAACTTGCTTAAGAGTGATCAAATTCACCAAAAATACAAAATCTGTGAGACATTTTCATGTTCTAGCACAAATTCTCCATTTGATTCCATAACTAATTTTATTTCACTTTGCAAAGTATTTCTAGCACTTTACCCTGACTTAGCCACCTTACTCCAGAAAAGTAAATGATGACTCCATAATCAATGTCTGTATTTTTAGTGAACTCCTATAACTGGTGATGTTTCAGTCCCTTGGACTTCATGAAATTCACAAATTTGATGACAATTTGCATGATACATCCATGTTTAAAGCTTTTTCATACAGATATTTCTCAATGTCATGTGCAGTTTGATGAACTATCAGTGAGTTACTGGTGTTAACTGCATCATCTTCTATTAACTTCATAAGTCTCTCTTCTTTTCCAGTCTTTGCCAGGAGCACCGTCAGTAGTTATACCAGATACTTTGACAAAGATCAAAGAAAATTGCTCTAATATAGTTTTTACTGCTTCATACAAGTTTGGTTGTATGTTTCATGGCACTAAAGAAGCAGTTTCTTCATTATATTAATTATCAATAACACTAATGAAAATAGCAAGCTGAGCCATATCTGTAGTGTCAGTATTTTCATGCATTTGAAACGCTGCCTTGATTATCAATATGGGAAGTTAATAACATTATTTCTTCTCCTGCTCTCTAGGGTTTCCTATACAGATGAATAATTCAGATCACTTGCTATTTCACCATTCGTTTCAAGGATGCATGCAGTTTATTCATGTGGATGACCAGCTGGTGGACTTGCAAGCAGTAGAGCAAGGCCAACTGGGAAGCTTTGCCAATGTCAGCATTGACATGTGTGCCATTATTGACAGGTAAGTCACAGAGACACCACTAATGCTGTAATACTGATATACATCCTGCATATTCTGAAAGATACAGAAAAGTAGTTGCATGCTTAGAAGATAGAGATGGTGGCTTTAGGTTATGAATTGTTTGGGGAGAAAATGTATCTCTGGTTTTTACTTTCTCAGGCAGAAGGAGTGAAAAGCGATTGTAAGCCAAAGTCAGAAAACTTGTCAATAGTATGACTGCCTTGAATAGAGAAAACTATCAAAAAGTCACACATTTTATAAGTTTCTTAAATAAAAGCTACAGTGACTGTTTTGCAGGCAGAAGTTGTTTCCTGTCTCCTCTACCTTCTGCTAACACTGAACACTGAACATCAGAGAACTTAGTGTGCACACTTGCATTTATTACATGGAAAACTGCATAAACTTGATTAAAATAATGCTTTGTTGTTCTGCTTTGTTTGTGTTTTGCTGTTTTATTTCCCACCAAACTGAGAAAAGTAATTGAGAAGTAGCTCAAATAATTCCAGAATCTTTCTTAATACAATAGCAGGCTTTTGCTTTGAGGTTTACCTATTAAACCTGTGTTGACTTCTGTTTCTTCTAATTTATAAGGTTGTTCTTCTAGCAAATATAAAAACTATCCATTAAAATACTAAGACAGACAGGGAAGGAGCAAGTTACTCAGCTTGACTTCTCATGAAAATTACCTAAGTTTGAAATCAGTTTCAAGTCTGCTGGAAAGTTGAACGTGTTGTGGGTTTTGTTTAAACAATTTGTGTTTGAAAGGGGCCTAGAAACAAAACAGCGACAATGATCTGAGGAGGAAAGCTAATTTACTAAATAAGATATCGGAATGCAAAATAACAGAATATAATACAATATAATTGGAATTGAAGCTAATAAATAAAATAAGCAAGATAGAGTGTCTGATAAACTGAAGGCCTTATGCTAAACACTAAAGGTGAGATTGCTAGCGAACACCTGCTGCTGTGTCAATCCCCAAAGGAAAAAGTGTCTTGTGACATGCAAATAGGTTTTTATCTTTCCCTCTGAGTGGATAAACATAAAAATACAAAGCAACGAGAAGTCCTCTGGGGAAGGTAGTTCTCTTCTGAGACAGGTATACCTGTAACTATCGAAGATCTATGGGGCTGGAGCAGTAACTCATTAACTCTCAATGTACTACTTGATGTTATGATGTGGAATACCAAAAATCATAAAACCATGGCACTGTCTTATTTCAAGTAAGATTTTTACAATGACTTTTTAACAATATGCCATTACATATAACTGTATGTATTCTATTTCTAGCTAAGTACCATGTGTGTTTTGTTATCTTAACTTTGTTTCCTTTGAAAGAGGAGGATACTTGTGCCTGTGATACTGGGATCCTCCTGCTTTAAAAAAGTTTAATGTGGTTATCATGAAGAATTCTTTCTTCATCAATATGGAAATGGCTATGAAGGAACACACTGGGCAAGAAGATAACCTATTACACTAAATTATTCTTACTGCAGACCTCCTCCATTTGGTTGGAGGTAAGAAACATGAAGTTGTGAATGATGATATTTTTCATCATTAACCAAAATGGATAGGGGACAACTTCATCTAATATATGATGGAAGATGTTCAGCATAATGAGATCTTGTGCTGCATCAGTCTGGAGGTAACTGCTCTTGAAGACTCAATTCCTGCCAGCTGAATGCCCACTTAATATAGAAAAGGTGTGTGCATTTCAGTTTAATTTATTTTAAAATGAAGGAAGAAAGGTTATGTTTTTGTTACACTTATAAATGAGAGACAGATCTGCTGACCAAATGTTTTTATTTTTAGTCCTCTTCTCAGACACTTTGTTATTACATCTGGAGTTACAGATTGAGATCTTACTAGCAGGGAACATTGATGCTAAGACGTTCTCTTCTTACCACTGGCTGAATAGTACAAGTGCATATAATTTAATTACATGTAGTTGTATGTATGCACATAGTTAAAATGCTACTGAGGAAGAAAATGTCCTTGCTTCTGTATCTTGACTTTGTATTAGCAATGGAAGTTGTACTGTTGTCACAGTGATCAACATGCTGTACTGCTTGCGACAGAACAGGTCGCTGCACACCTCCTTCATTTAATGTTAACAAACTCAGTTGTTACAGTCCAGATGGTGCAGTTGTACTTAAGAATTTCAACACAGGATATTAAAAGAGAATTATTCATACCAACTTATCACAGCAGCCTCAGAGAATTCTTAAGTTCACCTGACTTCATTGTGGCTTAAAATTGAGTTCTCAGGATCACAATAAGGAGACACTAAAATGATTTCAAAATAGTGTTCAATCTGTTGTTGCAGATTATGTAGTGTCACGGTGTTATCCATGACAGTGACCCAAGGGAAACCGAGAAGGGAGAGAGAAAGGAAAAGGAAAAAATAACTGCACAGTCAGTGGCCACGAGGCCGCCAGAGCAGAGCTGTGTGCCGGAGGGGGTGGGGAGGAGGGGGGGGAAACAGAAAGAAAAGACGGGTCTACAAATAAATAACGGCACGATTTGAGAAGTAACGGTAACTTTATTAAATCTAATAAAATTGAACAACTTTGAGAGAAATGAATTTTCCAAACCAAAAGCTGTGAGCTTACGTTAAGGAGGAATTCCAGGGGAAGCACATGTGTTAAACCTCCACACAGCTGAGAGAACGCGCCCAGCAGAGCGCCGCCTGGCATCCAGTGCAGGGCTCCGCCCCTCTGCTGCTCCCAACAGCATTAACTCCTTAACTGCCTGCTTGATGTTCTGATGTGGAATACCGGCATCAAAACCACAAAACCACAACATGTAGAATATATGCAACTTAAAAGGAAACCTGTTGGTGTACATGTGAGTCACTCTGTGTCACAGTGAGATGAGTTAGATGCTGATTTTCAATGATTTCATGTCAAAGTTAATGCAAGTAGCCAGATACGGCAGCATGTGTATGAGTTATTATTGCTCACTTGCTGTCATGATACTCAGTGTGACAAAATGTTAGTGTTCTGCTCTAATCCTGTACAGATATATTTTCTATAGCATGTGATTGCCAATCAAAATTTGAAATAATTCCTTAAAGTAACAAAGTACTTCAAGCATGCTAGTAAATTAAAATGGTCACAATGTAACTGGAGGCAAAACAGGGATGTTCCTTGAAATTAAAAACTGTTGTTTCTGTCTTAAAATTCTTCTTTTAGCTATTTAATTCTCTGCCAGGGGATGAAGTCAGTGAGGAATAAGAGAAATATTCCTACAGTAACCTGCAGGAGAGCCAGATGATATACCGATGTCCAGACTTGCAACCAATCCTGCTTTACAGCTAATCTGTTCCCAAGACAATTCCGTGAAACTGAAGTAAAACAGGACAAGAGAGTTGAAACCATATAATGGTTTCTGCCTACCTTCCCAGCCAAAGCCATTTCCTACACACACCCTCTCCATCTTTCTACTTTTATTTGAAACTATATGTACCTCTGTATCTCAAAATTCTTCCTGATGTGGAAATCATGTGGAAAGACTAAAGCTTTTAACAAGGATTTTAATGAGAATGCTTCAAATTCATTTAATTCATGTTCCATCTCAACCCAGAAAAGTAACTCGAGGGACATAGGTCATGGCTCAAGTAACAGTGACAATGCTTTTAATACATATGTACAACTGTGTGGTAACTTCCATATCATTTAATACAGCTCAGTATGCAGGAGGTAGGTTACTGGTTCTACAGAAATGGCCAAAAATTAGAGAGATTTAGTTACATTCCTCTTGACATTTTATCTTAGTTTTCCTCAAGATTTTTTAACCATGGGAAAAAATTCTATTCTAAAACATCAAAAATGTGAAACACCAGTGAACTGATTGAACTGAGTTTTCCCATATGCTCACAAACTTTCTTCCTTTCATGCAGTTAGAAAAAAAACTGGATAAGTAGGTAATTAGTCTCCACCTAGTTAACTGATGATTTTTATCTAATGTTATCTAATGAAGATTGATGTAAATGAGGATCAAAATTTATTATCTTATAGGGATAAGATACAGATAGATATTTGATTAAGATGCTTATTATGCAGCACTTTGGTATCCTCAAGAAATTCATTGGACCTCCTAGTTTTTAATTGGAATGGAGTTTTGAAGTTAGTAAAATATGTGCAGATTTAATAAATAATCTTTTGGGCCCACAGGCTAGTCAAATTAACTGCTATGAGCTGCTTTTAGCACTTAAATAAATTTGCCTTAGAGATTGCATGTGTTTTGGAGATCATAATAGTCTTTATTATAAACTTTCTTCAGAAAAGAATTTTTCTTTTTTTTTTTTTAAGCTAAGATAATCCTATTCCCTTGTTATAAAGCACGTGTAAAGGCATCACTTATATGGAACGTACAGGAATTATTTTACAAAGTTATTATTTCATTACTTGAGCTACTTAAAGTATCATTTCCTTTTGTGGAGGAAAAAATTTTTCAGAGATTTAGGATGCATCACTATTGCTCTTAGTCTGAAGATGGATCAGTGGAATACATTGAAGTATTACTGATTAAATGTTAAAAGGTATTAACTTACAGAATTTGAAACAGAAAGAAATGTAACTGGCTTACTGTTGCTAGTTCTAATATAAGGCAGATTGGTAGCCATGGTGGATTACCTGATCGAGTGAATGTTGAATGTATATTAATTCTGTGGAATAAGCCATGAAAAGAGCAATGGTTTCAGAATCTTTCCTTGTTCCATTTGATTTCTCCCATTTTTTCCTGAGCCGAGCAAACAAGCTATGTATGATGGTATTTGAACAAGGACAGCCACATTCACTTTAATGCTTCACTGTTAAGAGTGTAGAGATGAAACTGTCACTTGCCAGTGCTTGAAAGAGGAATGAAAGCAAAACAGTGAGCATTCAAGTAGTCACAAGTGCTGTATGGAGAACAACTTTCTCTTTCATAAAGCTTTCTGAGATTTTTTTCAAGTTATTGTCATGAGAAGTAATCCATTATTTTTCTTGAAAAGTGTGGTAAGAAATAAAACATGTTGAACAGAAAATTCTAGAATAGATGATGTCACTTTGGAAGTAAAAGATACATATGAAGATGGAAACTGGGGACCTGGAAACTCAGAAACTAAGAAATGATAGAGATTTAAAGCAAAGTAAGAAATAAAGTATGTTCAGAAAGGCAACTTCAAGTGAACAGATTGTACTACTACAGAATAGAAAGGAAAGAGTAATAAGCCCTTTCTTTTCACTCAGTCTCAGTGAGGGCTGCAATCAGTTTAGAATGTAAGATGTTCCCTGCTTGGAACAGTATGACTAATGGGTCAGTTAGATACCTGTTAAATAGCTTAAGAGTGTGATTAGTTTCTCTTAAGCAAATTAGAATTGTTTGAATTGAAATGCAAATGGTTTTTATACTTATGCCTTTTTTTAATGTCTTGTTTTTTCTTTGTTCACTTTTGCTTATGTATCACAACTATCAATAGCATTCAGATCAGAACTTTCCAAGCAACTCTGTGGCTTTTTTCTTTGTCTTATGTTTAATTCTTTATTAAAATCTCAGGGGGGTGGGGGGGAGGGGGGGGGGGAGTGGACTCTTTAATTTATATAAATTCTCATTTATATTATTAAAAATGTGTTCTATTGAGATCGTTTTCTAGAACAAGTAAATTATTTGTTCATGACAAATGCTAGTTCTTGCTAAAACAAAATCTAAGGCTTTAGCCTTAAGTAAGCACCTCGTTAACACTTAAGAATATTACCAAGAAGGAGAAGTTGTAAAGCAGATATATGGACAATGTGATATGATACGTATTTTTGTGTAGTGGCTAAAGGTTGTTCCAGGAAATGGTACATGGCAAGTCTGATAAGACAAAATATGGGCCAAATATTTGATTTAGTCACATTAAAACAGTCTGTACAGGGATAAATACAAGTTTAGCACTTTACCTAACCTTTCCCCCAGAACATTTTATTTCAGAAACATCTTTTTTTCCCCAACATTTGTCCCTGGAAAACAACAACAACAACAACAACAAACCTATATAAGTATATACATATTGCTTTCTCTCTCCTTTGCCATGCACAGACTGCATACCTATATGAAAAGTTTACACTAATGGTTGCCAAGGATTTTAGATTCTCTAACATGTGTTAACACAAATTTATGCTCTATCTGGGAGGTCATTTCTTGTTTTCTCTTAAATAGATTATTTTCTGTAAGATTTAGCTTGTATACATAACTTGTGTTACATTAATGTTTAATTACTGTTTTTATTATTTTCCTGTTAGAATGATGTAAACACTGAGCAAACCTCTACAAAGCTCTCCTTCGATTTGAAATTTATATTCTCACAAGGACAAATTGCAAATACTGAGCTGATCCTACAATATTACCTTTGAAACAGTAACTCCCTGGTCATTCAGCTAAGTTTTGAAGGCAGATTGCTTAGATGACCCTCTCAAGTTTTTCTTCTAGAAAAATGCAGCAGCCCTACAGAAGTGGGGGTCCTATCCACAAGCTTATGTTGGACCCCACTGAAAGTAAGTTATGTTAACTGCTCACCTAATTTTGCTGTATGTAGCTTATTTATCCAGGAAAACAGTATCAGTGACAACTAGCTAAAGAAGAAAAGCTAAAGAAGAAAAGCCAAAGAAGTTTATGCAGATTGGTGCCAGCACTGTCTAACCCATGGACTGCAGGTGACCCAGCAGAGCTTGCAATGTAGCCAGCTCCCTACCTTGCACTGTAAAGGCAGCAAGCAGCTCTTCAGCATGGAGCGGCCCTGGGAATGGACGCACTGCTAAGCCACAGCCAGACCATCAGTGTGCAACTAACACAATTGATTGAAACAAGGGCTCAAGGAGAGCAGTGCTGTGAAGTGCTGATTCAAGTGATGGCAAATAATTGTATGCATTTGGGTACATTGTCTAAACACAGGGTTCTGAACAGAAAATATGCTTTCCATTTGATAAAGATATTAAGTATAGGTTTCAAAATTACCAAAATATCATCAATTGATATAATTACATCACCTGCAAACATTCAAATTGAATGTACAGAGTTGCAATCAGGCATTCCACTCAGAAATTTGACCATGTTTCTTTATCGGTTTCAGTAGACCTTTCTTGCTTCTGTTCCAGCTTTATCAGTATGCCATATAACATCATGCAACAGGGTTTTTGGTACAGAGACACAGTCCACTGCAGAGCTGTGTTCCCTGTTCATCTCAAACAGTCTCATATGAGTTCTGACACTCCAAAAGGAAGGTACATTGGGATGTACTGCATTTTCCAGGAACTTCCTTATGACTTCTGATTCTGGGGGTTTGGGGAAACGCTCTCTTGTCTTTTCACAGAGGTGAGCCATGGAGAGCCAGCAGATAAAGACTGAAACTGACTCTTTCTCCCCTTTGGGTTTGTTTTTTATATTCTTAATTATTCTGTATTTCACATTTCATCTGACACTAATGCCTTCTCTTTGTGTTGGCCTACCATATCAGCAGAAGTTGTTGATGGCAGTACAGTTTGAACCTTCCTACTAATGTCTAATATTTTGATGCCACGCACCAGTCAGTTGCAAACTGGCAGTCTGACAAAATAGTATAAGCTTAGACATGAAAAATGTTGTTGCTAAGATTGGAATCACTTAGAACTGCTTGCAAGGGCACTTACATCAAGATTTTAACTGAACTGACATGGTATAACAAAATGAGATATTTTCTTTAAGCTATTATATACTTAAAACCTATAGAGCCATTTCTTGGAAAGCTAATTGTTGGTAGTATATTTGTTGCATTTATCTATTGTCATGCATTCAACTAGTATCTGTTTCTCTGTTGCTGTGACATGTTTCATCACTCATTCAGATTTGTTAGAAGGCAGCAATTAATTGACTTCAAATTTTTATTTTGGCACTTCCATTTGGGACTTCTTCAGAACTGAACCAACCTAAGTGAAATAATACAAGTTTTCATTGGACCTTTTTAGCATTTTTCATGTCACAGACTCATGATTGTTGTGACTAATCTATGTGACCATGTATGGACTTCGTTTAATCAATATTAAGTACTATTTTAGATGATTTTTAAAAGACTGATTCAAACAATTTGGTAGAAAAATCTATTTGATTTATTTACCTGTATTTTTTATGGATGTATATAGTAGTTATTTCTAAGATGGCATAGTGAAATGATAGTAAAAAAGATTGATTAGACTGTGCTAAACTACTTCTTGCTGTCATATAATTCTGTGAAAATGTTTCTTTGAGCAGAACTATTGCATTATTTGAAAGATTTTGGTTTTCAACATTTAATTTATTAAATATCTTCCATTGAATTGTATGGAAAACTGTTATTTAGAGAGATTATTTCACTCCTATGCTGAAATACTATGAAACATTTTTATTTCCTTCAATTATTTTCAGATGTTAATGAGCGAGCAAATAAATTCTAAATAGATAAAATCATAAGTATTAATCTAACAATGTAAACTAGCTGTAAAGAAAGGCCATAATTGTTCATGATGCTATGTAAATTCTAATTTTCACTCAGCCTCTTAATTTTTAAGGGTTTCTAATTTTTCACTAAAAATATTTGCTTTCTATATAGGGATATTACTGACTCATCCTCCTGGATTTTTACTGAATGCTGGATCATTTTCTCATCAAAAGCTGTTTCAACATTTTACAGCTGATTGTGCTATTTGATTTATACACGCGGACAGGACATTTTTCCATATGTTATGTTCATTAACTTCTTTTGCAAACCAAGGCTGCAAATCTACTGTCAGTTATAGAGAGAGTAGTTCTTTTTACTTTCCTTTTCACTTTTCTACTAAAGGCAAAATACTAAACTGCAGAAGTTTCTGGTGTTAAAAAAGAAATTCAACTACTAAATTCCAGGTTCTTTCTATTGCAACAAGAGAGGAAATATCTGCCCTTTTTCTCTACTATAACAGGACCTACTGATCTGCTTATTCAATTTCTGCACTATTGTACAGTAAACCTTAGTTCTATCATTTCCTTTTCAGTTCCTTCACTAAAATCTAGCAAGACTAAGTCCCATTACACAAACTGACCTAAAAATCATTAACTCAGTAAATAAGATTATTTCTTTCCAAAACTAGATCCAATGCAATTAATTCTAGAATGTACTGATGTTTCTTTCTCTCACCCTTTCTTCAGTTTTCTTAACATTTTAAATTATAGTTTGTACTAATACTAATATCCTGCATGGTATTATACCCTTTGTATTAAATTTACCCATCTGAAGTATCAATAGTTGTTTCTGATCTTTTATTACTTTATGATTGTTTGATTCAGGACCTATGAAAACAGTAACAAATCTTCAAGCATAATTACTGTCCCTTGCTGGCTTTTTGCTTTCATTCAAGATCAGTAGCAGTGTGGAAATATAACTAGTCCAGTATTGGGTCAGTTAATGACCATCGGACACGTTTTTGTGTGTGGATGGTATTGACAGCATTTATTTGGACTTGCCATCAGAATTTTTCATGCTTCGTATTAAATTTGTGCTTGTCAGCCTATTCCAAGTGATTAATGCTTCAATGGCCATATGGCAGCTATTCAGAAGATAGCAGCATATAAATTATCACCTTTATCCTTCAACTATAAATCATCCTCTTTCAACTCTTTCATCAGAGTAGCAATCTTGTGTATCTTATTTATGCAATCTTATTTTAGCTATTCTTAAAGCCTTTATTTTATATTTATCTCTTAGAAATTCCTTTGTCTGTTATTTACTATCTTCCTTACATATTTTGTAGCATATATTCTTCATGTCTCATGACCTAATGCCTTTCTCTCTGCTACTATTATTTGACTGTGTATTATTTATCCCACTAGTACTTTTCATAACTCAGTTTGTATGAAGTGTGTTCTGCAAAGTATAGTTGCATTACAACATCTCATAAAAGCACAGCAGTTGTCTTAGAGCATTGCGTTTTTATTTTGAAATAAGTGAAGTTCCTGAATTGATATGAGTATATGATGCTACTTTTTGATGTTAGAAATGCATTTGAATACACGAGTTTCTCCTTCAAATATATGCTCTTTCCTTTTCTACTACTACCAGTAAATACTATGGATTTATACCTATGAACTACTTCTTTTATTCCACCAAAGTAGAAGCAGTAAAGGAGAACAGCTCCTAATGCGTATAATCTGAAATACTTCAAAAAGAATCTGTGTATCTGTTGAAGTGACCTATTTTCCTAAAATATGAGAGAAAGTTAAGGAAATGAAATAAAGGAAGTGAAAGAAAGGAAAGGAATAAGCAAGTTAACAAGGAAGGAAGTTAGGAATGTTTAGAAACTTGTAGCATGAAGTGTTTATAGTCATAAAAAGAAGAATTTAAAGCATTAAGCAGTGATAGCAAAACATTTGAGAGGTTCAAAAAGATCTTTATCTTGTCTGCGCATTTACTATTAGAGAGATTAGTGCCTTTGCTATATAAAGTACTGGAGGATTTTAGTTCAGAACTGAAAGGAAACGAATTTTGAAAACAGGATAAGGTTTATGTTAGACATATAAGCCACATAGATGTTTAAATGGCTTAAGTATAGGCTAAATTCTTGGGACAGTGTGAAGAGGTTTGTACATGGCAAACAAAAAAAAGTTATGCAGTAGTGAATCCTATATGCTCAATAACTGAGTTTCTTTACAAGAGGAAAAATAAAATGAAGTTTACTTTTGGTCCTGCCTCTACCCTCAAACCATAAATCATGGAACAGTTTTCTTTACATAAAATGTATGCATTTCATTTCTTTACATAAAATGTATTGGTTAATGTCAAAAATTGCCTACTGTATTGGAAAAATGAATAATTTTTTAAAAGAATGTTGTTTATGCCTGCAGAATGATTGCCAGAAATGACATATCACCACTCTTCTATTTTCCTAAGTATTGCATGATGCAAACACCTATTTGTTTGTTTGTTTGTTTGTTTATTGAGGTACCAGCTACTAAATTATGAGTTAGTACTTCAATTATTTGAAATCTAATTTTCATAATTTACTTTTAGCCTGGTGACTGATATTTACCTGCTGGGTCATTATTCCTTTCTTTCATAAGGTCACATAAAATGTTGTATGCAGGAATGCACTAGTGATACTATTCCAATGGAGAAAGAAAAAGATGGGAGTCTGTCATAGAAATACACACCAATATCTTGGTGTAAACTTTGAATAGAACAAGATAACTTTTATTAAAATAGTAACATCTCTTTGAAGATTTTAGTGGATGCCCTTTGGACAATTATTCTTTCATTTATCTTGGAGAACCATGAAAGACTTGATACTAGAATAAGTATTTTGATTTCCAGCAGCAAACTAAGACATATGTGCTCATGCTATAGACCCTCCTTAGTTGGCTTCTAGGACTTGACCTTACAAAACCCAGAGATGGACACTATTGAAGATTTTCTTTTTGCTATGTTTTCCAAGACACAGAATCATCCTTAGAATTACAGGCAAATTATGTCATCCTATTGCAAACTAACAGAGTAGATTACCAAAGATTATGATCAGAACAAGCCACTAAGATCCCTTAGCCTAAGCTCCTTGTTTTATAACAAATATTTTACCATATGAGTAGTTCATCAATTATTATTTATTCTGTTTTCCTTTTCAATTATTTTGAAGACAATTTTCACATAATTTTTTCAAGACATAGAATGCTGCCTATGTCTTAAGATAATTGTTTCCCAGTGGTTGATTATTTTTAACAGATGAAAGCATATGTTTAATTTCATGCCTGAATTTGTTCAGGTTTAACTTGGAACTTTTTTTAGATCTTGATATCAAAAATAAAAATAAAAAAAATCCTCCTTATAAGTTTTTTCATCATATTCAATAGAAGTTTTTGTGAATCTACAGACAGTGACAATCACATGTGATCTCACAAACTACTGCTCAACCTCAAACTCTTCTAATTTATCTCTTGATTTGTTATTGGCTTTATTTTTATTGTAAAGTTGTAGTCCAGACATACAGCCCAGATTTTTGCTATAAGCAGAAGACCACAACCTTTGTGTCAACCGGAGAGCAGACTCTTGGGCCAAGCTGGCTGTAGTTCAGTTAGCACTGCCTGGGTTTCAGCTCAGTAAATCCCCTGGACAGCAAAGGGCTGATAGATCCTGTCGTCTCTGTGTTCAAAGAGTAGCCCTTTGTTTTCCCGGAGGGTAGGGGGAGCTGTTATGCAACTTACAAACTTTCTTGGAGGAAAGGTTGGGTAGGGATAGTGATAGGAGGATGGTTGGACTAGATGATCTTGTAGGTCCTTTCCAACCTTATGAACCTATGAACCTGTGAACCTATGAAAAGAACTGTGGTGGAAAATGTGTAGAAATGGCCCCAAAAACAAAAAGTGAGCTTCAACACTGTGAACGTCAAACTCCTTTCAGTAGGACTTCATAATAGCTCTTTCTCCTTACCACTTGCCCTCATTCTTCGTAGGGAAAACTGGAAGAGCAATATACAGACCCAGAGGGATTGTTGAAAAGCGAGTGATAAAAATTATTATTATTGTTTAAGTACTAGGAAAGTTTGGATAACAATTTTAACATGGACCTTCTCTGTACTAATTTGACTTATTAGAATGTTGAACATTAACTAAACTGACAAGAAGTTCTTATCTTCACTTGTAGAATATATTCTTTTTTTACTTACTCATTAGAAGATTTGTAGTTTATCAGACAGAACTAAGTACATTTTTTTCCTCTCTACACTCTTCTGTTTATATACTTAAGGCTCATGTTCCCTATCTTATTTTTAACTTTCATTTCAGAGCTTAACTTCTAACTGGTTGTCTAGACCTTGCAATTGATAAATTCCATACTACTGTCCTAATGACCATATTCAAAAGGCTTGTGTTTCAGTGTATTAAAGTATAAATAGTTCAGGTAACCTCACTTTACCAAGAAATCTGAGTGAAATTTTACAGCATCCTTTCCCAGATGTTAACAACATAAATGTAGTTGTGAAAGTTTACCAATAACACTTCTGTCTGGATAACAGATCCTACAAGGAACTTTGTAAATTTTCACTGTGAATTAGTTGCTGTCACATCATTTGATATCAGACCGACACTGATGTGGTTTTGTGATTTTTTTTTTGTTGGTATTCTACATCAGAACATAATGTAAAACAATGAGAGTTAAAGAGTTAATGTTCTGGCAGGCAGAGGAAGATAAGTGGAGCTTCTGGCCAGACTCTAGCAGCCCTCTCGCTCTGGCTCATGCACTTTTCCTCTCTCTCGTTTTTGGCCACAGAGAAAAAGCACATGTGCTTCCCCTGCAGTCTACGAAAGTAAGATCTCATATTCTGTATTGTCTCATTTTGTTTTATTTTGTTGGTTTTGGTAAATTACCATTCCCCCTCAGATAGTTGTCATTGGTTTGTTTTAGACCTATCTCCTATCTCTGTACCATTCCCCCTCTCTCCCAGAGCACGCAGTCCTGCTCAGGGACAGCCGCACTGCAAAAGGCGAGGCAATTTTTTTTTCTTTCCCTCTGTCTGCATACTCAACTTTTCAAGTATTTCCATCACCTTTTAAAAATAAGATTATAGTAAACTTCATGAAATAAAATAGCATCTCCTTCAATTTTACCTGTCTTTTTCAATGCACAGTCTACATGGGCAAGGTAAGGTTTTGCAAGTGTGAAATAAATAGGCTCTGGACACCAGTTTTGTTTTTTTTTTTCTTATTAATTCTAATGATTCTCCATTCTGAATGAATGAATTTGCTGACTTTTATACTTATTGAGAAGCTTCTTATCAAATAAACAATAGCAAACTACTTTGCTATTTATTCATCAGAAAATCCTGTTGGTATCCAGTGGTATATGTCTATAGTTGTAAACACTTGTGGTGAGTTGACCTTGCCTGTCTGCTAGGCATCCATTCAGCCGCTCTCTCACTCCTTCTCCTTGACAAGATTGTGTGAGGACTCAGTCTTGTTTTGAGGCTCCTGTTCTGGTGGACATAAATTGATTTGAAGGGAAACTGATACACACCTGAAAAGCTTCTTGGCAGAACGACGTTACTAAACTAAAAAAAAAAAAAAAAAAAATCCTTTAGGAGCTTTTCTCATTTAATGACATTGATCAAGGTGGCAACTCGTAAAACCAAGAAATAATGCTAAAAAAAAAAATAAATAAAAAAGGTGAGATGAGGTTTAGCAGGACTTCCTGATAGAAATTACAATTGCACTACAGTGTCCTAGATTCAGAACAAAATTAAATTTTGATAATATACTTTCTGGTAGTTCTTAACAGTTCTGTAAATGTTAAGAGTAAAGTTAACATACAAACATGCCTTAATCTGAAGGAACAGCACACATCTCTAGAAAATTTACAAACTTGTTCATGGCAATACATGTATTTTTTTTTGCGTCACATTTCTTACTTGAATGTTTTATCCTCTTTTCCTATCAGTTTCAGTTTCCATCAATTTGATTTGTACTCATGGAAAACGTTTGATGCTGTGAGTGGCAGATACGTTTTCCTTTTGTTTTTCTTTTAATGGCCTATTTTACAGAGCAATTTTTCTTATTTCTATCTGACACAATCAAGAAAATACTGCCAAAGGCAAAGGGATCAACTACCTTAGGTTAATGGTAAACTATATACATGACTTAAGAGAGTCTGTTTCATATTTCAAAGGGTAGTGTTAGAAAGATGAGAAACATATTTGGGAAAATACATCATCTATTAATCTTACGTACTTACCTAACATGGGCATAAAAGGGCTTAATGAAACCCAAAGGAATGCTAACAGAACTGTAGGTGAGTGTGGGTCTCTGGTACATAGCAATGTTTGTGTTTCTGCCTGTATTGTTTTATTACAGATGTGCTTCCTATTTGAAAAATAAAAGAAAAAAAGATCAAGAAAATGTCCAATTACTACCCTAAGTGATGCCATTCAGAATACTTTTAAAGCGTCAAGATAGCATTTTACAAAATTCTCATGACTTTTTCTGCTGCAGTTTGTATGCATGCATATTGAGCTCCCCATAGCAATAGAATAGTGTATAAAGCAACTGAAGATTGCTCTCATTTATTTAAAGGGATAGATGACAGAAAAAGGCAGGAAATGTCAGGGCAAGGATGACTCCACAACAGATCTTTCATTCCATGTCCATTTTCATAATATGAAGACTAGTGTGAAGACACATTATGTAAGAAATATTCATGCATTTCTAAATGAAGATGTGTAGGTAAGTGAATAGATTGAAAGAAACAGCAAAGTAAATGGAAACTTCCAGCTGGAAGTCATCATCTTTCATGAAGAATGAGTATACTTTGTACAAAAGAATATTATTAACAGTGTAATTATTATTTTTTCACAGCTGTTGTCACCAGGCCTATTTAGAGGCCAGATTCTAGTGCCTAGGAAGTTAAAGAATGTGTACTGGGGGATTACAAATGAATGTAGTATTTCCTAAAAGCATGTTGGGAAAAAAAAAAAAGGTGATTAATAATATCGTGAAGCCATTTGTTAATCAGAGCAAGCAGACTCTCACAGCAATGTAGCTAGCTAATCTAATTAAATGTGCCCTCAGCCTAAATTCTTAGTGATCTTGCTGCTGTTAAACACCAACAGCATCATGGCATTATGTTCAAATTAATGCTGATTACCTGTAGATGACATCTGTAATGCTGATGATAAAATATACTGATTTCATCATGTTCATAACTACTGAAATAAGTGTATATGATTGTCTATCCTGTTATTATTTAAATCTTATCAAATCTGCATTGTGTAATTTCGCATATCTACACTATTCCATTGTCATAGATGAGAAATATAACATATATGCTCCATTTGCTCAAAGTATTGAACTGGCAATATCTACATTATCTTGTGAAGTTTACAACTTTCCATATTTTCTAGATCTCATTAACAGGATAACAGTACTTTCCATGATCTGTCCTCAGGTTAATACCTATTGGCCATATGCATGGTCTTTTGTCACACTGTAAAACTTACACATAGATTCATAGACACATTAGGTTGGAAAGGACCTACAAGATCATCTAGTCCAACCATCCTCCTAACACTATCCCTATCCACTAAACTACTAAATCAAATCCCTTAGCACCTCATCTAAACGCTTCTTGAACAGCGCTAGGGATGGTGCTTCAACCACCTCCCTAGGCAGGCCATTCCAGTGCCTGACCACTCTTTCAGAGAAAAAATTTTTCCTCAAATCTAATCTAAATCTTCTCCGGTGCAACTTGTGGCCATTCCCTCTCATCCTGTCATTAGTTATCTGGGAGAAGGGGCCCACCCCCTCCTCACCACAACCCCCTTTCAGGAAGTGGTAGAGTGCAATAAGGTCTCCTCTGAGCCTCCTTTTCTCCAGACTAAACAATCCCAGCTCCCTCAGCCGCTCCTCATAAGACTTGTGCTCCAGACCCCTCACCAGTTTTGTTGCCCTTCTCTGAACACGCTCCAGGGCCTCAATGTCCTTCTTGTAGCGAGAGGCCCAAAACTGAACACAGTACTTGAGGTGCGACTGCACCAGAGCTGAGTACAGGGGGATGATCACCTCCCTGCTCCTTCTGGCTACACTATTTCGAATACAGGCCAGGATGCCGTTGGCCTTCTTGGGCACCTGGGCACACTGCCGGCTCATGTTACGCCGAGCATCAACCAACACCCCCAGGTCCTTTTCCTCTATGCATTCTTCAAGCCATTCTGCCCCAAGCCTATAGCATTGCATGGGGTTATTGTGGCCAAAGTGCAGGACCCGGCACTTGGTCTTATTGAACCTCATCCCATTGAGCTCAGCCCAGCTATTCAGCCTATCCAGATCTCTCTGAAGGGCCTCCCTACCATCCGGCAGATCCACACATCCTCCCCACTTGGTGTCATCTGCAAACCTACTGACGGTACACTCAGTCCCCTCATCTAGGTCATCAATAAAGATATTAAACAAGATGGGCCCCAATACCGACCCTTGGGGGACGCCACACGTAACGAGACGACTTTATAATGTTAAAACCCTAAAATCCTCAAGTCCATTTTTTATTACTATTACTGAGCACACTGGCACTCACTGACATGTAATGATTTTTCAGTGAGTAGAATTTCTTACTAAAAATGACATATCTCAGCATTTGTCAGGAAGACTGTATGAATTAATGAGTTCATTTTATTTTCTGAAGCCATTGGATAATTTATTTTTGGCCTGTAATCCTCTCTAGACCATTCCATCCAGTCTGTCTTTAATTTTTAATACTATGCAGAGGGAACGGCTGTTGACATAGTCTACCAAGACTTCAGCAAAGCCTTTGGCACCATTTCCCACAGTACTCTCCTGCAGAAGCTGGCAGGCCATGGCTCATCCAGGTAAAATTTTCCCTGGTCAAAGAACTGCCTAGATCGCTGAATCCAGAGAGTGGTGGTAAATTGAGTTAAATCCAACTGGAGACTGGTCACTAGTGGTATTCTCCAGCAGTCTGTATTGGAACCTTTCCTGTTCAATATTTTTATTGATGACCTGAATCAGCGTATTAAGTGCACCCTCAGTAAGTTTGCAGATGACAGTAAGTAGGGAAGTGTTCTCAACGGTTTACGGGCAGGTTCGGCCCGGTTCCGTGACGATTGGTGCAGGGACACACGGACCCATGCCCCAGGAAAGGGGAAGGGGGAAAGGGAAAAGGAAAAGGTAAAAGTGAGATGGGCCTAAAAACAAAACAGCGGCAACAATCTGAGGAGGAAAGCTAATTTACTAAATAAGATATCAGGAATCAAAATAACAAAATATAATACAATATAATTGGAATTGAAGCTAATAAATCAAATACAATGAGCAAGAGAGAGTGTCCGATAAACCGAAGGCCTTACGCTAACGCTGAAGGCGAGACGGCAGCGAGCACCCACTGATGAGTCGATCCCTGAAGGAAAGAGAGTGTCCCGTGACCACAGTTTTTATCTTTCCCTCTGAGCGTAAACATGTAAAAACACAAAGCATCGCAAAGCCCTCTGGGGAATGTAGTTCTTCTCTTCTGAGACAGGTATACCTGGAACTACCAATGATTCACGGAGCTGAAGCATTAACTCTTTAACTCCAAATGCACTACATGATGTTATGATGTGGAATACCAGTACCAAAAATCATAAAACCATGACATTCCACCCCTTATTCCACATCACTACATCATGCTTGATATATATATAGAAAAAAAATGATTAACATGCATTAAATACACACACACACAACACATATATATGTATATACAGGGAATTACTGACTGCACTCCCCCAACATCAAATTCCATTGTCGTACACATTGAACATCCCCATTCTTGGGGATGTAATATTTATATATTATCTATTATATATAGATATATATAATATCTAATATTTGGGTAGCTCCCAGTTTAGTCATTTGCAAATCTTGATGCTCATTTAGTTGTTTTCTTTCTCTCTTTGTATGTTACCCTGACAGGTGCGTGCCCAACCACTGTGAACATGGTGGCAAATGTACCCAGACTTGGGACAGCTTCAAGTGTACTTGTGATGGAACTGGATACAGCGGGACAACTTGTCATAACTGTAAGCCATCCTACCATTTCAAAACTGTAGCTGAGTAGAAAAGAAACTGATCTCCTTTTTTGAGATTAAAATCTCAGTCTTCCTCTTTGCTTGCTAAAGATCCTGTAACCTGTTGTTTGTTTGTTCATTTGCTTTGTGAGGAAAAATTCAGTTAAAACTGTTCCACTTTGTCTCCCTAGGGCTGCATTTATATAGCACTATTCTGTACCATGATGGGACTAAAGCAGTACAGCTGTCTTAGTTGCGTATCCTGGCCAAAAGTATTCTCAGTTTCATATGGACACAGTGATTATTACCTGGGCTGTTGCAGGGAGCTGATGACCAGTGCAAGAGTTTCTGGTTGCTAATCATGAGGCATGTTTATTTACTGTTTTTCTAGCTGTTCTAGAATTGTGCTATCCAATCTGTTGTAATGTTTTGAAAGTATTTTTTTTTATTTTTTTTATTTTTCTTATGTTATGTGGTATGAAAGCACAGAAAGAGGAGAAAAATCTGCAGTTGCTCATGTTACAGGTTCTGAAGCATATGCATAGTTACTTATGTGTCTTTTGTTCCTTCCATTTTACACTGAAAGCAGAATACTCATCTGCCAAGTAAAGTGTTATAAAACATCTGGAAGATGCAGAAAATATATTCAGTCCTTACTTTTCCTCTTTTCTTTCTTTAGCAAGTTGCCTCTTAATATCAAGAGACCATAAAAATGCCTCTGAACAGTTGAAAATTTGAATTTCTACTTTATCATGTAGATAAATGTAGAAATTAATATAATCTTCTTTAGCTATGACACTGTAACATGTTAGAAAGATAGAACAAGATTATTTGTTCTTAATAAAAAAAAAAAACATTCAGAATAATGGTGATAATTCACAGGTGTCTGAGTTTTGTCAAAAATCTATTCTGTTTTGATATATTGTATTAGTGTGTGAGGGAATGTATTTTATATAATAACTGTTAATACATATATAAAGTGGCGTAGTCCTTCATGATCTGGCAACTGAACTAATGAAATAGGATTTGTTAAATGGCAAATAAAAGTTTACTAAAGGGAGATACTTGAATTACCAGTGCTTGAGGAGAAGTTTCATGGGCGACACTTTTCCTACTAAGAGTAAACATGCATAGTGATAGCACAACCTTGGGATATCACATCTTGGGAAAGATTATATAGCATTTAGAAAGAGGTAGTACTTTGATGAAACAAATCAAAAACTGCACTTTTGTTGTTGTTGTTTCCCTGGAAGTATTATACTTAGAGAGTTTTTACTGGTTTAGTATAGACATGGAAAAATATGCTTCCTGAGCAAAGTATAGGCTGTTAAGATGTTTAACTGGAGAAATGTAGGGGTGGAAGTTTATTTACTTAATTATATTTTGTCTAGTTATTCTCTGAAAACAATTGTAATCTGTCAGAGCAAATGTGTCATGCTGAATTTAACAGCCTGACAGAGGAAAGATTTCTGCAGCCGCATACATTCCCAGTTGGGACATACACACGCAGTATATGTGCACAACATACATGTGTATGTGACAAGCTGCACAAGTCATGGAGCACTCATTTTAATAGAGCAGCAGTGGCTGAACAGGATGGAGATTCACTAGGGGAAACGTGAGGAAGACTGGGTCAGTTTGCATACAGATGGTGGATTCCTCCAGTGACTGGGCTCAGACAGTCCACCCCATAGCTGTCTCTGGATCCTTGTCTTCCCAGTTGCTGGTGTCTGGAACCTGCAGGCTATCATTTGGACTCTCCTTCCTCTTGATGACTTGCTTTGCTCCTTTTTAGGAGGGTAGATGACTTCGTAACGTATAACCAAAAAAATCTAACTTCCCTTGTTGAATCACAAAGGAAAGGAACAAGAATAAACAGACGATGTAACTTCTTAAAACACATTCTTTAAAAAAGAAGTGATGCAAGCATTTCTCTTAATAGGATTTTCACCTGCATTTTATGGATAAACTGTAATAAGGCAACTAAAGGGTGTTCCTAGACTGCAGTACCAGAAGGGGAATTTCAAGTATATTGTTCTGTACTTAGCTATACGATGGATAAAGCGCATGGGATTGCACTATCCATGTCATCTAGAGATGCATTATTTTTCTTTTTTTTAACTATCTTTCTGAAAAAAAGGAAGTGAAGATTGAACTGTATATCAAAAATAGTTGAACTTTCTCAGAAAAGTCATTAGGGACACTCTGACAAACCAGAAACAATTTCATCCAAGATATTCTGAGATTCTTTGCTAGCTTATTGTAAAAGTGACTAGAAAGTAACAGGCATAAACTCTTCTAATGTTTTTTTTTTATTCAGTATCACCAAGAGTCCTCCAATGATTAATTTTCTTTCACATCCTTTGCTTGTGAGTAACCTACTAACTTTGGGTATGTATTATTGTGTTGTGGTTTTGTGGTTTTGATGCCGGTATTCCACATCAGACCATCATGCAGCAGTTAAGGAGTTAATGCTGCTGGGAGAGACAGTTTCCAAACCAAAAGCTGGGAGCTTGCATTAAGGAGGAACTGCAGGGGAAGCACATGTGCTGAACCTCCATGGCAGCTGAGAGAGAGAGAGTGGGCATGGCATCCAGTGTGGAGCTCCGCCCCTCTGCTGCTCCCCAACAGCATTAACTCAATAACTGGCTGTATGATGTTCTGATGTGGAATACTGGCATCAAAACCACAACATTCCACCCCTTATTCCACATCCTCACATTGTGCTTAACACATATCTATACAGAACCAAAACAATAATAACATTAATTACATACAAATGTATCTATACATATATATACATGGAATCACAGACTGCATTTATCAAGCATCAAATTCCCTTGTGGTACACGCTGTATGTCCCCATTTTTATCCATTACCCACCAGGTGCACCCAGGTCCCTGTGCAAAAACAGTTCCATGGAGGCATTTGCCCTTTCCAGAGGCTGGAAGGACCCAAACCGCTTTTCCCAACATGTTTCTTACATGTACCAGAGGGACCTTATCTCCCTCTATGGTCTGTAGGAAGCTGGATCGTGTAGAACCCTCTCAGCTTACTGATCCCCTAGTGTTGACCAACCAGGTGGCTACTGCCAGATTTTTCTCCCAATGCTTGAATGTCCCGCCACCCATTGAATTCATCGTGGTTTTTAACAACCACCGGTGTAGCACTTGATCTTACCTGAAGCTAGTGCGTGATAGGGGATATGATAGATCCACCAATGCTACTTTCTTTGGCCAAAATATCCACAAGTGAATTTTTGAAATGAGTCCCATTATCAGACTCAATTCTTTCTGGGGTTCCATGTCACCACAGGATTTGATTCTCGAAGCCTAAGATGGTGTTTTGGGGCGTATGTCTCAAACCACCCAGTGGTCGCCTCCACCATGGTAAGCACATAATGCTTACCATCGTGAGTTCGTGGCAAGGTGATATAATCAACCTGACACACCTACCCATATTTATACTTTTGACATCACCCTTCCTGCCAGAGAGGTTTCATCTTCTTGGCCTGTTTAATTATGGCACATGTCACAGTCATGGATAACCTGTGCAATGGCATCCATAGTTAAGTCCACCCCTCAGTCTCTAGCCCACTTATAGGTCGCGTCCCTTCCTTGATGGCCTGAGGTCTCATCGGCCCACCAAGCTAAAAATAGCTCTCCTTTCTTCTGCCAGTCCAAGTCTATCTGAGATACCTCAATTTTGGCATCTCGATCTACCTGATGGTTATTTTTCTGTTCTTCAGTAGCTAGATTCCTGGGCACATGAGCATCTACATGACTCACCTTTACACCCAACTTTTTTGTTCGGGCAGCAATGTCTTTCCACAGTTCAGCAGCCCAGATAGGTTTAGCCTTCTGTTGCCAGTTGTTTTGTTCCCACTGCTGCAACCACCCCCATAAAGCATTTGCCAAGAGTCAGTATAAAGATACAGCATTGGCCACCTCTCCCATTCAGCCACATCTAAAGCCAGTTGGACAGGCTTTACCTCTGCGAATTGGCTTGATTCTCCTTACGTGACCTCTGCAACTTGTCCTGTGGGGCTCCACACAGCAGCCTTCCATCTGCGATGCTTCCCAACAATACGACATGATCCATCAGTGAACAGGGCATACGTCTTTTCATTTTCTGTTAGTTCATTATATGGTGGGACCTCTTTAGCGTGTGTTACCTCCTCTGGTGGTGATGTTCCAAATTGTTACCTTCAGGCCAGTCCATGATCACCTCTAAGATTCCTGGACGGCTGAGGTTTCCCATCCGAGCTCGTTGTGTAATCAATGCAATCCACTTACTCCAGGCGGCATCAGTAGCATGATGGGTAGAGGGAGCTCTTCCTTTGAACATCCAGTTCAGCACTGGCAATCGAGGTGCCAGAAGGAGCTGCATTTCAGAGGCAACCCGAACCCTCTCATATGCTGCCAAAATCTCCTCCTCAGTTGGAGTGTAGCACTCCTCCGAACCCCTGTACGCTCTGCTCCAAAATCCAAGGGGTCGGCCTCGGGTCTCCCCAGAGGCTCTTTGCCACAGATTCCAAGTGGGACCTTTCTCTCTAGCAGCAGTGTAGAGGATGTTCTTTACATCCTGTCCCATCCGTACTGGCCCCAGGGCCACAGCACGGGCAATCTCCTGCTTAATTTGCTCAAAAGCCTGCTGCTGTTCAGGACCCCATGCAAAATAATTATTCTTCTGTGTCATCTGATAGAGGGGGCTTACTATGAGGCTGTAGTTTTGGATGTGCATCTTCCAAAAACCTACTAAACCCAGAAAAGACTGTTTCTTGCTAGTGGGTAGTGACATACTGCTGATTCCATCAACCACATCTCCTGAGATGTGACAATGCCTGTCTTGCCATTTTACTCCTAGGAACTGAATTTCTTGGGCAGGTCCCTTCACTTTGTTCCATTTAATAGCAAAACCAGCACCCAGAAGAATTTGGATTATTCGCTCTCCTTTTTTAAAAACTTCCTCTGCTGTATCACCCCACACAACAATGTCATCAATGTACTGGAGGTGCTCAGGTGCCCCACCCAGTTCCAATGTGGTTTGAATGGCAACCCATGGCAAATGGTTGGGCTGTGTTTTCACCCCTGGGGCAAATGGTTCCAGGTGTACTGAACGCCCCTCCAGGTGAAAGCAAACTGTGGTCTGCACTCTGTGGCCAAAGGAATAGAGAAGAATGCATTGGCAGTGTCAATGGTGGCATACCACTTGGCTACTTTTGACTCCAGTTCATATTGGAGTTGTAGCATGTCTGGCACAGCAGCACTCAGTGGGGGTGTGACTTCATTCAGGCCACGGTAATCTACTGTCAGCCTCCATTCTTCACTGGCTTTACACACCTGCCATATGGGACTGTTAAACGGTGAGTGGGTTTTGCTGATCACTCCCTGGGTCTCTAGCTGACGGATCAAGTTATGAATGGGGAGCAAGGAATCCCTGTTGTTGCGGTATTGTCGTCTGTGGACTGTTTTTGTAGAAATCGGAACCTGCTGCTCTTTTACGTTCAGTACCCCCTCAACAGATGGATCTTCTGATGGGCCAGGTAAAATAGACAGCTGCTGAATGTTGTCTGCATCTACAGCAGCTATTCCAAAAGCCCATTGGTATCCCTTGGGATTCTTGAAATGTCCCCTTCTGAGATAATCAATACCAAGTATGCATGGAGCCCCCTGTCCAGTCACTATGGGATGCTTCTGCCAGGTTTTACCGGTGAGGCTTATTTCTGCCTCCAACACAGACAATTCCTGAGAACCCCCAGTCACTCCAGAAATATGAATCAATTCTGTCCCTTTATAACTCTAGGGCATTAGAGTGCACTGTGCACCGGTGTCAACCAATGCCTTATATTTTTGTCGTGCTGATGTGCCAGGCCATCAAATCCACACAGTCCAGTACACTCTATTATCCCTTTCCCTCCCCTGGCTGAGGGCAGAGCCCCTCTATTGGTTACCTGCAGTGACCGCAGTAATTTTGTTGGTGGCTGATCTCTGCTGTAATTTTCTCACCCGTGCTTGCAGTGTAGGGGTGGGTTTTTTATGCCACTTCCTCATGTCCTCTCCGTTTTCTCGTAAAAAGCTCCACTTGGCCACACATAACATGGAGTTACTGCTGTCATTTGCTCGAGCAGAGAGGCCTTTGATGGCCGAGACTTTCATCAGTTTGATCAATTGCTTCATCAGATTCTTTGGGTCGTACTCGTCTTCATTATGTGTTTCAGATACTGACACAGGTTCATCCCTGTTAATCAGTAAGGGCAATTCCTCCAGTATAATTTTCTGTGTCTTCTTCACTTCACCTACTTCTTCTGCTACCACTGACACAGCTGCAATGGAAACATGTGATGGCAGAAGCTGTTGTTCAAAGCTTTGAAGTGTAACAATCAGTTCATTAACTGGGAGTCTTCTGTCTTGGCCCTCATATCTATGGAACATTGCTACCAGTGTACTTGCATACCTCTCTGGTGCTGTTTTTGAGAGTTTTCGATATTCATCGGGTGTACACCTTAATTTCTCAGGATCACGGTCCTGGTGTGGATTGTTAGGGACGAAATTGGGGTCATACAGCATCTTTACTACAGCCGTTTCTCTCAAAAATTGGACGCCTTTCTCCACGGTATTCCACTTTTCCACCTTAGGCTCCAGATCATCTTTGTAAGGATATCTCCTTTACAGCCACTAGTACTCGTTCCCAGAGGGTCACGACTCCATTCAGACATCTGCTAATTCCTCTGTCGATAGCTGGGTCTCGAGCAATGCTTCCCAGTTGTCAGGTTTCGTTGCCATCTAGGGACACGCTGCTGGCACAGTTGTCCCAACACCGCAGCAACCAGGTGACAACAGATTCATCCGAGCGCCGTACAAAATCCTTTCTTGAACCTTGTATTTCAGTCATCTTTAGGGGCCGACAAATAGTGGTAACAGTGACTTCATCATCATCGCTGTCTTCTCCATGTCTCTCACTTTTCTTAGTGGCCTTTTTAGGTGGTGGTGGTGGTGCTGCTGCTGAGGAGGGCCCCTCGCCTGGATCTTCCTCTTCTTTCTCTGCTTCTTCTTCTTTCCATTCTAGGCACGAGGATACTCGTTTCCATTTCTGGCCTTCCACTGGGGCAACCGACACTGATGCTGGTGCCTCCTGTGATTGGTCAGGTCTAACTTCGAGGTTTTTGCTTAGGACCTCAGTTTGGAAACCACTTCTCTCCAGAATATCAATTAGAGCTCGATAAGCACAAGCCAAACCCCAAACAATCTATTCCTTCTCAGATCTTCCTGAGTCACATGGCTCCTTACCTAAACACTCACTGAATTTCTCAGGATCCCACAGGTGCTCAAGATCAAAATTGCATAACACCGGGGGTCCCCACACTTCTAATTTCTTTCCTAATCGTGGTGGAGTAACAGCATGGATGCCAGTGTACAGTCAAAAAGTGAGAGGTTTCATAATGAACAGGATCTCCTCTTATACTCTTGTGCTTACAGACAGTACTTTTCCACTAACATTTCATTGGTCAGCTACTCTGCTAAACAATAACAAGTGTTTTGTGACTCCTTATCAGTATGTAGAAAACAAAACAGTGCCTGACTGCAAAGAGTACAGTGGTCCTTCACCACATCCTTTGTTTCCTCTATTCTTATTCATTTCTCCCAGGCTGGTGAAATGCAGTGGTGTTCCCCAGGACTCAATTCTAGGGCCAGATTTGTTGACAGTACTAAACTGGGAAGTGGTATTGACTTCTTGAAGGGATGAGAGGCCTTGCAGAAGGATGTATATATATTGGAGCACTGGGTAATAAGGAATGGCATGAAGTTCAACAAAAGGAAATTGTGCTGCACCTGGGAAAGAGTAATGCTGAACACAGGCATAGACTGGAAAACAAGTGGATAGAGAGTGGCTCAGCAGAAAGGGACCTGGGTGTGCTGGTGACAAAAGGCTCAACGCATGTCACTCCAATTTATAGGAGGGAGAAGAGGTTCTTTGTAGTATTTGTATATCCAAGGGCGAGATTAAGACAGGACAGGTCAAATGTTAGTCAGACCAGGTTATTACAAATCCTAGTGGCTTAGGGATATGGGGAAGGGAAGATGGGTGATAGAAGAGATAAGAAATTAAAAAAAAAAAAAAGCAAGTCTTGGTAGAAAGCAAGAGAGAGATTAGTCACCACCGTGGCTCCAGTGAGGTTTCTAGTAGGTCTGTTGATCTCAGGAACTTGTCTGGTCACCATGAAGGATGGAAGAAAGACAGGAAGTGTTGCAGCAAGCAGGCCTCGGAGCTGGGGGGGGGGGTTTCTTCTGAAAAGTTTTCCCCTCAGGGAATTCTCCATCAAAGGTTTCTTTCTTTGTGAGTTCTTGTCCAGTGTCCTCAGTTTAGTGAAGGCCTTTTATTGCCGATTTCTCTGTTTTTTTTTCTTTTCTCTCTGTTAGTATGACATATATGGCAACAGATAAACCAGCAGGGAGTGATGCCTTTGTTGCCATGCACAAGCCATACCCTGAAAAAGACTGCTTGCCCCTACTTCTGCTTATCTTTACAACCATAAGCAGAAGCAAACCATAAGCATGGTGACACCTACCTAGATAATTAACAGTTGTCAGTTATGCGTCTCATAACCAGAAAGGCCTCATGAAGCAAGCTTTGAGGCAAAAAATGGAAAAACATTTTTTGTCTTTCACACTGAGCCATTAGTGCACCCTAGCAAATAAGAAGGCAAACCACATTTTGTGACTGTGCTGGTCATGCTATTTCTGATGGAGGCTAGGCTGACATCTGGGCATACTGCTGCTTCATGCTGAGCCAGTGATCAAACAGAACCTCCCAGTCCTTTTCTGTCAGACAGCTTTAAAGTAGGTTTGTGTTGTTTCATGGGGTTGTACAGCATCAGATGCTTAACTTTGTTGAATATTCGTGACTGAATTTAGCTAATCAATCCACCTATCCAGATTCTTCTGCAGAGCTTTCTACTCTTAAATAGATCAACTTTGGTGTTATCTGTGAACTTAGTGAGGATGCATTGAATCCCCTCACTTAGATCACAGATAAAAATATTAAGCAAAGCTGGTCCCAGTACCAAGCCCTGGGGAATGCCTTTGGTGGTCAGCCATCAACTGTATTGAACTCCATTTACTGTGACACTGTGGCCGAACCATCCATCCAGTTATTCATCCACTGAACAGTACTCTTGTCCAACTCATGAGCAGCCATACTCTCCAGGAGAATACTGTCTATTAAAATCTGGATAGGTTACATCCAGAGGCTTTCTTTAATCTACTAAGCATTTATTCTTATCATAGAAAGAGATCAGGTTATTCAGGTGGGATCTGCCTTTCATAAATCCATATTTCATATAATCACAGATTCACGGAATCTTAAGGCTGTCTGGAAATCTAGAGGTTATCTTGTCCAATTCTCTGCTCAAGCAGGGACACCCAGAGCAGGCTACCTAGGCACGTATCTAGGAAGCTTTTCAAGGACTCTAAGGAGGAAACTCCACAATATTTCTGGGCAACCTTTGGATCAAGTTGAGGCTGACTAATTTATAGTTTTCCGGTTCTTTCTTCTTACCCTTCTTGAAGATTTAGAGTGATTTTTGCTTTTCCCCAGTCTTTGGACACTTCTCTCACTTGCTACAATTCAACAAAGATTATACAGATAGCCTTACAATCACATCTGCCAGATCTCTCAGCACTTATGTTTGCATCCCATCAGCATCCATGGAGTTATGAATGCTCAGTTTGCTCCAGTGGTTCCTGCCTGATCCTTTTCCATCAAAGATGCATCATCCTTTTTCCAGCCATTCAGCCTAGGACCTAGACAAAGCAGGGCTCATGAGATGAGCCTAGAGGAATGATGCTTGAGCTGAGGGTGAGGCAGATGACTTGGCTGAAGTGCATCTACATCAGTGCAGCATGGGCAACAAGTAGGAGGAGCGGGAAGTGATTGTGTGGCAGGCTAACTGTGACGTAGTTGCTATTACTGAAACATAGTGGGACCACTCCTATTACTGGAGTGCTGTGATGGATGGCTACAAGCTCTTCAGAAGGGAAAGGCAAGGAAGGAAGGGTGGTGGTGTGGCCCTTTATATTTAAGACTGCTTTGATGTTGAAGAGATTGGGGTTGGGAATGATGAAGTTGAGTGTCTATGGGTAAGAATCAGAGGGAAGGCCTATAGGGGTGAAATCTTGGTGGGGGTCTATTATAGACCACCTAATCAGGATGAAGAGAAGAATGAGGCATTCTATGAGCAGCTTGCAGAAGTTGTGCAATTGCCAGCACTCCTTCTCATGGGAGACTTCAACTTCCCTGGTATAGGTTGGAAATTTAATACAGTACAGAGGAAGCAGTCCAAGAGGTTTCTAGAGTGTGTGGAAGATAGCTTCCTTATGCAGCTGGTATGAGAGCCTGCCAGGAGTGGTGCCCCTCTAGACTTGCTCTTCACTAACAGTGAAGGACTGGTGGGAGATGTGAAGGCTGAGGACTGTCTTGGGCAGACAGTCTTATGAGTTTTATGAGAAGCTGCCGAGGGAGCCAGGATTGTTTAGTCTGGAGAAGAAGCAGCTCAGGGGAGACCTCATTGCACTACACAACTTCCTGAAGGGAGGTTGTGATGAGGAGGGATTTGGCCTCTTCTCCCAGGCAACAATCAGGACCTGAGGAAATGGCCACAAATTGTACCAGAGAAGGTTTAGATTGGACATAAGGAAAAACTTTTACTAACAGAGAGAGGTCAGGCACTGGAATGGCCAGCCAAGGGAAGTGGTGGAGTCTCCATCCCTGGCAGTGTTCAAGAGGTGTCTGAATGAGGAACTATGAGATACAGTTTACTAGCTTGTGGTAGCAATGGTAATTGGTGGACGGTAGGACTGGATGATCTTGTAGGTCCTTTCCAACCTTGTGATTCTATGATTCTATGAATTCCTGAAAATCCAACTTGTAAGTAAAGACTAAAACAAATAAGACATTCAGTTACTCATGCATTTTCACTGTCTCAGGAAATTAAATCTCCTGTTTCCTTCAGGAGAGGGACCACATTTTCCCTAGTCTTTGTCACTGAGGTACCTATAGAAGCTCTTCTTGTTTCCATTGATGTCCATGGACAGATTCAGTACTGTCTGGGCTTTTGTTTTCCTAACTTGGTTCCTGGCTTTTTGGACAGTTTCTGTGTATTTCTCTCATCATACATGTCCTTGCTTCCACCCTCTGTAGGCTTCCTTTTTGTACTTGGGTCTGTCCAGGAGCTTTTTGATCCTAATCGTTGATCCTGAGATTACAGGAGGTAATCCTTGAATCCTTCTTCCCCCAATTGTACTGTATGAAGGAGATGACTTATGAGGCCAAAGTCTACTCTCTTGAAGCCCAGGATAGTAAGCTTGCTGTGCACTCTCTTCATCTCCCTAAAGATCTTGAACTCTACCATTCCATGATAACTGCAGCCAAAGCTGACTTTGACCTTCGTGTTCTAAACAAAACTCTCTTTGTATATGAGAATTAAGTGTAGGTACATCTCCTTGTTGGCTTCTGTAGGGCAAATAATTCTAAAGAAAGGAATTCAGATGGAATAGTACAGAGGATGGTATATTTCCATATGTCTTTATACAGATGGTACACTGACTACTGGAAAAGAAAAGGAAGGCTCAACTTTACAATGGTCAAGGTGTGCTGATGACTCCACTAGGGAGGGATCTCCAACAAGAAATCATTCCCTGGTGGTGGTCAGCCCTTCAATGGGGTCTGGGAGAGGTGAAGCCAGGCTCCACCCCTTCCAATCACACAGGTACATTACCTTCACCTATGCCCCCATGGCTGACTCAGTGCTTGTCTCAGGTGATCAATCAGTGGTTCAGGCCATGATTCAACAGTTCCCATACACTCCACATCTTCACGACATGAACCACTGATCAAGTAACTGTAGAGTGAGCCCTCCTTAATACAGAGACCCAATACATCACGACGCTTACATAATTGCCCATCGTGATGCATATCGGTGTAATCCGGGATGAGTGATGATTGGCATATAAGTTGAACTCTTCTCTGGGCCAGTGCTCTGTGGTGTCTACTGGAAGCATGTGGTCACGTGGTGCAGGTCCATCCTATGCGTCATCTGTCCCGTTTAGACCGTCTCCAGATGTTGCACATTAATCATATGTTGCACATTAAAACAAATCTTAAAGCAACTCTGGAACACTTCAGCATTATTTGTTTCCTTCCGGCGACTCATAGACTCACGGGGAGTAATATAAGTGTTTCAAAGGTACCAAGAGGGGAAGGTCCACTCTCCAGGTTAAGATATAGGCCGTATTCCTATCTTGGGTCAACACTTCAGCTTGTACAGGGGCATGCCCTGGCCACCTGTACCAAACCTTTTGGCCCACTGTCTGTGGCTGCACGACTATATCAGGCACCAAAGGGGGTGTCCTGATCTGCCACAGAGACATGATAGGGGTCCCTTTAGCAATAAAGACTGGAGTATTGACCACGATCTCAGTAGGCCATGTACCAATTACTGGAGGGGCTATCGAACCCCCCAACTCCAATAATCTCCCCAAAGTTGCAAGTAGGCCACACCATCGTGGTCCTACCTGCACCTTCCAGGGCCATCTTATTTTATTGGTGCCTGGTTTTAGGTTTGCAGAGGCAGGGAGCAGAAGATGGTTCTCATGGCCAGTCTGAGGTCTCACCTCATTACCCGTAATTTGGATCCTAAGTGGGGAGGCACATTGTCATGGTTTTATGATTTTCAGTACTGGTATTCAACATCATAACATCATGTAGTGTATTGGGAGTTAAAGAGTTAATGGTCCAGCTCCGTGGATCATCAACAGTTCCAGGTATACCTGTCTCAGAAGAGAAGAACTACATTTCCCAGAGGACTTTGCAATGCTTTGCATTTTTACATGTTTACACTCAGAGGGAAAGATTAAAACTGTCTGTGGTCACAGGATACTCTCTTTCCTTTGGGATCGACTCAGCAGTGGGTGCTCGCTGCCGTCTCACCTTCAGCGTTAGCGTAAGGCCTTCAGTTTATCGGACACTCTCTCTTGCTCATTGTATTTGATTTATTAGCTTCAATTCCAATTATATTGCATTATATTGCATTATTTTCCTTTCTGATATCTATTTAGTAAATTAGATTTCTCCTCAGATCGTTGCTGCTGTTTTGTTTCTAGGCCCATCTCCCTTTTCCCTTTCCCCCTTCCCCTTTCCTGGGGAGTGGGTCCGAGGGTCCCCCGCACCAATTGTCACGGAACCAGACCGAACCTGCCCGTAAACCATTGACATTTTTGGTGCCCAACGTGGGGCAAAAACAGCTGTTTTAGCCAGGCAGAGACATACTTTTAGAGTGAATCTTCATCTCTTGTTAGCAAGCTTATCTGTACTGCAGGTGCTGTACAGCAAAATACGACCTTGGAGTCTGGGCATACTGCCATTTGTTCTGGGATATTTTTAAACTTTTTTGGGTCCTGCCAGCTTGTTTTAGAAAAGAAAAAAATTGCTTTCTCTTTTTAAACTGCTCTTAAAGGGACTACGTTTCGTCATTTTTTCCCTTGTAATGCTCAGAATGTACTGGGACTTAATTAAGTTTGCCAGTCTGATCCATGGAGCTTGGTGTCTATATGATAAACTGAAAACACTGATGGACATACCTACCTGGCTTTTGTATACGATGTAGCATTCAGTTCTGGAGGGAGTAACTCCAGATGGAGTTGCTAACTCTATGGAACTTGGCTTCTCCTTTGAATTTATTATGCGTTTTCTGAATGCCCATCCAATGCTTGTAATGATTGTGGTGTCAGTCTCCCTGAACATACTCTTCATCAGTGTCTGTATTTATAATACTTTGAGAATGCCTTCACCAGAGCCAGAGAATACTGACTGGCAGGGTGTTTGGAGGGACTTAAGAGAGACTTTAGAGAAATGGGCATCACCAGTGTCATGGAACTTTTCTCCTGAACACCTGCAAGATCCTGAGAACTTAAGCAGATAATTGAGACAGGGATGTTGCGGCTCAGACAGATCTGAGGAGGCCCAAATTATTTGGGGTCTGGCTTATGCTTACCGGGCCTTATTCAATACTATCGCAGAGAGGCATAGAGTTTCTGAAATAGAGTGAGAGAGTCTCTGAGCTGAAAGGGACAGTCTCCTGATCCAGAAAGAGAGTCTTTTAGCTGACAGTGAGACTCTCCAGTTCAATCTAGATGCTCTAGAGATGAGCGAGACAAGTTCCAATCCGAGAGAGACGCTCTCCAGTCTCAACAAGAAGCTCTCCAGTCCAACATGGACACCCTCCAATCCGAGAGAGATGCCCTCCGGTCTCAACAAGGTACTCTCCAATCCAACATGGATTCCCTCCAGTATGAGCGAGATGCTCTCTAGACCAAGAGAGACACCCTCCAATCTGAGAGAGACACCCTCCAATCTGAGAGAGACACCCTCCAGTCCGAGAGAGACAACCTCCGGTCTAAACAAGAAGCTCTTCAATCCAACATGGACACCCTCCAGACCAAGTGAGACAACTTCCAGTTCGAGAGAGATGCCCTCCAGACCAAGAGAGATGCCCTCCAATCTGAAAAACACGCCCTCCAGACTGAGAGACACCCTCTGGTTTCAATGAGATGCTTTCCAATCCAACATGGATGCTTTCCGGTTCCAGCCTTCCAATCTGAATTAGATGCCCTCCAATCTGAGCAAGACTTCCTCAAAACTGAGCAACTTTCCTGCCAAGGTACCTTATTCCATTACCAAAATGAACTGACCCATGTTCGGGCTCAACAAGACAAGCTCCAAGGTGAACTAAATTCCCTCATACCTCAGCAAGATGAATGTAGAGCTGAGCTAGAGAGAATGATCATTAATACTAACCAATATGATCAACTACAGGTGACACCAGAATCGATGTCAGTTGCCCTTGTAAGAGGGCGGAGAATGAAAAAAGTCTCAACTCCCTTAGAAGAGAAGAGGAGGAGCTGAGAGTGGAAGCAGACTCTGAAAGAGGAGAAGAGAAAGTAGAGGAATCAGACACTGTAAGAGAAAAGGAGAAAAGAGGTCCAGAGGAGTGGTTCAAAACTCTAGAGTTTCCAGTAGGAGGGATGAGACATCCAGCAAGATCACGGTCACCAACGCCTAGGACAGCAATGAGTCCTGATAGAGTAGAAGATGAAAGAGAGATCGTTACCGATGTTACTTAAGCTCTGAAAATGAACGAAATTCGAAGTTTGAGAAAAGACTTTACACACCACGCAAATGAACCCATTGTCACCTGGTGACTACGCTGTTGGGATAGCGGGGCCAACAGTGTGTGGCTAGATGGTAACGAAGCTCGCCAACTCGGTAGCATTGCCAGGGACTCTGCCATTGATAGAGGCATTAGTACATGCCACAATAGACCCTTCACTCTCTGGAAGCGGATGCTGATAGCCATGAAAGAAAAATATCCCTTCAGAGATGATCTGTTGCCTAGAAAAAGAAATGATCTGATATGGAAAAGGGCATAAATTATTTGAGAGAATATGCTGTGGTGGAAATGTTACATGACCCTGCATTCACTCATGATGAACCAAACCAAGAGCATGATCCTGAGAGAATCAGATGTACACCAATTATGTGGCGTATATTCACGAGGACTGCACCAGACAGGTATGCCAGTACATTAGCAGCAACGTATGGCAGAAGACAAAGAAGACCCCTTATAAATGACCTGATTAACAAACTTCAAGGCATTGAGTTACATTTATTTACAACCAGGATTCCCAAAACAGTAATGTCTCAGCTATCAATAGAGGACATTCTCCTGTTTGAGGAAGTGACAACAGTAAGACTATGTCACGTATTGCCTTGTGGTGTTACCTAAGTGGCCAGGGGGAAGATATGAAGAAGTGGCATGAAATTCCCACTTCTGCACTTCAGGCACGGGTAAAAGAGTTACGAAATAGATCAACCACCAGGGTGAACTTCTCCAATAAGGTGACTGCTCCAGTGAATGCTGGACATGGCAGTAGCCATAAAGACAACAGAGGTAACAAATACTGCCATTCCACATCATAACATCATGTAGTGTATTGGGAGTTAAAGAGTTAATGGTCCAGCTCTGTGGATCATCGATAGTTCCGGGTATACCTGTCTCAGAAGCGAAGAAGAACTACATTCCCCAGAGGACTTTGCGATGCTTTGTATTTTTACATGTTTACGCTCAGAGGGAAAGATAAAAACTGTCTGTGGTCACAGGATACTCTCTTTCCTTTGGGATCAACTCAGCAGTGGGTGCTCGCTGCCGTCTCACCTTCAGCATTAGCGTAAGGCCTTCGGTTTATCAGACACTCTCTCTTGCTCATTGTATTTGATTTATTAGCTTCAATTCCAATTATATTGTATTATATTGTGTTACTTTGCTTTCTGATATCTTATTTAGTAAATTAGCTTTCCTCCACAGATCGTTGCCGCTGTTTTGTTTCGAGGCCCATCTCCCTTTTCCCTTTCCCCCTTCCCCTTTCCTGAGGCATGGGTCCATGGGTCCCCCACACCAATCATCATGGAACCAGACTGAACCTGCCTGTAAACCATTAACACCCGTGTTGTTTGTAACATTTTCAACATGGGTCTGCCGTCTCTCTGTTTTTCATTCAGGTCCCAGAGGGTTTCATGGAGTCTCTTTGTGTACCACTGCAGAGACTGAGAGTCTGTCTTCTGGGCAGCCTTGAGAATACTATTGTAACGTTCAATAAGGCCTTCCCCCATTGGATTGTATGGCAGGTGGAATCGCCACTTGATATTGTTCTCTTCTGCCCAGCGTTGTATCATTGCACCCGTGAAATGACTCGTTGGTTGCTCTCGATGACTTGCGGTGTCCCATAGGCAGCCATCAGTCTCCTGAGCACCTTGATGGTATATGCCTGGTTGGCTTTTGGTACTGGATAGGCCTGCATTAGCCCACTCACGGTGTCGACACAGGTTAGGGCATAGCTCGCCCCCTCAGACCAAGAGAAGGGCCCAATATAATCAACCTGCCATCTCTGCAGAAGATTGTAGCAAGATGGGCTGTTGTTTCAGGCAATGACCTTGGTGTCAGTATGGAGCAGGAGTCACAGTCTCGGCATGCTTGAGGAATGCCCGATAGTTGTACAGGCAGTCCCCATGGCACCAACGTGCCATAAAGGTGGGAGGGGGCCTGTTGTAGTATTAGGTCTTGCATACCTGCCATGAATTTCTCTGTGTCAGGGCCTTCAAACGTGTCAGAGTACATGGCCTCCCTCATGCCCAGTTCTTGAATATATTTTTGGAGGTCCTTCATAGAAGACCATAGACCAGTATTAAGCAGTATGTCTGTCTTATCGCCATGTCAAACAGCCTGCTGCCATCAACCAGTCTATAATAGCAAGGGTTTCATTAGTATAGTGGATGGCAGCATACAATCTTTGCCTTAAGGCGGGATGTATAGTTATGGATACCAATTTGGACATCTCCATACCATTGACTAATACACTTTCAGCTCCTGCATCCCATAATCTCAGGAGCCACTATGGTATGCTCCCTCCAGGTTTCTGATGGAATCGCTGTACTAAGTCCATCAATTCACTTGTTGCATATGGGCAAGCTGTTACATGTAAGCACGTTTCAGCAGGGGGCCATTGATCAGGAGTCACCCTTGCTGGTCTGTCTTGTGTTTTCTTTGTTTTTGGGTAACAATTGGTCAGATCTCAAATGGATCCATCATAGGTGGATCTTCGAGATCCGATTTAGAGATCTTATTCTCTGAAATATCCAGGTCCGCTATCTCAGAGACCTGGGTATCCTCAACTGAGAGGGTACGTATCTGTCTTGTTGGGACATTCAGTCCTGGTTTTTTAGCTGTTAATGTACACAATTGCTGTTCTAGTTTTTCAGTGTGGTCCCTTAATAATTGGTTTTCAGTCTCTATATTTGTATTTGTTGTTTCTAATTTATGCAATGCCATTATTAGAGACCAAGCTACTGCAGAAACGGCTACCTGACACTCCTTTGTAATAAGTATATCCTTATCTAAACCAGAGAAATAATCTTAAACAGGCTGGGGAAGGAGAGACATTCCCCGTAACCCGCAGGGATCTCCATTTTTCATCAGTGGTAGCCAAACCATAATAGGGTGACCCCATGAGTCCTGGAATTTGACCAGGGATTGTTTGGTCTAGGGGAGCAACATTCTCCCCCCTGCCCCATTTGAAAATGTTCCAAATGAAGGACATGTTTAGAATATATATATTATTATTTTTTAAGCCTGCCTGGCTTGCCAATTGTAGGCCAAATAATTCTAAAGAAAGGAATGGAGTGCCATCCTCTGTACTATTCAGATGGAATAGTACAGAGGATGGTACATTTCCGTATGGCTTTATACAGATGGTACACTGACTACTGGAAAAGAAAAGGAAGGCTCAAATTTACAATGGTCAAGGCATACTGATGACTCCACTAAGGAGGGATCTCCAACAAGAGAGCCTTCCCTGGTGGTGGTCAGCCCTTAAATGGGGGTCTGGGAGAGGTGGCGTCAGAGTCCACCCCTTCCCATCACACAGGTACATTACCTTCACCTGTGCTCCTGCAGCTGACTCAGTGCTTGCCTCAGTGCTTGCCTCAGGTGATCGCCTCAGGTGATCAATCAGTGGTTCAGGCCGTGATTCAACAGTTCCCATACAGCTTCTCTAATACTTGAAGAAGGAATTTATCATCAGTGCATTCCATGAATTTCCTGGATAGCTCATGCCCTCCCGTGTTGACTTTCCAACAGATATTTTTGGAACAGCCCTTTTATTTATGAAGTAAATTTATTATGTCTCCCTCTCCCATTCTTTCTGTCTATACTTTTAGCCCCTTTAAAGGGATCTAAGAGGTGAAACCCACCTGAGTTATATAAACCCCAGCACTCTGTAAACCATTCGTTTTCAGTATTTTCCTGGGAAGTTGAAAATGATTGAGAGGTATAGGTGGGCTTCATTGACCTAATCTAATGCACTTCCTACTTTTGTCATTTCTATGGTCTTTTAATTTTATCGATCCCAGTGAGCCTACCCCTATGCTGTGCTCCCATAAGGCTGAAGAGATGTATTCCTTCATTAGCAACAAGTTAGAGGAGTTTATCCCCTGTAGCAACCATATTCACTAAGAGAAAAAAAAAAAAAAAAAAAAACACCTACATATAGTAATGTGTTAATTTTGCCGCATAGTACATACAGTCAAGGTGGGTCTCACATTTATGATTAGTTTTATTCATACAAAAGCAGGTAATTTTATAGCCCAAAAAAGGAAAATTGATTTTTTTACATAGTGATGAGGAAACTAGTTCACTAAAATGCTACTGGAACTCTATGGTAATAGCATGTACTTAAGAGTTTTGGCAACCTAGAGTTCCTAAGTCCTTTTTATCTTTCATTTATTCTGCTTTCTAGAGATAGCCAACAGCAGTGCTAGCAGCTTTTTAAGGTGTTTGGGATAACTCTTGATCTTTGTTCCAGTCAACAAGTAAAACTGGATTAATAATATGTGTTTCCCTACATGAGGTAAATAATAATAATAATTAAGAGAAGGTGCCTTTTTCCATCTTTTGGCTAACAATCTGGGAAAAAAAATCTGTAAGATGGGTTTCTGAACTACTTACTTTTCTACAGCTGTTAAAATACAGAATTCTAAAACTGGGAAAGAAATACCTCCCCTTAGCTGTTCAGTTAAGCAGATCTTCTGACGTGGAATAGAACTTATGGGGAAAAGCATTAATGGAAATGCTGTAGAATTATACATGTTTGGAAAGTGTTTTTATTAACTTTTGTATTATTCCTAACTTGTTCTCCTTTACTCTGCTTCCCTCCCCTAAATTTTTTAAGAAGAGTGACTTCTCCTGTCAAGTCATGTTCAAATCTACTGTTGTGGTATAGCAAATTGTGAACCTCAAAATACATTAGTAGCTATTTTTATCAGATTAGATTACTAGATTTTCTGCCAGCACTGCTACAGTTAAAGAAGGTTGTTGTTTTATACTAAAACTTTAAATGACATTTCTCTTTTTCATTCTTTAGGTAATTCTTTATACTTCATTTAGAACACAGATAGCAACCTCTCAAATTTTAGCATGATGTGGATTTGGTCATCTCAATTTGATCTGTATTATTCAGGTTATTAAACTTTTAAAAGACTATACCATCTTTTGCCACTTTTTCTATTTTTTTATTCTTTTCTTCTGTACTTTTCCCATGACTCTTAGAGCTCAGATCACTGTTCTATTCTGAAAAGGTTTTCATCTCTTATTGCTTTAAGACAGTTTGTTACATGATGTGAGAGAACGTCAAGTGAGAGAACATCAAGTGAGAAAACTATTTGTTGAGGGTATTTTCCTCCTATTCTTTCCAAAAATAATATAACTAATCTTTTCTTTTAATACTTGAATGCATTGTGCTAGAAATTGCCTATCTGGTCATCGAGGCATTTACAGTGAGTTTTACATTTAGCTTGAAATATTTTGATGTTTTAATATATTCTTGCCATGGTTTTATGATTTTTGTTATTGGAATTCCACGTCATAACATCAAGTAGTGCGTTGGGAGTTAAAAGAGTTAATGCTCCAGTTCCATGGATCATTGATAGTTACAGGTGCACCTGTCTCAGAAGAGAAGAATTACACACCCCAGAGGACTTCACACTGCTTTGCATTCTTCTGTTTTCCGCCCAGAGGGAAAGATAAAAACCATTTGTGTGTCACAGGACACAGGCTCTTTCCCTTTTTGATCGACCCAGCAGTGGGTGCTCCCTAGCTATCTCAGTACTTTTGAACACACTCTCTCTTGCTTATTTTATTTGATTTATTAGTTTCAATTCCAATTATATTGTGTTATATTGTGTTATTCTGCATTCTGAATTCTCATTTAGTAAATTACCCTTAGTCCTCAGATTGTTGCCACTGTTTTGTTCTTAGGCCCATCTCCCTTTTCCTTTCTCCCCTTCCCCTTCCCCAGAGCATGGGTCCATGGGTCCCTCACACCAATCATCATGGAACCAGGCCAAACCAGACCATAAACCATTGATAATTCTGAATTTTCTTAAGAATATGTTGTTGTTTTGGACCAGCTACCAAAAAAGCAATTGCACAGTTTTCTGCATGTTAGTTTTACTGTCTTGAAGATCAGAAATCTGTTGCCCCATGTATTTAGTTTTTCGGTTCTTTTTTTTTTTCTTTTTTTTTCCTATCTTTCAGTACATACCATCATCTGTCACCCTCCTTGTTCTTATCTCTCTGGCCATTTTTCCTTACTTACCCATGTATTCTATAGAAAAATAGAATCATATAATTGCTCAGGTTTGAAAAGACATTCAAGATCATTAAGTCCAACCTCAACATAACCATACTACCTTAATGCTAACAACCTATTGCTAAATCATGTCCCCAGGCACCATATCCAGATTTTTGTCATGGTGTTATCCATGACAGGGACACAAGGCAAAAAAAAAAAAAAAAAAAAAAAAAAAAAAGGAAGGAGAGAAGGAAGGAAGGAAAAAAAACCAAAAAACACAAAACCTGCACAGTTGGTGGCAGCGTGGCTGCCTGAGCAGAACTGTGTGCTCAAGGGTGAGGGGGGAAGAAGGGTATGAAGATAACAGATGGGTCTATAAAAAAAAGAATGGCAACGATTTGAGAAGGAACAGTAATTGACTAAATCTCACAAAATCAAATAATCTGGAAAGAGAGGTAACCAAGGTATGAGAGCCTAATAGTAAAACTGCAGGAGAACCACATGTGCTTTATCTCTATGGCAGGCCAAGAGAGAGAGAGCATCAGTGAAAGCCGCTGGTGTCCCGTCCAGTGCTCCACCCCTCTAACACTCCCCACCAGAGCATTAACCCTTTAATTCCCAACATGATGTTCTGATGTGGATAACAACAGCAAAAATCACAAAACCACAACATTCCACCCCTTATTCCACATCACCACATCATGCTTAACATGTATCTGTATACAGACAAAACAATAATTAACATGCATTACGTACATACATAGTTTTATACATGGAATCAATGACTGCATTTCCCCAGCATCAAATTCCCTTGTGGTACACACTAGATGTCCCCATTTTTATCCATTACCCACCAGGTGCACTCAGGTTCCTGTGCAAAAACAGTTGCATGGAGCAGTTTGCCCTTTCCAGAATCTGGAAGGACCCACACCGCTTTTTCCCAACATGCTCTTTACATGAACCACAGGGATCTTATCTCCCTCTATGCTATGTAGAGACCTGGATTGTGTAGGACCATCTCAATTGACCAGTCATCTAGTATTGACCAATCTAGTGGCTTCTACCAAATTTTTTCTCCCAATACTTAAAACTTTCAACATGGTTTTTAAGAACCTGTTGTAGCATTCGATCTTACCAGAAGTTAATGCATGGTAGAGGATATGATAAATCCATTCAGTGCCATGTTCATTGTCCCAAATATCCACAAGTGAATTTTTGAAGGGAGTTCAATTATCTGACTCAGTTCTTTCTGGGGTGACATATAGCCACAGGATTTGCTTCTCCAAACCTAAGATGGGGTTTCAGCTGGTAGCATGGGGTACTGCATATGTTTCAAGCCACCCAGTGGTCACCTCCACCTTGCGAGTTCATGGCAAGATGATATAATCAACCTGCCATGCCTCCCCATGTTCATACTTTTGCCATCACCCTTCCTCCCAGAGAGGTTTCATCTTCTTGGCTTGTTTAATTACGGTAAATGTGTCAAAGTCATGGATGACTTGTTCAATAGCGTCCATAGCTAAGTCCACCCCTTGGTCTTGATAAGATTTCCTTTTCAGTTGGAGTGTAGCATTCTTCTGACACCCTGTATGCTCTACTCCAGAATCCAAGGGGTCAGCCCCAGGTCTATCCAGAGGCTTTTTGCCACAGACTCCTTTCTCTCCAGCAGCAGTGTGGAGGATGTTCTTTATGTTCTGTCCCATTTGTACTGGCCCCAGGGCCACAACACGGTGTGTATCTATTGTTTAATTTGCTCAAAAGCTGCTGCTGTTCAGGACCCCATGTAAAACTATTCTTCTACATCACCTGATAGAGACGGCTTACTATGAGGCTATAGTTTGGGATGTGAATTCTGCAAAAACCTACTACACCCAGAAAAGACTGTGTCTCTTTCTTGCTAGTGGGTGGAGATATACTGGTGATTTTGTCAGTCATATCTCCTGGGATGTGATGATGCCCATCTTGCCATTTTACTCCTAGGAACTGCATTTCTTGGGCAGGTCCTTGTACTTTGTTTCACTTAATAGTGAGACCAGCATCCAAAATAATTTGGATTATTTGCTCTTCTTTCTCTAAAGCTTCATCTGCTGTATCACCCCACACAACAATGTCATCAATGTACTAAAGGTGCTCAGGAGCACTGTCCTGTTCCAGTGTGGTTTGGATCAACCCATGGCAAATGGTCGAGATGTGTTTCTGCCACTGGGGTAAACAGTTCCAGGTGCACTGCACATTCCTCCAGGTAGAAGCAAACTGTGGTCTGCCTTCTGAGGCCAAAGGAATGGAAAAGAAGCATTTGCAATTTCAGTGGTTTCAAATATTCACAAGTGAATTTTTGAAGGGAGTCCCATTATCTGACTCAATTCTTTCTGGGGTGCCATGTAGCCACAGGATTTCCTTCTCCAAACCTAAGATGGGGTTTCAGCTGGTGGCATGAGGTACTGCATATGTTTCAACCCACCCAGTGGCTGCCTTCACGTTGGTAAGCACATACTGTTTAGGATCATGAGTTCGTGGCAAGATGATATTATCAACTTGCCACGCCTCCCTATATTTATACTTTTGCTATCACCCTTCCCCCCATAGAATTTTCGGCTTCTTGGCTTGTTTAATTAAGGCACATGTGTCCTAGTCATGGATAACCTGTGCAATAGCTTTCATAGTTAAATTCACCCCTCAGTATACACCCACTTATATGTCACATCTTTTCCTTGATGGCCTGTGGACTCATGGGCCCACTGAAGTAAAAATAATTCTCCCTTTTCTGCCATTCCAAGTCTATTTGAGCCACCCCAATTTTGGCAGCTTCATCTATAAGATGTTTATTTTTCTGTTCTTCAGTACCTTGACTCTTGAGCACATGAGCATCTCCATGACACACCTTTACAACCATAATCTTTATTCGGACATCAATGTTTTTCCACAGTTCAGCAGCCCAAATAGGTTTACCCCTCCACTGCCAGTTGTTTTGTTCCCACTGCTGTAACAACCCCCATAGGCATTTTCCACCATCTTTGAGTCAGTATAAAGATAAAGCATTGGTCACCTTTCCCTTTCAGCCTCATCTAAGGCCAGCTGGATAGCCTTTACCTCTGCAAATTGGCTTGATTCTCCTTCTCCTTCAGTGGCCTCTGCAACTCGTCGTGTGGCTGTGCAACACAGCAGCCTTCCATCTGTGGTGCTTCTCCACAATACAACACGATCCATCTCTGAACTGGCCGTATCTCTTTTCATTTTCTGGTAATTCATTGTATGGGGAACCTTTCCTTTAAACATCCAGTTCAGAGCTGGCAGTCGAGAAGTCAGAAAGAGATGCGTTTCAGTGTCAATTACTTCAGAAGCAGCCCAGCCTCTCTTGTATGCAGCTAAGATCTCATTCTCACCTGGAGTGTAGCACTCTTCTGACCCAGGTGTATGCCCTACACCTGAATCCAAAGGGTAAGCCTTGGTTCTTTCCGTATGCTCTTTGCCACAGACTCCAAGTGGGACACTTCTCTCCAGCAGCAGTGTGGAGGATGTTCTTTTTGTCCTGTCCCATTTGTACTGGCCCCAGGGCCACAGCATGGGCTCTATTTGCTCAAAGGCCTGCTGCTGTTCAGGACCCCATGCAAAATTATTCTTCTGCATCACCTGTTAGAGGAGGCTTACTATGAGGCCATAGTTTGGGATGTGCATTCTCCAAAAACCTACTGCACCCAAAAAAGACTGTGCCTCTTTCTGGCTAGTGGGTGGAAACATACCGGTGATTTTGTCAATCATATCTCCTGGGATGTGACGATGCCTGTCTTGCCATTTTACTCCTAGGAACTGCATTTCCTGGGCAGGTCCTTGCACTTTGTTTCACTTAGTAGCAAAACCGGCATCCAGAAGAATTTGGATTATTTGCAATGGCACTGTGCTCATGCGCCCTGCCCTGTTCCAGTGTGGTTTGGATCAATCCATGGCAAATGGTTGGGCTGTGTTTCTACCCCTGGGACAAATGGTTCCAGGTGTACTGAACACCCCTCCAGGTAAAAGCATAATGTGGCCTGCACTCTATGGCCAAAGGAATAGAGAAGAATACATTGGCAGTGTCAGTGGTGGCATACCACTTGGCTGTTTTCGACTCCAGTTTGTACTGGAGTTCTAACATATCTGGCACAGCAGCACTCAGTGGGGGGTGTGACTTCATTCAGGCCACAGTAGTCTACCATCAGCCTCCATTCTCCACTTGTTTTACACACTGGCCATATGGGGCCGTTAAACGGTGAGTGGGTTTTGCTGATCACTCCCTCACTCACTTACTGTCAAATCAGCTTACGAATGGGGAGTAAGGAATCCCTGTTGGTGCAGTACTGCCGTCTGTGTACAGTCTTTGTAGCATTTGGTACCTGCTGCTCTTTTGTCTTTAGTAACCTCACAACAAATGGATCTTCTGACAGGCCAGAGAAATCAGACAGCTGTTTAATGTTGTCTGTATCTACAGCAACTATTTCAAAAGCCCATCGATATCCCTTGGGATCCGTGAAATGCCCCCTTCTGAGATAGTCAATACCAAGTATGCATGGAGCCCCTGTCCAGTCACTATAGGATGATTCTGCCAGTCTTTACCGGTGAGGCTTATTTCTGCCTCCAACACAGACAATTCCTGAGAGCCTCCAGTCACTCCAGAAATACAAATCAGTTCTTCCCCTTTATAACTCGAGGGCACTAGAGTGCACTGTGCACCACTGCCCACCAGTGCCTTACATTTTTGTGGTTCTGATGTGCCAGGCCATTGAATCCACACAGTCCAATACACTCTGTTATCCCTATCCACCCAATAGCAAGGAGCAGGGCCCCTCTATTGGTTACCTCAAGTTACTGGAGCAATTTCATTGGTGGTTGATCTGTGCTGTAATTCTCTCACGTATGCTCACGTTGCATAAGCCATTTCTTCATGTCTTCTCCATTTGCACATAAGTAACTCCACAGGGCCGCACATAACATGGAGTTACTGCTGTCATTTGCTCAAGCAGCGAGGGGTTTGACTTTGATAGCTGAGACTTTAATCAGTTTGATTTGTTCCTTCAGCAGATTCTCTTGATCATCCTGGTCTTCACTGGGTGTTTCTGATACAGCCATCGGTTCATCCCTATTAATCACTAGGGACAATTCCTCTAGTACGCCTTCCTATGTCTTCTCCATTTTATCTAGTCTTTCTGCTACCATTGCTTTGGCTGAAATAGAAGTGTGCGATGGTAGAAATCTTCCTTCAAAGTTTTAAAGTGTAAGAATCAGTTAAAGAACTGGGTTTTTTTGTTTTGGCCCTCATATCTTTGAACATTGGTACTAGTGTACTGACATACCTTTCCAGTGCTGTTCTTGAGAGCTTCCACCACATATTGGGTATACTCCTCACTCTCTCAGGATCACAGTTCTGGCATAGACTGTTAGGAACAAACGTGGGATCATACAGCATTTACACCACAGCTGTTTTTCTCAAATATTGGTTGCCTGTCTCAGCAGTATCCCATCTTCTCATTGCAGGCTTCAGGTCATCTTTTTGTGATGTCTTTCCTTCACAGCTATTAACATTTGTTCCCAGAAGGTGGTGGCTCCATTCAGACATCTCCTAATCCCTTGGTCAATAGCTTGGTCTCGGGCAATGCTTCCTAGTTGGTGAGCTTCATTACCATCTAGGGACACTCTACTGGCCCAGTTGTCCCAACAGTGAAGCAACCAGGTGATAATGTTTTCATCCAGGCACCGTATAAACTCCTTTCTTGAGCCTTGGATTTCAGTCATTTTCAGGGGTCAATGAATATTGATAACCATGTCTTCCAGGCAGTTATCTCCATTTGTGCCCTTAAGCATATATAGACATAGATACGACATATATATACATAGATACGACTCCCATAGCAAACATGAAAGACTCAAAAATAATATGTTCTAAGGTACATAATGACCCTTAGTCCTCCATGCAATAGTTTTCAATGGAGTAGAGATTCTTGAGTGTCCACATTCTCCACCAATAATTTTCACGGTGTTATATGTGACAGGGACACAAGGGGAAGAAAAGAAAAAAGAAAAAAAAAACAAGAAAAAAAAAACAAGGAGGGAAGGAATAAGTAAAAAAAAAAACAAACAGAAACTGAACCATCAGTGGCAACACAGCCACCAAAGCAGAGACGAGTGCTCCAGGGGGCACGGATGGATACAGAGATAACAGATGGGCCTAGGAAAAAAAAACTACCAGCAACAACTTGAAGAGGAACAGTAATTTATTAAATCTAACAAAATTGAACAATCTGGAAAGAGAGGTAACAAAGGTATGAGAGCTTACTAGTAAAACTGCAGGGGAAGCACACGTGCTTTATCTCCATGGCAGGCCGAGAGAGTGAGAGAGACAGTGAGAGCCGTTGGTGTTCTGTGCAGAGCTCCATCCCTCTTCCACTCCCCACCAGAGCATTAACACTTTAACTCCCAGCATGATGTTCTGATGTGGCATACCGGCATCAAAACAAACAAAAAAAAAAAAAAACAAAAAAACCCACAACATACGTATTCTATAGAAAAACAGAATCATAGAATTGCTCAGGTTGGAAAAGACATTCAAGACATCAAGTCCAACCTCAACCTAACCATACTACCCTAATACTAACAACCTCTTGCTAAATCACATCCCCAAACACCACATCCAGATGGTTTTCAAACACATTCAGGGATGGTGACTTGACCACCTCCCTGGGGAGCCTGCTCCAGTGCTTAACAACCCTATCTGTAAATAATTTTTTCCTGATATCCAACCTAAGCCTCCCCTGGTGCAGACTGAGGCAATTTCCCCGTGTTCTGTCTCCTGTCACCAGTGAGAAGAAATAATCTCTGCTCTCACTGCGATCACCTTTCTGGTATTTGAAGAGAGCAGAAATCTTGCATTTTGCTGACTTCATTGTTTTTGGTTCGTTATAGTAACCTTTACTAACTTTCTAATTTTAGGGTTTTGCTTTGATTTTGTCAAGGTCTTTTCCTTGCCATATTCTACTTTCATTTTCTCATGGGACTTAAAATTAACTTGAATGACTTCTTAAATGTGCATTCTTCCAATTATTATAGGTTTCATTTTTCTGTTTTTACCTGCTACATAACCTTTATAGATCCTTTACAGATCCTGTTATATCTCCAATACACATCCATTTGTAGCATTTCAGCAGGTCATTTAAAGGAATTATGGAATCACAATGTGTTCCTGTGGCACCTTCCTTCTGCATCGTCTTCTCTTTCTTTGACATCTTGTTATCATGTTTAACTCCGTTCCTCTACAAACCTGTCTACTCAACCTGGGACTTTCCAATTCTTCTCTGCTGTTATATATCTGGCTACAATTAGCCATCTGAATTTTAACATACAGGTGTCTTTCTTCAATCAAGTGTCTCCATATACCATCTGTTAAAATTTGTTATGCAGTGTCACAACAAATATTAAAAATGTTGCTATTTTGAGGTTACACTTAGGTAATATGTAGACAGCTAGAGATATATTTATGGTGGAACACCTTGCAACTGAAAATCTGCATGACATGTCTGAAAAGAGGCAGAGAATATCCTTGATAATGAAGTAATTGACCTTAGTGTGGGAAGCAAGAAGGGAAAATGACTTGGAATAGTTATTAAATTAATGAGTATCTACTTGTACTAAATTCACTTTAGACCCTGTAATGAACAAGTAACATCTTACAGGAAAAAAAAAAATGTAGCATTAACAGAGATTCTCTTCGTTCATGTATAACAATCCTCTGCATTCACAGAATCATAGTCACAGAATTGTAGGGGTTGAAAGGGACCTTTAGAGATCATCAAGTCCAATCCCCCCTTGCAAAGCAGGCTCCCTAGACAAGGTTGCACAGGTAGGTGTCCAGGCAGGTCTTGAATGTCTCCAGAGGAGACTCCACAACCTCTTGGTGTAACCTGTCCCAGTGCTCCGTCAGCCTTACTGTGAAGAAGCTCCCACTCACATTTATGTGGAACTTCCTATGCTTCAGTTCATGGCCATTTCCACTTGTACTATCACCACACACTTCTTAGAAGAGTTCAGCCTTGTCTCTTGGCCTCCCACTTCTTAGATATTTAAAGATGTGGATCAGATACCCTCTAAGTCTTCTTTTTTCAAGGCTGAACAGACCCAGGTCTCTCAGCCTTTCCTCATAAGGGAGGTGTTCCACACCCTTTATTATCTTTGTGGCCCTTCACCGAACTCTTTTGAGGAGATCCCTGTCTCTTTTTGTACAACGAAACCCAGAACTGGACACAATACTCCTGGTGAGGCCTCACCAAGGCAGAGTAGAGGGGGAGGATCACCTCCCTTGACCTGCTGGTCACGTTCTTTTTAATGCACCCTAGGATGCCATTGACCTTCTTGGCCACACTGCTGGCACATGGCCAACTTGTCATCCGCCAGAACACCCAGGTCCCTCTCCTCAGAGCTCCTCTCCAGCAGGTCATCGCTCAACCTGTACTGGTGAATTCCCCTCTAGGTGCAAGACTCTATTACTTACTCAGAAAGGAACCTCATCTGGTTCCCTTATGCCCACCTCTTCAGCCTGTCCAGGTCTCGCTAAATGTCAGCACCGCTTTCTGGCATGTCAGCCATTCCTCCCAGTTTCATATCATTAGCAAACTTGCTGAGGGTGGACTCTATCCCCTCATCAAGGTCAGTGATGAAGGTGTTGAACAGGACCAGACCCAGCACTGACCCCTGGGGGAAACTGCAAAGTACAGGCCTCCAACTGGACTCCGTGTCACCAATCACAGCCTTCTTCAAGCCCCATTAAAATCTGAGAATTGTTTTCCGCTCTTCTTTCCTTCAGCATCTAGGCAGTTGATATCTTTGTGTGATCAGTCACCTACTTATCAGAGACCAACAAAACAACTCATCCTTTGGGACATTTGAAATAAGGCCAGACTTAGTAGCAAATCAGTTGCAAAAAAATTAAATTTTAGAGTTAATATGAAATCAGGGTAAGCAAACATTTCCTATAATAAAAAAGCTGACTGATTGATTTCAAACAAAGAAAGATACAAGAAAGTTGCCCCATTTAGTCCTTGGACTTAATAGAAGAATTATAAATAAATAAATAAATGAATAAATAGTGACATTGCATTAAAAAGAGTTCTGTAACTTAATATATATAACATTTCTGTGCATGAAATGATTTCTGTTCATATATAATACACACCAAAATTATCAAAAATCATACATTTCAAAGAAAATGTGGGTATTATTATAAAAGCCTATCAACAATGCCCATTATATTAATATGTCTGCGCTGTTCATCATAGCAGAATCTATGACTTATCTAAGATTTATGACTTCAAATAAAAAGCCATATATAGAGATCAAGGTAAAATAAGGACAAAAGAAACCTGCTAACTCAGTTGAACTTCCTCAGTAAATACTGAGACATTTTAGACATTGTTGGAACAGAGTATACTTATATAGATAAATACTAAATTAATTGCAGAACTATATATGGACAGGTATTACTTATAGTGATAAAGTTCACAATGGCAAAACTTGAATTTATTCCGAATTGTAATGAAAACTGAAAAAAAAAAATAGAAAATTCACTTGAAGTAAAAGATTTAAAAAAAAAAAGAAAGAAAGAAAGCGGTATATCTAGAAATAAAAATAAAGGGAAAAGCACTTTTGAAAATGCTTGGATTTCCCTTTTCCCCAGTTATTGAAATTTTCTTCCCTTTCTGTCTTTTTCTCATGTGAAAATAAACAAACAACAAACAAACAAATAAATAAATAAATAAAATTGTATGCATCGAGAGTTTAACCACTTCTGTATTTTTCAGAAAGGCACTTTCTGAAACTTTTTGTGAAAGTCAGTAATTTTTTTAATGTCAAAAGTGTGGTTCTTGATGTTTAAAGTCAATTTATTGTCCTCGTGGATTTTATTTTTTTTCTCCAGGATATGAAGATCCTTATTGCTGTATTTTATCTCATTTCAGCTAATTATGAGCTCTCTTGTGAAGCATACAAACATTTGGGCAAAACTTCAAATTACTACTGGATAGATCCAGATGGCAGTGGAGCACTGGGACCTTTGAAAGTTTATTGCAACATGACAGGTAACTATGTAGTATTTGTTAACCCAATTTTTTTTAATATCATTCAGAGAAAGAGGATTTTTCATAATTCTTATTTCTTCACAAAAGTAAAATAGTTGCTAAGAAATTTTCAAGACAGAGATTAGGATCATCAAAAATGTAGTCACTGTGCATTATAGTCTGATAAATGCAGCAACTTCCTCATTTCAGAAGTTTTTTGAATCAAAGCTATTAATTGTAACAGGCCATTGTATCTTCATTGCTGCATCTTTTAAAATACGTCCAGGCATATGTTACCATTTACCAATACTATTATGTTTTTGTAAACTGTGTGCTTTTGTAATTTTTTTACTTTTTATTTTAGTAAAGGTCCTGATACTGTCTCTCACAGTACCTTTCTGGATAAAAATGTCCAGCATACAGCTAGATAAATACATGATATGGTGGGTAAAGTATTAGCTGATATGTCAGTCTCAAAAGGTTACATAGTAAATGGAGTTCCACCAGGATGGCAGCCAGTCATTAGTGGGGTTCCACAGGACTTCATTTCAGGACCAGTCTTTTTAATGTTTTTTGTAATTACTTGAACATAGGACCTGAAGGTATACTTAGTAAATTTGTGGATGACAGTGAACTGGGAGGAACTGTCCATCTCCTCAAGGCTAGAGAGACTTTGCAGAGATATCTTGACAAATTGGAGAGATGAACATTTCCAAAATATATGAAGTTGGAAAAGAGTAAGTGCAGAATTCTGCACATGGGATGAGGTAACTCCGAGTGTATGTACAGGTGGAGGGATGAGTAGTTTGGATAGCAGCTCCACAGAAATGATATGAGGTCCTGGTTGGTGGCAAGTGGAAGATGAATCAGCAATGGACCATGGCAGTCAAAAAGGTCAATCATACTCCAGATTGCACCAGCTCTGGCACTACTAAAATACATTCTCAGCTAACAGAGAATGGATTTTTCCACTACGCTGTTGGTGCAGTCTTACCTCAAATATTGTGTGCTGGTTTGAGCAACTTGACATAAGTACATAAAACTGTTAGAGAACTCCTTAACAAGGACTAGGAAGATGGTGAAAGATGTAGAAGGTGAGGCAAATATCTCAGTTTCCTTCTGTTTCTCCTTCTGTTTGTTCATTCTAAAGAAGACTGAGACATGGCAGCCTACAGCTTCCTCATGAGGGAGGAGGAGCAGAAACTGAGCTCTGGTGACAGCAACAGGACTGAGGGAATGACACAGAGTTGCATCAGAGGAGGGTCAGGCTGGGTGTTAGAAAAAGGTTCTCTACCTAGAGGATGTGTCCAGCATTGGAACAGGCTGCCTGGGAGTAGCAATCATTGCACCAAACCTGCTGAAGTTCAAGAAGCATTTAGATAATGCTATGAGACATAGGGTTTTATCTTGTGAGGCTCTGTATGGAGCAAGGATTTGGACTCAATAATCTTTGTTGACCTCTTCCAGCTTGGTATATTATATGGTTCTATGATCCTATGATGCTTCGTTTGTTGAAAGCTAGTTCAGTAATGTCTGCGGTTCATGCATTCTGAAGGCAACTTTCTCAAAATATCAGATTATTTTTTTCTGTTCAGATATTAATGACTTTCCCACATCTACTGGAGAAACAAAACTTGAATTTTCTTGTTTGTCTCTTTTTCATCTATTTAACTTGTGTTAGAATTATTTATCTTGAATAATTTCTGAAATCATAGTATAAAACTTCATCAACCCATTTTAGTTCTGTTGTGTGGGTCTTGGATTTTGTTTTGTTTATTTGTTTTGTTTTTTATTGTCTTTGTTTTTTGTTTTTGTTTTTTATGTGTGTGTCTTTGGTGGTTTTGTTGTTGATGTTTTGTCTTCTTTCCTGCTTTTAAAACTGGTTTTTGTGTGGATAATTTCTCACTTGGACATTGTCATTCGAGCTACTGTGTCTCTGTCATCTGTGTTGACATGCTGAGCCAGAAAGTTATGAAAAATGAAAATGGGGAATTTTTTGTTCTGGGTATATATTGTTTATTTGATCTGTTAATACATGGCAATCATCTCAGCACTTCTACTGATTTGAAATTTAGGGCAGAAGATAAAACAGATGTGTCCCCTGACTTTCCCCAAATGTCAGCACAACAAGCTTGAATTTTAATCTCTTTACATTGGAAATCTGTCATGTCTGTGAGCCTTTGGACTACAGCATCAGCAGCTTGAATATGAAAGTGCTATTGCAGGTTGAAACAGTAACTCTGTCTTTCTAGAGGTCACAGTACCTGAATCCCATATATATCTCTTTTCAGATACTTGTATCACTTCGGGCCTGTGGAGTGTTTTATTATTAATCCAGTTTGACCAGGGGAGAAAGATCCCCCCCCCGACAGGGGGAGATACTTGAAGAAGGATGCAAGGCACATACAACAGACTCCAGAGCAAGTGCCTGTTGGGAGAACCAGATATTATCATTATTTCATAATACCATTAATTCATATGTTTGAATAATGAATGTGTATGTAATAAAGGAGTCTGATCTAAGCTCCAAGACTGCCATGAATTGTTATGAGTCTGGAGAGATAGGTTAGACAATTTGTACTGAGACACAGGTACAAAGGCAGTCTTTCAGATAAGTAGACTGTGACACATTTAGGGCTTTTAAAATCAGAACTAGCCCCTCGAACTGTATAAGTAACTAATCAGACAGGCACTGGAAGGACCAAGACCAAGAACTGCTAATATATTATAGTTATTTCTACTATACAAAATAACTTATGTGCGCAACACTAGCTGTGGTTTTTGAGTACTCTTTAAGGGTAACTTTTTAAAGCTAAAATATACTGCAGTAGTAGCATCAGGCTCAAAAAAAGTGTGCATATCCAGTACTGCACTGTTGCTCATCTATTTTAAATGTAAACACACAGTAGAATGTTCAAATAGCTTGTGGAAAACTGAAGGGGAAAAAAAAAAAATTAAAAAAAGAACAAATAAGAAATTAAAAGTAACCATTTCATTTTCCTAATGTTTCTCTTGTAGAAAATAATTGCAGATTATCTGTGAACTTTTCCTTATCAATGTGAAAAGATCACAAAATAGATTATTTCACAAAATCATAGAATCATTAAGGTTGCAAAAGATCTCTAAAATTATCTAGTCCAATTGTCCACCTACCACCAGTGTTGCCCACTAAACCATGTTTGTTAGTATCACATCTACACATCTCTTGAACACCTCCAGGACAACCACCTTCCTGGGCAGACCACTACAGTGCCTGGCCAGTCTTTCAGAGAAGTTTTTCCTAATATCCAATCCAAACTTCCCCTGGTGCAACATTCCTTCTCGTTCTATTGCTAGTTACCGAGAAGAGACCAACACCCACCTTGCCACAACCTCCTTTCAGGTAGTTATAGGGAGCAATCAGGTCTCCCCCAAGCTTCCTTTTCTCCAGACTAAATAATCCTAGTTCCCTCAGCTGCTCCTCATAAGACTTGTGATCCAGACTCCACACCAGCTTCACTGCCCTTTTCTGAACTAGCTCCAGGACCTCTACGTCTTTCCTGTAGTAAAGAGTACATATCTGAGCACAATATTCAAGGTTCAGCTTCACCAGAGCTGAGTACAGAGGGACAGTCACCTCCCTGCTCTTGATATAAGCCAAGATTTCATAAGCCTTCTTGGCCACCTGGGTACACTGGCTCGTGTTCAGTTAAGCATCAACTAACACCCACAGGTAATTTTCCTCTACAGTCTTTCAGCTACTCTGCCTCAAGCTTGCAGAACTGCATGGAGTTCTTGTGATCAAAGTGCAGGACCCAATACTTGATGTTGTTATACTTCATCCCAGTAGCCTCAGCCCATTGATCCAACCTGACCATGTCCTTCTGTAGGGCCTGCCTACCCTGAGGCAGATTGACATTTCCTTCCAGTTTGGTGTCATGTGCAAACTTACTGAGGGTGCACTTAATCCCTTCATTCAGTTCATCAATGAAGATACTAACAGGATGGGCCCCAATACTAACCCCTGAAGAGTACCACTCATAATCACTCACCAGCTGGATTTAACTCCATTCACTCCCACCCTCTGGGCCTAGCCCTTTAGCTTGCACTTTACCCAGCAAAGAATGTACCTGCCCATGCCACTGATGTCTGCTTTTTAAGGACAAAACTGTGGGAGTCAGTGTCAAAGGATTTACTGAAGTCTAGACAGAATATGTCAGCAGCCTTTCTCTCATCCACCAGGATGGTCACCTAGTCATAAAAGGAGATGAGGTTGGTCAAGTAGAACCTGATATTCATGAACTGGACCTGATCCCCTGGTTGTCATGCATATGCTGTTTGTGACATTATATATTTCTGAATTTCTAAATTCAGTTTTATCTGTGTCAATGGTTTATGAGCTGTTTTGGCCCAGTTCCATGATGATTATCAAACATACAAACAGTTTTTATCTTTCCCCCTGAGTGGAAAAACATAAAAATACAAAGCATCGCAAAGTCCTCTGGGGAATGTAGTTCTTCTCTTCTGAGACAGGTATGGAACTATCAATGATCCATGGAGCTGGAGCATTAACTCTTTAATTCTCAATGCACTATGTGATGTTATGATGTAGAATACCAATACCAAAAACCATAAAACCATGACAATCTGGCAGTTTTGGTTTCAGATGTACCAAAAAGGACAAAAAAGTTAACAACACTGCCTATTTTTTTTCTGTTTCTTTTTTTTCCCTTGGCCTCAGTAGGAAGAAGAGGCTTCTGTATATTTAACCTGATTTTGTGTCTGTCCTGCAAGATTTTTTAGAAAGAAGGTTAAGGAACCTTCAGTGACCATAGAATGCTTAATTAATATACCCTAATGGCTCTATGGAATGACAGTGGGAGAAGCTGACCTGTGAGCCTTTATACTGCGGCTAGGGAAATCCTGGACTTGGTGCCATTTCTTCCACTTCATAATTTAAACCACTGATACAAAAAGGAACGGAAAGATTTCATAATGTATTTTACCAGAACATATATAAGTTATTTACTTACATTAGTCTTGAAGACTTTATGACTTATGGCTTTAATCTCACTTCATTATCCAAACAGCTGTAAGCATAATGGCTCAGATGAGTGGTATTTGTCCTGTCTCCTTTCTAATACTGTCATTTTCCCTAAAGCTGTACATTTTCAAATACTTCAACACTGGAAAGGATATGAACCTGTCAGAACAGATACAGAGGAAAGCCACACAAATGATTAGACAAATGGAGCATCTCTCCTATGAAAAATTGCTGAGAGATCGGGTAGTTTAACTTGGAGAAGATAAGATTCCACAGAGAACTTAATGTAACTTCTAAGATGGAGACAGACATTTTTTAAGAACTCGTAGTAATAGGACATTCATTGCAAATGAGTGACTAGGTTCAGGTGGACATTTCTGATGCACAGAAGTATTTTCCTTTATTTTCTTTTCCCTTAAGGCTTTGTCCTTAAGAACACTTCAAATAGTGTCTTCTCAGTGTGACATATTCAGAGCTGGTTGTTTCTAACTGCTAATACTGCCTTGCTGACAGAGAGTGGGACTAGGAAGTAAACAATTTACATACTGCCAGAACTTCTTCTCTTGTCCGTTTGTTCAATACTGAAATCAGTGTAACTAAAATAACACAGAGCTGATTTGTTTAAATGAAAAAAATCTAGAAATCCTAACCACTGTTAGGGTGCAATACTGCACACTGATGTGTAATTCTCTAAATTAGTTTACTTCACAGGGCAGATGTGCTGTCACTATCGCTGTTAAAAATTTTGCAGTTCTTTCTTCATTTTGCTTTCTCTGGTAGATGTTTAAAAAAAAAAAGATTCAGTAATGAATAACCTGCAGCAGACATCCATTTTGATCTCTTTTTACATAGAGAGGGAAATTGCTTGTTATGGAGATCTCCTGCAGAAGCAAGAGATGCACACAATGAATCTCCTTTCCAAAGACTTACTAACAAGTTAAGTTAGTGCAGACTATGCAAGAGTGTGAATTTACAATAGTGTTACAGAAAGTTTATGTGAATGCTGTCTTTGAACACTCCTAATAAATTTCAAATTTACATATGTGCTTCTAATTTATCACTTAGAATCAGTATTGGTGTTTCTCTACAAAAGAAAAACAGTGTGTAATAATTGTAATGGAAATTTACAGTAGATATGATATTTTTCCAGATTTCCAGAATGGAGACAGTTTTTAGGGTTAGTATGCTGTAAATTTAGCTCTATGTCTGTCGCTCATAGCAGGAGACAGATACATATGGGGAAAAATAATCCTGCATGCTGATAGGAGTGATGGTGAAAAGGACTCAAATCTGCAGTCATTTGGGAGTTGACCAGTTTATCTTGAAGACCAGAGAAAGCAGCATTTCCATACAAAATATGGCAGTCAAGAGGAAGGTGCTATGAAGGAATTTCTATTGTCCATGAAAATCAAGAAGTTTTCCTAGGAGAAACGGAGTGTAACCTGCTAGATTATCACTTGGTCCTCAAAATTAGTGGGTGAAAAATAGTTGACATAAAACAGTCACAACAGTGATAACATTTACTGTGGATCAGTAAACAGAGCCTAGCCACCAAGGACAAAAGATTAAGAGACTGTGAGACTTTGTGCAGTAATGTCTAACTACAATTGGAAAAATCACACAGAGCAAACTTGCAAATGTTTAGTGGAAACCTGAGATTATGTGAACCAGGTCTTGTGTTTGAAGGGTCTCAGCTGCTAAGTGTATCTTACTCCATACATGTTTCAGAAGTGCCTGATTAGCAACAGCTGGTATCCATAAGATAGGGTACAGATTTTGCTTTTCAGTGTCACATTAGGTAACTATGTCCAGTTTTATCGTGTCCAGCATTTATGCGCTTTTTATACTTCCTACCTTAGTTTTTTTCTATTTGTTATACCTAAGTTTTCTTTCTTTTTTACAGAGATCCTGAAAATACTGTCTTTATCTAGTACGTGTGTCTTTTACTGTGTCAAGGTGTGCTAAAATTGAGTTAATGATTTCCCAGTTAATGATCCCCACACAAGATTTATGAGAGTAACTCCACAAACACCAAAGCATTCCATAGTAAAAAAAAAAAAATTAAGAAAATCAGTGAGGATAAATCATTGTCTTCACTTCAAAATAATACTTTACAAATACATTACCCTAAATGTTGAGAGACTAGCTTTTTTTTTGAACTCTCCTTTGGGAAGCACTTGTGGGTCATAAGTAAGAGTCATTGTAGATTTTCTTTCCCATCAGTTTTGTGTGACTGTGAGAGAATAGATGCGTTAATATTCATAAAATTAAATTACACATTTGTCTCTAGCAATAATACAAAATACTGTCACAAAACAGTTGTAAGGTGTAGCAATGAAAATTATTGGAGATAAGGGCCATCACAGCTCTATCACATTACCTTTTTCTTAGATTAGTCTCTGCAGAGAAATTAGTGCACTTAGAGATGCATATATATTCCACAGGAACTGCTTGACAGGAAACTTAAGAGAATTAGAAAGACAGATGAAGTTTTCCTCTCCAAAGCTTTAGCATACAGAGTTCTCTCTATCTTAAATCATAATACTTAAATGATACCTTAAATGATCTCTCCCTACACCTTTACCTGGTGTAGAGAACCTGCTTTGGCAGGAGGTTGGACTCGATGATCTCTTGAGGTCCCTTCCAACCCCTATGATTCTATGATTCTATGATTAAACTCACTATTTATGGGACTAGATCAAATAAGTTTCTGTCAGAAGCATTGGCTTCTGCCCAAAGATACTTTGGTGCTGATGTTGATAGGGTAATCACCACAGAAGTGAGCAGGAATAGTTTACTCTTACTGTGTTGTACAGTGAGCATCAAAAACACACTACTGGAGAAATATTTTTAAACTGTATATAAAATTCAGCCAAACAGCTAAGCACCCAGCAAAGCCGAATGAAATATATGTATAATTGGCTGAATGAAATACAATTATCAACAGAAAATTTTATGCATGTATCAAGAAGAGTCATTAAAAGAGGTCAAACTGCTTGTCTAAGCCAAGTATGTTGGAGTCCATAGGCAAGCTACTACTGAATTTTTCATTAACAGCTTACCATACATATAATTTTGACTGATCCAGTCTAGTATTCTCTATAGTCCCTTAATATCTGTTCCATGTGATGTTGATGTGTCCCTGCAAACAAAATTTCTTACTGCTCTGGAAAGTAGTCAGATGTGGTCACAGATGACTTCAGTAAATATTTGGAGCCTCAGTAGGAGTAGAAATGGTGTAATGTATCTTTTCCCAGAGAAGTATGTAATTAAAACACACAGATATTCAATTCTTTTGAATATATAAAGTCTATAATGTCACAACTAAATTTTTTTCATAATTTCAGAAAAATATAGCAAAATGTGTGAATTATATTTATTAGGGGGTGTTATATTTCTGATTATTAGTGGAAGGGGGAGAGAAACAGTATTTATAAGTCTTCAATGAAAAGAAAGGTACTACTAGACCTAGTAAAAAAGTATCCTTATTTTCTTGTACAACATCCTCTTCTTCAAATTCTGTGGAGGGTTCTGCACATATCTTAAAACTTAAAAAGATTAGACAGGAGAAATAGTGTTGTGCTTTTGTGGTTTTGATGCCAGTATTCCACATCAGAACATTATGGTGGGAGTTAAAGAGTTAATGCTCTGGTGAAGAGCAGAACAGGGATGGAGCTCCAGACCAGTCACCAGAAGCTCACTCTGGCATCACCAGAAGCTCAATCTAGCATACTTTTTCTCAGCACGTGTGCTTCCCCCGCAGTTTTACTAATGTAAGGTCTCAGATTTTGGATATTTTTGTCTCTCAGTTTTGTTTGATTTTGTTAGATTTAGTAAATTATCATTCCTCCTTTTTAGGCCCATCTGTTATCTCTGTACCACCATTTGAAAGTAAAATAAAAGGATGTTGGTTACGAATGCAGTTACTCTGAGTTCGCTTTCCAATGTTCAGTTGCAAATAGCCAAAAAGCCAGTATCAACAGAAAGCAACATTCTTGAAAATGTAAATAAGTATTTCACACACACACACAAAAAAAGTTTGAATTCTTTACATTAACCTTTTCAGGAAGCTACCTAGCATTCAGTTTATTGTTACAGTAACTAGGTAAACTCCTTCCATGTTCTATATTTCTGTTCCTGTTTGTACAAGGAAAGGAGCTACTAGAATCTGGGAGAGGAGAGAGGAGGGCATTGTTATTGAGAGAATTAGGTTGAAGCAGTGAAGGATGTATTGAGAATTCACGCACTCAAAAGCTGATGGGAGAATTAAGGGTGATATTTTCTTATTGGTAAGACCTGAGACTTTTGTGAGTCATCATTCTGCTTCTTCAGCTGAGTAGAAATGTAAACAGACCATGCCATTCAGTCAAGATACTGTAGGAAATGTTTCCTTAAGGTTTAAACTAGCACACTAAAAGCTCGATGCCCACTTTTCCTTCAGCTATCCTTTCAAATAAACTTTTCAACAGTGCGTTTTTTCATTAATTCCATGAATTATAGAATCATAGCTAAATAAATATACTACGTTGTTTTGTAGAAGAAAAGGTTACATAGTAAACTATTTTTTTAAGTGCATATGCTCCAATAATATGCTAAAGTGAACTGAAGTCACTTCAAGATGCCTTCGTTAAGTATGAAAAAGCTGCAATAACTTCTTCCTGGAGCATTCTCTTCTCCAGCCTAACAATCCCACTCTCAGCCTTTTTTCTCATGAGAGATGCTCCAGCTCTATGATAACCTTTTTGGCCTTCCTCTGTACTCAGTCTAAAAGCTTTATATCTTTCTTATGCTGGGGGCCCTAGGCCTGGATGTAGTACTGTATGTGGGACGTCACTAGGGCAGAGTACAAAGAGATAATTGCTTTCCTTGCTCTTCAAAACACCACTCTTATGAATCAGCTCAGATTACAATTGAATGTCTGAGTTGCAAGTGCATATAAAATGCGCTTGTTCAACTTTTCATCCACCAGTAGCCCAAGTCTTCATCTGTAAGGTTGATCTCAGTCCACTCCTTCCCAGTCTGTTCTCATGTTGAGGAGCTCCCCAAACCAGGTGCAGCACAATGCACTGTCTTGTTGAACTTCATGAGGTTTCCATGGGGCAGTTTCTGAAGCCTGTCCCAGTCACTGAGACCACACCCAGAAGGCAGAATCTGTCATCAATTCTCCATTAACAGAAACATAAAAAAAATTCCAACCCTCGTCCATGTTCTGTTGACAATGTTGAAAACAATTAATGCACTGATAATTATTTTATGTCTGTCCTTAATTTCAATTTTACTTACTCTAACTTGAACTCCAATTACCATGTATTGTACTAAGTATATATGTGGTTCAAGTTCGTGTTTGTATGGCTGAATAGTGTCTCATTATGTATTGTTCCATTCAATATATTATACATTTTAAAGCTCTAATCTGATTTAAGCCCCACACGAGTACCCTTTCTCAGCATAACAGATTTTTTTTTCAGCGGTTTTTTCTTTGAAGATATGAGTGATCTTTATTCTGTTTCTCAACTCCAGCTTTTCACATGCTGAATGTGAATGTGTTGAATGTTTTGAAATTACTTCTAATAATTTAGGTCATAAATCCTTTGTCTACTACATCAGTAACATCCCTTGAGTTTTCCAACAAGTTGTTTTGATACAGCCATGTCATTTCTTTATCACTACTCTGGTAACAGTGAATTCTCTGAAAACTTTATTTTGGTCATTTCTTTCCACTGTATATTGTAAAATATCTCATTTATGAAATATTGTGAAATATTACAAATTTATGTAATTCAGTATCATAATAATTTCACAGAATATGAAAGAGCTTTTCCTCTTCATGAACTATCACAAGAGTACATAAATACAAGAAGTATACAGATTCACTGTCTCAGAAGACAACATCTGTAAGAAGTAAAAATGAAAATATCTTAATCAGTGGATGGTAATTAAATTCAACAGTTCATTATTAACTTGATGAAGAGACTGTGAAAAAAAAAGTGAGAAAATAATACTAGTTAATATAAATTAAGGGTTTGATCCTATCTCCCACCTAAATAGGATTAAGAAATTCACTGACATTTCAGTAGAATTTTGATTTTAAGGGTGTTCTTCATTTACTCTTTTTTCATTTGTTTCTTCTGGATTCTGGACTTTTCCAAAACCATTTTCCATGCTAGTGAGGAGAACAATAGAATTCATATCACCACAGTAACTTTACTGCAAAATTGATATTTGCAAATCTCAAGTGAGATTGCCAAAACACTCATTAACTTCAATGGAATGTGCATTTTTCATTTTTATATAACAACTTTAGTACTTTTTAACTCTATAGCTGAAAGAGTTTAAAACTGCTACAAGTATTTTGAAATTTATATGTATGTGTATGTGTAAATATATATATTACACATATACATAACATGGAGAAATATATATTAAAAAAAAAGGAGGGAGAAAAGGATACTACATACTCTATTTTTTGTCTTCATCATTTGTGTACATCAGATCTTCTGCCTACAACAGTTTGAATGTTTAGTTTAACAACACAGCTAATGACTTTGTCACGGAATTATCTCTAGATCTGAGTCTAAAGGACACACGCAAAAAAAAAATAATAATAATTAAAAAAAAAAAACGAAGGAGAGAGAGGGAAAAAGAAAAAAACTTGATACCCCCCCCCCCATCCCCCCCCCTCCCCGTTTTGCAGCGCGGGCGGCCCAAGTAGGATCGTGCACTCTGGGAGAGAGGAGGAAGGGGAAGAGGGGAAGGGTTTTACATGATGTTCTGGTGTGGAATACTGACAGTAAAAATCACAAAGCCACAACAGAATTCTACAGTAGAACATCATGTAAAACAATGGGAACTAAAGAGTTAATGTTCTGGTTCCATGGACCTGGCGGGCAAAGGAAGAGGAGTGGAACTCCTGGCCGGACACAGCCGCTTTGTCTGGCGCAGCTTGTCTCTCGATTCTGGCTGCGGAGAAAAGCATGTGTGCTTTCCCTGCAGTCTACCAGAGTAAGATCTCTTATGTCGGATATTCTCCCATTTTGTTTCATTTTGTTAGATTTAGTAAATTACCGTTCCTCCTCAGATCGTTGCCGTTGTTTGTTTGATTGATTTTGGTTGTTGTTTTTGTTCGTTCGTTTGTTTGTTTTTGGTATTTAGACCCATGTGCTGCCGCCTTACCCTTCCCCCTCTCTCTCCTTCCCCCAACCATCGGAGCGCACAGCTCTGCTCAGGCGGCCGTGTTGCAGGAGGAGCTGTTTTGGTTTTTTTTTTTTCTTTCTCTCGCTCTCTTTTATTTTATTTTTTTCTTGTGTCCCTGTCACGGTCTCAGATCTAGATACAAATCCGTGACAATTATCTACAACAAAAAATCACAAAACCACAACACTGTTGTGTTACCAATCCACACAGTTCAACAGAAATTGAAACACCAAGAATATCCTATCAAATAAAATTGGAGATCTTACTTTTTATGGGTTGTCTTGTACAGTTTTTGTGTGATTTGTGGGGTAGCATATTGTAGAGCACATTGTGGTAATCTAATCTGAAGTGACAAAAGCACTGGTGATGTTAAAAATGTCTAGAAAAGAGACAGCTATCTCTAGGCTGACAAGTGGGAAGAAAATACACTCTTGAATATTAATGCAATACTGTAGTTTAATGGTAGTAAGAAATCCAAAAGGGCCTGCAGGCCTTTAATAAATGTGAAGCACCCAGAAACAGAGGAAGATGGAAATGATTTTTATTGCATCTTCAAATGACTACACCTTGAGAGAAATAGGTTCATAGGTTCATAAGGTTAGAAAGGACCTACAAGATCATCTAGTCCAACCATCCTCCTATCACTATCCCTACCCAACTACTAAATCAAATCCCTTATTACCTCATCTAAACGCTTCTTGAACAGTGCTAGGGATGGTGCCTCAACCACCTCCCTAGGCAGGCCATTCCAGTGCCTGACCACTCTTTTAGAAAAAAAATGTTTCCTCAGGTCTAATCTAAATCTTCCCCGGAATGTTTCCTAAATGCTTCTGTTCAATCATCCAGTCACAGACAGAACTCACTACGAATCACAGTTTTTGCAAGAGCAAGCTATCTTAAGAACAAGGTACAGAAGACCAGAGAGACTCAGCAGTTTTCCTGCCTCCTGGCACGAATCCTTCCGTTTCCTCATCGGTTGAGTACTTGAGGTTCACAGCCTATCCACCGCTTCTAATTCCGTCAGTGAATGTTCCACTCCTGTAAACTTACATGGTTAACCCTACCCTGTTCTCATATTGTCTTTAGTCTTTACCTATTAGGGTAAGCAGGGATAACCTTTCTTAGTAAGCTTTTCCTTCTGGCTATCGTTCAAACCACAGAACTGTTTTGTACCGGTACATTTCCTAATGTTATTTAAAAATGCAGTTCTTCAATTTCTAAGTAGGAATTTGCCTTGTATCTGAGTTCCGTGGCACCTGTTCAGATCTCTTTAGAGTCATAACATCTTATTGTTATACAAAAATAACATTTCTTTCACCAAAATCTTGTCTTTGTCATAGGTATTGTTTTGCAAGTAGCTTGTGGCTACTCATTTTTTTGTTCATTTTGAATGCTAAATATGCACCACTGGTTTAAAAGTTACAGATGTGAGAATTACCAGCAATTTAGTAATTATCAGCATAGATCACTTATCCTAATTCCTCTTGGTTGCAAGTTCATGCAAATTGCATGTACTGACGAGGAAGAGACTTAAGATGTAACTACAGTCAACTGTTTGGGTAAGGAGTAAATAGCCAAAACTGCGTTAGTGATTGAGACAGTAATCTAGAAGTAATGCAGTCAGCTTGAGGATTGAATCTCCTAGAGTTTTAATTTTCCCTATGGCTGACAGATAGAATGGACCACAAATACTGGAGCAGGCTTGCAAGTCTTGACTTCTATTTTTGGTATGCTCATGTATTCTCAAGACCACCTTATCTGACATGTCAATACAGAACCAATTTAGGACTGAATACTGTGAAAGTCATCATACTCAATGACATAAATTGAGACTGTCATCTAAATCTTCTTTCACTGAAGTGCATCTATTAATAAAGCCTCTGATCTATTTCAGCAGAAAGAAATGTTTCTGAGAAAGAAAACTGTTCCCTGAATTATTGAAAAAAAATGTAAAACAGTATATTAAGAATATAAAAGTAAAACTTTAATGGAGATAACTGTAACTGTAACTGAAGATTAAAGTAAAGAGAAAAAATGTTTACACCTGTGAAATATATTCATTATCTTTCCTGAAGTTTATTTTCCAGATTTATTTTTATTTAATTTACATTAGCAAATATTTCTTGATTTTCTAAACAGAAACACTATTCTTGCTTGCCTGAGCACCAACTGAGCACATGAAGAAAGCTTAATAACAGGAAACTGATCATTTATTATATAGTCAGCAATACAAAATTATGTTAAATACTATCATCAGCATAACAAATATGTTAAATATTAATGGAGAAAAATTCCTTGGGTTAATATTTTATTAGATCATTTAAATTACTAGCAATTAGAGTAAAACCCATCTCACTTTTTATTACTGGAGTGCTATGAGTGAGTGCCCAGGACTGTGAATTTCGATTTCTATGGAATGATCTTTTTAGCAGAATGAACTATGTCATTTTAATTTCATTTTGAGGAATACATGGTCATTTCTTTTTTCTACTGTATCATTTTATGTTAACTAGAATAAACATAGAGAATCAGAGATCACAAAATCATTGAATGGCTTAGATTGGAAGAGACCTAATTCTGTCTAAATTAGGCAGTCTAAAACTGCCTAATTCTAACCATGGACATTCTGCCATGGACAGGGTTGCAAGACACTAGATCAGTCTACCCTGAGCTCCAACCCACTTGACCTTGAACACCTGCAGGGGTGAAACATCCACAACTACTCTGAACAGGCAGTTTCAGTGCCTCACCAGAAGTTCTCTGAGTAAAGAACTTCTTCCTACCACCTAACCTAAACTTGCTGTCTTTTAAACTATTCTCCCTTGTCCTATCCCTATCAAAGCATGTAAAGAGTCAGTTACAAAGAAGATAAGAAAATGATCTTTTTTAAAAACCTATCTTTTTAAAATAAATTAATGATGGAATAAAGCGGACTTCTCCAACTTTAAATATATCTAAACTTCATTGAAATCTGAGCATAGGGTTAACTTCAGGGAAGAAATGCAATTAACCCAGTTAGTAATTACGCTTTACATAACTATGACTGTACAATGTGTACTGTAGTCAAGTCAGCAGAAAAGATAATTCTTTTTTTTTCCAATGTTATTCTGATATCAAAAGAAACTATCACTACCCAGCCTATATTTATAAACCATATCATAAATTTAAAGCTTCTTAGATATTATGAGTTATTGATATACAGTACAGAAGTCATATACACAGCTTTTCAGCTGCTTACACATCTAAAAAAGTTGACACTTGGAGTTAGAAGTAGTCATATGCTATGCTTTCTTAAAATAATTGCCAATATGTAAGGGGAATACTCATACCAATGACTGTAATTTTCAGGAATATATATCAAATTACAGTTAACTAAGATAGATTTTTCATTTTCAAGTATCTTAAACAAGATTTCTGCATAGTACAGATACAGAGAGGTGAAAATTATTGTCATTGACTATTTGTCATCTTACTTAAATAGTGGTGCATGTAATTTGGATCCTAAATGGGGAGGCCCACACTGTCTGTAGTATCTTCAGTACACTTGGTCTACCATCTCTAGGCTTCCAGTCCCACAGAGTTTCGTAGAGCCTCTTTGTCAACCCCTGTGAGGACTGAAAGTCTGTCTTTAGGGCAGCTTTGATGTTATTATTCAATAAGGCCTGCTACCATCAGATTATATATCAGGTGGAATTACCACTCGATGTTGTTTCCTTCTGCTGAGCATTGTACCACTGCACCAGTAAAATGAGTCCTTTGGTCATTCTTAATGACTTGAGGCATCCCATAGGCAGCCATCGACTTGGTGAGTGCCTTGATGGTATGTGCCTGGTTTGCTCTTGTCACTGAATAGGCCTACATAAGCCCACTTGCTGTGTTAGTGCGGGTCAGGGCATATCTCACCCCTTCAGACTGGGGCCCAGTGTAATAAACCTGCCATTGCTGAAGAGGATTGTGTCCTCTAGCAAGACGGGCTGTTGTTTCAGGAAACCGCTTTAGTCTCATCTTGGAGCATACGTGGTAGTCTCAGCATGACTAAATGATATCAGACAGTTGTATGTGCACCCCCCATGCTTTAGTAGCTGCACATATTGTCTTTTCTCCAGTGTACAGCAACTTCTGATGTAAGCAGCAGATGATTTTTTGAATGGTGAATCCTCAACCAGTGTGATGGCTTTATCAGTTCCTACTGACCATAGAGGGTGGCGGCCAGAAATGTGGCAGGCATGTATGGTCCTGTGTTTAACCACATTCCATGTTTAGCAACATACCTGTGCCCCAGATTCATCTGGCATGAATAGTCCATTCCCAGGAGGTCTACTGTGTGATCCAAAGAGTGAGCCTCTGGTACAGAGCCCAGCTATCTATGTACTTTTTTCAGTATACCATCACTGGCTTCCTTAGTTATAGCCAGACATAAGGGTTTTAGGTTCCACTGCCTTTAATGTGGAGTAAGCAGACAAAAACTGTTTTTCTATCATACTATACCTCTCCTCTGCTCTGTGCCAGGCCTGAGACCAGGACCTAGCTGGGGTTCGAATGGAATTCTGGTACCACCATTAGCTCCTACCAAACCCATCCCAAGTCACATAGACAACTACTTTGGCTGAAAGTGTGGAATCAAATATACCCAGCATCTGGGTAACTGCTAGTTTTGCTTGCTGGAAGACCTCATTCCATTCTCGGCCCTTTTTTGTGAGTTGGTATAAGGCTGTACTAAGTGTAATATAAAGGTATCCCAATATCCCCAAAAGTTCTTGTAGCTGCCTTGGTACTGTAGGAACTGAGAATGCTGGAACCTTGTCTATTTTCATACTGGGTTACTACCATCAAATCTTTCCCAACCAAACTACACCCATAAATTTCACTGACAAGCCTGGTCCTTCTGTGGGTTTATAGCTAGTCAGGCCCCGAGCATATCTATGCCTGGTGTATACTCTAGGTCTAACCCAACAGACACCTTATACTCCCAGGGTGGGAGACACCTAACTCACGGGTCAACTGTGTCTGGGTTACAAGAATGTCCCCAAACCCACCAATCACCACCCTATCTCCATGGAATTTAGTTGGATCACCATTAAAAAAGCAAAAAAATCAAGGTTTCCGCACCCATGTCTGATAATGCTACCACTCACTATATGTTCTTGCAGGACCTTCTACATAGGGCATCTGGTCCAATCTGAGGGCCCTAATGTGCAGGGGGGATGGCATCCCCTGTCAAGTAAGTAAATGAACAATTGACAATTCTTTTTCCTCAGATGGCTTGGGAATAGTAACCCAGGTCTCTTTCAGAGGCTTTTTTCCTTTTGTTAGGAACTAGTAAATCTTCCATATTCCATGTTCATGTTGGTGCTTGTTCAGTAATTCTTACCCCTGCTTTTTGAGAGTGTTTTGAAGTTTTTGATTTTCCTCCAGCTGCCTCCATGGCTGAAGGAGGACACAACTAGGTTTGCAATCAATTTTTGCAAATTGAACCACAGCCAAGATTAAATCATTAAACATTTGTCTTTAGATACCTATATGGGTCCCAGTCAAGGTATATGAACTGCGCATAGCCTTTGACACGGTTACAAAAAGCAAATCTATTTCTAAATTGCAAATACATGGATTTTTGACTGCTTTGTGGATAAGGAATTGAGTGGACAGCCACAGCTGAAGAGTTGTAGTCAATTGCTCTATCTCCAGGTGGAGACCAGTGACAAGTGTTCTCCTCTGGGGCTCCATACTGGGATCAGTGTAGTTTAATGCCTTCATTGGTTACAATGGATGATAGGGTTGGGTGCACTCTTAGCAACTTTGTGGAGGACACCAAGTTGAAAAGTGCAGTTGGTCCTCTAAAGGGAAGGGATATTATAAAGAGGGATCTTGTCAGGCTTGTGAAATGGGCCCATGTGAATCTTGTGAAGTTCAATAACGTGAAATGTGAAATCCTGCACCTGGATCAGTGCAACTCCTAGCATCAGTACAGATGAGAGGATAATTGGATTGAGAACACCTTTGCAAACAAAAATCAGAAGTATTGGTGGATGAAAATTTCAACATAACATTACAAATCATACTTTCAGCCTGGAAAGTCAAAAGTATCCTGGTCTGAATCAAAAGAAGAGTAGCCAGCAGTATGAGCTACATGATTATTCTTGCAAGTGAGGCCTGATTACTGCAAAGTTCCATCCAGGTCTGAGGCCTCCAGCACAAAAAAATGCGCAGCTCTTAAAATAGGTCTAGAAAAAGGCCATAAAAATGATCAGATGAAGTACCTCTCCTACAAAAAAAAAAAAAAGGCTGAGTGGGACAGGATTAGTTAGCCTGGAGAAAAGAAGGCTTCTGAGACCTCATTGCAGCATTCCAGTACTTAAAGAAGACATAGGGTGAATACCCTGAATAAATAGTAGCCACACAGTATAACAAAGTTGAACAGTGTATTTTCAGAGGGCTTACACAGATGACATAAAACAACCAACAAATTAGGAAGAACTCACCTATCTCTGAAAGCCAAGGCTAACCTAGAACACCACAGAGAAAGGAGCTTGAACAAGAGATCCTTCTGCAGTGGTGGTCAGCCCTTAAATGGGGTCTGGAAGAGGTGGAGCAAGACTCCACCCCTTCTGGTCACACAGGTGAATTGCCTTCACCTATGCTCCTGTGGCTGACTCAGTGCTCACATCAGGTGATCAATCAGTGGTTCAGGCTGTGATTCAGCAGTTCCCACACAGAGAGCTTTTAAGAAGGATGGAGAATTTTTAAAGGGGCCTGTGATGATAGGACTAAAAGCAGTGTTTTAAGGTGAAAGATGGTAGACCAGGTTAGATAAATAGAAGAAATTCTTCATGATGAGTGTGGGAAGACACTGGAACAGGTTGCAGAAGAGAATTCGTGGGTTGTCTGTTCCTAGAAGCACACAAGGTGATATTGGATGGGGTTTTGGGAAACCTGGTCTAATGAGAGATGTGCCTATCCACAGCAGGGGAACTAGACCATTTGTAAAGATCCATTCCATCCCCAACAATTCTATTATTCTTTAATTGTATATTGTTTACCTAAACTACAATGGGCAATAAAGGCTTCACCCTTTCATTGGTTAAGATGTTGGAATTATGGTCTCACTTGATGACTGTTAATGTTCAGTGTTCCTTTTTGTTTTTGAGTAGACAGGTCCACTCAAAATTCTTCTGCAGAACACATCTATTTTCTTTCAAAGGCCAAAATTAATTGTAATTCAGTTACACTGTATGACTTTTACCAATTCTTTTCTGGTCTTTTTTTCATTCTAACTTTCAGAGGATAAAGTATGGACAACAGTGTACCATGATCTGCAAATGCAGACTTCTGTTGGAGGCAGCAGTCTAGAAAAAGTTTCTGTACTCCAGCTAAACTACAGTGCAACGATGGACCAGATTTCTGCCATTACCAGTAGTGCTGAATACTGTGAGCAGTTTATCTCATATTCTTGCAAGATGTCCCGGCTGCTGAATACACCAGGTAGGCTGAGAATAGGTTATCAATTAAATAGTCTTAAACACCTTTATCTGAACAAATTATCAAGTTCTGCTGCCAGACTTGTTCATTCAGCAGAAATGTTTCTTTGTTCTCCTTCATTAAGGTTCACAAAAAGCTCTAAATAATTGAAAATCCTTAAGGAGAGTTTGCCTTTTTGCTTGCTACTAAAATGAGTTTTGTTGCACCAAAGAAAGATCTGTGTGTTTTTCAGGTTTGTTGCTCTTTAAACAGGTAAAGTAAACATGGTAGCTATGGAACTTTATTCAGTAGAGGGACTGAAAAAATTACTGGAATTTTATCCCAGTTTTTGTCAGTCTTTGTATGCTACAGTCACTGAACTCATTGTCTGAATTAGGGTGGGAGTTTCCCATTCGTAACAGTTTCTTAAACCTGGAGTATCTGGGGGTGATCTGATGCCTTACATAATACCAAAGTGGATTGGCATGTGGTTGTGTGAGAAATGGTATATACTATTACCTATGAGTAAATTAAGTTATGTTTCTCATTTTAATCTGTAACTTTAATGGTAGAGATCTAGCAATAAGTTATGTGCCTACTCAAAAAATGTTACCTATAACTGGACAGTTGTTGCAGAGTCAGTAAGACAGCATATGAGGAAGTAATAATTTTTTAAGGAACTCTTTTAATTTGTACCTAGTACTGTATCTGTGCTCTAATAATGTATGATAGCATTTGACATTAAATAATTTTCTAGTAGTACTTAATGAAGATTGGCTTATATGGAGAAATGGATAATGCATTTTTGTGATTGTGAGATGAATTCATTTTGATAGAAACGGTTAAATGCATTTCAGATGAAAATAATGTCTGGATGCTTACAGTTTTATACTTCATAATGCTTCCCCTCGTGAAATTATTTTGGTATGTTTTCTTATGGTGGTACTTTAACATTCTCAGAAATGTTGCGGGTGTAATTTGCAGATGCCTCTTTCACCATGTTTTTACCCTTTTGCATGGAAAGAAAAAATTATCTTATAAAATCTTTCTAAGCTAGTTTCCTCACCTGGAAACTCAGTTTCTGGAGATATTCATAGAATCATAGAATTACCAAGGTTGGATAAAACCCACAGGATCACCCAGTCCAAACATCCACGCATCACCAATAGTTCTCACTAAACTATGTCCCTCAACACAATATCCAAATGTTCCTTGAACACCTTCGGGGTCGTTGACTCCAATACTTCCCTACATTGCCCATTGGGCTTCTGGGCTGCAAGTGAACATTGTTGACTCATGTGGAGTCTTTTAATCAACTGACACTGTCAAATCCTTCTCCTCGGGCCTCTCTCAAGTCATTTTCCACTCAGCCTGTATCTGTGCTTGAGATTGCCCCAAACCAGATGCAGGACCATTCACTTGGCCTTCTTGAACTTCATGAGACTGGCCATCTCCGAAGCATGTCCAGATCCCTATGGACAGATTCCTTTACTCTGGAGTGTCAACTACACCACTCAGCTTGGTGTCATCAGCAAACCTGCTGAGGGTGTGCTAGATTCCACTGTCCATGCTGCCTACAGAGGTGTTAAATAATACTAATCCCAGCACTAATCCCTAAGGAACACTTGCTATCTCTCTCCACTTGGATATCGAGGCATTTACTGCAACTCTCAGAGTGTGATCATCCATCCAGTCTCTTATCTATTGAGAGTTTTACCCATCAAATCCATTTTTCTTCAATTTGGTGACCAGGATGTTACACAGGACAGTGCTGAATGCTTTGCACAAGTAAAGGTAGATGATGTTAGTTGCTCTTCCTTTATCCACTAACACTGTAACTCTAAAAGGCCTTCTCGTTGTTTTACTTCTACATTCTGCAGCTTGGTGTGGCTAGATCCCTTGCCAGTGAAGTCTAAGGCAAAGTTGAGTACCTCAACTTGCTCAACATCCCTCATGACCCAGCCTCCAGTTTCCCTCTAGAGAGGGCCCATGTCTTCCCTGGCCTTTCTTTTATCACTGATAGACCAGTGGAATTTTTTTCTTGTTCCCCATTGTATCCCTGGATAGATCTAATTATGTCTGTGTTTTACCTTTCCTAACCTGATCCTTGGCTGCTTGGACATCATCTTTGCAGTCCTCCCAGGTAACCCATTCCTGCTTCACTCCCTATAGACTTTCTTTTTGCTCTAAAGTAAGTCCAGGAATTCCTTGATGATCTACAGAAGCCTTCTGGCATTCTTACCTACCTTCCTCTTTTTCAAGATGCACCACTTCTGGGCTTGGAGGAGATGGTCCTTTAATACTGATGAGTCTGGTCAACTCTGGGGCTTTATCCCATGTCACCCTGCCAAGCAGTTCCCTGAAGAGGTCAAAGTCTGCTTTTCTGAAGTCCAGAGTAGGAAGCCTGCTATGCACGCTCTTTGGTGCCCTAAGGGTCTTGAACACCACCATTTTGTGTTCACTGCAGCCAAGGATGCCCTGCTGTATTGTCCCTCCAATATCTATTGGGATGGTTGAAGTCCCCTATGGGGACCATATTTCGTGAATGCGAAACTTTTCTTATCTGTTTATAGAGGGCCTTCTCCACTCAGTCTTCCTGATTGGACACTCTGTAACAGGCCCCTATGTCATGGTTTTATGATTTTTTGGTACTGGTATTCCACGTCATAACATCATGTAGTGTATTGGGAGTTAAAGAGTTAATCCTCCAGCTCTGTGGATCATCAATAGTTCCAGGTATACCTGTCTCAGAAGAGAAGAAGAACTACATTCCCCAGAGGACTTTGCGATGCTTTGCGTTCTTACGTGTTTACGCTCAGAGGGAAAGGTAAAAACTGTCTGTGGTCACTCTCTTTCCTTTGGGATCGACTCAGCAGTGGGTGCTTGCTGCCGTCTCGCCTTCAGCATTAGCATAAGGCCTTCGGTTTATCGGACACTCTCTCTTGCTCATTTTACTTAATTGGAATTAAAGCTAATAAATCATGTTGTATTATATTGTGTTATTTTGACAATTTTCGATATCTATTTAGTAAATTAGCTTTCCTCCTCAGATCATTGCCGCTGTTTTGTTTCTAGGCCCATCTCCCTTTTCTCCTTCCTCCTTCCCCTTTCCTGGGCCGTGGGTCCGTGTGTCCCTGCACCAATCGTCACAGAACCGGGCCAAACTTGCCCGTAAACCGGTGACACCCTACTATGATGTTTCCTTTCTCTGCCTTCCCTTTATCCTTAACCCATAAGCTCTCTGTGATCTCCACATCTGTCACCAGGTGGAGCTCCATGGATTCCAACTGGTCATTAATGTAGAGGGTAACATCCCCTTCTCCCCTGCCTATCTTTCCTAAAGAGTTTATACCCATCTATTCCTACATTCTGGTCATGAGAGCCATCCCACAATGTCTCAGTGATGCCAGTGACATCATAGCTCTGTAAGCACATGCACACTTGCATCTCTTCTTGCTTGTTCCCCATGTTCCATGAATTAATTTATAGACATTTGATTTGTGTTCCAACCTATCCTACCAATCTACAACAATCACAGACTTTGAATTAAATTGATACATGCTTTTAAATTAGAATTAATACATAAATCAATCAGTTGTAAGGCTGAATCCTCTAGCAAAGTTGTCAGTTCTTGAACTGTATCATTTTTAACCATTTTACTTGGTAATTTCATGTTGAGAACTAAAAAACAAACAAAAAACTTCAAGAGCACATGAAGAGATATAACTTAGAGGAGAACTCAAGAATTCAGAGCTGTTTCAGTGACTAGTCCAATTGCAAAAATACTTCAGATCAAATAGCATGTGTAAGTGTGAAGCTCTAATTGGACTAATGAAATGTTTGTACCCTAAAACTATTTTCTTTGACACTCTTCTGAAATTCTAATGAAAGAAAGCAATAGCAATGTTTTTTTCCACTGCAGTCCAGGACATGCTGAGACACTGATAGCCAGTTTATTCAATTTTTGACCTAAACTTGCTCTAAATTTTCAAAAAACTTCATTTTGAAAACATAGCAAAACCTATTAAAATTAATCAAAACCTAAAACCTGCTAATGTTGCAAAATAACTTCTAATTATTCCACTGATCTCGAACAAGTTACGCTATATTCAATTTTAAATTCTGAAGTCTTATTCAATTTTTCCCACTGCATAAAGGTATTTAAGCATTTTTAATATTACACATTTGTATTATTCTGCATCACTTTCTAGAGCTGTTTCATAGCAATCTTAATTTCACCAAAATCATCTAATATTAACTGTAGTGAAAACAACTCCAAATTGAGAACAAAGTGATTAAATGCAAACATGATTGTTGCGGAATTATTTTGTTAGCTGCCATGAGACTTTTAGCAAGCACAGACAGTGGTTTAGTTTCCACATCATCTTCTAAAAATACTACTATGTTGTCCTCTTCCCAACCAGCTTTCAAATTACAAAGTTTCTCTATAGCAGTGTTGATGTATCGTTTCCTTATTCCTGCTGCTATACTCCGATCTTCTCTCACTGTTCATTCCAGGCTTTGGAGTCCACTTCTGCCTATCTTCTCTGGAAACATCTGAAAAAGATTTGATAAATGATGCAAACAGAGAATCAGTTAACATTAATTTTAATAGTTTGAAAAAGTGGTCAGTGAAAGCAATAAGCCTTGTCAGTGTATTCACAATTAATAAAGAATTAGTCTTTACAAAAGCAAGCAAGAGAAGAGGAAAAACATAAAAGTGAATCAATTAGGAAAGGCCTAACAATTAATAAGCAAAAAAAACCAAACAAACAAACAAAAAAAAACACTTGTTTCTTTAAGATTGAAGCTGTGTATTACTTCTGTTGTGCTTTTTTTTTTTTTTCTTTACAAGTTTGCTACTGAATATTTATAATTCAGGTGGTAAATATTTGGAATCCTCTAACTTCTAAAATATTTCTTATTTGAAAAGATCTTTCTTTTCAAACTGAATTCTTAGAGTTATCTAACACAAAAATCTTGGTTCCATCATTTGTTTTTAATCATTTACTGACTACAATCTTGGGTAAATTTGGACACTAGTTCATAAGATTTTTGTTCACTATTTAAAATCAAATCATGGGAGGAAATTAGGCTGATTCTCATTAATAACTTTTTGAGTCATAGGAGAATTAATTTTTTTTTTTTTTGTCACCAGTTCATGAATTTCTGTCTTCAGTTAAACAACATTCACACAAAAGATAGCATCCTTAAAAAAACAATGAAAATAAAAATAAATAAATAAATAAATAAAACTACACACACTTCAGTATTACTATTTATAAATCAGTCAAGTGGAAAATAAAGTAAGTTCTTATGATGTAGCACATATATATTTGGGTTGGTTGCCATGTCAGCCTCAAATGAAAATCTTGGTTTTTCACTGTGATTTCGGTTTTATATAAAAATTGTCACATACTTAAAGGAACATATATTACCCTGAAACTTTAACAACTGAATTCACCTACTTTCATTATACAAAAGTAAAACCTTACTGAAATCTGACAGAATAATTATACTTTCAATGGAGTCCATATTTGATACTTTTTGCAAAACACTAATAGTCATCCCACACAGGAAACAATGTTGTGTGATAAGTGATCTGACATAATGGGTGGCTGGATTATCTTCTTTCTGTCCGAATGTTACTTTAGACTAAGAAGTCTGTATGTGAGTGCTAAGAAGACTAGAGACTGATACTAGGATGCTCCAGAAAAATGTGGATCAATTACCTGTACATTTTTCAATTAAGCATATGTGAATATGAGTTGCTTTACTGAATATTAACCAATTGGATGTCAGGAAGAAGTTATCTGTGTAATACTAACTTCAGAGAAAATCAAAGGAAAAGTCTTTCCACTACTTTTTTTTTTTTTTAATCAAATATCTCATTAATGTTAGAGATTTCTTGATTACTTGCACATGAACATGATTTTGAATAGCAGAGATAGCCATCAGGCCACAAATTAAGGTACATTACTAATCAGAACAAGAGTTCAGCAAGATTAAGCAAGCTATGTGCTTAGTATGGTCAATATTGATCTACACTGATCATTAAACTGTTGCCAGCAATCCTCTCAATTCATCAAGATTGCTACACATAGCATAGAAATCCTTAAACAAGCAAAAGCTTAATCCCAATTCCAAACAAAACAAAACACTCCTTACTTTCAGTTCTCCACACATTTGGAGGATTTTGTTAAGGTACTTTTGAATCTGTGAGTATAAAATGGCTTAGTAGAGCTGCATATCAACACAGATTAATTAACTTTGGTGATATTTCTGGGCTGTTGAGCAGCTTCAGGTTTTTCCAGGAAAGTAATTGTTACAGTGTCTCTTCGAAGATTTCTTGCTACTTGACACAGTGCTTTGCAAGAAGTGATGAAAACACATTCCTTGTCACCGGGACCGGATGATTAAAAAGAGAGAAACTTTGATCTGTTGTCTCCATGTCATTCAAGAGTAACATCACTGTAAAAGCATTTTAGATTTTACAGAAGTGTAAATGAAATCAGAGTAAGTTAAAAATGTCAGAGGTACAGACACAATAAAATGTCAAAAATGAATGAGTAAAGGGGAAAGAGAAAATAGAGGAACTCTTAGGAGGGACTGATAGTGGAAAACAGAATTACTACTTCTTAAGGTGATGGGAAAAAGTATTCTGTTTAATAGTACAGTATGTTTCAAAATGCAGATATTTTTGTGGACATGATTTAAACTTGATGCAATAGATTGATTATAGCTATTTATCTATGCAAGTGATTTGGTAGACATGACATTAAAAAAAAAAAAAACTATCTTGAATGAACAAGTTAGTAAGAGCGACCTTGTATATTCCAAATATCTATTGCATACCAGAAGTTTAAACAAAACATAACCACCACTATCATCATAACAGTTGTTGCAAAGCACAGAATCATGGAATCTTTGAATATCCTTTGTTGGAAGGGTTATCAAGTCCAATTCCTGGCTCTACAAAGGACTGTAGAAAAAAAAATTAGATTGTATGTCTGAGAGAGCTGTCAAGATGCTTCTTGAACTCCAGCATGCTCAGCACTGTGACAGCTTCCCTGGGGAGCTTGTTCCAGTGCTTGATCACTTTCTCAGTGAAGAACCTGCTCCTTATATCTAACCTGAACTTCCCCTATAGCAGCTTCATGCAATTCCACTGGGCTCTATCTCTCCTTACCAGAAAGAGGAGATAACAGCATCTACTCCTTCAATCCCACTTGTGAGGAAGTTGTATGCAGTGATGGGATTTCCCCTCATTCTCTGCTTCTCCAGGCTGAACAAAGGGAGGGTGGGGATTCACCTGGGATACTGCATCCAGATGTGGAATCCTTAGTACAGGAGAGACATAAAGACATAGACCTGTTGGAGTGCATCCAGAGAAGGGCCACAAAAGTTACACAAGGAGTGGATCACCTCTAATATGAAGACGGGCTGAGAAAGCTGGTGTGGTTCAGTCTGGAGAAGAGAAGGTTCTGAGGTGGCCTGGTATCAGTCTTTTGATATCTAAAGAAGAGCTACAGGAAAGAAGGGAACAGACTCTTTAGCAGGGTCTGTTGTCATAGAACAAGGGGAAATGCTTTCCAGCTTACAGAAGGTAGATTTATGTTAGATATAAAGAAAAAATATTTAACAGAGAGGGTGGTGAGGCACTGACACAAGTTGCCCAGTGATGTGGTGAATGGCCAGACCCTGGAAACTTTCAAGGTGAGGCTGGATCAGGGCAACCTGATTTATGTGTGGTGTCACTGTTCATTACAAGGGAGTTGGACTAGATGACCTTTAAAGATCCCTTTCAACTCTAGGGATTCTAAGTTTCTCTGATTCTATGGTTTCAGCTGCTTCTCAGTCTTCTTCCCCTCTAGATCTTCACCATCTTTGTAGCCCTCCTTTGGATAACTCTTTAATAGTTTTATGTCCTTTTTGAACTGTGGTGCCCAAAACTTCACACAGTACTCAAGGTAAGTCCGTACTAGTGCAATGTAGAGTGGGATAATCACTTCCTTTGACTGGCTAGCAATGAACTCATGCACCCCAGGATACAATTGGGCTAAACCAAAAAGGTTTCTTCTTATTTAGTTGACTCAATCATCTCTCCTCAGGGAGCTTCAGTCTTTACACAGACTATTCAAAGATTCTGTGTGTGATAATCTGTCAGAGAACTCATTTATAGTGTTTCTCCTGCATTGTCACCAGCAAAGAATATTTCTGAGAGTGAACTCCTACATAACTGTTTAGGTCCCTGATCCTGCAGAGTCTCATAAGAAATCCATATTAGTGGAACTGGAGCACAGATTTTCTTCACAGTGTCTATACTGACTAATATAACATTCCAGCAATTTCTGCAAAGCAGTATGGGGGCAGGCTTCCATTAGAAATTGCTGTAATGGGCCTTTTCAAGTGTAACTGAAGTAGCAGCTTGTACTAACCAGCTTCCTCTTTCTGAGATTCATTACGCTTTAGCAGCTAAGAGGAAAGCTGATTCCAAATTTTTAGCTGTTGCTTTGAAATGTTAAATTGCATTTCAATCTTCTGGATCTCCCTAGAGGCTGTATTCTATATGTATGTTCATAACTGCAAATGCTAACAAAGGTCCAGATTCAAAGGTTAATTTCCACCAGTAAATGTGGGGAAAAAAATCTACAGATAAATTTTTCCAGAAAACATAACTACTGATTTTTTTTATTCCTATTCCTAATCATCAAGTGAAATATCTTTTCTACTTATTCCAAGAATCAGAGGAGGTGATTATGAATCATTTTTATAGCCACACAAATTCCTTTAAAATAGAAATTATTCCCTACATGCCTTTTCAGAAAAAAAAAAAAAAAGTAAATTTCTCTTGTCTAGCTTAGACATTATTACATTGTTTTAGCATTATCAAATGCATGCAGAAGGAGTACAACAACATTAAGGAGGATTCATAGTGAGAACTGTCTGTATTATAAAGAAAATGAGGAGAAAAAATGGGGAAAATATATGCAGAATTATTTACAAAATAAAAAGGGAAATCTGCTTCAGGCACTCAAAATCAGAAAAATATTTTAAATAGACTGATTCGATGAATAACATAAAGCATATGAAAAAGTATAATGAAATAAACCACATTCCTGGAATTAAATGAATTTTGAGCTGTTCATACTGCAAATTGCCAAGTGTATTAATGATTGCACTATATCCATATTAAATTGCTGTATACCAGAGGTTTATCTCATATATGGTGTATGGGATGAGATCTGATAACATCACTAATAATAGAAAGTAGTTCTTATGTAGTGGATCCAGTACTTCCAAACATTAAATAAAGACATATAACAAATATTTCTCTCTCAATAAAGAGACTCTTGAGAGGCAGAAAGGCTTTTCAAGTGTAAAACATAATATAGGAGAGACTGCCCTTGTCAGTCAGCTGAAAATCATAAGGTTAGAATTCAAGAAACCCTAACTATAATACTGAATAAAAAGTACAGACTCAAGAAATGAAAGTATCATCTCAGACAAGAAAACAGGATGGGCAGTGTTGCAAAAATAGTTGAACACTTTTGTCTTCTTGTAAGACAGGGCAATAGAGAAAAGACTGAGAAGTCTGTAACATATTAAGAAATGGGCTTGCTTTTACAATTCTTTTGTTTTATGCACTGGATGTTATCACATTCTCTTACTTGTTTCATATTTTGCTTGACCATTTATACAGTTGTTCACAATATACATACATCTTGGCAGTGGAAATGAAAAAAAAATGAAACCCAGGGTATTTTCACTGTACATTTGAATAAGAATTTTCAAAGTAATAAAATCCATTTACCATATCTTTGCAAGAGAATCTTTGTGCACCAGGTCAGACTGGGATGGAGTTGTTTCCCCACAGTAGTCCATGTGGTGTTGTGCTCTGCACTTGCGGCCAGAACACTGCTGGCATTGTACCAGTGTTCAACGGCTGCTGAACAGTGCTAGCACAGCAGCAGGGACTCCAATCTTCCAGGGCCAATATGTTGGGAGTGGGCAAGAGGTGAGAGGGGAGCACAGCAAGGGTAGCTGGTCTAAACCTACCCAAGGGATGAAATTGAATCATGCTCAGCAATAAGAGCTGGGCCCAATAAGAAGGGAGACATTTGTTATGAAATTAATTCTCCTGTTGAACAACAACTGCATGTACTGAAACTCTATTTCCCAAAGGCATGGCCAAACATAGCTTACTGATGGGAAGTAGATAATTATTTACTCTTTCTGCTTCCACATGGACTTCACTTTACCCTTCATTAAACTACTTCTATTTCAAAGCCATAAGTTGTATTTCTCCATCTCATTTTCTCCCTGTTCTCTGCTACAGATGGGGAATTAGAAAATTGTTGTGTGGTATTTAGCTGTCTCTAAAAATTAGGACACGACATCTTGACAATCTTGAAAATCTTGAGATCCCAGCAGCTCTCTCTCGCAAGAGGCTTATGTGGCATAGGCGTTGCCAGGGCAACGGCGCCCTCACCCACACCCCTCAGCTGAATAGGGCTCAGGGAGGGCAGCGAAGTGTCACTGCCCACTAGGCACAGGGAGGAGTGATCTAGACGTGAGTACCGCCCCCTTACTGTGCTGCTATAGGTGTGGGAGCTCGTGTGAGTGTGGCTTTCGCAGGTGCAGGCAGGGTGCAGGCTTACTGTCCCTTCTCTCTTGCAAATCCATCCTATTTATTGCTGGTCTCTGTGTCTGCAGTGTTTGTTTGTGTTTATTTTATATTTTATATATATTTTTAATTATTATTATTATTTATTTATTTTAAAATTATTACAATTCATATCTATAAACATTATTACTATAAACTATTATTTATTTATTTTCAATTTTTGTTTATTTGTTTTTATTCTTTTTTGTGCCATGGTCTCTACTAGACAGAGGGCTTGCCTTAAAAAGGCTGTGGCGACCCAGACAGAAGGTCTGCCTAGAAGCGTGGCTACACAGGTCTCTGGTTGCAAGGAGTGCCAAAGCCTGCTACTGCTGGACGAGGGTGGCAAGCAGTTCTCCTGTGCAAGGTGTGAGCAGGTGGAAGATCTGCTTAGCATGGTGTCAGAACTGAAAGAGGAGGTTGAGAGACTGAGGGCCATCAGCGACTGTGAGCAGAAGATTGACTGGTGGAGTAGCTTCCTCGAGCGCCAGAGAGAAAGGTGCCAGGGAGATCCCCCGCAATTGGTGGTGGACTCCCTGACCTGTCCTCGTAGGGCAGAAGGGGGGTATCTGAGGGACGGGGAGGGCTGGCAGAGAGTCCCTGCTCGGTACCGTGAGCAATCTCCCCCTCTGCCTTCCCTGTGTCCCCAGATTCCCCTAAGCAATAGGTTTGCAGTATTGGATGTTGAAGAGGAGATAAGGTGGGAAGTGCAGGAAGATTCACCCAGGAGGTCACCAATGGCAAGGCAGTCAACTCCACGCATTGAGACTGCTGCTACTAAGAAAGAAAGGTGATCGTAGTGGGTTGCTCCCTTCTCAAGGGAACTGAGGGCCCCATTTGCAGACCAGACCCAAACCACAGGGAAGTGTGCTGTCTCCCTGGGGCCTGGATCAGGGACATTGCTAAAAGACTCCCAGATTTGATATGCCCCACCGACTACTGTCCGTTACTTGTAGTTCAGGCAGACTACAATGAAATAACTCAGAGAAGTCCGCAAACTATGAAAAGAGATTTCAGCAGTTTAGGGCGATTAGTTCAAGGGGTGGGAGCACAAGTGGTGTTTGCTTCCATACCTTCTGGGGCAGTGAAGGACACAGAATGGGCTAAGAAAGCACAGGTGATGAATAATTGGCTGAGAGGCTGGTGTAGAGACACACACTTTGGGTTTTTTGACCATGGGGCAGTTTACTCAGTTCCTGGACTGTTATCTGTTGATAGAATGCACCTGTCTCAAAGGGGGAAACGAATCCTAGCACAGGAGCTAGCTGGACTCATTGAGAGAGCTTTAAACTAGCTGTGATGGGTAAAGGGGATAAAACAGGGCTCACCAGTAAGGAGCCTAAGGAGGCTGTGCTGGAGAAAGGGGTGAGGCAGATGTCTCAGCTGAAGTGCATCTACACCAATGCACACAGCATGGGCAATAAACAAGAATAGCTTGAAGCCATTGTGAGGCAGGCTAACTATGACCTTGTGGCTATTACAGAAACATGGTGGGACCTCTCCCATGACTGGAATACTGGGATTGATAGCTACAAGGTCTTCAGAAGGGATAGACAGGGAAGAAAGGGTGGTGGCATAGCTCTCTATATCAAAGAGTGTTTTGATGTTGAAGAGCTTGAGGTTGGAAATGATAAAGTAGAGTCTCTATGGATAAGGATCAGGGAGATGTTCTTTAGGAGTGACATCGTGGTGGGGGTCTGTTATAGACCGCCTAGTCAGGATGAAGAAATAGATGAGGTGTTCTATAAGCAACTAGTAGATGTTGCACGATGGCCAGCACTCATTCTCATGGGGGACTTCAACTTCCCTGACATATGCTGGAAATATAATACTGCGCAGAGGAAGCAGTCCATGAGATTTCTAGAATGTGTGGATGATTGCTTCCTGACACAGCTGGTGCAAGAGCCTACCAGGGGAGACGCCTTGCTAGACCTGCTCTTCACTAACAGGGAAGGACTAGTAGGAGATGTGAAGGTTGAAGATTGTCTTGGCCAAAGTGACCACAGAATTGTGGAGTTTGCTATTCTGGGTGATGTCAAGAGGGTGACTCGCAAAATTGCTACCTTGGACTTCCGGAGGGCAGACTTTGACCTATTCAGGACGCTTGTTGTAAGGTTCCCTTGGGACTCGCTACTGAGGGGTAAAGGGGTCCAGGAAGCCTGGATGCTCCTCAAGATGGAAATCTTAAAGGCACAGGAGCAGGCTGTCCCGGAGTCTCGTAAGTTGAGCCGGAGGAAAAAAAGATCAGTGTGGATGAACCGGGAACTTTTGTTGAGACTCCGAGAGAAAAGGAGAGTCTATGTCCTCTGGAAGATGGGACAGGCTACTTGGGGAGACTACAGGGAACTGGCCAAGATTTGCAGGCAGAAAGTTAGAAATTCTAAAGCCCAGCTTGAACTTAGACTGGCTACTGCTGTAAAGGAGAACAGGAAATCCTTTTACAAATATATTAACAGCAAGAGAAGAACTAAGGAAAATTTCTCTCCTTTACTTGATGAGGCAGGGAATGTAACCACAGATGATAAGGAAAAGGCTGAGGTTCTCAATGCCTTCTTCACATCTGTCTTTAATAGACAGAGCAGTTGTCCACAGGGTACTTGCCCTGACCTGGAAGTCTGGGACGGAGCGCATAATGCACCCCCTGTGATCCAAGCAGAGACGGTCAGAGATCTGCTCCTCCATCTGAACTGCCACAAGTCCATGGGACCAGATGGGATCCACCCAAGGGTGCTGAGGAAGCTGGCAGAGGTGATTGCCAAGCCACTTTCTGCCATCTATCAGCATTCCTGGTTATCTGGAGAGGTCCCACAAGATTGGAGGCTTGCCAATGTGATTCCCATCTACAAGAAAGGCTGTAAGGAAGACCGGGGAACTACGGGCCTGTCAGCTTGACCTTGGTATCAGGGAAAGTTATGGAGAAGATGATCTTGAGGGAGATCACACGGCATGTGCATGGCAACCAGGGGATCAGACCCAGCCAGCACGGGTTCACCAGGGGCAGGTCGTGCTTGTCCAACCTCATCTCCTTCTATAACTAGGTGACCAGACTGGTAGATGAGGCAAAGGCTGTTGATGTAGTCTACCTGGACTTCAGCAAGGCCTTTGATATGGTCTCCCACAGTATTCTCCTGAGGAAACTGGCAGCCCGTGGTGTGGACAGGTTCACTCTTCTCTGGGTGGAGAACTGGCTGGAGGGCCGTGCCCAGCGGGTAGTGGTTAATGGAGTTAAGTCCAGCTGGCATCCTGTTACGAGTGGTGTCCCCCAAGGGTCAGTTTTGGGGCCCATCTTGTTTAATATCTTTATTGATGACCTAGATGAGGGGATTGAGTGTACCCTCAGTAAGTTTGCAGATGACACCAAGTTGGGAGGATGTGTCAAACTGCCTGAGGGTAGGGAGGCCCTTCAGAGGGATCTGGGTAGGCTGAACAGCTGGGCTGAGCTCAATGGGATGAGGTTCAATAAGACCAAGTGCCAGGTCCTGCACTTTGGCCACAATAACCCCATGCAATGCTATAGGCTTGGGGCAGAATGGCTTGAAGACTGTAGAGAGGAAAAGGACCTGGGGGTGTTGGTTGATGCTCGGCTTAACACGAGCCGGCAGTGTGCCCAGGTGGCCAAGAAGGCCAACAGCATCCTGGCCTGTATTCGAAATAGTGTAGCCAGCAGGAGCAGGGAGGTGATCATCCCCCTGTACTCAGCTCTGGTACGACCGCACCTCGAGTACTGTGTTCAGTTTTGGGCCCCTCACTACAAGAAGGACATTGAGGCCCTGGAGTGTGTTCAGAGAAGGGCAACAAAACTGGTGAGGGGTCTGGAGCACAAGTCTTATGAGGAGCGGCTGAGGGAGCTGGGATTGTTTAGTCTGGAGAAGAGGAGTCTCAGAGGAGACCTTATTGCACTCTACCACTTCCTGAAGGGGGGTTGTGGTGAGGAGGGGGTGGGCCTCTTCTCCCTGATAAATAATGACAGGACAAGAGGGAATGGTCACAAGTTGCGCCGGGGAAGATTTAGATTAGATTTGAGGAAACATTTTTTCTCTGAAAGAGTGGTCAGGCACTGGAATAGCCTGCCTAGGGAGGTGGTTGAGGCACCATCCCTAGCGCTGTTCAAGAAGCATTTAGATGAGGTGCTAAGGGATTTGATTTAGTAGTTCAGTGGGTAGGGATAGTGATATGAGGATTGTTGGACTAGATGATCTTGTAGGTCCTTTCCAACCTAATGAACCTATGAACCTATGGACAATATACACAATGTTATACCAATCTAGATCTATATTTTCTGAGAAATTAATAATCCAAGCTGTTTGTCATTCATCAGGAAGGACTGCTTTTCCTCAGAATAACCAGGATTCACAAAGAAGTGATGTGTGACCCTGTGACAACAATAACTATGGATGGTTTTGAATACAGTGTTGTCTTTTTTTTTTTAATATAAAACAACATTCAGTACAAACAGTTATCACTATCTTCCTCTATGTTTCTTTCAAGAACTATGTGTAGTAAATATTCCATAATATGCAGAGCATGTTTTTAGAAAGATGAGAAAAAAAATCCAGAATAACAAAGACAAACAAACAAACAAAAAAATTTGGAATATTTTCTACAATTGGAAAGTTAAAACTCAAATGCAACACATTTTCTTAAAAAGGTGTAGGTAATAAACTCTTATCAGTTACTATTATTTCTAAGAAACACTAAAGGAAAATATAGCTTTCAAATCTGCTGGTTTCTACTTCTAGAACATGAGTGTATAGGCAAGTGTGATGGGCAAGGATGTTAATTGTTCCTGCTACCCTCATGCTTTAAAAAAATCATTAACTAGGAGATTTTCTAGAATTGCGATAGAGAAACCATTAATAAATTCTTAAGATTGAGCAAGATATGAGGAAGATTACAAGCATGCTTTTCAAAAGAACCATTAGCTAAGGTCTGAGAAGTTTTTGCAGCAGCTTCTATTGATCGCAGTAGGACAGCACGAATGCCATCCATCTCTCAGTCTTTTTTTGAGAAACTCTTGAATAATTATATCTGCAACTATTACTTCAGTTAATGTCTAGAGATGTGGAATTTGAGATACTCAACTGTGATCAGGATGGTTACTTAAAAATACCACATTGTTATGTTTAACTTCATTTTTATATGTCTACTGGTAAATCTTCTTTACTACTGATATTTCAGCTGCTTTACTGTACCCAAAACTACTAGACAACAAATTAAGTATTCTATTCCTCTCATTAAACTCCTGAATTCACGTAACTGCTTTCACATTTCTTCCAAAGACAACAGGTGTAAATCAGTAATCCATGTACTGCAGTAACTCTTCTATATGAGTTAGTTATTTGTACTCCTTAATAGGAGTAAAAATTGGAACACACCATCAACAGATCTCGTTCTGTTTTCTGTATCTGTGCTTTTAGCTCCCATGCTGATCATTTGTTGCAGCTTCAAGAGTTCTGAGGAATAACAAATTTGCAAATTCTGTTAACACATCAACCCCCTTCCTTCCAGCTCTCATTCCCAGGGTGAAGGAAAGAATGGCAGAACCAGTGTGATGTTTATTCCCCTTTTCAGAAACAGAGTTCAGTGACCCATGGACAATTTTATACCAAGAAAATTATGAGCAAATGTATCAGTAAGTCTAATGACAACAGCTCATGAAAATAGTTAATTCTATTAACTGATATTCTGCATGCTATTGGGGGTTGAACTAGGTGATCTCCAGAGGTCTCTTCCAACCCCTACAATTCTGTGATTTTATCATCGTATGTTTTCACTGTTCTGCATATTACTTTGCTTCTTATAGAAAAGGAGAGCTTTTTCCTATAACAGCATAGTGATTCTATCACTCTGCTTCTTTCATTCCAATTAATCAGCATAAACAGATGCACTTCCAAAAGTTCCTGTTTGGAAATTACAGAAATGTTCTGTCGCTTCTCATATCAACCAGAAAGGTTATGGGCTCAAAAAACAGATAGCTTTAATGCTAAACATATCACTAGCTACTGAAAACAAAAGTTCCAAGGAAATAATAAGAAGGGAGAATATGAGAAATGTGAGTTTAAAAGAGCAAAATAAAGTCTGGAGTTTGGTTGGTTGGGTTGTTTTGTTGTTTGTTTCTTTTTTGACTAAGCTGGTGGCATTGGAGAAATTTATTTATATTTTATCACGTGGCAGATTAGTGGGTACCAGGTCTGCTGGCAACAGACTGGGAAAGGTGAGAAAGGTATATAGAATTTAGTGGGGATCATAGACAGGGTTTAAAATTAGATTTGAAGGGGAAGATGGTTAAAATCAAGCTTACTAGAGGTAAGGCTATGAGCAGCATTTCAGGACTGGGGTAAATTCACTTCAGCTGGGCTGCCCCAGATCACAACACTTGTCACTGGCCTTCACCTGGAAATTAAGCAATTGTCTGCAGCTCTTTGGATGTGTCTGTCCACTCAATTCCTTATCCACTAAACAGTCCAAAATCCATGTCTTTACAATTTAGAGATAGATTTGTTGTTTGTGACTGTATCAAAGGCTATGCACAATTCTGGGTAGAAGGCATCAGTTGCATTTCCCTTGTCCACCAATGTTTTTGCTCTGTCATGGTAGGCACTTGTCAGGCATGACTTGCCTTTTGTAAAGTCATGTGTCTATGTCAAATAACCTCTCTTCCATGTTCCCTAACACGTTTTCTGAGAGGTCTTAGTCCATGATTTTAACCTGGCACAGAGGTGAAGCTGACCACTCTGCTGTTCCCTGATGTTTCCTGTAGTTCCTCCTTTTTGTTTTCATAAAAATGGGTATAAAGTGTGTTGATAGACTGTGTGAAGTAGAAGTTTCCTTAATAATCAATGCTAATAGTGACTGAAGGAACTAATATGGACTACCTTTGACAGGAAGTTTTCTAGAATGAAATAAGGCAGATACAATAAGGATTTAAGGCTTCCCCATGAGGAAAATTCACTGTGAATGGTAAGTTGTCATGGGCTACACAGCAATACTGCTTTATAATATTAGGGACAAACAGGGTGGGATCATCCCCCTGCCTGGAGCGCTGAAACTGAAGGCTATAAGCTCTTTAGGAGAGATAGGCAAGGAAGGATGGGCAGTGGGGTGCTATGTTAGGTATTGTATCAGTGTTGTAGAGCTCAATACTGGGAATGATATCACAGAATCACAGAATTGTATGGGTTGGAAGGGACCTCTAGAGATCATTTTGCCCAGTCCCCTTGCCAAAGTAGATTCCCTAGACCAGGTTGCACAGATAAGTGTCCAGGCAGGTCTTCAGTATCTCCACAGAAGGAGACTAGACCCCACTGACAATGTCACATGTTGTCCCCCATAGCAATTCTCCAGAGCAAAGCTAAGGAAAAATTGCTCCCATCTGTGTGTGCATATTTTTATGTCTTCATAGATACTCAGTCTGTATCCACAACCTATTAAAAACTGTCTCATGCAAAGACTGATGATTGTTAATGAAAGGATATAAATGCTACTTTTTAGGAGATTAAAATGCTGCTTATTTCTGTATGCATTTATGATTTATAAACTTCTAATTAGGATATGCAATTTAAGGCTTTATAAATTTCACAACAAACATTCACAAGTTCCTTATCCATAAACTATATTCCATTAATGTATATTTTATGTAATTGGGAACAGATTGATGAGCCAGTACGATTAGGTTTAATTAGATGTGTAAGAAGTTGTGCAATATAGTATTATGAATCTAACATGCGAGTAAGAACATAGTAATTATAAATGTATTTAATCTAGTAAGATGAAAAAAATGATATTGATCTTGAAAAATACTGCTGCTAATTTGAGGTACTGGTAATAAGAAAAAAAAAGGAAAGGAGAAATATTAAGTTACTCTCATTAAATAATGTTTTAATTCAGTAGCTATCCCTTAAGCCTCTTGTAGTACTGCGCTATAAAAATTTTTAGTTTTCTGAATATATGCTGAGTCTACCAATGACCAATAGGAAACTAGCCTTACAAAGAAGATAGCAAGTGACAAAAAAAGAAAGAAAATTTAAGTAAATTATTAATCACTGGTGCTAGGAACACATGGGGAAGAAAGGAGGAGGGGAGGCTAGGGGACTGTTTCATTTATCTAAAGGTTATTGTTCTTTGGTCTCTAAATGGAAAGTTACTGAAGGATTAACGTTACTCTATTATTTCAGACAACCAACCTCTTTAAAGCATGTGAAAGGAGCAATTTATCAACAAATCAGCTCATTTCTGGAAGATTAACTAAGGTGTCAATTTTCTACTTGAGTTGAAATTGGTACTACTCTTAACCTCTGTATATGCTCACCTCACTGAGTGTGCTATAGACATGTAGTACCTATTTACCCCATCATTACAGAGCTTGTTTTTCATCTATTAAAATACAGAAACTCATTACCAGTCATGGTCTACAATGTTTTTCTTCTATTACACACTACTGACTCTGTCATAGGAAACACAAAAGTTAAAGCAATTTTTCTTAGTGGCAAAACTTTCAGCATCTTTGTTAAAATCAGTACTTTACACCGCAAGTCAGGGTAAAATTAAACCAGTTTGGCTATTCAACTAATACATGCCAAAACGTTCTAACGTGAAAGAACATTCATGTTTAGTTTTAATATCTGTGATGGACATGTTCATTCACTTCAGAGTATATTTGTCTTCTAAATCTAAGTCTTAGCAGAATATTTACATTACTGCTGCATTTTCAAAGCTGGAAATAACATTATTTGGTTCACAGAAATGACATGAAGTAGAAGGGTAAGAATGCAAATGTCTTTGATATAACTGCTGTTGTGATTTCAAGCATTTATCTCTTGTCCACATGTGTTCTTAAAGATACTCCGTAAAACAAATCTAGCAGGAGAGATTCTAAGCCTGTTTTTCCAGTGTTTGAGTTGTAAGTCCTGAAATCGTTAAATCAGAATTTTTATATGATATCTATTTAATCATTGGAGTATGGATCACAGATCTTTACTGAGATAGTTGCAAGCACACGGGCTTTTATTAGAGATCCTGTACCTGCAGGTTCATAGGTTTGTTAGGTTGAAAAGGACCTACAAGATCATCTAGTCCAACAATCCTCATATCACTATCCCTACCCACTGAACTACTAAATCAAATCCCTTAGCACCTCATCTAAACACTTCTTGAACAGCGCTAGGGATGGTGCCTCAAACACCTCCCTAGGCAGGCTATTCCAGTGCCTGACCACTCTTTCAGAGAAAAAATGTTTCCTCAAATCTAATCTAAATCTTCCCCGGCGCAACTTATGGCCATTCCCTCTTGTCCTGTCATTATTTATCAGGGAGAAGAGGCCCACCCCCTCCTCACCACAACCCCCCTTCAGGAAGTGGTAGAGTGCAATAAGGTCTCCTCTGAGACTCCTTTTCTCCAGACTAAACAATCCCAGCTCCCTCAGCCGCTCCTCATAAGACTTGTGCTCCAGACCCCTCACCAGTTTTGTTGCCCTTCTCTGAACACGCTCCAGGGCCTCAATGTCCTTCTTGTAGTGAGGGGCCCAAAACTGAACACAGTACTCGAGGTGCGGTCGTACCAGAGCTGAGTACAGGGGGATGATCACCTCCCTGCTCCTGCTGGCTACACTATTTCTAATACAGGCCAGGATGCTGTTGGCCTTCTTGGCCACCTGGGCACACTGCCGGCTCGTGTTAAGCCGAGCATCAACCAACACCCCCAGGTCCTTTTCCTCTCTACAGTCTTCAAGCCATTCTGCCCCAAGCCTATAGAATTGCATGGGGTTATTGTGGCCAAAGTGCAGGACCCGGCACTTGGTCTTATTGAACCTCATCCCATTGAGCTCAGCCCAGCTGTTCAGCCTACCCAGATCCCTCTGAAGGGCCTCCCTACCCTCAGGCAGTTTGACACATCCTCCCAACTTGGTGTCATCTGCAAACTTACTGAGGGTACACTCAATCCCCTCATCTAGGTCATCAATAAAGATATTAAACAAGATGGGCCCCAAAACTGACCCTTGGGGGACACCACTCGTAACAGGATGCCAGCTGGACTTAACTCCATTAACCACTACCCGCTGGGCACGGCCCTCCAGCCAGTTCTCCACCCAGAGAAGAGTGAACCTGTCCACACCACGGGCTGCCAGTTTCCTCAGGAGAATACTGTGGGAGACTGTGTCAAAGGCTTTGCTGAAGTCCAGGTAGACTACATCAACGGCCTTTCCCTCATCTACCAGTCTGGTCACCCAGTCATAGAAGGAGATGAGGTTGGACAAGCACGACCTGCCCTTTGTGAACCCGTGCTGGCTGGGTCTGATCCCCTGGTTGCCATGCACATGCCATGTGATCTCCCTCAAGATCATCTTCTCCATAACTTTCCCTGATACCGAGGTCATGCTGACAGGCCCATAGTTCCCCGGGTCTTCCTTACAGCCTTTTTTGTAGATGGGAGTCACATTGGCAAGCCTCCAATCTTGTGGGACCTCTTCAGATAACCAGGAATGCTGATAGATGGGTTATTTAAGGAAATATTGTAGTAGTTCAGATTGCAGTAGCTTCAAAATGGAGCTGAGCAATTTTGACAGCCTTTGAAGATATGCACATACCATTCTAAGCAGATAGGAAATAAAAATACAAACATGTATTATCCATATTTTACACCAATTTTCAGGTTGTATCATTGGTTAATTAGGTAATGCAGAGGAAAGTTTGGTGGAGTTGTGTGTTTGGGGTGCTGTGAGTGAAATGAGATGTTCATTGCTTAGATTTTATGAACAAATTGACTCATTGACTTTTAAGATAGGTAATTGAACAGTGTAACATGTAGGAGATAAAATGAAGAAGAAATCTGTCTTATATGTGATGTTTGAAATTTTTATAATATGTATGGTTTTCAGGCAGGGAATTGGTATTTCAAGGCCATTTTGTTAATTTACTGAAAAGAATCTCTTTTAGAACCAAGTTCCATTGTTCAAAAATGAAATGTTCTAAATACAAATTTCCTAGTGAGTTAAGTGATTGTATTTTCCACTCATATGCAATGGAAGATAATTTTTGGCATCTCTCTGTCATGAATACTACATTTAGTATGCATGATCAAAAATGCACCACCCTCCATAAAAGATCAAATGCGCACTTTAAGAGATTTTCATATTAGAAGAATCAAAATACTTCCCCTGTTGAATTTCTTTTTTTATTCAATTCATTCTTACTGTGCAGCTATGCCAGAAATCAAAAGGAAATGTAGGATCTTCTGCTATGTCAAGGACTGCAAAGTATCCACCAAATTGGGATAAAAGAGAACAAATCGCACAAGAAGACAGTGCTATCTGACTTATGGAATATTAGCTATCACTTCTTATCATAAATTGTAATAGAAAACTGATGAAAAGACAGTTGGTACATACTTCACAACTGAGGGCAATAAGAAATAAACATGCAGCTACATAGTAATGACTGCTCCAAATTGCACTAGTTCCTAGGAGACTGCATGTCACGATTGGCTCAAGGGTCCGCTCTAGGGATAGGAATGGTTTCTAATAGTTAACAGGTTTGATTCCACAATGATGTCCCTGCAGATTACTTTACATCCAATAGTTAGCAGCATATTCCAAACTAAAGAGCAAAATCACAAACTCTCTGGGTTTTTAATCAAAAATAAATCAATACCTTTACCATATTTTGCCCTCCCTGAATTTCTCATACATGACACCAGATTTAATCATAAGCTATGAGAATATTCTTCAGATCTATTCCATACAGTTTCAAAGTCTTGACTGGTCAGATCCAGATCACTGATGTCCATGTATAGAGTAGAAGTTCTTGAAATTTTCAGAGTCCCAGATTCAAGTTCGAATAGTGCCTTTGGTCTCTAACTGTTCCTGTTTCCCAATCATACACCATCTGTATTATCCCTTTCTTTTCTAGATGTCTTTTGTAATTACAACAATCCAGGATTTTATCATACTGTGCTACTGTTACAACAGCTACCTAGCTCAATGGGGATCCTTTACTGAAGATACTAAGCACTATATAATGCAAATAATGTTATCAGCAGACAGATTCTTGCACTGTATTTCCAGGAAGAATGTCCTAAAGACTAGCACCCATTTGGAGATGAGTATCTACTAACTCAGTCTTACATCTTTTATCTTCACTAAAATGCATTCTACTGTGATTCAAATTAATACACAGCTTTTTTTTTTAATGAATATTGATTATATCTAATTACTCAATGTCTTTTGCTAGAAAGCACACCATACTTTTTTAAGCTTCAGTTGACGCTAATAGATAAGTTTTATAAACATATTTTAGAAAAAGTAAGTATAAATTAGTAAGTATACATTAGTATAAACACTGTCATTTATACTAAGGACAACTTAGCAAAATTGTTGCTCAGGAAGCCCTGATGCTTCTTCATAGTCTGAATTTCTTCCATTGCTATATTCATACTGGAGATGCCTTACAATTTCAGGGATATAAAGTTGTTTTTATTTCTTCATTGAACAAAAGTGTCGAGACTTATTTGAAATCAAAGGTCAAAAACATTTTCTTGCAGGACTGAAATGGATTTCTAAATATTAATTATTCATGAAGCCACTTGAGTAAATGACAGTAAAGGCAACTGCTTTAAGAAGGAAACTCAGGAGTGATGATTTATATTTATGATATCATGGATCTATTAAGAAACCGGTAGCAACAATCAATTTTCATTTCTCACAAATAGACTACATTATAGCCTAGCCATAAGGACATTTACTTACTTAAAGAGAAAAAATTATTCACCTTTTTTTTTCCTCTCTGAAACACTAAAGCCTATTAATTGATTTTAGAAGAAATGGAGAATGATAAAAATACACTGATTCTGCCTCATAAAATGAGCCTATTTGTCTCACTTTTGTTTCAGGAGGACTGTGAGCAATGTGAGAGACATGCTATGTGCATTTATATTGGCACACACGTATACATATTTAATCAAAAGAGTGGAAAAGCATTTCAGGATTGAAGAAAATAGATTATAAGTTATTATTTATTCTCACAGTAAATTGTTACATCTGGTAGTAACATAATTTTACAATCCAGGACAAACAATGTTTGTATTCTATAATAGGTAGAAACTTCATTACTGTGTTCAACAGCAGTGTGAGCTTGGCTCTGCTGACTGTGTCATAGGTGCAGTTCCATTTGAATTTGTTGAGAACAGTGGTAGATTTTTTGTTAGTGAAACGGAAGTTTCATATTAAGATTAGATTAGTGATACAAATAAAAAACCACTTAGAGTTAACCAAGGCAAAGAAATAATGCTAAGAGTTCTCATGAAGTGTGTTGGCTTGTTCAAGGATGCGTGATAGTATTGAAAAAGGAAGAGCCCAGCCTTTCCCTGTAAATCTTGTGTTTTTACTATCATGTAAGGGCACAAGGAGAGGAAGAATATTTTAGAGCTCACCACATACTATTACTTAGAATAATACCAAAATTTCTTCCCACTGCCCATGAGGAACCAATGTGCTTTAAATGAAAAAAAAAATGTCTCAAAGTACAGTATTTTCAATATAATTTCAAAAGCAAGAAGAACTCTCTGGTAAAAGTAGCTTAGTATTAGGAATGGCACTAGGAGAATCTGTCATCTCATCTTACCCAAAAATCATATTCACCTGCTGTGATGTTAAACTTAACATAATTTGGATATTATATAGGAACACTGTCAAAGCCTGTAGATATGCAACAAGAAAGGCTAAGGCCCTCTTGAAATAAAACCTTGCAAATGAGGTAAAGGATAGCAATTAAAGGTTTTTTGAAGTATATCAACAGTAAAAGGAAGACTAGGGAAAATGTGGGTCCCCTACTAAATGAGAAGGGGGCCTAGGTAACAAGATTCTGAATGCCTTCTTTGTTTCAGTATTTAATGCTAACACTAGCTTTCAAAAATCCCAGATTCTAGGAGTAAGGGAAAGAGTTTGAGGAAAGGAAGACTTGCACCTTGGTCAAAGAAGATGTAGTCAGACAGCATCAAGCCATAACCAATGCACACAAATCCATGGGCTTCAATGGGACACACCCATGTGTGCTGAGAGAGCTGTAGAGGTGATTGCTAAATTGTTGTCTATCACTTTCAAAAGGTCTTGGCAAATGGGAGATGGGCTGGAGAATAGCCAGTATCACTCCATTCTTCTTGCCCTTTTTGAAGACTGATTTGGGAAACAACAGATAAGTCAGTCTCACTTCAGTCTCTGTAAAGGTGATGGAACGACTTGTTCTGTATGCCATCTCCAAGCAATTGGAAAATAAGAAACTTATCATAAGTAGCTACTGTAGGATGAATACCCAGAAAGAATAGTACTCACACAAAAAAATGAAGGTGAACCATATATTTTTGTATGGCTTATCCAGATAGTACAAAGACAACCAGTAAATTAGAAAGGGCCCACCTGTCACTGACAGTCAAGGCCAGCCTAGAACTCTACACATGAGGGATCTCCAACAAGAGAACCATTTGCAGTGGTGGTTAGCCCTTAAATGGGGTTTGGGAGAGGTGGAGCCAGACCCCACCCCTTCTGATCACACAGGTGAATTGCCTCCACCTGTGCTCCTGAAGCTCACCTCAGGTTCAGGCCATAATTCAACAGTTCCCATACGCCTGGTGACTATATTTCTCAGCTAATTTAACAGACAATACAATGTTTGGACAGGTTTCCATGTTCTCTTCTCAGTTCCCTGTGCATGTTCAGGATGCCAGCATAGGGACTGTGTTATCGGTCTCCTTAAATGTACTCTCTGCAATAGTAATTTACATCATGTGGAGGAAGTGCTTTCCAAAACTAGAGAATGCCGAGTGGCAGAGAATATGGAGAGATTTAGGGAAGATGAGAAGTGTGGCTATCCCTGGTGTCACGAGAATTTACTCTTGAACACGTGTGGGATCCTGAGAAACTAAGTGAGTACTTGAGTAAGGGATGGTGCAGTTCAGAAAGATCTGAGGAGGAATGGTTTATTTGGGGCTTGGCTTGTGCTTGCTGAGCTATATTTAATACCATTCTGAAAAGTTTCCAAACTGAGGTCCAAACCAAAGGTCCAAGCCAGACCTGACTGATCACAAGAAGCACCAGTAACAATGTCAGTTGACCCTGTGGAAGGCCAGAAAAGGTAATGGGTGTCCTTGCATCGAGAATAGAAAGAAGAAGCAGAGGAAGTAGAGGAAGATTCAGGTCAGAGTCCCTCCCCAAACCCACCATTACTGAGAAAGTCAACTGAGAAAAGTAAGAGACACGAAGAGGAGAGTGAGGAGGAGGAAGACATGGTTACCAATATTCATTGACCCCTGAAAATGACTGAAATCCAAGGCTCAAGAAAAGAGTTTATACGGTGCCTGGATGAAAACATTATCACCTGGTTGCTTCACTGTTGGGACAACTGGGCCAGTAGAGTGTCCCTAGATGGTAATGAAGCTCACCAACTAGGAAGCATTGCCTGAGACCAAGCTATTGACCAAGGGATTAGAAGATGTCTGAATGAAGCCACCACCTTCTGGGAACAAATGTTAATAGCTGTGAAGGAAAGACATCACAAAAAGATGACCTGGAGCCTGCAATGAGAAGATGGGATGCTGCTGAGACAGGCAACCAGTATTTGAGAAAAACAGCCGTGGTGTAAATGCTGTATGATCCCACGTTTGTTCCTAACAGTCTATGCCAGAACTGTGATCCTGAGAGAGTGAGGAGTATACCCAATATGTGGTGGAAGCTCTCAAGAACAGCACTGGAAAGATATGTCATTACACTAGTACCAATGTTCAAAGATATGAGGGCCAAAACAAAAAACCCAGTTTTTTAACTGATTCTTACACTTTAAAACTTTGAAGGAAGATTTCCACCATTGCACACTTCCATTTCAGCCAAAGCAATGGTAGCAGAAAGACTAGATAAAATGGAGAAGACATAGGAAGGCGTACTAGAGGAATTGTCCCTAGTGATTAATAGGGATGGCTGTATCAGAAACAACCAATGAAGACCGGGATGATCAAGAGAATCTGCTGAAGGAACAAATCAAACTGATTAAAGTCTCAGCTATCAAAGTCAAACTCCTCGCTGCTTGAGCAAATGACAGCAGTAAATCCATGTCATGTGCTGCCCTGTGGAGTTACTTATGTGCAAATGGAGAAGACATGAAGAAATGGCTTGTGCAACGTGAGCATACGTGAGAGAATTACAGCACAGATCAACCACCAATGAAATTGCTCCAGTAACTTGAGGTAACCAATAGAGGGGCCCTGCTCCTCGCTATTGGGTGGATAGGGATAACAGAGTGTATTGGACTGTGTGGATTCAATGGCCTGGCACATCAGAACCACAAAAATGTAAGGCACTGGTGGGCAGTGGTGCACAGTGCACTCTAGTGCCCTCGAGTTATAAAGGGGAAGAATTGATTTGTATTTCTGGAGTGACTGGAGGCTCTCAGGAATTGTCTGTGTTGGAGGCAGAAATAAACCTCACCGGTAAAGACTGGCAGAATCATCCTATAGTGACTGGACAGGGGCTCCATGCATACTTGGTATTGACTATCTCAGAAGGGGGCATTTCACAGATCCCAAGGGATATCGATGGGCTTTTGAAATAGTTGCTGTAGATACAGACAACATTAAACAGCTGTCTGATTTCTCTGGCCTGTCAGAAGATCCATTTGTTGTGAGGTTACTAAAGATAAAAGAGCAGCAGGTACCAAATGCTACAAAGACTGTACACAGACGGCAGTACTGCACCAACAGGGATTCCTTACTCCCCATTCATAAGCTGATTTGACAGTAAGTGAGTGAGGGAGTGATCAGCAAAACCCACTCACCGTTTAACGGCCCCATATGGCCAGTGTGTAAAACAAGTGGAGAATGGAGGCTGATGGTAGACTACTGTGGCCTGAATGAAGTCACACCCCCACTGAGTGCTGCTGTGCCAGATATGTTAGAACTCCAGTACAAACTGGAGTCAAAAACAGCCAAGTGGTATGCCACCACTGACACTGCCAATGTATTCTTCTCTATTCCTTTGGCCATAGAGTGCAGGCCACATTATGCTTTTACCTGGAGGGGTGTTCAGTACACCTGGAACCATTTGTCCCAGGGGTAGAAACACAGCCCAACCATTTGCCATGGATTGATCCAAACCACACTGGAACAGGGCAGGGCGCATGAGCACAGTGCCATTGCAAATAATCCAAATTCTTCTGGATGCCGGTTTTGCTACTAAGTGAAACAAAGTGCAAGGACCTGCCCAGGAAATGCAGTTCCTAGGAGTAAAATGGCAAGACAGGCATTGTCACATCCCAGGAGATATGATTGACAAAATCACCGGTATGTTTCCACCCACTAGCCAGAAAGAGGCACAGTCTTTTTTGGGTGTAGTAGGTTTTTGGAGAATGCACATCCCAAACTATGGCCTCATAGTAAGCCTCCTCTAACAGGTGATGCAGAAGAATAATTTTGCATGGGGTACTGAACAGCAGCAGGCCTTTGAGCAAATAGAGCCCATGCTGTGGCCCTGGGGCCAGTACAAATGGGACAGGACAAAAAGAACATCCTCCACACTGCTGCTGGAGAGAAGTGTCCCACTTGGAGTCTGTGGCAAAGAGCATACGGAAAGAACCAAGGCTTACCCTTTGGATTCAGGTGTAGGACATACAAGGGGTCAGAAGAGTGCTACACTCCAGGTGAGAATGAGATCTTAGCTGCGTACAAGGGAGGCTGGGCTGCTTCTGAAGTAATTGACACTGAACCGCATCTCTTTCTGGCTTCTCGACTGCCAGCTCTGTACTGGATGTTTAATGGAAAGGTTCCCCATACAATGAATTACCAGAAAATGAAAAAAGATATGGCCAGTTCAGAGATGGATCGTGTTGTATTGTGGAGAAGCATCACAGATGGAAGGCTGCTGTGTTGCACAGCCACACGACGAGTTGCAGAGGCCACTGAAGGAGAAGGAGAATCAAGCCAATTTGCAGAGGTAAAGGCTGTCCAGCTGGCCTTAGATGAGGCTGAAAGGGAAAGGTGACCAATGCTTTATCTTTATACTGACTCAAAGATGGTGGCAAATGCTTATGGGGGTTGTTACAACAGTGGGAACAAAACAACTGGCAGTGGAGGGGTAAACCTATTTGGGCTGCTGAACTGTGGAAAAACATTGATGTCCGAATGAAGATTATGGTTGTAAAGGTGTGTCATGCAGATGCTCACGTGCCCAAGAATCAAGGTACTGAAGAACAGAAAAATAAACATCTTATAGATGAAGCTGCCTAAATTGGGGTGGCCCAAATAGACTTGGAATGGCAGAAAAGGGAGAATTATTTTTACTTCAGTGGGCCCATGAGTCCACAGGCCATCAAGGAAAAGATGTGACATATAAGTGGGTGTATACTGAGGGGTGAACTTGACTATGAACGCTATTGCACAGGTTATCCATGACTAGGACACATGTGCCTTAATTAAACAAGCCAAGAAGCTGAAAATTCTATGGGGGGAAGGGTGATAGCAAAAGTATAAATATGGGGAGGCGTGGCAAGTTGATTATATCATCTTGCCATGAACTCATGATCCTAAGCAGTATGTGCTTACCAACGTGAAGGCAGCCACTGGGTGGGTTGAAACATATGCAGTACCTCATGCTACCAGCTAAAACCCCATCTTAGGTTTGGAGAAGGAAATCCTGTGGCTACATGGCACCCCAGAAAGAATTGAGTCAGATAATGAGACTCCCTTCAAAAATTCACTTGTGAATATTTGAGCCAAAGAATATGGCATTGAATGAATTTATCATATCCAGTACCATGCACCAGCTTCTGATAAGATCAGGCACTAGAACAGTTTTTTAAAAACCATGTTGAAAGAAGTGGGTGGTGGAACATTTAAGCACTGGGAGATAAAATTGCTTGAAGCCACTAGGCTGGTCAACACTAGAGGATCAATCAATCGAGATGGCCCTACACAATCCAGCTCCCTATATAGCATAGCAGGAGATAAGATCCATGTGGTACGTGTAAAGAGCATGTTGGGAAAAGCGGTGTGGGTCCTTCCAGCCTCTGGAAAGGGCAAACTGCTCCATGCAACTGTTTTTGCACAGGGACCTAGGTCCACTTGGTGCCTGATAGATAAAAATGGGGACGTCCTGTGTGTACCACAAGGGAATTTGATGCTGGGGAAGTGCAGTCATTGATTCCATATATATATGTATATGTATATGTTTGTATGTAAGCATGTTAATTACTGTTTTGTTTGTATACAGATACATGTTAAGTATGATGTGGTGATGTGGAATAAGGGGTGGAATGTTGTGGTTTTGTGATTTTTGCTGTTGATATTCTACATCAGAACATCATGTTGGGAGTTAAAGAGTCAATGCTCTGGCAGGCAGAAGAAGACTGATGTAGCTCCTGGATGGATGCCAGCCACTCACACTGGCATCTTGTATCTTGGATGCCCTTGCGTGTCTCAGTTTGTTTGATTTTGCTGGGTTTACTAAATTACTGTTCCTCCTCAGATTATTGTCATGTTTTTTTTGGTTTTTTTTGGACCCGTCTGCTTTCTCTGTACCCTTCCACCTCTCCTGGAGTGCACTTCTTTCTGTTTTTTGTTTGTTTGGGTTTTTGTTGTTGGTTGTTGTTTTTTTTTTGTGTGTGTGTGTGTCCCTGTCATACACTCAGATCTAGAGACACCTCTATGACAGATTTCTTCAAAGTCTAAGCATCCCTATATATTGGCCTTGGTAACATCTTTAGGACATAAATATGCATGCATGCAAGCTCTCGTTGCATATACATCTATATTTAATCATCTTTGTTCTTGTAGTAAAAAATCCTTTGTATCAACAGCATTTTGAACTCTGCTCTGAATTCAGTCTGTTTTCTGAGATCTACTTTTAGCTTTATTACTTAGTAGGAACTGAAATCTCTACACAACACTAAGCACTCCAGCAACTGGTAGCATAATCTATATGAAAATATTCTTTGCTTCTCAAAATAGTCTTTTTGAACTTGAATATCCCTTAAATTCAATCTTTAAACTTACACCATCTTTTATAAAAGATCATGGTAGTATGTGACTGCTTTGGGAAGAGATGGCAGTCACCTAGTTATTGGCTTCGGAGAGGCCTGTCATCAAATGTTCAGCAATCTTTCATATATTTCATATGTTCTAGCCTCTCTTTCATATATCTCTGAGCGCCTCATATTACTCTACTTTACATTTGTTTTTGCAAATAAATGTCAGATTTTTATTTTTTTTAACTTGGTTTTATAACCTCTGATAACGTTTCCTGATGATTACAACTTTTTTGTTCTTATCAAAGAATCCTTGCATTTTGAAGTTCTTATCACATGTGGCTATGAAATCAGGCTTATAATAAAAAATGTACTATCTCCTTTTGCACTTTGAGGCTTGACAGAAAATTGCATACCAGAAGGTAGTGGAAGCACTGAAAAATTCAGGGAAATACAAGCTCAGATTTATTGTTGTTTTCCTTTACATTTCTTCAGAGTTTTTTCTTTTTCTTAATTGTACATCTGTACTGTCATTATGATAAAATGCATTTATAAACTCAATTGAAATAGATCTATTCCTTTTACAAACCAGACCTAACTGGGGAAGCTAATCACCTTGCTGCCGTTCCTTTGTTTCTTTCATTTGGATACTAGTCATAATCTCCTGAAATTGGTTCATAATTCCATGAAAGATTTTATTTTCTTGAATAACAGCTTTTGTTCTGAGTGAAATAAGCAATTCCTAGCCTTTCCCATACCATTTGAAGTTGTGTTGGTGTTCTTTGTTTGTTTATTTGATTTATGTATGTGTGTTTTGTTTGTTTGTGACAGAAGAAATGAGTATATGGGTAAGAGCGGACTTCTTACCTCAGGGCCCTGCTACCTGAATTTTTTCCATTTCCTATTGACTCTTGTCTGAGCTGACTAGAGTAAAAAGGTACTGTTAAGTATGGCAACACTGTTCACTGCAGTACTATAATAATAATACTCTCTCTTTTAGTGAGAAAAAAAACTAGCTTCAGAGACAAGAACATAAAAGTTTCATAAAACATGTTTTCCTGAATGTCTAGTGTCAGCCTGTTTTCTGTTATTCTGGTCCTACCTGGAAGTACTGAACTCCCAAAGTGAGCTGCAGCACATACTTGTTTCTAACCTCATGCTCATACAAGTAGGTAGCACATGCTTCCACCACTAACTATGGAGATATGTGAGTTCACTTCTACACTGCTGTGTCCAGACCAGTTCAATCCCATTGAGGGTCTTGGCCAGAGGGTGCAAGTCCACAGCCATTGCAACTATTCTGCTGCTATAGCATAACACCTTGTCATATGAATTTACAAGATTTATCAGTGATTAATTATTTCATAACATATTGCATGGTGTTAACATACATTTTTGTAGTGTTTTTGTGATTTTGATGCCGGAATTCCACATCAGAGCACCATGCAGGCAGTTAAGGAGTTAATGCTGTGGGGGAGCAGCATTGGGGAGGAGCTCCGCACCAGATGCCAGGAGGCGCTCTGCCTGGGCGCATTCCTCTGGGCTGCCCTGGAGGTTCAGCACGTGTGCTTCCCCTGCTTAACATAAGCTCATAGCTTTTGGTTTGGAAACTTCATTTCTCTCTCAATTGTTCAATTTTATTAGATTTAGTAAAGTTAACCGTTCCTTCTCAGATCATGCCGTTGTTTTTTTGTAGACCCATCTATTCCCTCTGTTTCCCCCTTCCCCCCTCCCCCCCTTCCCTGGCACGCACAGTTCTGCTCAGGGGGCCACGTGGCCTCTGCAGTTTGTTTGTTTTTTTCTCTTTCTTTTCTCTCTCCCTTCTCGCTTTCCCTTGGGTTACTGTCACGGACTACACCGTGACAATTATAGGTGGAGACTGTGGGCAGTGCAGTATCTGTACTCCATTCTAAAACTGGTACTAAGTGGACTAAGGGTTTTCATGTACCTTAGTGCATGTTGGCGTCTTAAGCTCCTCATGTTCAGCACCAGAGTCATATCTGCATACAGCTACTTTAGTGTGCTGATGGGGTCACCTGCCTCCTGCCTAAGCACCCTGGCTAATGTACAGATTATACGACATTTGGATTGGTTTCCAGGTACTCTTTTCAGGTCTTTACCTATGTTCAGGATGCCACCCTGGCAACTGTGTTATCTGTTTTTCTGAATGCACTCTTGGCAATTTAAATAATGTGGAGGAAGCTTTCCTCAAAACCAGAGAGTGTTGAATGGCAGGGAAGGAGGAAAAAAATAGGAAAGAAATTAGAACCATGGGGACCCCCGGTGTTATGCAGTTTTGATCTTGAGTACCTGTGGGATCCTGAGAAATTCAGTGAGTGTTTAGGTAAGGAGCCATGTGACTCAGGAAGATCTGAGAAGGAACGGATCGTTTGGGGTTTGGCTTGTGCTTATCGAGCTCTAATTGATATTCTGGAGAGAAGTGGTTTCCAAACCGAGGTCCTAAGCAAAAATGGAAACCTAGAAGTTAGTCCTGACCAATCACAGGAAGCACCGGCATCAATGTCGGTTGCCCCTGTGGAAGGCCAGAAATGGAAACGGGTGTCCTTGCGCCAAGAACGGAAAGAAGAAGCAGAGAAAGAAGAAGATCCAGGCAAGGGGCCCTCCTCAGCAGCACCACCACCATCACCACCTAAAAAGGCCACTAAGAAAAGTGAGAGACATGGAGAAGACAGCGATGATGATGAAGTCACTGTTACCGTTATTTGTCGGCTCTTAAAGATGACTGAAATACAAGGTTCAAGAAAGGAGTTTGTACGGCGCTCGGATGAATCTGTTGTCACATGTTTGCTGCAGTGTTGGGACAATGGTGCCTGCAGCGTGTCCCTAGATTGTAACGAAGCCTGCTAACTGGGAAGCATTGTTTGAGACCCAGCTATTAACAGAGGAACTAGCAGATGGCTGAATGGAGTCGCTACCCTCTGGGAACGAGTACTAGTGGCTGTTAAGGAGAGATATCCTTACAAAGACGATCTGGAGCCTAAGGTGGAGAAGTGGAATACCTGGAGAAAGACATCCAAATTTTGAGAGAAACGGCTGTAGTAAAGATGCTGTATGATCCCAGTTTCGTCCCTAACAATCCACACCAGGACCATGATCCTGAGAAATTAAGGTGTACACCCGATGTATATTGGAAACTCTCAAAAACAGCACCAGAAAGGTACGCGAGTACACTGGTAGCAATGTTCCATAGATACGAGGGCCAAGACAGAAGACTCCCAGTTAATGAATTGATTGTTACACTTCAAAGCTTTGAACAACAGTGGCTTCCGCCATCACGTTTCCATTGCAGCTGTGTCAGCGGTAGCAGAAGAAGTAGGTGAAGTGAAGAAGACACAGAAAATTATACAGGAGGAATTGCCCTTACTGATTAATAGGGATGAACCTGTGTCAGTATTGGAAACACATAATGAAGACGAGCATGACCCAAAGAATCTGATGAAGCAGTTGATCAAACTGATGAAAGTATCGACCACCAAAGGTAACTGCCTCTCTGCTCGAGCAACTGACATCATGTCACTTGTGGCCATGTGGAGCTTCTTACGAGAAAACGGAGAGGACATGAGGAAGTGACATAAAAAACCCACTCCTGCACTGCGAGCACGGGTGAGAGAACTACAGCAGAGATCAGCTACCAACTAAATTGCTCCCGTCACTGCAAGTAACCAGTAGAGGGGCCCTGCCCTCAGCCAGGGGAGGGAAAGGGATAATAGAGTGTATTGGACTGTGTGGATTAGATGGCCTCCCATATTAGAGACACAAAAATGTAAGGCACTGGTGGACACCGGTGCACAGTGTACTCTAATGCCTTCGAGTTATAAAGGGGAAGAATTGATTAATATATCTGGAGTGACTGGGGGTTCTCAGGAATTGTCTGTGTAGGAGGCAGGAATAAGCCTCACCAGTAAAACCTGGCAGAAGCACCCCATAGTGACTGGACAGGGGGCTCCATGCATACTCGATATTGACTATCTCAGAAGGGGACATTTCAAGGACCCCAAGGGATACCGATGGGCTTTTGGAATAGCTGCTGTAGAGGCAGACAACATTCAGCAGCTGTCTATTTTACCTGGCCTGTCAGAAGATCCATCTGTTGTGGGGGTACAGAAAGTGAAAGAGCAGCAGGTACCAAATGCTACAAAAATAGTCCACAGATGGCAGTACTGCACCAACAGGGATTCCTTGCTCCCCATTCATAACTTGATCCGTCAGCTAGAGAGCCAGGGAGTGATCAGCAAGACTCACTCACCTTTTAACAGCCCCATATGGCCGGTGCGTAAAGCCAGTGGAGAATGGAGGCTGACGGTAGATTACCGTGGCCTGAATGAAGTCACACCCCCACTGAGTGCTGCTGTGCCAGATATGTTGGAGCTGCAGTATGAACTGGAGTCAAAAGCAGCCAAGTGGTATGCCACTATTGACATTGCCAATGCATTCTTTTCTATTCCTTTGGCCACAGAGTGCAGACCACAGTTTGCTTTCACCTGAGGGAGTTCAGTACACCTGGAACCGTTTGCCCCAGGGGTGGAAACACAGCCCAACCATTTGCCATGGGTTGCCATTCAAACCACATTGGAACCGGGTGGGGCACCTGAGCACCTCCAGTACATTGATGACATTGTTGTGTGGGGTGATACAGCAGAGGAAGTTTTTAAAAAAGGAGAGCGAATAATCCAAATTCTTCTGGGTGCTGGTTTTGCTATTAAATGGAATGAAGTGAAGGGATCTGCCCAAGAAATTCAGTTCCTAGGAGTAAAATGGAAAGATGGGCATCATCACATTCTAGGAGATGTGATCAACAAAATCACCAGTATGTCACCACCCACAAGCAAGAAAGAGACGCATCTTTTCTGGGTGTAGTAGGTTTCTGGAGGATGCACATCCCAAACTACTGCACAGTAAGCCCCCTCTATCAAGTGACCTGAAAAAAGAATAATTTTGCATGGGGTACTGAACAGCAGCAGGCCTTTGAGCAAATTAAGCAGGAGACAGCCCATGGTGTGGTTCCGGGGCCAGTACGGATGGGACAGGATGTAAAGAACATCCTCTACACTGCTGCTGGAGAGAAAGGTCCCACTTGGAGTCTGTGGCAAAGAGCCTCTGGGGAGACCCAAGGCCGATCCCTTGGATTTTGGAGCAGAGCATACAGGGGTTCAGAGGAGTGCTACACTGCAACTGAGAAGGAGATTTTGGCAGCATATGTGGGCGTTCAGGCTGCCTCTGAAGTAATTGGCACTGAGACACAGCTCCTCCTGGAACCTTGATTGCCAGTGCTGAACTGGATGTTCAAAGGAAAGGTTTCCTCCACCCATCATGCTACCGATGCCACCTGGAGTAAGTGGATTGCACTGATTACACAGTGAGCTTGGATGGGGAACCTCAGCCTTCCAGGAATCTTTGAGGTGATCATGGACTGGCCTGAAGGCAAGAAATTTGCAACATCACCATCAGAGGAGGTAACACGTGCTAAAGAGGCCCCACCATATAATGAACTAACAGAAAATGAAAAGATGTATGCCCTGTTCACTGGTGGATCATGTCGTATTGTTGGGAAGCATCACAGATGGAAGGCTGCCATGTGGAGCCCCACACGACGAGTTGCAGAGGCCACCGAAGGAGAAGGAGAATCAAGCCAATTTGCAGAGATAAAGACTGTCCAGCTGGCCTTAGATATGGCTGAACGGGAACGGTGGCCCATGCTATATCTTTACACTGACTCTTGGATGGTGGCAAATGCTTTATGGGTTTGGTTGCAGCAGTGGGAACAGAAGAACTGGCAATGGAGGGGTAAACCTATTTGGGCTGCTGAACTGTGGAAAGACATTGCTGCCCGAACAAAAAAGTTGGGTGTAAAGGTGTGTCACGTAGATGCTCATGTGCCCAAGAATCGAGCTACTGAAGAGCAGAAAAATAACCATCAGGTAGATCGAGCTGCCAAAATTGAGGTGTCTCAGATAGATTTGGACTGGCAGAACAAAGGAGAGCTATTTTTAGCTTGGTGGGCCCATGAGACCTCTGGCCATCAAGGAAGAGATGCAATATAAATGGGCTAGAGACCGAGGTGTTGACTTAACTATGGATGCTATTGCACAGGTTATCCATGACTGTGATACCTGTGCTACAATTAAACAAGCCAAGAGGATGAAATCTCTTTGGGGGGAAGGGCGATGGCAAAAGTATAAATATGGGGAGGCGTGGCAGGTTGATTATATCACCTTGCCACGAACTCACGATGGTAAGCGTTACGTGCTCGCCATGGTGGAGGCGACCACTGGGTGGCTTGAGACATATGCAGTACCCCATGCTACCGCCCAAAACACCATCATAGGGCTCGAGAAACAAGTCCTTTGGCGACATGGTACTCGAGAAAGAATTGAGTCCGATAATGGGACTCATTAAAAAAAATCTCTTGTGGATATCTGGGCCAAAGGACATGGCATTGAATGGATCTACCATATCCCCTACCATGCACCAGCTGCTGGTAAGATTGAGTGCTACAACGGGTTGTTAAATACCACGTTGAGAGCAATGGGTGGCAGTACATTTAAGCAGTGGGAGAAGCATCTGGCAGAAGCCACCTGGTTGGTCAACACTAGGGGATCAGTCAACTGAGAGGGTCCTCCACAGTCGAGCTCCCTACAGACCATAGAGGGAGATAAGGTCCCTGTGGTACATGTAAGGAGCATGCTGGGGAAAGCAGTGTGGGTTCTTCCAGCCTCTGGAAAGGGCAAACCCCTCCGTGGAACCGTTTTTACGCAGGGACCTGGGTTCACCTGGTGGATAATGGATAAAAATGGGGACATCCAGTGTGTCCCACAAGGGAATTTGATGGGGGAATGCAGTCTGTAATTCCATGTATATATATGTATGTATATAGGTTTGTACGTAATTTATGTTATTACTGTTTTGGTTCTGTACAGATATGTGTTAAGTATGATGTGATGATGTGGAATAAGGGGTGGAATATTGTGGTTTTGTGGTTTTGATGCCAGTATTCCACATCAGAGCATCATGCAGCAGTGAAGGAATTAATGCTGCTGGGAGGAGCAGAGAGATGGAGCTCCGCACCGGATGCCAGGCGGCGCTCTGCCTGGGCGCGTTCCTCTGGGCTGCCGTGGAGATTGAGCACGTGTGCTTCCCCTGCAATTCCTTCTTAACGTAAACACACAGCTTTTGGTTTGGAAACTTCATTTCTCTCTCAATTGTTCAATTTTTTTAGATTTAGTAAAGTTACCGTTCCTTCTCATGTCCTTATCGTGTCATTGTTTTTTTGTAGATCCATCTACTCCCTCCGCTTCCCCCTCCCCCCTTCCCCCTTCCCCTCTTCCCCGGCACGCACAGCTCTGCTCGGGCGGCCGCGTGGCCACTGCAGTTTGTTTTTTTTCTCTCTTCCTTCTCGATTTCCCTTGGGTTACTGTCACTGACAATTTTAGACATAGAGTGGGCATGTCTACAGATATGCCATGTGTCAATTATTTCCTTAAAAATTTAATGGTTAAAAGTTTCGTGTAAAATATTTTTTTAATTTTAGAATGACCAAATAAATTTTTTAGACTTTATTTAGTTCTTTATTTAGTTATTTATTTTCAAAAAATTGCTGTCGTTTATGAATTAATTAGAAGAGGCAGACACCAGCTTCCATAAGCATTCAAAGGGTTAGGTTATTTTTAAGCGCATGCCTTTACTTAATGTAAAAAGCACCTGACACTGATCCCATCTAACAGTCTTCAACTTTTGAGTAGCTTTCAAGAGTACTAGGCCTTCTTTGTATCAAGTGCTATCTGAAATGGTCTAGATGATCTCATTATAGTACCAAGAAATGTTCTTGGGAAATGCTCAAAGTATGGATGAATTTTCACTGTCTCTCAGCAGTACAGATTTTGCTTGCTATTTCTCTAATGCTCAAGCCTTATGGACAGTTTGACCAGGTCCAACAATACTTCTCTATTTATGTAACTAAGAAATATCTCCATCTCATGGAGAAGATTACGAGTGAATATCTGTAATTTAAAATTTGTTAAATAACCTAATCTTGGAAAACGTTTTATTACCAGAGTCCCAGTACCACATCTTTGGTTAATCATTCTCATAATTTGGGAACAAAGAATCAGGGAATCAAATCTTCATTTTATTTATTTCTCAGCACCTGAGAAAACCTTCATTTTATAAAGAGATGGAAAGATGAAGGTAGAGAAGGAAGTGAAACAACCCTAAAGATCTGAGGTAAAACAACAGTGGGCATGATGGAGATTGAGATTATACAGGCGTGTGAATACCAGCCTGCGTACAGGCAAGTTTTCCTTGAGCTGCTGATTATCTGCAATCTCTAAAGACTTCAGAATGACTGAGATGAAGTGGTTTTGCTAACAAGTATGACATTGGAGCTTTTTTAATTGCAAACAACCAACCCCCATTTCCTCTACAGAAATGAAGCAATCAAGCAGAAGAGCTGGATCTAATCTGGTCCTTCAGTGAAGTGTGATCTGTACAGTGAAGACATAGAGACAATTGCAGTAGCAGCTAATTCATCTTGAAACACTGAGAACAAGAGAAAAAATAAGCTTTAAGTGTTCATCTGTTTTTCAGAAAGTAGACATTTCTTGTTGTGACAGACCACTGTGTAATTAAAAAGACGATCAGTCTCAACTCCTGTAACAATTCAATCCCAGATGTGATAGCATAATGGTAAGCTTTTAAAAAATAACATGAATATCCAACAATGAATAAAGTATCAAATCTTTTTCAGTGGAGGTCTTTTTTTTGTTTTAATGTAAGACAGTTGTTTCTGTGAAGTGGCCACCAAAAGGAGGAAAGGAAAGGAAGACAACTGGGAAGTTGTCTGTCTAAAACTAACATATATTTATCTGTTGTAAGTTGTGATACGAAATTTGTCAATACTATTTCCTGTTCATATTTTTAAATATGAACTCAAGAAAATGCAATTCCCATGCATCTTATCTAGCTATTCTTAAGTACATGTGGATCATACAAATATGTTGATAATTTACTTTCAGAAGCAATTTGGTAAGTTTTGAAAAATAAAACAAATTCAGTGTTTTGTATACTTCGAATAAGATTTATATATGCTGCATCTCTGCTAATTTATTTTTAAAACAGCTTATTTTTTTTCATGTCAGTTGGTTTGGGGGACCCATGGGCCCCCACCCTAGAAAAAGGGAAAAGGAAAATGGGCCTAGAAACAAAACAGTGGCAACGATCTGAGGAGGAAAGCTAATTTACTAAATAAGATATCAGAAAGCAAAATGACATAATATAATATAATATAATTGGAATTAAAGGTAATAAATCAAATACAATGAGCAAGAGAGAGTGTCCGATAAAACTGAAGGCCTTAACGCTAAATGCTGAAGGTGAGATGGCAGTGAGCACCCGCTGCTGAGTTGATCTGAAAGGAAAGAGCCTGTGTCTACTGACACACAGTTTTTATCTTTCCCTCTGAGTGGAAAAATATAAAAATACAAAGCAATGCAAAGTAGTTCTTCTCTTCTGAAACAGGTATACCCATAACTGTTGATAATCCACAGAGCTGGAGCATTAACTCTTTAATTCTCAATGCACTACATGATGTTATGATGTGGAATACCATTATCAAAAATCATAAAACCATGACAGACCTGAGTTCTTCTAATAAGAAACCAATGGCAATGATTTTAAACTGCAGCAGATACATCTTGCCAAATGGAGCAATTGGACTTCAGTAAAAAACAGTAACACTCACATACCATTCTGTGAATGTTACAATTCACCACTAATTTCCTAAAGAAGTTAATTCTGGCAATTGTTCATATTGAATATGGAACTGTAGTAGCCAACCTTTGGAACTGACTACAGAGGGAAAAGAAAAACTAATACTGTTCTTCTTTGTTGTTTTCCTTTGCAAATAAAAATAATACCTCTAGCAATGAGTACTTTTACAAAACTGCTTACAGTATACTAGGAAATATTAATCATGAAATTAAATTATTTAATATCCATTACAGAAAATTAGCATATGTGTTTCATAACCTCATTTGTAACATAGGATTTGCAGGTGCAATTTTAGTAACTAATGAATTCAACCATAATCTGGAAATTCAGGTAATTTACATGTGAAGATAACTGGATAATAGCTTTTTCTTGTAAATGAATATTAACAAGAAATTCATGTGGAGAAGAAAATGTAACTCAGAAACTTATGTTCTTGCAAACGATAGCTCTCTAAAACATTATCATGAATTTTGCTTTTGATCATTTATGTTTTGACATAAATTCAGTGTCCTACTTGTACTGAAGAAGAGAGAAAGAGAAGAGAAAGAAGCTGGGACTGGAACTCAACACAGACTTTAAGACAGCTTGATTTCCAGTCCAAATTTATAGAACAGCTTACATTGGAAGGAACCTCAAGGATTATTTAGTTCCAATGCCCTCTGCCATAGTGGCTGACCTCTTGACCTCTAGATTAGTCACTAGATTAGGTTGCCCAGGGCCATATCTGCCCTGGACTTGATTACATCCAGGGATACGGTATCCATAACCTCTCAAGGCACCCCAGACCTGGACACAGTACTCTAGATGGGGCCTCCTGAGGGCAGAGTAGGCAATCACCTCTCTTGCCCACCAGGACCTTTCTTTTGATACAGCCCAGGGTACTGCTGGTCTTCCAGTGCTGCAAGTGCGCACTACTGGCTCATGTTAAGGTTTTCATCTATCAGGACCCCTATGTTCTTGTCAGCAGGGCTGCTCTCAAGGAGTTCTCCAATTCTTTTCCAATTCAGTTCATGTTTCTTAAAATAGGGTCTGTTTGAGATGTTTAGAAGGATTTTTTTTGTGTGTGTGACTACATTATTATGGTATTGAAAAGGCTTGTTTTTTCTGTTCTTTGTTTGTTTTGGTTTTTTGGGGGGTGTTTTGGGGTTTTGTTTGTTTTTGTTTGTTAGTTTTTAAGATATTGTTCTCTACTGGTAGAAAAAATAATTCTTTACTCTTAAAAGTTTTTTTTTTTACTGTTCTCCTGTCACTTGGTTGAAAGTTTTCACACTTGACTAATGTCTGAATGATGTACATTCATCTCTTTTTTTTTTCCCCTTACCAACTCAATCCAACATTCTAATAGTATGGAAATAATTTTTTTTCAGATTGCAGGAAAAAATTGATACATTAAATAGAGAAGATAAGACTTGACTGTGTTCTGACAAGCAACATCAATTTTGTGCTGACTTAAAATCCCTAGCTCCATTTGTGCTATTAGCTTCATCATTTTTATTCTTGGTATGAGAAAGTTGTGTGATCATGAAAAAAAAATACTCAGCAAAGCAAGTTTGCCTACATTTCAGTTTAGAAGTGTTGCTTTCTTTGTTTTCCAGTATTCAATACATCTGCATTGGTAGAATTAGGGAGCGGCAAATAATCTCCCACATCCTCTATAATAGGAAATAAAAAATATAGAAACTGTCAAATACATGAAACAAGTCCTAGGAAATGCAATTGCTGTTAGTCCCAAATTTTCCAGTTAAATACATGGAAGTTATATTAATTCTGTTACCAAATTCTGAATTTGCCAACAAAAAAAAATGTGATTTAATTGTATTGTATTCTATTGGGTATAACTTGATAGGAATTTCCCTGAATAATTCCCTTTCCATTTGTGAATCTTTAGTTCTCAAGAAGTTTTGCATGGAAGAAAAAAATGGTAGATGACAAGTGACAGCTGGACTGCTTAGGCTTCTGGAAAAACAGCATGTGCTTTGTTCTATGTGTGTAAAACATTACCTAAGAACTGTATCATAGGAATTTTCAGTGACACTACTGGATAAACACAACAGAAATACTTTTCTTACTCACAATCCATTGCAAACTCATTGCACTCACTCAAATATTAAATAGGAACAGTCTTACATCATGCCTTTTTTATTGTTAGAATGTGATTGCACAAGGACCCAGGTTTGTTCATTTGTTGTTTTTGTTGTTGTTGTTGTTTTCTTTACATGGACAACTTCTAATCAAGTGAGTATATTCAGACATTCCTATACTGCTGTATAATTGCAAATCTAAAGAAACCAGAGATCATCCTGAGACAAAGTGCACTGGCATGTGATTCACAATGTGTTTCCAAGACACATCTCACACAAAAAGCAGTCTGAGTTAGTAGGAGTTGGAAGGTTCCTTTGAAATGCCACTGAATTTTCCACTCATCGTGGAGTTCACATTTCTATGTACCTGAGCAAAGACTATCAATCAAAACTCCATGAAAGCTAAAGGACACAAAATAGTCAATAGTTCTAAGAAGGACTGCCTTCCTTACATAAGTCTAGTAACTGTTTATGGATCAATGGACTGCAGAGTCAGTGGAATATTTAATTATCTGAAGCTGCAATATATTGAGCCTTTACTGCAGGAACCTTAGTTCACTGGCAGAACACAATGGCAGGGGTTTTGTAGATAAAATAAAAATCACTAGCATATCTCTCCACAAAGTAATGCAATATGAAGTGCAGAGACATTAGATCTCCTTTTAAGTATTTATGCACTGTAACTATAACTCTGAAAAGAAATTACAAGCAAGGTGCAGAATTCAGGTTTTAATAAGAAGGTAGTATCAGCTACTGATCCAGATTAAGCATTCTAAGGTTATTATTGTACAAAGGGTTATTGCCTTATAAAGGAAAGAGCAAACGGCTTTCAAAGCTTTTCAGCCCAGCTGAAAAGGGTTCAGAACTGATCTGGAGTTCAGTGGTACTCTTCAGGGTCTAATACTATTTAAAAGACAAGAGCTGCTCTGAAAGTAATGTCTCCTATTTTATTATGTAATCCCCCAACACAGAGGTGGGTGTTGGTGGTGTGGCAGTAGAAACTGAATCTTCCTGCCAATATCTCATCACATTTTGTTGTTGTGTGGCAGATGACAGCAAAGGGGCAATCTAAAAAAATGGCATCTGACATGGAAGTGCACATGAAGCAAAGGCGGGTAAATTGTATTCCTACATGAGGAAAAAATTTCATCCACTGATATTCATTCATGCTTGCTGATGGTTTATGGAGACCAAATGTCTCAATTCAATTATTGGAGGAGAAGGTTCAACACATATATATATAATCCAGAGGGACACTAAGGCAGCAAATAATGCCAAATGTTGTCCAATGATGTATTACAAATTCTAAGCTAATAAACAATGTGGGGAAGATGGAGAAGGTAGCAATAGTAAAAAGTGAAGTCCTCGGGAATGGTTTACAAAGCAGGGAGTCACCACCAGGGATTCAGTGACATCTTGTTGGTACATACGGATGCAGTGAGTTGGTCAGCAATGTCTTGTTGACCTGCACAGCTGCAGTTCGTTGAAGGAGGTGTCTGTTCTTCCTCGGAATTCTTTGGGTTTTTATCCTCTCCATAGTGTTCTCTTGGTTGCTGGGGGCAGCAGCTGGTTGTCAGGGCAGTTCTGTTTTGTTCATCAGGGATGGTGGTAGTTTCCAGGAGGACTTCTGTTTATCAGGGAAGATGGCGACAGTAGTTGCAACAGCATATCCATAGTACATGCCCTTTTCATTGGGTAATTGTATTGGCAATTGTCACATGGTTGTCTTTTTAGGTATATACACTGGCTACATAGTGGTGCTCTCCTCCAAGATGTTCCCCATAAACCTGTTTGAATGCCTGAAAGAAGCAAGAGCTGAAAAGGTTTCTCCTGGTATGAACCCACACACGTGTATTTCTCTTAGCACTGTGCTCATGGTAATCATTAACCCCAAAAGCTTGTTGAGCAAGTTATGTCTCAGATGGGTGCTACTAAACAAGCTTTGAGCCAGAAATTGTTCCTGCTTCTTACATCAAACAGTGTAGGTGAGCATAGTGAGGCAGTGGTTGGTGCATTTCAGCAGTGGTGAGAGTGGCAGTGGGTCACCTCTGCTGGTGCAGATTTTTGAGTGTGGCATGCAGGCTCTTGTTCATCACTGGTGAAAATGCATAGCTAATGGTGGCAACTATGCTGAAAAATAGTGTTTAGTAGTAGAGAATTTGCTTCATCAAATCCTGATATTGTGCTCTTTGTCTTTGTTTTAGTTTCTGTGGAATTAAACAGGACGTATTACTTTGTGTACCCTACGTATTCGTTAAAGACTGATTTACGATGGGCTTTCAGCTATTTCACAGATACTACCAGAGTAGCCAGTATGCTGAAGACTGGTTATCACTCAAAGGAAGCTTAACGTGTTGAAGTTTAACAATTTGGTTTGGAACTATTCAACATAGGAACGATATTTACAAACTGGAGCAGTCCAATAGGAAAGCTTTGGAGGCTGGAGTGGAAAATATCGAAGTAGGAGCAGGGAAAGCTGAATATGTTCAGACTGAAGACGAGAAACCTAAAGGGAGTATCTAATTGTTTTCTTCTGTTTGGTATATGGTGGTTTTAGAGAAGGAAGAAATAAACTTATCAGAGAAAGTCTAGAGCACAATGGGCATAAACTACACCAGAAGAAATTCCAACTTGCCAAATACAAACAAAAGAAAATCTTCCCTGAGTCAACATGTAACCATTATAACAACTTGCTCAGAAAGCTTGCAAATTCTGTCTGTGATAAACTGGAGGTTCAGGCCTGCTTATTAAAAAAAAAATCTGCTTTTTCAATCCATCACTGAAAAGAGGTGGAATTCCCTCAATTTTCGATTTTTATTTTAGCAAGAATGGTTGGCTATGCCATTTCAGTGACAGTCACCTAACAGACCATATAAATATGCATTATACAATCTTTTCTATGATTGAAGTCTGTTTTGTTGAGAGTGTATTAAAAAATGTATTGAAATGCTGTTTAAAGAAAATAGCTATCAACATGTAGTAATTGCTTAGGAGGCAACAGATTTCCTTTTGTGAACTGACCACATTTTTCACAGAAGATAAAGGAAAGATGTTGAGGACAATATGAAAGTGATAAGTACAGGAATACACTTAAATTATGGATTTATCATAAAGTTATTGGTTGCACCTGATTCTGAACACCTGAAACATTTCTCAATGCACATTGCTTTCATATTTTCTTATTGTAGGTTTTTCAGTTTATTTTCATTAATATTGAAGGCATTTCCAAAGCAAGTCAGGGTTAGGCCTAGAGATGACTGCCAAGCTCAAACAAAGAAAGCCTATCAACTCATTAGGCAACTTCATGGTTGAGAAGGCAGGTTCAGCTGGGGGGGGGGGAAGGGCAGTCCACTGGACTTGAGTCTGAATTGGAGGTCTGCAGCTGTTGCTTTCAGGAAACTCACCCTTAAAGGAGTTCTCAAGGAAAACAAAAAGCTCTAAGTGAGGCTTCTTTAAGGGAGTCTCTGCTGAATCTTCCTCCAGCTTTTTCTGGAGGATCTCTAGAGTCAGCCAAGGCTTCTCAGTGAGCTCTGTCATAGCAATGGCCATGAAGATAGGGAGGTAAACTCCTGGTTCTGACAAAAAAACAACAGTATTCTAAAGCAAAAGGAGGCTGAAGAACTGCACTTACCAATTTTGATGACTAAACCTATATGCTCCTATCTCTCTAGAGTATGTAACTTTATCACAAAGAACAGCAGATATCATTCTTCACATCAGTGTAGTAAGGTAGGACTTTAAAATTGAGTTTTGCAGCAGCCAGTGTAATTGTTCTGTTTCTGCTGTTAATAAATCAGCTAGTAGTACTCTGTGCAGTCTGTAAGACAAAAACAGGCAATGCAAAGGGTAAACAAGCACTACAGAGCAATAGCAGGTAATGAAGAAATCAGCTCGCTCCTTCGAACAACTAGTGACAGCTCGTGAGAAGTGCAGTCTCTATCTAGAGAGATGCTGCTAGCCTTTGAATGAGAGTGAGGAGGGATGAATCCAGGCTCCATTGCTTGCACATGCACTCCCTGAGTTAGCAATGCCTTTCATCTGGTGCTCAACTGTTGATTCAGGCTGTGATCCGGAAATTCCACTGCACAATCCATCTGTTTAATTTCTATGTCCTTTGATAGTTATGAAATCCCATTTCTTAATGAAACATCAGCATTAGCGATGTCTCAAATTGCTTCCAAAAATCTGTATATTAAGTATACGCTTTAAAAGGTTATTCATATGTTTGTCTTATTTTTAATAAAAGGAAATAACATTTTGTAATAATTTATAGTTAGATCTCAAACAGCAAATCCTAATGAACTGAACTAGTCTGGACTATTGAAAGTTGGAAAAAAATGTACTTTAACAAGAAAACTTGTTTAGAAGTACTATATTTCGGTCTCAAATAACCCTTTCTTAATAGATGGCTTGGTTTTTTACTTTATTGAACAAAATGGTTGTTATTTGTGTTGTGTAGCTTCCTTTATTTCAATTTGAATATACTCAATAGTTAGCCTGCTGTAAGCCACAGTGCTGAGAATCATTAGTGTGGCTACCATGCACGGAGACAATATCTATGTGTATACAACATGTAATTTGAAAAAAAAAATAGGAAAATTGTTCTGACTGTGATCTGATGTGTTCTGACAGAGAAATATAACTGCTGTTAGTGCTGCTAATTGCTCTTAATCCTGCAGTGGAGATGCAATGGAGAAGAAGTGAAGGTTTTTTTGTTTTGAAGTTCTTCTGGGATCACTGGAGAAAGAAAATGGACAGCAGTAGCAGCTGCTGCTGCTTTATCAACCAAAGAAAAGCCTTGTGCTACCCCAAAACCAATCTCTGATTGTGTCCATATTCCATATGAAGTGCCAGATACTGAATTCTCTTAAGTGAAAAGAAATCTAAAGTCCTTCTGACTTTTACAAACACTTTTTTTTCTTTCAACTTAAATGCTCCCATATTTCAACATGAAGTACAGAAGTAGTTAACATGGGTTTACCAAAAGGAAAACATGCTTGATCAATCTCATAGCTTTCAGTGTGGTCATGACTACCTGGGTAAATGAGGGAAAAGCAGTGGATGTTGTCTACCTTGACTTCAGCAAGGCTTTTGATACTGTATCCCATTACATCCTTGTAGGTAAGCTTAGAAAGTTTGGGGTACAAATTAGAACTCAGAAAGTTCCATAAAAACATGAAGAAGAAATTATTTACTTTGAGGGTGACAGAGCACTACAACAAGCTGCCCAGGGATGTTGTGGGATCTCCCTTTCTGGAAATATCAAAATCCACATGGATACATTCCTGTGCTCTAGAATATCTGCTTTAGCAGAGAGGTTCGACTAGATGAACTCCTCAGCTTTCTTCTAACTCCTACATTTCTGTGATTCTGGGATACTCAGATGATTGTATTTTTTTCAAAAAGAAAGTTCAATTCAAATTCAAGTTCAGTAAATAAACATTTCCAGTGAATCAACTATATGTAGCTGTTAGATCAGGGCAGAGTCTCCAATGAGTATTTTTAAATAATCTTGTTTTACAGAGGTTCTGAGCTATTTACTTTGAAACAAACCATTCCATTTGATGTTTGAAATGGAATTTCCAGGTCACAGCCTGAACCAGTAAAAGAGCACCTGAGTGACTGGAGCAGGGGAGCCCAGATCCACCCATCCTCTATCTCCCTCTTCTGCTTCTGAGAGCATGTTTGCACTCAGAGCCTGTGGGTTTGCCTCCCCCCCCCCCCCCCCTTTCCCTTTTCAGTGCACCAGAGTTTAAACCAGAGAAGGCTGCATTCCTGAGCTCACCCTTTATTCCAAATCGTTGCTGGGAGGGGTGAGTTAATTTCTTTTGCTTTGATATCTTGCTTTATAGCACCTGTACCTCAAATAAAGGCTCTGTCATCAACTTTGTTTTCTTTATATTTTGGCAAGCCAGCCAGGAGGGGAAATATGCTATTCTAGGAGACACGTGGTACATCAATGGATCCAGTAGAGGGAACCTAAGTAGGTGGTGGGCCACAGCATACCATTCCTCTACTGAAATGATACAGTTCACAGAAGGGGATGGACAAAGTAACCAGTGGGCTGAGCTACAAGCTGAGTGGATGGTTTATCAAGAGCCAGGTGACAGTGCACTGAACATCTGCCTAGATAGTTGAGAAGTCTACCAAGAACTCACACTTTGGATAGCATAGTGGGCCATTCAGGATTGGTCAATCCACACCCAACCTATCCGGGGCGAAGATGTGTGGTTCAATAATATGGAACATGGTTAGGCACGGAACTATACCAATATATGACATCTCTGGACATCAACCCTATTTCTGGGCAATGATGAAGCTGACACACCACCTCAAGTTCAGTGGCCAGAAAATACATCAGCAGAAGATACTGCCCACTGTTTGCATCAGAAATTATGACATGCAGGACAAAAAAACCATGTGGGCAGTGTCTAAAGTATGGGGGATGATTGCCTTCAAAATGGTGTGCTCAGGAGCAGGAGAAGCATAGGAAGGAGCTGGCAGAAGATCTGACTTGGGAACGAACAAGTAACTCCAGCTTGGTACAGAAGATTTGGGGGTGACACCATTGTATCCTGTGAAAAACAGAATGAAGGTGGGCACCACCCTGCTCCTTCTTATCTGGTGGCAAGGCCCAGAAGATGAGGGCAAAAGCTCCTACTGAGGTCCACAAAACAGAAACTGCCACTCCAGAGAGAGCTGGCAAAGTTCGTACTGCTGTTAGAAAAAGTCATCATCAACTGAACAACACAAGCTCTGACGATCCATCACTACTGAAGATCAATGTCTGAACAACAAGCAATGCTGGAATCCCAGTGGTGACTGTATGTCTCTTGCTTTCTACAAAGACTCCTTGTTTTTATTTCCTGTCTCTTTTCTATTGCCTGTCTTCCCCATCTCCCTAAGCAACTAGGATTTGTAATAAACTAGTCAGGCTAACATTTGACTCATTGTATCTTAATCTCGCTGTCAGATACATAAATCAAAAGAACCTATTTTTCCCTCCTATAAACTGGACCAAGGCAGACATTAATCATGTCCTTGTGGCAAATTTTAAACACCTTCCCCTCCCCCCTTTGGTACCTGATATAGTGATCCAGCCACAGATATCAGGCCACAGGGTGTGGTATCAGAGGCCATGACATGCTCCAGTACAAGCGGAGATGCAGACTCAAGATCAAAATAGAGCCTGCATCCTACCATGGAGGGCTGACCTACTCCTCCTCATACCTATTAAACATCTGTGTTACCCCCATTGAGGTTATTAATTTACAGGACAGCTGGTAGGAGCAACACTACTCCAGTCTACTCCAGTGCCCATGAGGAAACATAATGACATTCAGTGGTGGACTGTTGAAATTCTGGGAACTGGCAAGCATGAACCTGAACTGCTACTGGTTCTTGGAGAAGATATGCTTCCAGAAGGAACATCAAGTACTGGCCCTACAGAACCACAAAAAAGACTGCCAATAATGGCCTTCAGTGCCTTACATTGATGTGGGTATTTTACGTGCTTTGCAATGTACATTGTATTTTGAACCACTGAAACAGCAGGAGGTGTTTCACTGAGCCTCTACTTGCTCAGTCATTGGTTTATGCTGTGAAGGAGTTGAGTGCAATGTAATTGCCAGGACACAGTCTGAACTGGTAAAAGAGCACCAGAGTGACCAGAGCAAGGGAGACCAGATCCACCCCTCTCTCTCTCAGTGGCACTTCCAGTCATCCTTCTGGGAATGCATATGTACACAGAGCCTGCATGATTTGCACCCCCCACCCCCTCCCCTTCCCTTTCTGGTGCACCAGAGTACAAACTGGAGAAGGCTACACTTCTGAGCTCACCCTTCTTTCCAAACTGTTGCTGGGAGGGGTGAGTTAATTTCTCTTTCTTTGATATCTTGCTCTATGTCACCCGTATCTCAAATAAAGGCTGACATTGCCTTTGTTTGCTTTACAATCAAGATGAAACAAAGATTAAAAAAAAGAAGATGGCAAGCAGAGGCAGGTTCATTCTTATCTAGAGCAAGTTACATGTTGTTTGATTCACCACAAATTTTTATTCTGCATTGTAGATGCTGATAGTATAAGCAGGTCCAAAAAGAATTAGGCAAATTCATGAACTATAAACAGGTGTACTCTTGAGGGAATATCACTAAGAATAACCATCAGAAAGCCAACACATTCTAGTCATAAGCTGTTGGAAATACAGTTATCATTATATACTTAGTATTAAACAATCTTTTGAAAGCTAGGACTGCATGTTTTCATATCTGAGAGTTTTTATTGCAACTTGAAAATGCTGTTGCAGCATTCACATGCCATGTTCTTTTAGATGACAACAATTGGCTCTATGATAATCAACACACAGAAACCAAAATGACCAAGATAAATCCCAGATTCAGATCGTTCTATTACTATATCTATTCTATTCTATTAGTCTTTGTATTAGTGGTAGACTGAATGGTCATACTGGGAAGCATTTTAACTACAAATAAAATCCTTCAGCAACCATGATTTCTTCTCATCACTGTATTTTCAATGGCGGCATTTTATATGATATCTAATAATAAAACACTGAACAAAATACATGCCTTCTTTTTATTTATTTTTGTTTGCTTAACATACCTGATCATATTTGTTTACTCTTTGAAATTTTCTTTAAAGATTTGTCTGACTCTCTCTCCATGTACGTCTGAGATAAGTAAATTTAAAGTCTAGATGATCAAATTTAATTATAAGATGGCTATTTTTAGGATTATGGATGTCAGATTTTTGAGATGTATAAGAGATGCTCAATCAGAAAATTATCATTAAAAAATAGAATCTATTTTGTAGAATTTTATCTAGAATATTTATTAATAAAGTGAATTCCGTGCTAATGGCTTCATTTGATTTAATGAGGAAATAAATGACACAGCAGTACATGGAGGGGGGGGTAAAAAAAAAATTGTAAAGAGATGTTTATAGGCTGAATTCCATCATTTTTCTATACATGAAGAAGCACCAAGGTAACTGTATTGCAATTGATTGAGTTACTTTCATGAGTTTGAAGTTAAACTCATATAAGCTCATATGCTAAACTGGAGGCATAAAAAGTGTCTTTGAAATATGGATTAGATTTTTTTTACTTTTTTTTAATTACATGTAAGAGTCTTCATTTGTCCAAAAACATTAGAAATCAACTTAGAGAAGTATATGAAAATATCAAGTTGCAGACTCACTGCCAAGAGATATTAAAGGTCAGATTACTGTTGCTCTGGTATTGAATCAAAACTTTTTTTTTTTTTTTTTGAGATTCCTCAAAAATGGTTAAGATGCTTAGGGATTTTTTGCTGTCCTTTGGACCAGATGGAGAAACCATGATGACTGTACTTGCTTTCCAGAGAAAACAGATTAACTTCCAACTAAAAGTTGTTTTATGCATGTATAAAAAGAATGCATGTTTCAATAAAGCATTTTGCTAAATATTGAATAATCCATCCAATAGCTATGAAGTTCGTTGAAAATAATTATGGAACCTGCCCACATATTTCAATTATAAAACCAAGAACAAAAAACATACAAGATAAAAATATTTAATTATTTTCAGTCACTACAAATCAGTGAATATAGAAAAGAAAATGTGTTTTGTTTACCTGGTGAGGTCCTCTGTACTGTTCAGTGGTAATTGAGTACATTTGTTTGACAGAAATGTAAGGTGGCAGTTCAGTTATGTGTTGCTAATGTCTGCGTATTGAAATCTGAGCCCAGTTAATGCATGATGGAAATCTACTTCTTGTGATGTACCATAACCTTTCATTTCATTCCTTGCAGAAGGGAACCCATATACCTGGTGGGTTGGAAAAGCCAATGAGAAGCATTACTATTGGGGTGGATCCGGACCCGGTATTCAGAAATGTGCCTGTGGAATTGAACGCAACTGTACTGATCCCAAGTACTACTGCAACTGTGATGCTGATTATAAACAATGGTGAGGATGACCAGAACTCCTAACTTTTATGACTACTGCAATTATTCTAAATGACTTTCCTTTTCTACTATAGAATGAAGGGAAAAATATGCTTCTGATTTTTCTTACTCAAAGTATCAACCAAGTTTTCATTTCCATTTTATTCACAGTACTTGCGACTGTCAGATATAAGGAATGGTAACAGTGATCCTGCACAGATTGTGCAAGCGAATAGGCTCATGTTTCACATGCACCACCTGCACACTAATACATCTCTCTGTCTGAACTCTCCCACAGCTGTCTGGAGAGTCAGACCCCACAGTATGTCTATGTCCAGTATATACTCCAGGACTGGGGCAAATAAGACACGTTATACTCCCAGGGTGGTAGATGCCTAACCCTCAACCTCAACCATGTCTGGGTTACAGGGATGATCCTTGGGATGACCCAAACCCACCAATCATGACCCCTAGAATTTGTTTGGATCACTGTAAATAATTGATGTTTCTGTTCCTGCATCAAATAGTACCATAACTCACTGTATATTCCTTCAGGACCAAAAAACTGCCAATTCAACATAGGACTTCTAGTCCTGTCAGGCCCTAGGTGCAGGGGGGCTGGCATCCCCCGTCACACAACTGTGTAATTGCCAATACTTTTTCATCAAGTGGCCCAGGCATAGTGGCCTGAGTAACCTGAGAAGGCTTTTTCCTTTCATTGGGAATTATGAAATCTTCCAGGCTCCATGTTGCTGGTATTTTTTCAATAGTTCTCACCCCTGTCTTTTTGGGGTGGTTTTGAAATTTTTGGTTGTCCTCCAACTGCCTCCATTATCCACTTAATTAGAGAATGGTTTCTTACATATGTATTACCGTCACACATAGTCTCTGTCTGAGAGCCAGATGGATGCCAGATTAGAAATCTCAGGCCCATTAGTTACCACACTTTCAGCCCCCATGTCCCAATAATCGCAGGATACAGCTGGTATGCTCTCTTGTGGTCTTTGCTTAAATTGCTGTAACAGACCCATGAGCTCGAGAGCTGTGTATGGGCACAGTTACATGTAATGTGGTATGTGAAGGGGGCCACTCTTCGTGTGCCAACCCTGCTGGTCTGTCCTGGATTTTCTTTGACTTCTGAGTGATTACTGGCCTTATTTCTAGAGGATCTGAGGTCCCCAGATGCTCTAGCTACATTTTAGGTTGCTTGGCCTTCTTTTTGTTCTTGTGCTCAACTAGGATCCAAGGATCCTGCTGATCTAAGTCCTTTTCCACTGCTAGTTACATGGATCTTAATTTCAAAGGGGAAGTTCCATTTAAAGTTGGGGTAGTTTGCCCTGCCAAAGATGTAATTTTGTTGTCTAATATAAGCTTTCAAAAGTTCATTTTCATCTTTTAATTCTTCCTCCGAGGACTGATATGTATTAATAATGAAAAGCAGTAGCCATGCCATGGCAGATGCTAGTACTATTCTTTCCTCAGTTGTCAGAAAGTTTTATCTTAATTTATTCAAGAAGTTGGCCATTTTTAAAGAAGATTTAATAATGGGACCATTGTCCCTTATAGGTCCCTGTTCTTTAATAATCCAAGCAGTGCTTAGTCACAGGGAACCAGGGATTCCCCAGCAAGTTCCTCTTTGGGTATATTTGGGGTCCAGGTGACCATCCAATGTATAACTTTTTTAAGGTAATCCATAATAAATAATGGTTAACTAGTGAAATGCTATAATGGGATAAAAAATACTATGATAATAGCAGGGTAGTTATTACTCTGACTGCAGCAAATGAGAACTAATCCAAATGCAGCAGACACAGACACAGAAATGAAGGAGCTTTAGAAGGTCTCAGGTAGGCGGGGATCTCTAGCAAGACATGCCCTCACCTCCACTGCCAACTTCAAATGAAATCTGCACCTGAGCTCCCATAGGTTGGCCCTGCCTTCACACTAGGTGCTCAGTCACTGTTTCAGGCCATGACTTAGCATTTCTGCTAAGTGCCTGATTTTTTTTTAATCTGATGTGAGTTATTTTTAATAAGTGCAGTTCATTTTGAACTCAATTATGATGCAGTATTTCTCAGATTGCCAACTTACAACTTAATCTTGCTATATCTGGATTCTGGACGAGATTGTATTAATGTTTTTAAAAGTTCCTCATGAGGATCCAATTTAGATTTCTCACCAGGGTACAGACTTCTTTGCTATCAATGTGCATGATAGTGTTTCAAGAAAAATTTGGTAGCCCTAAAAGACGACTGAAAGAGATTAAAGGAAAAGTTGAAGATAGTAGTGGTTTGGACAAACAGAGGAAATGAGCAATGAAAAGAGAACGAAGAAGCAGGGAGGATAAATGGAACTTCAGAAACTCCAGATATGAGGGTAACATGAGAACAAAAGTTCTCCTAGCAGACAATGAATCAGACAATTGGCAGATGAAGAACAAATGAAATAAAATTGCACTGTTACCTCACTAAGGAGATACTATTGATGAAGCAATTCAAGACCTTTTATCATCAGTGATCTTGACTTCAGGAGCAAATCAGATGACTTCAGGGTATCTTATTTTTTGCTTATCCTCTGTCACAGTTTGGAAATTAAAGTTTCTTTCTCCAGAGCTTGCAGAATTCTTTCATTTTTGTGAAATGTTTGCTAGAATACTTGGCAAGATACACCACCTCTTTCTTTCACTACTTTTTCCAACACTGAAGCTTTCAGAACAAAGTTTCAGAGGATGGGAAAAAACTAATTACTTGCTCTAGTGTTAGGAATAGGAGCAGACAGTGAAATGGTAGCCCATGATTGTGGCAGTGAGAGCATATCTGATGTAGCACTGGCCATATGTAGACAGATTTAACATGATATCGAAAGCTCCTAGATATATTGATATGCACCAATGCTAAATATACTACACACTAATTCCACTTGAAATCAGTTATATTTCAAACAGAAAGGCAATGAGTTATTTAACCTTATGTACTCAATATCAAAACTGCTGAAGCAGAGAGAGCTTAGTGACACTAGCTTCCCTTATCCTTCATTAAAGCTGCTAAAGGTGCATTTGGTTATTTTTATAACTACTACATTCCCATCTAGGCAGGAACTGGAATTTTTACAAAGATCATATATTGTTAGGAAAGGATAGATTATATATTCTCTGTGGAGACAAAAAGAGAAATTATCACTGGCTCTAATTTATTACATTTTCATGAATTAATTTCTCATTAGTAACAGAATGTAAAGCAGACTTAAAGAAGAGATCAAATATGAATTTCAATTTAAAAATTTGCAGAGCTGTAGAAATCACAGTGAGTATTGTGTGAATACAAACATCCACTACAAGTTACAGAAGTTCAGTTTATCCAGACAGATTGACTGCATACAAAAATCCAATATTTATATAGTGTAGTGTCACAGTGTAATCCATGACAGAGACACAAGGAAAAAAAGGAGAAAGAAAGGAAGTAGGAAAAAAGAACACAAAGGCACCATCGGTGTTCACACGGCCGCCTGAGCAGAGCGGCGCACAGGGGGAGGGTAGGGGGAAGGGTACGGAGATAACAGATGGGGCAACATAAAAAAACAACGGCACGAATTGAGGAGGAACAGTGATTTTACTAAATCTAACAAAATCGAATAAACTGAGAGAGACAGGCAACTAAGGTATAAAGATTCAGACAGAGAGAGAGACAGAGAGACATTATTTATCCTGATAAATAATGACAGGACGAGAGGGAATGACCACAAGTTGCGCCGGGGAAGATTTAGATTAGATTTGAGGAAACACTTTTTCTCTGAAAAAGTGGTCAGGCACTGGAATGGCCTGCCTAGGGAGGTGGTTGAGGCACCATCCCTAGCGCTGTTCAAGAAGCATTTAGATGGGGTGCTGAGGGATTTGATTTAGTGGTTTAGTGGGTAGGGATGGTGTTAGGAGGATGGTTGGACTAGATGATCTTGTAGGTCCTTTCCAACCTAGTGTATCTATGAATCTATGAATCTATGAAAGAGTATGTGTGCCACAAAAGAATGAAATATTTCTATTAAGTAAATTGTGCCATCCTTACTCACTATTCTGTATTTTCTTTCATAGAAATTATAAAAACCTTCTATTTGATTGTTATGCATTCCTCTTTTTCCATATAAGAGAAAGCCGAATATTCCCATTACTAATACTGGGAGATGGAAACAGGGAAGAGGCAAGATGAGCTCCATCCAGCACTTAGCCAAGCTACAGATGTGTTAAGCGAAGTAGCATTTTTCAAGTTCTCATTTACTTGTACCTCTGTACCACCATAGGAGTCTGGCCTCAAAGAAGCTCTATATTTGATAAGGCTGACTACAAACACAAAAGGAATCTCCTTTTCCTCAGTGTTTATATGATCATATATGTAAATAAATCATAAAACACTAATGCAAGTTGCTTAAAAACTAGTTTTGTTGAAGATGAACTGCATAGCAACTTTCACAGCAAGTGTTTAGCCAGTGGTTTAATGTAGATAGTATCTGCTACCTTGGAGTTATGAAAGTGATAATCATCATTTCATTGCTAATTCATGGCCTCCAGCTGGCAGCTCATATGCGGGGTCTGAGTAAACACAGGATCATTTAATTTACTCTTTCTCATTTAGAAATGTTCCATGCAAGTACAGAAAAAATATATAAAGATATATAGCTCAATGGGGCTGCCAGATTTACATCTTGTAATAATATGAGTTAAGGAGTTTGAGGCTTAAATTAGTCATGAAACTTGCAATTATCCCTGCTGTTTTCCCTCTTTCTCCTTTATTATTCTTTTTTTGTATGAGATTGTGACCTCATTGTTATAAAAACAAGCTGATACCACTTGGTGGTATTTATTGAGGTTAAGAAAACATTTCGCTTAATGCTTATGCCACACAGCAGCAACCTTTCTGCCTTATCTTTTAAATAGCACCTTCTAGCTTCCACAAGAATTCTGCGTCACCAGCCTGCAGAGGTGGTACAAAAGAAGTACTTTAAACAATGAATACATTGGAATACATTGGAATTCCAATTGTATTCCAATTTGAATACATTGCTGATGAAAGGTCAGCTAGAAGGAAGGAAACTGAATGATATAACAGATTTTTTCTTTCTTTAATACATGTGCTCATATAGCAAGCTCTCAGCTGTCTGCATTATAGACAGCAAAGGCCACCAGCTCTGCTGTACCCTTACAGATAACCCTTACAGTGACTGGGATAAAGTGACATGTCAGTGTTTCTACTTCTAGAGAAGTAGCTATGAAATGCATAGCAAGTAATACTGTAATTCCCATATAAGAATAAAGTCTCTTAGGTGCAGCAAAGCAATATCACTGAGCAATGGAATGTTCTATCACATGTGACAGGCAACCATTACAGAAACATAAGATGTGCACGTGCAGCACTGGCAGGCCCTGCACAGAAAACTTTCCAAATAAATAAATTTTTGCTTAACTGGTAGGACATTTTTACTTTTAACATCTTCTTTCCAAACAGACCAAAAATCTGTATTTCTTACCTAATTTTCATACCACTAGCTGGATCTTGTTTTCCACCTTAAAAAATTACACAATGATAACTATATACAAAACAAATCCAACAGAACTTCTTGTATTGACAAAAATGTCAAGATCTTCAGTATTAATGGTGTTGGATTTGCCACATATAATGAATTAAAATATGGATTAATTCAATTTTCAAGAAATCCTTTCCACAAATTCAATGTTTTTTATCTTTCTTCTTGAAGAACAACAGCAACATCAGCAATTTTCCCCAGGACAAAAGACTTTTTTTTTGCAGCAAGCTTTGATACATAGTGAGGCAGCACAGGCCTTGGGTATGGCAGGTGCTGTATATAGTCAAGAAAGAGCTCTAAGGAGAACACAGTGTAAATGTGCATAGAAAATGAAATGGGAGCTGGCAAGGGACTGGAGTTTGTATTATCATCTGTGAAAAAACTATCAGCTTCCCGACAATAATACGTGGTCATGGAATTAAATTCATAATAATTAATAGGGCAAATCATATCTCTACAAATTATATCTGTAAAGTTGCAGCAAGAAATAAAAATTCCATTAATCAGGATGTTAGAAGTATACCCATTCTGTTCCCCAAATAATAAAGCCATCATTTGTACTAATATGTACAAGTGACTTAGACTTCTAATACTGCTATTACTGCTAATATGAATAATAGCATCACACTGATTCAGGATATGAGGAACAACATACCTTAGGTGCAACAAAAGTAGTTCCATTACTAATCATCAGTTGTAAGAGCTTATTATGAAAATGTCAAAAAGCTCAGAAACAAATACATAATGACCTATAATTAGTAAAATATAAATAACAAGCACCATATAGGTTTGCAGTTTGCAGACAACTAGTTTTCTGTTCATTAGCAATTTGATTGATTAATTTCCTCCAGAAAGCCCACAAACAAAAAAAAAAAAAAAAAAGAAGTGCACTCAGATCTATCAGTGAGCAATGGCTTTGAGCAAGCGTGTCTGACCTGCGGGCCACATGATTACTACCACGGCTGCAATGCAGCCCAGCCCCTCTCATTGTTTAAGAGAAGATCTTTCCCGGGGAGTGGCCCCAGGCATGTGCCCATTGCTGAAACCAGAGCATGGGGAGGGCAATGCTGTGCAGTGCTGACTCAAGTAATGGCAAATAATTGTATGCATTTTGATACATTGGCTAAATACAGAGCTCTGAACAGTGAAGGACATGCAGCCCTGCTTACCTTTTTGATAAAGGAATTTGAGCACAGAATCACAGTATCCTTGGAATGGGAAGAGACCTTTAAAGGTCATCTAGTCCTACTCCCCTGCAGTGAACAGGGACATACACAGCTCGATACAGTGCTCAGAGCCTGGTCCAGCCTGGCCTTGAATTTCTCCAGGAATGGGACTTTTACGGCATCTCTGGCAAACATGTTCCAGCGCCTCACCACCCACACTTTTTACAGTGGGTTTTAGCTTATACTCAGCCTAAATTTCCCCTCTTTAAGCTTGAAACCATTTCCCCTTGTCCTGTCACCACAGACTCTTCTAGGCTGCCTCCTTCTTTCTTATAACCCCTCTTTAGATACTGACTGAACACTCTCAGGTCTCCCTGGAGCCTTCTCTTTTCCAGCTCTTTTAGCCTGTCATCACAGGGGAGGCGTTCCATTCCTCAGATAATTTTTGTGGCCCTCCTCTGGACATGCTTCAGCAGGTCAGTGTCTCTCCTGTGCTGAGGACTCCACATCTGGATACAGTATGTCAGGTGATGTATCACCAGCACAGAGCAGAGGTACAGGATCGTAGAATGGCTTGGGATGGAAGGAACCCCAAGTATCATCAAGTTCCAACTCTCCTGACACAGGCAGGGCCACCGACCTCCAGATCTGGTACTATACCAGGTTGCCCAGGGCTCCATCCAACCTGGTCTTGGACACCTCCAGGGATGGGGCATCCACAGACATACTGGGCAGCCTGTTCCAGCACCTCATCACTCTCTCTGTGAAGAACATAGCCCTGACATCCCTCTTTGAGCTTAAAACCATTCCCCCTTGTCCTATCACCATCTACTCAAGCAAAAAGTTGATTCCCCTCCTGTTTATAATCTTTTAAATAATGGAAGGCTGCAATGAAGTCTCCTCTCAGCCTTCTCTTCTCTAGGCTGAATAAGCCCAACTCCCTCAGCCTGTCTTCATAGAGATTGCAGAATCATAGAATTTCTCAGGTTGGAAAAGACCTTCAAGATCATGAAGTCCAACCACAACCTAACCATCCTACTGTGCTACCTTAACTACCCTCTACTAAATCATGTCCCTGAGCACCACATCCAAACAGATTTTGAACATGTTCAGGGATGGTGACATCTCCCTCGGGAGCCTGTTCTAGTGCTTAACAACCCTTTCAATAAAGAATACTGGCTGTTTGACCGTCTGCCTTATCTGTGTTTAAATAGCACCTTCTAGCTTGGTGTTATGCATCCAGTCCTGCTCAACTGTTTTTCATTCCACAAGGAATACAAAACTAGCATATCTGAGGAGGATAATGGAACAGGAATCTGTATATCATCATGCATATTGTGTACATTTTACTTTACTACATATGTAAAAACGGTTTAGCTCTAACAACCTGCATCCTGCTACAAGCATCATTTCTGAATGCTGCAGTTCAGGTTTTGCTGAATTCATCTGACCTCAACTAAATCCAGTCACAGATAGATGGCCTTCATCCATTTACTTTTAATTTACAGACTAACTGGATAGCTAGAAATACAGTTCTGGAAAAAGAAAAAAAAAAGAATTAGCACGTGAAAATTCAGGTGCATTGTTGCGGTGACCCCAGGAGGATGACCCACGGCCGCGCCGGAACGATCTTCTTAAGATGCCGATGCAAGGACTCAGAGAGACATCAATATGATTATGCAGCTGAGCCAACTTTATTGCGCAGGTTACATACTTTTATACCCCTTGAACATATGCTATTTTTAGAATAATTGTTAAGCAGTGGTTCTTGCTCGGTCCTTGCAAGATAAGTGGTGTCCAATTAGTTCTTCTTTTCCCACACATACCGGGGCCATCTGGTTCCACCGCAAACTTACTCCCTCATCGTTGCCTGGTCAACGGTGCACTACTTCTCAAAATTCAGTGATCTGAACATGCTGTTTTGTTCGCACTGCTACAAAGATAAGCACACACAACCTCCTTTCCCAAGCCAGTTCTCCACAGTGCATGATTTTGTATACCATAGAGTATATAAAATACTATTCCTAGCATATTTGTATTCCTTATATTACCGAACTTCAAAATTACTGTAAGAATGGAAAATCCAATAACCAAAACCAAATATGTCTATTGTGTCTTGCCTAGACACATACATATATTTTAATCTGAATGAAGAGTTTAGGATCTTAACTTTAAAGAACCTTAATGACACAGCTTCTCAGTTAAGGGGAAAGTACACTGATCACTGTAAGCTATGGAACTTCATCTGTCCATTGTGTTCTCCTATTGCTCCACCTTTTATTTGAATGCTAAATTAAAATGTAACAACTTAGCCCTCAGTGTTGTACTTGAAGATGAACCCTTGTGCTGCTCAGCCCAAAGTATTTCACTCATTGCCTGACGCTGCTTATCTTTTGACTATAGCGGTTGTCTTTCCTTCTTGAGTTCCAGATCTCCCTGATGAAGGGAAGTGAAAAGGGAAGTGAGGAGCCCTTTAGATGCCTTTTTCTGTTCATAGGTTCATAAGGTTGGAAAGGACCTATAAGATCATCTAGTCCAACCATCCTCCTATCACTATCCCTACCCACTGAACTACTAAATCAAATCCCTTAGCACCTCATCTAAACGCTTCTTGAACAGCGCTAGGGATGGTGCCTCAACCACCTCCCTAGGCAGGCCATTCCAGTGCCTGACCACTCTTTCAGAGAAAAAATGTTTCCTCAGGTCTAATCTAAATCTTCCCCGGCGCAACTTATGGCCATTCCCTCTCGTCCTGTCATTATTTATCAGGGAGAAGAGGCCCACCCCCTCCTCACCACAACCCCCCTTCAGGAAGTGGTAGAGTGCAATAAGGTCTCCTCTGAGCCTCCTCTTCTCCAGACTAAACAACCCCAGCTCCCTCAGCCGCTCCTCATAAGACTTGTGCTCCAGACCCCTCACCAGTTTTGTTGCCCTTCTCTGAACACGCTCCAGGACCTCAATGTCTTTCTTGTAGTGAGGGGACCAAAATTGAACACAGTACTTGAGATGCAGCTGCACCAGAGCTGAGTACAGGGGGATGATCACCTCCCTGCTTCTGCTGGCTACACTATTTCTAATACAGGCCAGGATGCCGTTGGCCTTCTTGGCCACCTGGGCACACTGCCGGCTCATGTTAAGCCAAGCATCAACCAACACCCCCAGGTCCTTTTCCTCTCTACATTCTTCAAGCCATTCTGCCCCAAGCCTATAGCATTGCATGGGGTTATTGTGGGCACTTGGTCTTATTGAACCTCATCCCATTGAGCTCAGCCCAGCTGTTCAGCCTACCCAGATCCCTCTGAAGGGCCTCCCTACCCTCAGGCAGTTTGACACATCCTCCCAACTTGGTGTCATCTGCAAACTTACTGAGGGTACACTCAATTCCCTCATCTAGGTCATCAATAAAGATATTAAACAAGATGAGCCCCAAAACTGACCCTTGGGGGACACCACACGTAACAGGACACCAGCTGGACTTAACTCCGTTAACCACTACCCTCTGGGAACGGCCCTCCAGCCAGTTCTCCACCCAGAGAAGAGTGAACCTGTCCACACCACGGGCCGCCAGTTTCCCCAGGAGAATACTGTGGGAGACTGTGTCAAAGGCCTTGCTGAAGTCCAGGTAGACTACATCAACAGCCTTTCCCTCATCTACCAGTCTGGTCACCCAGTCATAGAAGGAGATGAGGTTGGACAAGCACGACCTGCCCCTGGTGAACCCATGCTGGCTGGGTCTGATCCCCTGGTTGCCATGCACGTGTCGTGTGATCTCCCTCAAGATCATCTGCTCCATAACTTTCCCTGATACCGAGGTCAGGCTGACAGGCCTGTAGTTCCCCAGGTCTTCCTTACGGCCTTTCTTGAAGATGGGAGTCACATCGGCAAGCCTCCAACCTTGTGGGACCTCTCCAGATAACCAGGAATTCTTATAGATGGCAGAAAGCGGCTCGGCAATCACCTCTGCCAGCTCCCTCAGCGCCCTTGGTTGGATCCCATCTGGTCCCATGGACTTGTGGTGGTTCAGATGGAGGAGCAGATAGATGGGCTTTAGGCCTTTCCACTCAAGCTATTAAATTTTAATTTCTATCTTGACCTAATAAGTTCATAAGTTCATAAGTTCATAAGGTTGGAAAGGACCTATAAGATCATCTAGTCCAACCATCCTCCTATCACTATCTCTACCCAACTACTAAATTAAGTCCTTTAGCACCTCATCTAAACGCTTCTTGAACAGCGCTAGGGATGGTGCCTCAACCACCTCCCTAGGCAGGCCATTCCAGTGCCTGACCACTCTTTCAGAAAAGAAATGCTTCCTCAGGTCTAATCTAAATCTTCCCCGGCGCAACTTGTGGCCATTCCCTCTCGTCCTGTCATTACTTATCAGGGAGAAGAGGCCTACCCCCTCCTCACCACAACCCCCCCTCAGGAAGTGGTAGAGTGCAATAAGGTCTCCTCTGAGCCTCCTCTTCTCCAGACTGAACAATCCCAGCTCCCTCAGCCGCTCCTCATAAGACTTGTGCTCCAGGCCCCTCACCAGTTTTGTTGCCCTTCTCTGAACACGCTCCAGGGCCTCAATGTCCTTCTTGTAGTGAGGGGCCCAAAACTGAACACAGTACTCGAGGTGCGGCCGTACCAGAGCTGAGTACAGGGGGATGATCACCTCCCTGCTCCTGCTGGCTACACTAATGCTGATACAAACACTGCTGAACCTCTTCTTGAAATTTTAGAGAAGCACAGCCTTATTGCTTCAGGGCTGGCTTCCCCATGACACATACCCAGGACTGTTTGCAGTCCTGAAAACTGTGGAGTGTGTATTCTAGGGTGACTGACTATTCTAGTCACAAGTGAAAAATATAGCATTAAATAACTTTCCTCACAGAAGTCTAACTGCATTGCAACCATTCCCAGTACACCTGAATAAGTGCAATCAACAAAAGGCTAGACAAATACTTGCCACTGTTAATGGAACTGCCAACAAGACTGTGAGACTTCTCTAGGCAAAGGTGTCTGCATTTGGTCCCATATTTAGAAAAAATTCTAACATGTCATATCCTCCCTGTACCTCAAGTCCTTATCTCATTCATTTGATTGTCTCATAATACTGGGAGGAAACGCAGTGCATTTAAGATGCTCTCTAGCTCCAGCCCTGAAGAATCTAGCTTTGTTGGGAAGTGATTTATCTGTACATATTGCACAAGTATCATCTTTTAAATCTTGTTTAGTGTCCTACTGATTTACCCTTTCCCTGATTTACCCCAAGAGATAATGGTATTGGGAAAAAATAAAAAAAATAAAAAAGCCCTAAGAAAATTAACCTATGGATAAAGGTGAATATCATTATGAAACATGGTCGTCTGTCTTTTTAGCAAAAGCAAATAAAAAGAACTAATTCAAATGAAATTAGTTCTCAGACATACGTGTGTTTACAAGCAGAAATGAGAAACTTGTGCTTCACAAATCCTTTATAATGCTTTATAAATACAAACATTCAAAAATATAAACTCTTCCATAAAATACCTAACTTTTCTTAAAAATCATTGCACATCTCATTGGGACAATTACAAAAAAAAAAAAAAAAAAAAAAAAAAAGCCGAATAGTACATTCTCTGGGAATTCTACTAGCATACAAGAAAATAATTCTTCTCCATCATTTGTCTCTGGTTTTGTTTTGTTGTTTTGTTTTGTTATTATTGTTTTTGTTTTTGCTATCTTGATATCTTATTGTTGATAAGAATGCTGATATGTTTATTTCCAACGTTATGACTGGCAAGTAACATAACTCTTCTGTCTCCCAAACTGTCATTTGTGTTACACAAGTAGGATAAGTATAATTTTTTACACAAAACAGAATAAAACACACCTGAATACAATATTTTGTTGTTTTTTGTTTTTTGCTTTTTTTTGGAGACAGCTTTATGCTTACTGTCAATCCCACCAAACCATATCCCTCAGTACAACATCTAGATGTTTCTTGAACATCTCTAAGGATGTTGACTAAACTACCTCCCTTGGCAACATGCTCCAGTGCCTTACTACTCTCTTGGAGGAGAAGTATTTCCTAATGTCCAACCTGAATCCCCTCTGGTGCAACTTGAGGCCATTCCCTCTAGTCCTATTGCTAGTTAGATGGGAGAAGAGGCCAGCCCCACCTCACCACAACCTCCCTTCAGGTTGCTGTAGTCAGGTACTTGCTCTATCAAATAGGGCTATTGTGCTCTTTGTAGCTGTTGTGCTTTCCATGGAAATAAATAGGAGGTATTACTTTCAGAGCAGCCCACATATGTTATAGAATTTCAGGAATTACAGTATGGGTGCTTGTGAGAGTTGGACAACCATGCACCTTTTAACTGGGAACACTAGGGAGTTTGTATTCTTCGAATCACTACAAATGATTAAGTATAATTGAGAAATATGTTTAACTTTCAATCCACTTCCCATTCAAAAAGTACTGGTTTTTTTCATACTGTCTAAACAGTTCTGGTTCTTCAGATATAAGTCTATATAAGTCTCTTCTCATATAAGTCTTTCTTGATAAGTGTTTGTACCCATACTATTGTCTTCATGCGTTTTTCTGAATAGGACTACACAGATAACTAATGTCTTAACAAAACTGGAGAAAAATAATTACACTGGCATCTGAAGTCAGTGTAAAATTACTATATAAAGAAATTAATACTAATATTACTGTTACTTTAAATATTTTTTGGCAGAAACTTAATACATTTCTTTTTTCCATACTACATAATGCTTATAAAGAGTTAAGGAGGTGATCATAACCAAAAGAATGATATATTTTTCACTAATTTCTGCTGCCTTCATTCAGAGACACTCTGAAACACTTTGCAGACTGTTTTATATAGGAACAGAAATTAGAAATAGAAAACTACACTGAGATTTCATCAACAATTCATGAAAATAATTAAAGGATTTAATCAGATTCATTCATCTCCCACTTGTCTATTAATAGGAATATGAAACACACTGATTTCAATTTTTATTCTCCTAAGGGGATTTTCTTTAATGAGCGTCACGGTGTTATCCGTGACAGGGACACAAGGGGAAAAAAAAAAAAAGAGAGAGGTAGGAAACAAAACCTGCACCGTCGGTGGCCAAGCGGCTGCCCAAGCAGAGCCGTGCACGCTGAATGACGAGGGACGCAATGGGATTGCCTGGTCACAGCCTGTACCAGAGCCGGCGCGAGTTGCTAACCCCCCCTCCCTCCCTTGCTCTCTTCTGGCGCGCCAGAGTTAGAAGGAGAGGCGGCTGCATTCTTTTACTTAAAAGGTTGCCGGGGGCAGGGGGGCGGGATGAATTAATTCCCCTTTTCTCTAGCACCTTGTTCTATAGCGCCTGTATCTCAAATAAAGGCTCTGACACCGCCTTTGTTTACTTTACAATAGGGGAGAGGGAAGGGTACTGAGATAACAGATAGCACTAAAAAAAAAAAAAATTAAACAGCAGCTATTCGAGGAGGAACGGTAATTTTACTAAATCTGACAAAATCGAACAAAACTGGAAGAGACAAAAGTGTCCAAAATCTGAGATGTTAGGTTAGTAAAACTGCAGGGGAGGCACAGGCCGAGAGAAAGCGCATCAGAGTGAGCTGCTTGCATCCCGTCCGGAACTCTACCCCTCTTCCTCTCCCCGCCAGAGTATTAACTCCCGACATGATGTTCTGATGTGGAATACCAGCATCAAAACCACAATAGTGAGGAAAAACTTCTGACTCTGTTCTGTAATGTGCCAAATCCTTGGATACTGGCTGAAGTATTACCACTTTTTGGAATTGAGTATTCCAGCTCTAATTATTTCTAAATATGTAATATAAAGTCTAGCATTATAAACAGTCTTCTGTTAGTAACTCTTGAATTTGTCAGCACTGATTTCTGTGACTTCACAATCTGCAGGTACCTCAGAAGAGCAAAGAAGGGTCACTGTGTTTCTCAAAGTACTTGTCTTTTTAGTCCACAGATGGAGCAAAAGGTATCATTAACCTTTTCTTTTTTTAAAGAGAAAACAAACTACACAGGATCTGTTGGAGAAGAGATATGTCACTTCTCTCAACCTTTAGTCTTCTACTTCCACTACTCAATAATAGTTGTTTTGCAAGGGAGACTGCATTTTCTGCAATGATGAGACAATTAACCAATTGTCAGAAGATATTCTTGAAAACAGCTGTAATATTTATCTTCACTTTCATGACAACACCTTTAATTTGATCATTAAATATATAAATAAAATAATAAAATTAATAGAAACATGACCAACAGAAGAGGATGGCTTCTTTTATTTCCTTCAAAAGAGGTAAGTGCTAATGGTGAAAATTGAAGGACTACCTTTTGACATCCTTTTTGGCAGCAGAAATACTAGATCTATCTGTCAGAGTTGAAGGAAAGGTGTGCTAATAGTTTTCTTTTAATCACTCTTCGAAGAATCCTTTGTTTCATATAGTTACATTCATCTTCGAAGTATTCTTTTGAAAGTGTAGCATGCAGCAGAGAAAGCCAAAACCTTGCAAGATGGAGCTGGAGTGCCCATTCCTCAAATCAAGGGGTGGCAGAGATAAGCATCTCAAACACAAACCTTGCAAGGCCAAGCCCAGAGGGATGAATCAGAGGGCACTGAGGAAGACAAACAGTCTTCATCTCGAAGACAACCTGAAGGAATGTGCAACCCCTAGAGACTAGCCATGCAAGTGTGGAAGAATAAAATGATCAACTGAAAGGAGGAGGGGACTTGAGGGAATTTTAAATAAGACACTGTATAAAAGAGAAGGGAACCATCTTCTTGGTGTGCATTGTTGGTGGAGCGGAGACTCCCCGGCACACCCAGCGCTGCTTGCTTATTGCTTTTCACCTTTTGATTGTAATAAAATATTCCAAAATCTCCAATTAGACTCTGAGTGTTTGTGACAAATTCCATATAGCATTTCAGAGGGGGATATCCCGTGTTCTGAATTGGACATACTCCTACCCTTAAAGTAAGGCTAAGGGTAGACATTTTATCCAAGACATCTTAGTTTCTAACAACTTTATTAAATGGGCCTTCAAGGTACCATTCATCCACTCTATCTGTCCCGAACTCTGTGGATGCCATGGGGTGTGATATTCCCACCTTATCCCCAAGGCTTCTGCTAAACCTTTTAAAATTTGTCAAGGTACCATTCATCCACTCTATCTGTCCCGAACTCTGTGGATGCCATGGGGTGTGATATTCCCACCTTATCCCCAAGGCTTCTGCTAAACCTTTTAAAATTTGGGAGGTCAAATGGGTTCCTTGAGCGGAATCGATTACCCCTGTCAAACCATATCTAGGGATAATGTCTTCTAAGAGATGTTTGGCCACTGTTTGAGCAGTGCCAAACGCCTCTATCCAACAAGTTAATAGGTCTACTATTACTAGCAAATACTTTTACCTTGCTGCCTTTGGTAATTCAGTAAAATCTATCTGTTCTTATTCAAAAGGTCTTTGTGCCAATGGTCTCCCTCCTGAGGATGTTTGTCATAGATTTCATTTGTTAACCTTTTGGAAAATTAAGCAAACCCTAGCTTCTTGCTTTGCTATTTCAAATATCCCTATGCACCCATAGAATTTTAAGAAACGGTCTGCCAATGCCCTACTTCCCCACTGGCTTCTCTGGTGCATTTGCTGCACAAATCTTTGGGCAAAGATCTTGGGTAATAATTCCCGGCAATCGGGCAAAATCCACTTATTATCAGTCCATTTTACTCCTAATTTCTCTAAGCTCTCTCTTTCTTTTTGAGAACAGATTTTTGGTGTTTCCTTTTTGTCATCTTGGGTTTTCCTCTCTAGTGAGTATTAAAAGTGCTCCTCGCCTGCCCGATTAACTCAGTCTCTATTAAAGGATGCAATTGAGCTGGGGAGGCTTCTAATTTGTCTAGCCTTGCTTTTATTCCTTCCAGTCCTTCTAGAGGATAGATTTTTTTTTTTTTGAGGTACTCTATGTATAACAGTGTCACTGGTATCCTTTCAGTTACCCTTCAGAGCCTCTAGTAAGAGAGCTGCATTATGCTTTTCATTTTCTTTTGTCTTTTGAGTTCATCTGTCTATTTCTGCAGAGTTTTAACCAATCTCTGAAGTGACTCTGTAGTTTGGCTTTCTGATTTCAGCTGTTGGTCACAGAACTCTATGGCTGCAACCGGAGACAAATCTAATACTGCATAAGTAAATACCTTCCTTTTCCAGCTCGGGTACAACCATTTTTCTGCAGGACATTAATGTGCTCTGAAACACTCTGCAAGTTATGCCAGTTCTGCTGTACCCAGTGTCATAAGTGCTCAGAGTCTAATTGGAGATTTTGGAATATTTTATTACAATCAAAAGGTGAAAAGCAATAAGCAAGCAGCGCTGGGTGTGCCGGGGAGTCTCCGCTCCACCAACAATGCACACCAAGAAGACGGTTCCCTTCTCTTTTATACAGTGTCTTATTTAAAATTCCCTCAAGTCCCCTCCTCCTTTCGGTTAATCATTTTATTCTTCTATGTTTGCCTGGCTAGTCACTAGGCGGTTGCACATTCCTTCAGGTGATCTTTGGGATGAAGTCTGTTTGTCTTCCTCAGTGCCCCCTGATTCATCCCCTCCAGGCTTGGCCTTGCAAGGTTTGTGTTTGAGATGCTTATCTCTGCCACCCCTTGATTTGAGGAATGGGCACTCCAGCTCCATCTTGCAAGGTTTTGTGTTTGAAATGCAGATAGAGTTCTGTTCTCCGTTTATCTTTCCATGCCTTATAAGGAAATTTTACTCCTTTAAGCAATTTTCTCTGCCGACTGTGGTTAAGGCTAGCTATTGTATCAGTATCCTTGACACTGTGTCTTTTGACACAAATCACGTCCACATGTTTTACACCATTTACTAGTAACCTGAAGAGTCAGATCATGAAGTTATGTCAGAGATAAAAAAATACTTTCAAGTTCCTATAGGCTTTACCAGTTCTGTTCGTGCTGTGTACTTTAGTATATTTTCCAGATTCTGAATTCATCCTTCATGCTATGCTGATATTTAGCAAAGGAACATTAGATCAAAAAGTGTCATGGTTTTATTATTTGTTATCTATGTTCCACATCATAACATCATGTAGTGCACTGGGAGTTAAATAATTAATGCTGCAGTTCCATGGATTGTCGATAGTTCCAGGTATACCTGTCTCAGAAGAAAAGAAATACATACTCCAGAGGACTTTGCATTACTTTTTGTTTCCATTTTCCACTCAGAGGAAAAGATAAAGCTATTTGCATGTAACAAGATGCCCTTTCTTTTCCCTTTCTGCTCATCTTGACAGCAGTTTTTTCTTCAGCATTAGAGTAAGGCCTTCAGTTTTTGGACACTCTCATTTTATTTAACTTATTAGCTTCAATTCCAATTGCATTGCATTATATTGTGTTATTTTGCATTATATTATATGCATATAATATAATAAGTATCTTATTTAGTAAAATAGCTTTCTTCCTCAGATAGTTGCTGCTGTTTTGTTTCTAGACCCATCTCCCTACCTTTTTCCCTTTCCTGAGGCATGGATCTGTGCGTTCACCCACCCCATTAGTCACAGAACTGGGCTGAACCAGCCCCTAAACCATTGACAGTAAGTTAGTTACTTCATGTACTCAGTAACATGGCAAGGTATAGCTAGAAACAAAGTAGGAAAAAAAATCAGAACAGATGAATTTGTTCTCCTACCTTGTTTTGAGTTAAAATGTGTAGTCTTTTAAGGAAGAAAACATACTATACTTACTATGTGGATGCTTTTGGATATCAGTATGTTCATACAAAAACAAAGAGAACTGAGAGATGAACTATCTAATTATATTTGCTTTTTTTCATTTTATATTCAGAAGAAATAGTCCTTAACATCCCAGCAGGATCCATCTCCTGAAATGGTAAATAGTAAGTGTTATATGAGTGCATAGTGATTTGGTCTGGATGTGAAAAAGCATATTCACTGCTGTTGGAATGAGGAATTTCTGCACATAACTAAGTTAAATTTTAGGTATCTAACTAACAGAAATAGTACTTGCAGAGTAGATGCATACCTCTAGTTTATAGATTCATATTTTTGGACTTATGCCCTTAGTGTTAGAAATAGCAAAACTAACATGACAAGCCTTTAGAGAGAATTAGCCTTTAATAGCTCTCTTTTTGCTTATTAATATAAATATTCAATGTAAAAGAAGTACTGTTTCATTAGTATATGGAGGTCATATCATGATAGTAACTGGCAATGGCCAGAGCTAACAAGATACCCAAGTAAGTCTTAATTTCATTCCTACTCACAAGACATAAGAGAAATAAACAGCGAACTGTGATATAACAGTTAAGAATACATATATATAACAGCTAATATATAATATAAATATAAATAAATATAAATATAGTATAAATATAATATAAATATAAATATAACAGCTAATAATAAACAGCTAAGAAATAAACAGCAAACTGTTAAACAGAACTAGTCGGTCTATAAAGCAGAAAAACTCAAAGAATTCCAGCTAAGTCCAGGACTGGTCATCACAAAAAAACACGACTTTTACTATGTTGCTGCTTTTCATTCATCAGTTTTCCAGTAAATTTATGCCTTTCTTCATATTTTTATCAAACTGATGACATTTGAAACTAATTTTTACAGGATAAACTTATACTGGTGTAATTACTGCATTCATTCACTGGATGATAATAATGATGAAGTAAATTATATATTTCACCATTGATTTCTTGTGATTCAGGAGAAAAGACACTGGGATGCTGTCATACAAAGATCACCTACCAGTCAGTCAAGTAGTGGTTGGAGATATTGACCGGCCTGGGTCTGAAGCAAAGATATCTGTGGGTCCTGTGCATTGTCAAGGAGATCGTAAGTTGGCTCTTTCCTTCCTCTTAGTGCTGTATAGAAAGAATAAATCATTACAAAATTATAATTTAGTTGATTCCACATCTACAATTAAGTATGTGGCAGCCTAGTCAAGCATGGAAGAATTATGTGACTTGACAAACTTTGTCTAAGAAACTGCATGTTCATCTTTGTATTTAAAATGTTCTTTTGGGCATCTTTATGGTAATGTGGCAACATAGATTATTCAAGTAAGTTTATGTAGGTAAAAACAGTGATACGGATTTGTGTAAGAAGTTCTCCAAACATCCAGTGCTGAAAAACCCTAGAACATGGGTAACCAATCTCTTGTCTTGCCTGGGCAGAATTTAGAGATTAGAAATTGTCTTGGCCACAAATACATAGGTCATTCCAAAAGTAATGCCTCATATTTATTTCCATGGAAACAACAACAGATACAAAGAACACAATTTTACTATTTGATAGAGCAAATTCTCAGCAACAAAACACTATTTCTCAGCATTTCTCACCACCATTAGCTATATATTTTCACCAGCAATGAACAAGAGCCTACATGCCAAACTCATAACAATCTGGAAAACTGTCACCACTCCTGAAACACATCATCCACTGCCTTATTGTGACTACATTCACAATTTGGACTCAATAACAATCAACAAAAGTGCTGATGAATGTCAATGGGTACAATTTTTTTCACATAGAGGAATTCAGTGACAAACCATGATTCATAGGCCCTTCCATGTCACATGCCATTTTGTCAGACTGCCCCTCTGCTGCCATCTGTCACACAGCAGAAGAATGTAATGGAATATAAGTGGGAAGGTTTAACTTCCATTCTGTGCCACATACATCTACTTTTGATGTTATGGCCCAGCATAATAAATCAGGAGGCATTACTTTTGGAGCAGCCTTCACAAAATATACACTAACAGTAATATAAAAGTAAAAAAAAAATTTGTTGTGGTTTTGTGGATTTGATGCTGGTATTCTACATCAGAACATCATGCAGGCAGTTAAGGAGTTAATGCTGTTGGGGAGCAGTAGAGGGGCAGAGCTCCACACCAGATGCTCTCTTGCTCAGTGCGCTCTTTTGGCTGCTGTGGAAATTCACCCCTGCAGTTCCTCCCTAACGTAAGCTCCTACCTTTTGGTTTGGAAACTTTCTCTATATCAATTGTTCAGTTTTATTAGATTTAATAAATTTACTGTTCCTTCTTAAATCGTGCCGTTGTTTTTTGTAGACCCATCTATTCCGTCAGTTACCCCCTCACCCCGGAGTGCATGGCTCTGCTTGGGCGGCCGCATGGCCACTGACGTGCAGTATTTTTTTTCCATTCCCTCTCCCTTCTCAATTTCCCTTGGGTCACTGTCACAGATAACACCATGACAATATTTTAAATATTTTTCTTAAAACGTTAAAAAGAGACAGAGAGAGAGAAAGAGAGCAAGAAGCATGCATGGTATATGTATATATATATGTATAGTATAGCCTAGAGAATCGTTGCTTTTGTTAATTCTAGTGCATGGTTGGAGTTGAGTAACCCAAAACAGCTGGGGTTATAGTTAAAACATACATGCCAATTCAGGGGTAGGTGAAAGATCCCCACCCAAGTTCTTAGGGTGGATGGTACGAGTTGCCTATTTCAGCCAGAGGAGTGGTCTGGTTTTGTCACAGTTGAAATATGAGTTTTAGAAGATCCTAGGCCTGGTGATGTATCACCAGTGATGTGCCAGAAGAGAAAACCATTGCTCCACCAGAGAAGAATCCCACTTGGGAAGGAAAATATCCTATTCCTGAAGACGGGTAATCTGAGCAAGAAGACAGAAGTGGCATACGATTCTTCTGTTGAAGCAATCTGATTTGGAGAGGATGGTCAGAGTAGCCAATGGGCAGAACTGTGTGGATGGTGTGAAGGAAGGAACTCAGTGACAGCACACTGAATATCTGTGTGTATAGTTGGGCTGTGTACTGGGGATTCACTCTTTGGATTGCACAGTGGACCACCTAGGAATGAACTATTCCTGTCTAACCAATCCAGGTCAGAGATACATAGACATACAGAATGTGGTTAAACACAATACTGTATATACCTACCATGTTTCTGGCCACCAGCCTCTACAATCACTGAGAAATGACGAAGCCAACATGTTAGCTTGAGTTAGGATTGAGGATTCACCACCCAAGAACATCGCCCCCTGACTATATCAGAAGCTGTGGCATGATGGGCAAGACAATGTGAGCACCTGCTAAAACACAAGGGCTGACCATACAACTGCCTGATGTTGTCCAGACATGCTGAGACTATGACCCTTGCTTCAAGATAAGACCGAGATTGTAGCCCTTCTTGCTAGAGGACACATGTCACGCTCCAATATAAAGGAGGGAGATGAGGTTCTTTGATTATGTGTATACCTGGCAAGAGATTAAGAAACAACAGTTCAAATGTTGGTCCAATCAGTTTATTACCAGTATTGACCAGGGAGATGGGGAGGAGGAAGGTGGATACTGTTACCAATAAGGATGATGGGGAAGGGAAGGCGAACGATAGGAAAGATAGGAAAGAAGCAAGGATTTGTACAACACAGGGAAAGTCACCAGCCAGGATCCTAGGGGTGGTCTGGTTGCTAGAGGCTCTGGTAGTCTGAGGCAGAAGAGCAGGGATGGCAGAAGCGGGGAGAACAGCAGCAGTGAAGGGAAGCCTTGAACAGCAAACAGTTGTCCCGGAGAAGCGGCACTGGGTCAGCACAGGAGAAGCAGCGTGGGGTCAGCCCAGGAACAGCATCAGTCAGCACTGGAGAAGCAGTGAGGGGTCGGCACCGGGAGGGGCAGCAGCAAAAAGTGATCAGCTTATGAGGTCTCTCCTAAGAGAAGGCCTCTCCGGGAAGCAGCAAACAGTGATCAGCTCATGAGGGTTCAGATGATAGAATCCCTCGAAGGAGCAGGGAGGTCAAGGAGAAAGCAGCACGTCTCAGGCAGCAGGCCCAGGAGGGACAGCAGCAGGGATCAGCTCATGAGGTCTCTGATGGAAGGGCACCTCTTCTCATGGAGATCAATCCCTCTTTTATCCTCCATTTTTCCTGCCTACATGACAAATCCTGTGCTAGGATGCCAGGCAAGCATCTCCTGAGATGGCTATCTCCCCACAGAGATGAGTACCACACAAAAGAGTGTTCAGCGGCCACTGAGCTGCAGTTTATCTCACTTTCATTGCCCCAGGACATGCCCATCTGCTTGTCCCTTAGACAAAGGATTTCGCAGCCCTTGCCCAGGACTTGCTTGGACATGTTCAGACATGTTCATCAGCAAACTTCGAGGCAATGGTACAAAATAATAGTCTCTTACAACACAATCCTCTACAACAATGGCAAGTTGATTACACTGGGCCCCTCCCTCAGTCTGAGGGGGTGAGTTATGCCCTGACCTGCACTGACACATCAAGTGAGCAAGTTCTATCCAAGGCCAAGAGCAAACCAGACACCTCAAGTCCTTGGGAGAGACCAAGGGACTTATTTCACTGGTGCAATGGTATAACACTGGGCAGAAGTAAACAACATTGAGTGCAATAACACCTGCAGTGTAATCCAATGGGGGCAGGACTTATTGAATGCTATAATGGTATTCTTGAGGCTGCCCTGAAAACAGACTCTCAGTCCCTGCAAGTGTGGACAAAAAGACTCTAGGAAACCCTGCAGAACCTGAATGATAGACCTAGAGATGGAAGATCCAGTGCTCTGAAGATGTTGTAGATGACATGAGCCTCCCTACTTAGAACAGAAATTATGGGTACTGATAATTGGATAAGACCCCAAATTGGTGATGATACTAATCTTCTGCTCCCTGCCCCTGAAAACCTAGAACCAACTACCCATAAAATAGAAAGACCTTGACTGAAGTGGTGCACCTTGTGCAACTTTTTGGAGGCTGGGGGATAGGTAGTCTCCCTGGGTAATAGGCATGTGGCCTGCAGACATAGTGGTCAACACTCCAGATTTCATTCCTAAGGGGACCTTAATCACATCCCTATGGCAAGTCAGGACTCTTTCTCCTTTTGGTACCTGATACAGTTATGCAGCCTCAGATATCAGGCCAAAGGGTATGGTACCTATGGCCAGGGCACGTCCTAGTGCAAGCTGAAGGGCTGACCTAGGTCAGCCTGTATCTTGCCATGGAGGGCGGACCTACCCTTTCTTGTAATTCTAAAACATCTATAGTACTTGCCTCCCAGTGAGTCTCCAGGGTCACTGTGAGGAGATACATAATGTCAAGACGCTCCAGTGTCACAGTGAGATCAGTGTGACACCTGGTGATGGACTATGTGAGACTGATGGAACACAAGCTGCACCTTCACTGATCTGAACAACTGTGTGCATCCAGAAAAATAATCAAGTACTGGCCCATGAAGGAATACAGACATTAAACATGAACCAGTCATCAATTCTCATATTTTTGCAATCTACATTGTGATGGGCAATTGTACAAGTGTCACAGTGTATTTGATCACCATAATGGAAAGGGCTTACCTTTAACCTGCTTTAAACTGTCAAGGGGTGGAGTATAGTGGACATGTTAAGATGTGGGTTGAACCAGTGACTGAGCACCTGGTAGGAAGACAGAGCCAACCCAGGGTAGGTCAGATGCATGCAATGCACCTGAGTGTCCAGAAGGGGTAGAGTCAGGATCCGCTCCTTCCTAGACCTCATTTAAGGGTTGGTAATGGAGGTGAGGGTATCTCATCTGGAGATCCCTGCCTACCTGAGGATCTTACAGGCCTACTGAAGCTAAGGAGTTTATTTCCCTTATTTCAACATCCACTGCTGTCATGTTTGAGTGGATCCTCCCTTGCTGCAGCCTGGCATCTTACTGCCCTACTGTCACTGTGCTTTCCATTGCATCACACCTATATATTATGAAACTTTTTATGCTTATGACATAACACTACTTTGCATTAATTATTGACTCTATTGCTAGCAAGTACTGTTATAGTGCTTGAATATCATTAATGACAATCTTTTCCCAGTGGAAACATATTAGAGGGTTCTTTGGGGCTTACATTAATTGTGGTTGTACAGCTTTGCTTCATTTATTAGATTCTTTCTGTGGTACATCGAGATCAGAAATGTCTATTGTCATTGTAAAGTAAACAAAGGTGGTGACAGTGCCTTCATTTAAAGTGCAGGTGCTATAGAGCAAGATACTAAAGGAAAGTGGAATTAACTCACCCCTCCTGGCAACCATTTGGATTAAGGAATGCAGCCACCTCTTGTTCAAACTCTGGCGCGCTGGAAGGAAGGGAGTGAGGGGAGGGGGGCAACCTGCACAGGCTCTGAGCATATCTGTGCTCCCGGAAGCACAGCTGGAAGTACCACCAAGAGGGAGAGACAGAGAGGACGGGTGGATCTGGACTACTCCACTCTGGTCACTCAGGTGCTCATTTACTGGTTCAGGCTGTGACCAGTCAATCCTATTGCAGTCATGTAGAGTAGTTTTGAAGACAGATTAGTTCTACATGAGGCAATATACAAATGCAAGACCTGTGCCTTAGGTGAGTCAGTGTTTTGTTCTTATGACTTATCACCTGTTAACTCAGTGTCACTACTGTGTTTACTGTGGTAACTGTACTGTACTGAAGACTTCTCTCAACAGCACATTATTGTACTACTCAAAATCATAAATCAGGAATTTGAGAATACAAACATCAGAAAATAGACATGACACAACCAGAAAAGAGGAAAGTAATAAAAGCAAGATGTAATGTTTTGTTTCAGTATGGACAGCACTGTAGCATATATTAACATTAAAAGCCTTGAATTTCAAGTCAGCTTCCAGAAAACACTGAAATGTTTCTTTCCTGTCTGTCTCATTCCTGCAGGGAACTACTGGAATGCTGCTTCCTTCATCACATCATCATCCTACCTTCACTTCTCCACTTTCCAAGGGGAGACTAGTGCAGACATCTCTTTCTATTTCAAAACATCAGCCTCAGATGGAGTATTTCTTGAGAATCTGGGGAACACCGACTTCATCAAACTGGAGCTGAAATGTAAGTGTCTGCTTTTTCCACAACTTTGCTTGGAACCTGAAGCAGATTCATATCAAGTAAATGATTTTAAGAAAAATGTATTGTTCAGTAAAACATGTAAACTCAGTAAAGTCAGGAAATAAACCTCCATATCAAACTGTCTGACTTGCTCTCAGGTTGCTACGAGGAACAACTGAAGTCTGTTGGGTTTTTTTTATTTATTTATAAAGGGAAGAAGTAGATAGAACTGGTAACACAGGTATAGAATGACACAGACTTAAAAATATTTGTCAAAATTATATGACAGATGTATTAATTTAAAGTATGTTTCTTCAGCTTTGGCAGAGACTAATCTAATCAGCACTGTAAGGATCCAGAGCTGAAAATGTACATGTGGTATTTAAAGTCACTGTAAAAAAAAATCTTATAAAATTAACACTTCTGCCAGCATTATCTGTTCATTCAGTTATTGATCTGAGAAAGAGGACATGATATCTCAAGAGAAAAATTAATTTCATTTAAACTACTTCTAATGTCCCAAGGGCGAACAAACTCCCGTGGCTGGGTGAGGGCGAGTGGTAGGCAAGCACCCATGGCTCATCTACTTCCTCTCTGCCTAACTCTCCAGCCTGTCAAGGTCTTGCTGAATGGCAGCACAGTCTTCTGGTGTGTCAGCCGTTCTTTTCAGCTTTGTATCATCAGCCAACTTGTTACTAATTTCTGTTTTCTGTAATCTACTGACAATCTACTGAAGCTCCTACTGAGTCATAGAAATCTGTTTGGTTCTTTTTTTCTTTTTTTTTTTTTTTTTTTTTGTATTAAACAGGGGACATGGCCCTTTCAGTAATAATGTGGCAGACATTTCTGATTTAATTTTCAATTTAAGTAGTACTTAGAGCTGTTTGAGGTGAGCATCTCCAGAGCTTTTTGTTCTTCTAATGCGTGAACTGTGTACTTAGCCTCTGAAGTTATCAGAGCAGATCTGCTGTTCACTTAGCTTAAAGGTGGCAAGAGCAATTAATAAAGGTGACCTGAGAACAACCACAAACCTTTTGAACTCAACACAGGTTAAATAATAGTAACATTATAGTTGTTTTCTGAATAAATTTACTAAATCAAGAATGTAGCAAAGTGCCTAAATACTGTTAAACAAGAGTCTTAAGTCTAAGCCTGCTGTGGCTTGGCATATGCCTCTATTCAACTATTACCTACAGTCCCTGAATCTAAGCCTTAGATTACAAGTATTTTATGGCAGAAATATCATCTGTAGAAACAGATGTAAGGTCAAATGTACTGCTGCTGTTCAAGGTTAAGAAATAATCCCTCTTGATTAAAACTATCTTGAATGTATTTGTGAAAACATACAGAGCAGACCATTTGAACATCATTACATTCATTCGAGCCTTTCTTCCTGGAAACTAAGCTTGAAAATTTCAGAGCCCTGGAAAACAATCCTTTCTGAATGTTGTTGTTTTGTGGTTTGGATTCCGGTATTCCACATCAGAACATCATGCAGGCAGGTAAGGAGTTAATGCTGTTGGGGAGCAGCAGAGGGGTGGAGCTCCCCACCAGATGCCAGGCTGCCGTGGAGCTTCAGCATGTGTGCTTCCCCTGCAATTCCTCCTTAATGTAAGCACACAGCTTTTGGTTTGGAAACTATCAGTTGTTCAATTTTATTAGATTTAATAAATTTACCGTTCCTTCTCAAATCGTGCCGTTGTTTTTTGTAGACCCATCTATTCCCTCAGTTTCCTCCTACCCCTCCAGAGAGCACAGCTCTGCTTGGGCGGCTGCGTGGCCACTGACGGTGCAATTGTTGTTTTTTTTCCTTTCCCTTTCTCTGTCCCTTCTCGATTTCCCTTGGGTCACTGTCACGGATAACTCCGTGACACTGAACATGAAGTTTATGCTAGTCACAGCTCAAAAAGAATTAAATACTGTGGTTTTAGCAACAAAGATAAAAACCTATAAATTCATGATTCAGAAAAGAGAATGAGTTTATCTAGTTTTCATTAGTTTGTTTCATTCTAACATGTACTTTATTGGAATTCACTGAAATAAAAATTAAAACCTGATTTTCAGGTTTTCACGTTTCTTGCATGGCTTACATGCCATCAACTTCTTTAAAGAGTTTACTTCCCTCTTACAGAAGTCCCATAAAACTGATATGTAATTTTTTTTCTTAATAAGAATATAAATGTAAGTCTAGGGTTTAAAGGCAATTCTATCTTATAAAGAATGTTCCCCTTGGCAGAGTACTTTCTAGCAAACCCATTGAATTATCTAGCAGAACTGTCATTTTGCACTAAAGCTTTTCATGTAATGGCATTTTTGATGTATTTGCTGCAAGGTGCTACACTTCAAACAGTGGTTATATTTTCTTTTTCTTTGCCTTTTTGTACAGACTCTAGGATTCTATGTTCAAATTTCATTATCAAAACAGAAAGCATGAATACATATTCTTCACTGTTCAGTGTTTAGCCAGTGTATCAAAATTCATGCAATTTTTTGCTGTCACTTGAGTCAACACTGCACAGCACTGCCTTCCCATGCCCTGGTTTAAGTTGACATGGTTTAAAAGTGCATGAGGCACCATCTCTAGCGCTGTTCAAGAAGCGTTTAGATGAGGTGCTAAGGGATTTGATTTAGTAGTTTAGTGGATAGGAATGGTGATAGGAGGATGGTTGGACTAGATGATCTTGTAGGTCCTTTCCAACCTAATGTACCTATGAACCTATGAAGGTCTGGCTGCTGCTGAGTAATGAGTGCCTTTAAATCCCAGGGATGGGATTGGCTGCATGAGGCCTGCAGGTCAGATATGCCTGGGTTAGGAACCTAAGGTGCTGTGGAGTCCAGAACTGGAAAAGGACTGTTGGTGTGATGCATCCACTGTTTGGTTTCCATAAACATTCAACAAATATCCATGAACGTCAATTGGTGCAACTTTGTTAAGCATGTAAGAATTCAATTGCACACTTCTACTGCCATAACCACAGTATCTGCCTCTGTTGTCATGAAACAATTAACTAGAAGGCATTACTTTCAGAGCAGCCCTTATATATTTTAAATTGTTTTTTCTTTAATTTGAATTACATATGTAAGTGTTGGAAATTGTTTGGTTATGTTATTAAAATACAAAATACTTTTATTGCTTTCACCAAAGGAATACATTTTTAAAGTAGAAAAAGATTTTGCATGACTAAATGATAAGATATAATGAAAGAGGAGGTGTTTCTAATAATAGTGAAATTGTATCCATAATACTTCAGATATTTATGCATGCGACTAATTAAATTTATGTCATTAGATTGATTTAATTGAATGTAACTATCTTTGGATTAAGCTTTTGCAAGAATATTTTAATGTGGTACATGATAAATGTTAATATAAAGCTTTGGCCAGATATTTTCCTAACACTTTGTAACATTTCATTATGGTTTAAATGCTATTCAAAAATAAATAGGAATTTAAATCATAATGAAGGTTAATTTTTAATTCACCCTTTGTTCAGTCCTTGTTTCTCTACTTTGCCTTGCTGTAGACCTTCTCCAGTAACTTTTTTTTTTCAGTCAGAAACATTTCACACATTTTCTTACATTTTGAAAGAAAATATCTTTGAAATAAACACAATCCTTTATTAGTTTATTAATAAAATTTTATTTTTGAAGAAAAGCATAAAAACAGTTACTATTACAAAACTGCCATTACACATTTTATACACCCAAAGTCAAAGACATAATCTCCACTGGGGAAGTGAGAGGTGGGAGTGGTGTCTACCCAGAAGTTAGTAAAAAAATAACAGTAAATGATTGCAAGTATAGTTTTCAGAGAAGGGAATCTTTGTTTAAACTTCTGATGAAAGGTTATCAAGATCCATCCACCCTGCCCCATCCTCCAACATCTTCACGTATGAATTAACTACATTATAAGTAAACTTGAGTTGTATTTTTTGGATTGTGATATCACAGTGCAGCAGGGTACTTAACCTGTTTGTGACCCCCAGATGGGCACAGAGAAACAAGTAGTAACAATGAAAATTTGCTTTTAAACTAGAAAAATCAATCAGCTTTTATTACTGTGAGCACCTGGCCAGATTTTCTGTCAGCTACAACTTTTTCAGTCTTAACTACAGTCTCCAGCATAGCTTTCACATAGTCCATAAACTATAGAGTAAGAAAAACACCACAAAAGAGAAAGTACACAAGCAAAGTGTTTTTATTCAAAATCGCACTATAAAAGAATAATGTACTGATACTTAGTTCTAAGGCCTGCACCAGACTATTAATACTTCTGTTATGATGTACCATTTACACAATTGTGTAATTTTTACAATGTTCTTATATTTTTCCATGCTTCTTCTGTAATCTAATTTCATGAAAGTTAGCACACAATTTTATTTTGCCCTTCATCCAACAAAAATTAACTGCCAGTTAAACAAAATCTTTAATATGCTGTATGAGGGAACTGTTTCGAAGACTTTGCGTCCCATTTGTTGTGCTGTCTTCTGCTGCATGGGAACAAGTCAGTTTCTGGTAAAGCACTGCAGTTCAAATGTACAGTGTAATATATGATTAGATAATACAGATACAAAAACACAGTTCTCCTTTTCTACTCACTGCACTGTCTGCAGTTTCCTTTATGTGAATCACCTTTCACAAAAGAGACCAGAAGATATTGCTGCCATATATTTTAAGCTTTAGTACCATTCAGGAGATGACTCGGCAACACCTTCAACTGAGATGCCCTTCCTGTCTTCCATGCAGCTAAGTAGTTATTGGAAGAGGGATGATTGGATTGGAGGTAACATTCTCTATCTGAAAGTATATTGCCTTAAAAGCAAGTAGGTATTTTTTCAAGGCCTGTTCCCAGCCTTAAGATGTTTGATCTTAAACAAGTTCTTTCACATATCTTTGATTTGGTATCCTGCTTAAGTCGGACAGATAATGACACCTTTCATTCTCAGTGTCCAGAGCTGAAAATTGCTAGACAAACTGAAATACAATCATGGAAATATGAGAGTTGATTTAAAGAGTTTATCTACTAGATAGCTGTAATGCAGTTAGCATAACTTAAGTAATTAATAATTAATAATCATCTTCTGAGAACATGTTTAGCATTAGCATGAAAATTCATGATAAAATTGGTACTTTCATTTAAATGTAGTATTTTTGTCCCCCAGGGCAATCTAATCTATTGTGTAGGAAGGCTGGTATTTTTAATTGATTAGTTGGTTACTTTTTGATTCTATTTTAAAGTGAGATAAAAATAACTGACTCTTACTCATTATAAAAATCAAATCCCTACTTATCATGGTCCTCGAAGAGATGCTTACTTTCGATGAGAAAGGCACCTTTCTCAATACTGTTTTCCCTTCATTTTAGCTCTGGTACAGCTATTCTTTCCCAGAATGCTGCTAATTGTGCATGTAAGTGGTTGTCTGCCAGTAGAAAGACATATAATTATCGTTCTTCCACAAGGTCAGAGAAGCCAGGAATATTCATCTTTTTACTATCACATACCTGGAGATTTAGTCATTTTCAAGTAGCCTTTATGCTTTGGAGAAGGTAAAGGCACGTTTCCAGCAGTTCAATATTCCCCCTCCGCTGCAATCAGCAAGTTGGGCTACCCTGGGGAAAAATCAGTGAAGGATTGTTCTCTGTTCTCTGATCCACCGTTCTGCTCCAAAGAAGTAAATTATCAGCTGTAAATGAGAAGTGCTGAGAGTGCATGAGGATATGCCTCTGATGTGGTTTTGTGATTTTTTTATTTTATTTTATTTTATTTATTTATTTTTGCTGCTGGTATTCCACATCAGAACATCATGTTGGGAGTTAAAGAGTTAATGCTCTGGTGGGGAGTGGAAGAAGGGTGGAGCTCTGGACCAGACACCATCTGCCCTCTGGCACGCTTTTCTCTCAGCTTTCTGCAGAGATAAAGCACATGTGCTTCCCCTGCAGTTTTACTAACATAAGCTCTCACATCTTGGTTACTTCTCTCTCCCAGTTTGTTCGATTTTGTTAGATTTAGTAAAGTATAATTCTTCTGCAAACCGTTGCTGTTGTTTTTAGTTTTTTTTTTTTAAACCCATCTGTTAACTCTGTACCCTTCCCGCTTGCAACCCCCCCACCTCCTCCCCCTCCCTCCCCCCCCAGAGCACACGGCTGTGCTTGGGTGGCCATGTTGCCACAGACAGTACGGTTTCTTTTTTCCTTTCCCTCTCTCGCTCCTTTTTCCTTGTGTCCCTGTCAAGGATATAACTGTGACAGTTATTGGTGGAGAATGCAGGCAGTCAAGAATCTCTACTTCATTGTAAGACTATTGCTTGAGGACTAAGGGCCATTATGTACCTTACAACGTATTGGTTTATTTTTAAGTTACTTATGATCAGTACAAGAGTTGTATAACCATTATTGTATAAGTGTATAACCGCTTAAGGGCACAGATGAAGATACCTGCCTGATCCCTATACATCCTGGCTAATGTAACAGACAATACAATGTCTGGACTGGTTTCCAGGTTCTCTTTTCAGTTGCTTATGCATGTTCAGGATGCCAGCTTAGGGACTGTGTTAACAGTTTCCCTGCATGTACTCTCTGCAATCATGTGGAGGAAGTCTTTCTCAAAACCAGAGAATGTTGAATGGCAGGGAATCTGGAGAGGCTTAGGAAAGAGATTAGAAGTGTGGGGACCCCAATGTCATGGGATTTTACTCTTGAACACCTGTGGGATCTTGAGAAACTAGGCAAGTATTTGAGTAAGGGATAATGAAGTTCAGAAAGATCTGAGGAGGAACGGTTTGCCTGGGGCTTGACTTGTGCTTACTGAGCTATATTTAATACTATTCTGCAGGGAGACAGTTTCCAGACTGAGGTCCGAATCAAAAAGGAAAACCTCCAAGTCAAACCTGACCAATCACAGGGAGCACCAGTATCAATGTCAGTTGCCCCTGTGGGAGGCCAGAAATGGAAACGGGTGTCCTCACATCTAGAACAGAAAAAAGAGGTGGAGGAAGAGGAGGAAGATCAAGGCAAAGGGCCCACCTCAAAACCACCACCACTGTGAAAGGCAACTAAGAAAAGTGACAGACATGGAGAGGAGAGTGATGATGAGGAAGTCACTGTTACCATTATTCATTGACTCCTGAAAATGACTGAAACCCGAGGCTCAAGAAAAGAGTTTATACAGTGCCTGGATGAAACTACTGTCACCTGGTTGCTTTGGTTCTGGGACAATGGGGCTGGTAGCGTGTCCCTAGATGGTAATAAAGCTCGCCAACTAGGAAGCATTGCCTGAGACCTAGCTGTCAACAGAGGGATTAGTAAATGGCTGAATGGAGTCACCACCCTCTGGGAACAAATGTTACTAGCTGAGAAGGAAAGACATCCCTACAAAGACAATCTGGAGCCTGCAATAAGGAGATGGGATACTGTTGAGAAAGGCATCCGATATTTGAGAGAAACAGTCATGGTGGAAATGTTGTATGATCCTATATATGTTCCTAACAATTCACACCAGCACTATAGTCCTGATGGAGTGAGAACTACACCTGATACATGGCGTAAGCTCTCAAGAACAGCACGAGAGAGGTATGCGAGTACACTAGTACCAACATTCAATAGATGCGAGGAACAACACAGAAGACCCTCAGTTTGTTAACTGATTCTTACACTTCAAAACTATGAACAATTCCTGTCATTGCACACTTCCATTTCAGCCATATCAAAGGTAGTAAAAAGACTAGATAAAATGGAGAAGGTACAGGAAGGCATACTGGATGAACTGTCCCTAGTGATCAATAGAGATGAACCCATGGCAGTATCAGAAACACCTGATGAAGACCAGGATGATCAAGAGAATCTGCTAAAGGAGCTGATCAAACTGATTAAAGTCTCAGATGTCAAAGGCAAAAGCCTCCCTGCTCAGGCTAATGACAGCAGTAATTCCATGTTCCGTGCAGCTCTGTGGAGCTACTTACCTGCAAATGGAGAAGTGGAGAAATGTCATTAAATGGAGAAGACACAAAGAAATGTCATTAAAAAAAAAAAAAAAACACTCCTGCACTGTGAGCATGGGTGAGAGAATTACAACACAGATTAACCAACAATGAAATGAAATTGCTCCAGTCACTGCAGGTAACCAAGAGAGGGGCCCTGCCCCCAGCCATTGGGCAGATAGGGATAACAGAGCGTATTGGACTGTGTGGATTAGATGGCCTGGCACATCAGAACCACAAAAATATAGGGCGCTGGTAGACACCAGTGCACAGTGCACTCTAATGCCCATAAAGGGACAGAACTGATTTATATTTCTGGAGTGACTGGGGGCTCTCATGAATTGTCTGTGTTGGAGGCAGAAATAAGCCTCACCGGAAAAGACTGGCAGAAGCATCTTATAGTGACTGGACAGGGGGCTCCATGCATACTCAGTATAGATTATCTCAGAAGGGGACATTTCAAGGATCCCAAGGGATACGAATGGGCTTTTGGAATAGTTGCTGTAGATGCAGACACCATTAAGCAGCTGTCTGTTTTACCAGGCCTGTCAGAAGATCCATCTATTGTGGGGGTACTGAACGTAAAGGAGCAGCAGGTACCAATTGCTACTAAAATGCCGCACAGACGACAGTACTGCAATAACAGGGATTCCTTGCTCCCCATTCATAACTTGATTCGTCAGCTAGAGAGCCAGGGAGTGATCAGCAAAACTCACTCACCTTTTAACAGCCCCATATGGCCGGTGCGTAAAGCCAGTGGAGAATGGAGGCTGATTGGTAGACTACTGTGGCCCGAATGAAGTCACACCTCCACTGAGTGCTGCTGTGCCAGATATGTTAGAATTACAGTATGAACTGGAGTCAAAAGCAGCCAAATGGTATGCCAACATTGACATTGCGAATGCCTTCTCTATTCCTTTGGCCACAGTGTGCAGACCACAGTTTGCTTTCACCTGAAGGGGAGTTCAGTACACCTGGAACCATTTGCCCCAGGGGTGGAAACTGATGCCGAGAAATCCAATAAAGTAACCTGACACACTAATGAAATATGTCAAACAGGCATTCCCTTTATTTCAGCACTGGGTGCATGGGGGATCTCTGCACCAAACATGCATACCAAAGAGAGAAACAAATACATATTTATAGGTGTAGCACATGCATATTCATCACATTCCAAACTCTGGTTATCAAGAGGATTAAATCTAAGGGTCAATTTTGCTGTAAATTTTCAAACCTTAAGGAGGGAGAGCTCCTCATCATTCCTGAAGAGAAACATCTGTTTGCTTATCTTTTTGGGACAATAGGATGTCCATCCTGCTTTCTTATTGACAAGTTTATTGGTTTGATTTATGCCCACCCCCATTTCTAAGTTTTTTTCTCTGTTTGTGTAACACATTTGGCCCAACAGATAAGGAGTAACACCTTCGGTGCCATGTACAAGTATTATTGTCCTTTGCGGTGATCAGCTTCTCCAAGCCAAACCCCGAAAAAGGCTGTTTGCCCCTATTTCTGCTTATCTTTACAACCATAAACAGAGACACTGAGGTGCTGCAACAACCATCTAGATAATTTGCAGTTGTCTTTACTATAGAGAAGCTGTTCTCATGATTCAATCCCCCCTCTTCATTATAATAGGCAAATTCTTTTGCCTATAGCATACATTTCTAGTAGTCCATTTCTAATAGTCCATTATTGCCTTCCTGAAATACTTCCCATACTTGGTGGTTTATGCAATTTCTTTTCCAGGTGGCATAATCATCTAAGCTCCTTCGACAGCACCAGAGAAAACACTGCACACTATACAAGTTAACACTATAAGAATAAACAGCACAACTATTGCTACAAACAGTTGCTTTATCCAGGCTAAATTAGGGAGCCAGTTAGTGAGCTTATTCCATCAGTCTGTAAATCCAAATGAGGTATAGTAAGAAGGTCTAAAGCCATTCTGTTCTGCAGAACTACTTTACTTGAAGAAATCTCTGTTTGCAAACCTTGGATGGCATCTAATGTTACATTCTCAATTCTCTCCACAGTGGCTGACACATTCACTATTGCTTTTTCTAATTCGCTTACTCCTAAGGTTGGAATTAGTCACTGAACAAAACTGTGAAATCCTGAGGGTCTTTCAATTAGTGGATTATTTACTCTTTTCGATCTTAACTAGTTCTTACATCAGATATCCCTCTGTGCGTGTCCCGGTCCAATTCAGTGGGAGTATTTTACGGGCATATCCATCTCCACATAGCCACCAATATCCAGAGGGGAGCTTACACAGCTTTTGCCTGCTTCTCATTAATGCTGTCTCCATTCCCACTATAGCTAATATATCTTTATCTCTGGACCATGTTGTAGAGCTATTAGTCCGAGGGTCACATTTTCTTCATTGTTGCCATCTAGCTGTTTCATTATCTCCAGTTATCATCCCAGAGTTACCATATTCCCAACTGCATCCCAAACCCATCAGATTTCTCCATCCAACATTTATTTGGTTTGTGCTATCGTTATTTCTGTCTATAAAAATGGACCATGTGTTAGTAATGACCAATAAGTCAAATTTTGGACCCAATTTATACTGCTTTTCTTCCCCATACTTATAGCTTCCCCCAACTTTTGCCATCTGATTTGTCACCCAATCTGGTATTGTCCAATTTAGTGCTGCTACTCCATAAAATGGCACCCTTCCCTCCCCTCTGGGAAGGGCTGTACATACCCAACAATAACAGACATTCAAAGCTTCACTAAGCTTTTCAGTTAACTTAATATAAGTATTCTCTGGCCAGGCTAAAGCAAAAGTTAAAGTTATACAGGATACATAAATATTAAGCATTTTGTTTCCTTATCATAAGTTTCAGAGGTCCATCGGGGGTGGCTGTCCACTCGGTGCCTGGGGCCTTAATTGACAACGGTTTACGGGCAGGTTCGACCCGGTTCTGTGGCGATTAGTGCAGGGGACCCACGGACCCACGCCCCAGGAAAGGGGTAGGGGGAAAGGGAAAAGGGAAAAGGGAGATGGGCCTAGAAACAAAACAGCAGCAATTATCTGAGGAGGAAAGCTAATTTACTAAATAGATATCAGAAAGCAAAATAACACAATATAATACAATATAATTGGAATTAAAGCTGATAAATCAAATAAAATGAGAAAGTGTCCGATAAACCGAAGGCCTTACGCTAACTCTGAAGGTGAGACGGCAGCAAGCACCAACTGCTGAGTTGATCCTGAAGGAAAGAGGGTGTCCCGTGACTGCAGACAGTTTTTATCTTTCCCCCTGAGCGTAAACACGTAAAAACGCAAAGCATCGCAAAGTCCTCTGGGGAATGTAGTTCTTCTCTTCTGAGACAGGTATACCTGGAAATATCAATGATCCACGGAGCTGGAGCATTAACTCTTTAACTCCAAATGCACTACATGATGTTATGATGTGGAATACCAGTACCAAAAATCATAAAACCATGACATTCCACCCCTTATTCCACATCACTACATCATGCTTGATATATATATAGAAGAACAATGATTAACATGCATTAAATACACACTCACACAACATATATATATGTATATACATAGAATTACTGACTGCACTCCCCCAACATCAAATTCCCTTGTGGTACACATTGAACATCCCCATTTTTCTGCATCACCCACCATGCGGACCCAGGTCCCTGAGCAAAGACAGTTCCACGGAGAGGTTTGCTCTTTCCAGAAGATGGAAGAACCTGAACTGCTTTTCCCAACATGTTCTTTACATGTACTACAGGGACCTTATCTCCCTCTACAGTAGGTAGAGATCCGGATTGGGCAGGACCATCGCGATTGATTGATCCTCTGGTTTTGACCAACCAGGTGGCTTCTGCCAAATGCTTCTCCCTGTGCTTAAATGTTCCACCGCCCATTGCTTTCAACATGGTTTTTAACAACCTGTTGTACCTTTCAATTTTACCAGAAGCTGGTGCGTGATAGGGGATATGATAAATCCATTCAATGCCATGATCTTTGGTCCAAGTATTTACAAGAGAATTTTTGAAATGAGTCCCATTATCTGACTGAGTTCTTTCTGGAGTGCCATGTCGCCATAGGACTTGTTTCTCAAGCCCTAAGATGGTGTTTCGGGCGGTAGCATGGGGTACTGCATATGTTTCAAGCCACCCAGTGGTTGCTTCCACCATGGTGAGCACATAACGCTTATCATTGCGAGATCGTGGCAAGGTGATATAATCAACCTGCCACGCCTCCCCATATTTATACTTTTCCCATCGCCCTTCCCCCCAAAGAGGTTTCATCCTCTTGGCTTATTTAATTGTGGTGCATGTATCACAGTCATGGATAACCTGTGCAATAGCATCCATAGTTAAGTCCACTCCTCAGTCTCTAGCCCATTTATATGTTGCATCTCTTCCTTGATGGCCCGAGGTCTTATGGGCCCATCGAGCTAAAAATAATTCACTCTTGTGTTGCCAGTACAAGTCTGCTTGAGCCACCTTAAGTTTGGCAGCTCGATCTGCCTGATGGTTATTTTGTTCCTCAGTTGCCCAGCTCTTAGGAACATGAGCATCTACCTGGCTCACCTTTATAACCATATGTTTTTTTGGGCAGCAATGTTTTTCCACAGTTCAGCAGCCCAAATAGGTTTACCCCTCTGTTGCCAGTTGTTTTGTTCCCACTGCTGTAACCACCCCCATAAAGCATTTCCACCATCCATGAGTCAGTAAAAAGGTAAAGTATTGGCCACCTCTCCCTTTCAGTCACATCTAAGGCCAGTTGGACAGCCTTTACTTCTGCAAATTGACTTGATTCTCCTTTTCCTTCAGTGGCCTCTGCAACTCGTCGTGTGTGGCTCCACACAGCAGATTTCCATCTGTGGTGCTTACCCACAATGCGACACGATCCATCTGTGAACAGGGCGTATCTCTTTTCATTGTCTGGTAGTTCATTATATGGTGGCGCCTCTTTGTCACGTGATACTTCCTCTGCTGGTGTTGTTCCAAACTTTTTAGCTTCTGGCCAGTCCATGATCACTTCTAGGATTCCTGGATGACTGAGATTCCCCATCTGAGCTCGCTGTGTAATCAGCGCAATCCATTTACTCCAAGTGGCATCAGTAGCATGATGGGTGGAGGGAACCTTTCCTTTGAACATCCAGCTCAGCACTGGCAGTCAAGGTGTAAGAAGGAGCTGAGTTTCAGTACTGATTACTTCAGAAGCAGCTCGAAGCCCCTCGTACGTGGCTAAGATCTCCTTCTCAGTTGGAGTGTCGCACTCCTCAGACCCCATGTACGCCCGACTCCAGAATCCAAGGTGTCGGCCTCGGGTCTCCAGGAGCTCTTTGCCACAAACTCCAAGTGGGACCTTCCTTTCCAGCAGCAGTGTAGAGGATGTTCTTTACATCCTGTCCCGTCCGCACTGGCCCCAGGGCCACGGCACGGTCTATCTCCTGCTTAATTTGCTCAAAAGCCTGCTGCTGCTCAGAGCCCCACACAAAATCATTCTTCTTCCATGTCACCCGATACAGAGGGCTCACAATGAGACTGTAGTTTAGAACATGCATTCTCCAAAAGCCTACTACACCCAAAAAAGCTTGGGTCTCTGTCTTACTTGTGGGTGGAGATATGGCAGTGATTTTGTTAATCACATCTGTAGGGATGTGATGACGTCCATATTGCCACTTTATACCTAGGAACTGAATTTCCTGTGCAGGCCCTTTTACTTTGCTTCGCTTAATGGCGAAACCAGCTCGCAGAAGGATCTGCATTATTCTCTCTCCTTTCTCAAAAACTTCCCCTGCTGTATTGCCCCACACAGTGATATCATCAATGTATTGTAAGTGCTGAGGAGCACCGCCCTGTTCCAATGCAGTTTGGACCAACCCATGGCAAATGGTTCCAGGTGTACTGAACGCCCCTCCAGGTGAAGGCAAACTGTGGCCTGCATTCTGTGGCCGAAGGAATTGAAAAGAAAGCATTGGCAATGTCAGTGGTGGCATACCACTTGGCTGCTTTTGACTCCAGTTCATACTGGAGTTGTAGCACGTCCAAAACAGCAGCACTCAGTGGGGGTGTGACTTCATTCAGGCCACGGTAGTCTACCGTCAGCCTCCACTCTCCACTGGCTTTACGCACTGGCCATATGAGGCTGTTAAAAGGTGAGTGAGTTTTGCTGATCACTCCTTGGCTCTCTAGCTGACGAATCAAGTTATGAATGGGGAGCAAGGAATCCCTGTTATTGCAGTACTGTCGTCTGTGCACCATTTTTGTAGCAATCGGTACCTGTTGCTCCTCCACTTGTAGCAACCCCACAACAGACGGATCGTCTGATAGACCAGGCAAAGCAGACAGCTCCTTAACGTTGTATGCGTCCACAGCAGCTATTCCAAAGGCCCATCGATACCCTTTGGGATCCTTAAAATATCCCCATTTGAGGTAATCAATACCAAGTATACATGGAGCCCGTGGGCCAGTCACAATAGGATTGTTTTTGCCAGTCTTTGCCAGTGAGGCTTATTTCAGCCTCCAACATCGTCAACTCTTGGGAACCCCCAGTCACCCCAGAAATGTAGATTAATTTTGTCTCTTGGTGACTGGAGGGCATTAGAATGCACTGTGCACCAGTGTCCACCAGTGGCTTATATTTTGTGGTTCTGATGTGCTAGGCCATCAAATCCACACAGTCCAATACACTATTATCCCTTTCCCCTCCTGGCTGGGGGGCAGGGGCTATTGTGGCTGGTAGGTACCTCGCTCAGTTCTGAAGGAGTACCGTTCAGACAGGAGGACATCTCGCTCAAACAGGAGGGTGTCTCTTTCAGGTTGGAGAGCGCCTTGCTCAGGTTGGAGACCATCTTGTTGAGACTAAGGGTTGTTGAGTTCAGACTGGAAGGCATCTCGCTCAATTTGGAGGGCATCTCTTTCGGGCTGGAGGGCATCTTTCTCGAACTGAAAAGCAACTTGCTTGGTCCGGAGAGTGTCTCGATCAGACGGGAGGCTGTCTAAATTGGACAGGAGAGTCTGACTGTCAGCTAAAAGACTCTCTTTCTGGATCTGGGCACTATCCCTTTCGGCTCGGAGACTCTCTCACTATTTCAGAAACTCTACGCCTCTCAGGGATAGTACTGAATGAGGTCTGATTGGCATAAGCCAGACCCCAAATAATTTGGGCCTCCTCAGATCTGTCACTGCAACATCCATGTCTCAAATATCTGCTTGAGTTCTCAGAATCTTGCAGATGCTCAGGGAAAAAGTCCCAGTACATTTTGAGCATTACAAGGGAAAAAACGATGAAATGCAGTCCCTTTAAGAGCAGTTTAAAAAGAGAAAGCATTTTTTTCCTTTTCTTTCTTTTTTCTTTACTAAAACTAGCTGGCAGCACCCAAAAAAGTTTACAAATATCCCAGGACAACTGGCAGTACACCCAGACTTCAAGGTCATGTTTTACAGTACAGCACCTGCAGTACAGATAAGCTTGCTAACAAGAGACGGAGATTCACTCTAAAAGTATGTCTCTGCCCGGCTAAGGCAGCTGGTATTGCCCCACGTTGGGCGCCAAAAATGTCAACGGTTTACGGGCAGGTTCAGCCCAGTTCCTTGACGATTGGAGTGGGGGACCCATGGACCCACACCCCAGGAAAGGGAAAAGGGAGATGAGCCTAGAAACATGTATGGGAACTGCTGAATCACAGCCTGAACCACTGACTGGTCACATGAGGTGAGCACCAAGTCAGCCATGGGGGCACAGGTGAAGGTGATATACCTGTGTGAGTGGAAGGGGTGGAGCCTGGCTCCACCTCTCCCAAACCCCATTTAAGGGCTGACCACCACCAGGGAAGGATCTCTTCTTGGAGATCCCTCCCATGTGGAGTCCCCTGCAAGCTTTGTCATCATAAAGGTGAGCCATCTTCTCTTTTGTATTATCTGTATACTGTTTATATAGAACTACTTAAAATATACCATCCCCTATACTATTTGTGGAGTACCATCATTGGGATGTTATTTTCCCCACAAAACAAAACAGCAGCAATGATCTGAGGAGGAAAGCTAATTTATTAAATAGATATCGGAAAGCAAAATAACACAATATAATACAATATAATTGGAATTAAAGCTGATAAATCAAATAAAATGAGAGAGTGTCCAATAAACTGAAGGCCTTACGCTAACACTGAAGGAGAGACAGCAGCGAGCACCCACTGCTGAGTTGATCCTGAAGGAAAGAGGGTGTCCTGTGACCACAGACAGTTTTTATCTTTCCCCCTGAGCGTAAACACGCAAAGCATCGCAAAGTCCTCTGGGGAATGTAGTTCTTCTCTTCTGAGACAGGTATACCTGGAACTATCAATGATCCACGGAGCTGGAGCATTAACTCTTTAACTCTAAATGCACTACATGATGTTATGATGTGGAATACCAGTACCAAAAATCATAAAACCATGACATTAATTCTGGAGTAGTGAATCCACGCAGGTACCTCCTTGATCTTGATTGCGGTATGGGTAGTGAGTAAGACTCGATATGGCCCTTTCCACTTTTCTTCCAGTAGGTCACCTGAAAAACTTTTAATATATACCCAGTTTCCCGGATTAATAGAGTGGATTGAATGATCTAGTCCCCTACATCGAGTGGATAGTACCCCCTTACTAATTTTCTGTAGCTGATGTCCCAGGGCCTGCATATATTGCCCTATTGTACTTTCTCCCATCTGTCTGAGGTCCCCTTTCTCAGATGTTTGATAAGGCCTACCGTACAATATTTCAAAGGGACTTCATCCTTCTCTATTTTGAGGTTTAACCCTTATCCGCAGGAGAGCTATAGGAAGAGCTTGATACTAATGGAGACTAGTCTCTTGGCATATTTTGGCTATTTGTTGCTTAAATAGATGGTTCATCTTTTCTACTTGACCCTTTGCCTGAGGCCTATAAGGGGTATGTAATTTCCAATCAATTCCCAGAAGCCTGTTGATTTGTTGCACTACTTTTTCACGAAAATGCGTGCCCCTATCTGATGATACCACATCACGCAACCTAAACCTAGGTATTATCTCATTTAATAGTATCCATGACACCTCCCTTGCTTTATTTGTCCTTGGAGGAAAGGCTTCTGGCCACTCAGAATAGGTGTCTGTTAAAACCAGCATATATCAATACCCTCTTTTTCTAGGGAGTTCTGAGAAATCTATTTTGCCATTGTTGTCCTGGAATGTTCCCTTTCCTGATAGGCCCCTCTTGTACCCTGTTCCTGGTACTAGGATTGTACTTTGTTCCAATACTTATAAAAGTATTTGCCCCCCTGTATGTTTTATTATGTTCCCTTAGAACTAATTTCCATAAGATACTAAAGGGCATGACAGTGCATCCATATATGCCCATCTATCAGTTTGTTCCTTTCCTTCTAAATCATTAATTAAATTCCTATCTTCCTCAAAATATTTTACAGATTTTGACTCGGGTTAATCAATTTTAAGTTTACTGTCTGGAATTAAAGCCAGTTCCCATCAGCTGACTGTCCTGCTGCTTGGTCTGCCACCTTATTTCCAGTTCCCTGTACAGTGTTACCTCTCTGATGTCCTTTACAATAGATGCAAGTTTTCAATCCTTGTTCTTTCCAGATGGTACCGTGAGCATGTACTACCCCAAATGCATACTTAGAATCTGTCCATGTTTTTAAAGCTCTCATCGAGGCAGATATTTCAGCCTTCTGAGAGGAAGTCCCCACAGGCAATGGTTTTGCTTCGATTATTTTGTACTACATATCTTGTCTTAGGGTTTGTGTCTCATAAAACTGCTTCTGTCGATGAGTCTAGGAATCCTCAGCGCCATCCAGTGGTTCCTCCTTTAGGGCTGGCTGACTGGCGTAGACAGTCTCTAAGCAGTTGCACTGCTGGATCAGAGGGAGCTCCGTGTCGGTATTCTGGGTGCTCAGCAAATTACTTCCTTCTGTTCCATTCCAAGTCCTCTTTGATCTGTTGAGATTTCTGTTGAGGAACTTGATAACCATTTAAACCAAGAAAATTCAGATTCACAGTCCATTGTACACAGTCCTCTTTTGTTATTGTGGCATCCACATACTGCAGTAAAGTTCCACCTTGGGATGGAGGATCCCAAATTTTGAGTTCATAAGCTGACTGGTTCTCAAAAATCAAGAGCTGTTCTTAACAACCCTGGGTAACACTGTCCAAGTTAACTGAGTCTTCTCTCCCCATACTGTGGTTTTCCAATTTAAAAGCAAATTACTGTAGACTTTCCCAGGCAGAAAAGGCATCCTTCAATTTCAGAATGGTAAACCCCACCTACTCATTCCTTAACTTGGTTAATAAAGTATATGGAATTACTTCTATTAACCGACCTCAGATTTTGTACCAAATGGTAGCTCTTGCTATTTTCTCAATTTTTCACTTGTAAGATGTTGCATTTAGATTCTCATTCCATTAATAACTGAACTCCAAAAAGTTATCTAGTATTTCTTTTATGTCTTTAAAACCATGTACCCTCAAAGGGTACTGCTTTTACCCAGTCTGAGCTGGCTCCTGCTCTTTACTCCTATTAGGCTACATTTTGGTTCTTCCAGGAGTCCTGATGACCATATTCCTGGATATACCTAATTCAAAATTTATTTTAACTTCTGGGGAAGCAACTTTATTTTTCCCAGTATGGGTTATATCCAGACTTAAAATTTCAATCAATTGTTCTTTCTTGACCCTTAGCTCCAATTTTCTTTAATTTCTGCATCCTTTTGTTCATGATCAAAACACAGCCCAACCATTTGCCATGGGTTGATCTAAAACACATTGGAAAAGGGTGGGGCTCCTGAGCACCTCCAGTATACTGATAACATTGTTGTGTGGGGTGATACACCAGAGGAAGTTTTTGAGAAAGGAGAGCAAATAATCCAAATTCTTCTGGATGCCGGTTTTGCTATTAAATGGAACAAAGTGAAGGAACCTGACCAAGAAACTCAGTTCCTAGGAGTAAAATGGCAAGATGGGCATCATCACATCCCAGGAGATGTGATTGACAAAATCACCAGTATGTCTCCACCCACTAGCAAGAAAGAGACACAGTCTTTTCTGTGTGTAGTAGATTTTTGGTGAATGCAGCCCCCTCTATCAGGTGATGCAGAAGAAGAATAATTTTGCATGGGGTCCTAAACAGCAGCAGGCATTTGAACAAATTAAGCAGGAGATTGCCCGTGCTGTGGCCCTAGGGTCAGTACAGATGGGACAGGATGTAAAGAACATCCTCTACACTGCTGCTGGAGAGAAAGGTCCCACTTGGAGTCTGTGTCAAAGAGCCTCTGGAGAGACCCGAGGCTGATCCCTGGGATTTAGGAGCAGGGCGTACAGGGGGTCAGAAGAGTGCTACACTCCAACTGAAAAGGAGATCTTAACTGCATACAAGGAGGTTCAGGCTGCTTCTGAAGTAATTGGCACTGAGACACAGCTCCTTCTGGCACCTTGATTGCCAGTGCTGAACTGGATGTTTGAGGGAAAGATTCCCTCCACTCATTATGCTACTGATGCCACAGCAAGCCAGGAATCCTGGAGGTAATCATGGGTTGGCCTGAAGGCAAGAATTTTGGAACATCACCAGCAGAAGATGTATTGCGTACTAATGAGGCCCCACCATATAATGTACTTCCAGAAAATGAAAAGAGATATGCCTTGTTCAGAGATGGATTGTGTCATGCTGTGGGGAAGCATCACATGTGGAAGGCTGCTGTATGGAGCCCCACACAATTAGTTGCAAAGGCCACTGAAGGAGAAGGAGAATTTCAGAAGTAAAGGCTGTCCAACTGGCCTTAGATGTGGCCAATACTTTACCTTTTTACTGACTCATGGATGGTGGAAATGCTTTATGGGGGTGGTTACAGCAGTGGGAACAAAACAACTGGCAACAGAGGGGTAAACCTATTTGGGCTGCTGAACTGTGGAAAGACATTGCTGCTCAGAAAAACATATGGTTATAAAGGTGTCATGTAGATGCTGATGTGTCCAAGAGTGGAGCTACCAAAGAACAGAAAAATAACCATCAGGTAGATCAAGCTGCCAAAATTGTGGTGGATCAAATAGAATTATACTGGCTGAACACAGGAGAGTTTTAGCTCGGTGGGCCCATGGCCATCAAGGAAGAGATGCAACATACAACTAAGCTAGTGTCTGAGGGGTGGACTTACTATGGACACTATTGCACAGGTTATCCATGACTGTGACACATGTGCCATAATTAAACCATCATCCCAGTGGATAAAACCTCTCAGGGGGGAAGGGTGATGGCAAAAGTATAAATATGGAGAGGCATGGCAGGTTGATTATATCACCCTGTATCAAACTCTCAGTGGTAAGCGCTATGTGCTTACCATGGTGGAGGCGACCACTGGGTGGCTTGAAACCTATGCAGTACCCCATGCTATTGCCTGAAACACCATCTTAGGTTTGGAGAAGCAAATCCTGTGGTGACATGGAACCCCAGAAAGAATTGAGTCCAATAATGGGACTCGCTTCAAAAATTCACTTGTGAATATTTGGGCTAAAGAACATCGCATTGAATGGATTTATCATATCCTCTAGAGGATATGGTCTAGAGGACTGGTCAATCGAGATGGCCCTTCACAATCAAGGCTACATAGCATAGAGGGAGATTAGGTCCCTGTGGTACACATAAGGAGCATGTTGGGAAAAATGGTGTGGGTCCTTCCAGCTTTTGGAAAGGCCAAACTGCTCCATGGAACTGTTTTTGCACAGGGACATGGCTCCACCTGTGGGTGATGGAGAAAAATGGGGACATCCAGTGTGTACCACAAGGGAATTGGATGCTGGGAGATTGCAGTCAATGATTGCATAGATAGATAGACAGATATGTACACAGATGTTTGTATGCAATGCATATTAATTTCTGTGGGGTTTTTTGTTTATTTTTTTTTCTTTTTTTTTTTTGTATATAGGTATATGTTAAGTGTGATGTGATGATGTGGAATAAAGAGTGGAATGTTGTGGTTTGTGGTTTGGTTAGGTTTTTTTTTTTTTTCTGCTGGTATTCCACATCAGAACATCATGTTGGGAGTTAAAGAATTAATGCTCTGGCGGGGAGAGGAAGAAGGGTGTAGCTCCGGAACGGATACCAGCTGATCTCTGGCACGCTTTTCTCTCTGCTTGCCACAGAGATAAAAAGCACGTGTGCTTCCCCTGCAGTTTTACTAACATAAGATCTCATATCTTGGTTACATCTCCCTGTGTTTTGTTCGATTTTGTTAGATTTAGTAAATTATCATTCCTCCTCAAATCTTTGTCGTTGTTTTTGTTTTTTTAATTCCATGTTTCTACATATCTTTTCCCCCTTTCCCACCCCACACCTCCCCCCCTTCCCCCCTCCCGGAGCGCACGGCTCTGCTCCGGCAGCCGCGTTGCCACAGAAATTGCAGGGGTTTTTTTCCCTTCTCTCTCACACCTTTTTCCTGTGTCCACGTCACAGATAACACCGTGACAGACTCTTTTTGTATTCAGGTTCCTAGCGTACTGCGGGCAGGCTGCAGTAGTAAATAGCCTGCTTTTAATATAGCGGTATTGTTGAAACACTGCAGTAGTGTATGTGCATTTAAGGGAAATGACTGCACAGTATTGCAGCCTTAAATATTGAAAGGAAAAGTAAGTTTTGCTTGCTCAACTCCATGTAATAAAGAAGAAAAGAAACATGCCTGCAAATATTTCAGATTATATAAATACGCACGTATATTGGTGCAAGTGGCATGTACACAACAAAATGTAGTTTGATTATGCAGATTAATAAACAGACTAGCGGAATAATGGCCTAAATTTCTTTTTTGTTTGTTTGGTTTGGGGATTTGTTTTGTTTATAATGTCACTAACTTCTTTGACTCTCTTAATAGGACTCGAGAGAACTAATCATGCTGTAAAGAAAAATTGAAATGATATAAATTTGTGATTTACTTTCTGGAACTGAATTTTACAGGGACACAGCAATAATGCATATTTTAGCTGCCAGAAATGAAAAGTGTGAGTGCAAACGCTGTATTTGATAATAAATACTTTTGTCATCTTAAAGCAGAGGAAAACCATTCTGGCACCATGCTCCAGAAATATACCTTTGCTATGAGTGACATACTGCTGGTAATTGCTATGCTTTTTATCTTCTTCCTCGTACCTGCTGGGATTACTGTAGCATTATCTCATGAGAGTTTCAGTAAACAACCTCATAGCTGTACTCTAATTCTACCCAGAGAAGGAAGCATTAGAAGGTTAATCCAGGGAAAAAAGAAAATAAGTAGATGTCATAAGCAAACTAGTGGTGTTATAATCTTTTGACCTTCGTTTCCGCTAAATTTGAAGAAAAAACTTCCAGAAGACTTCAGCTAGATCCCCGTAGAGAGCTCAATCATCTTTACATTAAAGAAGTGTTACCTGATGTTCTGACAGTGACTGCTATGTTCCAGTTTGTGCTTATTGCACAACTGAAAAGAGCGTAGCTTTGTCGTCTTTGTATCTTCAGGTATTTATAGACACTGATGAGATCCCTCTGAACTTCTCCTCACAGGATAGGTACTCACTCCAGTCCTTTGTTTATCTTCACCTTCATGGTCCTTCATTGAACTCTCTAGTATGTCCATGTCTCTGTGGTACTGGGAGACCAAAATTGGACACAGAACTCCAGATGTGGCCTCACTAGGGATGAATATAGAGGAAAAAAGATAACTTTTCTCAATCTGCTGGTAATAGTTTACCTAATGCAGCCAAGGATACCATAACCTTCTGCTGCAAGGGCACACTGCTGGCTCATGTACAAATCGGTGTCTACCAGGCTGCCAAGGTACATGAACAGCTGCTTTCTAGTAGTGTCACTGGAAACAAAACTTTGATAAGAAGGTTGTTCTGGAATGCTTCTCCTTCCCAAAAAATAAGATTCGTTATAAGATTATAATATGAATTTACACATATAATGAACTTACTTTTACATTAGAGCAAATTATTTTCTTCATTAAGCATGAATTTCATTATAAAATAAGTCTTTGGGCTTGACACATTCAACCTAAGAGATGCATTGTCTTGCTCCAATTAATAGGAGGGAGTGGAAGTTCTTTTGGTATATGTATATCCGACAGCAAGATTAAGACACAATGGGTCAAATGTTAGTATGACAGTTTATTACAAATTCTAGCACTTAGGGAGATGGGGAAAGGAAGATGAGTGATAAAGAAGAGAGAGGAAATAAAAGCAAGAAGTTTGTGGAAAGCAAGAGAGAGCAGTCACCACTATGATTCCACCGTAGCTTGTTGTTCAGACTCTGATCTCCAGTAGCATTGGATCGTTGGAGGTTGTGATGTTCAGTTGACAGTGACTTCTTTTTTTCTTAACAAAGGTGCAAACTATTTCTAAGTGCAAACTGGTTGAGTCTGTTCTTTTTGGAATGACAGCTCCTGGCTTTTGGATCTCAGCAGGAATTTCCCATCTTCCAGATCTTGCCAGCAGATAAGAGGGAGCAGGGAGATGCCAAGTTGTATCTTGCCTTCACAAGATACAGTGGAATCATCCCCCCAAACTCCCATACTAGTTATTCGGTCACAGGCCAGATCTTCTGCAGTAAACACTCCTGAGCACCCCCTTTTGAAGGCAAACACCTCCAAAAAAGTGCTTTTGAATGCAAAATTGTCCATAAAGTGGTGCTGGCCTCATGACACCCACCGCTGGCCTCCTAGATAAGCTAGAGTCTTATTGCAAAAAATGCCTCAGAAAGCAAGCTTTGAGATGTGCAAACAATTATCGTCTTTTCATGTCCATATAGATGGTCTGTACAGGCATAAAGACTTCTACATGTAATATCTCTATTTGACAATTCTATACGCTTTACTTTCTCTTTTAAAAGAAAAGTAATTTTCCTTATAAAAAAACAGCACTTCCTGAAGTTCAAAAGCTTGCAAATCACGAAGTATTCTTGCCAAAGTTTCCAAAATCTGGGATAGTTTCACACTCAGGGAACCAATATGGAATAGAAACCAATCTTTCCAGGTTTCATAGAGGTGTATACAGCTTAATTCACTCTGAGAAAAGAATGTGAAAATCTAGTAGGCCATTTACAAAAATACTGTTAATGATAATGATTTTGGTATGGCTTCTACCACAGTTTATCAGCCTTGCTAGGTATGATTCTGTAAGGCTTTAATTAATTCAGCTATACTAGTAAACACAACTGTATTGGAATGCTGTAAATGGGCACCAGAGATTTTTCATAAAACTAAAATGCCATTACAGCTTTATTTTATATTTTGTGAAAAACAAATTAAATGAAAGTCTCAAATGTCTTTATTTTTGTTTGATAAGCTCCTTTATGAATGCCGTCAGTAACAACCCATTCTGTGGTAACTCTTTCATCTAGTGTTTTGTCACTGTAAAATAATTATTAAAACACATTTAGTACAAACTAAAGCTCAATTGGAAATCATCTATATATTAATCACATTCCCTGTACAACCATCAGTATCAATGATACTGTTTGATGGATATGACCTGGTGGAGTATCCTGTAGAGCTTTTTGAACATTTGTAGAATATCTGAATGTTATTTGAATTTTTTACGATAAATCAACACTATAGTGTTTGCTTAATTACCACTATAGTGTTAATCTGTCTCTTTCAGCCATAAAATTTCACATCACTTATTTACCTTCACTTCATACGTTTATTAGTTCATTGTACAAATTAACCTTTTTCCTCAGGAGAAAAATAACCTATGATAATTAAAAAAAATTATTTTAGTATCTAACGATGTTTTCTTATAAAAGTTTGCGGGCACATTTTTCTGATACTATTGAAAATATCAGTGGAAACAAAAATTCTTTGACGATATATTTTACTCTGAGTTAATGTTATGAGTCAAACTGATTTAATTTCTGTCACATACTGTACAGCCTTTTCAGAATGGCTTCTTGGAAATACTTTAATTTCCACTGAAGTTAGAAGGAGCTAAACGTGCCTATAAATTCTGAAGGGTGTCTGAGCAGTATGTATTTCTATTTAAAATTAATATTTCTGATTAAGAAATGTATACATACATGTTTACAGCATAATATAGGTTTGATTTTGCTTGATGTTTCAGCTGCTACAGACGTTTCTTTTTCATTTGATGTTGGAAACGGACCTGTGGAAATAGTTGTCCAGTCTCCCTATCAGCTGAATGATGACCAGTGGCATCGGGTCAGTGCAGAGAGGAATGTCAAACAGGCCAGCTTGCAGGTAGATCAGTTGCCTCTGGAAGTCAGGAAAGCACCAACAGAAGGACACACACGACTGGAACTGTACAGCCAGCTATATGTTGGTAAGATGCAGAGAAGGCAACCAGACTTTCACATACTGAATGAACTGTCTGCCTCATGTCTAGCTGGCATCGATTAATTTAACGTGGCACTTTGCCTTCCCAAATATTTGGGAAAAAATTGTAAAGAAGAAATGAAAAGCACCTGCTGAATTGCGGAGATCAGCTAAGATAAAATATTCTGTGCTGGCAACATGTCTTTTTTTGTCAGTAGTGCCAAATTCCTGTTTTGAATAGTTTCTGTCTTACATGTACTTATTTATGACTGAATTTAAAATTTCTGCATAGATATGCCAGGACTGTTTCAGTCTGTTGTGTCCATCCTAGTCTTACAGGTTTGGTCACTGCTTTTGCTCTTACTGCATTAATTTTTCTTATTTATATTCCTACTCAGGTGCTGCAGGAGGCCAGCAGGGCTTCCTAGGCTGCATTCGTTCATTAAGGATGAATGGGATAACACTGGACTTAGAAGAGAGAGCAAAAGTCACTCTAGGGGTGAAGCCCGGCTGTTCTGGCCACTGTACAAGCTATGGGATGTACTGTGCAAATGGTGGCAAGTGTGTTGAGAAATACAATGGCTACTCCTGTGACTGCTCCAAAACAGCATATGATGGACCATTTTGCATTAAAGGTAAATGATATAAGCAGAAGGCAGAGTATGGGTAAACAATTAAATCAATTTTTCAGTTTTTATTAATTTAAAAATTAAATCCTGTTTCTTCTTACTGGTAAGTCAAATTATATATCCATGATTTAAATTTGATAATTTTTAAAAACAGATATGCCGCTACTCAGTCATAGAATCATAGAATCACAGTCTACTTTGAGTTGGAAGGGATCTTTAAGGTCACCTAGTTCCAATCCTCCTGCCATAGGCAGGGACACCTCCCTCTAGACCAGGTTGCTCAAAGTCCCATCCAGCCAGGTCCTGAATGCCTCCAGGGACGGGGTATCCACAGCCTCTCTGGGCAACCTGTTTGTGTCTCTCACCATCCTCACAGTAAATCATTTCTTCCTGTTCTCTGTTCTTTCTGTTCTCTTTCCTCTTACTGTTCTTTCTCCCTCTTCTAGTTTAAAACTGTCTCCTCTCATCCTGTTTCTACATGACCCTATAAAAAGTCACTCCCCAGTTTTCCTGTAGGCTCCCTTCAGGTACTGAAAGTTCACTATAAAGTCTCCTCAGAGCCCTCTCTTCTCCAGGCTGAACGAACCCATCTCTCTCAGCCCGTCCTCATAGAGGAGGTGCTCCAGTCCTCTGATCATCTTTCTGGCTCCCCTCTGGAACCACTCTAACAGCTCAAAGTCCTTCCTGTGTTGGGGTGCCCAGAACTGGATGCAGTATTCCAGGCAGGGTCTCACGAGAGCAGAGTAGAAAGGCAGAATCACCTCCCTTGACCTGCTGGTCATGCTTATTTTGATGGAATTCAGATTATGGTTGGCCTTCTGGGCTGCAAGTGCACGTTGCTGGCTCTTGTTGAATCTTTCATCAACTGACACTCCAAAATCCTTCTCTTCAGAGCTTCCTCAAGCCATTCTACCCCTAGCCAATATTTGTGCTTGGAATTGCCCCAACCCAGGTGCAGGACTTTGCACTTGGCCTAGTTGAACTTCATGAGGTTTGCATAAGCACACTTCTCAAGCCTGACCAGATCCCTCTGAATGGCATGCCTTCCCTTTAGTGTGTCAACTGCACCACTCAGGTTAGTGTCATCTGCAAACTTGCTGACTCTGTCCCACTGTTCAGGTGGCCTACAAAGATGTCAAATAGCACTGATCCCTGAGGAATGCCACTTGTCACCAAATTCAGTTTGGACACTGAGGCATTGACCAGTGAGTGTATCATCCAGCCAGTTCCTTATTCAGCAAGTGACCCATGCATCAAATCTATTTTTCTCCAATTTGGCAACCAGATATCACATGGAACAGTGTCCGATGCTTTGTACAAGCCCAAGAAGATGACATCATAAGCATTATAAGCACATTATAAGCATTGACAAGATTCCAGTTTCATTATTATCTTCTCCAGGCTGAACAGTCTCAGGTCTCACAGCCTTTCCTCATATGGAAGATGTTCCAAGCCTGTAATCAGCTTTGATCAAGGCCAGGTTGAATGGGGCCCTGGGCAACCTGACTGGGTGCCTGATTCAGTAGTCCTGGCTAGTCTATGGAGGTTTGAACTAGATGGTGTTTAAGGTTGCTTCCAACACAATCCATTCCAAGATGATTGTATGATTATTCTATTATTACACTAAAAAGCCCAGAACTGGGCACATTAATCCAGATGAGATCTCATCAGGGCAGAGGGGAAGGATAATCTTCCTCTGGCCATCCTCCTTTTCATGCACCCAAGGGTAGCATTGGCCTTCTTAGCCACAAGAGAATATTTCTGACTCTTTTGCAAGTCTAGATTGTTCAGCAGCTTTCACAAAGTGTTCAATTGTTTTCATTGATTTCAAATGCCAGTAAATTTACAGTACAAAATTTATTGGGCTGAAAATGACTTGTTTTTAAGATCTCTTTATCAACACCATTTGTTACAGGGATCCTATCATTATTTTGATCACACAATGGTCTCAAACCAATGTATTTTGTGTTTAATTCATCCTTTAACTCTTCTCCTATTAACTCTTCTCCTAGTACCTCATGGTTGGGTTTACGGAACAGCCCCATGAGGTCACCCACAATAAATAGCACTTAGGGATATTCTAGATGCGTACATTGGTTTTCAGCAGTCAAAAAATTGACATTATTTTTTTTTTATGAAGTCTTACGTATATAAAGAAATGTTTTTAGTACCTCTACACTGGTGCAGCTAGTACCTACATAAACTTGACTGTTGATAAAGAAAACATGGATAGCAAAAATTATAAGTCTTACAAATAATTTTATCTCTATTTCCAGTCTCCTGCTCCAGGACACAGAGTTTGCAATATGTTCCAAATTTCATTAGCACAGAGAAGAGAAAAATATATGACACTGAAGAGAGAAAAAATGCCCCAAGTATCTTTGTCTGTGTTGTGGGCCTCTGACTGGACTGGGAGACTGATATGAAATAATTTAACAGTGTAATATTACTTTTGTTGATACTGAAGTGCTTACAAATCAGCCAAAACATAGTTTCTTTGTGCTAAGCACTAAATTATTCCCCTAATTATATTTTTTTATTCTGTTAGATTCACATCTAGGGAAAATAAAACATTAATTTTGAGCTGGTTTTTGCAGAAGTTTGGCATTTTTCTTTCAACAGACAGATAAACATAAATAAAAGCCAGAAGAGTTTTAACAGAACAAAATAGTATTAAAATTAAATTCACTAAATTGACATGGCAACAGTTTTTCTTTTGAGTTGATAAAATTGATCTGCAAGACACTAATCTGCTTCTGAGCTGAACAGTTTTTTTTTCTAGAGATAACTTACTTGCAAAAATATATGCTAAATATACATTACCATTCTTCTACAGCTCATGACAAACCACTTTTTAAATTCACTGAGATCACTGTATTCACATTCCCAGGCAATACTGTATACAGTGTTAGTTGTAATGGAAAAATTTTCTTATTTTTCTTTGAAGTAACATCATATGGTGAAACCTGATGAAATTCCTGTGTGCAAGAACTGTGGAAGTCATTACCTAGGCCAGGAGTCTTACACTTTGCTTGTGACTATACCCTAGAAATACATTATATTTAAGGGAATTCACAAAATAATGATAGAATTCATTGGAATATCTCATCATTGTTTTTGAAGAAGTGTTCTATTTCATGAGCATTTTCAGCAAAGGACAAAGGTCTGTTATGACAGAAGGAAATGAAGGTGGATAAAAGGATATAAAAGAAGGTGGCTGGAGTATGTTTCTTTATTGGATTCATAGATTCATAGATACATGGATACATTATGTTGGAAAGGACCTACAAGATCATCTAATCCAACCATCCTCCTATCACCATCCCTACCTGCTAAGCTACTAAATCAAATCCCTTAGCACCTCATCTAAACGCTTCTTGAACAGTGCTAGGGATGGTGCCTTAACCACCTCCCTAGGCAGGCCATTCCAGTGCCTGACCACTCTTTCAGAGAAAAAAATTTTCCACAAATCTAATCTAAATCTTCTCCAGCACAACTTGTGGCCATTCCTTCTCGTCCTGTCATTAGTTATCTGGGAGAAGAGGCCCACCCCTCCTCACCACAACCCCCCTTCAGGAAGTGGTAGAGTGCGATAAGGTCTCCTCTGAGCCTCCTCTTCTCCAGACTAAACAATCCCAGCTCCCTCAGCCGCTCCTCATAAGACTTGTGCTCCAGACCCCTCACCAGTTTTGTTGCCCTTCTCTGAACACGCTCCAGGGCCTCAATGTCCTTCTTGTAGTGAGGGGCCCAAAACTGAACACAGTACTTGAGATGCAGCTGCACCAGAGCTGAGTACAGGGGGATGATCACCTCCCTGCTCCTGCTGGCTACACTATTTCTAATACAGGCCAGGATGCTGTTGGCCTTCTTGGCCACCTGGGCACACTGCTGGCTCATGTTAAGCCGAGCATCAACCAACAGCCCCAGGTCCTTTTCCTCTATACAGACTTCAAGCCATTCTGCCCCAAGCCTATAGCATTGCATGGGGTTGTTGTGGCCAAAGTGCAGGACCCGGCACTTGGTCTTATTGAACCTCATCCCATTGACCTCAGTCTAGCTATTCAGCATATCCAGATCCCTCTGAAGGGCCTCCCTACCCTCAGTCAGTTTGACACGTGCTCCCAACTTGGTGTCATCTGCAAACTTACTGAGGGTACACTCAATTCCCTCATCTAGGTCATCAATGAAGATATTAAACAAGATGGGCCCCAAAAATGACCCTTGGGGGACACCATTCGTAACAGGACGCCAGCTGGACTTAAATCCATTAACCACTACCCACTGGGCACGGCACTCTGGCCAGTTCACCCAGAGAAGAGTGAACCTGTCTACACCACGGGCTGCCAGTTTCCTCAGGGGAATACTGTGGGAGACCATGTCAAAGGCGTTGCTGAAGTCCAGGTAGACTACATCAACAGCCTTTCCCTCATCTACCAGTCTGGTCACCCAGTCATAGAAGGAGATGAGGTTGGACAAGCACGACCTGCCCCTGGTGAACCCGTGCTGGCTGGGTCTGATCCCCTGGTTGCCATGCACATGCCGTGTGATCTCCCTCAAGATCATCTGCTCTGTAACTTTCCCTGATACCAAGGTCAGGCTGACAGGCCTGTAGTTCCCCGGATCTTCCTTACAGCCTTTCTTGTAGAAGGGAGTCACATCGGCAAGCCTCCAATCTTGTGGGACCTCTCCAGATAACCAGGAATGCTGATAGATGGCAGAAAGTGGCTCGGCAATCACCTCTACCAGCTCCCTCAGCACCCTTGGGTGGATCCCATCTGGTCCCATGGACTTGTGGCAGTTCAGATGGAGGAGCAGATCTCTGACCATCTCTGCTAGGATCACAGGGTGTGTATTATGTGCTCCGTCCCAGACTTCCAGGTCAGGGCAAAAAGTACCCTGTGGACAACTGCTCTGTCTATTAAAGACAGATGTGAAGAAGGCATTGAGAACCTCAGCCTTTTCCTTATCATCTGTGGTTACATTCCCTGCCTCATCAAGTAAAGGAGAGAAATTTTCCTTAGTTCTTCTCATGCTGTTAATATATTTGTAAAAGGATTTCCTGTTCTCCTTTACTGCAGTAGCCAGTCTAAGTTCAAGCTGGGCTTTTGCATTTCTAACTTCCTGCCTGCAAATCTTGGCAAGTTCTCTGTAGTCTCCCCAAGTAGCCTGTCCCATCTTCCAGAGGACATAGACTCTCTTTTTCTCCCGGAGTCTCAACAAAAGTTCCCGGTTCATCCACACTGGTCTTCTTCCCCTCTGAACTTTCATAATCCCCATCTTTGCAGAGAAAAACATCCTTCATTTCACAGTCACACCGTATTCATGTCAGCACTTTCTGGCACTATACACATTTTGAACAACTATTGTCAAGGAGTACAAGGAAGTACAAGAAAAGTAAAATTTAATCAGATATCTCAGGTGACCTTGAAACCTCACCAAGAATTTGAACCGCTGCCATCAAGCCACGTTGGTGTGTTAGTTTCACAAAAACAAAGTCAAATATCCCATTAATTTTATGTTATTTTTCCCCTCTTTTTCATAATGTTTTAAGAAAAATATTTCAAATTTTTTGTTAATAATACATAAACAACATTGTATATTTTGTGAGGACTGCTCCAGAAGTAATGCCTCCTGTCAGAGACAGAAGTTTGTTGTAGGGCAGAAGTTGTTAAACTTCCTACCAATATCCCTTTACATTTTGTTGCTGTGGCAGATGGAAGCAGAGGGGCAGTCTGACAAAAAAGGCCTCTGACGTGAAACTGAACATGAAGTAAGAGTGTGTCATTGAATTCCTCCATGTGAAAAAAACTGCACCATTCACCAATGCTTAACTGTTACCAAGACCAAACAGGGAATGTGAGCACAGTGAGATGGTGGGGTGGGGTGTTTCAGCAGTGGTGGCAGTTTGTCAGATTGTTGAGTGTGGCATGCAGGCTCTTGTTCATTTGTCAGGGTGTTATCCATGACAGGGACACAAGGTAAACAAAGAAGGGAGAGAGAGGAAAAAAAAAAAAAAAACCTGCACCGTTGGTGGCCATGCAGCCACCCAAGCAGAGCTGTGCACTCCTGGAGAGGGAGGGAAGGATAAAATAGGTGAGTCTAAAAAAAAAAAACCAAACAGCAGCATGATTTGAGTAGGAACAGTAACTTTACTAAATCTAATAAAATTGAACAATTGAGAGACCCAAAGTTTCCAAACCAAATCTGAGAGCTTATGTTAGGGAAAAACTGCAGGGGAAGCACACGTGCGGAGCGTCTGTTTCAGAGCTCCTTTGCTGCTACCCACAGCATTAACTCCTTAACTCCCTGCATGATGTTCTGATGTGGAATACCGGCATCAAAACAACGTCATTGGTGGTGAAAATGCATAGCTAATGATGGTGACTGTGTTGAAAAACAGTCATTCGTAGCTGAGAATTTGCCCTATCAAATAGTGATATTGTGCTCATGTATCTGATGTGGTTTCCATGGATAAAATAGAAGGCATTACTTTTGGAATGACCTATGTATATGTGGCTCAAGATAATTTCTATTCACTAGATGCAGCCCAGACAAGCCAAAAGGTCAGACATCCATGGCTAACAGCTTTCTTCGCAGTAATGAACATTTAAAATTCATTAGTAACAGTTTGAGCTGTGAAATATGTGTTGTACAACTTCCAGTTCAGTCCCATGTCAGCACTGAGGTCAGGACTGAAATACCCATTGGTCCCAATGCATAATACTTTGGACAACCATGCCACTGGACAATCCCAAAAATCACATCTAAAATAAAAAGCATGACAAACAGCAGAAGGACCAGAAGGAGAAAGAATCTGTACACAACCTCACATCAGTGTGCTGTGTGTTATTGGAGGCTCTGCAGGGGCTGCCAGCCGTCGCTGTCCAATAGCACAACTTCCCAGTGGACCATGCCCTGTTGAAAAAGATGCAAGTGTTGAAAAAGAATAAATTAGTGTCTGCAAGGGTATATTTTAAGCCAGTCTTACAAATGCTTAGTGCTATAGTGTACTTTAGCTTTTAAGTACTACCTCACATTTTCAACCCCTCTGTTAAAAGTAGAAGCATCACAGTCTGGGGATGTATTTTCAGGTTAGGATCCTTCATGTTTAATCCAGGAGAACTTAAACTGAGTCCTATTGCAAAGTATAGCTGTTAAGCTCAATTGCCTGTCTTATGACCATTTCAATGTTATTTAAGATTTCTGCCATTAAATGACAGTTATATATCTGTCAGAATGATCAAATTATTTAGAGCACCTCAGGAACACGACTTGACTCCATATTTTATGTGACCACACAATGAGATATACTATGATATTCTGAGATTTGAAGAACTTTTATGTGGGAACAGGTAAGCATAAGGCTTTTCCAGCACTAGATTTAGCAAATTTCTGGAAAGGATTTTATCAATAAAATTTGCAGTAATTTCACCCATATTCTTATCTGGATAAGATGATCTTAATAAAGATAGTAGACTTATTCCTTATTCAGTCTATATCACTATATTGCTTGTAAAATGTACATATTGCTTCATATGTTTTGAAATAACACTTTAGCTTTCAATTGTGTGAAGGATACGTTAACTCCAAATACCAAAAGAGGGTAAAAGAACATTTCCTTTTAAATAAAGATAGTGTATTGATTTTTCTGAAGTTAGATAGGTAATTTGGTACCAATCTGTGGCAACTTTTCATATACAGGAAGATACTAAGTGATGAAGGATTTTTTTTTTTTTATGAGTGGTGACTTTTTGAGCATTGCTTCCAGCTATTTTTAAATACAGTACTTATTTGCTATACTCATAGAATTTATTAATCTTTAATCCCTTATGGAATGTTCATAAACATGTCTTCTTAAGAAAGTTCACACATAGTTTATATTGTTTCAGATAGCAAAGCCTATCCTGCACTACAGTATCACTGAATGACTGACCGCCATAGGAAACTAGTCCAGCAATTCCCAATAGACTAAGAAGACTATACTCTACAAATTATAGGTAACTGTGCAGTGGTTCCCACAGGGGCCTCTCAAAATCAGCCTTTACTATAAGTGTGAACCTTGAATTATGTTTTCAGAATTAAAAATAGGCAGAGCTTCATCATACTGCAAAATAATAACAATTTTTTTCTGATTAAAGTATTAATTCTGGAAACAGTAGTTTTATTTTCTCTCAGGAGTATTTAAAGATGACATTTTGTGCTTTGAAAACTTTGTGAAGCACCTTCTGGGAGCTATAGTTAGGTGACATGCCTTTTCATTCTCATTATAAAACAATGACACTCTTAACTTAAATATTGGGATTTTTTTGTTTCTTATTTTCAAGATGTTGGAGCATTTTTTGAAGAGGGAATGTGGCTTCGTTATAATTTCCATTCCTCAGGGACTAGCATGAAGGATTTAGTTAGCCGAACACTGTTGAGTTCTACAGATCCTGCGATTACAGCAACCAACCACAACCTGAATAAAGAAGAACTCAGCTTCAGCTTCAGTACCACTAAGTCCCCTTGTGTCCTTTTGTATATCAGTTCCTATACCCAAGACTTCATGGCAGTGCTTGTCAAGCCATCTGGTAAGCAACTAATTTGGACTCTTTCCATTGAAGGAATAATTGATAATAACACCATTTTGACATTCAGCTGAACTCTGAACTAGAGAGAAATTATTTTTAACCTTGTCATTTAAAAGTAAAATTCACCTGAATACTGATTCTGCTTTACTAGATTTTGTCTGATGCAACTCTTCAATGTTGAGGGGTTTCACTAGCCGACTTTTTCAACTCCTCAAAGCAAACAAACAGACAAAAACAATAAATCATTTCTTAAAAAACTGCTGTAACAGGCAGATCCATGCATAGCATTTTGGAGGTGACAAATAGGCATTCACATGTAGGCACTGAAATAAACTGTTCATATTTAAAGGCAGTGTCAATGGAAACTGTTTTTACTATAAGACAGTTGATCAGGAAACTAAGACTCAAGATGGAGTGCTAGAAAGTAGACATTCTTTAATAGCAGCACTGGATGCTTGGGGGTAATCCTTCTATCATGCATGGCTTACACAAAATATCTTCTGTATATATACATAACTTGTGTTCCATATGCAGAAGTTTTCCAAGATGTATGCAGAAGTTACTCAGAGTTGTGTTACATATCCAAGACCTCCTATTTCCTTAGGAAAAAGACACAGCAGATCTACTTTGTCTCCTTGGTTCAGAGATACTGGTCTTTTCTCTACCTAAATGAATTGCATGGCAGGGGTATCCATGAACAAACACTAGCAAGCATAAAGATATTGTTACAACTTGTATCAGTAATGCACTGTTCTTCTGAAAATCCATCTATGACTGAGGTGACTAAATGTGGATGTAACATAGAATACATTATAAAACAATTTGATAATGATTGGATGTTGGAGATAAACCCTTTTCTGGTGGAATATAAAAAGATAACGTATCTCAGTTCCAAATAGCGCCTTTGTGACTCTTGAAAATCATGTAGTTTTAAAGGTCTTGAGCTACTTTCCTGTCCCAGAACATTTCAGGTTTCTATCAATAATGAGGTCTACATTTCCATTTTTAAAATTCTTTCTTTCAATGGAATGTTAAAATCTGCTATGAACAGTAGACACTTCACTTTTGTTTAGAAAATAAAAAATTGGCTGCATATCAGTTTATTACTTTTGATTATTTTTTCTAACAATACAACCTGAAGTTTTCATTCTACTGCATATTATTAAATTTCCATAAAATCCAGATGTTCATATGTCAAACACAATTAAATATGAGAGCAAGGAAATCCCCAGTGTTGATTGTATGCCAGTGTTTATTTGTTGCAATTTCACTTTATTCAAGGCATATCATTCTATTCTTTAAAAAATCTCTTGATTAGTATAACTTCAAATAATTTTACTACAGCAGGTATAATAATCTCAACAGTAATGTGCTACTTAATGTGCTCAAATTTGAAATAATTATCTGTATTATTCAAGGCATAGCTGTGATTTGTACAGTTTGCAAAACAGAGAATGTACAAACACTGTTTTTGAGATGCTGGTCACCGTCATGTTTCTGAGCTGCAAACTGGAAGCTGTTTTCAGCCCAGTAGCTTTATAATCTGAAACACTAGCCATTTTTAAAATTCTCCTACAGCAGATAGCAGCTATGAGAATAATTTAAATGCAAAGTGGTAATAGTTCTATGTGGAAATAAAGAGGGGAAAATAGCTGGTGAATAAATATCAACATTCCTGATGGTACTTTTCACATTTCTTTCATTAGGGAATCTGCAAATTCGGTACAGCCTAGGAGGTACCAAGGAACCATATAACATCGATGTTGACCACAGAAACATGGCAAACGGACAGCCTCATACTGTTAACATCACACGGAACGAACGGGACATAATACTGCAGGTAAGCAGACAATAAATATGTTTGGGTTCCATCTAGTTTATTGCTTGTAGCATTTTGTAATTTGACGACATCCTTTCCCCTGAAGATATCAGTGCAAGTTAGGAAATAAAAATACAGTAGATGGTGTTCTGCTTGGAAATCTCACTCCTAGAAGTTAGCAAAAGCTAATTTCTATTGCACTGAATTGTATTTGTTCAAATCCTTGCTCCAGTGTGATGACAGCTGGGATAATATATATGTCATTGTAGATACTCAGAAACATCTGACTGGGAAATAACCTGAGAGAATAAACTTCCACTATTCTGGAACGATAGCTGAAAACTAGAAGGGATAACCTTAAATGGCAGTAGATTCTGATACACAGACAAGTAAAAAACATGCCTTAAGACCTGAGTCTGCAAATAAGAATGTCTTAAAATTTATGTTTATCCTGTTGTCCAGTGAAATAGGTCATCTTTGCTCTTCACACAAGCAAAGATGAGCAGATGCTTCAGTGTTTATGTGGCAGGAGTCTAAGACAGGAGAGTATTATTGATGGCACATGTACTTCTTGCCTACTTAGTTTTCAGTACCTCACTGACAGGAACTTTATCTCTTTGTGTCTTAGTTCAATAATCTTAGAGATAACATCATAGTATTTAAAGAACTGAGGAGACCTCTGCAAGATGAAATCAATGTTTCTAGACAGACTTTTCTGTATAGTTATTACAGAACACTGTTTTCATTCCCTGGCTATCCCATCTGCAAACAGGGAGATTGCAGCAGGGTACAAGAACAGTTTTCTTGACAGGAGAGTCAGGTAGACTGGATGAATTGATATGGACTTCATAGTTCATAAGAAGGAAATAAATAAAACAGTAACAAATGAAAAATAAATAGAGGAAGTCTCCTTGGGAACTAAGCCAAAAGTGTAGCTGTCACAGTATAATGTCTACAGATGAAAAATAGATCCCTGAAAGTGTTTTTTCCAGGCACTAAAAGGAAACAATTTCAGTGGATTACAGCATCATTGACTGAGGTTGTCAATTAAAATTAGCACTAGATGTACTGGAGTAGAATCATCAAAAAAATTAGAAAATTTATAAAATGATATATATACTGAAAAATATGTTAGTGATATTTTTAACAGCTTTTCAGATTTTGGGAGGCCAGGTGCTGTACTTTGATATGCGCATCTTTATTGCATGCTGAAGCGTTTTGATTTTTTTTCTCTCACTGCTAAACAGAAGCTAAAGAGGATCTGCATTTAGATTGCCCTCTGTTATTAAAGGTTTATGTTTGGGAGATGTGTGGCATATATTCTTTGGAGTCATATGTAACTGATTTAGATAGTTGCAAGACTAAATAAGTTATTAATGGTTGATGGTTGGATCAGATGATCTTAGAAGTCTTTTTCAACCTTAGTGCTTTTATGATTTGCTGAAGAAATCAGATCAAGTATCTTGCACATTCAGAAAATACACACTCATTTAGGTATACAGTTAATGCATCACCTCACCTACATTTAAAATTTGATGATTTTTCTTCCCAGTATATTATGAGGTAGTTGTCACCTAGGGCTTTTAAGAGCAAGAAACATTTTTAGAGTTCCTCCACTGAGGTAAACATCTCTTAATTTAATCATCTTAGAACACAGCTGTTTTATGTAATCAGAAAGCAGATCCATTTGAATCTCCTTTAAACTAGGCTCCATTTTGATGCACATACGTACAAGAGTAGGGAAAGTAGGGAACCCATATAAAGAAAAATCCAGAAATACCACCCTTATATATCCTGAAAAGGCTTTCTATCCAGTTCTGTTTTTCATAAGAGGATGATTTTGTTACTTAATCTGGTTACATAAATCAGGTAGGAACAGGGATGGACCTGTTAAGTAGACTGATCTTGAAAATGAGAACTGCTTTCAAGTAAAAAACATATGATAGAAATACAATTTTTCTCAGTGTCCAGAGGACAGATCATAAAGTAAGGTTTTTCTCTTGCAGATCTAAGCAATTAGCATTTAAATAGACTTCTATTTCCTGCTAAATTCTTCTCCAACCTTAAGAGCAGCTGGCTTGTTTACTTTTAAACAAGACAGCTTGCTTACCAGGTGCTGCTGCTCACACTTGCACGTGGTATGAGTCTGTCACAAGAAGGATTTATTTCTCATCAAATTTTCAAGCCAAGAGCACTTAGGATTTCTGAAGTAGCAACAGCAAGTTCATGCTCAAAATATCTGTCTTTCTGACTCGCTATAATAACCTTGTAGTGACAGAGATTTTAAAAAAATCTGCAGTCAGGCAATAAATTGCTGCCATATGAACTGTGAGAGTCAGAGTTTTCTCATGATTCTCACTGTAAAAAACTCATTATTAAACAATACAAGACTTTATCCAGTGCTGGAAGCCAGGAGATAACTGATTATTATATAAAGTCAGAGCTACTCTCTGGTCAATTGGAATTTGAGTTTGTCATCTGAAATCTGGGAAGAAATCTCTCTAACTCCAATCTGATGTTATAAAGGAGCATTCCTTTATTCCTTACAGGATGTACCAAGAGACTCAATAAATGAAGTGCATGTGTTCTCTCACAGTTCAGGTTCTACATTTAGACAGTTAAGACATACATATGCAAAACATTGGCATACATATTTTTTTTTAAAAAACTCAATATTTGCAAATGTCCCTCTGAACATATGTGGTTGCATCTAAAGTGGTCATATGACCACTTGCTTCCTCCCTTTTAATTCTCCTCCTGCTTCATCACAGTGACTTTTGGCTGATCTTAAGCTGTTTTTTCACCATTTGTCAAATTGCCATTGCTCTTTATGCCGTAATGAACAACTTTCTTCCTTGGTGCACTATAACTCAAAACAGTTTACGTGTAACTCAAGAAAAGTACTTGCACCTGGTGGACTCAAGGCTAAAAGTAGTCTTATTGCAACTTCAGTGCTTCTGTGAAGCAGGATCACACCAAGCAAAGTTAAACTGGAAAGTTTTAGAACTAGCTGACATGCACTGATTCCCTTTACTAAATTAATATATTGTTTCTTAAGCTAATATACTGATCCCTATTGCTAAGCCAACTTATATCAAGTTGAGCTTTAAAATAAATGCATCCACATTATTGTATATCCACAACATAAGCACAAGAACAAATATTTCTCAAGGGCAAGATTAAAGATATGTGATTGACAGGTATCAGAAAAGAAAAATGACATAAATTCCAAGACAAAAGCATATTCTCCATTGTTGAAATGAAGGGCACAAAACTGAGATTGGCTAACAATTCCTCTTTCTCACCTCAACTAAAATACCAAATACTAGTAACCAAAAACACCTCAAAGGCTTCATTAATTCACCTGTGAACAAGGAAAAGTCCACTCACAGATGTAAAACACATTATCCCAGTAAATGACATTTCAAGAGCTGAGCTGTAGTTTTTATAAGGCAAGCTTTATTTTGTTTGACTTCAGTAGAAGCCTTCATGGTTCAGCAGAGTATTTTTCATATCATAAAAACCATATCGTTCTATGCCAAGTTTTCATGGGTGATTCACTCATCAGTAACTTTACTTTTAAGAAGGTCGTAGATAAACTCCCTAGCATAGGTGTTTCATCCCACTTAGAGGGTCTTAAGGGAGATGAAATCTTTCCATCTCCAGAGTCATGCCTCCCATAGTCAACAGGGGTCGCAACTGCAATGGAGTCATCCAAGACTAAGAGGATGAACTCAGAAGACCTTATGAAAGGACACCTGACAGTTTCCACTTTCATGCTAGAACCATCTGAAGAACTATAGTAGACAGGATTTACACAACAATAAAATGTGATCAAAAAACGACATGGTTTAGGGGGGAAATATAGGCAGTAGGAGGATGTTTGGACTAGATGATCTTGGAGGTCTTTTCCAACCTTGGTGATTCTGTGATTCTAATACCAGTTGTTGACCATGCAAAGTGACCATAATCCACAGGCTTCATGGAAGTCTTGCCCTGATCTCTACTGTTTGTAAGATTCAGAATTATCCTAAAAAAAAAAAAAAAAGTATTCTGACCCCAGCTACTCATGAAATTCAGAACAGCCTTGCAAATATGTTTGTACAGATCACTATTTTCCAGTTTCACCAGAGGCAAGTAGTTAGAAATATCTGGATTCCATGAAAAATAATTACTGAAAGATTTGCTCTCGACCCATCTGAAACCCAGAAAAAGCAGAATGTTTGTAGGTCTGTTCTCTTATTTCCATTTTGATCTCTTTTACTTGGCACTACAGAAGTAGAGATAACATCACAAACACTGGGATGCTTAAAAAGTAAGTTAGTTTTGAATTAACTGTATATAATCTGAAGTATAAAATAAATGGCAAGCAATAACAAACAGGTAAAGTAGAAGAACGCACTGCCTATAGTCTTGGGCAGAAATGCAATGAATGTAATTAAAGATTAAGCTTTGTTCTCGTTAAAGTGAGAAGGAAATTTCTCAGAGACAGATGAGACTGTGATTTCACCTACTATCTCTATTGCAGTGTAGAATCACATCTAATGATTTGTGTGTTTTGAAGCTTGAAAAGAATGTGACTGTATTTGATATCTGTTTATGACTTAACACAACCCATAAAATTTCACCAAATGATACTCTGTAGCTAACCCAAAAAGTAATGAGAGTAGTGTAACAAATTTTCTAGAAAGGCTCTATCTCATTTGCTCATCTGAAGTAAAGACTTTAGATTATAGCCAATTGGAGGATAAGGACAAGGTAATTTTTCTAAGTGTAAATCCTGTAAAGTATTTGCAAATAATTTACATTTTTACTCTGCAGACGTCAGTATTCAGCTTTGGGAACTGTGTATCTATGCCATAAAGGACAGAGTTGTTTGGTATCAGATGTCATACCTCTTCACATATTCTTAGGAATGCTAATTAAAACATCTTTCATTCTTGTCTGTAAAAGCTAAATAAATTGAACTAGTTTATCTTATCATGAGAAGTCAAATATTTTTGAGCTATAAAATTATTTTTAACACTTCTCTGAAATTTGTCCCATTCTTTCTCATTTTGAAAATGTTTGCCCCAGGACTAGATGTGGTAATAGTAGTTATATTATCAAAACATCCTTATTTATCAATTTCCTTCATTTTCTAGGCAATTATGCATCTACAGCATGCTTTGGGCAATGCAATGATGCATTTAATGACTGATTTGGCTAGCATTTAACAAGATCAAGTGACATTGGGCAGTTCAGTACATGATTTGAAATAAACCAGCCAAACAGTGTCCACAAATTATGTAGCAGCTGAACTGAACATGTTTTAAATATGCAGGACTTAAACCACTGGTAAACATGTAAACCATAGCTAAAATCTGACTGTAATATTTTTTTCCTAATAGTCAAGAAAAAAGATCAGTTCACAGAAAAAAGAATAATCATTTGTTCAGTTAATAGTAGAGACCTTCCTTCTAAAAGAAATTTAAAATCCCTAGAGATACTTTATTTCCATATTGTCATGCTGCAATATATTACTGAAAAGGAGAGCAACAGAAAGGCAAAGTCAGACCATTTTCTAGAGCAGAGCTATGCATTACTTCCGCTTGTTCAATGCCTTAGCAATCAGTTTGGCCATAGCAACTAAGCTCTTGTACTCAGTCAGAAGTCACAAGAATATTTTCTTAGCTCGGAGCTGAAAAAAATGTAACCATGTAGTATAAGAAGCTATTGATATGAGACATTTTGAAAATAAATCACAGCTTATCTTGATAAAATAGAGAAGTCCTCAGCACAAGAGAGACATAGACCTGTTGGAGCACATCCAGAGAAACGACACAAAAATGATCCAGGGGATGGAACACATCCCCTGTGAGGACAGGCTGAGACAGCTGGGGCTGTTCAACCTGGAGAAGGTTCTTGGGAGAGCCAATAGCAGCCTTTAAGTATCTGAAGGAGGTCTATAAGAAAGAAGCGGACAGACTCTAGGAGGATCTGCTGTCAAGGTGAAGTGGCTCCAAATTAGAATAAATTCAGATTGGTTATAAGGAAGTAGTTTTTACAGTAAGAGTGTTGAGATGCTGGAATAGGTAGCTCAGTGATGCGGTAGATTCCCCATCCCTGGAGACATTCAAGGTCAGACTGGATAGCAACCTGATCTAGCTGTAAATATCTCTGTTCATTGCAAGAGTGTTGTACTAGATGACATTTTAAGGGTCAGTTCTATATACTATACTATTTAATAACCTTTCTGTTAAGTATCATGGCAGTGCTGAGGTCTGAACCATTACTATTTGTTTTCTGAAATAAGAATATTTCCCACCTTAGTAAGACAAGAGTAATAAAAAATAAAAAATAATTGTTGTTCTGTTTTCTTTAAGCTTGTGCAACAAACAGTTAAAGGAAAAGAAGAAAATAACAGCAGAAGTGAAAATTCACCTGTATCACCTTTATAAATTAAGAACATCACAACTATTGAGTTGTATTGAACCAGCTTAATAGTGTTATTACTAGCATAGGCCATTTGTTGTTTTTCCTCTCCCCACATTTTTCTGGAACATCAAAAACTCAAAACCAGGAAGAAATACGTTAATGTAAAATGATTGCTGTGCCATATCAGGTAGTTTTCTATAGAATAAATTATTTAGCTATATCAATTATTCTAGAATATATTTCTTAGATTTCTATAGGTGTCATTTCAATTAAGATGAACAGCATTTTCAACAAGAAAATAATAAACAAAGTTCAAAAATGTCTTGTTAATTTATGAATTTTCAGAGATAAGAATGGGCAACATGTACATTAGTCTCAAATTCCCACCTATTATCATATCAGCAAAGTGTATAAATCTAGATCTAGCAGTAACACTGGTCCCAAATGAAAATCATGTATTAGCGTAACATGTTATTTTGTTGTTGAGTATGATGTCATTTCTGTTATTTTAAATAATTATAGGGAAGTATGAAAGTAAAAACTGAAATAATTCTACAACAACCAAAAAGCATAAATATCCAATATCATACTCTCCAAGCTTTAGGTACCTTACAGATGGCAGATGTGAAAGGAGGAATATTAACTGTTTTTTTCCCATTTATCAAAATGAAGCAGAGCATGTCAGACAAAGTTGTAAGTATAGGCATAAACTCCAGAAAGTAGGCCTCATTCAGTAGCAATGTAAGCAGGAGGATCAGTTTGAAATATTCATCACTTCTCTTTTCACAGATTGATCACTATCCTCCAGCAAGTTACAGCCTGCCAGCAGCATCTGAAATTCAGTTCAATTCCCCAAAGGCACTCTTCCTAGGAAAAGTTATAGGTAAGATTTCATTTTTAGACTTGGTTATTTTATTAGGTGTTTTCTGAGAACAGTTAAAACTATAAGCACATGGAACTATGATGCTTTTGCAACAGGATGCTAGCTGGACATGTAATGGAAGTAATCATCTGTACATTTTTCTCCCATTTATGAATCTCACCATCATTCCCCAGTGCAGCAGCTTCCACACCAGCTCCCGGATGAATTTGAGAGGCAATGCAGATGCATCTCAAACTGCCATTATCTTCTTTTTAGGCCATCCTAGTTTCCATTGCTCAGTTTCTCCACTGCTGACCTTTTAAATAAATTTCCAAGGTTACTCACTTCAAGATACAATGATTCCCCCAAAATTAACAGCAATCAAGGTTTCCACTTTTCAGGGAGTGAGAGTATTGATACTATTTCCTCTAAGTGCCTTGTATGGTAATGTGGTTGTTTCAAGTTGAGTGCTTAATTGAGAAAATGGCAGAGTTTGTTAAGTTGTGTAAGACAGCAGTCTGTGAGCGCCATGCACTGATATTTGATGTGGAAAAGCAACTGACCTTGTAGTTAACGTGACTATTCGAAGATACACTTTTCCATTTGTTCTGTTTTTAAAATTTAATGTGTTAAGTTTCTGTGAAATAGGAAACCAAAGGTCTTTAAAATGATTGTATAGCAAGAGAGCCATGACCTATTTTCTCTCAAAGTCAGCTCTGTAGAAAATAGAAAAAAATCTGCGTGGTGTGATTTTGTTGAGTAACTGGAAATTGTATATGTTTTCACCTCTGGATCAAGACAGTCAGACTAGAACTGTCTTCATCCTCAGCCAGGCTGCTCTTCCATTAATTCAAGCACAGAAATTAAGGACCTCAGGGGAAGCACTCAGCAACTGAAATAACACTGTAGGAAAAATAAAAAAATAAGGAGTTAACTTTTTCCTCACAGATACTTGTTAACAAAAATACCAAGAAAAAAATCTATTGAATTGTTTAATGTCATAGTTGTTACATCATTTATAATGGATTCAGTGCCAAAGAGGTTCTGTTAGCTTTAAGATCTTTTTGCAAAGATCTGTGTCTAAGCAACTACCACAGTATGGGAATACTGCCTCCACAATTCTGTCTTCTAAATAAGCTTGTGAATTGTTGTTTGAATCCAGCCAAAACATGCTCTTTCCCCATTATTCTAATGAACCAACATTTTAGAAAATGAGTAGGATGCATGAGAGAGAATATGGAGATACGCATACAAGAGGGAGAATACTTCTGCAAAAAATTAACATGAAAGAGTGAAGGGAAAGAAAAGGACAGTTCCTAAAACACAGAAGAAAACAACACACTGTGTACTGTGAAGTGAAAAGAAAGAATGTAAGAAAACACAAAAGAGAAAGTAAAAAAATATAGCGTATGCTAAACTTAAAATATGCTAACAGAACTCTGCAAGGAAAAAAAAAAAATCACATTTTTGCTTTTGAATTGCTGAACCAACAATGCAGTCAGGCAACCACACAGTTGCAACCATGACATAGGTCACAGACCTGGACTTTACACTAATTCTTTCTAAGCTGAATTTTTAACCCATTCACAGCACAACAAGCTGCCTCCAACATCATCCCATGAGCACTTGGACATTTCTTTGTTACATTTAAATACTCTGGAAATTTTCTCTAGACATTCTTAGAAAATAAAATGTCTGCAAGAGTGGGGTGGCTCAAATGGGTCATGGCTCAACCATCTAGGCTACTTGTTCAAGTGTAGTTACTGAAAAGCCTGAAAACCATCTCATAGATCCAAACAAAGTGAGTTACTGATTCAGTTCTGTTCCTACAGATCTAGACTCAAGATAACTTACATTATTTGCTCATTTGCAAAAAATTATGTACGTGGTTAAAAATAGAATTTCAAGAATCCTATGGCTGTTTCCATTGGATCATACAGAAGGAGAAGTTTGGTAAGAAAGAACATCTATATTCATGCAGCTAATATCAAGAGCCTGATTGTATGATTCATAGGGCTTTTACAGAATATAGAAATGTCAGGAAAAGTAATAGTTAAGGCCAAAAAATGTAATTCTGTTGTAGGAAAGCGTAGGGCAAATAACCCCCAAGAATGGGGCTCAAAGAAAATAGTGCAGAAGATGGTATATTTTCGGAAGGCTTATGAAGACAGTATACAGACAACCAGGAAAAACAGAGGGGCTCACCTTTATGATGGTGGAGGCTCGCCACTGACTCCACACAGGAGGAATCTCCAAGAACAGATCCTTCCCTGGTGGTGGTCAGCCCCTAAATGGGGTCTGGGAGAGGTGGAGCCAGGCTCCACCCCTTCTAATCACACAGGTACATTACCTTCACCTGTGCCCCTGCAGCTGACTCAGTACTCATCTCAGGTGATCAATCAGTGATCGGGCCATGATTCAACAGTTCCCATACTCCACCCCTTCACAACATGAACCACTGATCAAGTAACAATAGGGTGAGCCCTCCTTAATACAGAGTCCCAGTACATTGTGACGCTTACATAATTGCCTGTTGCAATGCATATTGGTGTAATCCGGGATGAATGACGATTGGCATATAGATTGTATTCTTCTTTGGGCCAGTGCTCGGTGGTGTCTGCTGGAAGCATGTGGTCACATAGTGCAGGTCCATCCTATGGATCATCAGTCCCAGGTAGACCATCACTGGATGTTGCACATGATCTTACAGCAACTCTGGAACACTTCAGCATTATTTAGTACCTTCCGGTGACTCATAGACTCATGGGGAGTAATATAGGTGTTTCAAAGGTACCAAGAGGGGAAGGTCCGCCCTCCAGGGTAAGATACAGGCCGTATTCCTGTCTTAGGCTTGCCCTGGCCACCTGTACCAAACCTTTTGGCCAGATGTCTGTGGCTGCACAACTATGTCAGGCCCCAAAGGGGGTGTCCTGATCTGCCATAGGGACATGATGGGGTCCCTCTAGCGATAAAGACTGGAGTGTTGACCACAATATTGGCAGGTCGTGTACCAATTACCGGAGGGACTACCGAACCCCCCACCTCCAATAATCTCCCCAAAGGTGCAAGTAGGTCACACCATCATGGTCCTACCTGCACTTTCCAAGGCCATCTTATTTTACTGGTGCCTGGTTTTAGGTTCTCAGGGGCAGGGAGCAGAAGACTGTTCTCACAGCCAATCTGAGGTCTCACCTCATTATCGGTGCCCATAACTTGGATCCTAAGTGGGGAGGCCCATGTTGTCTGTAACATTTTCAAGGCACTGGGTCTGCTGTCTCTAGGTCTTTCATTCAGGTCATGCAGGGTCTCATGGAGTGTCTTTGTCCATCCCTGCAGAGACTGAGAGTCTGTCTTCAGGGCAGCCTTGAGAATACCATTATAATGTTCGATAAGGCTTGCCCCCGTTGGATTGTATGGCAGATGGAATCGCCACTCAATATTGTTCTCTTCTGCCCAGCGTTGTATCATTGCACCCATAAAGTGAGTCCCTTGGTCGCTCTCAGTGACTTGTGGTGTCCCATGGGCAGACATCAATCTTGTGAGTGCTTTTATGGTATATGCCTGGTTGGCTTTTAGTACTGGATAGGCCTGCATTTAGCCCTCTTGCTGTGTCGACACAGGTTAGGGCATATCTCACCCCCTCAGATCAAGGGAGGGGCCCAACGTAATCAACCTGACATCTCTGTAGAGGATTGTGTCCTCTAGCAAGATGGGCTGTTGTTTCAGGCAACGACCTCAGTCTCATTTTGGAGCAAGCGTCGCAGTCTCAGTATGCTTGAGCGATGTTGGATAGTTGTACAGGCAGTCCCCATGCTTTAGCAGCTGCCCACATTGTCTTCTGTCCAGCATTCCGCAGCTTTTGGTGTAACCAGCGGGTGATGTTCTCAGATGGTGAATTCTCAATCCATCAAACTCGGGCCAGTGTGTTGGCTTCATCATTTCCTGGTGACTGTAGGGGTTGATGACCAGAAACATGGTAGACACGTACAGTTCTGTGTTTAACTGTATTCCATATGTCTAACCACATATCTTTGCCCCAGATTAGTCGGGAGTGGATAGACCAATCCTGGGTGGCCCACTGTGCGATCCAAAGAGTGAGCCCCCGATACACAGCCCAACTATCTGTGCAAATATTCAGGATACTGTCACCAGGTTCTCTGGTTATAACCATCCACACAGCCTGCAGCTCTGCCCACTGGCTGCTTTGACCATCCCCCTCTTCGAACCATATTGTATCTGTGGCAGGATGGTACACTACTGCTCTCCACTTACTTGGGTTGCCCTTGCTGGACCCATCCGTGTACCAGGCATCTTTAGGAATGGGATATTTCCCTTCCTGGACAGGACTCTTCTGTGGTGGAGCAACCAAAGTTTGTTTTGGTGCATCACTGTGATACGTCACTGGGCCTAGAATGTTCTGAAGCTCTTCTTTCAACGGTGAGGGAGACAGACTGCTCCTCTGACTGATAGGCGACCCATCATGCCACCGTGTGTGCCTGGGCCACCCCTGTCTTAGGAAGGTGGGTCAGATCTCTTACCCACCCCTGAATTGGCAGAGTGGTCTTAACTATGACTTCAGCTGTCTGGGTTATTGTCTCTACTGTTTTACCATTGTTACACCATTCCAGCAGTTTGAAGGGCAAAGTAGATGCAGTATCTTTAAAGCTTCTAACTGTCACATCATGTTGGCTAGACATATTTCAGTGGCACAGAGCACCAATGGAATATTTGGATACATATATCAAGTTACAATTTGTGCCCATCTTCAGCTATATTCTCTAAATGCACAATATGGGATTAGCCTCATATTTCACTGCTAGCTTGGCACTGATTACATTCAGTTTCTGTTATTCCCATAGTATGCAATTCTTATTTGATGGCAGAGTCCTATTTACAGAAACAGATGAATTTTGAAGGTACCTTGGAACCATGTTACTAAGGAACTGATCTTCTGCCTTATTTCTTTTTTTTTTTTGTTAGGGTTATTTGCATAGGATCAGCAGCTTCTACTGCATCTGCATTTGCTGTAATAGTTTATCTACTGCCAATCAGTGGTGATCACTTGTACAGTACCTATGACAATGTAACACCATTCTGCTTTAGGTGTTAAAACAAGATGGCTGATATAAAAATCATCATGAAATATTTCTGTGCCCCATTACTGTTTACAATATTATCTGTAAATCAGGAGAGTCACACAGAAACAAAAAGAAAAATTACTGAATTACAGTAGTAATCAAGAAGTATTTCTTCTTCTATAGATTGAGGTATTTTCCACTTTCCTGAAATAATTTCCAGCAAATGCAATTGTTCACTAACTTCAAAAACACTGATAGAAAATATGTCCAGTCTTCTAGAAACTTTAAAGGTTTTCAGTATGTGTAGTGTTCTTACACAGGCAAAAATGAATTTCTGATTTGAGGTATGAAATAAAGATAAAGAAGATAATCAACCATCTAGTTTTACGTGAATGTGTAGTAATAAAAGCACTAGAGAAATGCAAGATTTTTTTAAATAACACAGAATGGAATTGTTAATGTTTCAAGGAAGGCAATTAATCTGGTATTTAAACATACTTAGGCTCTGGTGACTGACACAGACATGATAAGATGGAGAAGCTAGCTATCAGGATGACAGGCAATAAAGAGAAAAAAATTATCAATAAGGCATGATGCATTGCATTTCATAGCTCAGATCTTAATCTAAATTCTCATTTGCTCTACAACTTGAGACTCATTACTGAGGCAGCACAGAGCAGAGGCACACTTTTCCCACTAAGCGCTGTGGCTTTGAATGCAATGCTTAGGTTTGTCTCCACATCCTTTTTAGAGACCTACAGCAATTTCTGAATTTTATATAGAGAGAACTTTTGTCACAGACAGTCCTGCATTATTTAAATGAAAGTGGAGTACTTATTTAAATTACAGAAGAATTAACTACACAATTCAACATGATTCTGTGGAACTGCAAAACACTGTACTAAACATAGTACTGAACAGAAATAGTTGGAGGATTTCTTAACTGCACATTCTATTGAGCTCAGAAAAAGTGATATCAGACTGGAGTTGCTGTAGAGAAAACAGTAGGGAAGCAAAGGTAATATGTATCTTGTTTGTATTCCATCTCCACTAATGACTCCAAAACAAATGATATCATTTCAAAAACACTTAAATACTTCCTTGGAAACAATCAACATAGTACATCTTGTGTAATAAAGATTATCATTTCAGAATTTCAACTATCTCTGGAGACCCCATTAAATACCTCTGCCTCACCCTCGTGTTTCTCAGTTACTTCCAGAAAGAGCAGCAAAAAGGAAAAACTTCAGGACCTGTAGTCCTGCTTCAAAGAGCAGCTGGCAAGGCTCTTCAACTGATGAGGGATTCAGGAAATAAACTCCAGATCATCTTTTCTCAGACTGCTCAAAAAGAAAAAGTCATAGGCCTATTTACAGATGTATTATTTCCTCGGTGTTTTGCACTGTTATTTGTACTAAGTCTATTCAGTAACATCTACCATCTCCAGAAAGTGTGTTTTGATATAGCTTTGGAAAAAATATCTGTACAGGACCTGGAACATTACCATCATTGACAGTTTGAGTATGCTGCTTAATGCTTCTATCGTCTGATATAAAGTTATTGTCAAACAAATAATTTACCCAAATATCAGTTAGAATTAGGTCTCTGATGTTGCAAGGTACCTTGTTCAGCACTTACAATATAATTCAGAAACTTAAATAAAACTATGAATGTAATATAAAATCATTAATGTAACATTTTACTATACATCTTTGACATGTATCTGTTTCTACCTCATCATCATGATGAGGTTAGCACTCATATGTACCAACAATGTGGCAGCAAGGGCTCCACAGCTTTAGCTGGCCGCAGTCTTCCTTTATTCTGACAGATAAACTGAGTTTATAATACTTCCACAGATAATGAGCAGAAAAAAAAGCTAGCATGCAGTAAATTAATCCAATAACTTAACTTCAAAGTAAATCTGCTTGCAACTTCATTAGTCATCATCAGCATTAATATTCAGCACTGTGATTTCAGGGGAGTAAATATGAATACTGTAATAGGAACCTTTCTGCTGCAATAACAAGTGAATATTGAAGATATGTTTTCCTCTACATGAGTCACACATTAATTATCACACAATGATCTGGACATCTTCCCTCTTGTCTAACAAGTGCTTCCACACTGACTCTGCAATAGTCTGGTAAAAACTCCTCTGGGATTTAATATTGCCCATCTCTCTGGCCTCAGATCCATCTGTCTGTCCATATCTTATTCTTTGAAGCGTTTCTGGTAGTGACAGAAATGTTCAACAGCTCTTCTCATTAAAAAAGAACCAAAATAAAATTTACGTATTTTTTTCTCTCAGGCACTGAAAGACTTACCCAATTTGACTTACACGATTTTGTCAAGAAATTACATGTATAGGTTGTATGCAGAAAGGAACATCCCCACCTACAAGCCTCTCATCAGACAGGAGGCCGTAGAGGCACTTAGAAATACCAGTTCCACCTCAATAACTGCTCTGGAAGAAATTAGGGTAGCCCCAGTGGATTTTACCTTTTGTTTGAGAATTGGAGTGAAGCCAAGAGTTTTTCATTGGTGTAGTTTACCACTGCTTGCTTGTGCTGCAGCTTCTCTCAGTTTTTCAGTATCTTGTAATATTCAGCTGTTGCTCCTTGACCAGCTGACTGCTCTAAAGAGGCACAAAACCAAACCACAAAAAAGCTGGACTCATTTGGATGCTACAGTAATTGCTGTGGTCATGAGTATAGCCAGCTCTGCTCTTCCAAAAGTAAAGTTTAGTTGGGAGGAGACAATTTAAAAAATGTTAAACTTCAGTAATTAAAATGACCTTTTCCTAACTTCTGTATTCCATACTGGTGGCATGCCTTTGCCATAGAATTTTTCCCTATTATAGGAAGAGATAAATCTTTTCACCTTTACTGGATTGCATATAGTTCTATTATATTTCAAATACAGCTGTTCTAAAAGGTCATACAGGGAAACTGAACAAACTGAGATCTCCTAGGACATCAGTGAAACCTGCTGCCGGCCCTATAAACCTATAATAGCATAGAGAGTGAAATCAGAGATGTGAGAGCACCTTGGTTTGCATATCATAAAACGTTAGGCAGTCTGGAAATAAAGAGCCAAAGGTATACATGACCAACATTACAATTTTTCTCCAAATATATTTGTGGGAAAAAGTAAATATCAAAGTAGGTCTTTCCTAAGATAATAAGAGGATGGAATTGACCAAAATTATTTTTTTTTTAAAGAAGATGAAAGAAAACCCTCACTATGTCTAGGCATAATTCTTTAGATTTTATATTGTTTTATCTAGCACGTCCAATCTCTGCCTCTGCTTTTCTGTATCAGAAAAATGCCCTTCATCCTGCATGTATATAATCAAGATTTAGTAAAATAAACTAAACATTCTCAAACAATATTAAATAATGGGTAAATATGGAGACAATCTTCTTATAGGTACTTTATTTTGAAGCAATTCATGGGCTAAATTATTCATTGTAAATAATTTGCTCAAATCCCATCATCAGAAATAAAATTGAAAGAAATACATTACTGGAAATAATTTCACATTTTTCCAATGTCAGACCTTTGACTAGGTTATTTTGTATATTTTGTAAAAGAGATTCTCTCATTAGTTGAATTACAGAACAATCAGCTTAATTATGACTTCTGGTGTTTCCATCTATCAAATTTTCTGCTATATATGCATTGATTAGATTAGGAATTACAGACTCTGTTACCATTTTACATAGGTAACATAAAAAGAGAGTCAGATTATAAAAGACATAGAAAAGGTTAATGGACTCTCTGATAACTTCTCTCTTTTATTATAAGAAAAAAAAATATAGAGCTCAAAGGAAAGAGCAACACCCAATCAGAAGACCAAATTTCTATTAGTAGCTGGAGCTGATCTGAGTCTAGTACAGAAGGTGAGTGATTGCAAAAGCTGTGCAAGAAGCAGAGCGACATGAACTTCAAATAAAGCTTCTCAAACCATTTCACTTTCTCTTAAACAAATCCAAATTTACTTGTATTTTACCTCTTAGAAAGACTATTTCAACAGTCAAGTACTCTCCTTTTCTATTCCCCAGTGTAATAAAAATGGAAATAAAGTCCAAAAAGTTTAATAAGCCATAACACATATTGGACAGCAGAGCAAAATAAAGAATTGACAATGTTCTAAGAAGATTGTAATTAATTATTTTAAGGTCAAATTATTCTCTAATCTTCTCTTAATCATTTCTCCCACTAAATCTTGAAAAAACTGCTTGGGAGTACATAAATGGCAAGATAAATAAAATTTGCCACATTGTCCTTGTTGAAATGTGGTCCCCGTTCTCCCAGTTATGAACTAAACAATGAACAAACTCTAGTTTGGTTGTTAATACTGAAGGTAATATTATGTACTGTTATGTAAATATACTTCAGTGTCCATACTCTTATGTATGTAACAGTACTGAGTATTTTTTAAGATTTTTTTTTCCTCATTAAGGAAATATACTTTTCTCAGTGGAATAACTTTTTTTTTCTGAACCAAGAACATTTTTTTCTGCTTGTTTATACAGATGTTTCTTTTCCTCCTTCCTGATTCAGTGTAGCCCAAAGGCCCATCTGTGATTCATCTTTGTGGAATGGAGAAATGTTATATGTTATATAACTTATATGTTGTGTCTCTTCCTTGATGGCCTGAGGTCTCATGGGCCCACAGAGCTAAAAATAACTCTCCTTTGTTCTGCCAGTCTGAATCTACTTGAGCCACCTCAATTTTGGTGGCGCGAGCTACCTGATGGTAGATCTCGATGCATATCAGCATCTACATGACACACCTTTATAACCATATTTTTCATTTGGGCAGCAATCTTTTTCCACAGTTCAGCAGCCCAAATAGGTTTACCCCTCTGTTGCCAGTTGTTTTGTTCCCACTGCTGTAACCACCCCCATAACGCATTTCCACCATCCACAAGTCAGTATTAAGGTAAAGCACTGGCCACCTCTCCCATTCAGCTACCTCTAAGGCTAGCTGAACAGCTCATATCAACAAAAAAAAATCTCTTCATCACAAGGAACTGTATTTCTGTTCTCAAGAGACTTCAAACACTCCAAAGAATGTGCCTAATTATTTTTAGATTATGTTCAGTCTTCATACTGCAGTATACCATCAAGTGGTGTTTCTGTTCAATGAATTGTATCCAGACAGTTAGGAAGCAATTGGGAAAACACTTGTACTTCCAAAGCTGTCATTGAATTACCCGTTGTTTCTGCTGCTGGAAAAGTTTTATATTTTCCTCATCTGCTATATGATACATTTTGTGAAATATCTGTAGTGAAAGCTTCTTGTATTTGCTATAGGACACCAATCACAGGCCTGATTTTGAGTCCTGTCAAATGCTGCTGCTGTATTATCCTCTGAGACATCATATCACTGCTATTTTCTAGTTATTCACAGCCTGATCCACATCTGACATAAAAATAGAGACAGTTTCTCACTTTTATGCCCCCTAAAACTTTTCTCACTTTTCTACTTTTCTGTTGTACTATTGAGGTATGTCTTATACAACGATCTCATTAAAGTCTTATTGAGCGCAGACCTTCATTTTGCAGAGGCAAAACAGAACCATTGAATAATTTGAGCTGGAAGAGACCTTAAAAGGTCATCTAGTCCAACTCCCTTGCAGCAAACAATGACATATACAGCTCGATTGAGTGCTCAGAGTCCTGTCCACTCTGGCTTTGGAATGCCCAGCATTCTGGGGCATACCTAGTATGAAAAAAATATATATATATATATATATATATATATATATATATATATATATATGCATATATAATAAAGGAGTAGGACAATCGGCCTTTTCATCAGACTATTTGTGAACTTTTCAAAGCTTGTTGAACTATCCACATGACCAGTTAGCCTTTTACCCTGGTAAACTTGTTACAGAGGCTGCACATGATAAATAGCATGGAGATAGACAGTACTTGAAACGGTACAGGCAGTATTTCCTGATGGTTTTGCAGTGTATTCACTGTGTCATATGGAATGATGTAAACTGGTCTTGTTTTGGATTTCTGAAGTGTCTTAAAATAGTATAATGCCATCTGCTGTTGCAACACTATAAAATACGATAGCATTCTGAAGCATGTAAACTTTTTGAAATGAGCTGTAGGTTCATAGGTTCATAGGTACATTAGGTTGGAAAGGACCTACAAGATCATCCAGTCCAACCATCCTCCTATCACCATCCCTACCCACTAAACTACTAAATCAAATCCCTCAGCACCTCATCTAAACGCTTTTTGAACAGCGCTAGGGATGGTGCCTCACCCACCTCCCTAGGCAGGCCATTCCAGTGCCTGACCATTCTTTCAGAGAAAAAATGAAGAAGCACTATGGCTCCTTGTGACTATCCTGTAGCCCCAAGAGTGTTTTACACTCTCAACATTCATATGAAATAGGTATTTTTAATTAGTTCTTCCATTTTATTTATTTTATTTTCTTTCAACAATCCTTACAAATGAAGAACCCTGGAGTCCGGTTTTCTTTTTTTATTTGAGACAAGAAAGACATAAAGCAAAATTCTGTCTTACTGCCAAATCTGAATTATCACATACACATTACAGATACTCTTCCACTGCCATCTTTTTTTTTTTTTTTTTTTGAGAGAGAGAGAGAGAGAATCTGATCGACATACTACACTGATCACCTGAGGTGAGCACTGAGATAGCTGCAGGAGCACAGGTGAAGGCAATTCACCTGTGAGACCAGAAAGGGTGGAGTCTGGGTCCACCTCTCCCAGACTCCATTTAAGAGCTGACCACCACTGCAAAAGGATCTCTTGTTAGAGATCCTCCATGTGTGGAGTTTCAGGTGAGACTTCACTGTCAGTAGCAGATAAGCCCTTTCTAATTTTCCAGTTGTCTTTATACAATTTGGATAATTCATCTAAAAATATACTTCTTTTTTTTTCTTTGTGGGTACTATTCTTTCAGGGTATTCACCCTACAATTGGTTAACTTGGCAGGATTGGAAAAAAAACTAATCATCAACTGGTTTGTTTTTAATTTGTAATGTCTCCAAAAGGAATGGGGGGGAGAACATAAACTCCGTAGAACAAGTGTTCCTGGGTGTATGGAAACTGTTGAATCACTGCCTGAACCACGGATTGATCACCTGAGGCAAGCACTGAGTCAGCTGCAGGGGAACAGGTGAAGGTAATTGTCATGGTGTAGTCTGTGTATGGAAACTGCTGAATCATGGCCTGAACCACTGATTGGTCACCTGAGGTGAGCACCAAGTCAGCCATGGGGGCACAAGTGGAGGTGATATACCTGTGTGATTGGAAGGGGTGGAGCCTGGCTCCACCTCTCTCAAACCCCATTTAAGGGCTGACCACCACCAGGGAAGGATCTCTTCTCAGAGATCCCTCCCACGTGGAGTCCCCTGTGAGCCTTGTCATCCTGAAGGTGAGCCATCCTCTCTTTTACACTATTTCTATACTGTCTATATAGACCTACTCAAAATATACCATCATCTATACTATTTCTTTGTGAAGTACCATCCTTGGGAGTTATTTACCCCACAGACTGTGACAGTAACCCAAGGGAAACCAAGAAGGGAGTGAGAAAAGGAAGAGGAGAAAAAAAAAACTGTAGTGGCCATGCAGCGCCTGGAGCAGAGCTGTGTGTGCCGGGGGGAGGGGGAAATGGAGGGAATAGATGGGTCTACAAAAAGAAAACAATGGCACGATCTGAGAAGGAACGGTAATTTTACTAAATCTAATAAAATTGAACAATTGAGAGAGAAATGTTTTTTCCAAACCAAAAGTTGTGAGCTTATGTTAAGGAGGAATTGCAGGGGAAGCACATGTGCTGAAGCTCCAGGGCAGCGAGAGAGGTGCGGAGCTCCGCCCTTCTCCTGCTCCCCCACAGCATTAACTCCTTACCTGCCTGCATGATGTTCTGATGTGGAATACCGGCATCAAAAATGTCACCGGTTTGCGGGACAGTTTGTCCCGGTACCGTGACAATTGAGGCAGGGGACCGACAGGCCCACACCCCGGGAAAGGGAAAAAGCAGAAGGGAGATGGGCCTAGGAACAAAACAGCGGCAACAATCTGAGGAGGAAAGCTAATTTACTAAATAAGATATCAGAAAGCAAAATAACATAATATAATATAATTGGTATTGAGGCAAATGGATCAAATAAAATGAGCGACAGAGAGAGTGTCCGATAAACTGAAGGCCTTACGCTAATGCTGAAGGCGGACAGCTGCAACAAACACCCACTGCTGAGCTCGGTCCCAAAGGGAAGAGAGAGTCCTGTGACCACAGACAGCTTTTATTTTTCCCTCTGGGTGGGAATATGTAAAAATGCAAAGCATCACAAAGTCCTCTGGGGAATACAGTTCTTCTCTTCTGAGACAGGTACACCCAGAACTATCGAAGATCCACGGAGCTGGAGCGTTACCTCTAACTCCCAATACACCACATGATGTTATGATGTGGAATATCAATAATACAACAAAAATCATAAAACCATAACAGAAACCACAACAGTAATGTACCTAATGTACCTGTGTGATTGGAAGGGGTGGAGTCTGGCTCCATGTCTCTCAGACCCCATGTGTAAGGGCTGACCACCACCAGGGAAGCATCTCTTCTTGGAGATCTGTTCCATGTGGAGTCCATGGCAAGCCTCAACCATCGTAAAAGGTCAACCACCCATTACTTACCAGTAGTCTGTGTACCATCTAAATAAAGCCTTACAGAAATATACCATCCTCCACGATATCTCCTCTGAATTCCATCCTTTTGAATTATCTGCGTTACAATTGGCGAGCCAGGCAGGCTTAAAAATAATAATAATATATATATTATATATATGTATATAATATTTATATATACGTGTCCTTCATTTGGAATATTTTCAAATGGGGAAGGGGGAGAACGTTACTCCCCTAGACCAAACAATCCCTGGTCAAATTTCAGGGTTTATGGGGTCACCCTGTTGTGGTTTGGCCACCATTGTTGAAAAATTGGGACCCCTGCGGGTTACAGGGAGTGTCTCTCCCTCTTCCAGCCTGTCTGATTAATTATTTTCAGGGACTAGACAAGGATATACTTATTGCGAAGGAGTGTTGGGTAGCCGCTTCTGCGGTAGCTTGGCCTCTAATAATGGCATTGCATAAATTAGAAACAACAAATACAAATATAGATACTGAAAACCAATTAAGGGATCACACTGAAAAACTAGAACGGCAGTTGGGTACATTAACGACTAAAAAAACCGGACTGAATGTCCCAACAAGACAGATACGTACTGTCTCAGTTGAGGATACCCAGGTCCCTGAGATAGTGGACCCGGATATTTCAGAGAATAAGATCTCTAAATCAGATCTCAAAGATCCATCTATGATGGATCCATTTGAGATCCAACCAATCGTGACACAAAAAACAAAGAAAATGCAAGGTAAAACACCAGGGGTGCCTCCTGACCAATGGCCCCCTGCTGAAACATGATTACATGTAACAGCTTGCCCGTACACAGCAAGTGAATTGATGGACCTAGTACAGCGATTCCATCAGAAGCCTAGATAGAGCATACCATTGTGGCTCCTGAGATTATGGGATGCAGGAGCTGAAAACATATTAGTCAATGGGATGGAGATGTCCAAGTTGGCATCCATAACTATACATCCCGCCTTAACGCAAAGATTGTATGCTGCCATCCACTAAACTAATGAAACCCATGCTATTATAGACTGGTTGATGGCAGCAAGCTGTTTGACATGGCCTGATAAGACAGACATACCGCTTAATATCGGTCTATGGTCTTCTATGGAGGACCTCCAAAAATATATTCGAGAACTGGGCATGAGGGAGGCCATGTACTCTGACACGTTTGAAGGCCCTGACACAGAGAAATTCACGGCAGGTATGCGACACCTAATGCTACAACAGGCCCCTTCTCAACTTTATGGGACGTTGGTCTCCCTGCTGAACCCATTGGTGGCTTCAGAGGCCATTGTTCAACAGGCAGCCCAGTAGTGGCAGACGTAGGGGAAACAGCGCATAAGAACCAGATGCAAATCTGCATGGTGGAGGAGGCTGAGGCCTTCCCAATCAAAACCAAGAAGCCTAACCCACAGATACCCCGATCAGGCCCCATACGGGTATCTCGAAAAACTATGTTTAACGACCTTATTTGGGCTGGGGTTGCATTTGTTAAAATTGATGGGCAGCACAACCACATTTTATTACAACTTTGGAAACAGATAAAGAATGATCAGAAATTTCAGAGTACTCCCAGAAAATTGGGAATACGAATAATACAGCAAGTACCAACAATGACTTGGAATTTAGCCGATTTTATAATACCGAACAGAAGGAAAAAATCCACAGGTGTTGTGTGCTACAATGCCTGAGCCACCTGTAACAAAAGACCTGGATCTGGTGAAATTCATGGAGTAACGAAGGACATTGGTCCCCATAGGGCCTCCAGATGGGACTGGAGGCCCTGTGTAGAGTTGACGATATATTGGTCATAAACCAATGTTCAGAAGGTGATGGCTTTAGTGGACACTGGGGCAGAAACTTTGACTATATATGGAGATCCATCAAAGTTAAGGGTAATAGAGTAATGATTGGTGGGTCTGGGGGACAGATCATTCCAGTTACCCAAACATGGTTGAAATAGAGGGTTGGAGTCTCCTGCCCTGGGAGTATAAAGTGTCGATTGCCCTAGTCCCAGAATACATCCTGGGCATAGATATTTTATGGGGTCTGGCTCTTCAGATGACTGTGGGAGAGTTCAGACTTCAGCAGAGGTACATTAGTATCAGTGCAATACAGACAATACTGAGGGGCCATGCAAAACATGAGCCCATTTGTTTGCCAAAACCACGTCGGGTTACTAATGTAAATTATAGACTCCCGGGGGGGCAGGAATAAATATCAAAGATGGTACAGGAACTAGAAAAAGTAGGTATTACAAGACCTGCACACAGTCCATACAATTCCCCCATATGGCCAGTACAGAAGTTGGATGGAACATGGAGAATGACAGTGGATTATAAGCGACTGAATATGGTCACGCCGCCCATCCATGGGGCCGTACCCAATATTGCATCCCTAATGCACACTCTGTGTAGAGAAATAAAAATCTACCATTGTGTCCTGGATTTGGCAAATGTGTTTTTTAGTATACCAATTGCTGAGGAATCACCAGATCAATTTGCATTTACGTGGGGAGGCAGGCAGTGGACCTTTCAGGTCTTGCCACAGGAGTACGTGCATTCACCAACGTATTGTCATAACTTGGTGGCGCGTGACCTGGCTAATTGGAGGAAACCTAATAATGTAAACCTATACCACTATATCGATGGTCTCCTATTAACATCTGACTCGCTGGAAGCAGTAGGGGAGGTGGCAGATTCATTAACTGCCTACCTAAGTGAAAGAGGATGGGCTATCAGTCCTCAAAAGGTGCAAGGTCCAGGCCTGTCTGTAAAATTTCTAGGGGTAATCTAGTCAGGAAAGACCGAAGTACAACCTAGTGCCATTGTAGATAAGGTTCAGGCATTCCCAGTCCCTACAACACCAAAGCAGCTGCAGGAATTTCTAGGTATATTGGGATACTGGCATTGCTTTATACCTCATATAGAGCAGCTGCTGAGACCTTTGTATAGACTCACAAAAAAGGGCCAATTATGAGATTGGGAGAGAACAGAACAGGATGCCTTTCAACAAGCAAAATAGGTGGTTAAACAAGCCCAGGCATTGGGTATATTTGATCCTACCCTCCCAGCCAAATTGGATGTTCATGTTACTCAGGATGGTTTTGGCTGGGGCCTGTGGTAACATCAGAGTTCTGTTTGGACCCCCATTGGTTTCTGGTCTCAGGTCTGGCATGGAGCAGAAGAGAGGTATAGTATGATTGAAAAACAGTTATTGGCTGCCTATTTTGCATTACAAGTCGTGTAGAGCCAATAACCCAGACAGCTGAAGTCATAGTTAAGACCACTCTTCCAATTCAAGTGTGGGTAAGAGATCTGACCCACCTTCCTAAGACAAGGGTGGCCCAGGCACGCACGGTGGCATGATGGGTTGCCTATCTCAGTCAGAGGAATAGTCTGTCTTCCTCACCACTGAAAGAAGAGCTTCAGAAGATCGTAGGCTCAGAGGCATACAACAGTGATGCACCAAATGAAACATTGGTTGCTCCACCACAGAAGAGTCCTGTCCAGGAAGGAAAATATCCCATTCCTAAAGATGCCTGGTACACGGATGGGTCCAGCAAGGGCAACCCAAGTAAGTGGAGAGCAGTAGTGTACCATCCTGCCACAGATACAATATGGTTCGAAGAGGGGGATGGTCAAAGCAGCCAGTGGGCAGAGCTGCAGGCTGTGTGGATGGTTATAACCAGAGAACCTGGTGACAGTATCCTGAATATTTGCACAGATAGTTGGGCTGTGTATCGGGGGCTCACTCTGGATCGCACAGTGGGCCACCCAGGATTGGACTATCCACTCCCGACTGATCAGGGGCAAAGATATGTGGTTAGACATATGGAATACAGTTAAACACAGAAGTGTACGTGTCTACCAAGTTTCTGGTAATCGACCCCTACAGTCACCAGGAAATGATGAAGCCAACACACTGGCCCGAGTTTGATGGATTGAGAATTCACCATCTGAGAACATCACCCGCTGGTTACACCAAAAGCTGCGGAATGCTGGACAGAAGACAATGTGGGCAGCTGCTAAAGCATGGGGACTGCCTGTACAACTATCCAACATCGCTCAAGCATACTGAGACTGCGACGCTTGCTCCAAAATGAGACTGAGGTCGTTGCCTGAAACAACAGCCCATCTTGCTAGAGGACACAATCCTCTACAGAGATGTCAGGTTGATTACGTTGGGCCCCTCCCTTGATCTGAGGGGGTGAGATATGCCCTAACCTGTGTCGACACAGCAAGAGGGCTAAATGCAGGCCTATCCAGTACTAAAAGCCAACCAGGCATATACCATAAAAGCACTCACAAGATTGATGTCTGCCCATGGGACACCACAAGTCACTGAGAGCGACCAAGGGACTCACTTTATGGGTGCAATGATACAACGCTGGGCAGAAGAGAACAATATTGAGTGGCGATTCCATCTGCCATACAATCCAACGGGGGCAAGCCTTATCGAACATTATAATGGTATTCTCAAGGCTGCCCTGAAGACAGACTCTCAGTCTCTGCAGGGGTGGACAAAGACACTCCATGAGACCCTGCATGACCTGAATGAAAGACCTAGAGACAGCAGACCCAGTGCCTTGAAAATGTTACAGACAACATGGGCCTCCCCACTTAGGATCCAAGTTATGGGCACCGATAATGAGGTGAGACCTCAGATTGGCTGTGAGAACAGTCTTCTGCTCCCTGCCCCTGAGAACCTAAAACCAGGCACCAGTAAAATAAGATGGCCTTGGAAAGTGCAGGTAGGACCATGATGGTGTGACCTACTTGCACCTTTGGGGAGATTATTGGAGGTGGGGGGTTCGGTAGTCCCTCCGGTAATTGGTACACGACCTGCCAATATTGTGGTCAACACTCCAGTCTTTATCGCTAGAGGGACCCCATCATGTCCCTATGGCAGATCAGGACACCCCCTTTGGGGCCTGACATAGTTGTGCAGCCACAGACATCTGGCCAAAAGGTTTGGTACAGGTGGCCAGGGCAAGCCCCTGTACAAGCTGAAGTGTTGACCCAAGATAGGAATACAGCCTGTATCTTGCCCTGGAGGACAGACCTTCCCCTCTTGGTACCTTTGAAATGCCTATATTACTCTCCATGAGTCTAAGTCTTCAGAATTGCCAGAAGGAACAAAGTACTACTGAAGTGTTCCAGAGTTGCTGTAAGATCACGTTCAACATCTGGTGATAGTCTACCTGGGACTGGTGTGTAGGATGGACCTGCACCACATGACTGCATGCTTCCAGTAAATACCACCAAGCACTGGCCCAAGGAAGAACATGAGGCATATACTGATCATCACTCATCCCGGATTACACCAATATGCATTGCAACGGGCAATTATATAAGATCTACGTTGTATTGGATCTCTGTATTAAGGAAAACTCATCCTATAGTTTACTTGATCAGTGGTTCACATCACGAAGGGGTGGAGTGTATGGGAACTGTTGAATCATGGCTTGAACCACTGATTGATAACCTGAGGTGAGCACTGAGTCAGCTGCAGGAGCACAGATGAAGGTAATTCACCTGTATGACCAGAAGGGGTAGAGCCTGGCTCCACCTCTCCCAGACCCCATTTAAGGGCTGGCCATCAGTAGGGATGGACCTCTTGTTGGAGATCCCCCATGTGTAGAGTTCCAGGTGAGTCTTCACTGTCAGTGAAGGTGAGCACTTCCTAATTTGTTGGGTGTCTTTATATTATCTGGATAAGCCATATGAAGATATAGTGTCCACCTCCATTGTTTTGTGTGGGTACTATTCTTTCAGGGTATTCACCCCACAAGGAGCAAACCACATACTGGAGAGATTCAGACCAGTGCAGTAAGGATTTGGATGTCTGAATCTGTTTAACAGAGTTCTTTGATTTCAATAGTTCTTTCCAAAATTATTTTATAACAATATTTCCAAGCTGTTCTTCATGTTGAGTTAGTATTTACTGTTTCCATCCTGGCTCAAAATGCTCTTGTTATGTTTACAGGCTGGATGTGTCTAAACGTATTGTAAGAATCAAACATTCTCAGGGCTGTTTTTGTTCTTCTATTTTGGTTCCCTTCAAATTTGGTCCTTAAATATCAGGGTGGTGTTCTCTTAAAATCAAGCCAAATCTTTATCAGAAGGAGTTTGTTTTACCATTTCCTTTTTTGTTCTTTGTAACGTAGAACTCTAAATCACATGTTGGCTCACAGATGATCCAAACTGTGCTACAATTCAATTGAAGTCTTTACAGTCATTTTTGAAGTTTAACTCATGGGACATAATGGAAATACGTGATAATCCAGATTACTATTGAATAGACTGTATCTAGAAGGATTGTTCTTGTTTTCTTTCAGCTGTCCAGCTGTGATGCTAGTAATTTTGATATTCAGAAAACAAACAATATATAGTTTCAGAGTCATATGAGTATCATACCAGGAGGTGTGAACTGTGTTTTAATGATAACAGTGTTCCTGTGAAGCTCATCTAGTTTTTTTTCAATGAATTTAAAATCCATGTAGGCAGTAAATAAATTACGTTGGATGGGAAAAACAGGGAGTGAATATTGTTTCATTAAAAAGAAGGCAGTCTAGAAGAACAGTAGATTTTGGAAGTGAACGTAGGTAAATCTAGACTGGTTAAAGTGACTTCCTAAAGGAAGAGGAATATAGAAGTTATATAAAATATATAATATTTAAAAATATAAAAGTTCCTTCAAGTTACAGCTTTGGACAGGTTTAAATACTTAAATCCTATTTTAATGGACCAATGTACATGTCATCTTAGATATCTGATCAGTGTTGATCTTTGCATAGACTCTACTACTTGCATAGATAATAGTGCATGTATTCCCATTACAAGTTAGTAAGTACTCAGGACTCAGTTTTGTGCTACTGCATTCAAAATCCCCAGCCTCCCCTTAAGCCTTAACTAAGGTTAATATGTTAACATACTCTGTAGCTTTTCTGTTGCCAATTTTAACCAATCTCTTGAAGTTTTCTAACTTTCTGTAGGCATAACAGCAAAAAATGAAATTCCAGAGTATGGTTTTTTACATCATTTTTATATCATTAAATAAAAATAAATTCGGTAAGTGAATTTTATTATCCCATTTACAGGTGACTAGTTCAAGCAACGTTTCAAGTGACAGGCTAATTGCTCATTTGGAAGATGAAAAAGCAGTTCCTGGCTTTAGCAGACTGATGACATTGACCCAATGGAGCTAGAGGAGAAGAGCTCATAGGTTCATAGGTTCATTATGTTGGAAAGGACCTACAAGATCATCTAGTCCAAAAATCCTCCTATCACCATCCCTACCCACTAAGCTACTAAATCAAATCCCTTAGCACCTCATCTAAATGCTTCTTGAACAGCACTAGGGATGGTGCCTCAACCACCTCCCTAGGCAGGCCATTCCAGTGCCTGACCATTCTTTCAGAGAAAAAAATGTTTCCTCAGGTCTAATCTAAATCTTCCCCGGTGCTACTTCTGGCCATTCCCTCTCATCCTGTCATTATTTATCAGGGAGAAGAGGCTCACGACCTCCTCACCACAACCCCCCTTCAGGAAGTGGTAGAGTTGTCATGGTTTTATGATTTTTGGTACTGGTATTCCACATCATAACATCATGTAGTGCATTTAGAGTTAAAGTGTTAATGCTCCCGCTCCGTGGATCATCGATAGTTCCAGGTATACCTGTCTCAGAAGAGAAGAAGAACTCCATTCCCCAGAGGACTTTGCGATGCTTTGCGTTCTTACGTGTTTACGCTCAGAGGGAAAGATAAAAACTGTCTGCAGTCACAGGACACTCTCTTTCCTTGGGGATCGACTCAGCAGTGGGTGCTCGCTGCCGTCCGCCTTCAGCGTTAGCGTAAGGCCTTCGGTTTATCGGACACTCTCTCTTGCTCATTTTATTTGATTTATTAGCTTTAATTCCAATTATACTGTATTATATTGTGTTATTTTGCTTTCCGATATCTTATTTAGTAAATTAGCTTTCCTCCTCAGATCGTTGCCGCTGTTCTGTTCCTAGGCCCATCTCCCTTTTCCCTTCTCCCTTTCCCCCTTTCCCTTTCCTGGGGCGTGGGTCCGTGGGTCCCCCGCACCAATCGTCACGGAACCGGGCCGAACCTGCCCGTAAACCGTTGACAAGAGTGCGATAAGGTCTCCTCTGAGTTTCCTTTTCTCCAGACTAAACAATCCCAGCTCCCTCAGCCGCTCCTCATAAGACTTGTGCTCCAGACCCCTCACCAGTTTTGTTGCCCTTCTCTGAACACGCTCCAGGGCCTCAATGTCCTTCTTGTAGTGAGGGGCCCAAAACTGAACACAGTACTTGAGGTGCATCCATACCAGGGCTGAGTACAGGGGGATGATCACCTCCCTGCTCCTGCTGGCTACACTATTTCTAATACAGGCCAGAATGCCTTTGGCCTTCTTGGCCACTTGGGCACGCTGCCAGCTCATGTTAAGCCGAGCATCAGCCAACACCCCCAGGTCCTTTTCCTCTATACAGACTTCAAGCCATTCTGCCCCAAGCCTATAGCATTGCATGTGGTTATTGTGGCCAAAGTGCAGGACCCGGCACTTGGTCTTATTGAACCTCATTCCATTGAGCTCAGCCCAGCTATTCAGCCTATCCAAATCCCTCAGAAGGGCCTCCCTACCCTCAGTCAGTTTGACACATGCTCCCAACTTGGTGTCATCTGCAAACTTACTGAGGGTACGCTCAATCCCCTCATCTAGGTCATAAATAAAGATATTAAACAAGATGGGCCCCAAAACTGACCCTTGGGGGATACCACTCGTAACAGGACACCAGCTGGACTTACCTCCATTAACCACTACCCTCTGGGCACGGCCCTCTGGCCAGTTCTCCACCCAGGGAAGAGTGAACCTGTCTACACCACGGGCTGCCAGTTTCCTCAGGAGAATACTGTGGGAGACTGTGTCAAAGACCTTGCTGAAGTCCAGGTAGACTACATCAACAGGCTTTCCCTCATCTACCAGTCTGGTCACCCAGTCATAGAAGGAGATGAGGTTGGACAAGCACGACCTGCCCTTTGTGAACCCGTGCTGGCTGGGTCTGATCCCCTGGTTGCCATGCACATGCCGTGTGATCTCCCTCAAGATCATCTGCTCCATAACTTTCCCTGATACCTATGTCAGGCTGACAGGCCTATAGTTCTCTGGGTCTTTCTTACGGCCTTTCTTGTAGATGGGAGTCACATTGGCAAGCCTCCAACCTTGTGGGACCAGATAACCAGGAATGCTGATAGATGGCAGAAAGTGGCTCGGCAACCACCTCTGCCAGCTCCCTCAGCACCCTTGGCTGGATCCCGTCTGGTCCCATGGACTTGTGGCAGTTCAGATGGAGGAGTAGATCTGACAGTCTCTGCTTGGATCACAGGGGGTGCATTATGCGCGCCGTCCCAGACTTCCAGGTCAGGGCAAGTACCCTGTGGACAACTGCTCTGTCTATTAAAGACAGATGTGAAGAAGGCATTGAGAACCTCAGCCTTTTCCTTATCATCTGTGGTTACATTCCCTGCCTCATCAAGTAAAGGAGAGAAATTTTCCTTAGTTCTTCTCTTGCTGTTAATATATTTGTAAAAGGATTTCCTGTTCTCCTTTACTGCAGTAGCCAGTCTAAGTTCAAGCTGGGCTTTTGCATTTCTAACTTTCTGCCTGCAAATCTTGGCCAGTTCTCTGTAGTCTCCCCAAGTTGCCTGTCCCATCTTCCAGTAGACATAGACTCTTCTTTTCTCTCGGAGTCTCAACAGAAGTTCCCGGTTCATCCACACTGGTCTTTTTCTCCTCTGGCTCAACTTACGGGACTCAGGGACAGCCCGCTCCTGTGCCTTTAAGATTTCCATCTTGAGGAGCATCCAGGCTTCCTGGACCCCTTTACCCCTCAGGAGCGAGTCCCAAGGGACCCTTGCAACAAGCGTCCTGAACAGGTCAAAGTCTGCCCTCTGGAAATCCAAGGTAGCAGTTTTTCTAGTCACCCTCTTTACATCACCAGGACTAGAAAACTCCACCATTTCATGGTCACTCTGGCCAAGTCAATCTCCAACCTTCACATCTTCTACTAGTCCTTCCCTGTTAGTGAAGAGCAGGTCTAGCAAGGCGTCTCCCCTGGTAGGCTCTTGCACCAGCTGTGTCAGGAAGCTATCTTCCACACATTCTAGAAATCTCATGGACTGCTTTCTGCGCAGTATTATATTTCCAGCATATGTCAGGGAAGTTGAAGTCCCCCATGAGAATGAGTGCTGGCCATCGTGCAACATCTATGAGTTGTTTATAGAACACCTCATCTATTTCTTCATCCTGACTAGGCGGTCTATAACAGACCCCCACCACGATGTCACTCCTAAAGACCATCCCCCTTTAGTTTAAAGCTCTCTCAATGAGTCCAGCTAGCTCCTGTGCTAGGATTCATTTCCCCCTTTGAGACATGTGCATTCCATCAACAGCTAACAGGCCAGGAACTGAGTAAACTGCCCAATGGTCAAAAAACCCAAAGTGTGTGTCTCTACACCAGCCTCTCAGCCAATTATTCATCACCTGTGTTTTCCTAGCCCATTCTGTGTCCTTCACTGCCCCAGAAGGTATGGAAGCAAACACCACTTGTGCTCCCTCCCCTTGAACTAATCGCCCTAATCCCCTGAAATCTCTTTTAATAGTTCGCAGACTTCTCTGAGTTATTTCATTGCAGTCTGCCTGAACTACAAGTAACGGATAGTAGTCTGTGGGACGTATCAAATCCGAGAGTCTTCTAGCAGTGTCCCTGATCCAGTCCCCAGGGAGACAGCACACTTCCCTGCAATTTGGGTCTGATATGCAAATGGGGCCCTCAGTTCCCTTTAGAAGGGAGCCACCCACTACGATAACCTTTCTTTCTTTCTTGGTAGCAGCTGTCTTTGGCTTTGCTCTGCTGTGAAGCCAATAGAGCCTTTGTCTTTTAGCTCTAGTTGAACATGCATTGAGGTTGTGTATGTCTAGAACTCTTAGGATGTACTTGCAGAACTTTATTAGAGAGGGGCTTCTTTCAAGTGTTCCTTTACAGATGTATTTCAGCTGTGTTTTCATAAATATCTGGGGGGCTTTGACCTTATTCATTACACATGAAATAGTAGAAAACCTGTGCATGTTTTCTTGAGTGTCAGCCAAGGGAGCAATAGAGGTTGGTCTAATAAGACAGTTTGAGACAGGTCAAGATGTTCTGGTTGCATTCAAGAGATGCCAAAAGTAACATTGAAAGGAAGGCTGTATTGGTTTCCATCTAGTACTTGATGGAAAAACTGTGCGTGCCTCTGGACTTGAAACAAAACATCAGATGGTAAAAAGGTACTTCTCACTTAATAATGATAGAAGCATTTAATAAGCTGAATAAGCGCTTGTGGTTTCACCCAAAAATAACTCCACCCTCTTCAATTTGAGCAGCCATTGCCTTAAACATAGGTCTCAGAAGATGCGAGAAGGTACATAGCTAGACAGCTTCACAAAAATATAATGCTTGTGCTGAAGCGTGACTTAACAGGACCACATAAAATGGAGTAAGAAAACCATAACCTAACCCTGGGAGCAAACTTTTTATGATTTTTTATTTAATTCAGTAGAATCAGGCTACACTATCTATGCAGAAAAAGAAAAAAGAAAGAAAAAGATAGAGCAGATTAAAGTAGAAATTCCTCCTCAAACTGAGTTCTGAAGGATGAATTTTCTTATAGAATAGCTCTAAGAGAGTAAATTCAGTTCTTCACTGTACTGTGAATTCTCTCTCAGTAGACTGCATGTCTGTTCAAATCTTTCTGCAGGGTCTTTTAGAATGTTGAACCGTTCGTTAGCCTGAACAATGGTGGACAATGAATACACATAATTAGTTCCTAAGGCCCCCACCTCACACTGTAACTTCAAGAGAACAGTTCCAAGGCAATTGCAAAAATAAGAAAATATTCAATTAAGAAATAATTGTCATTGTAGCCAGAAACTATTCAACTTGACTGTGTTCTTCAGCCTGCCTTTCATTTATTTTATACTCTTTAGACTTATTTTCTGAGCAGAAATAATAGCTAAATGTAAGTTCAGCTTTCTCTGTTGGATGTACTGAATAGAATGCATCCATTGTTTGTAGACATAGGGTTTGTATAGACATTTGGGTTGTTTTTTTTTTTTACATTAGTGGACATTATTTACACTTGATCAAGTCTCTACTCAAAGTCTAAAATCTGAAATTTATTTAAGAAATCTTTTTTGATGTATTAATTTATTTGAATTTGACATTTATTTATATATACTGATTGGCTTTTTAAAATGTATTTTTTAATAACTGAATTCTATGTTATTTCCTCCACCGCTTGGAAAAAATAGTATCAGGTTAATTATTCAATGGTTAATTGTATCATCCCATTTGTTTTTTTATATTTTTTTTAACACTACTTAGGGTCTTCCAGCCTTCTCTATTGCTTAAAGGGATATCAAACATTTAAGGGAGAGTAATTTTTTTCAATTTGCATCCAATTTTTAAATAACACTAAGGAACTGATCCAAATTAAGTTACATGTTCTAGATTTTGCTTGGAATTTTCCTTTGATTAAGAGAAACATTCACATTTTCATATGATGTAAGCATAAAGGCTTGAGGCTGGGGAGTACTGCTATTTTAGATGCAACTTATTCTGAAACATCCACTTCCATCCATGGATTTCTTCCTGTCTCTCTTCTCTCTCTCTGCAATTCATTATTTCTCTCAGCTTTGGACACTTAGGCTTTTTAAAGTGCATATATTACATATTGAATATAATCAGGTTATGATTGTTGGTCCCTAAGCAACCATCTTCCAGTTCATCATTATCCATCATAATGGAATCCAAACAAATTACCTTATGTTGCAGTCAGTAGAATTTTTAGGAGAGGGAAAAAAAAAGTGTTTTTCAAAAATCTAATGATGCTTTACTACTGGCCATATGGGAACACAGCATAAGCATGCCAATTTAAGTCTCTAGGATGTGAGAATGATTTATTTATTTATTTTAACACAATGGAAGATATAGCTGGCATCCTCTTGTCGTGGATGTTATTAGTATACATACTGGGAAATCTACACTTAAGATCATGCTATTTTGAGTTGTTCTCAAACAGAGACTCACCAATGATGTATTTTCCAACAGTGCTCCTTTCCTACTTTATATCGCAAGCTGTTCTCAGCACCCTGTAGCCAGAAATTAATATTCCTGTCAAGCAAACTTTCTCTCGAGTGTAATTACAAGTGAGAATTTTCCATTCCTTTTGTTTGCGTCTCAAATTCAGAGCTTACAAATACAAGCATATAAAAATTGATACTGGTAGTGTCTTTTTCTACTAAACTATTATAATTCCAAGAGGTAGATTAAATACCCTGCTTAGAACTCTGTTCCCATGGAGCTGAACTCATTCCAGGCCTTGAGCTAACTCATTTAAATTTATTCTGAGTATCTCTAAATTGCAGATTGCCATGCTGACACAACAGACATTTCATCTCTCTGTTAATCTCTGTGTGCCTTCACAACCTACAGCTTAACTGCTGCTTGAACATATTGCCTATTGTCTCTGCTAAAATCATTAAAAATAACCATTCAACAGAGATTTCTTATTAACTGTTTTTTGTTGTTATTCATTTGTTTTAACTACTAATAGAAGCAGTACTGTGCATTGCTCGTGGACACTGAGAAAATTCACTTTGAGTCTAAGGATGCATGAATTTTCTTTGTCAAATACTCAGAAAGACCAGGACATTGTGTGCCTGTGCAGAATGGTAATCAGTTTTATTACAACAAAATTAACCTCACTTCTTTCAGATAATACTATCAAAGATCATATATCTCAGTCAAATTATGATCACAGTCAGTTCACGTGTCTACGATGGCAGCCTACTCAGAAATACATAGTCGCAATTGTTCAAATCTCAAAATCCATCAGCTTTGTTCAAAAAAGTTTTTTGTATTCTTGTTCAATAAATGCAAACATGAAAGCATCCTTCAGTCAAATACTTCATACTGTTACTGCTATTTTCCCTCTGAAAAGATCAGCTGGACTGAGTTTCTAATCAAAAGGTGATCATCCCAGAATTTTAAATATATGATCATTATATGGTAATTTAGTGAGGGAAATAGCAGCTATTTATTGAAATGCTCTTACATGTAGAGCACAAGAGGTGACGAGAACAGATCAAAACAGAGAGGGAACATTTGCAAAAGTGCTAACACATGCAGTACAAAACAAAATACTTGTAACTCACAGTTTAAACTGCATTTCCAGGGGTGACCTGTTGGAGAGAAGCTCTGCAAAGAAGAATTTGGGGATCTTGGTGGATGACAGGTTGGCCATGAGCTAGCAGTGTGCCTTGGTGGCCAAGAAGGCCATTGGTGTTCTGGGGTGCATTAAAAAGAACATGGCTAACAGATCAAGGGGAGGTGATCCTCCCTTCCCACTGCCCTGGTGAGGCCTCAATGCCCGGTACAAAAAAGACCAGAATCAATTTGAAAGAGTTCAGCAGAGAGTCACAAAGATTATAAAGGGCCTGGAGCACCTCTCATGAAGAAAGACTGAGCAACCTGGGTCTGTTCTGCAGCATCTGAGGCATGAACTCAGATATGAACAGTCCAAATTGTTTATTACAGGTTCTAACATCCCTTATATATATTCAAAAGTTTTCTCTTTTATATTTGCTCCACAGCTTCTGCTTTGGATATACTTCCTTGTATTCCCACATGTTCAGCTTTGAGAAGAGTCTGAGGTGATCTGCTCAATGCCTATAAATTTCTAAGACGTGGAAGGCAAAGGAACAAGGCCAGACTCTTAGCAATGTGTGGTGATAGGACAAGGGAAAATGGCCACAGACTGAAAGCATAGGAAGTTCCACACAAATGTGCTTAAGAACTTATTCACAGTAGGGGTTACAGTGCACTTGGTACAGCTTGCACAGAGATGTTGTGGAGTCTCCTTCTCTGGAGATGTTCAAGACCCACCTGGATGCCTACCTGTGCAACCTAGAGCCTGCTTTGGCAGGGAAGTTGGACTAGATGATCTCTGGAGGTCCCTTCCAACCTCTACAATTATGTGATTCTATGAGCTTCAGGATGTCTGGTGAACTAGTCAGAAAGCCTGGTAGTTTCTATATATGAGTCCCACAGCTCCCAGGCCACTCTCAGTCCTTCTGAACGGCGAGCATTCCGAGGCCCGAGCAGCCAGGCACCATCCCGCAGTAACGTCACGAACCCACCCAGCTGTGGCCAGCTCGCCAGCCTTAACGCCACCCCCGCCCCGCTCTTTCGCTGAATCCAGTCCGCGTATTCCCTCTTCCACCCCTAGTGCTCCGCTCCACGTTTTCCGCTCTTCCTCCACCTGCCACCCGCCGCCGCGTGGTGCCGCGCAGCTCTCTGTATCCCACGGGGCCGCTTCAAGGCGCGGAGGCGCGGTACGGCAAGGCAGACAAGAGCGGCAAGCAGCAGGTAACCCACGTGGGGTGGTGCTGGCACGGCTGGGTTCCCGTGTGATGAACGCGATGAACTGGCGACAGGTGGGCAGAGGGCGAGGTATCCGCCCGAGAGAGTCCGCTCAATGCGAGATACGCGAGTATGTGTCTGCTCCTCTAACAAAGCTGTGGTTTGTGCGTCCAAGATGCCTGCCTGAGGTTATTTTTCTTAACCTTTATTTGTCTTATTTTACGTGCTTTATCTCTGCACGGGGTTCAATTTCAGAGAGGTTGAGGAGAAAGAGAGGCATTTCAATGGGAGGGACAAATCTGATGTAGATGACCTTCGGAGGATGATGCTTCAACCCACCTGTAAGTTGTGTTTTGTTTGTTTGTTTTTTCAAGCTGGTTGTAAAAGAGGGAAGTTAATAAGCAGTCTGTTGGGCATGTCTGTTTCCGGATGCAGCTGATGTGAAGCTAAATGCTTGAAGCCTACTTAATGTTAGATTTAAGAAAGAAGCAAATTGTTCTATCATCAGCATCACATGTTGAACTTACTTAATGCATTGCTTTAATATATCTGCAGCAGAGTAAACATAATGATGGGCTATAATCCTTTTTTTTTTTTTTTTTAATTACAATTTCATCAAGGGTTTCATTTTTCCTCCAAATAAATCCATTAGGTATGAGATTAAAAATACCTAAAGATCAGTGTCAGTGTTTGGGTGGGAGCACTTGCAACAGCTTTTTAGCAAAGCCATCATACTGCAAATTGCATTGTGTCCTCAAACTCTGATTCCTGATTACATGCTTGTCTGGATGTAATAATCATAATAAAGCATGTTGGCTGAGGCACAGATTGCCTCAGGCCACCTGGAAGTGTGGAGTTTACCATCCTATGAGGTACAGAGGTGGTCACAAAGTTAGCACCTGCTCTTCTATCATCCCACCACACAACCAGCTTTGTCTTCTTTGTCATAATGTCACCTATTGTCATTAATTCCCAGGTGAGGCTGCTGATGCATAAAAAGTAGAAAGTCCGAAAGATGTATACTGAGGATGCCTAACATGTAAAATTCTACATCAGATCTAAACAGCAGTAAGGGTCTGGTTATATGTGTGTTATATCTGAGATCGTCGTAACTGGAACAGTCCTTGCTGATTTTCATGGAGAGAGGAGTCAGTTGGTTGTCAGTTTTTCCTCAA